>NW_027362763.1:255518536-258408536 GCF_046119375.1 Phyllobates terribilis | reverse complement strand
GGGGGCAGCGCTACAGTTACTTACTGCAGTCTTTTGTAATGCTAGCCCCAGAAGAAGTCTTGGATCCATAGTGATAGAAACTGCGGGAGAAGTGAGTGCAGCGCCGGCATTCTGTTTCTAACTGGGAAACAAGATGTAGTCAGGGGGCGGAGATAGAAGCAATGAGTGAGACCAGTACCACAACACAGCTTCTATCTCTGCCCCCTGATGAAGTCTTGTTTCACAGTTAGAAGCTGTGACGGCAGTGAAAGAAGCAGAGTGCGGTTGCTGCACTCCTCTCCCGCAGTGTCTATCACCATGGATCTAGGACATCTTTAGAGGGTGGCGATGCAAGAAACTGTAGTAAGTAACTGCAGTGCTGCTCTCTGTGATGTCCTGTTCCAGGAGGAGTGATAGATGCTGCGGGCAAGTGAGTGCAGCCCCAGCCTCCTGTGACTCCTCTGAAACAAAACATCACAAGAAGTGCAGTAAAAAACAAACATTTGGGGTTTAGCTGGATAGAGACAAGTGTAGGGTATTCTCTAATACTGCTAATTGCAGAAGTGGTTAGGGTGTAAAGATAGCTATTTAGAAAGTCAGTTACAATCAAACACAGCTCTGCAGTGAGATCAGGAGAGCAGAGAGCGGCCATTATATATCACACTGGTAACACTGCCTTTCATTTACAATAATCTCTGGAGGCAGATTCTCATACAGATCAGTGTCCAGACCATACATCTTATCTGCTCATTTACATACAAGAAAAATGTGGATTTCTCTGGAATAAGATATCAGATCACAGATATCAAGGTATCATTTTATTCAGCTTCCGATTGCCTACATGTCCATATAGATGACATAGGAGGGCTGATCCTACTGACAGATTCCCTTTAATTACATGTAAAATGTTCCATCCTGTGGTAATAATTTTGTAAATGACATGTTTTTTCATGTATTTGAGCTATACATTGCCTTTTTTGCAGTGAGGGGAGATCAGTACTGTAGACTGTAATATGGTATACTAATACATGTATTATTTTCTTCTATTGATTTATTTTAGAGAGCAGTGGTGCGGATGGATGAATCCAGAGAACAGCAGATTACACGACTTCTGAACTCTGTGCAAACGCAAAACAAGGATGTGAAGCAAGAGCCGAGCTCGGAGGAGTCCTGGTGGGCAACCGAGAACGAAAGGTGCTTGTTATTAACAACTATGGGGGACAGGCATTGAGCCATTTCCATCTCTGTACGTCTACAAGACTCATCCAGACTTTGATTTAAAAAAATCATTGTAGTTTTTTAGACAGGGGTCTCATATCCAGTTATGAAGCTTGTTCCTCTGGACTGTTACACATTATTGTCCCGACCTGTCGTCTATTCTCATTGTTGTGGTCTGGAGTCATCACTAATTACAATTCTTGGGGTATGTAGAAAAAGATTTCTACTCATTGCTTTACAGCCAGAAAATAAAATCCAAGGAGCCTGCTGATTTGGTGAAGTGTGAGATCTGTGATCAAATCTGCATTTCTTACATGGAATCTGTTGCAGATTTGGAGACCTGATCAGCAGTGGAAACTTTCTCCTGTGTGAACATGTCCTTATAGAAGAAAAATAGCGTACATATTTAATTGGTACAGTGCGATTATTTCCTTAGGGGTTGTTACAGCATAGAAATTGGCCATCTGTGCCTTATTTCTGGGGGTCCGACCAGAAATTGACTTCCCTTGTTCCACTTGTTTTAGCATAGGGTTAAAACTGTTCTCTAATGTCTCTGTTCTTTTCAGAAATATTGCGGCCCCTGATATCAAGCTGCCAGTAGACATTGTGAAAGATGCCTGGGATGACGATGATGACGATGAGAAATTCTCACAATCCTGTTATGGAGAAAATAGAGTAAACGCAGCCTTAGATCGACAGCTTAAAGAAGAACTGCGGGATAAAAGGAGCGATTATAGATATGTGGAAATGCAGGTGCCTCTTACATAGGATTTTCACTCTGAATGAAAAATCAGCCATATAATATTTAAAGGGTTTTCCACAAGACTGATATTGATGACCTATGCTTTGGATATGTCAACAATATTAGATAGAGGGAGGGCCAAGACATGACCCCCTACTGATCAGCTGATAGCCGTTCTGGCTGAGGCCAGAAATAAGCAGTGTGATGAGGCGGTACACTGCTCTCTGGTACTGCAGATCAGCTGCGGTCATATATGAGCAGTGTGATGAGGCGGTACACCGCTCTCTGGTACTGCAGATCAGCTGCGGTCATATATGAGCAGTGCGATGAGGTGGTACACCGCTCTCTGGTACTCCCGATCAGCTGTGGTCATATATAAGCAGTATGATGAGGCGGTACACTGCTCTCTGGTACTGCAGATCAGCTGCGGTCATATATAAACAGTGTGATGAGGCAGTACACTGCTCTCTGGTACTGCAGATCAGCTGCGGTCTTATATGAGCAGTATGATGAGGCGGTACACTGCTCTCTGGTACTGCAGATCAGCTGCGGTCATATATAAGCAGTGTGATGAGGCGGTACACTGCTCTCTGGTACTGCAGATCAGCTGCGGTCATATATGAGCAGTGTGATGAGGTGGTACACCGCTCTCTGGTACTGCAGATCAGCTGCGGTCATATATGAGCAGTGTGATGAGGCGGTACACCGCTCTCTGGTACTGCAGATCAGCTGCGGTCATATATGAGCAGTGTGATGAGGTGGTACACCGCTCTCTGGTACTCCCTATCAGCTGTGGTCATATATAAGCACTATGATGAGGCGGTACACTGCTCTCTGGTACTGCAGATCAGCTGCGGTCATATATAAACAGTGTGATGAGGCAGTACACTGCTCTCTGGTACTGCAGATCAGCTGCGGTCTTATATGAGCAGTATGATGAGGCGGTACACTGCTCTCTGGTACTGCAGATCAGCTGCGGTCATATATAAGCAGTGTGATGAGGCGGTACACTGCTCTCTGGTACTGCAGATCAGCTGCGGTCATATATGAGCAGTGTGATGAGGCGGTACACCGCTCTCTGGTACTGCAGATCAGCTGCGGTCATATATGAGCAGTGTGATGAGGTGGTACACCGCTCTCTGGTACTCCCGATCAGCTGTGGTCATATATAAGCAGTATGATGAGGCGGTACACTGCTCTCTGGTACTGCAGATCAGCTGCGGTCATATATAAACAGTGTGATGAGGCGGTACACTGCTCTCTGGTACTGCAGATCAGCTGCGGTCTTATATGAGCAGTATGATGAGGCGGTACACTGCTCTCTGGTACTGCAGATCAGCTGCGGTCATATATAAGCAGTGTGATGAGGCGGTACACTGCTCTCTGGTACTGCAGATCAGCTGCGGTCATATATGAGCAGTGCGATGAGGTGGTACACCGCTCTCTGGTACTCCCGATCAGCTGCGGTCATATATAAGCAGTGTGATGAGGCGGTACACTGCTCTCTGGTACTGCAGATCAGCTGCGGTCATATATAAGCAGTGTGATGAGGCGGTACACTGCTCTCTGGTACTGCAGATCAGCTGCGGTCATATATAAGCAGTGTGATGAGGCGGTACACTGCTCTCTGGTACTGCAGATCAGCTGCGGTCATATATAAGCAGTGTGATGAGGCGGTACACTGCTCTCTGGTACTGCAGATCAGCTGCGGTCATATATAAGCAGTGTGATGAGGCGGTACACTGCTCTCTGGTACTGCAGATCAGCTGCGGTCATATATGAGCAGTGTGATGAGGTGGTACACCGCTCTCTGGTACTGCAGATCATCTCCATTTATTGTAGTGGAAAACCCCTTTAAAAGAGAAATGGGAAACTAAACAAACAGTTATTGTAATTTTCCTGTCTTGATTTGCATTTGGCGGTTTTGTAAAATTGATAATGAAGTGCAGCCATATTGGTTGTCACTTTGGCATTCACTTTTCATAAACTGATCATCAGCTGTCAGAAGTTCACTCCATGATAGCGTGACAGTCTTAGCAGTATGTTTCTTGTTATTCAGGTGCATGTTCTCATTATATGTAATTTTGTTTTTTTTCCACCAGAGGTTTCGTGAAAAGTTACCATCAAATAATATGAAAGAGGTAAGGACAAAGTATGGATCGTTGCTTTTCCTTGTTCTACAATTAAATTATGTTTTACTAAAAATCTGATTACTGGGTAATGTTGAGTATTCGAGTGTCATGGCAGGACCAGATCAGACAGACTTATTGCTGCCTTAAGAATAAATGGGTTGTAGATCCGTGCGTAACATTATCATCTTCAAAGTATAAGAACCATTTCCAGCTCTGACTTCAAATCCCAGTTTGTTCTATGTAATTGCTCATGATTTTCTAATTTTATCCAATGCGTTTCTGAAGAAGTATAATAGCAAAAATAAAGTATGAGGACAGTTATTAGGATAGTCCATCATTTTATGATTAATGTTGCCTGATCCTGAGAATGCAGGTGCTGCAGTGCAGCGCCAACTTCTACATTCTTCCCTGCGTGCTGCCGATCACTCAAATAGAGCCGAGCTGCAATTTGTGGCCAGTAACTTCACTGTCTAGGGCAGGGATGTCAAACTCAAACACACTGAGGGACAAAATGAAATACTTGGACAAAGTTGCAGGCCAACCAGTATACAGTATAATGGGCCCCACATAGTGCTCTATACAGAATAATGGGACCCACATAGTGCTCTATACAGTATAATGGGCCCCACATAGTGCTCTATACAGTATAATGGGCCCCACATAGTGCTCTATACAGTATAATGGGCCCCACATAGTGCTCCATGCAATATAATGGGCCCCACATAGTGCTCCATGCAGTGTAATGGCCTCACATTGCCTTCCATACAAAATGGGCCCACATAGGGGTGGCAGTTCTGGTGTTGCCGGCCTAATATAATCACCCTGTGGGCCAGATTTGCCCCACGAGCTGGAGTTTGACATGTGTGGTCTTAGGGACAAGACGATGGACGAGCTGCAGCACTGTGACCATTTTTAAGGACGGGGGGTCCAAGTGGTCAGACCCCAGAAGTCATAGTCGTGACGTAGCCTACTACTGTAATGTTATTTATTTTTTATGTTGTTTTAAAGAAATGGCTCCTATCAGCTGCTGCTGGAGGGAGTTTAGTGGATACTAATATGTATGTAGTAAGATCCCAAGTCCCCCCTAGGCAGCGAGCTGCGTTTGACATGTTTATGCAGTGGATTTGTGGGTCTGACTGCTATAAAGATATATTCAGAAGTTAAAGGGTTAGTCTCATCATAGATGGGTATTGTTGGATTTTGCAATTTACTTTTAATTACAATTTTAAGCAGTTCTTCAGGTATTAACACTTTTCTTTTGTTTATAGCTTGTTGACTAAGTGACCGACCACCAGTACTGTCAAGAAGCGGTGACCGAATATGCCCAGTGCTTACAAGCTCTATTCTCTTTCATTGTTTTCATTTTTAAATCTCAGGAAATTATTAAAATGATCTCTGGCAATCAAGTGACGGTCATTAGTGGAGAGACTGGCTGCGGGAAGACTACACAAGTGACGCAGTTCATTCTGGATGATTACATTAACAAAGGAAAGGGCTCTGCTTGTCACATCGTGTGCACTCAGCCCAGAAGAATCAGCGCAATCTCGGTAAGATGTCCTAGTGGAGACCACTGCTGATGCATACGCTGCTGCTTAGTCTACCATGCAAGAAAAGCTCTTTGTATACCGATCAACCAAGTGAATTAGAACAATGTGAGTGGTGCTCACCATGCACAACACTGCAATGAACGTGCGAGCTCCCCCGGATTGCTGCTGCACCCACCATAGGCTCCCACTGCTGAAAGCACGGAGCTGGATGAATGAAGGAAGGGGAGAAAAAAAAAAGGAAAGCGACATCTACCAGGCGCTGCAAGGAGAAGACAGTAGATGCGGCTTTCCGTTTTTTTTTTGTTTTTTTTTTGGTTTTTTTTTTGCATTTTCCTTCACTTAGTATACCATGGATGTGTTGATAATCTAGTCATAGTTTTCCTTATTATTGTGGGCTGTTATAGATGGAACAATGGGGTTGTCCAAGAGTGATTACTTATCAGAAATTCCCTTGTTCAGTATCTGAGCACTTTGTTTCACGCTGCTGGAGCCACCCTTAAAATCATAAAAACAGGGGTTCAATGTTCCTTGTTTTAAGGCCCCGTCACACTAAGCGATGCAGCAGCGATCCCGACAACGATACGACCTGTCAGGGATCATTGCTGCGTCGCTATGTGGTCGCTGGTGAGCTGTCAAACAGGCAGGCTCACCAACGATCAGGGGAGCAGCGACATCGTGGAAAGAATCTTTCCACGATGTCCTGCTCCCAGTTACCAGCCTGCTGCTGAAGCAGGAGCAGGCTGGTAACTATGGTAAACATCGGGTTACTAAGTGCGCGTGTGCCCCTAGTAACCCGATGTTTACCATGGATACCACTCTGCTACGGTGCGCGGGAGGTTACCGTTCACCTTAGCGGAGTCATATCCATGATAAACATCGGGTTACTAGGGGCATACCCGCACTTAGTAACCCGATGTTTATCATGGATACGACTCTGCTAAGGTGAACGGTAACCTCCCGCGCACCGTAGCAGAGTGGTATCCATGGTAAACAGCGGGTTACTAAGTGCGCGCGTGCCCCTAGTAACCCGATATTTACCATGGATACCAGCCTGATCGTTGGTCCCGCTGGTCACACACAGCGATGTGTGCTGGCCAGCAGGAGGCCAACGACCAAAAAATGGTCCAGGACACTTTGCAGCGATCAGCGACCTCACAGCAGGGACCTGATCGCTGCAAAGTGTCACACATAGCGACATCGCTGGTGAGGTCGCTGTTGCGTCACCAAAACCGTGACACAGCAGCGATCTCGCTATGTGAGACGGGGGCTTAAGTGAACCAGTGCCATTCCTTTCAAAGTGTATGGGACTGAAGGAGATAAGTACAGCGAAGCTGACAAGTGAGCGACAGAAAGCTAGTGTCCACTTACTGCAACTGCTGTAGTGGCTAAAGAAGTAGCCGACAAAAGTTTAAGGGAGCTAAACCAAATGTGATCTGTTTGTGCTTTGAAGCAGCTATTTTACGAAAAGGAGAGTTTCTTAA
Source organism: Phyllobates terribilis (assembly GCF_046119375.1). Taxonomy (NCBI): domain Eukaryota; kingdom Metazoa; phylum Chordata; class Amphibia; order Anura; family Dendrobatidae; genus Phyllobates; species Phyllobates terribilis. The sequence continues at coordinate 258,401,437 of NW_027362763.1, read as the reverse complement.
GTTTCGGACCACCCCTTTAATTCTATCACTTATTTTAATCCTAAATCTCCATCTTTATAATGTAGTAATTTAACTTCTTTTCTAATATACTTTAATTAAAAATCCCTATTGCTCCCTCACTACTCCAAGGCTACGTCCCCACGATTAGGAACCAGCAGCGCTTTGGAAGCAGCATATTTTCTCAGCATCCAAAGCGCTGCGTTCCAAGGCTGCACTTGTTTTGTCAGTACATGTGGATACACTGCATGTACTAACATTCAATCGGTCAAAATCTGAAGCGGAGACTTAGCGTCTCCACTGCAGATAATTAACATGCTACTGCTCGTAAACCCGCACTGCGGGTGAGTTTACTCAACATCAAAAACAAGCACAGTTGGCATGGGATTTACTTCCTCTTTGATGACCCTTCATTTGAGAATCACAGGGCATTTTGGTAAAGTCAAAGGAGCTGTCATCCCGCATGAATATGAAGCGTCATCATTGACGTCCGTTTCAGAGGCTGGGCTGGTCCCTGCTCTGAGCTTCCCTCAGTTGTCTGTTCCGACATATGCTCAGTAGGATCTTGTCACTGTGTAATATACACAGTGACCGTGCGCTCCCTCGCCGGCTCTGATGAGAAGTGATGAGCTGCAAAAGAGTGCACTGTCAGTGCGCATTGTAACAAGATTGCCCTGCGTGTAGAAAATGCAGAGACCAGCCCCGACTCCGCATGTCATGTTAGTTTCGGACCTCCCCTTTAATACCGGAAGGCCAGAAAAATATCTACTCATAATCACTAAATAGAAAAAAGCTGAAGCAGCACCTTAGTAACAGAGGGTGCAAATCCAGGGACTTCAGTCAGATCCACAAGCAGATATACGGTAATATGAAAATTGCTCCAAAATTCAAATCGATAGAAAAAGTTGTGCATTTATTGAGCCATGTGGATATAGCAATGTTTCAGTCTCTCCTGGAAGGCTTGAAAAAGTTTCCAGGAGGAATCAAAATGGCTTAATAAATGCTCAACTTCTTTTTTCTTTTTTTTTCTTTTTTAGCAGTCTCCATATTATAGCTACTTTTAATCTCTAAATATTTCCTGTCCTGATGAACCCCAGAAACATTCATAAGCGTGTGTGTGAATGATGGTAGTGAATCTTATACATGTAACTTCTACGGACTGTTTCATTGGGCTTCAGACAGGATAGTCTGTGGTCTGTTATCTTCCAGCTCCCGACCTCTTCTGCACCTTGATAAGAGCTTTAATTAAAAATACAAAGTTGTTTCCTTTTTTTATCAACACATTGGACTGATATAGAAATACTAGGTATCCTGGTATGCATGGTACCCCATCCCTCATCCCCAATCCTGGTATGCATGGCTCCCTCATCCCCAACCCTGGCATGCATGGCACCCCTCATCCCCAACCCTGGTATGCATGGCACCCCTCATCTCCAATCCTGGTATACATGGTACCCCTCATCCCCAATCCTGGTATGCATGGTACCCCTTATCCCCAATCCTGGTATGCATGGCTCCTTCATCCCCAATCCTGATATGCATGGCTCCCTCACCCCTATCTTGGTATGCATGGCACTCCTCATCCCTATCCTGGTATGCATGGCACCCCTCATCCCCAATCCTGGTATGCATGGGCCGCTCATCCCCAATAGTGGTATACATGGTACCCCTCATCCCTTTTCTGGTATGTATGGTACCCCTCATCCTGGTATGCATTGCACCCTCATCTCATTTCTGGTATGTATGGCCTCCTCATCCCTGAAACCTGGTATGCATGGCACCCAATCCCTCATCCTAGTATGCATGGCACCCCTCATCCTTATCCTGGTATGCATGGTACCCCTCATCCTGGTATGCACAGCAACCCAACCCTCATCCTGGTATGCATGGTACCCCACATTCCTATCCTAGTATGCATGGCACCCCTCATCCCCTAATCCTGGAATGCATGGTCCCCTCACCCCCCAATCCTGGTATGCGTGGCCCCCTCACCCTGCAATCCTGGTGTGTGTGTGGTACCCCTCATCCCCCCCAATCCTGGTGTGTGTGGTACCCCTCATCCCCCCCCAATCCTGGTGTGTGTGGTACCCCTCATCCCCCCCCAATCCTGGTGTGTGTGGTACCACTCATCCCCCCCCAATCCTGGTGTGTGTGGTACCCCTCACCCCCCCCAATCCTGGTGTGTGTGGTACCCCTCATCCCCCCCAATCCTGGTGTGTGTGGTACCCCTCATCCCCCCCAATCCTGGTGTGTGTGGTACCCCTCATCCCCCCCGATCTTGGTGTGTGTGGTACCCCTCACCCCCCCGATCTTGGTGTGTGTGGTACCCCTCATCCCTTTCACGCTGTACACACATACAAAAAAATAAACACGTATACTCACCTTCCTTCCTTGTGCTCCAGCGCTGCTGTGTTCTGTTATGCCGGAGGACGCGCGTGCCCATACCGCTCTATCTGGCGCCATTTTGCTGAAGACACACTGCAAATGTGTCTTCAGTAAAATGGCGCCGGATAGCACTATGGGCATGCACCGATCCGACGCCTCACTCCTGTCCCGGTCTCCAGAGAAGAGAGGCGTCGCAGCAATGCTCCTCCCGGTCAGGTAAGTATGGCGCTGGAGATCGCGGTATGCGTTCAGTGTCTACGCATACCGTGATCTCCGGCGTCATACACTCCTCTTACCTGTAACGGCTAGATGTGGTCTTCTGTCTGGAGCCAGACTGTGCGTCGCGCATGCGCAGTCTATCGAGGCTTCAGACAGAGACACGCTTAGCCGATTATATTATAGATTGCAAAAGTTTATCTAAAGATTGTTAAATAAGTGACTGTAACAACTTATTTTTTTTTTAATTCTAGGTAGCAGAACGTGTGGCTGCAGAGCGGGCTGAACCCTGTGGCATGGGACACAGCACTGGCTACCAAATACGTCTGGAAAGGTATGTGATGGAGACCTGCTCATAGTGTTCTGGAGATGCACAGTATTTGAGACCATGCGTGGTTCTGAATTATAGAAGTAATTTGCTAAAAATGCTCAAGATTTTTAATATGTAGATGTCAGCTGCGTCCATGTCCACCAGATGATGCATTTTAGATATAGACTTTTTGGCAGCGTCTTACAATTGAGTAGAATATAGTCAGTCGTGTAAAGCCCTCGTCTCACATAGCGAGATCGCTAGTGCGATCGCTGCTGAGTCACAAGTTTTGTGACGCAACAGCGACCTCAGCAGCGATCTCGCTACGTTTGACACTTAGCAGCGACCAGGCCCCTGCTGTGAGATCGCTGGTCGTGTCGAAATGGCCTGGACCATTTTTTGATCGTTGAGGTCCCGCTGGGTAGCATGCATCAGTGTGTTTGACACCTTACCAACGCCCTCATTGGCTTCTCAGAACTGAGACACATAGGCGTGCATTTGCGTTGCATCGCTATACAGGTCGCTGTATCGTTGCTGCGTCGTTGGGAAGATCTGACTGTTTGACATCTCACCAGCGACCACATAGCGACACAGCAACGATCCCTGCCAGATCGTATCGTTGTCGGAATCGCTGTAGCGTCGCTAAGTGTGATGGGGCCTTAACAGATTGTATCAGCATTCAGTGATTATGAGACAAATGATAATGAGGACCTTTTGCATTGGGTAGGCTAATATATACTAATAACTTTTACAGAATATTAATATATTAACATGGCTTCAATGTCGTGGATGACTCAGTGTTGCCCCCACGGACAATGACCAGTAGAGTATAGTTATGTTGTGTTATCATTCAACATGTTTTGCAGATATTTTATCATTCTTGTTTCTTTTTTCTACCTATCTTTTTCTTTTTTACAGTCAGTTACCACGGGCACAAGGCTCTATTTTATACTGTACAACCGGCATAGTCCTCCAGTGGCTTCAGTCCGATCAGTAAGTGCCCTTCAAGTGTATGAAATCTGAACAATGATCTCCACTCTCTTTGACAGTAGATTAAGTCTTTTCTCAAATATCTCATTAGCAAATTAGATGATTTTTCATTAGATAATCAGATTGTTTCTTTATTTTAACAACACAGATTTTTCTCTCATTTTGGCAGCCTGGTATTCAGCACCTGTTCTAAAGAATACAATGAGAAAGTCCATTCCTTCCCTTACCTCTATGAATTTCTGATTAGTATATGGTTGTGTAATATGCAGCCCAGTTAAAGGAGGGGGACACATCAGCTTGTATATCTTCCTGGAGGAGGACATGACTGCTTCTAAAGAGTTAGTCTGCTAGAGTGTAATGTAGAGTTTAGACTAGCATGTTTGTGATCAGCATGCCGTCCCTGTGTTCATCAATGTCTAATTGCACATGAGCATACACTAGCTTCATACATTTAATGGATTGTACTCATCCTGCACATAGACTCCAGCCAGCCTCTGTCTTCCAGAGCTAAATTAGAGAAGTGTTTTTTTTTCCTTGAATTTCCTGGTTATGTATATTTCAGAGTAATAGGTTTTACTATTTTTCTCTGCTGATACCTAATCGGTTTTCTAGAATATTATAGTAGATCCTTTAAGCACTATACAGACATTTTTATTTCTTTCAGGCTATTGAGCAGCGTCAGCCATGTTATATTAGATGAAGTCCACGAGAGGAACTTACAATCTGATATGCTGATGACAATTGTAAAAGATCTTCTGAGGTGTCGTCCAGATCTGAAGGTCATACTGATGAGCGCCACGCTGAATGCCAATAAGTTTTCTCAGTATTTTGGTCAGTTAACCGTTTGCATTATGGTACTATCACTGCTTTTCATATACAGTAGAGTATGTATAGTTCATCTATATTTTCCTTGTAGAACTGGACTGACACTGATTCACACGTCTTTTACATTCTCCATTATAAATAAGTTCTGCAGTGTAAGGCATATGGTTCTTTCTATCACATTTTCATAAATCCTTTTAGTGTATTTACTGATCAAAACTAGTTTAAAATAATGAAAGCCGAACCAATATGGCACTAGGTATGGATGCGCCATATGGACTACTAGGTATGGATGCGCAATATGGCACTAGGTATGGATGCGCAATATGGCACTAGGTATGGATGCACCATATAGCACTAGGTATGGATGCACCATATGGCACTAGGTATGGATGCCCCATATGGCACTAGGTATGGATGCGCCATATGGCACAAGGTATGGATGCGCCATATGGCACTAGGTATGGATGCGCCATATGGCACTAGGTATGGATGCGCCATATGGCACTAGGTATGGATGCGCCATATGGCACTAGGTATGGATGCGCCATATGGCACTAGGTATGGATGCGCCATATGGCACTAGGTATGGATGCACCATATAGCACTAGGTATGGATGCCCCATATGGCACTAGGTATGGATGCGCCATATGGCACAAGGTATGGATGCTCCATATGGCACTAGGTATGGATGCGCCATATGGCACTAGGTATGGATGCGCCATATGGCACTAGGTATGGATGCGCCATATGGCACTAGGTATGGATGCGCCATATGGCACTGGGTGTGGATGCGCCATATGGCACTGGGTGTGGATGCGCCATATGGCACTGGGTGTGAATGCCCCATATGGCACTGGGTGTGGATGCGCCATATGGCACTGGGTGTGGGTGCGCCATATGGCACTAGGTGTGGACGCGCCATATGGCACTAGGTGTGGACGCGCCATATGGCACTAGGTGTGGACGCGCCATGTGGCACTAGGTGTGGACGCGCCATGTGGCACTATGTGTGGACGCGCCATGTGGCACTATGTGTGGACGCGCCATGTGGCACTATGTGTGGACGCGCCATGTGGCACTATGTGTGGACGCGCCATGTGGCACTATGTGTGGACGCGCCATGTGGCACTATGTGTGGACGCGCCATGTGGCACTAGGTGTGGACGCGCCATGTGGCACTAGGTGTGGACGCGCCATGTGGCACTAGGTGTGGACGCGCCATGTGGCACTAGGTGTGGACGCGCCATGTGGCACTAGGTGTGGGCGCGCCATGTGGCACTAGGTGTGGGCGCGCCATGTGGCACTGGGTGTGGGCGCGCCATGTGGCACTGGGCGTGGGCGCGCCATGTGGCACTGGGCGTGGGCGCGCCATGTGGCACTGGGCGTGGGCGCGCCATGTGGCACTGGGTGTGGGCGCGCCATGTGGCACTGGGTGTGGACGCGCCATGTGGCACTGGGTGTGGGCGCGCCATGTGGCACTGGGTGTGGACGCGCCATGTGGCACTGGGTGTGGGCGCGCCATGTGGCACTGGGTGTGGGCGCGCCATGTGGCACTGGGTGTGGGCGCGCCATGTGGCACTGGGTGTGGGCGCGCCATGTGGCACTGGGTGTGGACGCGCCATGTGGCACTGGGTGTGGACGCGCCATGTGGCACTGGGTGTGGACGCGCCATGTGGCACTGGGTGTGGACGCGCCATATGGTACTAGGTTAATATGCAGCATGTATCATGCATTGGCTGTATGATCTCAGCCAGATGTGTTTGACTCTGAAACAATGCGGCAATTCAGAGAAAACCTACTTTAAAAGCTGCCGGAGACCAGTTGAAAAGGCCGGTCCCCGGTGGTTTCTCCCTGCCTGGATTGACAGATCTCTTCCTACATGCATGTACAGAAGTCTCATCAATGCCTGATGCATGCTGCCCACGGATCGGGTAGCCTTTATCAAATGTCGGGTTCCCTTTTAAAGGTTTGTTTTGGATGTAGCTGAAAAAAATCTCAGTGGTAAGAAGAACGTGTTGTGAATTTCCAAATCCACAGCATGGTCAGTATGATGCGGAATTTGGGCTGATTTCCACTACAGATTTCACCCCTTTCAGTTTTTAGGTGAAATCCGTGACATTCTAAATCCACATTTGGCCCATACCGACTGTGGGGACCATCAGCTCCTCTACGTATAGAAAATGATTTACAGACTTACTGGAACTAGTCTGTAGTAGGAATGGTAGAGACAACTAAGTTTTTATTGACCTGCAGCAGACATTATTAAAACTGTCGAAAAGGAGACTCTTTGTTGCCCATATCAACCAATCACAGCACAGCTTTCACGTTGTATTGTTCTATTAGGCTGTGTTCACATGTCCAGTAGTGATCAGTTAGAACGGATCCAGCAGCAATCTGATGGCAAAAAGTGGTACAGACATAACTGTTTAGTCTGCTATTAAATAACTGAATTCTTCTGGATCTGTTTTTTTTTTTAACATTGAAGCCTATGGAAAACAGATCCCTTAATTAGCCATCTGTTTTTCTTTCATTTGTAACAGATCCTTTTTTTTCTTACTGGATCCAGTAAGCAAAAAGCTTATCTGTTACTGATGTCAGGTCCCCTTTAACAGCACTTTTCAGATTCACAGTTGATCTTGCTGGCATCACATCTTTGTTGGGAATTGCTTTTCATGCCATCTGATATTGCCATTGGAAAAAAATCACTGTTAGCTGGAAAAATATTAATTGAGTCTTCTCCATACAGACAACTGCCCTATGCTGCACATCCCTGGATTAACATTCCCTGTAAAAGAGTATCTCTTGGAGGATGTGTTCGAGATGGTAAAGTAAGTATGATGTCCGCTCTAATCCACAGAAAAGCACATATTGCTTCTGTTTTATTTAATGTTTGTCTCTGGAACAGAATATCTCCAAGACACAATGGAAAATCCTCATTTATTCCGGACTACTATGTAGACAGGAACTACTGTATAATAACAACAAAACCACCCTGGAATCTTGCAGTTTTCACTCTGCTCGCTAAACCTGATTGCTTGGTCTCTTTATTGGGGGACACTGGAGACCTTGGGTGTACTCTGCTGCCGTCAGAAGACTGTCACAAAGAATTACAACTATGAAAAAAGTCGGCTCTTCCCCAGCAGGCGGCTGCACCCGCGTACTGACAACCACGCTGATCAGTTCAGTTTGGTGTCAGTAGGAGCTCCAGACAAGTTTTGCTAAACCCAATATTAGACTCGCTCTTCCTGTTCTGATCACATTTCATTGGTCATCCCATTATCACAGGCAGGATTCCAATGAGCGTTATTACCTATGGATAACACAGGATCCATGACTGACAATAGGTGATGTCACATTTCCTCTCTGCACAACAACCTCTGCACAGATCGCAGAGCATGCCCAGAACATCCTTCCCTAGAAGTCAGTGAATCAAATTTTCTCTTACTCTCTATGGTCCATCTGGCTAAACTTACGCATGTCTCTAGATGCCGTTAACAGAAGCCAAGATGACCACCGAATCAGAAATAAAAACAGATGAGAAGATTCACCAGTTGGTTTTAAGTATTAAAATATAGCTGATGCATTCCCTTTACTTTAGCTTTTAGAGAGTACTTGTCTTTTTTTTTTTTGTTTTTAGTGATTGGAACTACCTGACATTTGTAGCAGATTGGTGGGGTATGGAGACCCCCCCCCCAACTGATCACTCTAAAATGCTTAGGCTGAGCTCCTGCTTGAGTGCACACAGAGCGGTGGGGGGTCTCAGTAGAAAGGCTGTGAGCGTGTACACGAGTGCAAGATGGGGACACAGACTTTCTAGTGAGCCGGACCCCACTCTGTACAGTGCACACTCAGGCCGGAATCCAGCACTTCAAGCTGCAAGGTGTTTTTTTAGCAATTGGTGTATGACTGACCCTCACCAATGTGCTGTATATAATAGGTATTGCAAATTGTTTAAAAAAAAATCATAGATACTTTTTAATGAGTGAATTTGCTGCACTGAGACAAATTATATGTTGTTTTTCATCTTTTTATTAGATTTTCCCCCAACGATGCCGATTGGAAGCCAAAAACAAATAGACGTTTTATGCAGGGACGTACCACTCGTCCTGATAAAGCGGAAAAGGAAGAAATCTACAGGGAACGCCTTCCAGAATTTCTAAGGCGACTTCAAGGAAAGTGAGTGAGAGTCTCTTTCTAAAGTGCCGCTGAAGCCAAAAGCTCGAGCATGTTCCAGAGCCCGCTGCGCTGTGTGAACCAGGCATTGACTGTGCTATCAGTTCCTCTTGGTCTTACATAGTCCTATCATCTGAACCACACTAATGTTAACCCTTACACTGGTCAGGGCCTGAAAAATTACATTTCTTCCTATTGAAGTATTGGTCCCATAGTAATAAAAGTACAAGTAGCCCCCATTGATGTTCCAAAAGCCATTCTTAGTGGCCATAGGGATGTAAATGGTGAGAATTACTCCACTCGTTTATTTTAGAGTTCTAGAAATTGCATAGCTATTTAGAAACTAAAATGTAAAAATGTTTATATGCCTTTTAATTTTTTTTTATTTTATTTTAAAAAGTTTAAATCATTGAACTTTTCTTCATTCATAAATAAAGAAATTGAAAAACAAATTGGATTTGGTATTGTTGTGTCAAAATAGTCCTATCAAAATAATATCAAATTATTTAAAGGGAACCTGTCATGTCCTGTCTACTATGTAAACTGCACCCATAGCTTTGTTAGTTATGCAATGTGCATCACTAACACGCTTTTTTCTTAAAAATGGTGCAAATATAATGAGTATATAACATTTTATATACTTCTAATCCTACCTGCGTCATAGGGTGTGATCCTCATATTCAGTCATGGGCGGGCGCAGCATTCAGTCACTGCTGGTGCCGCCCAGTTATTTGAATACTGCTCCCGGCGAGCGCTGATATTTGTGGGGTGCATGTACTGTATGACATGGCCAGGCAGTAAAGCTTCCAGCGCTGGGAGCAACGCGTGCGCATTGAGGCTGTGTAGTTTCCAGCTTCACTGCGCATGCGCTATGATGAGCGGCTTCAGCTGCACACAGTTAAGCTGGGAACTTCACTGCGCATGCGCTATGATGAGCGGCTTCAGCTGCACACAGTGAAGCTGGGAACTTCACTGCACATGCGCCATGACGAGTGGCTCCAGCTGCACACAGTGAAGCTGGGAACTTCACTGCGCATGCGCTATAACGAGCGGCTCAAGCTGCATACAGTGAAGCTGGGAACTTCACTGTGCATGCGCCGGGAGCAGCTCGTCATAGCGCATGCACAGTGAAGCTGGGAACTACACAGCCTCACAGCATGCGCGGCTCCCAGCGCTGGAAGCTTTACTGCCTGGCCGTGTCATACAGCGCATGCTCCCCACAAATATCAGCGCTCGCCGGGAGCAGTATTCAAATATGTGGGTGGCGCCAGCAGTGACTGAATATGAGGATCACACCCCTATGACTGAACGCTATGGGGGCATTTTACATAGTAGATAGGACATGACCGGTTCCCTTTAAACCCCAAAAAGAAAAAAAGAAGCCAGAAGCAGACTGTGCCCCCTGAACTGAGGGGGAGCAGTGAGGATCAGCTTCAGCGTCACATTCAGTATCAGGAAGTTTCCGGAGTACAATCAGCAGTATGGATGTTGGCTTTATAGCTCATTAAAGTACTTTATCTCCCCAGATTGCCCCTTTAAGGAGTTAATGTACTTTTTATCAGAATGAATATAAGTGAGTTTTGCAGTTGACAATTGACTTTTTACTTCCCTGTAGATATTCTGAAAGTACAATACGTGCCATAGAATGTGCGGATGAGGAAAAAGTTAACCTTGGCCTGATTGTAGAGCTCATCAGATACATTGTTTTGAGGGGAGAGGTAAGTTCTTTTTTGATTCAAAGGAGTTAAAGTGAAAATCTGCACCATTTTCTTATTTTTTATATACCTTCAACATTCGCTATGGATTTTTTCGTCTTATATCTTTAAAACAATCAGCACTGAGAATATAATTACCCTTCACTGCCAGGAAGGTGTGATATAGAGCATGACTTTATATGATTGATGCAAATACAAAAACACCAGGTTATTTATTCTGTCTTAAAGGGAATCTGTCACCAGGATTTTGTTACCCTATTTGAGTCCACCAAAATGTAGGGGCAAAGATCCTGATGCCAGCGATGTGTCACTTACTTTACTGGTTCCTGCCGCTTTGATTAAAAAACATTTTATCTGGTGCATATATCCCAGTTCTCTGACTGCTGAGCTCTGTATAACCCCGCCCACACCACTGATTGCCAACTCTCTGTGTACACTGTGCATAGGCAGAAAGCTGCTAATCAGTGGTGGGGGCGGGGCTGGGGTACATGGCAGCAGGTTTTCTAGTCCTCTAATAATAATCTCCTGCTGATGAAATAGAGTTTTTATGAAAACAACACTAAGCAGCCCTGTAAGTGATACATCGCTGGAATCAGGGTTTCTGTCTGTACATTATGCTGCTTTCAGGTTATGGGGCAAAAACCTGGTGACAGATTACATTTAATATTGGGGTGAATAGGACCACTAATTATAGTGGGGTTGGAGGGAGCAGCTATACAAAAGTAACAAAAAAAAGTTATAAAAAGTTTGAAGTGATTTTCATATTTAGTTATTGGCTTACAGATCCTATAGGATCTTGTGCAATGTTTGGCATCCAAAAAACACTAGGAGAACACAAAAAACTGCTTTTTAGTTAAAAATGATGTGTGTGATACCACTATAGTTTGCCGTTACATTCTGTTGCCTAAGCCTAGATGAGCACAGAGCCTCACTCGCTGGCTGTCACTGACGTACGTCATGCAGTGCTGTTCAGTGTGTTAGATAAAACACATGGTATACAGACTATCGTGGTTATAGAAGCTTAAAGGGGTATTCCTATCTCCAAGATCCCATCCCAAGATGTAGTAGGTGTAGTAATAATAATAGTAAATACCTCCAATTAGAAATGTAGTGTAGTTCTGATTATCTATGTTGATTACCCCATGTGCAGGGCATTGCAGTAGCTTAGGTATCCATAGTTACGACGACTCATATAGTGACTGCTAGTTGCCATGGATACCTAATTTTCTGCCATGCCCTGCACATGGGGTAAGCAACTTCAGCGAATCAGAAGAACTATATTACATTTCTAATTGGAGATATTTGCTAATATTATTATTATTACACCTACTACATATTAGGGTAGGATCTTGGAGATGGGAATACCCCTTTAAGTACTATATATCATTGATTGTACGATATGAATGATCTGGATTAAAACAAAGTTTTGAGCTCTCATATTATTTTATTTTGTGCTTTCAGGAAGGTGCCATCTTGGTTTTCCTTCCAGGCTGGGATAATATCAGCACCCTAAATGACTTACTGATGTCACAGGTCATGTTTCAGTCAGGTACGTCTAGATTTTGGATCTATGAGCTGAAAGAAATGTATCATAATAAGTCCGATGTATAATATTCTGAATTATTTTTTACAGATCAGTTTATTATTATCCCTTTGCATTCATTGATGCCAACTGTAAATCAAACCCAGGTAGGTAGTGTAAATGAGCGCTTAGCAAATGGTTTCTTGCAGACTTGACTTTAGTTTCTTAAAGGGAATCTGTCACCAGGTTTTTGCTACCCGATCTAAGAGCAAAATGATCTAGAGGCAGAGACCCTTATTCCAGTGGTGTCACTTACTATACTTGTTGCTGCAGTTTTGATGAAATCACTGATTTATCAGCTGCAGATCTAGCAGAGCTCAGAATACTGAGCCCTATATAACCCCGCCCACACCACTGATTGGCAGCTTTTTGTGTACACTGTAAAGTGGCAGAAAACTGCTAATTAGCGGTGGGGGCGGGGTTATATAGAGCAGGAGGCCTACATGGCACCCAGCAATTACACTGATTTTATTGAAAGAACAACACACAGCCTAGTAAGTGATACATCACTGGAATTGGGCTCTTCTCCCCTACATCAAGTTGCTATCTGATTACATAACAAAACCTGATGAATTTATTCCTTTTAACTTCCTAGTTTGCTAGTAGGCATAATATTTCCCTTTTTTTTTTTTTATTTTTTTCTTTCATAAATTCTTCTTTTCTAGTTGAATATATTGTGTCTTATTTGCTCACTCGTATGCTGTGTCATATAACACATAAATAACATAATAACACATAAAAAACAGCAGTTTGCGGAGGTTTCGTCTAATTCTTCCACCAGAACTAGTAGAGAGTCAGGAAAAGGAAGTCACCAGCTAGTCCCAACTGATTCCGCAAAATATTTTTGCCCCAGATTGATCCAAAACTTCTCCACAGATGTTTTCCTGGCACCAGAGTTTTCCTTCATCACCTGGATAAATCGCCACCTTAAGGTTAAGTTCACATGACCCTATTTTCCGTCCGATTCCGTCCGAGTACTGTCTGTGCTAAAACGTGCATCACACGGACCAATGTTATTCAATGGAGCAGTGCAGATGAGCATATTTTTTTTACTGATCGAATCTGTGTTTGAAAAACATTCCAGCATGGATTCTGCCGCGCGTGCCGGGTTCTGCTTGTGTTGGATGAGACTCACTGATTCAAGTTTATGATTGCACATGAAAAATCAAATGCTTATGGAGCTACACTATAGCATCCAATATTTTTTTTACGGATACACTGAAATTCTGTAACATAGGAAACTGTAAGTGGTCTTATAAAATATTGCTAGCTGCTGCTATAAAAAAAAACAATGTCTTCAGTTTTCTGGATGAAACTCTAGTGATTTGTTTTTTATACAATCATTTGAACTTAACAAAGGGTTATAGACACCTTCAAAGAGACTACATTTTTTTATTTTCTTAGAGTTGCCACTAGATGTAATTTCCCACTTTTTGCTCTTACATTATTTCCACTGCTTCTGAGTATTCCAATTTTTTGTAGTTTTAAAATCCGCCATATGGCTTCTGTGATCATGACCTTTTAGTTTAGTGCCAATTTTTATGGTCCTTGCCAAGAAGGTGCGGCTCACAGGTTAATGATGAGCTGCCTAAAAATGCGCCCCACAGAATCTGTGAGGAAATTTGAGAGCCACGCTCCCCCCCCCCCCCACCCGAATCTGGGAGCTTTCCCCCTGAGAATCTGGGAGCTTCCCCCCCCTTCACCCTGAAAATCTGGAAGCCACACCCCCTCCCCCCTGAGAATGTGGGAGCTATGTCCCCCCGCCGAAGAATCTGGGAGCCACGTCTTGTCCCCCGGAGAATCTGGGAGCCACGTGCCCCCCTTCCCCTTGGAGAATCTGGGAGCCACGTCCCCCTGCCTTGGAGAATCTGGGAGCCACGTCCCCCTGCCTTGGAGAATCTGGGGGCCACGTTCCCACCCCAGAGAATCTGGGAGCCATGTTCCCACCCCGGAGACTCTGGGAGCCATGTTCCCACCCCGGAGACTCTGGGAGCCATGTTCCCACCCCGGAGACTCTGGGAGCCATGTTCCCACCCCGGAGACTCTGGGAGCCATGTTCCCACCCCGGAGACTCTGGGAGCCATGTTCCCACCCCGGAGACTCTGGGAGCCATGTTCCCACCCCGGAGACTCTGGGAGCCATGTTCCCACCCCGGAGACTCTGGGAGCCATGTTCCCACCCCGGAGACTCTGGGAGCCATGTTCCCACCCCGGAGACTCTGGGAGCCATGTTCCCACCCCGGAGACTCTGGGAGCCATGTTCCCACCGCGGAGACTCTGGGAGCCATGTTCCCACCGCGGAGACTCTGGGAGCCATGTTCCCACCGCGGAGACTCTGGGAGCCATGTTCCCACCGCGGAGACTCTGGGAGCCATGTTCCCACCGCGGAGACTCTGGGAGCCATGTTCCCACCGCGGAGACTCTGGGAGCCATGTTCCCACCCCCGGAGACTCTGGGAGCCATGTTCCCACCCCCGGAGAATCTGGGAGCCACGTCCCCACCCCGGAGAATCTGGGAGCTACGTCCCCACCCCAGAGAATCTTTTCACTATGTTTGGTTCTTATTCTGTAGACAGCAGAGGTTCCACTTTTATATTTTAAAGGAGGTTGGATATTGGAGCAGCTTCATCAAAGGAAACCTGTCATCTGATTCATGCTGCCCAACCACAAGCAGCATGGATCACACCCCACGATTGAAGCCAGGTATATTGAGACCTTAAGGACCCACCTCTGCTAGAGGTTTTTGTCAGGTTTCTCCCTTTGTGCACATGAGAGAGAGACCTGTCACTTACCTGCAGCAGCACTGGGAAGAGGCGGTGGAGGTGGACTAGTCTAGTCATCATCTATGGTCGCTGGCTGGATATTTAAAGCACCGCTCTGGCGTTAATATAATATATGTAAATATGTACCTAGATGCGATCGCTCATCCAGGATCTGATTCATGCTGCCCATGGTTTGGGCAGCATGAATCAGATGACAGGTTCCTTTTAACATCAAGTGCACGGAGCTAGGAGATATCCCAAGCTGAATAATTGTCAAGTCTTCATTAAGGGTCCTTCAGATGTCTGTGATAATCGGTCTGATGTCAGATCGCAATGCATGGACTGGCCACACATCAGACCGATTATCACAGACACCTGAAAGAGCCCTTATGGTGGTGAAAAAGACTCTGGTCCCAGGAGCGGTGAGGTGTCTTGTAATATAGTGTCAGATGTTGCTCTGTTAGTCACAGTGGCCTAATGTGTGAGTGGAGCACATGCAAGCAACACACATGCTTGTAAATGGCCACTATGTCTTCCTCAGAGGCAGACTGTGATTACTTTGACTTGCTTATTGTCTTTTAGGTCTAAAATTCTGCTCGGAATATTTTTTTTCTTTGTAGAGGTTGGAGCTCTGTTTTTCTGACACAGATTTAAAGAGTAATATTCAGGCTTCCTGTAACCCCCACTATAGGGAGCGCACTGGTATATAACTCATTAATAATTTAGTATGCAGAAAAAAAAATTGTGGAAAACAAATGTATTGTGCTATGCAAAAGCTCCAACTAAAATGTGATCTCATCAGGTTTTCAAGACCCCCCCTCCCGGAGTCCGGAAAATTGTAATAGCGACAAATATTGCAGAGACAAGGTGAGAATGTACAATGCATGAAGACATTTCTTACACCTTCTGAAATTTTTTGATTAGTTTTATTGTTAGTTTTTTTTTAATAATCATACAGGCAGAATATAATTCTTTGTTTAAATTGTAGATTACAAAAAATCCCTTCTAGAGTGAAATAGTCACTACTTAATTGAGAAGAGGTGGAAGATGAGACTATAAAGGTTCCCATATGCATTAAAGAGGCACACTTATCAAAGTTTTTATCCTCTTAACATATTGGCATCATCATATTATATAGCACATTGTACTTACAATTGCTCATTTTGGCTTTCTAGCCAGCTAATTCTTCTCTTTTCTCTGCTGTCTGTAGAAACAGGAAGCCTTTTTTCCCTACATTTATCATTCCCCTCTTTAACTCCTGACCCTGCTGCTCCCTCCTCCCCCTGCTATATACTTTTGCAGTGACTTATGACTCATACAGGGAAAATTGACCTCCTGTTTCTACATAGAGCTTAGAAGTATTCAGCTAGTCAGTTTTTAAACAGAAGAATTAGCTGGGTAGAAAAACAAAATGAGCAATTTTGAGTACACAGTGCTATATAATATGATTGCAATATATTAAAAGGTTAAAAACTTTGATGGGAGGAGTGCTTCTTTAAAGAGATTGTTCACTACTTTAACAATGTCTGATCGTGGATTGTCTACTGTATAGTAGCCGCTGCTGGGTACTGCACATTCGCCCCCTATTAATTTGAATAGGGACCGTATGTGCAGTACCCAGCTGCAGCCACTGCACAGTAGACAGAGCTACTGATCAGTTCCAGCTGCCGCCGATACTGATAACAGCTGATCGGCAGGGGTGCAGGGTGTCGTACCCCAACTAATCAGACATTGATGACCAATCGTAAGGATAGGCCATCAATGTTAAAGGGAACCTGTCATGTCCTGTGTAGTACACATGTTGTCAAAATTGTTGGTACCCCTCGTTTAATGAAAGAAAAACCCACAATGGTCACAGAAATAACTTGAATCTGACAAAAGTAATAATAAATTAAAAATCTATAAAAATGAACAAATGAAAGTCAGACATTGCTTTTCAACCCTGCTTCCACAGAATTTAAAAAAAAATTAAACTCATGAAATAGGCCTGGACAGAAATGATGGTACCCCTGAAAATAATGTGACAAAAGGGACATGTTAAATTAAGTTGTGTCCACTAATTAGCATCACAGGTGTCTACAATCTTGTAATCGGTCAGTGGACCTGTATATAGGGCTACAGATACTGACTGTGCTGTTTGGTGACATGGTGTGTACCACACTCAGCATGGACCAGAGGAAGCAAAGGAAAGAGTTGTCTCAGGAGATTAGAAAGAAAATTATAGACAAGCATGTTAAAGGTAACGGTTATAAGACCATCTCCAAGCAGCTTGATGTTCCTGTGACTACAGTTGCACATATTATTCAGAAATGTATAATCCATTGGACTGTAGCCAACCTCCCTGGATGTGGCCGCAGGAGGAAAATTGATGACAAATCAAAGAGACGGATAATACGAAAGGTAACAAAAGAGCCCAGGATAACGTCTAAAGAGATTAAAGGTGAACTTCAAGCTTAAGGAACATCAGTGTCAGATCGCACCATCCGTTGTTGTTTGATCCAAAGTGGACTTCATGGGAGACGACCAAGGAGAACACCAAAAAAATCATGAAAAAGCAAGACTGGAATTTGCCAAACTACATGTTGACAAGCCACAAAGCTTCTGAGAGAATGTCCTATGGACAGATGAGACAAAAATGGAAGTGTTTTGCAAGGCACATCAGCTCTATGTTCACAGACAGAAAAATGAAGCATATCAAGAAAAGAACACTGTCCCTACTGTGAAACATGGAGGAAGCACTGTTATGTTCTGGGGCTGCTTTGCTGCATCTGGCACAGGGTGTCTTGAATCTGTGCAGGGTACAATGAAATCTCAAGACTAACAAGGGATTCTAGAGAGTAATGTGCTGCCCAGTGTCAGAAAGCTTGGTCTCAGTCGCAGGTCATGGGTCTTGCAACAGGATAATGACCCAAAACACACAGCTAAAAACACCCAAGAATGGCTAAGAGGAAAACATTGGACTATTCTGAAGTGGCCTTCTATGACCCCTATCGAGTATCTTTGGAACAAACTGAAACATGCCATCTGGAAAAAGCAACCTTTAAACACGAGACAACTGGAGCAGTTTGCTCATGAGGAGTGGGCCAAAATACCTGTCGAGAGGTGCAGAAGTCTCATTGACAGTTACAGGAATCGTTTGATTGCAGTGATTGCCTCAAAAGGTTGTTCAACAAAATATTAAGTTAAGAAGAACCATCATTTCTGTCCAGGCCTATTTCATTTCAATTTTTTTTTAAATTCTGTGGAAGCAGGGTTGAAAAGCAATGTCTGACTTTCATTTGTTCATTTTCATAGATTTTTAATTTATTATTACTTTTGTCAGATTCAAGTTATTTCTGTGACCATTGTGGGTTTTTCTTTCATTAAACGATGGGTACCAACAATTTTGGCCATGTGTGTATCTAAACTGTCCCCAGTGCGTTGTTAGTGATGCAATGTGCATCACTAACACATTTTTCATTAAAATCGGCGTTCTAATCATGTGTAAAAACCACTTTATATACTTATGTCATAGGGGTGTGATTGATCGCATTCAGTCTGGCTGGTCACCGCCCACGCCATTTGAATTCTGTTCCCAGATTTGCGCTGATGTCACTAGTACCGGAGTTTAAATCCCGCGCTTGCGCAGTGTGTATATTGGCCTGCCACGCTTGCGCATTGTCGATCTGGGAGCTGCGCATGCGCCGTTACGAGCGTCTCCGGTCGCACACAGTGAAGCTGGGACTTACACACAGCTTCACTGCTCACACGCGGGGAGCCGGTTGTCACAGCGCATGCACGGCCCCCAGATCAACACGCGCGGCTGGCCAATATGCACACTGCGCAAGCACGGGATTTAAAATCCGATCCTAGTGAGCGTGGGCGGCGACAAGCCAGACTGAATGCGATCAATCACACCCCTATGACTAAACGAGCAGGTATGATATAAGTATATAAAGTAGTTTTTACACATGATTAGACCGCCAATTTTAATGAAAAATGTGTGTTAGTGATGCACTAAAAAGATTATTATTATTAATAATAATATAATAGTAATATTATTATGCACATTGCATCACTAGCAACGCAATGGGGGCAGTTTAGATACTACACAGGACATGACAGGTTCCGTTAAAGTAGTGGACAACCTCTTTAAATGAGAGTTGTCTAAGCTCCCGAGTTATATAATGTATATGGGGCATGTGGCTACGCTTCATAGGAGAATATCTTTTTAACTACAACCCTCACATCATGGATACACATGTTAATTATCTGCAAATTATTAAAGAATGGAAACAAAACTTTCATAACTTTACAATTTATTCAGTATTGAGTATGAGTGCCACTCGCAGAAATACACGCACTTGCATGCTTTAGCTACTATCCATGAAGTTATTAATATACATGTGCGGAATGTCCTGCCACGCTGAATACACTTGGGCACAAAAATCAAGATCCACTGCTGGCAGCTCCCTTTTGTTGACCAATGACGTCCCAGATGTTCTCGATGGGAGACAAATCCGGAGATGCTGCAGGCCATGGTAGCACATTTAGGTCACACAGGTGGCCACATTATGCTGCAGTGTTATAAAACTGCTCCTGGGACACCAGAAATGGCCGGACCACTGGTTCCACAACAAAATCAATGTAACATCGAGCTAGGATGAAGACAAGAGGGTTCTGGCTACTGTACATTATGCCACCCAACACAATAATCCTAGGAGTTGAACATGTGTGATGTCCTACAGTGATAGCTTCATGGCTCAGCATGGTCTCCAGACTAATCTCCGGCTATCATTGTGTCTAAGAAAAAAGTGGGACTCTTCATACATTCTAAATGACTGTAACCTGATCCCCCTCCTCCATCTCACCCGAGCATATAAGAAAACAGTCATCTAAAAAGTCAAATTTAATCTTTTGCAGCCAATGACTGATGTAAAAAAAAAAAAAGTCTTGCATTGTTCATATAAAGCTTTATAACAATGATTGGCCGCAAAATATAAATTTTGACTTTTAGATGACTGCCGCCTGTTGTGCATGGCCATCTCTGGTTGTGAAAGGAGGAGGAGGGATCAGGTCATAATCTGTGTCTGTGTTTGGGATTGGAG
Source organism: Phyllobates terribilis (assembly GCF_046119375.1). Classification (NCBI taxonomy): domain Eukaryota; kingdom Metazoa; phylum Chordata; class Amphibia; order Anura; family Dendrobatidae; genus Phyllobates; species Phyllobates terribilis. The sequence goes on along the minus strand of NW_027362763.1, from coordinate 258,381,396 downwards.
AGAAGAAGGGCGATGCAGCAGGGGAGACTTCTGAACCTGTCCTTATGTATTTCAGTATCACCATAGATGATGTGGTACATGTCATAGATGGCGGCAAATTGAAGGAAAATAATTATGACACACACAACAATATCCGCACCTTGACGGCAGAGTGGGTCAGCCAAGCGAATGCCAAGCAGAGGAAGGGACGAGCTGGCAGGTAAGGGCTCTGTGGACTGTGCTGTGTTTTTTCACCTGTCTATGGTTAAAGGGAACCTGTCACTAGGTTTGTCCCATATGAGGTAAGACCACCACCCTGATTTACAGCATTCTAATATGCTGTATATATGCCCCCAATCCGGCCCGGAAGACAAGAAAAAGAGCTTTTATGGTACTCACCGACAGGGCGGTCCGGTCCAACGGGCGTCGCTGTCTTGATCCAACGCCTCCTCTTTTCTTCTTACGATGCTGACCTCCTTCTGTGCTTTGTGTGGATGACAATACGTCCTACGTCATCCACGCAGTCTCCCCGGCATCGCGCTCCTGCTCAGGCGTACTTCTCATCCCTCACCAGGGCAGAGTAAAGTACTGCAGTGCATATGCGCCAGCGCTCTTTAGCCTTTTCTTGCGCATGCGCACTGCAGTTCTTGGCTCTGCCCTCAACAGGGAAGAGAAGTGAGCCTGTACAGGAGCGCAATCCTGGACAATGTGTGGATGATGGAGGACGTGTCATTCACACGAAGCATAAAAGGAGGACGACATCGCGAGAAGAGAGGAGGCACCGGACCTAGACAGCGTGCCCATCAGACCGGACACCCCTGTAGGCGAGTATAATAAAAGGTTATTTTCTTGTCTTGCAGACCGAAATGGACATATACAGGGTGGTCTAAAAGTAGGTGGACAGAAAGTGTAATAAGGTTATGTAGGGGGAGATTTATCAAACACTAAATTGCAGCCGCCTGTCTGGATCATCCTCCAATAAACCATGAATTATACATGGACAATAAGCTTTCCACCCAATAGATTTCAGGATTCGCATGATAGAAGCTCGTGAAATTCCCAATTCCAAAGAGGCTCTTCTGGTGACTTTTATGGACTCTGAACAAATGTTTCAGCAACAAGTTGTTTATTATCTTCTGTACAGACTGTTTTGGGTCGACCAGTTTTTGGAGCATTAAGGATTGAGCCAGTGGCATTGAATTTGTCACTGATGTGGTAAATGGTTTGTCTCTTTGGGGCTTGAGTACCGAATGTTTCAACCCAATTTGCTCTAACGGTTTCAGCATTTTGAGATTTCCAATACTCTGTTAAAATCCATTTTCTTTGATCTGTATTTAAATTATTTGCCATTATGTGTTATCTGAATTATCTGAAAAGAAAACAGATTTGGGGGAGATCTTTCTGTGAAAACTAGATCTGTGAAACTGGCTCAGTTGCCCTTAGCAACCAATCAGATTCCACCTTTCATTTTCCAAAGAGTCTGTGAGGAATGAAAAGTGGAATCTGGTTGGTTGCTAAGGGCAACTGAGCCAGTTTCACTTTACACCATGTTGGATAAATCTCCCCCTTCATAACCTTATTACACTTTCTGTCCACCTACTTTTGGACCACCCTGTATATAGCATTGCAGAATGCTATATATCAGGGCTTACAGTTACTGGCTTTACCTCATCTGGGAAAAACCTGGTGACAGGTTCCCTTTAGAGCAGGGGTCTCAAACTCGACTGGGTATATGGGCCGCACATGGAAAAAATTAAAATTTAGGGGTCCGCATTCTTTACAGGTCAAAGTGACATTTTTAGTGATACCATTTTTTTATGTATACACCGTCTGAACATTTTTGCTGTGTTTATTTTATTTATAGCTTGGGTCGTTGCGGATGTGGCGATAATAAACGTGCACTTTTTTGTGTTTACTGTAGTTTATATATAAAACAGCATTTTTAGCGGCAAAATATTTTTTTCATGCTTTATTTTTAATTTTTTTTTTTTTTTTAATTTTTACAATTTTGTTTCCTCCAATTGGCCACATACAGTAATATTGTTTTACAATTAGCACCATATAGTAATTCTGGCAAACATCTAGTAATGTGCCCCGTGCAGGTGGTCCCAATCTTGCAGTAATATGCCCCATTCTGGTGGTCCCAATCTTGTTGTAATTTGCCCCATCCTGGTGGTCCCAATCTTGTTATAATGTGCCCCATTTTGGTGGTCCCCATCTTGCAGTAATGTGCCCCATCCTGGTGGTTCCAATCTTGTACTAATGTGCCCCATCCTGGTCCCCATCTTGTAATAATATGTTCCATCCTGGTGGTCCCCATCTTGTAGTAATATGCCCCATCCTGGTGGTTCCCATCTTGTAGTAATGTGCCCCATCCTGGTGGTTCCCATCTTGTAGTAATGTGCCCCATTCTGGTCCCCACCTTGTAGTAATATGCCCCATCCTGGTGGTCCGCATCTTGCAGTAATATGCCCAATCCTGGTGGTCCCCATCTTGTAGTAATGTGCCCCATTCTGGTCCCCACCTTGTAGTAATGTGCCCTATCCTAGTGGTCCCCATCTTGTAGTAATATGCCCCATCCTAGTGGTCCCCATCTTGTAGTAATTTGCCCCATCCTAGTGGTCCCAATCTTGTAGTAATATGCCCCATCCTGGTGGTCCCCATCTTGTAGTAATGTACCCCTTCCTGGTGGTCCCCACGTTGTAGTAATATGCCCCATCCTGGTGGTCACCATCTTGCAGTAATGTGCCCCATCCTGGTGGTCCCCATCTTGTAGTAATGTACCCTATCCTGGTGGTCCCCATCTTGTGGTAATATGCCCCATCCTGGTGGTTCCCATCTTGTAGTAATATGCCTCATCCTGGTGGTCCCCATCTTGTAGTAATGTACCCCTTCCTGGTGGTCCCCATCTTGTAGCTATATGCCCCATCCTGGTGGTCTCCATCTTGCAGTAATGTGCCCCATCTTGGTCCTCGTCTTGGAGTAATGTGCCCCATCCTGGTGGTCCCCATCTTGTAGTAATGTGCCCCATCCTGGTCCCCACCTTGTAGTAATATACCCCATCCTGGTGGTCCCCACCTTGTAGTAATATACCCCATCCTGGTGGTCCCCATCTTGTAGTAATGTGCCCCATCCTGGTCCCCACCTTGTAGTAATGTCCCCCATCCGGTAGTAATGCCCCATCTAGGTAGAATTGTCCCCTGCGCTGTTCTTCACACACATAAAAAAGAAAAAAAAAAAGATTCCTCTCACCTGTCCTCCGTTCCCTCGGCGTCCTTTGTGCACATATGGCCCGCAGGCACAGACCCCTTGACGATCCCCACCTGGTCCAGGAGGAGCCGCCGGCAGCAGCGCTGTATTGCCGCACAAAGACCGTCTCCCAGCACAGCATTACAAATGCCAGTCGCCGGCCAATCAGAGGCCAGCCGCTGATATCTGTGCATGGCAGTGACGTCATACGGCGTTGCGCTGGGACGCAGATATCAGCTGCTGGCCTCTGATTGGCTGGTGGCTGGCATTGGTAATGCTGTGCTGGGAGACGGTCTTTGTGCGGCAATACAGCGCTGCTGCCGGCGGCTCCTCCTGGACCAGGTGGGGATCGTCAAGGGGTCTGTGCCTGCAGGCCGTATGAAGCAGCCTCAGGGGCCGCATGCGGCCCGCGGGCTGTGTGTTTGAGACCTCTGTTTTAAAGAATCAACTTTTTTGTTTAAAAGGAAGCAAGAAGTAAGACATGAAGAAAAGCATCTTTAATTTTGCGCAAAATTTATCCAAACCCATGTGCATCATTTTGAAGATTTTGGTGCAGAAAAAACATCAACACAAGAAATAAAATAATTAGGAAGAAAATAAAGATAACAGAAATAATACCCCCCCCACTCCATCAGTGTCTTTGAGTAACCATGTTAAGTAACCTGTTACATGGCTTGTGGCTGATTTCTGTATTCTTTCCTTTCAGGGTAAAGCCAGGTTACTGCTACCATCTATACAACAGACTGAGGGAAAGTCTGCTGGATGAATACCAGCTGCCAGAAATCATGAGGACACCATTGGAAGAACTGTGCCTTCAGATCAAGGTAGCTCTCTAACCAGGACTTGCTTTTCCTGTTAAGTTATTGACTCCCAACATCATTTATTGACATATATTTTTTAGATCCTAAAACTAGGAGGAATCGCCTCTTTCCTTCAAAAAGTAATGGATGCGCCATCTAGAGAAGCAATAATCCTAGCAATAACTCATCTCATGGAACTGGTATGTAGTAAGACGTGACGCCATCATAAAACATTCTGTATATGTGCTGGGATACGTGTCTGTCTATACTATCTTATGAAGCCATTACCGAACAGTACAACCTGCCCAATAACAGACGACCTGCACCCTCTCCCAGACTGGTGTATAAATTCTGTATTTTTTGTTCCCTGCTAGAATGCCCTCGATAAGCGTGAGGAGTTGACACCACTTGGCTTTCACTTGGCCCGCTTGCCTGTTGAGCCACATATTGGCAAGATGATCCTCTTTGGTGCTTTGTTTTGCTGTTTGGATCCAGTCTTAACAATTGCAGCAAGTCTCAGCTTTAAAGACCCATTTGTAATTCCTTTGGTAAGTCCTGCTGATTATGAAGGGGCAGCGGAAGTCTACTGCACACTGTTCTCTTCACCTAGCTGCAGTATCAGATACCAGCCCACGCAGAAGGCCGGTGCCGTGTCAGGGACTGTGGTTACATGGCCGCAGCTCTCAAATGACTGCCGCTGCCTCCTCTTTCTGCTGAATGCAGGGGTCTTCAGAGCCCCAGGAACTAGGACAGTAGTCAACTAGGTGGGTCATTGCCACATGACTCTACTTCATTGACAGATCTCTCCCGATATGTGACTGTATAGAGAAATACCTACAAGTCCCCTGCCCACAGCCTAATACTCACTTTCCAACATTTTCATTTGTTTTCGCGTCCGGTCCATCTCCTGCAGTTTGTGACCTGCCGGCTGCTCCAGTGTTTCATGGAGCTCGCTGGAAGTCACTAATCAATGTAAGTCTATGAGGGCCCATTGTGGCCTCGCTCTCGCTCTTTATACACTTGCATTGAGAGCTTGTGACATAGCTTCTGAGTTCCAGCCTGTCAGAATCTGTGCTCACAATATGGCGCCACGGGACTGCTCCTGAGCCAAAAAACGGTGAAGACACCGGAGGGCGAGTATATGACTTGGGGCAGGGAACATATGTTTAAAGCACCACTCCAGCGGTGAAAAAAAAACTCCACTGGAGTGATGCTTTAACCCCTTAATGGCCTGGGGTGTATTAGTACGCCTCAGGCCATCACCCCCGGTTCAGCGGGGGCTCCAGCGCTGAGCCCGCACTGAACCGGGCACATGTCAGCTGATTCTTATAGCTGACATGTGCCTGCAACAGCCGCGATCGCGATCCACCCGCTGCTGTTAACCAGTTAAATGCCGCTGTCAATCCCACAGCGGCATTTAACAGCTCCGAACCGGAAGCGCCGCATGGGCCCCGCCCATCGGTGACCCTGTCACATGATCGCGTGTCACCAATGCGTGGGCATGACAACCCGGGGTCTGCAGCAGACCCCTGTGGTTGTCATGTCTCGCTTGCTATGAGCACCACCCAGTGGTCAGCGCTCACTTGCTATGAGCGCTGACCACTGGGTCAGCTACACAGAGGTGATCTGCTCATCGCCTCTGTGTAACAGAAACGATCAGATAACTGCAGCTTCTGCATGCTTCAACAGTCTCCATAGGAGACTAGAAAGTGGAAAAAAAATGTATTTAAAAGAAATATAAAAGTTTAAATTTCGCCCCATTGAAAATAAAATAATTAAAAAAAAAACCACATACACATATTTGTTATCGCCGTGTTCAGAATCGCCCGATCTATCAATATAAAAAAAGAATTAATCCGATCAATAAACGGCGTAATGAGAAAAAAATTATAAACGCCAGAATTAAGTTTTTTTGGTCGTCGCAACGTTGCAATAAAATTCAATAATGGGCGATCAAAACATCACATCTGCCCCAAAATAGTATCAATAAAAAACGTCAGCCCGGCGCGCAAAAAATAAGCCCTCATCCAGCCCCAGATCCCGAAAAATGGAGACGCTATGGGTCTTGGAAGATGGCTCCATTTTTTTTTAAGCAAACTTAGGATTTTTTTTTCACCACTTAAATGAAAAAGAACCTGTACATGTTTGTGGTCTACGAACTCGTAATGACCTGGAGAATAATAATGGCAGCTCAGTTTTAGAATTCAGTGAACGTGGTAAAGAAGAAATTTAAAAAAAAACAAAAAAAACAACAACCATGGAATTTTTTTTTTTGCAATTTCACCGCACTTGGAATCTTTTTTTCCCGTTTTCCAGTACATGATATGGTAAAACCTGTGACGGCGTTTAAAAGTTCAACTCGTCCCGCAAAAAATAAGCCCTCACATGGCAATATTGAAATAAAAAGGCTATGGCTCTGGGAAGAAGGGGAGCAAAAAAACGAAAACGGAAAAACCCAAGGTCATTAAGGGGTTAAACAGAACCTGGAAGGGAAGAGCCAGTGGGGATCTGCTCCGATGACTACTCTCCCTGTTCCCTCCGTGTCCCTGATTTGTGAATCCCATGGCAGGTTCACTCTAATGTCTGTATTTGCAGTAGATGATTAATTTACATGTATTTTGATCTCTTTCTTTAAGGGAAAGGAGAAACTGGCTGATATGAAAAGAAAGGCGCTGTCGCAGAATACCCGAAGCGACCATTTGACTTCCCTAAATGCATTCCGGGTGAGCGTGTGCTGAAGTGAACCTGTGGTTGTCATACAGTAGTGGTTTGTATAGTGCCGCACCCAATAAAGGGGGCACACGGCATCGTTTCTCTCGAGTGAAGTAAAGTGGGCACACAGTTCTGGAGGGCCACAGGAATTTTAATGCAGGGCCTCACATGCTTCAAACATTTATGCTGTTGCCCTCGTTCATCACCTCAGAATCAGCTGAGCTTATAGGAGAGCTGAAGAAAAGTCACTTCTGTATATTTGTTTCAGGACGCAGGATTTTATTTAATTTGAAAACTAAGGCGGTCTCTGGGCGGGGAGGCGCTGTCTCTGGGCGGGGAGGCGCTGTCTCTGGGCGGGGAGTCGCTGTCTCTGGGCGGGGAGTCGCTGTCTCTGGGCGGGGAGTCGCTGTCTCTGGGCGGGGAGTCGCTGTCTCTGGGCGGGGAGTCGCTGTCTCTGGGCGGGGAGTCGCTGTCTCTGGGCGGGGAGTCGCTGTCTCTGGGCGTGGAGTCGCTGTCTCTGGGCGTGGAGTCGCTGTCTCTGGGCGGGGAGTCGCTGTCTCTGGGCGGGGAGTCGCTGTCTCTGGGCGGGGAGTCGCTGTCTCTGGGCGGGGAGTCGCTGTCTCTGGGCGGGGAGTCGCTGTCTCTGGGCGGGGAGTCGCTGTCTCTGGGCGGGGAGTCGCTGTCTCTGGGCGGGGAGTCGCTGTCTCTGGGCGGGGAGTCGCTGTCTCTGGGCGGGGAGTCGCTGTCTCTGGGCGGGGAGTCGCTGTCTCTGGGCGGGGAGTCGCGGTCTCTGGGCGGGGAGTCGCGGTCTCTGGGCGGGGAGTCGCGGTCTCTGGGCGGGGAGTCGCGGTCTCTGGGCGGGGAGTCGCGGTCTCTGGGCGGGGAGTCGCTGTCTCTGGGCGGGGAGTCGCTGTCTCTGGGCGGGGAGGCGCTGTCTCTGGGCGGGGAGGCGCTGTCTCTGGGCGGGGAGGCGCTGTCTCTGGGCGGGGAGTCGCTGTCTCTGGGCGGGGAGTCGCTGTCTCTGGGCGGGGAGTCGCTGTCTCTGGGCGGGGAGTCGCTGTCTCTGGGCGGGGAGTCGCTGTCTCTGGGCGGGGAGTCGCTGTCTCTGGGCGGGGAGTCGCTGTCTCTGGGCGGGGAGGCGCTGTCTCTGGGCGGGGAGGCGCTGTCTCTGGGCGGGGAGGCGCTGTCTCTGGGCGGGGAGGCGCTGTCTCTGGGCGTGGAGGCGCTGTCTCTGGGCGTGGAGGCGCTGTCTCTGGGCGTGGAGGCGCTGTCTCTGGGCGTGGAGGCGCTGTCTCTGGGCGTGGAGGCGCTGTCTCTGGGCGTGGAGGCGCTGTCTCTGGGCGTGGAGGCGCTGTCTCTGGGCGTGGAGGCGCTGTCTCTGGGCGTGGAGGCGCTGTCTCTGGGCGGGGAGGCGCTGTCTCTGGGCGGGGAGGCGCTGTCTCTGGGCGGGGAGTCGCTGTCTCTGGGCGGGGAGTCGCTGTCTCTGGGCGGGGAGTCGCTGTCTCTGGGCGGGGAGTCGCTGTCTCTGGGCGGGGAGTCGCTGTCTCTGGGCGGGGAGTCGCTGTCTCTGGGCGGGGAGTCGCTGTCTCTGGGCGGGGAGGCGCGGTCTCTGGGCGGGGAGGCGCGGTCTCTGGGCGGGGAGGCGGGGTCTCTGGGTGGGCGTGATCCTGCAAAACGAACTTATGCTAAAAGATGGGTTCACTTATTGCTTTAGGTTTACATGTGGTGTGTGCACTGGGAGTGCTCCAACAAGTACATCTTATAGGGTCCTATTTACCCAATTCATGCCAAAGTGGGTGGAAGGTTTTTATTTCACTTTTTCTGAAACGTGACATGCGTCCGTACATTAATTCTGAGTTAATATCTGCCTTTTTAGTTATAACTTGCCTCTTTTTGAAAATGTTAAGGAATATGACAGTTTTCAGAGTCATGCAGGCTAAGGCTTTGTTCACACATCCCATTTTGAGTTCTGTTTTTATGTTTCATTTTAGGAACTGAGAAAATGAATTGATGTGGAAAATGGATCTGTGACGAAACAAAACCAGATGTTGTTCTTCTGTTTAGATCAATCTTGTAACAGATCCGTGATCCACATGAAATCCATTTCTCTGTTCCTAAAATGTAACAGAACTGACAATCACCGAAAATAACAAATAAATGTTCACTTTTTTTTCCTTTAACTCCTAAGTGTACTTGTTCCGTTTTGACATAGGCAGCACGGTGGCTCAGTGGTTAGCACTGCAGCCTTGCAGCGCTGGGGTACTGGATTTGAATCCCACCAAGCACAACATCTGCAAGGAGTTTGTATGTTCTCCCTGTGTTCACGTGGGTTTCCTCCAACACTCCAAAGACATACTGATAGGGAATGTAGATTATGAGCCCCAATGGGGACAGAGATGATAAAGTCTGTAATGTGCTGTGGAATTAATGGCTCTATATAAGTGAGTAAAATAAATAAACATAGATGTCTTCTATAATTTCTGTGTGTATAACTCTTGCCTTTCTCTTTTCTTAGGGCTGGGAGAAAGCAAAACAGTGGGGTCCACGAGCAGAAAGGGAGTACTGCTGGGAGTACTTCTTGTCCTCCAATACCCTGAAGGTAATCTGGGCTGTCCGTGTCTAATAGCCCTCTGATTTATTGTACAACGCTTCTGTGCCTAGCCCTGATATTGCTGTAAGAGACGCTTTGTTCCCCAGATGTTGGGAGACATGAAGGGACAGTTTGCGGAGCATCTGCTCGGAGCTGGCTTTGTGAGCAGCAGGAACCCAAAAGATCCGAAATCCAACATCAATTCAGGTAGAACATGAATCTTACATGGCCGCCTGTTCTGGGGGTTGCAGTTATATTACAAAGGTTATTCTTTCTCTAGATAACGAGAAGCTCATTAAGGCTGTAATCTGCGCTGGATTGTACCCAAAAGTAGCAAAGATTCGTGTTAGCCAGAAAAGGAAAAGACCAGGGTAAGTAGTGAATATACAAGGCAATAACTTCAGGGATATAATGGAAATATTACTTTCCGTTTTTGACTTTTATATGTTTTTGTATGGCACCTTGTGAGTTACTTGTGGAGCATAATACTGGTTGGTCTACATATGATATTGGAGACAAGTTTCTAAAAATCTGTGCTCAGTTTACAGCATCATCACCGCTAGCACAAACTACAGCTGCCCCCCACAGCCCACATCCTTTATATACAAATGACATTACGGCAAAGGGGGACACAATTTAATTAATATTTTAGTTTTAATTTGTGCTATTAAGAAATAATTGAAAAAAATGTGAAAACACATTTATTTTTTCATTTTAGCCTGTTTTCACAAAAAAAAAAAATACTAAATATATATACAAAATGGCATTAAAAGCTCCACACGTCTTGAGAAAAGATTATTTAAAGTGGTTTCAGCAAACGTCACCTCTTAGCCTCGGCTAGGATTTAAGAAAAAACAGAGCTTTGCTTGCCCTCGCTGACCTCAGTGCTGCGTCTCTGCCGCTGGCTCGGTCTCTGGCTGCAGCAGTGATGTCAGGTCGACGGCGCTAAGTGGCTCTGCCAATGTAGACCACGTTGGCCACTGATCTGAGTGCTTGGCTACCGAGCTATCGACATGACTGCAGAAAATAGATGAGAAGCAGCAATGGCCCCAGGGACGGCAAGTAAAGCTGTTGGTTTTTTTAAAACCCTAAATGAGCTTATGGGATAAAGTGTGCTGAAAGCGGACAACCCCCTTAAATAACTGAATGAGAAAAACAATTATAGCCTATAATCCTAAGTGTACTTAAAAACCCTAAACTGTCTAGTTCAGTCCTCACACTCCCTGCTTATGACCAGTTAGAGAAGGTGTTTCATGAAGACTTTCTTGAGCGACCAGCAGAAATATGGCCGACCTTCCATACCCCCTAACTGTGGTCATCCAATATAAAAAAAACCCCTCAGCGATGGTTCCTCCAAATGGAAACTAACACGTTTAAAAAGATTACATTAAAGGGGTGTTTCCATCTCCCAGGATGTGCCATGAAGGTGTAAGACACGCGAGTCCCTCATCTAAGCCGCCATTAGTGGAGATGTGGTCAGAATCCCCTTACAAGCGTGGCACCAGAGCAGAGACGGTTGTACTAGTGGGGTCCGCATCTACCCTGCTGTTATGAATGAGATGGTAATACCCCTCTAAGGTCATTGCAAAATCCAAGATACACATAAACATAGAAACAAAGCAGACGTGGTAGGGCACTTTTTTTTTAATATGTATTGAATCCCCTTTATATTGGATGACTACATTGATATAACTAATATACTAATATATTAGGGATTTCAATAGAAGGCTGAATGTTATCCGTCTCAAACAATCGTGATTATGGTAACGGAAAACACATTTATTTCTATAGTAAAATCTTATTTTCCAAATTTAATGTGACTTTCTATAGGGTAAAGGTCTCTACAAAGGCAGACGGCGGCGTCAGCATTCACCCCAAATCTGTCAACGTAGAAGAGCGAGAGTTTCAGCACCACTGGCTGGTCTATCACCTGAAAATGAAAACTAGCAGTGTAAGTGTCACCCTGCAGTATACGGAGCCGACATAGTGTGGCATAACCGCGTACTGTGGTGGAGTATGGAGCTGCTGTGCCAACCTTGTCATCTAATGGTAATGTTCTGGTTATACTGGGTGCGATTAGGAACACCAACCCCCACTTTATCTAACACCTTAGGTAAGATTGGATTTGCAGGAGTCACTATTCCTTAGTTTTGGTAATTGCAGATGTTTTAGCATAAATGCTCATTTCTGTGCTGCCATTACAATCTGTATTCTATGGCCTACACCAATGATGGCACCCGGTGGTAGTGTAAAGCTGTGGTCTCTGACCCGAGTTTCCACAGACTGGTTCCCAGTACATGACTGGACTAGTTTCCAGGTCACATGTTGGAGACCCCTGGTGTGATCTTATACAGGGTAGATGCTCAGGCCGCGCTGCCGGCTAACCTGTGATAGACTGGGTTATGGGATAAGCTGGAACTTTATCCATCTTTAATGCTGTGTAATGTTATTATTTTTTATTTTCTTAAGGATTTCAATCTCTCACAAAACAAATGAAATAAAATATGGTGACGTTAGAAAATATGTCCACAGGCTGCAATCCACATCACCACCACTGGGTGGCAGCACATAGGCACATACAGTACAGTACAGGCATCCGACTGAGGCTAATAGTTGTGAAATGTGTAATTCTTATAGTCACCAATCTGGGGCCCTTCTATCTAATAATTGAGCAGGCTGCCCCAGACTGGTGATGATAAGTTATTGCCCAAAGTGAGCAGAACACTCCCTAATGTTCCCCAGGAAGGGTCTGACTTTCTACCAAAAGTTGGGCCTGACCTTTCAGGCTGTCGGATCTTGGTGTGCACAGTGGCCTACCTCAGCTCCTATTGTAGTCTGAGTAAGAGACCTGATGTATTATTGTATACGCACTATTTGCCCTAACCCAGCGCTGCATAACTGCCTCAGAGCCGATACCGTTCTGTAACCGCTTCATAAGGGACGCGCATCGCCAGGTTAGTGCAAAGAGCAGGTTCTCACAATGACACACGAGATCTTATGCGTTCCTTGTGAGTGGGGGATACCGGGGGGATCCAATAGCCTGGACGTTTTGGCCTGACTTTTGGTAGAAGCCGGGCTGTGGGGTATTAGGCTTCCTTCTGCGTACTTTTGAAAATTAAATTATATTCCAAAAAATCCTAACCCTTTTATTAGAGGGGTTCTCGTTTTTGGGATAATTTTTTTTATATACATTTATTTGGGCTAAAAATATTTTTTTTTTGCAATTAGGTTTTCGTAAAAGTTTTGCACCGTTTTGCTTTTACAGACTGTTTGTTTCTATGCACATTAAACTTCAATATCATCTGAGAGGAGCTCAGAAAAAGACAGTTAATATAGTAGCAAACTCCACATCAGACCATCATAGCGAGCTGACTGACAGATTCTCAGTTACCTCATTCTGCCTCCAGCAATAGACAGTATAACGCTATAAAGAGCAAATGGTGCAAAATTTTTATTGAAACCCAATTGCAAAAAGGATTTTTAGCCCAATTACATGCACTTATGTATAAAAATATATGAAAAAGAAAATTGTTCCCAAAGATGGACACCCCTTTTAAATAAAAATTGCAGCCCAGATTGGAGATGGATCTTTAAAGCTGGTGATCTTGTGCCATACATACATCTTAAGATGTGTTAAGCCAAAAGGAGCGGTAAGAGATGACACACTTTCCCCCAATATTCCAGAACACGGCTTCCCAGCTCTTTGCTGTTTCTCCACTTACTGTTCCTAATTGCCATCTCCGTACAGATCTACCTGTATGACTGCACCGAGGTCTCTCCATATTCCCTGCTTTTCTTTGGAGGAGATATTTCCATTCAGAAGGACCAAGACCAGGACACTATTGCAGTTGATGAATGGATTGTCTTCCAGTCGCCCGCTCGTATTGCTAATTTAGTTAAGGTAATTAAAAACCCCACAACTACATACATTGTACCACAGCCACTATTTACATACACTGTATATGTTAGTTTATTTTGAGAACTCGATGCGGAAATTGTTAAAAATATGAAACCATGAACAAATGTTTTTTAATGTTGTAGGGTTGAAGGCAGATTTGTCCATGGAGTGCAGCCTATAACCTGACATGTTAATCCAGAGGAATGTAATGAGGCAGATGATGATGATTGCCCCATATTGGCTGAAAAATTCCTTCCTGACTCTACATATGTCAATCTGACTAGTTCCCTGGATCAACGCCCATCACAAAATCTAGTGCCTGTAATATATTTATTAAGAAAGGCATCCAGGCCTCCTTGTACTTGTTTAGTGACTCAATCATTACAATATGTTCATTTAGCTATACAGTCATGGCAGCGGCATATGAGATCCTACGATAGACTGCTCTATCGTTCTCCATGCTACATTGCTAGGTTGTCTATGCTGGCTCCTGCTAGGTTGTCTATGCTGGTTCCTGCTAGGTTGTCTATGCTGGCTCCTGCTAGGTTGTCTATGCTGGTTCCTGCTAGGTTGTCTATGCTGGTTCCTGCTAGGTTGTCTATGCTGGCTCCTGCTAGGTTGTCTATGCTGGCTCCTGCTAGGTTGTCTATGCTGGTTCCTGCTAGGTTGTCTATGCTGGTTCCTGCTAGGTAGTCTATGCTGGTTCCTGCTAGGTAGTCTATGCTGGTTCCTGCTAGGTAGTCTATGCTGGTTCCTGCTAGGTAGTCTATGCTGGTTCCTGCTAGGTTGTCTATGCTGGTTCCTGCTAGGTTGTCTATGCTGGTTCCTGCTAGGTAGTCTATGCTGGTTCCTGCTAGGTTGTCTATGCTGGTTCCTGCTAGGTAGTCTATGCTGGTTCCTGCTAGGTTGTCTATGCTGGTTCCTGCTAGGTAGTCTATGCTGGTTCCTGCTAGGTAGTCTATGCTGGTTCCTGCTAGGTAGTCTATGCTGGTTCCTGCTAGGTAGTCTATGCTGGTTCCTGCTAGGTAGTCTATGCTGGTTCCTGCTAGGTAGTCTATGCTGGTTCCTGCTAGGTAGTCTATGCTGGTTCCTGCTAGGTAGTCTATGCTGGTTCCTGCTAGGTAGTCTATGCTGGTTCCTGCTAGGTAGTCTATGCTGGTTCCTGCTAGGTAGTCTATGCTGGTTCCTGCTCAGCTGTAATATTTCCATGACTATAAAATGCTTTAGTAGAAAACAGTGGGAAAACTGTAAAGTTCCTACTTTAAAGGGACTCTGTCAGCACAGAGTGACTGAACACACCAAGTACAGGCGCTCGGTGCTCGCTTGGCTTGGCCAAACATATAAATGCACCGTCACATATATTTGTTTTCCATCTATCTCTGTCCTACTATGGCTTTATAAAGTCAGAGATTTCAATCAAAAAAGAGTGGGAGGGTGGAGATAGAGGGGGGAAAAAGCAAGTGGAAGGTGCACTAAATCCCTTCAGATTTTTAGTTTTTTGCTCCCCTTCTTCCCAGAGCCATAACTTTTTTATTTTTCTGTAAATATGGCCATGTGAGGGATTATTTTTTGTAGGACAAGTTGTACTTTTGAGCGACACCATTAATTTTACCATATCGTGTACTGGAAAACGGGTAAAAAATTCCAAATGTGGTGAAATTGCAAAAAAAAAAAGGCACTTCCACAATTGTTTTTTGACCTTTTTTTTTTATCATGTTCACTAAATGCTAAAACTGACGTGGTAATATGATTCCTCAGGTCATTAGAAGTACACAGATACCAAAACATGTATAGGTTCATTTTTATTTAAGTGGTGAAAAGAAAATCTAAAGTTTCTAAGAGAAAACAAATAAAATGTCGCCATTTTCCAAGACGCGTAGCGTCTCCATTTTTCTGGGGCTGGGTGAGGGCTTATTTTTTCCGTGCCAAGCTGAAGTTTATATTGATACCATCTTTGGGTAGATACGATGTTTTGATTGCCTCTTATTGCATTTTATTACAATGTTGCGGCAACCAAAAAACGTAATTTTGACTTTTTGATTTTTTTTCTCATTACGCTGTTTACCGATCAGATTAATTTATTTTATATTTTGATAGATCGGGCGTTTCTGAACGCAGCAATACCAAATATGTATATTTTTTTCTCTACTTTTTACTGCCTTCAATAGTCTCCATGGGAGAGTAGAAACTGATATTGTCTGATCGCTTGTGCTACACGTAGCTGGGCTTCAGTCTTCTGCAGACCCCCGGTTGTTATGCCAACCTATCGGCGCCCCACGATCATGTGACTGGGGCACCGATGGGTGGGGTTTGACAGCACCCATTGGCGCTCATTGACAGTGGCATTTAACATGTTAGCACCCGCTTGTGGATCGCGATTCCACCCGCGGCTGTTAAGGACACATGACAGCGGATCAAAACATGGTCCCCCACAGGTCATGTTTTCAGGATTTCCTTAGTATTGCACTGGTAATAAAGGTCATCAAGGCATCAGGAATTCTCTCACCTGTGCAACACTATGGAAATCCTGAGAACACGACCTGCTGGCGGCCGTTAGGAGTTTGGGAAACACTGCTTTAGAACTGTTTCACACGTCAGTGTTTCCAGTATGTGTGGTTTCCACACACACTGGAAACATTGACACACACAGACCCATTCAAATGAATGGGTCTGTGCACATGTCAGTGTGTTTCCACGGACCGTGTGTCCCGTTTGCTCCACACGCTGACATGTCTGTTTCTTTGCAGATGCACGGTTCACAAAACGTCCCACACCTATGACAACCGTGTGTCATCCATGTGACACGTACCGGCGCCATGGGGCACTGTTCCCAAGCGCCGCTGCTGAACGCTGCCTAATCATGGTTCCCTGCAGGCGCTGCGATCAGTACCAGCAGGGACAATGATGAGGGTAGTAGTATTCTGCTCCCGCAGTGTTCCTGTGTAAAAATAAGAATGAAATAATAAAATCCTTATACTCACCTGTCCGGAGATGTCCCCCACTGTAATCCTCTGACCGATGACGCCGGGGAGAATGAGCCGCTCCAGCCAGCAGCTCCGGAGCTGCGCTCAGTGAGTGACAGGACACTGTTCCTGAGCTCAGCTCCGGGGCCTGCTCGCTGGAGCGGTTCATTCTCCCCAGCGTCAGCGGTCAGAGGATTACAGCAGGGGGCATCTCCGGACAGGTGAGCATAATGATTTTATTATTTTATTCTTATTTTTACAGGTGGACACTGCGGAAGCAGACACTACTACCCTCATCATTGTCCCTGCTGGAGCTGATCGCAGCGCCGACAGGAACCATGATGAGGGCAGCATTCAGCACCCAGCGCTTGGGAACAGCTCTAACTGTACACTGATTCCCAGGCGCCGGTACGTGTGATCCTGATGCGGCACACGGTTGCCACACTTGTGACACACACGGGACACGGATATCTCCGGTACCGGAAATATACGGACTTGTGAAACCGGCCTTAAAGTAAGATTTTTTTATTTTTTGGAGAAATGTTGCCGTCCATGATGGTAACCCAAAGATTAAACTTTTTATGTTTTTTTTTCCCGGCTGCAGTTTGTTTTTTTCAAAAAACAACTGTTATTCACTCACCCTCCCCGTATGCAGTACCCAGTTTCTGCAACTGCTCCTGGGATGTGTTATTGTCTGCTGTCCTGACATCACATCAATAGCACTGCAGCCAATCACTAAGCTCAGTGACTCAGCCCAAGTTGATGACATGAGCTGTTGAGCTCACTGATTCGCTGCAGTGCTGTTGACGTAATGGTGCTACAGACAATAACACTGAGAGCAGCAGCGGAGACTCTGTGCTGGACCCGGGGAGGGAGAGTGAAGCACGTGTTTTTTTTTACTTATCGTATTTACAAACTGCAGCCAAGGGCAAAGGGGTTTTCTGATCCCTTTAAGCAACGGAATCATTCTAACTGGCGGATAATCATTACTGTATTGTAGGATTTAAAGACAGAGTTGGATTCACTTTTAAAGGAGAAGATAGAAAAGCCGCAGCCTGTAGACTGGAATGACACCAGCTCCAGAGACTGTGCTGTGCTGTCAGCCATCATTGACCTGATAACCACACAGGAGAGTGGGCAAGCCAAGGACTTTGATCCTTCGTTCCCAGGACGCCTGTTCTAGGTGGTGTGCGCCATCTTTACTGCTGTACATAGGACATTGCCGTGTCTGCCTCGTCTTCATTTCTATGTAAGTGTTGGTCAGTCTGGGCTGTTCCAGGCTCGGCCATTTGTGATGGAAACGTTTAAATAATTCGAACAAGAATTGAGCAGTTGTTAAATGCCAAAAGTTTGGGCAGGATGTCATTGTTTTTACTGTTATTTGTTATTATATAGGTTGCGTTAATGGCACTGATACTTCATATCTGCAAGGCCAGGTTTGTGAGCCAGTGTTTTATTTATGTTCTGCCTGTTCTGATGCCTGGCGAGCACTCCAGATCCCTAAACAACCAGTTAACACATTAGGCCATCTTTTCCTTTAATGCACAAATGAGATCACACTGGTGACACATGGACCATTTCTGATTTCCTGAAGAGAAGGGCTCTATAGGGAATTCAGACCCCTTGGGCACAGTGCTGAGATTTCACTAATATGGTCTCATGCATCTATGCCCAGAAAATGATTTTCACTGAATTTCCTTCTTAACAAAAATGCATGAGTTTTATTTTACAGATCTGAAATGAGCAGCAGAATGCATGAAACCTCTACAGATAATTCTCCTAAAGTGCTGGCTGGTAATTTTGCACCCTAAAACTACGAAAAGGTCCATTTACACTGTGCGATGTGCAGTGTTACTCTACCGCCATCTGGTAACATGTTTGCCAGACGTTTAATAGCCTGTAGATCTTCAGTGCACACAGGCTACCATTGTTCTTGGCTGCTGAGAACGATGATCTTTTGTGCAGCCCAAAAGATTATTTCACCTGATGAACAAGCCTTTACCTTGTTTGTTGGGTGATCGACAGTCTGTTTAGACTGCTGCACGATTTTCATGAAATCGAGCGTTCCTGATAATCGTGCAGTGTAAATGCACTTAAAGAAATGACCTTCCTCTAGGTCGTCCCCTAATTAATTGGTATTAGAATCACTCACTTCACAAGAGGAAAATCCAGGAAAAGCTCTGTAGGAAATTGCAGTAACCTGCAGGTTGTAAGTCAACGTCTATGTAATAGTCATTTGGATGGCTGTAACCGACATCTTAAGGGAACGGCCGCATAGGGAAAACACACACCAAATCGTGTGCAGATTTTTATTGCAGAGAGTCAAAGTCAATGGGATAAGTTGATACTGTGGATGTGAAATCCTCAGCGCTGGTCAGTTTATGCTGCAGATTTTCTCTGCAGTATAAGATTTTGTAAAAAAAAAAAAGTGCTGGTACTGTAATATGCAGCGGACTCTCCATAAGGAAAGTGCACTGCATTTCTGATCCGTGTGGGCGCCCTCTAACGGTCTTCTTATTCTTTCTCTGATAGAACAAATCTGATAACATGAAATAAAAGTTCTAGGTACTTGTCACCAGCAAAAGGGAACCTGTCAACAGCAAAAACCTTACTAACCTGCAGATATGCGGTTAATCTGCAGGTTAATAGTGTTACTAACCTGCCCGGCGCCTGCACTTAGCCGAATGCTGCAGGGAGAAAATTCACTTTATTTCCCCCGGCAGCAGAATTTGGTTTCAGTCACAGGGGAGGCGCCGGTTCAGTCATTGCTCTGAGAATACAGAGCGGCGGCTGTAACCGCACCCTCGGCCCTGACTGACGGCCAGCCCTAATGCAGAGCGAGTGTCAGACAGGGCCAGGGGCGCAGTTACAGCCGCCGCTCTGTATTCTGAGAGCGGTGACTGAACCAGCGCCGCCCCTGTAACTGAAACCGAATGCTGCTGGGGGGAATAAAGTTTATTTTCTCCCTGCAGCGTTCAGTTAAGTGCAGGCGCCGGGTGGGTCAGTAATACTATTAACCTGCAAATTAACCCCATATGTGTATGTTTATAGTGTTTTTGCTGGTGACAGGTTCCCCTTTAAATTACAGTAGATCCACAATGGGAGATTTGCCTCCATCTGCCCTCTTAGAATGTTATATACCGCACTGGCACTATACTACTGTAGTTGTGTTTATGCTGCCCCCTGCCATTCACAATATAGAAGTGCATCCTTAAAGGTGCTTGTAAGATGCAGAATGTAACATGTTTATTTATCTAGTGGATATAATGTTATAAGAGGCCAATTCCAGGGTCTGTCTCGCTGAAGACATTGATGACATTCCTTCAATGTCTCGTCGGTGGGATACATTTCAGCTGTAGTATGGGTGACCAAGAGGCGTCGCCAGTTTGACTAAATGGCCAACCGTGTAGCCCCCACCTCCCCCTTAAGAAAAAACCTTTCTAGTGCTACTGCCACAAGTTCTGCAGTGACACAACTTTTATTTTTTATTTATGTACGTTAATTACCTGCATCTAGGATGTGTTCCAGGTCCTGAGACTCCCACCAATCTCCCAAAAAACATGTGAGAAGTGTGCAGCTCGGGGGCCGGCGTGCACACAGCAGAGTACGGATTCAATAGTCATAGCCTCATGGGCTTTCTACTGAGCCTGTACTCTGCTCTGTTCACTCCTCAGTTGGTTTTTAGGAGATAGGACACAGAATCCCACCTAAACCCCCCCAATCTGCAGGCAATTAAGACACATAAATATAAAAAGTGTCCAGTGTTTAGTTCTTTAAGAAAAGCTGCACATAGAGAAGAAGGTGCAGCGAGATAAAGTAGTTTCCGCCTGTGTTGGTAAAATTCAAAGTTGTGACTTTATCTTAATATGTTCCTGTAGATATTACAGGTCAGGATCTGTTATCTGGATACAATAAAAATACATATTTTCTGGTTGATGGCTGCTTTGTCATTTTTCAGTGAATTCTGACACAGCTTTTAGTTAAGACGAGCGATTCCAGTCTTCCCAGTACCTGGATTCTGTGGTGTTCAGTGTTATGAATATAACTGGATAGTAAATCACAATGGAAAGATGTTGGTGCTGACATAGCCTCCTATTCTCAGCTACCTAGGGCGGCAAAACGGCACAGTGCTGTCCGCTTGCTACGACAACAGTCTGCTGCCCGGTAAGTATGGGGCATGGGTCCTATGCTAATGGATAGGACTTGGGCCACGTTCACACGTTCAGTATTTATAAGCCAAAACCAGGAGTGGAACAATCAGAGGAAAAGTATAATAGAAACACGTCACCACTTCTGTATTTATCACCCACTCCTGGTTTTGGCTTACAAATACTGATCAAAAAGTGAACATGTGAACATGGCCTTTTTTGCATGGTACTTTCAGGGCTTTGATTGGTTGTCTCAGTAACTGCTGCCCAGGATGCAGTGGGGTCCCTTACCTGGAGCAGCATTTTTAAGAAATATTCCCCTCAAATAGTTAAATAATATTTGGATTGTGAAAATGTACCTATTGTTTAAACTAGGTTTTTGTGTTATATGTATTTAAGAAAAAAAAATATATATTTTTTTCATATAACAATTTTTATGGGAAAAAAAATAAACTAGTAATCTTAAAATGTTCACCCTGGCCACTGGGGCTCAGGCTCAGTTCCTGTCCTTTCTGTAAGTGTTTGCACCGAGGCTCCATAGTATCAGAGGCAGGATTATGACAGGTGCTAACCTCTATACACAGCTGATGACACAGGATCCCCCAATCCCACTATGTGATGTCACCGCTGACCCTGCTCCCCTCCTGCCACAGTGACCTCTGCACACGCTCACTAGACACTTCACTACAAAAGAGTTGGGGGTCTGTTCATTGTGACTAATTTACATGTGTTTTTTTCCTTAAACAATAACTTACATTTTTTTTTAGACTATCATTTGTCAGTGTGAAAATTGCAAAGTTACTATTTTTAATACAAATTGTGCCATGTAAAAATAAAATACATAATGGTCTGATAGCTTCCCTGTAACAGTTGCCCACAGATACCAATACTGCTAAAAGAAATCACACTTACCCTCCCTTCTGCCAATGCTCTTTGCGGCTTACATTATACTGCAGCTAACGGTTTGGCTGTAACCATCACATCACTGGCTTCTGGTATTTTGCTGTACGCCACTGAGGTCAAGGACTGGCCATAAACAGTATACATACAGGGAAGTGTCATGGAAGCAGTATTAGAGTTGAGGATTAGTATAAATTCCAGCCATTACACTCGCAGCTCCTCCCTTTCTGGCAGATATGTATAGATACAGCCTAATGAGGAAAACTACAAATGTGCACTTAAAGGAAACCTGTCACATCAGCTCAGGCTCTCAGATTTAGAGTTAATCTGCAGGTCAATAATGTTAGAAAGGTGTCCAGTCACCTTACTGAATGTTTGGTTCCCCCTGAGAAAATGAACTTTATTCCTCTCGGATGCGGCTTGCATTTTCTCCCACCGGCCGCACTTTTACTACGGTGGCTGGGCAGCTTCCTCAAACTATTAACCTGCAGACTAACACTACATCTGCAGGTTAATTTTGTTATCTGATGTGACAGGTTCCCTTTAAATGGAGGTCTCCATATAAGCAAAATCACTTGTATTTTTAGTTCCTGGGAACATATGAACAGATTTCACTGATTGTGCAAATTTTGCATAGCAAAAAACAGATCTCTGTGGATGCAGATGCTTTTGAATAAATCTCTGGCCTAAGACTAGTGTACAAAATGCCGTTAGTGAATTTCCACAATACGTGCAGCTCATGCATAAGCTTTACTGAATGATTGTCATAGTGGATTTTAGCTCTGGAGGAGGTCTTGAAAATGGAACTGAACATTCAAAAAACTCTGCATAAATAGTACACGTAAATATAAGAAATGTCTTAGTATATCTATCTTATCTATGAAATCTGCTTCCTTTGCCTCCTGAACTTCTTAACCACTTTGAAAAAAAATAAAAAAATGGCTTCTAGGCTCACTGTGTTTTCATGTTACATTATACTCTAGGAAGAGTGGGAGAGACAGAGAAAGATCATGCTGAACTTTCAAACAAATTCTTTCTGTCCAGTGCTGGATTCACATCCTGCCTGCTCAGTACTGCAGTGTAATATCCTCCATGTTGCTTGTATGTGTGCACGTTTAAAAAAAGAAAAAAAAGTGCAAAGCAGAAATTCATCTTTGTATGCTGTCCTGTGTATGGGAGAGATCACCACTGATAAGTCTCCCCCACCAGCTCAGAGTGGATTGCAAATTACAGAGTGAGCCTGCAGAGGGGAAAACTAGTGAATAAGTAGGACACAAGTCACACAACGGCCTGCTATAGAGTTATTCTTCATGTACAGCAGATATCTTATCCTGAAAAGTTACGCGAAAGTACAATTACTATATAAGGGTAAGTTGTGTCCACAGTTAATGCAGAGTAACCACATCCCATTGTGATCTAATGTCCTCTTCAGTGTGCCCATTTCTGTTTTGGATAATTGAATTGACCGGGTCCATGGCAAAAAAAATAATTCACAACCACACGGTGCTGATATTTGACATTATTAACATCTTTTATGTACAGAGGCACATACGAGAAAACATTGCAGTATTAGAAATGGCATTAATTAGCGACAGGTCTCCAGTTTATCAGGAGCAGTAAGGCACGTGACGCTGGGCCCCGGGACGGGAGCGTGCTCGGATTAGAACATTTACTAGAACAGCACAAGACGCCTTGTAAACAATGTGGAACTCCTAGAAAGGGTTTGTAAAAAAACACAAGTCTTAGACTGTCCTGATGCTGGAAGGAAATACATGATAGGAGTTGTCATACAGCGAGAAGTAGTGTCACAAGTCTTACTATCATATATTGCAGTTATCACCAACACTTTATTCCTGCCCATCATGTACAATTGTTTCATGTGTTATAAGTTCATTGTTTTATTTTTAAAACTTATTCTAAGTGATGTAACCATAAAATACATATTTACTAAGAGGTCCCCTTTATAAGGGTACTATGTTACAAGGGGGTCACCGATTGCCACATGGTGATTGATTACGGTCGCCCACTAAGTTCCCATTTTTCAATGTTAAATCTCTAAGCTATTTTGCCTGTGGTCTGTAATCCCAGTGATGTCCTGTTTGCATGTGCGCTGCTATCAATTCATATATTCCTCTATAAATAATAAGTCACAATAAGAACTTCCAAAAGATAACAGCCCACATCAGCTGCAAAACAATCAGAAAAGGAGGTTGCTTGCCATTGTGACTGCTTGTTTTATAGCAGGCGTATATTTGATTTTCTCACTTTTGAAAATGTGCAAAGTTCAGTAAAGGGGCATGTGTCTTGTAATAAGTTTTCTAATAGGCTTTTCAATAAGGAAGATGAAACTCTGTGCCACTTATTAGAGATAACAATCCTAAGGGCTCACACACACCGGTGTATACATCAGATGAGTACTATCTGTTAGCGCGCAAGCCAATGTTATTCAATAGGGCTGTGCTGATGCTCGATTTTTTTTTTTACTGACAGACTGTGTGTGAAAAAATAGCAACATGATGTGATTCCACTCATTCAAGTCTATGGGTACGTGGAAAACATCGGACTGCACTCAGATGACATCAGAGTACAGTCCAATTTCCGTGCATTCACAGAATGGAGAAATTTTGTTCTCCATCTTCTCCTCATCCGAGAAAATCGGATCATACTATGCGGACACTGTGATCAAATTCTGATGAGATCTTGATCAGTGTCATTAGCATAATCGGATGAGAGAATCTACTGTTGTGTGAGTGAGCTCTAATATTGTCCCTTTATAGGACCATCACTTAGAATAAAAAGCCAAACCAGAAACTTAATTTAATGGGTTGATATTGTTTTTGCGGAAAATAAAACAGACATTTTTTTCTTATGTCATACACCCCCTATTTTACAGAGAATACTGCAAAATATTAAAGAGGTCATCCGCCTAAGGGTACAATTTTGTTTTTTTGCTTAGATGCATGCAGCTTTGATTAAAAATTATTATTTTTTTTTTGCAATATGGCTTCATTAAATTTTGCACCATTTGCCTTCTATAGCCTCTGCCTTGCTGGCTGTAGAATGAGTTAACTTAGTGTCCATCAGTGAGCTCATTCTGTTTATCCAATGGGAGTGCTTCTGACGCTTTTTCTCCTTTTGAGCTCCTCCCAGCTGATTTATGACCACATTTAACCATAGTTACGGTAAATGGGTTGTGAAATAAGGAGCCAGCGAAAGATAAATTTAATGAATCCAAATTGCAAAAATTATTTTAAGCCCCATTTACATGCGTTTAAGAAAAAGAATTGTCCCCAGATATGGCTAACCCCTGAGAATTTGCAAAGGGTAAGCTAAAAACAGACATGAAGGAATGGTCCCGATAAGGAAAATATAATGAATATGGTATTATGGCCACTCCGACTCATTCTGACATTGCTGCAGAACATGTCCGCCACATTGTAGTGGTGAAATGCATCGTGCTGCTCCAGCCTGTTAAAATCCACATTATATCAGCTCTGACATTAATCCAGAACATGGTCACAGCTCCGATGTCCACAGAGAGTAGTTCGCGTGGGCTCGAGCACTCGCTGCGTGCTATGCAGGATGATCCCATGGGCTGTGGGGTCTCCGTATCGTCCGCGTGCTTCTAGTCATTTCCTGCCGAGTTATGTTTGAAGATCTGAGAGTAAAAACTTTCACTTAAGAATTACAGAGATAAAAGAAGGTTAAAAACATGTGGAGTGATGAGCAGGGAGCTGTCATCCAGAAAGTGCAGCCACGTCCTGGGTAAGTCCTACACCCGTCACCGCTCCAGGTCCTTCTTACTTCACTACACAGTGCTGCTACTATAGTGCAAATCCAGCGGTAAGGACAATGTGAACATGCCCTTCTACACATTAGTTTCCAGTGCCAGCAGTCGCCCCATACGCTCCATGTTCTTCTCTATTGTAGCTTTGCATGTTATTTCTTTTGCGCACTCCAGG
Source organism: Phyllobates terribilis (assembly GCF_046119375.1). NCBI lineage: Eukaryota > Metazoa > Chordata > Amphibia > Anura > Dendrobatidae > Phyllobates > Phyllobates terribilis. The sequence continues at coordinate 258,356,195 of NW_027362763.1, read as the reverse complement.
GGGAACCAGCCTCGCTCTCCATCCCTCAGCCTTTCACCCTCATACCATCCTGTGAAGCAAATGACAATAATGGAATTGTGTTATTAAAAAGAACTGAGGAGTAAGATGACGTGACGGATTTGTAATGTGGCACGGGGCGATAGCGGTGAGGTACTGGTCCCTTACGCCCCAGCACACGACATGAAGGTGGGGGTCCTGGCTGGGTGCGTGGGCTTCATTTATGGGGACGCTACATCCTTGCAGGCTGCATGATGCGATTACTTCGGTTGGCCAGGACCAGATGTTGGGAAGTTCAATGAGGAAGACCACCACTCAAAGATAACGCAACATTAACATGGTGGGAACTATATACAATAGATAGCGGGTACATAACTTCACGAACATTTTTTTCACAATACGGAGCATCTTCACACTCAATCTCTACCTCTTCAAGTTTACTTGTTTGTGCCTCACATTTCTCCGTCTTCACCACCACACTTCTACAGTTCAGTTATTGAGAGTCCTATTCTCAATTGTCCTCTTAAAGTACCACTCCAGCATTTGTTTTCAGCGCTGAAGTGACGCTTTAATTGTAAGTCCCCTGGTCACATACTCACCATCCGGCGTCTTCACAGTTTTTTGGCACCACACCAGTCCCGCGGCGCCATCTTGTGCCCGTAACCTTTGACTATCCGGAAGTCAGAAGTTACGTCACAAGCTCTCAAAACAAGTCTGAGAGTCAGAAGGAGGCTCTCAGACTTGTAATGTAAAGTGACCTCCATGAAACACTGGAGCTGCCCACAGGTCACTTTTCGCCGGAGACTGACGGGAGCGACGCTGGAAAATGAAGGCGGTGGCAGGTGAGTATCAGACAGGAGGCAGGGGAATTACATTTAAAGCAACACTCTAGCGGTACAATAATAAAAGAAACGCTGGAGTGGTGCTTTAAGTGGACTAGTTTGCCAATATGGCCAGTACTTGGCTTCTCAGCTTGCTGACGGCTTGGAACTCCTGCCCAGGGCACTTTCATCATCTCACATTCTCTGTTCCGTCCTGACCCATTACCTCTCTGAATTATAAACTCGGGGACGTACTTGCTATGAGTCCTGTCCCAGGACCCGTATCCGGTGCTTCACTCTGTCCTGTCACTTCTTTCTTTATTCCAGATCTCGCTCTCCTTTCACGTCACGGACACCCGTGTCAGGCGGCTCTACTGACTAGTCACACCTTAGAGCCCCACGTGTACCAGAAGCAAACCTATCTAACTTCCTGCCAGGAAACTGTCCTTGTCCCTTAACATCTCCCACTCTGGGTTAGTCCCAAATATTAACCCTACCTTCCCTACTGTCAGGCAATATACAACCCATCACTAATAACACATGTCACAATACACATTAAGATACATTATGTTAATACACATCTTAAAAGGGGGAACGTGGACAGCATATCCATCTCCTTATTCAGCGAGGAGGAGACAAAACAGTAAGAAAAAAGGCTGCTGGGTTACCCTCTAAAGGTATCCACACAGATTTTTTTACATGGAATTCTGCTGGTATTCCAGGCTATAGGCTCTGTAAGCCATGCCAAAAACCAATGCGATTTTGACAGCGACTTTAAAAAGTTACGTCACCTCAGTACTGCTGGAGTTGAATTGCTGACTTCATTAACAGCAACTTAATAAATGTAGCATCTCTCGAGTGGCTTGGACCTCCGTGAGCCACACCACGTCAAAGACTGGAGTAGCATTGCTGGAGAACTAAACACTGGCACACTTGATGACTGATGGGGCAGCCTGGCAACACCCACCTCCGCGCAGCCCATTTCACCAGAGCGGATTTAAACTGCCATGAAACCCAAGTCACAACATTTTAGCGCGAGAACATGTTGCACAAAAATGTAGAAACTTTTCAAAAAGCTTTGTTGTGTCGGCCTGCTGGGCTTCTGAATTTTACTGCACCCGCTCTCCAAATTTCCCCTTCAGTCAAGGGGGCACTTAACAGTGATTCCTTTCTATGGGGCATTTACTTTTCCCCCCACTGAGGCTGCCCAATCATAAGAAGGGGGACAAAAGTCCACAAAGTTGATCTAGTAAACCTGCTGCCACAAAGTCCTCCATATTTTTTTAGCTCTTTATAACTCCACTGATTGACAACTCTCTGCCTATCCACAGTGTACACAGAGAGCGTGTGGGCAGGGTTATACAGAGCTCAGCGTTCAGAGAACTGGTAGATCTGTTACAGATAAAACAGGGATTTTATCAAACGTGCAGCAAGCAGCCCAGTAAGTGACACTGCCGGAATCAGGATCTCTACCTCTACATCATGCTGCTCTCAGATGGGATAGCAGAAACCTGGTGACAGGTCCTCTTTAAGTACTGGTTTCCAGTTTGTTTTTTAAACTTACCATCATTAACTTTCTGGTAAATCAGGACGACATCAGCAACTTGCAGAGATAGCTCATCTGGCTGCTTGGCGGTATAGGTCCTGATAATCTCCACTTGTGTTAAAGCTACAATAAGGAAGAATAAAAAGAAAACTGACTTCAATTCATGTTAGAAAAACAAAATAGGAAACACATATATAGTCAAAGTATTGCACAAGGATTCAGTTTTCACGTCTACAGTACATCTGATAAGTCGGCTGATTATACATTATTATTATACATTATTCAAGTTTACCCTTTATGTACCTCAGTTGTATATATTCAGAAATTTTAATAAGGAAGCCGTGTAAAGAACAAACTACTTAGGGAACAGATGTTAGGTTTAACCATCCATATTGTTAAAGGGATTCTGCAGGGATTGAAAAAAAAACTGTCATTATGTATAAATTCCTAAATACCTTTCATTAGCATTTTACACTCGTTTGTGTAGGCAGGTAATCACTACAGTATTAATATGGCCGCCCTCGTTACACTGACAGAAAGCTGTCAGGAAGCTCCAATATACAGTGCTGGCCAAAAGTATTGGCACCCCTGCAATTTTGTCAGATAATACTCAGTTTCTTCCTGAAAATGATTGCAATCACAAATTCTTTGGTATTATTATCTTCATTTAATTTGTCTTCAATGAAAAAAACCACAAAAAGAATTGTCCTAAAGCCAAATTGGATACAATTCCACTCCAAACCTAAAAAAGGGGGTGGACAAAAGTATTGGCACTGTTTGAAAAATCATGTGATGCTTCTCTAATTCGTGTAATTAACAGCACCTGTAACTTACCTGTGGCACATAACAGGTGTTGGCAATAACTAAATCACACTTGCAGCCAGTTAACATGGATTAAAGTTGACTCAACCTCTGTCCTGTGTCCTTGTGTTTACCACATTGAGCATGGAGAAAAGAAAGAAGACCAAAGAACTGTCTGAGGACTTGAGAAACCAAATTGTGAGGAAGCATGAGCAATCTCAAGGCTACAAGTCCATCTCCAAAGACCTGAATGTTCCTGTGTCTTCCGTGCGCAGTGTCATCAAGAAGTTTAAAGCCCATGGCACTGTGGCTAACCTCCCTAGATGTGGACGGAAAAGAAAAATTGACGAGAGATTTCAACGCAAGATTGTGCGGATGGTGGATAAAGAACCTCGACTAACATCCAAACAAGTTCAAGCTGCCCTGCAGTCCGAGGGTACAACAGTGTCAACCCGTACTATCCTTCGGCGTCTGAATGAAAAGGGACTGTATGGTAGGATACCCAGGAAGACCCCACTTCTTACTCCGAGACATAAAAAAGCCAGGCTGGAGTTTGCCAAAACTTACCTGAGAAAGCCTAAAACGTTTTGGAAGAATGTTCTCTGGTCAGATGAGACAAAAGTAGAGCTTTTTGGGAAAAAGCATCAACATAGAGTGTACAGGAAAAAAAAGAGGCATTCAAAGAAAAGAACACGGTCCCTACAGTCAAACATGGCGGAGGTTCCCTGATGTTTTGGGGTTGCTTTGCTGCCTCTGGCCCTGGACTGCTTGACCGTGTGCATGGCATTATGAAGTCTGAAGACTACCAACAAATTTTGCCGCATGATGTAGGGCCCAGTGTGAGAAAGCTGGGTCTCCCTCAGAGGTCATGGGTCTTCCAGCAGGACAATGACCCAAACACACTTCCAAAAGCACTATAAAATGGTTTGAGAGAAAGCACTGGAGACTTCTAAGGTGGCCAGCAATGAGTCCAGACCTGAATCCCATAGAACACCTGTGGAGAGATCTCAAAATGGCAGTTTGGAGAAGGCACCCTTCAAATATCAGGGACCTGGAGCAGTTTGCCAAAGAAGAATGGTCTACAATTCCAGCAGAGCATTGTAAGAAACTCATTGATCGTTACCTGAAGCGGTTGTTCGAAGTTATTTTTGCTAAAGGTTGTGCAACCAAGTATTAGGCTGAGGGTGGCAATACTTTTGTCTGGCCCATTTTTGGAGTTTTGTGTGAAATGATCAATGATTTGATTTTTGCTTCATTCTCTTTTGTGTTTTTTCCTTGCAAGCAAATTAAATGAAGATAATAATACCAAAGAATTTGTGATTGCAATCATTTTCAGGAAAAAACTGAGTATTATCTGACAGAATTGCAGGGGTGCCAATACTTTTGGCCAGCACTGTATAACCTATAAACCATCAAGTTATCTGCAGGTCACACAGCAGAGCTTCCTACCGCACAGGCTGACAGCATGCGCTGCTTTGATGTTGTGACTGTTTTACATGTAGGCCAACAGTCTGTGTGTAAAGACGTTCATGTGAACGACCACATTGACTTGCATTGGGCCTTGTGCTACCCATTTTGCACATGTGCATTACGCAAACATTTAATACGCTCGTCTGAGCGAGTCCAATGGCTTTGTACCCACAGTTTGAGGAGTCTTTGAAGCTGAAACGGAGCAGAAACTCTCTAAATCTTCCTACAAAACTTGACATGTCCGCTCATTTTCCACTCTATAAATGTGTCATGTGTACAAATCCTTAGGCTCAGTTTTGGATATTAGACTGAGTTTTCTGATAAATTCTCAAAAATCACTTGGAAGCAAATGTGAACAGATTATTAGATTTTTTTTCTTGAGGGGGTTTTGAAGAACGCCTGGTGGGGGGGGGGAGCACCTGTCACTTCTTAGAAGCGGATACTGACGGAAACCTCTCCAAACAAAAAATTGCCAAATCCAAAGAACACTTCAGTAAAAATTAAAAAAAAATTCTTCTAAAACCTCTTCAGTAAAAGAAAAACTCTGCCATTAAATTCCTTAAAGAGGTTGTCCACTTTTGCATTGATGACCTACTCTTAGGATAGGTCATCAATGTCTGATCGACCGGGGTCCAACACCCGACACCCCCTCCAATCAGTTGATATCAGTGCCGGTGCCGCCAGCCAGAAGTACTAACTTACCGAGCTGCTTCGTCTACTTGTAGTGGCCAAGGCTTGGTACTACACATCCTCCTCCTATTGATCTGAATAGGAGGCGGATGTGCAGTACCCGGTGGCAGCCACTATAAGTAGACGGCCAGCTCCACAAGTAAGCTTATTGGCGGGGGTGCCGGGTGTCAGACCCCAGCCGATCCGACATTGGTGACGTATCCTACGGATAGGCCATCAATGTACAAGTATAGGACAACCTCTTTAGGGATGTCTTCCTGCAGTGGATTCCACTTGAAAAACTCCTGGCTTTTGGATGCTTCCAAAACTCCATGTGAACATGATGATTGCCAATGCCTAACTTTTCCTTTGCACCAGTTTTGTCTCACGAAGGTCTGGAAGGGATGGAGGTCCATGAGTTATTAACAAGTTATTAAGACTTTAAAAGATCTCCTTTACACGTTGCATAAATTTACAGCTCATAAACTTACCAGCGGTGCAAATTTTTAAATCTACAGCATGTCAATTCTTTGTGTGGAATTCATTGAGGATTTCATGTAAGACATGGATTTTGCCATGGAAATGCTACAGAAAATCTACCCTAAGGAGAGGATCCCTGTGTCGTGCAAAGCCCTAGGCGTACCACACTATACACTTTTGCTATGAGTTTCCCTTTTATTATGCAGAAATTGTAATAAAATCTCCGTCCTCTTCACTAAACTAGCTGTGGGAAGTTGGACGCTGTAACAGGAAATCCCAGTGATGTCATAATGTGGGTTTCGTATGCACGGAAAAGCAGCTGGATTTACAAAGTCACAGGGATGTATGTCCCTGGCACAAAGCCCGCTTTACTAGAGCACATGTTCCATCTAAGTGCAGCGCCATGATAAACACACAAAGAAAAATCATGGCGTTCAGGTAATGCTATGTTCCATGCTGCAGTGTTTAATCTAATACATTGAATAATAATTTAATCAATATAAAGGAATTTATTTTTGTGTCTCTAAGTTAATATTAAGATTCTATTGATACAGAGTCTATACGACTGAAAAAAGACAAATATCCATAAAGTTTAAAAAAAATATGAGAAAGGACAAAAGAGCTAATTTCCAGCCCTACTGGTTCCCAATTGTCGATCCACTGAATTAAACATTCAGAAAAAAACTTAGATAGGTTGTCCACTACTTTTTCATTGATGACTTTTTCATTGATGACCTATCCGGATTAGTGTTGAGCGAATTTGTTCGTCATTTCAAATTCGTGTTCGTGTTCGGGGTTCTGGCTTGTTAGCGCCAAAAAAAAATCGGCTCTGCCCATGAACATCCCTGATTTGCCACGCTGTCACGCAGATCACATCAGTTCCGGCCGGAACTGCTCGATTGAGGAGCTGCTCAGTCTTGTGATAGTGGCGACGGCAGGGTACTACACATCCGCTTCCTATTCAAATCAATAGTTGGTGGATGTGCAGTACCCTGCCGCCGCCACTATCAGAAGATGGAGCAGCTCTGCAATCGAGCTGTCTTGGCCGCCGGCAGCAGCTGGCACCTAGAGCAGCTCTATGGCAGGGCTGCCTGGTGTTGAACCCCGACCGATCAGACATTGATGACCTAGTGTTCTTCTGTGCAGGTGCTTGCGAGTCACTGCTGGTGCCTGCGCACAAGATCACTGAATAGTGTATTCCGTGATCTTCTGCACAGGCGAGTGACGGCAGATGGTGGCAGGGAGTGCAGGGCGCAGGGTACTGGGACACGCAGGGGAGGGGGGAGATATTATAATGAAGACAGGAAACGAGGATTTCCTTCGGGCTCAGGGCCTAGAGAAATCATTAACATAAATATAAAAAAAAAAAATGTCATAATAAGGCCATTAATATGGGGCATACAGGTAGGACTAGATTAACATTTCTATCACCTGTATGCCCATATTAATAGGTTATATACGTCCAGGGGGTGACCGATTCCCTTGAATGACTTTATTTATAGGATTTATCAGCACCCATCCTTTCAAAGTTTCATAAGCATCCTATATATTTCCTACATTACTATATTAAGAACATTACACTTTAAAGGGGGTTTTCCAGTGACGCTCACTTCTGCATCAGAAGTGTGTGTCGCGGATCACATTATGACCTCACACACTTGCTGAGACGTATGCACGATCTCTAGGTATTATGCACACGTGCGGTTCATTACAGTAGGACACGTGCACAATAGCTGCTGATTGTGCCCAAGGTGGCAACGTCATTGATGCATCACCAGATAACCCTTCCAAATGTGTATATACCCCAAGTGTATGCTCACATAGAGTCTTTTTCCAGGGGACAAAAATGGCCATTTTTCAAGCAGAAGACGCTTCAGGAATATCTGCTGTTCATTGGGTGCATTTTTACTACCGTTTTCTGAAAGTTTTTTTTAAATTCATTGAACAATGAAGAAAATGATAACGTTTTTGAAGCAAAATGCTGAAAAGGACGCTCGAACGTCTTCTGGATGTCTTTTTAGCCTTCCCATAGACTTGTATTACAAAGTATTGAGTCTACCAATCAGAAAACTCCAGAATACTATACATGACGCTTTTTTAAATGCTTGGTGTCTTTGAAAGCCTGAAGTGTTTAAAAAGGTATTTTCAAGTTTGAAAGTTATCCTCCATCCAGGGAATGGGGGATAATAGCTCGATCGCTGGGGGTCCACATGACAGCACAACAGTGCACATGATCGACCTCCACTTTGTTCTTGAGATAGGTGGGGGTCCAAGAAATCGGGAAGTTATCCCTGAAAATACTTCTTTTATAAGATACTCAAAAGCCAAAACATTTCAACAGTGACTCGTTTTTACAAGGAAATTAATAGGTCCATTCTTTGGAACATTTTGTCATTGCTTTTTCCTGTGTTTTCCGAGCATAAAAAACATCAAACATACCCTTAAACCAGCAAATTAAAATGAAAGAACAGATTTCCAAGCAAACAACAGGGGGCAGCATGAGACAGCTAGATAATGTACTTACTGGTTCTGTCCGTGCAAGCCTTTTCTCTATTCTGGCCCAGTGCAGTGATCCAACGAGCTCGGTCACTCCTGGAAGACACAAAGTAGTGATCAGACTCTTCACATTATTCAACTAAATCAAAAATAAAAAGCAAATGCCAAGCAAGAATAGTAATTATTACACATATTCCTGTATGTAATATATACTTCTGCAATACGCTGTTATTACAGCGTTGGTCAAACTACCCCTTGTTGCCCAGGCGGTGGGTACGATGCCACCGTATGCAACTTCAGCCATCAGGTGTAGGATTTGGATCTTGATCCCATCCCAGGTTTGTACAGTACAATGTCCTGTGCCCCCTTTTGCAGGAGAGCGGACAGTACTTTCCTGATACCCTGTCGTATATCAATATAAAGCTCCCATGGGTGGTCTTGGGGAGTAATAAAACATATGTTATATGATATAATCCAATAAAAAACAGCTAAGTAGTATAAATATAATAAAATATAACAATTCATACAGCATCATAACCGGTATCTGCCGCTGGTGTCTGATTCAGGGTTAGCTGGTTGCTATTCCTATGCGGCACGTAGCTGCTACTTTTATTTTTTTTTATTATCGCCTCCTCGGCCTATTTTCGTATGTACATTTGTATATTTCCTCCCTTCTTCCAAGAACCATAACTTTTTTAGTTCTCCATCGACATTGCCCTATGAGGGCTTGTTCATCAGTTGTAGTTTTGAGTAACAGAGTTCATTTTACCTTATAGTGAACTGAAAAATGGGGAAAATAATTCCACGTGAAAGTATTTCTGCAATTTTCTGGGGGGTGGGTTGGGTTGTTTGCATGGCATTCATTGTATGGTAAAAACAGATCTAGAAACATGACTTTCCAGGTCAGTACAGCTTTGGTGAAATTAAACTTGTATACATTTTTTTTATTTAGGTGGTGAAAAAAAAATTCTAAAGTTTGTTTAAAAAAAAAAAAAAAAAAGAAAAATAGTTTTTTGTGTCACCATTTGACTGTTCGGAGTCTTCATTTTTGTGTGATACATGTGAATTTTGAATCGATTTTTACTGCTTTTTTTAGGGTGCGGTTGTGACCAAAAACCTCACAATTTGATCTTTTTCTCATTATGGAATTTATTCCCCTGGCTAATTCATTTTATATTTTGATAGACCAGACTTTTACAGATGAGGGGATATAAAATATGTCTATTATTATTTTTTAATTTTTTTAATTTTTAAAGGGGTAAAAATTGGGTGACTTTAGTGAATATCTGTATTTTTTTAAAAAAAATTTACTTTATTTTTTTAGGCCCCTTAGGAGACTTCAACCCATGATCACTGGATGATATACTATATACTGCAATACCTCAGTATTGCAGTAAAAGGCCACAGCCCCACTATCAGTATTTGGTCAGTATTTTTTCTCAGGAGTGGGAACCAAAACCAGGAGTTGGTGATAAATGCAGAATTGGTGACTTGTTTCTATTATACCTTTTCTCTGATTGTTCCTCGCCTGGTTTTGGCTCCCACTCCTGGGAAAAAATACTGACCAAATACTGATAGTGGGGCCATGGCCTAAGAGTGAATTATTAGTAGTTGAGCTTCACACGAGTAGCAAAATAATAGTGATAAGGGCCTTCAGCAGGCCACTAATGTACAGTACAGACCAAAAGTTTGGACACACCTTCTCATTTAAACATTTTTCTGTATTTTCATGACTATGAAAATTGTACATTCACACTGAAGGCATCAAAACTATGAATTAACACATGTGGAATTATATACTTAACAAAAAAGTGTGAAACAACTGAAAATATGTCTTATATTCTAGGTTCTTAAAAGGAGCCACCTTTTGCTTTGATGACTGCTTTGCACACTCTTGGCATTCTCTTGATGAGCTTCAAGAGGTAGTCAACGGAAATGGTTTTCACTTCACAGGTGTGCCCTGTCAGGTTTAATAAGTGGGATTTCTTGCCTTATAAATGGGGTTGGGAACATCAGTTGTGTTGTGCAGTAGTCTGGTGGATACACAGCTGATAGTCCTACTGAATAGACCGTTAGAATTTGTATTATGGCAAGAAAAAAGCAGCTAAGTAAAGAAAAACGAGTGGCCATCATTACTTTAAGAAATGAAGGTCAGTCAGTGCGAAAAATTGGGAAAACTTTGAAAGTGTCCCCAAGTGCTGTTGCAAAAACCATCAAGCGCTACAAAGAAACTGGCTCACAAGAGGACCACCCCAGGAAAGGAAGACCAAGAGTCACCTCTGCTTCTGAGGATAAGTTTATCCGAGTCACCAGCCTCAGAAATCGCAGGTTAACAGCAGCTCAATGCCACACAGAGTTCTAGCAGCAGACACATCTCTTCAACAACAGTTAAGAGGAGACTTTGTGCAGCAGGCCTTCATGGTAAAATAGCTGCTAGGAAACCACTGCTAAGGACAGGCAACAAGCAGAAGAGACTTGTTTGGGCTAAAGAACACAAGGAATGGACATTAGACCAGTGGAAATCTGAGCTTTGGTCTGATGAGTCCAAATTTGAGAACTTTGGTTCCAACAACCGTGTCTTTGTGCGACGCAGAAAAGGTGAACGGATGGACTCTACAGGCCTGGTTCCCACCGTGAAGCATGGAGGAGGAGGTGTGATGGTGTGGGGGTGCTTTGCTGGTGACACTGTTGGGGATTTATTCAAAATTGAAGTTATACTGAACCAGCATGGCTACCACAGCATCTTGCAGCGGCATGCTATTCCATCCGGTTTGCGTTTAGTTGGACCATCATTTATTTTTCAACAGGACAATGACCCCAAACACACCTCCAGGCTGTGTAAGGGCTATTTGACCAAGAAGGAGAGTGATGGGGTGCTTTGCCAAATGACCTGGCCTCCACAGTCACCAGACCTGAACCCAATTGAGATGGTTTGGGGTGAGCTGGACCGCAGAGTGAAGGCAAAAGGGCCAACAAGTGCTAAGCATCTCTGGGAACTCCTTCAAGATTGTTGGAAGACCATTTTCGGTGACTAACTCTTGAAGCTCATCAAGAGAATGCCAATAGTGTGCAAAGCAGTCATCAAAGCAAAAGGTGGCTACTTTGAAGAACATAGAATATAAGACATATTTTCAGTTGTTTCACACTTTTTTGTTAAGTATATAATTCCACATGTGTTAATTCATAGTTTTGATGCCTTCAGTGTGAATATACAATTTTCATAGTGAAGAAAATACAGAAAAATCTTTAAATGAGGTGTGTCCAAACTTTTGGTCTATACTGTACATGTGCATCATCTTGCTTTATGATGGTAATAAGGGGAGAAATGTTCGACAGCGGAGCAATACCATTGATTCAGAACAGATTTCTAGCTAGATTAAATTATTGCTCCGTCTGTCTGTCCTATGCAACATCCCGACATGTTTCCTCATTCGGTGTTGCCTTGATTCATCAGGGGCTTGGCAGTCTATGATCAGACTACGTATCAGATATAAAGGGGGATCATGAGCCAAGGGGGGCACAAAAGCTCCCCTGGATCCATATGAGAAGACCAATACTATTAAAGACCATTGATTGTTAAAGGCCTGTTGGAGATTTTATATCGGGACCCACGAACGTCAAGTTACGGTATTGGGTGGATTCTCCTTTATCAGACATTTCCGCATTATTTACCATCACAGCAGGGAAGCAATTAATCAATGATCATCAATCAGCGCGCCACATAGGGGCAATACTAGCTAGCAGATTACAGGGTATGCTATTATCGGAGTCTGGCCCTTTCAATTATACTTTAACAAGTTATTGATGGTACTTAGCTTGTCCTTTTTATTGGATTTTTTCATAAAAGTTTTATTACTTCACATGCCAAATGAGGACATATATTAAACCAATATAATGCAAACTTGTCTGGAGGCTGTCAGGTTCTAATGCACTAGATGTAAAAGGAAGTCACTACTTCAGGCCATGATTTCTCACTATACGTGTAACCTTTTTGTCCTCTTTATACTCATAACCTTTTTGTCCTCTTTATACTCATATTTACATTCATTGGTGCTTATATATACTTTTAAGTGGTGTTGGGTTGCTTTAAGTGCTGCCATTAAAGTATGTTTAGTTTAAATAGGGGATTATTGTGGATTGTAGTGATAACTCCCAAGTATTGGGGTTAAGAGAGTCCTGGCAGACACGGCAACTTACTGTGGTCACAAAGAGCAGATAATCAGCCCAGGGCAGGTGGAGTAGTGGGCAGATGCTTTGTGCAGTATATACTGTATATATTGTACATAGTATACATATTGTATATAGTATACATATTGCTCGATTCCTCAGAACGGCCTAAAGCTGCACATTCTCCAAGATCTGTTTATTCTCCTCTCTATATTATGGCAGCTCTTCATCAACGTCTATTAGGTCTGTGTATATAACCCAGCAGTATCCAGCTACAGACAAGAATTACATGAACACACCAAATGTATTATGTGGGGGACGATGGAGATAATAAAAACACTGTACTGGATAAAGCACAAGCGGAGCAGGACTACCCATGTGCCCCAGAAAGTAAATGTTGTAGCCGGTAATCCTATCATGTCATGATACCAGAGGTGATAACTCCGCAACACTCGGGAATTTACTGACACTTTGTCATTAACAATTCATCTGCACCGGAGAGCCTCAGGGGTTAAGTACAGGGAATGAACTGATGGAAAACAGATACCAGGGGAACCCAGAGATGATTACAGCCCCCTGTCCTATAAAAGGAGCCAAAGATTCTGCTTCATGCCAGTCCTGTCCATACTACCTATCAGAAGTCTACAATCCCTCAGGAACCATCACTGTGATGTATGTGATAAGGATAGAATTATGTGTGACAAATATCACTATTCTCACCACCGCATACAAACAAATACACCAGTACTGTGAATGCACTTACAGTGGATTGCAAAAGTATTCACCCCCATTGGCATTTTTCATGTTTTGCTGCCTTACAACCTGGAATTTCACTGTGTTTTGAGGGTTTGCATCAGTTCATGTAAAGAACATGCCGACAACTGTGAACATTTGATTTTCGTTTTATTGTGAAGCAATCAACAAATAGAAATAACTGAAAACCTCAGTGTGCATAACTATTCACCCCCTAATGTCAATACTTTTTAGAGTCTCATTTTGTGGCAATTTCAGCTGCAAGTCGCTTTGGATAAGTCTCTATGAGCTTTCCACATCTTGCCACTGGGATTTTTGCCCATTCCTCAAAGTAAAACTGCTCCAGCTCCTTCAAGTTAGATGGTTTCCTCTGGTGAACAGGAATCTTCAGGTCTGACCACAGATTCTCAATTGGATTAAGGTCTGGACTGTGACTAGTTCATTCCAAAACATTTACAAGTTTCCCCTTAAACCACTGAGTGTTGCTTTAGCAGTATGCTTTGGGTCATTGTCTTGTTGGAAGGTGAACCTCCTGAACCTCCGTCCTAATCTCAAATGACTGAAAACAGGTTTTGCTCAAGACTATCCCTGTATTTTGCATCATCCATCTTCCCCTCGACTCTGACCATTTTCCCTGTCCCTGCTGTCGAAAAACACCCCAACAGCATGATTCTGCCATCACCATGTTTCACTGTGGGGATAGTGTTCTTGGGGTGATGAGCTGTGTCGGTTTGGCACCAGACACAGAGTTTACCTTGGTGGCCAAAAAGTTTAATTTTGGTGTCATCTGATCACAGCACCTTCCTCCAGACATTTGGGGAGTCTCCCACATGTCTTTTGGCAAACTCAGAATGAGCCTTACAATTTTTGTAAGTAAAGGCTTTTTTTCTGCCCTTCTATAAAGGCCACCTCTATGGAGTTTACCATGTTTTTTCCATTTGATGATAATGGATTTGATGGTGCTCCGGGGGATCATCAGATATTAACCCTGACTTGTACTTCTCAACAACTTTGTCCCTGACTTGTTTAGAGATCTCCTTGGTCTTCATGGTGTTGTTTGGTTAGTGGTGCCCCTTGCTTAATGGTGTTGCAGCCTCTGTGGCCTTTCAGAAAAGGTGTGTATATGTGATACTTCAATTACACACAGGTGGACTTCCATTCACTCAGCATGTGATTATTTTTGGGAGAGGGGGGGGGGTAATGTTTTCTGACAGTTGCCTTTAACAATGGTGGCCGATAAGCAGGCAGCAAGCTGTAAAACAAGATGAGCTGAGCAGATTGATATATAGTTTCTTGGGAAAAGATTCAGTATGAATTTTTGCTCTATTGATTCCCTGCTAATTCTGGGCTCTGGAGTCCAGTGGGCGGTCCTGATCAGTAAATGAAAGCATCTCCTTTATGAATGGACTACCTACTGGACTTCATAGCATGACAATAGAAGAAGTTTAGATCAATAAATTACAATACAGAATATTTTCACATACAAGTATCTGTTCAGCATCTCCTGCTCTGTAACATGCTCCCAGGTCTGTATTGGAATCCCTCACACCACTCCTGCAAGATCTGTGCTTTTTCTTGGAAGCAACTCGTAATCTAGTCGTTTTAATACAATTAAAAAAATGAATTTCCAAGGCACCAGATTTTCCTCAAACGTTTACTTTATTACATCAGGCTTGCCATGGATTTTTTTCTTTTAACATGAAGCAATAAAGGAAACATTTGGGCAATATTTGGTGCTTTGGAAATTCATGTTTCTATACTTTAAGATGCTTCCCACAAATAGGACTATATTCTGGCTTACTGAAAAAGTATAAAGAAATGTAGGATATCCCTACTTTTTTAATGTGATAGAATAAAAACAATGAATTTTTAGCATATTGGACTGCACGGATCCTTTTTTTCTTTTTCTGTATATTCTGGCTTCCTTTAAAGAGGAGTTCCACGCAGCACATACAAATACCTATATTTTTCAAACCAGACATTTGAGAGATTTTTATTAATGTTTTTTGTTAATTAAAATAATATGGTCTTTATCTTTAGCTGTGACAGACAGCAGGAAGTGACAAGAAGGGATGTCAAATTGACATTTTTGAGGTTGTTCCCCCAGTGAAGTGATTCAAGACCTGATCTTTACTTACAGGGTCTCTGCTCCCAACAGCATCTCCACCTCGTCTCCTGCATAATTGCTTCGGATGGTGAGTGTGAACAGGTGGTTTGCTGAGCTTTGTCTCGAGTAAAGGATGGGCGCACTGTTCTTTAAAGGAGAAAGTGGTTCTTCGTTGTCACACTGCTCAACATGGAGCTGGTCCAACATGGAATAGTCTGTCACATTGTAACTCTCATCACTGCAACAAGACAGAACAGTATATTAATCTACACATCTCCTCTTCCTCCTCCTCTACGACATGGTGTCAGTAGATTGGACTGCACTTTAAAGAATGTCCCGGCATTTCAGGGAAAATATAGTTAGAGGTTCCATCAGTGAACCATAACTAGATGGAAGAAATACATATGCGTACAAGACCCAATATTAAAATAGCACTCCAAGTTTTGTTTTTTAATTCATCCTGCCACTTCCTTCACTATATATAATAGTGTTACCTTATTTGGTGATCCCTTTCTATTTGAAAATTCATCCTATACTTTTTTTTTTTTTTTACTTACATCATGTGACCTCATTTTTACCCCTGGGAATTACATGGCTTAATATTCTCTGAAGGGGGTCATAATCTCTATTACTTGAGCAGTCGGTATCATACAATCTCATGAATTGTACCACTTAAGTTCTCATATTAAAGCTAATGCTGATGACTGCACAGCTCCTGTAATTCAGTCATAATACAGGAGATCACAGTTCAGTATCCAGTATTAGTATTGCTGTATACCTGTAATTTATTAAAGAAAACAGGAGGTTAAACTAACTGGAAGAAAGTACACTGTATATAAGATTGCAGTGTGAGACAGAACTAGGTGGTGGGTGCAGATATAGGTAAAATAAAAAAAACAAATGTAGTGCTTCTTTAAAGGGGTTGTCCATTACCTGGACAACCTTTTTGAAAATTAAACATTTTTTTAAATTAAATATTCCCGCTTTTAAAATAAAATAATACATACTCCTCTTCCACAATGGAACCGTTCCAGTGATATTGCTACTGGGTCTCTCAGGGCTTGAGTGACATTATTATGTCACACAAGCCCTGCAGCCCTATAACAGCCAATGATTAACTACAGGGCTCACATGACATAAGAATATCACAAGAGCCCTAACTTAGTTGGAATGACGCCAGAGCCAGAGAAGAGAATCTGTTATTTTTATTTTACAAGGAGAAATACTATACTTAAACAGGAATTGAACAGGTCGTGGAGAACCCCCTTTAAAGAAGCATTCCCTGCTGTACACAGCATTCAAGTCAGAGACCGGGCTTAATACAGTGCAACTATGGGGACAGGATACACAAGAGAAAGAAAAGCTAATGATTATTTTTCTATTCTGGGAGCATTTTTACATTAGCTCACTACCTGTTTACTGTTTAAGGCACAGATAGGAAACACATTGGAAGGAAATCAAAACACTAACATGAAATTCACTGCAACATCTGCAATTCCTGATCCGCTGCCAACTTAAGGTTGAGAGCGCCTTCATATAAACACTACACAATGTGTAGGAGACAGACATTTCAGCTCAGGGGCCCTTGTCACTCAAACTTCTCTCCACGATGGGAATGTGATTAACAACAACTCCAAGCAAAAGGAAAGGATGATCTAGAATACCTCGTTTTATGAGCACACACAAATCAACTGCTAATTTAGTTTCATGTGTACAATAAACGTCATCCCTGCTGCTTTTATGAAGATGAGGTAGACTGTCACGTGCAAGAAGTGTTTGTTAATGCAGCGTTTCATTACTTCTTGCAGAGGCAGCAGGAATAAGGACTATACATAGGCATTCCAGGTTATGGTGTCATCCTGGGCGACAAAAATTGAGTGATTCTGTTTTGCTGCAAATTTTTTGGGAAGCGTAAATTATTTGCAATGTTTCAGAATCTTGCAAAATGTAAGGCAAAAGGAGCAACTTGATGTTCCTTCCAACTGTTACTGGCAGATAGCCCAGGTCCCAATGCAAACTCTACACCCCGGTACTTACATTCCTGATTTTCTTCACATAAACCCACTGTCGTAGATATCGATCAAGTGCATTGCAGAATATCTGCTCTTAACACACTTGACAAAAAATGATGAATGCGACATTTCATGTTTTATAGTGAAAACTTTTATTGGAATGGTTTAGTAATATAAACATAGTGATAATTAATTTGCCTGGACATCCCCTTCTCATTCCCACAGAACTTACAGCAGATCCTTCTTTTTATGTAAAGGGGCTCACTGTTCAGTCTCTGCTCAGTTCAAAGGGGATGATCGGTGTTCAGGAGCGCACCTCTGCCCAACCTGCCAGCATTCCGGTTGGTGGATGAGCAGACTCTACCGAATGACAGACAGTCCAGGTGAACAGCATTGTCACATGGACGCTCCCGATGCTGCTATACAAGGCAGTTTTGCCAGCCTCCGCAGCATCGGAAGCACTGTGATTATGACAACCAGCTATTGTAAGCACGGTTGCCACCATCCCCCTAGTAGCCCCTGGTAGGTGGCTGAACAAAGGTGGCCGGGATTAGAAGTTAGCACAAATGCTCCAGAATGTGCAATCCCTGCTGGTCCCAGGAGGAATTGCGCATAATTGGCACCCAATCCTAGACCACAGCGAGAGCCAGTTGCCTTGACAATGAACTAAAACCAATGAGTGAGAAAATGAGAGATGTTAGGGGAATGAGGGAAAATTTAACCAACAAGTAATTTGGAAAGTTGCTTATTTTTACACTGACTGTACAGACTCACTTAAGGAGATTGGATGAGCCCTTTAACGATAATGTGTATGGTCCCTATTAAGTTATTTTATAATTTCAATTTTTCTGCACTCAGCCCATAATTAATAAATTAATATACCTCACACAATCTCATCAACATCTGCTATTTTCTTTCCATACAAAGAAGCTAAACATGTGCACAATCTTACATAAGTGGCTGATTTAATGCCTTTTGCTTTCTTCATGCTGCGTCTTTATGCATTGCTCACTCCTTTTGGCCTTGGCAGCAGCTGTCTGGCTGTGCTTTAGTTTACAGCTGACTAGTACTTATAAATCCTTTTCCATCTCATTTCTGTGTCCCAAATGCATAAGTAGCAGATTTGTAATCACACCCTAAGTGCTAAACCTTACATTTCTTTACTTTATACGTCTCCACCCAAGTTTCCGAATTTGCCTGAATACCTCAATGGTATTATATTACTTGACTGTGTAAAATACCTTACATAGTTTAGTGAACATTTTGGATATTTTCCATGTATGAGCCCCCGGTTTCCTACTCATAATGGGTGTATAGCTCAACAGTCAACAAAGTAAAAGTTAAAATAAAGTACCTTTGTAACTTTTCTACAGCTTTGCCAAATTAAGGAGAATGCCCCTTTACCATTGATGTCGACCATCATAAGATATATTCAGGGCCCTTTACATGAACATTACTTCATTACTTTCCCTTTGCTGCTTGTACGTTGTATATTCATATTGATATATAACTTCATGGTCTCCGTACAAATTAGACTAACTTTGGCTGAACCCGCCAATATCAAGAGGTTCGACCGTCAGTCTAAAATGTATGAAGGCCCCCACAGATGAGGTCGTGGAAGATAAGGGTCCCGTATGTCCAATTTAATTCTACCAATCCTTTTATTCTCTAAGACATAACCTACCGCCAGAGGAGTCTGGCAGAGGCTTGCTCATAGATAGCACAGGGGTGTTTAGCAGAATAAGCACTCTTGTGAACGAGAGAGCCAGGCAAGATAGCTGCTCATCATTCGCGGGGCTTTATAATCCATAAAATGCTCCTCTATAAAATTTATAAAAGTAGACCTGTTTATAGAGATTTTAATTGGAGCCAGATCACAAGTCTTCTTGCTGGGTTTCTAAGAGGAGATATACTCAAGTCTGAACATAGGGCATGTGACTGATGTCATATCTGTGTGATACTGTGCCACACAACAGATTATGTACTGAAGCTTCAGAAGCAGGGACTAGGGTACACTATATGCACATTGGAAAGAATCTGGTTAATGAACAGGAAACCAAGAATTCAAAGTAAATGATACAATCCCTAAATGGGTTAAAGTGAGGTACCACAAGGATAAGTGTTGGGTTGAAGTCACAAATCCGAGTTTCGCATAGACCAACAGCAGGTCTGCTTTACAGCCTTGTTTTGGTGATTGTGGATAGGTTATAAAATTTCTTTTTGTTGGAAAATATCGTTGAACATTTATTTAATCAGTGGAAGAATGAGGTTAATCAAACTGCCTAGTTAGATACGATGCAAATAGATAAGAAGGGGACGCAAATAGTGCCATTACCAAGATAAAACCAATGTAGAAAGTGGAAAAAATTTTGCGCACCTTCTATTGTTGTGAGAATGCACAACTCATATATTGGCTTATGGAGTGCTGCACCAGACAACAAACACCGTAGGTGAGGATTTGTTCCAAGAAGAAGATAAAGATGTGTCTCCAAATCCGCGCTCCTCCGTGTGACAAATTCCAATAGTAAATTAGTAAATATAACTTATTTATCGAAACATAGTAAGGCTAAAAACAACGCGTTTCATGGACATCCGGTCCACTTCATCAGATACATAGCCATTCCGAATGGCTGTGTGTCAATAAATAAGTTATATTTACTAATCTACTATTGGAATTCGTCACACGGATGAGCGCGGAGTTGGAGACACGTAGTTAGATATGATGAGCACTCAACCAATCAAAAGTTTAGCTACAGATTTCCTAGTGCTTGGGAAAAGACTTCAGAGCTTGCTGGGGCATAAAAGATAAACAAAGAGGAGCCAGATGGGTCCATACATTTCGGAGAAAGATCAGGGTAATCTGGATTAAACTGATGATGATGGACCAAGCATATGACTGGTGGAGGACATATAATAGAGTTAATTGTTCAGATCAGGTAAAACTTATTTGGGCACATTACATGCCTGTGTCCATTACTCATTTGTGATTGGGCCACTGGGCTTTGACCAGATATACCTCCCTCTTAGGTCAATAAACTGGCAGACCAGTGTTAACATGGAAGTAGTTTTCCTAAGCAGTTGCATGATTACAAATTATAGTACAAGGAAGACATAAAAAGAGCTGGAGATAAAAGAGTTAGCTTTGCAGGATTGCTCATCATCCGTGAGTAGTTAAAATGATCTTTTTTAAGTAGTATATTAAAAGATGTTTAAAATTGTTTCACCCTCGTTACACTTTTGCTCATATTTATGGGTGAGCATGACAGGTGCACTTTTTTTGTAATATAAACAGCATGGACTCATTAGTACTAGTGCCACTGCCTTAGGCAGGTCATGATGGCACCACTACACAACGTGAGACAACTTGTGCTGCCAAGTAATAGATACGGAGATGGGAAGAGCGATTCTGTAGGGTATCGCATTTCCTGTAGGAAACATTAACTACAAATCAACTGGGATCTTGTTTAACCAGTAAGACAAGACATCAATTTCATTAAACATATCAAAACATTTGCATTGTACAGACGCATGCTTACCTTCATATAACCACTGCAACCAATCACTGGCTTCAGCACTAAGGTTAGCATGGCCAGCAAAAGACTGATGGATGAGGCCAGTAATTGGCTGCAGCAGTCACTTTAAGGTACTCAGAACTTCATCACTGTAAGACAGCTAACCCCAAACCAAGCCCCATTACCTTTGTATGAAAAATGACAGGTTTAAACCAATATATTCAACTTTTTTCCTAACATAAAGCTGGTAAAAGAAGCAAAACACATTTTTCTCTTTAAGGTTTTCTCTGCATAAGCCCCTGAGCTCCTAAGCACAAGGGGTCCATGTAATAACATTGTAATAATATTACAAAGAACCTGTCAGGAGCTTGAAGATCAGCAAACATATGACATGAATTGTTAGGATAGTAAAACACAAGCTCAAACAAACCTTCCTGGCCATAAATTGATTTTCCATTGCTGAGAAAATCTTTATATAATGAGGTTGAAAGCGCACCACCGAGGATGGAGCAGTCTAGTCACCGCCTTATCCCCCTTAGTACCACCCCCAGGGGCTTTGAGGTCTATTCAGTTTTCCTGGTCTCTTTTTCATCACTGCTTTGTCACTTTTGTCGGTCAAGATCAAGGAGGTGGCGTGAGGAGAGGAATAATGCAGATGACGAGTTGACTTTCCTTCCACCCTCCTTTGTGTACTTGCATCCTTATTTACATTAAAAAAGGTTGATTTTCTCAGCGATGTAATATCTGCAGCCAGGAAGTGTTTTTTTTCACTATCTTTTATCATCATAGACCGCATCATAATTAGTTTGGCGACCGTAAAGCTCCTGACAGTTTCCCTTTAATGAGGTCACAACCACAGCAGCAGTGCAAATGCAGAATCAATAGTTTCTGCATTGGGAACATAGCATTCATTACGAGTCCTTGTAATTGGACAGGGAAACTATTATTTCAGTTCCTTATCACATTAGCAAAATTGGGCTGTGTGACATGCCGATCCTGCTGATGGCACTGTGTGCAGTTGTGCTCAGAGTCATTAAACTAGGTGTGCAGATTCTGGCACTGGGGGTGGGCATGGAGGGGTTATGAGCAAGCAGGGATTTCCTTTCTAATTTTTACAAGTTACAATAAAATAAAAACACTTCTGACCTGAACATTTTCTTCCATGGAATATGAAAGTGAGCTATGCAATTTTTTTGTTGAGAAGCCCCATCTGTAATCAATTGTGAGATAATGTGAGGCAAGTCATCGGTGTAGGAAAACAGGAAACACAGACGACATTGCTGTCACGTGGGCTGTCGTCAGATAGATAGTATCACTTTAATTTAAAAAAAAAAAAAAAAAAAAAAGTTTTATATCTAGAATACCAACTCTATTAAGACCCAGTAATTTAACCACAGTGACCACTTAAATGGGATGTCCAGGCTTGGGGCTCAAGTCTGCAGTCACGTTATGTAATTACAGACTTAGGAATCCTCACAGCGCACAATCTGCGCACTGTCAGGATTCTCCGATGCCGTGAGAGAGCGGTCATGTGACTGCAAGTATGAAATTTGCATGCTTTCGGCCACATTCCGACTACACGTCCGTCCTCGCTCAATTCACTTGTACTGAGTGAGGCCTCATGCATCTAGTTAGTATGTGAGCACATGCTTGCAAATCGCATTTTTACAGTCACGTGCCTGCCCGTTCCCAGCGCCGAAGAATCCTGACAGCACACATACTGCACACTGTGAGGATTTGCAAGTCTGCAGTCAGAGTGACTGCAGACTTGAGCCCCAAGCCTGGACAACCCCTTTAAGGGCTCATTCAGATGAACATATGCTAATGTCCATGTGCTAGCCATATGAAAAACAGATTTTTGGATCAGAACCAATGTAAGTCAATGTAATAGTTCACATGAATGTTTTTATGCACGGACCAATGGTCTGCATGTAAAATTTGCAGACATGCACTACTTTGATCAGTATTCTGGATCAGGCTCGTCCATTATAAGTCAATAAGTGTGTAGCAAGCAGATTACATACAGGTTACCATCTGTACGTCATGTGGATACATTACAATTATAGAGATAAGAAACTGTATTTGACCTTTATTATTCATTAAATTGTTCATGTAAAGAATGGATACTATAGAGATGGACATAACATACAGTGGGTACGGAAAGTATTCAGACCCCTTTAAATTTTTCACTCTGTTTCATTGCAGCCATTTGGTAAATTCTAAAAAGTTCATTTTATTTTGTCATTAAAGTACACTCTGCAACCCATCTTCTACAGAAATGTAGAAATTTTTGCAAATTAAAAAAGAAAAACTGAAATATCACATGGTCATAAGTATTCAGACCCTTTGCTCAGACACTCATATTTAAAGAAGTTCTCCACTACTTTATATGAACCCCCCAATGTATCCCCCCAGGGCCCCGAAGTGTTTTTGCAAATACCTTGCGGTGCCTTTTCTGCCTCTGAGCGGCGCTATCGCTGGCCGCTCAGAGGCATCACGTGACCCGTCACTGATGTCACGTCAAGTGAGGCGTGACATCAGTGACGCGCTCCCCGCGGTGGATGCTGGGCTGTGGGCGGGGTTACCCCATGCGTCACACCCAGCACGCTTTCCCACCGTGCGCTTTCCCAGTGAATGAGGAGAGGGAGAGTGTGGGGTGGATTCCGGGTGTGATGTGCGGGGTAACCCCGCCCACAACCCTGCAGCCACTGGTGAAATGCGGAAGAGGGACCCTCGGCTGCAGCCAGGACTTGTCGTGACGTCAGCGGATGTCAGAGCTGGCTGCAGCCGGGGGTCACGTGATGCCTGTGAGCAGCCAGTGATAGCGCCACTCACAGGCAGAAAAGGCACCACAAGCTATTTAGAGAAACACTCATGGGCCCTGGGGGAATACATTGGGGGATGATATAAAGTAGTGGACAACCCCTTTAAGTCACATGCTGTACATTTCCTTGTGATCCTCCTTGAGATGGTTCTACTCCTTCATTGGAGTCCATCTGTGTTTAATTAAACTGATAGGACTTGATTTGAAAAGGCACACACCGGTCTATATAAGAAATATTCTTCCCCTGTACCATTTTTTAATGGCTTTTAAAGAAGATCGGTGAGTGCTACCTTTTTATTTCTTTTCTTTTTGTTTTTGGACAGTTACTCATCCATTGGTATGCACCAGGTCGTATTGGACATTGTGGTTTTTCTGGTCTCTCATCTGGATTGTGTTCCAAAGGATTTGCTAAACAGTTGCATAGGTGCGGACTTTTTTTTCTTTGTACAGACAATTGCACTGTCTATATAAGACCTCACAGCTCACAATGCATGTCAGACCAAATGAGAATCATGAGCTCAAAAGGAACTGCCCAAGGAGCTTAGACAGAATTGTGGCAAGGCACAAATCTGGCCAAAGTTACAAAAGAATTTCTGCAGTACTCAAGGTTCCTAAGAGCACAGTGACCTCCATAATCCTTAAAGGAAGAAGTTTGGGACCACCAGAAGTCTTCCTAGACCTGTCTGTCCAGCCAAACTGAGCAATCGTGGGAGAAGAGCCTTGGTGAGAGAGGTAAAGAAGAACCCCAAGATCACTGTGGCTTAGCTCCAGAGATGCAGTAGGGAGATGGGAGAAAGTTCCACAAAGTCAACTATCACTGCAGCCCTCCACCATTCGGGCCTTTATGGCAGAGTGGCCCGACGGAAGCCTCTCCTCAGTGCAAGACATATGAAAGCCCGCATAGAGATTTCTCAAAAACACATGAAGGACTCCCAGACTATGAGAAATAAGATTCTCTGGTCTGATGAGACGAAGATAGAACTTTTTGGTGATAATTCTAAGCAGCATGTGTGGAGAAAACCAGGCACTACTCATCACCTGCCAAGTACAATCCCAACAGTCAAACATGGTGGTGGAAGAATCATGCTATGGGGGTGTTTTTCAGCTGCAGGGACAGGACGAATGGTTGCAATTGAAGGAAACATGAATGCGGCCAAGTACAGAGATATTCTGCATGAAAACCTCTTCAAGAGTGCTCTGGACCTCAGACTTGGCCGAAGGTTCACCTTCAAACAATACAATGACTCTAAGCATACAGCTAAAATAACAAAGGAGTGGCTTCAGAACAACTCCATGACCATTCTTGACTGGCCCAGCCAGAGCCCTGACCTAAACCCAATTGAGCATCTCTGGAGAGACCTGAAAATGGCTGTCCACCAACGTTCACCATCCAATCTGACGGAACTGGAGAGGATCTGCAAGGAAGAATGGCAGAGGATCCCCAAATCCAGGTGTGAAAAACTTGTTGCATCATTCCCAAGAAGACTCATGGCTGTACTAGCTCAAAAGGGTGCTTCTACTCCATACTGAGCAAAGGGTCTGAATACTTATGACCATGTGATATTTCAGTTTTTCTTTTTTAATAAATTTGCAAAAATTTCTACATTTGTTTTTTTTCAGTCAAGATGGGGTGCAGAGTGTACTTACCCTGTAGCTCGTTATAAAGCACCCAATTATTTCTCTCAAACAATCCATCAATAAGTGGGAACTATGAAATTAGCTCATGCCCTTACGTACAGTATAATGGATAGTGAGAACCTGCTTTTAAGATGATCGTGGGCCCCTAACCTATTGGGCCCTCGTGTGGCTGCACAGATGGCACCTATGCTATGTCCGACCCTGTAGTGGAGTACGTTTGTTAATTCACTAATTAAAATGTTTGGAAAAGTCAATAAAAACAAGTGGAAAGAAAAATATGTTGTCAGCTGTTGTGTTTTTCAGAAAGCTCGGTAACATCAGAATCTGAGATTACCCTCATCCATCTTTCCTAAATGTAACAGTAACAGGTGTGGAGCAGAGAATCCGGAAAACAAACCTGGATAATTCAATCAGCCAAACAGAAATCTGTCAGTACTGAATATTTCTGTACCAGGAAAAGTATGACTGATGGGACATTTAGAATCTGGTAATGGGAAAACCAGGTACGGTCTGAACATGAGAAATATTCATTAGTGAGCCTCCAGAGAGCAATGTGCACAGTAGAATAATGAGGAGTGCTCGCAGACAGAACATTCCTGACACAACATGGAAGAACTTCCTCCCATTGTGTGTCATACGGTGGATTCTTGTGTGCCCAGTAATAAAGGTAAGTGTGACGACACAACTCACCTGCCAAAACTGATCCAGTCTATAAACAATAAAGGGATCAGGATAATCATTTCATGCATAAGGCATCCAAGTCCACGTGTCACCGGGCAGCGTAGGAGATGTCTCATGCATGATGTGTGCCATGCTGCCAACCAGAAGCCGCTCCCAGTGCAGATCTGGATCAGTAGTGATTAGCACAGGAGAGTACTATCTATCCAGAGTCTCTGCACAAAGGTTGGCACCTTCTTTTAGCTCTACGAAAGGGCTGTAGGTACCCCATTTATTTTATAGCACAATTTAGTTGCAAGGTGCGGTACATGTAAAATAAAGATGGGCCTTAAATGCATAGCGAGTAAACAAAGAATAAAAGTTTCATCATCATGTGCTTACTGTCAAAGATGATTACTTGTATTTTGTCCCGAGAGTTCACGCCGGTCTTGATGAGGAGATGTGCTGGAGGCAGGTGCCTCCTCATGAATCAGGAGCGCTGAATGAGTGGCATACACCTGTGTGTGCACCTAATCACAGATCCTACTGCAGCCTGTCGTCACACCCCTGTGCCAGCAATGCCGATTTAGTTGGGGAGGTATGAAAATGGCGCAAGAACGCCAGAAGTCGTATAATTTAAGCGCAGCCACTAGCTGTGTCAAAAGTATGTGACTCTTCAAAGATTTTTAAGCCAGAATACTGGTGTAAAAGAACTGATGAATCGAACCTTTAAATATATAAAGATGTATAAATGGAGTGCAATCACACTTGGTCTGCAATGTACCTTGGTGTATAGTTAAAAAAAAAAAAAAAAAAAACTTTGGAGAAATATGCAGCATCCTACTTTCTCTAAGGATAGGTTCACACAAGTGTATGCAAAATCGTCCTTTTAATGTATAGGAAAAAAAAAAGACGATTTTTCATCCATTCGGTCATCCTATCTTTATAAATGAAAATTGCATGTCGTACGGGTGGTAACCTGTATGTGATTTATTTTTGCGCACCCATTAACCTATAATGGACTGGTCTAGAATATGGATCAAAGTAGCACATGCTGTGATTTTTTACACGCAGACCATCGGTTCGTGTGTAAAAACGTTCATGTGACTTGCATTGGTCAGTGTGCTGTCCGTACGTATGCTATCAGTTTTAGTACACTCGTCTGAATGAGGTCTAAGAGTTCCTATGTTTAGAAAAAAATAATACAACATACACCATACAATGTACATTTATTACTAGATGCTTCTCTATACAATGGCATAGTCACCTACACTCTTACACTGTTCTACACCATTTAAAGAAAAAAAGTATCCCACCAGAGTGTCCTATCGGCCTACATCTGATATGAGGGTGCCCATGGGTATATGTCTTCACAATCTTTACATACACGGGAACCTCAGTGTGACTGCACAAATCACAGATTTTCCCCATTCAAGTACAAAGCAGGAGCTCGATTCTGATTATTGCAGAGAAAACACAGTAATAAAACAATTGGCTAATAAAGTATTGTGTGACTAGTTGACTTAGGTGTTCTCATCTAAAGCAATTATGGCATACCCATAAATGCTGCTATTTCTGTAGCTCCCAATGCATTTTTTCAGTGCCATTTTTGTCCTGTGTCTGGTACTGACAAGAGTGGTGCTCAGCTGCAATACTAGACCTCTCCAGCACAACACTGTCCATTCAGGTGTTATGTGGTCTTATATATGCCATGTCCAATAAACAAGGGTAAGAGGTCCTTTTAGAAGTCAGATTTTAGCAGTTCCTCTGGTATCTGATGTATAACACGTCTGTGTCCAGCTGCACAGGTAGTGCTCCACCGCACTGTCCAACTCCTGGAACCAGGCCAAGCTTTAATGTCCAGCTGCACTTTGTCAAACATATCTGTTCTCCAAAAGGCACAAAGCCAAAACTCTAGTAATTGACTGGGATCCCAGAGGAATAAACTAAGGAAGAGAAAGATGTACAGCAAAAAAAGCCGATTACGGCTAAAATACTGCTGGCCTTGAAGTCCATGTATATTTACATCTCAGTGGAAAATGTGCTAATTAAACATTCATCCAATATTACCCAGAATGTGCAATATAAGGCCCAAGCTACACAGGTGCAGCTAAAACAAAAAATTGTGGAATGATGCAAATAGAAGCTTTCTGATCAGAGGCCTGGCCTGCTGTTCAGTCCTTTAACCATGCTTTACACTGCAGCCTTACTTGTTTGTATACAACTTTTGTGGCATAATAGTGGTGCAGGTTTGTGCTCAGTATTTAGCCTTACAGCAAAATGAGAATAAGCCTCAATTTCATATTGTGGAGAAATTCTAGTGAAGAATGCCTCCATTGTACAGCACCAAACAGAGCTCCGTGCATCACTATCCGTAGTGGGGGAGGTGAATGGTGCAATTCTCAAAGTGATTAATTTGTTGCAAAACTGCAATATAAGCATTAAACAGTTATGTGAGCAAAATAATGCACCATATACCTGTCATTACAGGATTGCTCTATTTACTCTGAAGGAGACAATATAAGAGGAGAATTAACCGACTGGTCCACCCACAACATCCATCATTACATCTGGCTTCAAACATGTCCGATCACTATTATAATGATACAATCTATTTTGCGGGTGGTTTCTGTAAGGTGTTTTGCTTGAGATAATTACGGTCAATATAAACCCAGTGGATGAAGCTGCGGTCTGGAAACATCAGTCTGTCATCTCCAGTTTCCTCTGAGGAATTGGCTCATAAATAGTTTACGGGGGAAAATTTGACTTTATTGTGTTGGGTGATGTTGTGTCTCCAGGAAAGCGGACATACTTCATCTGATGAACAGATAATGTTATTAGACATTATTCCTCAGATTGTGATCTGTCAATACCTCTTAAGAACAGAACCTGAATGACTAAGAGAATTATTGAGGCATTAGGGAAATTGCAATATATTTTAGTTTTTCAATTTACATCCATTTGCCAGATATTAAAAAAATATATATATATATATATATATATACACACACAGTACAGACCAAAAGTTTGGACACACCTTCTCATTTAAAGATTTTTCTGTATTTTCATGACTATGAAAATTGTACATTCACACTGAAGGCATCAAAACTATGAATTAACACATGTGGAATTATATACTTAAGTGTGAAACAACTGAAAATATGTCTTATATTCTAGGTTCTTCAAAGTAGCCACCTTTTGCTTCGATGACTGCTTTGCACACTCTTGGCATTCTCTTGATGAGCTTCAAGAGGTAGTCACCGGAAATGGTTTTCACTTCACAGGTGTGCCCTGTCAGGTTTAATAAGTTTGACTTCTTGCCTTATAAATGGGGTTGGGACCATCAGTTTGGTTGTGCAGAAGTTTGGTGGATACACAGCTGATAGTCTTACTGAATAGACTGTTAGAATTTGTATTATGGCAAGAAAAAAGCAGCTAAGTAAAGAAAAACGAGTGGCCATCATTACTTTAAGAAATGAAGGTCAGTCAGTCCGAAAAATTGGGCAAACTTTGAAAGTGTCCCCAAGTGCAGTTGCAAAAACCATCAAGCACTACAAAGAAACTGGCTCACAAGAGGACCGCCCCAGGAAAGGAAGACCAAGAGTCACCTCTGCTTCTGAGGATAAATTTATCCGAGTCATCAGCCTCAGAAATCGCAGGTTAACAGCAGTTCAGATTAGAGACCAGGTCAATGCCACACAGAGTTCCAGCAGCAGACACATCTCTACAACAACTGTTAAGAGGAGACTTTGTGCAGCAGGCCTTCATGGTAAAATAGCTGCTAGGAAACCACTGCTAAGGACAGGCAACAAGCAGAAGAGACTTGTTTGGGCTAAAGAACACAAGGAATGGACATTAGACCAGTGGAAATCTGAACTTTGGACTGATGAGTCCAAATTTGAGATCTTTGGTTCCAACAACCGTTTCTTTGCGCGACGCAGAAAAAGTGAACGTATGGACTCTACATGCCTGGTTCTCACCGTGAAGCATGGAGGAGGAGGTGTGATGGTGTGGGGGTGCTTTTCTGGTGACACTGTTGGGGATTTATTCAAAATTGAAGGCATACTGAACCAGCATGGCTACCACAGCATCTTGCAGCGGCATGCTATTCCATCCGGTATGCGTTTAGTTGGACCATCATTTATTTTTCAACAGGACAATGACCCCAAACACACCTCCAGGCTGTGTAAGGGCTATTTGACCAAGAAGGAGAGTGATGGAGTGCTATGCCAGATGACCTGGCCTCCACAGTCACCAGACCTGAACCCAATCGAGATGGTTTGGGGTGAGCTGGACCGCAGAGTGAAGGAAAAAGGGCCAACAAGTGCTAAGCATCTCTGGGAACTCCTTCAAGAATGTTGGAAGACAATTTCCGGTGACTACCTCTTGAAGCTCATCAAGAGAATGCCAAGAGTGTGCAAAGCAGTCATCAAAGCAAAAGGTGGCTATTTTGAAGAACCTAAAATATAAGACATATTTTCAGTTGTTTCACACTTTTTTGTTAAGTATATAATTCCACATTTGTTAATTCATAGTTTTGATGCCTTCAGTGTGAATGTGCAATTTTCGTAGTCATGAAAATACACAAAAATCTTTAAATAAGAAGGTGTGTCCAAACTTTTGGTCTGTACTATATATACATACATATATATATATATATATATATATATATATGTATGCGCCTTTGATGCCGCAAAGGGAATCTGTCAGCAGGTTTTTGCCACATAAGAGAACATGATGTATGGGGCTGAGGGCCTGATTCCAGTGATGTGTCTCTTTACTAGGCTGTGTTTTGCTGTTTCGAAAAAATCTGTGTTTTAACAGCAGGAGATTATCACTAGAGGACTATGTGTCTCATGCCTCCTAGTCCAACCACACCCCCATCACAGATTAGCAGCTTTCTGTCAATGGACAGTGTACACAAAAATCAGTGGAGTGGGCGGAGTTATACAGGGCTCAGCATTCTGAGCTCTGCTAGATCTACAGCAAAAAAACTGCTGCACCCTGTAACCTTAGTAAGACATTACTGGAATTAGGTTCTTTGTCTCTACATCATGCTGCTGTCAGATTACATAGCAAAAACCTGACGACAGATTCCCTGCCAGTGTTCAAAAATGCCATATCTAAGTTTATATAAGGGACAAATTACAAAACATTTCTATCGACCACAGAAGACACAGAATATACTACAGGGACAATGTATCTGGTACATTTTGGCACTTCTGCAGAGGTAACTGGCACAATTGTGTAATGTGGGCACACTTGTATAGGTAGTTTTATGTGGATTTAAATCATGTGCTGGCCTCTATCACTTTATTTGCATCTATTATGTAATATGTACTCACGGAAATAATTGACTTTGTATTTGCTTCTGTGTTTCCATGTTTGAGGCTCCTGAATGACAACTGGCTATTATTGTGGCTACACAAAGGTTAGTCAACCTGTAATGCCAAGTTCAATCAGCCAATCTTAGAGGGATTGTATAGGAAGGCAGCAAACATGACCAGTCCCTCTATCACCATTGTCCATCCTCGCTAATGAAGCAGTTTGTAAAGCGGTACACAACGGATAACGCAGGGTGACATTACACTGGTCACCATCCTCACAGTTATGATAGAAATGTGCAGCCATATTGTCTGTAACAGTTGAGATGTAACACATAATAAACCCAAACAGTTGAGAAATGGAAACCCAAACAACCTACTAATTACAGACTAATATTGCTTCCTCCTATTTGTTTTCCATGTAATATAAGGCAGAAAGAATAACCACAAAGGATCTAGTAATTATTATCCTAGCAGTATAAAGAATTACATCACAATATAAAGAATGCTGTTGTTGATACCATGAGGGAATTGGTTCTCAAACAATGTGATAAGTGTACAAGGTCATAAATAAATCATAACATATATTATCTGGTACACGAACAATAACACTTCTTCTGCAACAGTCGTGAATACTTGCAATGGATTTAGTGTTTTCTCCCAAAATAAAATTTGTAATGAAGCTCTGGAGTTTTTGTCTTGTTAAACTCTTGAGTGCGACCTGATGCTGGGAAAAGTGGTTGACAACAAATTTTCTGACACCCTATAATTTGAAAAGGAGTTGTATCTGTGCATAAATAGGGAGATTATAGGGTTATTCGGAAAATAAACATGTTATCCCTTATCTACAGGATAGTGAATATCTTGCTGATCGCTTGGGTTTGCCCACTGGGACCTCCAGCAATGCCAAGTTTGGGACTCTGGGACCCACAAGATCAGGACTTTGAAACCCTGTCATAAATGGAGTGAAGGTGCGCATGTTTGACCTCTGCTCCATTCATGATCAATGGAACTACCGGAAATAGAGTACAGTGCCAAGCCTTCTCCAACAGTCCATAGACAATGAATGGAAGTGGAGGCCAACCATGCTCTAATCAAGACATGGCAGCAGAACCCCATTCTCTGGGTTCCAATAAGTCATCTACTCTTCTTGTTTATAACGTGGGTTTATTTTGTGAATAAATCTTTAATCAAACAGAAAACGTATACAGAAGGGTGATAAATCCTTGACAGCGTTGCATTAGTATCCATACTGGCTGTAAACTACCTCCAAATTAGAATTAATCGAACAAAAGTAGCAAAGCTCCATTCACATATCCAGTTGTCATCAGTTTGTAATGGATCCAGTATGAAAAAAAAAAAAAGAAAGAAACTCGATCGGTTATAAATGGAGCAAAGACGGATACAAACTCTGGTTTCCATTTTGCATCCGTTTTTTGTTCCGTTTGTATCTGATCCGTTTCTACTAGAGATGTCTCTGAACACCACTATTGTCCTTGACACGCAAAAAGCGGATCTATTATTTAATGACATAACAGAAGACCATCAGTTGTGACCTGACCGGTTTCCCACAGATTTCAGATTGAAAAAAAAAAAAACCAGATCCATTTCTTTTAGCAGGACAAAAAAGTTGCAGAGACTTTTTTTTTCTTTTTTGAGGGAGGGGGAAGGGAGATGTGATTTTTGGATATATAATAACATGTTACTATTTGGTTAACATTCATAAAAATGGTAAACATTACAGGGATTATAGGGGGACAGGGAGGTAAATGGAGTGTTAGGGGTTATGTGATGGTTGTGAGGGCGACGGAAGGTTATAGAGTCCTGCTTTAGTGGTGGCATTATGTGTATAGTAACGATTTGTCTAACGAATAGAAATGGATTTGTGTAGGTATAAATGTTATTTGTTGTTTTCCTTATTGCATGAGGTTGGATATTTAAATAATTAGGTTAGTGAATTATATTGTTTATTAAAATGCGGTTTAGCTTTGGAATATAGATCATTTATTCCAGTGTTCAAGCTTTGTTATTACTGGTGCGAGAAAAACAAATATTTTCTATACAGCTAAACAGATAGCAGCAGGATTACAGTGAAATAGAAGACATTTTCGGACATTTCCAACCCCATTCAAGTGAATGTAACTAAATGGGATCATTTTATTTACGTTTTTGTCGTCCCAAAGAGGAGCAAGAACGGAAATAACTATAGGATGAGTGAACGAAGCCCAAATGTTTTTCAGCTCAAGGATTACGTAAAAGTTTCTTACTTCAGATTAAATCTTCAGAGTTATCGCGTTATATAGTGTTTATTATAAAATATGTTCTCCCTTATCACACACTAAGATAGCGAGGAAAGAAGAGAAAAATCTGCTAATGGGTCCTTCTTCTACACAGTAAACAAGAAGGTCTGGGACCAAGCTCTAGTTTAAAGATCTCCAAGACTTGTGGGGAAAGACTGATTTGTTTGTGATCTAAATGTACTTTTGGCTCTGTACTCATTCCTGGAAATGGAAAAAGGACATACTTAAAACTACAAGCCAAGAGTGGGAAATTTTCAGTGATCTTGGCTGTGATCCTTTAGAAATCACTCTAATTCCTTCAACAGTGTGTGTCATGAATTATGGCTTAAATGCGTTTTAATGCAGCTGTAAAGCTGACTCTTACTACTGGTTCACTGGTGGTAGTGGAGTTCCCATGAACCCAAGAAGATTGCTCACCCTGTGCTGCCAGACATGGTGTGCCTGGGTATATGAAAATCAGCCACTGTATATACTATACAGTGCCTGAAAGACATTCTGGACAAGTAATAAAGACAACACTGAGCAAATGGGATGAGGGCAGAGAGTTCACCGACTCTACAATAGTACAATGAAGCATTTACCAAATGGCCTTCCCAGTCATAACAGCTGATTTTAGTAGACCCCCTGTGATCAGCCTCTCACTGTATGACCTACAATATGCAAAGTAGTTCTCAATATGACCAATATACCTCCTCATCAAGAAAAGTAAAAATTCTGTCCAAATATATCCTCACCAAAGTGCTGGGAGCAAAAGTTATCTTGGGGGTCAAAAGTGCAAACTGCATTTATCACCATGAGGACTTGATATTGACAGTGTCACCTGCTAAGGACGTCTCAGAGCCATGGGAAGCAGAATAGACAGGAAGCGTTTCAGAATGTATGTCTTGGTTCAGATGAGCACAAGTAAAGGTGTATTTCATCCAGAAAAAAAAACGTTTGATTCTTCATCCCCACTGTTTTCCGTATACAAGCTGTATGTCTTTTATACATCTGTATTCCATCCGTTTTATGCACCATCAACAGTTTTCTATATTAATAATTGCAATGGATCAGTAAAAAACAAATGCTATAGGAATTGTGTCAATACGTCATCTGTTTATTTAATGCACTCATTGAGTTTAATGGGAAAGTCTGATACTTAAAATGGACTTGTGAATGCTGTCCAAAAACGCTCATGTGAACGACACTATTGACTTCCTATAGCCAGTGTGCTTGCATGTTTGCCATTTTGCAGCACATGGACATATAATACTCTCATCTTAATGACCCCTAACCTAGAAGCCACATATCATTTCCACTACTCCCTGATCTGAGCCACATAACACTTAAACTTCTAACCAGCTTCCTTTCCTATTCCCCTCTTGTATCTGGCTGCCATCTTTACCTCAAATATTGCCTTCACAAATTCAGAAGTAGGCAGAATGTCAAAGGCCACCAAAAAATACACCAACTAAGAAACATTCCTAAAAAGGTTTTCTCTTTTCTCTTCTGCCCAGCAGCGGACATTACGATCAGTAATACAGTGGGTATGGAAAATATTCAGACCCCTTTAAATTTTTCACTGTTTGTTTCATTGCAGACATTTGGTAAATTCTAAAAAGCTCATTTTTTCTTCTCAGTGTACACTCTACACCCCATCTTGACTGAAAAAAACAAATGTAGAAATTTTTGGAAATTTATTAAAAAAGAAAAACTGAAATATCACATGGTCATAAGTATTCAGACCCTTTGCTTAGTATTGAGTAGAAGCACCCTTTTGAGCTAGTACAGCCATGAGTCTTCCTGGGAATGATGCAACAAGTTTTTCACACCTGGATTTGGGGATCCTCTGCCATTCTTCCTTGCAGATCCTCTCCAGTTCTGTCAGATT
This sequence comes from Phyllobates terribilis, assembly GCF_046119375.1. NCBI lineage: Eukaryota > Metazoa > Chordata > Amphibia > Anura > Dendrobatidae > Phyllobates > Phyllobates terribilis. The sequence goes on along the minus strand of NW_027362763.1, from coordinate 258,320,751 downwards.
GGATGGTGAACGTTGGTGGACAGCCATTTTCAGGTCTCTCCAGAAATGCTTAATTGGGTTTAGGTCAGGGCTCTGGCTGGGCCAGTCAAGAATGGTCACAGTTGTTCTGAAGCCACTCCTTTGTCATTTTAGCTGTTTAGGGTCAATGTATTGCTGGAAGGTGAACCTTTGGCCAAGTCTGAGGTCCAGAGCACTCTAGAAGAGGTTTTCATCCAGGATATCTCTGTACTTGGCTGCATTCATGTTTCCTTCAATTGCAACCAGTCGTCCTGTCCCTGCAGCTGAAAAACACCCCCATAGCATGATGCTGCCACCACCATGTTTCACTGTTGGGATTGTATTCTGCAGGTGATGAGCAGTGCCTCGTTTTCTCAACACAAACCACTTAGAATTATCACCAAAAAGTTCTTGGTCTCATCAGACCAGAGAATCTTATTTCTCATAGTCTGGGAGTCCTTCATGTGTTTTTGAGCAAACTCTATGCGGGCTTTCATATGTCTTGCACTGAGGAGTGGCTTCCATCGGGCCACTCTGCCACAAAGGCCCGAATAGTGGAAGGCTGCAGTGATAGTTGACTTTGTGGAACTTTCTCCCATCTCCCTACTGCATCTCTGGAGCTCAGCCACAGTGATCTTGTGGTTTTTCTTTACCTCTCTCACCAAGGCTCTTCTCCCATGATTGCTCAGTTTGGCTGGAAGACTTCTGGTGGTCCCAAACTTCTTACATTTAAGGATTATGGAGGTCACTGTGCTCTTAGGAACCTTGAGTACTGCAGAAATTCTTTTGTAACATTGGCCAGATCTGTGTCTTGCCACAATTCTGTCTCTGAGCTCCTTGGGCAGTTCCTTTGAGCTCATGATTCTCATTTGGTCTGACATGCACTGTGAGCGGTGAGGTCTTATATAGACAGGTGTGTGCCTTTCCAAATCAAGTCCTATCAGTTTAATTAAACATAGCTGGACTCCAATGAAGGAGGAGAACCATCTCAAGGAGGATCACAAGGAAATGGACAGTATGTGACTTAAATATGAGTGACTGAGCAAAGGGTCTGAATACTTATGACCATGTGATATTTCAGTTTTTCTTTAATAAATTTTCAAAAATTTATACATTTCAGTTTTTTTTCAGTCAAGATGGGGGAAAGAGTGTACATTAATGAGAAAAAAAATTAACTTTTTAGAATTTACCAAATGGCAATGAAAAAAAGAGTGAAACATCTAAAGAGGTCTGAATACTTTCCGCACCCACTGTATATACCCCAATGCTCGATCACATTACATTTTCAGTTAAAGGGTTTGTATGACAAAATCATCACTGTATTTTCCAAAAACTCTCCACCAGTCGATGTGTTGTGTTTGGTATTACAACAAAGCTTCATAGAAATGAATGTGTAAAAGCAATATCACAAAAGAATATTATGGACGATCGTGTGGCGCTGTTTTAGAAGAAAGCAGTGATGATTTTCTTCTCCTGGACACCCCCTTTATTTTATAGAAAAGAGATCGAGAAGTGCAACAGAACTGACAAATGTATAAATAACATTTCCCTGAAATCAACACAATTAGATAATGGGCTAACTTTTTTCTTTCGGAATTGTCATTCATGGTTGGTCTGTAAAAGATGTCGTTCTGGATGTTAACGCTGTAAATTAGAGTAATAAATTGGTAAATTGACATCTTCCCTGCTCTGTGTCCTGGACCGTGAATGTCTTGGTACACATCTGACATTTGTCACGAATGGCTTTCCAAGTATTCCAACAACTGCACCTAAGACAGATCAACTTGTCCATCCATATCTATCTTTGGTCCCCATTTATCATACTCTTTCATGTCATAAAAAGGAGCCTACAGTTGACAGGATTTTGGGCCAAATTTAAACCATTCTTAAATTCTGTGCCTGCACCACATACAACATCTGTAGGAATCCAGAGTACCAAGCTTGTAGTAATAAAGGCGTAAAGATAATTAGATTGCACCACAATTATCTTACATTTAAAATAATGTGCTTTAATGATGTCATACATTATGGACATGTATATACCTACACCCATCTGCAAAGTACCCACATTATAAGAATCAGTAAGGCCAGTGCATAGGCAGGACTTAAAGGGGCATTCCCATCTCCAAGATCCTATCTAGTGTTGAGCAAGCACTAAAATGCTCGGGTGCTCGAAGCTTGGGCCGAGCTCGCCGTGATACTCGGTTGCTCGACCCGAGCAACGAGCCCAATGTTAGTCTATGGGAGACCCGAGCGTTTTTGCAGCGGCACCCCTGGCAGTCTGTAGAAAGCCTAAAAAGTGCACAAAACGATAGTGACAGTGCTCAAAAGACATGGGGACAGCATGGGCATCGCCCCAGGAAGCATTTCTGACCCCCAGGTCACTGTTGTCAACAACGTGGTCAGAGGTATTAAGCCACTTTCCAGGGTAAAGACTTGTGTATAAGGTAAAATAACCAAAAACAAAAATACCCCTCCACACCTTGGGCTATGTTCACAAGTAGCATTTTTTATGCGTTTTTGCACATTTGTATTGCTTTCAACCGTGACAAATGCATTCACCGGGAAATGTAATTTCAACATTTTACAATCTTATCTGGCCATGTGCTGTGTGACACATGCATACAGTGCTGAAAAGACATGGGAACAGCATGGGGAAGACCCCTGGAAGCATCTCTGACACCCAGGTCACTGCCTAAAAGTGTGCCCATCAGAAGTGATCCTTGCCGCATCAGAAGATGCAGACTTGCAACTATCCCCGTGCAAGTCCTTGTCCCAGGGCAGTGCTCAATTGTACCTCCCCCATTCCTTGCAATGCAAGCGCAAGTATGCAGCCTCCCACCCACCCACCCCCAGGCTGCAATACCATACTCCTAGCTTGCTTGTACTTGAAATGGGGCCTTTTAGCTTGGAGGAGGCCGAAGCTGGCCACTACCTCATGGCTGCTTCGGCAGCGAGGTATCCATACTCAGTCCCCAGCCGCCCGGCGGCCGGGTGTCAACGCTCAGTCCCCAGCCGCCAGGGGGCGGCCGGGTGTCCATAAACGGTCCCCAGCAGCCCCTATTTCTCCTTGGAACATCCCCCCACACACTTTTCTTAGCCAGGCCTGCTTTAGGGCAGCATTGGACGAGCCCACCAGAGAACCAGACTCCTTCGGTGGGCCCTGGCTTCTCCATCAGGGGAGTTGAGCGTGCCAAGGTGAGGAGCATGATGATGATGATAGACGTTAGCATCTGCTTTGTTTTCTTGGAATGCAAGCGTAAGTGTGCAACCTGCCACCCACCCACCCCCAGGCTGCAATACCATACTGCTAGCTTGCTTGCACTTGAAATTGGGCCTTTTAGCCATGTGGAGGCAGACGCCGGCCACCATGTCATGGCTGCGTCGGCGGCCTGGTATCCAAACTCAGTCTCCAGCCGCCCGGCGGTCCACGCTCGGTCGCCAGCTGCCAGGGGGCAGCCGGGTGTCCATACTCGGTCCCCAGCCGCCCCAATTTCTCCTTGGAACATCCCCCCACACACTTTTCTTAGCCCGGCTTGCTTTAGGGCAGCATTGGACGAGCCCACCAGAGAACCAGACTCCTTCGGTGGGCCCTGGCTTCTCCATCAGGGGAGTTGAGAGTGCCAAGGTGAGGAGCATGATGATGATGATGATAGACGTTAGCATCTGCTTTGTTTTCTTGGAATGCAAGCGCATGTATGTAGTAGCAGCTAGGCCTGAGGTGGTCAGCGTTTTGGCGCATATCCTACCTCCTCCGAGGATTGCTGGATGTTTTCCTGCTGCTATCACAGTTCTATGACTCCCGTTAAAACAAAGCTTCAGGTGATGAATGATGGATGAGGTGGTGGCAAAGGAGAAAGAGCAGGAGGAACAGGGACCATTCACATCAATATCAGGCCAGTCAACCACACATGTCTAGTAGGATATGTTTCTGTACCAAAAGGAGAGGTTCGGCAACACAGTTATAGGGCATGAAGTGAGTGCAATGCCTACCAAAAATTTCGAGGCACTTCAATGCCCCTTGGAAGTGACATGGAGGTGAGAGGGCCTTAACTAAACAGTTTTTTCCATTTATAGCAACTGGGTCTCCTGTGCACTGTTGGCCTAAGCAGTTAATGGAAGGCTTTCCAAAAATTATGAGGAACTGCAATGCCCCTTGAAACAGATGTGGATTACAGCATACTAAAAACCTTCTACCCATTATTGGGGAGTGGGTCTCCCTTAGTGTTCGCCTATGCATTGAAAAGCAAAAGCTGACTAAAATTAGGAGGAAATGCAATGCCCGTTGGAAGAATGGTGGAGTTCGCAGTGGAATAAATAAGACAATATCAATGTCCCTGGGAAAAATGGTGGAGGTCGCAGTAGCTTAACAAGATGGTTTTAATGCCCCTTGGAAGAGTGGTGGAGGTCGCATTAGCTTAACAAGACGGTTTTAATGCCCCTTGTAAGAGACGTGGAGGTCGCAGTGGAATAAAAAGACAATATCAATGCCCCTGGGAAAAGTGGTGGAGGTTGCATTAGCTTAACAAGAAGGTTTTAATGCCCCTTGGAAGAGCGGTGGAGGTCGCAGTAGCTTAACAAGACAGCTTTAATGCCCCTTGGAAGAGACGTGGAGGTTGCAGTAGCTTAACAAGACGGTTTAAATGCCCCTTGGAAGAGTGGTGGAGGTCGCATTAGCTTAACAAGACGGTTTTAATGCCCCTTGGAAGAGACGTGGAGGTTGCAGTAGCTTAACAAGACGGTTCAAATGCCCCTTGGAAGAGTGGTGGAGGTTACAGTAGCTTAACAAGACGGTTTTAATGCCCCTTGGAAGAGACGTGGAGGTTGCAGTAGCTTAACAAGACGGTTAAAAAGGCCCCTTGGAAGAGACGTGGAGGTCAGAGTGGTTTAACAAGACGGTTTAATGCCCCTTACAAGAGCCATGCAGTACAGCATATTAAAAACATTATTCCCATTATTGGGGAGTGGGTCTCCCATAGTCTTTGCCTATGCCTTCCAAGCAAAAGCTGGCAAAAATTAGGACGGAGGAACTTGCAATGCTGGCAACACAGACCACGGTCATCCTGGTGGTATAGTGGTGGTGGAGGCTGAGGATAAGGAGAAGAGCAAAAAAAAGCAGAATTGAGGTAGCGTATACACCCATGTGTGGGTGTGAAGCGGAGCATGGGAATACACCTCCCGAAATAACACAGTGGATTTGACTTTATGTTACTCTGCAGTCATTTGGTGGTGATGAGAAGTCTGGCCCAATTCAGCCCTTGTTCATTTTGATGAGGGTCAGCTTGTCAGCAGTGTCAGTTGACAGGCGAGTGCGCTTATCAGTTATAATTCCCCCAGCGGCACTAAAAACAGGCTCCGATAACACGCTAGCGGCAGGGCAGGCCAGGACCTCCAAGGCGTACAGAGCGAGTTCATTCCAAGTGTCCAGCTTGGATACCCATTAATTAAAAGGCACAGAGGAATCACGGAGGACGCTGGTACGGACGGCAAGGTACTCCTTCACCATCTTTTGAAACTTTCCACTCCTTGTGAGAGTACCCCGCGCCTCAGGGCCTGTAAGCTGGGCGGGTCTCAGAAAACTGTCCCAGAATGTTGACAGTGTTTCCCTGCCTCTGCTGGATTGGAGTTGCGTCTCTCTCGCCTGTACGCCTTGGATGGTCAACAAACTGTGACCTCTGCCACTAGCGTGTTCAGATGGGAATTTTTTTTTTTAAACAGTTCTGCAGCAAGGGCCTTCTGGTACTGCCCCATTTTTGTAGACCTTTCCACCTCAGGAATAAGAGAGCGAAAGTTCTCCTTGTAGCGGGGGTCTAAGTGTCACCAACCAGTAATGACTGTCGCCCAACATTTTGGCAACGCGAGGGTCACGGTTAAGGCAGCGTAACAAAGTCAGCCATACGTGCCAGACTGGTAACGGGCAAGATTTCCGTGTCCTCACCAAGATGACGACTGACCATGCTCTCCTCCTCCTCCCACCTGTTCTCAGGCCACCCACGCTGAACCGACTGTATGACAGTTGTACAGGTACTACCGTCTACAGTGCATGATACCAGCTCCTGTTCTTCCTCCTTCTCCTCTCCCTCATTGTCCCTCAATGCACGTTGGGATGAGACGAGGCTGGGCTGTGTGTAATCGCCCATTATGGCTTCTTGATCCATCTCCTCATACTCTGGCTGCAATGCCTCCTCTTCAATTCTCTGCAGAGAGCGTTGCAAAAGACAGACAAGTGGGATGCGGACGCTAATGATGGCGTCATCGCCACTCACCATCTTGGTGGACTCCTCAAAGTTTGTCAGGATGGTACATATGTCAGACATCCAGGTCCACTCCTGAGGTCTTATGTGTGGAGTCTGACCTGTAATAAAGAAATCGGGGGCAGACCTAGCACCACACTAAATTTATGCTATATATTTGTGCCAATGTCCCCATAAATGCAAAAGAGCAAAATAAAGGAAAATTGGGACAACTCAAGGGCACCAAATATAATAAATAATCAGATATAGGAACGATAATATATAAATATATGCAAAATTTTATTATTCTCAAGACACAGAAAATAGAACATTCTTATAAAAAACATGATTAAAAAACACATAGGACAAAAAACAGAAAGAAAAAATCACCCCAAAAAAAAGAAAAAAAATTATAAATAAGCATAACAATAATATATCGTAAATCTGTGCACAATCGGTATATATCAATAATGATGGTACATAATTCCAAATATCACTAGAGCATATATGGCATGATACAAATAAATAAATTAATCAAGGAGCATAGTAAAATATATAAGCTCCACTATCTAAGCCCATAAATGAATCAAGTATATTATAATAATAATATAGGAATAAAGACAGTACCAAATAAATAGTAGAGATGCACAGAGAAAAGGAAAAAGAAGTATAAATAACCTACGCGTTACGCCAAATGTTTATGGCTTCATCAAGGGTGTAATGACCTGAATATCGACGGCCTTGTTGCAGCTGGTACTCCACAACTGCTCTCTTCTGCTCACAAATCCTTTGCAACATGTGGAGGGAGAGTTCCAAAGTGTGGGGACATCACACACCAGTCGCTGTGTCGGAAGCTGTAAACGCTGCTGCAACACAGCAAGGGCGGCGGAAGCTGCAGCCGACTTGCAAAAATGAGCTGACAGGCGGCATACTTTGACGAGCAGATCTGGCAACTTGGGGTACGATTTAAGAAACCACTGAACCACGAGGTTAAGCACATGAGCCAGGCATGGTACGTGTGTGATCTCGCCTCGCCTCAGAGCCGCCACCAGGTTACGGCCATTGTCACACATGACCATGCCTGGATGTAGGTTCAGCGGTCTCAGCCACAGATCTGCCTGCTCTTTCACAGCTGTCCACAACTCACAAGCAGTGTGAGGTTTATCACCTAAGCTTATGAGTTTCAGCACAGCCTGTTGCCGCTTGACTGAGGCAGTACTGCAGTGCTTCCAGCTTGTAACTGATGTGTTAATATCTGAGATGGAGGCTGAACATTAGGAGGAGGATGATGCGCAGGAGCTGTACACTGTGGGGGCAACTCTGACAGAAATATTGCCCGCAATCCTCGATGTGGGGAGGATGTGTTCCGTCCCAAGGTCCGACTGAGTCCCGGCTTCCACTATGTTTACCCAGTGTGCCGTCAGGGAGATGTACCATCCCTGGCCACAAGCACTTGTCCACGTGTCCGTTGTCAGGTGGACTCTCCCAGTAACTGCGTTGTTGAGGGCACGGCAGATGTTTTTGGACACGTGCTTGTGTAGTGCGGGGATGGCACACCGGGCAAAATAGTGTCGGCTGGGGACAGAGTACCGAGGGACGGCCACCGCCATAAGGTTGCGGAAGGATTCGGTCTCCACCTGCCTAAAAGGCAGCATTTCCAACGCAAACAGTCGTGAAATGTGCGAATTTAGGACTGTGGCCTGTGGGGCGTTGGCTGCGAATTTGCGCTTTCGTTCAAAGCTCTGGGATATGGACAATTGAACGCTGCAGTGGGACGTGGACGTTGATGCTGTTTCTTGAGAAACTGCAATAACAAGTGAAGACTGAGAGGAGGGGGCATCTTTGCATGCAATATGGACAGGGGTTTGCCTTGCACGCACAACAGGGGGTTCTATTACATGCACAACAGCGGAAGAAGCAGTGGTGACACCTGCTCACACTGGTCGTGGACACTGGGGTTCGCCCCACAAAGTCGGGTGCTTTGCTGTCATGTGCATGATCATGCTGGTGGTGGTCAGACTGGTAGTTTTGTCACCCCTGCTGATGCTGGCATGGCAGGTGGTACAAATGGCCTTTTTGGGGTTATCAGCAGAGTTTTTAAAAAAATTCCAGACTCTGGAAGACCTACCTGTTGTCCCTCGTGTTGGTGCTGCCCACCTTCTGTGTGCGGCCACCGCACTGCTTCTTCCTGCCTGTTGGGGTACTCTGCCTCCCTCACCCTGTGTGCTGCAGGCCTCGCTCTGCGCGTCCTCCTGCCACGTTGGGTCAGTTACTAGATCATCCACCACCTCCTCCTCTTCCACTTGCGCACCACGATCCTCATCCTCACCTCGTGGCAATTGTGTCTCTTCATCATCCACCTCTTGTGACAAATTGCCAGCGTCGACTTCCTGTGGCCGTGGCTGTTCAAATATTTGGGCATCGCTACATGGGATCTCCTCTTCCACCACTTCAAGCGGAGCAGGCGAGGGGCCCAAATATGGAAATGGATCAGTGAACAGCTCTTCAGAGTGTCCAAGTGTGGGATCAGTTGCTGTCTGACGACACTCGGCATGGTGGGAGGAAGGAGCATCAGAGTGAGGAGGAGTATGCGGTCGAGACTCACGGCTACTAAAACTTGACCGTGTGGAAGACAGACCGGAGGTGGTGGTGCCCAGGTAACGAAGTATTATCTGCTATCCAATTAATAACCTGTTCACACTGATCAGTTCGCAATACTGGTGTTGTAGTGTGCTTCCCTCGTAATTCGGTCAAGAAGTGGGAGCGAGAAGATGTGGCTGTTGGTTGTGGCACATTTTCACTTTGGCCACGGCCCCGTTCTCTACACGCACCATCACCAGAACGTCCAATTCCACGTCCCTTGCCATGCGCCTTGCCCTTTGTAAATGAAGTAAAATAGCTTACACTCGCACTATCAATGGAAAAAGGGTAATAAAAAGGAGATTAGAACCGTGGAAGAGGAAAACCACAATTCTATTTCTCTGGCCTACACCAGAATCTTTTAAACAGATATATTTGTGACTGAACAGACAGGGAGACACTATTACTGTTTTTTTTTACGGAAAACAGGCCAAAAGCTGGATAATCCAGAGATTTGAACCGTGGAACTGCAAAACCACAGTTCTAATTTACTGGCGTATACCAGACTTTTTTAAATAGATATATTTGGGGCTTGTAGCATCGGCGTCTCTGCCTCCTGCTAGGCAGAGACGCCGTCCCTCTCACCTTCCTGTTCAGCGCACGGCGTCCTCCAGCGCTTCTTCCCTCACGCGCTCCTCCCCGGGCACTGTGCTTAGGGCGCGCACGCTCCCCCTCTCTTAAAGGGACCGCGCGCGCCGTCCTAAGGAGTCCCCGGCCAATAGCCGGAGGACTTCCCATATATAAGGCACCTCCTCCAAAATGGAGGTGCCCGAGCAAAGTTGTTGCAAAGCATACTCACCTCTGCTTCAGCCCTCAGGTCCCGTTGCCAACCTGACTACCAGTCCTGTCTGCCTGCTTGTCTTCTCTTCAGCCCGACAGAACCGTGGGAGCCACCTGCTCTATTACAAGGTCGTCCCCAGTATAACATTTGCCCTCGGGGTCCCTCCTTGTTCCAAGGCACAGAGGTTCCACCACCCGGCCCCGTTACAGTTTGCTCAGGCCATGGAACCCGGTGGCACCCAAGCTCCCTCACTCTCTGACCTGTTCCACGAAGTCTCCCGTCAGACATTCCAACAGGAATCCATCCTGAACCACCTGCGCAATGTCAACTCCCACCTGGACACACTGACTGCTCCACCTGGACCTGCCTCCAGTCGTACGACTCACGCCCCGGCAGCGCCGCTGCCCATCCATGTCATGGTACTTGGTCCGGGTCCCCGGCTCTCTGCACCGCCTCGTTTTGATGGAGATCCCGCCTTGGCTCGAGGCTTCATTAACCAGTGCACCCTGCACTTTGAACTCTTGGCACATCACTTTACCACCGACCGGGCCAAAGTGGCCTTCATCATGTCCCATCTCACTGGGGAAGCACTGGCTTGGCTAAATCCCCTGTGGGAGAGAGGGGATCCCCTGGTATCCAACTTGTCAGCTTTCCTCACTGCTTTCCGGAAAGTCTTCGACGAACCGGGACGAAAGACCTCGTCAGCCTCCTCTCTGCTACGTCTCCGCCAAGGGAGTCTCACCGTAGGCCAATATGCCATACGGTTCCGTACCCTCGCTTCTGAGCTTGCCTGGGATAACGAGGCCCTGCTGTCCGTCTTCTGGGAGGGTCTTTCCGGTCGGATTAAAGATGAACTTGCCGGTCGGGACATCCCTACCACCCTGGACGACCTGGTGTCACTTGCTACCCGGATTGACATCCGGTTCCAGGAACGTACCAAGGAAACCACCCGTGAGAGAAGGTTTCCCTGCCTTGCTCCTAACTTCCAGAGACCTGTCTCTTCTTTAGTCACTCCCCGGGCGCACTCACCCGAGCCCATGCAGGTCGACCAGACCAAGTTGGTCAAATCCCGCCAGGAGTCATGCCGGGCCGAGGGGAGCTGTTTCTATTGTGGCAGCAAGGAGCACCTGATCCGTTCCTGCCTGGAGAGGCCGGGAAACGCCGGTGTCTAGGATCGCTCGGAGAGGTCATCCTAGACAAAGGTAAGTCCTCTCCCTCCCTGACTTTGTCTGCCTCTTTCTCCTGGGGAGAGGATCAGCACTTTGAAATTGCCCACCTGGACTCTGGAGCTGCTGGGAACCTCATCTCCCAGTCCTTGGTAGAGAGATACCGTATTCCCACCAAGCCTCTCACTGAACCATTGTCAGTTGCCTCCGTGGATGGTAGACTCCTTCCAGTGCCCATCCTGCTCGTCACTGAACCCTTAACTCTGCAGGTGGGAATGCTGCACTCAGAGAAGATCTCCTTCCATGTGCTATCCGGACTCTCTCACTCCCTGTTGCTAGGTCTACCTTGGCTCCAGACACATGAACCCGTATTGAACTGGCGATCCGGTGAAGTACTCCGGTGGGGGCCAGACTGCCATAAGACCTGCCTGGTTCCGGCCCGCCCAGCTCGCCCTCCGCCTACTCCAGCTAATCTACCCGGTCTCCCGGCTCCTTACTGGCCCTATGCGGACGTCTTCGGTAAAAAGGAAGCAGAGACGTTGCCACCCCATAGGCCATATGACTGCCCGATCAACCTGGTACCTGGCGCCACTCCTCCCCGTGGGCGTATCTACCCGTTGTCTGCGGCCGAAACCCGGGCCATGTCTGAATACATTGAAGAAAATCTGGCTAGGGGATTTATCCGAAAATCTACCTCCCCGGCTGGAGCCGGATTCTTCTTTGTCAAAAAGAAAGACGGCTCGCTACGTCCCTGTATTGACTACAGAGGACGCAATCTAATCACTGTAAAAAACAAATACCCCCTGCCGCTCAACTCCGAATTGTTTGACCGTCTCAAGGGCGCCAGGATCTTCTCCAAGCTGGATCTACGAGGAGCATATAACCTGGTCCGTATCCGTCAAGGAGACGAGTGGAAGACAGCATTCAATACCCGGGACGGTCACTATGAGTACCTTGTGATGCCCTTTGGTCTCTGTAATGCCCCCGCTGTCTTTCAAGAGCTGGTCAACGACATCTTCCGTGACCTCCTGTACTCCTGCGTAGTGGTGTACCTGGACGATATCTTGGTCTTCTCTCCGGATCTCCCCACACACCGGAGGGATGTTCGTCAGGTCCTGCTTAGGCTTCGGCAGAACCACCTCCATGCCAAATACGAGAAGTGCCTCTTCGAGCAGACCTCCCTTCCATTCTTGGGCTATGTTATCTCCCAGACAGGTCTGCAAATGGATCCCGAGAAGCTCTCTACAGTCCTAAAATGGCCCCGTCCAGAGGGATTGAAGGCGATACAGCGATTCCTCGGCTTCGCCAATTACTATCGTCTTTTCATCCCACATTTCTCGTCCCGGACTGCTCCCATATCTGCGCTTACCCGTAAGGGGGCAAATCCCAAGGTATGGTCGCCTGAAGCCGAGGAGGCCTTCCTTTCCTTAAAGAGAGCCTTCGCCTCTGCCCCCGTCCAGACTGCAATAAACAATTCTACCTGGAGGTTGATGCCTCCTCCTCCGGAGCCGGATAGGTACTCACCCAAAAATCTTCTACCAGGAGAATGATAACCTGCGGCTTCTTCTCCAAAATCTTCACCTCGTCTGAGCGCAACTACTCCATAGGAGACCGTGAATTGCTAGCCGTCAAATTGGCACTGGGGGAGTGGCGCTATCTGCTTGAAGGGGCTCTTTACCCGGTGATCATCTACACTGATCACAAAAACCTGGCATATCTCCAAAATGCCCAGAGACTTTATCCTCGCCAGGCCCGGTGGTCGTTGTTTTTTGCCCGCTTCGACTTCATTCTTCATTTCCGTCCGGCGGACCAGAACGTCAAAGCTGATGCCTTGTCCCGGTCCTTCCTGTCCTCCGATCAAGAGGAGGAGCCTACGCACATCATTGACCCCTCCAAGGTGATGAATGTGACCTCCTTGGATCTGATTCGTCTTCCACCCGGTAAGATGTTTGTAGCAGTACCAGATCGGGAGAGGGTTCTTCGCTGGGGACATTCTTTTAAACTAGCTGGCCATGCTGGCCAAAAGAAGACCTTCCAGCTCATTACCCGGCATTACTGGTGGCCTACCCTGCGTAAGGACATTGTAGACTTCGTCGCGGCCTGTTCATCCTGTGCCCATAACAAAGTTCCCAGACATCTACCAGCTGGCCATCTCCTGCCCCATCCCGTACCTGCTTCTCCATGGCAGCACATTGCTATGGACTTTATCACCGATCTTCCTGTTTCTGCCGGTTGTACAGTTATTTGGGTGGTCGCTGACCGCTTTTCTAAAATGGCCCACTTCATTCCCCTGCCTGGTCTCCCATCTGCACCCGAGCTGGCTAAAGACTTTATCCGCCACATCTTCCGTCTCCATGGCCTACCCCTCCACATCGTGTCGGATCGTGGGGTTCAGTTCACCTCACGCTTCTGGAGAGACACATGTAAGCTGCTAGACGTCACCCTGGATTTCTCCTCCGCTTACCACCCACAGTCCAATGGTCAAGTGGAGCGGATCAATCAGATCCTGACCAGCTACCTCCGGCACTTCGTTAATGCCCACCATTCGGATTGGGTGGATCTCCTACCATGGGCCGAATTCTCTTATAATAACCATGAGAGCGAATCCTCTTCCAAATCCCCATTCTTTATAGTCGGTGACCAACAACCCCGGATTCCAGTTCCTGTCTCGGCTTCTGTGGACAACCCTGCCGGGGAGTCTCTTGTCAGCGAATTTTCTACTATTTGGGAGAGTACCAGGTCCGCTCTTCTTCTGTCCTCTGAGCGGATGAAGAGATATGCTGATAAGAGACGTCTGGATCCGCCTCAATTCCGTCCGGGAGACAAGGTTTGGCTCTCTTCCATACATGTACGGCTCAAAGTACCCTCCTACAAGTTGGGCCCTCGTTTCATCGGACCCTTCGAAGTCCTCAGGCAAATTAACCCAGTGGCCTACAAATTAAAACTCCCGGCCACCCTACGCATTCTCAACTCCTTCCACGTATCCCTCCTCAAACCCGGTGTCCTTAACACTTTTTCCCACAATCCAGGTACTCCTCCTACTCCGGTTTCTGCTGAGGACGTCTTTGAAGTGGAGAGTATCCTGGGCACCAAGAGGGTAAGAGGGAGAACTTTTTTTCTGGAGGATTGGAAGGGGTTTGGTCCTGAGGAAAGAACTTGGGAACCCAGGGAGAACATCAACGCTCCGCTTCTCCTTGAGAAATTTCTCTCTGGCCTAAAAAGGGGGGGGCCTAAAGGGGGGGGGTACTGTAGCATCGGCGTCTCTGCCTCCTGCTAGGCAGAGACGCCATCCCTCTCACCGTCCTGTTCAGCGCAAGGCGTCCTCCAGCGCTCCTTCCCTCGCTGCTCCACCTCTCTTCAAGGGACCGAGCGCGCCATCCTAAGGAGTCCCCGGCCAATAGCCGGAGGACTTCCCATATATAAGGCACCTCCTCCAAAATGGAGGTGCCCGAGCAAAGTTGTTGCAAAGCATACTCACCTCTGCTTCAGCCCTCAGGTCCCGCTGCCAGCCTGACTACCAGTCCTGTCTGCCTGCTTGTCTTCTCTTCAGCCCGACAGTCTGTCTCCTGCATCCGCCAGTCTATCTATGGGCAAGTCCACCTGCGGACCAGGAAGCACCTGCCAGTTACTTGCCTGCTACCTGCCGTACCTGCTAGACCGCTCACCTGGGAGCGCTCACCTGCTACCCGCCTGCTAGCCTTCCTGGAGGCTAAGCCGTCACTTGCCGTGACCACCTGCCTGCCAGTCAAGAGACTCTTACCTGCTCTTCCGTCACTTCCCGTGACCACCCGCCTACTCACCCAGAGACTGCTACCTACCTGTTGTGTCCACCCGCTACTCCGGTCAGTCCCAGCTACCTGACCCGTGGGAGCCACCTGCTCTATTACAAGGTCGTCCCCAGTATAACACCTGCCCTCGGGGTCCCTCCTTGTTCCAAGGCACAGAGGTTCCACCACCCGGCCCCGTTACAGGGCTGAACAGTCAGTGACACACTCAAACTGTTTTTTTTATGTAAAAAAGGCCCAAAAGTGGATAATACAGAGATTTGAACCGTGGAACTGCAAAACCACAGTTATAGTTATGTGGCGTACACCAGAATCTTTCAAACAAATATATTTGTGTCTGACCAATCAGGGAGACACCATTACAGTTGTTTTTTACGGCAAAAAATGCCAAAAACAGGATAATACAGAGATTTCACCCATGGAACTGCAAAACCACAGTTAATTTTTCTGGCCTACACCAGACTCTTTTAAACAGATATATTGGTGTCTGAACAGTTACAGACACACTACATTTTTTTTGGGGGGGGATACCAAAAGGTTAATAAGATGCGTATTTGGACAGTCTGACTGAGGAAAAGAAAAAATACAGGATTTAGATGAAAAAAAAAAAAAATTTCCTGGCCCCTGAGACCGGGGTGATAAGTCTAGCACTTTGACCAACAGGAGCACACAGGACTGTAATGCAGCGTTTGCTGGTATAACCACTGAGTCTCCTATACAGCCTGCCTGCCTGATATCTGCGATGGATATTAGTCCTGAGAAGGACTGTTTGTTTGATTTGGCAGGCTTTAGAGACCCTACACTACCTATTTCGCACTATATATCTCTCCCTAACTCAGCAGCACTGACCCTACACTGGCTGATCCGGAGCGACTGTGCACAAGATGGCGGCGCCCGGTTTTAAATACTTGAGGTGACGCTGTGCGGCCAGCCAATCACTGTAATGCCCACAAACAACATGGCTGCGGCATTACAGTGACTGGCTGGCAATCCCTGCATGTTCATTGGCTCTGTAAAGAGCGCCAAACGTGCAGGGCGGAGACCCGAGCTCCCGCCCGAGTAACCCGGAAATGCTCGGTGCTCGCCGAACATCCCGAGTAGTGAGATGCTTGGGCGAGTAACGAGCAGTGTTGAGCATGCTCGCTCAACACTAATCCTATCCCAATATGTAGTAGGTGCAGTAATAATAATAATAGCAAATACATCCAATTAGAAATGTAGTATAGTTTTTCTGATTCACCATGTCTCTTCCCTCATGTGCAGGCATTGCAGGACCTTAGGTATCCATGGTTACATCCACTGATAAAGTGACAGTTAGCTAGTTGCTAGTGGTCGTTACTATGGATACCTAAGGTCTTGCAATGCCTGCACATGAGGGAAGAGACATGGCGAAACAGAAAAACTATACTACATTTCTAATTGGATGTATTTGCTATTATTATTATTACTGCACCTACTACATATTGGGATAGGATCTTGGAGATGGGAATACCCCTTTAAAGGCAAGATTATAGCAGTGAGGCAGCAGCAGGCTAGTCTTTCTAGAAGAAAGACTATGAAAAGAAATCCTCCACAATCTACTCGAAATTGCATATTAAAAACATTGTGAAGGAATGAAGGATAAAGCCTTAAGGGGGTTTCTCATGAACAAAGTACATTTTAATTAATAGATCTTGGAATAATAACTTCCACAATTGGATGTGTTTAAATAAAATGTTCCTGTGCTGAGATAATCTTATAAATGTGTCCCTGCTGTGTACTGTGTAATGGCTGTGTCTGACCGTACAGGAACATGGTCTGATCATACCACATCTCCTGGGCAGATGTGGAAGCAAAAGAGTATACAGACAGAATAGCAGAGGATTACAGCCGATTCATTTTGTGAGGTAAAACATTTCACCGCCTGTTTTTACGCAATGTTTTAGCTCGAAGAAAGAATAATTAGAGATCCCATAATCTAATGTCAGTATACTCTTTTGCTTCCTCCCCTGCCCAGGAGATGTGGTATGATCAGACCATGTTCCTGTACGGTCAGACACAGTCATTACACAATATTCAGCACAGGAACATTTTCTTTAAATCCATCCAGTCGTGGAACTTATTATTCTTCAAAGATCTATTGATTAAAATGTTTATTTAAAATTACCTGTTAGTGGGAAAACCCTTTTAATGGTTTCTGGCTCTTAGCACTTCCGATGTTATTGGATATTAATAATATATTATCTACTCCATTCTCCTTCTATTCATATTATAATCCCTGCTACTTTCTTCACTTACTGAGTTTATATACAAAGTATTTAATTCTACTTCCAGGCTGCCTTCCATGTCATTGTTATTGGAATACGGGAAATCACATTTTTACCGGATGTTTGTAACTTCCTGGTATGTTTTGGTCACTAGAGATGACAATAGCACACCCATATTGCAGTGATAACACTGATTTTCATATTATGCATTTAACACTTGAGGAGGTCACCACCAAGAAAAACACACTAAAAACAATAAAAAGATGTCCAGTTGAAAAAAAAAAAATAATATTAAAAAATGTGTTTCAAAAAGTCAGGCATATAGCTTACTAAAATACCTAAATTATTCTAGGTGCTCTGATTGTCCTGGGTTTAGCATCTCCAATTCCAATCCAGTACACAACAAAGGAGTCATCTGTGTCGGCACATGATCAGCACTGTGTATGAAGGTGGCTGTCTGACAGCTACTCTCAATAGCTAAGCCACTCCACTTCTTTGTCTATAAAATGGCTATGGCAGAAAAGGGGGTTGGCTTAGCCATTAAAGTGAGCCAGAAAGTCAGCCCCTTCACACCCAGCACTAGTCATAAAACCCTCTCCTGTGTTAAGCACATGAGCAGAAGAAGGACTGCTAAACACGGACCTGGGTACTTTCATTATTTGAAGTAAACTAGTATGTCATGTAACCTACTTTTGTAAGCATGTATTTGTATATACATATATATACACATATATATATATATATATATATATATATATATATATATATATATATATACACCACATATGTCTATATACAGTAATTATTATTTTTTTTTCTTTTTAGTGGAAAACCCTTTTCATTGAATTATTTAGCAAACCAAAAAATGTCTGTTTTAAACCAAGTGTTTAGTAAATGCATTGTTTTAGCATTCAAAAGACAGAACTTTGACAATAGAAAGCTGACAGGAATGTAACGTTGGCAAGAAAATTACCTCTTTTTCTTTGTAATAATGAGCACATCATTGAACAGGAAGAAGTAGACGGGTTGTTTTGTTGTCCTCCTGGAGAAAATGCCAGTATCCTCTACAAAAGATGTAAGTTCTCCCCTCTTCAATAGCCACCGAGAAGATGACACTAAGGGGAAAGGCTGCAGAAGATACAACATATGGCATCAACACAGCTATTATAAAAAGTACCCAGAGGATAAAATAAAAATGCAAATATTCATTCAATCTCTCATTTTATTTCTGATGTAGATACAGAATTTAACTATATAAAATGTGGACATCAATAATAAAAACAAGCCATCATTTTGTTAGAAGACAATCTAAAAGACATAGTGAACATTTGACAATTTCTCAACTTTAAAAACTCTTTTTACATTTAACAGCATTTTAAAACTATAACAAAGTGTTAATGACTACAAAGGGTATATAATGGGTCTGTTGGTCCGCAGCCAGACCATGAGACTGGTGGCTGTATGATCAAATGTCTTTAGTCTGTGCCAAAATGTTAAAGGGCAGAGTGCCAACACTAGTAACTCCTTTCCTAAATGAAAGTACCCAGTTTCCTGCGAAGAGTCAACAAAACCGGACAGTTCAGATGGAAAATAACAAGATAGCGCTGTTGTTTTTAACTCATCCTCAGCCAAAGGTCCCTACTAAAGTAATGGTCCACTCTATTGCTTTGGTGTAATACACGAGCACTGCGGCTTTATTGAACTCATCAACTGGATCTCCAGGTTTTATGTTCACAGCAGTATTACTAACCGTAATTGCTGCCAGGGAATCCTCAGTTACTATATCTGTTTGAAAATGAAAAAACATCTGTCTGTAGAGAAATCCATGTGAAATAAAGCTTTTATTCAGACTCCAGTGTAATGATTATATCAGGAAAAATTTAATATATATACAGCAGGTAAATTATGAAAGTTTCCGGTGGCTCAGTGATTAGAGTTATTAGCACTGTTGCTTTGCAGCACTGTGGTCTTGAGTTCAAATCCCACCAAAGAACACATCGGCAAAGAGTTAGTATGTTTGCTTGCATAGGTTTCCTCGGGTTCTCTGGTGTACTCCCACACTTCAAAGATATACTGATAGGGAATCTAGATTGTGAGCCCCAATGGGGGACAGTGCCGATAATGTCTTTAAAGTGCTATGGAATTAATGGCGGCCATAGGCAGACAACAGGAACCATTTAGGACAGGCAAGCTGAATTCTGGTAATGCAATGCCAACAGTGCCTGTATTGTGCTGCCATTAGCAGTAGTTGATCGCCATCTCTATATAGTGAATACTATAAAGATTCAGATATTGTAGCCAAGAACTTGTGTGGAGTCAGGATCATTACATTTACATTTTTGCTCTTTTACTATAAGACAAAGAATTCCAACTATGAAAAACATGTAAATTCTGGGTAAAAAAGTCAAATACCTGAAGAAATACAGCATAATATTCTCAACAGACTATGCGCGTTTAGTTCCATGTGTGCAGTGTCCATAGTTAGAAGGATTTTTAATGTGAGAGCAGCACATTAGAGAGTATTATTTCATAATTTTACATACATCATTTTTCATACAGGTGCATCTCACAAAATTAGAATATCATCAAAAAGTTAATTTATTTCAGCTCTTCAATACAAAAAGTGAAACAAATTAAATAGAGTCATTACAAACAGAGTGATCTATTTCAAGTGTTTATTTTTGTTAATGTTGATGATTATGGCTTACAGCCAATGAAAACACAAAAGTCATCATCTCAGTAAATTGAAATAATTAACAAAAAACACCTGTAAAGGATTCCTACGCATTTAAAAAGGCCCTTTAGTTTGTTTCAGTAGGCTCCACAATCATGGGGAAGACAGCTGACTTGACAGATGTCCAGAAGGCAGTCATTGACATACTAAGTAAATGCAAAGTAAATTTTGCATTTCATTTGGAAATCAAGGTCCCAGAGTCTGGAGGAAGAGTGGAGAGGCACACAATCCAAGCTGCTTGAGGTCTAGTGTGAAGTTTCCACAATCAGTGATGGTTTGGGGAGCCATGTCATCTGCTGGTGTAGGTCCACTGTGTTTTATCAAGACCAAAGTCAGCGCAGCTGTCTACCAGGAAATTTTAGAGCACTTCATGCTTCACTCTGCTAACAAGCTTTTTGGAGATGGAAATGTCATTCTCCAGCAGGACTTCGCACCTGTCCACACTGCCAAAAGTACCAATACCTGGTTTACAAACAACAGTATCACTGTGCTTGATTCACCAGCAAACTCGCCTGACCTTAACCCCATAGAGAATATATGGGGTATTGTCAAGAGGAAGATGATAGACACCAGACCCAACAATGCAGACGAGCTGAAGACTGCTATCAAAGCAACCTGGGCTTCCATAACACCTCAGCAGTGCCACAGGCTGATCGCCTCCATGCCACGCCACATTGATGCAATAATTGATACAAAAGGAGCCTGACCAAGTATTGAGGGCATTTACTGAACATACATTTCAGTAGACATTTTGAATTTTAAAATCATTTTTCAAGCTGTTCTTATGAAGTATTCTAATTTACTGAGATAATGACTTTTGTGTTTTCATTGGCTGTAAGCCATAATCATCAACATTAACAGAAATAAACACTTGAAATAGATCACTCTGTAATGACTCTATATAATATAGGAGTTTCACTTTTTGTTTTGAAGAACAGAAATAAATTAACCTTTTGATGATATTCTAATTTTGTGAGATGCATGTGTATATTGTGTAGCTAGCTTCTAAAACTTTCTCACTAAGAACAAGTCAGAAATCCATAGTCTTTCCAGCACAAGACTTGTTCATATCATAGTGAATATAGTTGTACTGTATATTTATCCTGCTATTATACATTTCATGTCAGTCCCAAACCCAAAAGGTCTCACAATCGATTTCTCGATTACACATACACTGGCCCAACAAGCATAGAAGAGTGTGTATATTGCTCATAGTACCCTATCAGATTCCAGTCTTAGTTTTTTGAGACCAGGTAAGCAAATAAAAGATAATCTGATTGGTTGCTATGAAAAATATTAAAAATGGAGACCCTCAGTGGTTGATACCTTTTAATGGCTAACTGAAAAGATGGTAAGAAATAGCAAGGTAAAAGGTATCAACCTCTAAGTATTCTCAATTTTTTATATTTTTCTATCTATTGGCTAACACGGTACAAAGATATATTTTTCCTGGTTGCTATGAGAAATACCGAATCTTCAGATTAAGTCAGTACTTATATATAGGCCATGGCTGTGTTCTGTAAAACAAATAAGGGTATGTGCACACTACATCTTGAGGCAAGTACACTCCGGAGTCTAAAAGACTTTGTGAACACACCCTTAAATTGGAAGCCATTTATTCAAAATTGAAAAGTATTTTTGTGTGCCGGAAAAATGTATTAATTGCTCTTCTCAACCCAGCGAATAGAGCAAAATATATGAAATTCCTAAAAAATTAATCTGCTTCATTTTCTTGTAAATGATTTATAATTACCAAGATCCCTTTAGGGACAGGCAAATTGTTTGCAATTTGGGAAAGACGTAAACAATAGGATTAATGTCACATTATATGGTACATTTGGCAACATTCTTAGGAAGATAGCAAGTAAGCAGAATAAGTACGTGGCAGATCTTCCCCCAGGTTATGAACTGTCTGACATGAAATTTGGGAGTGGCCCCTACTATGTAAGAGACAAAACAAGTAAAAGTTATATGGGAACAAGGAACGAGCATTTCCCAAGATAATGACTTAGGACAAACCTTACATAACCTCTCTTCCATATACAGCCATGTAAATAATTTTATGTAAAAAAAGATACGGTAAGTATTATATGCTCTATACCTTTACTGGCTAAACTGAAACATTATATTTGCAAGCTTTCTGGACACACAAGCCCCTTCATCAGGCAACTTAACAACTGAATGACAGACAAGAACACAATATGAAGGGGCCTCTATTGGTTAACAAGAATAAGGTTACCGGGCGCAAAGGTATCATTCATATAATAATCTGAAGGGGTGCCCAAAAAATGCTTTTGCTACAGGTGAGTCCCTAGAAGCACCTCAACTAGAGGCACTGTCCCATAAATGATTTAATCCATATGTGCCACCATAACTGCCTAAGTTATGGGTGTGCCCCTATAAGCTCCTCAACTACAAGAGTGATCCCATAAGTGCGTCGACTACAGGTATACCTCTATAAGTGACATATCATTACTGTGAGTCCTATAACAAGGTGACACAACTAGATGTCTAATGTAGTCAGAACTGGTGCAGTCTAGAAAATAAAGTGTAAAAAAACATTAAAAACACACAAATAATTCCAATGCAAGGGCTAGAGACAACCGTGTTGGTTTACAGAATGGAAAGAGTTTAATGTTTCATTTGGAATATCTGGAATATACTATGCTACAAATGTAGAAGTAAAAACAAATATAGAAATTGCATTGGAAAAGATAAATTTAATTTTTTCTGACACCTTTACATTCCAATAAAAAAAAATATTTGTATGAAGAAAGTTTCTTTTAAAATATTTATACGGTGCTGGAATGTTGTAAACGGGCAAAATGCTTTATGATCTCCACTGTAATTCTGCGTGATGGATGACGTCAAGGCTTCTCAATGATCATTTATCTTATATTTCATATATACACACCAGATGTTTGTTCAAAGCGGAGTTCCTGAGATGCAATACTCAGTGAAGCACCACATTACAGGCCATCAGCTTACAGTGCAGGAATACTCAATTTCGCAAAATGCAAGTCACCACAGATGTACTGATCGGAGAGTGACCTAACAGAGGGTGTTGGGAGACTTGAGCTTATGTGGGGTACTCCAGTTAAGTTGAAACCCCCACAAATTGCTACGACAGGAAAGTATTGACCCCAACTGTCCAAAAAGACCACTGCGGAGAACTTGAATGGAGTAGGTGGTTGTGTATGCATCACATTGTCTTGACACTTAATTCACTGTCTATGGCACTTAACAAGAATCCACCCAACGCCTACTGGGCGCGTCTTGCAGATTTGGGAAAATGGGGGAAGAAAATTCTAGTGATCGATAGCAGTCTCAGAGATCAGACCTACATTGAGCTAATAATTTGCCAGTCATCTTGTCCATCTTTCCCATGCATAGTGCTCACACTACCAAACACTCCTGTGTTATATATGAAAGAGTTGCTGCCAGACATGTCCGGCAGGGGCTTATCTCCAGGTGATCAAAAGCATTGACAATCCGAAATCGGACATGCTGGGTCCTTTAGTCCGCCAACAGTCAAATGTCCTTAATCCTTATACACATTAGACTGTCAATCAAACCCGTCAATATGAGTCGGTTCTGCTGAGCTTAATCTAATGTGTATGGGGGAACTTTAGGGCTTGTGGACACATTGCAGATTAGCTGCATTTTTGTCACTATTTTTCTGAGCAGATTTGTCACAAAACCTGAAGGGTTTCCTGATGCCAGCAAAGTGAATAAGAATCCTCAAGTCTCGTACACACATTGCTCATTTGTGACTTGCAGATTTGGTATAGATTTAAATCTGCAGAATGGCAATTCTTTCAACGTTTTTGCTGCAGATTTCACTCAAAAAACATTTGGGGAAAAATTTGCAAGTAAAAAATTTATCAAAAACACGGCAAAAATGCACCTATTTTACACAGCGTTTTTCCAGCCAAGAGATGTAGAAATGTGCAGATACCCTGACTGTTCAAGTAAAGCTTAATTTTCTAAGATGCAAATCACCAAAGGTAGAGCTGTAAGGACATAAAACAAGCAGGATAGTGTAAGTTAGAGCCCTGTTGCCTGAAGAATTCTGACTGCTCTGTAAAACGGTCTTCAACAAATCAAACACAAGATAGTCCCAAGTGAAAATGTAGTGTATCTATAATATAATCGGCTAAGCGTGTCTCTGTCTGAAGCCTCGATAGACTGCGCAAGCGTGACGCGCAGTCTGGCTCCAGACAGAAGAACGCATGGAGCAGTTACAGGTAAGAGGAGGTGTATGGCGCCGGAGATGGCGGTATGCGTAGACACTGAACGCACACCGCGATCTCCGGCGCCATACTTAGATACTTACCTGACCGGGAGGAGCGTTGCTGCGGCGCCTCTCTTCTGGCCGGAGACCGGGGGTGGAGTGAGGCGTCGGATAGGCGCGTGCGCATAGCGCTATCCGGCGCCATTTTACTGAAGACACATTTACAGTGTGTCTTCAGCAAAATGGCGCCGGACAGCACGATGCTCCGGCACCGCACTCCTCCCCCGGCCTCCGGCAGAACAGGACGCTGCAGCGCTGGAGTACAGAGAAGAAAGGTGAGTATAACTGTTTATTTATACCAGCATTAGGGGGATGAGGAGTGCCACACATACCGGGATTGGGGGGTGAGAGGTGCCACGCATACCAGGATTGGGGGGTGAGGGGTGCCACGCATAACGGGATTGGGGGGTGAGGGGTGCCATGCATACCGTGATTGGGGGGGGGGGGGGGGAGGGGTGCCACGCATACCGGGATTGGGGGGTGAGAGGTGCCACGCATACCAGGATTGGGGGGTGAGGGGTGCCACGCATAACGGGATTGGGGGGTGAGGGGTGCCATGCATACCGTGATTGGGGGGGGGGAGGGGTGCCACGCATACCAGGATTTGGGGGTGAGGGGTGCCACGCATACCGGGATTGGGGATGAGGGGAGCCACGCATACCGGGATTGGGGGTGAGGGGAGCCACGCATACCGGGATTGGGGGTGAGGGGAGCCACGCATACCGGGATTGGGGGTGAGGGGAGCCACGCACACCGGGATTGGGGGTGAGGGGAGCCACGCACACCGGGATTGGGGGTGAGGGGTGACACGCATACCGGGATTGGGAGTGAGGGGGTGACACACATACCGGGATTGGGGGTGAGGGGTGACACACATACCGGGATTGGGGGTGAGGGGTGACACGCATACCGGGATTGGGGGTGAGGGGTGACACGCATACCGGGATTGGGGATGAGGGGTGACACGCATACCGGGATTGGGGATGAGGGGTGACACGCATACCGGGATTGGGGATGAGGGGAGCCACGCATACCAGGACTGGGGGTGAGGGGAGCCACGCATACCGGGACTGGGGGTGAGGGGAGCCACGCATACCGGGATTGGGGGTGAGGGGAGCCACGCATACCAGGATTGGGGGTGAGGGGAGCCACGCATACCGGGATTGGGGGTGAGGGGAGCCACGCATACCGGGATTGGGGGTGAGGGGAGCCACGCATACCGGGATTGGGGGTGAGGGGAGCCACGCATACCGGGATTGGGGGTGAGGGGAGCCACGCATACCGGGATTGGGGGTGAGGGGAGCCACGCATACCGGGATT
The DNA here is from genome assembly GCF_046119375.1 of Phyllobates terribilis. Classification (NCBI taxonomy): domain Eukaryota; kingdom Metazoa; phylum Chordata; class Amphibia; order Anura; family Dendrobatidae; genus Phyllobates; species Phyllobates terribilis. The sequence continues at coordinate 258,295,555 of NW_027362763.1, read as the reverse complement.
GGGGGTGAGAGGAGCCACGCATACCGGGATTGGGGGTGAGAGGAGCCGCGCATACCAGGATAGGATGGTGGGGACAGGATGGGGGCAGCACATACCAGCATGAGAGACCATATACCAATAAAAATGCTCGTCACCCGGGCGTAGAATGGGTTCAATAGCTAGTATACAGTATATTCATAGACAAAACTAAGGCCATCGTCACATCTCGGCCCAGCATCTTCTGGGCGCCTCAGTTGCTTCTAAGGTTTTACAACATCAACACTCTGTAGCGCGACTCCCGTCACGATGTCACATAAGGACTAGTAACAGAGGCACCCTGGAGATGTCGGGCTGAGGATGTCAGCAATAGAAGTGTAGTCCGACTGCAACAAAAGACCGGTACATAGGTTGGAACAGGGTACTGCAAATCTTTTTACTTGTCTATACACCATTGGCTTTATTTTACTAGACAAATCAAAACAGTGTCTTTCTGGCATACACCTAGCTAGTAGCCATTGTTAAACCTGTGTTATCACTGTACTGAAACCTCAGTCGGCTACAAGTGCTTACATCAGGAAACAATGAAATAAGAAATTAGCCAAAAACACAAAAGCCAAAGAGACATTTATCAGTTAGACATATACTGCTTTTACATCTATTAGTGGGCTCAGACCTATGCTTAGACATGACTATGAAGATAGGATCTATGTAATGAAATCACCTACATGAAGGAAAAACTGTACATATTTCTGTAAGAAGATGCATGCAGATCCACATTAGCCATACATTGGGGCATATATATGCAAATACGAAAAACAGGAGTTTTTTGGCAAATGTTTGACAGAATATTTTATTAAACACTTAGGACAAATTACGTACAGCAAGGAACAACCCGGCACCAAAGTTGGGCAGCATACATAAGTATATTGTTGATACTCATAGAAGACAGAAATCTCAATGGAAAAAGTGCAGCAGTGCTTATTCCCAAGTGAGATAGCTGTTTAAGTGCTACATAAGACAATCAGAGTCCATAAATAAATTCATTGTCTATGCAAAATAATGTAATAAATAAATATGAAAAGGAGGCTCTCAGACAATTGAGAGACAGAAATACCTATGAAAAATTACCTTTCTCACCTTTTGCTTCTTTTTCGGCTCAGCTGCACTCCATACTTTGTGGGGCTTTAGATCAGGGTATTATTAAAAAACAAATTTTTGAGGGACTAATGACTAAATATCCAAAAGTCCCAACTTTCTACATTCTTCCAAAAATCCACAGGGATCGGGTCGACCCTCCTGGCCCTCCGATCGCGTCAGGAATTGATGGCTTCTGCGAACCAGTGTGTAAGTTCATAGATTACTACTTGAAACCTATGGTGGAAACTTTACCATCCTTTGTGAAGGACACGACGGACGTGCTAAGGAGGGTGGACGGGATCTTTGTGGAATCAGATATGTTATTGGTCACTGCGGATATAGAATCCCTCTACACTTACATTGATCATGAGGACGGTCTTGGAGCTGTCCGCTTCTTCCTGGGGAGTTCAAACTGGGACAGCCAATTGGGTGATTTGGTCCTTGAGTTGCTCCGGTTCATATTAACACATAATTTTTTATTTTTAAGGATGTTTTTTATTTGCAGAAACGCGGCACTGCCATGGGGGCGGCCTGTGCGCCCGCGTACGGAAACCTTTTCCTGGGTTACTGGGAGAGGTGTTTGTTTGGTGATGCGGGGGAGCAGGCCGCTAACCATGTGCAGTGCTGCCTGCGATATATTGATGACGCTTTTATTATCTGGCAGGGTACTGCCTATGAACTGGAGCAATTCATGGACCTACTCAATGATAACCCCTTTAATATTAAACTGACCTTTCAATATAGTGCAAAAAAAATTGATTTCTTGAATATCTCACTTGAGGTGGATGAACAGGGATATATTCAAACTGACGTCTACCGGAAGTCTACATCAGTGAATGCACTATTACATGCTGATTCAGCACATAACGCTTCTACGGTCAGGGCTGTCCCAGTTGGACAATTCAATTCCTCAAGATGATATGCTCCTCAGAGGCGAGATTTGAGGATCAGGCCACAGACCTCACCCGGAGCTTTGTAGAGAGAGGCTATAGTAAGCGATGTGTGAAACAAGGGTACAGGAGAGCAAGGGTTACCCCATGTAACAAGTTGTTGAGCTCTACAATAAAATCAAAGGAAAACTTTGGACCACCGAGATTCATTTCCACATATAACCAGGATTGGTCACTTATGAGAACTATCTTGCAACAGCATTGGCCGATTTTATTGACTGAACCTTCTTTGGCTCCTCATATCTCGACATCTCCTCTTATGACCTCAAGAAGATGGAAAAATATCAAAGATATTCTAGTCAAAAGTCATTATGTTCCGCCTAAGCCTAATCCATTTGGGTCAAGGGGACCAATAAAGGGGTGCTTCCCGTGTGGTCACTGTGTGGCATGCACCAATGTCTCTCGCAGTATTGAGTTCTCTAATTCCTCTGGAAGTCGTCACTATAAAATCAATGAATATATCTCATGTGGGACTTCAAATGTGATATATTATGCAACTTGTGGCTGTGGAAAAATATACGTTGGATTGACATCTAGAGAATTGCGGGTGAGGATTAGAGAGCATGTGAGAGACATTGGTGCAGCAAGGACAGTGGCCGAAGTTTCTTTACTAAAAACTATACCACGCCATTTTAGGCAATATCATGGTAGCAGCCCCAAAACCTTTATGGTGCGGGGGATTGAAGTCATCCATGGTGGTATTCAAGGAGGCAACATAAAAAAACCTTTTAGCTCAAAAAGAGGCTAGATGGATAGTAGGACTGGGAACTGTGACTCCTAATGGCCTCAATGAAACTCTAAGTTTCGCCCCATTTCTGTGAATATATAGTAACCCTTTGGTATTTTTAACCAGTTTTAATCACATTTTTATTTTCTAATGTCTCTTGTCTCTTTTTATATATTTTTTTCTTTTTCTTCCATAGCTTTAATAATAATCAGGCGGTATGAATCAATATCATCTCTCAACATATGAATTCACACCATTTGCATTGGACCTAATAATGTCATCAATACGAATTTATAGTTTGTGCTATCTATATATATATATATATATATATATATATGTATTATTGTCACAAACTTCTCTCAAATGGTGTGCGCGTGCACGCTGCGCTGTCTGATGCCCCCGCTTTGCCCCCGGCATCTTTATGGAGCCTGCGTGTTGTCTGGGAGCCATGGTTACTTACCATTGTCTTCCTGACATGCGCTGTTTGCCTTGATGGCTGTGGGTGGTGCGGCTCACGCACACGGCGCAGTGCGCATGCGCCGATATACCATGATATGATTGGTCCATCGTGACCATGTGACCGCAGGTCCTGATTACATTTAAACATGCATGGAAGGTCCTTTTCTGTATTCCCCCCGAGGAAGCTGTCAAATACACCACGCGAAACGCGTGTTGGGGATTTTTTCTTGTTGGGCTGCTACTTTTAAGCAATGGGTAAGAGTGCAATATTATGATTTAACAAATGGTTTTATGTGTTTATGTGCTGACACGACCGTTACATTATTTTGCATAGATAATGAATTATTTATGGACTCTGACTGTCGTATGTAGCACTTAAACAGCTATCCCACTTGGGAATAAGCACTGCTGCACTTTTTCCATTGAGATTTCTGTCTTCTATGAGTATCAACAATATACTTATGTATGCTGCCCAACTTTGGTGCCGGGTTGTTCCTTGCTGTAAGTAATTTGTCCTAAGTGTTTAATAAAATATTCTGTCAAACTTTTGCCAAAAAACTCCTGTTTTTCGTGTTTGCATATATATTAGCTTTATGGAGTGGCATAAATCTCCACTTTTCCTATATTTGGGACCTTACTCTGGTTAGAGTGTTTTTTTACAATGTACCTTATGAATATATGGTTATTTATACATTGGGGCATAGCAGTCTCTTCCCCGAACAGCTACGGTAAAACACAATGAAAGCCTCTGGCCTTCTCCTAAATGAGCACTAAAAATGCATCGCAGACAAACAAAATAATCATTGTCTTCTATTTCCAACAGCAGAACCTAAACCAGTTTCCCAGGTGTACGAAGTTTCTGCACTAGATAAAAGGTCATGCAACACAGTAGAAACATAGCATGCCCGTGAATCACTGCGCAATAACAATTTAGTGTCAATAAAAACTTAAATGCAATCTACACTCGAGAAAAACATATTGAGGGTTTTTTTTTTTTGTTCGGCTTTTTTTTTTTTTTTTTACCCGAGGTAAGTGCTCAATTCACTGCACTGGTCTTGACCAATACCAAGGAAAAAATCAGCAAGTAAAAAAATGATATTTGCAGTCTAATATTGCCTGCAGATCAGACTGACAGGTTCACTGTAAAGATAAAAACCTATTTACGCTTTAAAGGGCTCGCTCATACGAGCGTATACATCGGATGAGTGCTATTCAATGGGGCACTATGGGGCAGTGCTCATGCCAATCCGGCATGAGGAAAAAAATTGCAGCATGCTGATCGAACTCACCCATTCAAGTCAATGGGTGCGTGGAAAACATCAGACTGTAGTCCGATTTCGGTGGACTCACAGAATGGAAAATATAGAGAAGTCTTGTTCTCCATCTTCTCCTCACCTGTGCTACGATTCGCTCATCCAAGAGAACCGGATCACACTAAGCTGACACTCTGATCAGTGTTTGAGCAGAGTGTCATTTACATAATCGATCCGGTTCTCTCGCATGAGAGAATCTACGGCTGTCTGACCGCAGTTTAAATGGGAAGGACGTGTGGGGCGAACGCTCATACAATGTCTACAGCCTACAGACCACTAACATCATCTCCATGTGGAGCAGCATTCAGTATCGGGGGACACGTAGAACCCAGAACCTCACCATTCCAAACCTTTCAAGTGTCACTGTGACAAGTCAGAGGTCATCAGAATCTACGGTGACACTTTCAGGAAAGGTTCAAAAAGTTTATGTCAACTTGAAGTAATTAAGACTGAATAACATACGCCTCTTAGGAACATGATCATTTGGGAGATTCCGCAGTCCCAGATGTTCAAATTACTATTTTCATTTGAGAATCAGCTATTTTAGTCCCTGGATCTTGTCCATTCCTACCTTGCAGGGTGGGGGAAAAATATACCTGTCAGACCTATAATTACTATAGATAATATATGATGTGGTAGATACTATACATATCAACATAACTACTCAATGTATGCAATAAATTAACCTGATATTACAAAGTAAACAATTTGTTTTTGAACGACAGCTTTGTCTGTTACAGGCAACCCACTTCTATATAATCTGTTGAGCTGACAGAGGAGAACTCTATGATGAGAACCCCCCTAAACTGCTCTTGGCTCTCGTGTCCACTGAAAAAAACAAAACATTTCCATTGATGCTCTGTAATACATAAAATGGTTTTCCGGCTTTGGAGAACCCCTGTCACCCCCGCTTTAGTAGATTTAAAAAAAAAAAAGTGCTTTACTGACCCTCCCTAGGTCTAGAGCTAAGCCGCCACTGCAGCTCAGGGTGTCTGGCTGTAGCGCTGTCGACAATGGATATCTCAGTTCTCAACATATGTGCGGTTTCCCAAATTGGCATCAGCATCTATCAGATATTTTAATGCTCAGGACAGAAGCAATTGTCCATTTATACAGCCAAAAAAAAACTTTAAAAAGGTTCTGTTTTAATTTGTTGGCCAATTATTCAAAATAATTTGTGAATATAAAAAGTTCTCTATTGAGACTAATTAACTTATTTCAGTTTCTAAAGTTATCATATAACATTCTCATTCTCGGTTGGTGTGTTTCCACTGATCATATATTTATCCAAAACTCTGACAGAAGACATACTATGTATTTAGTGAGAAATCCCTGCCATCTGCAACTAAATGCAATATTGTTCTTGAACCTCTTCATCTGTTCAAGGGAAATAAATTCGGCATCAACATTTAAATCCAGCTACAAATTAAACAACAAATTGCAATACCTTTATTTTAAACTCCAACTGGGAGTTAATGGTCACCATCATTTCTGTTCTTTCCATCTTCCGTGCTCCTTCATTGCACAGACGCACCAGCTATGGGAGAATTAATATTTTAAAGTACGATTAAATGGATATTAAAACCCAAAAAGATGAAAAATGGTAGTACTAAGGTAATACTATCTCTCCCCTTGACCGAGGAAACTTTATGTCAACACTGTGACCGATTCTCTAAAACTAATGCAAACAATTAAGAAAAATGTGTTGATAAGTATTCAATGGGGTTGAGATCAGGGCTCTGTGCGAGCCAGTACAGTTTTCCAACCCCAACTCCCACGATTGTGCCTTTACGGACCTTGCTTTGTGCCTTGGGTTAAGTAATGCTGTCCCCAAACATTTGAAGGCTAAAATAGTCCAAAATTTCTCCGTATGCTAAAGTATCACGATTTATCTTCACTGGAACTAATGGTAGGCCAACCCCTGAAAAATAACTCCATAGTATTATCCCTCTGCCACCAAACTTCAGAGTTGGCACCATGCAGTTAAGCAAGTAACGTTCTCCTGGAATTCTCCAAACCCAGATTTGTCCATCAGACTGGCAGATTAGGAAGTGCGATTCGTCACTCCATAGGACATGGTTTCCTTTGCTCCAGAGTCCAGTGGCGGTGAGCTTTACACCACTCTAATGGATGTTTAGCATTGTGCTTGGTGATGAAATGATTGAATGCAGTTTCTCAGCCAAGGAAACAAATGCTATCAATCTCCTAATGCAGTTTTTCTGCTGACGATAAGGAGGTTTTTGAACTCTGCAATTATAGTTGGTGACTTTCCTGCACATGCACTACCTGCCTCCGCATTTGGTGACACTACTTTGTAACTCTGCATAGTCTGCTACTTTGAGTTGGAGGGAAGAAAGTTCATGAAGGACTTTTTACAACGCTGACATTATATCACAGTGCCACGCTCAGATTCAGTGAGCTCTTTAGAACGATCCATTCTTTCTTAAATGTTTGTAAAGACAGACTATATGTCGAGGGGCTGGATTTTATATACCTGTAGCGATGGGACTGAATGCAAAAACCTGAATTCAATGATTGAAAGGTGTATTTTGGTCTATATAGTGTACCCGTACTAGTGCTCCTATTAAATACCATTCCTGCCCTTTATTTTACACATTTTATTACATTAGAATATGCATTATTATTTCCTTTTGAATGATGCATTTTTAATGCCCTAGACATATACAATTCAATGTGACAACTTTCCTTTATCAAGCTGAAATAAATTATTTTGCTTTATAATTAAATAATTGCCAGATCATCTTATTTAATTGGGAGAAAAAGTTGCATAAGTCATTAGTGCAAGCATATATAAGAAACTTGGTACTATATCTTATCAGAAAAATCTACTTAATTCCCCACTCATAAGAACGTTTCTTCCTCTCCCGCCTGCCTCCTGAACTTGTTATAGACTCTGAAAGCACAGCTCATATCCAACTTGCTCAGACGTACTGCCAGTTCACTGTGGTGTTGTGTGTCACAGCGCACTGTACTCTATGAAGGGGGAGGAGAGAGGATCACAGTGAGGACACAAGCAGAAAGAGAGAGATAATGATCATGCTGAGCTTTCTAACAAATCTTTTAACTCACCCCAGAGCTGGAGTCACATCTACACTGATCACCACTGCTGTATAACGTCTACCATGCTGCTGCTTGTCTCTGTGAGCTTAAAAAAATGAATGAAGAGCAAGAATTCCCTGTGTGCGGAGATATCTGTGGGAGATATCAGAGCAGCTAGTCTCCTCCCACAAGCTCAGAGTGGATTGCAAACTAGAGATGCAGGAAACAAGTAATATAATGGCCAGAAATAGTGTTAAACAACATGTAGACACAGAACACCTTATTCTGAAAAGTTACTTAGAAGTAACTTTTAAAGACAACAGAGATTAAAGAAGAATATCACTCATAATTCTGGCCAAAGCCTTAGGGAAAGGTGATGTACTGTACATTTTGTAGAGTGGTTCGTCTTTGAAAACCATAACTTAAAGAAGAACCATTTCTCAGTGAAGGCACATAATGATTTTGTAGCTCCAGCATGTAAATAAGGATTAGCTTACTACAGCATGCAGGTTGAAGATTTGACTAGTCCAAAACAAGTTACTTTCCTCAGGTGTATAAGCTAAAATTGACAAGAATGCTGAGCGCCTTGGGAGGTGTTCAGTCATAACATGTGCTACACCTCAGCTCATAACTTATATGAATTCATCAGACACACGTTACCAGCACATCTAATTGTTTTCAATGCACATTGCTACTGTAAGAAACTAAAGGCCTTCCCAATCTCCTTAGGACAGGATCCGATCACATCATATAGCTATAAGTATCTCACATACACAGGCAAAGCAGCTATGTGATGATCCATTCAGCTGCATTAATGACAGAGTCTGATGATATGTACCCTCCTGATGTCTGTCAGGTTCAGTCAACAGCAATTTCCTATGAAGAGGAGCATTGATTCATGCATGAGGCTATGTGCCCACGATGCAGAAATGCTCCGGATTTTTCCTGAGAGTCTCTGCATCTCCCCTGGCAGAAAAAACGCACGCAGATTGTACAGGGACATGCGGATGTGAAGCGTTCTTCACTTGCATTTCCGCATGCGGGTTGACAAGCGCTTTCCAAGCGATTTTAGCATCACTTGGAAAGTGCTTGACAACTTGGTCACACTATATAAATCCATGCAAACGGCATGGATTTATATAGTGTGACCAAAACAATGTTAAAAAATAAAAAAATAAATCTATACTTACCTTCTGATGGCCCCCGGAGTCTTGATTCGCTCCGTCCTGGCTTACCGGCAGCTCGCGGTACACTACACTGAAGGACCTGCCGTCACATGACTGTGACGTCAGCGCAGGTCCTTCAGTCCACCGCGATCTGCCGGCAAGCGAAGACAAGCACACCGGGGGCCATCAGAAGGTAAATATAATAGCTATTTTTTATTTTATTCTTTTTTTTTTTTACAGGTTCTATGGTACCTGGGTCCCTTCCAGACCCGGGTACCATCCATACAATGAAACGGATGCGACCAATCAGCGAACCGTGTTAGTGAGGACCGGCGCTGCCTGTGCGGGTACTTCCGCTGCGAGCAGCCGGGAGATGACCGGCTAGCGCCGGTCATCTCCCGGCTGCATCACCGCTGACCTCCATGCGGCTACCGTCAGGAGATCAGCGGCTAGGGCCGCTGATTTTCCGACAGCAAGTGTGAAGGGAGGACTGGGGAGCGGAGCCGCCTAGGCCGTTGGTCCGGTCATCTCCCGGCTGCATCGCCGCTGACCTTCGTGCGGCAGATGAGCCGCTAATGGCCGCCATCTTGTTCTGAAATCCCGCGTCGCTGATTGGCCACGGCCGGACCAATCAGCGATGCGGGATTTCTTGGACGGACAGACAGACGGGATAAGCCGATTATAAAGTAGATATTCAAGCTATTTTATACTGCAGCTACACCACCAAGAAGAAATAAGGGGCTGCAGTAATTCAAGGCTTTATCTATTAACCCGGCAGTGAAATAAATTTAGCGCAAATGAATCAACCACACAGCCTAGAACCGCATTGTTTTTTATTCGTTTAGATTTTAAAAATTTTTACACTGTGGTGCAATACCTAAGAGGTTTTTATGTGGAGGCGTACGTTAACCCCTTCATGACCGGAGCATTATCTGTTTTTGCGTTTTCGTTTTTTTCTCCCCTTCTTTCCAGAGGCAGAACTTTTTTATTTTTTCGTTCAATATGGCCATGTGAGGGCTTATTTTTTGCGGGACGAGTTGAACTTTTAAACGCCATTACTAGTTTTACCATATCGTGTACGGGAAAACGGGAAAAAAATTCCAAGTGCGGTGAAATTGCAAAAAAAATACAATTCCACAGTTTTGTTGTTTTTTTTTACCACGTTCACTGAATACTAAAACTGACCTGCCATTATTATTCTCCAGGTCATTACGAGTTCGTAGCTACCAAACATGTATAGGTCCTTTTTTATTTAAGTGGTGAAAAAAAAATCCAAATTTTGCTTAAAAAAAAAAAAATGGTGCCATTTTTTGGGATCTGGGGCCGGTGAGGGCTTATTTTTTGCACGCTGGGCTGACGTTTTTATTGATACCATTTTGGGGTAGATCCGATGTTTTGATCGCCCGTTATTACAATGTTGCGGCGACCAAAAAACATAATTCTGGCGTTTAGAATTTTTTTCTTGTTACGCCGTTTACCGATCGGATTCTTTTTTTATATTGATAGATCGGGCGATTCTGAAGGCGGTGATACCAAATATGTGTATGTGTTTTTTTTTTTATTATTATTTTATTTTGAATGGGGGGTGATTTAAACTTTTATATTTTTTTAATTTTTTAAATATTTTTAAAAACTTTTTTTTTCACTTTTCGCTTGCTTCTATAGTCTCCATAGGAGACTAGAAGCAGCACTTGTCTGATTGCCTTTGCTACATAGAGATGATCAGCAGATCACCTCTGTGTAGCAGAAATGGTCCTGTGCTATGAGCGCCGACCACTAGGTGGCGCTCATAGCGACCAGCTCATGACAACCACTGGAGTCTGCTGCAGACCCAGGGTTGTCATGCCCACCCATCGGTGACCTGCGATCACGTGACGGAGTCACCGATGGGCGGGGTAAGTGACGCGCTTCCGGCGCGGTGCTGTTAAATGCCGCTGTCAGAGATTGACAGCGGCATTTAACATGTTAACAGCCGCGGGTGGATCGCGATTCCACCCGCGGCTGTTGCGGGCACATGTCAGCTATAATAATCAGCTGACATGTGCCCGGTTCAGTGTGGGCTCAGCGCAGGAGCCCTCACTGAACCGGGGGTTACAGCCTTGTGAGTATAAATACAGCACAGGCAGTAAAGTGGTTAATATCAAAGCATAATGCTGATAAACTACAGCAACCTTCAATCAACATGCTTTCCTAAACTATGCAGTCTTTAAACAAGTTATCTAATTTTGTGTAGCAAAACATGCAAGTATTTCAAGCAATTAGCCATTACGTTCTGGCTTTCATCCAGTCAACAAGAAGTTCGCTTTCCATAATTTGAACTAAAATCTCTCTGCACATTGTGACCTCAAATGTTCTAAAATGCAAGAAAACCTAGCAAGCAATTACTACGAAAAAAGCTTTGTATTGCTCAGAGATGATTCCTCATCCATTTTACTTCAGCTTAATTTCACCTCGTTTTGGAAAAATAAAATAAAAAATATGGTCTTCAGCAAATTGTAGTTGCGTATAATTTTTCTATAGTGTTGTAACTTTCCTCATCGCATAACCACTAAAGTTAAAGGGTTATTCTCAATTTTTGTGTTCAGCTTTCATGTCTCTTCCACTTTCTGGTTTCTAGTGGAGAGGAACATTTTCATTGAGTGACAGGGAGAGGAGGAAGAGGAGCAGTTATATAGAAATCAATTGGCTGGAGAGAGGTGGCTAGGATGTTAGGAGTTAACTCCTCTCCTGGAATGTTACTACTGTGCACACTTGCCCAGGCTCTCTAGGTCAAGCTCTTTAGAAACAATCTGTACACTGTGTAAGATGAAAGCTCTTACAGAAGGAGAATGACAGCAGATAGAAAAAGCAAGTAAATTCTGAACTTACTAATTTTCATGCTGTCTAACTAAAACAATTTAATAACATAAGAATCCCCCTTTAAATGGGTTTCACTTGAACCAATATTTAATTCATACTTCCAACTGAAACCAACTACTCTAGCCACTGCATATCTGTAGGTATTGATGACTTAAGCGTAAGTTCTCGTGTGAGTATATTAGAGATAGCACTATTTCTGCTATTAGATGACTTGCATTTTAACTAAATTTCCTTTCCCAACTGAATGCTTGGTTTCTAATTTTCAGTGTTATCTGAGCTAGTGGGTACAGACAAGCTGTTATAATGTCTTCCATACACAGTGCAAATCTGATGAATTCCTGCTCTCCTGCCTTTAAGTAGCACATGCTTAAAATCAGCATGGAGGACATTAATCGGCAGTATTGAACAGCGTAGCTGTGAATCCAGCTCTGAAGTGAGGTAAACACTAGAAAGCAGTAGCACATTCTATGTGTCTCCCTCTACACCTCTTCTCCACAATGCTCCTTCCCCCTCAATAGGTAGCTTTACTCTGCTACCTCCATTGTCTGGTAGTCTGTCTTCTTTTCAGCAAGACAGAATTTTGTGGTTCTTCAAAGTGAATGATGAAGTTCGGCAGTGAGGAGAGGCTCATAAGTGAAGAAACAAGCATATGTTTCTGATAAGATATATTACAAAGTTTCTTATATTTGCCTGTACTTTGATTTAAGTAAAGTTTTTGTAAACGACAATCACAATTTAGAGTAACAGCTGTGAAACTATGACAAGTCAGAGAATTACTAAAATCTTGTATCATTTGATATTGCACATAGCACAGTGTAAGCAATACAACCACATACGAGTAAGATATCTCTCACTCACCTTGCTAACTTCTTTCAAGGCTCTCTTACAGGCTTCATATTTAGCAGAATCTTTTGGCGTTTTTTGACAAATTGTCTAAATAAAATAAAAGCAAAATATTAAATCCTTTTTTTTTTTTTTTTTTTTTTAAATATAAATATTTTAGATCTGGTGATAATGATATACTGCAACTGAAAAATAAATATGTACTAAAATAGAAATAATGCTGCACAATTAGACACAGATGCAGTCTATGGAGTCCAGTTAAATTAAAAAAAACAAAAAGTACATGACAACAGAAACAACTGATGAAAATGTGATGTATGTAAGGTATGTGTAACTCGCAAAATGTATTATACCTAGATCAGTAACACTATTTAACACAGAACTTACATCCATGAGGAGTGGGAGACGAGTAACCCTTTGCATTGGAAGAATAAGGAAGGAGATCATGGGGAGATTTCTGCATTCTTCTTGGGCCTCAATTTTCATCAAAACCTCCCTAAATGAAGCGTTTGTAGATCTATGATACCGAAGATATTTTTGTTAGTGGTAAGAATGTGATGTTAAAAATACAGAGGAAATAGAAATATATTTAAAAAAAAAAAAAAAAAAACACTGACTACAGCCTATAACGGCAACAAACTTAAAAAATGGGCATTATTACAATCAGTGTTTTATTAGCAGGAGATTGTCACTACAGGACTAGGTATTGGGGGCAAGACAATAAGGCTGATCTGTGTAACCGCACCCCCACCACTGTCTGGCAGCTTGTCACACAGGAAGCTGCCAATCAGGGGTGTGAGCAGGGTTATACACAGCTCAGCATTCTGACCACTGCTACATTTACAGCTGAGAAAACAGGAATTCTATCAAAACTGCACCAAGCAGCCCAGTAAGTGACAGATCGCTGGAATCGGGATCTCTGCCCCTACATTATGCTGCTCTCAGTTTTCTCAGCAAAAATCTGCTACAGATTCACTTTATGATAAATAACGCCACAGCACACACACATAAAACAAATGCAAGGAAGATATAAGGTAAATGAACATAATAAATCTATAAACTGTACATTAATTTCTGGAGTGTCCTCTGCTGATAGACTTCATTAGTGCAGTATTTCACGTAGGGATCAAATGTAGTTTTTGCATGTTTCTCAACAATGTCACTGATATCTTCAATAAGAATATTTCTTTGATGTCTGCCTTCCAGTTCTTTAAAAAATCTAAAAAAGAAAAAAAAAAAAAGAAAAAAACGCTAATTAGTGTTTACCAATACATGCTAATGCACTAAGAAGTCAAACCGGTCTCCCACTAAACAGCTGAGAGTAGGATGTCCTACAAAACTATGCAAATCTGATTTTACGTTAGATCAAAAGCCAGTATTATATTAAGGAAACACCTTATAAACTGCGTTCTACCTTGTGCAGGGCCTAAGGGCACCATGCATGATACAGGGATTTAAAGAGAGCCAAAGCAACCATGGCGGCACACCGTGTTCTGTGCTTCAGACTTGGGTGAATTAAAATCAAAATTCATATTCAGTTAAGAGGGGGTGTATGTAAGACCGGTACAATGAAAACTCTTATTCCTGTACTTGGACCATCACTACTCTCATCAGGAACCTCAACACAAGTGGGCAAACATTAGGCATTTCTGCTTTCTGATATAAAACAGTAAAAATGAGACCAAATTAATCAATTGAAATACATGCATGCTGCCCTTGCAGGGTAACATGAGGACACATTCCAGCTTTCCTTTATTTTACAGTTGCATCTGAGTAGATAGAAGGGCTAGCATAGAAAAGAGATCCCACTGTGAAATCGCGCAATGGGATGAACTCAAATGGCTGCAAACAATGTCACATTACATAAAACGCACTAAGCGATAGTCCATTATAATAAACACTTCATTGATCCTTCACCCATTCTACAAATAGCAGCTGATGGTGTTTTGGTAGTAGATGAAATGAGTGAAATCTGAACAGGAAGAACGAGAAACAATGTTACAAGAAGATCATAGATTGCCAAATAAAATGTTTACTCATACTAATTCCTGCCCTAATGGACTAGAGGGACTGCTGAAGCTTACTTAGTACAAGTTCTCCTGAGAGCTGGTAATAATGACATAAAAATTCAATTACAATCCGGCCATAAAAGTATTCTGGCTTCTCACATTGCACACATGGCTGAGCTTACATAATAGAAATGGCTGTCTAATAACATCATAATGATTTCTTTTAAAAGGTACTGATTAGTTAAGGTTTACAATAGCATTAGTAATCATTCTAGGAGTAGTCATGTAATCTATACTGCTCATATGAAATAAATGATTCACACATACATACACAGCACAGGAACGCTACAAAAGGGTATGTCCTCAAAACGAGATATTCCATCAGCAGGTATCAGCGTCCCAGTGTGTGCCAAGAAGACATTCCTCATACCATTACTCCACCTGCACCAGGCTAAAGTGCTGACACAGGACAGGAAAGGTTCTTGGTTCATGATGCTTGCCCAAAAATCTGGCCGTCCAATCAGCATAGTGCAAAAGAAATATGGATTCATCTGACCAATCACTGGTCTCAATGGTGTACGGCACAAGAAAGATGAGGCCAGAGATTGGCTGCAGACGTCAAGTGGGGTGTATATGGGCTGTGATTTCTGCAGCCTATAGAAAATATATATATCAGCAGAGATGCAATGCTGGAGTGTAGAGTATGTAATATTCAATTTTTTTTTAGCAGTGCAGATGCCTCTCTGTAGGGCTTTACATAAAAAAAGACAATGGCTTTAAGTGCAAAAAGGAAAACCTGGAGTAAACTATGCTACAAGCAGCTGCAAGAGAGACAGGGAGTGTTGTTGCATAGGGAGGGAGTATAAAGTGGGTGTTAAGAAAGCAAAAGGGTTATTCTCATGTTCATTGATGGGTAAAACAAGCAACTTTACAATTTGTTATTAAAGGGATTCTGTCATTAGGATCAACAATCCTAATCAGTCTATATGGGCATGTAGGTTATAGGAAGCTGAATAAAATGATACATTGATATCTGCAATCCGATGTCTGATTCCAGAGAAATGCACATTTTTCTTAATATGTAAATGAGCTGTTCAGGACTATCGGCCAGACACTGATCTGCATAAGAATCTGCCTCTAGAGATTATCTTAAAAGAAAGGTAACTGTCACGGCACTGTTGTACGATATCCTGGGGCTAGGGGCTCCATCCCTATCCCTAAAACTAGGGGCACGCTAGCTATCCCTGCTCCCTGGATTATTCTGATGGTGAAGATGCCGGGGCCACGTGCCTTGCTGAGCTCCTAAATAAGCTATTATTTGTCCCCTCGCTCACCCAGGAAAGTGGGGAGTTGCTGTATATACGAATACACAAGCCAGACTAAAAAGGGAAGACGTACAGGGATAAAAGGGAAAATCAAATAGGAGAGGATGAGGATATGCACTCCAAATCACCAAGTAATAGTCTTTAGAACAACACTCCAAATGCCTCCTCATACAACCAACACCTCCTAATCCAGAACCAGGCAGTATGAAACGAACACTGGCAATCTCTGATTGCCAGAGGCCAGTATATATAGCAGAAGAGAGTGGCCAACACTGAACAGCTGAAACCATAAAAGTAGGAAAGCTCAAGAAGCTCTCAACTGAACAGATTAGCCCCAGCACTGCTAACAGAAACCTTCACTGTTTAATGTGATAGTGAAGTGCTTCTAATCAGTGCAGCAGTATGTGAAATCAGACACCGCGGTCTGCTGGCCCCTCTCTGTCGTGGTAAACTGATGACAGTAGTGTTACCACTGTGAGACATATGACTGACATTTTGCTCTTCTATTCTTAATTAATGCTTCTTCAGCTTCCCCCACACTGGCCGCCTCTGAGATGGAAGGGCCAGTGCAGGAGATCTGAGCTTTGTCTCATTATAAACACATATGCAGCTCATCTGTCATATTTCTGTCACTGCAGAGCACGGCTTGATTACAACTAAGTATGTTCACACAGCTTCTTATTTACATAAAAAAGACTACGTTCTACAGTAACAGCAAATGCTATTATAAGGCTGTGTGCCCGCGATGCATTTTTTAAGCATTTCCGCAACGGCAAAAACGATGCAGAAAAGCTTAAAAAATACATGTGAAGAACTCTTCACATCCGCTTGTCCCTGGCAGGAAAAACGCATGTACAATCCGCATGTACAATCTGCATGCGTTTTTTCTGGGAGATGCAGAAACGCTCAGGAAAAAATCTGGAGCATTTCTGCATCGTGGGCACATAGCCTAATTCAGAGATCTGAATCATGTATCCACTTTTTTTTTTTTTCTTGACTGAATTTGAGCACTGCAGTGTTTTTGAAATCTGCAGCATGCAATATTTTCAGCGTTTTTACAGCATTTTTTTACCAATAGAAAGCAATGAAGAAGTGCAAAAGTGCTGCAAAAAACACAGCAAACAGGTTTTGCTATGTTTTTGCTGCATTTTTGGTGAATTAAACTAACTTTATTAAACATATACTGAGAAAATAAACACATGTAATCAACACCCAATAAATGCAGCTAAGAAAAAGTTGCAAAACCTGGATTTTGAACAGTGTTTTTATCGCCAAAAGAGAAATTAATGGCTGTAGAAATAAAATGCTGTAAAAACGCTGCATGTGAACATAGCCTAACACTTCTTTAGCTTTCATCTTACAGCCATCCGATGTAAAGGAAGGTCAGTACAGCTAAGCTGACAATACGGTGAGAGGAGAGCTACAGTATATCTGCAGATGTGTTTGTAATGAGACAAAGCTCAGCTCTGCTATACTGTGTTAGTTATAATGACACACAACTCTGTAGTAAGTTTAAGAAAGCAGACTGTCCGTTATTATAGATCTGTGTCCGGCCCATAGATCTTAACTGCTCATTTACATATAAAGAAAATCGTGGATTTTTCTGGAATAAATTAATAAAATTAATAATTTAATCTCAATAAAACACTCTACATGGGTCCCCAATGCTAGAGAAGAATATGTACCATTTCCCTTTTTAATGACAAATGTCATCTATTGGTTGGAACTTAACTATGTAGTTGGCATTGCCCCCTACTGACAGATAAGGATTGCTTTCAATATTAGTAACAATGGGCTTTTGTACTGCTTTCAGTTTGGCTCCAAAACTTGAACACAGCTAATTCCAAAACTGGCAAGTGACTGCGGGTGTTGCAAAGAAAATATAACTACTTGTTTGCTGGGACTTCCTTGTATATGTAGCTATGTATATAGCTAAGTGTATATAATTAAACATGGCAGAAAACTAAATATGCGATATATGGATACCCTAAATAATCCCGCACAGAGTAAAGGAACAAACCAATAGCAGAGCTGAGTTTGTCTTTGTGAGTAAAGCATTAGTGAGCATGTGCACATGTTAGCTGTGCAATAACTGTGGATGCATATGCTCACTAGCTCTTCATTCACATAGGCTTACTTTGGGACACAGAATCTCAGAATCATTAGGGGGGTTTAGCAGCTGGACCCCAACAGTCATCTTTCTAGTGGATAGGTGATAGATGTGCTTATGGGACATCTATCACATATCCATGGCCAGCAAAATGGCTCAGTAATTAGCACTGTTCCTTGGCAGTGTTGGGGTCCTTGGTTCATATCTGCAAGGAGTGTGTATGTTCTCCCCTTGTTTGCGTGGGTTTCCTCTTGGTTCTCTGGTTTCTTCCCACACTCCAAAGACATACTTAATGGTGCTATATAAAAAAAGTGAGCAAAATAAGTAAATAATAAAACCTGTTAGGCCACTAAATAAGATTCCTCACGTTTTCTTTATAGTGGTACCATACAGTATCACTGTTGGGTCACATATTACACGACTCTCTATAATATGCAGATTCAGACTGGCCCACAGGAGAACAGGTGGGCCCTTGTGCAGGAGTAAGTTAGTTACCCCCCCAACCAGTAGTTGTCCCAATACATATGATTCACTAAGCAGCGACAAAATCAGCATCTTATCATTCATTCATTCATTCAACAAATTACCCCGTGTGTTCTTATATAGAAGGTAAATTTCTGAATGAGGGCAATGTAATATTAGCTTGTAGCTAAACAGTGGACCTCCAGAGTCAATGATACTGGTGGGCCCTTGCCACCCAAATCCAACACGGATAGTATGTATAGTGCACGATTTTAGGACTATAAATATGAACCGGTGTACGATACAAGATGTGGCTCTGATGCCATATTATTGTGACATTTCTACAATGACAACAGAGCACGTTGAATAAGTTGAGCAAATTAGAAAATGTGATAAAACTACACACAGACATTCAAGCTGGGTATTTGTATACACTGGAGAAAATTTGCACAAGATCTAAACATCAGTTTCAGTTTCTCTCATCTGTAACACATTATCGCAGTTGTCCATTCTGTAATATGCCACACCAGGGCCACTTTAAAGATATTGGATACGTTGTATTAATGCATGCATTCACAAGTTGCAGTCATATTAGCGACAGTTTCCAGCATTTGTGAGTAAATTGTTTAAAAAAATAAATGTATATAAAGAAGATATTGTGCATTGAGGCCTACTATGGAGAAATGTGTACAGAACACCCTTTTCTCTCCCAGATGCAATGCTTTTAGAGGAAAGTTCCATACAAATGGAATGATTTGGTTTCAGGACCTCGGTATTAAATGGGAGGTATATGGCTGTACAGTACAGGCCTATGAATCTCTATGGGATCCCTATAATGGATGTGTACAGCACTGAGCTTTAATCCGGCCTCAGATCCAAGAAGCAGCTTGTCATGTGGTAAACTAAGTAAATGGAAAGTTTTCATTTCACAAAGGACAGTATCTATATTTTACTGTGTGTCTGCAAAATGTAAAACACTAGATGAAAATATGATGATGAAGTGACACTCCATAAATGCGGCTGGTTGGCACCACATCCACAGTTTCTCTTTAACCTAGATTGTAGTTGAAGAAAAAATGCTGAGGTGTTCAAGTCCCGAGCTGAAAAAATGAATCCCTGTAAAAACAGGAGGAAAGGAGAACAAGTCTGTACTTAAATCATTCCAGATGGGAACATTTCCATATTGAACAAACCACCCAGAAACTGCAAGAGATGAAAACACCACTCTAACCATTGCTGTTGGGAGAAGGAGCCTTCAACTATGAGAGACCAGGAGCAATTTGCAAAAGAAGAGCGCTCCAAAATTCCAGCTGAGAGGCGTAAGAAGCTTGTTGATGGTTATAGGAAGTGAATGACTACAGTTATTTATTCCAAAGGGTATGCCACCAAATATTAACCCCTTCACCACTGGGCCATTTTCCGTTTTTGCGATTTCGTTTTTTGCTCTTCTTCTTCTTCCCAGTGGTAACTTTTTTATTTTTTGGCCAATATGGCCATGTGAAGGCTTATTTTTTTGTGGGACAAGTTGTACTTTTGAACGACAACATTGGTTTTACCAGATTGTGTACTGGAAAAAAAAAAATAATTCCAAGTGAGGTGAAATTGCAAAAAAAGTGCAATTCCATAGGTTTTTTTTTTTTACCATGTTCACTAAATGCTAAAACTGACCTGCCATTATGATTCTCCAGGTCATTATGAGTTTGTAGATACAAAACATGTATAGGTTCTTTTTTATTTAAGTAGTGAAAAACAAATCCAAAGTATGTTTCAAAAAAAAAAAAGTCGCCATTTTCCGAGACCTGTAGCATCTCCATGTTCATTTTTGCGCATTGAGCTGACGTTTTAATCGATACCATTCTGGGTTAGATACGATGTTTTGATCGCCCGTTATTGCATTTTATTGCAATGTTGCAGCAACCAAAAAACTCTTGTTAAGTTGTTTACCGATTTGCTTAATTCTTTTTATATATTGATAGATCGGGCGATTCTGAACGCGGCGATACCAAATGTGTATAGTTGATTTTTTTTATTGTTTTATTTTGAATGGGGCAAAAGGGGGGTTATTTAAACTTTTAGATTTTTTTTATATTTTTAAAAACATTTTTACTGTCTTCAACAGTCTCCATAAGAGATTATAAGCTGCGATCATCAGATCGCCTGTGTGTAGCAGAATTGCTCACTTGCTATGAGCACCGACCGCTGGGCTGGGCGGCGCTCATAGCATCCTAGCAATGACAACCGCAGGAGTCTCCTGCAGTCCCCGAGTTGTCATGCCAACCCATCGGCAAACCGCGGTCATATGACACGGGCGCCGATGGACGGTACTAGTGACGTCCTTCCGCCGCGGCCATGTTAAATGCGGATCGCCATTCCTCCCGCAGCTACATTTAGTAGTAATTATTAACCTTCTCACATTATGACCTGTGGTCATTAATGATTTCTAATCTCAAATCTCTCTCACAGGGCACTGACCACACCTGTATTATGCTTTCTATCAAAAATTCTGATAATCTTAAACATCAAGAACAGTATAATCTGCATATTTTACCATCAGAAATGCCAATTGTCGCCATCAAAAAAGATTATTACATAAGTATTAATACAGGATTAAAAAAAATATCCATATACCCTTTATCCAACTGAAAACACAATGTACTTGCTCATTGATAACACCATGATGAAAGAAACACCTACGCTGATGAATAAACCTTCTCATACTGCAGGACCTTGAACTTTCCATATTCACTGTGTACTGGAGTCAATAAAAGCAATAAAAACAAACCTGCAATAAGATAACAACTTTCAGCTATACAAGACTAAACACACCCAATGTTTAGCATCTTATCTCTAATATATACAAACTAGAGGGCGGACAATCCTGCGGATGACCATGGTGGCCTAGAAAAGGCGTACTAGATCCTGGAATGGAAGGGGGGGTGTTGGTGCTGCTAATTTGAAAATCAAATACCAACGCCCTTCCATAAGGCCAGCCTGCACTAGCCACCTGTCAGATACAATGACTGACTATATTGTGCCAGCACTTACAGGCTGTAGTTGATGTAGTTGACAGAAGAATGGCGATTTTTCATTTTCATTTTTTCAAAAGCCATAAATTTTTTATTTTTCTGTCAATATGGCCATGTGAGAGCTTGTTTTTTGCGGGACGAGTTGTACTTTTGAATGACACTATTGTTTTTACAATATACAGTTATATGAAAAAGTTTGGGCACCCCTATTAATCTTAAGCTTAATGTTTTATAAAAATTGGTGTTTTTGCAACAGCTATTTCAGTTTGATATATGTAATAACTGTTGGACACAGTAATGTTTCTGCCTTGAAATGAGGTTTATTGTACTAACAGAAAATGTGCAATCTGCATTCAAACAAAATTTGACAGGTGCATAAGTATGGGTACCCTTATCATTTTCTTGTTTTAAATACTCCTACCTACTTTTTACTGACTTACTAAAGCACTTTTTTTGGTTTTGCAACCTCATTGAGTTTTGAACTTCATAGCCAGGTGTATGCAATCATGAGAAAAGCTACTTAAAGTGGCCACTTGCAAGTTGTTCTCCTGTTTGAATCTCCTCTGAAGAGTGGCATCATGGGCTCCTCAAAACAACTGTCAAATGATCTGAAAACAAAGATTATTCAACATAGTTGTTCAGGGGAAGGATACAAAAAGCTGTCTCAGAGATTTAACCTGTCAGTTTCCACTGTGAGGAACATAGTAAGGAAATGGAAGAACACAGGGACAGTTCTTGTTAAGGCCAGAAGTGGCAGGCCAAGAAAAACATCAGAAAGGCAGAGAAGAAGAATGGTGAGATCAGTCAAGGACAATCCTCAGACCACCTCCAGAGAGCTGCAGCATCAACTTGCTGCAGATGGTGTCACTGTGCATCGGTCAACTATACAACGCACTTTGCACAAGGAGAAGCTGTATGAGAGAGTGATGCAAAAGAAGCCGTTTCTGCAAGCACGCCACAAACAGAGTCGGCTGAGGTATGCAAAAGCACATTTGGGGAAGCCAATTTCTTTTTGGAAGAAGGTTCTGTGGACTGATGAAACCAAGATTGAGTTGTTTGGTCATACAAAAAGGCGTTATGCATGGCGGCAAAAAAACACAGCATTCCAAGAAAAACACTTGCTACCAACAGTAAAATTTGGTGGAGGTTCCATCATGCTTTGGGGCTGTGTGGCCAATGCCGGCACCGGGAATCTTGTTAAAGTTGAGGGACGCATGGATTCCACACAGTATCAGCAGATTCTTGACAATAATGTTCAAGAATCAGTGTTAAAGTTGAAGTTACGCAGGGGATGGATCTTTCAGCAAGACAATGATCCAAAACACCGCTCCAAATCTACTCAGGCATTCATGCAGAGGAACAATTACAATGTTCTGGAATGGCCATCCCAGTCCCCAGACCTGAATATCATTGAACATCTGTGGGATCATTTGAAGAGGGCTATCCATGCTCGGCGACCATCAAACTTAACTGAACTGGAATTGTTTTGTAAAGAGGAATGGTCAAAAATACCTTCATCCAGGATCCAGGAACTCATTAAAAGCTACAGGAAGCGACTAGAGGCTGTTATTTTTGCAAAAGGAGGATCTACTAAATATTAATGTCACTTTTCTGGTGAGGTGCCCATACTTATGCACCTGTCAAATTTTGTTTGAATGCAGATTGCACATTTTCTGTTAGTACAATAAACCTCATTTCAAGGCAGAAACATTACTGTGTCCAACAGTTATTACATATATCAAACTGAAATAGCTGTTGCAAAAACACCAATTTTTATAAAACATTAAGCTTAAGATTAATAGGGGTGCCCAAACTTTTTCATATAACTGTACTGTGCTGGAAAACGGGAAAAAAATTGCAAGTGAGGTGAAACTGCACAAAAAGTGCAATTCCACAGTTGTCTTGTTTTTTTTTTTCATTTACCATGTTCACTATATGGTAAAACTAACCTAGTAATATGATTCTCCAGGTCAGTATGAGTACGTAGATACCAAACATGTAAAGGTTATTTTTTATTCAAGTGGTGAAAAAAAATTCAGAAATTTGTATAAAAAAAGGTTTCGTCTTGGTCGCCATTTTCTGAGACCCGTAGTGTTTTAATTTTTGGGGATCTGGGGCTGGGTGAAGGCTTATTTTTTGCGCCCCGAGCTGATGTTTTTATTGATACCATTTTGGGATAGATACAATGTTTTGATCGCCTTTCATTGCATTTTATTGCAATGTTGTGGTGATCAAAAAACAGTTTAGATTTTTTTCTCGTTACACTGCTTAATAATCGGATTAATTTACTTTATATTTTGATACATTGGATATTTCTGAACGTAGCGATGCCAAATGTGTATTTTTTTTTTCGGTTTTATTTTTAATGGGGCAAAAGGAGGGTGATTGAACTTGTGTTTTTTGAATTTTTTAATATGTTAAAAATGTTTTTTTGTTTTTTTTACTTTTTAATTTATTTAACAGTTCCCTTAGGAGACTTGTAGCAGGCATTTTACGATTGTCTGTGCTATATGTATAGCAAAAATCACGATATCCTATGAACACCGGCTAGGAGCTGGCATTCATAGGAGCATTGTGATGATAGGCACAAGGATGTTCTGCAGACGCCCCCGATTCTTGACAGCCCATTGGCGCCCCAGGATCACGTGACAGGTGCGCCGATGGGTGGGGTTTGTGATGCGCTTCTCGCCGGCACGTGTTAAATGCTGCTGTCAGTGACACATCCTCGGATACAACCGTGGTTGTTAGAGGCACTTGATGGCTAGTTAAATCAGCAATCAAGTGCCGGGAAAGATGCAGGCTCAGCGCCAGAGCCTGCATCTTTCCCCGCACTTGATTGCTGATTTAATAGGCAGGGACACAGCTGATGATGCTAATATACGTCTATCAGTCTTAAAGGTATTAAAAATTAAAACAACGTTTACTATTTATTTGATCAATCAATAGTACACATGAAGATAGGCAATAATAAGGAGATGGCAGCTGCTATGTATACACTTCTATGTATAGGGAGGAGATAGAGGTAGAGCTCCTCCCCTTCCTATCTAAATAGGAAATGAGAGCTGCTACTGATGAGATTCTATCTTAGTAATGGGGAAAGTCTGTCTTCACTGAATACAGATTTTACCTCAGAATTGAGAATTTTGATAATGACTGATCAATTCTGGCAGACAAGGGAGCAGATTTCTATTATAAGATATATTACAAAGTTTCTTATTTTCACATGTCCTATTGATTTATGAAATAAAAATTAAAATGACGGTTACTCTTTAACACCAATCATTTTCTCACCATAGTCTCTGATTCCTTACTGTAATCCATGGCCGGGTAATAATACCAAGGGACTACTGAAATCTCTACTACAATGAGCTAATGATTTCTGTCTATTTTTGGCACGACTACAGGAATCTGCTATGTAATTATTTCGTCAGCGCCACCAGAAAGATCATAAATCCTGTATCGCTGTTAGGGCCCGAAACCCAAAACCTATTGCATGTAATGGAAGATGCTCGGGAACCATAACTCTACATTATTATTAACCCATGGCAGTGGGACCAATATACACATGTAATGAGTATTCCTCCAACAATCTTGAAATATTGTAAGTTTTCAACGCAGTTCTCAAGGGTCTTTTGCTTGCCAGGGTTTTAGGGAAATTCTGTTCATTATCTGGATTATTTTTCAATTCCACAATAAATAAGGTCGGAGAATTTAAAACTGTTTTCTCTCAAGATAAAAGCAAGGTGGTGTGATAAACCCTTGCTCCCATCTACCAATTTACAATTGGTAGGTTTCTCAAAGATCTCACAGGCAAAATTTGATTGTACAGGTGGCGCACATATAATATATTGTGTATAATTAGAGGGAACTTGTCATCTGTTTTATGCTGCCGAAACTACAGGCTGCAAAATTGAAGCCAGAGGTAAATTTTTTTCTGAAACGCTCTGGCATTTCAGAGAATATATAGTTAGATGACCTGGCTAGAGACCAACTAGTCCAGCTCGACCCTTGACTGGCTCTTCCAGAGCTGCTGCAGGTTATTGAAAGAGAAATTCTACTGTGCATACCAAGCACCTGACAGATCGTGCAAGGGACCATAGCCGGAGACTAAACTGGTCCGTTACAGTCCCTGGCAGACTCTTTCCAGCGCCGAGCAGGTGATTAATAGGTCTCTCCCATGTATTTATTTGGGGAGACCTGTCAGTCACCTGCAGCAGCGATGAAATCAAGCAGCTAGGAGCAGTGCGGACTAATTACCCGACCCCGGCTTGGTCCTCTAATTAGATTTTCTCTCAAATGCTGGAGCATGTCAGAGAAAAATACAGGTGCATCTCACTAAATTAGAATATCAAAAAGTTAATTTATTTCAGTTCTTCAATGCAAAAAGTGAAACTCATATTATATAGAGTCATTACAAACAGAGTGATCTATTTCAAGTGTTTATTTCTAATAATGTTGAGGATTATGGCTTACAGCCAATGAAAACACAAAAGTCATTATCTCAGTAAATTAGAATACTTTATAACAACAGCTTGAAAAATGATTTTAAAATCTGAAATGTATGTTCAGTAAATGCACTCAATACTTGGTCGGGCCTCCTTTTGCATCAATTACTGCATCAATGTGGGGTAGCATGGAGGTGATCAGCCTGTGGCACAGCTGAGGTGTTATGGAAGCCCAGGTTGCTTGTAATACATCAGTGCAGAAGACGAGGACACAGCGGTAACTTAACCAAAGATTATTTATTACCCTAACACAGTAATCTGATTGATTAGGATACAAAATTTAACAAGGTTAGCAGATTACTAGAGACTAGTGTTGAGCGAGTATGTTCTGTTCCGAGTATGCTCGGGCCGAGGGCCGAGTATTTATAGCTGCTCGGTGATGTGTTTGAATCGTTCCCGTGTGCATGATTTGCAACGGTTTGACAGCTTTATTACATGTGAGGAATGTGTAAGAAATAGACATTCCTCACATGTAATAAAGCTGTCAAACAGTAGCAAATCATGCACACGGGAGCGATTCAAAACACATCACCGAGCAGCTGTAAATACTCGGAGGTCGGCCCGAGCATACTCGGCAAAAGAGTTGATAGAACATACTCGCTCAACACTACTAGAGACCAATAAAATGTTTTGCAATTTAAACATAAGTTACTTCTTCAGATAGAAGTGTGGCACCCCTGCGGGTTCAGTCGCCACAGAGGTACTGCATCTCATCCAGAGGTGTGGTATCTCACACTCAGGTAAGGAGGGAGTACTGCCCAGGACCCAAACACCTGCATCCAACACTACACTACTCCAGACCAGCAGGAGGGGCAAGATGCGCTGCTCCTCTGCTGAGCCCTGTCCCTGGCTGGAGTGGGGGGAACCATGTAGTGGGTGTGGGTGGAGGGAGGAGTTTAGGGGAGCACTTCAGCAGGTGTATAAGAAGGGATGGAACCATCTAGAAGGGTTCCAGTCAGAGGAGGACAGTGAGTGGGAGTAGCTCTGCTCAGGCAGAGCAGGCCTAGTGAGAGGCCCAGGAGGTGAGACTGACTGAAGAGCGGAGATGAGCAGGAAAGAAGGCTCGAAGAAGGAAAGAGGGGATCCTAGGGGTACGGGAAGTGCTGGAGGCCACCCGTGCGCCCGAATCTACCAGGAAGTGGAGGGATCAGGCCGCAGAGGGGACCGGCCCCTAACTAGTGAGAATTGCAACGTTCAACTAGAAACCGGAGGCTTCTGTACTTTTAGGGTGCAGTTGCCACAGCCACAATTACATCGCCGAAAAGGTGGGACTGCAGGTCGCCCGACAAGATCCGAGACTACTGGCTCGGGACACTGATTGTGAAGCGCAGGGCAGGAGGGTGAGGGCCAGCGCAGGAAGACGACTGAGAAAGGCACACAGAAGGGGGTCCCATTATGTGCTCCTGAATTATCTGAGGGATTGCTGAACCCCTTCCTTGGTGAACACAGGACGACGTGGGCGGTTATAATCCAGAAAGTGTAACCTGAGGAACTTAACAACTGTGAGTAAACCCTGAAGACTGCATCCCACTGTCTCTGTGAATTATTAGCTGTGCCATCATCCCCTGCACCACACTGCACAACAACATCTACCTCATCTATAATCACCGCAGCAACGCCCTGGAGCTTAGCTCTACCTGTGGAGAGCTGAACCAACTCTGCTGCATTAACAACAGCTCCAGAGGATCTGCACAGCAGCAGCGGCTCCCTATAGCTGCATACCACAGGTGGCGTCACGAACATAAACTATAAAAACTATAATCCTTTTCTTAAAAACTCCTTTTTTTTACCGCCCTGGGTCACGGACTGGGTCACCGCCACTGTGACATCTCCCCTAGCAACGACCGGCCCGGCACCGAGTACCCCACAGCCCAGGGGGCGCGTCATTAACAATTATAACAATTAAACCCTATTATACACGGCACTGAACATTTATAATAGATACAAGGGTCTCTATTCTATTACTACGTCCAATGGTGCGTCACAGTCAGCCTTGTACCTGTCACCATCATTACCCCGTCACTCTGGTGGTAATGACACATGTTGTCCAGGCCCTAACGGGAGTCTATGCCAATACACAGTTAAGCCACAAGTCCCTTCTTGGTGGATCTCCTCTAGCACATGCTGCACTGGCCGCCTCAGTACTCTGAAGCACGGCCCCAGTCCGCTGTGTACCGTAATTCTGTCACTCAAGTCACGGATCTCACGAAAGTCCCTCCAACACTATCTGCTCACTTTCTGAGCTCAGGTCATGCTCACTCAGCTTTGGCCCCAGTCAGTCATTCAGTCCTTCTCTGGGTTCTGGCTCCAGTTTGTGCACTCGATTCTTTACTTGGGTCTGGTCACTCACAATGGCGGTTATAAGCCAACTCTGCTGCACCACACGTCCATCCTGCTACAGGTTTAGGCACAGACTTCTCCCCTACACTGCCCTCCTGGGCCTTTTATAATTACTAACTGCACTACAGCTATCTCCTGACATGGTGTCTCCTCCAATCTCTCCCCCCAGGGAACATGCACTTCACTCTTCAGTTCCTGCTGATGTAATTCTCTCTTCTTTCCCTTTCCTATCATCTTTGACCAGCAGATAGCGGTGTTTACCTGCAGACACTCTGTTAGGCAGTAACTGTGTGAGTCTTATCACTTATCCATCTCCTTACAGCTGCACAGGCTGCACCAATTATATGTTTGCCCCTGCTTACAATTAATGCTAAATTAATATAACCATAGGAAACTAATAAGGATTACAATTATGATACTTTAAAGGAACCACAAACGTTAGCCTAACTATCTACAGTCATAAGACTGTGTCCTCCTTAACCAAATTCCAGTCCAAGCATTTATCATTGTAATGTTACATACTGTAATCTCATCCATACATCAGGACGGATGCCAAATGTCTAACTTAATAGCAAAAATGAACTGTGGGATAAGGTCAATGTTATAAACACAACTGGTGGGAATAAGGTCCATTTACTTTCAATTTGGCATTGAAACTCTGTCTATATAACTTTGAAAAAGACACATACAATTCAACCCAATTCAACAAGCCTGTTGAATCTGCTTCCAAGAGAAAATATACTCATGATGACATTGCAGTCCCCTTCTCCCTCAAGCAATTTGCAGAATTTCCTGCTACGAAGCCATTACAGAATTTAATAGGCATCTGGTCAGTCAACTACAAAAAAAAATACAACTTGTAGAATGGCTTGAAAAGTATCCGTCGTTTTAATTTTTATTTCAGAAAGCAATAGTACACACAAAAATAAGCTTTGTAATATATCTCATCAGAAAAATTTGCTTCTTTCTCCTCCAGAACTGATCATTCATTCTCAATTCAGAGATAAAATCTGTATTCAGTGAAGACAAATTTCGCCATAAATGAGATAAATTACTACTCATTGGATCATATGCAGAGAGGAGGAGGAGGAGGAGGAGGAGGAGGAAGAATTAAAGTGTAACTGTCGTTTCAGGAGAACTTGCAGCAGGATGTCCATGACTGTCTCCCTCCTCCTCCTCCCCTCAGCATATAAGCACCAACTGTCATCTCCTATATCATTAATGGTCAGGAGAAAATGAAAGGATTCATCCAGTCAGTTCAGCGCTCCCAGGAGACAGGCACCAGGCGGAGGTATTAAAAGTCTTCAGAAATTTACTTAGATAAAAATCATCATAAAAAAAGATACATAGAACAACGCGTTTCGGCTATATATTGGTACAGAATAGACTTCCTCAGGTAAGATATTGCTTTTCATTAATGGGGAAGTCTGTATACACTAAGGACAGATTTTTCTTCCCCATGATTGAGAATGAAAAATCAGTCCAGGAGGAGAAAAAAAATGATTTCTCTGATAAGATATTTAACAAAGTTGCTTATTGTCATGTTTACTATTGATTTATGAATATAAATTAAAACGACTGTGACACTTTAAGTAACAGCTTTATTGCACTTCTAATAAAAAATTTAGGATCTAACCTGTCAGGAGCTAAAATAGTCTTAATTATCCAAGGAAGGTAAGCGGTCACTGACATAAACTGGTTCTAGAAATTCTGTGGTCTCTGTCAAGGATTACTTTTTCTAGACCAGATGGAAAAGTGAATAATGTAATGTTTACTAGCCTTCCATATTATATAATGAACTAGTTATTTACCAAAAGGTACTATTCTATGCAGTTTGAAAAAGTAACGTAATGGACTTCAAATACATCAATAGGGCTCATAAAAGATGTCTTATACGTCATGTATACTGTAAAATGGAAGCCGTTAAATGTAATCTGTCAGCAGAATTTGCCTGAAAAGGCCCTTAAAAAATACTAAAGAAAAATTACCACATGCACTGCAATGTCAAAACAACTTGCTGTGTATAAGTTCAGCTTTTTTTAGTTTCTATCAACTGCTTCATGCATTGAAAGCAGAAAAGAGGCTAAAAGAAGAGACCTGGTCATTCTTCAAGCTGCTAACTAATATATATTTATAGCAAAAGCAAAGGAAATCTCCGCTAGTGTTTTTCTGAAGCATCTTCAGCCAGTGTCTGAAAGACATGTACATGTCAAGTCTCTCAGTCTTAGTGTCCCCCCTCCCTGCTGCGGAAATCTCGCTATGCTCAGTAAAAGCGGCAGCGGTTAGGCAGGTTCGGTGGACAGAGACTGAATACACTTTCACTCATGAGCTCTCATTCTTGAACGGATCTCAACAATTTTTTAACAGTATTAAATGTTTACTTTAATATTAGTAGTTGAAAATCGATGTGAGATTCGTGTAAGAATAGCTGTGTAAGTAAGTACACCAGCATTGTTGGGTCTAAGATATCTAATTAATAACATATGCAGGTTGTATTATGACATCTGGTGACCTCCTCTTACATTTCCATTAGAAAGCTATAGACTAGGCTTTATGGGTGTCTATAATCAGAAGAGTAGGCTAAAACATTCTATAGTTTACAAAAATACACTGCATGTAATACTATCAGATTCCTGAGTATCTACAGTCTTTTTTTATCGGTAAGAGACTAACATACAACTGAACAAATATATAGGAGTCCATAATATTTTCTGAATAATACCTATAAAAACAGAACTTGAAGCTATTTGTAGCTATAAGTAGAGAAATTAGAAGATCTAGCAATGCAGGAATGGCCAATAAAATATAGCTTTTATTTATACTTATATTTTTTATTGCAACATGATACAGGTGCATCTCACTAAATTAGAATATCATCAAAAAGTTAATTTATTTCAGTTCTTCAATACAAAAAGTGAAACTCATATTATATAGATTCATTACAAACAGTGATCTATTTGAGGTGTTTATTTCTGTTAATGTTGATGATTATGGCTTACAGCTAATGAAAACACAAAAGTCATTATCTCAGTACATTAGAATAATTAACAAAAAACACCTGCAAAGGCTTCCTAAGGGTTTAAAAAGGCCCCTTAGTCTGTTTCAGTAGGCTCCACAATCATGGGGCAGACTGCTGACTTGACAGATGTCCAGAAGGCAGTCATTGACAGAGTCCACAAGGTCACATAGTTCCAATTTTCATTTGGAAATCAAGGTCCCAGAGTCTGAAGGAAGAGTGGAGAGGCACACAATCCACGCTGCTTGAGGTCTAGTGTGAAGTTTCCACAATCAGTGATGGTTTGGGGAGCCATGTCATCTACTGGTGTAGGTCCACTGTGTTTTATCAAGACCAAAGTCAGCGCAGCCGTCAACCAGGAAATTTTAGAGCACTTCATGCTTCCACACTGCCAAAAGTACCAATACCTGGTTTAAAAACAACAGTATCACTGTGCTTGATTGGCCAGCAAACTCACCTGACCTTAACCCCATAGATTTGGGTATTGTCAAGAGGAAGATGAGAGACATCAGACCCAATAATGCAGCTGAAGGCTGCTATCAAAGCAACCTGGGCTTCCATAACACCTCAGCAGTGCCACAGACTGATCGCCTCCATGCCACGATACATTGAGGTAGTAATTGATGCAAAAGGAGCCGACCAAGTATTGAGTGCATTTACTGAACATACATTTCAGTAGGCCAACATTTTGGATTTTAAAAACATTTTTCAAGCTGTTGTTCTAAAGTATTCCAATTTACTGAGATAATGACATTTGTGTTTTCATTGGCTGTAAGCCATAATCATGAGGGTTCAGGGCTGGCCGCACAAGGACCGGGGACTACGGCCTCAGGACTGGCCGCACAAGGACCGGGTACTACGGCCTCAGGACTGGCCGCACAAGGACCGGGGACTATGGCCTCAGGACTGGCCGCACAAGGCCAAAGCTATTGGGAGCCATCTTGCAGGTGTACTCCTATTCTAAATGCTCCGCTGACTACAGGAGAGAATGGCAGCGGAGCGAAGCTGCAGGGATCCATCCTCTACTTACTGCCCGGCATTTTCTGTCCGACACAGACGCGTGCAGCTTGATGACGTCAGCAAGCAGCGCACGCCTGTATCAGAAAGAAAGTTTCCGGTGACAATGCTGCAGGGGAATGGGCAAAGAGGGGAGTGTATTTTTTTTTTTTTTTATCCAATACACTGGGGAGAGGACACAGATGTGTGGTATGGGAGAGCAATGATGAGGGGGTGATGAGGGGGTGATGTGGGAAAGCAGTGATGAGGGTGGTGTGGTGTGGGAAAGCAGTGATGAGGGTGGTGTGGTGTGGGAGAGCAGTGATGAGGGTGGTGTGGTGTGGGAGAGCAGTGATGAGGGTGGTGTGGTGTGGGAGAGCAGTGATGAGGGTGATGAGGGTGGTGTGGGAGAGCAGTGATGAGGGTGATGAGGGTGGTGTGGTGTGGGAGAGCATTGATGAGGGTGATGAGGGTGGTGTGGTGTGGGAGAGCAGCGATGAGGGTGATGAGGGTGGTGTGGTGTGGGAGAGCAGCGATGAGGGTGATGAGGGTGGTGTGGTGTGGGAGAGCAGCGATGAGGGTGATGAGGGTGGTGTGGTGTGGGAGAGCAACGATGAGGGTGATGAGGGTGGTGTGGTGTGGGAGAGCAGCGATGAGGGTGATGAGGGTGGTGTGGTGTGGGAGAGCAGCGATGAGGGTGGTGAGGGTGGTGTGGTGTGGGAGAGCAGCGATGAGGGTGGTGTGGTATGGGAGAGCAGTGATGAGGGTGGGGTGCTGTGGGAGAGCAATCGTGGGGGTGCTGTGGGAGAGCAATCGTGGGGGTGCTGTGGGAGAGCAATCGTGGGGGTGCTGTGGGAGAGCAATCGTGGGGGTGCTGTGGGAGAGCAATCGTGGGGGTGCTGTGGGAGAGCAATCGTGGGGGTGCTGTGGGAGAGCAATCGTGGGGGTGCTGTGGGAGAGCAATCGTGGGGGTGCTGTGGGAGAGCAATCGTGGGGGTGCTGTGGCAGAGCAATCGTGGGGGTGCTGTGGCAGAGCATTCGTGGGGGTGCTGTGGGAGAGCATTCGTGGGGGTGCTGTGGGAGAGCAATCGTGGGGATGCTGTGGGAGAGCAATCGTGGGGATGCTGTGGGAGAGCAATCGTGGGGGTGCTGTGGGAGAGCAATCGTGGGGGTGCTGTGGGAGAGCAATCGTGGGGGTGCTGTGGGAGAGCAATCGTGGAGGTGGGAGAGCGCAATCATGAGTGTGATGGGGTGATGTGTGAGAGCAAAGATGGGGGTGGTGTGTGAGAGCAATGATGGGGGTGGTGTGGGAGAGCAATGATGGGGGTGGTGTGGGAGAGCAATGATGGGGGTGGTGTGGGAGAGCAATGATGGGGGTGGTGTGGGAGAGCAATGATGGGGGTGGTGTGGGAGAGCAATGATGGGGGTGGTGTGGGAGAGCAATGATGGGGGTGGTGTGGGAGAGCAATGATGGGGGTGGTGTGGGAGAGCAATGATGGGGTGGTGTGGGAGAGCAATGATGGGGGTGGTGTGGGAGAGCAATGATGGGGGTGGTGTGGAACAGCAATGATGGGGGTGGTGTGGAACAGCAATGATGGGGGTGGTGTGGGACAGCAATGATGGGGGTGGTGTGGGACAGCAATGATGGGGGTGGTGTGGGACAGCAATGATGGGGGTGGTGTGGGACAGCAATGATGGGGGTGGTGTGGGACAGCAATGATGGGGGTGGTGTGGGACAGCAATGATGAGGTGGTGTGGGACAGCAATGATGGGGTGGTGTGGGACAGCAATGATGGGGGTGGTGTGGGACAGCAATGATGGGGGTGGTGTGGGAGAGCAATGATGGGGGTGGTGTGGGAGAGCAATGATGGGGGTGGTGTGGGAGAGCAATGATGGGGGTAGTGTGGGAGAGCAATGATGGGGGTGGTGTGGGAGAGCAATGATGGGGGTGGTGTGGGAGAGGATGGGAGTGGTGTGGGAGAGCAATGATGGGGGTGGTGTGGGAGAGCAATGATGGGGGTGATGTGGGAGAGCAATGATGGGAGTGGTGTGAGAACAATGATGAGGGTGGTGGGGGAGAGCAATGATGCGGTGGGAGAGAGGACACTGAGGTTTGAAGGGGGTGGTGGGAGAGGACACTGGTGTGGTGTTGAAGAGCAATGATGGGGTGGTGTGGGAGAGCAATGATGGGGTGGTGTGGGAGAGCAATGATGGGGTGGTGTGGGAGAGCAATGATGGAGGTGGTGGGAGATGGGCAATGATGGAGGGGTGGTGGGAGATGGGCAATGATGGAGGGGTGGTGGGAGATGGGCAATGATGGAGGTGGTGGGGAATAACAATGATGAGGGTGGGGAACAACAATGATGAGGGTGGGGGAGAGGACACCGAGGTGTGGGAGAACAATGATGGGGGTGGTGGGGGAGAGCAATGTTAGGGTTAAGGTGCATAGGACACTTTATAATGAATTGAAAGGTGGGAGAAGATGCTGTCAGGGATTTGTAATGAATTGGGAGGTAGCTGAGGATGCTCAGTACCTGATAATGTCTTCTCCCACCTCCAAATTCATTATGATGCTATCAAGATCTTATAATGAATGGGTGGGGGCACATGACAGGGAATAAGGCTATGTGCACACATTCAGGATTTGTAGGAGAAAATTCTGCTGCATATCCTAATGTGTTGGCAGGAAGAACGCTGCGTAAAATAATTTTTTTGTCACGTTTTTGACTTGCTTTTGTTACTTATTTTCCCCCACTCATTAGTATGTCACAGTTAACTGGGGACAGTCACAGAGACTGAATAATTAATATTATTGGGCTGCTGAGATTATAGTTAATGGGGGGCACAGTGCTGCTTATCACTTTATATTTGATTGGTGCGTGGTTAATAGTATATTAATGGTGGGGTACATATCTGTATTCAGGGGCGCAGTGCATGTATACAATATATGTGACCTTGTTATCTTCAGGGCTGCGGTGATCATCGTGACAAGATGGACAAGTCATGGCTGGGAGATGTCGGCTGACCAGATGGAGAAGAAACAGCAGAAAACTACTCTAATCAGACGAGACATCAGCTGTAAGTTCATGGATGTAAATATTATTCTATATCCGCACTATGTGATAATGTTATCTGTAAAATCCCTTAGGGCACATTCTCACATTCGTGTGATATGTCTATGTGATGCCAGATTTGTTTTATTGGACAGCACAAGGACTTGTAGAGTTTTATAGATTCATTCACACATCTGTGAAAATCACGGATCTGAGAATGAGATCCGTGAGGGTCAGAGAATATCCTGTTCTGATTTTGAGGATTAGAATAGGGCATGCTCAATGCGTCTGTAAAAGCGGGCAGCACACTGACACAGTGTCACGGGTGTGTTACCACGAAGATCGTCACGAGTACACAGCCTGACTTCTCGCAGCTGACTTGTTGGTGCTTTGTGTTTTCTCGGCAGTGAAGGAGTTAATTCTCTCTCTCTCTGGGCTAGCTGAGGTCCAGCCTCGCCCAGCTGCAATCAATGCTTCGTTAGTGAGACTCCTTTATATTCCTGCAGGTCTGTTTGTGAGGTGTCGGTGAAAGCTTTTCATTCTGACTTACAGAGCGGATCGTGGTGTTTGGAGTTGCTGAGTTAAGTGTATTTGGAAGTGTTATTTCCCTTTCCTCGCTTTATCATTTATCTCCTTTCCCGTTGGTGTTCCCTCTGTTGTAGTTGTGTTGAAGTTGTATGCAAGGTGGTTTTGGTTTTTCCCTTGTACTGTCTCGTTCGTCTAAATACTGTGTGTGGGCATATTATTGCTGGTTCCCAATTGTTGTGATCGGGGTCCTTCTCAGGACTAGATTACTGTGGTGCAGGGATCCTCAGGAGGTAGGGGTTACGCTGGCGGCCTGGACCTCTGTACCTTTAACAGTACCTCCAGGATGAGGGATTAGTCAGGGCCCCAGCTTAGGGTCAGCTTAGGCCCCCTACCTCCAGTATTCTGTGACAGTGTGACATTTTCACCGACCAACTTAGTTTTTCTCCAGCTACCATGGATCCAGTAGCCGGTCTAGCTCGGCAGTTGCAGAGTTTGTCCATGGGGCTGGCGGACGTTAGGTCCAAGGTTTTGCATCCTCTGGAGCAAGCCGGACCAGAACCTAAAGTAGCTCTCCCTGACAGGTTCACTGGGGGGCGGGACAAGTTTTTTGTTTTCCGGGAGGCATGCAAATTGTACTTTCGGCTGCGGCCTCGGTCATCGGGCAGTGAAGAACAAAGGGTGGGAATTGTCATCTCGCTCCTACAAGGGGACCCACAATCTTGGGCGTTCTCTCTTCCCCCAAGTTCCCCGGTTCTCCAGTCAGTGGATAGGTTTTTCGCTGCTTTGGGACTCGTATATGATGACCCAGATCGGATCTCCCTTGCTGAGTCTAAGTTACGTAGGATTCAGCAGGGAGATCGTCCGGCGGAGGAATTCTGTTCAGAGTTCCGTAGGTGGGCCACGGACACCCAGTGGAATGACCCGGCTCTTAGGAGCCAGTTTTGTCATGGTTTATCCGACAAATTACAGGATGTGTTGGCACAGTATGACTCTCCCGCGTCACTGGA
The DNA here is from genome assembly GCF_046119375.1 of Phyllobates terribilis. Lineage (NCBI taxonomy): Eukaryota > Metazoa > Chordata > Amphibia > Anura > Dendrobatidae > Phyllobates > Phyllobates terribilis. Next base: position 258,258,685 of record NW_027362763.1, on the reverse strand, counting down.
AGCCGCTATGGCCCTTGCTATTCGCGTTGACAGACGGCTTCGGGAGAGGTGCGGGATAACTCTACCCCCTGTAATGTCTCCACCTCTTACAAGGTCCCCTCATATGGTGGTTCCCCTGGTCAGTCCGGAGGAGCCTATGCAATTAGGAGGGACATCATTTCGGGGAAGGGGACCGGTGGTGCGCCATAAGACAGGAAGGTGTTTCCTCTGCGGGAAAAAGGGACATTTTATTGGGGGGTGTCCATCCCGCCCCTTGCAGAGTAAAGAGTCGTCGAAAAAACTGTTGATCCCAGGTTGTGTGGTGGACGGCAATCTGGGAGTAGGTATTTCGTCCCTAGGTTCGTCTCAATTTCTCGTACCGGCGGAGGTGGTGGTGGGTACGAGAACTGAGAGGATATCTGTTCTTCTGGATAGTGGGGCCGGGGCTAATCTGGTTGATGCTCGGTTTGCCCGGGTTCAAGGTATGCGATTGAGTGAGTTGGCTAAACCCATCCCCATATTCTCGATCGATGCCAGGCCTCTCGGTCAGGGAAGTTTTTTGCAAGCTGTGCATGGCGTAAAACTTCAAGTGGGGGCAATACATAAAGAACTGTTGTCTTGCTACGTGTTGGAGGGTCTTCCCACTCCTATAGTGTTGGGCCTTCCTTGGTTAGCTAAGCATAACCCTGTTATTAATTGGCAAACCAGAGAGATAAGCCAATGGAGTAAATTCTGTAATAAAAACTGCATGAACACGGTCATCGGTGCGGTTACTCCTTGGGTCTTACCTCCATTTCTGGCAGACTTTGAGGATGTATTCTCGGAGAATGGGTGTCAGGAACTACCTCCTCATCGCGAGTATGACTGTTCTGTAAAACTGCTCCCTGAGGCCAAGTTACCTAAAGCTAGGTTGTATAACCTTTCTGGTCCTGAGAGGCAGGCCATGAAGGATTATATTTCTGAAAGTCTGGCTAAGGGGCATATTAGACCTTCATCTTCACCGGTGGCCGCGGGGTTCTTCTTTGTTAAGAAGAAAGATGGAGGCCTACGCCCTTGCCTGGATTTCCGTGAACTTAATCGGATTACGGTCCGAGATCCGTATCCGCTCCCACTTATTCCCGATCTCTTTAATCAGATCGTGGGCGCCAAATGGTTCTCTAAGTTGGATCTCAGGGGGGCGTACAATCTGATTAGGATGAAGGAGGGGGATGAGTGGAAGACGGCTTTTAACACTCCGGAGGGGCATTATGAGAACCTTGTCATGCCATTCGGTCTGACTAATGCCCCGGCGGTGTTTCAACACTTTGTTAATGATATTTTTCGCCACCTGGTGGGACAGTTTGTTGTCATATATCTGGATGATATCTTAATTTACTCGCCGGATCTGGTGTCTCATCAGGAGCACGTTAGACAGGTGTTACAGATCTTGCGGGATAATAAACTGTATGCCAAGTGGGAAAAGTGTGTGTTCGCCGTACAGGAACTCCAGTTTTTAGGCTTCCTGGTTTCTGCGTCCGGTTTTCGTATGGACCCTGGGAAAGTGCGGGCAGTTCTTGAGTGGGATCGGCCGGAGAATCTTAAGGCACTACAACGTTTCCTGGGGTTTGCTAACTATTACCGGAAGTTCATTCGTAATTTCTCGTCCATGGTTAAGCCTCTCACAGACATGACTAAAAAGGGGACGGATTTTTCTAGGTGGTCTGACAAGGCTTGTCAAGCATTCTCCTCCTTGAAAAAATGTTTTGCCTCGGCACCCATACTCATTCAACCTGATGCGTCTCAGCCATTCTTTGTAGAGGTAGACGCTTCCGAGGTAGGGGTGGGAGCAGTATTGTCACAGGGTTCGTCCCCTGGTAAGTGGCATCCGTGCGCCTTTTTCTCTAAAAAATTGTCGTCCGCTGAGAGGAATTACGATGTCGGCAATAGGGAACTCCTGGCCATTAAGTTAGCTTTTGAGGAGTGGCGCCATTTTTTGGAGGGGGCAGTTCATCCGGTCACCGTCATCACCGATCACAAGAACCTGCTATATCTGGAGTCCGCTAAACGTCTGAATCCCAGACAAGCTAGGTGGTCATTGTTTTTTACCAGGTTTAATTTCGTCGTTACATATCGTCCTGGGTCTAAAAATGTAAAGGCGGATGCCTTATCTCGTAGTTTCCCTGGGGCCGGGAATACGGACGACCCGATTCCTATTCTTCAGGAGGGGGTGGTGGTTTCGGCAGTATGCTCTGAGCTGGAGGAGGAGATATTGGAGGCTCAGGGGGACGCCCCTGTTGGACCTCCGGGGAGACTGTTCGTTCCAGATCAGTTGCGACAAAAGGTGATCGAGGCACACCATAACTCAGTTTTTGCAGGACACCCGGGGAGTAAAGCAACTGTGGATCTCCTCTCGCGTCGGTTTTGGTGGCCTAACTTACATAAAGAGGTGGTAACTTTTGTCGCGTCCTGTGGGGTTTGTGCGCGCTCTAAGACCTCACATACCCGTCCGTCTGGGGCCCTCTTACCTTTGAAGATCCCGGAGCGTCCTTGGACTCATCTGTCTATGGACTTTATTACGGACCTCCCTCAGTCTTCGGGTAAAACGGTCATACTCGTTGTAGTGGACAGGTTCAGCAAGATGGCACATTTTATCGCTCTTCCGGCTCTCCCTAATGCTAAAACTCTTGCGCAGGTGTTCATTGGGGAGATTGTGAGGCTTCACGGGGTACCCTCCGAGGTGGTGTCTGATCGGGGGTCTCAGTTTGTGTCCAAGTTCTGGAAGGCGTTTTGTGCACGGCGGGGGATGCATTTGTCATTCTCGTCGGCTTTTCATCCTCAGACCAATGGTCAGACGGAACGTATGAACCAGAGCTTGGAGACATATCTTCGGTGTTTTGTGTCAGAGAACCAGGAGGACTGGGCTTCTTTCCTACCTCTGGCAGAGTTTGCTCTCAATAATAGGCGAAGCGAGTCCACTGGTAAGTCCCCGTTTTTTGGGGCATATGGTTTTCACCCCCAGTTTTGTACTTTCAGTAGGGGGGGCTCTTCGGGGGTTCCGGAGGAGGAACGATTTTCCTCATCTCTCGCTTCAGTATGGAGAGGGGTGCTGAAGAATCTGAATACTATGGGGAACCGATACAAACGTATGGCTGATAGGAGGAGAGTGTCTGGTCCGGACCTAAGTGTGAACGATCAGGTATGGTTGTCTACCAGGAATATTAAACTTAAGGTTCCCTCCTGGAAACTGGGTCCCAGGTTCATCGGGCCGTACAGAATCAGTTCTGTTATTAATCCGGTGGCATTCCGTCTTGACCTCCCCTCTACGTTTAAAATTCACAACGTGTTTCACAGATCATTGCTTAAGAGGTATGTGGCGCCGGTGGTACCGTCACCTTTACCTCCCCCTCCTGTGGTTGTCAATGGTAACTTGGAGTTCCAGGTATCGAGGGTCATTGATTCACGCTTTAATCGCCGGTCTCTTCAGTACTTGGTTCATTGGAAGGGGTATGGTCCTGAGGAGAGGATGTGGGTTCCTGCGTCGGATATTAACGCAGACCGATTAGTTCGGGCCTTCCACACGACTCACCCGGATAAACCTGGCCCTGAGGGTCCGGAGGCCCCTCGTAGAAGGGGGGGTACTGTCACGGGTGTGTTACCACGAAGATCGTCACGAGTACACAGCCTGACTTCTCGCAGCTGACTTGTTGGTGCTTTGTGTTTTCTCGGCAGTGAAGGAGTTAATTCTCTCTCTCTCTGGGCTAGCTGAGGTCCAGCCTCGCCCAGCTGCAATCAATGCTTCGTTAGTGAGACTCCTTTATATTCCTGCAGGTCTGTTTGTGAGGTGTCGGTGAAAGCTTTTCATTCTGACTTACAGAGCGGATCGTGGTGTTTGGAGTTGCTGAGTTAAGTGTATTTGGAAGTGTTATTTCCCTTTCCTCGCTTTATCATTTATCTCCTTTCCCGTTGGTGTTCCCTCTGTTGTAGTTGTGTTGAAGTTGTATGCAAGGTGGTTTTGGTTTTTCCCTTGTACTGTCTCGTTCGTCTAAATACTGTGTGTGGGCATATTATTGCTGGTTCCCAATTGTTGTGATCGGGGTCCTTCTCAGGACTAGATTACTGTGGTGCAGGGATCCTCAGGAGGTAGGGGTTACGCTGGCGGCCTGGACCTCTGTACCTTTAACAGTACCTCCAGGATGAGGGATTAGTCAGGGCCCCAGCTTAGGGTCAGCTTAGGCCCCCTACCTCCAGTATTCTGTGACAGTGTGACACACAGCACACGGATACGGGAATGTAGCCTTATGATGTGTAGCACAGTCCTTTAGCACATATTGTACTCACTTATTATGTATAGCGCCATCCTTAATTACAGTTTCCTCTTTTATTATGTATAACATCGTCCCTTATTACGTACCATCCTCTACTGTAGTTATACTGTCTATGGTGCTGTCTTTTATTATATAGCTTCCTCTGTTGTTATGTACAGTGCTGTCCCTTACATAGCGTATTCTTGTTATTTTTGTCAGTCACAGCGCCTTCTCTTTATTACATAGTCGTCTCTTGTTAGATATAAAATGACTGCTGATGGAGCAGCCGGTAACCAGAAGACCAGTCCATCAGCTCCTCCATCAGAAAAGAAGCTTTCCCATGCTCCACCAGCCGTCATTGCATTATATATCTAACAAGAGAAGACGTTATGTAATAAAGAACAGGGCGCTATATTATCCGATATGTAAGGGACGGTGCTGTACATAATAAGAGAGGGCACTGAGTAATAAGGGGCGGCAATATACATAATATAGGAGACTATGTAAGATATATATATATATTTATATATATCTGTAGCTTTGTCGCAATAAGAGGAGGGAGGCCCATTCACATTTCTTGCACAGGGGCCTAAGCTGTCAGTGTCCGCCTCTGAACCATAGTATAGTCCGGCAAACAAACCAGCAAACAATAATTCCAGTATCACTGCGATATCAGCAGCTGTCATTTACAGAGAATTTCAGGCAAAGACTTGTGCTTAGAGTGACAGCAGAGAGATAGTGATAAAGGGAATATACTAGTGGCAGGTAATGTGTACTACTATATGTGGGACTTTTTACTGACAGACGTAGAGTCGCGTACAATATTTTATTAAACAGAAAATAATAGCGACAACAAATTTCCCACAATTATTAGGTTGCCATGTAGCCCTTGTCATAATGTATGATGCATTACTCCAGAATAGTGAGAGTAATTATAAATATAAAATAATGCCAAATTCACAGGCTTTTTTATACTGGGCACAATAGGAGCTGTATACCACAGTCCTATTTACTAACAGTTGAAGGTTGCAATTTCTCTGTGTACCAGACATGGCTGGTATGAAAAGCAGCAGCCAAGTGAATTTCATTGACATGAAAGAACACATAGTGACAGCTCCATATTGTAGGAGACGGCCACTACAAACACACATGGCTGGGAACCGACAACTGGTTGAAACACTTTCCCTTTTTTAAAGGGGGACAGATTCCAAGGAGCAGCCTGGAGGAGATGAGGCATTCCGACTACATTCAATGCTTTACAAAGGTCTCTTTGTACCAACCCATATTGATGACCGCTCCATTCAGGACCCTCTGACATATGCAAGTGGAGCTATTTATACCAAGCTGTATTTTATAGAGCAGGCCAGTACAATTCTTTCAACTCGGATATCTGCATTCTTCTACTACACAGTGATGTTCTGTAAGAATAGAATTGATTATAACCAAAACAGTAGTTACATGTGTCTAGATGTAACTCAGATTAGAAGTCCATCTGCACTGAAAATATGATATTTTTTAGAAGAGACTCAGTGAACTGTATGTAGGCTATGAGGAGGTGGGATAAAAATGTGAACTTTCTGTATTATTAGCAGGAGATAACATGGCCTGGGAGGGGAATTGATTTTAATATACAAATAAGCCCTAAAAGGGCAGATGACCCACTAAATGTCAACTCCTCACTAACAGGCCATTAAACCTAAGCCATTATGGTAATTCTAAAACCATACACTCGCTTGCTGAAGCTAAATTTATTCTTGATGGGATATTACAACTCAAAAGATACCCATAGTTGCTAGAATTGGTTGGTGAATCTATAGGTAGAAGAGCATGAGCTGAGCTTTAATTGTAATATGTAGATGACACTTTCTAAATGCATGGTGCCTACAGTAAAACATGGTGGTGGCAGTGACCTTATGTGGAGCTGCACGAGTGCTGCTGGTGACAGGGAGCTACATTGCATTGATGGTATCATGAATTCACAGATTACTGCTCTATATTGAAAGAGAAGATGCTACTATCACTCCATGCCCTTGGTAGATGTGCATTTTTCTAACATGACAATGATGAACGAACAAAATACACATCTGTTGCAATTCTGAAAAACAGGGTGAAAGTGATTCAGAGGCCCAGTATGTCTCCTGATCTGAACCCAACCAAACACTTATGAGGAATTCAGGCTCTAAAAAAGGTCTCCTTCTTGAAAAAAGGAAAAAGATAGATGTTCCAATAGGTCGCCAACTTGTTCATTCCATGCCTAGATGACTTTGTGCTGTCCTTAGAAATAATGGAGGTCATACAAAATAATTTGAGTAAAACTGAAGCTTTAGCATTGAAAGTTATATTATTAACCTTACATTCGTGTTATGGGTTAAAAAAATGTTCCATGAGACTTTGTCTGGTCCAAATTTTGGAAATTGTTCTTGCGTTCATTGAGGTATTGATTAAAATGTATTTTTTTTCAAAGGGGGTGTACTCAATGCTGAGCACTGTATCTTTTAAGCACAATTTTATATCTCAGATGAACATTATATTTTGAAATTTCGCAGGAAGGAATTAAACTACCCAAATTTGCATTATTCTGGGGGTAGTTGGGTCAGCGACTGAACCAGCCAACGTACATCAGAATTTCTTCTTACTTAATGTAAGATTTGGCAGTGACCATTATACAACTAAAAAATATTTGGCGCTAATTTGACGCCATAGGAAATAAACACATAAGATACAGAGCTTTATAGGAAGTAAACTTTCAGAAATATGCATTGTCACTCACAAGAGCTAAAACCGCAAACAAGAACTAGATATTGTAATCCGCTCTATAATTAAACATCGTATAACAACAGCTGTCATTCTACAAAGCCCGAGATCATTAAACTGATAGGAGCTAGTGTTTATTGTCCAGGATATTTACAATGAGCTTTAGTAATAATATTCTGCCTGTAAGTGCCAAGTTTACATTGTGCCTGTTATATCTACTTTAGCTATTGAGTAGGAGTATAAGGAAAAAACATCAAAACTACAGTGAAAGATAGAATAGTAATCTGCATTTTCTATAGTATGGACTATTTCACATTAGAGGGAGCATGTCACCAGGTTTTACCAGTATAAAAATTGTACTCAGTACTTTATCTGAAATGACATTTCCATTTTAAAATTGAGGTTATTAGTCCCTTGTGGCGCCACTTACCCTATACAAGGAGGAGGACCCAAGATTCCGCTGGACATATCTTGCCTATCCAATTGAATTGGTGACAATTTAGCAGGAGAGTTGGATGGTCCGGATATGCTCAATAGACACTACACATCTCCTTAGTAAAAGGGCATTTTTTCAAGGGACCAGTTGATAGGGGAAAAAACTTGTGACAATTTTCTATTAAGGTTTTTACGTTTTTAAAAACGAGGGGAAAAAGGGATTTCATACATTTCCATGGATGGTAATTTACATTTCAAACATTTCTGGGATGTTCACAAGATCCACTCACACCTATAGCTACCTTGTGAATGGGGCCCCACCATGTGCACCACTGTTGTTAGTGGTGAGAAGGCCTCACTCGTGTAGCTTGCTTACTTTTTATGGTGGTTCTGAAATATTTCCAATTGCACTTATTTAGCAATTTTCTATGCTCCTACAGAAATTAGCTGAGAGTCTTTTCATTGGCAGCTTTGTACAAACTTGCCCAAGTTTTCAAAATATATAGGGGTCCAGTGATGAAACCCACACCTAAAACACATGACATAATCCAGTGCATATGTCATCGAGATGTAAACACCCATTTAAGCCATTGACTTGCATTCTAAGAAATAATGCATAAGTTATGTAGAAGCCCTTTGGTGTTACCTACACTGAATAAAAGTAGCCTTGCAGCTGCACACTTTGGCATACATTTGGCCAACAGTAAAAGGGGGGTACTGCCACTTTTGTTTGACGTATGGTGACAGTGTTAGCAGCCCAAGGCTAGGTTTGCACAATTATCTGAGATCTGCAGACTGCAATTACACAGAAATATTTTGAAGGGAAATTGTTCTGTTCAAGAAACAGGTTATGCCGCATAATTATGTTTAGCATTTTCTATTTTCCATAAGTTTGTAAATTACAATTGGTGACTGGATTGTAACTGTAACTCTCTCACCTCTCCAGTCCATCCTTAAAGGGGTTGCCCACTACTATTTAAAATATGCCAAAGCGTTTTTATGATGAAAAGCAACTTCTTTCTAATTACCTCCCTCTGCCTTTTCTGCCTGTGAGCGGCGCTATCACTGGCCGCTCACAGGCAGCACGTGACCCCCCCGCTGACGTCCCGTCTATTGAGGCGTGACTCAGCGCTGGGGTCCCCGCGGTGGCTGCTGGGTTGTGGATGGGGTTACCCCACCAAGTCACACCCAGCATCCACCACGCGCTTTCCCAATGAATTGGGACAGGGAGAGCGCGCCGTGGATGCCAGGTTTGACGCACCCACAACCCAGCAGCCACCGTGGAACGCGGAAGAGAGACCCTCGGCTGCAGTCTGGACTTGTCGTGACGTCAGCGGATGTCAGAACCAGCTGCAGCCGGGGGTCACGTGATGCCTGTGAGCAGCCAGTGATAGCACCGCTCACAGGCAGAAAAGGCAGAGGAAGGCAATTACAAAAAAGCTGCTTTTCATCTTAAATAGTAGTGGACAACCCTTTTAACTCTGCTGCCCGACTATTCCACCTCTCTCCTCCTCCGCTTCTCCCCTCTGCAAATCCCTTCATTGTCTCCTAATTCCCCAACATATACAGTTCAAACTACTAACATTGACCTACAAATCCGTACATAATCTGTCTCCTCCATATATCTCCAAACCAATCTCCTGATATCTTACAACACAATCTCCGGTCCTTCCAATACCTCCTTCTCTCCTCCACATTTGTACGTTCCTCACCCAATTGCCTCCAAAACTTCTACAGAGTATCCACTGTCCTCTGGAATTCTGTGCCCCAATAAGTCTGATTCCAACACATTCAGAAATTTCAGACGGAACTTGAAAACGCATCTCTTCAAGAAAGCTTACAGCCTGCAATGACCCCGCTGCCACCTCGCCACAACCCCCTACCTTACTGTCTCCTTTCCCATTATACTGTAAACTGTAAGCCCTCCAGACAGGGCCCTCTCCTTTCTGTTCCAGTCTGTCATTGTTTGTTTGTTCACCGTCTTTTCTATTTGTATCTTGTATGTAAAACCCTTTTCATGTACAGCACCATTAAATCAATGGTGGTCTAAAAATAAATAATAATAACTGTGTTCAGCAGATTGAGTCAATTTAAGACACATTTCTAATTTTCAGATATCTGTTGATTTGTTTTTTAGCAATCTTCCTCTCTACTGTGGCCAAGTCGTCCTTCCAGTGTGACATATGACATTGTAATCACTTTGTCCATGGTTTAAACCACCTGCCCCATACTGTAATCAAATGCACAGTGGCATGTAACTTCACAACAAGATAGACATTTGGGTATTTGGACTTCAGAATCAACATGAACATCCCATGACAGAACTCATCATCTGTGGGGTCCCATAAGCCAAAATAGGCACTGATCTTTTTTGGAAAAACAACACTATATTCTCATCTAAAAGGAAATCTTTACAATTCTAAAAAAATTGCTTTAAAAGCAAATGTCTCATTCCCAGCACTGAAGTATGGTCTCTTTCATCTCTCCATTTATCAATCTTCAAGAACAAGTCATCTTTCATGTAAAATCTGCTCTGCTGTATAAACTGGAACTTGGCCCTGAACTTGACAAAGAATTCTCATTTTGAAGAGGTCAGAGTTCTTCAACAATCTGTTCTGAAAATGGATATATAGTACAGGAGGGAATGCTGCAGGCACATAGCACCAATGTAGAATACCAAACACAATGCAATTAGGCTCTGTCCCTACTTGTAGAAAGAGGTTTGAATTAAAACTCATATGAACATCAACACTTCAGAGAGTTATAGCTGAACTCCCCAGATCAAGACTCATGTGACTAAGTGATTACTTGGCAACTGCATAATTATTTGTTTTTTCCTTTTTAGTTGCACATAGTTTAATAATTGTATATTTGCTATAAAAAGCATTACAAGCATTAACTCCCTGTTTAGTTTACGATTATTCATAGACCTTTTGTGTGACTGGTCCTTCTGCCAATCACTGATCTCAAGCTTCTGCTTAGACCGGAAGAAAAGCAACCAAATAGTCAAAATGAAGTAAATAAATACCAGGAAGGCAGGACACAAAAATAGAATTACTACTGGTTTTAATGATATAGAAGGACCCTTTGTGTAAAGTTATGAAGACTATAATAAGAGTTGATTTTTGGTTTAACCCTAGAACGCATACCTGGGGCCTCGCAGGCCCGCCCTGTTAATTGTTTTCTATTTTCTGCAAGATTACTTTAGCTAGAATTTTGAAACTCTAGGTATATAGTTGTTTGTCATTTTTGTTTGAGTTATTCCATGTTATTTGCACACAAGCCTAAAAGGCCCCAGGTATGTGAAAATGTAGATTTTTATGGTCATGCGTACTAGGGTTAAAGGGTTGTCCACTACTTTACAGATGGCAGAGATCATTAGAAAAGAAAAAAAGGATCTAAATTCACCACTGGAATCCCCCACTGTGTCAGTGTTGCTGATTTGATGGTCTCCACCAGGACAGGTACTGATGAGGTTGTCACAGACAATCGTCTTGGATCCAGCTATAGAAGGTCATTGCGCTTGGCTCTGCAGGCACCTTCTTGATCTTCTCTTCTCTGTAGTGTAGTGATATCCTTCTCCTTCTAGGACCTAGCAGTGACCTCCAACTTCTGCTGCTAATTGACACACCCTTGCTGGATATTTAAATACCTTCATGCTCTTCAGAGTGTCGCCGGTGATAGCTCTATTTTCCTCTGTCCAGGCTTGAAGTACTAGTAGTAGTAGGCTAGTGTCTTCTTGGCGTTCCCTTGGAGGATAGTTGGCGTGATCTCTCTGGTGTCTTCTCAAGCTACGTGTTTCCCTTGACTGTTTACCTGTTTGTCTTTAGTTGCAGTGGGGGCTGACTAGTGCTCACCCCGTCTGCTCTCTAACTAGGGCCTATCGCTATGGGCAGTCAGGGATTAGGTTTCCTGCTCAGCGATAGGTGCGGAATCTATTTAGGGACATTAGGGGATTCAGGGTGATTGTCAGATCTGCCTAGAGGTCTCCACTCCCCCTTTCCCTAGTGTTTGGGCTTCCTCCCCCTCTTCCCGTCGTTGTGCACTTAGTCTTTCCCTCACCTTGTGTGACAGGTCTCCATAACCAGTCACTAACAGATTTAAAAGATTTAGTGGCAAAGAAAATGTACAACACAAATCTTACTTTTTGCTGGCCTCACACACATCTGTTATATTGGAAAAGAGATGGTGGTTTTCAGTCTTGGTCATGGTAGAACTCAGTTGCTTTGAATTCTTAAACATTCGAATTAAAATCTCCAAGCTGAGCAGGTATGAATGTTCAGAAGAGATCACCTCAAACATAGCCTGCGGGATGAGAACAAATTGAGGTTGAGATTTCATACCTCATTCAGAAACATGCTACAATAATCTTATTAAATGGAACATGTGACTTTTTACAGGCATTTTGCTTCAAAGCAACAAAAACAAGAAATTAAGCTTTATAGATAGGTCTTCATGGAAACTCTAGGCAGATTAGGGTGGAATATGTTTAAGACAATGTCTCCATGGTTACAGACTACAATTATCCTGTGTAGTCTGATAATGAAGTCATGTGTTATTCCACTCTGTTCCACTTACTATCTATAGATTAGCAAGATAGATATAAGAAATTACTTTAATATCACTCTACACACAAAGTCTGTTTGTAGTCGGAGCTGCATTAGACACAAAAAAGCACAAAATTATATCTACAACTGAGAACATAGCGCCGCCCAAACACAATGACAAAGTTGGCAGGCTTCAGTGACAATATAATTTGCAGAGCCTGTTTGGCTGTCCCCCAACAGCAGACTTTTAGGGGACACAATAATTTGGCACATTACATTTCAATGACTAATCCAATTGCTTTAAAAAAAAAAAAAAAAAAAAGAGTGTCAGCGGCAAACCTCAAAGTTGTGAGCTACACAGGCACAAAAATGAGACAAGAATCCACTAGTCTAGCAAACCATGGAAAAAGGTTTATTACTCCATACGCTGGAGCAATAAATCTTTTTTTTTAAACTTTTTTGCAACCCCTGGTGAGTGCTGTTATGATTTCTTTTTTATTCTAATCCAATTTCTTTGGAGAAAAGTTACTGGTAATGCTATTTGTTTCTGACCTCGGCTCATACAAATCCACATAGCTAAGCCAGCTGGCAATATAGCAGAAAGCTAGAAGACATTAGGTGCACTGAAATTATATTTTAGATATATACCTCTTGTCTTTTTCTTTCTTCTTGGCCAATACTCTGTGACAACCCATTCTTCCTCACCTGAAATAGTAAAGTAAGCAATTTAGGCTTATCTTTCATCTATTTAGCTATTACAAGAGCAATTTATAAGCACAATGTAACAGAAACAACGTTATCCAATTTAATTACAAGAGCAGATGAAAGTCCGCTCATTACTATATTTTATTACTTTCTTGTGTAAAGAGCATATAAAATGGTCACTGGTTTACTGGTGGGGAACACTGCAGCAATACAAATGTATGAGAGGCCAAACTGGGAGAATTGATCTTTAATGGGGGGAAAAAAAAACAGTTATCCAGATTTGGTTTAAATTTACCGTCAATGACAAGAAACAGAAAATTATTCATGACGAAATGATTCTCCCACATAAAGTGCAAATCATCAGATTGAAGGATTCTTATTCTGGTTAGCATATATCCAGAGTAAGGGCTAACTTACTGATCGTTGGGGGTCTTAAGGAAGGGACCACCAGCGTTCCACAGTATGCAGTGCCCCATCTGGAATGGAGCAGAGGTGCACATTCTCAACCTCAGCTCCATGCATTGTATATGGGACTGCCAGAGATAAATTAGGCAACACATACCAGGTAGGCACTAACCAATTTTCAATAAAGTCTATTTTGTCAGTTATACTGGCAGAATTATGTGAATTTCTGCCTATCATGTCCCAAGTAGTTGCATCAATCTTCCAGTTACAAGAAGCATAATTATTATAATAAAAAGAAGCTTTGTGAAGAGGAAAGTTGCACAAGAGTGTCATAAATACAGCTAGTGTTCAAAACAATGCAGTAAAATGACAGCGGAGAAGAAACATAATAGGAATACAGTTTGTAATGCCAATTAAAGTTAGGTACAAACTGGTATAATCAGCAAGACATGATAAATCATTACCAGCAGATGCTCCAGAGCCACCTCTACACAATAAACAAGGCTGTATTCAAAAGAATCACTATAAATAATACGGTAAGTAATGCAATTTATAAATAACAATACAATCCTTTAGTTCAGCAACTAATAACTGAATACATCTCATTAATCCAGTATATCCAAAAAAGTTAACCTGGAATTGCCCGGTCATCTGGCATTTTCTATGTTCAAACACAGAAAGTAAATGGCCAGAAAGGTTGTGTAACATCTGTATCACGCCGATGTACAGAATTATAATGCAGGATCCATAAAGCGGATCTGTCACCAGCTACCACAATACAAACTGTATACCTTATTAACTAAGATCAGATGATGATGAACCTCAATATCGTAATGGCTGCACAATCCTCTTAGAAAGTTTTCTCACTAGATATTAAAGTTAAACTGTTTAGTAAACACTTGTATTCTCCATGAAACAACAATTGTAGAGCATTATTCTCTAGAGCTCGGCATTGTGGGGTCCCTTTATTATTTATCCTAAAAAAACATGAATAATGTGACAACTAGGTGTTAACAGTTTGGGATCTCACATTGAACAATTAGTGTAGTAGAGACACGCTCCTTTGAAAATAGGAATGGTGACACCCAGTTGTCTATTTATTTAAAAGTTTTAAGGAACAATAACAGAGGAATTGTATAATACAGAATTAGAATAAAATATGCCTGACATCCGTTACTTTAAGAGGACCTAACTTCCCCCATTATACAAGTCCAACGGGATCTTTGTAAGAGGATTCTATAGCCATTCGGATATAGATCTTAGGCCTGATGAGGCTGGGAAACTTCCTTTTAAAATCTATTTAATAAGGTATCTGGTTAGTATTGTGAAATCTGGTAAAGGATAGGCTTTGAAATGTATGTGGCCTCACTGTACTTCAAATAGCATTGTAAAGCAGAAGTGTCCCTCCTCTAGAACTAATGGAGGCAACATACTGTAGTACGTAGTGATGAGTGCCAACAATTCAATATTGCAGAGCCTTAGGGACTTGTGTGCCAACAAAAACTCCATGCAGAGGTTTCTATCCCTTAGTCTAATGTAATGTTCCCCAACTGTGGTCCTCAAGAGCCAACAGCAGGTCATGTTTTCAGGATTTCTTTAGTATTGCTCAGGTGATAATTGTACCATCTGCACAGATAATAATTCCATTACCTGGGCAATACTAAGGAAATCCTGAAAACATGACCTGTTGGTGGCTCTTGAGGACAGCAGTTGGGGAACACTGATTTAATGGATAGACTTTACCCTAAAATGTAGAAAGCTTTGTATTTTTAGGAAACAGTCTCTACAATCTTAGATAAAGTTTTAGAGCAGCATACAAATACATCACTAGTACCCCAACTGCAATACGTAATGTGACTAGGAGAAATAAAAGGTAAGCAACAGTCTGCATGCGCCAACAGATCGCCTTTAAATTCCTCGTAAGTCACATAAGTAATGGGCACAAACCAGAGAGGATCACCTTTCAGCCTGAAGAGCTTAAGATCCTCTCTAGCAGATAAATTTTAGATAGCTTGACAGTACTATCAATGTAAATGTTATGAATGATATATATTTTCTTGAATGGCCGAACAATACCGTTACCCTCCATATAGATCAGATATCAACAGAGATTACACAGCACACGTTCCATCTAACTGTGCAATATCTCTGTAGCCTGCACTTGCTATAGGAAAATTAACGAGAAACTATGATAAAAATAAAATAAAAGAAAAAAAAAAAGAAAAAACAAAGACACAGTTTCACATGTTGTTAACTGCACCGGTACAGTATCAAATACCGCCTGCCATTAGCTAGGGTAAGTTCAATGACAAACATACACTGTCCGTCAGCAAACTGCAATCAATAAACTAAGTATCTCAAGTTATTTTAGGTTTGCAGCAACAGTGGAATCCATGTATTCATTGACTGCAGCATGCTGACAAAGTCTTTGTATATATATTTGTATATTGGCTAAGGTGTATGTGCACATTAATTCAATACTATAGGAGTGATCGCCTTGTCATATTTATATATATATATATATACACATACATACATACACACATATACAGTACAGACCAAAAGTTTGGACACACCTTCTCATTTAAAGATTTTTCTGTATTTTCATGACTTTGAAAATTGTACATTCACACTGAAGGCATCAAAACTATGAATTAACACATGTGGAATTATATACTTAACAAAAAAGTGTGAAACAACTGAAAATATGTCTTATATTCTAGGTTCTTCAAAGTAGCCACCTTTTGCTTTGATGACTGCTTTGCACACTCTTGGCATTCTCTTGATGAGCTTCAAGAGGTAGTCACCGGAAATGGTTTTCACTTCACAGGTGTGCCCTGTCAGGTTTAATAAGTGGGATTTCTTGCCTTATAAATGGGGTTGGGACCATCAGTTGTGTTCTGCAAAGTCAGGTGGATACACAGCTGATAGTCCTACTGAACAGACTGTTAGAATTTGTATTATGACAAGGAAAAAGCAGCTAAGTAAAGAAAAACGAGTGGCCATCATTACTTTAAGAAATGAAGGTCAGTCAGTTCGAAAAATTGGGAAAACTTTGAAAGTGTCCCCAAGTGCAACTGCAAAAACCATCAAGGACTACAAAGAAACTGGCTCACATGAGGACCGCCCCAGGAAAGGAAAACCAAGAGTCACCTCTGCTACTGAGGATAAGTTTATCCGAGTCACCAGCCTCAGAAATCGCAGGTTAACAGCAGCTCAGATTAGAGACCAGGTCAATGCCACACACAGAGTTCTAGCAGCAGACACATCTCTTCAACAACTGTTAAGAGGAGACTTTGTGCAGCAGGCCTTCATGGTAAAATAGCTGCTAGGAAACCACTGCTAAGGACAGGCAACAAGCAGAAGAGACTTGTTTGGGCTAAAGAACACAAGGAATGGATATTAGACCAGTGGAAATCTGTGCTTTGGTCTGATGAGTCCAAATTTGAGATCTTTGGTTCCAACCACCGTGTCTTTGTGCGACGCAGAAAAGGTGAACGGATGGACTCTACATGCCTGGTTCCCATCGTGAAGCATGGAGGAGGTGTGATGGTGTAGGGGTGCTTTGCTGGTGACACTGTTGGGGATTTATTCAAAATTGAAGGCATACTGAACCAGCATGGCTACCACAGCATCTTGCAGCGGCAAGCTATTCCATCCGGTTTGTGTTTAGTTGGATCATCATTTATTTTTCAACAGGACAATGACCCCAAACACACCTCCAGGCTGTGTGAGGGCTATTTGAGCAGGAAGGAGAGTGATGGGGTGCTACGCCAGATGACCTGGCCTCCACAGTCACCAGACCTGTACCCAATCATGATGGTTTGGGGTGAGCTGGACCGCAGAGTGAAGGCAAAAGGGCCAACAAGTGCTAAGCATCTCTGGGAACTCCTTCAAGATTGTTGGAAGACCATTTCCGGTGACTACCTCTTGAAGCTCATCAAGAGAATGCCAAGAGTGTGCAAAGCAGTCATCAAAGCAAAAGGTGGCTACTTTGAAGAACCTAGAATATAAGACATATTTTCAGTGGTTTCACACTTTTTTGTTAAGTATATAATTCCGCATGTGTTAATTCATAGTTTTGATGCCTTCGGTGTGAATGTACAATTTTCAAAGTCATGAAAATACAGAAAAATCTTTAAATGAGAAGGTGTGTCCAAACTTTTGGTCTGTACTGTACATACACATTAGATATATATAATTTATTTATTTTTTTCATGTAAATTTGTCAAACAGATGCTTTAAAATCTCCACAAGCTATGTTCCCCCATTGATCTCCCAGCATCAATAGGCATAAGGCATGAGCTTGTGCATCATGTGACTGTTTCAACCAGCCATAATGTAAAAATAGATTCAGCACTCTAGTTGATGGAAAGAACATAAGTGTTTTATTAGTACAGGTTCATCCACTGTATATTCAACAATTTGACATTTCGGCCAATCACGTGGCCTTCATCAGAACAGGGGAACCTTTTTAAAAATCCCAGAATGGCGCTGGAGATATGCGCTGTTGTGATGGAGATATGGCACCACGTTGAATGCACTTGGGTACACAAATCATCGATAGCTGGCAGCTCCCTTTGCAATTGATGACAAATGAAATCCCAGATGTCCTTGATTGTAGACAAAAAGGTCTCACGGGAATACTTTCACATTCCCTCGTGAAGGCATCTTCATGGCACTACCCATGACCATTCTCTGGCCATCATTGTGCCCAAGACAAAAGCGAGACTCATCAATGAAGAGAATAGACATTCCATGCAGTCTTGCTCTGCACCATGATAGCCTTTGAGAGTGGTGGCGTGAGGTCAAGGGAACACCTGTAGCTGGACATCTGACTTGTAGCCTAATGTCATCCATACACCTTCTAAAGCTATGTTCACATGTTGCTTGTTGCAGCTTTTTTTCTGCAGGCAACACATGACAGTAAAGAAGCTGCTACAAAAAGCAGGTTGTGCTGCGTTTTTCCGTTGCTCTTTTGTTTCTGCGCTTTTTAGGATATCAAAGTTCAACTTTGCTTCCACCTTGCAAGCAGGGACAATGTCTGAAAAAATAGTGACTATTCTGAACAAAAAAGCTCTTGGGCTGGGATAATCTTATAAATGTGCCCCTGCTATGTAAAGCGTAATGGCTGTGTCTGACCATGAAGATGCCTTCATGAGGGAATGTCATACTGGTCCTACTCCTGGGAATATGGTGTTGGGTGGCTTAATGTATGGTTGCAAGTACCAGGTACACTAACATCTCAGCATTACACTGATTTGGCGGTGGAACCAGTGATATGGATATTGCTACAAAGTGTCCCAGGAGCGGTCTATCAACACGATAACGTCAGGCTGAATGTTGTTCATGTGACTTTGAGCAGCCTGTGTGTTGTAAATGTACCTGCAGCATTTCCGGACTTGTCTCCTACCAATCACATCTGGAACGTCATTGCTTGGCAAATGCAAAGGAAGCTGTCAGCAGCGGATCTTGATGATTTACGTGCTCAAGTTCATTCAGCAAGGCAGAAAATTCCTCAAACAGCCATTATAACCCTACTGATAGTAGACAAGGCGTGGAAGTGTGTATATTTCTGCACGTGGCGCTCTGGCTCAATACTGAATAAGTCAAAATGTTTTGAAAATTTTGCTTCCATTTTTTCACATTTACATATCTTGAGCATGTCTATCAGTCCTGTGAATTTCATAATTTCAAGATGTTTGCTTATATATGTGTTATAAAATGACATTTTGTAGAAATGAGGTCTCGGACGTTGATGAAAGAAATTTGGTAAGGGTAAAAAATACAGTTTTATCACTTGAATAACGACCATAACAAGTCAGCTTCTACTCAGTCTACAGTCATTTTACATCTATTTTTACACCCTCAAAATATTGTATATCCTAACTCCTAACATAGAAGCAGATCATGTGTGGATGTGGGGACCTACAGTAACTAAGTATATCACATAACAATAGAAGTAAACAATGAAGTATACAATTATGCAGAGGTCAAAAAAATAGTAAGTAATTGACACAAAACCTAAAATGAATTGATACAAAAAGTATATTGGAAAACTGTCTGCTAATTATACAATAAAAAATTCATATACATTATATATATATATATATATATATATATATATACACAGTGCTGGTCAAAAGTATTGGCACCCCTGCAATTCTGTCAGATAATACTCAGTTTCTTCCTGAAAATGATTGTAATCACAAATTCTTTGGTATTATTCTCTTCATTTAATTTGCTTGCAAGGAAAAAACACAAAAGAGAATGAAGCAAAAATCAAATCATTGATCATTTCACACAAAACTCCAAAAAAGGGCCAGACAAAAGTATTGGCACCCTCAGCCTAATACTTGGTTGCACAACCTTTAGCCAAAATAACTGCGAACAACCGCTTCCAGTAACCATCAATGAGTTTCTTACAATGCTCTGCTGGAATTGTAGACCATTCTTCTTTGGCAAACTGCTCCAGGGCCCTGATATTTGAAGGGTGCCTTCTCCAAACTGCCATTTTGAGATCTCTCCACAGGTGTTCTATGGGATTCAGGTCTGGACTCATTACTGGCCACCTTAGAAGTCTCCAGTGCTTTCTCTCAAACCATTTTATAGTGCTTTTGGAAGTGTGTTTTGGGTCATTGTCCTGCTATAAGAACCATGACCTCTGAGGGAGACCCAGCTTTCTCACACTGGGCCCTACATTATGCTGCAAAATTTGTTGGTAGTCTTCAGACTTCATAATGCCATGCACACAGTCAAGCAGTCCAGTGCCAGAGGCAGCAAAGCAACCCCAAAACATCAGGGAACCTCCGCCATGTTTGACTGTAGGGACCGTGTTCTTTTCTTTGAATGCCTCTTTTTTTTCCCTGTACACTCTATGTTGATGCTTTTTCCCAAAAAGCTCTACTTTTGTCTCATCTGACCAGAGAACATTCTTCCAAAACGTTTTAGGCTTTCTCAGGTAAGTTTTGGCAAACTCCAGCCTGGCTTTTTTATGCCTCGGTGTAAGAAGTGGGGTCTTCCTGGGTATCCTACCATACAGTCCCTTTTCATTCAGACGCCGACTGATAGTATGGGTTGACACTGTTGTACCCTCGGACTGCAGGGCAGCTTGAACTTGTTTGGATGTTAGTCGAGGTTCTTTATCCACCATCCGCACAATCTTGCGTTGAAATCTCTCGTCAATTTTTCTTTTCCGTCCACATCTAGGGAGGTTAGCCACAGTGCCATGGGCTTTAAACTTCTTGATGACACTGCGCACGGAAGACACAGGAACATTCAGGTCTTTGGAGATGGACTTGTAGCCTTGAGATTGCTCATGCTTCCTCACAATTTGGTTTCTCAAGTCCTCAGACAGTTCTTTGGTCTTCTTTTTTTCTCCATGCTCAATGTGATACACACAAGGACACAGGACAGAGGTTGAGTCAACTTTAATCCATGTTAACTGGCTGCTAGTGTGATTTAGTTATTGTCAACACCTGTTAGGTGCCACAGGTAAGTTACAGGTGCTGTTAATTACATGAATTAGAGAAGCATCACAAGATTTTTCAAAGGGTGCCAATACTTTTGTCCACCTCCTTTTTTAGGTTTGGTGTCGAATTATATCCAATTTGGCTTTAGGACAATTCTTTTTGTGTTTTTTTCATTGAAGACAAATTAAATGAAAATAATAATACCAAAGAATTTGTGATTGCAATCATTTTCAGGAAGAAAATGAGTATTATCTGACAGAATTGCAGGGGTGCCAATATTTTTGGCCAGCACTGTATATATATAGTACAGACAAAAAGTTTGGACACACCTTCTCATTTAAAGATTTTTCTGTATTTTCATGACTTTGAAAATTGTACATTCACACTGAAGGCATCAAAACTATGAATTAACACATGTGGAATTATATACTTAACAAAAAAGTGTGAAACAACTGAAAATATGTCTTATATTTTAGGTTCTTCAAAGAAGCCACCTTTTGCTTTGATGACTGCTTTGCACACTCTTGGCATTCTCTTGATGAGCTTCAAGAGGTAGTCACCGGAAATGGTCTTCCAACAATCTTGAAGGAGTTCCCAGAGATGCTTAGCACTTGTTGGCCCTTTTGCCTTCACTCTGCGGTCCAGCTCACCCCAAACCATCTCAATTGGGTTCAGGTCTGGTGACTGTGGAGGCCAGGTCATCTGTCGTAGCCCCCCCATCACTCTCCTTCTTGGTCAAATAGCCCTTACACAGCCCGGAGGTGTGTTTGGGGTCATTGTCCTGTTGAAAAATAAATGATGGTCCAACTAAACGCAAACCGGATGGTTAGCATGCCGCTGCAAGATGCTGTGGTAGCCATGCTGGTTCAGTATGCCTTCAATTTTGAATAAATCCCCAGCAGTGTCACCAGCAAAGCACCCCCACACCATCACACCTCCTCCTCCATGCTTCACGGTGGGAACCAGGCATGTGGAGTCCATCCGTTCACCTTTTCTGCGTCGCACAAAGACACGGTGGTTGGAACCAAAGATCTCAAATTTGGACTCATCAGACCAAAGCACAGATTTCCACTGGTCTAATATCCATTCCTTGTGTTCTTTAGCCCAAACAAGTCTCTTCTGCTTGTTGCCTGTCCTTAGCAGTGGTTTCCTAGCAGCTATTTTACCATGAAGGCCTGCTGCACAAAGTCTCCTCTTAACAGTTGTTGAAGAGATGTGTCTGCTGCTAGAACTCTGTGTGTGGCATTGACCTGGTCTCTAATCTGAGCTGCTGTTAACCTGCGATTTCTGAGGCTGGTGACTCGGATAAACTTATCCTCAGTAGCAGAGGTGACTCTTGGTTTTCCTTTCCTGGGGCGGTCCTCATGTGAGCCAGTTTCTTTGTAGTCCTTGATGGTTTTTGCAGTTGCACTTGGGGACACTTTCAAAGTTTTCCCAATTTTTCGAACTGACTGACCTTCATTTCTTAAAGTAATGATGGCCACTCGTTTTTCTTTATTTAGCTGCTTTTTTTCTTGCCATAATACAAATTCTAACAGTCTATTCAGTAGGACTATCAGCTGTGTATCCACCTGACTTCTGCACAACACAACTGATGGTCCCAACCCCATTTATAAGACAAGAAATCCCACTTATTAAACCTGACAGGGCACACCTGTGAAGTGAAGACCATTTCCGGTGACTACCTCTTGAAGCTCATCAAGAAAATGCCAAGAGTGTGCAAAGCAGTCATCAAAGCAAAAGGTGGCTACTTTGAAAAACCTAGAATATAAGACATATTTTCAGTGGTTTCACACTTTTTTGTTAAGTATATAATTCCACATGTGTTAATTCATAGTTTTGATGCCTTCAGTGTGAATGTACAATTTTCATAGTCATGAAAATACAGAAAAATCTTTAAATGAGAAGTTGTGTCCAAACTTTTGGAGAGAAAGAGAGAGAGAGAGAAAGAGAGAGAGAGAGAGATACTCTTAAATTGGCTTCTTGAAACATCTCCATGAAGACGGAGCACAGCAAATACCTGTTCAGCTTCTCACTACAGAAAAGTAATGTAACTGTGAAGCTCTTTGTATACAAACTTGGGAAATAGGAGACAAACAAACATGAGCTGTTTATAGATTCAAGCACGGAACAAAAATCAATGAACATTTTAGTTCATTTCAGAAAATATTTTATTAGACACGGCGATCTCTGCACATGTAGCGTCGGCGTCCCTGCCTCCTGCTAGGCAGGGACGCCGTTCCCCTCACCTCTCCGCTCCATGCCTGGCGTCTTCCTCCCGCTCTGCTGGCAGCGCGCGCTGCTTCCCGGCCTCTGTGCTTAGGGCCGCGCGCGCCGTCCTAAGGAGTCCCCGGCCAATGGCCGGAGGACCACACCATATATAAGGCACCTCCTCCAAAATGGAGGTGCCCGAGCAATGTTGTTGCAAAGCCTTTCAACTCTGCTTCAGCCCTCAGGTCCCGTTACCAGTTACCTGCCAGATACCTGCCTGATACCTGCCTGATACCTGCCTGATACCTGCCTGATACCTGCCTGATACCTGCTTGCTATCCTGTGGTCCGACAGTCTGCCTACCAGCACCTGCCAGTCTGTCTATGGATCAGTCCGCCTGCGGACCAGGAAGTACCTGCCAGATACCTGCCTGCCTGTCCAGAGACTCTTACTCGCTCACCTGGGAGCGCTCACCTGCTACCTGCCTGCTAGCCTACCTGGAGGCTTAGCCGTCACTTGCTGTGACCACCTGCCTGTCCAGAGACTCTTACTCGCTCACCTGGGAGCGCTTACCTGCTACCTACCTGCTAGCCTACCTGGAGGCTTAGCCGTCACTTGCTGTGACCATCTGCCTGTCCAGAGACTCTTGCCCGCTCACCTGGGAGCGCTCACCTGCCTGCTAGCCTACCTGGAGGCTCTGCCGTCACTTGCCGTGACCACCTGCCTGTCCAGAGACTCTTTCCCTGCTGTCACTGGCCGTGACCACCTGCCCGTCTAGAGACTCTTACCCTG
Source organism: Phyllobates terribilis (assembly GCF_046119375.1). Taxonomy (NCBI): domain Eukaryota; kingdom Metazoa; phylum Chordata; class Amphibia; order Anura; family Dendrobatidae; genus Phyllobates; species Phyllobates terribilis. The sequence goes on along the minus strand of NW_027362763.1, from coordinate 258,235,102 downwards.
CTGTCACTTGCCGTGACCATCCGCCTGTCAAGAGACTGTCCCCGTCACTTGCCGTGACTTCCTGCCCTTCTACCCAGAGACTGTCCCTGTCACTTGCCGTGACTACCTGCCCACCTTCCCTGGGAGCCACCCGCTTCCTTACAAGGACTGCCCCTTTGTATAGTTGCTCAGAGGTTCCACCTCCCAGACCCGTTACAGCACACAATATTTTCTCCAATGAAATCAGATGAAAAACGTAAGGATACATTGACATCAATGTCAGGACTTTGTTTTGTTCCATTTTAGAACTAGAAAAGTGGAATCCATGCAGAGGACGGATCCGTCACATGACACATCCCAATGACTCTAATAGGGACCTATCTGGTTTCTATAATTTAACCAGAAGGAAAGAAAAGAGCAGTCCAACCATAAAGTCCAACACGTAATATACGGTGAAAAATAAGGTACGTTTATTTATTACAGGTGACAAACATAGGATAACAGAACAATGCCAGATAATTAAAACCACTAAAAGCAACTAAAAACCGGGGAGCATGTCAGGGAAAAGAGTGGAAATCGTAAAGGGAACCACTAGTCTCACAAATTGTAACACAATATTCGCATAACATATGCTAAATGAATAAATAAATAAATATGCATAAATTATACAAGAATGAGATCTACAGAGCAAGTGGAAAATACAACTGTTCTAAATAATAATAAATAGTAAGCACTATTGCAAATGAGTTTATACAAGTAGATAGACACATGGATATTGCCGTTAGTGTAACTATAAAAATCCCGTCAGCTACATGGTAATATGCAATTTATGAAGTATGTAAAGTGCTAGTGCATAAATACAATATGTGCAAACAGCAGCAACAGTGATCAAATCATCTTAGTGAGAACAGGCTCAAAATTTTTTTTACTCATATAATGCTATCACATCTCATTGGTGTATATTGAGGGTACTAGTGTAAGAGAGACTTAAAGTAAAATGGCCCCCTAGCCCGGACTGCGTCCACCCGACGCACGTTTCGGAAAACACCTTCGTCAGGGTTTTTTTTCAGTTGGTTTTAATTATCTGCCATTGTTCTGTTATCCTATGTTTGTCACCTGTAATAAATAAACTTACCTTGTTTTTCACCGTATATTACGTGTTGGAACTTTATGGTCGGACTGCTCTTTTCTTTCCTTCTTGTTTTACCGACTGTCCTCTGGTTATACTGGTCTGGATTTCTGAGGAGGGAAATTATATATATATTTACAAACTATTAGACTCCTTGTATATACAAGTAAACCAACATCAGGATTCCATTAATTTGTGTTTAACCTTGTTTCACTATCACAATTTAACCAGCAGGAATAGTACAGCAAGCTCTGCTATTCCTGTCTGTAAAAGTAAAGGAATCTGTGACACAGATGTGAATGGAGGCAACAAATGTGCAAATGTGAAACCACAACTAAAGAAATCTTTATTTCAGCTTATTTTGGAAAACATTATAGTAACTCTTTATTTTAAGTCACTGCAGCCATGCCATTTCTACAGATTAAAACATTTGCTATGGAAACTATAAAACCTGAGAAACCAGTTCCAAGTAACGAATACAGAACATTGATACAATAATCTCTATGAAAAGCAGTTCAAACACAATGCAACTGTGGACGCTGTGACACACAAAGCAATGGACCATTACATATATGCAATATGTATTTGTTTCTTCCTCTGTTTCCTCTAGTCTTCTGCAGGCAGCAGCCATTTTCTTTGGCTAGCATCAGTACTGAAGACTTGTGAGATGCAAATTGGAACCTGGAGCTGTCCCAGAGTTCCCTTACCTAATTAAAGACGACAAGTCTTTTGCCAGAAGCATGTCATTTTTTATCTGATTTAAATTCCACAGTTCTCCAGAACCTGGCATTGTTTGCTTTTTTTTTTCTTTTTTTTTTTTACTGCACCCTTAATTCCCAAGATCTGGCCTTCTTTACCTGTATTTAGTTGTAGTCTTTAGCAGAATGGGAGTCATCCTCATCTCTTTTTTTCTGAGAGTTTTAGGCTATGTTCACATTAGGCTTTTTTTGCTGAGTTTTTTTTATGAAAATTTTCTGCTGCATTTTAAAGTACCAGCAAAGTCTATGAGATTCCAGAAGCCTCATGCACACACCTTGGTTTTTGTTTCATCAGTATATTGTGCTTTACATGTTTTTTTGCAGAATAGAGCATGTCACTTCTTTAGGCGTTTTTCACCAATTGGAAGTAATGGGTTGTGAAAAAATGCACCAAAAAATGCAGGTATCAGGTTTTGCAGCGTTTTTTGTGCCAAAATCTGATGAAATAGAATAAGATTTTTTTCCACTAAACTTTATGCACATGCATAAAGAAACAAAAGGACAGTGGAAAAAAAAACGGAGTAAAAAAACGAGAAAAAAAATTAAGCAAAATCCTGAACAAACCTTCCTGGCAAGAGATCAGGTTTTGCGGCAAAAAAAAAACACCTAGTGTGAACATAGTCTAAAGGACCACATCCACTTGGCTAAAAAAAGACTAGATCTACATTCAAGGAAGAGGGGGTCACATATTGGGAATGGAGAGGCGCAGGAACAAAATAATGTCAGATTCAGGAGAAAAGCGGCATTTACACCGGGTAAAAATACATATGTTTATCAAATGACAGTTAAGGGGCTGTTCTCTAGTTTAACTCATCCAATTTTAGTAGGGATATAGATAATTTATTAGGACATTCAGTCAGAACTAACAGAGCTCCAGAACTTTGATCTCGATACCCATTAATTGGCACTTGACACTAAATTTCCTCATTACTCAAAATCTAATCTCAAGTCTAAAGCTGCATAAATTGTATAAATAATGGTTTGGCTAACAATCTAATGTGTATGTACAGTACAGACCAAAAGTTTGGACACACCTTCTCATTTAAAGATTTTTCTGTATTTTCATGACTATGAAAATTGTACATTCACACTGAAGGCATCAAAACTATGAATTAACACATGTGGAATTATAGTTCACAAAAAAATGTGAAACAACTGAAAATATGTCTTATATTCTAGGTTCTTCAAAGTAGCCACCTTTTGCTTTGATGACTGCTTTGCACACTCTTGGCATTCTCTTGATGAGCTTCAAGAGGTAGTCACCAGAAATGGTCTTCCAACAATCTTGAAGGAGTTCCCAGAGATGCTTAGCACTTGTTGGCCCTTTTGCCTTCACTCTGCGGTCCAGCTCACCCCAAACCATCTCGATTGGGTTCAGGTCTGGTGACTGTGGAGGCCAGGTCATCTGGCGTAGCAACCCATCACTCTCCTTCTTGGTCAAATAGCCCTTACACAGCCTGGAGGTGTGTTTGGGGTCATTGCCCTGTTGAAAAATAAATGATGGTCCAACTAAACCCAAACCGGATGGAATAGCATGCTGCTGCAAGATGCTGTGGTAGTCATGCTGGTTCAGTATGCCTTCAATTTTGAATAAATCCCCAACAGTGTCACCAGCAAAGCACCCCTACACCATCACACCTCCTCCTCCATGCTTCACGGTAGGAACCAGGCATGTTGAGTCCATCCATTCACCTTTTCTGCGTCACACAAAGACACGGTGGTTGGAACCAAAGATCTCAAATTTGGACTCATCAGACCAAAGCACAGATTTCCACTGGTCTAATGTCCATTCGTTGTGTTCTTTAGCCCAAGCAAGTCTTTTCTGCTTGTTGCCTGTCCTTAGCAGTGGTTTCCTAGCAGCTATTTTACCATGAAGGCCTGCTGCACAAAGTCTCCTCTTGACAGTTGTTGAAGAGATGTGTCTGCGGCTAGAACTCTGTGTGTCATTGACTTGGTCTCTAATCTGAGCTGCTATTAACCTGCGATTTCTGAGGCTGGTGACTCGGATAAACTTATCCTCAGAAGCAGAGGTGACTCTTGGTCTTCCTTTCCTGGGGCGGTCCTCATGTGAGACAGTTTCTTTGTAGCGCTTGATGGTTTTTGCAACTGCACTTGGGGACACATTCAAAGTTTGCCCAATTTTTCGGACTGACTGACCTTCATTTCTTAAAGTAATGATGGCCACTCGTTTTTCTTTACTTAGAATTTGTATTATGGCAAGAAAAAAGCAGCTAACAGTCTATTCAGTAGGACTATCAGCTGTGTATCCACCAGACTTCTGCACAACACAACTGATGGTCCCAACCCCATTTATAAGGCAATAAATCCCACTTATTAAACCTGACAGGGCACACCTGTGAAGTGAAAACCATTTCCGGTGACTACCTCTTGAAGCTCATCAAGAGAATGCCAAGAGTGTGCAAAGCAGTCATCAAAGCAAAAGGTGGCTACTTTGAAGAACCTAGAATATAAGACATATTTTCAGTTGTTTCACACTTTTTTGATAAGTATATAATTCCACATGTGTTAATTCATAGTTTTGATGCCTTCAGTGTGAATGTACAATTTTCATAGTCATGAAAATACAGAAAAATCTTTAAATGAGAAGATGTGTCCAAACTTTTGGTCTGTACTGTAGGCTACATAACCCTTGTTCTTATGGGAGCTAAATATTGCAATTGGTGACTTTATTGGCAGTATATGCAATGTTAAATCAGGGATTTATTCCTACTATAAGCATAAGTTGACTCTTTACCCAAAACAATCTTATCAGTTCTGATAGATTTCACTGCCCCATCTCATCCATAATTGGGCAGTCCAAGATCGCAGACAATTCCAACCATAATCTAATATATACAGTCATGATAGAAAGTGTTGGCACCCTTGAAATTGCCCAAAAAATTATTGCAATTACACATTTTTTGTTATACACATTCATTTCCTTTGTGCGTAATGGAACACAAAAAAAAAGAAAAGAAAAAAAAGGCAAATTGGACATAATTTCACACAAAACTCCAAAATTTTTGGCACCCTCAACTTAATATTCGGTTGGCCCCTTTGGAATAAATAACTGCAATCAATTGCTTCCTATAACCTTAAACAAGCTTCTAAAACTTCTTAACTGGAATTTTGGAGCACTCTTCTTTTGCAAACTGCTCCAAGTCTCGCATATTTGAAGAGTGCCTTCTCTCAGCAACAATTTTAAGATCTCTCCACAGGCGTTCAATGGGATTTAGATCCGGACTCATTGCTAGCCACTTCAGAAATCTCCAGTGCTTTGTTTTTATCCATTTCTGGGTGCTTCTTGAAGTATGTTTGTGGTTAATGTCCTGCTGCAAGATTCATGACCTAAGACACAATTTCAGCTTTCTGACACTGGGCACTACATTGCGACCCAAAATCCTTTGGTAATCTTCGGATTTCATGATGCCTTGCACCCAGTCCCAGAGTCAGCAATACTACCCAAAAACATCTTGAACCACCACCATATTTAACTGTAAGTACTGTGTTCTTTTCTTTGTAGGCCTCATTCCGTTTTCAGCAAACAGTAGAATGATGTGCTTTACCAAACACCTCTAACTTGATCTCATTTGTCCACAAGACACTTTCCCAGAAGAATTTTGGTTTATTCACGTAAATTTTGGCAAACTGCAGTCTAGCTTTTTTATGTCTCTGTGTCAGCAGTGTGGTCCTCCTGGGTCTCCTGCCATAGCATTTCATTTTATTCATAAGTTGACTGATAGTTCGCGCCCACTCTGATGCACCCTGAGCCTGCAGGACAGCTTGAATCTCTTTGGCACTTGACTGAGGCTGCTTATCCACCATGTGGACTATCCTACATTGCAGCCTTTATTCAACATTGCAGCCTTTCATCAATTTTTCTTTGCCACCCATGTTCAGGGAGATTATCTACAGTGCCATGGTTTGTAAACTTCTTGATTATGTTGCGCATCATGGACAAAGGAACATCAAGATCTCTGGAGATGGACTTATAACCTGGAGATTGTGGATATTTTTCAACAATTTTGGTTCTCAAGTCCTCAGACAGTGCTCTTCTCCTCTTTCTGTTCTCCATGCTTAGGGTGGCACACACTGACAAACAATGCAAAGATTGAATCAACTTCCCCCCTTTTTATATGGTTTCAGGTGTGATTTTCATATTGCCCACACCTGTTACTTGCCACAGGAGAGTTTGAATGAGCATCACATGTTTCAAACAAAGTTGTTTACCCACAATTCTGGAAAGGTGCCAACAATTTTGTCCGGCCCATTTTTCAGGGTTGTGTGTGAAATTATGTCCAATTTGCTTTTTTTTGTGTTATTCCAATGCACACAAAAGGAAATAAACATGTTTATAACAAAACATGTGTAATTCCAATAATTTTCTGGGAGGAATACTTCATTTTCTGGAACAATTTCAAGGGTGCCAACACTTTCGGCCATGACTGTATATGTATTTATATTTGTGAGCCATTAGAGGAGTATTTGACACCTAATTGTTTATACTGGACACTGTGTCCTAGCAAGGGGTGATGGTTGACGGAAAACCATGCCAGGTTACCAACTCACCAGTGTAGTGGAAAATGGCTCCTGCTACATTCACAACACACAGCGAGATGTGGGTGGTACCAAGAAGGGGGGGGGGGGGGAGCTGTCTCATCCAAACTCACTCTACTGTATCCTGCATTTAGCAGTGAAGGAGAGCGGGGCTCCCGCAAAACTAAGTTTAGCATTTGTCTCAGCTGCTCCTGCTTCACCATCCTGCAATTTGCCACTCCTGCTGTATTCACCACCAACATCCAAGTGCTTTACTGGGATATACGCCATGATGGGGGCCGAGCTCACTTTCTGTACACACCAGTTCCTGCTGCATACAGCACCTCCATTGACGTGCTGCACTGGAATGTACAGTGTGATTTGTGTTCTAGCAGCCAGAACTGGGCCCGTGCTTAGCGGGTCATGTGCAAAGCGCTTCCTACTGCATTCAGCTTATACATCGAAACATGTAGCGTGGATGGGGAGAGAAAGATCGAAGAAGGCCGTATCATTTAATCGCACTGCACTCCGTATTGTAGCAGAACAATGTACAATTGCGCTTTAAATGAGTAGGTCAGTGGGGCAACACACAAAGCGACCTCCACATTGGTTTGTCTTGGGTATTTTGTGTATTTAAAATAGTTGATGTCTTTACATTACAAATATTATTCCCAATTTCACAAAATAATTTTTGTCAGCATGTATATTTATATAGATTGCAGTCATTATCCTGGGACAAGAACTCTGGCCTTAAAGGGATTGTCCACTACTAGGACAATCACTTCTTGATCTAAATGTTTGGCCCCGATAAAATAAAAAAGTTTATATTAACCTCCGGTGTCGGCACCATTCCAGCGGTGTCGGCACTCGCGGTCCCGGGGCTCCCATGCAGTTGTTGTGACATACTAGCCTGGCGCCCAATCAGCGCTGGTGTCACTTTACCCACCTTCACACGAATTGAATATGAAGAGGAAGTCAGTGCTGCGGCTGATTTCTGACTTCCTCTTCATGTTCAATTCATACAAAGGCGGGGGGGCGAGTGACGCCAGTGCTGATTTGGTGCCCGGGTCACGTGTCATAACACCGCACGAGAGCCCCAGTACTGTAAGTGTCGACACCGCTGGAACGGGGCCAGCACAGGAGGTGAGTATAAGCTTTTTTATTTTATCGGGGCCAAACATTTAGATCAAGAAGGGGTTGTCCTAGTAGTGGACAACTCCTTTAAGTGAATGCATTTTTGGATTACAGTCACCATCCGGGGTGGGGGGGCCATCAGCTAGTGGAGCATAAGTGGACAGAGAGTGAAATAATGCGGATCTCTGTTTTGGGGGGCAGTTACATTCTTTTACCATTCTAGATTATAAGAGCTAAACATAGTGGGTGCAGGGGTTGCAGTCACACTCACCCCTAGAGCTTTAGGAGCCCTTATGCCCACATGATAATTCCATATTAAAGACCCGCCATAGTTGGGGGCTCTGAGATTCAAGTTACACCACAGATCACTTAAATCGCAAGCTTTTACATGCTTCTTGATTTTGTATGGCTACTATTTCCACTTACTGTCAATCACTACAGAATATGTTGCCACATGCATAATTATTATTACTGGGTTATCAAAATGGCGGAGGCAGATAAAACTTTACACATTCAATTAATACCCTCAGGAGCGCTTTCTATTGTGGTCTGTTGGTGATATATAACCCCTAAATAAGACAATGAAAAAGTCAAAAGCTTTTCTAAAAAAAAATTATTTTCTATGCGTTTTTAATGTGCAGATTTGTAATCCTTGTATGCATGAACTTGGAAATAGATCGTAATCCCCGGGTCAGTTTGCATCCGCTTTTTGTTTACAGTCATACTGATGAATTGATTTATCATAAATCCTTGTTTATTTCATTTGTGCTCTTCCTGGACCGGGGTACAACTGTTGCTTCCAGTCTATATGTCTGTGAGAAGCCAGCTATTTGGCTTTTTAGGATCCGATGTATCAGAGAATTCTGCTTCCAGCACCTCCAAGTATGATTTAATTCCCAAAATATAAATCAAAAGCATATTTCACCAGTCACATCAGAATAACAGGCTACAGTCTGCTCTTTGTTTAAAGGACACAGCATTACATTCAGCATCCAGTCCCGCGACGTTTGGACCATTTAAAAGAAATTCTATACCTCATTTACGACTGAGACTGTCTGCCTCCATGAGCAAGAATATCTATCCCAGAGCCAAGTTAATTTATAATTTCCATAAATCCTAATAATTCAAATGCCCATCATAACGAGTTTACCAATGCTTCCCCCTAAAAGAGCCATTTATGTATTACATGCTTAGCTATTCATTTAAAGTGAACCTGGCAGCTGATTCATGCTGCCCGAACTATGGGTAGTGTCAATAACTAACTATCAATTCTGCCATGTACGTTTTCTCTGAAACGCTGAGGCATTTCAGAGAAAGCATATTTAAAAGCCAGATGGGGACCTTGTTACTCAGGTGACTAGTCCAAAGGGCCGGTCCCCAGAGGCTTCTCACTACCCTTTTGAGTGACAGGCTTTTTCCCTATACACACACACCAGACAAAGATCTCCCTGAGAATCTGCCTGAGAATCTAGTTTATTTTAAATGAAAGGGGTGTTACCAGTGTGAGACATGTAGATCCAGAGAGCAGACTGTCAGTCATTACATGTCTCACACTGGCAACGCCTCCCTTCACTTAAAATAATCTCTGGAGGAAGATTCTCAGGGAGATCTGTGTCTGGACCATAGATCTTAACAGCTCATTTACATATTAAAAAAAAAACTTGGATTTATCTGGGATAAGACATCGGATCGCAGATATGACAATATTTTATTAAACTTCATATGACCTACATGCCCATATAGATGGCTTAGGAGGGTTGATCCTACTCACAAATTCACTCTAAAGAAGACCTCGTAGAAAAAGTAAAGGATTTGTACAACCTAGAACGGGGCACCAAAGAAGTGATTTCAATACTTCTGTTTCATTTTCCATTACATAATGTCTTCACATACTAACCACCTTCTTATTTCTGCTTTTGTCCTGAATCAGCTCTAGGTGGTATTTTCTTATACCTGTTGAGCTTGTTTAACCAAATACCTGGAAAGTACCGGCTGCTCAGTTTGTAGTCAAAGACGGATTTATATACCGTACTTCATATGCAGCATTTTTAGAAAGGCTGAAGGTACAGGAAATATATATGGTAATCTGTCCACTGACATACACACAAAGTCATTTTTTTTCCTAATGAAAATCAATATATTTACAAGATTACAAAACGTTTGTGTGCCATTTGCTCACACAATTTTTGTATGCGGACGAAAGGAGTAAAAATTAAAGGGGATGTCCCTTCTCAAAGCACCACTCCAGCATTTTGTTTTGTTTTTCAGTGCTGGAGTGGTGCTTTAAATGTAAGTCCCCTGCCCCCAGTCATATACTCACCCTCCAGTGTCTTCACAGTTTTTCGGCACCGCTCCGGTCCCACAGCGCCATCTTGTGAGAGCAGTTTCTGACTGGCCCGGAAGTCAAAAGCTATGGCCCAAGATCTCAATGCAAGTGTATGAAAGCGAGAACGAGGCCAGAACGAGGCTCTCAGACTTGTATTGAAACGTGACTTCCGCTCCGCTTCATGAAACACTGGAGCTGCCGACAGGTCGCGAAGCTGGAAAAGGATGAAGGCGGCGGCATGCGAGTATGAGACAGTATGAGTATGAGACAGGGGAATTATGTTTAAAGCACCACTCCAGCGGTACAATAAAAAAAAACACTGGAGTGGTGCTATAAATGCTGTAGTTCCTGGAGTAAAATAAACCCTTATGCTTTCAATTCCAGCAATGTTGGTGCCAAGTTTTATGTCTTGCGCGCGCCGCAGCCAATCAGCAACTGCTAAAGGACTGCAGCGCTCGCACTTCTACAGGACGTACAACTTTCGTCTGGGTCAAGATTGAGCGAAGAAGCTCATTAGCCACTGCTGACTGGCTGCAGAGCTCATGCGGTAGTTTGAAAAAGAAAGATGAATGTCGAGTTTTAAAGAAATCTGTTAAAGGAGGACTGTGTATTACCAACATTATTATTTTAAGTTCCACTATTATTTTAACACACAATTCTGCCCTTCATCAAATGTCATGAAGCAGATTTGAAGCATGAGATTGGTATATTATAACACAGTATTGTCAATTGCACTATGGTATCTACTAGTGTATGCGTCCATAGGCAACAAGATGTGGACGATAGGAGAAGAGGGAGTCTTGAACTGTCGCAAAGGTGTGCACTTTTTTGTCCCCATCTCAAAGACGATTAGAAAAACCTCGGCTCAGCTGATTCTTGGAGTATCCATACAGAGGTGCATGAACTCAATTTTCACAAGTCCGTACACTGCTCAGCTCATGTTCAAAGACTGAGCTGATTGCTCCTACACCTTCTTTTCAGCAATTAGTGGAGGTCTCAAGATCCAGTCCCCCAAACAACACTTCTGACATGTAGCTATACCATGTCACTGTTTTTAAATTTTTGCCACTCATAAAATTGAATGCTTTAGTGAATAGAGTGGTGATCCTGAATTGAAACCAGGGTGTAATATGTAGAAAATTGAACACACTCAATCTAGTTAGATGGAGGAGGTGCCAGCAGACTGGAGAGGAAGACCCCATCAACACTTGTAGAAATGAGAAGTTCAATGCAATCTACGCAAGTAAAAGTGTTCACATTCTTTATACTTTTCACCAAATAGAACACAAATGGGTGTGTAAGCGACAGTTCATATATCAAATATGACACAAAGAGGTGTAGCAAGCATGCTTTCCTTAAAATACGTGTATATTGCGACTGTAGTGACATTTCCACCCTCCCGTGTCTTTATGCAAGCATCGCTCAATAGCAGATGGAGAGAAATAAAGAAAGTATACAGTGACTATAATACCTCACCCGAGGTGCTATACATCTTCTTTTCTCTCAGTCTACAATTAAGAGACATTTGGATAAAGATCTGGAAGGGTCGATATGTCATTATAGTCGTAATATAGATGTCAACCCTTCTGAGCTCTCTATCTGGGCATGCAGGTCATAGGATGTTGAATAAAAGTATACCTTGATATCAGAAATCTGATGCCTTATTCCAGAGAAATCCACATTTTTCTTATATGTAAATAAGCTTTAAAATCTATGGGCCGGACACTGATCTCCCTGAGAATCTGCCTACAGAACTTATTGTAAATTAAAGGGGGTGTTACCAGTGTAAACATGTAAACTGGCACTTGGCTCTCATAATCACACACAGCTCTGCAGTGAGATCAGAACTAACACAGTACAGCAGAAGTAAACCTTGCCTAATTACAAGCAGATTTGCAACAGGACTTGTTCTCTCATACTGTTGGCAGCATTGCTTCAGAGCTGTTTCTGATTATAACTAAGAATACAGCTGAGTTGAACCTTGCCCCATTACAAACAAAACAAGCACATTTTCCAGCTGTATTGGGGGCTGTCACCTCTGCAGTATTGCCCTTTCCCTATACTGGCTGCGGGGTGAAAGCTGAAGAACTGTGACAGGCCAACTACAGCTAGAAATGTATTTGTAAAGAAACAAACTTCCCTTCTACTGTACTATGTTAGCTCTGCTGTACTGTGTTAGCCCTGATATCACTGCAGACCTTCGTGTGATTATGAGAGCAAAGTGCCAGTTATTACATGTCTCACACTGGTAATTCCCCTTTCATTTAAAATAAGCTCTGGAGACAGATTCTCAGGGAGATCTATGTCTGACGCATAGATCTCAATCACTCATTTACATATTAAGAAAAATGTAGATCTCTGTACATGCCCTTATAGATGGCTTAGGAGGGGTGATCCTACTGACAGATTCTCTGTAAGCAGGGGTGAGGAATCTTTTTTCTGCCAAGGGCCATTTAGATATTTATACCATCCCTATAAATTGTGCCACAAATTGCGGTCCAAGGAATCTGCCCAGGGGCCGGATAAAAGGTCATCAAGGGCCGTAAACGGACAGCGGCCCTGAGGTTCCCCACCATGCCTTTAAGGAAACCATACTACCTACAACTCTTATTGTGTCATGTTTGGTGTATGAACTGTCACCTGCATACTCATTTATGCTATATTTGGTGAAGAGGATAAAGAATAAAATAAAATAATAATAATAATAAATAATAAAATAAAGAACGTGAACACTTGAAACCAAAGTCAGCACTATGGTGAAAAATGTTTGCTAATAAGTGCAAAAAATTAGAAAACAAAAATTAACATAAAATAACAAATTATTTGCAAATAGCAATATCTTCTATTCATACTGAAATACAACATTTTCTGGGGTTCAATTGGGAATATATTTTTAACTACTATTTCCAGCAAGTCACTTTAATTTTGTGCTGTTCTTCGCATGACTAGATGAAAAAGCCAATTTTCAACTAGGACAGTCAAAATGACAGTAATTCTAGATCTTTTAAAATGTTTTCCAACATAAGGTCAAATACTTAGGCACAAACAAAATAAAATAAATTGCAGAAACAAGCGACAGTCTCATTTCTCCTTCCAACACATAACAGAGCAATTAAGAAAGTTCAGCTATGTCTCTGCTGGAAATATTCCAACACGCTCTTATCTGCTTCAGATGGTACCAGGGACCAAATGTCAATGAGAAATTCACAATACACAAAAAGCAGACATTTGTAAAGAATTTACAACAAAACAGCTGTTTATATGTGGAATCCAATCTTTCTCCAGTCCAAATGAAGTTCTTGAAAATGTCATGAATTATTACTTTGTTATGGAATATAGGGAATTTATGGAAATTACTTGACTTATGGAAATAAGATAAACAAAATAAATCCCTGGATCGACATCCAGTATCTAAAATTCTAGCAACCATACCCTTTAACACATTTTTCATGAAAGACAACTTAGGATGGAAGAGGTTGAGCAATGGGTGACAAGGAATCCATACAGACAGTGAAATAGCTCTACTCTATCAGTGTTTCACCCTTCTGCTTCATCATGAGCATGAGGCCAGTTTCATTCATCTGTGAAACACAGACCATGATAAAACTCAGCCTGACCTACGGGTCTCCCAACTTAAGCTAACTGCTTCATATATGATTAGCAGTTAGCAGAGATCAGAGACCTGACGGTCAGGAAACATTTTCTCATCCGAGCACAGTCTGGGTTTCATGGATGGGTCAAGACCTTACTCAATTAGTTTTTTTTTTATCAAGAAGCCAATATTCTATATCAACAATTTAATTTTATTAATAAATAAACGTCTGGCCCCTTTCTACTGTAACTATTTTTCAAATCGAACTTGTCCCTTCATGTGGTAATAACTCTGGAATGCTTATTCCGATCTCAGTGATATGGAAATTGTTTTTTTCATGACGCATTATGTTTTATTTTAGGGCGATATTTTCACTATATATATATATATATATATATATATATATATATATATATATATATATATATATATATATATATATATATATATATATATATATATATATATATATATATATATATATATATACACACGGCAAATGAAATGTGTTACACCATTTCTACCAAACGTGGCGATAACTCATATGTGGTGTAATGCAGCGGCTTGCTGTTAAAAAATGTTAAAAAAAAGTTACCATCTACCAAGGAAAATGGGACAGCAAGAGAGAGTATTCTGGTTTCCCCAGCAGTCAAATACAGAATGAATGGAACGACAGTAGAGCATGCACATTGCTGCTCCATGTAAAGGGGATAAAAGTGCCCCACTGTCGTAATTGATTGGTACTAGCGGTTGGACCCTCATGATCTAGAAGTTGTCACTGATCGTACGGATAGGGGATAACTTCTTCCAACCAGTATACCCCTTTACATTATGGCTACTATTTTTTTTTTTTAAGTGATTGAAAATAAATCTAAGAATTGATCAGAAGTTAAAATTGTCCCAATTCCTTTTCTTTTTTTTTAATATAGCACAAGTTGCATAAAATCAAACATAAATGGGTGAACAGTTTGCAATCGACCTTCCTAATCTTAGGTCTTATACACAGATGAATTGTGAACCTAATGGCTACAGATAAAGCAAACAGTTACATTACTCACAGACTGTTTAATGACAAAGTCCATAGCTCCTACACCTCATAGACAAACACACAATGCTCCTAATGAACGTCCCCATCCAACACACCATGATAATTTATAGACAAGGGTCCAATGTCCGTATCCCTCGCAGTAATGGTGATGAATGGCACCATAGATTTGGGAACAGAATACAGAAATCCAGTTCTTGGCTCACTTCTACATTGCCCTTCAGAGATCTGGTTACAATCTCAGTTCATTCTTTCTATTCTGCAATTATTATTTCAACAGAGGTTTAATGGTTATAAATGAGCAAACAACAAAGTGACACAAAAGAGATTTATAGATACAAATTATGGAAAACCTCAAGCATTAGATTTCATTTGGACTCACAGGTGGCTGCACGGCTATGGGAACATCTGTCCTTACTAAATGCATACAAACTCTATTTCTTTATTTTTACTTAATAAACCAATGAAACATATGTCATAAGTTGATAGCATTCAGTGTGCACCTTTCTACATACATGTAAAATGTCATGGCTAGTAGCCAAACATTGGAGCTAGACAACTTACAGACTGAAGTAGATTTTCTGAACATTTACTTGCCAGCTAAAACTAAGAAGGGACCCAAGGCTCTATTCACATCACATTTTAGCGCTACATTCGGCATACATGCCAGGAACTGTAACGCGCAGTATATTATTAGACAGACACAAGCTATAAGAGTGTATAATGGAAATTACTTTGGCCTGCCTAAGTCGTATACCTTTTATTCGTCTGTACTAACATGTATAGTCAACTATTACAAATAAGTGCCAAAAATTGTTTGGGAAAGTTTTCACTGAATGTTGAGCCCAAACTTGGATTAAAACGAGCTTAACAGATTGAATTTAAGGCGTTTTCTCTTCAGCATTAGAATCATACATTGTAAATGTACTGTGATTGTGACTTGAGAATTATTTTATTCTAGAATAATGATATTTTTTAGCAGGTGCTTGGGCTGTTTCACTTTAAATAATAGTTTTGTAATAATGACTATATGCATTTATACATAATGATGACCAGGGTTGATGCTTTCCATAAATATCCAACGCCATCTAAAATCTACACTTTAAATTAAAGGTGTTATCCAGGACTATTTTTAATTTTTTTTACTCTGGGCAGAAAAACTAACAGGCAGGTAGTTGCTAATTACCTGACTGTTGTTCCTGGCGCCGACTCAGATCCTTCACTGACCGCTCCTGGAGGCGAATCAGCTGCTCCACATCATCAGAGCAGCTCCTCTTCTTCCACTTTGCTCCGTTGATGGGGCATGACTGCCAACGTCATGGTGATTGACAGCCGGCTCCTTGCAGTTAGGCATGACATCGCCAGTCACGCATCGTCAACAGAGCAAAGAGGAAGAGAAGCCACTTCTCTGTCCTTGTGATGTCAGCGGAAGCCACCCAATAGCCAGCATTAGCAGTATGTGACCGCTCTGTATTGACAGAGTTACAACAGGCATCTAGTTATCAACTACCTGTCTGTTAGTTCTTAGGCCTGTAGTAAAGAAATTACATAATCCTGGATAACCCCTTTAACTAAAGAGTAAATGTTGTTTTACTTTTATATTATAAATTAATAGTACACATGAAAATAAGCAATGTTATAATATATCTTATCAGAGAAATCTGCTTCATTCTTTCCCAATTCCTGGGTAAAATTTGTATCCAGAAAAGGCAAATTTTCACATTACTGAGATAGACAATGTCAGTTGGTGCTTATAAGATTCCATGGAGACAGGAAGAGGGAGGAGCCAGAGGCAGACAGTTCTCCTGAAAACAGATTTACATTTCTCCACAGAACATTGTGAGCACCAAGAAAAAAGATGATTTTTCTAATGATATATATGAAAATTTCTCCTTCCCACCTGTATTATTGACTCATGGGAAAAAATAAAATAAAATAGCACAACGGTTACTCTTTAAAGCTTTCCCATGTCATGGAAAATGAATTTGAATAATTAGTGATAGTAAGTCCCACCATTATTGAATTCCGCTGCACCCCATGTAGGTGCCATAATTTAATAATAAGCACTACTTTACAGTAGGGGTTTTGCTACATATATTTCTCCCAAACATAAATGAACTCACCTTATGGTACAAGTATTTCTGCTTTATCAATGTATAAAGGAAAGGAACTTAGCTAAGTAAAGAAGCAGTCTACTGCACAGCGAGTGACACAAGAAATGAAGGATAGTTAACATACGTCTCACATCTGTAGCTGCTGTTTTCCCGCCTAAGCCCAGCACACAGAATGAAAAGATTGGCTCCTGCTCAACTAAAACAGAAGCCTCTTCCAATGGTCTCAGCATTTCAATAACCCGTTAACAAAAACCATTACGCAGACTGAAAGGTGAACACTAAAACTTCTCTTTGCTACCACAGAACTTCCCGAGGTCTCCCGCTGCTCTCCCCAGCATGTGGCTGCACCCTCCCCTCCATCTACAAAGACTCACTTTGTGGTGTGTAGAGGGACAAAGGATGGGTGCCATGCAACCTAGGCCAACCTCTATTGATTCAATGATGGGAAAAAGGGTTAGTGCTCCGATTCTGGGTAAACTGTCTAAAAATCCGTCATCTACTAGAACTTTTTTTTTTTATTCCAAATTATGAGAAAACTTGTAAGTAATCAAAGTATAACTGCAGGCCACACACCTTGTGCTTGGTAGTTTATTAAAGATAGTATATTTTTACTTTATACTTCTAAGACTTTGCTATTTGCAGTTTCACTCCTCTGGGTAATTACTTAAAAAAAATAAATCCTAAAATATTCAAAATAGTATGCAATGGAGGTGCGGAGGATCATACAATAGATCTGAGGAAGGGATTGGTTCGACCCCAAAAACGCGTAGTCTGTCAACTGCAATAAAGATTAAAAATTACTCCTCAGATTCCGAGGATTTCTACTGATCAGCAGCACAGCCATTTGATCCTCCGCAACTCCACTCCATAGTACATATGTGCAGAACAGATTGATACATACCCTCCATCTGAAGGTGGATCTATCATGCAATACATGTTGTGGGAGGGGTTGCCCCTTATCAAAACATCTGACAGTGATCGTGCCAATTCTAATTCAATCCTAGTTAGTGTATTGACGTTATTACCACTATGCCTCCTCTCTAGCATTTACAAAATATTCAATGTGACATCTTTGTCAGTTTATCAGAAGACCAGGGCCATTTTACAATAGCGGATGTCTAAGGATTCACAAGCAGATTACTGGTTGACTTAAAGGTCTGTTAAAGGGATTGTCCCAACTTGTGTGATATATCGATAATCGCTGGGAGATCTCACCGCTGGGACTTGCACTGATCCTGAGAATGGGGCTTGGAAGTGTCTCATTTGAATGTAAGTGCATGAGCACCACCACTGCATTCATTGTCTATGGGACGGATGAGGATATCCAAGTACAGTGCTGGGCTAGATATGGCCGTCTCACAGAAAATAAAGTAGGGAAATGACTTGTGTTGGTCAACCACTGCTCAGTTAAGATCACTGCAGGTTGCAGCAGTGGGACTCACAATAATCAGCCAAGTTGGTACAATCCCTTATGGACATATAGAGGGAGAAGGGGCCCCACTCAAAACCCCTCTATGAGCTAGAACGGAGATATATTAATATACAGTATAATAGACAAAATAAAAGCTTAGAAAAATAAAGAATATGTCATTACGCTCCTTTAAAAGTCAATATCAATTATATATTCATAGAAATTATTATGAAACATAAAATAAGCCACTACTTTCAGAATTAAAACATAAAAAAAGAAAAAAAAAGTAGAAAACAGCTATTACAGAGCGCCTCCGATCCCACCAATAAACAGATAAAATATTGTGATAGGGTCTCAACATGGAACTTACACTATGTGAGTGAAGGGAACACCACTCACAAAAATTGCATAAGACCCACAGAATCCCGTATGCATCTTCCACTACCAGGCACCACAATAAAACTAGATGCCGTATGGATAACTAATAAGCAATGAAAAAAAACGAAGAAGTGCCAGCCAACTGAATGGGAAGTGGAGTAAAAATTTAAATGACTGGCATTGGTTACTATTAATGGTTACGAGTTTTGGTGTCAAAAGGCGATCTGGGATATGGGAGGGTCAGAGGATCGGTTCCCCCCACAATAAGTAAAGACCTGATGGCAATCATTTCAATTCTTACTCCACTTCCCATTCAGTTGACTGGCGCGCCTTCATTTTTTTCTGCGCTCATTAGTTACTACTGAATGGTCTTTCCACAGTCGCTACTTGAAGAAAAGTCACTTTTACTGTAGCTGTCGGGTTGCAATGTTTTGGATTTACAGACTTAATGTCGAACGCCAACCCTGGATCTATAAAATGCTGTCCCTTTTAAGTATCATAACAGGATACATTATTGCAGGAATTCTCCCCATCTAGCTGAAAGTGTGCATTGTGCTATTTCTGGAGAGACAGTGCAATAATCAAGAAAAAGCAGTATGTTAACAGCAAGGATCAACAATAAAAAGGTAGGATTTATTTATTATCCCAAGACAAAATACAATTAAAAATAATTCACTAGTACCAACCAGAGGGCCCTGGAATAAGGGAATACTCCCGCCAGCTCTGCATTATAATACAGTGTCTAAATTCTAAGGTAAATCCACCCACACATTAAATGCCCCAAAATTAGTCATAACCATTTAATAAATACAGGCAATATAATAATTCCATTAAGTTATGCCAAACAATAATACATGGGCATAAGATGTAAAGTGTGGGATTTATAACATGCAAGAATTGAAAAATAAGCCCAAATGTATCAGCACAATAGTGAAATACTGTAAATGTGATTGCTCTTAATAAGGGAAAACCAAAATAATATGGGTAATGAAAAAAATACATGCACAGAGTAAAAAGATACCATTAGAGTAATGGGCAATATATATATATATATATATATATATATATATATATATATATATATATATATATATATATATATATATATATATATATATATATATATATATATATACATATATATATATACATACATATATACACACACACACACATACACAGTCATGGCCAAAAGTATTGAGAATGAGACAAATAGTAATTTTTCCAAAGTTTACTGCTTCATTTTTTGTAATGGCAATTTGCATATACTCCTGAATGTCAAAGAGTGAACAGCTTAACAGCAATTACTGTACTTGCAAAGTCAATATTTGCCCAGAAAATGAACTTTAACCCCCAAAACACATTTCAACATCATTGCAGTCCTGCCTTAAAAGGAGCAGCTAACATCATTTTAGTGATTGATCCATTAACACAGGTGTGGGTGTTGATAAGGACAGGGCTGGCGATCAATCAGTCATGATTAAGTAAGAATGACATCACTGGACACTTTAAAAGGAGGCTGGTTCTTGGTATCATTGTTTCTCTTCAGTTAACCATGGTTATCTCTAAAGAAACACGTGCAGCCATCATTGCACTGCACAAAAATGGCCTAACAGGGAAGAGTATCGCAGCTACAAAGATTGCACCTCAGTCAACAATCTATCGCATCATCAAGAACTTCAAGGAGAGAGCTTCCATTGTTGTCAAAAAGGCTCCAGGGCGCCCAAGAAAGACCAGCAAGCTCCAGGACCGTATCTTAAAACTGTTTCAGCTGCGGGATCGGACTACCAGCAGTGCCGAGCTTGCTCAGGAATGGCAGCAGGCTGGTGTGAGTGCTTCTGCACGCACTGTGAGGCGGAGACTCTTTGAGCAAGGGCTGGTTTCAAGGAGGGCAGCAAAGAAGCCACTTCTCTCCAGAAAAAACATCAGGGACCGACTGTTATTCTGCAAAAGGTACAGGGAGTGGACTGCTGAGGACTGGGGCAAAGTCATTTTCTCTGATGAATCCCCTTTTCGATTGTTTGGGACATCTGGAAAACAGCTTATTCGGAGAAGAATAGGTGAGCGCTACCACCAGTCTTGCCTCATGCCAACTGTAAAGCATCCTGAAACCATTCATGCGTGGGGTTGCTTCTCAGCCAAGGGAATCGTCTCACTCACAGTCTTGCCTAAAAACACAGCCATGAATAAAGAATGGTATCAGAATGTCCTCCAAGAGCAACTTCTCCCAACCGTCCAAGAGCAGTTTGGCGCCCAACAATGCCTTTTCCAGCATGATGGAGCACCTTGCCATAAAGCAAAGGTGATAACTAAATGGCTCATGGAACAAAACAGAGATTTTGGGTCCATGGCCTGGAAACTCCCCAGATCTTAATCCCATTGAGAACTTGTGGTCAATCATCAAGAGACGGGGGGACAAAGAAAAACCAACAAATTCTGGCAAAATGCAAGCATTGATTATGCAAGAATGGACTGCTATCAGTCAGGATTTGGTCCAAAAGTTGATTGAGAGCATGCCAGGGAGAATTACAGAGGTCTTGAAGAAGAAGGGGCAACACTGCAAATATTGACTTGCTGCATTAACTCATTCTAACTGTCAATATAACCTATTGGTACTCATAATATGATTGCAATTATATTTCTGTATGTGATATAAACATCAGACAAACACTAATAAAAAACAGAGGCCAGCAGATCATGTGAAAATATAATTTTGGTGTCATTCTCAAAACTTTTGGCCATGACCGCAGATAGATAGATAGAGAGATATATAAGAGATAGAGATAGAGATAGAGACTGTTATATATATAACCCGAGTCACAAAGAGAAAATGATGGTGATCATTAGATGTGGTGTAAATAAAAACCAAAGAAGAGACAAAAAGCAGAGTAGACAGGCTAAGTTCACATGTCCCGGAATCATCGGTTAGAATGGATCCAGCAGCAATCTGTTCACAAAAAAAGTTGTGCAGACACAACTTTTGTCCGGCTGAAAAAAAAAACTGATTTCAACTGGATCCGTTTTTTTTTTAACACTTAAGTCTACGGAAAACGGATCCGTTAATTATCCATCCCTTTTTCTTTCATCTGAAGAGGATCTGTTTTTTGCTTACTGGATATGGAAAAATAAATATTTAAACATATACTACTGGATACGACAACTGTTAGGTAGTCATCCATTTGAAACTGATCCAGATAGCAAAAAAAAGGATCCTTTTCAAATGGAAGAAAAGCGGATGGCTAATGCTCTGACGAATATAATTTATTAAAGGTGACAACACGCGTGCGAAGGGGCGATTCAAAGCAATGAGTAAGAACATCTACACAAGTACCGTACAGCGAATGTGACTACCCGGCGTACGTGCGCTGCATTAAAGCTGATATAAAACACGTGCAGGCGCAAAAGCACAAAAATTCTACAGCAATTTAGTAGAAAAAAAAAAATCACATGACGTGAACAGTAGATCAGAGTGAATAATTTGGAGAGCTGTGACAGTTGTGTATAGTCGACAAATGCAGGGACACAAAAAGTCAAGTCTAAAAGGAGTTGAATAACTACCCAGCATCAAAGAAAAGACTACCAGGCACAGAAGAAATATAAATGTGGTGGCATTGCTGAGAAAATAAATTATTAATAATAATAATAATAATAATAATAATAATAATAATAATAATAATAATGTGTTTAAGATATCACAACGTTTAAAATATATGTAGAAAAATACCAGTGTTTTAATATGTGGGGCACACATCACACACACACATATTGGAGATACGGAGATACGCAGATAACACAGAGATAATACAGATTTAGCCACGTAAAATTTGTGTCTCATCAGGACATATAAGAAGAATGAAAAGTCTTTGTAAATCTATGTACTATTCACTGAAAGCTTAATAAGAAAACCATATAAAGTGCAGGCTTTCTGTTAGTGTCCTGGTTCAATATTACTAATGTACACTGCTCAAAAAAATAAAGGGAACACTCAAATAACACATCCTAGATCTGAATGAATGAAATATTCTCATTGAATACTTTGTTCTGTACAAAGTTGAATGTGCTGACAACAAAATTACACACAAATCATCAATAGAAATCAAATTTATTAACCAATGGAGGCCTGGATTTGGAGTCACCTCCAAAATTAAAGTGGAAAAACACACTACAGGCTGATCCAACTTTGATGTAATGTCCTTAAAACAAGTCAAAATGAGGCTCAGTATTGTGTGTGGCCTCCACGTGCCTGTATGACCTCCCTACAACGCCTGGGCATGCTCTTGATGAGGTTGCGGATGGTCTCCTGTGGGATCTCCTCCCAGACCTGGACTAAAGCATCTGCCAACTCCTGGACAGTCTGTGGTGCAACGTGACGTTGGTGGATGGAGCGAGACATGATGTCCCAGATGTGCTCAATCGGATTCAGGTCTGGGGAACGGGTGGGCCAGTCCATAGCTTCAATGCCTTCATCTTGCAGGAACTGCTGACACACTCCAGCCACATGAGGTCTGGCATTGTCCTGCATTCAGAGGAACCTAGGGCCAACCGCACCAGCATACGGTTTCACAAGGGGTCTGAGGATCTCATCTCGGTACCTAATGGCAGTCAGGCAACCTCTGGCGAGCACATGGAGGGCTGTGCGGCCCTCCAAAGAAATGTCACCCCACACCATTACTGACCCACTTCCAAACCGGTCATGCTGAAGGATGTTGCAGGCAGCAGATCGCTCTCCACGGCGTCTCCAGACTCTGTCACGACTGTCACATGTGCTCAGTGTGAACATGCTTTCATCTGTGAAGTGCACAGGGCACCAGTGGCGACTTTGCCAATCCTGGTGTTCTGTGGCAAATGCCAAGCGTCCTGCACAGTGTTGGGCTGTGAGCACAACCCCCATCTGTGGACGTCGGGCCCTCATACCACCCCTCATGGAGTCGGTTCCTAATCGTTTGTGCAGACACATACACATTTCTGGCCTGCTGGAGGTCATTTTGCAGGGCTCTGGCAGTACTCCTCGTGTTCCTCCTTGCACAAAGGCTGAGGTAGCGGTCCTGATGCTGGGTTGTTTCCCTCCTATGGCCCCCTCCACATCTCCTGGTGTACTGGCCTGTCTCCTGGTAGTGCCTCCAGCCTCTGGACACTACGCTGACAGACACAGCAAACCTTCTTGCCACAGCTCGCATTGATGTGCCATCCTGGATGAGCTGCACTACCTGAGCAACTTCTGTGGGTTGTAGAGTCCGTCTCATGCTACCACGAGTGTGAAAGCACAACCAACATTCAAAAGTGACCAAAACATCAGCCAGAAAGCATTGGTACTGAGTTGTGGTCTGTGGTCCCCACCTGCAGAACCAGTCCTTTATTGAGGGTGTTTTGATAATTGCCAATAATTTCCATCTTTTGTCTATTCCATTTGCACAACAGCATGTGAAATTGATTGTCAATCAGTGTTGCTTCCTAAGTGGACAGTTTGATTTCACAGAAGTTTGATTTACTTGGAGTTATATTCTGTTGTTTAAGTGTTCCCTTTAGTTTTTTGAGCAAGTGTATATGGTTACTGTTTCCTCTTATACTCTAAAATATCCTGACATGTCATCATCGTTCAGTGGCTACAGTGACAAAGGTGAGTGATGATCACATTGTAATTGTTCCAACTGAGCAAATCCTGTCCAAAAGCCCCATCAATGAATATGAATAATATCAGGGGAATAACTTGCACAGGACTCCCTTCTATTGGACAGAACAAAATAATACAAAAATGAGCTCCTCTTCTGACAAATTCAGCAAGATCATCTATTACAATACACTCATTCGAGTCGAGATACCACCACTAATATGGAATGCCTCAAGACTGGTCAGAGGGAAACAGCCCATGACAATAGACTGCCTTCCAGTCTTCCCCTTACTAGACAGTTTTATTGATAATTTTAATTTTTTTCACTGGCAGTCTCACTGGTTTAGTAATCTGTACTTCATACTCATTCAGCCCATGTTGTCATAGAAATCAAGTTCTCCAGACGCTAACTTCTTGGTGAGCCTGAGATATACAGAAGCCATTCGGAGGAGGCTGAAGTGTAGGGGAAGGGATAGAGCAGCAGTCTAAACCAATCATGGGAAGGTGGGGATGTCTCAGACTACCCACGACTCACCATTACATACTGTAGCCAAGCTGAGGTTACATTACAGCCCTGCATTTATACAGGAGTCCTAAAAGAAAACCAAGGAGCAAATCATCATGACCTTTCGGCACCAATTTACATTCTATTTTTGAACTCATGATTGGGCCTCTGATTTGGGAGAAAAAATTCCAATAATACAACTTTATATGTAAATTGCTACTACAGACGTGTAGGTTGAGCAAAATTACCTTTCATTTTAACAGGTGTTCTCCAGTCTATTAATGCCCAATGGTTATACAACAAGTAATGCAATTATACACTGTATGTGCTCATACAATCAAATTTGATCAGCCAGAGGTTAATGCGTCATATGTGAAATTCTTACCACTGACAGCTGACTCCATGTGGACCTCAGAGGTTTATACAGAACTACAATGCGATCCTCTTTAGGTTCTCTGCCATCTGCTTCCTCATCGGAGTCAATATCTAGAGCCTTCTCCTTGTAGTTTTGATACAGGACGGCATTCTCTGAAAGTAAATTGGTGGCCATATATTAATAAGTGGCACGTGTTCTTTAATCTATATTCGAAAAAAAAATGTCCAAACAGCATCAATACTGAGAAGTTTGGGAGTTCAGCAGCATGTTCCATCTGTTTCCCATCTTCTTGTGTATCAATATGAAAGCCTTTATGGAAACTTCCCTGGCTCAGTGCCAAGATTAAAATAGCCTTCAGCGCCTATGAGTGTACACACTGATAAAAATGCAGGACATTGTATTAATAATGTATGGCTTTGATGGGGGAGTTGACATCTGGATTAGTACTTACAAATGAAGATAAGGCCCACACTATAAGTCCTCAATACAACAAGCTAGGTATGCACTGAAAACATTTAGGATTCAATGCATATAACTAACAGGGTAGGGTACAAGGCGATACTAAAAGTTACCTGGTACAAAAACCATCACAATCTATACAGCAGCTGAGCAAAAGCTCATATTTAAAGAGGTTTGGTCTATATGTAGGTGAGGAAATTAAAGGAGTTTGGTGGGAATCCAAGTCCCTGCACCTTCGCCGATCAACTGACTGAAAGGACCACAAGTCCTCATCTATTGGGGGTGGTGGTGCCTTGTACTGCAGTTTTATCCCATTCACCAAGCACACCCATTACTAAAAGTACAGGGATCTTATACAGTGTATACCACATATCCCAACTTGTTGAGGAATTCAGGCAATGAAAATGCTTGACAAAGAACGCATCTTTAGCGTTCGAAACGCGTTGCCCTGGCTATACTATGTGACTATGGAATCAGTTTTTAAAGAGCTTTTTTCACAATAAAGAAACCTATTTTTGTAACTATTCATGAAGCTGGTAATCCTTTCTCCTTATGCAATGAAAATGGCAGCAGGGTGGCTCAATGGTTAGCACTGTAGCCTTGCATCACTGGGGTCCTGGGTTCAAATCCCACCAAGGACCACATCTGCAATGAATTTGTATATTCTCCCCATGTTTGCGTGGGTCTCCTCTGACACTCCAAAGACATACTGATAGGGAATCTAGATTGTGAGCCCCAATGGGGTCAGTGATGATGATCTCTGCAATTAATGGAGCTATATAAGTGAATAAAACAAAACACAGAGCAGCCAATGGACTATTTCAGCTTCAGCTGCTGTCGTTCGCCACCCAATGGACATACACTAGTGGCGTTACCCATTGTGAGTCTAGTTCTTGAACACCATAATAGCAGGCAGACATATTGGTCTACTGCCAACAAGAGCTTCCTATAAATGTGGAGTTCATGAACTATTGTTCACTGCTGTCATATAGTTATAATATAAGGACATTTATCACACTGGTTTTGAGAACTCTGGGACCCTGCTCCAGTGACCGTGAAGAAGCCTAGCGTTCAGGACCCCAGCAATAATCCAATTATCATCTATCCTGTGGATAAGTGATATATGTTGTTTATGAGACTTCCATTAATGCTGAAGTGGGGACTGTTTACAAACAGCCAGGTCTTTCTCTGGCAGAAACGTGCAGTATATACAGTATACTACTGGTTGTCTATTTATTCGGATGGTTGCAATGTAAGGCCACGTGCCCACGGTGAGTATTTGGTCAGTATTTTACCTCAGTATTTGTAAACCAAAACCAGGAGTGGGACAATAAGAGGACAAGTATAGTAGAAACACCTGCACTCAACTTCTGGTTTTAGCTTACAAATACTGACCAAATACTCAACGTGCGCACTTGGCCTTATAGTACGTATCCCCATTGGTACCAGGAATCAAATATCACCAGAGGTTTTAAGAGCTGGAACCCTCAGCTTCATTTTGGTGTTAAAATTAAAAATTTTTTTTTTTTTTTTTTTTTATAATCAATTTTAGGTAACTTAGTATTATATTAGGCATTATGAGCCTCCCTGCTATTCCCTTACCCCGGCTCACAAGTAGGAAATTAATGACTACATTTTTTTTGCACATTCTTTTCAGCGGCCTCACGCACCAAACAGGTTAAGAAAAAAAATAGGGTTGTGTTGTTGCCATAGGAACCACTTTTAGCCATTTTCTGAGATGTGCTGGAAAAATGAAACAGGAACTTACAACTGATTTATTAATTAGCAGAGTAGTATGAAGTCATTACAGAAAATCTCGCACTGCACAGAGCTGCGCTACATGTGCACTGAACAGAAACAAAACCTTTGTGACAAATTGGGCTGTCACTTTTTTGTACTTTAGTCTTTGGGCAAGCGGCCAATATCTAGACAGCATACATTCACAGCAGTGTTTGTATGGCAGCCGTGAAAGCCTAGCAACCACCGAGAACACACCATGGCAGGCTGCGCTGGATTACATATGGAGTCTGTGTAGCATTTACCTCAAACAGTAAGTAGGCGATATCATGTCACAATTGCCTACAATTAACAGAAGTAAAAGTGGTGTAACTTCATACAGTAACAATATCTACAACACAAGACAATGCAAAGATTATAATCTCTTAAAGCACCAGTACCACTTTCTCTGGATTATTAGGGTAATTAGGGTATGTGCACACTGTCCGGAGCCGCCTGCAGCCCTGACACTGTGGAATAGCCTCCGGTGGCTTTCGCTCATTATGCAAATGAGCGGCGCCATTTTATTTTTTTTTCACATGTGGACTTTCCTCATAGAGGTTAGGTCTATGGGGAAAGCCCGCATGGGGACCCGCACAAGAAATTGGCATGCTGCGGTCTGGAAAAGTCAGCATCCATGGGTGAGCCACAGATGCACAAAGACGCATAGTGGACATGGGATTTCTACAAATCCCATCCACTATGCTGTAACATCTGGACGCTGTTATTCCTGGATAGAACATGTAGCCATTGGGCAGTTCAGATGCCCAGTTCTTTTGGGGTTTTTTTTGCAGATACTTGGTCTGTAGGCCATGTATGGCACAGATGACAATGGCTGCTGTCCACTTTCCACTGACTGATTGGAGAAGCT
Source organism: Phyllobates terribilis (assembly GCF_046119375.1). Classification (NCBI taxonomy): domain Eukaryota; kingdom Metazoa; phylum Chordata; class Amphibia; order Anura; family Dendrobatidae; genus Phyllobates; species Phyllobates terribilis. The sequence goes on along the minus strand of NW_027362763.1, from coordinate 258,207,105 downwards.
TGCATATGAGAAAAACTGATGAAACACTAATAGTAACTGCTCTGTCAGACGAACGTATATAATCAGTCCTCGTACCTTCTGCGTGTAAGTGCACATAGCCGATTTTCCAAATGAACAGTATAAAAAAAACTAAATAAATTGCAACATGCACAGTTCTGGTTCATTTTACAAACAAGAAAAATGTGTTCCATAAAGGCAGTTCAGGCACCTGTCCACAATGCGGACAAGCACAAAAGAGCTGCACATACAGCTAGTCACAATAGCTCGGGGATGTGAAGAGCATGATTTTCAATATGGCCGTCTTTATCCAGCCTAGCCTATTATCTAAGATGCCGGGGCTAGCCTATTATCTAAGATGCCGGGGCTAGCCTATTATCTAAGATGCCGGGGCTAGCCTATTATCTAAGATGCCGGGGCTAGCCTATTATCTAAGATGCCGGGGCTAGCCTATTATCTAAGAGCCCGGCCAAGCCTATTATCTAACACACTCATCAAACATGATCAAAATTTGATCCAAAACACCAATGAAAATTGTTTTTCACGTATGCAAAAAAAAAAAAAAACGGATGTGTGAAACTAGGATGCAACCCTCAAAATCTTGCATTGGTGTTTGCATCACAGAATGATCCAGTATGCCTGATCATTGTTTCTCGTGACAGCCGATGATGGCCTGAGATTGTACCTTACAGATTAAATTTTTGGTAGATTCTGGCATAAATTATCAGGATTTGCCGACAATTATCTAATTTATGTAAGTAGGGCAGCAAAAGTTATGGAGCATAACATGTAATACATTATAAAGCACGGTTCACATGGACATCATGGCTTCTGTCTACAACAAAGCATGCAATCAGTTATCAAAAAACTAGATATGATGGTAAAAATAGCTATGCACTATTCAAAAAACACAACCATTTCTTAGATGGAGACAAATCCCAAAATTCAAGGTATGTAGTGAATGGCTATTAGTAGACCACATGGGCCTACTAAAAACAGCTCATTCAACAAGGAGACCAAGGTAACTTAACGTGTCACCAGAAAAAAATGCTGTTAATCTGCAGGTTAATAGCGTTATTATCCTGCCCAGTGCCAACACTTAGCCAAACGCTGCGGGGAGAAAATTAACTTTATTCCCCCAGGGCAGCGTTCCGATATCAGTGGGGGTGGGGGCGCCGTGGGTTGTCACCGCACTGAATATACAGAGTGGCGGCTGTAACCGCGCCCCTGCCCCAACTAACATTGGCTCTGCATTGGGGCCGGCTGTTAGTCAGGGCCGGGGGCGCGTTTACAACTGCCGCTCTGTATACTCAGAGCTGTGACTGAACCAGCACTTGCACCGCTCCGTGGCTGAAATCTGTTTGCTGCAGGGAGTAATAAAATTATTTTTTTCCCCGCAGCGTTCGGCTAAGTGCAGGCGCCGGGCAGGTTAGTAACGCTATTAACCTGCAGATTAACCCCATATCTGCAGGTTAATAGTGCTTTCTTATGATGACAGGTTCCCTTTAAAGGAAGCAGAAAAGAATTCTTTGGCTTATGTATGTTTTTTCATATTAAAGATTTGTCTAGGGCTAAACAAATGATGACCTATCCATAAGATGGATCATCAATATGAACCCTGCCACCACAACTGATTACAGAGGAAATCTGATTCAGCAGCAGGCATAAATAAGCGATGTATGGAGCAGAACACTGCAGCTACGCACATATTAGGTGGACAGTGACGAGTACTTCAGTTTTCCCATTGACTTGAATGGGAGAAATAAAAAATGTACGAAGTTGCTGTGTTTGCCCTGTATATTGCCTGTATCCACTGTTTTCTCCATGTGTTGCTTACAGTAAATTTGAAGTATAAGACATTAAAGAAGCACTTCTCCCATCAAAGTTTTTATCCTCTTAACACATTGCAATCATCATATTATACAGCACTGTGTACTTACAATTGCTCATTTTGCCTTTCTACCCAGCTAATTCTTCTCTTTTCTCAGCTCTATGTAGAAACAAGAAGTCTCCTGTCCCTGCATTTATCATTCTCCTCTTCAACTCCTGACCCAGCTGCTCCGCTCCTCCCCCTGCCAGGGACTTTTGCAGTGACTGATAAGTCATACAGTGAAAATTGACCTCCAGTCTCTACATAGAACTGGGTAGAAGGGCAAAATGAGCAATTGTAAGTACACAGCGCTATATAATATGATGACTGCAATATATTAAGAGGATAAAACGTTGATGGGAGTGCTTCTTTAAATTATAATATGGAAGATATTGCCTGTATAGTGGTGAACAGGATATGGGTTGCCTCAAGACCAGTCATCATAAAACCTGGGTACCTCCTACACTGTCCAAGATCTAATAATTATAGATATGGTTTATGGGGAATCTGGCACTATCCCGTGCCCTTAACACGGATGCTTGGATATTCAGGACTTGGACAATATACCTGACTTTTTTCTGCATGTAAAACACAGGACCTGGTCTTGTCTATGTGCGTCTCTTCAGTGTCTGCCAGGTGGTTTCACAATTAGAAAGGATCTAAGTGTATCAGCTCGGGCACTGAACACGATGTTCCACAGTGCACTGACCGTACAACAAGCACTCACACAATATGGACTGAAAACAAAACTAAAGAAGGGAAGGAATGTCTCCTCATGTGTACCTACCATTGGGTGCACTAACCCTGCCCAGCACAAAAATAACACTAACTGAAAATATATGTTCACTATGCAGTCTAATAAATTCAGTGCCAATACAACTCTTACAATATTTCTCATTAACATTATCCAGTAGACTTTTTAGATTCCCTAATAAACATTATATACTTTGTTCTTGAGCAGCCGTCCATGAATATGTTAGGAAGGAAGAGGGTGACCACACCAAAGCTTCTCGTTTCTGTGGAGGCAGGCATTTTTAACCACCAGTCTGCAAATGTTGTGCACCACTACCACAGCTAATATATCTGAGCATCTCCAGCAATGGAGTTAAACAATGTGTGTATGTATATATTTTTTTATTATGGAAATAGGCAAAAGACACATATCGATTCTCCTCCAGAGGTCTTTTTATACATAGGTAAATATTTTTCATTATTCTGGTCAGCACAGTGAAATATTTTTAGATTCTCTTCTTCGAGTCCCATTATCTGATTTGGCTCACTCTCCTAGTGATGTAATACAGTGCACAGTACTCGCTTATACACTTACTGATAAGTAAGCACACCCTGTGCACTGTGCTCATTCAGATCAATCAGGAGTTAAGGTTAAGTCGTCCATACACATTAACTTTGCCATCTAATCCTGATTTATACTCTATAACGAACTGTTCACATAGTGGCCATCAGCAGTCATATCTGATCACCCCCAAACCACACTGAACAGTCTGATGGGTACAACTGCTGTAAAGATAGGCTACTTTCATCCTGAACAGTTACTACATCTAAATTCAGGATTGAGAAGACACAAAACTGGCCACTGGAAGAGGATGGTTCAACCCAACAGTCATAGATAGCCCTTCATGCTGCAAGCAACTGATGTTCCATAAATTCATCCCTTCAACATACCTTCTCCATCGAATGTCCCTTGTCCTCGTAGAATTTTGCGCTTCAGAAAACAAGAAAAAAAAAATAAGACAGGTATAAATGTGAGTATTATAGTAGTGTCAATCGAACTACGGAAAACAGGGAGATAAGAAGTTACTTATGTACTTAAGTAAACACAGTAAATAACACGTAGGATCAATGAGGACAGTGCTGGCTACATACACAACATACTACATAGCCTCCAGTCTGTGGCACTCTGAGTATGCGCAGACATCGCTATCAGGGCACAATGGGAGTTGTAGTTTTGCAATTGCTGGAGAGCAAGATCTTGGGGACTACTGTTGTAAAAAAAATATGAATGGTGGACAGGCATGCTCCAATCAGTGATTAAAGGGAAGGGACACAAACGACTGATATACGAAGCCTCTTAGGATATGTTCATACGTTGAGTTTTTGCTGCGTTTTTTTTCAGCAGGCAAAACCTGCTCTCTTGGCAATAAAGAAGCTGCTTGAAAAAATAAGGTATTGCTGCGTTTTTTGCTTCAATGTTCAGGTGCATTTGTCTCTTGTGCATGCTGATACAGTTTAGTGCCTGTTGTTCCTGAGTTTTCTAACCAAAAACACAGCAAAACCTGATAACTGCGTTTTTGCACTTGCTCATTGCTTTCTATGGGTGAAAAAAATGCTGCAAAAAAACTGAAAGAAGTGACATGCTGCAGTATTCAAAAACGCAGCAATTTTCCAATTCACTCAGGAAAAAAACAGTGTGTGTGCATGAAATTTCTGAAATCTCATAGCTTTGGCTGGTAGTGTAAAACGCAGCTTAAAATTTGCATTAAGAAACACAGCAAAAAACACAACATGTGAACATAGCCCTACACTATTTTTTCCTTAAATAGACACAGCTTCTACTAGTAAGGCGAGAATGCTAAACGTACAGACAGTAATGAAATACTCATATGAAGTGCCTTACAATGTTCTAAAGTAACAAAAAGAAGCCAGTGACTGGCTGCAGTGGACACCACTCCATGTCGAGACATCATTGTGAGACCATAGGTGAGTCAACCACCAGGAAAGTGTCATAACTTAAAATACCACGGTGGGGGGGACGTTTATTTCACCAGCGGAATGGTATCACTACTGCAAGTTCTCTGCCCCTAATAAAATTCTTAGCAGCCGCTGTCTTCTGCTCTTCCGCTCCAGCCTCCTGCTATTCTGAAAGAACTATTCTAGAGATTTGACCTACAATCATTTAATATTTTGTTACTTTATAGTTTTCATCTCTTATTTCTTGCCCGTTTTTCCCCTGTGATTATCTATCTACTGTCTTTCAAAAATCAGAGAGTCCCCTCGCCCCAGATATTGGCACTAGATTTACCTCGTTCTGAATTCTGAGAATCAGTCAACATCCCTGTCTACTTTTGTAAGTACTTGTATTCTTCATCATATAACTTTTCGGGAACATATTTTTCTTAGACACTCAGTTCCTCTGTATTCCTCTAGGACAGGGGTGGGGAATCTTTTTTCTGCCAAGGGCCATTTGGATATTTATACCATCCTTTGGGGGGGGCGCACAAATTGCATGCTAACTCTGCCCTCAAAGAACATCCAGATGATGGCGCTAGTTTCAGGACGGAATCTTTCAATGCACGTTCCTCGGGGTTCAGTAGTGAACACTGCGTTCGTGCAAATGCTCACGGAGAAATTAAAGAGTTGGTGGCCGTCAAAATACAGCTGCCGGCCCAAGCAAAGCAGTCAACAGGACTCTGCCTCAGGTCTTCTTAAAAAGTCAAAAGTAGCAAACATGAAGCCAAAGTTCATTAATCAAGAAATATTATCAAGGCATAAAGAAAATATGAAGCATGAGGACTGGATGACACATTGGTTCATGTTATCATTGGATTAGTTATAGATTAACAGAAGTCAAACACTACTAGTTATTGCATAGACAGAAATACTTACTCTTATTCTTCCCAAACTTGAAAATCGTTCTTTATCCTCTACAACAGCTTTGAGAATTGGTTGAGACATTCTATTATTCTTCTTCCTATCAAATGAATTATTAAAATCAACACCACTAACTACTGCCCTTCGATATGAGGTGGACCTAAGTCCTCTACGCAGCGAGCCTGGGCTTTCAGTCTCTGCATCTCCATCTCCATCTCCCATAGTGGCCACCCGACTACTGGTACTGGTCTCTACCATGCTTCGAGTCTTAAGCAACCTTCTGCAAGGCTCCATGTTCTGACTGTTCTGTGCGCTATTTTTATTTGCCGCCAACTTTATATCTGAGGCTAAGTCTTTGGGAATGATTTGTCGCTCCCCCACTTTGAGAGACACGGCACTATTTGTACTCAGAACGATGGACTGCCTTTCTGGGTTGGATGGGACTCTTTGCAGTGGCTGTTTTTCTTCTACAGGTGATTTTGGAGAACTAGGGAAAGAATCTGAAATTAAAAGATCCGTGTCCTGTGTTAGCCGAGATTGACAGCAGTTATTAGTGGTGACCATCCCATTAGATACCAGTCCAGCACTGGATCCAAACACAATCTTCTCTTGGTCAGGAGTTAGTGTCACATTACTAGATGTCCTCCTAGAAAGCATTGGTTTTTGGGTTGTAGAAGAAAGGTTTTCACCGTTAGTAAAAGTAATAGAATTATTAGAAACCACTTTTAAGACCTGAGATGATCGCCTGCGACTTGGGGACAAGGATTCATATTCCAGGGATAGGGATGTTGATGGGTGTAATTTCCCATTAGGACGGTGCAAGTAAGTTTCTCCTTGGTGATGTATCCTGCTCTCTGGAGAAGTTGTAATCCTTTCGGCAGGTTGAGTCACTGTAAAACACTGCTTGTCCTCCACTGGGAAGTCAGTAATAAGCAATCCATTCGGGCTCTGATAAGACTGTGGTCTTGGTTTGGGGCTGTAGTACAGTCCCTCTCCGTGCGATACATGAGAATTAGCTTTCCTCCACAATGGAACAAACTTAACATCACTGGGAAACTCCACCTCACTTTCTGCCTCCATAGCAACGTTTGTTCATTCTTCAAAAGCCACCAAAATCCTAATGAAGGTCATGGAACCTCCAGCAATCTGCCATTCCTAGAAAAGAGATATTGTCAGCACTGAGCTTAATACTCATTTGATTTCTAACATGTTCGGCCAAATCACATATTTTAAAGATAAAAGTACTGAACTTCTTAGCTTCAGTCATGAGACAACACAGAATGAGCTACTTTAGCTAATCACCATCACAACTTACAACTTCAGGCCAATTTGTAACAATGTAGCAAATGTACAAAATTCTTTACAAAAAACAAACAAACATTCTACAGGTTCGTTACCTTCGTTTTCATATCTGTGCAAGAGAGTAGAAGTGAAAACTAGAGAAAGTACATGATGCTCTATAGGTTTGCCCAAGTTTACACAGATTTTATCCCATAAGCAGATCGCTAGGCTGATAATTTACCAAGTGCTGAGGCAGGGGTGAAATACAAAATAATTAGAAAATCGTTAGGTTTTTTTCTGCACAAGGTGTATGGAGCTATTTTGGTAAATGAGATGTTTTGGGTTTTTTCAGCCACATTCACAAAAATACAAAATGCTGCAATAATAGGGAATTATAATCCCTATTTACACTCTCTGATCATAGTAAAGAAATTTATGAGAAAATGAGCATACTCCACTGGATTACAAATGGCAATCATCACTACAATCTGTAATTACCATGCAAATCTGTGTATCCTCAGGGTTTATTTCACAAGAAAACCTGAGCATTAATGCATTGGGAGCTCAAGTAACCACATTCACAGCCAATAGTGAGAGGAAATATACAGTACAATAGAAGAAAGGGATAAATCCCCTTCACTTGCTCTATAAAGACTCCAGGATAATAAGTACACCCTGGCAGCAGATTTCCCATGAAATACTTTTCACAAACCAGTGATTCCTTATTTTTGACAGTGAGCCTCACATACAATCCCTCCTCACCTTGTGTGATGAAGGAAAACCAATCTGTCATAAAAGCAAAGTTTGTTCTCAGGCTTGTGCTAAAAACAATGAAAAGAAAGAGTGGAACCCTACTGGGTGACAGATGAAAGTGGGAAAAGTACGTGTAGTGATTCTGCCATGCTGGGACGGTGGCAGGTGCGACATATGAGCTGATCTGTGGTCAGACATCATCCTACAAGTGACAGCAGGAAAGTAACAGAACACCTCATCCATAACAGATCCTGACCGGCCCATAAAGTGGAGAAGAAAGCTTGCTCACCTGCAGGGACACCCAACACCTCACCTGCCATGGAGGGGAAAGCTGCCCAGAATGGCCATTTAGGAACACTGGGTCTTGTAGTGAGGAGCAGAGATACAGTGGAGAATAACAGTAGTGTGATATACAGAGCCAGCAGTAAGGATATGCTGGGACTTGCAGTGCAAGAAATCACTGGCAATATGGAAAAGCTAAAGAATATAAACTAGGGTTTCAGGTACATGGCAAAAAAACATGTGAGGACTGTCATGATATGCTGGGCCTTATACTGAACAGGATAAACTGTAAAAACCATGATTTGTAGATCAGTACTGGGAGGGTATGCTGGGATTAGTAGTGCAGTGCTTGAATGGTATGCTGGGATTTGTAGTACAGTGCTGAAAGGGTGTGCTGGGATATGTAGTACAGGGCTGGGATTTGTAGTGCAGTACTGAGAGGGTGTGCTGGGATTTGTAGTGCAGTACTGAGAGGGTGTGCTGGGATTTGTAGTGCAGTACTGAGAGGGTGTGCTGGGATTTGTAGTGCAGTACTGAGAGGGTGTGCTGGGATTTGTAGTGCAGTACTGAGAGGGTGTGCTGGGATTTGTAGTGCAGTACTGAGAGGGTGTGCTGGGATTTGTAGTGCAGTACTGAGAGGGTGTGCTGGGATTTGTAGTGCAGTGGTGGGAGAGTGTGCTGGGATTTGTAGTCAGGGCTATAGGGGAATGCTGGGATTTGTAGTGCAGAGGGTATGCTGGGATTTGTAGTGCAGTGGTGGGAGAGTGTGCTGCCATTTGTAGTGCAGTGGTGGGAGAGTGTGCTGCCATTTGTAGTGCAGATGGTATGCTGGCACTCAGGGCACTGATTTGTTGGTTGCCTACCTGAGATCCGGATGACTCTTCTCACTGGCATCTCAGTGATTTCAGCACAAACTTCTGACAGCTCCCAGCCTCCGTACTATCACCCCCAGCAGACACCAGGCAGGACATGCTGCGCTCCCCAGTGAGAGGCTGTGAGACAGTGTCCCGTTGCTTGGTTCAGCTCCTCCTGTCAGTAGCACGGGCACAGCTCCACCTGCACAGGGTGGAGGGAAGGTTGTCTGCGTCCTCTGGGAGGGACGAGCTCAGAGTCCAGCGGCAACAGATAGAATGACGGCGGTATGGCGCAGGAGCAGCTGGGTACGCAGTGTCCGGAGCTACTGTCTGCAGGACGCCGCTACAACTCCTGCTCCACTACGCAGCCATTCCTACAGTGCGCCACCTAGTGCTGCTGGCAGGTACTGTATCAGAGAGACACGCACAAAGAAAACTACTTCATAGGGATTGTAATAGTGCGCCACCTAGTGGCGAGTCATACTCACTGGCCAAACGGACAGCTGTGTTCTTACAGGGTGCAGTAAAGGGTCTGCCACCATATCCCGCTCAGAGGTTAGTGCTGCCCCCGCAGTAAATCAGCACAAGGGACTACGAGAGGAGGGACCCCCGTTTTTTTTAGAATAATGTCTATGGACATTTGCATTTTATTAATGAGCCACATGTGAAGCAGTAAAGAATAAGGAAAAATAACTACAGATAGAACAAATATATAATAATAAAAACACACAAGAACAGTTTTGGAATGTAAAAAATAATACATCTTGTTTCTTAGAACACTATTAGTTGTAAGTGAAGTGTCTTCTTTCTCCATTCATGCACACTGGCATTTCACAGTGATTTACCTGGTCTGAGAAATGACATGTTCTGTTCATTAGATCTTCGTCCGCCCCAGGTTAGGTTCCCCAGGCTAGGTTCCCCAGGCTAGGTTCCCCAGGCTAGGTTCCCCAGGTTAGGTTCCCCAAGCTAGGTTCCCCAGGTTAGGTTCCCCAGGCTAGATTCCCCAGGCTAGGTTCCCCAGGCTAGATTCCCCAGGTTAGGTTCCACAGGCTAGGTTCCCCAGGCTAGGTTCCCCAGGTTAGGTTCCCCAGGCTAGGTTCCCCAGGTTAGGTTCCCCAGGTTAGGTTCCCCAGGCTAGGTTCCCCAGGCTAGATTCCCCAGGTTAGGTTCCCCAGGCTAGGTTCCCCAGGTTAGGTTCCCCAGGCTAGGTTCCCCAGGCTAGGTTCCCCAGGCTAGGTTCCCCAGGCTAGGTTTGCTCTGCAGTGTGAAACACATATGACCAGATTTTTGCAACTCTCATACCCTTACATAGGTCTACTACCGACTGCCATTAACATGTATAATGCATGGATCTACATTTTTTATACCGTTGTATGAAGCTGTGGGATAACAACATGCCATCACCAAAAATACCATTGGGCAACCATTGATCTTTATGGATAATTCAGCTTGTATATCAGATCTCCCTAATTTTTATTCCCAATATGCATCACAGCAGTTGTGTGAAGGAGAGATGGAAAGTTACTATTATTATTATTATTATTATAGCGCCATTTATTCCATGGCGCTTTACATGTGAAAAAGGGGTATACAGTTAAAACCAGAAGTTTACATACACTATATAAAAAGACACATATGCATGTTTTTCTCAATATCTGACATGAAATCAGAATAAACCTTTCCCGTTTTAGGTCAATTAAGATTACTATAATTTTTAATATTTGCCAAATGCCAGAATAATGAGAGAGAGAGAATGTTTTAAGGCATTTTTATTACTTACTGCACAAAGCTTACTATGCCTTTAAACAATTCTGGCCTGCCCATATGATGATGTCATGTGTTTGGAAGCTTCTGATAGTTTTTTGGCAACATCTGAGTTAATTAGATGTATTGGATATGGATGTATTTTAATGCACACCTGAAACACACTGTTTCTTTGTGTCGCATCATGGGAAAGTCTAAAGAAATCAGCCAAGAAATTAGGAAGAGAATTGTGGACTTGCACAAGTCTGGCTCATCCTTGGGTACAATTTCAAGATACCTGAAGGTGCCTCATTCATCCGTACAAACAATTATACACAAGTACAAACAAGATGGGAATGTCCAGCCATCATACCGCTCAGGAAGGAGACGGGTTCTGTGTCCCAGAGATGAACGTGTTTTGGTCCGACGTCCATATTAACCTAAGGACAAAAACAAAAGACCTTGTGAAGATGATGGCGGAAGCTGGTAAGATTGTGTCAATATCCACAGTGAAACGAGTACTGTATTAACATGGGCTGAAAGGCCACTCTGCCAGGAAGAAGCCATTACTCCAAAAGAAACATAAAAAAGCCAGATTAATGTTTGCAAATGCATACAGTAACAAAGACCTTAATTTTTGGAGACATGTCCTGTGGTCTGAGAAACTAAAATTGAACTTTTTGGCCATAATGACCATCGTTACATTTGGAAGAAAAAGGGAAAAGCTTGGAAGCCTAAGAACACCATCCCAACTGTGAAACACGGGGGTGGCAGCATCATGTTGTGGGGTTGTTTTGCTGCAGGAGGGACTGGTGCACTTCATATAATAGATGTCATCATTAGAAAAGAAGATTATGTGCCAATACTGAAGCAACATCTCAAGACATCAGCCAGAAAGTTAAAGCTACGGCAGAAATGGGTCTTCCAAATGGACAATGACCAGAAGCATATTGCCAAAATGGTAACAAAGTGGCTTAAGGATAATAAAGTCAATGTTTTGAAGTGGCCATTACAGAGCCCTCATCTCAATCCCAATGAAAATTTAATAGCAAAGCTGAAAAGGAAGGTGCGAACAAGGCGACCTACAAACCTGGATCAGTTACATCAGTTTTGTCAGGTGGAATGAGCCCAAATTCCGACCAAATATTGTGAGAAGCTTGTGGAAGGATATCCCAAACATTTGACCCAAGTCATTCAGTTTAAGGTCAATGGTACCAAATACTAATGTAATGTATGTAAACTTTTGACTTTGCAGTAAGTAATAAAAATGCCTTAAAACATTCTCTCTCTCTCATTATTCTGGCATTTGGCAAATATTAAAAATTATGGTATTCCTAATTGATCTAAAACGGGAAAGGTTTATTCTTTTTACAGTGGGGAAAAAAAGTATTTAGTCAGACACCAATTGTGCAAGCTCTCCCACTTAAAAACATGAGAGAGGCCTGCAATTGACATCATAGGTAGACCTCAACTATGAGAGACAAAATGATAAAACAAATACTGAAAATCACATTGTCTGATTTGGAAATAATTTTTTTTCTAATTTTGGTGGAAAATAAGTATTTGGTCAATTAGAAAAGTTCATCTCAGTACTTTGTTATATATTCTTTGTTGGCAATGACAGAGGTCAAACGTTTTCTGTAAGTCTTCACAAGGCTGGCACACACTGTTGCTGTTATGTTTGCCCATTCCTCAATGCAGATCTCCTCTAGAGCAGTGATGTTTTGGGGCTGTCACTGGGCAACACGGACTTTCAACTCCCTCCAAAGGTTTTCTATAGGGTTTAGATCTGGAGACTGGCTAGGCCACTCCAGGACCTTAAAATTCTTCTTACGAAGCCACTCCTTCGTTGCCCTGGCAGTGTGCTTGGTATCATTGTCATGCTGAAAGACCCAGCCATGTTTCATCTTCAATGCCCTTGCTGATGGAAGGAGGTTTGCACTCAAAATCTCACGATACATGGCCCCATTCATTCTTTCATGTACACGGATCAGTCGTCCTGGTCCCTTGGCAGAGAAACAGCCCCAAAGCGTGATATTGCCACCCTCATGCTTCACAGTAGATATGGTGTTCTTTGGATGCAACTCAGCATTCTTTCTCCTCCAAACACGACGAGTTGTGTTTCTACCAAACAGTTCTACTTTAGTTTCATCTGACCATATGACATTCTCCCAATACTCTTCTGGATCATCCAAATGCTCTCTAGCAAACTTCAGACGGGCCCGGACATGTAATGACTTAAGCAGGGGTACACGTCTGGCACTTCAGGATCTGAGTCCCTGGCAGCGTAGTGTGTTACTGATGGTAGCCTGTGTAACATTGGTCCCAGCTCTCTGCAGGTCATTCACTAGGTCCCCCCGTGTGGTTCTGGGATTTTTGCTCACTGTTCTTGAGATCATTTTGACCCCACGGGGTGAGATCTTTTGTGGAGCCCCAGATCGAGGAAGATTATCAGTGGTCTTGTATGTCTTCCATTTTCTAATTATTGCTCCCACAGTTGATTTCTTCACACCAAGCTGCTTGCCTATTGCAGATTTAGTCTTCCCAGCCTGGTGCAGGGCTACAATTTTGTTTCTGGTGTCCTTCGACAGCTCTTTGGTCTTCACCATAGTGGAGTTTGGAGTGTGACTGTTTGAGGTTGCGGACAGGTGTCTTTTATACTGATAACAAGTTCAAACAGGTGCCAGTACTACAGGTAACGAGTGGAGGACAGAGGAGTCTTCTAAAGAAGAAGTTACAGGTCTGTGAGAGCCAGAAATCTTGCTTGTTTGTAATTGACCAAATACTTATTTTCCACCAAAATTTGAAAAAACTTTCTTTCCAAATCAGACAATGTGATTTTCAGGATTTGTTTTCTCATTTTGTCTCTCATAGTTGAGGTCTACCTATGATGTCAATTACAGGCCTCTCTCATCTTTTTAAGTGGGAGAACTTGCACAATTGGTGTCTGACTAAATACTTTTTTCCCCCACTGTATATAGTGTATATAAACTTCTGGTTTCAACTGTACATAGCAAAAACAATTACAATAATCTTGAACAAAATGTGACGGCGACTGGTACAGGAGAAGAGAGGACCCTGCCCCCAAGGGATCACAGTTTACAAGGCATGGGTGAGGATACAGTAGGTAAGGGTAGAAGTGGTCATGCAGACAAGTTCGGGCAAAAGTTCTCCTTGTAGCGTGGGTCGAGAAGTGTAAAACCAGTAATTAGTGTTGGTCAAAATGCGTATTTCGCGAGGGTTACGTAAAGTCAGCCATGTGTGCCAGACTGCAAACAGCCAAAACTTACTTGTCACCACCAGAAGGATGACTCTCAATCTCTTCCCGCTCCTCTTCCTCTTCAGCCCTTTCCACGCTGAACAGACGGGATGAATCTGGTGTGGGTACTACCCTCTGTAGTGCTGGCAACTATCTCCTGTTCCTCAACCTCCTCTTCATTATCACCCAATCCGCACTTAGAAGATGAGATGAGGCTGGTCTGGGTAGTATCAATTGTGGGCCTGCTGGTGGCTACTGATGGTTTAAATCAGGGGTCTCAAACTCAGCTGGGCATATGGGCCGCACACGGAAAAACATTTAATTTGGGGGGCCGCATTATTTGCATGACAAAGTGACATTTTTAGTGATACCATTTTATTTTCTATACACCTTTTGAACTGGTCCTCATCTTGCAGACATGGTCTCCCCTCCAGGTCCCCCATATTGCAGACATGTCTCCCCTCCAGGTCCCCCATATTGCAGACATGTCTCCCCTCCAGGTCCCCCATATTGCAGACATAGTCTCCCCTCCAGGTCCCCCATATTGCAGACATGGTCTCCCCTCCAGGTCCCCCATATTGCCGACATGGTCTCCCATCCAGGTCCCCCACATTGCAGACATGGTCTCCCATCCAGGTTCCCCATATTGCAGACATGGTCTCCCATCCAGGTCCCCCATCCAGCAGACATGGTCTCCCATCCAGGTCCCTCATATTGTAGACATGGTCCCCCATATTGCAGACATGGTCCCTCATCCAGGTCCCCCATATTGCAGACATGGTCTTCATATTGCAGACATGGTCTTCATATTGCAGACATGGTCCCCATATTGCAGACATGGTCCCCCATCCAGGTCCCCCATATTGCAGACATGGTCCCCCATATTGCAGACATGGTCCCCCATCCAGGTCCCCCCCATACTGCGCACAGGGTCCCCGTCCCCCCATACTGCGCACAGGGTCCCTGTCCCCCCCATACTGCGCACAGGGTCCCCGTCCCCCCCATACTGCTCACAGGGTCCCCGTCCCTCCATACTGCGCACAGGGTCCCCGTTCCCCCCCATACAGTGCTCAGGGTCCCCATCCCCCCCATACAGCACTCAGGGTCCCCGTCCCCCCCCATACAGCGCTCAGGGTCCCCATCCCCCCATACTGCGCACAGGGTCCCCGTCCCCCCATACAGCGCTCAGGGTCCCCGTCCCCCCTATACAGCGCTCAGGGTCCCCATCCCCCCCATACTGCACTCAGGGTCCCCATCCCCCCCATACTGCACTCAGGGTCCCCATCCCCCCCATACTGCGCTCAGGGTCCCCGTCCCCCCATACTACGCTCAGGGTCACCGTCCTCCCATACTGTGCTCAGGGTCACCGTCCCCCCATACTGCGCTCAGGGTCCCCGTCCTCCCATACTGCGCTTAGGGTCCCCGTCCTCCCATACTGCGCTTAGGGTCCCCGTCCCTCCATACTGCGCTCAGGGTCCCCGTTCCCCCCCATACTGCGCTCAGGGTCCCCGTCCCACCCCATACTGCGCTCAGGGTCCCTGCCCCCCCCATACTGCGCTCAGGGTCCCCCCCCCATACTGCGCTCAGGGTCCCTGTCCCCACCCATACTGCGCTCAGGGTTCCCGTCCCCTTCATACTGCGCTCACGGTCCCCGTTCCACCCCATACTGCGCTCACGGTCCCCATCCCCCCCATGCTGTTCTCAGGGTCCCTGTCCCCCCCCATACTGCGCTCAGGGTCCCCGTCCCCCCCATACTGCGCTCAGGGTCCCCGCCCCCCATACTGTGCTAAGGGTCCCCGCCCCCCATACTGCGCTCAGGGGTCCCGTCTCCCCCATGCTGGGGTCATGGTCCTCGCCCCCCATACTGCGCCCAGGGTCCCCACCCCCCCCTCATACTGCGCTCAGGGTCCCCATCCCCCATACAGCGCTCAGGGTCCCCGTCCCCCAATACTGCGCTCAGGGTCCCCATCCCCCATACAGTGCTCAGGGTCCCCGTCCCCCAATGCTGCGCTCAGGGTCCCCATCCCCCATACAGCGCTCATGGTTCCCGTCCCCCAATACTATGCTCAGGGTCCCCGTCCCCCCATACTGCGCAGTGCCCCCCCTATACTGAGCGGACCTGTGCTGTATTTCACATGACAGAGAAAAAAAAAAAAGATTCTCACCTGTCCTCCGTTCCCTCTGTGTCCTTTCTGCACCTGTGGCCCGAAGGCACATAGACCCCGTAGCGATCAGCGTATTGCCGCGCAGTGAACGGCTCTCTGCACAGCAATACCATTGCCAGCCGCCGGCCTATCAGAGGGCAGCAAGCTGACATCTGCGCATGGCAGTGACGTCATACCCTGCTGCGCTGGTATGTCAGCTGCTGGCCTCTGATAGGCCGGTCGCTGGCACTGGTATTGCTGTGCAGAGAGATGGTCTCTGCGCGGCAATACACTGAATTACAATGCTGATGTCGGCGGCTGCTGGAGAGAGCCGCGATCGTTACGGGGTCTGTGCCTGCGGGCCGCAAGAAGCAGCCGGAGGGGCCGCATGTGGGCCGCGTGTTTGAGACCCCTGGTTTAAATGAAGACTCTGAAAAAGCTCACAACTTTTTTTAGCCTTTATTTACAAAACCTCTAAAAACAAATATACTTTGTTTGCAAACATTTTGTATTTTATGCATTAACCCCATTACGTTCATTGACAGTGATAGCCCGTCATGGCCGGATGCTAGTTCGCACACCAGGACGGACTGTTGCCTTCAATGATTTAAACTGACACTGTGTGTTCACACACAGTGACAGTTCCATGCCAACAGCTGTCACAGACAGCTGAGCGGAACGAGAAGGGGTGCAGGGACCCATGCCGGCGGTCCCCGCACCCAGATCGCTGTGATCAGTCAGTCAATCTGACTGACTAATCAAAGCAAGATCGTGCAGGAGAAGCTGAAATATCAGCTCCTGCACTAACAGCCAGTAGCGGTGTCAGCGACGCCCCTGGCTGTTAACCCCCTAAATGCTGCGATCGCTCACAATCGCAGCTTTCAGGAGGCAGGCAGAGGGATGGGAACTCCCTCTACCTTCAGATTGGTGCTCCCGCAACGTCATTGCAGGGTCCCGACCGTTGCCATGGTGACCCAGGGTCGTCATGATGACCCCCAGGTCACCAAGCTACGGAAAGCTTCTGAGACCATGCTGTACAGATATAATGCACTGCAATCTAGTGCATTGCAATACATTATATCTGTGAAAAAAGTGAAAGCCCCATAGTGGGACTAAGTAAAAAAGTTAAAAAAAAGTAAAAAAAAATGATAAAAAATAATAACAAATATTACACTAATAAATACACATTTTAATGTAAATAAATAAAAATAAACAAAAAAGCACACATATTTGGTATTGCGGCGTCCGTAACGACCCGATCTATAAACGTTTCACACTAGTTAACCCCTTCAGTGAAAGTCGTAAAAAAAAAAAAAAAACATGGGAAACTATGCTTTTTCATTATACCGCTGGAAAAAAGTGGAATAAAACGCGATCAGAAAGACGAATGTAAATAAAAATGGTACCGCTGAAAATGTCATCCAGTCCCGCAAAAAATATGCTGCTATACAGCTCCATCAGCTGAAAAATTAAAGAGTTATAGCTCTCAGCATATAACGATGCAAAGATAATTATTTTTTCTATAAAAGTTTTTATTATGTAAAAACGCAAAAACATATCAAAATAACATAAATGAGGTATCTCTATAATCGTACTGACCCCAAAAATAAAGCTGCCTTATCAATTTTACCACACGAGTAACGACATAAAAAAAAAGAAAAAAACAATTCCTGAATTGCTAGTTTTTGTTCATTCTGCCTCCCCAAAAATCAGAATAGAAAGCGATCAAAAAATGTAATTTTCCTGAAAATGGTACCAATAAAAATGTCAACTTGTCCCGCAAAAAACAAGCCATCACATGACTCTGTCGGCCGAAATATGGAAAAATTATAGCTCTCAAAATATGGCGATGCAAAAACTAATTTTTGCAAAAAAAAGCATATTTTAGTGTGTGACAGCTGCCAAACATAAAAACCCGATATTAATCTGGTATCGCTATAGTTGCACCGACCCAAAGAATAAAGGCGCCTAATCAATTATACCGCACACAAAACGGCGTAAAAAATAAAACCAATTATTCACCTGTTGCTGATTTGTTCATTCTGCCTCCCAAAGATCGCGGTATGGCTCGGTGAACATTTATCCTGCACTCTGCGCTGAGTGCTTGCATCGGGGTTTTCTTGTAAATCTCTGAAATATGTGATTCAAACGGAATCCCTGGCAGAAGATTCACTATAATGAGGCAAATGGAGGCACTGTGGATGCCGTCTGACCTATAATTCGGCTGTGTCCATCTTTTAAGGTGTGGATAAAAGCGCGGTCAGGCACAGTTTTGTGCCCTATTGAAAAGAAGGACAATGCTGAACAGAGACCAGACTGAGTCCAGAGTAACTCTGCTGCATCATTATAGTGAATGGATCCCTCGGGGGTTTCACCTCAATCATGTCATCCGGATATTTAGATGGAAACTCCAAGGTAAGTGCTCAGTGTAGAACACAGGATAAATGTGATCCCAAATGTTATGTAAAATTTTCCCAATAAAAGCTTCACATAAAAAAAGCCCCCACTCTGGTCCGTCATCTGTTAATTGAAATATAGTGGGCTTCCACATTACTGGTAGTACAAAGGCTCTGAAAAAGCTAAATGGCTCCTCGCCCCCCCCAAAAGAAATTCAGCAAATTATGCACTTCCAAATCCAAATTCCCCCCTCCCTTCTGAGCACCACAGTGTGTTTAAACTGTTATGATCTGCAGCATGAACTAAGGAAAGATAGGGGAAAGTAGTCCCTACAGTAAGACTAAGCTGAATCCCTACTGGCTGCCTGTTCCTAGTGAACAGACCCGCCTTAGTCCTCGGCTAGTCTGAACGAACACCTATATCATAAAGGGAGGGGTCCCTAAAAGAACTAAGGACTGGGACAAAAAATGGGACACCTCCTAAACAGAGAAGTTGTTGCAGAACACAAAAAGACAAACTGACAAAAGGGTACTAGAGGTCCCAGAAGGAACAAGCGAACTGACAGAGAAAGGCACAGAAGCACCTGGCTAGAGAAACAGTCAAACACTGAAGTCCAGCACAGCCAAAAGGGCGGAGCTGGGATATAAAGGCAGATGGTCAAGTGACCGCAAAACACAAGATGGAAAAAACAAACAGGAGGATTCTAACAGTACCCCCTCTTCTATGAGGATCCTCGAGATCCTCCAGGCCCAGGCCTATCCGAAAACCTCTTGTGGAAAGCTTTAACAAGGCTAGGAGCAGATACATCATCCGTCCTTACCCAGGAGTTGTCTTCGGGACCGAAACCCTTCCAGGAGACGAGATACTGTAATCTCCCTCTATGCCATCTAGAATTCAAGATACGAGAAATTTCATATTCGCCGTCTTCCACCACAGGAGGAACTGTGACAGTGGCGTCCCTATCAGATACATCAGCCTTTTTCAACAAGGAAACATGAAACACATGATTAATCTTCCAGGAAGTAGGGACATCCAACCTAACAGCAGACAGGTTAACAACCTGAAGCACTTTAAATGGAACCACAAACTTAGGACCCAGTTTTTTAGAGGGAATACTCAATAGCAGGTTCTTCGAGGACAACCAAACCATGTCACCCACAGTAAACAAAACCTCCTTACGTTTCTTGTCAAAATACTTCTTGGACTTCTTGTTAGCCTCTTGAAGGTTGCAACGTACAGTACATTAGTCCAAACTCTCTCCAAATCACCGGAAAAATTCTCCTCCTCCGGCACCGCCAACCCCAATTTGGAGAACGAACCAAAAGACGGATGTCTCCCAGTACAACAAAAAACAGGAGAACGCCCGGCAGAGGAGGATGTATGATTGTTAAGAGCAAATTCTGCGAGAGGCAGAAACTCAGACCACACCTCTTGCTTGTCCGCCACAAAACAACACAAAAATTGTTCAACATCCTGGTTCTTTATTTCAGTCTGTCCATTAGACTCAGGATGATAACCAGACAAAAATGGCAAATGGACTCCCAACCTGTCACAAAAAGCACGCCAAAAGCGAGCCACAAACTAAGGTCCTCTATCAGAAACAATATCCGTGGGAACGCCATTGACCTTGACAGTCTCCTTAACAAACGCCTTAGCGAGTGTCTTGGCGCAGGGCAACTTAATGAATGGAACCAAATGGCACATCTTACTAAAATGGTCCACGACCACCCAGATGACAGTAAAACCCTCGGACACAGGAAGATCAGTAATAAAATCCATTGTGAGATGCGTCCAAGGCGCACTAGGAACCTCCAGAGGGCAAAGCAACCCCACAGCAGGAGTATGTGAAGCCTTTGACCTAGCACACACAGTACACTGACGCACCCACTTGATGGCCTCCCTCTGCCATCCCGGCCACCAAAAACTGCGACTGATAAGTCTCTTAGCCTCCGAAATTCCTGGATGACCTGCCAACCAAGACTCATGACACTCCTCAAACAAATCTCTCCTAAAGGCTCTAGGCACGAACAACCTCCCATGGGGAGTGTTAGATGGAGCATCATCTTGAGCTTTCAGAATCCCATTCTCCAAAACGGAGTCCAATGCCGCCACCACAACTCCTTTCTGTAAAATGCTCTCCTCCTCCTCAGCACTGACCGTAGGAGAGAAGCTGCGAGCTAAAGCATCGGCTTTAACATTCTTAGTACCAGGGATATAGGTAACAGAAAAATGAAACCGAGAAAAAAAAAGTGCCCACCTAGCTTGACGGGCATTCAAACGCTTGGCAGCATCCAGATAGATCAAATTCTTATGATCTGTGAAAACCTAAATAGGAAATCTAGCGCCTTCCAAAAAATGACGCCAATGTTCAAACGCGAGTTTAATAGCCAGCAACTCCCGATTTCCAACATCTTTATTTAGTTCAGTTTCTGAAAATTTTTTCAAAAAGAAGGCACAAGGATGTACTCCACCCTTGTTCTCCTGAGACAAAACTGCTCTGACCCCCACAGATGAAGCATCGACCTCGACCAAAAAAGGCTTGGTCTCATCAGGCTGCATAAGGATAGGGGCAGAACTGAACCTCTCTTTGAGATACTCAAACACTTCAATGGCCTCAGTAGTCCACTGGGCCATATTCGCACCTTTCTGGTGAGATCGGTTAGAGGTTTAACAATTACAGAAAAATTCTTAATGAATTTCCTGTAATAATTGGCTAAACCCAAAAATCTCTGTATAGATTTCAAACCAATAGGCCTAGGCCATTCCTGCACAGCCTGAACCTTCACAGGGTCCATCTCAAAGCCCTCGCTGGAGAAAATGTAGCCCAAAAAACTAATTTTCTGCACAGCGAACTCACATTTCTCCAGCTTAGCAAAGAGTGAATTATCACTCAATAACTGCAAAACTTCACGTACACTCTGCCAATGGGACTCTAGATCTGATGAATAAATCAAAATGTCATCCAAATACACAACCACATTCTTACCAATCAAAGGTCTCAGGATGTCATTAATAAGGTTCTGAAAACATGCAGGTGCATTGGTAAGACCAAAAGGCATCACCAGAATCTCAAAATGACCTACCGGAGTGTTAAAGGCAGTTTTCCATTCATCACCCTCCTTCACTCGCAACAAATTGTAATGAGTGATTCACTGTTAAAATTTAAGAAGGGCATGGATGCCTTTCTTGAAAAGTATAATATTACAGGTTATAAATACTAGATTCCTTGATAGGGTGTTGATCCAGGGAACTAGTCTGATTGTCGTATGTAGTCGGGAAGGAATTTTTTTCCCCAATGTGGAGCTTAGTGTTTGCCACATGTTTTTTTTTTGCCTTCCTCTGGATCAACAAGTTAGGCTATGGGTTGGACTAGATGGACTTAGTCTTCCTTCAACCTTAAAAACTATGTTACTATGTTAAATTGTATGCCCCCCGGAGATCAATTTTAGAGAACCACTAACTGGTTAAACAAGTCAGGAATTAACGGCAATGGGTAGAAATTGCGTACGGTAATCTTAATTCACGAAAATCCAGACATGGACGTAAACCCCCGTCCTTTTTTTTAACAAAGAAAATTCCAACTGCCACAAGCAACTTAGAAGGTCTAATGTGACCAGCTGCCAGGCTAATCTGCATGTATTCCTCCAAGGCCTTTCTTACAGGGATAATCAGATTAAACAAGTGACTCTTGGGAAGAGTAGCTCCCAGAACAAACTCAATGGCGCAATCATAATCCCTGTGAGGAGGTAAAACTTGCGATGACAAAGGTTTGGATTTCAATTTAAGGTTTTCCAAAAACCCTTTATCAATCACAAGTGTTGAACCACAATCCACAAATACCTGAAATTCAATCAAATCTCCCTGCAAAGTAGTACTCACAGAAAGAAATACTCCTGCAGAGCATAAACAAGCTATACGGGCGTAACTGACCTTTTTTTTTTCTTTACTTAAATGACACTCACAATACTTAATCAAATGGTCAGCTTTACCACAATAAAGACACAATCCCTCGGCAAACCTCCGGTCTCTTTCCTGAGAGCGGAGTGACATCGCCCCAACCTCAATCAGTTTTCCGCCGTCTGTACAGATTTTCTGGGGACTAGGAACTGACATTACAGGAGTCTTTACCTCATTCAGCTTGCACCTCAGCCTCCTGTCCACACGAACAGCTAATTGCATGGCATCCTGCAGAGTGTCAGGTGCAGGGAATGCAATTAGCAAATCCTTAACCCTTTCACTCAGACCAGCAAGAAATAAACATTTCAGCGCAGGATCATTCCATTTAACTTCCGAGGCCCATCTCCTGAAGTGTGTGCAATAATTTTCAACATCACCTGACCCCTGATTCAAATGCCTGAGTTCTGCCTCAGCAGATGAGATTCGATCAGGATCGTCATATAATAGCCCCTTAGCAGAAAAAAATTGTTAAACAGACCTTAAACACGAATCATTAGGTTGGAGAGAAAAGGCTCACCCCCGTGGTTCATTGCGCAAAAGTGACGTAATAAAACCAATGCGCTGTGATTCATTCCCAGAGGACCTTTGTCTCAAATGAAAATATAACAAACAAGCATTTTTAAAGGAAAAAAAAATCTTGCTGTTTACCATAAAAAAACATCAGGCAGTGCTACCTTGGGTTTGACAAAATAGCCTGAACAACTACTCACATGTTGCTGAAGCTCGGCCACCTCCAGAGACAATCCCTGCAGGCGTTGAGACAAAATCCTGGGCGGAAACCATACTGATCCCCGAATTTCTTTCCTTTTAGGTTTTTGGGCTGGACTTACTGTTATGATCTGCAATATGAACTACACTCCCTGGCAGAAGTTATGTCGCTTATCCATGCTATGTAAATAAAAGCTTATAACCTGACGTTAAAGTCATCCATTGGTTTTATAAATTACTCTTTTGAAAGCTGAAACCCTCCCAAATTTGGTTTAGGTTAAGAAAATAAATTGGCATCAATGCTGAAATATTGATCCTTTAATGAACACAGAATGGTCAGATTTTGGCAAGACAAAAGTTTTGTCGCCTGGTCATATAATGCATCCAATCCTGTGTTTACATCCTCACCAGTGCTCAGTAAATGATCGGTTAATTAGAGGGTGTGTATAAAAAGAAACCCAGCACCCCAGACCTTCACTTGAACTGGAACTTGAGCTCTGACAACATGCCAAAAATCCACCCTGCGACCAAAGCCTTGATTATCAAGAGGCTGAAGACCAGATCCACTGCAGAGGTGGCTGGCACCTTTAATGTGTCTCAGCGTCAAGTGCAAAGAATTAAAAAAAGATTTGAAGAGACTGGAGATGTGTTTGACAAGCCCAGGTCCGGCAGACCCCGCAAGACAACTGCTCAGGAGGAACGTTTGTTGGTTAGAAAATCCAAAGCAAGCCCCTCTTCCACTGCAGAAGAGCTCCAACAGGCTGGGTCACCGCAAGTCCCTGTGTCAACTAGAACAGTTTGTAGGATTCTGTCTCGAAATGGCCTCCATGGTCGAATCAGTGTCCAGAAGCCAGCACTAAACAAAAGGCAAATAAAAAAAACGTGTGGCATTTTCAAAGTCCCACAGCCTGCTAAACAGATGGACACTGGAAAAGTGGCAGAAGGTGGATTTCTCTGATGAATCTTCAGTAGAATTACACCACAGCCACCGCAAATACTGCAGAAGACCTACTGGAGCCCGTATGGATCCAAAATACACCCAGAAAACAGTTACATTTGGTGATGGAAAGATCATTGTCTGGGGTTACATTCAGTATGGGGGTGTGCGAAACATTTGCAAGGTGGAAGGCAATATCAATAGCCTAAAATATCAAGAAGTATTAGCTACCTCTTACATTCCAAATCATAAAAGGGGTCAAACTCTGCAGCAGGATGGTGCTCCATCTCATACATCCATCTCTACAACAAAGTTCCTCCAGGCAAAAAAGATCAAGGTGCTCAAGGACTGGCCAGCCCAGTCACCAGACATGAACATCAGTGAGCATGTTTGGGGTAGGATGAAAGAGGAAGCTTAGAAAACAAAACCAAAGAATCTAGATGAACTCTGGGAGGAATGTGAGACTGCATTCTTTGCAATGCCTGATGACTTCATTAATAAATTGTATCAATCATTGTTGAACCACATGGATGCAGTCCTTCAAGCTCATGGAAGTCACACAAAATATTAAATATGACTCTAATAGCACCACAACTTCATTCATCAATGTTATGCAACATATATTTGTATTTTAAGATAATTATTTGTTTGAATATCACATTACTTTCTGTGGGCAACAAAACTTTTGTCTTGCCAAAATCTGACTATTCTGTGTTCATTAAATGATCGATATTTCAGCATTGATGCCAATTTATTTTCTTAACCTAAACCAAATTTGGGAGGGTTTGAGCTTTCAAAAGAGTAATTTATAAAACCAATGGATGAATTTAACGTCAGGTTATAAGCTTTTATTTACATAACATGGATAAGCGACATAACTTCTGTCAGGGAGTGTAAAGAAAGATAGGGGAAAGCTGTCCCTACAGTAAGACTAAGCTGAATCCCTACGATGTAGCGGGCTGCCTGTTCCTAGCGAACAGACCCGCCTTAGTCCTCGGCTAGTCTGAACGAAGACCTATATCATAAAGGGAGGGGTCCCTAAAAGAACTAAGGACTGGGACAAAAAATGGGACACCTCCTAAACAGAGAAGTTGTTGCAGAACACAAAAAGACAAACTGACAAAAAGGTACTAGAGGTCCCTGAAAGACCAAGCGAACTGACAGAGAAAGGCACAGAAGCACCTGGCTAGAGAAACAGTCAAACACTGAAGTCCAGCACAGCCAAAAGGGCGGAGCTGGAATATAAAGGCTGATGGTCAAGTGACCGCAAAACACAAGATGGAAAAAACAAACAGGAGGTTTCTAACATAAACCACATTTAGCGTCCACATGTTTGGCAGGGGTATAATTTCAAAAATGTGGTCATTTGAGGGGGATTCTGCTCTGCTAGCACTTGGGGGCTCTGTATATGGAGTCCGCAAACTATTCTAGGAAAATGTGCACTCCAGCAGGCAAATAGTGCTCTGTCCCTCCCAAGTCTCACTGTGTATAGCCAAATGTGGGGGTATTGCCACGTTCAGCAGAAATTGTGTGACACATTTTTGTGCCATTTTTTTACCTATTCCCCCATGTTAAAATGTAAAATCTAGGGCTAAAACAATTTTTTTGTGGTAGAAATGTAATTATTTTTTTCTTCACTGCCCAATGGTATAAAATTCTGTGACACCCCTGTTGTGTCAATATGATCACTGGACCGTTATATAGATTCATTGAGAGGTGTAGTTTGTAAAATGGGGTCACTTATGGGTGATTCTGCTGTTCTGGCACCTTAGGGTGTCTACCAATGTGAAATGGCACCCTCAAACCATTGCAGCAAAATTTGAACTCCAATATGACGCTTCTTCCCTTTTAGCTTTGCACTGTGCCTAAAAAGTACTTTTCAACCACACATGCGGTGTTGGCGAACTCAGGAGGAATTGCACAACAAATATTGAAGTCCATTTTCTCCTGTTACCCTTGTGAAAATAAAATATTTGGGGCTAAAAGATCATTTTTGTGGAAAAAATTGGATTTTTTTATTTTCACGGCTCTACGTTATAAACTTCTGTGAAGCACATGAGGGTTCAAGGTGCTCACCACACCTCTAGATAAGTTCCTTTAGAGGTCTGGTTTTGAAAATGGGGTCACTTGTGGGGGTTTTCCACTGTTTAGGTACACCAGGGGCTCTCCAAACATGACATGGTGTCTGCTCTTGATTCCAGACAATTTTGCGTTCAAAAAGTCAAATGGTGCTCCTTCCTTTCCGAGTCCTGTCCAAACAGTAGTTTTTCCTCCACACATGGGTGAATCGGCTTACTCAGGAGAAATTGCACAAGAAATTTTGGCATACATTTTCTCCTGTTACCCTGGTGAGAATAAAAAATTTGGGGCAAAAAGATCATTTTTGTGGAATAAAATAAAATTGTTATTTTCACGGCTCTACGTTATAAACTTCTGTGAAGCACATGAGGGTTCAAGGTGCTCACCACACCTCTAGATAAGTTCCTTTAGAGGTCTGGTTTTGAAAATGGGGTCACTTGTGGGGGTTTTCCACTGTTTAGGTACACCAGGGGCTCTCCAAACATGACATGGTGTCTGCTCTTGATTCCAGACAATTTTGCGTTCAAAAAGTCAAATGGTGCTCCTTCCTTTCTGAGTCCTGCCCAAACAGTAGTTTTTCCTCCACACATGGGTGAATCGGCTTACTCAGGAGAAATTGCACAAGAAATTTTGGCATACATTTTCTCCTGTTACCCTGGTGAGAATAAAAAATTTGGGGCAAAAAGATCATTTTTGTGGAATAAAATAAAATTTTTATTTTCCCGGCTCTACGTTATAAACTTCTGTGAAGCACCTGGGGGTTCAAGGTTCTCACTACATATCTAAATACATTCCTTGAGGGGTCTAGTTTCAAACGGTGCTCCTTCCCTTCCGAGCCCTGCCGTGCACCCAAACAGTGGTTTTCCCTCACATATGGGGTATTGGCGTACTCAGGAGAAAATGCACAGCAAATTTTGAGGTCCATTTTATCCTGTTACCTTTGTGAAAATAATAAATTTGTGACTAAAAGATCATTTTTTGTGGAAAAAATTAGATTTTTTATTTTCACTGCTCTACGTTATAAACTTTTGTGAAGCACCTGGGGGTTCAAGGTGTTCACCACACATCTAAATACATTCATTAAGGGGTCCAGTTTCCAAAATGGGGTCACTTGTGGTATGTTTCCACTGTTTAGGCACATCAGGGGCTCTCCAAATGCGACATGGCATCCGCTCTAGATTCCAGCCAATTTTGCGTTCAAAAATTCTCCTTCCCTTCCAAGCCCTGCCATGAACCCAAACAGTGGTTTTCCCCCACATATGGGGTATCGGTATATGCAGAAGAAATTGCACAAAAGATTTGGCAGTCCATTTTCTCCTGATACCCTTGTGAAAATAAATAAAGTAAATTTTTTGTGAAAAAAAGTTAAATCTTCATTTTTTTCCTTCCACAATTCTTCAGTTCCTGTGAAGCACCTGAAGGGTCAATAAACTTATTAAATGTGGTTTATAGCACCTTGAGCGGTGCAGTTTTTAGACTACTGTCACTTTTAGGTATTTTCTGTCATATAGACCCCTCAAAGTCACTTCAAATGTGATGTGGTCCCTAAAAAAATGGTTTTGTAAATTTTGTGGGAAAAATGAGAAATCGCTGGTCAACTTGATACTCCATATGTGGGGGAAAGCCATTGTTTGGACGCACGGCAGGGCTCGGAAGGAAAGGAGCACCCTTTGACCTTTTCAAGGCAAAACTCTCTGGAATTGACAGAGGACGCCATGTTGCATTTGGAGAGCCCCTGATGTGCCTAAACAGTGGAAACCCCCCACAAGTGACCCCATTTTGGAAACTAGACCCCTTAAGGAACTTATTTTGATGTTTGGTGAGCACTTTGGACCCCCACGTGTTTCGCAAAAATGTAGAATGTAGAGGCGTGAAAAAAAACAAAACTTTTTTTTCCACAAAAACTATTTTCTAGCCGCAAATTTTTTATTTTCACGAGGGGAACAGGAGATATTGGACCCCAAAAGTTGTTGTGCAATGTCTCCTGAGTACGCTGACACCCCATATTTGGGGGAAAGCCATTGTTTGTGTGCACGGCAGGGCTCGGAAGGGAAGGAGTGATGCTTTGGAATGCAGACTTTGATGGAATGGTCTGTGGGCGTCATGTCACGTTCTCAGAGCCACTAATGTGCCTAAACAGAGGAAATGCCCAACAAGTGCCCTCTTTTTGGAAACTAGACCCCCCATTGAATTTATCTAGATGTGTTGTGAGCACCTTGAACCCCCAGGTGATTCACAGAAAATTATAATGTTGACTTGTGAAAATAAAAAAAAAACATTTTTTCCACAAAAATGTTAAACAAAAATATTTTCACAAGGGTAACAGGAGAAAGTGGACCTCAAATCTATTGTCCAATTTCTCCTGAGTACGCTGATATCCCATGTGTTGGTGAAAACTACTGTTTGGGTGCATGTCAGGGCTCGGAAGGGAAGGAGTGATGCTTTGGAATGCAGACTTTGATGGAACAGTCAGCGGGCGTCATGTCAGGTTCTCAGAGCCCCTGATGTGCCTAAACAGTGGAAATGCCCAATAAGTGCCCCCTTTTTAAAACTGATACCCGATTTGTGAATTTTATAATGTAGTGTTATAGGTCAGTTGTGTAGGACAACCTGACGAACACTACAGAACTGACGTATGACAACCTGACGAACACTACATCAGTTGTGTAGTGTTCGTCAGGTTGTCAAACGTCAGAAATTAATTTAGTAGTACAAGGAAGTATTGTACCTTTTGATGCATTCTTTCATGCAGAGGCCAGGTTTTTCGGGGCAGGTGTCGCATTGGTAATTGGTGTCTTTGCGTCTTCCTCTTTTGGAACACACTCGGCACCTCTTTTGTGACTTACCTTTTCTTCCTGTTTGAGGGGCCTCCCCCGGGAAATGCTGGCCTGGTACAATTCGAGGTGCTTCAGTTCCGGAAGTACTGGGGCCTGCTCCGTCACCGCTGCCAAATATCAGGGCCTTGTTAACTGTCTCCTGGAAGTGAAGGTACGACGTAGAAGTTTGGCCTGCACATTGTGACAGAAGGAAAGTGTTGTGCATTGCCATCTGAACGATGTGCACAGCCAGCTTCTTATACCATACCTTGGCCTTTCTCAAAGCACTGTACGGCTGGAGGACTTGATCAGAGAGATCAACTCCCCCCATGTACTTGTTGTACCCCACTACACAGTCTGGTTTGACGACCTGTGTAGTGGAACCTCTTACAGTGCTGAGGGAGCTGCCATCACCATGTATGGTGGTCAAGAAAAGGACATCCCTCTTGTCCTTGTACTTGACCACCAACAGGTGGTCGCTACATTGGGCTCTGCTCTCACCCCTTCTGAGCAGCTGCCCAATTAGCGTCTTTGGGAGGCCTTTCTGATTTTTGCGGACAGTACCACAGTCTGCAGTATGTCGCATAGAGAGGGACTTGAAGAGAGGGACACTGGTATAAAAGATATCCACGTACAGGTGATAAGCTTTATCCAGCAGTGGGTGCACCAAATCCTACACAATTTTCCCACTCACTCCCAGAACAGGGGGGCATTCAGGGGGTTCAATCTGGGAATCCTTCCCTTCGTAAAATCTAAACTTGTGAGTGTACCCTGAGGTTCTCTCACAAAGTTTATGCAGCTTGATTCCGTACCTGGCCCTCTTACTGGGCAGGTACTGCTGGAATCCAAGCCACCAAAGTTCCGGTCATTGCGTGCAGGACACCTTGCATTATCATTGTAATGCAAGAACTTGTGGATGGCCTCAAAACGTGTCCGGGACATGACCATTTGGAACACTGGAGTGTTATACAAAACGTCAACACACCAGTATTGCTGAACTTCTGGCTTCTTTGGGATCCCCATATGAAGGACCAGGCCCCAAAACTTCATCATTTCTTCTGCGTCTACAGGAGACCAGTTAGAAAATGATGAAGAGGGGTTTTGTTCCAAAAATTGATGAGCATACAAATTAGTTTGGCTCACCATGAGGTTTATAAAATCCTCAGAGAAAAAGACTTTGAAAAAGTCTATTTCTGTGAGGCCGGTGGTGTCAAACATGATGCCTGATTCTGCCACGAAATCAGGAATCAGTGGCTCATAATTTTCAGGGGGGGGGGGGGCGAGGTCCATACGGGGTCAGTAGTGGGAGGCGCTGATCATCTTGAATCCTCGGGCGACTGCGTGGTGGTCCAGAAGCACCTGAGGAGGAGGAAGACGACGAGGAGTCAGAAAAATAAAGAAATGTGGGATCCTCGCCCTCGCTGTCAGTGTCGGAGGCAAGGAAAGCATATGCTTCCTCCACTGAATAGCGAGTTTGGGATGAGCGGGACATTTTTTTGTTATGTACAGTATGTGGTGCGTGTGTATCAGTACTTTATTTATAGTGTGTGTATGTCAGTGTTCTTGGGTGTAAACTTTTTTTTCCGAAAAAAAAAAAAGGAAAAACCGTAGGTGGTGTAAACAGCGAGCACGAGTGCGGATCGGTGAACTATGTCACTGATTAGCGCTCAGCGGCTGCTCTATGTGTGCGCGGATGTGGTGCAAAGGACGAGGCTGTGTAAAACAGCGAGCACGAGTGCGGATCAGTGATCAGTGGTCACTGATCAGCATTCGGCCGCTGCAGGAAGCACAAAAAAAAACATTCAGTCGTACGATCAAGTACTGATCAAGTAATGATCAGCACTTGGTGGCAGAAAGGGTGATGGGAAGGGGAAGAAGGGGAAGAGGGGGATTGGGGTGGATGAGGAAGGATCAAAAAATCCTACTTACAGTTGTCTTCTGTCAGATGTCTTCTGTAGCAGGAGCCGCGATTGTGGTGTCACAGGCTTCTATGGCACCGCAAAGCCCAGCACGGCGCATAATCGGACAGCGCGACCGCCCTCTAGAAAAGAAAAAAGGTTAGTGGAAAAAAAAGTGACGAGTGCTGATCGGCGGCTGTTGGATGCACGCACGGAGGTGGTGTAAAGTAGGGGGGGGAGAATTGACAAGGACAAAATAAAGTCTTGAAAAACAGCGAGCACGGACGTTGATCAGTGACATAGTCACTGGCCAACGCTCGGCCTCTGCAGGACGCACAAAAAAAAAATAAACTGAGGGGAGGGGGATTGGGGTGGGGAGAGGGGTAAAAAGAGGGGGGAGGGGGTGAGAGGGGGATTGGGGTGGATGAGGGGAGATCAGAGATGAACTTACCAAAGTCTTCTCTGTTCTTCTTTCAGCAGCAGCAGAATCAGCAGCAGGATCAGCAGCAGACCTGAGCAGAAGCTGGAGATCGGAGCCTGGAGACCGAAGCCAGGAGACTGGAGCCTGGAGACCGAAGCCTGGAGACCGGAGCCTGGAGACTGGAGCCTGGAGACTGGAGACCGGAGCCTTGAGCCTGGAGACTGGAGCCTGGAGACCGAAGTAGGAGCCCGGAGCAGGAGCCTGGAGACCGAAGCCTGGAGCAGGTAGGAGAAGGTCTTGTGGTGTCACAAATGCTGTGGCACTACAAGGCCCAGCAGAGAGATCAGCAGTGTGACCGTGTAGAAATCCTCACCAAGACCGGAGCCTGGAGACAGGAGCCTGGAGACTGGAACCTGGAGACCGAAGCCTGGAGACCCGAGCAGGAGACTGGAGACTGGAGCCTAGAGACCAAAGCCTAGAGACCAAAGCCAGGAGACCGGAGCCTGTAGCAGGAGCCTGGAGACTGGAACCTGGAGACCGAAGCCTGGAGACCCAAGCAGGAGCCAGGAGCACGGAGCAGGAGCCTGGAGACTGGAGCCTGGAGACCGAAGCCTGGAGACCGAAGCAGGAGCCTGGAGACCAGAGCCTGGAGCAGGTAGGAGAAGGTTTTGTGGTGTCACAAATGCTATGGCACTACAAGGCCCAGCAGAGAGATCAGCAGTGTGACCGCTCTGTAGAAATCCTCACCAAGTGTGAGGATCTGCAGGGCAGTCACAGGGAGGTGATAGAGCGGTGACAGCCAGGTCACAGGCCGGTCACCACCCGGTCACCTCCCAGTCAGGTACCTGTGTTCAGGTACTCTGATTGGAGCGATCGATGTCATCATCGATCGCTCCAATCAGAGCTGTCTGGGCTTCTGATCACTTCATAGGGGGTCACAGGGAGGTGACCGGCAGGTCACAAGCCGGTCACTGCCCCATGACCGCCCTGTCACCGCGCGGTCCCGCTATGATCAGTGTGATCGATGTGATCGGCGATCGCACCGATCATAGCGGGTTTGGGCCAGGGCTGCGGTCTTCTAGCAGCAGCCTAGGATCAGTGCTCTTGTTTTTTTTCAGAATTGAACAGCCAATCACGGCGATCTTGGCAGCAGGGGGGCGGCGCCAACCCACTGAGATGACGGCGCCATCTACCCGGTAGTAAGATGGCGCCGTAAATTTAATGCAATCACCGCGACTTCGGTCGTGGTGCCGCATTAAAGACGGAGCGTAATAGTAAGTAGCTGGTCCATAAGGCCCAGGGTGCAGCAACGTACTATTACTGATGTCGTCATAAAGGGGTTAACCTACAAAGTGGCTCGGTCTTTAAGGGGTTAAAAAGGATCAAATGGTAACTCTGAAAAAAAAGAAAACAAAACAACCTATGAATGTATAAAGGTCAATAGTCCTGACGACTTTGTATTGTATTTCATACAGGTCAAATGGGTGGTTAAAAAACACACATCATCCCTTTGTTGGTCAATCTGAATTTACCATCAATTTCCTGGAGACAAACCAAATCCTATGTATCTGCAAATCATCACTGTGATGGCTATAAAAGTAGTACTGCAGATCGATTGTGGCAATATAAAAAAATATATTGCAAAAGATAGAAAAGCATCAACAAGAGCTGCATTATGACACATAAAACATAAATAATAACAGTCTATCGTCCGAAGGGCAAATAGCATTCTTTTCCCTTTTGGGTTGGCACAACTCTGGTCTCACTGGTTTGGGACCCCAGAACAAAAGTCCAAGTTCTTTTAAACATTGCTTTAACTCGATTGGATCATTGGGTCTCCATCCCTCCCCCCAACAACAGTCCTCTGGCAAGGACACAGTCCATGAGAGGCAGAGTCCGGGGAATTTGGGGCAAAGTCCATAAAGGGATTGGGGCAAAGTCCATGGCTGGTTGGGCAAAGTCCATGGCGAAGGGTGTAGAAGCCTCTCGCGGCTGAAAGTCCCTAAATCCAGCAGGGGAAGGGTAAAGAAGGGGCAAACCAAACCTTCGGCCATCTGTGGCCAACAACAATGAGTCCCAGATTTGAGGCCACTGAAGGTACAACTAGCAAAACAAGGAGCTTCACGCATACGACACAAGAGATGCATTTGGGCCTTTCATCCATTCGATAAATGCGCTCTTAATTTTTCCAGGGTGTGTATGATGTCCTCGCTCCAAATATTAGAGGGTCATCATGCAGTCCTTGCTCCAAATTTTTAGAGGGTCATCAGGCGGCCATCGCTCTAAAATTTTCCAGGGTGTGTATGATGCCCTCCTTCATAATTTTTACAGGATGTGTATGAGGCCTACCTCTACTATTCTCTTACATATACTGTATATACAGTACAGACCAAAAGTTTGGACACACCTTCTCATTTAAAGATTTTTCTGTATTTTCATGACTATGAAAATTGTACATTCACACTGAAGGCATCAAAACTATGAATTAACATATGTGGAATTATATACTTGACAAAAAAGTGTGAAACAACTGAAAATGTGTCTTATATTCTAGGTTCTTCAAAATAGCCACCTTTTGCTTTGATGACTGCTTTGCACACTCTTGGCATTCTCTTTATGAGCTTCAAGAGGTAGTCACCGGAAATGGTCTTCCAACAATCTTGAAGTACTTCCCAGAGATGCTTAGCACTTGTTGGCCCTTTTGCCTTCACTCTGCGGTCCAGCTCACCCCAAACCATCTCGATTGGGTTCAGGTCTGGTGACTGTGGAGGCCAGGTCATCTTCTTCTTGGTCAAATAGCCCTTACACAGCCTGGAGGTGTGTTTGGGGTCATTGTCCTGTTGAAAAATAAATGATGGTCCAACTAAACGCAAACCGGATGGAATAGCATGCCACTGCACGATACTGTGGTAGCCATGCTGGTTCAGTATGCCTTCAGTTTTGAATAAATTCCCAACAGTGTCACCAGCAAAGCACCATCACACCTCCTCCTCCATGCTTCACGGTGGGAACCAGGCATGTAGAGTCCATCCGTTCACCTTTTCTGCGTCGCACAAAGACATGGTGGTTGGAACCAAAGATCTCAAATTTGGACTCATCAGACCAAAGCACAGATTTCCACTGGTCTAATGTCCATTCCTTGTGTTCTTTAGCCCAAACAAGTCTCTTCTGCTTGTTGCCTGTCCTTAGCTGTGGTTTCCTAGCAGCTATTTTACCATGAAGGCCTGCTGCACAAAGTCTCCTCTTAACAGCTGTTGAAGAGATGTGTCTGCTGCTAGAACTCTGTGTGGCATTGACCTGGTCTCTAATCTGAGCTGCTGTTAACCTGCAATTTCTGAGGCTGGTGACTCAGATAAACTTATCCTCAGAAGCAGAGGTGACTCTTGGTCTTCCTTTCCTGGGGCGGTCCTCATGTGAGCCAGTTTCTTTGTAGCGCTTGATGGTTTTTGCAACTGCACTTGGGGACACTTTCAAAGTTTGCCCAATTTTTCGCACAGACTGACATTCATTTCTTAAAGTAATGATGGCCACTCGTTTTTCTTTACTTAGCTTCTTTTTTCTTGCCATAATACAAATTTTAACAGTCTATTCAGTAGGACTATCAGCTGTGTATCCACCTGACTTCTGCACAACACAACTGATGGTCCCAACCCCATTTATAAGGCAAGAAATCCCACTTATTAAACCTGACAGGGCACACCTGTGAAGTGGAAACCATTTCCGGTGACTACCTCTTGAAGCTCATCAAGAGAATGCCAAGCGTGTGCAAAGCAGTCATCAAAGCAAAAGGTGGCTACTTTGAAGAACCTAGAATATGAGACATATTTTCAGTTGTTTCACACTTTTTTC
Organism: Phyllobates terribilis; assembly: GCF_046119375.1. NCBI lineage: Eukaryota > Metazoa > Chordata > Amphibia > Anura > Dendrobatidae > Phyllobates > Phyllobates terribilis. Next base: position 258,172,251 of record NW_027362763.1, on the reverse strand, counting down.
TTAAGTATATAATTCCACATGTGTTAATTCATAGTTTTGATGCCTTCAGTGTGAATGTACAATTTTCATAGTTATGAAAATACAGAAAAATCTTTAAATGAGAAGGTGTGTCCTAACTTTTGGTCTGCACTGTATATATATATATACAGTCATATGAAAAAGTTTGGGCACCCCTATTAATCTTAAGCTTAATGTTTTATAAAAATTGGTGTTTTGCAACAGCTATTTCAGTTTGATATATGTAATAACTGTTGGACACAGTAATGTTTCTGCCTTGAAATGAGGTTTATTGTGCTAACAGAAAATGTGCAATCTGCATTCAAACAAAATTTGACCTGTGCATAAGTATGGGCACCCTTATCATTTTCTTGTTTTAAATACTCCTGCCTACTTTTTACTGACTTACTAAAGCACTTTTTTTGGTTTTGTAACCTCATTGAGCTTTGAACTTTATAGCCAGGTGTATGCAATCATGAGAAAAGCTACTTAAAGTGGCCACTTGCAAGATGTTCTCCTGTTTGAATCTCCTCTGAAGAGTGGCATCATGGGCTCCTCAAAACAACTGTCAAATGATCTGAAAACAAAGATTATTCAACATAGTTGTTCAGGGGAAGGATACAAAAAGCTGTCTCAGAGATTTAACCTGTCAGTTTCCACTGTGAGGAACATAGTAAGGAAATGGAAGAACATAGGGACAGTTCTTGTTAAGGCCAGAAGTGTCAGGCCAAGAAAAACATCAGAAAGGCAGAGAAGAAGAATGGTGAGATCAGTCAAGGACAATCCTCAGACCACCTCCAGAGAGCTGCAGCATCAACTTGCTGCAGATGGTGTCACTGTGCATCGGTCAACTATACAACGCACTTTGCACAAGAAGAAGCTGTATGGGAGAGTGATGCGAAAGAAGCCGTTTCTGCAAGTACGCACAAACAGAGTCGGCTGAGGTATGCAAAAGCACATTTGAAGAAGCCTATTTCTTTTTGGAAGAAGGTCCTGTGGACTGATGAAACCAAGATTGAGTTGTTTGGTCATACAAAAAGGCGTTATGCATGGTGGCAAAAAACCACAGCATTCCAAGAAAAACACTTGCTACCCACAGTAAAATTTGGTGGAGGTTCCATCATGTTTTGGGGCTGTGTGGTCAATGCCGGCACTGGGAATCTTGTTAAAGTTGAGGGACGCATGGATTCCACTCAGTATCAGCAGATTCTTGGCAATAGTGTTCAAGAATCAGTGATAAAGTTGAAGTTACGCAGTGGATGGATCTTTCAGCAAGACAATGATCCAAAACACCGCTCCAAATCTACTCAGGCATTCATGCAGAGGAACAATTACAATGTTCTGGAATGGCCATCCCAGTCCCCAGACCTGAATATCATTGAACATCTGTGGGATCATTTGAAGAGGCTGTCCATGCTCGGCGACCATCAAACTTAACTGAACTGGAATTGTTTTGTAAAGAGGAATGGTCAAAAATACCTTCATCCAGGATCCAGGAACTCATTAAAAGCTACAGGAAGCGACTAGAGGCTGTTATTTTTGCAAAAGGAGGATCTACTAAATATTAATGTCACTTTTCTGGTGAGGTGCCCATACTTATGCACCTGTCAAATTTTGTTTGAATGCAGATTGCACATTTTCTGTTAGTACAATAAACCTCATTTCAAGGCAGAAACATTACTGTGTCCAACAGTTATTACATATATCAAACTGAAATAGCTGTTGCAAAAACACCAATTTTTATAAAACATTAAGCTTAAGATTAATAGGGGTGCCCAAACTTTTTCATATGACTGTATATATATATATACAGTCATATGAAAAAGTTTGGGCACCCCTATTAATCTTAAGCTTAATGTTTTATAAAAATTTGTGCTTTTGCAACAGCTATTTCAGTTTGATATATGTAATAACTGTTGGACACAGTAATGTTTCTGCCTTGAAATGAGGCTTATTGTACTAATAGAAAATGTGCAATCTGCATTCAAACAAAATTTGACAGGTGCATAAGTATGGGCACCCTTATCATTTTCCTGTTTTAAATACTCCTACCTACTTTTTACTGACTTACTAAAGCACTTTTTTTGGTTTTGTAACCTCATTGAGCTTTGAACTTCATAGCCAGGTGTATGCAATCATGAGAAAAGCTACTTAAAGTGGCCACTTGCAAGTTGTTCTCCTGTTTGAATCTCCTCTGAAGAGTGGCATCATGGGCTCCTCAAAACAACTGTCAAATGATCTGAAAACAAAGATTATTCAACATAGTTGTTCAGGGGAAGGATACAAAAAGCTGTCTCAGAGATTTAACCTGTCAGTTTCCACTGTGAGGAACATAGTAAGGAAATGGAAGCACACATGGACAGTTCTTGTTAAGGCCAGAAGTGGCAGGCCAAGAAAAACATCAGAAAGGCAGAGAAGAAGAATGGTGAGATCAGTCAAGGACAATCCTCAGACCACCTCCAGACAGCTGCAGCATCAACTTGCTGCAGATGGTGTCACTGTGCATCGGTCAACTATACAACGCACTTTGCACAAGGAGAAGCTGTATGGGAGAGTGATGCGAAAGAAGCCGTTTCTGCAAGCACGCCACAAACAGAGTTGGCTGAGGTATGCAAAAGCACATTTGGAGAAGCCAATTTCTCTTTGGAAGAAGGTCCTGTGGACTGATGAGTTGTTTGGTCATACAAAAAGGCGTTATGCATGGTGGCAAAAAAACACAGCATTCCAAGAAAAACACTTGCTACCCACAGTAAAATTTGGTGGAGGTTCCATCATGCTTTGGGGCTGTGTGGCCAATGCCGGCACTGGGAATCTTGTTAAAGTTGAGGGACGCATGGATTCCACTCAGTATCAGCAGATTCTTGACAATAATGTTCAAGAATCAGTGATAAAGTTGAAGTTACGCAGGGGATGGATCTTTCAGCAAGACAATGATCCAAAACACCGCTCCAAATCTACTCAGGCATTCATGCAGAGGAACAATTACAATGTTCTGGAATGGCCATCCCAGTCCCCAGACCTGAATATCATTGAACATCTGTGGGATCATTTGAAGAGGGCTGTCCATGCTCGGCGACCATCAAACTTTACTGAACTGGAATTGTTTTGTAAAGAGGAATGGTCAAAAATACCTTCATCCAGGATCCAGGAACTCATTAAAAGCTACAGGAAGCGACTAGAGGCTGTTATTTTTGCAAAAGGAGGATCTACTAAATATTAATGTCACTTTTCTGGTGAGGTGCCCATACTTATGCACCTGTCAAATTTTGTTTGAATGCAGATTGCACATTTTCTGTTAGTACAATAAACCTCATTTCAAGGCAGAAACATTACTGTGTCCAACAGTTATTACATATATCAAACTGAAATAGCTGTTGCAAAAACACCAATTTTTATAAAACATTAAGCTTAAGATTAATAGGGGTGCCCAAACTTTTTCATATGACTGTATATGCATATATACCCTCCAGAGATAATTGTTTTTCAGCCCTTGCACTCAGTGCATAGGCTTTATGAGTCTAGGAGTCCCACTACCTAACAATTTTAGCAGAATGTGTATGAGGCCCTCCTTTATGTCATATACAGGGTATATCAGAATCCCTCATCCCTCTAATTTTTGGCAGTTCTTAATGGGGAAAAGAAAATATGTAACCCTTAAAAAGACTTTTGTTTTTATTTGCAGCAGTAGTACTTAGTGCGTAGGCTTTACCAGTCTTGGAGTCCCACTCCTTAGAAATAGCAAAAAAAATCAAAAATCTCATGCAAATGATTCCTTTTTTTTCCTGATTGAAATGGAAATCTGTTGCACTTTTGAAAGAAGCAGCATTCTTTCAGCATTTTTGCAGCATTTTTTTTCACCATTGAAAGAAATGAGAAAGTGCTAAAACGCAGCAAAAACGCTACTTGTGAACATAGCCTAAGGGGTGAAGAAGGCGGGTTTTTTTTCTCTTTTTAATTTTGCCTTATATACACGTCATTATACAGGAAAGAATGTTTCCTAACATTTTTTCCTGTAAAATACATTTTATCTTCAGTTTGGTATGTTTTATTGTCAGCCAGTAAAAGTGCGCAATACTCCAACAACATTGTTCCCATTAGCGACCTGGAAATTAGAGATGCCTCCAGGCATCTTCCCCATGCTGTGCATATTCCATTTGAGAGCTGTTTTCATCCATTTGAGCGATTTTCCTGCCTCCCAGCCCTCCTGTTAGGGTCTGCTGGAAAAATGCTCGAGTTTCCCATTGACTTCCATTATACTCATTACTCGAATCGAGCTTGTCCAAGCATCCGACCTGCTCAATTCGAGTACCGAGCACTCGAGCATTTTACTGATCACTCATCACTAATGTTATTCAATGGGGCACTGACCGAATCTGTGTGTAAAAAAAATCACAGCATGCTTTAGTTTCTTCTGTAAATTGGACGAGACTCACCCATTCAAATCTATGGGTGCGTAAAAAAATCGGATGCCATATGGAGCCATTGTGCAACATCAGATTTGTATGGATACATTGCAATTCAGTAACATAGTAAACTGCAAATGATCTTGTAAATAATTAATAGCTTCAGTTGTAAAAAGATGGATTGTATATCATAGAATCTTAGAATGTTAGATTTGGAAGGGACCTCCAGGGTCATCTGGTCCAATCCTGCTCAATGCAGGATTCACTAAACCATCTCAGACAGATGTCTGTCCAGCCTCTGTTTGAAGACGTCCATTGAAGGAGAACTCACCACCTCTCATGGCAGCCTTTTCCACTCATTGATCACCCGTACTGCCAAAAAGTTTTTTCTATGGACTGCACAAGGATGACAAGGGAGAAATAAAATCTTCCCATTTTTCTGGATTAACCCCTTAATAACATCTGACGTACTAATACGCGTCTGTGCCCTGGGACTTAAGAGCCAGACCCGTATTAGTACGTCATCGCGATCGCGCGCGCACACAGGCTGTGCGGGCGCGATCGCCGCCGGGTGTCAGCTGATTGTCACAGCTGACACCCGGTACTATGTGCAGGGAGCGGTCCTGCACCGCTCCCAGCACATTAACCCCTGCGATGCTGCGATCGAAGTTGATCGCAGCCGATCGCAGCATTGCGGGTGCAAGGGGAGGTGATCGCAGATACTCACCTCCTCTTCCGGCTTCCAGCGCTGTCTGCAAAGGCTTCCCGGGTGTTGCCATGACGACCCGATGTCGTCATGACAACATCCGGGTCACCAGACAGCAGGAAGATTGTTTGGACATGCGCAGTGCATCTCCAAACAATCTTCTCACTGTGCAGCGCTGATAGCCTGTATGACACAGGGATGGTGCTGCATTCCTGTGCCATGCAGGCGATCAGAGAAAAAAAAGTGAAAGTCCCATAGTGGGACAAAGTAATAAAGTATAAAAACTGTCAGTAAGTGGAAAAAAAAAAAAAAAAAATTGCAAAAATATAAAAAAAAATAAAATAAAATAATCCACCAAAAATAAAAATATAATGTACCCATCAATAAATATTATTATAAAAAAAAACAAAAAAAAACAATAAAAGTACACATATTTGGTATCGCCGCGTCCGGAACAACCTGACCTATAAAACTGTCCCACTAGTTAACCCCTTCAGTGAACACGGTAAAAAAAAAAACAAAAACAAAGCAAAAAACAATGCTTTATCACGATACCGCCAAATAAAAAATGGAATAACACGCGATCAAAAAGACGAATATAAATAAAAATGGTACTGCTGAAAACGTCATCTTGTCCTGCAAAAAACAAGCTGACATACAGCTCCATCAGCCGAAAAATAAAAAAGTTATAGCTCTCAGAATAAAGCTATGCTAAAAAATATTTTTTTCTATAAAATTGCTTTTATTATGTAAAAGTGCAAAACATAGAAAAACTATATAAATGTGGTACCGCTGTAAACGTACTGACCCGAAGAATAAAGCTGCCTTATCACTTTTACCACACGCGGAACAGAATAAAAAAAAAAAAAAAATCCTGAATTGTTGGTTTTTGTTTATTCTGCCTCCCAAAAATCGGAATAGAAAGTGATCAAAAAATGTCACGTGCCTGAAAATGGCACCAATAAAAACGTCAACTCATCCCGCAAAAAACGAGCCATCACATGACTGTCTGCCAAATTCTGGAAAAATTATAGCTCTCAAAATATGGCGATGCAAAAACTAGATTTTACAAAAAATGCGTCTTTTTGTGTGTGACAGCTGTCAGTCATAAAAACCCCATATGATTCTGGTATTGCTGTAATCACACCGACCCAAAGAATAAAGTCGTCTAATCACTTATACCGCACGAGGAACGGCGTCAAAAATAAACTCTTGGGTTAGGATTGGGCTAGGGTTAAGGCTGGGTTTGGGGTTAGGGTTGTGCTAGGGTTAGGGTTGTGCTAGGGTTAGGGTTGTGCTACGGTTAGGGCTGGGGTTGGGGTTAGGGTTGGGGTTAGGGTTGTGATGGGGTTGGGATTTTTTTCAAAAGTAAGAAAAAAGATGACGATATGGCGACTAGTGTTGAGCGCAAGTGCTCGCTACTTGAGTTTGCATCGGGTGCTCTGGTATGCATTGAGTATCATGGGTATTTGAGTGACATGCTCGAGTCTCTGCCCCATATGCTTCGCGGCCAAAAAAACTTTACGGGGATTGCCTGCCATGCACGAGCGATCCCCACATGGTTTTTTTTGGGAGTCTAATAACCGTGAAACATGCGGAGCAGGGACTCGAGCATGTCACTCGAGCACACGCTGTACATGGTGCATACCTGAGTACCCGATGCAAACTCAAGTAGCGATCACTTGCGCTCAAGACTATTGACAACTTATTCAATATGATGACCTAATGTAAACAAATTCTGTGTCGTACCTCTGGGTTCAAAATGTTCACTATACACCTTAATAAAATCCTTGAGGGGTATAGTTTCCAAAATGGGGTCACTTGTGGGGGAGCTCCACTGTTTAGGCACATCACGGGCTCTCCAAACGCGACATGGTGTCCGCTAACAAATTGAATGGAAAATCGGCTCAAATTGTTAGCGGATGCCATGTTGCGTTTAGAGAGCTACTGCGTGCACAAACATTGGAGCTCCCCCACAAGTGACCCCATTTTGGAAACTAGACCCCCCAAGGCACCTATCTAGATGCATAGTGAGCACTTGGATCCCCCAGGTGCTTCACAAATTGATTCGTAAAAATGAAAAAGTGAAATAAAAACACTTTTTCATATTTATGAATCAATTTGTGAAACACCTGGGGGTTCCAAGTGCTCACTATGCATCTAGATAGGTGCCTTGGGGGGTCTAGTTTCCAAAATGGGGTCACTTGTGGGGGAGCTCCACTGTTTAGGCACATCACGGGCTCTCCAAACGCGACATGGTGTCCGCTAACAAATTGAATGGAAAATCGGCTCAAATTGTTAGCGGACGCCATGTTGCGTTTGGAGAGCTACTGCGTGCAAAAACATTGGAGCTTCCCCACAAGTGACCCCATTTTGGAAACTAGACCCCCCAAGGCACCTATCTAGATGCATAGTGAGCACTTGGAACCCCCAGGTGCTTCACAAATTGATTCGTAAAAATGAAAAAGTGTTTTTTTTTTCACTTTTTCATTTTTACGAATCAATTTGTGAAGCACCTGGGGGTTCCAAGTGCTTACTATGCATCTAGATAGGTGCCTTGGGGGGTCTAGTTTCCAAAATGGGGTCACTTGTGGGGGAGCTCCAATGTTTGGGCACACAGGGGCTCTCCAAACACAACATGGCGTCCGCTAATTATTCAAGCAAATTTTACAATCAAAAAGTCAAATGGCGCTCCTTCCCTTCCGAGCCCTGCCGTGCGCCCAAACAGTGTTTTTCCCCACATATTGGGTATCTGCGTGCCCAGGGGAAATTGCACAACAAATTTTGGGGTCCATTTTTTCTTGTTACCTCTGTGAAAATAAAAAAAAATTGGGTCTAAAGTAACATTTTTGTGAAAAAAGTTAAATGTTCATTTTTTTCTTCCACATTCAAAAAATTCCTGTGAAGCACCTGAAGGGTTAATAAAGTTCTTGAATGTGGTTTTGAGCACCTTGAGGGGTGCAGTTTTTAGAATGGTGTCACTTTTGGGTATTTTCTGTCATAAAGACCTCTCAAAGTGACTTCAAATGTGATGTGGTTCCTAAAAAAATGGTTTTGTAAATTTTGTTGGAAAAATGAGAAATCGCTGGTCAACTTTTAACCCTTATAGCTCCCTAACAAAAAAAAATTTTGATTCCAAAATTGTGCTGATGTAAAGTAGACATGTGGGAAATGTTTTTATTAACTCTTTTGTGTGACATATCTCTCTGATTTAAGGGCATAAAAATTCAAATTTTGAAAATTGCTAAATTTTCAAAATTTTTGCCAAATTTCTGTTTTTTTCACAAATAAACGCAAGTGATATCGAAGAAATTTTACCACAATCATAAAGTACAATATGTCACGAAAAAACAATCTCAGAATCAGTGGGATCTGTTGAAACATTCCAGAGTTATTACCTCATAAAGTGACAGTGGTCAGAATTGTAAAAATTGGCCTGGTCATTAACGTGCAAACCACCCTCGGGGCTTAAGGGGTTAAACTCTGAACTATTTATTAAAAATGGTTTATTAAACAGACAGGGTGCGTAGGTAGTTTATGATGAGCTAAGATGCCCATATACTATACTGGAGCTCTTTGCTACTACTTCCCCACTGTATTACTTGCCCTTTTCACTTGCTGGGCAGTTCTTATGTGAGAAACACATTAACTGTAGTTTTGTCCAAAACATCAAATGTCTAGTATTATTAGATATCACGTAACGTGGCATGACGTAACAAGACATGGCCATCAGATACTTTACTGGAAATCCAAGGAAGCATTTGGAGCAAGGGAGCGGCTCATTGCTCTGACAGACCATATCCGGGCACCATTTTACATGCTTAGCTGACAAGAACTCCACAGGGCATTGGAATACTGAGCAGCTGTGCAAATAGAGTATGTTGTGAGCTCTGTTGCATCTAAGGCCATGTTCACACGTTCAGTATTTGGTCAGTATTTTCCATCAGTATTTGTAAACCAAAACCAGAAGCGGGTGAAAAAGTGGTGACATGTTTCTATTATACTTTTCCTCTGATTGTTCCACTCCTGGTTTTGGCTCACAAATACTGATGGAAAATACTGACCAAATACTGAGTGTGTGAATGTGGCCTAAAGGGATAGCTTCTGACAGTAAGGCCTCATTCAGATGACAGTGATTTTTCATGCATATAAATAACGGTCCAAGTTTCATCATTGTTCCTTATCAGAATTTCATCAGAGTTTGGTCCGTGTCAGATTTCACCGTCAGAGTTTGATCAGGTTTTCTCGGTTATTAAAAAAACAACTGATAGAGGTTTCTCAGGCTTGTCCTATCAAACAGTCTGTGAAAAATGGACAGAACACAGATGGCGCCTGAGTGCTGTCCAATTTTTTCCACGGATCCATAGACATGAATTGGCGAGTTTGACACTAGGATCAATATCGACCAAGTCTCCATGCTTTTATGCAGACCATTCAGTCTGAGGAAAAAAATCGGACATGTAAACTACTCCATAGACTATCATAGGTATGAGTGTTTATCTGTGAAAAACACGGATAGCTTTCGAACGAGAAAAACTGACATCTGAATGAGCCCTAATAAAAACTTCTGTACTTGTTATTTAAAGAGTAACCTTCGTTTTAACTTTTATTTCATAAATCAATAGTACATATGAAAATAAGCAACTTTGTAATCAGAGAAATTTGCTTCTTTCTCCTCCTGGACTGATCATTCATTCTCAAAATTCTCAATCCATGTGTAAAATCTGTATTCAGTGAAGACAGATTATTACATTACTGAGATAGGAGATGACAGTTGTTACTGAGATTCTATGTAGAGGGGAGGGGGAGGAGAAGGGAGGAACTAAAGGCAGAGCCCCTCCCTCTTCTTCCCCTGCCTTATACATAGATTCTTATCAGTATGAACTGCCATCTCCTATCTCAATAAATACAATAGTAACTGCCATCTCTTATCTCAATATATAAAAATGTCTTCATGGCATACAGTTTTTACTCGTAGATTGGGAATTTTGAGAATGAATGATCAGTCCAGGAGAAGAAAGAAGCAGATTTCTATGATAAGATATATTACAAAGTTGCTTATTTTCATGTGTATTATTGATTTATACAATTAAAATTAAAATGATGGTTACTCTTTAAGAGATTTTTCACTAAACTTCCCGATTAGCACATTTTATGATGTTGCAATATATTTTTTTGTACTTGTAATATTTACTGTGTAGAATAATAATCTGGAAAAAAACGTAAGATTACTCCCATGTCTGAGATTTCACTGAATGGTTCATTCTTCTTGAAAAAACATCACACATGGCAGTTCTGTAATATGGCCCATACTGAAATGATTGCAAAATACATTGCAACATCATCATGGTGTGCGCTGTTCTCTGGCAATCAAGAGAGATTGTCTAAGTTAATAGGAATCCTGATAACAAGTCTGTTGCCTTTGTGATTTTTATGTATAAACTATAGATTTAGCTCCTGACACTTACAGCACACGTCTGTATAGTACAGCTGCCAGACAAGGTCATATCGCATTGGATCACAATGGCTGTTTTGGTAAAGGATTGTTACTGGAGCATTATGGTGACAAATTGGAATTGGCTTGTGCCACTTAGCAGAGCCACTAACATCTCAGGAACGTAAGGAGTCATTACAGCCATTCACATCTTCTCTGTCACCAGCTAAATAAAGGAAATAGGCAATTAAGCCAAAGTAAACATCGCTCTTATAGGCTGCATTTCTTACTAATTATAAGGGCAAAAGGATTTCTTCGACAAAGTAAACAGCAAATTGCACATATAAATGAATGATCTGCTCTTCTGCTGTCTATGTATTCTTATCTACGTGTAATGTTATTTCTGAAAACACAGTGATCGCAAAATCCAAGCAGCTGCTGTCAGAAGTGTCAAACCGATTTCATCTGCCTTCAAAGAGAAAAGACATCACACTTCATTTTACGAGGACTGAAATGAGCCGCTTTTCAGAATTCCCCACAAATGTCTCCCTTCTTTACCAGCTGTTCTTATCTTGATGTTAAATGTATGACGTAAATGTGTGCAGTGCATTCTTTACCAGCCATTTATTAGGTCCTGTCAATGTGTGATAAAATAGCATCTAGGAGGGTGTGTCAAAAATGATCCGCACTCTGCCTGTAAAATTAATTCACGTATTTTGTATCGCGTTTCAGAAAACACAAATACATCGTTTTTCGACATAATCTCTCTGCTTTTCAGGGAAACACTTTGTCCATCTGTCAACAAGCTTCTTTATTCCCTCATTAAAAAAATATTTTAGGCTGAGCTGCGAGTCACGAATGCAGCACTGTCTTCACCTCTTCATCACAAACATGAATCTTCATCCTCATAGTCATATAGTTAATACAGTTGAACAAAGACAATTGTCCTTTACGTTCAGTATCGGACTGGAGTGTCTGGGGGACTTTACCCTAGGGGCCCACCCTACAGCTATATGCAAATACCTGTTAGCCATTACCCGCGTTATAGTGGCGCGTCGACTGTAAAATACAGGCGGCTCCTGCACATCTACTTGGATGTACAATTAAGGTAGTTTTCATTAAAGGGGTTCTTTGGTTAAAACACACCGATCCATGGGTTCTACAGGATCGGTGATAACTTATTGATTGCTTAGGTCCGACCATTGGAAACCGCACCGATAGGAAAAATGGGGAAGTTTTTTACCTGACAGGACACTTACCCCCATTTTAAAAATGCAGCAGGAGGTGGTACATCTGACCGCAGCTCCATTCATTGGGGGTTCCAGAAAAAAACAACAGCAGCCACTGAGGGAATGAATGGATCAGTGGTCAAGTCACACATGTCGCTCCAGTCTAATGGGGATGAAAGCTCACATGTCAGCGGACGAGAGCCCCCACTGGCCCTTGTGTCTCCACAGGCCCATAATTAGGTAACCCTGATTACAGCTACGGTGGCTCCCATTAATAATAGGTATAGGGTACCTCAGCTGATGACCTGGCTGCTATTGAACGTTAATCACTATTCAAAGACCAACACTGATATTACTGCCATATAGTGACCATATAGTGGTAGATACCAGTCCTGCAGAACATATAAGAGATTACAGTATAGTTATAGATGGTGACTTACAGCTAATGTTCTCTTTGTTGCAATTACTCACTTTTCTCGTAGTTTCCATCTGGCCCAGACAGACATGATAACTTATCCAGCCATTCTCTAGACTATATCAATGCCCTGTGCAAGTGCCCTAGAAAACAATGCCTACATTTTGCCCTCTAGCAAGTAATAATGTGCCCTGTGTGCCACTTTGACAGTCACAATATTCTAAGTGCCCCTATAACAATAAATGTCTACTTAACATTAATAATGTCCCCTGAGACTTCCCCTGTGCATCTCCCGTCTACACAATATGTCACCACAGCTCCCTTATACACGGTATGATGTCCCCACAGCTACTCTTTATATAGTATGATGTCCCTACAGCTCTACTATAAACAGCATAATGCCCCGAAAACTATATAATGCCTCCACAGTAGTCCCCACTCTGTATGATGGCCCCACAGTAGCCTCCACACTGTATAATGGCCCCTTAGTAGCCCCAAATATTTGATGGCTCCCACACTGTATAATGTCTCCACTGTAGCCCCCACATTGTATGATATCCACATCACTGTATGATGCCCCCCAACAACAGTTCCTAAACTGTTTGATGGCCTCCACAGTAGCCCACACAATATATTGGCCTGCCTTAGTAGCAACTACTTTGTAAATGGCCCCTTAATAGCCCTCAATCTTATGGCCTCAATAGAAGCCTCAACTTTGTAGAATGGCCCCTTTATTAGCCCCCACTCTGTAGGAGAACCCCCTTAGTAATTACAACACTGTATCATGGCCCCTTTAGTAGCCTCCAAGCTGTATGATGGTCCCCACTAGTGGCCCCCACACTGTATCATGGCCCTCTTAGTAGCCACCACTCCATAGGAGGCCCCCTTAGTAGCCCCCACTTCGTATGAGGGCCCACTTAGTAATTCCAACATTGTTTGATGGTCCCCTTAGTAACCCACACAATGTATGTGGGCCCACTTAGTAGCCCCCACTATGTGTAAGGGCCCGCTTAGTAGCCCCCATGCTATGTGTTGGCCCCCTTAGTTAGACCCCTTATGTGTGAGGACCCCCTTAGTAGCCCCCATACTGTATGAGGGCCCACTTAGTAATTCCAACATTGTTTGATGGTCCCCTTAGTAACCCACACAATGTATGTGGGCCCACTTAGTAGCCCCCACACTGTATGATGGCCCCCTAAGTAGCCCCCACACTAATATGATGGCCCCCTTAGTAGCCCCCACACTATTATGATGGCCTGCTTAGAAGCTCCCACACTATTATAATGGCCCCTTTAGCAGCTCCCACACTATTATAATGGCCCCACTTAGTAGCCCCCACACTATTGTGATGGTCCCCTTAGTAGCCCCACACTATTATGATGGCCCCCTTAGCAGCTCTCACACAATTGTGATGTTCACTTAGTAGCCCTCACACTATTATGGCCTCCTTAGTAGTAGCCCCCCACACTATTATGGATCCTTTAGTAGTAGCCTCAACACTATTATGGCCTCCTTAGTAGTAGCCACCACACTATTATATCCCGCTTAGTAGTAGCCCCCAAACTATTTTGGCCCTGTTAGTTGTAGCCCCACACTATTATGGCCCTCTTAATAGTAGCCCACACACTATTATGGCCCCTTTAGTAGTGGCCCCCACACTATTATAGCCCCCTTAGTAGTAGCCCTCAAGCTATTTTGGCCCCCTTAATCATAGCCCCTACATTTTTATGGCCCCCTTAGTAGTAGCCCTCACACTATTATGGCCCCTTAGCAGTAGCCTCCAAACTATTATAGCCACCTTAGCAGCCTCCATACATAATGACATAATCGTAAAATAAAAAAAACAAACATCATATACTCACCTAATCTTGGCAGACAGCGGCAGGTCCCGGGCAGTCCAAAGCGGTAACGTTATTGCGATGGGACTCTGACGTCCGGTGCGTGATGCAGCGCGATGACGTCATCGCATTGCTTCACCCTGGACCTACTGTTCTGTAGGCCTAATGCGACTTGCAGCCTGCAGAATGGAGAGCAGCAGTGCAGGGAGACCATTTATCTCTGTTGTGCCACAGAGTTTAACTGTATCGGTGCACTGTGCATGCCAATACAGTTAAGGGTAGCGATAGCTTTGTGTGGGCCCCTCCGGGTCAGGCCCCCTCTGCCCTCCCCGATAGCTATGCTACTGCTGCAGCGGTAATGTCAAGACTACACAGCACAGCCGCTGAACTTTGTGGTTGGCTGCAGTGGTCACTTCTGCAAATACAGCTGTAGTTGTGATGATAGTGCTGCAGACTGGGGCAGCAGTGGACAGGCAGCTCTGGATCTGAGGAGAGTGAGTATAGATGAATTAGTTAATTTTCTACAACTGCAACTTTATGGAGGATTTTTTTTTAATCCTGGACAACGCCTTTAAAGGGGTCATTCAGTATTAGAAAAACACACTTGCCATGTTCCAGAAATAGTACCACCCTTTCCACAGGTTTTAATTTCAAACCTTTTTTTTAAGGATACAAAAATATAATAAAGCGTGCATCATATACAGTACAGACCAAAAGTTTGGACATACCTCATTTAAAGATTTTTCTGTATTTTCATGACTATGAAAATTGTACATTCACACTGAAGGCATCAAAACTATGAGTTAACACATGTGGAATTATATGCTTAACAAAAAAGTGTGAAACAACTGAAAATATGTCTTATATTCTAGGTTCTTCAAAGTAGCCACCTTTTGCTTTGATGCCTGATTTGCACACTCTTGGCATTCTCTTGATGAGCTTCAAGAGGTAGTCACCGGAAATGGTTTTCACTTCACAGGTGTGCCTTGTCAGGTTTAATAAGTGGGATTTCTTGCCTTATAAATGGGTTTGGGACCATCAGTTGTGTTGTGCAGAAGTCAGATGGATACACAGCTGATAGTCCTACTGAATAGACTGTTAGAATTTGTATTATGTAAAGAAAAAAGCAGCTAAGTAAAGAAAAACGAGTGGCCATCATTACTTTAAGAAATGAAGGTCAGTCAAATTTTAGATCTTTGGTTCCAACCACCATGTCTTTGTGCGACGCAGAAAAGGTGAACGGATGGGCTCTACATGCCTGGTTCCCACCGTGAAGCATGGAGGAGGAGGTGTGATGGTGTGGGGGTGCTTTTCTTGTGACACTGTTGGGGATTTATTCAAAGTTGAAGTCATACTGAACCAGCATGGCTACCACAGCATCTTGCAGCGGCATACTATTCCATCCGGTTTGCGTTTAGTTGGACCATCATTTATTTTTCAACAGGACAATGACCCCAAACACACCTCCAGGCTGTGTAAGGGCTATTTGACCAATAGGGAGAGTGATGGGGTGCTACGCCAGATGACCTGGCCTCCACAGTCACCAGACCTGAACCCAATCGAGATGATTTTGGGTGAGCTGGACCGCAGAGTGAAGGCAAAAGGGCCAACAAGTGCTAAGCATCTCTGGGAACTCCTTCAAGATTGTTGGAAGACCATTTCCGGTGACTACCTCTTGAAGCTCATCAAGAGAATGCCAAGAGTGTGCAACACAGTCATCAAAGCAAAAGGTGGCTACTTTGAAGAACCTAGAATATAAGACATATTTTCAGTTGTCTCACACTTTTTTGTTAAGTATATAATTCTACATGTGTTAATTCATAGTTTTGATGCCTTCAGTGTGAATGTACAATTTTCATAGTCATGAAAATACAGAAAAATCTTTAAATGAGAAGGTGTGTCCAAACTTTTGGTCTGTACTGTACCTAAATAAATTGCTGCAATATTAAGGACAATACAAAATAAAGGAAGCCTTTGGCTATGTTTACACAAAGTTGTTTTTTTTTGGAGAAGATCAGTAACAGGAGTCCACTCTTTCATTGTTTAGAACCAGAACTGGTAACTCCTTTTGCTATCTCAAATATACATGCCAACTTCACTGTCCTCTTTCTCTCCTATAAGGTGCAAATTGTCTCTTCAGAGAGGAAGAGGACTAGAACTCTAGTGCCACCTATAGGAAGTAGCAATCCTAAAAGTCAATATTGACTTTCTGATGAGCCTTGCCACATTACTTAGGATAATAGTCAAAACCAAAATCTAAATTTGCAGGCACTGTGTTTCGGGGTACTGCCCCTCATCAGTGCAAAGTGTGAGATCTGGTTTGCATTGACGAGGGGCAATACCTCGAAACACAGTGTCTGCAAATTGAGATTTTGGTTTTGGCTATTATCGTAAGTCCTGTGACAAGGTTCGTCAGAGAGTCGATATTGCCTTTTAGGATTGCTACTTCCTATAGGTGGTACTAGGGTTCTAGTTCTCTTCCTCTCTGAAGAGACAATTTGCATATTTCCCAGAGGAGCATTGCGGCTTAAAAGTCTCCTCACCTTGGCATGTAAGGCTTAACATGTCACTCTCCGCAAGGAGAAACGTTACCCCTTGGATCTCCTATAAGGTGAAGCATTGACCAGAATGACAGCTGGTCATTGTGGAGAACATTGCAGTTTGTATGATGAGTTGTTTAGAGATTATTTTCCTGATGAGGTGGGAAAAATGCCTGTTGGATAAATAAGTTCATGTCATTTCTTTGAAGTAGATACTGAAGGAATCTTCTCCAAACTAGGCACTGTCCAATCACAGGGAAAAATTCTTCTGAAACTGTACATAAAATCTGTCCCTTTACTGCATGTTTCCTCTTAGTTCATAGTTTTCAGATTTGTAATGAGGTCTAATTTGTTGCTGATGTTCAATTCTTTTATTCAGTGCGTCCAATATTTTATTTACTGAATAAGATTTTGAGGATCAAAGTTCAGGAACTTTGGGTGTTGCGTGCATCAAGTCTATGAGGCTATAGATTATTAGACGTTTGATGTAGGATCTGCATCATTTTAATCTATAGGAAAGAAAATACCTTTATTCCTTAATATAGGCTTTGATACTTTAGATTAAGCAATCACATTCCTAGTTTACAAAGAAAACATTGTAATTCTTCAGTAAACAAGTCACTGCAAAGTCTAAAAGGGTTAATTCTTTACAATAATTCTACTCAAAGCCAAATAAGTACACACCTAAACTGGAAACAAAGGAATCACAATATGGTCTATGGTCATAATAAAACAGAAGCATGATTAAAAAAATAAATCTTTAAAAGAAAACAAAAGCTGTTGATGTCAAGCACATAAGAATGATATATGTTCTTGGGACATAGGATTTGTAGGGTTGTTTGAACCAGTGAGGACTTGTACATCTATCAATATTAATGGAAACATTTTGCTTAAACGGGTTTTCCAATAATACATTTAAGGCACGTCATAGCACTCGACTGTTTCTTATCTATTTATCTATATCACAATTATTTTGACAGACGTCGCACATCTCTTGAAACTCTCCTTACGCATTTGATGAAAATCAGTCTCCATGTGGCCAATGCATTGGTTCATTCATATAAATAATTTGACGATCACTATCCCAGACTAAGGTGAAAGATCAAGGACATAGGGGTCGATTTATCAATCTGTTTTTGCCAGAGTTCTGGGTAGAAATTATTGAAATGTCACAAAAATTTGAAATTGCGGGAAAAAAGTTGCAACTTCTGGTACTTTTAGGTCAGTCTCCTCAACTTTTTAAAAAGTCGGTGGAGCTTAGCTGGGAGGGAAAGAGGCCAAGTGCGGCTGATAAGGTCATCATCTATAATATAATCAGGGATGTGTCCGTCTGCCCAAAGCCTCTATAGACTGCGCAAGCGCGATGAACCTGTGTAGTCTGGCCCCAGACAGAAGAATGCATCCAGCCGTTACAGGTAACAGGAGTATATGGCGCCAGAGATTGCGGTATTCGTAGACACTGAATGTATACCGCGATTTCCAGCACCATAAGTACATACCTGACCGGAAGGAGTGTTGCTGCGGCGCCTTTGTTCGGCCCGGAGGCTGGGGTAGGAGTGAGGGGTCAGAATCGGCGCATTCGCATAGCGCGCTATCCGGCGCCATTTTAGTGAAGACACATTTGCAGTGTCTCTTCAACAAAATCGCGCCGGACAGTGCGGTATGCACATGCGCCGGAGATCGAGGACGCGCTGCAAAGGAGAGGGGAAAAGGTGAGTAGGAGTGTTTATCAGGAGCAGGCAGGATATGGGATGAAGATGAGGGCAAAAATACCCTGGATAGGTGCACAAATACCCTGAATGGGAACACAAATACCCTGGATGGGGGACCAGGATGGGGGCACAAATACCCTGGATGGGGGACCAGGATGGGGGGCACAAATACCTTGGATGGGGGACCAAGATGGAGACACAAATACCCTTGATGGGGGACCAGGATGGGGGCGCAAATACTCTGGATGGGGGTGCAAATACCCTGGATGGGGGACCAGGATGGGGGCACAAACACGCTGGAAGGGGGCTCAAATACCCTGGATAGGGGACCAGGATGGGCGCGCAAATACCATGGATGAGGCGCAAATACCCTGGATGGGTGACCAGGATGGGTGCGCACATGCCAGTATGGGGGACCTGGATGGGGGCACAAATACCAGGATAAGGGCGCAAATACCAGGATGGAGGTGCAAATACCAGGATGGGGGCACAAATACCAGGATGGGGGAGGATGGACCAGGATAGTGGCGCAAATACCAGGATGGGGGAGCATGGACCATGATGGGGGTGCAAACACCAGGATGGGGGAGCATATACCAGGATGGGGGATCCGGATGGGGGAGCATATACCAGGATGGGGGACCCGGATAAGAGGACCATATACCAGGATGGGAGACCTGTATGAGGAAGCATGCACCAAATGGGGGACCTGGATGGGGTGAGCATATACCAGGATGGGGGAGCATACACGAGGATGGGGGGCCCCGGATGGGGGGAGCATGTATCATGATGGGAGAGCATTCGGTTTCAG
The DNA here is from genome assembly GCF_046119375.1 of Phyllobates terribilis. Lineage (NCBI taxonomy): Eukaryota > Metazoa > Chordata > Amphibia > Anura > Dendrobatidae > Phyllobates > Phyllobates terribilis. Next base: position 258,153,166 of record NW_027362763.1, on the reverse strand, counting down.
TCATGGGGTCTGGCCCGGCGCCGGTTCAGTCACCGCTCTGAGAATACAGAGCGCTGAAACCCTGACAGCCGGCCTCAGTATATAGCCAGTGTTAGTCACTGTCAGGGGCGTGGTTACAGGGAGGGGATGCTCTGTATACTCAGAGCGGTGACCGAACCGGCACCGTCCTCGCCTCATGATTGAAACCAAATGCTGGTGGGGAATGCAGTGCTGCATTCGGCTGCGTGCGGACACTGGGCAGCATAATACATAATAATATAATAATAATTTTTTATTTTTATAGCGCCAAACATATTCCACAGCACTTTACAATTTTGGGGGGCTTCAACAGACAAAAAGATATTACAGAATAAGCATAACTCAGATATTGAGAAAGTGAAGGCCCTGCTCGCAAGCTTACAGTCTATGAGGAAATAGGGGGGACATAAAAAGTAAAATGTACAACTATTGTATAATGCAGCCATAATATGCTAAATAGGGTAAGTACATAACACTACATGAACTTTTCCCCAGCCAAAATGTGTATAGTATAGACAGAGGCTATTCAGTGCATGGAAGGTATGAACATGATTTTGAAGAAAATTTGGGAATGTGCCAAACTGGGACAGTTAGCCGAACACTATTAACACTATTAACCTGCAGATTAACCGCATATATGAAGGTTAATAGCGTTATTTCACAAGATAGGATCCCTTTAATTTTGTAGCAGAATACTTCAATAAAATGGTGCCAGAGTCAGCACATGCGCACACGCTCTATCTGGCGCTATTTTTTTAAAGACACTGTTTCTGAGAATTTGCAAATACAGTTTGTTCAATAAAATAGCGCTGGATAGCATGCACTGACTCGGCGCCATTTTATTTAAGTAATTTACTACAATTTCAACATAGCAGTACGCATGCACCGCCCATCTCCATTACCTCTATGGCCGCCGCATATGCACTGCTATGTTGACGTTGTAGTACATTACTTAAATGAAATGGTACCGGACTCACCACATGCGCATACCATGCTATCCAGCGCCATTTTATTGATGACACTGTATATGTGAATTCGCAGATACAGAGTCTTAAAAAAAAATGACGCCGGAAAGATACCAATAAAAATGCTCACCATTCGGGCGTAGAACGGGTTCAATAGCTAGTAATTTAATATTAAGGCAGAGTCAGGCAGCCCTGTAAATCAGAGTGATATAAGAATACAGTGCACAGACTGGCGAGTGGCTTTCCCCACCCGAGCTTGACAGCTGCATGTATTTCTATGCAGCTGTCAGATTTGGGTCAAGAGAGCTGCCAGCCAGTCCATGCACGGCATGCCGACCCTGCTCCAATTTATACGGCTGTCTGACTCTGCCCTTATTATTATTATTTACTAGCTATTGAACCCTTTCTACGCCCGGGTGGCGAGCATTTTTATTGGTATATGGTTTCCCATGCTGGTATGTGCTGCCCCCATCCTGGTATTTGTGCTGCCCCCATCCTGTCCCCACCATCCTATCCTGGTATGCATGGCACTCCTCATCCCTATCTTGGTATGCATGGCACCCCTCATCCCCAATCCTGATATGCATGGCACCCTTCACCCCCAATCCTGGTATGCATTTAACCCCTCACCCCCAATCCTGGTATGCATGGCACCCCTCACCCACAATACTGGTATGCATGGCACCCTCACCCCCAATCCTGGTATGCATGGCAGCCTCACCCCCAATCCTGGTATGCATGGCACCCCTCATCCCTCATCCTGGTATGCATGGCTCCCTCATACCCAATCCTGGTATGCATGGCTCCCTCATCCCCAATCCTGGTATGCATGGCACCCCTCATCCCTATATTGGTATGCATGGCACCCCTCATCCCCTCCTGGTATGCGTGGCACCCCTCATCCCCAATCCTGGTATGCATGGCACCCTTTGCCCCCAATCCTGGTATGCATGGAACCTCTCACCCCCAATCCTAGTATGCATGGCACCCCTCACTCCCAATCCTGGTATGCATGGCACCCTCACCCCCAATCCTGGTATGCATGGCACCCTCATCTCCAATCCTGGTATGCATGGCACCCTCATCCCCAATCCTGGTATGCATGGCTCCCTCATCTCCAATCCTGGTATGCATGGCTCCCTCATCCCCAATCCTGGTATGCATGGCTCCCTCATCTCCAATCCTGGTATGCATGGCACACCTCACCCCCAATCCTGGTATGCATAGAACCCCTCACCCCCCAATCCTGATATGCATGGCACCCCTCATACCTCATCCTGGTATGCATGGCTCCCTCATACCCAATCCTGGTATGCATGACCCCCTCAGCCTTATCCTTGTATGCATGGGCCCCTCAACCCCATCCTGGTATGAATGACATGCCTCATCCCTATCCTGGTATGCATGGTACCCTATCCCTCATCCCTATCCTGGTATGTATGGTACCCCTCATCCTGGTATGGATGGTACCCCTCATCCTGGTATGCATGGTACCCCTCATCCCTATCCTGATATACATGGTACCCCACATCCCTATCCTGTTATGCATGGTACCCCTCATCCCTATCTTGGTATGCATGGCACCCCTCATCCCCTCCTGGTATGCATGGCACCCTTTGCCCCCAATCTTGGTATGCATGGAACCTCTCACCCCCAATCCTGGTATGCATGGCACCCCTCACTCCCAATCCTGGTATGCATGGCCCCCCCTACCCCCAATCCTGGTATGCATGGCACCCTCATCTCCAATCCTGGTATGCATGGCACCCTCATCCCCAATCCTGGTATGCATGGCCCCCTCATCCCCAATCCTGATATGCATGGCACCCCTCATCCCCCAATCTTGGTATGCATGGTACCCCTCATCCCCAATCCTGATATGCATGGCACCCCTAATCCCCAATCCTGGTATGCATGGCTCCCCTCATTCCCAATCCTGGTATGCATGGCACCCCTCATTCCAAATCTGGTATACATGGCAGCCCATCCCTCATCCTGGTATGTATGGTGCCCATACCGTGCTGTCTGGCGGCGCCATTTTGCTGAAGACACACTGCAAATGTGTCTTCAGTAAAATGGCGCCGGATAGCGCTATGCGCATGAGCCGATTCCGATGCCTCACTCCTGCCCTGGTCTCTGGCGAAGAGAGGCGCCGCGGCAATGTTCCTCCCGGTCAGGTAAGCATGTAAGTATGGCGCCGGAGATCGCTTTATGTGTTCAGTGTCTACGCATACCGTGATCTCCGGCGCCATACACACTCCTCTTACCTGAAACAGCTCGATGCGTTCTTCTGCCTGGAGCCAGGCTTCGCAGGCGTGTCGCACTTGACAGTCTATAAAGGCTTCAGACAGAGTTATATTATATCCGGTTATATTATAGATTCAGCTTTTGTTCATATAGTGCCATAATTTTCTGCAGTGCTTTATATACGATATCATTGCTATCCTCAAAGAGGCTCACAATCAAAATTCCCCATCAGTATGTCTTTGGAGTGTAGAAGGAAGCCAGAGAACCCGGAGAAACTCCACGCAAACACAGATAGAACACATAAACTCCTTGCAGACGTTGTCCTTGGTGGGATTTGAATCCAGGACCCCAGCACTGCAAAACAACAGTGCTAACCACTGAGCCACTGCACTGCCCATTTATGCTCCAAAAGTGGAGTAAATTATGACAGAATTGTTCTCCAGTCACAGACTGGAGTACATTTCTTGTGATGAAGGATGCGCCAAAATTCATATAAAGGCCAGTCTAGATTTATCGGCAGGGGAGAATTTTAATGACGTAAGGGGAGGAGTATAATGCCATGCATAATGCGGTCACGGTACTGGTGCACAGCGCTTCGAGTACTGGTCTGGTCCGACAGGGACGTGCGACACTCTTTTGTGGGGGTTAATAATAAAATGATTTGTGACGCCAGTTGGGATGTTCGGCCTGGTTTGGCCTGGCACTAATGAAGATCCCTGGGAGTTAGGTGGTGATGAGCAGTGCCAGATGATTAACTCTTCCCAACCAGGGCTGGATCCAATTGGAGTTAGAGCATTAGAGCAGGAATGGCTAGGCAGAGAATAATCAGCTTGAGACAGGGTAATAACCAGTTTGTACCTTTTACTGAAGTTCTGCAAACCGTTCCAGAAGCTTCTATACAATTCACATACAGGGTTTTGATCAGACCTGCATGGTGAGGGTTCAGATTCTCTACTGTGAGGTTGTGTAGCCTTCCTGCTGCTAAGTATACCTCTGGTAGACGATTCCTTGGATCCCCAGGGGTCCAAGGTAAACAGTTACTGGATTTATGATCCCTTCCAGCGAGCAGGCAACATGAATTTTGTCAGAACACTCACTTTCTCTTATAGCAGTGTCCCTGATTCCATGCAGTTGCTAAGCTCCCGGGCAAAAAGACTTTACTGCTCATTAAATAAAGACTGAGCAGACTCACAGTTTAGCACAGACTCTGGAAGTCTCTGTGCTCTAGAGACTGGACCCTGCCTTGTGCAGCTTGGACTTGCAGAGAGCACGCCTTTGCGTCCAGGACCTCCATGATGCTACTTTCTTCTTCCTCACACTACAACTACTAAATCAGCTCCTCCCCTCTCTGAGGGATCATGCACAACTTCCTGGTTTAGTCAAAAGTGTACAGTCATCACCATTGCTGGCAATACAGATAATTATATTACACATGCAGGCATTTTGTGGAGCTACAGACATGAGTGCCACACACTAGCCAGCTGAGCACGATCCCCAGTCGTCTTTTCAAAGTATACCTACTCTGAAATTCTTTAACGTTTGAGAGGAAATGCGCTTGCAGTTGTGCATCCAGTGTGATTCATGCCGCTTGTGATTCAGGGAGCATGAGAGGAACAACAGGTTCCCTTTACTGGCGTCTTGCATATTTCTATTCAGAGGCGCAGAGTGGGAGATTATTTTTGTTTAGGAGCTAGTGATGGGTGAGCACTAAAATGCTCGGGTACTCGTTGCTTAGGTCGAGCAAATTGGAATGCTCGAGTGCTCGACCTGAGCAACGAGCCCAATGTAAGTCTATGGGAAACTCGAGCATTTTCCCGGCGGCCCCCCAGGAGGTCTGCAGGGGGCCTAAAAACTGCCCAAATCGATGGGAACAGTGCTCAAATGACATGGGAAAAGCATGAGGAAGATCCATGGAAGCATCTCTGACTCCCAGGTCACTGCTGTGAACAATGTTGTCAGAGTATTACGGCACTTGTACGGGCTCACAATAAAACATACAAAAACTAAACCAAAATGGATTTTCCTGGGAAAAATGTTAAGGAACATTTTTTCCAGGGTAATGACTTGCATATAAGGCAAAATAAGTACCCCCCCCCCCCAAAAAAAATGCTCCTCCACACCTTGGGCTATGTTCATACGTGGCGTTTTTGATGCGTTTTTGCACTTTTGCATTGCTTTCAATGGTGAAAAATACATTCACTGGTAAATGTCATTTTAACATTTTACTACCTACTATCTGGCCATGTCATGTGTGAGACAAGATCAGAAACATCCATACAGTGATGAAAACACATGGGAACAGCATGTGGAAGACCCCTGGAAGCATCTCTGACTGCCAGGTCACTGCCTAAAACTGTGGTCATCAGACGTGATCCTATATTACTGCAATAATAATACAGACATTTTGGGCAATGTGACAAATATTAAACACCATTTAAAATGGGCAAGGTGTGTGGCAAGGGACTGGGAAGTGGACGTTATGGTGATGTTGATAGTGCACGCAGAGGCCGAGGCCATGGGCAAGATGAAACTGTTCTTGCTGAGGGAGCACAACAAACACCCACGACATGTCGAACTACCTTCCTGTCCCAATTTCTAGAGGGTTGCAGAGCACCACTATTGAAGCCAGAGCAGTGTGAAAAGGTTGTTGGTTGGGTAGCAGATAATTCTTCCAGTCAGTTTGCCACCACCCCCACCATGTCTTCCACATGGTCCAGTCTCAGAAGCCATGAGTCTGGACTACATTATTATTATTACTTTAGCGCCATTTATTCCATGTGACAAGAGATTACTGGAGGCACTCCCGTGGATAATGATAGAGACTCCACTGTAAGTTTAGTGGAAACGTTCCAATAGGCTCGCAGATGACTGCTCAAAAGCGCATAGGTTCAAGATACTGAACTTCATTATATCAATGGGAGAGAGAGAGCTTCACCCCTTACTATACAAATAGGGTATTTAAAGCTTGTATATTGTATAGCTCAACATGCACCTGATGAAGGCTCCTTGAGAGCAGAAACGCGTTGTGCCATTATATGCTATTATATGTCAACCACTCATCCCTTGAGTGGTTTTTAATTCAAAATAAATTTTTATATCTTGAACCTATGCGCTTTTGAGCAGTCACCTGCGAGCCTATTGGAACGTTTCCACTAAACTTACAGTGGAGTCTCTATCATTATCCACGGGAGTGCCTCCAGTAACCTCTTGTCACAAACCCACATGGAGGCAACCTGTCGGGCCAGGACAAGGTGTGCAACCACAGCTTTCAGATGAGCGGCAGACTGTTGGTGGAGACCCTGTAAAACATTTTATTAAATCTCTACTAGAGTTGTGCCTGGATCTGTACAACCCACAAAGGTGAGCCTCTCCAGTTACCTTTTCAAAATTCTATATGTGATGTTATTTACTGCGCTCAGAAAGCGCTCCTTTCTTTTCCCAGTTTTCATCTTTCTCACTGCCCAGATTTTCTCACCATTTATTCCATGGCGCTTTACATATGAAAAAGGCGTATACATTGCAAAAATAATTATAATAATCTTGAACCAAAATGTGACAGCAACTGGTACAGGAGAGGAGAGGACCCTGCCCGCGAGGGCTCAGAGTCAGGCCTGGCGTCAGCACCCAGTGCACCCAGGCAAGTGCCAGGGCCCTGAGCAGGTGTGGGGGCCCACTCGCCATAGGGCACCCCAGAGAACTATGGGGCCTGTGAGCAGAGAAGTCCGGTGCCAGCCCTCGCGAGTAGGCCCCCCCTGCTTGCTCAGGGCCTCGGCACAATACTTAACCTCTCCCCGTTCCCCGCAGCTCTGGCCTCTTCCACGTCTCCTGACTGTAATGTCTCAGGGCAGAGGGCACGATGACGTCATTCCAGCGCGCCCTCGACTGAGCAGTCACATCGCAGAGAGCGGGAAGACAGCGACGCTGATGAGTTCGGAGCAGAGCAGCGGCAGCAGAAGAGGTGAGGTGAGTATTTTATTTTTTTAGGTATGGAAGCAGGGAGCAATAAATGGGGGCCACACAGCATATGGGGGCCATACAGCATATGAGGGCCATACAGCATGGAGAAATATATGTGGGCCATACAGCATATGGGGGACCATACTGCATGCATCAATATATGGGGGCCATACAGCATGCAGCATTATATGGGGGCCATACAGCATGGAGCAATATATGGGGGCTATACAGCATGCAGCATTACAGTGGGTACGGAAAATATTCAGACCCCTTTAATTTTTTCACTCTTTGTTTCATTGGTAAATTCTAAAAAGTTCATTTTTTTCTCATTAATGTACACTGTGCACCCCATCTAGACTGAAAAAAAAACAGAAATGTAGACATGTTTGCAAATTTAAAAAAAAATAAAAACTGAAATATCACATGGTCATAAGTATTCAGACCCTTTGCTCAGTATTGAGTAGAAGCACCCTTTTGAGCTAGTACAGCCATGCCGTCCCCGCCTTGGGGACCACTATTCTGTATGGAGCATTATATGGGGCCCATCCTGCATGGAGCATTATATGGGCCCAGCCTGCATGGAGCATTATATGGGGGCCAGTATCCCATATGGAGCATTATATGGGGGCCAGTATTCTGTATGGAGTATTATATGGGGTCCATTCTGTATGGAGCATTATATGGGGCCCATAATACTGTATGGAGGACTATACTGTTCGGTCTGCACTGTGTGCTGCGAGAATTCGCCGGTTTCTGAGATGTTGTAGAATTTACAATAGATATCACTCATGTAATGTAAGAAGTAAGTGAAATTTTTGGCCTTGTACTATAAATATATTTCCCTGCTGTATTTGTGCATCATGAATTGTGGTTTGTGTTAAAGGGGCCCACTGAGACTCTTTCCCTCGGGGACCACAAAAACCTGGAGCTGGCCCTGCTCACAGTCTACAAGGGATGGGTGAGGATACAGTAGGTGAGGATAGAGCTGGTTGTGCAGCGGTATGGTCGAGCAAGGGTTGCTGCAGGTTGTACGAGAGATTAGAGTCCAGGGTTACCTCAAGAGCTGTTCACTTTTCCATTTATAGATTCGGGCCTCGCGCCCAGCCCGCTTCAAGCAGGGCAACAGAAGATCGCATGTAGCGATGCCCAAATATTTCAGCAGCCATGGCCACCCGTGATGGCGGGAAAGTGAAATTACTGTCGAAAGAGGTGGATGATGATGAGACACAATGGACAGAAAGTCAGGAGAAGGACCAGGGTGCGGAAGTGTAAGACAAGTTGGTGGACGATGAAGTCAATGGGCCGAACACCAGGGTCCAGAAACAGTCTGCGGGTGACACCACTGCCTCTTCCCATGTTGTATATGCACGCCAAACCTCCGTCCATGATGCAGGCGAAAATGTCTCCCACCCTGCACCTGTTGATGCACTCTTGCAACCATCACCATCAGCAACCACGTCCACATCCTTGTCCCAGCACAGCGTTCAGTTGTCCCTACCCCAGTCCTTTGAATGCAAGCACAAATGCGCAGCCAACCACCCACAGGCCACACTACTAAACTGTCACATTTCTAGACTGCTTGCACTAGAAATTTATCCTTTTAGGCTCGTGGAGGTGGAAGCTTTCTGCAACCTCATGGCGGCGGCGGGCCCTCGGTCCCCAGCCACCACTATTTCTCCCAATGTCGCCCCCGCCTTATACAAGCTCAGGTCCCAGAACATTACCCATACCCTCACCAGCGCAGTTAGTGGGAAGTACCACCTAACCACATACATGCGGACAAGTGAATGTGGCCAGGGATGGTACCCCTGCAGGTTCAGTCACCACAGAGGTACTGCATCTCACTCAGAGGTGTGGTATTTCACTCTCAGGTAAGGATAGAGTGCTGCCCAGGACCCTAACACCTGCATCCAACACAACACTACTCCAGACCAGCAGGAGGGGCAAGATGCGTCGCTTCCCTGCTGAGCCCTGTCCCTGACTGGAGTAGAGGGAACGAAAGTGAGGGGGAACCATGTAGTGGGTGTGGGTGGAGGAAGAATCAGGGGAGCACTTGTTAGGAATAGTATAAAGAGGGAAGCCATCTTGGGTGTGAGAGGAGAGTTCAGTCAGAGGAGGACAGTGAGATGAGCAGGAGATCTGCAGGAGCTCTGCTCAGGAGGAGGGCCTAGAGAGAGGCCCAGGACAGACTGAGAAGGAGAGGAGGAAGGAGAGAGAAGCAGGAGAAAGGCTCCAGGAACGAAGAAGGGATCCCTGGGGTACGGGCAGTGCTGGAGGCCACCCGTACACCCGAATCTGCCAGGTGGTGGAGGGATCAAGCCGCAGAAGGGACCGGCCCCTAACTAGTAAGAATTACAAAGTTCAACTAGGAACTGGGGGCTTCTGTACTTTCAGGGTGCAGTTGCCACATCCGCACTCAAGTCGCCATAAAGGTAACCACATAGGATCCAAGGAACTCCAGGTTGCCCAGAAAGATCCGAGGATACCGGCTTGGGACATTGTTTGGCGAGGCGCAGGGCAAGAAGGGTGAGGGCCAGCGCAGGAAGACGGCTGAGAAGGGCATACAGAACAGGGTCCTGTCAGGCACTCTTGAAACCCCTGGGAGTCTGCTGAACCCCTGCCTGGTGAACGCAGCACGACGTGGGAGGTTGTAATCCAGAAAGTGAAACTTGAGGAACTTAACAACTGAGGACTGCACCCCACCGTCTCTGTGAAATTATTGCTGCGCCATCATCCCCTGCACTACACTGCCCAGCATCATCTATCTCTTATAACATCTCAACACTGCCCTGGAGCTAAGCTCTACCTGTGGAGAGCTAAACCAACTCTGCTGCATTAACACCAGCTCCAGAGGACCTGCTCCGCAGCGGCGGCTCCCTATAACCGCATACCACAGGTGGCGTCACGAACTGTATATAAGAACTTTTAATTCCCCTGTAAATATCCCCTTTTTATTGACCGCCCTGGGTCACGGACCGGGTCACCGCACCTGTGACATCTCACCTAGCAAGGACTGGCCCGGCACCGAGTACCCCACGGCCCAGGGGCGCATGTCATAAATCTCACTGATGCATCACTGAGTTAATATTGTGGAAGCCGGGACCCAGTGGGACCCTGGGACGGAACACGTCTTTCTGACGCAAAGGATTGCGGTCCCTGGGTCAATCAAGCTTCAACAGAATATTCACAAGGTAGACAGCACCAGTAGTCGGTCTCCTAGTCAATGAGCAAATTATTCAGGATAGAGGCCACCATCTCCTTAGCTTGCTGCTGGTACTTTTCTATGGGAATCAGCTTGGCTCCAACCAGCCTGGAATAATTCCAGTGAATTATGGCACGACGCCATGGTATTAGCAGTGCCCGCAGTACCAGTAGCAAAGCCATTCACAATTTCCTTCTCAGGAATTTTATTTGGTAGACTGAGTGGCTGGCCAAATACATTAGTTTCTTACAAAGGAGCTGAAGATACTGAGTAGCAGTAGGTGCAAGTTTCTCCAGCATGTTAGACCGGAGATTACGTAAGGAAATATATCGGGAGAGATTAGTTCAGAGATGTACGGAGGAGAAAGGTTATGGATGGCTTTGTAGGTCAGTGTTAGTAGTTTGAACTGGATACACTAGGGAATTAGTGAAAGGACTGGCATAGAGAGGAGCCGTTTATACTCCAGCTGTCATTTCTCCACCACCAGGTTCCGGATATTGTCACACACGACCATGTCTGGCTGTACTTTCAGTGGTGAGAGCCACAGATCTGCCTGCTGTGTTACAGCTTTCAACAACTCTGCAGCGGTGTGCGGTTTGTCACCTAAGCATAAGCATAATATCTTCAGCACAGCCTGTTACTGCTTGGCCGAGGCAATGCTGCAGTGCTTCCAGCTTGTGACTGATGTGATCATTTCGGAGATGGAAGCCGAACAGGAGGAGGTGCTGGAGCTGAACAATGTGATTACATTGAGGTTACATTGACGAGTCTGGTTTTTATACTAAAGATCCTACTGTGTTTTTACTTTTTTTTTTTATGTCTCTTCAAATGTGTATTGGAGTGCCTACTAATTTATAGCAGCCCTTGAAATTGCTGCATATGCAATAACAGTATAGGAGATCGCCTCCTTAATAATGGGAAGGACAATTCAAATAGGTTCTAGATTCTAGAATATTAACTGTCATATCTGAAATTCGTTTACAGGTGAGGTATCGCAGTATGGATAGCGTATTACACTGATTCAGCCAAGTATTATTGCCTTATACTGCGTGCTGCTGGTGTTGCCCAAAAAAAAAAAAAATCTATTCTATTCCCTATTGATAACGCTGTTAGATGCATTTACAATAGGGACAGGTTCTAGGTGGTATCATCAGCTCCAAATTAGTGTTCATTCTGGTCACATAAATGTGTTCCACAGTCCATAACTTTTTTTTTTATTATTTATTTGGCCTTATATACAAGACATTACCCTGGAAAGAATGTTTCTTAACATGTTTTCCATTTTGCCTTGTTTTTTGTATGTTTTTTTTATTGTCATTCCGTAAAAGTGGCGTGATACTCTGACAACATTGTTCACAGATATGCTATTTGTCAGGTACCAACTGTGAATAGGTTTGAACCTGTGAGACTGTAGACTTATGAATCTCCCCAGCGCACGTACGGTGTTACACAAATAATAGTCTGTGTTAAGCAACTAAAGAAGAACACAGATTAAAGAGTCAACATAAAAATAAAGGTGTGCTGCTCTCGCCATCAGAAAGTATGTCTGGCATAATTAAGATTTTACTCTGCATCGTCACAGTACCCCTAATCTGCATCCTGATTTCACCACAGTGACTTCCAATACACCAGGAATCTGCATCCCACTTTCAGAATAATAGTCTGCAGTGATACAGAAACATCTTGTAAACTAAATTTACCTACGCAGCATCCCTTCACTCACGCACCCCCCCCCCCACCACTACCACAGCACGGCAGCAAAATGTATTAAACCTTGCAGTGCTACAACCTCAATGTAAGCCTAAGCTCAGATAGACATCCATAGACTCTCCCATCATTCTCCCTCTGCTTCTGAGCTCTGTGACATCTCAGCCCACAGTGCGCGATGACATCACTACAGCACTCCCTCTGTGCCCAGCAGAGCAGAGAATAAGAAGACCGGAGACTGCAGAGACCGGAGCAGTGGAGAAACGGGGAGAGGTGAGCATTTGTTTATTTATTTTTAATGTATGGATCACTATATGGGGACCATTATATTGAATGGAGCAATATATTTGGCCCATTATACTGAATGGAGCAATATATGGGGCTCTTTATACTGAATGTAACAATATATGGGGCCCATTATATTGAATGGAGCAATATATGGGGCCCATTATACTGAATGGAACAATATTTGAGGCCCATTGTTCTGTATGGGGCACTATTTGGGGCCCTTTATTCTGTATGGAGGACTATCTGGTGCCCATAATACTGTATGGAGGACTATGTGGTGCACATAATACTGTATGGAGGACTATTTTGGGCCCATTATTCTGTATGGAGGACTATGTGGTGCCCATAATACTGTATGGAGGACTATGTGGTGCCCATAATACTGTATGGAGGACTATGTGGTGCCCATAATACTGCATGGAGGATTATATAGGAGGAAAATGACTTCTGTAAAGGGTACACTGCTGAAAACAGTCTCTACTGGTTATCAATATCCTATTTACCTCTAATACTACAGGTACTGAAACCTGTGCATGCTAGATCACCTGAATCCCCTCTGCTGTATAGTATTGTAGAATTCACAATAGATATCACTCAAATAATGTAAGATGTAAGTGAAATCTTTGGCATTGTACAGGGTGGCCAATTTATATGGATACACCTAAATTAAATGGGAATGGTTGGTGATATCAACTTCCTGTTTGTGGCACATTAGTATATGGGAGGGGGAAAACTTTTCCAGATGGTGGCAATTTTGAAGTCGGCCATTTTGGATCCAACTTTATTTTTTTCAATGGGAAGAAGGTCGTGTGAAACATCAAACTTACTGAGAATTTCATAAGAAAAAAAAAGCATCTGAAACAACGGATACTGGAACCCTGTGCTAGCATTTCTTCTGCGGTGTTGCTATCAGTGTGTCAAGAGTGGGAGAAGAGGGTTGCATTGACAATCCAACACAATGGGCAGCACTTTGAACACATTTTATAAGTGGTCATAAACTTGTAAATAACTCATGAAATAATAAAGTTACGTTAAAACCAAGCACACCATTGTTTTTCTTATGAAATTCTCAATAAGTTTGATGTGTCACATGACCCTCTTCCCATTGAAAAAAATAAAGTTGGATTCAAAATGGCCAACTTCAAAATGGCCACCATGGTCACCACCCATCTGGAAAAGTTTTCCCCTTCCCATATACTAATGTTCCACAAACAGGAAGTTGATATCACCAACCATTCCCATTTAATTTAGGTGTATCCATATAAATGGCCCACCCTGTACTATACCTATATTTCTCTGCCATGTCTGTGCATCATAAATCATGGTATGTGTTAAAAGGGTCCTCTGAGACTCTTTCACCTGCGGCCCATGGAAACCAGGAGCCAGCCCTGTGTCCCCCATCCTGGGCCTCTTCCTGGTATGTAAGTCCCCCATCATGGCATATATGTCTCCCATCCTGATATATATGTACATTCTGGGCCCCTTCATGGTAAAATGTGCCCCATCCTTGTCTTATCCTGGTATATATGTCCCCTATCCTGGGCCCTTTCCTGCTATATATGTCCCGCATTCTGGTATATATGTCTCCCATCCTGGTATATATGTCTCCCATCCAGGTATGTCTCCCATCCTGGTATATATGTCTCACATCCTGGTATATATGTCCCCCATCCTGGTACATACAGTACAGACCAAAAGTTTGGACACACCTTCACAGTTAAAGACTTTTCTGTATTTTCATGACTATGAAAATTGTACATTCACACTGAAGGCATCAAAACTATGGATTAACACATGTGGAATCATATACTTAACAAAAAAGTGTGAAACAACTGAAAATATGTCTTATATTCTAGGTTCTTCAAAGTAGCCACCTTTTGCTTTGATGACTGCTTTGCACACTTTTGGCATTCTCTTGATGAGCTTCAAGAGGCAGTCACCGGAAATGGTCTTCCAACAATCTTGAAGGAGTTTCCAGAGATGCTTAGCACTTGTTGGCCCTTTTGCCTTCACTCTGTGGTCCAGCTCACCCCAAACCATCTCGATTGGGTTCAGGTCTGGTGACTGTGGAGACCAGGTCATCTGGAGTAGGACTCCATCACTCTCCTTCTTCTTCAAATAGCCCTTGCACAGCCTGGAGGTGTGTTTGGGGTCATTGTCCTGTTGAAAAATAAATGATGGTCCAACTAAACGCCAACCGGATGGAATAGCATGCCGCTGCAAGATGCTGTGGTAGCCATGCTGGTTCAGTATGCCTTCAATTTTGAATAAATACCCAACAGTGTCACCAGCAAAGCACCACCATACCATCACACCTTCTCCTCCATGCTTCACGGTGGGAACCAGGCATGTAGAGTCCATCCATTCACCTTTTTTGTGTCGCACAAAGACATGGTGGTTGGAACCAAAGATCTCAAATTTGGACTCATCAGACCAAAGCACAGATTTCCACTGGTCTTATGTCCATTCCTTGTGTTCTTTAGCCCAAACAAGTCTCTTCTGCTTGTTGCCTGTCCTTAGCAGTGGTTTTCTAGCAGCTATTTTACCATGAAGGCCTGCTGCACAAAGTCTCCTCTTAACAGTTGTTGTAGAGATGTGTCTGCTGCTAGAACTCTGTGTGGCATTGACCTGGTCTCTAACCTGAGCTGCTGTTAACCTGCGATTTCTGAGGCTGGTGACTCAGATAAACTTATCCTCAGAAGCAGAGGTGACTCTTGGTCTTGATTTCCTGGGGCCGTCCTCATGTGAGCCAGTTTCTTTGTAGCGCTTGATGGTTTCTGCAACTGCACTTTTTGCCCAATTTTTCGGACTGACTGACCTTCATTTCTTAAAGTAATGATGGCCACTCGTTTTTCTTTACTTAGAATGTACATTATGGCAAGAAAAATGCAGCTAACAGTTTATTCAGTAGGACTATCAGCTGTGTATCCACTTGGCTTCAGCACAACATAACTGATGGTCCCAACCCCATTTATAAGGCAAGAAATCCCACTTATTAAACCTGACAGGGCACACCTGTGAAGTGAAAACCATTTCTGGTGACTACCTCTTGAAGCTCATCAAGAGAATGCCAAGAGTGTGCAAAGCAGTCATCAAAGCAAAAGGTGGCTACTTTGAAGAACCTAGAATATAAGACATATTTTCAGTTGTTTCACACTTTTTTGTTAAGTATATAATTCCACATGTGTTAATTCGTAGTTTTGATGGCTTCAGTGTGAATGTAAAATTTTCATAGTCATGAAAATACTGAAAAATCTTTAAATGAGAAGGTGTGTCCAAACTTTTGGTCTGTACTGTATGTCTCACATCCTGGGCCCATTCTGGTATAAATATATTAATATTATTATACCTACTATATATTGGGATAGTATCTTGGAGATAGGAATACCCCTTTACATTTCAGCACTTATAGTGCTGGCAGAATTCTATGAAGAGGAACATCTCACTGAAAAACAGTGGGTGACAATTTACAGAGTGTGAGAGTAGAGGCTCATCTGCAGAGTTGTACTGTTCACATTCAACAGCTATCAGAGCTGAAAATAGCTGATCGGTGGGGATGCCATGTGTCAGACTCCCATTGATCTGATATTGATAACCTAAGGGTACCTGTCATGTTGTACATGCAGTCAAATCTGTGAACCGCATGATATAAAAGCTGAGCGCAATGATATATGGGTTTGTTGGAAATGATTTAGTATGACTTGTATTTTATTCATTGGAATCCTTGGTGTCTGTCGGTCTACAATTCCAGTGAGCGGTCCAACTAATGATTGACAGATATCTCTGCATGCACAGTCATACAGGAAAGACTGTCAATCGCTATTTAGAACCGCCCACTGTACTCATAAATTCAAACACCGGGGATTTCAGTGAATAAAATGCAAGTAAAATGCAAGGTTTACTGAAACTTTCCCTTCAAGAATATCTATAAATCTGATCAGTTCCTCCTGGTCCTTAAAGGGAACCTGTCATGTCACTTCTATAACTTACACTGTCCCCAGGTCCATGTTAGTGATGCATCACTAACATGCTTTTCCCAAGCAAATTACTGCTATAGTGACTTGCTAAAATCACTTTATATACTTATAAACTTGCTTGCTCGTTCAGTCATGGGGGTGTTCCTTGCCTCCTCAAACAACAAAACTCCACCAACTCTTGAACCATGCAGCATGAAACTAACTCTGGCAATGCCTGCTTGCCAGAGGCAAATATATATAGCAGAGGGGAGTGGTTAACACTGAACAGCTGAGAGCATCACCCAGGAAAGCTTCCAGGAGTTCTCAACTGAACAGATTAACCCCTGCACTGCTACAAGAAACCTGCACCCTTTAATATGAAAGTGAAGTTCTTCTAATCAGTGCTGGAGTGGGAGAAATCAGACGGCGCAGTTTTCTGGCTCCTCTCTGCTGCGGTAAACCCATGACACCAGGACAACCCATTTAAGGAAAAACTGAAATAACTCTATAAAATAAAAAATATTATCATTAGAGATGAGCAAATTGATTCATGTAAATTGAGCTCACCTCAAATGTTATTAAACACGCCACAACCCAAACTTCTTTTATTTGATTTGCTTTAATTAAGCAAAATGCCCACAATTTTTCTTAATCCTTTTTAGAGCAAGGAAGCGTTTAGAAAATAAAAAATTGTCCTCACCTCTGCTCTTCACCTGTCCTGGTTCCTCACTCAGTCTTCTGCTGGCTTACTTCCGCCCCCCGGCTTCAATCTTCCCTTCAATCTTCACTCTTCGGCACCTGTGGTACTGACTTGTCCTCAGGCGACGTCATGATGTTGCAGGGCAATTACTCTGTGTGAAGCTTAGTAAGTGCCAAAGGTATATAAGAGTGAGGAAGGCTGAAGATCGATGAGAAGACTGAAACTGGAGGAAGGAAGCGAGCCAACTGAGAACCGGACGGGGAGCTGCGGCACCAGGTCAAGTGGGGGAAAAGGTGAGTATAATTTTTGTAAATTTTTTTTTATCCCCTCCATCCACTATATTCTGATGCTTGAAGAGCATAATAAAAGGCTTTTACCAACAAATCTATTAATTTAACGTGAATTGAATATCCCATCGGAAATTTTGTGATTCTGGAAAATGCAATAGCAGAAGATTTATTCATCACTAATTACTATAGTCTGCAAAGAACGCAGCCAAGTTAGCAACTTACTGAGCGAGTACAGTTGCCACCCAATGAGACAGCTTTTTGTGTGAAAGAATGTCTTTAGTAATATGGTATCTGTTTTTCAATGTCTGCAAAATAAAAAGTAGCAAAACTGTGATTACTGACACAGCACACTGTAATAATAGTAATTATTCCCACAGATAGATAAATATGTCCGATTTAGGTTCACATGTTACAAGTTCAGTAAAAGAGAACTAATGTGAAAGAAACATCTGTTTCCTGTAATCCTGCACTGGCATTGAAGAATCTAGGGAGATATTTGAAATATTCCAGATACCTTCAATAGGAAAATACTGTAGTGGAGAATTATCATTTCTTTCAAACATGAACCAGCAACCATCATCACTTAAATTAAGTGATTGATTGTAATGAGTCCTCCTGCTCTTAGAGAATGATACTTTATCATGAATTTAAGAACATCTGGGATGTGGGAATTTAGATTACCCACGCTGGTTTCTAGAGGCTTCTAACCTGTAGGAAGTTTGGAGTAAAAGGCTAGCAAGTGAGGGAGCAACCTGTTCATGAAAGTTAGAAAACACTTTGGTCAAAAAGGACATAATATGATTTAGTTTCTCCAATTTATGTTATTCAAAATTACATTTTTTTTAATTAAAGATAACTGTCAGTCCCCACTCGCGTCATGACTGTTGTAGTAAATGTTTCTACTCCCCTTAATATAACAAGGCTGGTGCCTTTCAGATCTCTGCTATAAGCCATTTTTTTGTTAGTCCTATTAGAAATGTATAAATAAATTGGCAGCTAAGTGTTACCAGTTGGGAAATTATTGTTACACACTGTGGTCAGTTCTGTAATCATAAGTTGTGCTACTTTTGCACTATTAAACTCTTCCCAACATCCACTGCACTTGTAGGCTGCATATTGGGTGTTGTGTAGGGATGAGCGAACCTGTGGATGTTCGAGTTCATTTGGTTTGACCTAACTTTAGTCGGATCGGGTACCTGTACTGTACCCAAACTTGAACCAGAACCTGAACCCCATATAAGTCAATGGGAACATGAACTTTGGTGCTGTAAAATGGTCGTAGGAAGGGCTAGGGGGCTGCAGAGTCTCTCTCCCTCTTTCTCTCTCGGTTTTCCGAACACTAAAATGGACTTCAATGCAAAAATAAAAGAATGAAAACAAACAAACAAACAAACAGCAAACATATTTGGCATCACCATGTCCACAATAGTCTGATCTATCAAAATATAAAATTATTTAACCCATATAGTAAATGCAGAGCCAGCATCACCACCCAGCGCACTCGGGCAAGTGCCGGGGCCCTGAGCAAGGGAAGGGGCCCACTCGCCGTCTGGGACACTGGCACGCTGTGGGGCCCATGAGTCCCCACGTTTTAAACTGTTGAAATATTTACCTCCCTGTACCTCTGACAAAAAGAGAACCACTGAATGATAGGTCCAAAGAGACAAGAAACACAAGAAAATCGCATGACAGAAAACATGATTAGTGATAACAAAAATTCTCCATTAAATGTCACTTGCTTAACCCAGCAGGAAGTACGGCGGTGTCTAAAAATCACTAAAGTTGACAAATCCCCGGGCCCGGATGGGATACACCCGCGAGTACTGCAGGAATTAAGTAACGTCATAGATAGATCATTATTTTTAATCTTTAAAGATTCCATAATAACAGGGTCTGTACCACAGGACTGGCGTATAGCAAATGTGGTGCCAATATTCAAAAAGGGGACAAAAACTGAACTTGGAAATTATAGGCCAGTAAGCTTAACCTCTACTGTGGGTAAAATCCTGGAGGGTTTCCTAAGAGATGCTATACTAGAGGATCTGAAGAAGAATAACCTCATGACGCAATATCAACATGGGTTTACGAGGGACCGTTCCTGTCAAACTAATCTGATCAGTTTTTATGAGGAGGCAAGTTCTGGACTGGACCAAGGAAATGCAGTGGATGTTGTGTATATGGACTTTTCAAAAGCTTTTGATACGGTTCCACACAAAAGGTTGATACATAAAGTGAGAACAATGGGGATAGGGGAAAATATATGTATGTGGGTTAAGAATTGGCTCAGTGATAGGAAACAAAGGGTGGTTATTAATGGAAAACACTCAGACTGGGTCTCAGTTAACAGTGGGGTACCACAGGGGTCTGTATTGGGCCCCCTTCTTTTTAACATATTTATTAATGACCTTGTAGGGGGCATACAGAGTAATATTTCAATATTTGCAGATGACACTAAACTCTGCCGGGTAATCAATACAGAGGAGGACAATTTTATATTACAGGAGGATCTATGTAAACTAGAAGCTTGGGCTGATAAATGGCAAATGAGCTTTAATGGGGATAAATGTAAGGTAATGCAGTTGGGCAGAGGAAATAAAATGTATAATTATATGCTTAATTGTAAAACACTGGGCAAAACTGTAACTGAAAAAGACCTGGATGTATTGGTGGACGACAAGCTCACGTTTAGTGGCCAGTGTCAGGTAGCTGCTGCAAAGGCAAATAAAATAATGGGATGCATTAAAAGAGGCATAGATGCTCATGAGGAGGACATAATATTACCTCTATACAAGTCATTAGTGCGACCACACTTAGAATACTGTGTACAGTTCTGGTCTCCGGTGTATAAGAAAGACATAGCTGAACTAGAGAGGGTGCAGAGAAGAGCGACCAAGGTTATTAGAGGACTGGGGGGTCTGCAATACCAAGACAGGTTATTACACTTGGGGTTATTTACTGTGGAAAAAAGAAGGCTTAGGGGTGATCTTATTACTATGTACAAGTATATGAGGGGACAGTACAAAGACCTTTCTACTGATCTTTTTACTCTGAGGCCTGAGACGGGGACAAGGGGGCATCTTCTACGTCTGGAGGAAAGAAGGTTTAATCATAATCACAGACGCGGATTCTTTACTGTAAGAGCAGTGAGACTATGGAGCTCTCTGCCGCATGATGTTGTAATGAGTGATTCACTGTTAAAATTTAAGAAGGGCATGGATGCTTTTCTTGAAAAGTATAATATTACAGGTTATAAATACTAGATTCCTTGATAGGGCATTGATCCAGGGAACTAGTCTGATTGTCGTATGGAGTCGGGAAGGAATTTTTTTCCCCAATGTGGAGCTTAGTGTTTGCCACATGGGTATTTTTGCCTTCCTCTGGATCAACATGTTAGGCTATGGGTTGAACTAGATGGACTTCGTCTTCCTTCAACCTTAAAAACTATGTTACTAAAGTCATTTTCATAAACAACCTTCATTGTGAAGTTATGGTTAAGTGGCACTACATGTACAAGCATGACCGCACTACAGGGCCAAACATAATTTACAAAAAAATCATTGTTAATACTATTGCACTACAGTCATGTGCTGGACTAAATATCAAAAAGACTTGTAGAAAAGAGGAAAAGCAGGTAAGTAACAGGTAGATGACCAGGATGGGTGATCATGAATAGATGCTCTAAGAGCCAAAGCATGCAATGCACATATATTGTAATTGAATAAATTGATTAACCATTCATGTATAAGTAACAGGTAAATAGCCAGAATGAATGATCATGAATAGATACTCTAAGAGCCAAAGCATACAATATGCAT
The DNA here is from genome assembly GCF_046119375.1 of Phyllobates terribilis. NCBI lineage: Eukaryota > Metazoa > Chordata > Amphibia > Anura > Dendrobatidae > Phyllobates > Phyllobates terribilis. The sequence goes on along the minus strand of NW_027362763.1, from coordinate 258,132,021 downwards.
ATATTATAATTGAATAAATTGATTAAATATTGATATATCTCATATGCCTGGATGTTAGTAATTATGTTAGATCCATGGCATCATATCCTTTAAAAAGAAGAAACGGTTCTATACCTGCATCAATAGTCCAACTATATGAGTGGCACCGTGCGGCACAGCCCCCACGCGCGTTTCGGACACACGTCCTTCGTCAGGGGGTAGCGTCCATATGAACCAGTGCGTTTAAAAATACTGGTGTGGCCAATTGGACAGTAACGGACCGCCAAAGCAATCAGTAAGTGCACTAACCCTCAACCCGGAAGGGGCTGACACCAACAAATGAATGACAGCCAATGTGAACAGGCAGGGTTCTGTATTCACGCATGCGCCGTCAGGAGGGACTGGAAGTTGCAGGCGCCACGTCATGCATCAGCCGACGTCGGGTATACCATGTCACCCGAGTCACCTGACGCACTAAGATACGGAGCCAGCAACTTCCCGGAGCACAAACAGCACATGCGCAAGAAAACAGCCGATAACCATGGGCACCGAATAAACTATATGGTATGTCTCTGCCAATTGGGTTTTAAAGTTTGCAAGTAGGTGATGCAAAGAAAGAAGGAAGAAAAGGAAAGACTCAGAAAAAACAACTACAATCATGTATACCATAATTCATTACATATAATGAGACCCTAAAAAAGAATAAAATAATATAATAATATAATGTAATAAAAGAGGTGAATATGTATGTGTAGAGTGCAAAAAGATGCAAAAATAGTGCAATATTCATAAATGCATAATAGTACCAAAGGAAAGTGCATACAGTATGTGCAATAAATATAATATAAATATATGCAAATTTATGATAAATACCTAATAAATGTATACATAAAACCATTACAAACAATGGATATGTAAAAAATAGACGCATTGTGTACGTATATGCACCTAATCCATGCACACTACCACAAGAATACAATATGCACAGATAAATCACAAATACACAGACAAAAAACATATACATATAATAGCAATAAGTGTACAATAATTCATAATGTGATCATACATATAAAAAATGCACAACGGACAACCGCTGGCAAAAAAAATCACATATGTGCACAAGTTGTATGCAAGTATATGTGGCACCCCAGGGGTCTGGTTTTCCACAGTAATGTAATGTTATGTCTGAGAGCAGGTGGGAGGTCCTTTGGTCAGGGATCCTGTGCATGCCACACCTCCTGCCCAGTCTTGGGAGGGGAAGAACTTCCCCTGTATAAACCCGGGGCTGAGGCAGGGTGAGTCAGACAAGGAGAGTGGAGACAAGAAGCAGCATAGGAAACAGCAGAGTTACAAGGAGTCAGGGGCTGGCAGCTGCAGAGCTCGCCCAGACTAAGAAGATTCTTTACCGGACCCGGAGTCCGAGGCTGTGGGGACTAACTCCTACCCAGCAGCAGAATCCGTCAGGCAGGGGATTTCAGGTCCTCTGGCCCAGAAGCCCGAAGGCACGGTCACACGCGTGGGACCAGCACCGCCATCGTGGAGCGGAAGCCATTAGAATGCCCCGAGTCACCGGCCATACGGGTGAGCACCACACGGTACACTCAGGGACGTGGGCTACTTACATCAGCTTCTAGCAAGGTAGCCAGAAGAGTACAGTCAGTTTGGGAGGCCTACAACTACGCCTGGCCAGGGGAGATCCCATCTGCTCAAAGACTGACCAGGCCCCGTTTGCTAGCAAGTACTCCGGGAGGGTCTGTCGTTGTTACCAGTAAAGACCCTGAACTACACCGTACCGTCTCTGAGTGGTTCCTGCTACCCCCATCATCCACGTCGGCTGCCCTGAGGCCATACCCCTCCCGTTGGGGGTTATACTATCACGCTGCACAATCCTACCACCGGCCTCAGCGGTCTGCCCTGCAGCAGCAGCTTCCTGGCTGCACTCAACGGGTGGCGTAGTCATCAACTATTTACTACTAATAGACTGCCGTCTAGTTTGACTCCCTGGGCACGGACCGGGTCACCGCCACGAGACTACAACCCTCCACTGATCCGGCTCCGGGTAGGCTCCCGCGTGCGTAACGCAGCGCGACACAGGCCCAGGGGCGCGTCATATATACTATATAGAATAGTGTAAATAGACAATAAACCATATACGTTCATAAAAATCAGTATACATAATTGGAACAAACAACAAAGGACCACAACCAAGACATATTTTCAGTTGTTTCAGACTTTTTTGTTAAGTATATAATTCCACATGTGTTAATTCAGAGTTTTGATGCCTTCAGTGTGAATGTACAATTTTCATAGTCAAGAAAATACAGAAAAATCTTTAAATGAGAAGGTGTGTCCAAACATTTGGTCTGTACTGTAGATGGTGTACGGGCGACCCAATTTTTCTTACATTCCTCTTCTATGACATCCAGTATGGGCAGTTTTATTATCCAACTGCTACAATTCACTTTATCTCATAATTTCTTTTTGTTTAAGGGGTCCTTCTACCTACAGCTCCAGGGCACCACCATGGGCGCAGCCTTTGTGCCAGCATATGCCAATTTGTTCCTGGGGCTGTGGGAGAGGGACCTCTTCCTGTCCGATCTTTATTCATCGATGGACCGCATCCACTTTTGGACGCGTACATCGATGATATATTTTTGATCTGGCAGGGGCTCATTGATGAACTACATCAATTTATGCATAGTTTAACTCAGGATCAGTTGAACATCCATCTTACTTACCAGTTTGATGCAAATTCTATTGATTTTCTGGATGTCAAGGTTTATAGAGACGCCGAAAAATGCCTGCAAACTTCTCTTTTTCGTAAAGATACAGCAGTCAACTCCTTGCTGTTGGCTTCCTCGTCACATCCTTTTGCGATGATTCGGTCCATACCTGTGGGTCAAGTCATCCGGTTGAGGAGAATCTGCTCCAACGATGCAGAATTTATGCAACAAGCTGATATGTGGAAGATGAGGTTTTTGGAAAGAGGATATAGTCGTTGTTCCATAAAAAGTGCCTTTAATAGGGTCAAACATACTTCTAGGCACACGGCTCTTTACTCAACGAGGACACCAACAACTAGTGTCGAGCATTCCGATACTGAAATATCGGGTATCGACCGATATTCGCGGTATCGGAGTTCCGATACTGAGTTCCGATACTTTTAGAATATCGAATACCGGAATCGGAAGTTCCCATAATGCCTGCACTCTGCAGTGTCTCTGAAGGATGACAAGCTGGATGGCAGCGCTCAGCTTACTGTACTTGTCATTTAGTGTTAAAGGATTTATTAAAAAAAATAATAGTGTTTTCATGCACCGTCTCTTTAAAAAAGCCGGCCGGCAATTCAGCAGCGATACCCGACAATTTATAACAGAAAGAATAGAGCATCACACATAGATTAGATACATAGAAACATGTCAGTCACATATATAAGAAGTACAGTGATAGTGTTGATTACTGTACTTGTCATTTAGTGTTAAAATAAAGGATTTATTAAAAAAAAAATTGGCGTGGGGTTCCCCGTAATTTTAGTCTCTAGCGGAGGTTAAGCAGACGGCTGGGGCAGATGTTTGAAGCCTGGGAAGGGGGTAATACCCACGGAGCTTCCCAGGCTACTAATATCAGCCCCCAGCTGAATACCTAGCCTTTACTAGCTATTAAAATGGGGGACTCTCAAAAAAATGACGTGGGGTCCCCCCTATTTTAATCGCCAGCAGAGGCTAGGCAGACAGCTGGGGGCTGATATTAATAGCCCAGGAATGGTGCCATGAATATTGGCCCCCTCCCAGGCTAGAAACACCAGCCGTTAGCCGCCCCAGAAATGGCGCATCCATAGGATGCGCCAATTCTGGCACTTAGCTTCGCTCTTCCCACTGCCCTGTAGCGGTGGCAGTGGAGTAATAGGGCTGGGGTTGATGTCATCTTATAATGCCAGCGGACATCAAGCCCAGGTTAGTAATGGAGAGGCGTCTATAAGACACCCCCATTACTAACCCCATAGTCAAAGTAAAAAAAAAACACAAACACCCAGAATAAAGTCCTTTAATTGAAATAAACACACTATTCTTTATTGTTCTAAATTAAACCATACTTACCATCATGCCCATTCCAGCTGAAGCCAATGTCTTCTGCAATAAAAGTAAAATAATAAAGCAGCCTCATCCTTACCTTTCCATGGTTCCCACGACAGCTTCAGCTCTGCTACATTCACATGACAGGCTGGATCGCAGCCGAAAGCTGCCATCCAGCTTGCCATGACGCAGACACTGAGAAGCACAGGCATGCTTGCGCTCCTCAATGTCTGGCTGTGACGGCATAAAGATGAGCCGAGGTCATGTCCAATGAACTCAGCTCACCTCATGCATGTCACTGACAGCGTGGGAAAATTCTCCTGTGCTTGCAGTGAGCGTGAGAGAATTCTCCTGCTGAAGCGCTGAGCGCAAGAGAATTTTCCCACGCCGTCAGTGACGTGCATGAGGTGAGCTCATGTCCAATGAACTCAGCTCACCTCATGCACATCACTGACAGCGTGGGAGAATTCTCCTGCGCTCAGCGCTTGAGCAGGAGAATTCTCCCACGCTGGGATGGCATTGAGATGACAGGCTGGATCACAGCTGAGCGCTGCCATCCAGCTTGTCATCCTTCAGAGACACTGCAGAGTGCAAGCATGCCTGCTCTCTGCAGTGTCTATAAAGGATGGCATGCTGGATGGCACCGCTCAGCTGCCATCCAGCCTGTCATCTCAATGCCATCCCAGCGTGGGAGAATTCTCCTGCTAAAACGCTGAGCTCAGGAGAATTTTCCCACGCTGTCAGTGACGTGCATGAGGTGAGCCGAGTTCATTGGACATGACCTCGGCTCATCTGGATGCCGTCACAGCCAGACACTGCAGAGCGCAAGCATGCCTGCGCTTCTCAGTGTCTACGGCATGGCAAGCTGGATGGTAGCTTTCGGCTGCGATCCAGCCTGTCATGTCAATGTAGCAGAGCTGAAGCTGTCGTGGGAACCATGGAAAGGTAAGGATGAGGTTGCTTTATTATTTTACTTTTATGGCAGGAGATCGTTGGCTTCTGCTGGAATGGGCGTGATGGTAAGTATGGTTTAATTTAGAACATTAAAAAATTGTGTGTTTATTTCAATTAAAGGACTTTATTCTGGGTGTTGTGTTTTTTTAAAAACTTTACTAGAAATTCATGGCGGTCAGGTCTAATATTGGCGTGACCCCATGAATTTCGGGCTTAGGGCCAGCTGATAATACCAAGCTGGCCCTAACCCCTTTATTACCCAGTGAGCCACCGCACCAGGGCCCTGGATGAGTTGGGTACAGCGCCAGAAGATAGCGCTTCTATGAACGCGCCATTTTCTGGGGTGGCTGCGGACTGCAATTTGCAGCGGGGGGGGCAAGAAAGCTTGGGCCTCCCTGCGCTGCGGATTCCGGCCCCCAGCTGCCTAGTTGTACCTGGCTGGACGCAAAAATAGGGCGAAGCCCCACATAGTTTTCAGGCCAGGTACAAATAGGCAGCTGGTGGTTGGGGGTAGCCCGTTCCTGCCTGCTGTGCTGTACCTGTCTGGACACAAAATTAGGGCGAAGCCCCACGTATTTTTTTTTTTAATTATTTCATGAAATTCATGAAATAAAAAAAAAAAAAAAAGGGTTACCTATATTGTTGTGTCCGGCCAGGTACAAATAGGCATCTGGTGGTTGGGGCCAGCCCGTTCCTGGATGCTGTACCTGGCTGGCATACAAAAATATGGCGAAGCCCACGTCAAAATTTTTGGGAAAAATTAATTTAAAAATAATTTAAAAAAAAATTAATTTAGGGACTGCATCTTTATTAACCCCTCACGTGGAGGGGTTAATAAAGATGCAGTCCCTAAAAGTGTTTTTTTTTTACATTTTTTATTGAATTTTTCACCAAAAATTTGACGTGGCCTTCGCCATATTTTTGTGTCCAGCCATGTACAGCAGGCAGGAACGGGCTGCCCCCAACCCCCAGATGCCTATTTGTACCTGGCTGGAAACAAAAATACAGGGAAGCCCTTTTTTTAATTATTTCATGAATTTCATGAAATAATAAAAAAAAAATTGCCGTGGGGCTTCGCCATATTTTTGTGTGCAGCCAGGTACAGCAGGCAGGAGCGGGCTGCCCCCAACCACCAGCTGCCTATTTGTACCTGGCCGGACACAACAATATAGGGAAGCCCCTTCTTTTTTAAATATTTCATGAATTTCATGAAATAATTTAAAAAAAAAATACGTGGGGCTTCGCCCTATTTTTGTGTCCAGCCAGGTACATCTAGGCAGCTGGGGGCTGAAATCCGCAGCGCCGGGAGGCCCAAGCCTTCTTGCCCCCCCCCCCGCTGCAAATTGCAGTCTGCAGCCACCCCAGAAAATCGCGCGTTCATAGAAGCGCCATCTTCTGGCGCTGTACCCAACTCATCCAGGGCCCTGGTGCGGTGGCTCACTGGGTAATAAAGGGGTTAGGGCCAGCTTGGCATTATCAGCTGGCCCTAAGCCCGAAATTCATGGGTTCACGCCAATATTAGACATGACCACCAAGAATTTCTAGTAAAGTATTTAAAAAAACACAACACCCAGAATAAAGTCCTTTAATTGAAATAAGCACACATTTTTTTAATGTTCTAAATTAAACCATACTTACCATCACGCCCATTCCAGCTGAAGCCAACGATCTCCTGCAATAAAAGTAAAATAATAAAGCAACCTCATCCTTACCTTTCCATGGTTCCCACGACAGCTTCAGCTCTGCTACATTGACAAGACAGGCTGGATCGCAGCCGAAAGCTGCCATCCAGCTTGCCATGCTGCAGACAATGAGAAGCGCAGGCATGCTTGCGCTCTGCAGTGTCTGGCTGTGACGGCATTGAGATGACAGGCTGGATCACAGCTGAGCGCTGCCATCCAGCATTTCATCCTTCAGAGACGCTGCAGAGCACAAGCATGCCTGCGCTCTGCAGTGTCTATGAAGGATGGCATGCTGGATGGCAGCGCTCAGCTGCGATCCAGCCTGTTATCTCAATGCCATCCCAGCGTGGGAGAATTCTCCTGCTGAAGTGCTGAGCGCAGGAGAATTTTCCCACGCTGTCAGTGACGTGCATGAGGTGAGCCGAGTTCATTGGACATGACCTCACCTCATGCACGTCACTGACAGCGTGGGAAAATTCTCCTGTGCTCAGCGCTTCAGCAGGAGAATTCTCTCACGCTCACTGCAAGAGCAGTAGTATTTTCCCACGCTGTCAGTGACGTGCATGAGGTGAGATGAGTTCATTGGACATGACCTCGGCTCATCTTTATGCCGTCACAGCCAGACACTGAGGAGCGTAAGCATGCCTGCGCTTCTCAGTGTCTGCGGCATGGCAAGCTGGATGGCAGCTTTCGGCTGCGATCCAGCCTGTCATGTGAATGTAACAGGGCTGGAGCCGTCGTGAGAACCATGGAAAGGTAAGGATGATGTTGCTTTATTATTTTACTTTTATTGCATAAGACATTGGCTTCAGCTGGAATGGGCGTGATGGTAAGTATGGTTTAATTTAGAACAATAAAGAATTGTGTGTTTATTTAAATTAAAGGACTTTATTCTGGGTGTTTGTGTTTTTTTTTAACTTTGACTATGGGGTTAGTAACGGGGGTGTCTTATAGACGCCTCTCCATTACTAACCAGGGCTTGATGTCAGCTGTCATTATAAGCTGACATCAACCCCAGCCCTGTTACCCCACTGCCACCGCTACAGGGCAGTGGGAAGAGCGAGGCTAAGTGCCAGAATTGGCGCATCCTATGGATGCGCCACTTCTGGGGTGGCTGACTGCTGGTGTTTCTAGCCTGGGAGGGGGCCAATATTCATGGCACCCTTCCTGGGCTATTAATATCAGCCCCCAGCTGTCTGCCTAGCCTTTGCTAGCGATTAAAATAGGGGGGACCCCACGTCATTTTTTTTGGGGTCCCCCATTTTAATAGCTAGTAAAGGCTAGGTATTCAGCTGGGGGCTGATATTAGTAGCCTGGGAAGCTCCATGGGTATTACCCCCTTCCCAGGCATCAAACATCTGCCCCAGCCGTCTGCTTAACCTCCGCTAGAGACTAAAATTACGGGGAACCCCACGCCAATTTTTTTTTAAATAAATCCTTTATTTTAACACTAATTGACAAGTACAGTAATCAACACTATCACTGTACTTCTTATATATGTGACTGACATGTTTCTATGCATCTAATCTATGTGTGATGCTCTATTCTTTCTGTTATAAATTGTCGGGTACCGCTGCTGAATTGCCTGCCGGCTTTTTTAAAGAGACGGTGCATGAAAACACTATTATTTTTTTAAATAAATCCTTTAACACTAAATGACAAGTACAGTAAGCAACACTGTCACTGTACTTCTTATATATGTGACTGACATGTTTTTATTGCTTTATTCTTTCTGTTCTAAATTGTCGGGTACCGGTGTATGCCGCTGCTGAATTGCCGGCTTTTCATGTAATACATTCTACATTATTCTTAGTTGTTTTCCTTCATGTAGAATTAACTTACAAGGAAAGAGAGGGTTTATTTTCATTCCGCTATTTGTGTCCCATTGACTTGCATTGGTTTCCGGTATCGGAATCGGCTATATCCGATATTTTTTGGGTATCGGTCCGATCCAATCCAATCCGATATTTCCCGATATCGGAAGGTATCGCTCAACACTACCAACAATGAATAAAACTGTGAGGTTTATTATTACACAACATCTTGGCCAAATCAATTTGATGCGCCATTTGTTTGATAAATCTTGGCCCATTTTACAATCCGAGCCTGTGCTTTCGAATTATCTGAGCCCAAAACCAAGCATTATGTTCCGTCGGTCACGTAATTTACGTGATGACTTAGTGAGAAGCCACTATACGAATGAATTAACATCATTTTTTATCTAAATCGAGGTTGCCTATAGGTTGTAGACCATGTGGTAAATGTGTGGCCTGCCCCAATGTGGGTCGGTCTCACACATTTCACAGTTCAGATGGACAAAGGGTATACAATATCCAACATTATATCACATGTACTACAACAGCAGTGGTCTATTACGCCACCTGTCCATGCTCATTAATTTATGTGGGGCTAACGACCCGCCAACTTAAAGTTCAGATACGTGAGCATGTCCTGGGTATTACGGCAGCGAAGGAAATCAATGATTTATCTCTTTTGAAGACACTACCAAGACATTTCAAATTGCTACATGGATGCGATGCTTCTTTACTAAAAGTAATTGGCATTGATATGGTCCCACTGAACATCAGGGGTGGCAAGATAAGTAAATCTCTAGCCCAATTAGAAACAAGATGGATATGGACACTGAAGACTATTTGTCCTTTAGGGCTCAATGAAAATATCAGTTATGTCCCATTTCTGTGAACCAATCCAGTCTTTGAACCTTTCTAGATGTTTATGTATACCGTTTTTTACATTTTTTTTAATCATTTGTTTATTCTTCAATAATTATTATTTTTTAGTTATTTCTGATATGGCTTTTTGACGTAATTACCGGATTCGGGTTCCACCGTCTTCATATACACCCAAGCTGAAGAATGGAGGATGGTTGTTTTCTCCCCCTTTTTTTCTTCTCTTTTCTTCTCACACCCCCCCCCCCCACCAACCCAACCCACTCCTCTCCCCCCCTTTTTATTTATATTTTATTATTTTTTTATTTACTTTATTTATTATTTTTTTATTTTCATAGCATTTTCTTGTTCTGTAATCACATGATGCACATACGATGTGATTATTATTTGAATGATAATCAGATTGAATCATATCGTTAGTACTATAGGTGACATATAATATTATTTTATTTTTAACCTTATCTTTGTTTTTTTGCCTTCCCATTCCCTTTTTCCTTTCTTCTTTTCTTCCTTTGGTCTGTCCTTCCTTGCCCCCCCCCCCTTCGTTTTATCACACTGGCAACACTTTCATACTACAATATTTTTTAGTGTGTCGTGTCCTCATGTGACTTGGTCACTCTTGATTTTTTACACTTAATTTTTGTGAATCACACTTGTTTATGCATATATATATGGTTGTGGTCCTTTGTTGTTTGTTCCAATTATGTATACTGATTTTTATGAATGTATATGGTTTATTGTCTATTTACACTATTCTATATAGTATATACTTGCATACAACTTATGCACATATGTGATTTTTTTTTGCCAGCGGTTGTCCGTTGTGCATTTTTTATATGTATGATCACATTATGAATTATTGTACACTTATTGCTATTATATGTATATGTTTTTTGTCTGTGTATTTGTGATTTATCTGTGCATATTGTATTCTTGTGGTAGTGTGCATGGATTAGGTGCATATACGTAGGTACACAATGCATCTATTTTTTACATATCCATTGTTTGTAATGGTTTTATGTATACATTTATTAGGTATTTATCATAAATTTGCATATGTTTATATTATATTTATTGCACATACTGTATGAACTTTCCTTTGGTACTATTATGCATTTATGAATATTGCACTATTTTTGCATCTTTTTGCACTCTACACATACATATTCACCTCTTTTATTACATTATACTATTATATTATTTTATTCTTTTTTAGGGTCTCATTATATGTAATGAATTATTGTATACATGATTGTAGTTGTTTTTTCTGAGTCTTTCCTTTTCTTCCTTCTTTCTTTGCATCACCTACTTGCAAACTTTATAACCTAATTGGCAGAGACATACCATATAGTTTATTCGGTGCCCATGGTTGCCGGCTGTTTTTTTGTGCTTGCGCTGTTTGTGCTCTGGGGAGTTGCTGGCTCCGCATCTTAGTGCGTCAGGTGACTCGGGTCACATGGTGTACCTGACGTCGGCTGATGCATGACGCGGCACCTGCAACTTCCGGTCCCTCCTGACGGCGCATGCGCGAATGCAGAACCCTGCCTGTTCACATTGGCTGTCATTCATTTGTTGGTGCCCACCCCTTCCGAGTTGAGTGTCGGTGCACGTACTGATTACTTGGGCGGTCCGTTACCGTCAGATTGGCCACACCAGTATTTTTAAATGCACTGGTTCATATGGACGCTACCCCCTGACGAAGGATGTGTGTCCGAAACGCGCATCGGGGCTGTGCCGCACAGTGCCACTCATATAGCTGGACTATTGATGCAGGTCCTTAGAGAAAGCCGGTATACCGGCGAAACGCGCATCAGGGATCACATCTGAGCTTTATGAGAGTGTAGGGGGGAATGAGATTAAGCCCTAGGAAAATGCACATAGTCGCGGCACTCCGTAATAGGGAGAGCCGCGTTAGTATCCTTAGCTGCAGCGGACAGCAGAGAGTCTAAGTGCCCTAATTGTAGCGATCAGCTGTTTGAACCAGGCACGCTAAGCACGTGCACGGCGAGAGAGCTAGGGGATAGCGGACTGCTCCTCACTGCAGCGATCAGCTGTTTGAGCCGGGCACGCTGAGCACGTGTGCGGTGAGTGAGATAGGGGACAGCATACTGCTCCTCACCGCAGCCATCAGCTGTTCAGCTGGGCACGCCGAGCAATAGTGTGATTATTGGGACCAGACATGTGAGGAGTCGTTTGGCACAGCGAACTGCTCCTCACTGCTATATGAGATAATGATCGCTTGGCAGAGAGGTTCTCCTCTTGCTAACGATTTTAAATGGTGCCGGCTCAACTAGTGAAAAATATACACACTGTGCAGTTCATGATGGACAACTGCGTGATTGGGCAGTGAGGTAGTGGTGATCGGGGAGGAATACCCCTCACCGCCACAATGCCACTAACTGCTAGACAATTGTCAGTTAAGGGACACATGTTATTCAGGTGGTGAACAGTCGTGCCGATCAGGCAAATTTATATATGACATGTGGGGTAATAAAATCACAATTTGCTATGGTAGCATCTAGCAATCCAATATTCCCAATCTCATGAGAAAACTGCTTCACCTGATATAAACATCAAGGCTATTCCAATATATTGGGATATCATGTACAATACATAACTACGGTCCTATATTAGAGGGATTGGACTGAGGCGTCCCAAATTTGTCCTACACCTCATTTAGCCAGATTCATTAGTGGGTACCATCATTATATCATAATAGATGGTTGCTTTACATGCATTTATAGATGCATGAGTAATTTTGTATTTATAGGATTTTTAACAAACTAATAAAGTGTATGAATTTTAAATGTACCTATATATCCACACTTTTCCTACTTTCCCCTTTTCCCTTCCTAATAGTATTTTTAAACGCACTGGTTCATATGGACGCTATCGCCTGACGAAGGACGTGTGTCCGAAACGCGCGTCGGGGCTGTGCCGCACGGTGCCACTCATATAGCTGGACTATTGATGCCGGTATAGAACCGTTTTTTCTTTTTACAGGATATGATGCCATGGATCTAACATAAGTACTAACACGCAGGCATATGAGATACATGAATATTTAATCAATTTATTCAATTATAATATATGTATATTGTATGCTTTGGCTCTTAGAGCATCTATTCATGATCATTCATTCTGGCTATTTATCTGTTACTTACACATGAATGGTTAATCAATTTATTCAATTACAATATATGTGCACTGCATGCTTTGGCTCTTAGAGCATCTATTCATGATCATCCATCCTGGTCATCTACCTGTTACTTACCTGCTTTTCCTCTTTTCTACAAGTCTTTTTGATATTTAGTCCAGCACATGACTGTAGTGTAGTATTAACAATGATTTTTTGTAAATTATGTTTGGCCCTGTAGTGCGGTCATGCTTGTGCATGTAGTGCCACTTAACCATAACTTCACAATAAAGGTTGTTTATGCAAATTACTTTGTCTATTTGGACCTATCATTCGGTGGTTCTCTTTTTGTCATGTGTCTTTCTGAATGGTCTGCCATTCCAAATTGGTCCACATTGTAAGCACACTTTAATTTTTGGACCTGGTGAGCTGCGGGTCCAAGTATGGTCATTATTTGTGCTGCTGCATTCAGTGTTCTTTGTATCTCCCTGTACCTCTGCAGGTCCGGCCTCTTCCGCATCTTCTGAATCTGTGACGTCTGTGGGAAGAGGGCGCGATGACGTCACTACAGTATGTATGGAGCATTATATGGGGTCCATTATACTTTATGGAGCAATATATGGGGCCCATTCTGTATGGAGTATTATATGAGGCATTGGGGCCCATTCTGTATAGAGAATTATATGGGGCCCATAATTCTGTAAGGAACATTGTAAGGGGCTCATTATTCTGTAAGGAACATTATATGGGGCCCATTATTCTGTATGGTGCATTATATGAGGCCCATTATTCTGTATGGAGCAATATATGGGGCCCATTCTGTATGGAGTATTATATGAGGCATTGGGGCCCATTCTGTATAGAGAATTATATGGGGCCCATAATTCTGTAAGGAACATTATATGGGGCCCATTATTCTGTAAATAATATTATATGGGGCCCATTATGCTGTATGGCGCATTATATGGGGCCCATTATTCTGTATGGAGCATTATATGGGGCCCATTATTCTGTATGGAGCATTATATGGGACTCATTATTCTGTATAGAGCATTATATGGTGCCCATTATTTTGTATGGAATATTATATGGGGCCATTATTCTGTAGGGAGCAATATATAGGGCCCATTATTCTGTATGGGGCAATATATGGGGCACATTATTCTGTATGGAGCATTATATGGAGCCCATTCTGTATGGAGCAAGCATCATATTGGGTACATTATTCTGTATGGAGCATCATATAGGGTCCAGTATTCTGTACGGAGCAATATATGGGGCCTATTATTCTGTATGGAGCAATATATGGGGCTCATTATACTGTATTGAGCACTTTATGGGGCTCATTATCCTGTATGGAGCACTATATTGGGCTCATTATACTATATGGAGCAATATATGGGGCCCATTATATTGAATGGAGCAATATATGGGGTCCATTATACTGGGGGAGTAGGTGGTGCCCATAATACAGTATGGAGGACTATGTGGTGACCATGATACTGTATGGAGGACTATGTGGTGCCCATAATACTATATGGAGCACTATGTGGTGCCCATAATACTGTATGGAGCACTATGTGGTGCCCATAATACTGTACGGAGAACTATGTGGTGCCCTTAATGCTGTATGGAGGACTATGTGGTGCCATAATACTGTATTGAGGACTATGTGGTGCCCATAATTCTGTATGGAGGACTATGTGGTGCCATAATACTGTATGGAAGACTATGTGGTGCCATAATACTGTATGGAGGACGATGTGGTGCCCATAATACATATGGAGGACTATGTGGTGCCATAATACTGTATGGAAGACTATGTGGTGCCATAATACTGTATGGAGGACTATGTTGTGCCATAATACTGTATGGAGGACGATGTGCTGCCCATAATACTGTATGGAGGATTATGTGGTGCCATAATACTGTATGGAGGACTATGTGGTGCTCATAATTCTGTATGGAGCACTATGTGGTGACCATACTGTATGGAGCACTATGTGGTGACCATAATACTGTATGGAGGACTATACTGTCCAGTCTAAAATTAAAACTTTTGAATCCCCCCAGGTCATGCACTGTGAGCTGCAAGGATTCACTGGTTTCTGAGCTATTGTAGAATTTACAATATTTATCACTCATGTTATATAAGAAGTAAGTGAAATCTTTGGCCTTGTACTATACCTATATTTCTCTGTGATATCTGTGCATCATGAATCGTGATATGTGTTCATGGGGCCCACTGAGGCTCTTTCGCTTGAGGCCCACGAAAACCTGGAGCCGACCCTGAGTAAATGCCATATGGAGAAAATATTGCAATGCCAAAATTTCCATTTTTTGGTTTTAGCACCTCCCCCCAAAAATGCAAAAAAATCCTCTGATCAAGCCATAATATATACACTAAAGTGAAACAAATAAAAAGTACAGCTCACCATACAAAAAAACAAATCCTCACACCAGATCCAGAAACAAAAATAGTGTTTTGGAAATTTCTCAATTTTTTTTAAATTACTAAAATATAAAGGAAACTATAAAAGTTTGGTATCACTGTAATCATACTGTCTTTGAGAATCAGGTGGCCTCGTCATTTTTACAGCCCACTGAACGCCATAAAAACTAAACCTAAAGCAATGGTGGGCTTGCAGTTTTTAACCCATTTCACTGCACTGTATTTTTTTTCATTATTCTCTTTTCAGTACATGATATGGTAAAATTAATGGTGCCATTCAAAACTGCAACTCACTCTGCATAAAACAACAAAAAACATAAAAAAAGTTATGGCTCTTGGATGAAGGGAATGAAAAACGAAAAGTGGTTGAGGCAGAAAGGAGTTACAGGGAAGCTGTTAGCTGCCTATGCCCCAAACTACCAGCATATCTCTACTGTAACACGTTTCTATATTCTAAATAGCCTCATTCTTATACTTTAGTGATTGCTCTATAATTGTAAAATTAAGTTTTAATTCGCTCTCGCACCATGCCAATCTGTGAAGACTAGTCCAGCGAGGCTTCGATTCCCGAAGAATAACGCTCCCTCCCATCTTGTAATAATGTCTCCCAAAGCCTCTTCGATATGATTTGCAATCATAGCAATGTCACTGTCACCGTCGGCTGTTTGCAAATTTTAGGCTTGCTTACGATGTTCATTGTTACGGGTCCGGGTGGTGGAATCTCTGTGCTGCGGTGCAAGGAGGGACCCAGAGGGGCGTGACTAAGTATCAACTCAGACCGACCCTGGTCGTACGGCGGCTAACGACTCCGTGACCGGGGAGGGTCCGAGCAGAGGGACCAGGTGCTACTCTGGGGACGACCTTGTAAGAGAGCAGGTGGCTCCCACGGGTCAGCAGACTGGGACTGACTGGTATAGCGGATGGACACAACAGGCAGGCAGAAGTCTCTGGATAGTTGACAGGTGGTCACGGCACGTGACCGCAGGGCAGGTAGAAGTCTCTAGACAGGTGGTCACGTCAAGTGACAGCAGGAGCCTCCAGGTAGGCTACGGTAAGTGACGGCCAAGCAGGCTGAAGTCTCTAGGTTAGCAGGCGGGTGGTCACGGCAAGAGACTGCAGGAGCCTCCCGGTAGGCTATCAGGTAACAGGCAGGTAACAGGCGAGTGCTCCCAGTTAAGCAGGCGGACTTGCCCATAGACAGACTGGTGGGTAGAACGGAAGGCAGACTGTCGGGCTGGAGAGTAGTCAGACTGGCGGACTGGAACAGTAGTCAGGCTGGCAACTGGACCTGAGGGCTGAAGCAGAGGTAAGTATGCTGTGCAACAACTTTTGCTCGGGCACCTCCATTTTGGGGGAGGTGCCTTATATATTGGAGGCACCTCAGCTATTGGCCGGGGACTCCTTAGGACGGCGCGCGCGTCCCCTGTAGGAGAGAGGGAGCGTGCGCGCACCTTATGTGTGGCGCCCCTGTGGGTTCGACTGCCACAGGGATGCTGCACTTCTCTAATGGAGTGTGGTGTTCCTCTTCTGAGGTAAGGACAGTGTGATAGTCGGGACCCAACCTTTTGCATCCAACAACACATTTCTCCACCAGAGGGAGCTAGTATGCACTAGGTGCTGCTCCCCTGGTTACAGGGAGACTGGGGAACCAAGAGTGAGGGGAACCAGTTAGTGGGTGAGGGTGGATGACCTACAAGTTAGTTACACTTTAGATTTCATATTTAATACAAAGCCATCTTTGATCTTGGTCTTGGTCGTCCTTTGTCTAGCCTTTGCTAGTCTGTCGGCTGTCACTGTGCTGTCATATACTGTGTGTAATGTGTCCTCCCTCCCGGTACGCGGATCCTGTGTGGGCCTGCATCGGTAAGGGACACAGCCCTCGTACCCTGGCCTTGGGACGAGAGGTAGGTTGTAGACCAGGAATGTCTCAACCCGGCCAAGGACCAGGATGAAGAAGGCCCGGAGCTTAAGAGTGTGGCTCCACAGCAAATGGATCCCAGGCAGGATGCAGACGGAGCGGTGTACGCCACCTGTCCTCGCCATGCTGATATATTCAGAGGGACTCCGGCTGCAAAAGGGGTACCGGCCCCCGACACCCGACCTTGCTACTCTACGTCTTGGACGGGAAAGCCCGGTAGGCCCAGAGGATCCCAACGGGTATCGGACGGAGCGGAGCTGCCGCCCGTACCCTTGTTCTGAGAGGAGTTCAGAGGGAGTCCCGGCCTATTTGCACACACACGGACAGGAAAGGATTCGGTCTGTAGTTCAGGAACACTCTGCTGTAGGGTCCCGACTGAATGCTGGACTTACTCGAAGGTTGTTGGACCCCCGTCCCTGGTGACCGCAGGACTCCGCGGGGAGCAGGGAGTCGCCTTCCTTTGCCAGCTATGTGAGTAAAGCCTTGGAAGTTCACCCCTATGGCCTCCGGACTGTTATTTCTGCGCCACACCGCACGACGCGGCATCCGTTCTTCCTCTACTACTGCCCCCATCCTCCTGTCCCTCTGTCCCGAGACCTTGCTCCGCCTGTGGGGAGCAGTGAGAACTTAGGCCGCCATGACACCAGGCCTAGGCGGACTGCAGCGGCGCTGGTGACCCTTCACCAGGCACCACAGGTGGCGTAGTCGTTAAATAAGCCACTCAACCCGAACGAGCCCACAACATCTTCCTTTTCATGTGACGGCCCTGAGCACGGGTCGGGTCCGGGCCATGGCTGCACTCCACCTCTTCATCTCAGGACCCGACACCGAGTTCCCCATCACCCAGGGTAAACTCAAAAGGGGCTCTTTCGAGAATGAGGCGTCACATAAGCACAGTGCCCGGGAAGCTGCGTGCGCCGGCAGCAGCAGGAAGAGGAGCGCAGAAGAACGCCGCGCGGGGATCGGGGAGGTGAGAGGGATGGCGTCTCTGCCTAGCAGGGGGCAGAGACGCCGATGCTACAGTACCCCCCCTTTACGCCCCCCTTTTATTGGCCAGAAAGAAACTTTTCAAGGAGAAGCGGGGCATGGATGTTCTCCCTGGGTTCCCAAGATCTCTCCTCTGGGCCAAACCCCTTCCAATCCACCGGAAAAAAGGTTTTACCTCTTACCTTCTTGGTGGCCAGACTGCTCTCTACCTCAAAAACGTCCCCAGCAGAAACCGGAGCAGGGGGAGTACCTGGACTGTTGGAAAAAGAATTAAAGACAACTGGTTTGAGGAGAGATACGTGGAAGGAGTTGGGGATCCGTAAGGTGGCTGGGAGTTTTAACTTGTAGGCCACTGGATTGATTTGTTTAAGGACTTCAAATGGACAGATGAACCGAGGGCCCAACTTGTAGGAGGGTATTTTGAGCCGAACATGTTCGGAGGAGAGCCAAACCTTGTCTCCCGGACGGAATTGAGGCGGATCCAGACGTCTCTTGTCAGCATATCTCTTCATCCGCTCGGAGGACTGAAGAAATGCGGACCTAGTACTCTCCCAAATGGTGGAAAATTCGCTGACCAGAGACTCCGCGGCAGGGTTGTCCACAGAAGCGGAGACGGGAAACGGAATCTGGGGATGTTGACCATAGACTATAAAGAACGGAGACTTGGAAGATGATTCGCTCTCATGATTGTTGTAGGAGAATTCTGCCCATGGCAGGAGATCCACCCAATCAGTATGGTGAGCGTTAACAAAGTGCCAGAGGTAGCTGGTAAGGATCTGGTTGATCCGCTCCACTTGACCATTGGACTGTGGATGGTAAGCGGAGGAGAAATCCAGGGTGACATCCAGCAGCTTACACGTAGCTCTCCAGAAACGTGAGGTGAACTGAACCCCTCGATCCGACATGATGTGGAGGGGTAGGCCATGGAGACGGAAGATGTGAAGGAAGAAGTCCTTAGCTAGCTCTGATGCAGACGGGAGGCCAGGCAGAGGGATGAAGTGGGCCATTTTAGAAAAGCGGTCGGCGACCACCCAAATGACTGTACAACCGGCAGAGACAGGAAGATCTGTAATAAAGTCCATACCAATGTGTTGCCACGGGGCATCAGGTACAGGAAGAGGCAGGAGCTCACCGGCTGGTAGGTGTCTGGGAACTTTATTGCGGGCACAGGACGAACAGGCTGAGATGAAGTCTACCACATCCTTGCACAGGGTAGGCCACCAGTAATGCCGGGTGATGAGCAGAAAGGTCTTCTTCTGACCAGCATGGCCGGCTAGTTTGGAAGAATGACCCAAGCGAAGAACCTTCGCACGATCTGGTACTGCTACAAATGTCTTACCGGGTGGAGGACGAGTCAGATCCAAGGGAGCCACATTCATCACTTTGGAGGGGTCGATGATGTGCATGGGCTCCTCCTCTTGATCAGAGGACAGAAAGGATCGGGACAAGGCGTCGGCTTTGACATTCTTGTCCTCCGGGCGGAAATGTAGGATGAAGTCGAAGCGGGCGAAGAACAAAGACCACCGGGCCTGGCGCGGGTTGAGTCTTTGGGCATTCTGGAGATATGCTAGGTTTTTGTGATCCGTATAGATGATCATCGGGTATAGAGCCCCTTCAAGCAGGTAGCGCCACTCCTCCAGCACTAATTTAATGGCTAACAGTTCTCGGTCTCCTATAGAGCAGTTGTGCTCAGAGGAGGAGAAGAGTTTGGAGAAGAAGCCGCAGGTTACCATTCTCCCGGAAGAAGACTTTTGGGTGAGCACCGCTCCGGCTCCGGAGGAGGAAGCATCAACCTCCAGGTAGAACTGTTTGTTTCTATCCGGACGGTGCAGCACTGGGGCAGAGGAGAAGGCTTGCTTTAAGGAAAGGAAGGCCTCCTCAGCTTCTGGCGACCATTGCTTGGGATTTTCTCCCTTACAGGTGAGCGCAGATATGGGAGCAGTCCGAGAAGAGAAGTGCGGGATGAATAGACGATAGTAGTTGGCGAAGCCCAGGAATCGCTGAATCGCTTTCAACCCCTCCAGACAGGGCCTCTTTAGGACAGCAGAGAGCTTCTCAAGATCCATTCGTAGGCCTGTCTGGGAGATAACATAGCCCAGGAATGGAAGAGAGGTCTGCTCGAAGAGGCACTTCTCATATTTTGCATAGAGGTGGTTCTGCCTTAGCCTAAGCAGGACCTGACGAACATCCCTCCGGTGTGTGGGAAGATCCGGAGAGAAGACCAAGATATCGTTCAGGAATACCACCACACATGAGTAAAGAAGATCACGGAAGATGTTGTTGACCAATCTTGGAAGACAGTGGGAGTATTGCAGAGACCGAAGGGCATCACACGATACTCATAGTGACCGTCACGGGTATTGAATGCCGTCTTCCACTCATCTCCTTGACGGATTCGGACCAGGTTATATGCTCCACGAAGATCCAGCTTGGAAAAGATCCTGGCGCCCTTAAGGCGATCAAACAACTCGGAGATGAGCGGCAGGGGATATTTGTTTTTTACGGTGATCTGATTGAGTCCTCTATAATCAATACAGGGGCGTAGCGAACCATCCTTCTTCTTGACAAAGAAGAATCTGGCTCCAGCCGGGGAGGTAGATTTCCGGATGAATCCCCTAGCCAGATTCTCTTCAATGTACTCAGACATGGCTCGGGTTTCGGCTGCCGACAATGGGTAAATACGCCCAAGAGGTGGAGTGGCGCCAGGTACCAGGTCGATCGGGCAATCATATGGCCTATGAGGTGGCAGTGTCTCTGCTTCCTTTTTACCGAAGACATCCGCGTAGGACCAGTAAGGAGCCGGTAGACCGGGTAAATTAACTGGGGTAGGTGGTGGACGAGTGGGGCGAACCGGGATCAGGCAGGTCCTGTGGCAGTCCTGCCCCCACCGGAGTACTTCACCAGATTGCCAGTTCAGCACGGGTTCATGTGCCTGGAGCCAGGGGAGACCTAGCAATAGGGAGCGAGAGAGTACAGACAGCACATGGAAGGAGATTTTCTCCGAGTGCAGCATTCCCACCTGCAGGGTTAGGAGCTCAGTGACGAGCAGGATGTTCACCGGAAGAAGTCTTCCATCCACGGAGGCGACTGACAATGGTTCAGCCAGAGGTTTGGTGGGAATTCGGTATCTCTCTACCAGGGACTGAGAAATAAGGTTTCCAGCAGCTCCAGAATCCAGATGAGCAATTTCAAAGAGACGGTTCTCTCCCCAGGAGATAGAGACAGACAAAGTCAAGGATGGAGAGGGCTTACTTTTGCCTAGGACGACCTCTCCGAGCGGTCCTAGACACTGAAGTTTCCCGGGCAGGAACAATAGAAACAGCTCCCCTCGGCTCGACGTGACTTCTGGCGAGATTTGACCATCTTGGTCTGGTCAATCTGCATGGGTTCGGACGAGTGCGCCTGGGGAGTGACTGGTTGAGAGGCAAGTCTCTGGAAAGTAGGAGCAAGGCGGAGGAACTTTCTCTCCCGGGTGGTCTCTTTGGTGCGTTCTTGGAACCGGATGTCAATCCGGGTAGCGAGTGACACCAGGTCATCCAGGGTGGTAGGAATGTCTCGACCGGCTAGCTCATCCTTAATCCGACCGGAAAGACCCTCCCAGAAGATGGACACCAGAGCCTCGTTATCCCAGGCAAGCTCAGAAGCGAGGGTTCGGAACCGTATGGCATATTGGCCCACGGTGAGACTCCCTTGGCGGAGACATAGCAGAGAGGAAGCTGAAGAGGTTTTTCGCCCTGGTTCATCGAAGACTTTCCGGAAAGCAGCGAGGAAAGATGACAGGTCGGACACTAGGGGATCCCCTCTCTCCCACAGGGGATTTAGCCATGCCAGTGCCTCCCCAGTGAGATGGGACATGATGAATGCCACTTTGGCCCGGTCGGAGATGAACAGATGTGCCAAAAGTTCAAAGTGCAGAGTGCACTGGTTTATGAAACCCCGAGCTAGAGCGAGGTCACCTCCAAAACGAGGAGGTGCAGAAAGCCGGGGTCCTGGGTTTGATGCCGTGGTACTGGTGGGCAGCAGGTGTTGCTCGACTAGGGGCTGACACAGGTAGTACGGACAGCGTGTTAAGGCGAGTGTTGACAGACCGCCGGTAGGTCAGGATGGTTTCCTGTTGCGATCTCTGACGAGACACCTCCTGGTACAGGTCAGCAAGCGAAGGAGCCTGGGGGCCACCGGGTTCCATGGCCCGAGCAAACTGTTATGAGTCCGGGTGGTGGAACCTCTGTGCCGCGGTGCAAGGAGGGACCCAGAGGGGCGTGACTAAGTATCAACTCAGACCGACCCTGGTCGTACGGCGGCTAACGACTCCGTGACCAGGGAGGGTCCGAGCAGAGAGACCAGGTGCTACTCTGGGGATGACCTTGTAAGAGAGCAGGTGGCTCCCATGGGTCAGCAGACTGGGACTTACCGGTATAGCGGATGGACACAACAGGCAGGCAGAAGTCTCTGGATAGTTGACAGGTGGTCACAGCACGTGACCGCAGGGCAGGTAGAAGTCTCTAGACAGGTGGTCACGGCAAGTGACAGCAGGAGCCTCCAGGTAGGCTACGGTAAGTGACGGCCATGCAGGCTGAAGTCTCTAGGTTAGCAGGCGGGTGGTCACGGCAAGTGACTGCAGGAGCCTCCCGGTAGGCTATCAGGTAACAGGCAGGTAACAGGCGAGTGCTCCCAGGTGAGCGGCCTAGCAGGCACGGCAGGTAGCAGGCAGGTACTGGCGGGTGTTTCCTGGTAAGCAGGCGGACTTGCCCATAGACAGACTGGCGGGTAGAACGAAAGGCAGACTGTCGGGCTGGAGAGTAGTCAGACTGGCGGACTGGAACAGTAGTCAGGCTGGCAACTGGACCTGAGGGCTGAAGCAGAGGTAAATATGCTGTGCAACAACTTTTGCTCGGGCACCTCCATTTTGGAGGAGGTGCCTTATATATGGGAGGATCCTCGGCTATTGGCCGGGGACTCCTTAGGACGGCGTGTGCGGCCCCTTTAAGAGAGATGGAGCACGCGCGTGTGCGCCCTAAGTACAGTGCCCGGGAAGCTGTGCGCGCCGGCAGCAGCAGGAAGAGGAGCACAGGAGGACACCGCACGGGGAGCGGGGAGGTGAGAGGGACGGCGTCTCTGCCTGGCAGGGGGCAGAGACGCCGATGCTACATTCATGCACAAGATTTGCAAAGAGTTGATGGTGACGTTACTTTCACAAACGATGTCAATAAGGCCCCAAGGTACATGGATACAAGATAGGAGGGAGGATTAGTCTAGTGGTGTTTTTTTAGGGGGGTTGGAAAACTGGCAAGTTCTGTTTAAAGGCAAACTTTTCTTTATAATTCACTCATTTCTTATCAATCATAATTAGTCAGTATAAGCAATGAAGAATATAAACTAAATACAGCTCAGTCACATGTAGAGAAACCAAGTGCATAGTCCAGTCCTGATCTTTAGCGGTGGGGCCCGAAAACTGGTAGCTAACCCACTCTAAATATTAACATCTGAGTTGGTAAATCAGGAATGCTTAAAGGGGTACTCCCATCTCCAAAATCTTATCCCAATATACAATAGGTGTAATAATAATAGTATTAGAAAAAACCTCCAATTAGAAATGTAGTATAGTTTTTCTGATTCACTATGTGTCTTTCCTCATGTGCAGGCATTGCAGGACCTTAGGTATCCATGGTTATGACCACTGATATAGTGACAGTTAGTTAGCTAGTTGCTAGTGGTCGTAACTATGGATACTTAAGGTTGTGCCATGCCTGCACATGAGGAAAGAGCATAACTCCCAACTTTTGAAGAAGAGAAAGAGAGACAGATCATGCTTCACACTTAGCGCAGCGTGGAAAATTTTGGTCACGCCCCTGGTCACACCTCAATCCACGCCCATTTACCATTTCTTTCTCCCCTGGCAGGAGGAGTTGTCAGAGGGGCGCTGGTAATGAGGGGCATTGGGCATTCAGCAGACGGCCCTCATCCCCATTCCTGTTATGCATGGCCCCCTCATCCCCAATCCTGGCATGCATGGCCCCCTTAGACCCAATCCTGGTATGCATGGCTCCCTCAGACCCAATCCTGGTAAGCATGGCCCCCCTCATCCCCAATTCTGGAATGCTTGGCCCCCTCATCCCCAATCCTGGAATGCATGGCCCCCTCATCTGCAATCCTGGAATGCATGGTCCGCTCATCTCCAGTCCTGGTATGCATGGCACCCCTCACTCCCAATTGTAGCGTCGGCGTCCCTGCCTCCTGCTAGGCAGGGACGCTGTTCCCCTCACCTCTCCGCTCCATGCCCGGCGTCTTCCTCCCGCTCTGCTGGCAGCGTGCGCTGCTTCCCGGCCACGGTGCTTAGGGCGTGCGCGCGCGCTCCCCCTCTCTTAAAGGGGCCGCGCGCGCCGTCCTAAGGAGTCCCCGGCCAATGGCCGGAGGACTTCACCATATATAAGGCACCTCCTCCAAAATGGAGGTGCCCGAGCAATATTGTTGCAAAGCCTTCACTCTGCTTCAGCCCTCAGGTCCCGTTACCAGTTACCTGCCAGTCACCTGCCAGATTCCTGCTTGTTACCTGCCAGTCACCTGCCAGATTCCTGCTTGATACCTGCCTGATATCCGCTTACCTGCTTGCAAGCCTGCAGTCCGACGGTCTGCCTTCCGACACCTGTCAGTCTGTCTATGGACCAGCCTGCCCGCTCACCTGGGAGCACTCACCTGCTACCTGCCTGCTAGCCTACCTGGAGGCTCTGCCGTCACTTGCCGTGACCACCTGCCTGTCCAGAGACTCTTGCCCGCTCACCTGGGAGCGCTCACCTGCTACCTGCCTGCTAGCCTACCTGGAGGCTCTGCCGTCACTTGCCGTGACCACTTGCCTGTCCAGAGACTCTTGCCCGCTCACCTGGGAGCACTCACCTGCTACCTGCCTGCTAGCCTACCTGGAGGCTCTGCCGTGACTTGCTGTGACCACCTGCCTGTCCAGAGACTCTTGCCCGCTCACCTGGGAGCGTCCACCTGCTACCTGTCTGCTAGTCTACCTGGAGGTTCTGCCGTCACTTGCCGTGACTACCTGCCCTTCTACCCAGAGACTGTCCCTGTCACTTGCCGTGACTACCTGCCTGTCTACCCAGAGACTGTCCCTGTCACTTGCCGTGACTACCTGCCCGTCTTCCCTGGGAGCCACCCGCTTCCTTACAAGGACCGCCCCCTTGTATAGTTGCTCAGAGGTTCCACCTCCCAGACCCGTTACAGTTTGCTCGGGCCATGGAACCTGGTGGCACCCAAGCTCCCTCGCTCTCGGACCTATGTCATGAACTTTCCCGTCAGAGGTCCCAACAGGAGTCCATCCTGAGTCACCTGCGTGGTGTTAACTCCCGCCTGGACACATTGACTACCTCTTCAGGAGCTGCCTCCACTCGCACACTTACTACCCTGGCACCGCCGCAGCCCATCAACACCATGGCATCTCTTCCCGGTCCCCGCCTCTCCGCCCCTCCTCGTTTTGGCGGAGATCCCAGCCTTCATTAACCAGTGCACTCTGCACTTCGAACTGTTGACACACCAGTTTTCCAGCGACCGAGCCAGAGTAACCTTCATCATGTCCCATCTCACGGGAGAGGCACTGGCTTGGCTAAATCCTCTATGGGAGAGAGGAGACCCCCCTGGTGTCCAACCTGCCAGCCTTTCTCACGGCCTTCCGGAAAGTCTTCGACGAACCAGGATGGAAGACCTCATCCGCATCATCTCTGCTACGCCTCCGTCAAGGAAATCTCTCCGTGGGCCAATACGCCATACGGTTCTGTACCCTTGCTTCGGAGCTGGCCTGGGATAACGACGCCCTGGTGTCTGAACTCGCCGGTCGGGACATTCCTACCACTCTCGACGACTTAATAACACTTGCCACCCGGATTGACATCCAGTTCCAGGAGAGCGCCAAAGAGGTCACCCGTGAGAGGAGGTTTCCACGTCTAGCCCCTACCTTCCAGAAACCTGTCACTTCTCCCGTTACTACCCAGGCGCACTCACCTGAGCCTATGCAGGTCGACCAGACCAAGATGGTCAAAACCCGTCAAGAGTTACGCCAAGCCGAGGGGAGCTGCTTCTACTGTGGCAGTAAGGAGCACCGGATCCGTTCCTGCCCGGAGAGGTCGGGAAACGCCTGTGTCTAGGATCGCTCAGAGAGGTCGTCCTAGACAAGAGTAAACCCTCTCCATCTCTGTTGCTGTCGGTCTCTATCATCTGCGGGGAGAACCGTTATTTTGAACTAGCCCAACTTGACTCTGGAGCTGCCGGAAATCTCATTTCTCAGTCTCTGGTAGAGAAATACCGCATTCCCACCAAACCTCTAGCTGTACCCTTATTTGTCGCTGCCGTGGATGGGGGCCTCTTACCACATCCCATCCAACTCATCACCGAATCCATAACCCTGCAGGTGGGAATGCTGCACTCTGAGAGCATCTCCTTTCATGTTCTGCCTGGACTCTCTCACGCCCTCTTACTAGGCCTACCTTGGCTTCAGAGACATGCACCCATGCTTGATTGGCAGACCGGAGAAGTCCTTCGCTGGGGACAGGACTGCCATAAGACTTGTTTAGTTCCCGTCCATCCTGTCAGTCCTTCTCCTACTCCAGCCAATCTACCTGGTCTTCCGGCTCCTTATTGGTCATATGCGGACGTCTTTAATAAAAAGGAGGCAGAGACATTACCCCCTCATAGACCATACGACTGCCCAATCGACCTGATGCCCGGCGCTACTCCTCCCCGTGGGTGCATTTACCCTTTGTCCGCTGCTGAGACCCGATCCATGTCAGAATATATTGAGGAGAATCTGGCCCGGGGATTCATCCGGAAATCTACTTCCCCGGCGGGAGCAGGCTTCTTCTTCGTCAAAAAAAAGGACGGCTCACTCCGTCCCTGTATAGACTATAGAGGCCTTAACCAGATCACGGTGAAGAATAAATACCCCCTTCCGCTCATTCCGGAATTATTTGACCGTCTGAGGGGGGCTAGAATCTTCACCAAGCTGGACCTCCGTGGGGCGTATAACCTGGTCCGTATCCGTCAGGGGGATGAATGGAAGACGGCATTCAACACCCGGGACGGCCACTATGAATACCTGGTAATGCCCTTCGGTCTCTGTAACGCTCCCGCCGTCTTTCAAGAGTTGGTCAATGACATCTTCTGGGACCTTCTCTACTCCTGCGTAGTGGTGTACCTGGACGACATCTTGGTCTTCTCTCGGGATCTCCCCACACACCGGAGGGATGTTCGTCAGGTTCTGCTCAGGCTCAGGCAGAACCACCTCTACGCTAAATATGAGAAGTGCCTCTTTGAGCAGACCTCGCTTCCGTTTCTGGGCTACATAATCTCTCAGACCGGCCTACGAATGGATCCTGAGAAACTGTCTGCCATCCAGAAGTGGCCCCGACCAGAGGGGTTGAAAGCTATTCAGCGGTTCCTGGGTTTCGCCAACTACTACCGCCTCTTCATACCGCACTTCTCTTCCCGGACTGCCCCAATCTCTGCGCTCACCCGTAAGGGCACTAATCCCAGAGAATGGCCGCCCGAAGCAGAGGAAGCCTTTCTTTCCTTAAAACAGGCTTTCTCTTCCGCCCCGGTGCTGCATCGTCCGGACGGCAGCAAACAATTCTTCCTGGAAGTTGACGCCTCCTCCTCTGGAGCCGGAGCGGTACTTACCCAAAAGTCGCCTTCCGGAAGAATGGTAACTTGCGGCTTGTTCTCCAAACTCTTCTCCTCTTCTGAGCGCAATTATTCTATAGGAGATCGAGAGTTATTGGCCATTAAGCTGGCACTGGAGGAGTGGCGTTACCTGCTCGAGGGGGCTCTTCACCCGGTAATTATTTACACGGACCACAAGAACTTGGCTTACCTCCAGAGCGCCCAGAGACTTAACCCGCGCCAAGCCCGGTGGTCCTTGTTTTTTGCCCGCTTTGATTTCGTTCTTCATTTTCGCCCGGCAGACAAAAACATCAAAGCTGACGCCTTGTCCCGATCCTTCCTGGTGTCTGATCTAGAGGAGGAACCGAAGCACATCATTGATCCCGCCAGAGTAATGCAGGTAGCTCCCGTGAATCTAAATCGTCTCCCTCCTGGTAAGACGTTCGTAGCAGTACCTGATCGGAAGAAGGTCCTACTCTGGGGTCACTCGTCTAAGCTAGCTGGCCACGCCGGTCAGAAAAAGACCATCCAGCTTATTACCTGGCATTACTGGTGGCCTACCCTGCACAAGGATGTAATAGACTTTGTTTCAGCCTGTGTGTCCTGCGCCCGCAACAAAGTTCCGAGACACCTGCCAGCCGGTCGCCTCCTTCCTCTTCCAGTACCTGCTGCCCCGTGGCAGCATATAGCTATGGACTTTATAACGGATCTCCCTGTCTTAGCCGGTTGTATGGTCATTTGGGTGGTCGCTGACCGCTTTTCCAAGATGGCGCACTTCATTCCCCTGCCGGGTCTCCCGTCTGCACCCGAACTGGCTTAAGACTTTATCCGCCACATCTTCCGTCTCCATGGCCTGCCTCTCCACATCGTGTCGGATCGTGGGGTTCAGTTCACCTCACGCTTCTGGAGAGCCACATGTAAGTTGCTTGACGTCACTCTGGACTTCTCCTCCGCTTACCACCCACAGTCCAATGGTCAAGTGGAGCGGATCAATCAGATCCTGACCAGTTACCTCCGGCACTTTGTTAATGCCCACCATTTGGACTGGGTGGATCTCCTACCATGGGCCGAATTCTCTTACAATAATCACGAGAGCGAATCTTCCTCCAAATCCCTGTTTTTTGTAGTCTTCGGTCAGCATCCTCGGATCCCATTTCCCGTCTCCACCTCGGTGGACAATCCGGCTGCGGAATCTCTCATTAGCGAATTCTCCTCCATTTGGGAGAGTACCCGATCCACACTCCTTCAGTCGTCCGAGCGGATGAAAAAACACGCTGACAAAAAACGCCTGGATCCTCCACAATTCCGTCCTGGAGATAAAGTCAGGCTCTCGTCCAAGTATGTCCGGCTCAAGATTCCCTCCTACAAGTTAGGGCCTCGGTTCATCGGCCCACTGGAAGTTATCAAACAAATCAATCCGGTGGCCTATAAATTGAAACTCCCGGCCAACTTACGGATCCCTAACTCCTTCCATGTATCTCTCCTCAAACCCGTGGTACTTAACTCTTTTTCCAAGTCTACAGGTACGCCCCCTGTTCCGGTTTCCGCTGAGAACGAGTTTGAGGTAGAGAACATTCTGGCCACCAAAAGGGTAAGAGGAAAAACCTTTTTTCTGGTAGATTGGAAGGGGTTTGGTCCTGAGGAGAGAACGTGGGAGCCCCGGGAGAACATCCATGCCCCTCTCATCCTTGATAAATTTCTCTCTGGCCTAAAAAAGGGGGGGCCTAAAGGGGGGGGTACTGTAGAGTCGGCGTCCCTGCCTCCTGCTAGGCAGGGACGCTGTTCTACTCACCTCTCCGCTCCGTGCCCAGCGTCTTCCTCCCGCTCTGCTGGCAGCACGCGCTGCTTCCCGGCCACGGTGCTTAGGGTGCGCGCGCGCGCGTTCCCCCTCTCTTAAAGGGGCCGCGCGCGCCGTCCTAAGGAGTCCCCGGCCAATGGCCGGAGGACTTCACCATATATAAGGCACCTCCTCCAAAATGGAGGTGCCCGAGCAATGTTGTTGCAAAGCCTTCACTCTGCTTCAGCCCTCAGGTCCCATTACCAGTTACCTGCCAGATTCCTGCTTGTTACCTGCCAGTCACCTGCCAGATTCCTGCTTGATACCTGCCTGATATCCGCTTACCTGCTTGCAAGCCTGCAGTCCGACGGTCTGCCTTCCGACACCTGTCAGTCTATGGACCAGCCTGCCCGCTCACCTGGGAGCGCTCACCTGCTACCTGCCTGCTAGCCTACCTGGAGGCTCTGCCGTCACTTGCCGTGACCACCTGCCTGTCCAGAGACTCTTGCCCGCTCACCTGGGATCGCTCACCTGCTACCTGCCTGCTAGCCTACCTGGAGGCTCTGCCGTCACTTGCCGTGACCACCTGCCTGTCCAGAGACTCTTGCCCGCTCACCTGGGAGCGTCCACCTGCTACCTGTCTGCTAATCTACCTGGAGGTTCTGCCGTCACTTGCCGTGACTACCTGCCCTTCTACCCAGAGACTGTCCCTGTCACTTGCCGTGACTACCTGCCCGTCTACCCAGAGACTGTCCCTGTCACTTGCCGTGACTACCTGCCCGTCTTCCCTGGGAGCCACCCGCTTCCTTACAAGGACCGCCCCCTTGTATAGTTGCTCAGAGGTTCCACCTCCCAGACCCGTTACACCAATGCTGGTATGCATGGCATCCCTCATCCCCAATGCTGGAATGCATGGCCCCCTCATCCCCAATCCTGGTATGTATGGCCCTCTCATCCTCAATCCAGGAATGCATGGTCCCCTCATCCCCAGTCCTGATATACATGGCCCCCCCCACTGCACACATGAAAAAAATAAACAATTCTACTCACCTTCCTTACCTCTGCTCTGCTCCAGCGCTGCGTCCTGTCTGCCAGCAGCTCATGTCAGCATCTGAGCAGTGCATGACGTCACTGCCATGTGCCCTCAGATGCCGAGGTGAGTTGCGGGCATATTCACTCCTCTCCCTGCCGGGACTATGGATGTGGAGAGGAGATTGACAGTGTGCGCTATTAAGGAGAATGTATATTCACTCCACTCCACTCCCATGAGCGTGGAGAGGAGTGAATATTCACTTACTTTAGCAGCGGGCACACGTGGTAGCTGCAGAAGCCGGCTACTACTTGTGCCTGCTGCTCCACTGCCACAACCTGCCCCACCACCCTCCAGAGCTGGGAGAATAGCTGAGCAGTGACAGGACGCGTGACTGAGCCCTCAAAGAGGGACAGTCCAGCGGAAACCGGGACGGTTGGGAGCTATGGGAAAGCGACATAGCAAATCAGAAAAACTATACTACATTTTCAATTGGAAAGTATTGGAAAAAATTTTAAAAATTGGAGGTATTTTCTAATACTATTATTATTATTAGTATTATTACACCTACTACACATTGGGATAGGACCTTGGAGATAGGAACACTCTTTTAAGTTTCCCTCTGGACCTCCACAAGATGATCAAACTGAACAGGACCATTCACTTTTGGGATGTTTTTATTTAGAGGTAAAACTCCCAACAGGTTTTTGCCACCTAATCTGTGAGCAGCGTAATGTAGGCACAGAGACATTTTGTTGCCATTGCTTTATCATCATTGTTCAGCTTCTTGCTATGAATCATGAATGCTGGGGGCATTACTGAAGGCAGTGTGAGAAAGGCACGGGGAACTGTTTGTGACAAGGAAAGGAGCAGTTTGTGTTGGGGAAGTAACTACAAGGCCATATTCACACATCCGAGGGACACATCCTTGTGCGGTCAGTTATCACTTATGGGGCTTGATGTGATTAAACCATTTAGGAGGGGGCCGTGGCTTATTACAAAGGGAAGCTTACTTAGTTACAGCCATACAGACCGGGTTGAATGAGCAGATCAGTTTTGACTCCTTTATTTAGGGTAATTTTAGTTAATCCAACACCTATATCACCCTTCTCTAGTTAATACACAAATACGACCCCCATAGGGGTTCCAATCCTTTGTCTCTTAATTTTGTTTTCTTATTGTCACTACACTTTATTTCAAATATTCTATTTCATCCTTCATGTCTCCCAGCCTACTTACTCTGTCATTACACTTTATCTCACCCATTTTATTTTGGTCTATTTTGAGCATATTGGGGCACCAATGTTGAATTTTTTCCCCAAATAGGGATATACCCACATTGTTTGGGCACTAATACTTGCGTAATCTCCTAATCTTTTAGTTATTTTATAACTTGCAGAAGATGTGTATACCTTCTAAGCCGCTATCAATACTATGCCCTCACTGTACTTTTGGACACTGACCACAAGGGAATCCATGGATTTGATAAGTGTTGTGGTTCAATGCATAGTATACTAGCGTCGCCTTGGTGACACCAATCCCCATTCCTCTCAGGAGGAGCGGGTCATCTCCCAGCCGATGGGAACGCCCCCCACAGCGTGACATGGGACACTTCCTTCAAGAGAGGGATAGCTAGGGATTAGCCAATCATTTAGTAGGATTGTGTTTAGTAAACCACATACACTGTCAGGTGGGCGCCATTATATTGAGTAAAATGATACCTTTGATGATGAAATCTGTCCAGTGGTTATTTTATAATCTTTACTTTCAGTTCCGACAAAATGATATGCATGTGCTCTAGTGCTCTCATTATGTATTCATGTATTCCTATCTGGGCCTTGTGACAGGTCACTGTGCTTTCAGTGACCTGCCTACTGTTTTAAATATCGCCTGTATAATTTCTGTTCAAAAGTGAAAATTTACATCCCCCAATATGGCCGCTGCAGCCCTTGCATGCGCAGTAGCATCTTTTGGTTGCTGAGAGATGCTACTGCGCATGCGCAGACATCATTTTGCTAGAGGAAAAAAAAATTGCCTGCAGCAGTATGTCCCCGCTGCCCGCGCTTGCGCACTAGCATTTCTCGATCGCCGAGAGATGCTACTGCGCAT
Source organism: Phyllobates terribilis (assembly GCF_046119375.1). Lineage (NCBI taxonomy): Eukaryota > Metazoa > Chordata > Amphibia > Anura > Dendrobatidae > Phyllobates > Phyllobates terribilis. The sequence continues at coordinate 258,099,580 of NW_027362763.1, read as the reverse complement.
GCGCAGCGTCATATTGCTGCCCCAAAATTATTTTTCCCGAAGCAAAATGGTGCCCGCGCGTAAGCAGTAGCATCTCTCGGCGATCGAGAAATGCTAGTGCGCAATCGCGGGCAGCAGGGGCCATAATGCTGCAGGCAAATTTTTTTTTCCTCTAGCAAAATGACGTCTGAGCATGCGCAGTAGCATCTCTCAGCAACCAAAAGATGCTACTGTGCATGCAAGGGCCGCGGAGGCAATATTGGGGGATGTAGATTTTCACTTTTGAACAGAAATTATACAGGCGATATTTAAAACAGTAGGCAGGTCACTGAAAGCACAGTGACCTGTCACAAGGCCCAGATAGGAATACACGAATACATAATGAGAGCACCAGCGCACATGCATATCATTATGGCAGAGCTGAAAATAAAGATGATAAAAGAATCACTGGATGGATTTCATCATCAAAGGTATCATTTTACTCAGTGTAATGGCGCCCACCTGACAGTGTCTGTAATTTACTAAGCACAATCCTGCTGACAGGTGCGCTTTAAGGCGCCAAGACATGGCGTCCTCATTGCTACAGTGACATACAAACCTTCCGAGAACTGTTTGGTTTTAGCACGGGGGATGGGGGTAACAGAATCCACCACAGATGTTACATCAGATGCTATGACTGGGAGGGAACCCATACTAGACTCTATATACTGTATAACCCTTCCAGTCCAGGATAGGTAAGCCCTAACCCTCTCGGAGTGCCTGAAATGTTCGTGGCTTGTTACTGTACACCCAATCCTTCAAATGGCCCCAAAGGAAAAAATCTGGCAATAATGAATTCTTTTTTCTTGATCAGGCCCTTTCAATACCTGAACAACAGTGACTCTGTACGGGTGCACACAACGTTTCTTGGCCGCTCATTGACATGTGGAATATGACATGCCAGTCTACTGGGAAAGCCTATGCAAAGATTTACGTGGAGATTCCAGAAGTCGTTGTTTCACATCTTGAATTGTTTCCTCAGACATTTTCAGATATCCTCCATCATGCCTATCCGGTAATGTTCCTGTATGTTCCAACTTATTCACCAATGACAGAATACATGGTATTGACGGCAGATTTAGACTTTTAAACTTCTATAGAAACTCACTTTGGCACCTCTTTAAAGACTCAGTTTTCCAATAAGTTTTCACAATGAAAACATGTTTCTCCAAACTGTATCTGTACATTGTTAGCAAATGAAGAAGGAATTCAGCATGAATGAAATGAAAGAACCACACAAACTACCAACGCACAAAAGACGTGCAGCAAGTCTATCTCATTCATGGTGGAGACAACCGGTGGGATGGCAAGTCGGCGTGAGGATGTTTCTCTTCGCTGTCGCAGATGTTCATTGCACTCTCACGTCTCATGAACCAAGTATAGTCCAAATTTCAGTATGGTCGACCGTCTCTTTTAGAAGTTACAGCAATTTTTCCTGTTAAAGTAGCAAGTGAGTCACCCTGTAGTATAATAATTTTAACTCTGTAACTGAACAAGTAGAAATGTATCATTTCATCTGAAGATACATTCTGCCCTCTGATGGCGGTAGCTAATAACTACTAGCTTCGACATCACACATAATTTAGTGATTTAGTAAAAAAATTGATTATAATCTCATTGTAGATAGAGACTAATAGATACATGCACACTTACACTGAATGACCATGTTATTAGAGACATTCATCTAGCAGCCTGCTGGTCCTCATTAGGCCTTCAGAACCTCTGGAATTTAACATGGTATAGATTTCACTAAGAGGAATTAGATGGGGGTATTGTCATGTTTTAAACATCCCATTCTACTCAATTCCAGAGATTCTCTATAGTTTTATCATCTTTGGACTGTGAAGGCCAGGAAAGCAAAGGAAAACTCACTTTGTTCCTGAAAATAATCAATAACTATACAACCCTTTTTGCATGATGCATTGGCCTGTTGAAAACGTCCTTCCGACACAGTGTAAACAGCAAGCATGGAGGAAGGGACATGCCGAGAAAACTTTGCCCACATCATTACACCACCACCTCCACCAGCTTGAACTGCTGACAACTAACAGGAAGGGTTCATAGATTCATGCGGGATGCCCCATATTCAAACCCTTCTATCAGCATTGTGTAACAGAGAACGATTAACAAACGAACACTCAGCCTTCAAAATGAAGTTTGTCTTATGGAAACTTCTTGTTAAAAAAAATCATCCAGGTGCGCATCCTTAAAAAATGGAGATAAACCACTGATGCGTTTTGGAATAAGAATGATCCTTACTCATAGCTAGACTCAATAAGTAACATGTTTATACTGCATGGTGAGCATTCTTTGTTTCAGTTTTTTATGGTGCAGCAGAGATCTGGGTTCATCTGACCGGGCAAGGTTTAACCATTTCTCAGTGATTTTCTGCCTACTTTGGTCTTAACACTCTGTTTCCCAGATACAGTATATAACCTTGTGGGGTTTTCTCATGCAATGCTGTCAAGACATATATATTATATATTATTATATTATATAAATATATATAAGTCTTGACAGCAGTGCATGAGAAAACCCCACAAGATTATATAATTTATCTGGGAAACAAAGAGTTAAGACCAAGGTAGGCAGAAGGGCATGACAATTAAATCACTGAGAAGTGGTTAAACCTATATAAATATAGTCTTGACAGCATTGCAAAAGAGAACCCCACAAGGTTGGCAGTTTTTGAAACTTTGGTCCTGGATAAGTTAGCACTGATGAGCATGACTCAGTCAAAGTAGGTCAGATCCTTCAATTTTCCTATTTAAATCGATCACTTGATTTGTGGTGTAGTTCAGGTTCATATGTCTAATTTCTATACAGTCATATAAGGGAAGGTGTCTCCTGTAATGTGGCCATTCACTATAACTTTTGTGTTCTTTACACCTCAACAAATTTAAAAGCATAATGTAATTCTGTCGGGAAATATTTCTCCCTTGGATAGCAGGGGCTTCACTTGAAGGCACAAAATGCTTTTGCAGATGAATAGTTACTAGTGTTGAGCGAGTATGTTCTGTTAACCCTTTCGCTTTTATAGCTGCTCGGTGATAAGGTTAAATCGCTCCCGTGTGCATGATTTGCGACTGTTTGACAGCTTTATTACATGTGAGGAATGTCTATTTCTTACACATTCCTCACATGTATTAAAGCTGTCAAACAGTCACAAATCATGCACACGGGAGCGATTCAAACATATCACCGAGCAGCTGTAAATACTCGGAGCTCGCCCGAGCATACTCGGACAGAACGTACTCGCTCAACACTAATAGTTACATCTTTTTTCTTCACAGTGGCATGGCTAATTTTAAGCTATCTTTATATTAGGGCCACCAGAGTTTGGTTGCACTGAAAGTGAATTTTGGCCTTTGACAATCTTACAGTGGGCATTGCACAGGTCCTTTATTATGGAAACTTTTTTGTGCCGGCAAATGTGCAAAGCACATATCACACAATAAACCGGCAACAGGAGTAGTGTTCTAGGGATTGTAGGGCATGGAGCGGACAATACAGTCCCCATCTAGGTCTTCTTAGTCAGAGATTAATGAAGTAACTCAGTACCACTGTAATGCTCATCACCAAAGCACCTACCACAATATTAGCGTTGGGCTCTTGTTGATGGGCCTCTGCTTGGATATTGAAGGATGCATATTTTTATTTTGTTTAACTCCCAAAAAAATTATTTACTTGTGTTTTATTTCTGATGTTTTTCTTCTCACTTTGCTTAAATTGTATAAACCCATAACCAGTGTGTTACAGATTTTTAGGTGGTAAATAGCCAAAGTTAAATAAAAAAGAAAACTAATTAATAATAGGATTTCTGTAAGCATTTCTACTCCCTGCTGCCAAGATGCTGTGACTGATCTGTTACATGTTATCAGAAGAAATGCTGAAGGCTGCTTGCTTTTTAGGGCATACTGAGATACTTTCAGTATATGAAGAAAAAAACACAAAGACTGAGCTTGGTTTAAGTTGGTTTACATGCAGCACATAAACGCACGTTTACGCTGGCCATAAATCAGGAAAAAAACTACAAGAAGCAAAAATGAACATAAACCCTGCTGTAAAAAAATAAAAAGCAAAAGTGCATTTAAATAATATAGGGTTCTTAGTAACACTGTTTTTGATCAAAAATAGTATAAAACCATCCCACCACGGCAAGGTGACCCCATTCGGGATGGTCCTACTCTGTCTAATATTTAAAACCTTACCATGTGTCAAAGTTGACCTCAGTGTGTGAATAAGGGCAGACAAGGACTGTTTCAGTATATGCAGTTCAAGAGTAATTTCCAAGAACAACTTTATTAAGAAGAAACCATCGCAAAACTGCATGTAATAACAAACAGTATAGTATACAGTACAGTATACAGTAATAGTTGTGCAGCTTTCATAAATGTGAACAGTTCCTATAAAATTACAAAAGCAGATTCTATAGCATTGTCATTGGTCAAATTTGTAGACATGAATATGACGGTAAGATTGCCTTTATTGTATACCTACTTTTTCCTTGTGTAGTTTCATTTTCTGGTATCTTTTTTTCTGGTGAAAGCTTTTTCTCAAAATCTTCATCCATTGTATGTAATACAATAATTACTCCTTTATAAGCTCCAATGCCGAATGCTATGGAACAACATGTTAAATCACTGCCATTCACTACAACATTCAGTAAAATCAGGTATTGGTCTAAGGCTACGTTCACACGTTCAGTATTTGTCAGTATTGTACATCAGTATTTGTAATTAAAAATCAGGAGAGGAACAATCAGGGGAAAATCATAATAGAAAACCTCAGAATTTTTCACCCACTCCTGTTTTTTGCTTCCAAATAATGATGGAAAATACAGACCAAAAACTGAACGTGTGAACGTGACCTAAGGAAGTGATTCTCATGGATTCCTTGAGCCTGATCCTAACGACAGTTTGGGAGTTTCTGCTAGACAACTCTCCGCTTAGATGTGTTTTCACTCCAAAGTGCTTCTGTTGCAAGGTCTAAAGGTCCTGATAAAAATTAGACAAGACTAAAGTTGTCTGAGCCCAACAATCATCCAATGTGTATGAGGTCTTCTGAATCTCCTCTGACAGATGCTTTCAGGGGAAGAAGGATCAGGCAATTTGAATTCAGAAGTAGATCCAGAGGTGTCTGGCAGCAGATTAGTCTTCTCTCCCCATTGAATACACATGAATGATCATCTGAGCCGAGATTTATTGTCTATGATGAAGACAGGAGAGATAGCTGCCCGCTGAACAAGCCAACAGCTATCTATGGTGTGTAGGCACCTTCAGGTAAAGGATCCTTAAGACATGAACTAGTCTAGGAAGGAGAATATGAAGGCATGATATGGATGAGAAACACACTAAATGCCTTTGCACTATCTTTGAAGTTCTGTATAATATTGGATCTAGTCTCCCTCCCTTACAACAGGTACAGATTCTTAATGGCTCATACAATAGACCTTTTTGGATTTCTAAAACATCACTTTGTTTTTTTTCTTGGTCAGGAATTAGTAAAATAGCAGCTGGCTGAAAGTGATTGTCCACAATTTAACAACCCCTTTAAAAAGGCCCCAATGTGGTGGAAAAATAAAAGCAAGGTACTCATCCCTCGAACTGGTGCAACTCCGTACTACTGTGACCCTGCTACCGGCCCCTCTTCTATGTTTTCCATTGGGTGTACCCTCCTCATTTGTGTTGCTTTAATTTATGATCCTGTAAATGGTTGTAAATAAGTTGGACAATTATTGCTGAAAATTATATTTTGGGTATGTATACAGGCTAAATAATACAAATCCAGTTTTATTACACCAAACATCATTAACTTATATCGTCTCACATAAAATAAAATTAAATCCAATTCCACCAAATACGTAAGGAAATATATGTCACATCTTGTGCTGTAAGTTATTTTTACTCTGCAAAAGAAAAACAGTCCCCGTGATCTGCAGGGAACTAAAAATTTATTAGAACAGATTAAATGTGGGTGTGTGATTGGAAGGCAAATTAATTATAACTGATTTCCTAGCCAAATACAGAAGCAATTCAATGGGTTTTGGCTTCTTTTAGGATTATCGCTCAAAATGTAACGCTACTCTTATATTTTGTCCTCAATATAGATATAAGTATCTCATGGACTGACTCCCACGGTGTGATAATATGGTATAAAATACTGGCTTCCAACTGTTAGTAATATACTATAGCTAATTTACCATTGACCATCTGTCCAGAGGACGTACACTTTAAAAAGGGCATTTATGTGACGTGAAAGAAAAAAAAGGTAAAATCCACCAAACTTGACTTTGAGGACAGTGGAAGCTGCTCCTCTGTGCAGTTAACTGGATGATATAGCAAATAACTAGATGGGAGACCATGCTGATATAGTCTTTTTAACATCCATTTCCAGGGCCTCTATGGCAGTGCTCAGTGGTCATTTAGATCATGGATGTTACTACACCTAAAATTGGGAGCGGAAACATGAAAAGATGAATCAGGACAGGGTTTTCTACTTGTAAGTGGCTATAAGCTCTATCAGCTAAAACTATGGCCCTAATTCATCAAGATCGTGTTTTTCTAATTTTACAACTCTTCAAAGCTTTTTACACCAAATTATTGGCATAAAAGCTTTGATAAATTGGGCCAAATCCAATATACACCAGCATCCTACAATATACACCAGCATCCTACAGTTGCATCTGTAATAAAAATCCTAAGTGACTGTGCTGTTTCATGCAACTTTTATAAATTTATATTCTATTTTTAAAGTAGATGGTTTTAAGACTTCAGAAACTGACTATGGGGGGGGGGTGGAATTCATCATAGGAGTATTTTGGAAGTCAGATTTGCTTGTAGCTGTGTAGCCATTATCTGCATCAAATTTACTGAAGTGTTGCATAATGGTTCATAAATTTGGCACATCTTTAGAGTACTTCTGTCCAGAGCTGTTTTTCCATTTTTCACCCCCCACCCCAGAGAAGTACATAAATCTGGCTAAGGCCAGGTTCACATTGCGTTTTTGCCACATGTCAGTGGCTCCGTCAGGAATTCTGTCTGAAGCTCTGAAAAATTAGAGGTTTCTCAAACACCAAACCGGCACTGCATTGATTTGTAGTGTTTTCTATATAAGATATATACTCACACGACATATTTTAGACGACGTCTGTGTTCACCGTGGAGCATCTTCTTTGTTGTCTTATTGGTCATTTATACGCCAGCTTTGCCTAAGGTGTCTTTTTTTTAATTGTATGTATGAAGTAGTGAACAGCTTCCAGACAGAAGCCTCCTGAAGAATGGTCAGGTCACTTCTTTTAGCCTCTTCATGCTGCTCGAAGTCAGAAGCAGTTAAAAGAAGCTAAAAAAGACTGAATATGTGCACAGCAAGTCGTTTTAACATTGTAGTGCATATGTTCATTCTGTTATTATTTTTAATCCCTTTCTCAGGTGACGCATATTTAAGTCATATGTCGTGTCCCTGACTTTGATGCGGGCTCCGGAGCACGACAGCTGATAAATGTGCCTTTACCAGCGCGGTTGGATCCACCTGTGGCTGTTAACCAGTTAAATCCCGCTGTCAATCTCTGATAACGGGTTTTAACGTGTGTCACAGGTGTGTCAGAGGTGACAGACAGTCGCACTGCAGTTAGTTGCAGGAGATCTCTACGTTTGGCATTACAGACATCTTCTTAGAGGCTGGCTGTCTCTAGGACCCAGCATCTACCTTCCTCTGGCTAATTGGCTCCCTGGCCTGGGTGTATTAATACCTGGTGTGTCTGAGAGGGAGGTGCCGGCGATATTCATTACTACTTGTTAGGCTTTAGCAAAAGCAGTACCTCGTCCTCTCTGGAGCTTGAGGCCGTGTGCGCATTTGTTTGGAGTCATCTAAAGCTAAGCAATTCACCCCTGTTTGTCTACCCCTGTTGTCTATAGAGTTTAGTGGAGATCGACTAGTGCTCATCTCCTTCCTTCCCTAGTCTTAGCCATACGCCCGGGAAAGTCAGGGCGAGGCACGCGTGTGACACGCCCCTGGGCCGTGGGGTACTCGGTAGCTGGGCCGGTCGATGCTGGGTGATGTCACGGTGGCAGTGACCCGGTCCGTGACCCAGGGCAGTCAATTAAAGGGAAAGTAAAAGGGGAAATAAGTTTTTAGAGATAATGTTTGTGACGCCACCTGTGGTATGCGGCTATATGGGGCCGCCACTGCGGTGCAGATCCTCTAGAGCTGATAGTGACGCAGCAGAGTTGGTTCTGCTCTCCACAGGCAGAGCTTAGCTCCAGGGCAGTAGATGGTGATTTTTTGAGGTAGATGTTGTTGGTGCGGTGTAATGCAGGTGATGGCGCAGATAATGACCAGTCCACAGCTTAATGGCGGTTTCCTGTTATCTTTACTTGCGGTTTGTTAAGCAGACCGGGGCACGGGTACTAGGTGGTAGTAGAAGGCTGGGCGGCCTGGGAGCAAGTTGGGGATCCACCTCGCCAGGTGGAGTTGTAGGCCTTCCATCTGCGTTAATCTCTTTGGCCCTGCTGCTTGAAGCTATGCTGCGGCCCTCGTCCCTGAGTAAAACGTCTTTTTCCTCACCCGTATGGCAGGCAGATCGGACTTTCTGGAGTGTTGCTCCCACGTGGCGGTGCTGGGCCCTATGTGCTGCTGAGCCTCCAGGCGTCTGGTGGGGCCTGGAGACCTGCAGTCTCCTGCCCTCTGGATTCTGCTGCTGGGCCCTGAGTGCCCCACTGCCACGGACTTCAGTGTCCGGTTCACTCACGCTTCTCTCCTCTGGGGCGAGCTTGTACACAGCTCCCTTCCCCAGGTCCTTCCTCATTACTCTCCTGTCTCTAACTCCTCTCAACTCACTCTAGCTAACCCCGCCTCCAGATTCCAGTTTGAAGGGGAGGAGCTCCCCTTTCTGGTCTGGAGCCAGGATTACGGGACCCCTCCTTGTTTCCAGGCATGGCATCACCCCTTGTGAGGGAGGCAATGTCACTGTGTCAACCGGACCCCTGGGGTGCCACACGTGCGGCGATTGGTGAAGAGCCAATATAGGGATGGTAGTTGAGACAGGGTGACACTAGACCAGACTAGGAGGTCTCCACTCCCCCTTTCCCTAGTGTCTGGGCTCCCTTTCCCTCTTCCCTCTGTGTTGCACTAAGTCTTTCCCACACCTTGCGTGACAATGTGCCAGCTAGAAGCCCGTCACAAATCCCACTCATCAGCACCCCTGTCACATGATCGGAAGCGCCAATGGGTTGTAATGACAGCCAGGGGACTGTAGAAGACCCCCCATGCCTGTTATTATGATACTCCTGTGAACGCCGGCTCGTGGCCGTGTTCATAGGAGATCTTGATTTCTGCATTACATAGGAGTGCCAAAGCACTGCTATGTGTAGCTCAGGCGATCGGATGACTGCAGCTTCAAGTCCCCTAAGGGGACTATTAAATAAAGTAAAAAGTAAAAAAAAAAGTTTAAAAAATATGAAAAAATAAAAAAACACAAAAGTTCAAATTAAAATTTAAAAAATAAAAAAAATACACATATTGGGTATCACTGCATTCAGAAATGTCCAATCTATCAAATTATAAAGTAAATTAATCAGATCAGCAAATGGTGTAATGAGAAAAAAAATCTAAACACCAGAATTATGTTTTTTAACCACCACAACATTAAAATAAAATGCAATAAGAGTCGATAAAAACATCATATGTACCCCAAAATGGTATCAATAAAAAGATCAGCTCAGGGCGCAGAAAATAAGCCATCACCCAGCCCAAAAAATAAAAACACTACAGGGCTAGGAAAATGGCATTAAGCGCAAAAACATTATTTCATACAAATTTGGGATTTTTTTTTCATTACTTAAATAAAAAAATAAACTATACATGTTTGGTATATGTGTACTTGTACTGACCTGGAGAATCATATTACCAGGTCAGTTTTACCATATAGTGAACATGGTAAATAAAAAACCCCAAAAACAAATTGCACTTTTTTTGCAATTTCACCACACTTGGTAATTTTTTCCTGTTTTCCAGTACACAATATGGTAACATCAATGGTGTCATTCAAAAACACAACTCATCCCACAAAAAACAAGCCCCCATGCGGCCATATTGACAGAAAAATAAAAAAGTTATGGCTCTGGGAAGAAGAGGAGATAAAAATGAAAACAAAAAAATGTCCATGGCGCAAAGGGGTTAAAGATGATAATTCTGGATCTTAAATGTTCACAGAAATCAGATTATGTATATAGGATGCATTACAAATTCCTGCAGCATCTCCTCAGTGGATTCTTACAGCCATGAAGCAGCTTCATAGTTATTGCTTTGTTGGTTTATTTCATTTCATTGATGTATCTAAATTTTCCTTCCTTGCTCAGTAGCTAAGATAATTGAAACGTGCGAAAAGGAGATTCTAAGTCGAAAGAAACATTCTGAGAATCACATTGTGATTTAGAAGCTGTTCCAATGTCAGATTTGCTTATACTGGCAACAGATTTCATGCGCGGATGAATCATAGTTCATTTTGGCTTCTCAAAATAAGACGACACATTTATTAACTCAGATGGTATTCATTTAGAGTGAATTTATGATTGAAAACATATTTAGAGTTACCGGTATGCTCCTTCTATCACTGTCATCACTGGGCCTGTGCTGTGGTTAAGAAAAGATTATGGCACAGGCTAAAATAGCAAATAACTTATTAGGCAAACTTGTCACTAAAGTGTGCCTGATATTACGTCATACGTCTATCCTCTAGTTATAGCTTTGTGTTTAGTACACAGCTCAATATCAACTACCGTATTTTTCGGACTATAAGACACTTTTTTCCTCCAAAATTTTGGAGGAAAATGGGGGATGCGTCTTATAGTCCAAATGTTGGGGGGGAGGGGGTATATATATGCTGTGTGGGGTGTGGGGGGAGCGGCAGCAGTGGAGGAGCACGGCACAGGAGGCAGCAGCCGCCTGCTGCAGCCTACACTGTCCCCGCTGCTAAAGAAAATGAATGGGGAGCACTGAATATTCATGCTCCTTAATAGCGGCACACAGTGTAGGGGTGAGGGGTGAATATTCATGCCCTTTAATAGAGGGCACACGCGATCACCTGGCAGCAGCAGGAGCCACGTTGCGGCTACGCTGTGTGCCGGCTATTAAGGAGCATGAAGTCACTGCTCCCTGCGCACACAGTACCGGCGTGGGGAGCAGTGACTACCGGCAGCTGATCTCTCCTTGTGAGCCGCGCATGGCAGTGACGCCATGCGCGGCTCACATGGGGACATCAGTGCGGGCAGACAGGACGCAGCGCTGGAGGAGAGAAGAAAGGTGAGTAGGAGTGTTTATTTTTTTTATGTGCAGCATTATGGGGATTAGGGGGGCCATGCATACCAGAATAAGGATGAGAGGGCATACATAACATGATAAAGGTGAGGGGGCCATATATACCAGGATAAGGCTGAGGGGGGCATACATAACAGGATAAAGATGAGGGGGCCATACATACCAGGATAGGGATTAGGAGTGCCATGCATACCAGGATAGGGATTAGGGGTGCCATGCATACAAGGACAGGGATGAGGGGTGCCATGCATATCAGAATAGGGATGAGGGGTGCCATGCATATCAGGATGGGGATTGCTGTGCCATGCTTACCTGGATAGGGATGAGGGGTGCCATGCATACCAGGATAGGGATGAGGGGTGCCATGCATACCAGGATAGGGATTAAGGGTGCCATGCATACCAGGATAGGGATGAGGGGTACCATGCATACCAGGATAGGGATTAGGGGTGCCATGCATACCAGGATAAGGATGAAGGGTGCCATGCATACCTGGACAAGGATGAGGGGTGCCATGCATACCAGGATGGAGGGCTTCCATGCATACCAGGATGGAGGGATGTCAGGCATACCAGGAAGTGGATGGGGGCCACGTATAAAAGGAAGGGGGGCATATATATCAGGATGGGGGATATTGTCAGAATTGGGGGACATTACCCCTATACCAGTGTCAGCAGAAGACGCCCTCCCCCTTAAAAGTGCATCGTGAACACATTTTTTACTTACATTTTTTTTTCTATTTTCCTCCTCTAAAACCTAGGTGCGTGTTATGGTCCGGTGCGTCTTATAGTCCAAAAAATACTGTACATTACCTCCCTTCACGCAACCATGGTGCTGAAGGTGTTGTCCACTTGAAAAAAAGACAATCTTTAGATGTGCTTAAAATATAAAAATATAATTTACTAATATACTAATTTTCCCATTCTTCTGATATTATTCCCGGTCTCTGGTGCCGGCAGCCCCACTTCTAGATTATGTTCAACATAGAAAAGAGTTTCTTGTGTTGTCATGTGGCCAGTGCTGTGTGTGAAGGGGATGGATTGGCTAGCTCATTTTAATAGCTATGCATCAGCCGAAAAAGAGGGGAGTTGGCTTAGCTATTGAAATGCCAGCATCCTTCACATATAGGACTGGCTAAGTGATAATGCAGGAAATTCCTTTCTATGGTGTGTATGTTGATTAGGAGCCATAAAATGAGCTTCCAAAGACCTTAGATGGGTTGTATATACTGTATATATATATATATATATATATATATATATATATATACAGACTTCTAAGGTGGCCAGCAATGAGTCCAGACCTGAATCCCATAGAACACCTGTGGAGAGATCTCAAAATGGCAGTTTGGAGAAGGCACCCTTCAAATATCAGGGCCCTGGAGCAGTTTGCCAAAGAAGAATGGTCTACAATTCCAGCAGAGCATTGTAAGAAACTCATTGATGGTTACCGGAAGCGGTTGTTCGCAGTTATTTTGGCTAAAGGTTGTGCAACCAAGTATTAGGCTGAGGGTGCCAATACTTTTGCCTGGCCCTTTTTTGGAGTTTTGTGTGAAATGATCAATGATTTGATTTTTGCTTCATTCTCTTTTGTGTTTTTTCCTTGCAAGCAAATTAAATGAAGAGAATAATACCAAATAATTTGTGATTGCAATCATTTTCAGGAAGAAATTGAGTATTGTCTGACAGAATTGCAGGGGTGCCAATACTTTTGGCCACCACTGTATAAGAGTTTGCTTAGTCTGTACTCCATGGTCTCTCAGTTCTTAGTTCTGTTTTTACTGAAACCATCCATGTTGTGATCCTGAAGACAATTGTAGCTGTATGACCCAAATATACAAGTTCATTCTCCTGCAATGAGAGACGATTGATGCTACTGAAAGCTGCAACAAATGGGATATTGTGAAAACTGTAAGAAAGTTCCATTTAATATAGCAAAAAGACAGCTGAGTTTCAATTTAATGTTACTGTTTACTTGGTCATCTCACAACTGGATTTAACTTTATGAATCCTTAGAGATTTTCTCAGATCCTTGTATTCCTGAGATGAACGATCTCAAGCTGCTGAATAAGGATGTGAGAACAGTCTTAAGTTTTCCAAATTTTAGTGAAGATTTTGGAGTGTAAACGTTCAGTTCATACAAGTTCAACTCAGATAAGACTCCTTTGCTGGAACATATTTCCATCTGATGATTAGATCTGAAAATTTATCAACCACACTTTGGCATAATATTATGCTGTCTGAAAGGAAAGTGAATATCATTGTACAAATACATGTGTCAGTAATTAAAAAGTTATTTTATGAGGCCTCCATAGATTGTGGTTACAGAAGCACTGTAATTTACCAAACCACAATTATATGTTCATCCTACAAAGAAGCAGAAAAGAGGACTTTGGATTTACAAAGTAGAGAAAGGCCCTGTAAAAGTGCACAATAGTCGGTGGAAGGTTGCCGAAGACTGACTTGCATAAACATGTCAGTCGGTCACATTTTTTGCAGTCTAAAATATCATTGTTGTAGGTAGGACAACTCCCTATTTAACCACTGTCCGATATTTGGTGTATGTCTTATGTCAGGTCTCTGTGTATGATGCGAGCTCAGGAGTTGAGCCAGCATCATACAGTGCAGTTGATGGCTGTGATACATAGCCAGTATCAGCTTCTAACAGCAGTGAGCAGAGTTCAGTCCTTTAAAGCCACTATCATTCTCTGAAAGCGGCATTTAAAGCACGCTGTCTTGATATGGAAGCTTGGCGAGGGGTTTCTGTAGCAGCCGAAGGCCTGCAGAAGGCCATTGTTCTGCCATTATGGTGTTCTTGTGAAGACTGGTTAGACTTCATCGGAGACTGTGATTTTTTCTGTGGCACTGCAGTATAAACAGCGGGTGAAATAAGAATTGAACACGTCATCAATTTTCTAAGTACATACACTGCTCAAAAAAATAAAGGGAACACTCAAATAACACATCCTGGACCTGAATGAATGAAATATTCTCATTGAATACTTTGTTCTGTACAAAGTTGAATGTGCTGACAACAAAATCACACAAAAATCATCAAGGAAATCAGATTTATTAACCAATGGAGGCCTGGATTTGGAGTCACCCCCAAAATTAAAGTGGAAAAACACACTACAGTCTGATCCAACTTTGATGTAATGTCCTTAAAACAAGTCACAATGAGGCTCAGTATTGTGTGTGGCCTCCACGTGCCTGTATGATCTCCCTACAACGCCTGGGCATGCTTCGGATGAGGTTGCGGATGGTCTCCTGTGGGATCTCCTCCCAGACCTGGACTAAAGCATCCACCAACTCCTGGACAGTCTGTGGTGCAATGTGACGTTGGTGGATGGAGCGAGACATGATGTCCCAGATGTGCTCAATCGGATTCAGGTCTGGGGAACGGGCGGGCCAGTCCATAGCTTCAATGCCTTCATCTTGCAGGAACTGCTGACACACTCCAGCCACATGAGGTCTGGCATTGTCCTGCATTAGGAGGAACCCAGCGCCAACCGCACCAGCATATGGTCTCACAAGGGGTCTGAAGATCTCATCTCGGTACCTAATGGCAGTCAGGCTACCTCTGGCGAGCACATGGAGGGCTGTGCGGCCCTCCAAAGAAATGCCACCCTCCACCATTACTGCCCAACTGCCCAACCGGTCATGCTGAAGGATGTTGCAGGCAGCAGATCGCTCTCCACGGCGCCTCCAGACTCTGTCATGTCTGTCACGTGTGCTCAGTGTGACCCTGCTTTCATCTGTGAAGAGCACAGGGCGGCAGTGGCGACTTTGCCAATCCTGGTGTTCTGTGGCAAATGCCAAGCGTCCTGCACGGTGTTGGGCTGTGAGCACAACCCCCATCTGTGGATGTCGGGCCCTCATACCACCTTCATGGAGTCGGTTTCTAACCGTTTGTGCAGAGACATGCACATTTGTGGCCTGCTGGAGGTCATTTTGCAGGGCTCTGACAGTGCTCCTCCTGTTCCTCCTTGCACAAAGGCGGAGGTATCGGTCCTGCTGCTGGGATGTTGCCCTCCTACAGCCCCCTCCATGTCTCCTGGTGTACTGGCCTGTCTCCTGGTAGAGCCTCCAGCCTCTGGACACTACGCTGACAGACACAGCAAACCTTCTTGCCACAGATCGCATTGATGTGTCATCCCGGATGAGCTACACTACATGGGCAACTTCTATGGGTTGTAGAGTCCGTCTCATGCTACCATGAATGTGAAAGCACAACCAACATTCAAAAGTGACCAAAACATCAGCCAGAAAGCTTTGATACTGAGATGTGGTCTGAGGTCACCACCTGCGGGACCACTCCTTTACTGAGTGTGTCTTGATAATTGCCAATAATTTCCATCTATTGTCTATTCCATTTGCACAACAGCATGTGAAATTGATTGTCAATCAGTGTTGCTTCCTAAGTGGACAGTTTGATTTCACAGAAGTTTGATTTACTTGAGTCATATTCTGTTGTTTAAGTGTTCCCTTTATTTATATGAGCAGTGTATATTTCTAGAGGTGCTATTGACATGAAATTCTGTCCATAGAATAGATGTCCATAAATTAAGTTATGTGTAATAATGAGATATGACACAAGTATTGAACACATGAAGAAAGAAAGGTGCAAAAAGCCATGGAAATTCATAACACCAACTGAAATCTATCTGACGCGCCCCTGGGCCTGCTGTGTCGCGCAGCGTCTCGCGCACGGGGGCTTACCCGGAACCGGATCAGATGAGGGTTGTAGTCTCCGAGTGGCGGGGACCCGGTCCGTGCCCAGGGAGTCAACTCAGTGTGTGGCAGTCTTGATAGATGTTATTTGAGTGTCGACTACGCCACCCGTTGATTTGCAGCTATGGAGCTGCCGCTGCAGGGCAGACCGCTGAGGCCGGTATAGAATTGTGCAGCGTGATAGTATAACCCCCAACGGGAGGGGTATGGCCTCAGGGCAGCCGACGTGGAAGATGAGGGTAGCAGGAACCACTCAGAGACGGTGCGGTGTAATTCAGGGTCTTTACTGGTAACAACGATAGACCCTCCCGGAGTACTTGCTAGTAGTGTTGAGCCACCCCCGTAGTGTTCGAGTTCGGTTCGGTTCCTCGAACACCCGTGTGTTCGCCGAACTGTTCGTTGAACTGTTCGTCGAACACCTTCGAACACCGTTAAAACCAATGGCAGGCAAACAAAAACACATAGAAACACATAGAAAACACCTTCAAAGGTGTCCAAAAGCTGACAAACTGCTCAGAAGACATAACTAACACATGGAAAAGTGACAAGTACATATAGTCATGCGAAAATAAAAGAGGTGGAGGAGTAAAAGGAGGGGGAGACACAGATATAGGCATGTCATGCCCTTCTAAAATCCAAAAAGTGAGAAGCCGACACGGCCAGTCCGCTCCTGCCCGTGCCACCTCCGTGTCGCCGGGTTTGTGCCAGAGCCGCGGTGAACCCTGACGGCCAGCCCCCCTCTCCCAATACTGGTGCCTGTCCGCTGGTGGGTCGAGCGAGCCCCCCTGTGGTGGAGGCAGCTCTAAGCTTTTTAATTTAAATTGTCTCTCTAATTTGAATGAATACACTTTAAATCCATTTACAAGGATCTATTGGAGGGCAAGTCTCATGCCAGCAGCCGCGGTAATTCCAGCTCCAGTAGCGTCCACTAAAGCTGCTGCAGTTAAAAAGCTTTTATAAGGATCGAGCTCGGCTGTCCACCGCAAGGCATCCTACTGCCAGTCCCAGCCCCTATGCCTTGGGGTGCCTCCTGATGCTCTTCACTAAGTATCCCATGGTCCCGAAGCATTTCCTTTGAAAAAATTAAGTGTCTAAACTACAGGTGGTGCAGCTTGCTTAACAGCCGGGATAATCCGCTCACTAGCAGACACTGCTACTAGGCACAAAGTATTTCCTGGGCTAGATGCAGTTAAAAATTTGTAATTAGATACTCTCGTTGGATGCTGAGAAAGCATTCCATAGAGTCTCCTGGCACGCCATATATGATTCTCTTAAAAAGCTTGGGGTAGGGGTCTAGGGGACCCTTTTATAGCCAAAATCACGGCCCTGTATCGCAATACGTCACCTAGGCTGAAGATAAATGGAACTGTAGCACCCTGAGGGCTCGGTTGCTACAGACGTATTGCACCTCACCCAGAGGTGTAATATCTCACTCTCAGGTAAGGATGGAGTGTGGATCAGGACCCGACACCTGCATGCATTACACCACATTGCCGTGGGGCAGGGCGACCAATATGCCCCTGAGATGGGCACGACAGTCCCTGTCCCTGGCTGGAGTGGGGGGAGGGAACACTGAGGAAGGGGAACCCTGTAGTGCAGGAGCAGGGAGGAAGCAGTTCCTGGGTGCATTGAGAAGGGAGTATAAAAGGTGGGCACCATCTTAGTTCAGTGCAGAGAAGTCTGAGCAGAAGTGGCAGGGAGCAGGGGCTCTGCATGAGCTCTGCTCCGGAGGCGGGCCTAGTAACAGAGGCCCAGGCCTGGAAGAGGGAGAAGGAAGGAAGAGGAGCGGAGAAGGCTCCAGGAACGAGGAATGAAGGGATCCCAGGGGTGCGGACGGGCGAGTCGCCACCGCACGCCCGAATCCACCTGCGTGGAGGGGTCAGGCCAAAGGGGGAGACCGGTCCCCGAACTAGTGGAGGCAGGAAACGACCCTCAGCTAGAAACCGGAGGCTCTGACATTTTATGTGGCGCAGCCCCTCGCTACACCCGCTAGGAAGGCACCACATAGGGTCAGGGAAACTGGCGCCAAGTTTACCAAGAGGAGGCCCGAGGCAGCCGGACAGAAGTGTTGGTAAGAAAGGCCAGACAAAGGACACACAAAGGGGGTCCTGTGAAGTGCTCCAAAGTTATCTGGGAGTTGTCTGAGCCCCTCACCTGGTGAGCACAGTACGACGTGGGCAGCCGTTACCTGCAGACGTGGTCTGGATAATAAGAACTGTGAGTAAAGGCCCTGAACTGCATCACTGACTCCGTGTCGTTACTGCTGCTGCCCTGCACCATCACCCCCATCCTCCGCATACACTGCCCTGAGGCTATACTCCTCCCGTGGGGAGTTATGCTACGCTCTGCTGCACCCACAACACCAGCCTCAGTGGTCTGCCCTGTAGCGGCGGTTCACTCTGACCGCAATCCACGGGTGGCGTAGTCGGACATTTAAACATGAAAACCACATAAATAGTTCCGCCACTGGTTTGACCGCCCTGAGCCACGGAACTGGGTCGCCGCCACGAAGACTACAACCACCAGCATCCACCAAAAAGGGTCCGGCTCCGGGTGTCCCAAGGCCCAGGGGGTGCGTCAGAACATTTTCATCACCTTTCACAATCACCAATGGGACAAGGCAGTGATGTCCTCTGTCCCCTCTCTTATACATCCTAGTGACGGAGCACCTGCTCTCATCAATTCGCCATAACCCCAATATTAGGTGGATTGAGGTGGGAGGCACCGAGTACAAGTGCTCTCTATTTGCTGATGATGTCCTAGTATATATCACTCAATCACATATATCCATCCATGCTGTTATGGCTGAAATAGATCACTTTGTTACATGGTAAAATTTTAAAATCAATGCAGCGAAGTCTGAGGCCCTCGATGTCTCCCTCCCCAAATCCATATAGGATTCCATCCAGTCCAACTTTCCCTTTGCCTGGCCCTCACAGGGTATCAAATACTTAGGAATTCCTATT
Source organism: Phyllobates terribilis (assembly GCF_046119375.1). Lineage (NCBI taxonomy): Eukaryota > Metazoa > Chordata > Amphibia > Anura > Dendrobatidae > Phyllobates > Phyllobates terribilis. Next base: position 258,080,550 of record NW_027362763.1, on the reverse strand, counting down.
CATAGAGACCTCTCCCATCTATGTTATCTTAATTTTGGGCCCTTTATTGAACAACTCCATACAGACCACGGTTGGCAAGTTAGAACTGTAAGATTCACTACGTGAACCACTGGTGTTTTGTGGAAAGGCACATGTACACTGCGTTCCAAATTATTATACAAAAAGTGTTTAGGAGTGATAAGGGAAGAATTTGTTTGTTTGTCAGTTAAACTCATTGATGGTGATGTGTGTCAGGGCTCTTTATATCACTGTAAGCAATTGCAGACACCTGTGCTAATTAGTTTGGCAGGTGTGTCCAATGAAAGGCAAGACTACTTAAGAAGGCTCTCTCACATTATTAAGCAGCCTACATTTTCTGCCAAAATGGGAAAGAAAAAGGATGTGTCGGCTGCTGAGAAGCAACAAATTGTGGAGTGTTTAGGTCAAGGCATGACTACAATCAACATTGTGCGATGATCAGGATGAAGTGTCTTGGCAATCAAGAAGTATGTAGCTGATTCACAGTACACACGTGTGCGTGCTGATAAGGGCAAATTGAGGACTCTTTCCTACAGGCAATTACGTCAGGTTGAAAGAGCAGCGGCAAAAAAGCCTTGTCATAGCAGCAGACAAGTTTTTGAAGCTGCTTGTGCCTCCAACGTCCCCCGAACAACAAGATGCAGGGTCCTTCAGAGGTTTGCAGCTGTGCATGCGCCATCCTGTCGACCTCCTCTATCCACTTCACACAAGCAGAAACGGCTCCAGTGGGCCAAACATTACATGAAGACTGATTTCAAAACTGTTTTGTTCACGGATGAGTGCCGTGCAGCGCTCGATGGTCCAGATGGATGGAGTGGAGGATGGCTGGTTGATGGACACCCCACGCAAACACGGCTACAGCGCCAACAAGGAGGAGGTGGAGTAATGTTTTGGGCTGGAATCATGGGGAGAGAGATTGTCGGCCCCTTTAGGATCCCTGAAGGCGCTAAAGATGAACTCCATAATGTATGTGGATTTTCTCAAACAGCACTTCCTGCCATGGTTCAAGAAGAAGAACCGTGTATTTCACAGCAAGATCATTTTTCTGCATGATAATGCACCATCTCATGCTGCACATAAAACATCTGCATCTCTGGCTGATATGGACATAAAAGGGGACAAACTTATGGTGTGACCCCCATGCTCCCCTGACCTCTACCCCATTCAGAACCTTTGGAGCATCATTAAAAGGAGTGTCTATGATGGCGGGAGGCAGTTCACATCTAAGCAACAGCTCTGGGAGGGTATTCTGTCCTCATGCAAAACAATTGAAGCAGAAACCATCCAAAACCTGACAAATTCAATGGACGAGAGAGTTCAGAAGCTCCTTTCGAACAAGGTGTCCTATGTGAAAATGTAACATCACCTAGAATAAAGTTTTGAGTTGAAAACTGTTTGATTTCAGTTTCTAACAACCTGCTAATGCTTATAATTTCAAAAATGACCATTTTTTTGGTCTTTATTAAAATGAAAAGGTTGATCGAAAAGTTTGGGGGATCTAAGAGTGTGGCAACCCAGTAGTCATGATTACTTCGAATTCTGACAATATGAGGGTCATGCTGCAGGTAGTGTAGCAAGAAGGCACTTATGTGCCTTGCGCATCTCGGAGCCCCAAAATTATTTTCCGGGCTAGATGCAGCTAAAAATTATTTTTAATTTTAAATCTGGTGAAGCTTTAGTATAGATGGCCTAATAGGATCAGTGCTGCACACTGCTACAAAGCCCAAATTATTTTCCAGTCAAGATACAGATAAACATGATTAGTAATTTGAAAGCTTAAAACGGTTGGTAGGGTGATTTTAACCAATCATCAAGCTTTTACTCTCCCCAGGATGACACAGGGGTAGAAAAGTCGTTTCGGATCCATGATTTGTTCATCTTTATGAACGTGAGTCTGTCTACATTATCAGTGGAGAGCCGCGTGCGCTTATCTGTCAGCACACCACCAGCAGCGCTGAACACACGTTCAGACAGAACGCTGGCTGCGGGGCATGACAAGATCTCCAAGGCGTAAGTGGCTAGCTCCGGCCATTTATCCAGATTGGAAGCCCAAAAAGAGCAAGGGTCCAGTGACACAGTCGTGGCTTCAATGTTTACTTGGAGATACTCCTGTACCATCGTCTCTAGGCGTTGACTATGTGTCAGACTTCTTGTCTCCTGTGGCCTTGCAAAGGATGGGCTAAAAAAGTGGTGAAATGATTCCGCAAAATTGATGTTACCAGCAGATACTGTGGTTCTGTTACGGTTTGAGTGCTGAACACTTGACGGTCCCACGGTTGGCAAGTTGGAACTGTGAGATTCACTACGTGCACCACTGGTATTTTGTGGAAAAGCACATGTAAGATTCTGCAACAGTCTCTGCTGATACTCCTGCATGCGTGCATCCCTTTCTATGGCAGGAATAATTTCTGCAAATTTACTTTTGTACCGGGGATCTAACAGTGTGGCAACCCAGTAGTCAGGATTATTTCTAATTCTCACAATTCGAGGGTCATGTTGCAGGTAGTGCAGCAAGAAGGCACTCATGTGTGTTGCGCATCCAGGAGCACCAAGTCCCTGTTGTGTTGGTGGCGAGGTAACAATCATGCTTCCTTCCTCTGTCCTCTCCCCCCAACCTCGCACAACAGAAATGTGATCAAGGTCTCCCTCATCTGATGAGTCTTCCATCAGTTCGTCCTCCACTTCTTCCTGGGCTCCTGCACCTTCCTCACTAGTTTGGCTGCTACCATGCGCCCTGGTAAAACCATCTCCCCCACCCTCACATGCCTGCCGCCTTGGTGCTGCCGACCATCTGGACCTTGCAGATGTTAGCCCTTCCGCATACAACTCCTCCTCCTCTACTTCCTCCACCTCCTCTTGTGCCACCACCTGACTCCGAATTCTGTTTAACATGTGCTCCAGCATGTAAATCACCGGAATAGTCATGCTGATAATGGCATCGTCAGCACTAAACATCTTCGTCGCCATTTCAAAACTGTGCAGAAGGGTGCATAGGTCCCTGATCTGAGACCACTCCTCCAGCGTGATTTGCCCCACCTCTGAATCTCGTTGGCCCAGGCTATACGTCAGAACGTATTGCACCAGGGCTTGTCGGTGCTGCCACAGTCGCTGCAACATGTGCAGAGTTGAATTCCACCGGGTAGGCACATCGCATTTTAGCCGGTGAAGTGGCAGGCCCAACGACTTCTGTAGAGATGTAAGTCGCTGAGCTGCGGGATGCGAACGGCGGAAGTGAGCACACAGCGACCGTGCCCTCTGCAGAAGGCCATCTAGTCTGGGATAGTGGGCTAAAAATTGCTGGACAACCAGGTTCAACACGTGAGCCATACAAGGCACGTGTGTGACATTGCCCCGGCGAAGGGCCGCACCTAGGTTTGCAGCATTGTCGCACACGGCCTTCCCTGGTTTCAGGTCCAGTGGAGACAACCATTCATGAAATTGGTTCTCCAGAGCTGACCACAACTCCTCAGCTGTGTGACTCACATTTCCCAGACATTTCAATGTAAAAACCGCCTGATGACGTTGAGCCCTACTGCCAGCATAGTAAGGAGGTGTGCAGGATCCCTTCTGCGCAGTTAGAAAGCTTGTGGCATGACCAGACAGGCTTTGGGTGCAGGTGGAAGACCGAGAGGAGGTTGAGGAGGCAGAAGCAGTGGAGGAACTTTGACATAAAGAGGATTGACGCACAACTCGTGGGGACGGCAAGACTTGGACAGCAGCCCCTTGTCCTGCTGTCACCATAGTTACCCAGTGCCCAGTCAGCGACATGTAACGCCCCTGTCCATGCCTACTCGTCCAAGTGTCTGTGGTGAAATGCACCCTGTCACACACAGAGTTTCTCAAAGAAGCGGTGATGTTGTGTGCGACATGCTGGTGGAGCGCAGGCACACCTTTCTTTGAGAAGTAGTGCCGACTGGGCATCTGGTACTGGGGCACTGCGACGGACATAAGGTCTCGAAAATCCTCTGTGTCCACCAGGCGGAAAGGCAGCATTTCTGTAGCCAAGAGCTTGCAGATGGTGAAATTCAACCTCTTAGCTTTCTCATAGCTAGGAGGAAATGGTCTTTTACTTGTCCACATCTGAGGGACCGAGGGCTGGCTATTGTGCTTAGACGGGGTTGATAAGGGTGTCCCCGGCAAACTGCCGGTCTGTGAGGAAGATGCAGGCGGACATGTTAGGTTGCCTTGATCCAAAGGTGGTGCTATCGATGTCGGACAGCGCTCAACACCAGCTGGTGTTACCACCTCCAAAGAAAATGATGACCTGCCAATCACGCTGGCTGTTGCGGGTAAAGAGGTGGCAGGTCTGCGCCCCAAAACAGGTGTGACTGCTGTCCCCCCAGTCACAGAGGATGAAGAGGCCGCGGATGCACAAGATATGGCAGACGATGATTGGCCCGGCCGGCTAGGCCGCATTGTAGCACACTGAGCTTCCCACTGCAACTTATGCTTCATGTCCATGTGCCGGTTCATACATGAAGTACTCAAACTATGTATTTTTTGGCCTCTACTTAGCTTTTGCTGACAAATGTTACAGATAACACGAGTTGGGTCATCTTTATCGATCTGAAAAAATGCCCAGGCTATGCAAGGCTTAGCACCCATGCGACCTGAAGAGCCACCACGACTTGTGGTGAGAGGCAGAGTTGTGTTTGAGGATGCAGTTGTTGACGTGCTTCCAGTACTACGTCTCTGTCCAGGAAGGCGCAACCTGACCTCGTCGTCACTAGCATCTTCCTCCACCTCCTCTGCTGACCTCATCTCTTGGCTGACTGTGGGTTGACAGTAAGTGGGATCTCCGACCTCATCATCATCACCCTGTGCGTTATCACACCCGTCGTCCTCAGAGCCAACCTGTTCCTGCCCTGACAAAAAACTAAAGTTGTCGCTCCAATCAGGTATTTGAGTCTTATCATCGTCTTCCTCATTGTCTCCACCAACAGGAGTTACAGTTTGGGAATGAGGGTCTACATTATGGTCAGAACCTTCTGCGTCTGGTCCTGGATCCGACTCATAAAGATTCTGGGCATCAGTGCAGATCATTTCCTCGTCTGGATTCACAGAAGCGCTGGAGTCGACCTCTGATTCCCAGGCTATAGTATGAGTAAACAGCTCTGCAGACTCAACCATCTGTTCTACCTCATACTCAGACGGGCAGCTGGAGATTTGGGAGCTGTGAGGAAGCAAGTGCGATTTGGGTGACACCTTTGAGGACTGGAGTATTTGTGATGTTGAAGTTGATGTGGAGGAGAGCCCACTTAAAGGAGCACTTGATATCCGTTGAAGCACCTGCTGTTTTTGTGCCTCATCTGGAATTTGTAGCGATTGGCGTGGCCGTAAGAAAGGGATCTTATCACATTGTCCGCTAAAAGAAGTAGACATTTTAGTTTGGCTGGAAGATGTTCTTTCTTCTGCAGATGTTACTGTTGCTTTAACACCTACCCCACGGACACAACCTTTTTTCCCCTTCCCAACACGCCTATTCCCCTTTCCACCAGCAGCAGGCCTTTTTCCACTCATTTTGGTGGTTAACTAATTCACAACTCTGGAGTTGTTTGCACAAAAAAACAATGGATGGTAACCGAGCAGAGCTGAGTGGCCAAACTGTGGTATTAGGCCAAAACTATTGGCTGGGTTAGATGCAGAAAAAAATTATTTTGAATTTGCAACCTGATGGAGGTCAGTATAGATGGACTAATACAAATAGTCCCACACACTGCTAGAAGCCCAAATATTTTTTCAGAGGTACTGTAGATGCAGATAAAAATTATTTTTAATTTGCAACCTGATGGAGGTCAGTATAGATGGACTAATAGACCAAGTCCCACACACTGCTAGAAGCCCAAATATTTTTTCAGAGCTAGATGCAGAAAAAAATTATTTTTAATTTGCAACCTGATGGAGGTCAGTATAGATGGACTAATAGACCAAGTCCCACACACTGCTAGAAGCCCAACTATTTTTTCAGAGCTAGATGCAGAAAAAAATTATATTCAATTTGCAACCTGCTGGAGGTCAGTATAGAAGGACTAATAGAACAAGTCCCACACACTGCTAGAAGCCCAAATATTTTTTCAGAGCTAAATGAAGAAAAAAATTATTTTTAATTTGCAACCTGATGGAGGTCAGTATAGATGGACTAATAGACCAAGTCCCACACACTGCTAGAAGCCCAAATATTTTTTCAGAGCTAGATGCAGAAAAAAATTATTTTTAATTTGCAACCTGATGGAGGTCAGTATAGATGGACTAATAGACCAAGTCCCACACACCGCTAGAAGCCCAAATATTTTTTCAGAGCTAGATGCAGAAAAAAATTATTTTTAATTTGCAACCTGATGGAGGTCAGTATAGATGGACTAATAGACCAAGTCCCACACACTGCTAGAAGCCCAAATATTTTTTCAGAGCTAGATGCAGAAAAAAATTATTTTTAATTTGCAACCTGATGGAGGTCAGTATAGATGGACTAATAGACCAAGTCCCACACACCGCTAGAAGCCCAAATATTTTTTCAGAGCTAGATGCAGAAAAAAATTATTTTTAATTTGCAACCTGATGGAGGTCAGTATAGATGGACTAATAGACCAAGTCCCACACACTGCTAGAAGCCCAAATATTTTTTCAGAGCTAAATGAAGAAAAAAATTATTTTTAATTTGCAACCTGATGGAGGTCAGTATAGATGGACTAATAGACCAAGTCCCACACACTGCTAGAAGCCCAAATATTTTTTCAGAGCTAGATGCAGAAAAAAATTATTTTTAATTTGCAACCTGATGGAGGTCAGTATAGATGGACTAATAGACCAAGTCCCACACACTGCTAGAAGCCCAAATATTTTTTCAGAGCTAGATGCAGAAAAAAATTATTTTTAATTTGCAACCTGATGGAGGTCAGTATAGATGGACTAATAGACCAAGTCCCACACACCGCTAGAAGCCCAACTATTTTTTCAGAGCTAGATGCAGAAAAAAATTATATTCAATTTGCAACCTGCTGGAGGTCAGTATAGAAGGACTAATAGACCAAGTCCCACACACCGCTAGAAGCCCAACTATTTTTTCAGAGCTAGATGCAGAAAAAAATTATATTCAATTTGCAACCTGATGGAGGTCAGTATAGATGGACTAATAGAATGATGCTATGCCCAAAAGATTTTACTTCACTAGGTGCAGTAAAAAAATTGGTATTCTATACACAGGTGTTATATCTTGCAACACAGATAGGCTACTCCACTGACTAACACACTCTGCAATAGGCCAAAAAGGATTAGCTTTGCTAGATTCAGCCTAATGCTGTGAAAAAAACTTGCACAGCACTGGCACAGACCTGCCTGGCAAAAACTGATAGGAACTCATGTAACCTAGTCCTGAAAAGGACTGCAATTACAATTAGTCTTTACTCCCACAACCTATCTATTTAAGAGCACAGACCTCCCTGATAAAAGTCGTAGGAAATGCTGTAACCTAGTCCTTAAAAGGACTGCAATCACAACTATTCCCTACTCCCAAGCTATCTGTAGATTTGTGCGAAAATTGGCTTGAAATTAACAAGGTATAGCGCACACAGCAACAGCGGTGCCGTCTAACACGCAGCTGCAGCAGTGAGAAAATGGTGGCGACGGGGAAAATGGCTTGGTCTTATAGGGCAAGGACATGTGACATACACTGCCAATGACACATGCCCTTGCTTGTGTGAAAAAAAGCACTTTGCTCCGTGTGTGCGCTGCTGATAGGCTGACAGATTGCACCTCCCCACTGCAAATGCGGGAAAGAGAAAAAAAAATGGAGATCTTCATTGTTCCTGCAGAGATCCATCCCCTGCCCCTCCCCCCACCCCGCTGTACACTCAAACTGCGTATTAACATTAATTTTCATCATTACTGAGAAAAAATCCAGTTATGATTTTGGTGCACGAACAGTTATCGAACATAACCTCGAACAGCCGAATTTTTCTCAAATTGTTCGTGTTCGCCGAACGGCTCGAACACCGCCCAAAACAGCTCGAATTTGAGATTGGCAAACAGTTCGAGTAGAACAACGCTCATCTCTACTTGCTAGCGAACGGGGCCTGGTCAGTCCTTGAGCAGATGGGATCTCCCCTGGCCAGGCGGAGTTGTAGGCCTCCCAAACTGACTGTACTCTTCTGGCTACCTTGCTAGAAGCGGATATAAGTAGCCCACGTCCCTGAGTGTACCGTGTGGTGCTCACCCGTATGGCCGGTGACTCGGGGCCTTCTAATGGCTTCCGCTCCACGATGGCGGCGCTGGTCCCACGCGTGTGACCGTGCCTTCGGGTTTCTGGGCCTGAGGACCTGAAATCCCCTGCCGGTCGGCTTCTGCTGCTGGGTAAGAGTTAGTCCCCACAGCCTCGGACGCCGGGTCCGGTAAGAAAGCTTCTCAGTCAGGGCGAGCTCTGCAGCTGCCAGCCCCTGACTTGTAGTAGTATTGCTCCCACTGAGCTTCTGCTGTTTCTTCCTGTGACTGTTTCTTGTCTCTACTCTCCTTGACTGACTAACCCTGCTTCAGCCCCGGGTTTATATAGGGGAAGGTCTTTCCCTCCCAAGACTGGGCAGGAGGTGTGGCATGCACAGGATCCCTGACCAAAGGACCTCCCACCTGCTCTCAGACATAACATTACATTACTGTGGGAAACCAGACCCCTGGGGTGCCACATATCAGTAATTAGAAACCAAGCCTGCCTCTTAGTGAAAAATAATATTAGCTGGTTCAACTGATGGCCTATAAAAAGGTGTCTCATTACCAAGGTGCCATACAAGAAACATCCCATGATTGGTAAAACCAGAGAGCTGTTTCAAGACCTTCACAATATAATTGTTACAAAACATGCTGATAACATTGGTTACAGAAGAATTTCTAAACTACTGAAGGTTCCAGGGAGCACTGTCGAGGCCATAATCCAGAAGTGGAAAAAACATCATTTCACCATAAACCTGCCACGACCAGGTGCTCACTGCAAGATTTCAGACTAAGGAGTGAAAATAATTATTGGAAGAGTTATCCAAGAGCCAAGGACCACCTGTAAAGAGCTACAAAAAGACCTGGAATCAGCAGGTACAATTGTTTCAAAGAAAACTATAAGTATGCGAGCTTACAACACAAGACTCCATTGCTGAACAAAAATCATGTTCAAGCGCTCTTAAAGTTTGCTCATCAACATTTAGTCAAGCCTGTCTGTGGACAGGAGTCTTTTATACAGGTGGCTATGTAAGACAGCTGTCTTTAATGCAGGTAACGAGTTGATTAGGAGCGTCTAACTCAGGGGTCTCAAACACGCGGCCCGCGGGCCGCATGCGGCCCCTGAGGCTGCTTTATGCGGCCCGCAGGCACAGACCCCTTGATGATCCTGACCTTGTCCAGGAGGAGCCGCCGACAGCAGCGCTGCATTGCCGCACAGAGACTGTTTCCCAGCACTGCATTTCCAATGCCAGCCGCCGGCCAATCAGAGGCCAGCAGCTGATATCTGCGTGTCGGCGCAGCGAGTATGACGTCATTGCCATATGCAGATGTCAGCTGCTAGCCTCTGATTGGCCGGCGGCTGACATTGGAAATGCTGTGCTGGGAGACAGTCTCTGTGCGGCAATGCAGCGATGCTGTCGGCGGCTCCTCCTGGACCAGGTCGGGATCGTCAAGGGGTCGGACTCTGTGGTGCCTGCGGGCAACATCTGCAGGAAGGACGTCGAGGGAACGGAGGACAGGTGAGAATCATCTTTTTTTTCTATTTTATGTGTGTGAAGAACAGCACAGGGAAAACATAGCCACAGGATGGGGACCTGGATGGGGCACATAGCCACAAGATGGAGACCTGGATGGGGCACATAGCCACAGGATGGGGACCTGGATGGGGCACATAGCCACAGGACGGGGACCTGGATGGGGCACATAGCCACAAGAGGGGACCTGGATGGGGCACATAGCCACAAGAGGGGACCTGGATGGGGCACATAGCCACAAGAGGGGACCTGGATGGGGCACATAGCCACAAGAGGGGACCTGGATGGGGCACATAGCCACAAGAGGGGACCTGGATGGGGCACATAGCCACAAGAGGGGACCTGGATGGGGCACATAGCCACAAGATGGGGACCTGGATGAGGCACATTAGTACAAGATGGGCGCCAGGATAGGGAACATTGCCAAAAGATGGGGACCTGGATGGAGCACATAGACACAAGATGGGGACCTGGATCGGGAACATTGCCACAGGATGGGGATCTGGATGGGGCAAATAGCCACAGGATGGGGACCTGGATGGGGTACATAGCCACAAGATGGGGACCTGGATGGGGTACATAGCCACAAGATGGGGACCTGGATGGGACACATAGCCACAGGATGGGGACCTGGATGGGGCACATAGCCACAGGATGGGGACCTGGATGGGGTACATAGCCACAAGATGGAGACCTGGATGGGGTACATAGCCACAAGATGGTGACCTGGATGGGACACATAGCCACAGGATGGGGACCTGGATGGGGCACATAGCCACAGGATGGGGACCTGGATGGGGCACATAGCCACAGGATGGGGACCTGGATGGGGCACATTAGTACAAGATGGGGACTTGGATGGGGAACATTACTGCAAGATGTTTTCCATTATTACTATATGATGCTAATTGTAAGACAATATTACTGTATGTGGCCAATTGGGGGAAATAAAATTGTAAAAAAAATAAAAAATAAAATAAAGTGTAGCACCCTGAGGATTCGGCTGCTACAGGGGTATTGCACCTCAACCCAGAGGTGTGATATTCCACTCCCGGGTAAGGAAGGAGTGTGGAACTGAGCTCAGATAGACTGCATGCACTACATACATCCCATTCCAGAGGAGCAGGCCGACGGTACTCCCACTTAGAAATGTGCAGGTACAACCGAGCCTGTTCCTGGCTGGAGTGGGAGGGGGGTGGTACATCCCATGTAGTGTAGGGGCAGATAGGGGGAGCAGTCTGGGTAGTGATAGGAGCTCATTGGGTGCTGGTCACCTGAGCTCACACATAGAGGGATATATAAGGAGGGCACCAACTTAGAATCAGGGTCAGACGCTGAGAACAAGTCAGTTGGAGAGGAGAGAGAAGGAAACAGCAGCCCTGGAGAGAGAGAGAGTGGAGCAGAGAAAGACCCAGAGGGGGAAGACTGAAGGGACCCAAGAACCCAAATTAGAGCACCGGGTGAGGAGTCAGCAAGAGGGTACCGGAACCCAAGCTGGTGGGGGCAAAGACATTCCCCAGCCAGAGACCGGAGACCGTGGGCAGTGTCTGTCACGGTCACCCACCACATTCACCCCGAAGGCACACCACATGAAGGGTCAGGGAACCCAGGGCCAAGGGTGTCCCAAAAGAAGGCCCGAGGGAGCTGGACCTAGGTGAATCACTGGTGGGGACGGCTGAAGAAAGGACAGAGGGAGAGCTCAGGGCCACGCTCTGGACTTGTTTGGGGGTTGGCTGGATCCAGGACCTGGTGGACGCAGCACGGCTCGGGTGGTCACTAGCAGCTGGAGTGACCGGAACATCAGCAGTAAGTAAACACCCTTAACTGCACAACCCGAGTCTGTCTTCATTGCCGGCTGCACCGCACCACCACAACCCCCATCCTCTGCGCCTGTCCCTTCTGAGGCTATACCCCTCCCGTTGGGGGTTATCCCACCAAGCTGCGCATCCACCATCAGCCTCAGCGGACCCTGCTGCAGCGGCGGCCACAGTGACCGCATTACAACGGGTGGCGTAGTCGACACAAAAGAACTTTAGTAACATCTGTAAAGCTGCCACATAACACTGAGCTTGACGCCCTGGGCACGGGACCGGGTCACAGCCGCTCGGAGACTACAACCCCCCCCCATCTGATCCGGTGCCGGGTATTCCCCTCAAAAAGGAATATGTCCCAGGGGGCGCGTCAACTTTGGCGTAGTCGGCAGGATTACGTGCCCGCAACACCCGGGTACTGCGTGCCTGAAGAAAAGTGCAAGTTTACCTCAGAAAGAAGACTCCTGCCGGTTCCGGAGGGTCCACGCCATCGGACTCCATCACCAGTCGTTTCCCGCCGATTGTCCGCCATTTCCAGCTTGTTCCCGCCATCTGCAGAGTTTCCCGCCACTGGGCGACGCTTCCCGCCAAAACCGCAGATTTCCCGCCTTGGAAGAGCAGCGGACGCCATTATGGGCGTGCCAAAGGAGGGCAAGAGGCCACCTCCCATCGTGGGCCAGGACAGAAAATGGCGCCAAAAGTGGAAACCGCCCCCACCAACAGAGACTGTGATGCTGGAGGTGTCTGTCAGCGTGAAAGAACTCCCCCTGGAGCTGACAGTCACCGAGTTGCCCCGGGACCGCCCTCTAAGTGGGAGGAGACGAAAGAGAAGAGAAAAGATGGGTGTCGCTTGGAGCAGTCTGGAGCGAGCGCACCCGGAGGCAAGAGGTCTAACAAGGAGTAGCGGAGGAGCTCACCCGGAGATGGAGAGAGAGCAGAACAGCACCGGCCCGCTGGCCAGGAGTCTGCTAGAGACCGAGGAAGGAGGGCAGAGCAGCACCGGCCCGCTGGCCAGGAGCCTGCCGGAAGCCGAGCAGAGCAGCACCGACCCGATGGTCAGGAGCCTGCTAGAGTCCACAACCCCGCTAGGTCTAGCGGAGATCCTAGCGCAGCTCCCCCGAGACCGGGAGTGTGCACAAACTGCTCTGGAGGGCCTCGCAAGGAGGATGGCCTGGGTACAGCGTGAGATACTGGCGGAGTGGAGCCGGGAGATGGCCCAGCAACCAGAGACCAGTCAACGGAGCACGCTACCCTGGAAGAGGAAGCAGACCGCCTCTGAGGATGGCGCAGGAGGACCCAAGGCCGGAGACGGCGCCGAGAAGGGAGCCGAACGCATGGAGGCAGGTAAAGGGGACGCCTATACCCCAAGCCGTGACACCGCTTACCTGCCCCAGCTCCCCGTCGCAGAGCCCGAAAGTCCCCCTGCTGTGCCCGTAGCCGCCATGTCACCGCTATGGACTAGGCCCCGACCGGAAGCCGCCGCAGCGACCCCTGTGACGTCACGCGCCTCAACCCGGAGCGTGACAAAGCAGGAAACACCACCAGCCTGGTCGCAAGGCCTAGTACCCCCGGGCGCCGCATCACCAACAGCGCCCCCTACCTCCGCGGAGCCTCTGGCCTAGCCGCAAGGCCAGGTAGCCCAGGGCGCCGCCGTCCTAACGGTGCCCTTCACCTTCCAGGTGCCCCAGGCCTGGCCGCAAGGCCTGGGCAACCCGGGCGCCATCACCACCGCGCCCGCGCCCGCAATACCAAGGGTGCCACACCTGGGGGAGGACCTCTTCAGCCAGCTCACATGGCCGGACGGGCAGCCCTTCATCTGGCCCGAAGGATACCATGAGCTGGGGCGGCAACAAAGACTAGGGCCCTTGTGTGAGCCCCTAATCCCGGCTCCGAAGCCCGTGACTCGGGTCTCGCCTCCTTTAGAAGAAGCCCAATTCGTGTGGGACCCCACGGGAGAAGATTTGATGGGGTTCACCGGAGAAACTCGGGCAGCCGCAGCTGAACGTACAGAGTGTTGCCGTCAACAGCTGGCAGAGTTTAAGAGAGAACGGGAGGAGAGGCGGGTCAGAGAACAACAGGCCCAAATCCAGAGCGCGGAGCAGAAGAGCCGGACTAGGAGGAACCCCCGTGCAGCGCATTGTCCCCGCACCATCGGGACAGTGATAAAGTTCAACCCGCAGCATGGGTGGGGCTTTATTCGGGACCGTAACAACCGCGGTGACGTTTTTGTGACCCGCAGAGACGTCGAGTCCCACCTGCCGGAAGGTCACAAAGGCCGTGACCTCTACGTCGGAGACGAGGTCACTTTCACCCGGCACAAGTGTGCCAAAGGACCTTACGCCCTCCACGTACACCGCTTGACGGAGGAGGAGTTGCGGTACGGAGAGGAGGAGCCAGAGGACCCGGACGGGTCTGAAGAAACATCATATCAAGAAAGAACAGGAGGAAGACGCCGTTGAGTGCGGCAGAGAAGGAGCTGTAAATAGTTACCCAATCGGGGTATATAGAAACTGAAACTGTTGCTGCTAAAATAGTCCCCGTTGGGACCAGGGAACTGTTTACCCGTTAACCCCTTCATCCTACAGGCTGAGGACTGTGAGCGGCCATTCCCTACCCTCTACCTGGCCGAGGACTGAGAGCGGCCAACTTCCAACTTCCCCTGTATATAGTTGCGCGTCCTAAAGCGCCCCCTACCGGTTTTATAAGAAAACCAGATTTTTCTAAGAGACTGTCGCACTTTTCCCGGACACACGTTGCACAGTGTCCGGAGGAGGAACCAGAGACAAGAGAAGTCTACGAGAATGTTTATATAAAAAGTTTTATATATATATAATGTTTATATGTTTTATATGTTCATATAAAAATTTTGTATGTTTTGGTGTTTTATGTCTTACAGCCCGAGGACGTGCTGTGATTTACCAGGGGGGAATGTAGCACCCTGAGGATTCGGCTGCTACAGGGGTATTGCACCTCAACCCAGAGGTGTGATATTCCACTCCCGGGTAAGGAAGGAGTGTGGAACTGAGCTCAGATAGACTGCATGCACTACATACATCCCATTCCAGAGGAGCAGGCCGACGGTACTCCCACTTAGAAATGTGCAGGTACAACCGAGCCTGTTCCTGGCTGGAGTGGGAGGGGGGTGGTACATCCCATGTAGTGTAGGGGCAGATAGGGGGAGCAGTCTGGGTAGTGATAGGAGCTCATTGGGTGCTGGTCACCTGAGCTCACACATAGAGGGATATATAAGGAGGGCACCAACTTAGAATCAGGGTCAGACGCTGAGAACAAGTCAGTTGGAGAGGAGAGAGAAGGAAACAGCAGCCCTGGAGAGAGAGAGAGTGGAGCAGAGAAAGACCCAGAGGGGGAAGACTGAAGGGACCCAAGAACCCAAATTAGAGCACCGGGTGAGGAGTCAGCAAGAGGGTACCGGAACCCAAGCTGGTGGGGGCAAAGACATTCCCCAGCCAGAGACCGGAGACCGTGGGCAGTGTCTGTCACGGTCACCCACCACATTCACCCCGAAGGCACACCACATGAAGGGTCAGGGAACCCAGGGCCAAGGGTGTCCCAAAAGAAGGCCCGAGGGAGCTGGACCTAGGTGAATCACTGGTGGGGACGGCTGAAGAAAGGACAGAGGGAGAGCTCAGGGCCACGCTCTGGACTTGTTTGGGGGTTGGCTGGATCCAGGACCTGGTGGACGCAGCACGGCTCGGGTGGTCACTAGCAGCTGGAGTGACCGGAACATCAGCAGTAAGTAAACACCCTTAACTGCACAACCCGAGTCTGTCTTCATTGCCGGCTGCACCGCACCACCACAACCCCCATCCTCTGCGCCTGTCCCCTCTGAGGCTATACCCCTCCCGTTGGGGGTTATCCCACCAAGCTGCGCATCCACCATCAGCCTCAGCGGACCCTGCTGCAGCGGCGGCCACAGTGACCGCATTACAACGGGTGGCGTAGTCGACACAAAAGAACTTTAGTAACATCTGTAAAGCTGCCACATAACACTGAGCTTGACGCCCTGGGCACGGGACCGGGTCACAGCCGCTCGGAGACTACAACCCCCCCCCATCTGATCCGGTGCCGGGTATTCCCCTCAAAAAGGAATATGTCCCAGGGGGCGCGTCAAAAGCATGAAAAAATATTGGGCACTAAAAATGCTGTTTTATATGTAAACTAAAGTAAACACAAAAAAGTGCACGTTTATTATCGCCACATCCATAACGACCCAAGCCATAAAAAATAAACACGGCAAAAATGTTCAAAAGGTGTATACAAAAAAAATGGTATCACTAAAAATGTCACATTGATCAAAGAATGCGGCCCCCCAAATTCAAATTTTTTCCATGTGCGGCCCATATACCCAGCCGAGTTTGAGACCCCTGGTCTAACTGGTCTGTAGGAGCCTGAACTCCTAATGGTTTGTAGTGGATCTGATCCGGTCCGTGCCCAGGGAGTCAGACTAAGTGGCGCTGTATTAGCGGTAGATGTGGGACGACTACGCCACCCGTTGAGTACAGCTAAGGAGCTGCTGCTGCAGGGCAGACCGCTGATGCCGGTGGTAGGATTGTGCAGCGTGATAGTATAATCCCCAACGGGAGGGGTATGGCCTCAGGGCAGCCGACGTGGATGATGGGGGTAGCAGGAACCACTCGGAGACGGTACGGTGTAGTTCAGGGTCTTTACTGGTGACAAAGATAGACCCTCCCGGAGTACTGGCTAGCGATTGGGGCCTGGTCAGTCCTTGAGCAGATGGGATCTCCCCTGGCCAGGCGGAGTTGTAGGCCTCCCAAACTAACGATACTCTTCCGGCTACCTTGCTAGAGGCGGGTATAAGTAGCCCACGTCCCTGAGTGTACCGTGTGGTTCTCACCCGTATGGCCGGTGACTCGGGGCCTTCTAGTAGCTTCCGCTCCACGACGGCGGTGCTGGTCCCACGCGTGTGACCGTGCCTTCGGGTTTCTGGGCCAGAGGACCTGCAATCCCCTGCCGGTCGGTTTCTGCTGCTGGATAGGAGTTAGTCCCCACAGCCTCGGACTCCGGGTCCGGTGATAACTTCTCAGTCAGGGCGAGCTCTGCAGCTGCCAGCCCCTGACTCCTTGTGGCACTGCTCCCACAGAGCTCCTGATGTTCTTTTCCTATATCTGCTTCTCTGTCTCTACTTCTTCTCTACTCACTAACCCTGCCTCAGCCCTAGGTTTATATAGGGGAAGTTCTTCCCCTCCCAGGACTGGGCAGGAGGTGTGGCATGCATAGGATCCCTGACCAAGAGACCACCCACCTGCTCTCAGACATAACATTGCTGTTACTGTGGAAACCAGACCCCTGGGGTGCCACAGATCAAATATTTATTTCTCACTGCAAAATACAAATAAATTTATCTAATTTATACAATGTGATTTTCTAGATTTTTTTTGGGGATATTCTATCTCTCAATGTTAAAATTAACCTACCCTTAAAATTATAGACTGTTCATGTATTTGTCAGTGGGCAAACTTACAAAAACAGCAAGGCATCAAATAATTATTTTCTTCACTGTATATACTGTATGCAGTCAAAATATTCGTAGTAACAATGGTACATCCCTTTACTGTATGAATCAGCCCATACTAAAGTGCCTTTAATGGGAGCTGATCACCTTGATTATATCATCAATTAGCCACACTTTAGGCCCTGGCCTAGGCAGAATAGAGGAACATGACGTCTCTGCAGCTCTATAGTACATTGCCGTAGGCACTCCATTAGATTCCATCGCATTTATATGGAATCTACGTCAATCGCAGACATACAAATTAAAGCCACTTTCTCACGACAGTATTTTGGAAAGAGATTGTCAAGGTTGCCTATGATAAAATTAATTAGTTCTATTAGGAAAGAATAATAACAGATTGTACATGCCTCGGCATATGGAATATACTTATTCAAAGGACTTGATGTTTGTCTGATCGCTTCACAAAATGAAAAAAGTCACATGAATGAAGATGCAGCAAACCCAGCAAACCATTGTTTTGTGACTGACAATCTGGGACTAGAGCAGTAATTAAAATTCATTCCATGCTGCAATTACACCAAATGTAACCAGAATACTCTCAAAAATTATTTCTTTAGATGAATATGTTAGATGGATACTCATCTGCATTCCCATTATAACAGAACATGTTTATTAATTTTAGTCTGGAAAGTATTGTCTTTTCATGACATTGAGATTTAACAAAAATTCAAGTAATGCAGAAATTTAGTATCTTATCAGCAATATATGGTATTTCCAATTACTGCTGTCCTCAGTAGCTTGTAATCAAGTCTGTCAAAGTGCTTTAACACAAAAAAAGGCTACCTCAGAGAGATTTTACACTAGCCACTCTGTCTAGCAGATCCCAGACTAACCCTGGATTTCACCCTTTAAAGGGAATCTGTCAACAGGATTTTGCTAAGTAAATTACAGGCATTGTCATGGTCACTTCCCCCGCCAAATGGGGCTGCGCGCTTCTGCATCATCACAGGCCTTATAAGTTCTGATGCTCCAGCTTGTACCTTCTATCCCAAGCTCTGGACAGACGCGCTCAACGCATGCGCTGCTTCGTGCTGGTGAAATTGTGGGTGGCAGTGTTTCCGTGGTGATGGAAGGGATGACAATGGTCCTCCCCTCATAGCACAGCGGCGCACTCTGGCCCAACCCTACACCTGGGCTGATTAACATGATATGCAGCGCGCCGATTTGCCAGCAGTTTTCTTGATCTCACTATACAGTATATACACCCACCTCTTAACCCTCAAGCAACGCCTCCTGATGAAGCCACGCAGGGGAAACACGCATTGAGGTGCCATTACTTCCCCTAATGTGTCTCCCACAAGGTCTCAGAGTACTGCTATTTCAGCCATATATACTTTATGATTTGTAGACATGGTGGACTTCCAGATTGCTTATGATCATACTCTGGCTATGTATAGCCATTAGTACATCTGGCTAGTTTAGATCAGTGGTCGGCAAACTTTTTTGCACCAGGGACCGGCTTTAAGCAAGACCAGTTTTCAATGGCCCGGTGGGGGTGGGGGCGGGGCTTTGGTCATATGTGGGTGGGGTTATGGAGGGGTGGAGCTTAGTGCATACTTATCATATAATTATGACATTTATAATGAGAATGTGATTCAACTTACCATAGGTTCAGAATGAGTGGGAGCACCAGGCTTGTTTCCCTGGATCAGTGGGAGCACTGGGCTTGTTTTCCTGCAACAAGACGGTCCCATCTAGGTCCCATCTGATGATGATGACCACTACTGCTGCTACTGGACACAGCCACTGCTGCTATGAATTTTCACTGTTATTTGCTTTTTTCACTTTAACCAGAAAATCTGCTGCTGGGCCGCACGACACCAGAACACAGCTACAGGAGTCATAAGGGTGGGACACCTGACGTCATATCTAGCTGCCCATTAGCATCCAGAGCCCCTCCCCCTCCAACTCGCAGCTAGCAGGAGGGGAAGGAGCGCTGGACACACATGACCTGCTTGTCCCTGCTCCTGCCTGAGCACATTCTGTGAGTAGGGCCGCATGGCTAATTATCTATTCACTGCCAGTCCCTCCTCCTCTTTTCTTATAGGCTACTGATCACATGCTGGCTTTCTCCCTGCTGATCCTCTACAACTGTCAGCGGCGCCGCGGACCGGCTGAAAAACCCCAACGGCCCGGTCCTGGTCCGCGGACTGGCGGTTGGGGACCTCTGGTTTAGATATGAATGTGATGTTCTGTTGCTGTCATTCTACTCCAATGCTGTACTAGAATTGTGTTACATACAGTTGTGCTAAAAAATTTACATACCCTGGCAAAATTTTTCCATTCTTGCCTTGTTTCAGAGAATATGAATGATAACCAAAAAACTTTATCTGTCATTGTCATTGATGTTAGAGGGGGCAATACACGGTATTAAGAACTGGGGTATGTGAACTTTTGATCAGGGTCATTTGGATGTTTTTGGTTGTCATTAAGATTTAAAAAGAGAAAACACAGTAGTTTGACAATAAATGGCTTCACACAACCAATAACCATGAGTGGAGAAAAAGTTTTTTGGTTATCATTCATATTCTCTGAACCAAGGCCAAGAAAGGTAAAATTCTGCCGGGGTATGTAAACTTTTGAGCACAACTGTATCTGTATGATTCTGCCCCTATATGGATGCTATCAGATATAATAATTATTTTTCTATGCATGCATCATTTTTACTAAACATCTAGTGTATCTGACATGGATCTCAATGGGAGATTTATGTATGGGGAGGTATTGTCTCTTTGCAGGTTTTAATTCCATCTCCGGCTATTTTTTAGCTACCTCTTTTCACCCAATTCCACTTTGTATTTTTGCTCTATATACTACCGTATATACTCGAGTATAAGC
The DNA here is from genome assembly GCF_046119375.1 of Phyllobates terribilis. Classification (NCBI taxonomy): domain Eukaryota; kingdom Metazoa; phylum Chordata; class Amphibia; order Anura; family Dendrobatidae; genus Phyllobates; species Phyllobates terribilis. The sequence continues at coordinate 258,060,595 of NW_027362763.1, read as the reverse complement.
CGACCCGAATATAAGCCGAGGCACCAAATTTTACCACAAAAAACAAGGAAAACTTATTGAATATAAGCCTAGGGTGCGAAATGCAGCAGCTACTGGTAAATTTCCCCATCCTGGTAAGTATTGCCCACTCATCACCAATCCTGGTATGCATGGCCCCCTCATCCCCAATTGAGAAGGCTACTACACAGTGTAGAGTGTGCTGTTCATGCTCCATTCACTGTTTACATCCAGCCGCTGCTAGACCAGAAACAGCCGATCGGTGGGGGCGCTGCTTTTTTGGTCCCCACAGATCTGATATTCATGACCTAACCCAGGATGGCAGGATCAGCTTCATCTGCCATTTTGTTTATGCTTGAAAAAGGCCGCTTGCTGGCCGAAAGGTTGCTTTTATGATGCATTTGCATTTTTTCATTTTCACAAGCAGGAGAAAATGGACCCCAAAATTTGTTGTGCAATTTTTCCTATGTACACAGATATCCCAAATGTGGTCGAAAACTACTTTTGATGCACAGTGCAAAGCTCAGAAGTGAAGAAGCACCATATTGAAGTTCAGATTTTGCTCGACTGGTTTGAGGGTGTCTTGTCACATTGGCAGAGCCCCTGAGGTGCCAGAACAGCAGACCCCCCATAAGACACCCCATTTTACAAACTACACCTCTCAATGAATTAATCTAGGGGACCAGTGAGCATATTAACACCACAGATGGGTCACAGAAGAGATAATCCTGCTCTCTACCTTCCCGGATCGCGCATACGAAGTGCCACCTCTGCTGACCCTCCATCTTCAGCAAGTTGACTCTGTCACCGGTTGCCAGTTCCAGGTACCAGCAGGTGCTCGGTCTCGACTGCTCTTTGGTCAAACAGGACGTTATGGCGGGTGCTAAATTCCTCTACTAACCCCTGCCTGTGCTGCGGGTCATAGGCGATGACTACTCCCTGGGAAGCCAGTTCACGGTACCTTGATGCTAGCGGACTCATGAGCATGTCACCAGCCCTAGTTCTGGATCATTGCTTCTTTGCTTCTGACCAATCAGGCCCCCTCAGGTCGCTCACCAGTTGCTGGATACTGGCTATTCCATCCTCGGTCCTCAGGAACCCCGGCAGTGATGGCCACAGTCTGGATTTCGGCCTTGGTGGCTCCATGTAGTCTGTCAGTTCTGGGCTAAAAGCTCCTGCCACCTCAGCTGTTGCACCAGCTTGTTTTGGTTCTGGTATTCCTCCGGTCACCCTCTCAGGAGTCTCACGTGTTTCAGCCATCACCTCACCTCGCTGTGTCTTTGCCTCCTTGTCGTCCATAAATGGCGTCACCTCTTCCGACTTCTGTGGCCTGTTTCGGCTCCGAATCTCCATGAGTGGAGCAGTCTCCGCCCATTCTCCATTGATTCACTGCAACGGGCGTGGTTTCTTTTTCTTTCGTCATTGGGTGCAGGTACTGCTCACCATGGGGTGGCCTCTCTGGACAAGCCTCTCCCTGGGCTGAACAGACTGTCACGTGGTTTCTCTTCGGGTACGCCCACGATGGGCGGGTACATCTAGCCATTTTGCGGCACTCACTGCCATCTTTGTCATCGGTGTCCAGTGCCATCATTGTTTTCACCTGATCCTTTCCGCAAGTTTTCTTGATGCATGGATCAATTCTGCCGACTACGTCAAGTGTAAAGTGTCCGAGAGCGGAAGTCTTGACCCAACTGCTGTCCAGTTGCGCTCTGGCACTTTACAGACAAGGGGTGTCCCAGTCTTAGTGTGCTGTAGGGTGTGGGGTGCATCACACTCACTTGTGGGCCACAGGCCTCCACTGTCTCCTGGTCTCCGTCCTCAGGAGCTGCCGCACACAATGCATGGGAAACCAAGGTCTTTGTAACAGTCAAACTTTTACTAAACAGTCCAAGTTTATCAGGTGGGCACAGGTGGGATAGGGCACAGCAATTCGCATTTCCTTCCTCCTTAGTACAACTCCTCTTCTGTTCTGTCACTTGTTCATTCTGGGCTTCACCCAAGCCCACTGATTCTGTCAGTCTAAGGGATTCCTTGTTGTCCACTCCGGCAGTGCACCCGGGACTGGCCACCAGCCCCCCATATCCACTGACCTCATGTCAGAAGATCAGGCCCACTCCTTGGCACCTGGCTCGAGCCCATTATACAGTACTGCATGGAGGGCTGTGTGAGGGTCACAGTTGGGGAATAATATGGTATTGGGGTCACCATACTTTTCCAGGAGAGTTGAAGTAGGGTATAGTATGGTCATCATACTGGAATGTGCAGGGTACTGTGTCACTGTTGTGGTATCATACAGTGTTTGGGGGGAACTTTTGTTGGCATCATACTTTATGGGTGCAATTAAAGGGGAATCTAGGGCTTCACTAGGAGGAAAATTACTTTGTAAAAGCTGTAAAGTTGTGAGATATGTTCTTCTGTGTCCCCACCAAATATAATTTTTTTGTTGAGGGGGCCCAATTAGAACTTCTGCAATGGGGCCCCATGATTTCTATGTACACCCCTGTCTCCAAGAGTTTCTGGACAACTTTGGTGTAATTGCTCGTGTATTTCCAAGAAAGTCCTTGACAAGGTCTTTGAATGCTAACTAAGCATTCTTTTAAAGTTCGGACATTGTCCCAATGAAATGTTCATCTTTAATGAGCTGCCGAATCTGGGGACCATTGAACACACCGGCCTTTATTTTTTCAAATGACAGGCTAGGAAATGCTTAAATGAGGTACTTGAAACAGCCTCTTTCAGTTGGCAAAAGTTTAACGATTTGCTTCATGAGACCCACTTTCTTGTACAGAGGTGGTAATACAATGTTCTTTCAGTCAACAAGTAGCTCTTGTAGAATGTTTGGATCACCAGGTTTGTGGTCATATCTTGAAGGCCAATTTCTCTCCACCCAGTGCTTCTCAAGAGCTCTGCTGTCAGAGAGCAAGGATACAAGAATTCAGCCCACCTCTTTTTAGCTGTCTTGGGCCACAACTCTACTTCTGGCTTCAGGCAGTATTCACTACTGCTGGACTCCCTTCGGTCAGGCTCACTTCTCAGTATCAAGGATCTTCTGGCCATACATGGGTGTCTCTGCCACTTTTTCTCCATTTATTTTTCAGCTTGCTACTGTGGCACCCTGCTGTTCACAGGTACCACAGGACCCAAAAGGGTGCATGGATGGACTTCTCCACAAGAGGCCCTCATTACAAACAAACACCTCCACCCTTCCACCTCATACCACCAGAGGGAGCCCGTTAGAGATATATATGGAGGGTGGAGCCAGGCAGTTGAGTTTTAGAGTGTGCTGCCACTGAGAGCAGTGAAGACGCAGCACGTCTGCTGCTGTGTTCTGAGGGCCCCGAGTGTGGATGAAGGAAAAGAGGAGAGGAGAGAGGAGTTGAGGGGGCAGAGGTGCATCATAGGCTCACCCCCGCGTATACAAACCGGACACCGGGTCCGCGCCTACAGGGTCCCTTTATACCCAGTAGGGATCACCGGCATACCAGGAGGACTACAAGTCCCTGGCCTACCTGAAGCTAAACCCATTACAGGACCAGGAACCATGAAGGCCCCGGCGTCCAGGGATAGTGGTTGCCAGAAAAAGGTCCTACTACCAAGCGACAGGTGAAGGAACAGCACGACACATAAGCTAGGCCCAGTTGCAGGCTGGCCAGGAGCTTAGAGAAAGGGAGACACGGACCAGGAGGCCCTATACCCGCTCACTGGGGAGAAGTCCTGAAGTGCACCCTTCCTACCGAGTACCCTGGACCGTACCTGACATCCGCACCAGTAAAGGTATTGAAGAGAAACCACTGTCTCTGTCAGTTACTCCTGCTGCGCCATCCCGACTGCACTACAAGCCCGAGCTTCACCACCCACCGTTAAACTCTACACTGCCCTGAGGCCCGCTCGACCTGTGGGGAGCTGTTCCATCCTAGCTGCCTATCAACTGCCTCAGAGGTCTGCAGCAGCGCTGGTACAAATTACCAGAAACCACAGGTGGCGTCACGATCAAACTACAAATCCCATATACAGTCATGGCCAAAAGTTTTGAGAATGACACCAAAATTATATTTTCACATGATCTGCTGGCCTCTGGTTTTTATTAGTGTTTGTCTGATGTTTATATCACATACAGAAATATAATTGCAATCATATTATGAGTACCAATAGGTTATATTGACAGTTAGAATGAGTTAATGCAGCAAGTCAATATTTGCAGTGTTGCCCCTTCTTCTTAAAGACCTCTGTAATTCTCCCTGGCATGCTCTCAATCAACTTTTGGACCAAATCCTGACTGATAGCAGTCCATTCTTGCATAATCAATGCTTGCATTTTGCCAGAATTTATTGGTTTTTGTTTGTCCACCCGTCTCTTGATGATTGACCACAAGTTCTCAATGGGATTAAGATCTGGGGAGTTTCCAGGCCATGGACCCAAAATCTCTATGTTTTGTTCCATGAGCCATTTAGTTATCACCTTTGCTTTATGGCAAGGTGCTCCATCATGCTGGAAAAGGCATTGTTGGGCGCCAAACTGCTCTTGGACGGTTGGGAGAAGTTGCTCTTGGAGGACATTCTGGTACCATTCTTTATTCATGGCTGTGTTTTTAGGCAAGACTGTGAGTGAGCCGATTCCCTTGGCTGAGAAGCAACCCCACACATGAATGGTTTCAAGATGCTTTACAGTTGGCATGAGACAAGACTGGTGGTAGCGCTCACCTCTTCTTCTCCGAATAAGCTGTTTTCCAGATGTCCCAAACAATCGAAAAGGGGATTCATCAGAGAAAATGACTTTGCCCCAGTCCTCAGCAGTCCACTCCCTGTACCTTTTGCAGAATATCAGTCGGTCCCTGATGTTTTTTCTGGAGAGAAGTGGCTTCTTTGCTGCCCTCCTTGAAACCAGCCCTTGCTCAAAGAGTCTCCGCCTCACAGTGCGTGCAGAAGCACTCACACCAGCCTGCTGCCATTCCTGAGCAAGCTCAGCACTGCTGGTAGTCCGATCCCGCAGCTGAAACAGTTTTGAGATACGGTCCTGGCGCTTGCTGCTCTTTCTTGGGCGCCCTGGAGCCTTTTTGACAACAATGGAAGCTCTCTCCTTGAAGTTCTTGATGATGCGATAGATTGTTGACTGAGGTGCAATCTTTGTAGCTGCGATACTCTTCCCTGTTAGGCCATTTTTGTGCAGTGCAATGATGGCTGCACGTGTTTCTTTAGAGATAACCATGGTTAACTGAGGAGAAACAATGATACCAAGAACCAGCCTCCTTTTAAAGTGTCCAGTGATGTCATTCTTACTTAATCATGACTGATTGATCGCCAGCCCTGTCCTCATCAACACCCACACCTGTGTTAATGGATCAATCACTAAAACGATGTTAGCTGCTCCTTTTAAGGCAGGACTGCAATGATGTTGAAATGTGTTTTGGGGGTTAAAGTTCATTTTCTGGGCAAATATTGACTTTGCAAGTACAGTAATTGCTGTTAAGCTGATCACTCTTTGACATTCAGGAGTATATGCAAATTGCCATTACAAAAAATGAAGCAGTAAACTTTGGAAAAATTACTATTTGTCTCATTCTCAATACTTTTGGCCATGACTGTAAACTATCCCCTTTTTGTTGACCGCCATGGGCCACGTTCCGGGCCAGCCACTGTGACATATTCCCCTCCAGCATCCATAGGCCCGGACACCGAGTACTCCACTGCCCTGGGGGCGCGTCACTACATCTGCAATCTTCCTACACACACACACACACATCAGCAAGCAACTCACTTTCTTATCGTCTTCACAACTACAACTAGTGACTGCTAACTCACTCTAAACAGAAAGCATTCCCTTTTGCACCCTAAACTCTTCCCCACTGAAGGCTGGCTAAGTGTTAACTCTTCCTTGCTCAGCTTACTTACTGGTAACGTTTTCTTCTGCAAAGCAGCCTAACAATCACATTTCTTCAATAAACGGAATAATTTGCAGTAATATCATATAAAAGCAATATATCATGCAGTACATCACAGATCAATCACAGTCATATACTCTAACCATACCTCCCAACTTTTACAGAACAGTAAGAGGGACATTATGTGTCACGCTACTTGCGACGTGGCAATTTTAGCTACATCCCCATGCCACACCAACTTACCATTTCTTTCTATCCTGGCAGGAGGAGATGTCAGAAGTGGCATAGTAGCAGTGAGGAACATTAAGCAGACACCTGGGACTGCAGGGCGTAGACCCAAATCCGGGACTGTCTCATTGTATCCTGAATGGTTGAGACCTATACATTTAGGTGTTCGCACCAAGCTACACAATAATATTTTTGCATTTTCTCTCTTATTTGATGTGTTTTTGGTGCAGATTGGAAGCAGCGTTTTAATGTGTTTTTTTTTTAAAGAACAGAAAAGCTTTGATCCTGCACTTAAAAAAGCAACTGTTATTTTTTACATGCGTTTTTTTTTCAGGCTCCCGATAAAGAAAAAAAAAACCCCAAACAGCTGAATACGGCAGCGTCTTTAGATGCACAGTGGGCTCAGTTTACATGAAATCACATCCACTTTGCTTGGACAGTTAAAAGCAGCAGAATTTATGCACGAAAAAACACAATAGGAAAAACGGAGCACTTAAGATATGTGTGAAGATGGCCTAAATGTCCAATCAAAGTGGATGTGATTTCATGAAAAGCTGCTGGTAAACTGTGCAAGTTTGGTGCATTTTTTCTCTATAACAGTCTGTGTGAATCCTGAAAAAAATGAGTGTAAAAAATGGTGCAGAATGGAAACTTTTCTGAAATACAAAAAATAATTAAAAACATAGCTTCAAATAGGCACCAAAAATGCATTAAATAAGCAGGAAAATGGATATGCAGCAAAAACTAAATAATCAGAGGATATGCAGCAAAAACTAAATAACCACTATGGTGTCATGTGGTGCGGACATCTGCAGAAAACGTGTGGAAAAAGGCAGCAGAAAAAATGCAGCATTTACGTGAATACAGCCTCAGTGTTCAAGTTTTAAGACATTTTTTATGTGTTTAATGGTGAAAAAAATCAATCGCGCCATTTTTTTACGCCATTTACCAATCACCGTAAATAATTTGGTCACTGTATTGTACGGTTTATTACGATTACAGTGACACATATGTTCTTGTTATTTGCTGATCTCTTATGTTTTGTTTTAAATTGTTTTTAGCTATGTTTTAGGTATTTTATATGAAGAAAAAATAATCTCTAACTTTTATTTTACCTGTATATACAGGTATATAGAGGTGTATCTCTATGTACCAGTACAATGTGCCTGTAATTTAGGAGAATACAGTGCACATTCAAGTAGAGAAAATTCTCCTAAGTTAGTCAGTCAATCCAAATTTCCACATATATTAAGGGGTGTTAACTGGAAAGACGTCTTTAATTAACTGCATGCACTGTACCATTGGAGGCAGGATTTTCTTGGGATGATATGGATATACAGCTAATTAAAGACATCTTTCCAGCTCTCACCCCTTAATATACAGTATGTAAAAAATTGGAGTGACTGAACATACTATATATGTTAAAAGGATATTCCAAATTCATATGATTCATGACATAATTACAAAACATGCCGTCAATTTCTAAAAGCTGAAACCTACACATATGTGGACAACTGGGGTAACAGAGGCTCCGGAGTCAGGGAATATGAGTATGGGTCCTAGAGGCGGGACATGAAAATCCAGTGAATTTTTAATCTAGAAATATTGTGGACAACCCTTTTAACCTTTGTGGTAAATGGGCATCAAGCTCTAGGAGTTCCTGATACATTTGCATAGACGACATCTAGGCTTCCACATTGGTAACAGCCTTTAAAAGTAAGTCACATATTATGGAAAGAATTATGGGAGTACATGGTTGTTGAAAGACAATTACCCATCATAGGAGATTTCCTGGCTACATAGGAGACAATTGTATTGAGGACTTGATGCAAAGTATAATCTTGGCATATCCGTGATTATATCTACTATATAATTGTCTTATCCCGTCTGTCTGTCTGTCTGTCTGTCCTGGAAATCCCGGGTCGCTGATTGGTCCGGCCGCGGCCAATCAGCGATGCGGCATTTCTGAAAAACATGGCGGCCGTTAGCGGCTCATGTGTGGCACGGAGGTCAGCAGCGATGCAGCCGGCTACTCGCAGCATAAGTCCCCTGACCGCAGGCGCCGCTGACCTACATGCGGCTATCGTCGGGAGATCAGCGGCTACGGCCGCTTATCTCCCGAGGACAAGTGTGACGCCCCTCCCCTCCTCTCCCCTCCTCTCCTCTCCCCTCTCCTCCCGTCCCTCCCCCCGCTCGATCAGGACCCCGGGACCCGGCGTCATACTTACCCCTCCCCTCCCCTCCTCTCCCCTCCTCTCCTCTCCTCTCCTCTCCCCTCCCCTCTCCTCCCGTCCCTCCCCCCGCTCGATCAGGACCCCGGCACCCGGCGTCATACTTACCCCTCCCCTCCCCTCCTCTCCCCTCCCCTCTCCTCTCCTCCCGACCCTCCCCTCTCCTCCCGTCCCTCCCCCCGCTCGATCAGGACCCCGGCACTGGCGTCATACTTACCCCTCCACGTGCCTCCGCAGCAGCTCCTGTGTCTTCCACTGATGCTCTGTGACGTCTCAGGTCAGAGGGCGCGGTGACGTCTTTACACCGCGCTCTCTCCTGACCGGTCACAGCGCACAACGTCAACATGCCGGCTACGCTGGAGTCCAGAGAAGCAGCTGAGAAGGAAAGTGAGTATTGGATTTTTTTTTGTATGGGGTCATAGGGGACCTGCATGGGGCACTATTGGGGGATGGATATACAGGGGATATGACTTCCTGCATGGGGCATTATATGGGGGGGAGAGGTGACATCCTACATGGGGCATTATATGGGTGGGAGAGGTGACATCCTACATGGGGCATTATATGGGGGAGAGGTGACATCCTGCATGGGGCATTATATGGGGGGAGAGTTCACATCCTGCATGGGGCATTATATGGGGGGAGAGGTCACATCCTACAAGGGGCATTATATGGGGGGAGAGGTCACATCCTACATGGGGCATTGTATGGGGGGAGAGGTGACATCCTGCATGGGGCATTATATGGGGGGAGAGGTGACATCCTACATGGGGCATTATATGGGGGGGAGAGGTGACATCCTGCATGGGGCATTATATGGGGGGAGAGGTGACATCCTGCATGGGGCATTATATGGGGGGGAGAGGTGACATCCTACATTGGGCATTATATGGGGGGGAGAGGTGACATCCTACATGGGGCATTATATGGGGAGAGGTGACATCCTGCATGGGGCATTATATGGGGGGAGAGGTCACATCCTGCATGGGGCATTATATGGGGGGAGAGGTCACATCCTACATGGGGCATTATATGGGGGAGAGGTGACATCCTGCATGGGGCATTATATACGGGGGATGTGACTTCCTGCATGGGGTATTATATACGGGGGATGTGACTTCCTGCATGGGGCATTATATGCGGGGGATGTGACTTCCTGCATGGGGCATTATAAAGGAGGGTCGGGAGACATATGCTAGAATACCTGATGCGTTAGAATCGGGCCACCATCTAGTATATATATATATATATATATATATATATATATATATATATATATATATATTGAAAACTGTAGGGCAGGCATAGGGAGCCTTTTTTTTGCCAAAGGGCCATTTGTATATTTAGGCTGTGTGCCCACTATGCGTTTTTTAAGCGTTTCAGCAGCGGCAATTCCGCAACAGAAACGCTTAAAAAACTCTTGGTAGAAGGCCTGCCATGTTCCCCAATGATAATCCGCATGTGCTGTGCACATGCTGGGGAAATTTCCTCAGCGGATTATCATTGCGGAAAACTCCGCAGCACTACCATTAATTTTGCAGATTCGCAGCGTTTTAGCCGCCATTGACTTGCATTGGACCGCATAACATCTGCATGACTACACGTGCACATGTGGATATTATGTGGTTCAATGCGCAGATGGTACCTGGGTCTTGAGAAGAGGAGACTCTCGTACAGACCCGGGTACCATAGTACCTGTAGTTAAAAAAGAATTAAAATAAAAAAAACCTTATACTCACCTTTCCAGTGCCCCCTGACGTCAGTTGTCAGATGATGGTCGTGTGACCATCACATGACTAAATTACGTCATAGAAGGTCCTTTTTAGAGCACCGGGAGCCGCCGAACATACCGGACGCATCGCTGAGGAGACCGGGGGCCAATTGAAGGTGAGTATAATGTTTATTTATTTTTTTTGTACTATTGATGCTGCATTTGCAGCACCGTAACTTGGTCACACTATATAAATCCATGCCGGTTGCATGGATTTATATAGTGTGACCAAGTTGTCAAGCACTTTTCCAAGTGATGCTAAAATCGCTTGCAAAGTGCTTGACAACCCGCATGTGGAAATGCATGTAAAAATGCTTCACTAACGCTTCTACCTGGCAGAAAAAACGCATGTAAAATCCGCATGCGTTTTTTCTGCTAGGCAGATGCAGAAACGCTCAGGAAAAATCCACAGCATTTCAGCATCGTGGGCACATAGCCTTATGCCATCATTTGAGGGATGTACAAAATCATCAACTTAAAAATGATTCTTCTATATTTGGTCAATCATTTAATTAACTCATCCCTAATGTGACGGCTGGAGCTGCTTCTCTTTGGTGAGACGATTTATGTTAGGAGGTACTGATGATGTTACTAACTACTCAGAACTGCTTTTGCAGGTTTGCGTAGGTCTGGAGCGAAGTCGACACTTTGTGATGATAAGTTTTGTAAAGAACTCGCCGCAGTAATTTGTTCCGAACACAGATGTGTACACTACATGTTTCCTCACAGTGGGAACTTCATCACAGCTCAAGTAGCATTTATAGCACTCAAGCAATGGAATGTCTGCTGTATAGACTTCACATAAGAGACACTGAAACTGCTGTATGCATCACATAAGATACACTGGGACTGGTGTATATACATCACATAACAGATACTAGGACTTGTGTATACATTGCATATGATTCACTGGGACTGATGTGTATACACCCAACAGGATAAACTGACACTTCTGTATGTACATCACATAGGAGACAATGTGACTGCTGCCTTCATCATAAGAAACGGGTGCACAGAGCGCACTAACTCCAATCACAACGAGCGTCCTGATGCTGGCACACACGAGCGCCGTGACATAATACTACATTGCCACTGCTACAGCTTTCAGCAGTGAACACTTTGTGCATGTCCTTTTTAGCAGACTGAAAAATAATTAAAGGGCCGGTGTCTGACAAAAGAAGATCTGCAGCCCAAGCATTGTGGTCACCAGGAATCTCCCTGGGTGCCGGAAAAAATTACATTGTAGATCATTTACGGCCCATGGGCCAGGAGTTCCGTACTCCTGCTGAAGGATGTGGAAAAGATTCTCTTGGTCTCTGTAATACAAGAGGTAAAATAGATGTGAAAAAACAGGATTATCTACATGTCATATTATGTAGATGTTCCACACATTGGGGCTGATTTCAAAACTGTTCACAAGTAAAACTGTCATCACAGACCTGCCTTTAGCTGTTTGAAATTTTTTTTACTTAGCTCTAATTGGTTGCTACTATGTCATGGGTGCACTGTCTGCGGAGTTGTGCATCTAATCTTATCATGTGTGATACAGTCTGCATGGCAATGTATCTAATCTTACCATGTATGATAAAATCCACATAGCCGTGTTTTGTTTATGGCTGCTTTGCTCAGATCTCTGTAAAGCTCAATGAGCAGCTCAGTGCCAACTAATAAAATCAGCATTGCCACCCATCTATAGTGACACTGACTCGCCCAGGAGGAATATAGGGGGACTCAGTACCCGGGCCTTGACCTTCTGTGGGATGTCACGGCAGTCGGCTCCCGGGCCCGTACCCTGGGGTCACTCTTTAAAAGGGGTTTGTTAACATTTTTTCTTGTGACGCCACCTGTGGTTTCTGGTAATAGTTACTAGCTCTGCTGCAGACCTCCGGGGGTGATGGGATGGCAGCTGGGATGTTTCTGTGTCACCAAGGGGGATATAGGGGACTCAGTACCCGGGCCTTTTACCTTGCTTAGGATGTCACGGCAGTCGGCTCCCAGGCCTGTACTCTGGGGTCTCTCTTGAAAAAGGGATTTTTAGTGTATAGTTTGTTTCGTGACACCACCTGTGGTTTCCGGTAATGGTTACCGGCGCTGCTGCAGATCTCCGGGGTGATGAAATGGCAGCTGGGATGTTTCTGCTCCCCACAGGCGGAGCGGACCCCCGGGGCAGAGTTGATGGAAGGGATGCAGGTGAAAGATGGCCAGGTCAAGGGGAATGACGGATACGCACACAGGGGGTTCGCTTCAGTACCTTTACTGGAGTAACGGCAGGTATGGTCCAGTGTACTTGCTAGGAAGGGTGCACTTCAGGACTTCTCCCCAGTGAGCAGGTATAAGGCCTCCTTATCCGTTACTCCCTCTCTCTAAGCTTCTAGCCAGCCTGAAACTTGGCCTAGCTTCTGTGTTGTGTTACTCTCTCACCTGCTTGGTAGTAGAGCCTTTCTTTGGCAACCACTATCCCTGGACGCCGGGGCCTTTGTGCTTTCTAGTCCGGTTATTGCTGGTAGCTTCAGGATGACCAAGGGTCTGGAAGCCTCCTGGTATGCCGGAAGTCCCTACTGGGTATAGAGGACCCTGTAGGCGCGAACCCGGTGTCCGGTTTGTGTCTTGGGGTGAGCCTATGATGCTCCTCTGACCCCTCAACTCCTCTCTCCTCTCCTTACTGCCTCCGGTCACACTCGGGGCCCTTAATCCAGCAGCAGATGTGCTGCGTCTTCACTGCTCTCAGTGGCAGCACACTCTCTGAACTCTCTCTCAGACTGGACTGAACTGCCTAACTCCACCCTCCATATATATACAATACAGACCAAAAGTTTGAACACATCTTCTCAGTTAAAGATTTTTCTGTATTTTCATGACTATGAAAATTGTACATTCACACTGAAGGCATCAAAACTATGAATTAACACATGTGGAATTATATACTTAACAAAAAAGTGTGAAACAACTCAAAATATGTCTTATATTCTAGGTTCTTCAAAGTAGCCACCTTTTGCTTTGATGACTGCTTTGCACACTCTTGGCATTCTGTTGATGAGCTTCAAGAGGTAGTCACCGGAAATGGTCTTCCAACAATCTTGAAGGAGTACCCAGAGATGCTTAGCACTTGTTGGCCCTTTTGCCTTCATTCTGCGGTCCAGCTCACCCCAAACCATCTCGATTGGGTTCAGGTCTGGTGACTGTGGAGGCCAGGTCATCTGGCGTAGCACCCCATCACTCTCCTTCTTGGTCAAATAGCTTTTACACAGCCTGGAGGTGTGTTTGGGGTCATTGTCCTGTTGAAAAATAAATGATGGTCCAACTAAATGCAAACCGGATGGAATAGCATGCCGCTGCAAGATGCTGTGGTAGCCATGCTGGTTCAGTATGCCTTCAATTTTGAATAAATCCCCAACAGTGTCACCAGCAAAGCACCCCCACACCATCACACCTCCTCCTCCATGCTTCACGGTGGGAACCAGGCATGTAGAGTCCATCCGTTCACCTTTTCTGCGACGCACAAAGACACGGTGGTTGGAACCAAAGATCTCAAATTTGGACTCATCAGACCAAAGCACAGATTTCCACTAGTCTAATGTCCATTCCTTGTGTTCTTTAGCCCAAACAAGTCTCTTCTGCTTGTTGCCTGTCCTTCGCAGTGGTTTCCTAGCAGCTATTTTACCATGAAGGCCTGCTGCACAAAGTCTCCTCTTAACAGTTGTTGAAGAGATGTGTCTGCTGCTAGAACTCTGTGTGGCATTGACCTGGTCTCTAATCTGAGCTGCTGTTAACCTGCGATTTCTGATGCTGGTGACTCAGATAAACTTATCCTCAGAAGCAGAGGTGATTCTGGGTCTTCCTTTCCTGGAGCAGTCCTCATGTGAGCCAGTTTCTTTGTAGCGCTTGATGATTTTTGCAACTGCACTTGGGGACACTTTCAAAGTTTTCCCAATTTTTCGCACTGACTGACCTTTATTTCTTAAAGTAATGATGGCCACTCGTTTTTCTTTACTTAGCTGCTTTTTTTCTTTTTTCTTGCCATAATACAAATTCTAACAGTCTATTCGGTAGGACTATCACCTGTGTATCCACCCGACTTCTGCACAACACAACTGATGGTCCCAACCCCATTTATAAGGCAAGAAATCCCACTTATTAAACCTGATAGGGCACACCTGTGAAGTGAAAACCATTTCCGGTGACTACCTCTTGAAGCTCATCAAGAGAATGCCAAGAGTGTGCAAAGCAGTCATCAAAGCAAAAGGTGGCTACTTTGAAGAACCTAGAATATAAGACATATTTTCAGCTGTTTCACACTTTTTTGTTAAGTATATAATTCCACATGTGTTAATTCATAGTTTTGATGCCTTCAGTGTGAATGTACAATTTTCATAGTCATGAAAATACAGAAAAAAATGTGAAGGTGTGTCCAAACTTTTGGTCTGTACTGTATATCCCTAACAGGGCTCCCTCTGGTGGTATGAGGTAGAAGGGTGGAGGTGTCTGCATGCAATGAGGGCCTCTTGTGGAGAAGTCCACCCATACACCCTTTTGGGTCCTGTGGTACCTGCGAACAGCAGGGTGCCACATTTCTGCTCCCCACAGGCGGAGCGAGCCCCCGGGGCAGAGTTGATAAGTGGGATGCAGGTGAGGGATGGCCCGGTCGGGTCAGGGGGAATGATGGACACGGACACCGGGGATTCGCTTCAGTACCTTTACTGGTGTAACTGCAGGTATGGTCCAGGGTACTTGCTAGGACGGGTGCACTTCAGGACTCTCCCCAGTGAGCGGGTTTAAGGCCTGCTGATCCGTTTCTTCCCCTCTCTAAGCTTCTGGTCCGCCTGGAACTTGGCCTAGCTTCTATGTTGTGTTGCTCTCTCACCTGACCGCTTGGTAGTAGGACTTTTCCTTGGCAACCACTATCCCTGGACGCCTTGGCCTTCGTGGTTCCTAGTCCTGTTACTGATGGTAGCTTCAGGATGACCAGGGGTCTGGAAGCCTCCTGGTATGCTGGTTGTCCCTACTGGGTGTAGAGAACCCTGTAGGCGCGGACCCGGTGTCCGGATTGTGTCTTGGGGTGAGCCTGTGATGCTCCTCTGACCCCTCAACTCCTCTCTCCTCTCCTCTTGCCTCGGCCACACTCGGGGCCCTCAACACACACAGCAGCTCACGTGCTGCTCTCAGACTGCTCTCTGACTAAAAACTCACTGTCTAACTCCACCTTCCATATATATATATCCCTAACAGGGCTCCCTCTAGTGGTCTGAGGTGGAAGGGTGGAGGTTTCTGTTTGTAGTGAGGGCCTCTTGTGGAGAAGTCCATCCATGCACCCTTTTTGGGTCCTGTGGTACCTGTAGTGGCAGGGTGCCACAACACTGTCCACATCTCAGTATCACATTGCAGTCACTAACAAAATGAGACTTTATTAATTATTCTTTTTATTACAGAACGACCCACAACCCTTGAATCCAAGGAAAAGTCCGTATGAAGATGAAAACAAAATTCCTCTTTGGCTCTTCTGCTGAGCTGTCTTTGCCAAGGTTATTACTGTACTTGTACTCGTAAAGTATTTGACCTTAAAGCTTGCCCTGTGCTTGAGGGCAAAGGGGGAAAAACCCTCTGATTTAGATCAAGAACCAGGCTCACAACCAGATCTGACAAATAAAGTTGAACCTGATGATGCAACTAAAACATCCACTCCTGAGAACAAAAACATCCAGGTAGAATTGAATACTTGTAAGGGACCAATTTGTATCTCTGTGATTGAGATGCAGGTGCAAGAGTCGAGGAGAACACCTATCCTGCCCAAATGACAAATGTCCTGGGCCATCTATGGCTCCTTCATTTCAGGATGCCAACAGACTCCTAAGTCTCCAAGTACAAAGTGGCATTTAGTAATACTGTCTGGGTCTGTAATATTCCTCATAACAGAGGAAAAAAGAACTTGAACTTCTAAACATCATACAGAGAGATTTCTGATCTTTAATTGAAACCAAAACCCAGAACTCCAGAGTCAAGACCAGAGGCCTAAAATGCCCAGAACACCACAGACCAGAGTCAAGAGGAGAAGATTTTCTGTATATGTTTAAGAGAAGATTGGAAGAAAAAAAACTACTCATGTCTCACTCATTCAGTACCATCACAAGTTTGAGTAACGCCTTCTGATGCCATCAACATCTCACCACCTTGACAACACTATTGGTTTAAGATATTCTTTCCATCAGCACACTTAATATTCATATGACGCGCCCCCTGGGGCTGTGGGGTACTCGGTAGCCAGGCCGGTCGGTTCTTTTGGGGTAGTCATGGCGGCAGTGACCCGGTCCCTGGCCCAGGGCGGTCAATAAAATAAAGAAAAGAGGGATAAAGTTTTGGGGAAAAAAAGTTTGTGACGCCACTCGTGGTATGCGGCTATAGGTGGCCGCCGCTGCTGTTCAGATCCACTGGGGCTGTTGGTGATGCAGCAGAGATATCTCAGCTCTCCATGGGTAGAGCTAGGCCCCAGGGCAGTTAAATGAGAGGTTTAGGATGTTGGTGTTGTGCAAGGCAGGTGACGCAGCAATTAAGTCAAGGACACAGCGAGGAACAGTCTTCAAGTATTTACTCACAGTTATTAAGATGCTCCAGGTTACAACTGCCAGATTATAACCGCCCGCCGAGTCCTGTGTCCTCTGGGGAAGTGATCCAGCCAGCTCTCAGATAACTTGGGTGCACTTGATTGGGATCCCCTTCTTGTGTACCTTCCCAGGTCTTCTCTCTGCGCTGGCTCTTGCCCTCCTGCCCTGCAGTGTCCCGAGCCAGTGGCTGCGGGCCTTGTTAGGCGACGTCTTTTCTGTCCCCTTTGTCCTATATAGCCACCTTTTCAGCGAAGGTGTGTGGTGTTTGGCTACGGCGCGTGAAGATACCGTAACCTTTGGTTTGCTAGCTGAGTCTTGCAGTCCTCCACTAGTCTGGGGCCGGTCCCCTACTGCGGCCTGATCCCTTCACGGTCAGTGTGAAGTCGTGCGCATGGGTGGACTTCTCACTTCCCGTACCCCTAGGATCCTCTCTCTCTCTGGAGCCCTCCTCACTACTCTGGTCTTCTCTCCTCACTCTCCTACTGGGCCTCTCTGACTGGGCCCCTCTCCTCCACGGTTCTCACTCACTGAACTCCTGCTCCAAGGACTGGAACCAGGAATGGCCCCGAACCCCCTCTAGATCTTTCTACCCTTCCTTTTATATTCTTCCTTCAGTGCTCCCCTAAACTACTTCCTCCACCCACCTCCTCTACTTAGTTCCACCTTCAGACAGGGAACGGGTCTGTGCTCTCCCTCAGGAGCTATCTGGACCCTCCCTCAGGAGTGGTGTAGTGTTGGATGTGAGTGTTTGGGCCCCGGGTAGTGCTCCCTCCTTACATGAGAGTGGGTACCACACCTCTGGATGAGATGCAGTACCTTTGTGGCAACTGGACCCACAGGGGCGCCACACATATCTTGTAGATGATGAGAAGCCTGAAGTTGAGACCTGTGAATAGCTGAATGCCGGAGGGTGATGAACTATTGATGGCCCACAGCCAGATGGTCATTACCTGTTGATGGTACACAGCCAGAAGGTGAAGAATTTTTGATGGCACGCAGCCAGGTCACTCACTGACAATAAGGGACCCTGGTGAATACCAATCATCTGGAGCATACCTACACTGATTATATAGTTAGTCCACCTCACCCTATACCATCAGGGAGGACACTTCCACCAGTGTCCACATGTCAACATTAACCTTCCATGCCTAATGCTGTAATACTGGAGGCATATAGACAGTAAAAACTCCATACAGGCATGGACAAACACTGCCATGGAAAAGGTGACATAAGCCTATGGCATACTCTCAACTTCCACACTCAGCAATAACACCACCTTCTCTACTCCGTTCTGTAAACCGAAAGAGAAATATCTAGACCAATAGGGTTCAAGTGAACTCCAACACTCAAAGATACACTCTTCTGGGCACCACCACCGAGCTCACCAAGATCATACGGTGAAATAGCTGATAAAAATGTGTGGCACAATGTGTTTTTCTCCTTTCTCACGTGGCACAATGTGAGGTTTCCAACTTTTAACTTGTCATGGCAATGTCCTCAGATAGTGAAAAATGATCATAATGAAAATCATCCAGATAGTGTGTATCTGATGTGATGTCCTTCTCATCCATAATGAAAGCTGATTCTATATTGGATTTCGCTAACAATGCCCGCACACCCTCTTTCCTAACCAGAAAAATTGCCCTATCAAGAGATGAATCTCCCCCTTTGAAATACAATCATTGACTGAGGCCCCAAAGGTAAGAAAGATGATGGATCCTCCTTTTTGGGTACCAATCCCAATGGTGATACTCTAAAATTTAGAAAAGAGGGCACCTGCCTTGCGACCCTAAGGATAATTCTTTCATAACTTTATCAATATCTAAAGTAACATTGTCAGAAACTAATTTAAGGCTAGAACATAACTGTAGAGATGATGAGGGTTTCAACAGAATGACAAAATCATCTTCAAAACCCCTCTTAAGAATTTTGGACTCCAGTTCTGGGGTACATCTACAGCCATTGCCGCAGTCGGCTAACTTCAGTAGGGTTCTCTTCTTGACCTGGGAATTTAGAAGGTATCTACTTCCAAAAGCATCTGTATGCTGAGTGGGCTTCACTACATGAGGAGTAGAAGCAGCAGTGACCCTCGTTGTACAGCAGCATGAACCAGTAGGCCTTTGCGCCGCAGTTCCAGACTGGGAACCGACTCTAGCATCATCTGAGTGGAAATGACTCTGTGGAATCTAAGCTAAAATAAATTGTACCCAGACTAGTGATGCGCGAACGTGCTCAGATAGGGGGTTATCCGAGCATGCTCGGGTGCTAACAGAGTATCTTCAGCATGATCGAAAACTATATTCGAGTCTCCACGGCTGCATGTCTCACGGCTCTTAGACAGCTGCAACACATTCAGGGATTGCCTGTTTGTTAAGCAATCCCTACATGTGTTGCAGCTGACTAACAGCTGCGAGACATGCAGCCACGGCGACTCGAACATAGTTTTTAAGCACGCCGAAGCTACACGGTTAGCACCCAAGCGTGCTCGGATAACCCCATTTTCCAGGCACGTTCGCGCATCGTTGATCCAGACATCAGTGGCTTTTGAAGCTAGACCAATTCATGGGCTGAATTGTTCATAACAACGCCAGAAGACTGCTCTACCTTTCAGAATGACTAGAAGAACAACTTGAAGCTTGCTCTGATATCTGGCGTGGGACTTAGGTATAACCATGCCACCTGTCAAATTCATCAAACATGCCAACGCATTCTTGATGCAGTGCACAGAAGCACACATCACTCAGAAGAAGTGTCAAATTCATTAAGTGGTGTGCACCTGTAACTGGACCCCAGATGCTAGTCGTGTGAGTGGGCCAACTTTTCCACGCCAGAACCAGTTACAGAAAGTTGGGTGTTGTGGGTGTGGATGTGCGATGTTACTCCCGAATATGATACCTCCATCGTCCATCTTGATGCACTTGGTGCGGTACCATTCCTTTTAACCCTTTCAATAAGGAAGCCAAGCCAACTTTTGCAATCAATGTCTTTTTATGCACCGTCAAACTGGTGAACAGGGAGTTACAGGTTATGCATTCTCCTTCGCCATCCATAAAATACAGTTTCAGTTTGCATTTTGTTCCCGCCAACAGGTACAGCAGAGAAATCGGGAGACATTTGGAATGCCTGCATTTTCCTAGGTGTAAGGTCATATGGGTCCAGGTGTGTTGCTAAGTCCCTCTTACTCTGTTTCTTTGCTTAGTCTAGTCCCAGGGGCTCAGTTCCCACAGTAGGGAGCTATCTTTTTCCCTTAAAGGTCCCCTTTTCTGCTGGACAGTACAATTTCTGGATTTGTAAGCCTTTTTCTTGCAGGGGGTTCCCACTTGCCTGTGATCTCCTGCCACCTCTGTAACTAGTCCCTCTTCATGCTGAGCCTTGTATATTCTACCACTGGTTCACATGTGCTCTCCCTTTTACCGCCTCTCCAATACTAACTCACACTTCCTTCCTATATCCCTAAAAACTCCCCACTGGTCCCCCTAGGAATCTGGAGCCAGCCTTGCAGTTAACCCTGCAGGAAATTGACACAGACCACGACTATAGCAATATATTATTATTATTTATTATTATAGCGCCATTTATTCCATGGCGCTTTACATGTGATAGGGGTATACATAGCAAAAACATTTACATAGTCTTAACAAAACGAGTCAGCGACTGGTACCGGAGGAGCGAGGACCCTGCCCGCGAGGGCTCACAGTCTACAAGGGATGAGTGAGGATACAGTAGGTGGGGGTAGAGGAGGTAATGCAGTAATGTGGTGGAGCGGTGGTTACTGTAGGTTGTAGGCTTGTCGGAAGAGGTAGGTCTTCAGGTTTCTTTTGAAGGTTTCCATGGTAGTCGAGAGTCTGATGTGTTGGGGTAGAGAGGAGATAAGAGGGGAGTAGAGAAGGAGATCTTGTGAGGATCGGAGGTTGCGTGCAGGTAAGTACTGGGAGACTAGGTCACAGATGTATGGAGGAGACAGGTTGTGGATGGCTTTGTATGCCATGGTTAAGGTTTTGAACTGGAGTCTCTGGGCAATGGGGAGCCAGTGAAGGGATTGACAGAGGGGGGAGGCTGGGGAATAGCGGGGGGACAGGTGGATTAGTCGAGCAGCAGAGTTTAGGATAGATTGGAGGGGCGCAAGAGTGTTGGAAGGGAGGCCACAGAGCAGGAGGTTGTAGTAGTCGAGGCGGGAGATGATGAGGGCATGCACTAGTGTTTTTGCAGAGTCTTTGCTGAGGAATGCACGGATCCAGGAGATATTTTTGAGTTGGAGTCGGCAGGAAGTGGAAAGGGCTTGGATATGTGGTTTGAAGGAAAGATCAGAGTCCAGGGTTACCCCAAGGCAGCGAGCTTGTGGGACTGGGGAGAGTGAACAGCCATTGACATTGATGGATAGGTCAGATGGGGGATATGAATGAAATGGTGGAAAGATGATGAACTCTGTTTTATCCAGATATAGCGATAATTACTTTTTAGAATGATTGAGTAAATAACAAAGCACATTTTTAACATTAACTCCAATGATATCTTCGTGGGAGGAACATAACGGCTTGTCCACACCTTGTTACACACCTTTTAATGAATTCAGAGCTTTCTCCAGCAAGACTGGTGTACACCTGACTTGATGAATTGGCCCTACTGTGTGCTGGTATAAGGGATTTTTAGATGCCATAAAGCATGGAATTATTTGTTTTTTTCCTTAGATTAATAAAGAAAATATAGCACATCTTTGTATAAAATCAAAAAACACTTAGTGGTTCAATAAAGGCCTATACACTTTGTATACACACCATATTACAGATCCGTACAACACAGAAGCTGTGCTAAGCTGTAACATGGACACATGTATGGGGCCTAAGGATGATGACATTATTTCCCTCTACTTTCATATACTGCAAATCCTATAATGCACAGCAGTATTATTAGCAGGAAAAATGGATGACAAATATCTTTATGTTGTAATAAACATTTTCACCACTAGGAGGCACTGTTCAGCTAAAATAAATGAAAACTATTTTCCTTACACTGTAATTGTTGCAAACTTGCCTGTGACTATATATATATCTGCATATGACGGATGTGCTGTATGGATTTACTAATGCATTATACAAAAATGAAATCATGACATTTACAGAATAAATTTCAATCACGTTCTGTTTACCTGTGCCTTAAAAGGACAGGATATTACCAAGTGGAATATGTCTACTGGGGAGAAAAACAAATGTCACTATTAAATATGTCCAAGCAGACTATAAAACGGTTCATATTTCTGGCTAAATGCCCTTATGATAATATTTCTCTGTGTGGCATTAACACTGGCCTGTTTACACATATCAAGAGCAAATATCCCCCGTATTATACTGCACAGTATACAGAAGGGAAAAGTCACAAATTACAGTCTTAAAAAAGCAAAGCCATTTCTAGGGGAGGGAAATTATATGGGAATACTGAAAATCTAAACTTAGTCTGTCCATGATGCAGCCAGAGTTTCACTATTGGGAGGTTTGTAGTTATAGGCAATGGTAAAAAATGCTTTGCATCCCATTGCTGTACATGGAGTTCAACGGAAAATGTGAAAACAATTTGTAATTCTTATTCAGCCAAACTGAAATTTTATTAATCATTTCCAAAGATTTTTATGTAGTACAGAGACTACAAAGTGCTGTCGATTGGTGGGGGCCGGGTCCTGAGACCTCCACTAATCACTCAAAACCCCAAGCTGAAGTGCACAGCTCCCGCATGAGCGTGTACATAGCTCAAAAAAGAAAAAAAACAAATGGTAGGGTGCAAACCTCAAAAATATTATTATGATGATTTTAGTAATTTAGTAAAGGATTAGTACAGTAGTACAAAGTAACATGACGTACTCTAACAAAAAGTTAGAAACACTTAAACAAAATCTGTCAGCTTGATTTGTAATGCAAAGTAAAGACATGGCTGTAATAGCCCTGTAATAGAGATTACATTGACACCTTTGGGTGGATATCTGCTTTGTTCTTCTTTAATCACCATTTGAAGTTTTCTGCTAATTAGATTTCGGTGCACAGGGGCCGGACTGTCCAGTTGGTCTTTTCCTCCCTGTCTGTGATTCCTTGTCCAATCTATCTGCCTCTGGTCTGTGAATGACAGGTCACTGCTGAGATTTCAAACAGTGGAGGCATGTCACCAAAAGACCGGAGGCAGGCAGAGGGGCCGGGGAATCACTGATAGGGAGGAGAAGACCCAGTGCACAGTCCAGCCCCTGAGCACTAAAATCTAATTAGCAGAAAACTTCAAATAAGAACAACAAAGTGGATTTCCTCACCAAATGTATAAGTTTAATCAGTAGTAAAGCAAAATTACAGCCATGTCTTTACTTTACATTACAAAATCATGCTGACAGTAAAAAATTTGACTTGAAGGGAGAGAGTCACACTTCATAGAAGCTACCTGAACTAGGCTGAATTTAGCCCATTTAAAGGCTTTTTTCTTCCCCATCTCAACTGTCCAGGGTCATAGTAGACGTCCCTGGACCCTTCGGTTGCAGACCGGTGCATAAGGGAGGCCGCCTCACTACCCGGTGAACCCGGACCTACCTGGAGGCCTGAAGCCGCGGCCTCTCCTCCCTGTGAGATCCGCGGCGTGCCCTTCTGTGACGACAGAGGAGCACTTGTGGCGAACTGTGGGGGTCCCGGCCTGCTGCTGCGGCTGTGGACTAAGACGGAGGCGTAGAGGCATACGGTGTGTGTCACCGCCACCCCCGTGCAGTGGAGACCGGCTCATGTGGAGACACTGAAGCAGGAGCTTCAAACTGACTACATCTCTACTAAATCTATTCAAAATAAGATAAACACTTCTCCCTTCCTCAGCATTTTTATCTAGCACCTACTGAGAGCCACAGATTTCTAACCCCGTAGAAAATCAATTGTTTTTCCACTGATTCACAGTAAAGGACAAAATTCTCTTTTGACATATAAAATCCCCAAGTTGAACTTTTTGTCCTTTATTAACAAGGAATAAGAGGAGCAACTTATAAGAAAAAGGAAAAAAAAAAAAGGGATTCATCTTTATTTGAAAAGCAATTCCTAATTTTACATCTAAACTCCATCCAGTGGACATTTGTAATATAACAGCTACTTTTCACTATTCACTTCAAGCGCCATCTTGGGGACCACAAGGACATTACAGTCTCAATCTATTACAATTACTGTTCACTCACTACTCTTGTGATATCTTCCAACTCTCGATGGCCATTTAATAACCAACCTTGGCCCCACATATTCAGTCTATCACTGGTCAATAGATAATTTGCTCTGGTGATTTCTCCATTTCTTATCATGTTGTAGCTACAGTCTACGAACTATGAATCTGTGAGTCTTCCGGTTCAGGTGCCGACCATGTGAGCTCTGATTAACCGTTCATGTTCACCCCCCCCTGTACATATACTACAGGCTCCTGATTCTTGATTCCTGCAGCTCAGTGATACTTCGAAACTTTCATACAGCTGAAGGCCTTCTTCAAACAATATCATTGGCCTATATGGACCGGTAGCTTCTCCGTAGCGGGCAAAAACAATCTACCTTTTCCAACCACTCTGACTTCTCCAATCTTCATAATATGGCTCCTACTTCTGACCAAGAGGAACATCCCGCCCAATCTGAGGATGGAGAGCATTTGCGTCAACCCCCCAAAATGCCCCGTAATTCTACTTCAAGGAAAGGGGAGACACAAATGGACCCTTCAGAACGAGCGGCTGAGGTCACTGCTAGACTATTACCCGAAATCAAATCAAATTATTTTACTTTTATTGCAGGAGATCTTTGGCTTCAGCTGGAATGGGCTTGACGGTAAGTAGAGTTTAATTTATAACATTAAAGAATTGTGTCTTTATTTCAATTAAAGGACTTTATTCTGGGTGTTTGTGCTTTTTTTTAACTTTCACTATGGGGTTAGTAGTGAGGGTGTCTTATAGACGCCTCTCCATTACTAACCTGGGCTTGATGTCAGCTGGCTGCCTAGCCTTTGTAAGCTATTAAAATAGGGGGGACCCCACGTCATTTTTTTTTGGGTCCCCCATTTTAACCCCTTTACAGCCCATGACATATTAATATGCGTCTGTGCCCTGGGACTTAAGAGCCTGACCCATATTAGTACGTCATCGCGATCGCGCGCGCACACAGGCTGTGCGGGTGCGATCGCCGCCGGGTGTCAGCTGATTGTCACAGCTGACACCCGGTACTATGTGCAGGGAGCGGTCCCGCACCGCTCCCGGTACATTAACCCCCGCAATGCTGCGATCGAAGTCGATCGCAGCATTGCGGTGGCAAGGGGAGGTGATCGCAATACTCACCTCCTCTTCTGGCCTCCAGCGCTGTCTGCCGCGGCTTCCCGGGTGTTTCCATGATGACCCGATGTTGTCATGACAACATCCGGGTCACCAGGCAGCAGGAACATTGTTTGGTCATGCGCAGTGCACGACCAAACAATCTTCTCACTGTTCCTCCCTGACTGCCTGCATGGCACAGGGATGGTGCTCCATCCCTATGCTATGCAGGCGATCAGAATAAAAAAAGTGAAAGTCCCAGAGTGGGACAAAGTAAAAAAGTGTAAAAACTGTCAGAAAGTGAAAAAAAAAAAAAAATTGTAAAAATATTTAAAAAAAAAAATAAAAAAAATAATCCTCCAAAATGCTGAATTGCCGGCTTTTCATGTTTCACTGTGAGCACTGTTCCCATCAATTTGGGCAATCACTGTAATGCCACAACCACCATGGCTGTGACATTACAGTGAGTGGCAGACAATCCCTGCATGATTGGTGCTCTAAATAGCGCCAAACATGCAGGACGGGGACCCGAGCTCCCGCCCAAGCATCTCGAAAGTACTTGGCGAGCTCCGAGCATCTCGAGTGCTGAGAAGCTCGGGCGAGTACCGAGCAGTGGCGCGCATGCTCGCTCGTCACTAATAGTGAACTATCCTCTGAACTGAAACAAGTCTACACTACATTTCTTCTTGACCCTTCCCCTTTAAATAAAACACTTTGGTCCCAAAAACAGTCTGAATTAAACGAATACGCAGATAAACTTATCCCAAAGAGAAGCATATTTTTATAGGTTTGGCAACAAATCAGGGAGGATGATGGCCAATTTAGCAAGAGGACTGAAAAAGCTTCAGGGAATTTTCCAACTAAGAAATACCAACGGGGTAATTCACACGAATCCTAAATCAATTAATGAGATCCTAGGCTCATTTTATAAGGACTTATATAAAAATCCAAAACAAGCCTTGCCCCTCTCTGATACACTCTTAGATAGGGTCAAATTACCTTTATTTTCAGAAGAACACAAATCGATATTAAATAAACATATCTCATTGGAAGAGATTACTAATACAATTTGAAATTTGAAACCAAACAAAGCTCCTGGACCTGATGGATACACTTCTGATTTCTTTAAATCCTTAAGGGAAGAGGTTTCCCCGTTATTAGTTTCGATCTTTAACAAAATAACTAATGGTGATCCCATTTTCCCTTCCGCAAATATGGCTTTTATCAAATTATTACTAAAACCAGACAAAGAGCCATTATCCCCTAATTCATACAGACCAATTTCCCTCATAAATATCGACATTAAGCTATTGTCTAAAATAATGGCTGACAGACTGGCCTCTATTTTACCTCACCTCATATCTCCTGTACAAGCAGGTTTTGTCAAAGGTCGCTCAGCCACGCTAAATATTAGGAAAGTACTGTTGGCGCTAGATAAAATCCACTCTACACCTAATTTAAAAGGTTCTCCAGCGATTGTCTCTCTAGACTCCGAAAAGGCCTTTGATAACATTAGTTTGGATTGGTTGTATAAGGTCTTAACTAAGATGTCGTTGTCAGGCCCCTTCTTTAATTATATACGCAATTTATATATGTCTCCAAAAGCTCAGGTGTATTCCTCGGGCTTTCTATCCACTCCCTTCCCTCTTGAGAAGGGAGCGAGACAAGGGTGCCCTTTGTCCCCCCTACAATTTAATAAGAAACCAATTCAGGTGGCATTTTTTGCAGACAATATCATTCTGTTTATATCTGATCCCATCCTGCATTTACCTCTAGTATTGGATTTACTTAAAAACTTTGGTACTTACTCTGGGTTTAAAATAAATGCTAAAAAATGCAAATTATTACCATTAGCTGAAAAAGGAATAAAACTTTATCCTAAAGGATCTTTTAACGATATTACAATAGCTCCCTCTCATATCACCTATTTGGGCATCAAAATAGGTCGCTTGCCATCCTCTTTGTACACGTTAAATTATCCCCCCCTCATCAAAAAAATCACTAATCAATTGAAGTCATGGCAGGATTTGCCCTTATCTTTTTTAGGCAGGGCACATTTGGTCAAGATGATCAGTACTTCTAAAATTATGTATCAACTCCAAACTTTACCATTGCTACTGAAACATTCTGATGTAACTACACTCAATAGGGCCTTCAGTCATTTTATCTGGAAGGGAAAACATCCTAGGATTAATCTAGACAAATGTATGTCATCCAAAGATGATGGTGGCATCAATTTTCCAAGCATCAGGAACTATAACCTTGCCTGCCTCTTTCGCTACATAATAGACTGGCTCCACAAAAGACATACAGTACAGACAAAAAGTTTGGACACACCTTCTCATTTAAATTTTTTTCTGTATTTTCATGACTATGAAAATTGTACATTCACACTGAAGGCATCAAAACTATGAATTAACACATGTGGAATAATATACTTAACAAAAAAGTGTGAAACAACTGAAAATATGTCTTATATTCTAGGTTCTTCAAAGTAGCCACCTTTTGCTTTGATGACTGCTTTGCACACTCTTGCCATTCTCTTGATGAGCTTCAAGAGGTAGTCACCGGAAACGGTTTTCACTTCACAGGTGTGCCCTGTCAGGTTTAATAAGTGGGATTTCTTGCCTTATAAATGGGGTTGGGACCATCAGTTGTGTTGTGCAGAAGTCAGGTGGATACACAGCTGATAGTCCTACCGAATAGACTGTTAGAATTTGTATTATGGCAAGAAAATGCAGCTAAGTAAATAAAAACGAGTGGCCATCATTACTTTAAGAAATGAAGGTCAGTCAGTCTGAAAAATTGGGAAAACTTTGAAAGTGTCCCCAAGTGCAGTTGCAAAAACCATCAAGCACTACAAAGAAAATGGCTCACATGAGGACCGCCCCATGAAAGGAAGACCAAGAGTCACCTCAGCTTCTGAGGATATGTTTATCTGAGTCACCAGCCTCAGAAATTGCAGGTTAACAGCAGCTCAGATTAGAGACCAGGTCAATGCCACCCAGAGTTCTAGCAGCAGACACATCTCTACAACAATTGTTAAGAGGAGACTTTGTGCAGCAGGCCTTCATGGTAAAATAGCTGCTAGGAAACCACTGCTAAGGACAGGCAACAAGCAGAAGAGACTTGTTTGGGCTAAAGAACACAAGGAATGGACATTAGACCAGTGGAAATCTGTGCTTTGGTCTGATGAGTCCAAATTTGAGATCTTTTGTTCCAACCACCATGTCTTTGTGCGACGCAGAAAAGATGAACGGATGGACTCTACATGCCTGGTTCCCACAGTGAAGCATGGAGGAGGAGGTGTGATGGTGTGGGGGTGCTTTGCTGGTGACAATGTTGGAGATTTATTCAAAATTGAAGGCATACTGAACCAGCATGGCTACCACAGCATCTTGCAGCGGCATGCTATTCCATCCAGTTTGCGTTTAGTTGGACCATCATTTATTTTTCAACAGGACAATGACTCCAAACACACCTCCAGGCTGTGTAAGGGCCAGTTGACCAAGAAGGAGAGTGATGGGGTGCTACGCCAGATGACCTGGCCTCCACAGTCACCAGACCTGAACCCAATCGAGATGTTTTGGGGTGAGCTGGACCGCAGAGTGAAGGCAAAAGGGCCAACAAGTGCTAAGCATCTCTGGGAACTCCTTCAAGATTGTTGGAAGACCATTTCCGGTGGCTACCTTTTGAAGCTCATCAAGAGAATGCCAAGAGTGTGCAAAGCAGTCATCAAAGCAAAAGGTGGCTACTTTGAAGAACCTAGAATATAAGACATATTTTCAGTTGTTTCACACTTTTTTGCTAAGTATATAATTCCACATGTGTTAAGTCATAGTTTTGATGCCTTCAGTGTGAATGTACAATTTTCATAGTCATGAAAATACAGAAAAATCTTTAAATGAGAAGGTGTGTCCAAACTTTTGGTCTGTACTGTACATACTCTGATTACTCTTTGGAATCAGACTATGCATAACCCTTTAATTTAACTGCACTTCTACACTCTCGCTATACTTCCCTACCCCTAGAAATAAAAAAATCAGTAACTTTTAAAGACCCCATTTCTGCTTGGAAAACGGTTAGGAAGAAATATGGCCTTTCTTCCAGAATTTCTAAGCACTTGCCACTTTGGCGGAATCCAGAATTTCCTCAGGGCATTGAAAACAAATTAATTTTCAAATAGCAGCAAGCGGGTATAGATAACATATCTCATCTCCTCCACCCAACCGATCAGAGATGGTTGACATACCCAGAGTGTATGGATAAATATGATCTACCTCTCCAACATGGCTTTCAATATGAACAAATCAGACTTTCCGTTATGTCAAACTTAAGGGATGTTACTTTCGAGACCTCCCAAAATGAATTGGACATCATTCTACTATCCCCAACGGGCACCCCCTCAATATCTAGTCTTTATACGGTTATGAAATCTAATTTGTTAAAGATACACCCTGACATTTTCTTTAAATATTGGAAGCAACAATTGGAAGACGTTGAAATTCCCACTAAGAGCAGATTAGGTTGGAAGGTATTTAGAAAATACATTATAAATGAAACATGGAGAGAAACTCAATATAAAATAATACATGGAGCCATATACGCCTTTAATATACCGAAAAAAGATCCATTATTGAATAGACTAATTGCATGCCCTAAATGTCATCATCCATACTCTGAACTTATGCACGGCCTATGGTCCTGCACCGATTCAACAGTATATTGGGATCAGGTTTCAGATTTGATGAATACTATATAGGGTCCAGAGTATACCCTCTCTCCATACTTAGCCCTACTACATTATTGGAGTAACCCAGAGAACCCCTAAAAATAACAAAAAAAAAAAAACAGTACTGCTCCATACTCTACTCTTCCTGGCAAAAAAACAGATACTCAAACATTGTCTAGACCCTAACATTCCCCCCATAGTAGAGCTGATAATCCAATTGAAACACTTTATGGGAGTAGAACAGCTAGATGCCCTCAGTAACAAGGAACAACGGGCTGGCAAATTTTTTGTCAAAATGGAGATAGTTTATTATAACGTGTTGCTCTCTGACTGAAAAAAACAAAATTGTCAAACCATTTACTTCTTCAGAATGGTATATTCTAGAGGATCTAAATAACAACTTAGGACTATTACGCGTAAACTAAAACATGGGAGATAATCAGTACGAATTATTTATATTTACTTAATTCCTTTTGTTGACAATGATGGCTGTAAGTTGTTAATACTTAATCTTTGTTTATTTGTTGTGCCAGCTAATCACAATTTATTGATTATACAATGTGCCTGATCTGCATACGTGCTCCTGATTAATGTTCATTTTGGCATTGTTCATATGTCTTTATATGTTTTTTCTTTTCTGAAAATCCTACTAAAAACGATGTTTGAAAAAAAAAAAAATCATGCTGACAGGTTGTCTTTAAAACCATATAAGATATTTAGCTAGTCACATAAATATAGTGTGAACTAAACACCTAGGCCTCTCACCAAAACAAGGTCATCCACTAAAATAATGGCTTGAAAACAAATGCAGACATACAACCAATCTCTGTAAAATGCTAAAAGCACAGTACTGAAGGCACAAAAAAAGTTTATAGTAGAGTACTGGAGGCAAAAATACATCTAAGCGTGCATTCACACATTGGACAGCACACATACCCACTGAGTAAGTTCTTAGTCTGATCTTCAACGTTGGATTAGAATAGGACGTGCTCCGAGTGTCATTGATCTCATTCTCAGATCAGTTATTTTCACAAATGTATGAATAGATCTCTATGAGTTTGAGTGCTGTCCAATAAAAATGGATGTGTGAATGATCCCTAATAAAAGCAAAAATATGTTTGCCAATATTTGGGTTTTCCTCTTTGCCATTCCTCTTGTTCTACTACCAGACCGTGTCCCACATATTTCATTTGGTGATGTTAGCATTGGATGATGCATTATTTGCTGTATTTGGTAATTCCATTTCTATTATTATGTATTTTTTTATGCTTTTTGCCTCCTGTCTAATCACTAGTTGGCTCAACTATATACATCTAACATCCATTTCTCTTGCAGAAGTTGGTTGTAGGTGTCTGTAATTGTTTTGTGGGGACTCGAGTCAAGGGAATATTTTAGTGGATGACCTTATTTTGGTGAGGGGCTTAAAGGGGTTGTCCCAAAAACAAAGTACATTTTAATCAATAGATCTAGGAATAATAATAATTTTCCCAATTGGATGTGTTAAAAATGTTCCTGTGCTGAGATAATCTTATGTGTCCCTGCTATGTCCTGTGTAATGACTGTGTCTTACTGTGCAAGAATATGATTGAATAAACCATAGCTCCTTGCCAGGGGAGGAAGCATAAGACAGTATACAGACCTTACAGTATGGGATCACAGCTTGTTCTTTCTGTGAAGTAAAAAATTACCTGCTTGTTTTATCACAGGAGTGAGTGTTTCAATGGCATCTCCAGCACTCTGAGTTCGTCATAAATCAAGTCAGTGACATTTGAACTCAAAGGCAGCTGGAGCTCCTACCTCAATGACTTGACTTATGATGAGCTCAGAGGACTGGAGACGAGGCAGAAACACTCGCTCATGTGATAAAACATGCAAGGCAAAGTTTTACCTCACAGAAAACAAAAGATGCAAGTCACTGCCATGTCATCTCTATAATCACTTAATCTTCCACTGGCCAGGAATTGTAATATGCGCTGACTATGTTCCTGCGCAGTCAAACACCGCCATTACACAGCACACAGCAGGGGCACATTTATAAGATTATCTCCACACAGGAACATTTTATTTAAACACATCTAATTGTGGAAGTTATCATTATTCCAAGATCTATTGATTAAAATGAACTTTCTTCGTGGGGAAAACCCCTATAAGGAGATTAGTTCACGCTGTATATGTATTTGACTAATTGGACATTTTATCTGGTTTTAAGTGTATCAGCTTTCTGATATGGCAAGTGAAATCATTATTATAGTATTTTTTGAGGTGTGCACATAGCTATTTGTGTTCTTTTTTACGTAGCTTTTTGGCCCTGCAATCACTATAAGTCATACTTCTTTTTTTTAAATGATAGTTTTTGAACACTTCTTTACTACTGCAATTTCTATTGATTTCTCCATATACATGAACCAGGGGCGAACACTGACAGCTTGGGGCCCCTGTGCAAGAAATGTTTTTGGGCCCCCCTCCTTTTATGTCAAACAAGCTACAGATATAATATATATATATTACATAATCTCCTCTTGTAGTGTACATTGCCGCCTCTTATTACATAGTGCCCTCTCTTGTTATGTACATAACCGTCGCTTACATATTGGATTCTCTGGTTATTTTTGTTATTAATAGCACCGTGTTCTTTATTACATACCGTCCTCTCTTGTTAGATGTAGAATGCAATGACTGCTGGCATGGGAAAGCTTCTTTTCTAATGGAGGAGGCTGATGGACTGGTCTTGTGGTCAGACGCTGCTCCATCAGCAGTTATTCAATATCTAACAAGAGAGGACGAAATAATAAAGGCAGGGCACTGTGATTAACGATAACGAGAATATGGTATGTAAGGGACAACACTGTACATAACAAAAGATGATACTATGTAATAATGAATGGTGCTCCACATAACAATAGAGAATGCTATATAATAAGGGATGGCGCCATACATTATTAGAGAAGATGGTACATAATAAGGGACGGTGTTATGTATAATATAAGATTGAAATTATAACAAGAGCGTACACAATATACTAATGGAATATGCGAATCATACTAAGGCTACATTCCTGTATCTGTGTGAAGTGTTGGTGTGTTGCCTGATTTTTCTCACGGACAGCACCCAGACCCATTGAATATGTTCTCAAAATCAGATTAGAAATGGACATTCTCTGAGTCTCACAGATCTCATTCACGGATTTGTGATTTTCACAGATATGTGAATGGATCTGTAAAACTCTGAGCCCATGTGTCATCTGATAAAACAGCTCACAGACATATAACACGATAGTGAGAATGTGGCCTTAGGGAGGTCATTTTAAAATAACAAAATTACTCCAAGTCACACAGTATAAAGAATAAATAATTACATCCAGGTACTTCGTCTTGTCTGATTAGAGTAGTTTTTTGTTGTTTCTTTTCTATCTGGTCAGACCGTCATGTTGACATCTCCCAGCTACAACTTGTCTTGTCACGATGATCACTGCAGCCCTAAAAATAACAAGTTCACATATATTGTATATATACATTTGTCTCTCGAATAAAAAATCCCCAGCACTGCGTCCCTGACTACAACTATGTACTCCACAATTAATAAACTATTAGCCACGTACCATTGAAAATATAAACTGATAAGCCAGAGCTGTGCCCCCCATTAACTATAATCTCCGCCTCCCAATAAATATCAATTAATCAGATTCTGTGACTCTCCCCCAATTCATTTGAAGGCTATGTGCACACATTGCAATTTTGTTGCGGAAGATAAGCAACGTTTTACAGTACAAGCAAAGTGAATGAGATTATAGGACTATATATATATATATATTTTTATTCAGCATAGGGGGTCCAAGGTCCAAATCTTGCACCGGGGCCCATCACACTCTAGTCACACCACTGGTTGAGCATGTACAGTCCTGCTCATCGTTATTGGCACCGATGGATTTCAAGTACATAATATGGAATATCTCCTGAAAAAAATGAATCAAGTGGAATATTTTTTTTGTATAGAGCACTCAAGTTCAATACAAAGAGCAAATGATAAGCAATAATTTAAAACCAAAAATAATGGGAGGGAAAAATAGAAAAAACTGGAGCTTGCTGTGACACTGGCATTGGCACCCTTTACATTAATTTAGTATGGAAACACATTTCACTCTCCTGTGGTAAATCACAAATAGATTCTCCCGTGTGACATGAATTAGCCAATGACTTCACTGTTTTAAAAAGCCACATGGTAGGCCCTGTTCCTTTGTGACAATGATGAAGACAAAGGAGCTATCTGAGGACATCAGAACTGCTACTATTAGCAAACACAAGATATCCAAAGGGTATAAGGCCATCTCCAAATACCCTGGTATCCCAGTTTCAACAGTGTGCAATGTTATTAAGAAATTTGCCAAGCATGGAACTGTCAAGAATCGCCCTGGATGTGGGGGAAAGGGGAAAATTGACAAGAGATGTCTTTGAAAGTTGGTGTGAATGGTTGAAAAAACACCATATCAAATATCCAAAGATCTGAAGACCAAACTGGAACAGTCTAGGGTCATGGTTTCAACAAGTACCATAAGCCACACACAAAGCAGAGCTTTATGGGTAAAGGACAATGAAGAAACCATTGCTGAAGAAAAGACATAAAAAGGAACGATTGATCTTTGCCAAAGAGTACCTTGACAAACCACAATCCTTCTGGGAAAATGTTCTGTGGACAGATGAAACAAAAATAGAGCTCTTTATTAGGGATGCCTTAATTGCTGCACATGCTATTTATTCTGCTTCTTCTTTGAAATTGCAACATGGAAGTTGAAAAACAATGTTTTATTGCTGTATTATTTTGGACCACTAATTAAAAAATCCTGAGGATATAACTTTGGTACATTTCCATTTTTTCTGAAGATATTGTACAGTTTATGAAAAAAACAAAGGGGTGCCAAAAATGGTGACCAGCACTGTATCTGCTTTCAATTAGTACAAGGGACTAGATTCCAGAAATCTCTGGAGGTGACTTAACGAAGAGGATGGGGCATTAAAATGTGATGTTTTTCTTTGCCCTGACATCAGAAATGGAGTTTTAATATACATCGTTTTCACAGTGCTAGAAATAAAGTGAATTTACAGAGCAGAAAAAAAACATTTATCCCCTCCCACAACACAATCACAGTAGCAATTAGCCAAAAGTGGTGGAGCAGTGGTAAACATTATTTCACCAAGCTTATATCTACCATCATATAACCATAAAGCTAATTGGTTAAAAATGCAGGGTTTTAATAAATGTAGCCTAAGTAAATATGTTACCAAAACTAATGTGCTCTCTTCATTACACAACACTAAACAATATTGCATTAAACAGCTCATCAATTGCAGCATGACACATGTTGTTTATACCGTCTAATGTGAATTCTGCAATATCCAGCATGTTGGATGCACCATTAGAACTAAGTCAAAGAATAGGTGAAAACATAAGTGCCATCAATCATTTGAAAAACTGTAATATCTCAGCAGCCTCCCAAGTGTATTTCATAACAGATCACAAGAGGAGTTTCAACTATTTTAAGATTATCGGAATTGAAATGTGAATAAACCAGTGAGAAACACAGATTAGTGCAAAAAACTGCTAGGCAGGGAAGCATTTTAGATTCATTCTGGAGTTGGACAAAAAATCCCCCAAAGGGTTAGACGGTCAGATCTAAATGATATTTATTAATTACGCTACCTGTCATGTATTTATCACGTAACATTCCATGCATTTATTTGTTCATATTCAAAATCTTTTATATGCAGATATGTTTGACATTATTTTTTCTAGAGTTTTCTCAGCTTTTTAACTCCATTATCTTAATTAAAGGGAACTTTTCAGAAGGTTTTTTCTACCTCATCTGAGAGCACCATGATGTAGGCAAAGAGACCCTGAAACCAACGATGTACCACTTAGTTTACTGGGTGCAACGGTTCTGACACAGAGTTTTTAGATTTAGTAAAGCAGCAGAGCTGAGAAAGCTAACCCCACCCCAACACAAGGCTTTGTATGTACATAGTTTATTGACAGTAAGCTGCTTATCACAGGAGGGGGTGTGGTCAGACTTTTTTCAGTTAGTGTGCACCAAATGCATATAAAGGTGTGGCCTGCCTTTTCTTCGGGCTGGAAATTCTATTCACTTGTTCCCTATGGCTCAGTGTCTACTAGCCGGGCTCAGTCTCTCAGCCGTTATCCACATGCATATTACTTGACAAGCGGTAAGGTTTTAAATATTAGAGTTACGACTGTCCCGAATAGGGTCACGGTGACGTGGTGGGATGGCTTTTAAATTATTTTGATCAAAGTTATGTTAACTAAGTACCCTATATTATTTTCATGCACTATTGCTATTTATTTATTGTAGAGCATTTGCATATTATGTTTCTATCTTTGTTTTTTTATGTTTAGTGGCCATGTGTGAACCTACTCTTACATGCTGCACGCACACCAATTTATATCCCAGTTCATTTCTTTAGGTTTTCTTTCTATATGTACATAGTCTATTGACAGTGAGCTGCTTATCACAGGAGGGGACATAGTCGGACTACCAATGGAGTGCACAACAGACCTGGCAGTGTCTTAGAGATAAAACCGTCATTGTAAGTAACCAAAAGCACACAGCTTGGTATGTGACACCTCATTGAATTCTGTGCTTCAACTCCTACCTCATGCTGTTCTCAGATTAAATAGCAAAAACCAGCTGACGGATTCCCTTTAAGAGTTTATGGCCAATTCCATAATGAATTATGCGTCTCACACTTGAAGAAACATACCACGTACTTGCATATAAACCGCTCTGGTCAATGTTACATTTAGTGTGTCATGACTAAGAACCACTTAGATGCATTGTTTTGAAATGCGTAGGTTAAATCATCTTTTTTCAAGATGTCCTGCCTCTTATTGAGTGTTTATTTTTAACCTACCTTGGATTGAATAACGTTTTTAATTTTATTCCGTTGTGGAGTAGAGTACAGGACTGCTTAGCCTTGTTTTCTTGAGAACTACCTGCAGTAATTATGTTTCCCACTCAGATTTCATTGCCCAAGAGCCATTTTAGGATCCTTTGGCCCGCCATGCAGTCACACAAGAGGTCAGCAGAACACAACATTTTTTCTTTTTTGGATAATGTGTTTGCTGTAACTTATGTCTCTCCTCTTCTTCTCAGTTAGATGTCCGATCTGACCAACCCCGATTTTTATTTCTTTCATCGGGGAAGAGTTGGGACTCCCCCACGCACGTTAGATGGTCTTGATGAAATTGTAAGGTTTCGCCAATGTTTATCTAATGTACATGGCCACCTTTACAGCAGGTTTGATAAATGCTGACTGCTTTTTTGCTTTTAAAATATCCAACTCTAGCACTTGGTGCTATAAATGTGTTTCTGCAGAAAATACCCGTTTATATAAATGACGTAGGTTGCACTATATAGGCATCCTATCTGTACTTCAATCAATTATTTACACTTCATGTCAAGCATTCACGTTTCAGACTTTCTTCCTAGCACATGACTGACCTTCTCATCACCCACCATTGTTTGATAGAAGCATAGCCCATCTATTCTGTGCAAAAGAAAAACTGCTAAATCCTGAAACAATGCAGAAAAGCTATAAATAGAGCTGCCAATTGAGTGATCTTTGTTCTAAAGTGTAGTGAGATTTGCAACAAGGCAAAAACACAGCACAATGCACTGATGTTTATTGATGAGTCCTCTCCAGCCTGGAAGGATTTGGATGTGAGGCTGATAGAACACAGGCACAATACAGTCATCGGCGGGGTTAATTCACGAAATCACAGAATGAAGAGTCAAATGTAATTGGTCATTCAAGGCCACAGTGTAAATAGTAGTCATGTCAGCTTTCTCTATTTTAAAGGCGTAGTCTCAAGTTTGAAAGTTATCACCTATCATTAAGATGGGGATAAATTCACAATTGCTGTCCTGTTTGAATGGAGCATAGGTTGATCATGTGCACCTGCAGCTCCACTCGTTATAGGAGTTTCCGAAGACCACCCGATTCCAGCACACAATTGTCGCCTGCGGTCCCATTAATAATGAACAGTGCAGCCAGTGTGCATGATCTACCACTGTTGCATTCACACTGGGCTCATCAGTGCCCCATTTCTCGGGATCAGTGGGGTCCCAGCAGTTAGACTCCCAACGATTGGGAAGTTATCCCCTATTCCTCGAAAAGAGGCCAATTTTCAAACTTGAGAAAACCTTTTTAAAGGGAGCAGGTTGTTGCTATCTCATCTGAGAGCAGCATGATGTAGGCAAAGAGATCCTGAATCCAATGATTACTGCGTACAGCCATTCTGACACAATCAGGGTTTTTAGATTTATCAACGCAGCAGAGCAGAGAAAGCTAACTCCGCGTACACCACAGCTGACCCCACCCACACCAGGCTTTCTATATAGTCGGTGAGGTTCTTATCATAGAAAGGGGAGGAGTAGGACAAGTGCATGCACTCCAACTAGTCACAGCCATGATAATCACTTGGTGATTAACCCCTTTACCCCCGAGGGTGGTTTGCACGTTAATGACCAGGCCAATTTTTACAATTCTGACCACTGTCACTTTATGAGGTAATTACTCTGGAACGCTTCAACGGATCCCACTGATTCTGAGATTGTTTTTTCGTGACATATTGTACTTCATGATTGTGGTAAAATTTCTTTGATATCACTTGCGTTTATTTGTAAAAAAAAATGGAAATTTGGTGAAAATTGTGAAAATTTAGCAATTTTCAAAATTTGAATTTTTATGCCCTTAAATCAGAGAGATATGTTACACAAAATAGTTAATAAATAACATTTCCCACATGTCTACTTTACATCAGCACAATTATGGAACCAAAATTTTTTTTTGTTAGGGAGCTATAAGGGTTAAAAGTTGACCAGCGATTTCTCATTTTTCCAACAAAATTTACAAAACCATTTTTTTAGGGACCACATCACATTTGAAGTCACTTTGAGAGGTCTTTATGACAGAAAATACCCAAAAGTGACACCATTCTAAAAACTGCACCCCTCAAGGTGCTCAAAACCACATTCAAGAACTGTATTAACCCTTCAGGTGCTTCATAGGAATTTTTGGAATGTGGAAGAAAAAAATGAACATTTAACTTTTTCCACAAAAATGTTACTTTAGACCCAATTTTTTTTATTTTCACAGGGGTAACAAGAAAAAATGGACCCCAAAATATGTTGTGCAATTTCCCCTGGGCACGCAGATACCCCATATGTGGGGAAAAAACACTGTTTGGGCACACGGCAGGGCTTGGAAGGGAAGGAGCGCCATTTGACTTTTTGATTGTAAAATTTACTTGAATAATTAGCGGACACCATGTTGCGTTTGGAGAGCTCCTGTGTGCCTAAACATTGGAGCTTCCCAACAAGTGACCCCATTTTGGAAACTAGACCACCAAAGGCACCTATCTAGATGCATAGTGAGCACTTGAAACCCCCAGGTGCTTCACAAATTGATTCGTAAAAATGAAAAAGTGTTTTTTTTTTCACTTTTTCATTTTTACGAATCAATTTGTGAAGCACCTGGGGTTTCCAAGTGCTCACTATGCATCTAGATAGGTGCCTTGGGGGGTCTAGTTTCCAAAATGGGGTCACTTGTGGGGGATCTCCAATGTTTAGGCACACAGGGGCTCTCCAAACGCAACATGGTGTCCGCTAACAATTTACGCCGATTTTCCATTCAATTTTCTTAGCGGACACCATGTTGCGTTTGAAGAGCCCCTGTGTGCCTAAACATTGGAGCTCCCCCACAAGTGACCCCATTTTGGAAACTAGACCACCCAAGGCACCTATCTACATGCATAGTGAGCACTTGGAACCCCCAGGTGCTTCACAAATTGATTCGTAAAAATGAAAAAGTGAAAAAAAAACACTTTTTCATTTTTACAAATCAATTTGTGAATGTTATGATCTGCTACAAGCACTAAGGAAAGAAAGGAGATCTGTCCCTACAATAGAACTAAGCTAGATCCCTACGATGTAACGGGGAACCTGATCAGACCCGCTAAAGTCCTCGGATAGTCTGTACGAAGACCTATAGATGCAAGGGAGGGATCCCTACAAGAACTAGGGACTGGGATAAAGTTGGACACCTCCTAGCAGAAATTGTAGCAGTAAAAGACAAACACACAACATAGAACATAAAGGTCCGAAGACCTAGCTAAACTGACTGAGAAAGGTAACTAAGCACAAGGCTAGCTTAAGAGTAGAAATTACAATGAAGTCCAGCAAGGCCAGGAGGGCGGAGCAGGATTAAATAGGCAAAAAAGGTCATGTGACCTGCAAGATAGAAAAAACCTAACAGGAGAGTTCTAACAGTACCCCCTCTTCTATGAGGGTCCTCCGGATCCCCTAGGCCCAGGCTTATCAGGAAACCTCTTGTGAAACGCTCTGACAAGTCTGGAAGCAGAAACATCATCCGCCCTCACCCATGAGTTATCTTCGGGTCCGAAACCCTTCCGAGCGACGAGATACTGCAACTCCCCCTATACCGTCTAGAATTTAGGATGCTTGAAATTTCGTATTCCCTGTCCTCCACCACCGGAGGAACAGTGGCAGAGGCGTCACCATCCGACACATAAGCTCTTTTCAACAGAGAAACATGAAACACCGGATTAATCTTCCAGGAGGTAGGAACCCCCAACCTAACAGCAGATTGGTTAACTACCTAAAGCACCTTAAAGGGCCCTACAAACTTGGGACCCAGTTTTTTAGAAGGAATCCTCAACCGCAGATTCTTAGAGGACAACCAAACCATGTCACCAATAGCAAACAAAACCTCTTGCCGTTTCCTATCAAAGTACCTCTTAGATTTTTTGTTAGCCTCCTGAAGATTACCACACACATCCGTCCAAACTCTCTCCAAATCACCGGAAAAACTCTTCTCCTCAGGCACAGCTGATACCAATTTGGAGAATGACCCAAAAGACGGATGTCTCCCAGAACAACAAAAAAAAGGCGAACAACCAGCAGAAGAGGATGTATGGTTGTTAAGAGCAAACTCAGCAAGTGGCAGAAACTCAGACCACCCCTCCTGATTGTCTGCCACAAAACAACGCAAGAACTGCTCAACATCCTGATTCTTCCTTTCTGTCTGGCCATTAGACTCAGGATGATATCCGGATGAAAACGACAAATGAACTCCCAACCTGTCACAAAAAGCACGAAAAAACGAGCCACGAACTGAGGTCCCCTATCCGAAACAATGTCAGTAGGAACGCCATGTAGTCTGACAATTTCCTTGACAAAGGCTTAGCGATTGTCTTAGCCCAGGGCAGTTTGATGAAAGGAACCTAGTGACACATCTTGCTAAAACGGTCAACGACCACCCAGATGACTGTGAAACCCTCAGGGGGGGGAGGTCAGTAATAAAGTCCATAGCCAGATGTGTCCAAGGTGCACTAGGAACCTCCAGAGGGCAAAGCAACCCCGCTGCAGGAGTATGTGAAGACTTAGATCTAGCACACACAGTACATTGACGCACCCACTTAATGAGTTCCTTCTGCCATCCAGGCCACCAAAAACTGCGACCCACAAGTCTCTTGGTCTCAGAAATTCCTGGATGACCTGCCAACCGAGACTCATGACACTCAACAAACAAATCTCTCCTAAAGGTCCTAGGCACAAACAACCTCCCATGGGGAGTGTTAGATGGAGCATTCTCCTGTGCTTTAAGAATCTCATCTTCCAAAACGGAGTCCATTGCAGCAATCACAACACCTTCTTGTAAAATGCTCCCCTCCTCCTCAGCACCGACCATGGGAGAAAAGCTGCGAGACAAAGCATCAGCTTTAACATTCTTGGTACCCGGGATGTAAGCAACGGAAAAATTAAACCGCGAGAAAAAAAGTGCCCAAATAGCCTGACGGGCATTCAAGCGCTTGGCAGCATCAAGATAGATCAGATTTTTATGATCAGTGAAAACCTGAATGGGAAATTCAGCACCTTCCAAGAGATGACGCCAGTGTTCAAATGCGAGTTTAATAGCCAGTAATTCCCGATTACCAATATCGTAATTAAGTTCAGTCTCAGAAAATTTTTTTTTAAAAAAAGCACAGGGATGTAATCCATGCTTGTTTTTCTGAGACAACACCGCACCGACCCCCACCGAAGAAGCATCAACCTCAACCAAAGACGGCTTAGTCACATCAGGCTGCATAAGGATGGGAGCAGAGGTGAACCTCTCCTTTAGAAACACAAAAGCTTCAATGGCCTCAGTAGTCCACTGAACCGCATTAGCACCTTTCCTGGTGAGATCGGTCAGTGGTTTGACAATAATAGAAAATTTTTTAATGAATTTTCTGTAATAATTGGCGAAACCCAAAAACCTCTGTATCGATTTCAAACCAATAGGCCTAGGCCATTCCTGCGCAGCTTGAACTTTCACCGGGTCCATCTCAAAGCCCTCGCTGGAGATAATGTAGCCCAAAAAACTAATTCTCTGTACAGCGAACTCACATTTCTCCAGCTTAGCAAAAAGTGAATTGTCAATTAATAACTGTAATACCTCACGTATGCTCCGCCAATGAGACTCCAGATCCGGTGAATAAATCAAAATGTCATCCAAAAACACAACCACATTTTTGCCGATCAAAGGTCTAAGGATGTCATTAATAAGATTCTGAAAAAATGCTGGAGCATTGGTAAGACCAAAAGGCATAACCAGATTCTCAAAATGACCCACAGGAGTGTTAAAAGCAGTCTTCCATTCATCACCCTCCTTCATGCGCAACAAATTGTATGCACCCCGGAGATCAATTTTAGAGAACCACTTGGCCCCCACTAACTGGTTAAACAAATCAGGAATCAATGGCAGTGGGTAAGGATTGCGTACAGTAATTTTATTAATCTCACGAAAATCCAGACAAGAATGTAAACCGCCGTCCTTTTTTTTAACAAAAAAAAATCCAACAGCCACAGGAGACTTGGAAGGCCTAATGTGACCGGTGGCCAAGCTTGTCTGTATGTATTCCTCCAAAGCCTTTCTCTCAGGAATAGTAAGATTAAATAAACGACTTTTAGGAAGAGTCGCTCCAGGGACAAATTCAATGGTACAATCATAGTCTCTATGGGGAGGCAAAATTTGTGACTCCTCCTCAGAAAAAACTCTCCAAAAATCCTGAATAGGTACAGGTAATTCCCCTTTTTCCACCGCAGCAATACGTCCGTTACACAAAAAGAAAAAGTGGGCACTGCTGGGGAATAATAATCACAAATAGAAAGGGGTGCTACAGTAACCTGATGTAAAGACACAAAATTATTCGGAAGAAAAAGACTCAGGATATATAACCATGCACACCCAATGTTGGAAAAGTGAAAAAAATCTTTATTACATGATTACATTTAGACAACAAAAGAAAAATTTTTTAAAAGCATTTAAAACAGACAAAAACATGTGCAATCTTCATATGGGGGAATTCATGATAATAATATGCATAAAAATAGCAATAAACCTCACTATGTTATGTGCCACAGGTATATTTTACATCACTTATATAACATTAATTGTGATTAATCGAATGTTATATAAGTGATGTAAAATATACCTGTGGCACATAACATAGTGGGGTTTATTGCTATTTTTATGCATATTATTATCATGAATTCCCCCATATGAAGATTGCACATGTTTTTGTCTGTTTTAAACGCTTTTAAAAAATTTTTCTTTTGTTGTCAAAATGTAATCATGTAATAAAGATTTTTTTCACTTTTCCAACATTGGGTGTGCATGGTTATATATCCTGAGTCTTTTTCTTCCGAATAATACGTCCGTTACAACACTTGTGTAGCGTCGGCGTCCCTGCCTCCTGCTAGGCAGGGATGCTATTCCCCTCACCTCTCCGCTCCGTGCCCGGCGTCTTCCTCCCGCCCTGCTGGCAGCGCGCGCTGCTTCCCGGCCACGGTGCTTAGGGCGCGCGCGCTCCCCCTCTCTTAAAGGGGCCGCGCGCGCCGTCCTAAGGAGTCCCCGGCCAATAAGGCACCTCCTCCAAAATGGAGGAGCCCGAGCAATGTTGTTGCAAAGCCTTCACTCTGCTTCAGCCCTCAGGTCCCATTACCAGTTACCTGCCAGTCACCTGCCAGATTCCTGCATGTTACCTCCCAGTCACCTGCCAGATTCCTGCCTGTTACCTGCCAGTCACCTGCCAGATTCCTGCTTGTTACCTGCCAGTCACCTGCCAGATTCCTGCCTGTTACCTGCCAGTCACCTGCCAGATTCCTGCTTGATACCTGCCTGATATCCGTTTACCTGCTTGCAAGCCTGCGGTCCGACGGTCTGCCTTCCGACACCTGTCAGTCTGTCTATGGACCAGCCTGCCCGCTCACCTGGGAGCGCTCATCTGCTACCTGCCTGCTAGCCTACCTGGAGGCTCCGCCGTCACTTGCCGTGACCACCTGCCTGTCCAGAGACTCTTGCCTGCTCACCTGGGAGCGCTCACCTGCTACCTGTCTGCTTGCCTACCTGGAGGCTCTGCCATCACTTGCCGTGACCACCTGCCTGTCCAGAGACTCTTGCCTGCTCACCTGGGAGCGCTCACCTGCTACTTGTCTGCTAGCCTACCTGGAGGCTCTGCCGTCACTTGCCGTGACCACCTGCCTGTCCAGAGACTCTTGCCTGCTCACCTGGGAGCGCTCACCTGCTACCTGCCTGCTAGCCTACCTGGAGGCTCTGCCGTCACTTGCCGTGACCACCTGCCTGTCCAAAGACTCTCGCCCGCTCACCTGGGAGCGCTCACCTGCCACCTGCCTGCTGTCCTTCTACCCAG
Source organism: Phyllobates terribilis (assembly GCF_046119375.1). Lineage (NCBI taxonomy): Eukaryota > Metazoa > Chordata > Amphibia > Anura > Dendrobatidae > Phyllobates > Phyllobates terribilis. Next base: position 258,016,091 of record NW_027362763.1, on the reverse strand, counting down.
AGACTGTCCCTGTCACTTGCCGTGAGTACCCGTCCTTCTACTCAGAGACTGTCCCTGTCACTTGCCGTGACTACCTGCCCTTCTACCCAGAGGCTGTCCCTGTCACTTGCCGTGACTACCTGCCCTTCTACACAGAGACTGTCCCTGTCACTTGCCGTGACTACCTGCCCGTCTTCCCTGGGAGTCACCCGCTTCCTTACAAGGACCGCCCCCTTGTATAGTTGCTCAGAGGTTCCGCCTCCCAGACCCGTTACAGTTTGCTCGGGCCATGGAACCCGGTGGCACCCAAGCTCCCTCGCTCTCGGATCTATGTCATGAACTGTCCCGTCAGAGGTCCCAACAGGAGTCCATCCTGAGTCACCTGCGGAATGTCAACTGTCGCCTGGACACTCTGACTGCTCCACCAGCTACCACCGCTAGTGTCATGACTCGCAACCCGGCAGCGCCGCTGCCCACCAATACCATGGTATCCTGCCCCGGACCCCGGCTTTCTGCACCTCCTCGCTTCGGAGGTGACTCCGCTCAAGCTCGGGGCACCCTGCACTTTGAACTTTTGTCCCACCAGTTTATCTCTGACCGGTCCAAAGTAGCCTTTATCATGTCCCACCTCACGGGGGAGGCTCTGGCTTGGCTAAATCCTCTATGGGAGAGAGGAGACCCCCTGGTGTCCGACCTGCCAGCCTTTCTCACGGCTTTCCGGAAAGTCTTCGACAAACCCGGACGGAAGACCTCATCCGCATCGTCTCTGCTACGCCTCCATCAAGGAAATCTCACCGTAGGCCAATAAGCCATACGGTTCCGTACCCTTGCTTCGGAGCTGGCCTGGGATAACGACGCCCTGGTGTCTGTCTTCTGGGAGGGTCTGTCCGGCCGTATTAAAGATGAACTCGCCGGTCGGGACATTCCTACCACTCTCGACGACTTAATAACACTTGCCACCCGGATTGACATCCGGTTCCAGGAGCGCGCCAAAGAGGTCACCCGTGAGAGGAGGTTTCCACGTCTAGCTCCTACCTTCCAGAAACCCGTCACTTCCTCCGTTACTCCCCAGGCACACTCACCTGAGCCTAGGCAGGTCGACCAGACCAAGATGGTCAAAACCCGTCAAGACTTACGCCGTGCCGAGGGGAGCTGCTTCTACTGTGGCAGTAAGGAGCATCGGATCCGTTCCTGCCCAGAGAGGTCGGGAAATGCCTGTGTCTAGGATCGCGCAGAGAGGTCGCCCTAGACAAAAGTAAACCCTCTCCATCCCTGATGCTGTCAGTCTCTATCATCTGCGGAGAGAACCGCTATTTTAAACTGGCTCAACTTGACTCAGGAGCTGCTGGAAATCTCATCTCTCAATCCCTGGTAGAGAAATAGAGTATTCCCACCAAACCTCTGGCCGTACCTTTATCTGTCGCCGCCGTGGATGGGGGCCTCTTACCACATCCCATCCAACTCATCACCGAATCTCTAACTCTACAGGTGGGAATGCTGCATTCTGAGAGCATCTCCTTTCATGTTCTGCCTGGTCTCTCTCACGCACTCTTGCTAGGCCTACCTTGGCTCCAGAAACATGCACCCGTGCTTGACTGGCAGACCAGAGAAGTCCTTCGCTGGGGACAGGACTGCCATAAGACTTGTCTAGTTCCCGTTCATCCTGCTCGTCCTTCTCCTACCCCAGTCAATCTACCCGGTCTACCGGTTCCATACGACCTGATACCCGGCTCTACTCCTCCCCGTGGGCGTATCTACCCTTTGTCCGCTGCAGAGACCCGGTCCATGTCAGAATACATTGAGGAGAATCTGGCCCGGGGATTTATCCGGAAGTCTACCTCCCCGGCGGGAGCAGGCTTCTTCTTCGTCAAAAAGAAGGACGTCTCACTCCGTCCATGTATAGATTATAGAGGCCTTAACCAGATTACAGTGAAGAATAAATACCCCCTCCCGCTCATTCCTGAATTATTTGACCATCTGAGGGGGACTAGAATCTTCACCAAACTGGATCTCCGTGGGGCGTATAACCTGGTCCGTATCCGTCAGGGGGATGAGTGGAATACGGCATTCAACACCCGGGACGGCCACTATGAGTACCTTGTAATGCCCTTCGGTCTCTGTAACGCTCCTGCCGTCTTTCAAGAGTTGGTCAATGACATCTTCCGTGACGTTCTCTACTCCTGCGTGGTGGTGTACCTGGACGACATCTTGGTCTTCTCTCCGGACCTTCCTACTCACCGGAGGGATGTTCGTCAGGTCCTGCTCAGGCTCAGGCAGAATCACCTCTACGCTAAATATGAGAAGTGCATCTTTGAACAGACCTCTCTTCCATTTCTAGGCTACATAATCTCTCAGACCGGCCTACAAATGGATCCTGAGAAACTGTCTGCCATCCAGAAGTGGCCCCGACCAGAGGGGTTGAAGGCTATTCAGCGGTTCCTGGGCTTCGCCAACTATTACCGCCTCTTCATACTGCACTTCTCTTCCCGGACTGCCCCTATCTCTGCGCTCACCCTTAAGGGTACTAATCCCAGAAGATGGCCGCCCGAAGCTGAGGAGGCCTTTCTTTCCTTAAAACAGGCTTTCTCCTCCGCCGCGGTGCTGCATCGTCCGGACGGCAACAAACAATTCTTCCTAGAAGTTGACACTACATCCTCCAGAGCCGGGGCGGTACTTACCCAAAAGTCATCTTCCGGAAGAATGGTAATCTGCGTTTTTTTCTCCAAACTCTTCTCCTCTTCTGAGCGCAATTATTCTGTTGGAGACCGAGAATTGTTAGCCATTAAGCTGGCACTGGAGGAGTGGCGTTACCTGATCGAGGGGGCTCTTCACCCGGTAATAATTTACACGGACCACAAGAACTTGGCTTACCTTCAGAGCGCCCAGAGACTTAACCAGCGCCAAGCCCGGTGGTCCTTGTTTTTTGCCCGCTTTCATTTTGTTCTTCATTTTTGCCCGGCAGACAAAAACATCAAAGCTGACGCCTTGTCCCGATCCTTCCTGGTATCTGATCTAGAGGAGGAACCTAAGCACATCATTGATCCCGCCAGAGTAATGCAAGTGGCCCCCGTGAATCTAAATCGTCTCCCTCCCGGTAAGACGTTCATAACTGTACCTGATCGGAGGAGGGTCCTACACTGGGGTCACTCGTCTAAGCTAGCTGGCCACGCCGGTCAGAAAAAGACCCTCCAGCTCATTACCCGGCATTACTGGTGGCCTACCCTGCACAAGGATGTAATAGACTTTGTTTCTGCCTGTGTGTCTTGCGCCCGCAACAAAGTTCCGAGACACCTGCCAGCCGGTCGCCTCCTTCCTCTTCCAGTACCTGCTGCCCCATGGCAGCATATAGCTATGGACTTTATAACGGACCTCCCTGTCTCTGCCGGTTGTACAGTCATTTGGGTGGTCGCTGATCTCTTTTCCAAGATGGCGCACTTCATTCCCCTGCCGGGCCTCCCGTCTGCACCCGAACTGGCTAAAGACTTTATCCGTCACATCTTCCGTCTCCATGGTCTGCCCCTCCACATCGTGTCAGATCGTGGGGTTCAGTTCACCTCACGCTTCTGGAGAGCCACATGTAAGTTGCTTGACGTCACTCTGGACTTCTCCTCCGCTTACCATCCACAGTCCAATGGTCAAGTGGAGCGAATCAATCAGAACCTGACCAGTTACCTCCGGCACTTCGTTAATGCCCACCATTTGGACTGGGTGGATCTCCTACCATGGGCCGAGTTCTCTTACAATAATCACGAGAGTGAATCCTCCTCCAAATCCCCGTTTTTTGTAGTCTTCTGTCAGCATCCTCGGATCCCGTTTCCCGTCTCCACCACGGTGGACAATCCGGCTGCGGAATCTCTCGTTAGCGAATTCTCCTCCATTTGGGAGAGTACCCGATCCGCACTACTTCAGTCGTCCGAGCGGATGAAAAAACATGCTGACAAAAAACGCCTGGATCCTCCACAATTCCGTCCTGGAGATAAAGTCTGGCTCTCGTCCAAGTATGTCCGGCTCAAGGTTCCTTCCTACAAGTTAGGGCCTCGGTTCATCGGCCCACTGGAAGTTATCAAACAGATCAATCCGGTGGCCTATAAATTGAAACTCCCGGCCAACCTACGGATCCCTAACTCTTTCCATGTATCTCTCCTCAAACCCGTGGTACTTAACTCTTTTTCCAAGTCTACAGGTACGCCTCCTGTTCCGGTTTCCACTGAGAACGAGTTTGAGGTAGAGAACATTCTGGCCACCAAAAGGGTAAGAGGAAAAACCTTTTTTCTGGTAGATTGGAAGGGGTTTGGTCCTGAGGAGAGAACGTGGGAGCCTCGGGAGAACATCCATGCCCCTCTCATCCTTGATAAATTTCTCTCTGGCCTAAAAAAGGGGGGGCCTAAAGGGGGGGTACTGTAGCGTCGGCGTCCCTGCCTCCTGCTAGGCAGGGACGCTGTTCCCCTCACCTCTCCGCTCCGTGCCCGGCGTCTTCCTCCCGCCCTGCTGGCAGCGCGCGCTGCTTCCCGGCCACGGTGCTTAGGGCGCGCGCGCGCTCCCCCTCTCTTAAAGGGGCCGCGCGCGCCGTCCTAAGGAGTCCCCGGCTAATGGCCGGAGGACTTCACCATATATAAGGCACCTCCTCCAAAATGGAGGTGCCCGAGCAATGTTGTTGCAAAGCCTTCACTCTGCTTCAGCCCTCAGGTCCCGTTACCAGTTACCTGCCAGTCACCTGCCAGATTCCTGCCTGTTACCTGCCAGTCACCTGCCAGATTCCTGCTTGTTACCGGCCAGTCACCTGCCAGATTCCTGCCTGTTACCTGCCAGTCACCAGCCAGATTCCTGCTTGATACCTGCCTGATATCCGTTTACCTGCTTGCAAGCCTGCGGTCTGACGGTCTGCCTTCCGACACCTGTCAGTCTGTCTATGGACCAGCCTGCCCGCTCACCTGGGAGCGCTCATCTGCTACCTGCCTGCTAGCCTATCTGGAGGCTCCGCCGTCACTTGCCGTGACCATCTGCCTGTCCAGAGACTCTTGCCTGCTCACCTGGGAGCGCTCACCTGCTACCTGTCTGCTTGCCTACCTGGAGGCTCTGCCGTCACTTGCCGTGACCACCTGCCTGTCCAGAGACTCTTGCCTGCTCACCTGGGAGCGCTCACCTGCTACTACCAAATCCAAATTTCCTTGGTGAATACCATTAATAGTGAGGGGAAATTCACAGACCTTGTGAGTAACACTCTTCAAGGGAGAGCCATCGACAGAAACCACAGCAATAGGGGATGACAAAGGTTTGGGTTTTAATTTAAGTTTTTCCAAGAATCCCCCATCAATCACATTCAGAGTAGAACCACAATCCACAAATACCCGAAATTCAATTAATTCTTCCTGAGCAGCAGTAGTAGCAGAAAGAAATACCCCCTAAAGTTACAGGCTAAACGGGCGTAACTGACCTTTTTTTTTTCTTTGTTCATACGAAGCACACAGTTCTTAATAAAATGGTCAGATTTCCCGCAATAAAAGCACAAACCTTCAAAAGACCTACGGTCTTTTTCCTGAGAGCGGGGTGCCATCGCCCCAATCTCCATCGGCTCTCCAATGTCAGTACAGACCCTCTCAAAACTCGGAGCTGACATGGCAGAGGATTTACTCTCATTAACCCTTGCACGCAGTCTCCTGTCCACCCGTATAGCTAATTGCATTGCCTCCTGCAAGTTTCCAGGTGTGGGATAAGCAATCAGCAAATCCTTAACCCTTTCACCTAGCCCCGCAAGAAACAAACTTTTCAAAGCTGAATCGTTCCACCCCACCTGGGCAGACCACCGACGGAAGTGAGAACAATATTTTTCCACATTAGCTGATCCCTGCCTCAAACGTCTCAATTCAGTCTCAGCTGAAGAGACACGATCAGGATCATCATACAACAAACCCAAAGCAGAAAAAAAACTATCCACTGATCTAAAGCACGGATCACTAGGTTGGAGAGAAAAGGCCCATCCCTGAGGTTCTTTGCGCAAAAGTAACATTATGAACCCTATGCGCTGTGATTCATCACCAGAGGATCTGGGTCTCAAACGAAAATACAACAAACAAGCATTTTTAAAGGAAAAAAATTCTTGTTGATCACCAAAAAATAAATCAGGCAAACTTACCTTTGGCTCCACAAAATGTGCTCCAGAACAGCTACTCATGTGTTGTTGGAGCTCGGCCACCTCCAGAGAGAGTCCCTGCAGGCGTTGAGCCAAATCCTGAACCGACACCATGATGGAAACTGGAGGTCTTTCCTTAGAGATATTTTTGGGCTGGACTTACTGTTATGATCTGCTACAAGCACTAAGGAAAGAAAGGAGATCTGTCCCTACAATAGAACTAAGCTAGATCCCTACGATGTAACAGGGAACCTGATCCTGCGATCAGACCCGCTAAAGTCCTCGGCTAGTCTGTACGAAGACCCATAGATGCAAGGGAGGGATCCCTACAAGAACTAGGGACTGGGATAAAGTTGGACACCTCCTAGCAGAAATTGTAGCAGTAAAAGACAAACACACAACATAGAACATAAAGGTCCGAAGACCTAGCTAAACTGACTGAGAAAGGTAACTAAGCACAAGGCTAGCTTAAGAGTAGAAATTACAATGAAGTCCAGCAAGGCCAGGAGGGCGGAGCAGGATTAAATAGGCAAAAAAGGTCATGTGACCTGCAAGATAGAGAAAACCTAACAGGAGAGTTCTAACAGTGAAGCACCTGGGGGTTCCAAGTGCTCACTATGTATCTAGATAGGTGCCTTAGGGGATCTAGTTTCCAAAATGGGGTCACTTGTGGGGGAGCTCCAATGTTTAGGCACACAGGGGCTCTTCAAACGCAACATGGTGTCCGCTAAGAAAATTGAATGGAAAATCGGCGAAAATTGTTAGCGGACACCATGTTGCGTTTGGAGAGCCCCTGTGTGCCTAAACATTGGAGCTCCCCCGCAAGTGACCCCATTTTGGAAACTAGACCCCCCAAGGCACCTATCTAGATGCATAGTGAGCACTTGGAACCCCCAGGTGCTTCACAAATTGATTCGCAAAAATGAAAAAGTGGAAAAAAAACCACTTTTTCATTTTTACGAATCAATTTGTGAAGCACCTGGGGGTTCCAAGTGCTCACTATGCATCTAGATAGGTGCCTTGGGGGGATCTAGTTTCCAAAATGGGGTCACTTGTGGGGGAGCTCCAATGTTTAGGCACACAGGGGCTCTCCAAACGCAACATGGTTCCAATTTGTTAGCGGACACCATGTCGCGTTTGGAGAGCTCCTGTGTGCCTAAACATTGGAGCTCCCCCACAAGTGACCCCATTTTGGAAACTAGACCCCCCAAGGCACCTATCTAGATGCATAGTGAGCACTTGGAACCCCCAGGTGCTTCACAAATTGATTCGTAAAATAATAGGGTTGTAACTATAATGCTACTCACCATTACTGGCACCCTTCATTTTTTTCATAGACTGTACAATGTCTTCAGAAAAAAATGGAAATGTACCAAAGTTATATCACCAGAATGTTTTAATTAGTGGTCCATAGTAATATAGTAATACAACAATAAAACATTGTTTTTCAACTTCCATGTTGAAATTTCAAAGGAAAAAAGGAATAAACAGCATGTGCAGTAATAAAGGCACCGCTAATTAATACTTGGTTTCACACCCTTTGGCATTGCTGATAGTCTCCAACCATTTCTTGTAGCTATCGATAAGCTTCTTGCACTTCTCAGCTGGAATTTTCTCCCACTCTTCTTTTGCAGTTTGTTCAAGCTTTTGAATGTTTGTAGGGTTCCTTTTCCCAATGCCAGATTTCAGTTCACCCCAAAGATATTCAATGGGATCAAGGTCAGGACTCATTGCTGGCCATTTTAAAACAGTCCATTTTTTCTTTTTCAACAATTCCTCTGTACTTTTGGATGTGTGCTTTGGGTTATTCTCTTGCTGGAGGACCCATGATCTTCGACTCAAACCAAGTTTTCTTACACTGGGTAGGACTGGGTCTCTCTAAAATCTCTTGATAATTCTCTGATTTCATGATTCCTGAAATACAGTCAAGGCCTCCAGTACCGTATGCAGCAAAGCAACCCCACAGCATTATGGACCCTCCACCATGCTTAACTGTTGGTAAGGTGTTCTTTTCTCATAAACTTCATTGCGCCGTCTGTAAACAAACTGCTGCTTTGCATTGCCAAAAAGCTCTATTTTTGTTTCATCTGTGCACAGAACATTTTCCCAGAAGGATTGTGGTTTGTCAAGGTACAGTTGTCAAAGATGAGTCATTCCTTTTTATGTCTTTTCTTCAGCAATGGTTTCTTCTTTGGCCTTCACCCATAAAGCTCTGCTTGGTTTAGTGTGCAGTGTATGGTACTTATTGAAACTATGACCCTAGACTGTTCCAGGTTGGCCTTCAGGTCTTTGGATGTTAGACGTGGTGTTTTTACACCATTCACACCAACCTTTGAAGACATCTCTTGTCAATGTTCCTCTTTTCCCCACATCCAGGGAGTTTCTTGACGGTTCCATGCTTGGAAAACTTCTTAATAACATTGCACACTGTTGAAACTGGGATACCAAGGTCTTTGGAGAACGCCTTTTACCCTTTGGAAGTCTTGCATTTGCTAATAATAGCAGTTCTGATGACCTCAGACAGCTCCTTTGTCTTCACCATTGTGACAAAGGAACAGGACCTACCATGTGACTTTTTAAAATACTGAAGTTATCATTCATTGGCTAATTCATGTCACATGGGCACCGACAATTAATCACAGGTGAATATATTTTGAGATTTACCACAGGAGAGTCAAAATGTGTTTCCATACTAAATTAATGTAAAGGGTGCCAATACCAGTGACATAGCAAGCTTTAGGTTTTTCTATTTTTCCCTCCCATTGTTTTTGGTTTTAAATTATTGTTTATCATTTGCTCTTTTGTATTTAACACAAGTGCTCTATGCAAATAAACTTTCACTTGATTAATTTTTTCAGTAAATATTTCACATTATGTACTTAAACGTCATGGGTGCCAATAATGATGATCAGGACTGTAAGTAGAGGAGTTGCAATAGCACCTGGGCCCTCAAGCTTAGCAGGCCCAAAAGGCCTCTTTGGCCCACATGAAAAAAACATTAGCACTAAAAACCTGCTATAATTGGTTTATAGCAGGTTTATATCAATCATTTAATAAAACCTAAATTAAAAACATAATATAACCCTCAGATCTCCATAACTGTAACAACATACATTATATATGTATATTGATTACTGATGAGCAACAAAATATAAAAAAACAGTAAATACATTCTGCCATAAATAAAACATGGCAGAATTTTTGTTGGGCGGTTCCTCTTCATCTGAATTTTACCAGCACTATAGGTACTGGAGCTCACTTTTCCTCACTGCCCAGACTTTAAGGTGTCTGTCATTCTCCAATAACGTAACTGCCCATCTCTGAAAGGTCCATTCCTACTTCCTATAATCCGTCTTGGTATCTCTCCTGCTAGAGATGGCTTACATTTGACAACTGGCAGTGGACAGCAAGTCAGACAGAAGAGAGACACCTAGTGGCTGGCATATTAAAGTGATTTATTTCTGGGGCATGACAACATAATTTTTAGATATTGAACATATTATCCATCAAATGACATCTAGTTATCTAAGATTTTAGCGACTATTTAAGGTCATAAAATATATTTTTCATACTATATGTACTCGAAATGTCTAAATGTTCATATATGTAGAAACTGCAACTGTGTATTAATATTTAAAGAAAATTAAGAAAAGTTATTAGCTTTGTAATGCCGTGCGGAAAAATGTAAAATGATATGTGGTCCAGAAGCTCAATAACGGCTACATCCTGTAGGGGTTAATATATGTAATCTGTACAAGGGCTTGTACTACATCAGTACAGGGCCCCATATAATGGATGCCCTTGTTACATAGTAATGCTACAATGCCTTTATATCAATATGGGCATTAAATTTTAAACATGTCTGTTATGTGAGCTTTGACAAATGACATTTTCTATACCAGATAGCTTTATGGGGCTTTATTCATAATGACAAAGAACAGTGATGACCAAAGGGTCAGAATTTATTGTGTTCATGGAGATTAATAACTATTTAAGACAACTTAATTGGTTGTCAGTCTGTAGCATTAGCAGAGCGTGGGACTGTGGGAAAAATTTCATTTGTGACCTGAGGGTGTTTTATATTGCAGAATATTATTCGCAGTAATTTAGGTTGTCTTGTACAGTTAGCTTAGTTGGAATTGAATACATTTTACTTATTTTAACATAAAATTACACACTCTTATCTGACAAGTAATTACTGATATTCAGTATTACTCCTGTGATCATAAAGTAAATTTGTCTTATAGGGTGAATTCACACTGTGATTGGCATATGTGTTCATGGAGCCTTCTTGAAATATATAATCACGTTATTCTATCAGGAAAGAAAGCTGTATTTAGCGCTCAGGAGTAAAAAGGTGGCGACTTTGCCTAATGAGGTCCAGGGCATATGTCAAGAAGCAGACGATGAGTAGAGTGGAATAATGGGATCTAGTCGTGGAGAGGGCTGGTCGGCAGGTATTTTGGGTGGAATCTCGCTGAAGGGTCCACTTCTCTATGTCACAGCAGTGTATATGATTGAGTCCTAGATGTGCTTCCCTGACTGCAGCCATGACTTTCCATCACAGACAGAACATACGGTAACCCATTCTTCAAGACCGGTGATTCTCTCACCGGTGATGATGAAGCAAGCGTTTTGGAGTGACCGCTCCTTATTCTTAATCAATCAGGCAAGGTGCATAGTTACTCCAGAACCTGTTTGAGTAAGATTTGTGGTATAGTGAATGGTGCCACTTGTCATGAATTAGACGAGCAGGTGTTCGCCATACCCCGTCATGCCCCCATCCTGCCCCAGCTTTGCCCACTTGACATGAATGATGTGAAAACATCGGATGTCGCATTTTTTGTGCAACTCACGTTGCGTAAAAAAACTGTGATGAATCGCCCCCATAGTCCCCAAGCTCTCTGTTCTGGCTTGGATTGAACATCAAGACTGCAGCCAATCAGTGGAATTAATTGGTTGCAGCAATAATGTGACCACAGGAGAAGACGCAAGAGGGCTGGATGGGGAAAAGGGCAGTCTAAAACAATTCTATGTGAAAAATTCACACGTAAAGCTCAGCGTACTCACAAGAGAAACTGACATGTTGTGGATATGAAACTCGCACCGCAGGTCAGTTTACGCTGAGTTAAAAAATCACAGTGGGCATGATATAGCTATAAATCCCATCCACTTCGCTGGAACTGTAAGAGGCTGTGTTGTTTTGCACAGCGAAAATACGCAGCATAAAAAAATCACCAAAATCTTATTGTAAGCACACTCCCAGATAAACCCAAATGTAAAGTACAATATTGTAGTGAACAACCCCTTTAATTAGACTAATTTTCAGCATAATCACTAGGGTTAAACTGCTGAAGAACTAAATAATGCTCCAGGATGGTATATCCTTAGAAATTCTTAAATGAGGATAAGTTATAGTTCCAAGCATAGAAATATGTACATTCACAAGAACATTTAAGGGGTCACCATGTCCTAACAAGTGAAACAGACCTTTAATTCTTATTTCCATTGATCACGCATCAATTAAAAATCCTGGAGCGCCCTTTCATTTCTTTCCTACCCCTATGTATATCTTTGTCACCAGAAAACAATATTCGCTCAACAAGACAGGACATTAATGAAGCAGTGTGGTCTTATTTTATGGCCGGTTGAAAACTACACGTCCTTCATGAGCTGTTTGTGCTCTGATAATACACAAGCTGACAACCTCATCACTACATTTTGCTTTGGCGAGCAAAAGGCAAGATGAGAAGAGTCCTATACACAGATGTGTATTTTTATCACCTACAAATAATTGTGTGCCTCCTAATTGTGCCTCTTGCCCAGATTGTGCATCCAACATCTGTGTCAACATGAAACAAGTATATTTGGCAGCTTTACAATCCAGATGCTGAGCTCAACTTTCTCGCAAAATGTGTCATTGTGTTTTGGCCGTCATCCAACAGCTGCTCTCATAGAGCTGTTAATGGCATGTGCAAAATTAGATTACTCTGTAACTGGCTGCTTTGTTTGGTGCCATCAAAATTGTGCAGCTAAACAGCCTAGTGGTTCTTCGGCTACGTAACATGGCTCAGTGTCAGCTGGAACTTTGGAGAACTGAGCTTGTACCAGAGGGACGAGGGGTGACCACTATAGGTGGACGAGGAGATGATATGATGTTGATACCAGTTAATGAAAAATATAGATGTCAGTACTTAGAAAATTTTTGAAGGACGGGGGTAGACTTTTGAGGTACAGGGGTAGCGGCTCATGTGCCTAAAGAGGAACCAAAAAATACCTCACTGTCTTATAAGAAGATACCAGTATTGCAAAGGACAGATGGTAGCTGGGGCTGTGTTAAAAATTTCCACCTGTGGTCCACCAACTTCAATTTATGCCTCTGGATATGAGGGACTAATTAAAAAAAAAATATTCCCCAGCGTATTTTTATTCCACTCATTGCTATCATAATTATTGATGTTACTTTTCCTTATCCAGATTCTATTATTATATCTTCTATATTGGGAAATAAAGAAATAATTACTTGTCTCCAGAGATAAGCTAGGATTGCGTCTCCTAATGAGTCTGCTAAGTGTCATTATTGTTCTTTATTGTTCTACTGCTCTAAAGATTCCAAGAATTTAAAATTTAAGTAATTTCTGTTAATAATCCAGAAGAGATTATAATAACTCAATTTCCATGTCCTAATGAGTCAGGACTGTGGGGAAGTGAATAGATGGGAGTAACTTACTTTACAGTAAGATACGCTTACCAGCACATTTAATTATATATACAGGAGCCTTTCTATCAAGGACACACAGAACTGTGAAATGTGCAATTCTTTTACGTGCAGAGTAACCATTGTCTTTGACAATGCATGTTATATGCAAATATCGCTATACTACCCCCTCCTTTAAACTTTATATATGAATACTTCACTTTTTAGGTCTTCAGAGAGTGGCGCCTTGGAAATACTGTGCAATCTATGGACAGTATGGTATAGAACAGGGGTGGTTCCCGAGGAGCAACATCAGAGACCATGACTATTGTGGAGGACCCAACTAATAGGCTGAAATTAATTCTGCTCAATATTAATATTAACAGATTAATTATAATTATTTCTATTAATATTAATTGTATCACTTAATTTTGAGCTGTATTAGGTATGCCGACTTCCTCCTGTATACAGTATGAGCTGGCACACAGCCCCTCTATATACCATATGAGCCCCCACACAGCCCAATATATACCGTAAGAGCCTCAACACAATCCCCTATATACAGTATGAGCCCCCACATAGCCTCCTATAAACAATATGAGCCCCCACATAGCCTCCCTTTATACAGCATGAGCCCCCACATAGACTCCTATATGCCACATGAGCCCCCACATAGCCTCCATATATACAGTGAGCCCCACATAGACTCCTATATACAGTGTGAGCACCACAAAGACTCCTATATACAGCATGAGCACCACTTAGCCTCCCTATATGCAGCGTCAGCCCCCATATAGCCTCCCTACATACAGCATTAGATCACACATAGCCTAACTACATACAGCATGTGCCCCACATGGCCTCACCATATACAATATGAGCCCCCACATAGCCTCCAATATACAATATGAGCCCCCCACATAGTCTACATATATACAGTGTGTGCCCCACATAGCCTCCATATATACAGTGTGAGCCCCATATAATCTCCATATATACAGTGTGCACCCCAGATAGCCTCACAATATACCGTGTGAGCCCACCATAGCCTCCATATATACAGTGTGAGCCCCACAGAGCCTCCATATTTACAGTGTGAGCCCCGCATAGCCTCCTTATATACAATGAGAGCCTCACATAGCCTCCATATATACAGTGTGTGCCCTACCTAGCCTTCATATATACAGTGTGAGCCCCACATAGCCTCCTATACACAATTTGAGCCCCACATAGCCTTCATATATACAGTGTGACCCCACATAGCCTCCTATACACAATGTGAGCCACACATAGCCTCCATATATACAGTGTGAGCCCCAAATAGCCTCAACATATACAGTGTGAGCCCCTAATAGCCTCAACATATACAGTGTGAGCCCCACATAGCCTCCATATATACAGTGTGAACCCCACATAGCCTCCATATATACAGTAAAAGTCTTACGTAGCCTCCATATATACAGTGTGTGCCCCACCTAGCCTCCATATATACAGTGTGAGCCCCACATAGCCTCCTATACACAATGTGAGCCCAACATAGCCTCCATATATACAGTGTGAGCCCCAAATAGCCTCAACATATACAGTAGGAGCTGGCACACAGCCCCCCTATATACAATGTGAGCCCCATATAGCCCTAAAGAGCCCCCTATATACAGTATGAGCTGACACACAGCCCCCCTATATACCATATGAGTCCCCACACAGCCCAATATATACTGTAAGAGCCTCAACACAATCCCCTATATACAGTATGAGCCCCCACATAGCCTCCTATAAATAATATGAGCCCCACATAGCCTCCCTTTATACAGCATGAGCCCCCACATAGACTCCTATATGCCACATGAGCCCCCACATAGCCTCCATATATACAGTGAGCCCCACATAGACTCCTATATACAGTGTGAGCACCACAAAGACTCCTATATACAATGTGAGCCCCACATAGCCTCCATATATACAGTGTGAGCCCCTAATAGCCTCCTATATACAATGTGAGACCCACATAGCCTTCATATATACAGTGTGAGTCCCAAATAGCCTCCTACATACAATGTGAGCACCACATAGCCTCCATATATACAGTGTGAGCCCCACATGGCCGCCAGATATACAGTGTGAACCCCATATAGCCTCCATATATACAGTGTGAACCCCATATAGCCTCACAATATACAGTGTGGGCCCACTATAGCCTCCATATATACAGTGTGAGCCCCACATAGCCTCCATATTTACAGTGTGAGCCCCACATAGCCTCCATATATACAGTGTGAGCATCACATAGCCTCAATATATACAGTGTGTGCCCCACATAGCCTCCTATATACAATGTGAGCCCCATATAGCCCCAAATAGCCCCAAAGAACCCCCTATATACAGTATGAGCTGGCACACAGCCCCCCTATATACCATATGAGTCCCCACACAGCCCAATATATACTGTAAGAGCCTCAACACAATCCCCTATGTAAAGTATGAGCCCCCACATAGCCTCCTATAAACAATATGAGCCCCCACATAGCCTCCCTTTATACAGCATGAGCCTCCACATAGACTCATATATGCAGCATGAGCCCCCACATAGCTTCCATATATACAGTGTGAGCTCCACATAGACTCCAATATACAGTGTGAGCACCACATAGACTCCTATATACAGCATGAGCACCACTTAGCCTCCCTATATGCAGTGTAAGCCCCCACATAGCCTCCCTATATACAGTATTAGCTCACACATAGCCTAACTACATACAGCATGTGCCCCGCATGGCCTCACCATATACAGTATGAGCCCCCACATAGCCTCCTATATACAGTATGAGCCCCCTGCATAGTCTACATATATACAGTGTGTGCCCCACATAGCCTCCATATATACAGTGTGAACCCCACATAGCCTCACTATATACAATGAGAGCCCCACATAGCCTCCATATATACAGTGTGAGCCCCAAATAGCCTTCTACATACAGTGTGAGCCCCACATAGCCTCCCTATATGCAGTGTGAACCCCACATAGCCTCCATATATACACTGTGAGCACCACACAGTATATATACAATGTGAGCCCCACATAACCTCCATATATACAGTGTGTGCCCCACATAGCCTCCATATATACAGTGTGAGTCCCATATAGCCTCCATATATACAGTGTGAACCCCACATTGCCTCACAATATACAGTGTGAGCTCACCATACCCTCACAATATGCAGTGTGAGCCCCACATAGCCTCCATATTTACAGTGTGAGCCCCACATGGCCTTCATATATACACTGTGAGCCTTACATAGCTTCCATATGTACAGTGTGTGCCCTACCTAGCCTTCATGTATACAGTGTGAGCCCCATATAGCCTCCTATATACAATGTGAACACCACATAGCCGCCATATATACAGTGTCAGCCGCAAATAGCCTCCACATATACAGTGTGAGCCCCACATAGCCTCCTGCATGCAGTGTGAACCCCACATAGCCTCCATATATACAATGTGAGCACCACATAGCCTCCATATATACAGTGTGAACCCCATATAGCCTCCAAATATACAGTGTGAACCCCACATAGCCTCACAATATACAGTGTGAGCCCACCATAGCCTCCATATATACAGTGTGAGCCCCACATAGCCTCTGTATTTACAGTGTGAGCCCCACATAGCCTCCATATATACAGTGTGAGCCTCATATAGCCTAAATATATACAGTGTGTGCCCTACATAGCCTTCATATATACAGTGTGAGCCCCAAATAGCCTCCATATATACAGTGTGAACCCCACATAGCCTCACAATATACAGTGTGAGCCCACCATAGCCTCCATATATACAGTGTGAGCCCCACATGGCCTCCATAATTACAGTGTGAGCCCCACATAGCCTCCATATGTACAGTGTGAGCCTCACATAGATTCAATATATACAGTGTGTGCCCTACATAGCCTTCATATATACAGTGTGAGCCCCACATAGCCTCCTATATACAATGTGAGCCCCACATACCCTCCATATATACAGTGTGAGCCCCAAATAGCCTCCATATAAACAGTGTGAGCCACACATAGCCTCCTACATACAGTGTGAGCCCCACATAGCCTCCCTATATACAGTGTGAACCCCATGTAGCCTCCATATACATTGTGAGCCCCACACAGTCTCTATATATACAATGTGAGCCCCACACAGCCTCCTACATACAGTTTGAGACCCACACAGCACTGCCTCCTATATACAGTGTGAGCCCCACATAGCCTCCATTTAAACAGGGTGAGCCCCACAGTTCCTCCTATATACAGTGTAAGCCACACAGAGCCTCCAAATATACAATGTGAGCCCCACATATCCTCCATATATACAGTTTGAGCCCCACACAGCCTCCTATATACAGTGTGAGCCCCACACAGCCTACTATATACAGTGTGAGCCCCATACAGCCTCCTATATACAATGTGATCATCACATAGCCTCCATATATACAATGTGAGCCACACACAGCCTCCTATATACATACAAATATTCCATACAAATTAAAAAAAGCAGCAACACATATTCACCTCACTTCTATTCCCCTGGCGCTCTGCTCCTGTCTCCTGTGCAATGAGTCTCAGCAGCAGCGCAATTAAATGATATCATTGCAGCTGCTGTCTCACACACTGATTGGTATAAAATTGAGCCTGCAGCCCCATCCCCAACCAATGTATTCACTACTGTCTGCATCATGAGGATGCAGAGAGCAGTGACAACAGGCGACGGCAGCAGATGGACGGCGGGCAGAGGAGGGCATGGTGCGACCTGGGGGGCCATTGTTTCAGCCCTTTGGCTGTCTTGGTCCGTGGGCCAGACTGGAACAGCTAGACGGCTGGATGTGGCCCATGGGCCGCAGTTTGCCCAGGTCAAATATCGAGCATATGGAGCTAAGCAGATTGATATATACATTTGAGGGAAAAGATTCACTACAAGGCCACGTTCACATGTTCAGTATTTAGTCAGTATTAGTGATGAACGAGTATGTTCTGTTAACCCTTTCGGCGAGCATGCTCGGGTACTTGCCGAACATCTTCAGCAGTGCTCGGTGTTATGTTTTCCTCACTCCGTGCTCATGATTTGCGACTGTTTGACAGCTTTAATACATGTGAGGAATGCCAGTTTCTTAGGCATTCCTCACATGTATAAAAGCTGTCAAACAGTCGCAAATCATGAGCACTGAGTGATGAAAACATAACACCACTGAAGATACTCGGGTATAATAGAACATACTCGCTCATCACTAATCAGTATTCTACATCAGTATTTGTAAGCCGAAATCAGGAGTGGAATAATCAGAGGAATAGTATAATCGAAATACCTGCACCACTTCTGCATTTTTTACCCATTCCTAGTTTTTGCTTTTAAATATTGATGTAAAATACTGACCAAGTACTGAACATGTGAACGTGGCCTTACTTGTATTGTACTCAATGAAATCTCTGCTCATTCTGGAATTAGAAGTCAAAAGAGTGGTCATTATCAGTGATTGACAGCTATCTCTCTATCCACACATCTATAGGAAAGGTTGTCACTAATTAGGACCGCCTACTGGACTCCCAAGCCCAGAATCAACAGGAATTTCAATGCATGAATGACAAATTAAATGATACTAAATATTTTCATATATATCTACATATGAATCTGATTTATTCCTCCTGCTCTAAGTGTATCTCTACGATGGAGATGTCAAGATAAAATAATGGAGGATTACAGTTACAGAAAATGAAGGTATTTATTTATAAATAAAGCATTAAAATTTTCTAACAAATGTATCTTTAGCAAATTATTATGGGTATGAAGATCTCTGCTTGCTATAATTTAACAATTGACTTTGTGTGGATAAAAATTCACTTTGATCCTGTGATCATCACACAGGTGCTCGGTTTATTACAGTTATGGAGCATTCACACAAATATATCTTCTGTCTGAGTACTGTCCATAGGAAAAACTAAGTTTATACCGACAGCATTCGAACCAAAGTTATTCTATAGTGCTGTTCAGATGACAGTTTTCTCACATGGTTCCATATTTTGAATGAGACTTGACTATTCAAGTCTGTAGGTGCACAAAAAAATGGATCAATTGTATAACATCCGATTTTTATGGATATATTGCTATTAACATAGGAAACTATATTTGGTCTTGTAACTTTTTTTAATTGCTGATGTTTAAAACTGGATGCCATATGAATGCCATACAGTATGTATGTAAAAAAACAAGCATACAGATGACAATACAGATGAAAAATTTGTGTAAACTTATCATTAGGGCAGATGCAGATGGCCGTTTTCTCCAAATCCGAGAAAATCAGTCTGATTATGGTAATCACACTCGGATCAGACTCTGATCATAGTTTGATCAGTTTAATTAGAGTGTGATACGATTTTCTCGGAGGTGGAGAGAAAAAAAAAGTCTCTATACTTTCTCTATAACGTAAGGTCGGTCCTAGGAAGAATAACGCACATCTGCACAGCCCCATAGAATAACATGGGGACGAGTGCTGTCTGTCAAATTGACTGATAGCATTCATACGGTCATCTGCACAAGCTCTAAGGATGAGTCCACTTGCAGTGTCATTTACATGCCGGCTCTCCTCTGTTACATTGAAAGTGGTGAAATCTGTGGTGGAAATGTTTTGTAAATCTGCAGCGTTCTTTATTTTTTACAAGAAAAAATGTCTACTTTCTAAAATTTCTTTAACTTGCCTCATACTGTAACCCACTGCCATATTTTACCTAAGCAAATCTTCATTTTGATGGTACAGCAATCAGGTTTCTCTGTTTGAATGAACAGTTCACCTACAGTAGCATGTAAAAGTTTGGGCATCCCTGGTCAAAATTACTGTTAAGCAAGATGAAGATGAAATGATCTCTAAAAGGGCTAAAGTTAAAGAGAACACATTTCGTTTGTATTTTAGGCAAAAAAAATACAATATAATTTTTTAAATTTTAAAAATGACAAAAAGGAAATTGGCAGATGCTAAAGTTTGGGCACCCTTGGAGATTTGTGTGCTCAGATAACTCTGACCAAGGTTTCAGACCTTAATTAGCCTGTTAGGGTTATGGCTTGTTCACTATCATCGTTAGAAAAGGCCAGGGGATGCAAGTTTCCCAGCTTTACAAAAACCCAACCTCCCCTAATCTTGTGCCAAAAAACAACAGTCTTGGGTTCTTCTAAGCAGCTGCCTAGTACTCTGAAAATGGAAATGGTGGAGGCCCACAAAGCAGGAGAAGGCCATAAGAAGATAGCAAAATGTTTTCAAGCTGCCCTTTCCTCAGTTCGAAATGTAATTAAGAAATGGCAGATAACAGGAACAGTAGAGGTGAAGATAAGGTCTGGAAGAACAAGTAAACTTTCAGTGAGAGCTGCTCGTAGGATTGCTAGAGAGGCAAATCAGAACCCCCACTTGACTGCAAAAGACCTTCAGAAAGATTTAACAGACTCTGGAGTTGTAGTACATTGTTCTACTGTTCAGAGACACCTGCACAAATATGGCCTTCATGGAAGAGTAATCAGAAGAAAACCTCTCCTACGTCCTCACCATAGAATTCAGAGTCAGAAGTATGCAAAAGAACATGTAAACAAGCCTGATGCATTTTGGAAACAAGTCCTGTTGACCGATGAGGTTAAAATAGAACTCTTTGGCCACAATGATCAAAGATATATGTGGAGAGAAAAGCACACAGAATTTCTGGAAAAGAACATCTCACCAGCCATTAAGCATGGGAGTGAATCAATCATGCTTTAGAGTTGCGTTGCAGCCAATGGCCAGGAGAACATTTCACAGGCAGAGGGATGAATGGATTCAATGGAATTTCAACAATTTTTTTATGCAAATATAACACCATCTGTAAAATAGATGAAATTGAAAAGAGGATGGCTTCTACAAATGGATAATGATCCTAAACACAATAGACTACCTCAAAAGGCGCAAGCTGAAGGTTTTAAAATGGCCCTCACAGTCCTCTGATATGAACATCATTGAAAATCTGTGGCTAGACCTCAAAATAGCAGTGCATGGTAGATGACCCAGGAATCTCACAGAACTGGAAGAATTTTCAAACTTTTAAAAGGAGGTGCTACTAGGTACTAACCATGTAGGGTGCCCAAACTTTTGCATTGGCCCATTTTCCTTTTTGTAATTTTTAAAATGTAGAAGATGAAAAAAAATAATTCTATATATATATATATTGTGCCTTACATACAATGGAAATGTGTCGTCTTTTCACTTTAGACCTTTTAGAGATCATATTTCATATTCAACTTTCTTATCTGTTCACAATAACAGTATTTTTGACCAGGGTTGCACTGTATTTGTCCATTCCATGAACCTGGGAATATATAGTGAAAGTTCCTAGAGAATAACAGCAAGCAGAGATCTTAGAAACCATAGGAAATATTAAGTTTTCCTTGGAGAAAAAAAACGAAGTTTGCAAAAATTATAACTCCTATAAGGCCAAGGCTACATGGTGATGGGTCGTAGATAGTGTTGAGCGATACCTTCCGATATCGGGAAATATCGGATCGGATTGGATCGGACCGATACCGAAAAAGTATCGGATATCGCCGATTCCGATACCGGAAACCAATGCAAGTCAATGGGACATAAATATCGGAATTAAAATAAACCCTTTCTTTCCTTGTAGGTTATTTCTACATGAAGGAAAACAACTAAGAATAATGTAGAATGTATTGGGGGAGGTGGGGGAGACAATAAAGGCATAGAGGTTTAGCCCAGTCAAATGGAATAGCAGGAATTAATATTTTTTTATTATGTTCTGAGTTACGGAAATATTAACTATGTTAAGTATTTTTATATTTTGTCAGATATTTATGTTTCACTACTTCCATGCTCTTCACCTTCTTTTTTACTTCTCCCACACTTTCTCCTTCATCATCCTCAGCATCTTTTTCATCCACTTCTTCTTCACCTTCTTCTTCTTCACCTTCTTCGTATTATTCTTTTTTTTACATTCTTCATATTCTACTTCTTCATCTTCTTCATATTCTTCTTCTTCATCATATTCTTATTTGTGACAGGCATTCCTGTAGTTGTTATCTATAAAAGGTTGGACATTACACCTTTCGTTCTGCCCGTCACAAAAGATTTACAACAGGATTTGTCCGCGTTCAGTTTGGCCTGCAGCAGCAGGTCTTTTCCAGGGGCACCACGAGGAGGAACGGACTCACCCCCATACACTGCTTAGTCATCTTCTGCTTATAATTTAGATATTATCTTTTGCTCTGATTTTTAGTCTTATGCTTAATGTTCTTCCGCTTTTTGTTCTGCAGCTTCTTGTATTTCTGCTTCTTGGTTTTCTGTCTCTTGTTTTTCTGTATCTTGGTGCTTGTCTTCTCTTCTTTGTCTTCTTGGTCAACTTCTTCAGGGTCATCTTCTTGGTCTTCTTGGGGGTGGTCTTCAGGGTCGTCGTCTTCGGGGGTCCTCGTCTTCGGGGTCCTCGTCTTCTTCGGGTTGGTCTTCTGGGTCCTCGTCTTCGGGGTCCTCGTCTTCTTCGGGGTGGTCTTCAGGGTCCTCGTCTTCTTCGGGGTGGTCTTCAGGGTCCTCGTCTTCTTCGGGGTGGTCTTCAGGGTCCTCGTCTTCAGGGTCATTGTCTTCGGGGTCCTCGTCTTCTTAGGGTTGGTCTTCAGGGTCCTCGTCTTCAGGGTCCTCGTCAGGGAGATCCAGAGTGATTACCAAGAACCATTTCAAAAAGCTTGAACTTGGAAATGTAGCAGAAGGTACAAGAAAGCTGAGGAACTACCGAGGACCAGCTGACGGTACTGGAACCCGGATGGATAGCAGAAGGTACAAGAGCCAATGGAACTACCGAGGACCAGCTGATGTTACTGGAACTCGGTTACTAAGCAGGAGGTACCTGTGCCAGAAAGCACTACCAAGGACCAGCAGACGTTGGTGGAACTTGGATACCGAGAAGGAGGCACCTAATCCAAAGGCACTGCCGAGAACCAGCTGACGGTACTGGAACCCGGATGGGTAGCAGAAGGTACCCATGTAAAAAAAAAGTTCAAGGCCGCGAGCCGGCCGCAGTTACCAAAACCCACAGTCCTACAGAGGGTGCTTGTCCTATTGGCACTATGGAACCAGCCTTCATTGCCAGATCCCGCAGCCCACATAGGAGTCACCTAAACTGCAGGCACCATAGAGTCGGCTAACCCGACCGCAACACGACAGGACAACGCATTGGAGGCAAAGTGACGTTGACACTACCCGGAAACAGCTGGCGTGCTGGAACCAGGCTGGGCAGGAGGGAGTACCCGTGCCAAAGACACTGCCGAGAACCAGCTGACGGTACTGGAACCCGGATGGGTAGCAGAAGGTACAAGAGCCAATGGAACTGCCGAGAACCAGCTGGCGGTGCTGGAGCCCAGGGTAAATACTAAAAACAGAAGAGCCAGAGGTGTATTTGGAGGAGGTTTTAAATCCATACTACAGTGGATGTGGACAAAGCAGGAGAATTTGCCGGACACACAGCTGGGGATCAGCTGACGTTACTGAATCCCAATAACACTGGAGCAAGCGTTGACTGTGCAGACGGCACTTCTGAGCAGCAACTAGCGGTATTGGAGCCCAGGGTAAATACTAAAAACGGAGGAGCCAGAGGTGTAATTGGAGCAAGTTTTAAATAAGTAGCACAGTGAATATGGACAGAGCAGGAGAAATTGCCGTGAACACAGCAGGGGAACAGCTGACGTTACCGAACCCCAATAACACCGCAGCAAGTGTTGACTGTGCAGACGGCACTTCCGAGCGCCAACTGGCGGTGCTGGAGCCCAGGGATAAGAATGAAAACAGAGGAGCCAGAGGTGTAATTGGAGCAACTTTAAAATCTGTAGTAGTGAGAATGTGGACAGAGCAGGAGAAATTGCCGTCCGCACAGCAGGGGAACAGCTGACGTTACTGAATCCCAATAACATGGTAGCAAGTGTTGACTGTGCAGACAGCACTTCCGAGCGCCAACTGGCGGTGCTGGAGCCCAGGGATAAGAATGAAAACAGAGGAGCCAGAGGTGTAATTCGAGCAACTTTAAAATCTGTAGTAGTGAGAATGTGGACAGAGCAGGAGAAATTGCCGTCCGCACAGCAGGGGAACAGCTGACGTTACTGAACCCCAATAACACGGCAGCAAGTGTTGACTGTGCAGACAGCACTTCCGAGCGCCAACTGGCGGTGTTGGAGCCCAGGGTAAATACTAAAAACGGAGGAGCCAGAGGTGTAATTGGAGCAAGTTTTAAATAAGTAGCACAGTGAATATGGACAGAGCAGGAGAAATTGCCGTGAACACAGCAGGGGAACAGCTGACGTTACTGAACCCCAATAACATGGTAGCAAGTGTTGACTGTGCAGACGGCACTTCCGAGCGCCAACTGGCGGTGCTGGAGCCCAGGGATAAGAATGAAAACAGAGGAGCCAGAGGTGTAATTCGAGCAACTTTAAAATGTGTAGTACAGTGGATTTGGACAAAGCAGGAGAAATTGCCGTCCGCACAGCAGGAGAACAGCTGACGTTACTGAACCCCAATAACATGGTAGCAAGTGTTGACTGTGCAGACAGCACTTCCGAGCGCCAACTGGCGGTGCTGGAGCCCAGGGATAAGAATGAAAACAGAGGAGCCAGAGGTGTAATTCGAGCAACTTTAAAATCTGTAGTAGTGAGAATGTGGACAGAGCAGGAGAAATTGCCGTCCGCACAGCAGGGGAACAGCTGACGTTACTGAACCCCAATAACACGGCAGCAAGTGTTGACTGTGCAGACAGCACTTCCGAGCGCCAACTGGCGGTGTTGGAGCCCAGGGTAAATACTAAAAACGGAGGAGCCAGAGGTGTAATTGGAGCAAGTTTTAAATAAGTAGCACAGTGAATATGGACAGAGCAGGAGAAATTGCCGTGAACACAGCAGGGGAACAGCTGACGTTACTGAACCCCAATAACATGGTAGCAAGTGTTGACTGTGCAGACGGCACTTCCGAGCGCCAACTGGCGGTGCTGGAGCCCAGGGATAAGAATGAAAACAGAGGAGCCAGAGGTGTAATTCGAGCAACTTTAAAATGTGTAGTACAGTGGATGTGGACAAAGCAGGAGAAATTGCCGTCCGCACAGCAGGAGAACAGCTGACGTTACTGAACCCCAATAACACGGCAGCAAGTGTTGACTGTGCAGACGGCACTTCCGAGCGCCAACTGGCGGTGCTGGAGCCCAGGGATAAGAATGAAAACAGAGGAGCCAGAGGTGTAATTCGAGCAACTTTAAAATGTGTAGTACAGTGGATTTGGACAAAGCAGGAGAAATTGCCGTCCGCACAGCAGGAGAACAGCTGACGTTACTGAACCCCAATAACACGGCAGCAAGTGTTGACTGTGCAGACGGCACTTCCGTGCGCCAACTGGCGGTGTTGGAGCTCAGGGATAATACTGAAAACAGAGGAGCCAGAGGTGTAATTGGAGCAACTTTAAAATCTGTAGTAGTGAGAATGTGGACAGAGCAGGAGAAATTGCCGTCCGCACAGCAGGGGAACAGCTGACGTTACTGAACCCCAATAACATGGTAGCAAGTGTTGACTGTGCAGACAGCACTTCCGAGCGCCAACTGGCGGTGCTGGAGCCCAGGGATAAGAATGAAAACAGAGGAGCCAGAGGAGTAATTGGAGCAACTTTAAAATGTGTAGTACAGTGGATGTGGACAAATCAGGAGAAATTGCCGTCCGCACAGCAGGAGAACAGCTGACGTTACTGAACCCCAATAACACGGCAGCAAGTGTTGGCTGTGCAGACGGCACTTCCGAGCGCCAACTGGCGGTGCTGGAGCCCAGGGATAAGAATGAAAACAGAGGAGCCAGAGGTGTAATTGGAGCAACTTTAAAATCTGTAGTAGTGAGAATGTGGACAGAGCAGGAGAAATTGCCGTCCGCACAGCAGGGGAACAGCTGACGTTACTGAACCCCAATAACATGGTAGCAAGTGTTGACTGTGCAGACAGCACTTCCGAGCGCCAACTGGCGGTGCTGGAGCCCAGGGATAAGAATGAAAACAGAGGAGCCAGAGGTGTAATTGGAGCAACTTTAAAATCTGTAGTAGTGAGAATGTGGACAGAGCAGGAGAAATTGCCGTCCGCACAGCAGGGGAACAGCTGACGTTACTGAACCCCAATAACACGGCAGCAAGTGTTGACTGTGCAGACGGCACTTCCGAGCGCCAACTGGCGGTGCTGGAGCCCAGGGATAAGAATGAAAACAGAGGAGCCAGAGGAGTAATTGGAGCAACTTTAAAATGTGTAGTACAGTGGATGTGGACAAATCAGGAGAAATTGCCGTCCGCACAGCAGGAGAACAGCTGACGTTACTGAACCCCAATAACACGGCAGCAAGTGTTGACTGTGCAGACGGCACTTCCGAGCGCCAACTGGCGGTGTTGGAGCTCAGGGATTACAGTTCAGGTGGTAGAAACATGAACAGAACAGGAGACCTGGATACTGTTGCCAACCAATTATTTATTCTGGAAGAGGACTGGCAAATTCATGAGAGATCCAGGCCTTGTTCATTTTGAGAAAAGTAAGCCGGTCAACGTTATCGGAGGATAGTCGCATGCGACGGTCTGTTAGTACACCACCTGCGGCACTAAAGACGCGTTCCGATAATACACTAGCAGCAGGGCAAGCTAGCACCTCCAGTGCATACTGACTAAGCTCTGGCCATGTATCCAGCTTACAGACCCAAAACTTGAAGGGAGAAGAGCCGTCTGGGAGTACACTAAGAGGGCAAGACATGTAGTCTGTCACCATCTGACGGAAACGTTGCCTC
Organism: Phyllobates terribilis; assembly: GCF_046119375.1. Classification (NCBI taxonomy): domain Eukaryota; kingdom Metazoa; phylum Chordata; class Amphibia; order Anura; family Dendrobatidae; genus Phyllobates; species Phyllobates terribilis. Next base: position 257,989,438 of record NW_027362763.1, on the reverse strand, counting down.
CTGCTGACTGGAGCTGTCTGTGATGGTGTAGACATTTGTGGCGGCGGGGACACAAAACTTTGCCACATTTCGGCCATACTGGTCTTGCCTTGTGCTGAGGCGCTGCTTCTGCTCCCTCTTTGTGCAGAGCTTCCTCCACTGCCTCGACGCACTGAGCTGCTTTGTAAAGCACTAGCAGCACTGCTCTCGGTTGGAATGGAGAACATGATGGAATGCACCAGTACGTCTTGGTACTCCCGCATTTTACGCTCCCGGTTCAATGGTGTTATGAGGCTTTGTAAGTTGTCCCGGTAGCGAGGATCTAGGAGGGTGGACACCCAATAATCAGCCGTGTTGAGAATGTGGGCGATGCGGCGGTCGTTTCTGAGGCACTGCAGCATGAAATCAACCATGTGCTGCAGACTGCCAACTGGCCAAGAAACGCTGTCCCCTGCTTGAGGCGTGATCTCTGCCTGCTCTGCATCACCCCACCCTCGCTCTAGATACTGACTACTAGAGCATTGTGTACCTCCCTCCTCTGGACAGATGTCTTCCTCATCCATTGACTCCTCCTCATCCTCCTCACAAAGTGTCCCCTGCCTAGGCCTTTGTGAGGAACCACATTGCGCAGACTGTAGAGAAGCAGATGGCATTTGTGACTCCTCATCCTCCACCTCTTCCAAAACCTCGTCCCTTAGTGCTTGCAGTGTTTTTTCAAGCAGGCAGATAAGGGGGATAGTCATGCTGACTAGTGCATCATCTGCACTCGCCATCCGCGTGGAATAATCGAAGGCACGCAAAACGTGGCAAATGTCCTTCATAGAGGCCCACTCAGTGGTGGTGAAGTGTGAACGGCGCGCACTGCGACTTGTTTGCGCCTGCTGCAGCTGGTACTCCATTACTGCTGCCTGCTGCTCACACAACCTCTCCAACATATGTAACGTTGAATTCCACCTGGTGGGTAGGTCACATATGATGCGATGTTCCGGAAGACATAATCGGCGCTGCAGAGCTGCAATGCGTGATCTTGCATTGCTGGAACGCCGCAAGTGAGCGCACTCTATGCGGACCTTGTGAAGCAGTGCATCAAGATCCGGATAGTCCCTCAAAAAACTCTGCACGACCAAGTTGAGCACATGTGCCAGACATGGGATGTGAGTGCGGTTGCCTAGGCCCAGAGCTGCCACCAGATTTCGGCCATTGTCACACACTACCATGCCTGGCTGGAGATTCGCTGGCACAAACCACACGTCACTCTGCTGCTTGATGGCATTCCAGAGCTCCTGCGCTGTGTGGCTTCGATTCCCCAAAGAAATTAATTTTAATACGGCCTGTTGACGTTTGGCCACGGCTGTGCTCATATCGGTCATCATAACAGGTAACCGTTCACGGGTCGATGTGGAGGTAGACCGTGACGGCTCCTGCAGCGCTGATTCAGAGGAACTGGAGTATGAGGAGGAGTCAATGTGTACAGACTGGATTCCTGCAATCCTTGGAGTTGGCAGAACACGTACAGCGCCACTCTCAAGATCTGTACCCGGCTCCACAACATTTACCCAATGGGCAGTGAGGGAAAGGTATCGTCCCTGTCCATGCTTACTGGTCCACGCATCAGTGGTCAGGTGGACCTTGCTACTGACGGCGTTTTGTAGCGCATGTTTAATTTTTCCCTCCACATGATGTTGCAGGGCAGGGACGGCTTGCCTGCTGAAATAAAAGTGGCTGGGCACGTTGTATTGTGGGACTGCCAATGCCATAAAGTTACGGAATGTGTCAGTCTCCACCAGCCTGAATGATAGCATTTCAAGGGCCAGTAGTTTAGCAATGCCAGCATTCAGAGCCTGTGCTCGGGGGTGGTTTGCCGAGTATGGGCGCCTTTTCTCCCATGCCTGTGCTAACGATGGCTGTAGACTGGCCTGGGAGTGTGAGGATGACTGGGAAAGTGGTGCTGTGGGTGGAATTACACTGTGTCTCTGTACAACAGTGCCAGAGATTCTTCCATGGCGATCCTGTGAGGAAGCCGAACCAGCTGTGTGTGAGCTGGAGGAAGAGGCTACAACACGAGCTGAAGAGGTGGTAGGTGGCGCTGTAGGTTGGCCTAGGTCTTCAGTGTGTTTGTGTAACTCCACCACGTGCTTGGTCCGCACATGTTTCCACATATTTGTGGTATTGAGGTTGCTGACACTTTTCCCTCTTTTCACCTTCTGATTACACAGCTTGCATTTGACAAAGCAAATGTCATCTGCAACTGTGTCAAAAAAGGACCAGGCACTGCAAGTCTTGGGAGCGCCCGCTTTGGATTTTGGAAGAGCCATGCTCCTAATGGGTGCCGAAGTGGAGGCTACAGGCAACCAAGTCTGCCCCCTCCCTCTCCCTCCTTTTTGGGCCGTTCGGGGAATCTCTTCCTCAGAGCTGCTCCCACCACCTTCCTGTCCCTCACGCCATGATGGGTCAAGGACCTCATCATCTACACCACCCTCTTCAAACAACTGCTTCTCCTGGGTAGTCTCGACAGCACAGTACGCACCAGAAAGTGGCACCTGAGTCTCATCATCAGATGCGTACTGAGGTGTGCTGCTGACCATAGGCACTGGCCCACCCGCCTCTTCAGATTCAGAGAGACAAAACGGTTGCGCATCACTGCATACTACCTCTTCTTCAAATTCTCGAATTCTGCTTGGCTGGCCCCCTCTTTCCAAGCCAAGAGATTCAGAGAACAGAAGTAGAGATGGCTCCTGTCCAGGGCTCTCTGACTGCCTGGGCAATTTGGCAGGTGGTGAAGAGACAGATGGGTGCTCTTCAGTGCTCAGGACCTGAGAGGATCTGGAACTAATTGAAGTCGATGCGTTAGCTGCCATCCATCCGACAACGGCTTCAATTTGGTCCTCGCGCAGCAGTGGGGTACGGCTAGCTCCTACAAAGCTGCGCATAAAGGACTGTTCCCTGGTAAAACTGGGGGATGCTGAGTCACTGGTGCCCGCAGCAGGCACAGAATCCCCACGTCCTCTCCCTGCAGGCACAGAATCCTCACGTCCTCTCCCTGCAGAAACTCCACGCCCACGCCCACGACCACGACCACATGCCTTACTCCCTGCCTTCTTCATCTTGGTAGACTGATAAAGATAGGCAGAAAAGTACTAAGGGCTTAGTGTGCTTATTCCTGAACAGCTGCTAACAGGTATAAGAAACACTAATTTTATAAAGTGTGGACTAGACTTTAATATGAGCTAATGTGGCCTACACAACTGTAAAGTGGAGTGTTTGGTGAACTTTATTTAGGTTTTTTTTGTCACAAAAAGACACTGGATGTGCCTAAAGATGTAATAACGATAGTATCACAAACTTTTTGTAGCTATTACAATGTAGGAAGGTAACCTACAATGCAATAAATGAGGCTGCAAAAAATAGGCTAATACTAGTGTTGAGCGATACCTTCCGATATCGGGAAATATCGGATCGGATTGGATCGGACCGATACCGAAAAAGTATCGGATATCGCCGATTCCGATACCGGAAACCAATGAAAGTCAATGGGACATAAATATCGGAATTAAAATAAACCCTTTCTTTCCTTGTAGGTTATTTCTACATGAAGGAAAACAACTAAGAATAATGTAGAATGTATTGGGGGAGGTGGGGGAGACAATAAAGGCATAGAGGTTTAGCCCAGTCAAATGGAATAGCAGGAATTAATATTTTTTTATTATGTTCTGAGTTACGGAAATATTAACTATGTTAAGTATTTTTATATTTTGTCAGATATTTATGTTTCACTACTTCCATGCTCTTCACCTTCTTTTTTACTTCTCCCACACTTTCTCCTTCATCATCCTCAGCATCTTTTTCATCCACTTCTTCTTCACCTTCTTCTTCTTCACCTTCTTCGTATTATTCTTTTTTTTACATTCTTCATATTCTACTTCTTCATCTTCTTCATATTCTTCTTCTTCATCATATTCTTATTTGTGACAGGCATTCCTGTAGTTGTTATCTATAAAAGGTTGGACATTACACCTTTCGTTCTGCCCGTCACAAAAGATTTACAACAGGATTTGTCCGCGTTCAGTTTGGCCTGCAGCAGCAGGTCTTTTCCAGGGGCACCACGAGGAGGAACGGACTCACCCCCATACACTGCTTAGTCATCTTCTGCTTATAATTTAGATATTATCTTTTGCTCTGATTTTTAGTCTTATGCTTAATGTTCTTCCGCTTTTTGTTCTGCAGCTTCTTGTATTTCTGCTTCTTGGTTTTCTGTCTCTTGTTTTTCTGTATCTTGGTGCTTGTCTTCTCTTCTTTGTCTTCTTGGTCAACTTCTTCAGGGTCATCTTCTTGGTCTTCTTCGGGGTGGTCTTCAGGGTCGTCGTCTTCGGGGGTCCTCGTCTTCGGGGTCCTCGTCTTCTTCGGGTTGGTCTTCTGGGTCCTCGTCTTTGGGGTCCTCGTCTTCTTCGGGGTGGTCTTCAGGGTCCTCGTCTTCTTCGGGGTGGTCTTCAGGGTCCTCGTCTTCTTCGGGGTGGTCTTCAGGGTCCTCGTCTTCAGGGTCATTGTCTTCGGGGTCCTCGTCTTCTTAGGGTTGGTCTTCAGGGTCCTCGTCTTCAGGGTCCTCGTCAGGGAGATCCAGAGTGATTACCAAGAACCATTTCAAAAAGCTTGAACTTGGAAATGTAGCAGAAGGTACAAGAAAGCTGAGGAACTACCGAGGACCAGCTGACGGTACTGGAACCCGGATGGATAGCAGAAGGTACAAGAGCCAATGGAACTACCGAGGACCAGCTGATGTTACTGGAACTCGGTTACTAAGCAGGAGGTACCTGTGCCAGAAAGCACTACCAAGGACCAGCAGACGTTGGTGGAACTTGGATACCGAGAAGGAGGCACCTAATCCAAAGGCACTGCCGAGAACCAGCTGACGGTACTGGAACCCGGATGGGTAGCAGAAGGTACAAGAGCCAATGGAACTACCGAGGACCAGCTGATGTTACTGGAACCCGGATGGGTAGCAGAAGGTACAAGAGCCAATGGAACTACCGAGGACCAGCTGATGTTACTGGAACTCGGTTACTAAGCAGGAGGTACCTGTGCCAGAAAGCACTACCAAGGACCAGCAGACGTTGGTGGAACTTGGATACCGAGAAGGAGGCACCTAATCCAAAGGCACTGCCGAGAACCAGCTGACGGTACTGGAACCCGGATGGGTAGCAGAAGGTACCCATGTAAAAAAAAAGTTCAAGGCCGCGAGCCGGCCGCAGTTACCAAAACCCACAGTCCTACAGAGGGTGCTTGTCCTATTGGCAATATGGAACCAGCCTTCATTGCCAGAACCCGCAGCCCACATAGGAGTCACCTAAACTGCAGGCACCATAGAGTCGGCTAACCCGACCGCAACACGACAGGACAACGCATTGGAGGCAAAGTGACGTTGACACTACCCGGAAACAGCTGGCGTGCTGGAACCAGGCTGGGCAGGAGGGAGTACCCGTGCCAAAGACACTGCCGAGAACCAGCTGACGGTACTGGAACCCGGATGGGTAGCAGAAGATACAAGAGCAAATGGAACTACCGAGGACCAGCTGACGGTACTGGAACCCGGATGGGTAGCAGAAGGTACAAGAGCCAATGGAACTACCGAGGACCAGCTGATGTTACTGGAACTCGGTTACTAAGCAGGAGGTACCTGTGCCAGAAAGCACTACCAAGGACCAGCAGACGTTGGTGGAACTTGGATACCAAGAAGGAGGCACCTAATCCAAAGGCACTGCCGAGAACCAGCTGACGGTACTGGAACCCGGATGGGTAGCAGAAGGTACCCATGTAAAAAAAAAGTTCAAGGCCGCGAGCCGGCCGCAGTTACCAAAACCCACAGTCCTACAGAGGGTGCTTGTCCTATTGGCACTATGGAACCAGCCTTCATTGCCAGATCCCGCAGCCCACATAGGAGTCACCTAAACTGCAGGCACCATAGAGTCGGCTAACCCGACCGCAACACGACAGGACAACGCATTGGAGGCAAAGTGACGTTGACACTACCCGGAAACAGCTGGCGTGCTGGAACCAGGCTGGGCAGGAGGGAGTACCCGTGCCAAAGACACTGCCGAGAACCAGCTGACGGTACTGGAACCCGGATGGGTAGCAGAAGATACAAGAGCAAATGGAACTACCGAGGACCAGCTGACGGTACTGGAACCCGGATGGGTAGCAGAAGGTACAAGAGCCAATGGAACTACCGAGGACCAGCTGATGTTACTGGAACTCGGTTACTAAGCAGGAGGTACCTGTGCCAGAAAGCACTACCAAGGACCAGCAGACGTTGGTGGAACTTGGATACCGAGAAGGAGGCACCTAATCCAAAGGCACTGCCGAGAACCAGCTGACGGTACTGGAACCCGGATGGGTAGCAGAAGGTACCCATGTAAAAAAAAAGTTCAAGGCCGCGAGCCGGCCGCAGTTACCAAAACCCACAGTCCTACAGAGGGTGCTTGTCCTATTGGCACTATGGAACCAGCCTTCATTGCCAGATCCCGCAGCCCACATAGGAGTCACCTAAACTGCAGGCACCATAGAGTCGGCTAACCCGACCGCAACACGACAGGACAACGCATTGGAGGCAAAGTGACGTTGACACTACCCGGAAAAAGCTGGCGTGCTGGAACCAGGCTGGGCAGGAGGGAGTACCCGTGCCAAAGACACTGCCGAGAACCAGCTGACGGTACTGGAACCCGGATGGGTAGCAGAAGATACAAGAGCAAATGGAACTACCGAGGACCAGCTGACGGTACTGGAACCCGGATGGGTAGCAGAAGGTACAAGAGCCAATGGAACTACCGAGGACCAGCTGATGTTACTGGAACTCAGTTACTAAGCAGGAGGTACCTGTGCCAGAAAGCACTACCAAGGACCAGCAGACGTTGGTGGAACTTGGATACCGAGAAGGAGGCACCTAATCCAAAGGCACTGCCGAGAACCAGCTGACGGTACTGGAACCCGGATGGGTAGCAGAAGGTACCCATGTAAAAAAAAAGTTCAAGGCCGCGAGCCGGCCGCAGTTACCAAAACCCACAGTCCTACAGAGGGTGCTTGTCCTATTGGCACTATGGAACCAGCCTTCATTGCCAGATCCCGCAGCCCACATAGGAGTCACCTAAACTGCAGGCACCATAGAGTCGGCTAACCCGACCGCAACACGACAGGACAACGCATTGGAGGCAAAGTGACGTTGACACTACCCGGAAACAGCTGGCGTGCTGGAACCAGGCTGGGCAGGAGGGAGTACCCGTGCCAAAGACACTGCCGAGAACCAGCTGACGGTACTGGAACCCGGATGGGTAGCAGAAGATACAAGAGCAAATGGAACTACCGAGGACCAGCTGACGGTACTGGAACCCGGATGGGTAGCAGAAGGTACAAGAGCCAATGGAACTACCGAGGACCAGCTGATGTTACTGGAACTCGGTTACTAAGCAGGAGGTACCTGTGCCAGAAAGCACTACCAAGGACCAGCAGACGTTGGTGGAACTTGGATACCGAGAAGGAGGCACCTAATCCAAAGGCACTGCCGAGAACCAGCTGACGGTACTGGAACCCGGATGGGTAGCAGAAGGTACCCATGTAAAAAAAAAGTTCAAGGCCGCGAGCCGGCCGCAGTTACCAAAACCCACAGTCCTACAGAGGGTGCTTGTCCTATTGGCACTATGGAACCAGCCTTCATTGCCAGATCCCGCAGCCCACATAGGAGTCACCTAAACTGCAGGCACCATAGAGTCGGCTAACCCGACCGCAACACGACAGGACAACGCATTGGAGGCAAAGTGACGTTGACACTACCCGGAAACAGCTGGCGTGCTGGAACCAGGCTGGGCAGGAGGGAGTACCCGTGCCAAAGACACTGCCGAGAACCAGCTGACGGTACTGGAACCCGGATGGGTAGCAGAAGATACAAGAGCAAATGGAACTACCGAGGACCAGCTGACGGTACTGGAACCCGGATGGGTAGCAGAAGGTACAAGAGCCAATGGAACTACCGAGGACCAGCTGATGTTACTGGAACTCGGTTACTAAGCAGGAGGTACCTGTGCCAGAAAGCACTACCAAGGACCAGCAGACGTTGGTGGAACTTGGATACCGAGAAGGAGGCACCTAATCCAAAGGCACTGCCGAGAACCAGCTGACGGTACTGGAACCCGGATGGGTAGCAGAAGGTACCCATGTAAAAAAAAAGTTCAAGGCCGCGAGCCGGCCGCAGTTACCAAAACCCACAGTCCTACAGAGGGTGCTTGTCCTATTGGCACTATGGAACCAGCCTTCATTGCCAGATCCCGCAGCCCACATAGGAGTCACCTAAACTGCAGGCACCATAGAGTCGGCTAACCCGACCGCAACACGACAGGACAACGCATTGGAGGCTAAGTGACGTTGACACTACCCGGAAACAGCTGGCGTGCTGGAACCAGGCTGGGCAGGAGGGAGTACCCGTGCCAAAGACACTGCCGAGAACCAGCTGACGGTACTGGAACCCGGATGGGTAGCAGAAGATACAAGAGCAAATGGAACTACCGAGGACCAGCTGACGGTACTGGAACCCGGATGGGTAGCAGAAGGTACAAGAGCCAATGGAACTACCGAGGACCAGCTGATGTTACTGGAACTCGGTTACTAAGCAGGAGGTACCTGTGCCAGAAAGCACTACCAAGGACCAGCAGACGTTGGTGGAACTTGGATACCGAGAAGGAGGCACCTAATCCAAAGGCACTGCCGAGAACCAGCTGACGGTACTGGAACCCGGATGGGTAGCAGAAGGTACCCATGTAAAAAAAAAGTTCAAGGCCGCGAGCCGGCCGCAGTTACCAAAACCCACAGTCCTACAGAGGGTGCTTGTCCTATTGGCACTATGGAACCAGCCTTCATTGCCAGATCCCGCAGCCCACATAGGAGTCACCTAAACTGCAGGCACCATAGAGTCGGCTAACCCGACCGCAACACGACAGGACAACGCATTGGAGGCAAAGTGACGTTGACACTACCCGGAAACAGCTGGCGTGCTGGAACCAGGCTGGGCAGGAGGGAGTACCCGTGCCAAAGACACTGCCGAGAACCAGCTGACGGTACTGGAACCCGGATGGGTAGCAGAAGATACAAGAGCAAATGGAACTACCGAGGACCAGCTGACGGTACTGGAACCCGGATGGGTAGCAGAAGGTACAAGAGCCAATGGAACTACCGAGGACCAGCTGATGTTACTGGAACTCGGTTACTAAGCAGGAGGTACCTGTGCCAGAAAGCACTACCAAGGACCAGCAGACGTTGGTGGAACTTGGATACCGAGAAGGAGGCACCTAATCCAAAGGCACTGCCGAGAACCAGCTGACGGTACTGGAACCCGGATGGGTAGCAGAAGGTACCCATGTAAAAAAAAAGTTCAAGGCCGCGAGCCGGCCGCAGTTACCAAAACCCACAGTCCTACAGAGGGTGCTTGTCCTATTGGCACTATGGAACCAGCCTTCATTGCCAGATCCCGCAGCCCACATAGGAGTCACCTAAACTGCAGGCACCATAGAGTCGGCTAACCCGACCGCAACACGACAGGACAACGCATTGGAGGCAAAGTGACGTTGACACTACCCGGAAACAGCTGGCGTGCTGGAACCAGGCTGGGCAGGAGGGAGTACCCGTGCCAAAGACACTGCCGAGAACCAGCTGACGGTACTGGAACCCGGATGGGTAGCAGAAGATGCAAGAGCAAATGGAACTACCGAGGACCAGCTGACGGTACTGGAACCCGGATGGGTAGCAGAAGGTACAAGAGCCAATGGAACTACCGAGGACCAGCTGATGTTACTGGAACTCGGTTACTAAGCAGGAGGTACCTGTGCCAGAAAGCACTACCAAGGACCAGCAGACGTTGGTGGAACTTGGATACCGAGAAGGAGGCACCTAATCCAAAGGCACTGCCGAGAACCAGCTGACGGTACTGGAACCCGGATGGGTAGCAGAAGGTACCCATGTAAAAAAAAAGTTCAAGGCCGCGAGCCGGCCGCAGTTACCAAAACCCACAGTCCTACAGAGGGTGCTTGTCCTATTGGCACTATGGAACCAGCCTTCATTGCCAGATCCCGCAGCCCACATAGGAGTCACCTAAACTGCAGGCACCATAGAGTCGGCTAACCCGACCGCAACACGACAGGACAACGCATTGGAGGCAAAGTGACGTTGACACTACCCGGAAACAGCTGGCGTGCTGGAACCAGGCTGGGCAGGAGGGAGTACCCGTGCCAAAGACACTGCCGAGAACCAGCTGACGGTACTGGAACCCGGATGGGTAGCAGAAGATACAAGAGCAAATGGAACTACCGAGGACCAGCTGACGGTACTGGAACCCGGATGGGTAGCAGAAGGTACAAGAGCCAATGGAACTACCGAGGACCAGCTGATGTTACTGGAACTCGGTTACTAAGCAGGAGGTACCTGTGCCAGAAAGCACTACCAAGGACCAGCAGACGTTGGTGGAACTTGGATACCGAGAAGGAGGCACCTAATCCAAAGGCACTGCCGAGAACCAGCTGACGGTACTGGAACCCGGATGGGTAGCAGAAGGTACCCATGTAAAAAAAAAGTTCAAGGCCGCGAGCCGGCCGCAGTTACCAAAACCCACAGTCCTACAGAGGGTGCTTGTCCTATTGGCACTATGGAACCAGCCTTCATTGCCAGATCCCGCAGCCCACATAGGAGTCACCTAAACTGCAGGCACCATAGAGTCGGCTAACCCGACCGCAACACGACAGGACAACGCATTGGAGGCAAAGTGACGTTGACACTACCCGGAAACAGCTGGCGTGCTGGAACCAGGCTGGGCAGGAGGGAGTACCCGTGCCAAAGACACTGCCGAGAACCAGCTGACGGTACTGGAACCCGGATGGGTAGCAGAAGATACAAGAGCAAATGGAACTACCGAGGACCAGCTGACGGTACTGGAACCCGGATGGGTAGCAGAAGGTACAAGAGCCAATGGAACTACCGAGGACCAGCTGATGTTACTGGAACTCGGTTACTAAGCAGGAGGTACCTGTGCCAGAAAGCACTACCAAGGACCAGCAGACGTTGGTGGAACTTGGATACCGAGAAGGAGGCACCTAATCCAAAGGCACTGCCGAGAACCAGCTGACGGTACTGGAACCCGGATGGGTAGCAGAAGGTACCCATGTAAAAAAAAAGTTCAAGGCCGCGAGCCGGCCGCAGTTACCAAAACCCACAGTCCTACAGAGGGTGCTTGTCCTATTGGCACTATGGAACCAGCCTTCATTGCCAGATCCCGCAGCCCACATAGGAGTCACCTAAACTGCAGGCACCATAGAGTCGGCTAACCCGACCGCAACACGACAGGACAACGCATTGGAGGCAAAGTGACGTTGACACTACCCGGAAACAGCTGGCGTGCTGGAACCAGGCTGGGCAGGAGGGAGTACCCGTGCCAAAGACACTGCCGAGAACCAGCTGACGGTACTGGAACCCGGATGGGTAGCAGAAGATACAAGAGCAAATGGAACTACCGAGGACCAGCTGACGGTACTGGAACCCGGATGGGTAGCAGAAGGTACAAGAGCCAATGGAACTACCGAGGACCAGCTGATGTTACTGGAACTCGGTTACTAAGCAGGAGGTACCTGTGCCAGAAAGCACTACCAAGGACCAGCAGACGTTGGTGGAACTTGGATACCGAGAAGGAGGCACCTAATCCAAAGGCACTGCCGAGAACCAGCTGACGGTACTGGAACCCGGATGGGTAGCAGAAGGTACCCATGTAAAAAAAAAGTTCAAGGCCGCGAGCCGGCCGCAGTTACCAAAACCCACAGTCCTACAGAGGGTGCTTGTCCTATTGGCACTATGGAACCAGCCTTCATTGCCAGATCCCGCAGCCCACATAGGAGTCACCTAAACTGCAGGCACCATAGAGTCGGCTAACCCGACCGCAACACGACAGGACAACGCATTGGAGGCAAAGTGACGTTGACACTACCCTGAAACAGCTGGCGTGCTGGAACCAGGCTGGGCAGGAGGGAGTACCCGTGCCAAAGACACTGCCGAGAACCAGCTGACGGTACTGGAACCCGGATGGGTAGCAGAAGGTACAAGAGCCAATGGAACTGCCGAGAACCAGCTGGCGGTGCTGGAGCCCAGGGTAAATACTAAAAACAGAAGAGCCAGAGGTGTATTTGGAGGAGGTTTTAAATCCGTACTACAGTGGATGTGGACAAAGCAGGAGAATTTGCCGGACACACAGCTGGGGATCAGCTGACGTTACTGAATCCCAATAACACTGGAGCAAGCGTTGACTGTGCAGACGGCACTTCTGAGCAGCAACTAGCGGTATTGGAGCCCAGGGTAAATACTAAAAACGGAGGAGCCAGAGGTGTAATTGGAGCAAGTTTTAAATAAGTAGCACAGTGAATATGGACAGAGCAGGAGAAATTGCCGTGAACACAGCAGGGGAACAGCTGACGTTACCGAACCCCAATAACACCGCAGCAAGTGTTGACTGTGCAGACGGCACTTCCGAGCGCCAACTGGCGGTGCTGGAGCCCAGGGATAAGAATGAAAACAGAGGAGCCAGAGGTGTAATTGGAGCAACTTTAAAATCTGTAGTAGTGAGAATGTGGACAGAGCAGGAGAAATTGCCGTCCGCACAGCAGGGGAACAGCTGACGTTACTGAACCCCAATAACATGGTAGCAAGTGTTGACTGTGCAGACAGCACTTCCGAGCGCCAACTGGCGGTGCTGGAGCCCAGGGATAAGAATGAAAACAGAGGAGCCAGAGGTGTAATTCGAGCAACTTTAAAATCTGTAGTAGTGAGAATGTGGACAGAGCAGGAGAAATTGCCGTCCGCACAGCAGGGGAACAGCTGACGTTACTGAACCCCAATAACACGGCAGCAAGTGTTGACTGTGCAGACGGCACTTCCGTGCGCCAACTGGCGGTGTTGGAGCTCAGGGATAATACTGAAAACAGAGGAGCCAGAGGTGTAATTGGAGCAACTTTAAAATCTGTAGTAGTGAGAATGTGGACAGAGCAGGAGAAATTGCCGTCCGCACAGCAGGGGAACAGCTGACGTTACTGAACCCCAATAACACGGCAGCAAGTGTTGACTGTGCAGACGGCACTTCCGTGCGCCAACTGGCGGTGTTGGAGCTCAGGGATAATACTGAAAACAGAGGAGCCAGAGGTGTAATTGGAGCAACTTTAAAATCTGTAGTAGTGAGAATGTGGACAGAGCAGGAGAAATTGCCGTCCGCACAGCAGGGGAACAGCTGACGTTACTGAACCCCAATAACATGGTAGCAAGTGTTGACTGTGCAGACAGCACTTCCGAGCGCCAACTGGCGGTGCTGGAGCCCAGGGATAAGAATGAAAACAGAGGAGCCAGAGGTGTAATTGGAGCAACTTTAAAATCTGTAGTAGTGAGAATGTGGACAGAGCAGGAGAAATTGCCGTCCGCACAGCAGGGGAACAGCTGACGTTACTGAACCCCAATAACACGGCAGCAAGTGTTGACTGTGCAGACAGCACTTCCGAGCGCCAACTGGCGGTGTTGGAGCCCAGGGTAAATACTAAAAACGGAGGAGCCAGAGGTGTAATTGGAGCAAGTTTTAAATAAGTAGCACAGTGAATATGGACAGAGCAGGAGAAATTGCCGTGAACACAGCAGGGGAACAGCTGACGTTACTGAACCCCAATAACATGGTAGCAAGTGTTGACTGTGCAGACGGCACTTCCGAGCGCCAACTGGCGGTGCTGGAGCCCAGGGATAAGAATGAAAACAGAGGAGCCAGAGGTGTAATTCGAGCAACTTTAAAATGTGTAGTACAGTGGATGTGGACAAAGCAGGAGAAATTGCCGTCCGCACAGCAGGAGAACAGCTGACGTTACTGAACCCCAATAACACGGCAGCAAGTGTTGACTGTGCAGACGGCACTTCCGAGCGCCAACTGGCGGTGCTGGAGCCCAGGGATAAGAATGAAAACAGAGGAGCCAGAGGAGTAATTGGAGCAACTTTAAAATGTGTAGTACAGTGGATGTGGACAAATCAGGAGAAATTGCCGTCCGCACAGCAGGAGAACAGCTGACGTTACTGAACCCCAATAACACGGCAGCAAGTGTTGACTGTGCAGACGGCACTTCCGAGCGCCAACTGGCGGTGTTGGAGCTCAGGGATTACAGTTCAGGTGGTAGAAACATGAACAGAACAGGAGACCTGGATACTGTTGCCAACCAATTATTTATTCTGGAAGAGGACTGGCAAATTCATGAGAGATCCAGGCCTTGTTCATTTTGAGAAAAGTAAGCCGGTCAACGTTATCGGAGGATAGTCGCATGCGACGGTCTGTTAGTACACCACCTGCGGCACTAAAGACGCGTTCCGATAATACACTAGCAGCAGGGCAAGCTAGCACCTCCAGTGCATACTGACTAAGCTCTGGCCATGTATCCAGCTTACAGACCCAAAACTTGAAGGGAGAAGAGCCGTCTGGGAGTACACTAAGAGGGCAAGACATGTAGTCTGTCACCATCTGACGGAAACGTTGCCTCCTGCTGACTGGAGCTGTCTGTGATGGTGTAGACATTTGTGGCGGCGGGGACACAAAACTTTGCCACATTTCGGCCATACTGGTCTTGCCTTGTGCTGAGGCGCTGCTTCTGCTCCCTCTTTGTGCAGAGCTTCCTCCACTGCCTCGACGCACTGAGCTGCTTTGTAAAGCACTAGCAGCACTGCTCTCGGTTGGAATGGAGAACATGATGGAATGCACCAGTGCGTCTTGGTACTCCCGCATTTTACGCTCCCGGTTCAATGGTGTTATGAGGCTTTGTAAGTTGTCCCGGTAGCGAGGATTTAGGAGGGTGGACACCCAATAATCAGCCGTGTTGAGAATGTGGGCGATGCGGCGGTCGTTTCTGAGGCACTGCAGCATGAAATCAACCATGTGCTGCAGACTGCCAACTGGCCAAGAAACGCTGTCCCCTGCTTGAGGCGTGATCTCTGCCTGCTCTGCATCACCCCACCCTCGCTCTAGATACTGACTACTAGAGCATTGTGTACCTCCCTCCTCTGGACAGATGTCTTCCTCATCCATTGACTCCTCCTCATCCTCCTCACAAAGTGTCCCCTGCCTAGGCCTTTGTGAGGAACCACATTGCGCAGACTGTAGAGAAGCAGATGGCATTTGTGACTCCTCATCCTCCACCTCTTCCAAAACCTCGTCCCTTAGTGCTTGCAGTGTTTTTTCAAGCAGGCAGATAAGGGGGATAGTCATGCTGACTAGTGCATCATCTGCACTCGCCATCCGCGTGGAATAATCGAAGGCACGCAAAACGTGGCAAATGTCCTTCATAGAGGCCCACTCAGTGGTGGTGAAGTGTGAACGGCGCGCACTGCGACTTGTTTGCGCCTGCTGCAGCTGGTACTCCATTACTGCTGCCTGCTGCTCACACAACCTCTCCAACATATGTAACGTTGAATTCCACCTGGTGGGTAGGTCACATATGATGCGATGTTCCGGAAGACATAATCGGCGCTGCAGAGCTGCAATGCGTGATCTTGCATTGCTGGAACGCCGCAAGTGAGCGCACTCTATGCGGACCTTGTGAAGCAGTGCATCAAGATCCGGATAGTCCCTCAAAAAACTCTGCACGACCAAGTTGAGCACATATGCCAGACATGGGATGTGAGTGAGGTTGCCTAGGCCCAGAGCTGCCACCAGATTTCGGCCATTGTCACACACTACCATGCCTGGCTGGAGATTCGCTGGCACAAACCACACGTCACTCTGCTGCTTGATGGCATTCCAGAGCTCCTGCGCTGTGTGGCTTCGATTCCCCAAAGAAATTAATTTTAATACGGCCTGTTGACGTTTGGCCACGGCTGTGCTCATATCGGTCATCATAACAGGTAACCGTTCACGGGTCGATGTGGAGGTAGACCGTGACGGCTCCTGCAGCGCTGATTCAGAGGAACTGGAGTATGAGGAGGAGTCAATGTGTACAGACTGGATTCCTGCAATCCTTGGAGTTGGCAGAACACGTACAGCGCCACTCTCAAGATCTGTACCCGGCTCCACAACATTTACCCAATGGGCAGTGAGGGAAAGGTATCGTCCCTGTCCATGCTTACTGGTCCACGCATCAGTGGTCAGGTGGACCTTGCTACTGACGGCGTTTTGTAGCGCATGTTTAATTTTTCCCTCCACATGATGTTGCAGGGCAGGGACGGCTTGCCTGCTGAAATAAAAGCGGCTGGGCACGTTGTATTGTGGGACTGCCAATGCCATAAAGTTACGGAATGTGTCAGTCTCCACCAGCCTGAATGATAGCATTTCAAGGGCCAGTAGTTTAGCAATGCCAGCATTCAGAGCCTGTGCTCGGGGGTGGTTTGCCGAGTATGGGCGCCTTTTCTCCCATGCCTGTGCTAACGATGGCTGTAGACTGGCCTGGGAGTGTGAGGATGACTGGGAAAGTGGTGCTGTGGGTGGAATTACACTGTGTCTCTGTACAACAGTGCCAGAGATTCTTCCATGGCGATCCTGTGAGGAAGCCGAACCAGCTGTGTGTGAGCTGGAGGAAGAGGCTACAACACGAGCTGAAGAGGTGGTAGGTGGCGCTGTAGGTTGGCCTAGGTCTTCAGTGTGTTTGTGTAACTCCACCACGTGCTTGGTCCGCACATGTTTCCACATATTTGTGGTATTGAGGTTGCTGACACTTTTCCCTCTTTTCACCTTCTGATTACACAGCTTGCATTTGACAAAGCAAATGTCATCTGCAACTGTGTCAAAAAAGGACCAGGCACTGCAAGTCTTGGGAGCGCCCGCTTTGGATTTTGGAAGAGCCATGCTCCTAATGGGTGCCGAAGTGGAGGCTACAGGCAACCAAGTCTGCCCCCTCCCTCTCCCTCCTTTTTGGGCCGTTCGGGGAATCTCTTCCTCAGAGCTGCTCCCACCACCTTCCTGTCCCTCACGCCATGATGGGTCAAGGACCTCATCATCTACACCACCCTCTTCAAACAACTGCTTCTCCTGGGTAGTCTCGACAGCACAGTACGCACCAGAAAGTGGCACCTGAGTCTCATCATCAGATGCGTACTGAGGTGTGCTGCTGACCATAGGCACTGGCCCACCCGCCTCTTCAGATTCAGAGAGACAAAACGGTTGCGCATCACTGCATACTACCTCTTCTTCAAATTCTCGAATTCTGCTTGGCTGGCCCCCTCTTTCCAAGCCAAGAGATTCAGAGAACAGAAGTAGAGATGGCTCCTGTCCAGGGCTCTCTGACTGCCTGGGCAATTTGGCAGGTGGTGAAGAGACAGATGGGTGCTCTTCAGTGCTCAGGACCTGAGAGGATCTGGAACTAATTGAAGTCGATGCGTTAGCTGCCATCCATCCGACAACGGCTTCAATTTGGTCCTCGCGCAGCAGTGGGGTACGGCTAGCTCCTACAAAGCTGCGCATAAAGGACTGTTCCATGGTAAAACTGGGGGATGCTGAGTCACTGGTGCCCGCAGCAGGCACAGAATCCCCACGTCCTCTCCCTGCAGGCACAGAATCCTCACGTCCTCTCCCTGCAGAAACTCCACGCCCACGCCCACGACCACGACCACATGCCTTACTCCCTGCCTTCTTCATCTTGGTAGACTGATAAAGATAGGCAGAAAAGTACTAAGGGCTTAGTGTGCTTATTCCTGAACAGCTGCTAACAGGTATAAGAAACACTAATTTTATAAAGTGTGGACTAGACTTTAATATGAGCTAATGTGGCCTACACAACTGTAAAGTGGAGTGTTTGGTGAACTTTATTTAGGTTTTTTTTGTCACAAAAAGACACTGGATGTGCCTAAAGATGTAATAACGATAGTATCACAAACTTTTTGTAGCTATTACAATGTAGGAAGGTAACCTACAATGCAATAGATGAGGCTGCAAAAAATAGGCTAATACTAATCTGGCTGGGGCTGCAGGGCCCAATGCTGCAGAAAGGCTCCTCTATCTACTCCTATATAGTGTGTTTGGAATCAATTTAGCTGAATATGGATGGAACCACCACACTAATAGGAGATATCAGGAAAAATTATGAATTGGCAATAAAGGACAATGTATGAGGCAGTGACACACACTGAGTGCACTACAACCAGACGGGGTTGAAGCACACACTACAGGGTGAGCTGCACTCACACACCAGACCTTGCAGACAGCGGTGAACAGTACAGATGCAGAGCACTGTGCACTAGTGCTGCAAGACGGAAAAAAAATTCTCTATCTACTCCTATATAGTGTGTTTGGAACCAATTTAGCTGAATACAGATGGAACCACCACACTAATAGGAGATATCAGGAAAAATTATGAATTGGCAATAAAGGACAATGTATGAGGCAGTGACACACACTGAGTGCACTACAACCAGACGGGGTTGAAGCACACACTACAGGGTGAGCTGCACTCACACACCAGACCTTGCAGACAGCGGTGAACAGTACAGATGCAGAGCACTGTGCACTAGTGCTGCAAGACGGAAAAAAATTTCTCTATCTACTCCTATATAGTGTGTTTGGAACCAATTTAGCTGAATACAGATGGAACCACCACACTAATAGGAGATATCAGGAAAAATTATGAATTGGCAATAAAGGACAATGTATGAGGCAGTGACACACACTGAGTGCACTACAACCAGACGGGGTTGAAGCACACACTACAGGGTGAGCTGCACTCACACACCAGACCTTGCAGACAGCGGTGAACAGTACAGATGCAGAGCACTGTGCACTAGTGCTGCAAGACGGAAAAAAATTTCTCTATCTACTCCTATATAGTGTGTTTGGAACCAATTTAGCTGAATACAGATGGAACCACCACACTAATAGGAGATATCAGGAAAAATTATGAATTGGCAAAAAAGGACAATGTATGAGGCAGTGACACACACTGAGTGCACTACAACCAGACTTGGCTGAAGCACACACTACAGGGTGAGCTGCACTCACACACACAGACCTTGCAGATAGCGGTGAACAGCACAGGGAACTGTGCACTAGCACTGCAAGGCACAGTGATTTAGAAAGTAGCTTGGGTAAAGCAGTATAGAGCAAATAGGTAGCTAAAACTGTCCCTCAGAACAACAGCGTCCTATCCCTAACTGAATTCACAGCAGAGTGAGCTCAAAATGGCGGCGGTGGCTTTTATAGTGCATCATGACATCATTTCAGCAGCCAATCACAGCCATGCCATTAGTTAAGATGCCTACATGCCTAACAGGATGTGCCCACACTTCTTAGGATCCTCATTGGCTGAATAAAATGAAAATGTCTCATTGCATTATGGGAACTTCCGATTCCGGTATACGATATTGCAATAGTATCGGAATTAAGTATCGGAATTCCGATACCGCGAATATCGGCCGATACCCGATATTTCAGTATCGGAATGCTCAACACTAGCTAATACTAATCTGGCTGGGGCTGCAGGGCCCAATGCTGCAGAAAGGCTCCTCTATCTACTCCTATATAGTGTGTTTGGAATCAATTTAGCTGAATATGGATGGAACCACCACACTAATAGGAGATATCAGGAAAAATTATGAATTGGCAATAAAGGACAATGTATGAGGCAGTGACACACACTGAGTGCACTACAACCAGACGGGGTTGAAGCACACACTACAGGGTGAGCTGCACTCACACACCAGACCTTGCAGACAGCGGTGAACAGTACAGATGCAGAGCACTGTGCACTAGTGCTGCAAGACGGAAAAAAAATTCTCTATCTACTCCTATATAGTGTGTTTGGAACCAATTTAGCTGAATACAGATGGAACCACCACACTAATAGGAGATATCAGGAAAAATTATGAATTGGCAATAAAGGACAATGTATGAGGCAGTGACACACACTGAGTGCACTACAACCAGACGGGGTTGAAGCACACACTACAGGGTGAGCTGCACTCACACACCAGACCTTGCAGACAGCGGTGAACAGTACAGATGCAGAGCACTGTGCACTAGTGCTGCAAGACGGAAAAAAATTTCTCTATCTACTCCTATATAGTGTGTTTGGAACCAATTTAGCTGAATACAGATGGAACCACCACACTAATAGGAGATATCAGGAAAAATTATGAATTGGCAATAAAGGACAATGTATGAGGCAGTGACACACACTGAGTGCACTACAACCAGACGGGGTTGAAGCACACACTACAGGGTGAGCTGCACTCACACACCAGACCTTGCAGACAGCGGTGAACAGTACAGATGCAGAGCACTGTGCACTAGTGCTGCAAGACGGAAAAAAATTTCTCTATCTACTCCTATATAGTGTGTTTGGAACCAATTTAGCTGAATACAGATGGAACCACCACACTAATAGGAGATATCAGGAAAAATTATGAATTGGCAAAAAAGGACAATGTATGAGGCAGTGACACACACTGAGTGCACTACAACCAGACTTGGCTGAAGCACACACTACAGGGTGAGCTGCACTCACACACACAGACCTTGCAGATAGCGGTGAACAGCACAGGGAACTGTGCACTAGCACTGCAAGGCACAGTGATTTAGAAAGTAGCTTGGGTAAAGCAGTATAGAGCAAATAGGTAGCTAAAACTGTCCCTCAGAACAACAGCGTCCTATCCCTAACTGAATTCACAGCAGAGTGAGCTCAAAATGGCGGCGGTGGCTTTTATAGTGCATCATGACATCATTTCAGCAGCCAATCACAGCCATGCCATTAGTTAAGATGCCTACATGCCTAACAGGATGTGCCCACACTTCTTAGGATCCTCATTGGCTGAATAAAATGAAAATGTCTCATTGCATTATGGGAACTTCCGATTCCGGTATACGATATTGCAATAGTATCGGAATTAAGTATCGGAATTCCGATACCGCGAATATCGGCCGATACCCGATATTTCAGTATCGGAATGCTCAACACTAGCTAATACTAATCTGGCTGGGGCTGCAGGGCCCAATGCTGCAGAAAGGCTCCTCTATCTACTCCTATATAGTGTGTTTGGAATCAATTTAGCTGAATATGGATGGAACCACCACACTAATAGGAGATATCAGGAAAAATTATGAATTGGCAATAAAGGACAATGTATGAGGCAGTGACACACACTGAGTGCACTACAACCAGACGGGGTTGAAGCACACACTACAGGGTGAGCTGCACTCACACACCAGACCTTGCAGACAGCGGTGAACAGTACAGATGCAGAGCACTGTGCACTAGTGCTGCAAGACGGAAAAAAAATTCTCTATCTACTCCTATATAGTGTGTTTGGAACCAATTTAGCTGAATACAGATGGAACCACCACACTAATAGGAGATATCAGGAAAAATTATGAATTGGCAATAAAGGACAATGTATGAGGCAGTGACACACACTGAGTGCACTACAACCAGACGGGGTTGAAGCACACACTACAGGGTGAGCTGCACTCACACACCAGACCTTGCAGACAGCGGTGAACAGTACAGATGCAGAGCACTGTGCACTAGTGCTGCAAGACGGAAAAAAATTTCTCTATCTACTCCTATATAGTGTGTTTGGAACCAATTTAGCTGAATACAGATGGAACCACCACACTAATAGGAGATATCAGGAAAAATTATGAATTGGCAATAAAGGACAATGTATGAGGCAGTGACACACACTGAGTGCACTACAACCAGACGGGGTTGAAGCACACACTACAGGGTGAGCTGCACTCACACACCAGACCTTGCAGACAGCGGTGAACAGTACAGATGCAGAGCACTGTGCACTAGTGCTGCAAGACGGAAAAAAATTTCTCTATCTACTCCTATATAGTGTGTTTGGAACCAATTTAGCTGAATACAGATGGAACCACCACACTAATAGGAGATATCAGGAAAAATTATGAATTGGCAAAAAAGGACAATGTATGAGGCAGTGACACACACTGAGTGCACTACAACCAGACTTGGCTGAAGCACACACTACAGGGTGAGCTGCACTCACACACACAGACCTTGCAGATAGCGGTGAACAGCACAGGGAACTGTGCACTAGCACTGCAAGGCACAGTGATTTAGAAAGTAGCTTGGGTAAAGCAGTATAGAGCAAATAGGTAGCTAAAACTGTCCCTCAGAACAACAGCGTCCTATCCCTAACTGAATTCACAGCAGAGTGAGCTCAAAATGGCGGCGGTGGCTTTTATAGTGCATCATGACATCATTTCAGCAGCCAATCACAGCCATGCCATTAGTTAAGATGCCTACATGCCTAACAGGATGTGCCCACACTTCTTAGGATCCTCATTGGCTGAATAAAATGAAAATGTCTCATTGCATTATGGGAACTTCCGATTCCGGTATACGATATTGCAATAGTATCGGAATTAAGTATCGGAATTCCGATACCGCGAATATCGGCCGATACCCGATATTTCAGTATCGGAATGCTCAACACTAGTCGTAGAACATTCTCAGAAAAGTTGTGCGACAAAAACCATCTGTACAACTTGTCTGTGACTTGCTGTCACTCGATTATTTTAGAGCTGTGATTTGTCAGTAAAATAAATAGTCATATTGCAGAGAAGTCGCACACAAGCCGCAGTCACATGTGGCTTGCATTGAAATCCAGGGCAAGTGAGTAGTGTGCAACTTGTGACCAGCGACAGAAAATACAACACATTTGGAAACATTTGTGCCTTAGTATATCGCAGTGCAGATTAAATTCCCTGCAGTCTGTAAGCAGTCTACACACTGTACTGTAGTATGCTGTAGACCGCACTTCATACAACACGTACACAGCGCTCTGTCATTTCAATGGGCTTAGGTGCTATTGCTTGGAATGAGTTTTCCTCCTTGGCAGCTCCTTACTAGCTGATGATATCTTTTCTTTTTGCATGAATGATTAAGCTAATGAAAGTATGGTAAAGACCTGCTAATAATTAGACTCCCTCATGTCTTATTATGTGTAGCACTAGCAAAGAATTACCAAAAATGAGAAATTGAATTCAAGTTAATGCAGTAGTGCAGAAGTACTCTTAACAAATTATTATGTGGAAATCAATGTCTTCAGGTAATGCTTAGCTGCTTTCTTTTCTAAAGTATTGGCTTCTTGAATGTGTTTTAGCTTTGGTTCATTGGAAAAGATTATGTCCGTGACTCTGACTTACTGATATCATGTATGGGACTTCTAAATAGTCAATCTTCCATAAATGGTCATCTTCTTACGTCAAAGCTTTGTAGTCTGTGAATGGATTTCAGCTTTGGGACTGGCTGTGGCTATCATGACCTGAACTTAGCAGCCTCATAGATTTTTTGGTCCACACACGAACCGTGACACTTGAGCATGTGAATAGTGTTGAGCCACCCCCGTAGTGTTCGAGTTCGGTTCGGTTCGTCGAACACCCGTGTGTTCGCCGAACTGTTCGTCGAACTGTTCGTCGAACACCTTCGAACACCGTTAAAACCAATGGCAGGCAAACAAAAACACATAGAAACACATAGAAAACACCTTCAAAGGTGTCCAAAAGCTGACAAACTGCTCAGAAGACACAACTAACACATGGAAAAGTGACAAGTACATATAGTCATGCGAAAAGAAAAGAGGTGGAGGAGTAAAAGGAGGGGGAGACACAGATATAGGCATGTCATGACCTTCTAAAATCCAAAAAGTGAGAAGCCGACATGTTCAGTCCGCTCCTGCCCGTGCCACCTCCGTGTCGCCGGGTTTGTGCCAGAGCCGCGGTGAACCCTGACGGCCAGCCCCCCTCTCCCAATACTGGTGACTGTCCGCTGGTGGGTCGAGCGAGCCCCCCTGTGGTGGAGGCAGCTCTAAGCTTTTTAATTTAAATTGTCTCTCTAATTTGAATAAATACACTTTAAATCCATTTACAAGGATCTATTGGAGGGCAAGTCTCATGCCAGCAGCCGCGTAATTCCAGCTCCAGTAGCGTCCACTAAAGCTGCTGCAGTTAAAAAGCTTTTATAAGGATCGAGCTCGGCTGTCCACCGCAAGGCATCCTACTGCCGGTCCGAGCCCCTATGCCTTGGGGTGCCTCCTGATGCTCTTCACTGAGTATCCCGTGGTCCCGAAGCATTTCCTTTGAAAAAATGAAGTGTCCAAACTACAGGTGGTGTAGCTTGCTTAACAGCCGGGATAATCCGCTGACTAGCAGACCCCGCTACTAGGCACAAAGTATTTCCTGGGCTAGATGCAGTTAAAAATTTGTAATTAGATACTCTCGTTGGATGCTGAGAAAGCATTCCATAGAGTCTCCTGGCACGCCATATATGATTCTCTTAAAAAGCTTGGGGTAGGGGTCTAGGGGACCCTTTTATAGCCAAAATCACGGCCCTGTATCGCAATACGTCACCTAGGCTGAAGATAAATGGAACTGTAGCACCCTGAGGGCTCGGTTGCTACAGAGGTATTGCACCTCACCCAGAGGTGTGATATCTCACTCTCAGGTAAGGATGTAGTGTGGATCAGGACCCGACACCTGCATGCATTACACCACATTGCCGTGGGGCAGGGCGACCAATATGCCCCTGAGATGGGCACGACAGTCCCTGTCCCTGGCTGGAGTGGGGGGAGGGAACACTGAGGAAGGGGAACCCTGTAGTGCAGGAGCAGGGAGGAAGCAGTTCCTGGGTGCATTGAGAAGGGAGTATAAAAGGTGGGCACCATCTTAGTTCAGTGCAGAGAAGTCTGAGCAGAAGTGGCAGGGAGCAGGGGCTCTGCATGAGCTCTGCTCCGGAGGCGGGCCTAGTAACAGAGGCCCAGGCCTGGAAGAGGGAGAAGGAAGGAAGAGGAGCGGAGAAGGCTCCAGGAACGAGGAACGAAGGGATCTCAGGGGTGCGGACGGGCGAGTCGCCACCGCACGCCCGAATCCACCTGCGTGGAGGGGTCAGGCCAAAGGGGGAGACTGGTCCCCGAAACTAGTGGAGGCAGGAAACGACCCTCAGCTAGAAACAGCAGGCTGTGACATTTTATGTGGTGCAGCCCCTCGCTTCACCCGCTAGAAAGGCACCACATAGGGTCAGGGAAACTGGCGCCAAGTTTACCAAGAGGAGGCCCGAGGCAGCCGGACAGAAGGGTTGGTAAGAAAGGCCAGACAAAGGACACACAAAGGGGGTCCTGTGAAGCACTCCAAAGTTATCTGGGAGTTGTCTGAGCCCCTCACCTGGTGAGCACAGTACGATGTGGGCAGCCGTTACCTGCAGACGTGGTCTGGATAATAAGAACTGTGAGTAAAGGCCCTGGACTGCATCACTGACTCCGTGTCATTACTGCTGCTGCCCTGCACCATCACCCCCATCCTCCGCATACACTGCCCTGAGGCTATACTCCTCCCGTGGGGAGTTATGCTACGCTCTGCTGCACCCACAACACCAGCCTCAGCGGTCTGCCCTGGAGCGGCGGTTCACTCTGACCGCAATCCACGGGTGGCGTAGTCGCACATTTAAACATCAAAACCACATAAATAGTTACGCCACTGGTTTGACCGCCCTGAGCCATGGAACAGGGTTGCCGCCACGGAGACTACAACCACCAGCATTCCCTTTGCCTGGCCCTCACAGGGTATCAAATACTTAGGAATTCCTATTCATAGAGACCTTTCCCATCTATGTTATCTTAATTTTGGGCACTTTATTGAACAACTCCATACAGACCACGGTTGGCAAGTTAGAACTGTAAGATTCACTACGTGAACCACTGGTGTTTTGTGGAAAAGCACATGTACACTGTGTTCCAAATTATTATGCAAAAAGTGTTTAGGAGTGATAAGGGAAGAATTTGTTTGTTTGTCAGTTAAACTCATTGATGGTGATGTGTGTCAGGGCTCTTTATATCACTGTAAGCAATTGCAGACACCTGTGCTAATTAGTTTGGCAGGTGTGTCCAATGAAAGGCAAGACTACTTAAGAAGGCTGTCTCACATTATTAAGCAGCCTACATTTTCTGCCAAAATGGGAAAGAAAAAGGATGTGTCGGCTGCTGAGAAGCAACAAATTGTGGAGTGTTTAGGTCAAGGCATGACTACAATCAACATTGTGCGATGATCAGGATGAAGTGTCTTGGCAATCAAGAAGTATGTAGCTGATTCACAGTACACACGTGTGCGTGCTGATAAGGGCAAATTGAGGACTCTTTCCTACAGGCAATTACGTCAGGTTGAAAGAGCAGCGGCAAAAAAGCCTTGTCATAGCAGCAGACAAGTTTTTGAAGCTGCTTGTGCCTCCAACGTCCCCCGAACAACAAGATACAGGGTCCTTCAGAGGTTTGCAGCTGTGCATACGCCATCCTGTCGACCTCCTCTATCCACTTCACACAAGCAGAAACGGCTCCAGTGGGCCAAACATTACATGAAGACTGATTTCAAAACTGTTTTGTTCACGGATGAGTGCCGTGCAGCGCTCGATGGTCCAGATGGATGGAGTGGAGGATGGCTGGTTGATGGACACCCCACGCAAACACGGCTACAGCGCCAACAAGGAGGAGGTGGAGTAATGTTTTGGGCTGGAATCATGGGGAGAGAGATTGTCAGCCCCTTTAGGATCCCTGAAGGCGCTAAAGATGAACTCCATAATGTATGTGGATTTTCTCAAACAGCACTTCCTGCCATGGTTCAAGAAGAAGAACCGTGTATTTCACAGCAAGATCATTTTTCTGCATGATAATGCACCATCTCATGCTGCACATAAAACATCTGCATCTCTGGCTGATATGGGCATAAAAGGGGACAAACTTATGGTGTGACCCCCATGCTCCCCTGACCTCTGCCCCATTCAGAACCTTTGGAGCATCATTAAAAGGAGTGTCTATGATGGCGGGAGGCAGTTCACATCTAAGCAACAGCTCTGGGAGGGTATTCTGTCCTCATGCAAAACAATTGAAGCAGAAACCATCCAAAACCTGACAAATTCAATGGACGAGAGAGTTCAGAAGCTCCTTTCGAACAAGGGGTCCTATGTGAGAATGTAACATCACCTAGAATAAAGTTTTGAGTTGAAAACTGTTTGATTTCAGTTTCTAACAACCTGCTAATGCTTATAATTTCAAAAATGACCATTTTTTTGGTCTTTATTAAAATGAAAAGGTTGATCGAAAAGTTTGGGGGATCTAAGAGTGTGGCAACCCAGTAGTCATGATTACTTCGAATTCTGACAATATGAGGGTCATGCTGCAGGTAGTGCAGCAAGAAGGCACTTATGTGTCTTGCGCATCTCGGAGCCCCAAAATTATTTTCCGGGCTAGATGCAGCTAAAAATTATTATTAATTTTAAATCTGGTGAAGCTTTAGTATAGATGGCCTAATAGGATCAGTGCTGCACACTGTTACAAAGCCCAAATTATTTTCCAGTCAAGATACAGATAAACATGATTAGTAATTTTAAATCTGGTGGAGCTTATTATAGATGGCCTAATAGAATCAGTGCTGCACACTGCTACAAAGCCCAAATTATTTTCCAGCCAAGATACAGATAAACATGATTAGTAATTTGAAAGCTTAAAACGGTTGGTAGGGTGATTTTAACCAATCATCAAGCTTTTACTCTCCCCAGGATGACACAGGGGTAGAAAAGTCGTTTCGGATCCATGATTTGTTCATCTTTATGAACGTGAGTCTGTCTACATTATCAGTGGAGAGCCGCGTGCGCTTATCTGTCAGCACACCACCAGCAGCGCTGAACACACGTTCAGACAGAACTCTGGCTGCGGGGCATGACAAGATCTCCAAGGCGTAAGTGGCTAGCTCCGGCCATTTATCCAGATTGGAAGCCCAAAAAGAGCAAGGGTCCAGTGACACAGTCGTGGCTTCAATGTTTACTTGGAGATACTCCTGTACCATCGTCTCTAGGCGTTGACTATGTGTCAGACTTCTTGTCTCCTGTGGCCTTGCAAAGGATGGGCTAAAAAAGTGGTGAAATGATTCCGCAAAATTGATGTTACCAGGAGATACTGTGGTTCTGTTACGGTTTGAGTGCTGAACACTTGACGGTCCCACGGTTGGCAAGTTGGAACTGTGAGATTCACTACGTGCACCACTGGTATTTTGTGGAAAAGCACATGTAAGATTCTGCAACAGTCTCTGCTGATACTCCTGCATGCGTGCATCCCTTTCTATGGCAGGAATAATTTCTGCAAATTTACTTTTGTACCGGGGATCTAACAGTGTGGCAACCCAGTAGTCAGGATTATTTCTAATTCTCACAATTCGAGGGTCATGTTGCAGGTAGTGCAGCAAGAAGGCACTCATGTGTGTTGCGCATCCAGGAGCACCAAGTCCCTGTTGTGTTGGTGGCGAGGTAACAATCATGCTTCCTTCCTCTGTCCTCTCCCCCCAACCTCGCACAACAGAAATGTGATCAAGGTCTCCCTCATCTGATGAGTCTTCCATCAGTTCGTCCTCCACTTCTTCCTGGGCTCCTGCACTTTCCTCACTAGTTTGGCTGCTACCATGCGCCCTGGTAAAACCATCTCCCCCACCCTCACATGCCTGCCGCCTTGGTGCTGCCGACCGTCTGGACCTTGCAGATGTTAGCCCTTCCGCATACAACTCCTCCTCCTCTACTTCCTCCACCTCCTCTTGTGCCACCACCTGACTCCGAATTCTGTTTAACATGTGCTCCAGCATGTAAATCACCGGAATAGTCATGCTGATAATGGCATCGTCAGCACTAAACATCTTCGTCGCCATTTCAAAACTGTGCAGAAGGGTGCATAGGTCCCTGATCTGAGACCACTCCTCCAGCGTGATTTGCCCCACCTCTGGATCTCGTTGGCCCAGGCTATACGTCAGAACGTCGGTGCTGCCACAGTCGCTGCAACATGTGCAGAGTTGAATTCCACCGGGTAGGCACATCGCATTTTAGCCGGTGAAGTGGCAGGCCCAACGACTTCTGTAGAGATGTAAGTCGCTGAGCTGCGGGATGCGAACGGCGAAAGTGAGCACACAGCGACCGTGCCCTCTGCAGAAGGCCATCTAGTCTGGGATAGTGGGCTAAAAATTGCTGGACAACCAGGTTCAACACGTGAGCCATACAAGGCACGTGTGTGACATTGCCCCGGCGAAGGGCCGCACCCAGGTTTGCAGCATTGTCGCACACGGCCTTCCCTGGTTTCAGGTCCAGTGGAGACAACCATTCATGAAATTGGTTCTCCAGAGCTGACCACAACTCCACAGCTATGTGACTCACATTTCCCAGATATTTCAATGTAAAAACCGCCTGATGACGTTGAGCCCTACTGCCAGCATAGTAAGGAGTAACTTTGACATAAAGAGGATTGACGCACAACTCGTGGGGACGGCAAGACTTGGACAGCAGCCCCTTGTCCTGCTGTCACCATAGCTACCCAGTGCCCAGTCAGCGACATGTAACGCCCCTGTCCATGCCTACTCGTCCAAGTGTCTGTGGTGAAATGCACCCTGTCACACACAGAGTTTCTCAAAGAAGCGGTGATGTTGTGTGCGACATGCTGGTGGAGAGCAGGCACACCTTTCTTTGAGAAGTAGTGCCGACTGGGCATCTGGTACTGGGGCACTGCGACGGACATAAGGTCTCGAAAATCCTCTGTGTCCACCAGGCGGAAAGGCAGCATTTCTGTAGCCAAGAACTTGCAGATGGTGAAATTCAACCTCTTAGCTTATTCATGGCTAGGAGGAAATGGTCTTTTACTTGTCCACATCTGAGGGACCGAGGGCTGGCTATTGTGCTTAGACGGGGTTGATAAGGGTGTCCCCGGCAAACTGCCGGTCTGTGAGGAAGATGCAGGCGGACATGTTAGGTTGCCTTGATCCAAAGGTGGTGCTATCGATGTCGGACAGCGCTCAACACCAGCTGGTGTTACCACCTCCAAAGAAAATGATGACCTGCCAATCACGCTGGCTGTTGCGGGTAAAGAGGTGGCAGGTCTGCGCCCCAAAACAGGTGTGACTGCTGTCCCCCCAGTCACAGAGGATGAAGAGGCCGCGGATGCACAAGATATGGCAGACGGTGGTTGGCCCGGCCGGCTAGGCCGCATTGTAGCACACTGAGCTTCCCACTGCAACTTATGCTTCATGTCCATGTGCCGGTTCATGCATGAAGTACTCAAACTATGTATTTTTTGGCCTCTACTTAGCTTTTGCTGACAAATGTTACAGATAACACGAGTTGGGTCATCTTTATCGATCTGAAAAAATGCCCAGGCTATGCAAGGCTTAGCACCCATGCGACCTGAAGAGCCACCACGACTTGTGGTGAGAGGCAGAGTTGTGTTTGAGGATGCAGTTGTTGACGTGCTTCCAGTACTACGTCTCTGTCCAGGAAGGCGCAACCTGACCTCGTCGTCACTAGCATCTTCTTCCACCTCCTCTGCTGACCTCATCTCTTGGCTGACTGTGGGTTGACAGTAAGTGGGATCTCCAACCTCATCATCATCACCCTGTGCGTTATCACACCCGTCGTCCTCAGAGCCAACCTGTTCCTGCCCTGACAAAAAACTAAAGTTGTCGCTCCAATCAGGTATTTGAGTCTTATCATCGTCTTCCTCATTGTCTCCACCAACAGGAGTTACAGTTTGGGAATGAGGGTCTACATTATGGTCAGAACCTTCTGCGTCTGGTCCTGGATCCGACTCATAAAGATTCTGGGCATCAGTGCAGATCATTTCCTCGTCTGGATTCACAGAAGCGCTGGAGTCGACCTCTGATTCCCAGGCTATAGTATGAGTAAACAGCTCTGCAGACTCAACCATCTGTTCTACCTCATACTCAGACGGGCAGCTGGAGATTTGGGAGCTGTGAGGAAGCAAGTGCGATTGGGGTGACACCTTTGAGGACTGGAGTATTTGTGATGTTGAAGTTGATGTGGAGGAGAGCCCACTTAAAGGAGCACTTGATATCTGTTGAAGCACCTGCTGTTTTTGTGCCTCATCTGGAATTTGTAGCGATTGGCGTGGCCGTAAGAAAGGGATCTTATCACATTGTCCGCTAAAAGAAGTAGACATTTTAGTTTGGCTGGAAGATGGTCTTTCTTCTGCAGATGTTACTGTTGCTTTAACACCTACCCCACGGACACAACCTTTTTTCCCCTTCCCAACACGCCTATTCCCCTTTCCACCAGCAGCAGGCCTTTTTCCATTTTGGTGGTTAACTAATTAACAACTCTGGAGTTGTTTGCACAAAAAAACAATGGATGGGAACCGAGCAGAGCTGAGTGGCCAAACTGTGGTATTAGGCCAAAACTATTGGCTGGGTTAGATGCAGAAAAAAATTATATTCAATTTGCAACCTGATGGAGGTCAGTATAGATGGACTAATAGAGAAAGTCCCACACACTGCTAGAAGGCCAAATATTTTTTCAGAGCTAGATGCAGAAAAAAATATATTCAGTTTGCAACCTGATGGAGGTCTGTATAGATGGATTAATAGAACAAGTCCCACACACAGCTAGAAGCCCAATATTTTTTCAGAGGTAGATGCAGAAAAAAATATATTCAGTTTGCAACCTGATGGAGGTCTGTATAGATGGATTAATAGAACAAGTCCCACACACAGCTAGAAGCCCAATATTTTTTCAGAGGTAGATGCAGAAAAAAATATATTCAGTTTGCAACCTGATGGAGGTCAGTATAGATGGACTAATACAACAAGTCCCACACACAGCTAGAAGCCCAATATTTTTTCAGAGGTAGATGCAGAAAAAAATATATTCAGTTTGCAACCTGATGGAGGTCTGTATAGATGGATTAATAGAACAAGTCCCACACACAGCTAGAAGCCCAATATTTTTTCAGAGGTAGATGCAGAAAAAAATATATTCAGTTTGCAACCTGATGGAGGTCAGTATAGATGGACTAATACAACAAGTCCCACACACAGCTAGAAGCCCAATATTTTTTCATAGGTAGATGCAGAAAAAAATATATTCAGTTTGCAACCTGATGGAGGTCTGTATAGATGGATTAATAGAACAAGTCCCACACACAGCTAGAAGCCCAATATTTTTTCAGAGGTAGATGCAGAAAAAAATATATTCAGTTTGCAACCTGATGGAGGTCAGTATAGATGGACTAATACAACAAGTCCCACACACAGCTAGAAGCCCAATATTTTTTCAGAGCTCGATGCAGAAAAAAATTATATTCAATTTGCAACCTGATGGAGGTCAGTATAGATGGACTAATAGAATGATGCTATGCCCAAAAGATTTTACTTCACTAGGTGCAGTAAAAAAATTGGTATTCTATACACAGGTGGTATATCTTGCAACACAGATAGGCTACTCCACTGACTAACACACTCTGCAATAGGCCAAAAAGGATTAGCTTTGCTAGATTCAGCCAAATGCTGTGAAAAAAACTTGCACAGCACTGGCACAGACCTGCCTGGCAAAAACTGATAGGAACTGATGTAACCTAGTCCTGAAAAGGACTCCAATTACAATTAGTCTTTACTCCCACAATGTATCTATTTAAGAGCACAGACCTGCCTGATAAAAGTCGTAGGAAATGCTGTAACCTAGTCCTTAAAAGGACTGCAATCACAACTATTCCCTACTCCCAAGCTATCTGTAGATTTGTGCGAAAATTGGCTTGAAATTAACAAGGTATAGCGCACACAGCAACAGCGGTGCCGTCTAACACGCAGCTGCAGCAGTGAGAAAATGGTGGCGACGGGGAAAATGGCTTGGTCTTATAGGGCAAGGACATGTGACATACACTGCCAATGACACATGCCCTTGCTTGTGTGAAAAAAAGCACTTCGCTCCGTGTGTGCGCTGCTGATAGGCTGACAGATTGCACCTCCCCACTGTAAATGCGGGAAAGAGAAAAAAATAATGGAGATCTTCATTGTTCCTGCAGAGATCCATCCCCTGCCCCTCCCCCCACCCCGCTGTACACTCAAACTGCGTATTAACATTAATTTTCATCATTACTGAGAAAAAATCCAGTTATGATTTTGGTGCACGAACAGTTATCGAACATAACCTCGAACAGCCGAATTTTTCTCAAATTGTTCGTGTTCGCCGAACGGCTCGAACACCGCCCAAAACAGCTCGAATTTGAGATTGGCGAACAGTTCGAGTAGAACAACGCTCATCTCTACATGTGAATTCATCTTATTTGTTGCCATCCCTGCCAGTGTCTACTCTTCATTCATTTCACTGCAGTTATGCAAGTGCAAATTTGCTGTTGTGTATCACTACACTCCTAGATATGAGGGTATGGAGTGTTGACTTCCATTGTAGCAAGGGTGTAACTATAGCGTACAAGCAACTCTACTGTCAGTAAGAAAAAAATATTAGGTACATGAAAATTTCTGACATATAAAGAAATAACTGGAATATGGGGGATCTTTGAGATTGGGCAGTAAGGCAAACTCTAAATTAGTATTCACAGTATATTAAACTGTATGTAATAAAAATATACAGCTCTATGGCACTAAAATATATGCAAAATAAAGTATACTGTATATCCAGTATATTTGTTTCTGAATGGTTCTGTTTTAATTCTGCGAAAAGCAGGATCCATAGGTTAACCTGTCAAATATCGAAAGGCATTTGGCATGGAAAAACGTTTTGGTATTTTCAGCATATGTATTTTTTTAACCAAAGGCATCCTTTTGACATAGCACATACTAACTCGTTCAGGTGAGTGTATTATATGGATGAGTACACTAACCAATTTAATTTAGTAGGCCTGTCCAGATGACAGTTTTTTCATATAGGCCGAGTGTTGGTGTCATAACCCCCAATCATACAGTATTGTATTGTTGTTGTTGCATTGCTATGCAATAAGGTTTGCCTTTTAGTAGTTTGTCCTCCCCTTCTCCCTGTCTGCCTCCCTGATGTCAGTAACCCCTCCCTTCTTCTTCCTCATTTTGAGTATGTCAGCCATCTTAAGAAGCACATGTCTAGCAGCTCTGGTTCAGAATAGTCTTTTCTATCTGCTGTATTTGTGCATAACTACAAGAATTCAGCTTGAAAATAAATATTCTTCTGGAATTTTCATATGTGCCTCCTGCAGATGATTTAAGCTATCTGATGAAATCTCTTCTAGCTTGTCTCCTGCACAACAGATGCACCTCCACCCAAATTTCAATGACCCCATCGCCAATGCCTTCCATCCTAACGGTGTCACCGGACCTAAAGTTTACTTGTGCAGCATGTGGCACCAATTCCTCACTAGGCCACAAACTTTCGTAATGATCCTTGACCGTTTCAGGCGAGGGACAGGGTGGCCACTCCAGTATCTAGCTAGGCTAAGGCCCCCATATGAAAATTATGAGGGACCCCACACCTTTTTTTTCCTGTTTTTTTTTTTATTAACAAGTACAGTAAAATACCCATCCAAGGTAACCTTAGTTCATAGCCTCCAGGTGTTCCAGCAGTTGGAAACACCAGTAACCTTAAAGGGGTTGTCCGGTCAAAGCCGATAAGTCTGCAGTCACTCTGTGTGACTGCTGTCTTATGAATCTATCCAGCGCACTCACTGTGCGCTGTGGGAATTCATCGGTTTCAGACCCAGGACCGGAGGGTATGTATAAGTTATAAATACCCCCGGCCAGTGGACGCAGCCTCACTCTCCATACACTTGCGCCCTGTTGTCTGCCACACCCACTAGTCAGCTAGTCACTAAACGGGCGCAGCCTCACTCAATATAAGTTTATGGAGCGCGGCCACGCCCACTGTCCGGAAGTATTTCTAACTCATACATACCCGAAACCGGCGAATCCCCGCAGTGCACAATGCTTGTGCTGGGGGGATTCACACAGAGTGACTGCAGACTTATCGATTTGGACTGGACAATTCCTTTAAATAGAAAACCTTTAAGAAGTCCACAATACAACATGTATTGGTATTAATGGGTTCTCCTAATTATGCTTGCTTTTTCTTATAGTTCTGATTTTAGGTATCCCCTGAGATTTCATGTTATATTCCAGTCCTATGCTGAACTGTCAATATGCCTGGCCTATCAGAAATTAGGATTAAAAAAATGATTAATTCATATTAAACTACCAATGTCTCCGCAGACAGAATTTGTATGTGCTTGGAAGCCATGTTAAGAAGATAGAGCATCATTAAATGTATTGCTACCAATGTGTTTCTTGTATTTGTTCATTGTGCACATCTTTTTGATATTGCTCAGCTAAAGTCTCGGTATAAGTCCTGACAACCACTGAGCTGTGCTGTTGGACAACTATGGCAAATACACCTCTAGATGAGAAAAAGTATTATATTCTGTTATTTGTTAACAAAAATGGGTACTGGCAGTCGTTAGACAGTCAGTGGTTCATTATGAAATCACAATACATTGCAGAAAGCGCTTATGGATATATACTGAACTTTAATTACATTGATAAAATCTTAATAGTAAATCCTGCATAGCGTAAATAAAAAAAACTAGCCATGCAAATGATGTAGTGGCTAAATAATGCCACCATGCCATGATGTAATAATACTGCTATATAAAGAGTGCAGAACTCTGACATTCCTTAAAACTATCATATTGGTGATGTGCAGGGAATCAGAAATATGGAAAATATGCAAAAGGATTATAATACTTGTCACAACTGTATTTTCTATGCGTCACACGTCTGTGTTGGCGCCCCACCACTAAAAGTACCAGTACTTGCTAAATGCTCCTAACAGTAAGTCAGATGTACTAGGCACTTGGGTAAGTTATTAAGGTAATATAGTAATTTATCAGATAAGTAACGTGCTGGAAAAGGAGCAGTACTACTGAAGTGGTGCTGCTCCTTTTCCACTGCGGTTGTACCACTCCTTCTCCAATACGTTACTTATATGATCCTCTATATTCCTTCTGACTCACCCCCTGGGCCAGTGCTGTAGTGCGGCGCGCGTGCGCGCGGGGGATACCCGGAGCCGGATCCGATGGGGTAGTAGTCTTCGTGTGGCGGTGACCCGGTCCGCGCCCAGGGTGGTCAAACTAAGTGGCAGTTATTGGTATGATGGTATTAGTGTCCGACTACGCCACCCGTTGAATGCGGTTATGAAACCGCCACTGCAGGGCAGACCGCTGAGGCTGGTGGTATAGGTGTGCAGCAATGTTGATATAACCCCCAACGGGAGAGGTATGGCCTCAGGGCAGCGGATGTGGGTGATGTTGGGAGTGATGGTGTGGATGTCCCAGCACTAACGGTGCGACAAGGAAGCACGGAGACGCGAGGGTACAGTTCATTGCCTTTACTGATGGTACAAGGCAAATTCCCCCGGGAGTACTGGCTAGTAGTTGGGGCCTGGTTAGTCTGCGAGTAAGCCGGAGTTCCCCTGGCCAGGTGGAATTGTAGGCCTTCCCGTTAGTCTGTACCCTTCCTGGCTACCCTGCTTTCGGCGGTTACAAGTAGCCCACGTCCCTGGGTATACCGTGTGGTGCTCACCCGTATGGCTGGTGACCTGGGGCCTCCTGTTAGCCTCCGCTCCAGGATGGCGGTGCTGGTCCCTTCGTTGTGACTGAGCCTCCGGGCTTTTATGGCCAGAGGACCTGGAATCCCCTGCCGGATGGATTCTGCTGCTGGGTATATCTTAGTCCCCACAGCCTCGGACTCCTGTGTCCGGTTTTAGTACCTTCTCCTAGGGCGAGCTCTGCACAGCTCCAGCCCCTGGCGCTTCTCCTTGGCTCCTACAGAGCTCCTGATGTCTATCTGTCCCTGTTTCTGCGTGTCCAGACCAGACTCCGTCTCTGTCTGGAACTCCTCTCTCTAACCCTGCCTCAGCCCCAGTTTATGTAGGGGAAGTTCTTCCCCTCCCAGGACTGGGCAGGAGGTGTGGCATGCTTAGGATTCCTGCCCAGGAGACCTCCCACCTGCTCACAGACGTAATACTGCTATTACTGTGGAAACCAGACCCCTGGGGTGCCACATTCCCCCCTAGTGAAATTTAGTACTCCCGGACTAAACATATATATATATATTTTTTTTAAAACATAACAGGGTATAAACAATAACAATTAAATACATGAGATGGTCACGGCGTGTCCGTAACCGGGAAGCAATAAGGGTGTCCATTTCACCAAAGAACAGGGAGCCGTAACCAGGTAGGGGTCTGTCCTGCCCCGAGTCTTCAACAGTCTTTAGTCCATTCCTGGGTTACGCTCCAAACATATTTACAACAGAGTTCCGGTTACTCACTGTCCATAACCTGTCAGTGCATATAAAGAAATCTGTAACTGAAAAACATAATTAGCAACGGCTACAACAAAACAGGTAAACATAAAATAGTTAAAGCAACTAGCCAACTTAGATTCTCCAACGTACGGGCATCTGGCCTCTGGTAACCCTAGTGGACCTACGGAGCTCACTAACTGGTCCTGCACTACAGGGTGTAGGAGGTGTTATGGGCAGGCTGGGCAGCTTTCTGCGCACTCTTTGGCTCACTAGGGGCACGGCAGGCTCACTACTAGCAGAGGGTTGATCCTCCTGTACTGCTGGCGTGGACTCTTCTGCCTCTTGGGCCGGCTGCTTTTCCAGCTCTACTGGTTCCTCTGTAGGTACTTGCGGGGCTGGCTGGAGAAAGGTGAGGACGGGTACCACGACAGCACCGTTTACTTGTGTCCAAGACCGGGGGAAGTCTCCGAGTACAGTCCTGATCATTTCTTCCCTTTCCTCTGCGTGTCGAGGGTTTTCTTGATCTTCTTCTTCAGGGTTTTGCAGCTGTTCGGGACACTTCTTCAGGTGGTCTCTGGAGACAACGGCTGTGGTTTCTCCTCCATCCTTACTGATCACGCAAATCTTTGGGTTCTCATGGCTTGATGGCAGTACGGTGTACGGGTCCTTCTCCCACTGGTCGTCCAACTTGTGGAGCCGTCTTTTCCTCTTCAAGACCTGCTCTCCAGGTACCAGGGGTACAGCGGGAGCATACTGATTATAAGCCTTCTCTTGCCTTTCTCTAGCTTGAGACAGACTTCGCTCCACGCTGTCCTGCACTTTCCGATACTGCTGCTGCCATCCTGTATCCCAGTCTGCCTCTGGCGAGGTGTCCTCGGGCGTCAGGACTCCCATATCCAGGTCGATAGGCAGCTTACCAGGCCTCGCTCTCATTAGGTAAGCCGGGGTACAGTTGGTAGAACCTACAGGGATGTGGTTGTATTGGTCCACCAGATCAGGCAGCTTCTCAGGCCACAGACTGCGTTCTTCCAGGGGCAATGTTTTCAGGAGGTCTATCACCACCTGGTTCATCTTCTCGCAGAGTCCATTAGTTTGTGGGTGATAGGGCGTTGTTCTTATCTTCGTGCAGCCATACAGGTTGCAGAACTCCTGGAAGACTTCTGCTTCGAAGGCTGGCCCTTGGTCTGTCAGCACTTGGTCCGGGTACCCGTGTGGACGGCAGAAGTGCTGCTGGAAGGCTCTAGCTGCTGTTTGAGCCGTTAAGTCCTTGACCGGGACCACCACCAGGAACCGGGAGTAATGATCTACGATTGTGAGGGCGTAGACATACCCAGATCTGCTTGGAGCCAGTTTCACATGGTCCAGGGCTACCAGTTCCAGTGGCTGTCGGGTGATGATGGGCTGCAAGGGAGTCTTCTGGCTGGCACGGTCCTTCCTTCTTAGGTGGCACGGTCCACAGTCTCTGCACCACCTCTCGATGGCTCCTCTCATGCCTACCCAGTAGAACCGTTCACGCAACAAGAACTCCAGCTTCTTCCACCCGAAATGTCCTGCTCCGTTGTGGTACGCCTCCAGAATCATAGCCGCGTCTCGTCTGGGGACCACTACCTGCCAGGTCAACTCATGTGTTCGAGAGTTAACCATTCTCCGGCACAACTTCTCCCTGTAGAGGAACAGCCTACTTTTCTCCTTCCACAGTTGCTTAGTCTCTTCTGGGGCGTCTGGGTCCAGACTGGCATCGGCTTGGGTCAGCATTTCCTTCACCAGACGGACTGCAGGATCACTGTCTTGCGTCTCCGCCCAGTTGTAGTGGGGCAAGGGATTGAATGTCGCGGAGCGCCTGTCCTTCACACGGTGGGAATACAGGGTAATCCCATGACGGTGGAACGCAGGGAGCTCAACTTCTTCCAGATCTTCTGGATCTTCCCCTACGTCCGGTAAGTTCGGCATTCTAGACAGGGCATCCGCGTTGGCATTTGAGCGTCCTGCCCGGTATTTGATGGTGAATTCAAAGTTGGACAGGCGAGCCATCCATCTCTGTTCCAGAGCACCGAGCCTTGCAGTGTCCAGGTGTGTCAACGGGTTGTTATCCGTGTACACGATAAATTTGGAGGAGGCAAGGTAATGCTTGAAACGTTCGGTCACTGCCCACACTACTGCCAGGAACTCCAGCTTGAATGAGCTATAATTCTCAGGGTTCCTCTCGGTGGGTCGTAGCTTTCGGCTAGCGTAAGCGATTACTCGTTCTTTTCCTTGCTGGATCTGAGACAGCACGGCTCCTAGCCCGATGTTACTTGCGTCCGTGTGGAGGATCAAGGGCTGGCTGTAGTCTGGATATGCCAGGATTTCATCCCCCGTGAGGGCCATCTTCAGCTGGCAAAAGGACTCCTCTTCTAGCTTTTCCCACCTGAAGGGCGGCTTCTGGTTCTTGGCTTTTCGAGATTGACCTATCAGGAGGTCCTGCATCGGGGCTGCCATTTTGGTGAAACCGGGAATGAATCTTCGGTAGTAGCCTACCAACCCGAGGAACTGCCGCACTTCCTTTATGCTGGAGGGTCTTGGCCAGTCCTTAATCACGGTGATCTTATCAGGGTCAGGAGCCACTCCGTCAGCACTCACCACGTGTCCCAGGTATTGCACCTTTGGTTTCAGGAGGTGACACTTGGAGGGTTTCACCTTTAGGCCGTAGTTTGCCAGAGCTTCGAACACTTCTGCCAGGTGTTTCAGGTGGTCCTCGTAGGTCTTGGAATAGACGATGACATCGTCCAGGTATAACAGGACCGTCTCGAAGTTCCGGTGTCCCAGACAGCATTCCATCAACCGTTGGAAGGTTCCTGGTGCGTTGCAGAGCCCGAACGGCATACAGTTAAATTCACTGAGACCCATCGGGGTGGTGAATGTGGTCTTCTCCCGGTCCGCCTCTGCTACAGGAACCTGCCAGTACCCGCTAGTGAGATCCAAAGTAGAGAAGAAGTTAGCAGATTTTAATGCAGCTAAGGACTCTTCTATCCTTGGTAACGGGTACGCATCTTTGTGTGTGATACGGTTGACCTTCCTGTAGTCTACACACATTCTCATAGTGTTGTCCTTCTTTTTCACTAAGACTAGTGGAGCTGCCCAGGGGCTACAGCTGTCTCTGATTACCCCAGCCTCCTTCATGTCTCTAAGCATCCCCTTGGCATGTTGGTAGTGTGCAGGGGGTACGGGTCGGTATCTCTCCTTTATGGGAGGATGGTCTCCCGTGGGGATGTGGTGTTCTACCCCCTTTACTCGCCCGAAGTCTAACGGGTGTTTACTAAACACTCTCTCGTACTCTTGAACCACCCGATAGACTCCCTGTTTCTGGTGTGAGGGAGTGGAGTCAGTACCCAAATGTAGTTGCTGACACCAGTCCTCTATTTGTTGCTTAGAGCCGTTACCTTCCTCTGGTTGAGATGGAGGCAAGGGTTCCACGGCCTGTACAGAATTCTGGTTTATGGTGAACAATTTAGCTAGCGTGGCATACCGGGGCAGGTGTACTTCTCTCTCACCGATATTTATGATGCGAACGGGCACCCTCCCATGGCGTACATCGACCACCCCCCGTGCTGTCAAAATGGTGGGCCTACTGTCTGAGTAGACGGGTTCTACCATTGCTTGGTAGTCTCTACCTCTTAGACCAATAGCTGCCCGGCACCAAATCATCATCTCACTTTTTGGGGGCATGGCAATAGGGAACGGGTCACACATTCTCACGCTACCTATCTCACCACCAGATAGTTCCACCTGTTGCCGCTTCATCAGTGCCCGGATCTCTTTTTGGAGCACACGCTGCTGGCCGGAACTGGCGTTCTTGGCAACCTGCTGTAAAATGAGAATCACCTCTGCAAGACAATTTTCAATTACATTGGTTCCCAGGGTGATTCTAGGGTGACTCTCATGACGGTCTATGTCCACTATAATCAGTCCTTGTGCCGCCAGTTCGACTTTACCGATCTTAATGGTCACCTCTTTGAATCCCACCTGCGGCACGGGCTGGCCATTGCTGGCGATGATACTCAGGTCGTCATCTGGGTAGCGGGTTATGTCCGAGTCATTCCAGTACTGCTTGAAGAGCACGTACGGGATGGTGGTGACCTGTGACCCGGTGTCTAGTAGGGCACTCATAGGAATGCCATCCAGTACCACAGGCAAGATTGGACGTCCCCCTACGTATTTATCATGCCAGTTTGATGGGCCTGATGGTCTTATGCCTGGGGGTTGGCCTTCTACCCCAGGTTGTGCCCGTTTAAATGACAGTACCTTGCCACATGTCCGGGTTGATTGCAGCGGCGGCAAATAGGTCGTCCGTCCTCGTTGTATCGATCGCTGGGTCTTCCTCTGGCCGGTGGGGTCCTCCTTGGTCGGCGCCACGGGATGACCTCCGGTCCGGATGCCAGCTCGATCTTCCCTGCAGTAGAAACCTGTAAAGACTGCACAGTTCGGGTTAGCGCGGCAACGCTTTTAGTTAGCTCTTGGACCTGATGGTGCAGGTCTGTATCTGGGTCATTGTTTAAAGCCTGCGCATCAGCTCCCACAGGCCCTGCAGACAAGGGCGCCGTCTCCTGGTGATAAGTGATAGCAGGGCGCCTGTGGGTCACAGCCACCTGGTGCCGGTTCTCGGAGCACCCGGATGGCTCTGTCCTTGAACTGTGCAAAGTCCAGGTCAGGGTCCTGTAAGGCCATTGCCCGCAACTGGGTTCGGTGGGCATTGCACAGTAGACCCTCAATAAATTGTTCAGTCAACAGCTTATCTTCATTTCCCACGCTGTCAGGGTCCGCCTGCTTAATGGCTCTCAGGGCCTCTTGTAGGTTTAGAGCATAGTCTCTTATACTATCATGTGCCCGTTGTTTGCACCCATAAAATCTTAGTTTTATTTCGGCTGAGGTGCGGGTGTCAAATGTGTCTTTCAGCCGGGTTAGTATGTCTCTGACAGTCCTCTTCCTCCCAGGTGGCCAGGACTTTACCTCCCTTTGGGCTGCCCCGATTAATTGGGCCACCAGGATGCTCACTTTTTGCTCTTCTGTGAGGGGGTACACCTGGAAGAGGCTATCCAGCCTTTCTCTGAAGTCATTTAGGGTATGTGACTCCCCTGAGTACTGGGGTAGCCAGGCTGCCCCCGGGATATAGGGCATGGTGAAAGGCATGACCGCAGCAGCGGTGGCGCTGGCGGCGGCTGTGGCGGTGAAGCTCTCCTCCGTATCCGACATCCTCCTCCCCCCTAGTGGACCGTGGCCTACCTTGCGATGATCCTCTTCCGTAGGCCGCGGCTCCGCAGTGGATCGTCAGGGTTGAGGACCTTCCGTCGCGCTCCTGTGACGTCGGCGTCTGCTGGGCTCCTTCCAGGACCTTACGCAACGTCCGGACGTGAGGCGGGGCTTCAGTTCTCGCGGGCTTTCGGAGTCCACGCCCCTCTTCTTCCCGCGCGGCATCCTCAAGATGGCGTCCAATGGCGGGAAAACTCCACGGATGGCGGGAAGAAGGCAGAAGATGGCGTCAGATGGCGGGAAAACTCCACGGATGGCGGGAAGAAGGCAGAAGATGGCGTCGGATGGCGGGAATCTTCACCACAGGTAAGTTTAACAGTCTTTTTCAGGCACGCAGTACCCGGTAG
This sequence comes from Phyllobates terribilis, assembly GCF_046119375.1. Lineage (NCBI taxonomy): Eukaryota > Metazoa > Chordata > Amphibia > Anura > Dendrobatidae > Phyllobates > Phyllobates terribilis. The sequence continues at coordinate 257,946,700 of NW_027362763.1, read as the reverse complement.
TTGCGGGCACGAAATCCTGCCGACTACGCCAAAGTTGACTCACCCCCTGGGCCAGTGCTGTAGTGCGGCGCGCGTGCGCGCGGGGGATGCCCGGAGCCGGATCCGATGGGGGTAGTAGTCTTCGTGTGGCGGTGACCCGGTCCGCGCCCAGGGTGGTCAAACTAAGTGGCAGTTATTGGTATGATGGTATTAGTGTCCGACTACGCCACCCGTTGAATGCGGTTATGAAACCGCCGCTGCAGGGCAGACCGCTGAGGCCGGTGGTATAGGTGTGCAGCAATGTTGATATAACCCCCAACGGGAGAGGTATGGCCTCAGGGCAGCGGATGTGGGTGATGTTGGGAGTGATGGTGTGGATGTCCCAGCACTAACGGTGCGACAAGGAAGCACGGAGACGCGAGGGTACAGTTCAGGGCCTTTACTGATGGTACAAGGCAAATTCCCCCGGGAGTACTGGCTAGTAGTTGGGGCCTGGTTAGTCTGCGAGTAAGCCGGAGTTCCCCTGGCCAGGTGGAATTGTAGGCCTTCCCGTTAGTCTGTACCCTTCCTGGCTACCCTGCTTTCGGTGGTTACAAGTAGCCCACATCCCTGGGTATACCGTGTGGTGCTCACCCGTATGGCTGGTGACCTGGGGCCTCCTGTTAGCCTCCGCTCCGGGATGGCGGTGCTGGTCCCTTCGTTGTGACTGAGCCTCCGGGCTTTTATGGCCAGAGGACCTGGAATCCCCTGCCGGATGGATTCTGCTGCTGGGTATATCTTAGTCCCCACAGCCTCGGACTCCTGTGTCCGGTTTTAGTACCTTCTCCTAGGGCGAGTTCTGCACAGCTCCAGCTCCTGGCGCTTCTCCTTGGCTCCTACAGAGCTCCTGATGTCTATCTGTCCCTGTTTCTGCGTGTCCAGACCAGACTCCGTCTCTGTCTGGAACTCCTCTCTCTAACCCTGCCTCAGTCCCAGTTTATGTAGGGGAAGTTCTTCCCCTCCCAGGACTGGGCAGGAGGTGTGGCATGCTTAGGATTCCTGCCCAGGAGACCTCCCACCTGCTCACAGACGTAATACTGCTATTACTGTGGAAACCAGACCCCTGGGGTGCCACACTTCCTCTAGTACAATCCATGTATGTGTTGAAGACTGAAGTTGATGATTGACCTGTCACACAGTTTTCTAAGGATTGTAAATAAATATTGTTTTAATCACATCATCCCCTTGTGACTAGTTCTTCCAACTTAATACTGTATAATGGGTAAGATCCTACCCAATTAGTACTTCTTTCTTTGAAGTTAAACATTGTTTAAAAACAGGCAGAGAAATGTTTTACCTCACAAAAAGAATCAGCTGTGATCCCCTGCTGTAATATCTGTATACTCTTTTGCTTCCTCCCCTGCCCAGGAGATGTGGTATGATCAGACCATGTTCCTGCACCTGCACGGTCAGACACAGCCATTACACAGCAGGGGCACATTTATAAGATTATCTCAGCACAGGAACATTTTATTTAAACACCTTCAATTGTGGAACTTATTATTATTTTAAGATTTATTGATTAAAATGAACTTTCGTTCGTGGGAAAACCCCTTTAAGGGTGATGTATGCAGAATAATTTATACTCCATACCCTTGTTTAGCTGTGTGCCAAATGTATTAATTTAAAAAAAACAACACAGCAGATTGTCAATATGTTCAGTAATTGTAGTTATTCTTTTTATATAATCTAGAACATTATGAAGACTTCTTGCAGCATTAACTCCATCTTACAGATTTTGATGAATGGACTTTGTCTTGGCCGTTTTACAGCACAATCAGGGGTTTATTAAGAGGAGTCAAGGTTCCGGGCAGTTTAGAAGGTGTGGGCTCCCCCCAGGTACTGGATATGTCACATGACATGTCACATGATTCCCTTTGATAGATCATGTGATAGGTCATGTGAGTAACACACAGGTGCTCTGGTTCATATCTGTAGAAGGAAAATGACAGAGATAGTGGCGTACGTAGCGTGTCGTGAAATTTTTTCCCTTATTTACAGCAGTATACATAACATATGGCTATATAAAATAGAGATTAATGTTCCCAAAGGGCCACATGGGAGCTGAATTCAATTCTGCTCAATATTAATATTAACATATTAATTATATATTTTTTATATTAATTGTATGACTTAATATTGAGCAGAATTAAGTATGCTGATGACGCGCCCAGGGGATGGGGATGACTCGGCGCCCGGGCGCACTCAACTGACGCACTTCAGAGCGCAGGCTGTCCAGCTCACTAGGGGACAGTGCTTGAAAATTGGCTTCAGCAGCCACTGGGGAAAAGGTGGACGCTGCAGGCACTGGGGTGACCCCACCCTGGTAACATTGGATAGCAGTTGTTTCCAGGGGCTGCAGTCCTTTTATAGCCATGTCCTTAAGGGTGTCAAAGGTGGCATCTGGATGATCCAGGGACCACCAACGCACTGTCCTGCTCTCCTCTTGGGACCTCAGTCCCCGGATAAACTGTTCTTTCAGCATTTTATTTTCATCATTGATGCTGGTTGGACTAACCTGTTTCAGAGCCCGCAGGGCCCCTTGTAAACGCCAGGCATAGTCCCGAACACTGTCCTCCGGTTGCTGAGAGGAGTTGTAGAAACTCATCCAGAGGTCAGTCTCAGTACGATTCTCAAAGATAGGCTGTAACTTTTTAAAGATTGCGAACACTGACTCCTGATCTGCGGCCGACCAGGTTTCTACTTCTCGCTCCACAGCACCAGTCAATTGTCCTAATACAACAGCGGCTCTTTGCTTGCCTGTCATAGACTACATGTCCAGTATACCGCATATTTTCCTTTTGAATCCAGACAGGGTATCTGGTTTGCCGCTGTACTGGGGGAGCCACTTTGCTCCAGGGATGTATGGTAGGGCCATGGGTATGACAGGGGTTACAGGCCCTGCTGATGGAGCGGCTGCTTCAGCCTGCTCGGTGTCGGGCGCGGGTTAAGCATCAGGGCGGTTAACCGGTATTCCGGCGTTGTGCTGATCCTCGGACATCCTGGCGCCCCCCTAGTTAACCGTGGCTTACCTTCTTTTCTTTTCTTTCGGTAGGCCGCAGCTCCGCAGGTGACGGTCTTCTTCAGGACCTTGCGTCACTTGTGTCCTAGGTCAGAGCATTCTGCGACGCTCCTTCCAGGACCTGGCGCTTCCTGGTTTGACGTCGAGGCATGGGGCGTGTCTGGGGCTTCGCATGCTTTTTGCAGGTACGCCCCTCAGTTTCCCGCGGTTATGCCCTTCTTCCCGCTCGGCGGCCCAGCAATGGCGGCAATCTTCGCCACAGTCAAATACACAGTTTTTGATTAAAGGCACACAGTACCCGGTGTCAAAGGGCACAACACTCCATCGTTGCAGCGGGCACAGAATCCTGTTCGTGATGCCAGGAAAGAGATGACGTGCACAGGGGATGGGGATGACTCGGCCCCCGGGCCTTGTTGCCTGGTCTTGGGGATGTCACGGTAGTCGGCTCCCGGGCCCGTACCCTGGGCCTCTCTTTAAAAGGGTGGATAATTATGTGAAAGTTCGTGACGCCACCTCTGGTGTCTGGTGAGGTTCACCAGTGCTGCGGCATCCCGCTGAGGCCGGTGTTAAGGCAGCTTGGGTGGTATAGCTCCCCACAGGTGGAGCTAGGCCTCAGGGCAGCGTGGATGTAGGGATGCAGAACAGAGGGGACCCAGCCGGGTCTCAAGAAGGATAGGCAAACACACAGTTCACTTCAGTACCTTTTACTGATGGAAATCCAGGCACATTCCGAAGCACTGTAGGGTGAAGGGTGCATATCAGGATCCTCCCCAGTGAGCGGGTATAGGGCCTCCTGTTTCTTGCCTTAGTGTAGTAAGTTTCTGACCTGCCTATAGCTAGGCCTAACTTTGTCTCTGTCCTGCATCGGCTGACTTTGTGGTAGGGCCTCCTCCTGGAGTACACGCTCCCAGCTTGCGGGGACTCCGTGACTCCTGGCTCTGGTACGTATCAGCTCTTGGGTGATCCTGGGACCTGAAGTCTTCCAGGGGTCTCCAGTTGTCTCTACAGGGGAGTGTACGGCCCTGTAGACGCGGACCCGGTGTCCGGTATGTTTTCTGGGGTGAGCTTGTACAGCTCCTCTGCCCCCAATGCTACTCACTCCTCTAGCCTTCGGCCGCACTCGAGGCCCTCACTAGGCTATACACACTAGCGGCAGCTTGCCGCGCTTCACAGCTCTTATGGCGTCGGCACGCCTTGGGCTCTAACTGAGCTTCACTCTAGGCTTTTTCACTAGAGGAACTGAACTGAGAACTCTGTCCCTCTCTGGCTCTGAGCAGGAACTCTGTTCTCTAGACTGAGCTCGACTCTGTATTCAGACCTGTACTTGCTGAACTCTCCAGAGGAACTGCTTACTGCCTAGCTCCACCTTCCCTATTTATATCCCTAACAGGCTCCCTCTGGTGGTCTGAGGTGGAAGGTGGAGGTGTGTGTATGCTATGAGGGCCTCTTGTGGAGGAATCCGTCCATGCACCCCTCTAGGATCTGTGGCACTCATGCGCAGCAGGGGCACCACACTGATGTCCCCCTATATACAGTATGAGCCCCCACATAGCCCCCACAATCAGCAACCAAAGCAATCAACCTATGGGACCCTTATATATGTAAACCATAGCAAAAAAAGACATTAAAAAAATTATTTTGTTAGTTTAAAAAAACAATACATAAAGACATAAATGCACATACATTTGCACAGATAAACAGTAATTTAAAAATGTAATTTAAAAAAAGAGCAGAAATGAGGGGAGACAGGGACTAGTTTTGCCCTTCACAATTCCCTTCCTGACAGTGGAGGTTGACACCCTAACTTGAAACGGTATGGCACCCCTGCTCCTCATCGTCTCCCCCTATGTAGCCCTACCACTACTCTAACTGACCAGGCATCCTCAACAGGTGATCAGATAATATGTAATGAACATATACAGGTGCATCTCAGTAAATTAGAATATCATCAAAAAGTTAATTTATTTCAGTTCTTCAATACAAAAAGTGAAGCTCATATATTATATGGACCAGATGACCCAGGAGGTCCCTTCCAACTCTACCATTCTATGATTCTATGATTCTATGATATAGAGTCATTACAAACAGAGTGATCTATTTCAAGTGTTTATTTCTGTTAATGTTGATGATTATGGCTTACAGCCAATGAAAACACAAAAGTCATTATCTCAGTAAATTAGAATACTTTATAACAACAGCTTGAAAAATGTTTTTAAAATCCGAAATGTTGGCCTACTGAAATGTATGTTCAGTAAATGCACTCAATACTTGGTCGGGGCTCCTTTTGCATCAATTACTGCATTAATGCGGCGTGGCATGGAGGCGATCAGTCTGTGGCACTGCTGAGGTGTTATGGAAGCCCAGGTTGCTTTGATAGCAGCCTTCAGCTCGTCTGCATTGTTGGGTCTGGTGTCTCTCATCTTCCTCTTGACAATACCCCATAGATTCTCAATGGTGTTAGGCTGCGTGCCGACTATGCGTTTTTCATGCATTTTTGCCGCGGAATTTCCACAGCGAAAATGCTTAAAAAACGCTTGGTAATACGTGCCCCATGATCCCCAATGATAATCCGCATGTGCTGTGCACATGCTGCGAAAATTTCCGCTGCGGATTATCATTGCGGGAAAATACGCAGCATGTCCATTAATTTTGCGGACATGCAGCGTAATTGCCGCCATTGACTTGCATTGAAACGCATATTATCCGTGTCAGCACATTTGCACATATGGATATTATGCGATTCTATGTGCGGATGGTACCCGGGTCTGGAGAAGGGGAGACTCTTCTCCAGACTCGGGTGCCATAGAACCTGTTAAAAAAAGAATTTAAAATAAAAAATAAAGATTATACTTAACTACCGATGGCCCCCGGTGTTTTCTCCGCTCCGTCTGGTCTGTTGTAAGTATAATCAAGGTTGCATGGATTTATATAGTGTGACCAAGTTGTCAAGCACTTTTCCAAGTGATGCTAAAATCGCTTGTAAAAGCGCTTGATAACCCGCATGCAGAAATGCATGCAAAAACACTTGACAAACGCTTCTACCTGGCAGGAAAAATGCATGTTAAATCCGCATGCGTTTTTCCTGCCAGGGAGATGCGGAAAAAATATGCAGCATTTCTGCATCGTGGGCACTTAGCCTTAAGGTCAGACGAGTTTGCTGGCCAATCAAGCACAGTGATACTGTTGTTTTTAAACCAGGTATTGGTACTTTTGGCAGTGTTGACAGGTGCCAAGTCCCGCTGGAGAATGAAATTTCCATCTCCATAAAGCTTGTCAGCAGAGGGAAGCATGAAGTGGTCTAAAATTTCTTAGCAGACGGCTGTGCTGACTTTGGTCTTGATAAAACGCAGTGGACCTACACCAGCAGATGACATGGCTCCCCAAACCATCACTGATTGTGGAAACTTCACACTAGACCTCAAGCAGCTTGGATTGTGTGCCTCTCCACTCTTCCTCCAGACTCTGAGACCTTGATTTCCAAATGAAAATTGGAACTCTGGGACCTTGTGGAGTGTGTCAATGACTGCCTTCTGGACACCTGTCAAGTCAGTAGTCTTCCCTATGATTGTGAAGCCTACTGAAACAGACTAAGGGACCTTTTTAAACGCTTAGGAAATCTTTCCAGGTGTTTTTTTTTAATTATTTTAATTTGCTGAGATAATGACTTTTGTGTTTTCATTGGCTGTAAGCCATAATCATCAACATTAACAGAAAAAAACACTTGAAATAGATCACTCTGTTTGTAATGACTCTATATAATATATGAGTTTCACTTTTTGGATTGAAGAAATGAAATAAATTAACTTTTCGATGTTATTCTAATTTTGTGAGAAGCACCTGTGTATATATATACAGTACAGACCAAAAGTTTGGACACACCTTCTCATTTTAAGATTTTTCTGTATTTTCTTGACTATGAAAATTGTACATTCACACTGAAGGCATCAAAACTATGAATACACACATGTGGAATTATATACTTAACAAAAAAGTGTAAAACAACTGAAAATATGTCTTATATTCTAGATTCTTCAAAGTAGCCACCTTTTTCTTTGATGACTGCTTTGCACACTCTTGGCATTCTGTTGATGAGCTTCAAGAGGTAGTCACCGGAAATGATCTTCCAACAATCTTGAAGGAGTTCCCAGAGATGCTTAGCACTTGCTGGCCCTTTTCCTTCACTCTGTGGTCCAGCTCACCCCAAACCATCTTGATTGGGTTCAGGTCTGGTGACTGTGGAGGCCAGGTCATCTGGCGTAGCACCCCATCACTCTCCATCTTGGTCAAATAGCCCTTACACAGCCTGGAGGTGTGTTTGGGGTCATTGTCCTGTTGAAAAATAAATGATGGTCCAACTAAACGCAAACCGGATGGAATAGCATACCACTGCGAGATGCTATGGTAGCCATGCAGGTTCAGTATGCCTTCAATTTTGAAAAACAAAACATCACACCTCCTCCTCCATGCTTCACAGTGGGAACCAGGCATGTAGAGTCCATCCGTTCACCTTTTCTGCGTCGCACAAAGACATGGTGGTTGGAACCAAAGATCTCAAATTTGGACTCATCAGACGAAAGTACAGATTTCCACTGGTCTAATGTCCATTCCTTTTGTTCTTTAGCCCAAACAAGTCTCTTCTGCTTGTTGCCTGTCCTTAGCAGTGGTTTCCTAGGAACTATTTTACCATGAAGGCCTGCTGCACAAAGTCTCCTCTTAACAGTTGTTGAAGAGATGTGTCTGCTGCTAGAACTCTGTGTGGCATTGACCTGGTCTCTGTTATGCACACGCCCAGACTGACTGGCGTGTGTGTGTTTAGTGATCCCACTGGACCATGAACCGGAGAGTGCCTGAAGGGGCGTAACTAAGTATCTACCCGATCCGACCAAGGTCGCATGACGGCTAACGACGCCTGTGCACCAGGGAGGAACCGAGCAGAGGGACCAGGTGCGACTCCAGGTCAGACCCCGGACACGGCTGTTGACCCACACCGGGGAATACAGGAACAAGCAGGTTAAAGCACAGGCTGGGTAGGATCCAGTACAGACTAGGAAATGGGTTCTGAGCCGCAGATGCTGTAATCAAGCAGAGTAAAGCGAAACCGCAGGTGCGGTGGACAAGGCTGAGCAGAGCGAAACCGCAGGTGTGGTAGACAAGGCTGGGCAGAGCGAAACCGCAAGTGCTGTGAACAGGGCTGAGCAGAGCGAAACCGCAAGTGCGGAGGACAAAGCAGAGCAGAGCGGGCAGAAACCGCCAGAGCGGTAAGTAAGGCAGAGCAGAGATAAACCGCAAAAGCGGTGAGCAAAGACCGAGCAGAGGGGACAGGGCTCTGTTCAAACGGAACAGACTGGAAGGGAAAGGCAGAACCATATACACACAAGGTACTTGCAAAGAAGTAACGAGTGGACTCCAAACTCACAAACAAAAGTACAGCGACAATGAGTAGGAGATAGGTGCGGGTACCGACTCTGCAGAAAAAGAGAGGAAACGGACAAAGAGACAAAACAGGTTACAAGTTAGGAGACAGTTCAGACAGGAACTGTACTGCAACGAAATACAGGAACGAGCCTAGGTATAGCCAAGTGCTGGTTCAGACACTGCAGCAAAAGGGAGGAAACGGACATAGGGACCAAACAGGAAACAGGTTAGGAGACAGTTCAGACAGGAACTGTACTGCAACGAAATACAGGAACGAGCCTAGGTAAAGCCAAGAGCTGGTTCAGACACTGCAGCAAAAGGGAGGAAACGGACATAGGGACCAAACAGGAAACAGGTTAGGAGATAGTTCAGACAGGAACTGTACTGCAATGAAATACAGGAACGAGCCTAGGTTAAGCCAAGTGCTGGTTCAGACACTGCAGCAAAAGAGAGGAAACGGACATAGGGACCAAACAGGTAACAGATTAGGAGACAGTTCAGACAGGAACTGTACTGCAACGAAATACAGGAACGAGCCTAGGTATAGCCAAGAGCTGGTTCAGACACTGCAGCAAAAGGGAGGAAACGGACATAGAAACAAAACAAATAACAGGTTAGGAGTAGTGTTGAGCCACCCCCGTAGTGTTCGAGTTCGGTTCGGTTCGTCGAACACCCGTGTGTTCGCCGAACTGTTCGTCGAACTGTTCGTCGAACACCTTCGAACACCGTTAAAACCAATGGCAGGCAAACAAAAACACATAGAAACACATAGAAAACACCTTCAAAGGTGTCCAAAAGCTGACAAACTGCTCAGATGACACAACTAACACATGGAAAAGTGACAAGTACATATAGTCATGCGAAAAGAAAAGAGGTGGAGGAGTAAAAGGAGGGGGAGACACAAATATAGGCATGTCATGCCCTTCTAAAATCCAAAAAGTGAGAAGCCGACACGTTCAGTCCGCTCCTGCCCGTGCCACCTCCGTGTCGCCAGGTTTGTGCCAGAGCCGCGGTGAACCCTGACGGCCAGCCCCCCTCTCCCAATACTGGTGCCTGTCCGCTGGTGGGTCGAGCGAGCCCCCCTGTGGTGGAGGCAGCTCTAAGCTTTTTAATTTAAATTGTCTCTCTAATTTGAATGAATACACTTTAAATCCATTTACAAGTCTCATGCCAGCAGCCGCGTAATTCCAGCTCCAGTAGCGTCCACTAAAGCTGCTGCAGTTAAAAAGCTTTTATAAGGATCGAGCTCGGCTGTCCACCGCAAGGCATCCTACTGCCAGTCCCAGCCCCTATGCCTTGGGGTGCGTCCTGATGCTCTTCACTGAGTATCCCGTGGTCCCGAAGCATTTCCTTTGAAAAAATTAAGTGTCCAAACTACAGGTGGTGTAGCTTGCTTAACAGCCGGGATAATCCGCTGACTAGCAGACACTGCTACTAGGCACAAAGTATTTCCTGGGCTAGATGCAGTTAAAAATTTGTAATTAGATACTCTCGTTGGATGCTGAGAAAGCATTCCATAGAGTCTCCTGGCACGCCATATATGATTCTCTTAAAAAGCTTGGGGTAGGGGTCTAGGGGACCCTTTTATAGCCAAAATCACGGCCCTGTATCACAATACGTCACCTAGGCTGAAGATAAATGGAACTGTAGCACCCTGAGGGCTCGGTTGCTACAGAGGTATTGCACCTCACCCAGAGGTGTGATATCTCACTCTCAGGTAAGGATGTAGTGTGGATCAGGACCCGACACCTGCATGCATTACACCACATTGCCGTGGGGCAGGGCGACCAATATGCCCCTGAGATGGGCACGACAGTCCCTGTCCCTGGCTGGAGTGGGGGGAGGGAACACTGAGGAAGGGGAACCCTGTAGTGCAGGAGCAGGGAGGAAGCAGTTCCTGGGTGCATTGAGAAGGGAGTATAAAAGGTGGGCACCATCTTAGTTCAGTGCAGAGAAGTCTGAGCAGAAGTGGCAGGGAGCAGGGGCTCTGCATGAGCTCTGCTCCGGAGGCGGGCCTAGTAACAGAGGCCCAGGCCTGGAAGAGGGAGAAGGAAGGAAGAGGAGCGGAGAAGGCTCCAGGAACGAGGAATGAAGGGATCCCAGGGGTGCGGACGGGCGAGTCGCCACCGCACGCCCGAATCCACCTGCGTGGAGGGGTCAGGCCAAAGGGGGAGACCGGTCCCCGAAACTAGTGGAGGCAGGAAACGACCCTCAGCTAGAAACCGGAGGCTCTGACATTTTATTTGGCGCAGCCCCTCGCTACACCCGCTAGGAAGGCACCACATAGGGTCAGGGAAACTGGCGCCAAGTTTACCAAGAGGAGGCCCGAGGCAGCCGGACAGAAGGGTTGGTAAGAAAGGCCAGACAAAGGACACACAAAGGGGGTCCTGTGAAGCGCTCCAAAGTTATCTGGGAGTTGTCTGAGCCCCTCACCTGGTGAGCACAGTACGACGTGGGCAGCCGTTACCTGCAGACTTGGTCTGGATAATAAGAACTGTGAGTAAAGGCCCTGGACTGCATCACTGACTCCGTGTCGTTACTGCTGCTGCCCTGCACCATCACCCCCATCCTCCGCATACACTGCCCTGAGGCTATACTCCTCCCGTGGGGAGTTATGCTACGCTCTGCTGCACCCACAACACCAGCCTCAGCGGTCTGCCCTGCAGCGGCGGTTCACTCTGACCGCAATCCACGGGTGGCGTAGTCAGACATTTAAACATCAAAACCACATAAATAGTTCCGCCACTGGTTTGACCACCCTGAGCCACAGAACCGGGTCGCCGCCACGAAGACTACAACCACCAGCATCCACCAAAAAGGGTCCGGCTCCGGGTGTCCCAAGGCCCAGGGGGTGCATCAGAACATTTTCATCACCTTTCACAATCACCAATGGGACAAGGCAGGGATGTCCTCTGTCTCCTCTCTTATACATCCTAGTGACGGAGCACCTGCTCTCATCAATTCGCCATAACCCCAATATTAGGTGGATTGAGGTGGGAGGCACCGAGTACAAGTGCTCTCTATTTGCTGATGATGTCCTAGTATATATCACTCAATCACATATATCCATCCATGCTGTTATGGCTGAAATAGATCACTTTGTTACATGGTCAAATTTTAAAATCAATGCAGCGAAGTCTGAGGCCCTCGATGTTTCCCTCCCCAAATCCATATAGGATTCCATCCAGTCCAACTTTCCCTTTGCCTGGCCCTCACAGGGTATCAAATACTTAGGAATTCCTATTCATAGAGACCTCTCCCATCTATGTTATCTTAATTTTGGGCCCTTTATTGAACAACTCCATACAGACCACGGTTGGCAAGTTAGAACTGTAAGATTCACTACGTGAACCACTGGTGTTTTGTGGAAAAGCACATGTACACTGTGTTCCAAATTATTATGCAAAAAGTGTTTAGGAGTGATAAGGGAAGAATTTGTTTGTTTGTCAGTTAAACTCATTGATGGTGATGTGTGTCAGGGCTCTTTATATCACTGTAAGCAATTGCAGACACCTGTGCTAATTAGTTTGGCAGGTGTGTCCAATGAAAGGCAATACTACTTAAGAAGGCTGTCTCACATTATTAAGCAGCCTACATTTTCTGCCAAAATGGGAAAGAAAAAGGATGTGTCGGCTGCTGAGAAGCAACAAATTGTGCAGTGTTTAGGTCAAGGCATGACTACAATCAACATTGTGCGATGATCAGGATGAAGTGTCTTGGCAATCAAGAAGTATGTAGCTGATTCACAGTACACACGTGTGCGTGCTGATAAGGGCAAATTGAGGACTCTTTCCTACAGGCAATTACGTCAGGTTAAAAGAGCAGCGGCAAAAAAGCCTTGTCATAGCAGCAGACAAGTTTTTGAAGCTGCTGGTGCCTCCAACGTCCCCCGAACAACAAGATGCAGGGTCCTTCAGAGGTTTGCAGCTGTGCATATGCCATCCTGTCGACCTCCTCTATCCACTTCACACAAGCAGAAACGGCTCCAGTGGGCTAAACATTACATGAAGACTGATTTCAAAACTGTTTTGTTCACGGATGAGTGCCGTGCAGCGCTCGATGGTCCAGATGGATGGAGTGGAGGATGGCTGGTTGATGGACACCCCACGCAAACACGGCTACAGCGCCAACAAGGAGGAGGTGGAGTAATGTTTTGGGCTGGAATCATGGGGAGAGAGATTGTCGGCCCCTTTAGGATCCCTGAAGGCGCTAAAGATGAACTCCATAATGTATGTGGATTTTCTCAAACAGCACTTCCTGCCATGGTTCAAGAAGAAGAACCGTGTATTTCACAGCAAGATCATTTTTTTGCATGATAATGCACCATCTCATGCTGCACATAAAACATCTGCATCTCTGGCTGATATGGGCATAAAAGGGGACAAACTTATGGTGTGACCCCCATGCTCCCCTGACCTCTACCCCATTCAGAACCTCTGGAGCATTATCAAAAGGAGTGTCTATGATTGCGGGAGGCAGTTCACATCTAAGCAACACCTCTGGGAGGGTATTCTGTCCTCATGCAAAACAATTGAAGCAGAAACCATCCAAAACCTGACAAATTCAATGGACGAGAGAGTTCAGAAGCTCCTTTCGAACAAGGGGTCCTATGTGAAAATGTAACATCACCTAGAATAAAGTTTTGAGTTGAAAACTGTTTGATTTCAGTTTCTAATAACCTGCTAATGCTTATAATTTCAAAAATGACCATTTTTTTGGTCTTTATTAAAATGAAAAGGTTGATCGAAAAGTTTGGGGGATCTAAGAGTGTGGCAACCCAGTAGTCATGATTACTTCGAATTCTGACAATATGAGGGTCATGTTGCAGGTAGTGCAGCAAGAAGGCACTTATGTGTCTTGCGCATCTCGGAGCCCCAAAATTATTTTCCGGGCTAGATGCAGCTAAAAATAATTATTAATTTTAAATCTGGTGGAGCTTAGTATAGATGGCCTAATAGGATCAGTGCTGCACACTGCTACAAAGCCCAAATTATTTTCCAGCCAAGATACAGATAAACATGATTAGTAATTTTAAATCTGGTGGAGCTTATTATAGATGGCCTAATAGAATCAGTGCTGCACACTGCTACAAAGCCCAAATTATTTTCCAGCCAAGATACAGATAAACATGATTAGTAATTTGAAAGCTTAAAACGGTTGGTAGGGTGATTTTAACCAATCATCAAGCTTTTACTCTCCCCAGGATGACACAGGGGTAGAAAAGTCGTTTCGGATCCATGATTTGTTCATCTTTATGAACGTGAGTCTGTCTACATTATCAGTGGAGAGCCGCGTGCGCTTATCTGTCAGCACACCACCAGCAGCGCTGAACACACGTTCAGACAGAACGCTGGCTGCGGGGCATGACAAGATCTCCAAGGCATAAGTGGCTAGCTCCGGCCATTTATCCAGATTGGAAGCCCAAAAAGAGCAAGGGTCCAGTGACACAGTCATGGCTTCAATGTTTACTTGGAGATACTCCTGTACCATCGTCTCTAGGCGTTGACTATGTGTCAGACTTCTTGTCTCCTGTGGCCTTGCAAAGGATGGGCTAAAAAAGTGGTGAAATGATTCCGCAAAATTGATGTTGCCAGCAGATACTGTGGTTCTGTTACGGTTTGAGTGCTGAACACTTGACGGTCCCACGGTTGGCAAGTTGGAACTGTGAGATTCACTACGTGCACCACTGGTGTTTTGTGGAAAAGCACATGTAAGATTCTGCAACAGTCTCTGCTGATACTCCTGCATGCGTGCATCCCTTTCTATGGCAGGAATAATTTCGGCAAATTTACTTTTGTACCGGGGATCTAACAGTGTGGCAACCCAGTAGTCAGGATTATTTCTAATTCTCACAATTCGAGGGTCATGTTGCAGGTAGTGCAGCAAGAAGGCACTCATGTGTGTTGCGCATCCAGGAGCACCAAGTCCCTGTTGTGTTGGTGGCGAGGTAACAATCATGCTTCCTTCCTCTGTCCTCTCCCCCCAACCTCGCACAACAGAAATGTGATCAAGGTCTCCCTCATCTGATGAGTCTTCCATCAGTTCGTCCTCCACTTCTTCCTGGGCTCCTGCACCTTCCTCACTAGTTTGGCTGCTACCATGCGCCCTGGTAAAACCATCTCCCCCACCCTCACATGCCTGCCGCCTTGGTGCTGCCGACCGTCTGGACCTTGCAGATGTTAGCCCTTCCGCATACAACTCCTCCTCCTCTACTTCCTCCACCTCCTCTTGTGCCACCACCTGACTCCGAATTCTGTTTAACATGTGCTCCAGCATGTAAATCACCGGAATAGTCATGCTGATAATGGCATCGTCAGCACTAAACATCTTCGTCGCCATTTCAAAACTGTGCAGAAGGGTGCATAGGTCCCTGATCTGAGACCACTCCTCCAGCGTGATTTGCCCCACCTCTGAATCTCGTTGGCCCAGGCTATAAGTCAGAACGTATTGCACCAGGGCTTGTCGGTGCTGCCACAGTCGCTGCAACATGTGCAGAGTTGAATTCCACCGGGTAGGCACATCGCATTTTAGCCGGTGAAGTGGCAGGCCCAACGACTTCTGTAGAGATGTAAGTCGCTGAGCTGCGGGATGCGAACGGCGGAAGTGAGCACACAGCGACCGTGCCCTCTGCAGAAGGCCATCTAGTCTGGGATAGTGGGCTAAAAATTGCTGGACAACCAGGTTCAACACGTGAGCCATACAAGGCACGTGTGTGACATTGCCCCGGCGAAGGGCCGCACCCAGGTTTGCAGCATTGTCACACACGGCCTTCATCTTTATCGGTCTGAAAAAATGCCCAGGCTATGCAAGGCTTAGCACCCATGCAACCTGAAGAGCCACCACGACTTGTGGTGAGAGGCAGGGTTGTGTTTCAGGATGCAGTTGTTGACGTGCTTCCAGTACTACGTCTCTGTCCAGGAAGGCGCAACCTGACCTCGTCGTCACTAGCATCTTCCTCCACCTCCTCTGCTGACCTCATCTCTTGGCTGACTGTGGGTTGACAGTAAGTGGGATCTCCAACCTCATCATCATCACCCTGTGCGTTATCACACCCGTCGTCCTCAGAGCCAACCTGTTCCTGCCCTGACAAAAAACTAAAGTTGTCGCTCCAATCAGGTATTTGAGTCTCATCATCGTCTTCCTCATTGTCTCCACCAACAGGAGTTACAGTTTGGGAATGAGGGTCTACATTATGGTCAGAATCTTCTGCGTCTGGTCCTGGATCCGACTCATAAAGATTCTGGGCATCAGTGCAGATCATTTCCTCGTCTGGATTCACAGAAGCGCTGGAGTCGACCTCTGATTCCCAGGCTATAGTATGAGTAAACAGCTCTGCAGACTCAACCATCTGTTCTACCTCATACTCAGACGGGCAGCTGGAGATTTGGGAGCTGTGAGGAAGCAAGTGCGATTGGGGTGACACCTTTGAGGACTGGAGTATTTGTAATGTTGAAGTTGATGTGGAGGAGAGCCCACTTAAAGGAGCACTTGATATCCGTTGAAGCACCTGCTGTTTTTGTGCCTCATCTGGAATTTGTAGCGATTGGCGTGGCCGTAAGAAAGGAATCTTATCACATTGTCCGCTAAAAGAAGTAGACATTTTAGTTTGGCTGGAAGATGGTCTTTCTTCTGCAGATGTTACTGTTGCTTTAACACCTACCCCACGGACACAACCTTTTTTCCCCTTCCCAACACGCCTATTCCCCTTTCCACCAGCAGCAGGCCTTTTTCCACTCATTTTGGTGGTTAACTAATTCACAACTCTGGAGTTGTTTGCACAAAAAAACAATGGATGGGAACCGAGCAGAGCTGAGTGGCCAAACTGTGGTATTAGGCCAAAACTATTGGCTGGGTTAGATGGAGAAAAAAATTATATTCGATTTGCAACCTGATGGAGGTCAGTTTAGATGGACTAATAGAACAAGTCCCACACACAGCTAGAAGCCCAAATATTTTTTCAGAGGTAGATGCAGAAAAAAAATATATTCAGTTTGCAACCTGATGGAGGTCAGTATAGATGGACTAATAGAGAAAGCCCCACACACTGCTAGAAGGCCAAATATTTTTTCAGAGCTAGATGCAGACAAAAAATTATTTTGAATTTGCAACCTGATGGAGGTCAGTATAGGTGGACTAATAGAACAAGTCCCACACACTGCTAGAAGGCCAAATATTTTTTCAGAGCTAGATGCAGAAAAAAATTATATTCAGTTTGCAACCTGATGGAGGTCAGTATAGATGGACTAATAGAACAAGTCCCACACACAGCTAGAAGCCCAAATATTTTTTCAGAGGTAGATGTAGAAAAAAATTATATTCAGTTTGCAACCTGATGGAGGTCTGTATAGATGGATTAATAGAACAAGTCCCACACACAGCTAGATGCCCAATATTTTTTCAGAGGTAGATGCAGAAAAAAAATTATTTTTAATTTGCAACCTGATGGAGGTCAGTATAGATGGACTAAAAGAGAAAGTCCCACACACTGCTAGAAGGCCAAATATTTTTTCAGAGCTAGATGCAGAAAAAAATTATATTCAGTTTGCAACCTGATGGAGGTCAGTATAGATGGACTAATAGAACAAGTCCCACACACAGCTAGAAGCCCAAATATTTTTTCAGAGGTAGATGCAGATAAAAATTATTTTTAATTTGCAACCTGATGGAGGTCAGTATAGATGGACTAACAGAGAAAGTCCCACACAGTGCTAGAAGGCCAAATATTTTTTCAGAGCTAGATGCAGATAAAAATTATTTTTAATTTGCAACCTGATGGAGGTCAGTATAGATGGACTAATAGAGAAAGTCCCACACACTACTAGAAGGCCAAATATTTTTTCAGAGCTAGATGCAGAAAAAAATTATATTCAGTTTGCAACCTGATGGAGGTCAGTATAGATGGACTAATAGAACAAGTCCCACACACAGCTAGAAGCCCAAATATTTTTTCAGAGGTAGATGCAGATAAAAATTATTTTTAATTTGCAACCTGATGGAGGTCAGTATAGATGGACTAATAGAGAAAGTCCCACACACTGCTAGAAGGCCAAATATTTTTTCAGAGCTAGATGCAGATAAAAATTATTTTTAATTTGCAACCTGATGGAGGTCAGTATAGATGGACTAATAGAGAAAGTCCCACACACTGCTAGAAGGCCAACTATTTTTTCAGAGCTAGATGCAGAAAAAAATTATATTCAGTTTGCAACCTGATGGAGGTCTGTATAGATGGATTAATAGAACAAGTCCCACACACAGCTAGAAGCCCAATATTTTTTCAGAGGTAGATGCAGAAAAAAAATATATTCAGTTTGCAACCTGATGGAGGTCTGTATAGATGGATTAATAGAACAAGTCCCACACACAGCTAGAAGCCCAATATTTTTTCAGAGGTAGATGCAGAAAAAAAATATATTCAGTTTGCAACCTGATGGAGGTCAGTATAGATGGACTAATAGAGAAAGTCCCACACACTGCTAGAAGGCCAAATATTTTTTCAGAGCTAGATGCAGAAAAAAATTATATTCAGTTTGCAACCTGATGGAGGTCAGTATAGATGGACTAATAGAACAAGTCCCACACACAGCTAGAAGCCCAAATATTTTTTCAGAGGTAGATGCAGATAAAAATTATTTTTAATTTGCAACCTGATGGAGGTCAGTATAGATGGACTAATAGAGAAAGTCCCACACACTGCTAGAAGGCCAAATATTTTTTCAGATCTAGATGCAGATAAAAATTATTTTTAATTTGCAACCTGATGGAGGTCAGTATAGATGGACTAATAGAGAAAGTCCCACACACTGCTAGAAGGCCAAATATTTTTTCAGAGCTAGATGCAGAAAAAAATTATATTCAGTTTGCAACCTGATGGAGATCAGTATAGATGGACTAATAAAACAAGTCCCACACACTGCTAGAAGCCCAAATATTTTTTCAGAGCTAGATGCAGAAAAAAATTATATTCAATTTGCAACCTGATGGAGGTCAGTATAGATGGACTAATAGAATGATGCTATTTATTTTTTACTTCACTAGGTGCAGTAAAAAAATTGGTATTCTATACACAGGTGTTATATCTTGCAACACAGATAGGCTACTCCACTGACTAACACACTCTGCAATAGGCCAAAAAGGATTAGCTTTGCTAGATTCAGCCAAATGCTGTGAAAAAAACTTGCACAGCACTGGCACAGACCTGCCTGGCAAAAACTGATAGGAACTGATGTAACCTAGTCCTGAAAAGGACTGCAATTACAATTAGTCTTTACTCCCACAATCTATCTATTTAAGAGCACAGACCTGCCTGATAAAAGTCGTAGGAAATGCTGTAACCTAGTCCTTAAAAGGACTGCAATCACAACTATTCCCTACTCCCAAGCTATCTGTAGATTTGTGCGAAAATTGGCTTGAAATTAACAAGGTATAGCGCACACAGCAACAGCGGTGCCGTCTAACACGCAGCTGCAGCAGTGAGAAAATGGTGGCGACGGGGAAAATGGCTTGGTCTTATAGGGCAAGGACATGTGACATACACTGCCAATGACACATGCCCTTGCTTGTGTGAAAAACAGCAGTTCACTCCGTGTGTGCGCTGCTGATAGGCTGACAGACTGCACCTCCCCACTGCAAATGCGGGAAAGAGAAAAAAAAATGGAGATCTTCATTATTCCTGCAGAGATCCATCCCCTGCCCCTCCCCCCACCCCGCTGTACACTCAAACTGCGTATTAACATTAATTTTCATCATTACTGAGAAAAAATCCAGTTATGATTTTGGTGCACGAACAGTTATCGAACATAACCTCGAACAGCCGAATTTTTCTCAAATCGTTCGTGTTCGCCGAACGGCTCGAACACTGCCCAAAACAGCTCGAATTTGAGATTGGCGAACAGTTCGAGTAGAACAA
This sequence comes from Phyllobates terribilis, assembly GCF_046119375.1. NCBI lineage: Eukaryota > Metazoa > Chordata > Amphibia > Anura > Dendrobatidae > Phyllobates > Phyllobates terribilis. Next base: position 257,927,336 of record NW_027362763.1, on the reverse strand, counting down.
CGCTCATCTCTAGTTAGGAGACATTTCAGACAGGAACTGTTACTGCAGCGAAATACAGGAACGAGCCTGGGTATACGGCCCCCAAGGGCAGAAGCGAACAAGCTAGGAGCGTGTTCAGACAGGGCTGGAAATACAGCCTCCAGGAAGGCGGACAGGGCAGGGAAAAACAGAACAGGACCTGGCACATTTAGAGTCAAGGAGCATACTGAATGTTAAAGTTGCTCAGGCACCAGCTTGTATGTGAAGCTGGTTTAAATATCCAATGACAGACAGCAATAGGCTGACGACGCATTAGGGGTGTGCCCACAGCAGCTACAAGAAACAGTAAGTGACCGGGCCGCCGCCCTAAGCAGCCAGAACAGAGGCAAGCAGACAGCATGGAAAGAATCCAGGCTAGCAGACTGGACTGATGATCAAGTTTGCGATCTTGCATAGTGGGAGATGGTGCCCTATGCAAGAACGCTGCCAGGTATGTTACAGTCTCTAATCTGAGCTGCTGTTTACCAGCGATTTCTGAGGCTGGTGACTCGGATAAACTTATCCTCAGAAGCAGAGGTGACTCTTGGTCTTTCCTGGGGCGGTCCTCATGTGAGCCAGTTTCTTTGTAGCGCTTGATGGTTTTTGCAACTGCACTTGGGGATACTTTCAAAGTTTTCCCAATTTTTCGGACTGACTGACCTTCATTTCTTAAAGTAATGATGGCCACTCGTTTTTCTTTACTTAGCTGCTTTTTTCTTGCCATAATACAAATTCTAACAGTCTATTCAGTAGGACTATCAGCTGTGTATCCTCCAGACTTCTGCACAACACAACTGATGGTCCCAACCCCATTTATAAGGCAAGAAATCCAACTTATTAAACCTGACAGGGCACACCTGTGAAGTGAAAACCATTTCCGGTGACTACCTCTTGAAGCTCATCAAGAGAATGCCAAGAGTGTGCAAAGCAGTCATCAAAGCAAAAAGTGGCTACTTTGAAGAACCTAGAATATAAGACATATTTTCAGTTGTTTCGCACAGCAAAGATGGTTCAGCTCTCCATGGGTAGAGCTAGGCCTCAGGACAGTTAAAGAGATGAATTTAGCTTTTGTTGGTGTAGTGCAAGGCAGGTGACACAGCAATTAAGTAAAGGACACAGCGGGGTGAAGTTTTTACTCACAGTTCTTATGATGTTCCAGGTTACAACTGCCAGCAGAGTTCTGTGTCCTCCAGGGAAGTGATCCAGCCAACTCTCATATAACGTGGGTGCACTTGAATGGGACCCCCTTCTTGTGTACATTTCCGGGTCGTCTCTCTGCGCAGGCTCTTGCCCTCCTGCCCTGCGTCTCACACACAGTGTCCCGAGCTAGTGGCCCCTGGCCTTGTCGGGCGACGTCCTCTTGTCCCCTTGGTCCTATATGGCCATCTTTTCAGCAAATATGTGTGTTTTTTGGCTACGGCACTTAAAGATACCGCAACCTACGGTTTGCTAGCTGAGTCTTGTAGTCCTCCACTAGTCTGGGGCCGGTCCCCTACTGCGACCTGATCCCTTCACGGTCAACGTGAACTCGGGCGCAGGGGTGGACTCCGCAATTCCCGTGCCCCTAGGATCCTTTCTCTCACTCTGGAGCCTTTCTCACTGCTCAGGTCTTTCCTCTTCGCTCTCCTACTGGCCCCTCTGACTGGGCCCTCACTCCGTCTGGACCCTACTCCTCAACGGTCCTCACTTACTGTCCTTTCTACTTGTTTCTACCTGTCTTTTATACTGTCTGTCATGTGACCCACGTTACCAACTGTCACTCTGCGTGGTCCCCTCTACCTTCAGTCCTTCCTTCAGTGCTCCCCTAAACTACTTCCTCCACCCACCTCCTCTACTTAGTTCCATCCTCCAGACAGGGACCGAGTTTGTGCTCTCCCATAGGACAAAACAGGAAACAAAACAAAATAATGGTACCAAAATAACACAGTCTTTGTGGCAGGAGGAAACCGCCTGCTCAGAGTTCAGCAACTCTACGTGGTTCAGGATAGTTCTACACAAACAGATCTGGAGTTCCTCACTCCAGACCTACTGAACACTGAATGCCTCAGCTGGCAGAGTATTTAAGCTCCCCCAGACAACACCCTGAGGTGGAGAGACATGGTGAATGGCCTCCCACCTGCACTATGGCCATTCACAAAAACCACTCCCTTTTACTATGGAGTTAACCCCTCTCAACACATAGTATGCTGGAGGAAATTTAATGGTTTAGTTCACTGCCCCCAAGAGCATTAGGGAAAGATATCTCCCCTACAGCACTTTACCATTGACTTTGTCACAATAAATAATATATACATACATATACATATATACATACATATACATACAATCTGACCAGAAAAAAAAACCCTAACAAAGTCCAAGAAGAAACGTATGTGATGTCTTTGTCAAACAAAGAATAACCCTTCAGATCATAAATGGCCGGTCAAGTGGCAGTGCAATTAAACTACAAAATACCACATACCTCATAATCACATTTCTATGTACATGGACTATATATATCTGTATATCGCCTGAACACTTGTGTACATAGCTTAATGGCATCTCCGTCCAACGCGTTTCCCCCTCTTTTGGTCATTCAGGGGTTCATCAGGGAATTTCTTCAATCAGGACAAAAAAAGGAGACCATAAGCCGTACTGCAAGGAGGATAACCGCTCGCAGGCCCAGTCAATATGCCCCCACATAGCCCCCTACATACAATATAAGCCCCTACACAGCCCCATACATACAGTATGAGCCCAAACACAGCCCCATACATAAAGTATGAGCCCTCACATAGTCCCCAATATACAGTATGAGCCCCCACATGGCTTACAGCCTGAAAGCACGCCCTGGCACTTTCACTGACAGCTCCTGGTGCAATGCATCATTGCACAGCCAGCTGTATGACTGAAAGCCAATGATTCAGCTTGTCTCAATTTTCTTCTATTGAGAGAAGCCAAACATATCTAGTCGACACATGCAAATAGCACACATGTGGTCGCATAACTGCATGACATAAGTGATGCTGGGGACTCATGACAGTGTACCCTGTCATGTTTTGCCAGTCTGCAGTCACATAGAGTGACTGCAGACTTTTATCCCAAGCCCTTTAATAACTTTATACAAATAGTAAGCTGCTTATTATGAAATTATTAAAAGGGATTGACTAGTCTTAAACTACAAGTCTGCCGAGACTCTATGTGACCGAAGACTTGTGAATCCTAACATTGCACACACAGCACACTGTCAGGACTCTCCAGTGCGGAGAGCTGGTTGTCATGTGACTTCAAGTATGCGATTTGCATTCATCTGGCCACATTCGAACTAGACTGTTTCCGGTCTCACTGAATACACTTTTATTGAATGAGGCTGCGCAGTTGGAATGTGGCCTGGATCATGTCAATTGCATACTCGCAACTCGACACGGGCAATGTCGAATCCTCACAGTGTGCGCAATGTGAGTATTCACAAGTCTGCAGCCACATAGAGTAACTGCAGACTTGTACATTTAGATCAGACAACCTCTTTAGACACAGTGTCACTCATGCCATGGTTATTGTATGGGGGCTTGTTATACTAACAGGCAGGGGTTTAATATAAGACCTAAGCTGTAATTATAATCAGCCCCCTACCTTCCTATCTCCACCCTCCCCAGACAGCAACTATGATATGAGATGGCACATAATCTCAGAACACAAGGCCCCCAGCGCCACCCCCACTACTCCAATTCAGCTCTTCCTCTTCCCCTCACATTCACCCCACTCCCACAGTAACATCATATGCTGCAATTTATTTAAAAAAAAAAAAAATTGGTTCCAGCAGCCCTTACATATGAACGTGATGATGATTGGTCCAGGCCATGCACTGTCTTGGCACAACCTAAGCTGCAGCTGCTTATTAGGACCCAGGGTCCAGCGTGGACAAATCACAGCACGCATGGGGTGGAGCTAACTGCAGCGCTGCCAGCCTGTAGAAGAAGATCAGGACAGGCAGGCTTAGCCTGTTCAGTCTGTTCAGGCATGGGTGCGAGGGAGGTGGGAGCTGGCTCCTCTTCCTAGACAGTACAGCAGGTGCGTGAGTCACAGGCAGCTTTTAAACAGACGCACCCATGCTGTGTATCAATTAAACAGTCTACGCCCGCGGGCCCGCGGTGGTGGCAAACACAAGTGATTGCAAATCATGTTGGGGGCAATTCATAGGCCCCCACTGGAGCCTTGGGCCCGGGGCGGTAGCCCAGATTGCCCTCCTTATAGTCTGCCTATAAGCACAATCACATCCATGCCTTATCTAGAAGAATGTGTCTACCCATATGTGGCAACACACACATTTAGATGCTACAGTAACCTATTAAAACTGTACTTGTATTACCATATAACAGATCATGTTCAATAACAGTGCCTGCCAGCATGATGTTCATCATGCTTCAACCAAAAGAGTGACAGAAATGTTGCCCAATACACATTGCTATCCCCTGATGTTCCCATAAAAAGTGTCAACTCTCATAAGCCACCCAAACGGCATTTACCATCTGCATCACTCCATCCTTACACACACAAGTACCCCAAATACTGTACAATGCAGCCAAGCAGGATTTTACATGTGAGCATTCGCAGACTAAGGTGCCTAGGGCCCATTAGTTAAATTGTCTCTGGACGACCTCCCTCAGGTCCCATTCTAATATTAGGCCACATTCACACATTCAGTATTTGGTCAGTATTTTACATCAGTATTTGTAATGACAAAACTAGGAGTGGGTGAAAAATACAGAAGTGGTGACGTGTTTCTATTATACTTTTCCTGTGATTGTTCCACTCCTGGTTTCGGTTATATATACTGATGTAAGATACTTATACTTACTGTGGGGGAAATAAGTATTTGATCCCTTGCTGTTTTTGTAAGTTTGCCCACTGACAAAAACAGAAAAAACTAGCTGGCACTTCCAAAACAAGAAATAGGTGTGAACTGTTGCTTACTAGGAGCAGCTACCTACATATACAACTAACAAACAAAGCAGCACACTAACGCTAAGTATGTGAACATGAAATATATGAAATTTGAATAGAATTACTGCTGTAAAAAATATAAATAAATGAGAAATCTTAATGCATAAACTGGACAATGCAGGTGTACCTGTTAGCCACAGTAAGGGGTTTCTCAAAAAAAGTTATACATTATATATATTTCATGTTCACATACTTAGCGTTACAGTATTCTGCTTTGTTTGTTAGTTGTATATGGAGGTAGCTGCTCCTAGTAAGCACCTGTTCACACCTATTTCTTGTTTTGGAAGTGCCAGACAGTATTTTCTGTTTCTATGTATAAGCTTTGACTGAGCACTCTGCCTCTATGCCACAGGCGATTTTAATTGCAACAGGATCTTATTATCCCACACACAAGCAGACTCACTTAGCAGAGTCACTTAGAGAGGAGTTCACATTGATAGGGTCCTGGTATTTTTGAGAAATGCCTTACCGTGGCTACCAGGTACACATGAATTGGCCAATTTATGCGTTAAGATTTCTCATTTATTTCTATTTTTCTGCAGCAGTAATGCAATTCAAATTTCATATATTTCAGGTTCGCATACTTAGCGTTACAGTGTGCTGCTTTGTTTGTTAGTAGCCCACTGACAAAGACATGAACAGTCTATAATTTTAAGGGTAGGTTAATTTTAACATTGAGAGATAGAATATCCCAAAAAAATCAAGAAAATCATATTGTATAAATTAGATACATTTTTTTGCATTTTGCAGTGAGAAATAAGTATTTGATCCTTCTGGCAAGCAACACTTAATACTTGGTGGCAAAACCCTTGTTGGCAAGCACAGCAGACAGACTATTTTGGAGTTGATGATGAGGGTTGTGCACATGCCGGGAGGAATTTTGGTCCACTCCTCTTTGCAGATCATCCCTAAATCATTGAGCTGTTGAGGCTGTCGCTTGGCAACTCGGAGCTTCAACTCCCTCCATAAGTTTTCTATGGGATTAAAGTCTGGAGACTGGCTAGGCCACTCCATGACCTTACTGGGCTTCTTTTTGAGCCACTCCTTTGTTGCCTTAGCTGTATGTTTTGGGTCATTGTCTCTCTGGAAGACCCAGCCACGACCCATCTTCAATGCTCTTACTGAGGGAAGGAGATTGTTGGCCAAAATCTCACGATACATGACCCCATCCATCTTCCCTGCAGTACAGTGCAGTCGTCATGTCCCCTTTGCAGAAAATCACCCCCAAAGTATAATGTTTCCCCCACCATGCTTCATGGTTGGGACGATGTTCTTAGGGTTGTACTCATACTTCTTCTTCCTCCAAACACGGCGAGTTGAGTTAATGCCAAAGAGCTCAATTTTTGTCTCATCTGACCACAGCACCTTCTCCCAATAACTCACAGAATCATCCAGCTGTTCATTGGCAAACTTCAGAAAGGCCTGCACATGTGCCTTCTTGAGCAGGGGACCTTGTGGACACTGCAGGATTTTAAACCTTTAAGGCGTAATGTGTTACATATGGTTTTCTTGGTGACTGTGGTCCAAGCTGCCTGGAGATCATTAACAAGTTCCCCCCATGTAGTTTTAGGCTGATCTCTCACCTTCCTCATGATCAAGGCTACACCACGAGGTGAGATTTTGCATGGTGCCCCAGATCGATGTCGATTGACAGTCATTTTGTATTTCTTCCATTTTCTTACAATTGCACCAACAGTTGTCTCCTTCTCACCCAGCGTCTTACTTATGGTTTTGTAGCTCATTCCAGCTTTGTGCAGGTCTATGATCTTGTCCTTGACATCCTTAGAAAGCTCTTTGGTCTTGCCCATGTTGTAGAGGTTAGAGTCTGACTGATTAATTGAGTCTGTGGACAGGAATCTTTTATACAGGTGACTATGTAAGACAGCTGTTTTTTTATGCAAGTAACGAGTTGATTAGGAGCATCTAACTGGTCTGTAGGAGCCAGAACTCATAATGGTTTGTAGGGGATCAAATACTTATTTATCACTGCAAAATGCAAAAAAATGTATCTAATTTATACAATGTGATTTTCTTGATTTTTGTTTTTGGAAATTCTATCTCTCAATGTTAAAATTAACCTACCCTTAAAATTATAAACTGTTCATGTCTTTGTCAGTGGGCAAACTTACAAAAACAGCAAGGAATCAAATACTTATTTCCCCCACTGTATATACTTATACTTAACGTGTGAACGTGGCCTTAGGCTACATTCACCCTTGAGTTGTAGTGTTTGTTACGAGGCTTAGTCGCAAGTTCCATCATTTTCACCCGAAGAAAAAGAGGAGCATGCCGCACAATTAGTTCTGTTAACCCCCTCCCGACATTTGTCGAACATATATGTCATAATTGGTAAGGACTTCCCGACTGATGCAGTATATGTTCATCATGACGATCGCCCGAGCACAGGGGCCTGTGCGTCTGTGATTGTCGCCAGGTTTCAGCTGATTCTGACAGCTAACACATGGGACTCATTGCCCGCACCGCTCCTGGCACCTTAACTCACTAAATGCTGCAATCGCAGCATTTAGCGTGCAGGCAGAGGGAAGAAAGCCCTTCTGCCTTTGGATCGGAGACCACGCGACGCCATCGCGGGGTCCAGATTGTTGCCATGGTGACCTGATGTTGTCATGACGACATCCGTGTCACCAGACCTAGAAAAGTTGCCAGATCATGCTCAGTGCACGATCTTGCAAATTTCTGTGTCAGTGTAGAAATGACAGTTTGCATAGCATAGGGATGCTCCTGCATCCCTATACTATCAAAGCAATCAGCCTGAGCCTGCAATTTGTGAAAGTTCCATAGTGGGACAAAGTGTGAAAGTAAAAAAAAATTTGAAAAAAACTTTGTAAAAATATAAAAAAAAAAAAATCACAAAATAATAATAAAAAAATAAAAATATTTTGTACATTGTACCCATAAATAAATATTTTTATGAAAAAAAAAGTACACGTAATTGATATTGCCACGTCCAGAACAACCTGACCTATAAAACTGTCCCACTAGTTAACCCCTTCAGTGAACACCGAAAAAAATAAATAAAAAACAAGGCAAAAAATTATGCTTTATCGTGATACTGCCGAACAAAAAGTCGAATAAAACGCAATCAAAAAGACAAATGTAAATAAAAATGGTATCTCTGAAAACATCATCGTGTCCCACAAAAAAGCCACCATACAGCTCCATCAATGGAAAAATAAAAAAAATTACAGCTCTCAGTATAAAGCGATTCAAAAATAATTATTCTTTCTATAAAATAGTTTTTATTGTGTAAAAGTGCCAAAGCATAAAAAAACGCTATAAATGTGGTACCGCTGTAAATATACTAACCAGAAGAATAAAGCTGCCTTATCAATTTTACCACACGTGGAATGACATAAAAAAATAAAAGAACAATTCCTGAATTGCTGTTTTTTTTTTATTCTGCCTCTCAAAAATCAGAATAGAGAGCGATCAAAAAATGTCATGTGCCTGAAAATGGTACCAATAAAAACGTCAACTTATCTCACAACAACAAGCCTCATATGATTCTGTCAGCTGAAATATGCAATAATTATAACTCTCAAAATATGGCGATTCAAAAAGTGTCTTTTAGTGTGTGACAGCAGCCAAACATAAAAACCTGATATAAATCTGGTATTGCTGTAGTTGCGCTGACCTGAAGAATAAAGTTGCCTAATCAATTATACCGCACGAGGAACGGCATAAAAAATAAATAAAACCAGTTCTTCACCTGCTGTTGATTTGTTCATTCAGCCTCCCAAAGATTGCAGTAAGTCTATGGACATGTTGTTTGAGGTTGCCAGGGGGATCCTCCGGTCACCTGCAACCCATGGAGACATTCGGAGAACCCAGATTGTGACCCGCCGGTCAGCGGGTGACTTTGGAGACTTCCAGGGCCAACTACCTCAACTAGTGGCCCCTTGCTTCTGGCGGGCCTCCACAGAGAGGAGGTAGCGACAAGCTTAGGACAGGCGGAGAAGGAAGGGTGAGACTGTTTAATGTTGCACCACCTTGGGTATTTCTTGGGTTTATTGTCCGCTTTGTGATTCAAAAAGTATTGCCACGCTGTGTTACCATCACCCTGTGTTGTCTGAGTAGCGTTACGCCCACGGAAGACCCCGGGTCTTCACAGCACTCCTTCCCTATCAAGCCATGCTGTGCGCCCAAACAGTGGTTTTCCCCCACATATGGGGTATCGGTGTACTCAGGAGAAATTGCACAACACATTTTGGGGACCATTTTTTCCTGTTTACCCTTGCAAAAATAAAAAAATTGGGTCTAAAATAATATTTTTGTGAAAAAAGTTAAATGTTCATATTTTTCTTGCACATTCCAAAACATTCCTGTGAAGCACCTGAAGGGTTAATAAACTTCTTGAATGTGATTTTGAGCACCTTGAGGGGTGCAGTTTTTAGAATGGTGTCACTTTTGGGTATTTTCTGTCATAAAGTCCCCTCAAAGTCACTTCAAATGTGATGTGGTCCCTAAAAAAATGGTTTTGTAAATTTTGTTTGGAAAATTGGAAAATCGGTGGTCAACTATTAACTTCTTATTCTTAATAAAAAAAAAATAGTATTGTTTAACAGCTTTGACTGTTTTTTTTTCTTTTATTTGGCGTTTCTGAGCGCATGGAATAATAATATTTAAAATGGGACACTTTGATTTACTTTTATCAACTTCTTTGGGGTTGGGGAGGTGACTGCTCTCTTATACACCGCATGCATCTTGTGCTAAAAACAGGATTATAGATGTACACATTTATTCAATCCGCATAGTTGGTTAGTTTTTTGTTATAGGTACCTATGTTTTGGCATTTTTTGTGGTGAGTTTAATATAAATTTTGTGTTTGGAAATGTGAATTTTTATTGTTAAAAATGGCAGCCATACACACACTTATTCATATCACATACACACATATATCCTTTATACACACAGTTTAGCTAAATTCACATGAGCGTATCAAAAAATCATTCAAATTCATCCAGGATAACGGATCATTTTTCATTTGTATTGCCATCTGTATGGCATCCATATGCAAATTGTATGCTATCTGTATCAAATAGAGTTTTCTATGTTAATAAATTAAATATATCCGTAAAGTCAGATGTTAAATGGAATTCTGTATTCTGTATGGAATATGTTTTTTGTGCACCCATAGACTTGAATATGTGAGTCTCATCCAAAATATGGAAGAGGCTTGTGCATGCTGAAATTTTTTTTCACCTGGACATTTGGTCTGTTTGAAAAAACTGTTATCTGAACTGCCTAATTGAATGACATTAGTCCGAGTGCTGTCTGTCCATGTGATGTCATGTTTTTTCAAGGAAAGCACTTGGACCAAAAGGTCATGAGAGCATACCCATACACTCACATTGCAAAGAAAATTTACGCACATTACATATGTGAAGCCCAGCTGTGCTTGGTATCACAACTCCTAGAAGGGTGTATAGAAGGATTCCTCCACAAGAGGCCCCCATAACCATTCACACATCTCCACCTTCCACCTCAGACCACCAGAGGGAGCCTGTTAGGGAGATATAAAAGGGAAGGTGGAGCCAGGCAGCAGTTAGTTAGTCTGTCTAGTTGGAGTCTGTACTGAGTCTAAGTGAGAGTCTGGTTTAACAGTGAGTCCAGTACAGCCTGACAGGAGTTACCTCAGAGGACAAAACCTGTTCTAGCTCCTGCAATTGCTATCCTGCAGTGGAGCTTATCCATATCAAGACTTGGTGTAGCTCAGTGAGGTGAGCTTTAGGTGTGCCGGCGCCATAAGATCGGTGAAGAGCGGCACGCTGCCGTTAGTGTGAGTAGCCTATTGAGGGTCCGAGTAGGCCGAAGGCGAAAGAGTAGAGAGAGTTCGTTCATAGGGGGCAGAGGAGCTTAACTAGCTCACCCCGAAGAAGCAGTTACCGGGCACCAGGTCCGAAGCTTGCCGGGATCTCCACGACCCAGTAAGATAAACCGGAATTCCTGGAGAACTACAGGTCCCAGGATCGCTAAAGTGCTGATAAGTACCAGAGCCAGGAGACACATAGGCTCCGTAGGTCGGGAGCGTGCACTCCAAGAGAAGGCCCTACCACAAGGTCAGCCAGCGCAGGACAGAGACAAAGTTAGGCCTAGCTCCAGGCAGGTCAGAAACTTATTACGCAGCAGCAAGAACCAGGAGGCCAAAACCTGCTCATTGGGGAGGATCCGGACATACACCCTTCACCCTACAGTGCTTCGGGGAGTGCCTGAATTTCCATCAGTAAAAGGTACTGAAGTGACTTTTGTGTCCGTCCCTGTTCTTGCTCTGACTCGGCTGAGTCTCCTTGTCCTGCATCCCCGTTCTTATACTGCCCTGAGGCCCAGCTCCACCTGTGGGGAGCCATACCCTCTAGCTGCCTTATCACCGGCCTCAGTGGACTGCGCAGCGCTGGTGAATATCATCAGAAACCATAGGTGGCGTCACAAACTTTTTAATAAAACTTAACATCTATCAACGCCTTTTTAAAGAGAGACCCCAGAGCCGACCACCGCGACCTCCTTAAGGCTAAAGGCCGGGGTAACCGAATCATCCCCATCCCCTGGGCTAGTCACATATACATTTACCATTTCTGTAGAAAAGCTGGACCTCTCATGGGGAGGGATTGGAAAAGAGCTGGAGGGGTGTAGGATAGGAGAGGCGTTTAGTTGCTCCCCATCCATTCCACCTATAGATCCTCGGCCCCAGGGTTTGCTCATTTAAAGGACAGTTCCGCGCTGTGTGGCCTGCCTTCTGGCAGCCGTAGCAGATGAACTCTCCTGGAGGGCGACGTTGGTCCTCCCACGGGGTGGCGTTGTCCTCCTCTGGGGCGGGGTTGTCCTCCTACGGGGTGGCGTTGTCCTCCTTCTTCTTCTCATCCAGGGGACATCCTCAGGGCTGTCGGCGAGTAGTATCCTTCCTTCCGGCTCGGGCTCCTCCTGTAGCTGCAGGGTGCTCAGGACAGTGGCCAGGATTTTACTTAGCTGACGCACTTCAGAGCGCAGGCTGTCCAGCTCGCTAGGGGGCACTGTTTGCATCTTCGTTTCAGCCGTTAGTGAAGGAGCAGTGGGTGCTGCGGCCACTGGGGTGGCCCCACCCTGGTAACGCTGGATAGCAGTATCTGATGTTTCCAGGGGTTTCAGACCCTTTATAGCCATGTCCTTAAGCGTGTCAAAGGTGCCATCTGGATGGTCTAAGGCCCACCACCGTACAGTCCTGCTCTCCTGTTTCAGGGCCCGCAGGGTATTGCAGTCTTTTAAGGTACACAGTACCCGGTGGCAACGGGCATGGAATCTTGTTCGTGATGCGAAAACATGACGCGCCCCCTGGGCCGTGGGGTACTCAGCTGCTGGGCCTCTGGTTGCTGGGGGATATCACGGTAGCTGGCCCGGTCCATGACCCAGGGCGGTCAGTAAAAAGGGGGATTTTTATAAGGGATTTAAGTGTTCGTGATGCCACCTGTGGAATGCGGCTAAGGGGTGCCGCTGCTGCAGAGCAGTCCTCTGGAGCTGGTGTTACGGCAGCAGGGATGGTGTGGCTGTCCACAGGTAGATCTAGCTCCAGGACAGCGTGGGGTGTAATGGATGGTGGTGCAGGGGAGAGACGGCAGGACGGTCCTGGAGGAAATTCGGACACTCAAACGGGGGTAAGCTCCAGTACCTTTACTGGTGATGTTGCAGGCACGGTCCAAGGTACTCCAGGTGAAGGGCACACTTTTGGACTCTCCCCAGTGAGCGGGTATAGGGCCTCCTGATCTGTTGCTTCATTCTCTAAGCTTCTGACCTGCCTGGAGCTAGGCCTAGCTTGGTTACTGCCTCTCTTTGCACCTGCTGACCTGGTGGTAGGGCCTTCTCTTGGAGATCACTCTCCCTGGACGCTGGGGCCTCCATGACTCCTAGCCCTGGTACTGTAGTCAGCGTTTGGTAAACCTGGGACCTGTAGTTCTCCAGGGGTTCCGGTGGTTCCTACTGGGTATAAAGGGTCCCTGTAGGCGCGGACCCGGTGTCCGGTATATATATCTGGGTGAGCCTGGTATGCCCCTCTGCCCCTTCGCTACTTCTTCCTTCTCCTCTCTGCCTTCGGCCCATTCAAGGCCCTCACTAGGCCTTCACACGTGCTGTAGGCCTTGGCTCGCTTAAGCACAGCAGCCATTGTGCTGCTCTCTCAGCATCAGCATGCTCTCTGCTCAACTCTGAGCTCTGTCCCTCTCTGTGTCTGAGAGACTAACTGAAACTAAACTGAGCTGCCTGGCTCCACCCTCCCTATATATATCCCTAACGGGCTCCCCCTGCTGGTCTGAGGTGGTAGGGTGGAGGTGTGTGAATGTGTGAGGGCCTCCTGTGGAGAAGTCCATCCATGCACCCTTCTGGGTTCTGTGGCACCAATGCGCAGCAGGGCGCCACACATCCAAGCCCTCGCCACCTCCTGTCGTCTCCAGCTCAAAAATATTTCCAGAATACGTCATTTCCTCAACCCTCAATCTACTAAACTGCTTGTGCATGCCCTCATCATCTCCCGCCTCGACTGCTGCAACATCCTCCTCTGCGGCCTACCTGCTAAAACTCTCACACCTCTCCAGTCTGTCCTTAACTCTGCCGCCCGACTAGTTCATCATTCCCCTCGCTACTCCTCTGCTAAATCTTTTCACTGGCTCCCAATTGCCCAGCATATCCAGTTCAAACTACTAACACTGACCTACAAAGCCATCCATAACCTTTCTCCTCCGTACATCTCTGAACTAATCTCCCTATATATTCCCTCACGTAATCTCCGGTCCTCCCAAGACTTTCTTCTCTTCTCCACACTTATTCGTTCCTCACTCAACCACCTCCAAGACTTCTCCTGAATATCCTCCATCCTCTGGAATTTTGTGCCTCAACACGTCCAAATATCTGCCACATTCGGATCCTTCAGACGGAACCTGAAAACCCATCTCTTCAAGAAAGCCTACAGCCTGTAATGACGACGCTGCCACATCACCACCACAAGAGCTGCTTCAACCCCCCCACCTACTGTCTCCTTCCCCATGTTGTAGCATGTAAGCCCGCAAGGGCAGGGTCCTCTTCCCCCTGTACCAATCTATCATTGTTAGTTCATTTACTGTAAGTGATATCTGTATTTTGTATATAACCCCTTCTTATGTACAGCACCATGGAATCAATGGTGCTATATAAATAAATAATAATAATAATAATAATAATACACAGGAACAGCACTCTTATTCCTACTACCCAGGAACAGCTCTCTTATCCCTACTACCCAGGAACAGCTGTCTTAGCCCTACTACCCAGGGACAGCGCTCTTAGCCGTACTACTAAGGGACATCTCTTTTAGCCCCTCTACCCAGGAACAGCTTGCTTAGCCATAGTACCCTGGAACAGCTCTCTTAGCCCTACTACCCAGGAATATCTCTCTTAGCCCTACTATCCAGGGACAGCTCTCTTAGGCCTACTACCCAGAAATAGCTCTCTTAGCCCTACTATTCAGGGATGGCACTTTTAGCCCAACTACAGGAACAGCTTACTTAGCCATAGTACCCAGGAACAGCTCTCTTAGCCCTACTACCCAGTAACAGCTGTCTTAGACCTAGTACCCAGGTTACAGCTGTCTGGTAGCCCTACTACCCAGAGACAGCTCTCTAGCCCTTAGCCAGTCTGTGCATTACAGTCTGTGCTTGAACCATTTTGCACAGACGTCTGCATGAGCCCTTACAATTACAAGTGGCCCTCGTTAAAAATCAGTTTGACATCCATAAACTAGGACAATATTGGCACTCTCAGCCTGCTGACTAGATCCTTTGTTTTTGGTATGCTGGTTCTGACCCAGTTTTTTTCCAATTTAAAGGGGTTGTCCTGTCCAAATCAATATTTATGTTATACATACTCCCAGCCAGAGGCCGTCCACTTGTATGGAGCGAGGCCGCGCCTTCTAGTCAGCCACATCCATTGGATGGCCGCGTCATGAGTCGGGGCGCAGCCTCGCTCAATACAAGTCTATGGAGGCTGAGTCAATTGGACGGGCTCTGGCCGGGAGTATGTATTACCCATACATACCCTCCGGTGCCAGCTCATAAACTGGTGAATCCCGGCAGCGCACAGCGTGTGCACTGGGGGGGATTCATAAGTCTGCTGTCACACAGAGTGATCGCAGACTTATTGATTTGGACTGGACAACCCTTTGAAGTATTTATTGTATGAGTTAAATATTTTTATATTTAATTGGTTCAAGTAAATACACATGGAGCAAATATATATATTTTTTAGCTTTTACTATTTGGGAAAAAGGGGAGCTATTTAAACTTTTATATTTTTAAAAAAATATAGAATTGTTTTTTTATCATTCATTAGTCCTCCTATAGGACTTGAATCTGTGATCTTTTGATCACCCATGTAATACACTGCAATGCAGTAGTATTGTAATGTATAGTGAAATACATTATGCTTCATAAAAGATCTCACATGACAGACATGGGACACTTCAACCTTTAATGCTGTCACATTTAACAGTTGCAGTTAAGAAGTTAAATTGATGCGTTCTAAGCTAGAGCCAATCACATCAGTTTCTGTCGGGTGCCGGCTATGTAACACAGCCAGTACCTGCGCTGGTAGAGCAGGATCAAATACTGAACCTGCTCCATACAGAGATTGTTAACAGCTGCTATACAGGTACGGTGGCCATCACAAAGGGGTTAATGGTAGCTGCTGTGAGAATCTTGGCTGAATGGATTTCTAACTTCTTATGGGTTTGTCAACCAATAGTTATAGGTTTTGGATTAGTTTCAAAGGGGAGATAAATATAGTATCTAAAAACTATTTACAGCATTCATATGTACAAACCAGAATAAAAGTAGAACATGCCATCTGTATACATCTTATTGAGTAATAGCTGCTAGTTTTATGCCAAATTAAAGAACAGATTTTGTATGCCTTACAATAGAAAATAACATTTTCCGAGTATACAGGATAAAAGGAGAAATGTTAAAGTGTGCTCTACAATTGTGTATTTGGATATCTTCGATGTTTGGATATACAGTATGCTGGATAAATAAATCATATGAGAAGGCCATCCAGGTCCCATGTTCATGATAGAATGGAAGCGATCAGAAAATAAACTATTGCTTAAATCAGATTTTTATGTTAAATGTTTTTTTTTTTTTAATTTTTGGAAATATTTTTTTTCATATGAAAATGTGTATAAATGAAAGGATTTCTATTGTTTTTATTTTTTATACACGACGGACATTTTTAGACTTTAACTTCCTATTGTTTTAGGAAACCCACTTGCACAGTAATCTCATTGAACAAACTAAGGGGCTCGCTCTCATCTGCGTAAAAAAAATCACTCCAATGTTGATCCAGAAAAGTAGGATGTGTGTCATCCTAGTCTCAACTAGCATCCATAGGACATGCGTATGCAATGCGTTTTTAACATCAGCTTTTATATACTGTCATTCTCTATGTGATTTAAAGCTAGTTTTCAAACTAATAAAGCAATATTATATACAGATATAGATAGATAGAAAGATGTCAGTGACATATAATCAGTGCTTTTCATGTGTAGTTTTCTGTACTTGTATTTAGCTAATAACTTAATAAAAAAAAGAAAAAAATGGCGTGGGGTCCCACTTATTTTTAATAACCAGCTAAGGGAAAGCAGACAGCTGTGAACTGATATTAATAGGCTGGGAAGCTCTGTGTTTATTGGCCTCTTCCCTGACTACTAAGACCAGTTCACATCTGTCTGCATTCCCTTAGATGGTTATTAAAAATAAGGGGGACCCCATGCCATTTTTTTATTAAATTATTAGCTAAAAACAAGTACAGAAAACTACACTCGCAAAGCACTAATTATAAACTGCTCAAAAAAATAAAGGGAATACTCAAATAATACATCCTAGATCTGAATGAATGAAATATTCTCATTGAATACTTTGTTCTGTACAAAGTTGAATGTTCTGACAACAAAATCACACAAAAATCATCAATGGAAATCAAATCTATTTAACAATGGAGGCCTGGATTTGGAGTCACCCCCAAAATTAAAGTGGAAAAACACACTATAGGCTTATCCAACTTTGATGTAATGTCCTTAAAACAAGTCAAAATGAGGCTCAGTATTGTGTGTGGCCTCTACGTGCCTGTATGACCTCCCTACAACGCCTGGGCATGCTCCTGATGAGGTTGCGGATGGTCTCCTGTGGGATCTCCTCCCAGACCTGGACTAAAGCATCCGCCAACTCCTGGACAGTCTGTGGCGCAACGTGACGTTGGTGGATGGAGTGAGACATGATGTCCCAGATGTGCTCAATCGGATTCAGGTCTGGGGAACGAGCGGGCCAGTCCATAGCTTCAATGCCTTCATCTTGCAGGAACTGCTGACACACTCCAGCTACATGAGGTCGGGCATTGTCCTGCATTAGGAGGAACCCAGGGCCAACCGCACGAGCATATGGTCTCACAAGGGGTCTGAGGATCTCATCTCGGTACCTAATGGCAGTCAGGCTACCTCTGGCGAGAACATGGAGGGCTGTGTGGCCCTCCAAAGAAATGCCACCCCACACTATTACTGACCCACTGCCAAACTGGTCATGCTAAAGGATGTTGCTGGCAGCAGATCGCTCTCCACGGCGTCTCCAGACTCTGTCACGTCTGTCACATGTGCTCAGTGTGAATCTTCAAGTACACCACTTTTTGGTTGTATTATATTCAGATCTATCAACACTTTCCTACCTCAATGTATAGAACATCTAGAGAGGTATTATCACAATGATATCTTCTGACATATATGTTTGACAAACGTGAAGATGATTTTAACTGGCTATTTCCAAAAATCCCATATGACGTCAAGTGGGTGCACTGCACATTAGGGTGACAGTCCAAAAATTTTTTTGTGTGCAAAGTTTAGGTCTCACCCCTGGGAATAATAATGATAATTCCCTTTAGGCCATTGCCCCACTATTAGTATTTGGTCAGTATTTTTTCTCAGAAGTGGGAGCCAAAACCAGGAGTGGATGATAAATGCAGAATTGGTGCACTTGTTTCTATTATACCTTTTCTCTGATTGAGTCATCGCATACGCGCCTTCACCAGCACTTCACAGGGGAGGAGGGACCCCCTTGGAGCTGCTGCATGGCCATTCAGTGTTGAAGGCTGTGAGCTCTCCGGGGGGTCCATGCAGCAAGAGAGACACACCTCCGGGTTGTCCTGACTTCTGGTCAGGTGACTGCGCGTACACAATGTCACCTGACTAGAAGTCAGGAGAAATATGAGGGAGCTGCTGGCGCAGCTCCGGGAAGGCACTTAGCGCCGGGGTGTGCGCCGCTGAGGGCCCTCTCTGTACTGCTGCTCACTGGGCCCCATACAGCAGTAAGGGCAGTAATGCCCTGATGGCGGCCCCGTCCCTCGGTGGTGGCTGGGTCTTCCAGCATGACAATGACCCAAAACACACAGCCAGGGCAACTAAAGATTGGCTCCGTAAAAAGCATTTCAAGGTCCTGGAGAGGCCTAGCCAGTCTCCAGACCTTAACCCAACAGAAAATCTTTGGAAGGAGCTGAAACTCAGTGTTGATCAGTGACAGCCCCAAAACTTGAAATATCTGGCGAAAATCTCTATGGAGGAGTGAGCCAAAATCCCTGCTGCAGTGTGTGCAAGCTTGGTCAAGAACTACAGGAAACATTTGACCTCTGTATTTGCAAATAAAGATTTATATACCATTAAGTTCTGTTTTCTATTGTATCAAATACTTATTTCATGATATAAAATGCAAATTGATTATGTAAAAATCATACAATGTGATTTTCTGGATTTTTTTTAAGATTCTGTCTCTCACAGTTGAAGTGTAGTTACGATAAAAATTACAGATCTCTCCATTCTTTGTAGGTGGGAAAACTTGCAAAATCAGCAGTGTATCAAATACTTATTTTCCCCACTGTAGAGCATGTGTCCTGTGTGGTATAGTATATAGCGGATGTGTGCCGTGTGGTGTAGTATATAGAGGATGTGTCCCATGTGGTATAGTATATATAGGATGTGTCCCGTGTGGTACAGTATAAAGAGGATGTATCCCGTGTGGTGTAGTATATAGAAGATGTGTCCCATGTGGTGTAGTATATACAGGATGTGTCCCGTGTGGTGTAGTATATAGAGGATCTGTCAGCTCTCCTGTGTGGTGCAGTATATAGAGGATCTGTCCTGTGTGGTGTAGTATATAGTGGATGTGTCTGCTCTCCTGTGTGGTATCGTATATAGAGGATCTTTCAGCTCTCCTGTGTGGTGTAGTACATAGAGGATCTTTCAGCTCTCCTGTGTGGTGTAGTATATAGAGGAACTGTCCTTTGTAGCGTAGTATATAGAGGATCTGTCAGCTTTCCTTTCCTGTGTGGTGTAGTATATAGAGGATGTGTCCCGTGTGGTGTAGTATATACAGGATGTGTCCCGTGTGGTGTAGTATATACAGGATCTGTCAGCTCTCCTGTGTGGTGCAGTATATAGAGGATCTGTCCTGTGTGGTGTAGTATATAGAGGATGTGTCCGCTCTCCTGTGTGGTGTAGTAGATAGAGGATCTGTCAGCTCTCCTGTGTGGTGTAGTATATAGAGGACCTGTCTGCTCTCCTGTGTGGTGTAGTATATAGAGGATCTTTCAGCTCTCCTGTGTGGTATAGAATATAGAGGAACTGTCCTTTGTAGCAAAGTATATAGAGGATCTGTCAGCTTTCCTTTCCTGTGTGGTGTAGTATACAGAGGATGTGTCCCGTGTGGTGTAGTATATAGAGGATGTGTCCCGTGTGGTGTAGTATATAGAGAACCTGTCAGCTCTCCTGTGTGGTGTAGTATATACAGGATGTGTCAGCTCTCCTGTGTGGTGTAGTATATAGAGGATGTGTCAGCTCTCCTGTGTGGTGTAGTATATAGAGGATGTGTCCTGTGTGGTGTAGTATATAGAGGATGTGTCCTGTGTGGTGTAGTATATAGAGAACCTGTCAGCTCTCCTGTGTGGTGTAGTATATAGGGGATCTGTCAGCTCTTCTGTGTGGTGTAGTAAATAGAGGATCTGTCAGCTCTCCTGTGTGGTGTAGTATATAGAGGATCTGTCAGCTCTCCTGTGTGGTGTAGTATATAGAGGATCTGTCAGCTGTTCTGTGTGGTGTAGTATATAGAGGATCTGTCAGCTGTCCTGTGTGGTGTAGTATATAGAGGATCTGTCAGCTCTCCTGTGTGGTGTAGTATATAGAGGATCTGTCAGCTCTCCTGTGTGGTGTAGTATATAGAGGTTCTGTTAGCTCTCCTGTGTGGTGTAGTATATAGAGGATCTGTCAGCTCTCCTGTGTGGTGTAGTATATAGAGGATCTGTCAGCTCTTCTGTGTGGTGAAGTATATAGAGGATCTATCAGCTCTCCTGTGTGGTGTAGTATATAGAGGATCTGTCAGCACTCCTGTGTGGTGTAGTATATAGAGGATCTGTCAGCTCTTCTGTGTGGTGTAGTATATAGAGAATCTATCAGCTCTCCTGTGTGGTGTAGTATATAGAGGATCTGTCAGCTCTCCTGTGTGGTGTAGTATATAGAGGATCTGTCAGCTCTCCTGTGTGGTGTAGTATATAGAGGATCTGTCAGCTCTCCTGTGGTGTAGTGTACAGATGATCTGTCAGCTCTCCTGTGTGGTGTATTATATAGATGATCTGTCAGCTCTCCTGTGTGGTGTAGTATATAGAGGATCTGTCAGCTCTCCTGTGTGGTGTAGTATATAGAGGCTGTGTCAGTTCTCTTGTGCGGTGTAGTATATAGAGGATCTGTCAGCTCTTCTGTGTGGTGTAGTATATATAGAGGATCTGTTAGCTCTCCTGTGTGGTGTAGTATATAGAGGATGTGTCCTGTGTGGTGTAGTATATAGAGGATCTGTCAGCTCTCTTGTGTGGTGTAGTATATACAGGCTGTGTCAGCTCTCCTGTGTGGTGTATTATATAGAGGATCTGTCAGCTCTCCTGTGTGGTGCAGTATATAGAGGATCTGTCAGTTCTCCTGTGTGGTGTAGTATATAGAGGATCTGTCAGCTCTCTTGTGTTGTATAGTATATAGAGGATCTGTCAGCTCTTCTGTGTAGTGTAGTATATAGAGGATCTGTCAGTTCTCCTGTGTGGTGTAGTATATAGGTGATCTGTCAGTTCTCCTGTGTGGTGCAGTATATAGAGGATCTGTCAGTTCTCCTGTGTGGTGTAGTATATAGAGGATCTTTCAGCTCTCCTGTGTGGTGTAGTATATAGAGGAACTGTCCTTTGTAGCGTAGTATATAGAGGATCTGTCAGCTTTCCTTTCCTGTGTCGTGTAGTATATAGAGGATGTGTCCCGTGTGGTTTAGTATATACAGGATGTGTCCCGTGTGGTGTAGTATATACAGGATCTGTCAGCTCTCCTGTGTGGTGCAGTATATAGTGGATCTGTCCTGTGTGGTGTAGTATATAGAGGATGTGTCCGCTCTCCTGTGTGATGTAGTAGATAGAGGATCTGTCAGCTCTCCTGTGTGGTGTAGTATATAGAGGATCTGTCAGCTCTCCTGTGTGGTGTAGTATATAGAGGATGTGTCTGCTCTCCTGTGTGGTGTAGTATATAGAGGATCTTTCAGCTCTCCTGTGTGGTATAGAATATAGAGGAACTGTCCTTTGTAGCAAAGTATATAGAGGATCTGTCAGCTTTCCTTTCCTGTGTGGTGTAGTATACAGAGCATGTGTCCCGTGTGGTGTAGTATATAGAGGATGTGTCCCGTGTGGTGTAGTATATACAGGATGTGTCAGCTCTCCTGTGTGGTGTAGTATATAGAGGATGTGTCCTGTGTGGTGTAGTATATAGAGGATGTGTCTGCTCTCCTGTGTGGTGTAGTATATAGAGGACCTGTCAGCTCTCCTGTGTGGTGTAGTGTATAGAGGATCTGTCAGCTCTCCTGTGTGGTGTAGTATATAGGGGATCTGTCAGCTCTTCTGTGTGGTGTAGTAAATAGAGGATCTGTCAGCTCTCCTGTGTGGTGTAGTATATAGAGGATATGTCAGCTCTCCTGTGTGGTGTAGTATATAGAGGATCTGTCAGCTCTCCTGTGTGGTGTAGTATATAGAGGTTCTGTTAGCTCTCCTGTGTGGTGTAGTATACAGAGGAACTGTCAGCTCTCCTGTGTGGTGTAGTATATAGAGGATATGTCAGCTCTCCTGTGTGGTGTAGTATATAGAGGATCTGTCAGCTCTCCTGTGTGGTGTAGTATATAGAGGATCTGTCAGCTCTCCTGTGTGGTGTAGTATATAGAGGATCTGTCAGCTCTCCTGTGTGGTGTAGTATATAGAGGATCTGTCAGCTCTCCTGTGTGGTGTAGTCTATAGAGGATCTGTCAGCTCTCCTGTGTGGTGTAGTATATAGAGGATCTGTCAGCTCTTCTGTGTGGTGTAGTATATAGAGGTTCTGTTAGCTCTCCTGTGTGGTGTAGTATATAGAGGATCTGTCAGCTCTTCTGTGTGGTGTAGTATATAGAGGATCTGTCAGCTCTCCTGTGTGGTGTAGTATATAGAGGATCTGTCAGCTCTCCTGTGTGGTGTAGTATATAGAGGATCTGTCAGCTCTCCTGTGTGGTGTAGTCTATAGAGGATCTGTCAGCTCTCCTGTGTGGTGTAGTCTATAGAGGATCTGTCAGCTCTCCTGTGTGGTGTAGTATATAGAGGTTCTGTTAGCTCTCCTGTGTGGTGTAGTATATAGAGGATCTGTCAGCTCTCCTGTGTGGTGTAGTATATAGAGGATCTGTCAGCTCTTCTGTGTGGTGAAGTATATAGAGGATCTATCAGCTCTCCTGTGTGGTGTAGTATATAGAGGATCTGTCACCTCTCCTGTGTGGTGTAGTATATAGAGGATCTGTCAGCTCTTCTGTGTGGTGTAGTATATAGAGGATCTATCAGCTCTCCTGTGTGGTGTAGTATATAGAGGATCTGTCAGCTCTCCTGTGTGGTGTAGTATATAGAGGATCTGTCAGCTCTCCTGTGTGGTGTAGTATATAGAGGATCTGTCAGCTCTCCTGTGGTGTAGTGTACAGATGATCTGTCAGCTCTCCTGTGTGGTGTATTATATAGATGATCTGTCAGCTCTCCTGTGTGGTGTAGTATATAGAGGATCTGTCAGCTCTCCTGTGTGGTGTAGTATATAGAGGCTGTGTCAGTTCTCTTGTGCGGTGTAGTATATAGAGGATCTGTCAGCTCTTCTGTGTGGTGTAGTATATAGAGGATCTGTTAGCTCTCCTGTGTGGTGTAGTATATAGAGGATGTGTCCTGTGTGGTGTAGTATATAGAGGATCTGTCAGCTCTCTTGTGTGGTGTAGTATATACAGGCTGTGTCAGCTCTCCTGTGTGGTGTATTATATAGAGGATCTGTCAGCTCTCCTGTTTGGTGTAGTATATGGAGGATCTGTCAGCTCTCCTGTGTGGTGCAGTATATAGAGGATCTGTCAGTTCTCCTGTGTGGTGTATTATATAGAGGATGTGTCAGCTCTGCTGTGTGGTGTAGTATATAGAGGATCTGTCAGCTCTACTGTGTGGTGTAGTATATAGAGGATCTGTCAGCTCTCCTGTGTGGTGTAGTATATAGAGGATCTGTCAGCTCTTCTGTGTAGTGTAGTATATAGAGGATCTGTCAGCTCTCCTGTGTGGTGTAGTATATAGAGGATCTGTCAGCTCTCCTGTGTGGTGTATTATATAGAGGATCTGTCAGCTCTCCTGTGTGGTGTATTATATAGAGGATCTGTCAGCTCTCCTGTGTGGTGCAGTATATAGAGGATCTGTCCTGTTTGGTGTAGTATATAGAGACTGTGTCAGCTCTCCAGTGTGGTGTAGTATATAGAGGATCTGTCAGTTCTCCTGTGTAGTGTAGTATATAGAGGATCTGTCAGCTCTCCATTGTGGTGTAGTATATAAAGGATCTGTAAGCTCTCTTGTGCAGTGTAGTATATAGAAGATCTGTCAGCTCTCCTGTGTAGTGTAGTATATAGGATCTACCCTGTGTGTTATTTTTACATAACTGCATAGTGAGCCCCAAGAATGATTTTTCTCTGGTGGGCCCAAGGTAGTCCAGTCCGACTCTGCACACATACAGTATATCTTGTTCCACAACCCCACGCACAGATGCTATCATCATCACCCAATCTAGGCCTTCCCACACAAACTTTTTATAAAACACCATCATGATCAAAATAATTACTGCATAATTACTGCATTCCTGCCCTATTCTGTTATGAGCACTCTGCACGCATCCAGCGTCCGCTGTGGACTCCCATTCTGTGGCCACCGGCAGTCATGTAGTGTTCGCTTGAATTGGATAGCAGAGCTCAACCTTAACAGTGTGAAATGTATATATTACACACTGTTAGCATTCAGCAAACTGTACTGCTTTCTGAAAGTTTGCCCTGTGGTAGAAAACCCGTTTAAGAAGTATATGAGTCAAATAAACTTCTGATATGTCACAGCTGTAAGATCACTACTAGTGTTGAGCATTCCGATACTGTAATATCGGGTATCGGCCGATATTCGCGGTATCGGAATTCCGATACTTAATTCCGATACTTTTACAATATCGGATACCGGAATCGGAAGTTCCCATAATGCCTGCGCTCTGCAGTGTCTGTGAAGGATGACAAGTTGGATGGCAGCGCGATCCAGCCTGTCATCAGAATGCCATCCCAGCGGGGGAGAATTCTCCTGATTGTTTAAAAGCCGGCGCGCGGTAAAAAGCCGCCGGCTTTTAAACAATCACACAGCCCCATACTGCTTCCCCGCAGCCTCCCACCCCGATCCTCCGCTCCCCTCGCCACCTCCAATCCCAATCGTAAATTAGGACCGGGCGGGGAGCGCAGCACCAAGGAGCGAAGGACCCGGGCGGGGAAGCCGGCAGTGAAAAGACTTCACCGCCGGCTTTCCCGTTCTGTGCTGCGCTTTCCCGCCGGTTATTTCAAATGAACAGCTGAGGTATCAGGTGATGCTGATCAGCTGTTCATTTGAAGTCGCCGCGGTGCCCTCAGAGGGTTCATGTGAGTTCATGCTTGACTGCATGAACTCACATGAACTTTCCCACGGCCGCACAGGTCAGCCTCACCTCCCAGACCCGTCATGATTAGTGTGTGTGCGGGGTGTGTGTGCGGGGTGTGTGTGCGGGGTGTCTGTGCGATGTTTGTGCGGGTGTGCGCGGTGTCTGTGCGTGCAGGCAGACATAGGCCGATGTGACACTACTACTCCCATCGGCCTATGTCTGTGCCCCGTCCACTCCTGCCAGCAGGATCAGCTCGATGGGAGCAGTAGTTCCCATCAGCCTGATCCTGCTATTTAAATTGCCCTACTGTGTCCCCAATAAATGTTAAATACATGTCATTGGTGGCCAGTGGTTACCTAAAAGAAATTAGTTCATACATTACCTGTCCCCGCCGATCGCCACCTAAAATAAAGTAAAAAATAAAAAACTACACCTATACTCACCTAGACACCTAATTCCCCGAAGCCATCGATCTCCTGTAATAAAATATAAAATAATAAACCACAACCTTATCCTTACCCCTCCGTAGTAGTCCACGAGTGTCCCACGAAGATCTCCAGTTCAGAGCAGCCACATAGAATGTGACCGCTCTGAACCGCTGCCGCCGCTAGAATGACGGGGCCGTAAGGGTTCACCGGAGTTCAGGCAGCGCTGCTCCGGTTAGCTCCTTTACGGCCCTGCTGTATCGTGAGAAATTCCCACGGTACAGCAGTGCCGTAAAGGAGGTCTCCGGAGCTGCGCTGCCTGAATGCACTCCGGTGACCTCAGTCAGTGGCTCCCGCTGCCGGGAGCGGACGTGTTCCCGGCAGCGTGAGCTTACAGCAGCCATGACAGCTGTCACCATCTCCAGATGTGACAGCTGTGCATGGGAGATCAGCGCAGGAACGTGGACAGGTAACTATTATTTTTAGTAAACTAAGAATTAAATAAAATTATGTGTTTTATTTCAAATAAATTATTTTTTTCTGGGTGTAGTGTGTGTTTTTTCTTTTTAACACTTTGTAGGTTAGTAATGGGGGTGTCTTATAGACGCCCATCATTACTAACCTGGGCTTCATGGCAGCTGGCGCTGACATGAACCCCACCACTATTACCCCCTGCCACCGCACCAGGGCAGCGTGGAAGAGCGAGGCTAAGTGCCAGAATTGGCGCATCCTATGGATGCGCCATTTCTGGGGCGGCTGACGGCTGGTGTTTCTAGCCTGGGAGGGGGCCATTATTCATGGCACCCTTCCTGGGCTATTAATATCAGCCCCCAGCTGTCTGCCTAGCCTTTGCTAGCTATTAAAATAGGGGGGACCCCACGTCATTTTTTTTGGGGGGGTCCCCCATTTTAATAGCTAGTAAAGGCTAGGTATTCAGCTGGGGGCTGATATTAGTAGCCTGGGAAGCTCCATGGGTTTTACCCCCTTCCCAGGCTTCAAACATCTGCCCCAGCCGTCTGCTTAACCTCCGCTAGAGACTAAAATTATGGGGGATCCCACGCCATTTTTTTTTTAAATAAATCCTTTATTTTAACACTAAATGACATTTGAGGAGTTAATAAAGATGCAGTCCTAAATTATTATTTATTTTTTAATTAATTTTTCCCAAAACTTTTGACGTGGGCTTCGCCATATTTTTGTATGCCAGCCAGGTACAGCATCCAGCTTCTATGAACGCGCCATTTTCCGGGGCGGCTGCAGACTGCAATTTTCAGCGGGGGGGCAGAAAGCTTGGGCCTCCCTGCGCTGCAGATTCCATCCCCCAGCTGTCTAGTTGTACCTGGCTGGACACAAAAATAGGGAGAAGCTCCACGTTTTGTTTTTTTTAATTATTTCATGAAATTCATGGAATAATTAAGAAAAAAAGGGCTTCCCTATATTGTTGTGTCCAACCAGGTACAAATAGGCAGCTGGTGGTTGGGGGCAGCCCGTTCCTGCCTGCTG
This sequence comes from Phyllobates terribilis, assembly GCF_046119375.1. Classification (NCBI taxonomy): domain Eukaryota; kingdom Metazoa; phylum Chordata; class Amphibia; order Anura; family Dendrobatidae; genus Phyllobates; species Phyllobates terribilis. Next base: position 257,900,363 of record NW_027362763.1, on the reverse strand, counting down.
TACCTGGCTGGACACAAATATAGTGCAAAGCCCCACGTCAATTTTTTTTTAATTATTTCAGGAAATTCATGAAATAATTAAAAAAAAATTATGTGGGGCTTCGCCCTATATTTGTGTCCAGTCAGGTACAGCAGGCAGGAACGGGCTGCCCCCAACCACCAGCTGCCTATTTGTACCTAGCCGGACACAACAATATAGGGAAGCCCTTTTTTTCTTAATTATTCCATGAATTTCATGAAATAATTTAAAAAAAAAATGCGTGGGGCTTCGCCCTATTTTTGTGCCCAGCCAGATACAACTAGGCAGCTGGGGGCTGGAATCCGCAGCGCAGGGAGACCCAAGCTTTCTGGGCCACCCCCGCTGCAAATTGCAGTCCGCAGCCGCCCCAGAAAATGGCGCGTTCATAGAAGCGCCATCTTCTGGCGCTGTACCCAACTCATCCAGGGCCCTGGTGCGGTGGCTCACTGGGTAATAAAGGGGTTAAGGCCAGCTTGGCATTATCAGCTGGCCCTAAGCCCGAAATTCATGGGGTCACGCCAATATTAGACATGACCACCATGAATTTCTAGTAAAGTATTTAAAAAAACACAACACCCAGAATAAAGTCCTTTAATTGAAATAAACACACAACTCTTTATTGTTCTAAATTAAACCATACTTACCATCACGCCCATTCCAGCTGAAGCCAACGATCTCCTGCAATAAAAGTAAAATAATAAAGCAACCTCATCCTTACCTTTCCATGGCTCCCACGACAGCTTCAGCTCTGCTACATCGAGATGACAGGCTGGACCGCAGCAGAACGCTGCCATCCATCCTGTCATCCCACAGACACTGAGAAGCGCAGGCATACTTCCACTCCTCAGTGTCTGGCTGTGACGGCATCCAGATGAGCCGAGGTCATGTCCAATGAACTCAGCTCACCTCATGTACGTCACTGACAGCGTGGGAAAATTCTCCTGCACTCAGCACTTCAGCGTGAGAATTTTCCCACGCTGTCAGTGACGTGCATGAGGTGAGCTGAGTTCATTGGACATGACCTCACCTCATGTATGTCACTGACAGCGTGGGAGAATTCTCACGCTGAAGCGCTGAGTGCAGGAGAATTTTCCCACGCTGTCAGTGACGTGCATGAGGTGAGCTGAGTTCATTGGACATGAACTCGGCTCATCTGGATGACGTCACAGAGAGACACTGAGGAGCGCAAGCATGCCTGCGCTTCTCAGTGTCTGCGGGATGACAGGCTGGATGGCAGCGTTCTGCTGCGGTCCAGCCTGTCATCTCGATGTAGCAGAGCTGGAGCTGTCCTGGGAACCATTGAAAGGTAAGGATGATGTTGCTTTATTATTTTTCTTTTATTGCAGGAGATCGTTGGCTTCAGCTGGAATGGGCGTGATGGTAAGTATGGTTTAATTTAGAACAATAAAGAATTGTGTGTTTATTTCAATTAAAGGACTTTATTCTGGGTGTTTGTGTTTTTCTTTAACTTTGACTATGGGGTTAGTAATGGGGGTGTCTTATAGACGCCTCTCCATTACTAACCTGGGCTTGATGTCATCTGGCATTATAAGCTGACATCAACCCCAGCCCTATTACCCCACTGCCACCGCTACAGGGCAGTGGGAAGAGCGAGGCTAAGTGCCAGAATTGGCGCATCCTATGGATGCGCCATTTCTGGGGCGGCTGACGGCTGGTGTTTCTAGCCTGGGAGGGGGCCAATATTCATGGCACCCTTCCTGGGCTATTAATATCAGCCCCCAGCTGTCTGCCTAGCCTGTGCTAGCTATTAAATTAGGGGGGACCCCACGTTATTTTTTTTGGGGGGTTACCCCATTTTAATAGCTAGTAAAGGCTAGGTATTCAGCTGGGGGCTGATATTAGTAGCCTGGGAAGCTCCGTGGGTATTACCCCCTTCCCAGGCTTCAAACATTTGCCCCAGCTGTCTGCTTAACCTCCGCTAGAGCCTAAAATTAAGGGGAACCCCACGCCATTTTTTTTTAAATAAATCCTTTATTTTAACACTAAATGACAAGTACAGTAATCAACACTATTACTGTACTTCATATATATGTGACTGACATGTTTCTATCTATCTAATCTATGTGTGAAGCTCTATTCTGTCTGTTATAAATTGTCGGGTACAGATGCTGAATTGCCGGCCAGCTTTTTTAAAGAGACGGTGCACGAAAACACTAATATTTTTTTAAATAAATCCTTTACACTAAATGACAAGTACAGTAAGCAACACTGTCACAGTACTTCATATATATGTGACTGACATGTTTCTATCTATCTAATCTATGTGTGAAGCTCTATTCTGTCTATTATAAATTGTCGGGTACAGATGCTGAATTGCCGGCCGGCTTTCTTAAAGAGACGGTGCACGAAAACACTAATATTTTTTTAAATAAATCCTTTACACTAAATGACAAGTACAGTAAGCAACACTGTCACAGTACTTCATATATATGTGACTGACATGTTTCTATCTATCTAATCTATGTGTGAAGCTCTATTCTGTCTGTTATAAATTGTCGGGTACCGATGCTGAATTGCCGGCCGGCTTTCTTAAAGAGACGGTGCATGAAAACACTAATATTTTTTTAAATAAATCCTTTACACTAAATGACAAGTACAGTAAGCAACACTGTCACAGTACTTCATATATATGTGACTGACATGTTTCTATCTATCTAATCTATGTGTGAAGCTCTATTCTGTCTATTATAAATTGTCGGGTACAGATGCTGAATTGCCGGCCGGCTTTCTTAAAGAGACGGTGCACGAAAACACTAATATTTTTTAAAATAAATCCTTTACACTAAATGACAAGTATAGTAAGCAACACTGTCACAGTACTTCATATATATGTGACTGACATGGTTCTATCTACCTAATCTATGTGTGAAGCTCTATTCTTTCTGTTGTAAATTGTCGGGTACCGGTGAATGCCGCTGATGAATTGCCGGCTTTTCATGTCATTCTACATTATTCTTAGTTGTTTTACTTCATGTAGAATTAACCTACAAGGAAAGAAAGGGTTTATTTTCATTCTGATATTTGTGTCCCATTGACTTGCATTGGTTTCCGGTATCGGAATCGGCGATATCCGATACTTTTTGGGTATCGGCCCGATCCAATCCGATACGATATTTCCTGATATCGGAAGGTATCGCTCAACACTAATCACTACTGATTGCCATAATTAAAGGACATGGTAAAATTATTAATGCCTATGGTCATAATTTCTGAAGTTAAGGAATTAGAGGAACTTGCTGGACTGCATTGTTCCTGTAACTCTTATTCACTTCTATGGGAGTTATGGAAGCAGTAGCTCAGTTATGTTCAGCCGTTACCCTGTCTATAGTCGGCATTTGGACGGTGTTATTCCCATGTCAGCCATGGACAGCTGAGCTTGGAATAAATCTTCAAGTACACCACTTTTTGGTTATATTATTTTCAGATCTATCAAAACTTTCCTACCTCAATGTATAGAACATCTAGAGAGGTATTATCACAAAGATATCTTCTCACATATATGTTTGACAAACGTGAAGATGATTTTAACTGGCTATTTCCAAAAATCCCATATGAAGTCAAATGGGTGCACTGCACATTAGGATGACAGTTAAAAAAATTTTTGTGTTCAAATTTTATGTCTCACCCCTGGGACTAATTCCCTTTAGGCCATGGCCCCACTATCAGTATTTGGTCAGTATTTTTTCTCAGAAGTGGGAGCCAAAACCAGGAGTGGATGATAAATACAGAATTGGTGCACTTGTTTCTATTATACCTTTTCTCTGATTGTTCCTTATGTTACACACACGCCGCTAGGTTCAGATAGGGGTGAGAAAGGTTACATGAATTCTTTGGAATCCTGGGGGAACCGTTACTCAGGGCGACCATACACCATGTGCTGCAGCTTCTCTCAGGCACACAGGGGTATTGACCCTCAGGCACAGACACGTAGGTTGTTTCACTTGCTGACCAGACACACTTGACAAGAGTCCTCATAAATGGTAGAACAGTAGCATTTAATAAGAAGCCACACAGCCAGTCCAAGTTAAGTCTTATGAGCAACAGGCTCCAGTGACAAACAGTACAGTTTCCTTAGCAGCACAGCAGTTCACAGTCTTCCCAGCAGTACAGGACAGCACAGTTCTAATGCAAAGGCACATTAATGAACACAGCATTCTTTACAGCACAGTGAGATGGAGGAGGGGGGAGGGTTTGCTAAGGGAGATGATCCCTGTGACACCATTTCTTCCAGTCCTTATTTTTCTGCCTGACAATACTCTGCACTGTTAGTTCAGGAACTCTACCTGACCTGTGCTTAGCTTCACTCCTGACTTGAATCTTTTTCACTTGCAGGGGCGTTTCTGTGAGATACAGAACACACACCACCTTTCTCTTCGGCTCCAGCCAGACAGTAAGACAGTAAACAACTTCACCACAATCCCCCTGGGGCTCTGCTAAAACACTCCCCTTCTCCTGTGACTGTGTTAACCCCTCTAGTTGCTGGATGCTTCTGGAGCACAACACTTGCTATCTCATGTGCTTGTGTTACTTCTAATAGTTGCTGAATGCTTTTAAAGCAATAGCACTACGTCTACATGTCACAATCTGCAACAGCACTACTTCTGCATGTCACACTTTTGGCTTCTTTTGGCTGATTTTGGCTTCTATTCCTGAGAAAAAATACTGACCGAATACTGATCAAATACTGATAGTGGGCTCATGGCCTTAGGATTCCGCTCTGTTTCACACACACAGTGGTCATCATCAGACCGATCAATATGTGATTTGCATACTTTTGATCACTTGCTGAACGTTTTTTCTGAAGCTTCTCTAAATTTAGACCACTGAGTGAAATATAACAGAATACTAACAGAGTGTATATTACATATTGTTTAGCTCACGCGTATTAGAATCCCTTTCTAATATTATTCATGGCCTGTAAGAAAACTCTTTGACCATTATCTTAGTAGTGAGTTGACGGTGGCACATGTATTGTACATAGATAAATTATTTTAACAACAAGCCATCATTTTCTACTTAAAAAGTGAGTTAGACAACATCAAGTCAAATACCATAACATGGTTTTTACAGCAATATGTGCATTGAAGTGTATGGAAGATAAACTGCTTATCTCAGCAGCGGCCATTAAACAGTGTACGGGGCTGCGAGATTCTGGTCCAGTACATGGCTGAAATCCGGCTGCTGTCAGAGCAGATTTCAGCTGAGCAGTGGGGATGCCAGAATGTGGACTTCTAAAGATCTCATATTGATGACCTATCCTATGTATAAGTAATCAGTTGTTTAGTCCTGGACAAACACTTTAAAGGGAACCTATCACCAGAACAGAAAAAATGCTATTAACCTGCAGATATGGGGTTAATCTGCAGGTTAATAGTGCACTTAGCTTAATGCTGAGGGGATAAACTTAACTTTATTGCCCCCAGCAGCATTCGGGTTGCAGTCATGGGGGCCACGTCGGCTCGGGTTCAGACACTGTTCTGAGAATACAGAGCGGCAGCTATAACCGCACCCCCCCCCCGGCCCTGACTGTTTGCAGAGCCATAATGCAGAGCCAGTGTTAGTCAGTGCAGGGGTGTGGTTACAGCTGCCGCTCTCTATACTCAAAGTGGTGACTGAGCCCCCACCGGCAACGGCCCAGTGACTGATACCGGAATGCTGCCAGGGGAATAAAGTTCACTGTTTCCCCGCAGTGTTAGGCTAAGTGCAGGTGCCGGGCAGGTTAATAATGCTATTAACCTGCAGATTGACCCCATTTCTGCAGGTTAATAGCCTTTTTTCTTGTGACAGGTTCACTTTCAGATCAATGTATAACAGTATTATTATTATTTATTATTATAGCACCATTTATTCCTTGGCACTTATCATGCAAAAGGGGGTATACATAGAAAATACAGTTACAGTCAGCGACTGGTACAGAAGGAGAGAGGACCCTGCCCACGAGTGCTCACAATCTACAAGGGATGGGTGAGGATACAGTAGGTGAGGGTAGAGCTGGTAGTGCAGCAGTATGGTGGTGAGGTGGTTACTGCAGGTTTAACGCTTGTCGGAAGAGGTGGGTCTTCAGGTTCCTTTTGAAGGTTTTCACGGTAGGTGAGAGTCTGATATGTTGGGGTAGGGAGTTCCAGAGTCCCCCTACTGCATGCATGGGAGAAATCTGGTATGCAATTGTGGGAAGAGCAGATAAGAGGGGAGTAGAGAAAGAGACCTTGTGAGGATCGGAGGTTGCGTGTAGGTAAGTACCGGGAGACTAGGTCACAGATGTATGGAGGAGATAGGTTGTGGATGGCTTTGTATGCCAAGGTTAGGGTCTTGAACTTGAGTCTCTGGGTAATGGGGAGCCAGTGAAGGGATTGACAGAGGGGGGAGGCTGGGGAGTAGCAGAGGGACAGATGGATTAGTTGGAAGCAGAGTTTAGGATAGATTGGAAGGGTGCGAGAGTGGTAGAAGGGAGGCCACAGAGCAGGAGGTTGCAGTAGTCGAGGCGGGAGATGATGAGGATGTGCACAAGTGTTTTTGCAGAGTCTTTGCTGAGGAATGTGTGGACCCAGGAGATATTTTTGAGTTGGAGTTGGCAGGAGGTGGAGAGGGTTTGGATATGTGGTTTGAAGGAGAGATCAGAGTCCAGGGTTACCCCAAGGCAGCGAGCTTGTGGGACTGGGGAGAGTGGGCAGTCATTAACTTTGATGGATAGGTCAGATGGGGGGTTGAGTGAGGTGGGGGAAAGATGATGAATTCAGTTTTATCCATGTTAAGTTTTATAAATCTAGCAGAGAAGAAGGATGAGATAGCGGACAGACATTGTGGGATTCTGGTTAGTAAGGAGTTGATATCGGGTCCAGAGAGGTAGATCTTTGTGTCATCAGCATAGAGGTGATACTGAAAGCCGTGAGACTCTATGAGCTGTCCCAGGCCAGAGGTGTAGATGGAGAAGAGCAGAGGCCCTAGAACTGTACCTTGGGGGACACCGACAGATAGGGGGTGAGATGAGGAGGTGGTGTGTGAGTGGGAGACGCTGAATGTCCGGTCTATTGGGTATGAAGAGATCTAAGATAGAGCCAGGTCTGTGATGCCAAGAGAAGAGAGAGTCTGTAGTAAGAGGGAATGGTCCACTGTGTCGAAGGCAGATGACAGGTCCAGGAGGAGGAGGATAGAGTAGTGTCGCTTGGATTTGGCGGTTAGTAGGTCGTTTGTGACTTTGGTTAGGGCAGTTTCAGTGGAGTGATGCAGTTGGAAGCCTGATTGTAAGCAGTCTAAGAGGGAGCAGGAGGAAAGGTGGGAGGACAGTTCAAGGTGGATGTGTTGTTCCAGTAGATTTGAGACATAGGGGAGAAGTGATATGGGGCGATAGCTAGTCGGAGAGGATGGTTCAAGAGAGGGCTTTTTGAGGATGGGTGTGATTGAGGCATATTTGAAACCTGAGGGGAAGACACCAGTTGTTAGTGACAGGTTGAAGAGGTGGGTTAGGGTTGTGATGAAGACTGTGGTAAGGTTAGGCATGAGGTGGGACGGGATTGGGTCAAGTTCACAGGTGATGAGGTGTGATTTGGAGAGTAAAGAGGAAACTTGATCTTCTGTGATGGTGGAAAAGTTGGTTTTGGAGGAGGAAGGTTGAGTAAATATGAGGAGGGGCTTTGGGGACTTTAGGCAAAAGCTTTGTCTGATGTTGTCAATCTTCTGCTTGAATAATGAGGTAAAGTCTTCAGCTTAGATGAGAGGAACGGAAGGAGGCGCTGGGGGACAGAAGAGAGAATTGAAAGTGTTGAATAGCTGTTTAGGGTTGTGAGACAGGGAGGATATGAAAGATAAGAAGGAGGTTTGTTTTGCTGCAGAGATTGTGGACTTTAAAATAGTGAGGGACTGTTTGAATGCAATAAAGTGCTCGTTGGAATGGGATCTTTTCCATCTACGCTCAGCAACCCTGGAGGCCCGTCACAGTTCTTTAGTCAGGTGGGTGTGCCAGAGTTGCCTATTGATTTGTGAGCTTTGGTATGTGTGAGAGGGGCGACCGAATTGAGAGCTGCAGCTGTTGTGGTGTTATATAAAGTAGCAGCAGTGTCGGCATCATGTAAAGAACATATGTCTGTAAGAGGGAAGAGGGATTCAGAGAGTGAGTGTAGGTCACAGTGTTTGAGATTTCTGCGAGGGTGTGCAAGTGTGTGAAGTGGGCACTGTGGACCTGGAGAGGAGAGGGCAGAGAATGTAAGTAGGTTGTGGTCAGAAAGAGGGAGAGGCGAGTTGGAGAGGTTAGATAGGGAACAGAGGAGGGTGAAGATGAAGTCCAGTGTGTGGCCATCCTTGTGAACGGGGGCGGAAGACCATTGAGCAAGGCCGAAGGAGGAAGTGAGGGATAAATGCTTAGAGACTGATGAGTGGAAAGTGTCAATGGGGATGTTGAAGTCACCTATGATGATAATGGGGATGTCAGCGGAAAGGAAGTGAAGTAGCCAGGTGATGAAATGGTCAAGGAAAGTGGTGGCTGGCCCTGGTGGATGGTAAATGACAGCCAGTTGGAGGTTGGAGGGGGAGTAGATGCGCACACAGTGCATCTCAAAAGAGGGGGGAGTAATGGAGGGTGGCAGTGGGATTTGGGTGAAGGCACAGGTATCTTACAGGAGAAAACCTACTCCTCCACCATGTTTGCTGCTGAGGCGGGGTGTGTGGGAAAGGTGGAATCCACCGTACAAAAGTGCAGCTGGAGAGGCTGTGTCAGAGGGGGGAGCCAGGTTTCAGTGATAGCAAGGAAGGAAAGTTTGTTAGTTATGAAAAGAGCATGGATGTAGGAAAGTTTGTTGCACACGGAGCGAGCATTTCATAGAGCAAATGGGCGAATGGGTATGAGGTTAGAAAGGTTGCGAGAGTTTATGGTATATTGTGGATAGGAGGTAGAAGTGAATTTGAGGATACGATGAGGAGGACCAGGATTTAGAGAGATGTCGCTGGCAGTGAGGAGGAGCAGAGAAAGTGTTAGTAGGTGGGAGCAGGAGAGGGCATGAGGTGGCTGTCTGTGTTTGGAGACACATGAATGAATGTTGAGGAATGGTTCTGAGGAGGAGGCGAGATGAATGGGGAGGATGGAGGGAGAGATGAAGAGTTCATTACTTGGTGTAGGGATTAGGGGGTTAGTAAAAAGTGGAAGACTATAGGGGAAAGAGTGAAAACTAACAAAAAAATAGTTAAAGGAGAGTAAGCAGTCAAAGTGTGGGTTACCTGACTCCTGCCCTGACTAACTGCCTCTGAAGTAACTGCCCACACTTGTCGCCGATGACACTTTGCGCAAGAAGACGTGTGTCTGCACCCCACACGCGTGCACCACTTATGCAGCTTCTAAATTTATAGGGCACACTAAACTATCAGGTGAGGGGCATTGTGGGAGCTGCTTGTGGATAAATTAGCAGCTGCTCAGCACACCAGGAGATAGCTGCGTGATCAAACACAGAGCTAAGACTATGTTGGCTAAGCAGTTTAACACCTTTAGCCATCAGATAAAGTCTACAGTGAGGAAAGGACAGACATAGCAGTAAGCATTGAATGGAATGAAACAGATAATATAAAGCAGAAATATATCAAGCAGAGATTGTACCATTAAAGTTGTTTCGGGGAAATAGAGCAGTAGATGACGCATACAGCAAGCAGAGGTATTGTGCTGCTAGCAGAGATTGTACCTGTGTGAAGAGAGAAGACGGGTGTTAGTCTATGGCCCCTGAAGTAACTGTCCACACTAGGCGCCAATGACACCTTGCGCAAGAAGACGCGTGCCTGCACCCCACAACAATATGCAGTAAGCTGCCTCTTGTGAAGATTTCACAGTTGATTTGAAGATCTAAATCACAAAAACAAAAGAGGACACCTGAGAATGTCATTGCATATTCACTTAGGTCTAGCAAACCAGCTATGAAGAAAAGGTCTCCAGATGGTGACTTATGATTAGCCGTGCACAGAAAATCTAGATGTACATATACTTGCAGGGTGAAAGAAACCAATAGTCCAGCTCATCGTTATTGACACCCATGAAGTTTAAGTACATAATGTGGAATATCTCCTGAAAAAAATGAATCAAGTGAAACAGTTTTTTTGTATAGAGCACTCGTGTTAAATACAAAAGAGCAAATGATAAACAATAATTTAAAACCAAAAACCATGGGAGGGAAAAATAGAAAAACCTAAAGCTTGCTGTGACACTGGGATTGGTGCCCTTTACATTAATTTAGTATGGAAACACATTTTGACTCACCTGTGGTAAATCACAAATAGATTCTCCTGTGATTAATTGTTGGTGCCCATGTGACATGAATTAGCCAATGAATAATGATGGCTTCACTGTTGGAGGCTGTCATAAATGCCAAAGGGTGTGCAACCAAGTATTAATTAGGGGTGCCTTTATTACTGCACATGCTGTTTATTCTGTTTTTTCTTTGAAATTGCAACATGGAAGTTGAAAAACAATGTTTTATTGTTGTATTACTTTGGACCACTAATTAAAAAATCCTGAGGATATAACTTTGGTACATTGCCATTTATTTCTGAAGATATTGTACAGTCTATGAAAAAAATGAAGGGATGCCAATATTGGTGAGCAGCACTGTACATTGTAAGCTGGAGATAGGATGATACTGTTAGCTAGATGGGAGTTTGAAACTTGATGCAAAAGTGTGGTGAGTGTGCCTAATACGAGAAAACCCTGATTGAGGGTAAAGTGGGAATCCTTGCAATTATACAACCTATATGGGAGGAGGGTACAAGGTCTCAACGTATTTCTGGTTAGGGAGCTTTGGCTGTCATCGTACCGGGAATGAGGGGCTCTGAGTTGTCACTATTGGAGAGAGCAGAGCTGAATGGGGATCAAGACTATCTCTTGAGTTGAATGTGGTTCTCGAGGTAAGAAAGGTTGGGGACCACTGACTTAGGGGATGGTCTCCAGTTGTTGAGCAATACATTACATCTCCTTTTGTGTATTTCAAAAGAAAAATGAGAGATAGTTTAAAATATTTGAAGAGTTTAGTTTCTTTTTTCTCATTTTACTTTTCATCCCTTTGAATAAATAACTGTAATTTGCTTCAACAAACACTTTCTTTCATTCAGCTTTAATATTTTTTGGAAAACTGACATTCATAAATTTGTCAAAACAGAACAGTTTCTCATCAAACATTTTTGGTTTATATCCAGTTTATATAGCAGTCTGTGGGGTCTGAAGATTTTGCGAAGCCATCTGCCACACATGGACTTTACCTAATGTTGAGAAGGTTCACTTCATATAGCATTTCTGACTTGAATGAACCATTTATTTATATAGGGAGATGTCCGGAATTTGTAGTCATATTATTTACAAGGATTTGTCAGATTTTTACTTTTACTTCCCCATCGAAGATTTTAATTGCTCATCACCTTGAACGTGGTGTCCCAGAATTTGTCCAGTATGCTGATTGAGATGTGAGACATGGGAACATCTGAATCATTGTGCACCACTAGTTGCAGCTACATAAGCCCCATTTATAATGGGTATTTTTGAGGCATGGAAAGTTTTTATTATATTCAAAGTGGGCCTGTCACAAGGTCAAAAATGGTCAGTTTCTGCTTTTATGTTATTCCCGCTGCTCCCTAGTATGGCATTTTTAGTTTATTTGTTTTTTCCTTACGATTTCAGAGATATGGGCCTTTTACTTTAACTAATTTTTGTGGTCTTTAGCCTGCTCTACATTATTATCTTGTGAGAACCGCCGCATTGATATAGACCATAAAAAGTAGCACTAGTTCTCTGGAACTGTATGGAGGATTAAAAAATAAAACAATCAACAAACTGAATACTCGGGAGAGCAGCAGGAATAAAATAAAAGCAAAATATGGCTACTTTGACTTGGTGACCTGGTGACACGTCGTCTTTAAGAGTGACAGGTAGATTAATTTAATTAATTAAAAGATACAAACACTTTTGAGGGTTAAATTTTATTTTTCCTTAAATACATGTATGCTTTTTTATAAGAACAGTTCAGCAGAGAGATAATCGTTATCAACGATGAATTCTCATTTAACACCATGTACTGCAGTTGGCTATGTACTGTGATACATAAAGGCTATAGGATACATATGGTTTCAAAACATTTAATGAAACACCACTGCAAAAATGTTTTTTTTGCTAAAAGTGTTCATTTTTATGTAAAGAAAAATATCCTTGAATATGTCCATATTCTTTAACTTAATTTGATGGAGCTCTTTGATTCAGCACTTGATAGCATAAGATTTGGAGAAAATATAACTTCTAAAATTTGTCATATTGTATACAGTACAAGGGTCACAACTCATGGTCTTAAAACATTTCGTAAAATAAAGAAAGTTGATAACTCCTTTAAATGGGTTTTTAAATACAGATAAACCCTTTTAAGGGAACCGGTCAGCAGTTTTGCTATGTTATCTGAGAGCTGCATGATATAGGGACAGAGACCCTGATTCCAGCGATGTATCACTTACTGGACTGCAGATTTTATTTTGATAAAATCACTATTTTCACTTCTGCAGATCAATCAGTTCTCTGAATGCGGAGTTCCGTATAACCCCGACCAAACCACTGCTCGGCAGCTTTCTATGTACACAGTAAATTGGCACCTGTCAATCAGTAATGGGGCGGGGTTACACAGAGCAGCAGGACTACATCGCATGAGACTGTGACGTGGTGCGGGGTGGTAGCCGTGGGCAAGCTACTGTGTTTTATTCCTCGGCACGCTGCATAAAAATGGGGGTCCTGGCTGGGTGTGTGGACTTTAATTGTGATGTTGAGACGCCCTTGCAGACTGTGTGTGACGCTCGCAACCCTACCCTGGGAAGATAAAGGGATTACTCGGAGCCGGGTCAGATGTTTTGTGGGATTGCTGCCGTGGCCTGGACCCGGTCCGTGCCCAGGGCCGTCACAATAAAAAAAGATGTAATGGGCTTTCAGGGTTGAGTGGTTGCTATCGACTACGCCACCTGTGGTACCTGGTGAAGGCCGCCAGCGCTGCTGCAGTCCTCTGAGACGTGATGTTGTGGCAGCCGTAGTTGACACTACTCCCCACAGGCGGAGCAGGGCCTCAGGGCAGAGACAAGGATGGAGGGAGTTGTAGTGTAGGAGGTCTGGTGCTGCGCGGTACGGTGCAGAAATAAACAGTCCGGAGGCCATAGGGGTTGACTTCCAGGGTCTTTACTCATGGTGGAGAGTGCAGCTGAAAGGCTTCTCCCTGCTCCTCACGGAGTTCTGCAGTCACCAGGGACGGGGGTCCGACAACCTCCGAGTACTTCAAGTACTTAATCAGGACCCGCACCAGAGTGTTCCTAGACTTCAGACCGAGTCTTTTCCTGTCTGTGTGTGTAGATAGGCCGGGTCTCCCTCTGGACTACGCTCAGAAAAAGGGTACGGGTGGCAGCTCCGCCCCTTCCGTTACCCAGTGGGATCCTCTGGGCCTGCTGGGCTTCTCTGACTAGGACGTAAGGTAGCAAAGTCAGGTGTCGGGGGCCGGTACCCCTCTTGCAGCCAGAATCCCTTTGACTAGGCCAGAATAGCGAGGACAGGTGGCGTATACCGCTCCGTCTGCATCCCCCTGGGATCCTTTTGCGGTGGAGCTACACTCCTAAGCTCCAGGCCTTCTTGGGTATGGTCCTTTACCGGGTTGAGACATTCGTTAACTCCAACCTGCCCCTCGACTCAAGGCCGCAGTACGAGGGCCGTGTCTCCATCCGCTGCAGGTTCACCCAGAAGCCACGTTCAGGGATGGAGATCACAATCAAAGAACCATGAGCCCAAGATGGCTGTTTATTAAATATGAAATATTAAGTGTAACTAAATGTGCGTCCTCCACCCTCACCCACTATATGGTTCCCCCTATCTCTTGGTTCCCCAGTCTCCCATTTTCCCAGTAGGGGCAGCACACTAGTGCCTACTTGCCCCCTCTGGTGGGAGAAGTGTGATGTTGGATGTGGAGGTGGGGTCCTGACCATTGCACCGTTCTTACCTCGAAGGAGGAACACCACACCGCATTGAAGAGGTGCAGCATCCCTGTGGCAGTCGAACCCTCGGTGGCGCCACAACTGCATGGTGTCGTTGATTTGACAGGCCAGGACCAGGTGTTGTAGAGTTCAATGAGAGAGGCCATAGTCCATACATAAACATATTTTTACTAAAAAATAACTTCTGAGGAACTAAATACAGCAGAAAGTAGGCATTCATCTTTATGGATGTTTCAGTTATGACATGGCACGTTATTGCACACTTCTTCCTCTCTTTTCCTAGAGTCACTCTAGCTTTCCACTTCTCGTAACTCTTCTGTCTCAACACAGCCCAGCACACTACCCTGGGAGTCCCCTCGTCCCCCAATAACAGCACTACAGTCCAGCAAGCAAGAGTCCTATACTTCCACCTGCAATTCCGCGTCTTACTCCACTTCGAAGAGTTTTCTATGGCAGTATGGCTGCTACTTAGCTTCTCGCTCTATTGACATCTCTGGAACATAACACGGGGCTTCTCCTCTTTTCTTGGCTGTGCTTCCTTCTCCGTCCCATTACTCAACTGACAGACAACTCTACCGTCCCGCTAGGCTTCCTGCCCCAGGCCCCAATACTTCTTACTTTCCTCTCTTTTACTCTGATCTGACTCTGGACTGCGACTCCCTTCTCAGTAGGATCTTACTACCTGCTCGGTCCTCTCTCTTTTGCCACAGGACACCCACTGAACTGATTCTGCTCCTCAATCAGACCTGTGGTCTGCTACTGCTGCAGGGTCCTCCCTATCTGATATTCTACCAGGAAACTCTCCATTGTGCCTATGCTAAGTTCTTCCCCCCAGGCTAGTCCCACCTGTTAACTCCTTCTCTCCCTGTAGGCTACCTTGTGCTGGGCAGAACAGAACTCTATCACTAACAATATAGACTGTTAAACATTCAAACATATAATGCACTACACAATATACATGTTTTCAAGGGGGAATGTGGGCAACACTTCCAACTTTTTACAAGAAAACTAGTCCTCCAGTGATAATCTCCTACAGATTTTATTGGAACTGCAACAAGTAGCCTAGTAAGTAACAAATCGCTGGAATCCGGGTCTATGTTCCTACATCAGGCTTCTCTCCAATTACAAACAAAAACCCTGCTGACAGATTCCTGTTAAGTTAAGATGTTTTTCACATCTGCTTATTTTAACACATAGCAAGAAGTTAGCTTCTGTGTGCTCATCGATTCATACAGCTATACATATTATTAGGTGGTTTGCACTGGCAAAATAACTTCATCAAGAGTCAGAGGCCAAAACTAATTTTTACAGGTATCATGAAAAGCAAATTTTATTGTCTGTACACTTCTAAATAGAAGAATGAACAAGTTTATCAGTTAATAAGGTGAGAACTCTGTCTACCTGATTTCTGTTCACAAAGTGTGCCTGCATTATTGGTCTTGGTAACAATTATCTTTTATGAAACGTGTGCGGATTTTGTCGAATTTCCACTATTGAATTTAATTGGCAGAAATAATTGGTATAATTAGACTAACTTCTAATAAATGGTTTTAAATGTACAAAATGATTTTATTTCACCACAGGAGGCATTACTTTGAGTAGCTTTTATCAGTTTTTTAGATGCTGTAGTCAGTAATTGCTTTTGCAACAGGAAACAAGAGATAAAATGACAGCAAGTAAGACATTAATTGCAGGAATAGCTCCAAAAAGGCTAATTCCCCGATCCATAAAATTAATAATAGTAAAAAATGTAGATATGTTTCTCATAAGAGTTTATTAGGGAAGGTTATTTATGGGTTAGTATAATGAATATCCTCTTTTACTATACACTTTGGATGCTGCATTTAATAGCATATTAGATATATTATGTATGAAGATACAAAAATAACACATCCGATGAATATACCTTTAATATCACAGTGCTTGTGTGCTCGAAATACTATGCATCGTCACATGCAGAAAGGAAAATATTGTTTTACAACCATCTAACCTCATCGTCATTTCTCAATATACTGTACTATGCAAACAGCTTCTGCTGGTCCTCCTACATGTTCTCCTTCTTGTTCCAGTGGCATCTGCTGCCACCATGTCAGAGATGAGTTATTTTTGCTAGTGAATAATTTGATGAAGAAATTACTATCTGAGCCATTTTTAAATATTTAATTGGTCTCTTAATTTCCAAAGTCAGATTTCCTTGCAGCATGAAATCTAAGCTCATGGAAGCCCAAAATCTAGTAGATCAGCGATAGACTGTTTGTAAAGATTCCAATCTCACATTATTACATCATGGAAAGCACGGATTGTCCTTGATGAGATACATTTAGGCCTCACGTCCATTTTTCATGTGTTTTGTATTTGTGATTTTCAAGTATAGGACATGTATCCATTAACATAGGGGTGAGCAATTAATTTTCCCAAAGGACCACATGAGAGACCGTGACTGTTGTAAAGGGATGAACCAATAGACTGAAATTTATAACATTTACAATTACAATTATAATTATTATTTTATATTAAAATTCTCACTTAATATTGAGAAGAATTAAATATGCTGACATTCCCCTCATATAGTTGAAACCAGAATTTAACATACACTATATATAAAGACACATATGCATGTTTTTCTCAATATCTGACATGAAATCAGAATAAATCTTTCCTGTTTTAGGTCAGTCAGGATTACCATAATTTTTAATATTTGCCAAATGCCAGAATAATGAGAGAGACAGAATGTTTTAAGTAATGATGAGCGAGCATGCTCGTCACTGCTCGGTACTCGCCCAAGCATCTCACTGCTCGAGATGCTCGATGCTCGGCAAGTATTTCCGGGATGCTCGGGCGGGAGCTCGGGTCCCCGCCCTGCATGTTTGGTGCTCTTTAGAGAGCAAATGAATATGCAGGGATTGTCTGCCACTCACTGTAATGTCGTAGCAATCTTGGTTGTGGCTTTACATTGATTGGCTGGCCGTATAGCGTCATCGGGTCTATATAAGACCTGGTGATGCTGTACTCATCACAGTCTAACCTTCAGACAAGCAGAGTAGGGAGAGGTGCTGCTGTGTGAGGGACGGAATTGGCGGTGTAATAATTAGATAAAGGTATTCCACACCAAGATACATATCCATCTGAACTAACAGTTCTTCTGAGGACTAATCCAGCTGCACATATTCAGTGGTGATAGTAGGAGTTAGGCAGGCAGAGAAATTTTTAACACTATACAGCACAATAGTGTCCATTGCACGTTCTGTCTGCTGCTGCCTGTTACAGATAGCCATTGGACTAGATATCAGGGCTTTTTTTTTGCTCTTAATCCTGATTATTTTCTTAAAAAGTAAGAGATTCTCTACCAGAGATGTAGCTGAGCTGTGCGGCCGTGGGAAAGTTCATGTGATGAACTCAAGCATGAACTCACATGAACCCTCTGAGGGCACCGCGGCTACTTCAAATGGACAGCTGATCAGCATCAGCTGATACCTCAGCTGTTCATTTGAAATAACCGGTGGGAAAATGAGGTAGAGCAGATCACCTTGCTCTGTCAGCGGTGACTCGCTCATGACAGCGGCTGTCCCATGGGCAGTGGAGCTGGGGCACACAGCGCTGTGGTCCCTGCTCTTCCTGGCGGTGTATGTACAGGTCTGTCTGCTGCGGTCCGTTTACCGCCGGCTTCTGCCTGCAGCAGCAGCCAGAGCTGTACATACACCGCCATGAAGAGCAGAGAGTACTGCGCCGTACACAGCGCTGTGTGCCCCAGCCCCACTGCCCATGGGACAGCCGCTGTGATGAGTGAGTATACTCGCCTTGAAATATTTGAACCTCCCTCCCAGCATTAGCCTATCACATTAATGCCGCAGCCTTCTTGGTTGTGGCATTGCTATGATTGGCTGGCCGCCCAGCGTCATACATGAGTCTTACATGACTCATAGGCTCTATATAAGCCTTGCCCCCACCATTTTGTGCACATTGCATGAAGAACACAGCTAGTGTAGGGAGAGTGTGAGCGGCTGCTAGGGAGAGTTAGAGTCGTGAAAAACCAGAAAAAAATCTATATTTAACCCAAAAGCTCGTCTCAGAGCTATCAGGAGGAGTATTGTTGTAGTAAGGGACTGTAGTGTGACGCGCCCCCTGGGCCGTGGGGTACTCGGTGCTGGGCCGGTCGTTGCTAGGGGAGATGTCACAGTGGCAGTGACCCGGTCCGTGCCCCAGGGCGGTCAATAAAAGGGGATATTTACAGGGGATTTATAGTTTTTATATAAAGTTCGTGACACCACCTGTGGTATGCGGCTATATGGAGCCACCGCTGCGGTGCAGAACCTCTGGAGCTGATGTTAGTGCAGCAGAGTTGGTTCAGCTCTCCACAGGCAGAGCTTAGCTCCAGGGCAGGAAATGGTGATGTTATAGATGTTGCTGTGCAGTGTAGTGCAGGGGGTGATGGCGCAGCAGTAATAATTCACAGAGACAGTGGGGTGCAGTCTTCTGGATTTACTCACAGTTCTCACTTTGCTCCTGGTTACAACTGCAGATCATAACTTCCCACGTCGTCCTGTGCTTACTCAGGGAGGGGTTCTGCCAACCCTCAGGGACCTCCGGAGTACATAACGGGACCCCCTTTTGTGTGTTCCTTCTGGCCGTCTCCCTACACCTCACACCCAGTGTCCCAATCCAGTGACCGCGGACCTTGTCGGGCGACATCTTCTCTGTTCCCTGGGTCCTCTATGGCCACCTTTTCGGTGAGTTAGATGTGGTTTTTGGGCTGCAGCGCCTGACATGCTGCACCTTCCGGTTACTTAGTTGAATATTGTAATTCTCACTAGTTAGGGGCCGGTCCCCTCTGCAACCTGATCCCTCCACCGCCGGGTAGATTCGGGCATGCGGGTGGCCTCCAGCACTGCCCGTACCCCTGGGATCCTTTCTTCACTCCTGGAGCCTTCTCTCTGCCCCCGTCCCTTCCTCTTCTCCTTCTCCAGGGCCTCCTCACTCAGGCCCGCGCTTGCCTGAGCAAAGCTCCTGCTCCCAACTCCTCCTCTGACTCTCTCTCACTTCTCCTCTGACTGGAACCACTCCTCTAGAATGTTCCATCCCTTTTTATATCACTTCTTACTGAGCTCCCCTGAACTTTTTCCTCCACCCACACCCACTACATGGTTCTACCTACTTTGGTTCCCCCCACTCCAGTCAGGGACAGGGCTCAGCAGGAGAGCAATGCATCTTGCCCCTCCTGCCGGTCTGGAGTAGTGTAGTGTTGGATGCAGGTGTTAGGGTCCCGGACAGTACTCCTTCCTTACCTGAGCGTGAGATACCACACCTCTGGGCAAGATGCAGTACCTCTGTGGTGACTGAACCCGCAGGGGTGCCACAAGTGCAGGGAGACAGGCAGGAGGTAGCGTTACAGTTCCACATAGTACCTCAATAGCAGAGCTGACTCAGCTCTTCTCAGAGCTGAAAGTATAATCTTAGGGACTAGTTTGTGTTCCCAGATAATTTTGGGGTCACATTTACCCAGGCACTAGTTTTTGGGCCATTGCAGTGCTGTTTTTAAAAGAAACAGCATGCACGGTACCTCAGGTCTGACACACAGTCAGCACCTCTGTCCAAGGTGGTGACTGGTTTTGCGTAATCCCGCTTGTAACCTCTGGCCAATTTTTGTGTGCAGTTGCGTAGCTGTTTGTTAAACACCAAGCATTAGTAGCCTGTAGTGTTATCCTTCCACAAAACAGGAACTGCTACTTGTTTGTCAATATCTGCATCTATACCGCGTGCAGAATTATTAGGCAAATGCGTATTTTGATCACTTTGATACTTTTTATACATGTTGTCCTACTCCAAGCTACATAGGATTGAGAGCCAACTACCAATTAAGTAAATCTGGTGATGTGCATCTCTGTAATGAGGAGGGGTGTTGTCTAATGACATCAACACCCTATATAAGGTGTGCTTAATTATTAGGCAACTTCCTTTCCTTTGGCAAAATGAGTCAGAAGAGAGATTTGACGGGCTCTGAAAAGTCCAAAATTGTGAGATGTCTTGCAGAGGGATGCAGCAGTCTTAAAATTTCCAACCTTTGAAGCGTGATCACTGAACAATCAAGCGTTTTATGGCAAATAGCCAACAGGGTCGCAAGAAGCGTGTTGGCCAAAAAAGGCGCAAAAAACTGCCCATGAATTGAGGAAAATCAAGCGTGACGCTGCAAAGATGCCATTTGCAACCAGTTTTGCCATATTTCAGAGCTGCAACGTTACTGGAGTATCAAAAAGCACAAGGTGTGCGATACTCAGGGACATGGCCAAGGTAAGGAAGGCTGAAAAACGACCACCTTTGAACAAGAAACATAAAATAAAACGTCAAGAATGGGCCAAGAAGTATCTTAAGACTGATTTTTCAAAGGTTTTATGAACTGATGAAATGAGAGTGACTCTTGATGGGCCAGATGGATGGGCCAGAGGCTGGATCAATAAAGGGCAGAGAGCTCCACTCCGACTCAGACGCCAGCAAGGTGGAGGTGGGGTACTGGTATGGGCTGGTATCATCAAAGATGAACTTTTGAGACCTTTTCGAGGTGAGGATGGTGTGAAGCTCAACTCCCATACCTACTGACAGTTTCTGGAAGACAACTTCTTCAAGCAGTGGTACAGGAAGAAGTCGGTATCGTTCAAGAAAAACATGATTTTCATGCAGGACAATGCTCCATCACATTCATCCAGCTACTCCACAGCATGGCTGGCCAGTAAAGGTCTAAAAGAAGAAAAAATAATGACATGGCCCCCTTGTTCACCTGATCAGAACCCCATAGAGAACCTGTGGTCCATCATAAAATGTGAGATCTACAGGGAGGGAAAACAGTACACCTCTCAGTACAGTGTCTGGGAGGCTGTGGTGGCTGTTGCACACATTGTTGATCGAAAACAGATCAATCAACTGACAGAATCTATGGATGGAAGGCTGTTGAGTGTCATCATAAAGAAAGGTGGCTTTATTGATCACTAATCTTTTTGGGTTTTTGTTTTTGCATGTCAGAAATTTTTATTTCTAAATTTTGTGCACTGATATTGGTTTACCTGGTGAAAATAAACAAGTGAGATGGGATTATATTTGGTTTTTATTAAGTTGCCTAATAATTCTGCACAGTAATAGTTACCTGCACAAACAGATATCCTCCTAAGATAGCCAAATCTAAAAAAAAAACACTCCAACTTCCAAAAATATTAAGCGTGGATATTTATGAGTCTTTTGGGTTGATTGAGAACATAGTTCAATAATAAAAATAATCCTCTAAAATACAACTTGCCTAATAATTCTGCACACAGTGTAAACATCTGCAACCATGTCACAAAAAACACAAAATCCGAAAAAGACTGTTGCGAAGGGACTCAGGCATTCATGCAGAGGAACAATTACAATGTTCTGGAATGGCCATCCCAGTCATATAGTTACATAGTTACATAGTTTATAAGGCCGAAAAAAGACAAGCGTCCATCCAGTTCAGCCTATTTCTTGTGCACTGCAGCTATTCCGCAGCGTTGATCCAGGGGAAGGCAACAAAAAACCATGAGGTATAGGCCAATTTACATCATTGAGGAAAAATTCACTTCCCGACACCAATCTGGCAGTAAGATTAAATCCCTGGATTAATTAACTAAGCATAAGATGTAATTTTATTGTTCTCAAGAAAGGCGTCCAGGCCTCTCTTGAACTCATTAAGTGAGTTGGACATCACCACTTCCTCTCCCAGAGAGTTCCAGAGTCTCACGGCTCTGACCGTAAGAATCCCCTTCTATGCTGGTGCAGGAACCTCCTTTCCTCCAGACGCATAGTGTGCCCCCTCGTCTTTGTCACCATCCTTGGTATAAACAGGTCATGGGAGAGATCTCTGTACTGCCCCCTGATGTATTTATACATGTTTATGAGGTCTCCCCTAAGCCTTCTCTTTTCCAATGTAAATAGGCCTAATTTTGACAACCTCTCTGGGTATTCTAGTCCCTCCATTCCCTTTATTACCTTAGTCGCCCTCCTTTGTACCCTCTCTAGCTCCAATATGTCTTTCCTGAGCACCGGAGCCCAGAACTGTGCACAATATTCTAAGTGCGGCCTTACCAGCGCTTTATACAGAGGAAGAACAATCTTCTCATCATATGCCCCTATTCCTCTTCTGATGCATGCCATGACTCTATTTGCCTTCGCAGCTGCTGCCTGACACTGGGCACTCCAATTTAATTTGCTATTAACCAAGACGCCCAGGTCCTTCTCCATGTCAGATTTCGCTAACGGTTTCCCATTTAATATGTATGGGTGACTGCTGTTTTTCTTTCCCATGTGCATGACCTTACATTTATCGGCATTGAACCCCATTTGCCATTTTTTGGCCCAACTCCCCAATTTATCTAAATCCTCCTGTAGCTGTGCCCTGTCCTCATCTGTATTAACTACTTTACAAAGTTTAGTATCATCTGCAAATATTGCTATTTTACTATGCAGCCCTTCCACTAGATCATTAATAAATATATTAAATAATATAGGGCCCAAGACAGACCCTTGAGGCACCCCGCCAGTCCCCAGACCTGAATATCATTGAACATCTGTGGGATCATTTGAAGAGGGCTGTCCATGCTCGGCAACCATCAAACTTAACTGAACTGGAATTGTTTTGTAAAGAGGAATGGTCAAAAATACCTTCATCCAGGATCCAGGAACTCATTAAAAGCTACAGGAAGCGACTAGAGGCTGTTATTTTTGCAAAAGGAGAATCTACTAAATATTAATGTCACTTTTCTGGTGAGGTGCCCATACTTATGCACCTGTCAAACTTTGTTTGAATGCAGATTGCACATTTTCTGTTAGTAGAATAAACCTCATTTCAAGGCAGAAACATTACTGTGTCCAACAGTTATTACATATATCAAACTGAAATAGCTGTTGCAAAAACACCAATTTTAAGAAAACATTAAGCTTAAGATTAATAGGGATGCCCAAACTTTTTCATATAACTGTATTTATTGACTCCTCTATTCGATGTGATAAAGATACAAGTGAGCCCTATTTTTTTAAATTTTCACAAAAATTTGACGTGGGCTTCGCCATATTTTTGTATGCCAGCCAGGTACAGCAGGCAGGTATGGGCTGCCCCCGACCCCCAGCTGCTTAAATGTACATGGCTGAAAACAAAAATATCGGGAAGCCCTTTTTTTTAATTATAAATTTCATGAAATAAATTAAAAAAATTTGACGTGGGGCTTCGCCCTATTTTTGTGTCCAGCCAGGTACAACTAGGCAGCTGGAGGCTGCAATCTGCAGCGCTTGAGTGGCCCAAGCTTTCTGGGCCCCCCCGCTGCAGATTGCAGTCCGCAGCCACCCCAGAAA
Organism: Phyllobates terribilis; assembly: GCF_046119375.1. Classification (NCBI taxonomy): domain Eukaryota; kingdom Metazoa; phylum Chordata; class Amphibia; order Anura; family Dendrobatidae; genus Phyllobates; species Phyllobates terribilis. The sequence goes on along the minus strand of NW_027362763.1, from coordinate 257,877,002 downwards.
ATGGCGCGTTCATAGAAGCGCCATCTTCTGGCACTGTATCCAGCTCATCCAGGGCCCTGGTGCGGTGGCTCACTGGGTAATAAAGGGGTTAGGGCCAGCCTTGTATTATCCGCTGGCCTTAAGCCCGAAATTCATGGGGTCACGCCAATATTAGACATGACCGCCATGAATTTATAGTAAAGTATTTAAAAAAAACACAACACATAGAAAAAAATATTTTATTAGAAATAAAACAAAAAAACACTTAGAGACTCCATCTTTATTAATATGAAAATTTCCTCTTCAGAGAAAAAGAGAACTGGTGTGTCACTCTCCATAAGGAGAAACGCTACCCCTTAGACATCTTTATTAAAAAAATTATCTTCCGTCCGACGTAGTCCAATGGAGTCTTCTTCTTTAGCTCAGCTACATCTCCGGTAGAGGTTCTCTACCAGAGATGTGGCTGAGCTGTGCGGCCGTGGGAAAGTTGATGTGAGTTCATGCAGTCAAGCATGAACTCATATGAACCCTCTGAGGGCACCGGCTACTTCAAATGAACAGTTGATCAGCATCAGCTGATACCTCAGTTGTTCATTTGAAATAACGGGCGGGAAAGCCGGCAGTGAAAAGACTTCACCGCCGGCTTTCCCGTTTGGTGCTGCGCTCCCAGCTCCCTGATGTACGCTCCCTGCTCCCCTGCTGCCTCCCATCCCGATCCTAAGTTAGGACCGGGCGGGAAGCGAAGCACCAGGGAGCGGGGAGCGTGTATCAGGGAGCAGGGAGCGCAGCACCGAACGGGAAAGCTGGTGGTGAAATCTTTTCACGGCTGGCTTCCCTGCCCGGGTCCTTCGCTCCTCGCTCCCTGGTGCTTCGCTCCCCGCCCGGTCCTAACTTAGGATCGGGATGGGAGGCGGCGGGGGAGCGATGGATCGGGATGGGAGGCTGCGGGGAAGCGAGTATGGGGCTGAGTGATTGTTTAAAACCTGGCAACTTTTTACCGCCGGCTTTTAAACAATCATGCACCCATTTCAGCCTCTTCCTCAGCCCCCAGACCGCTTTATAGGCTCCAGCAGACAATTACTCGGCTTACTCGCTTTTCCAATTGACTTACATTGGACTCGCTACTCGTAACGAGTACCCGAGTATTGGTGACGCACCCCCAGAGCCGTGGGGTACTTGGCAGCCGGGCCTATGGATGCTGGTGGGGGATATCATGGTGGCTGGCCCGGTCTGTGGCCCAGGGCGGTCAACGAAAAGGGGAAATATTATTTGTAAGGGGTTTGTAGTTTTAGGAAGTGTTCGTGACGCCACCTGTGGAATGCGACCATAGGGAGCCGCCGCTGCTGAGCAGTCCTCTGAAGCTGATGTTACTGCAACAGGGATGGTGTGGCTCTCCACAGGAAGAGCTAGCTCCAGGGCAGTGTAGGTGTTGTTGGTTGCGCTGGGCATTGTAGTGCAGGGAGGGAAAGATGGCGGAGCTGAAATAATGGACGGAGGCAGTGCGGTGCAGTCATCCGAGTCTTGACTCACAGTTCTTATGGAAGTTCCACAGGTGCACTGTACAAGTGTCAGCCTCCCTCGTCACGCTGCGTTCATCAGACCGGGGGCTCAGCTCTTCCTCAGGTAGTTTAAGAGCACCTGATGGAACCCCGCTTTCTTGTGTTCCTCTCTAGACCGTCTTCACGCTGGGTCTTCTCCCTCATGCCCTGCGCTTCCCCACTCTCAGTCCCGCTCGGGTGCTCTGAAGTCCCTCCTGTCTAACTGGAGTTCCCGGACCTGCTTGACCCTCGCGGAGATTAGAATGAGGCTTTGGCAACTGGACTATGGGAGCCAGAAGCCTCCGGTTTTTCCAGCCGAGACCTGGAGTAACACGGCTGGTCCAGGGGCCGGTCCCCTTCTTGCGGCCTACGATCCCTCTGTCTTCTGACAGATTCGGGGCGTACGGGTGCCGTCCTGCACTCGCCGTAACCCCTAGGATCCCTTTAATACAACGGAGCCTACTCCTCTGCTCCCCTCCTGGGCCTCTAGCACTGGTCCCTACTTGTGGAGCAGAGCCCCTAAAGAGACTCTGCTCCCAGACTGTCTGCACTCTCTCATCTACTCAACTCTTCTCCTGCCACCCTAAGATGGCTTCCCTTTTTATACCTCACTCTATGGTGCTCTCCTAAACTGTTTCCTCCACCCACACCCACTACTGGTTCCCCCTACCTTTGGGTTCCCCCCACTCGAACCAGGGACAGGGCTCAGCACTGTGCACATGCATCTTGCCCTTCCAGCCGGCCTGGAGCAGTGTAGTGTTGAATGTGGGTGTTGGGGTTCCAGGCAGCACTCCCTACTTACCTGAGAGAAGGAGACACCACACCTCTGGGTGAGGTGCAGTACCTCTGTGGTGACTGAACCCTCAGGGGCGCCACATTGGGACCTACTCGTTACGAGTATAGCGAGTCCGATTATTTCACTACTCGCTCATCCCTACTGATGAGAAGAAAGACTGGAAGAGATCTCTGTCAAAAGTGGTACATGCCTATAACTATACAAAGAGTGATGCAACGGGTTACTCGCCTTTTTTCCTATTGTATGAACAATCGCCAAGACTGCCAATCGACATCATATTCGATACTCCGGTGTCAGAGACTTACAGAATGTATCCGGAGTATGTTCGGAAATGGAAGGAACGGATGTCAGAGGCATACAACATAGCATTCAAAGTGGTTATGATGCGCCCCCTGGGTCATGGGGTACTCGGTAGCCATGTCTGTCGTTGCTAGGGGAGATGTCACAGTGGCGGTGACCCGGTCCGTGACCCAGGGCGGTCAATAAAAGGGGTTTTAAAGAAAAGGATTATAGTTTTTATGTTTAATGTTCGTGACGCCACCTGTGGTATGTGGCTAAAGGGAGCCGCCGCTGCGGAGCAGGTCCTCTGGAGCTGTTGGTAATGCAGCAGAGTTGGTTCAGCTCTTCACAGGTAGAGCTAAGCTCCAGGGCGTTGCTGTGGTGATTATAGATGAGGTAGATGTTGTTGTGCAGTGTGGTGCAGGGGACGATGGCGCAGCAATAATTCACAGAGACAGTGGGGTGCAGTCTTCAGGGTTTACTCACGATTATCATGTTATTCCTGGTTACAACTGCAGATTATAACCACCCACGTCGTCCTGCGTTCACCACGGGAGGGGTTCAGCAATCCCTCAGGTAATTCAAGAGCACTTAACTGGACCCCTTTCTGTGTGCCTTTCTCAGTCGTCTTCCTGCGCTGGCTCTCACCCTCCTGCCCTGCGCGTCGCAAACAGTGTCCCAAGCCGGTAACCTCAGATCTTGGTGGGCAACCTGGAGTTCCCTGGATCCTGTGCGGCTACCTTTTTGACGATTAATTGTGGCTGTGGCAACTACACCCTGGAAATGTAGAAGCCTCCGGTTTCTAGCTGAATATTGCAATTCCTACTAGTTAGGGGCCGGTCCCCTCTGCGGCTTGATCCCTCCACGTCCTGGTAGATTCGGGCATACAGGTGGCCTCCAGCACTTCCCGTACCCCTAGGATCACCTTTTTCCTTCTGGAGCCTTCCTTCCTGCTCCTCTCCTTTCTTCAGTCAGTCTCACCTCCTGGGCCTCTCTCACTCAGGCCCGCTCCTCCTGAGAAGAGCTCCTGCAGCGCTCCTGCTCCTTTCACTGTCCACACTCTCTGTTCTGAACTGCACTGAACTTAACTGAACTGAACTCCTTCTAGATGGTTCCATCCCTTCTTATACACCTACTGAAGTGCTCCCCTAAACTCCTTCCTCCACCCACACCCACTACATGGTTCCCCCTCTCTTCGTTCCCCCCATTCCAGCCAGGGGCAGGGCTCAGCAGTGAGCAAGGTGCATCTTGCCCTGCCTGCTGGTCTGTAGTGCTGTAGTGTTAGATGCAGGTGTTTGGGTCCCGGGCAGTACTCCATCCTTACCTGAGAGTGGGATACCACACCTCTGTGTGAGATGCACTACCTCTGTTGCGACAGAACCCGCAGGGGCGCCACAGTTACGCAAGGACAGAGAAATAGTAAGGAGTATTATGGTCGAAAATGTTATGGAGCAGAATTGGCACCGGGATGCCGGGTGCTAGTCAAGAACGTACGTGAGAAAGGCGGTCCAGGAAAACTTTGTTCGTACTGGGAAGACAAGGTATATGTGGTCGTAAGGAGGAATGGTGATGACAGCCCAGTGTATGAAATCCGATTGGAAACGGGAGACATGAAAACCAGAATAGTCCATTGGAATTTACTGCTACCCTGTGATTATGTCCCACCACAATGATACTTCCCAGAAGGAGACCGACATCATCCGAGATCAACTAAGGGACCACCACAGACTGAAGCTCCGGAGGTGGATAGTGACCTTGAAAGTTCCGATGGAGAAGAACACACTGTTGTATTTCTCGGACTGGCAAGTAGAGGGATGTACCATCCTCAGGAGAGTGAACTAAGTCCTGAGGCTCCAGAGTTCGTACCAAGGAGTACAGATGAAGTTCAATTCAGATCTGATGATCCAACACCGGCCCATGAAGAGACCGATCGACACTCTGGGGGAGCAGAATTACCAGACCGTGCTGAAACAAGCGACTCAGGAGAGGTACAGGAACTTACAGAGGCAGCTCCAAGAGCATCTGAGGAAGCACGGGAAATGAGTGCGGCGCAAGAAACTTCTGTGACCGAAGATCCCGTGGTCTCTGAGGAACAACCCACCAGGAGGATATTGACTTGAGAAGTGAGGAGGCCCGTGATTTTGACGTATGAAACACTTGGTGAACCGAGTAAAGTGCCAAGAACCGTCAATTGGAATCAGTTATCTCTGCCTACGGACAAGGTAAGCTCACTTGAGTGATATTCACCACCGAGAGGCAGTATGGAAGATGTTGCCTGGTGGAAAGATTTGTTTTCATGCTTTGATTTTCCTTAAAAGACTTTGTAGAACCAAAGAACTGTTTAACCCCTTAACCCCCGAGGGTGGCTTGCACGTTAATGACCAGGCCAATTTTTACAATTCTGACCACTGTCACTTTATGAGGTAATTACTCTGGAACGCTTCAACAGATCCCCCTGATTCTGAGATTGTTTTTTTGTGACATATTGTACTTCATGATTGTGGTAACATTTCTTCGATATCACTTGCGTTTATTTGTGAAAAAAACGGAAATTTGGCGAAAATGTTGAAAATTTTGCAATTTTCAAAATTTGAATTTTTATGCCCTTAAATCAGAGAGATATGTCACACAAAAGAGTTAATAAATAACATTTCCCACATGTCTACTTTACATCAGCACAATTTTGGAACCAAAATTTTTTTTTATTAGGGAGCTATAAGGGTTAAAAGTTGACCAGCGATTTCTCATTTTTCCAACAAAATTTACAAAACCATTTTTTTAGTTACCACATCACATTTGAAGTCACTTTGAGAGTTCTTTATGACAGAAAATACCCAAAAGTGACACCATTCTAAAAATTGCACCCCTCAAGGTGCTCAAAACCACATTCAAGAACTTTATTAACCCTTCAGGTGCTTCACAGAAATTTTTGGAATGTGGAAGAAAAAAATGAACATTTAACTTTTTTCACAAAAATGTTACTTTAGACCCAATTTTTTTTATTTTCATAGGGGTACCAAGAAAAAATGGACCCCAAAATTTGTTGTACAATTTCCCCTGGGCACGCAGATACCAAATATGTGTGGAAAAAACACTGTTTGGGCGCACGGCAGGGCTTGGAAGGGAAGGAGCGCCATTTGACTTTTTGATTGTAAAATTTGCTTGAATAATTAGCGGACACCATGTTGCATTTGGAGAGCCCCTGTGTGCCCAAACATTGGAGCTCCCCGACAAGTGACCCCATTTTGGAAACTAGACCCCCAAAGGCCCCTATCTAGATGCATAGTGAGCACTTGGAACCCCTAGGTGCTTCACAAATTGATTCGTAAAAATGAAAAAGTGTTTTTTTTTTCATTTTTACGAATCAATTTGTGAAGCACCTAGGGGTTCCAAGTGCTCACTATGCATCTAAATAGGTGCCTTGGGGGTTCTAGTTTCCAAAATGGGGTCACTTGTGGGGGAGCTCCAATGTTTGGGCACACAGGGACTCTCCAAATGGAACATGGTATCCGCTAACAAATTGAATGGAAATCGGCTCAAATTGTTAGCGGACACCATGTTGCGTTTGGAGAGCCCCTGTGTGCCCAAACATTGGAGCTCCCCCACAAGTGACCCCATTTTGGAAACTAGACTCCCCAAGGCACCTATCTAGATGCATAGTGAGAACTTGGAACCCCCAGGTGCTTCACAAATTTATTCGTAAAAATGAAAAAGTGAAAAAAAAAACACTTTTTCATTTTTATGAATCAATTTGTGAAGCACCTGGGGGTTCCAAGTGCTCACTATGCATCTAGATAGGTGCCTTGGGGGGTCTAGTTTCCAAAATGTGGTCACTTGTGGGGGAGCTCCAATGTTTGGGCACACAGGGACTCTCCAAATGCAACATGGTATCCGCTAACAAATTGTCGGCTCAAATTGTTAGCGGACACCATGTTGCGTTTGGAGAGCCTCTGTGTGCCCAAACATTGGAGCTCCCCCACAAGTGACCCCATTTTGGAAACTAGACCCCCCAAGGCACCTATCTAGATGCATAGTGAACACTTGGAACCCCCAGGTGCTTCACAAATTGATTCATAAAAATGAAAAAGTGAAAAAAAAAGCACTTTTTCATTTTTATGAATCAATTTGTGAAGCACCTGGGGGTTCCAAGTACTCACTATGCATCTAGATGGGTGCCTTGGGGGGTCTAGCTTCCAAAATGGGGTCACTTGTGGGGGAGCTCCAATGTTTGGGCACACAGGGACTCTCCAAATGCAACATGGTATCCGCTAACAAATTGTCGGCTCAAATTGTTAGCGGACACCATGTTGCGTTTGGAGAGCCTCTGTGTGCCCAAACATTGGAGCTCCCCCACAAATGACCCCATTTTGGAAACTAGACTCCCCAAGGCACCTATCTAGATGCATAGTGAGAACTTGGAACTCCCAGGTGCTTCACAAATTTATTCGTAAAAATGAAAAAGTGAAAAAAAAACACTTTTTCATTTTTATGAATCAATTTGTGAAGCACCTGGGGGTTCCAAGTGCTCACTATGCATCTAGATAGGTGCCTTGGGGGGTCTAGTTTCCAAAATGTGGTCACTTGTGGGGGAGCTCCAATGTTTGGGCACACAGGGACTCTCCAAATGCAACATGGTATCCGCTAACAAATTGTCGGCTCAAATTGTTAGCGGACACCATGTTGCGTTTGGAGAGCCTCTGTGTGCCCAAACATTGGAGCTCCCCCACAAGTGACCCCATTTTGGAAACTAGACCCCCCAAGGCACCTATCTAGATGCATAGTGAACACTTGGAACCCCCAGGTGCTTCACAAATTGATTCATAAAAATGAAAAAGTGAAAAAAAAAGCACTTTTTCATTTTTATGAATCAATTTGTGAAGCACCTGGGGGTTCCAAGTACTCACTATGCATCTAGATGGGTGCCTTGGGGGGTCTAGCTTCCAAAATGGGGTCACTTGTGGGGGAGCTCCAATGTTTGGGCACACAGGGACTCTCCAAATGCAACATGGTATCCGCTAACAAATTGTCGGCTCAAATTGTTAGCGGACACCATGTTGCGTTTGGAGAGCCTCTGTGTGCCCAAACATTGGAGCTCCCCCACAAGTGACCCCATTTTGGAAACTAGACCCCCAAGGCACCTATCTAGATGCATAGTGAGCACTTGGAGCTCCCAGGTGCTTCACAAATTGATTCATAAAAATGAAAAAGTGAAAAAAAAAAACACTTTTTCATTTTTATGAATCAATTTGTGAAGCACCTGGGGGTTCCAAGTGCTCACTATGCATCTAGATAGGTGCCTTGGGGGTCTAGTATCCAAAATGGGGTCAATTGTGGGGGAGCTCCAATGTTTGGGCACACCGGGACTCTCCAAACGCAACATGGCGTCCGCTAACAATTTGAGCTGATTTTCCATTCAATTTGTTAGCGGACGCCATGTCGCGTTTGGAGAGCCCGTGATGTGCCTAAACAGTGGAGCTCCCCCACAAGTGACCCCATTTTGGAAACTATACCCCTCAAGGATTTTATTAAGGTGTATAGTGAACATTTTGAACCCAGAGGTACGACACAGAATTTGATAACATTAGGTCATCATATTGAATAAGTTGTCATTAGTCTTGAGCGCAAGTGCTCGGTACTTGAGTTTGCATCGGGGACTCAGGTATGCACCATGTACTGCGTGTGCTTGAGTGACATGCTCGAGTCCCTGCCCCGCATGTTTCACGGTTATTATACACCCAAAAAAAAACATGCGGGGATCGCTCGTGCATGGCAGGCAATCCCCGTAAAGTTTTTTCGGCCACGAAGCATATGGGGCGGAGACTCGAGCATGTCACTCAAATACCCACGATACTCGATGCATACCCGAGCACCCGATGCAAACTCAAGTAGCGAGCACTTGCGCTCAACACTAGTCGCCATATCGTCATCTTTTTTTCTTACTTTTGAAAAAAATCCCAACCCAATCACAACCCTAACCCCAAACCCAGCCCTAACCCTAGCCCTAACCCTAGCCCAACCCTAGCCCAACCCTAACCCGAGAGTTTATTTTTGACGCCGTTCCTCGTGCGGTATAAGTGATTAGACGACTTTATTCTTCTGGTCGGTGTGATTACAGCAATACCAGAATCATATGTGGTTTTTATGACTGACAGCTGTCACACACTAAAAGACGCATTTTTTGTAAAATCTAGTTTTTGCATCGCCATATTTTGAGAGGTATAATTTTTCCAGATTTTGGCAGACAGTCATGTGATGGCTCGTTTTTTGCGGGATGAGTTTATGTTGTTATTGGTGCTATTTTCAGGCACGTGACATTTTTTGATCGCTTTCTATTCCGATTTTTTGGAGGCAGAATAAACAAAAACCAACAATTCAGGAATTGTTTTTTTTGTTTTTTTTTATTCTGTTCCGCGTGTGGTAAAATTGATAAGGTAGCTTTATTCTTCGGGTCAGTATGTTTACAGCGGTACCAGCGGTTTTTCTATGTTTTGCACTTTTACATAATAAAAGCAATTTTATAGAAAAAAATTATTTTTTAGCATAGCTTTATTCTGAGAGCTATTTTTATTTATAGTTGTCTTTTTGATTGCGTGTTATTCCAATTTTTGTTTGGCGGTATGGTGATAAAGCATTGTTTTTCGCTTCGTTTTTTTTTTTTTTTTTTACCCTGTTCACTGAAGGGGTTAACTAGTGGGACAGTTTTATAGGTCAGGTTGTTCCGTACGCGGCGATACCAAATATGTGTACTTTTATTGTTTTTTTTTTATAATATTTATTGATGGGTACATTATATTTTTATTTTTGGTGGATTATTATTATTTATTTTTTTTCATATTTTTGCAATTTTTTTTTTTTTTCTTTCTGAAAGTTTTTTTACGTTATTACTTTGTCCCACTATGGGACTTTCACTTTTTTTTCTCTGATCGCCTGCATGGCACAGGAATGCAGCACCATCCCTGTGCCATGCAGGCTGTCAGCGCTGGACAGGGAGAGGATTGTTTGGAGATGCACTGAGCATGTCCAAACAATCTTCCTGCTGTCTGGTGACCCGGATGTTGTCATGACGACATTGGGTCATCATGGCAACATCCGGGAAGCCGCGTCAGACAGCGCTGGAAGCCGGAAGAGGAGGTGAGTATCTGCGATCACCTCCCCTTGCCCCAGCAATGCTGCAATCGACTTCGATCGCAGCATCGCGGGGGTTAATGTGCTGGGAGCGGTGCAGGACCGCTCCCTGCACATAGTATCGGGTGTCAGCTGTGACAATCAGCTGACACCCGGCGGCGATCGCGCCCGCACAGCCTGTGTGCGCGCGCGATCGCCATGACGTACTAATACGGGTCTGGCTCTTAAGTCCCAGGGCACAGACGCGTATTAGTACGTCAAATGTTGTTAAGGGGTTAAGCATAGAGAGAGAGAGCTGATGGAAAACGTATGAAAAGCTCTAGCTGAAGAGATGCTGATTGTTTTAATTGTGTTAATTGTTTATTTCTTACAGGTATCCTACAAGAAAAAGGTCGTAAAATTAGGCTGTTATTAGTGACGGGCGAGCACTAAAATGCTCGGGTGCTCGATGCTCAGGTCGAGCACATTGGAATACTCGAGTGCTCGACCCGAGCAATGAGCCCAATATAAGTCTATGGGAAATTGGAGCATTTTTCAGGCGGCTCACCCCGGCGGTCAGCAGAGGGCCTAAAAATTGCCCAAATCAATGGGAACAGTGCTCAAATGACATGGGAAAAGCATGGGGAAGACCCCTGGAAGCATTTCTGACTCCCAGGTCACTGCTGTCAACAATGTTGTCTGAGGTATTACGCCACTTTTACAGACTCACAATAAAACATACAAAAACTAAACCAAAATGGATTTTCCTGGGAAATATGTTAAGGAACATCCTTTCCAGGGTAATGACTTGTATATAAAGCAAAATAAATATCCAAAAACAAAAATACTCCTCCACACCTTGGGCTATGTTCACACGTAGCGTTTTTGATGCTTTTTTGCGCTTTTGCATTGCTTTCAACCAAGACAAATGCATTCACCAGGAAATGTAATTTTAACATTTTACAACCTTATCTGGCCATGTGGTGTGTGAGATATCATCAGACACATCGTATTTCATTTATGAAGGAGGGACTCACTATTCTTTGAGAGCCATCAGCCAATGATGCTTTATTGATCCCATTACTAAAGAGAGGGTCTTCTATACTGTTATTGCGTATGCAGTAAGTGGCAGGGCTGCCCAAAATTTGGAAGCACCCCAATACTACTTTGAAAATTTGGACGCATCCCAATACCCCTTTGAAGAGACTTAGAGGCGGGCCTCCTGAAAACAATGTTCCCATTATTAGGAAGTAGGTCCCCCATTGTGTTTGCCTATGCAGTGAATGCAAGGGTTGTCAAAAATTGGGAGGCACTCCAATGCCCCTTGGAAGAGACATGGAGGTCAGAGGGCCTCCTGAAAACAATGTTCCCATTATTAGGAAGTGGGTCTCTCATTGTCTTTGAATATGCAGTGAATACAAGTGCTGCCAAAAATTGGAAGGCACTACAATGCCCCTTGGAAGAGATGAGGAGGAGGGCCTCATAAAAAATCTTCCCATTAGAAAGGAGCTGCTCTCCTATACTTGTAATGCCCATGCACTAAGTGTATGGGCTGACAAACATTTACCCCTGGGGGTATACATGAATATACTGTATACATTTTTTTTTACGGGCATCATAAACACCCTTTAAAAAAATTATGTGGGTGTTGCATCACGGACCATGGTCACCCTGGTGATATGTTGGTGAAGGATGAGGATGAGGAGAAGGATGAGGAGAAGGAGGAGGACAAGAGCAAATAGCCAAAATCAGGAAGCGTATACCCATGTGTGGGTGTGTAGAGATGCATGGGAATACACCTCCCAAAAAAGACACTGGATTTGAGTTTATGTTACGCTGCTATCATTCGGTGGTGTTGAGAAATCTGGCCCAATCCAGCCTTCGTTCATTTTAAAGAGTCAGCCTGTCAGCATTTTCAGTTGACAGGCGAAAGTGCTTATCAGTTATAATTCCACCAGCGGCACTAAAAACCAGCTCTGATAAAATGCTGGCGGCAGGGCAGGCCAGGACCTCCAAGGCATAGAGAGCCAGTTCATTCCACGTATCCAGCTTGGATACCCAATAATTATAAGGCACAGAGGAATCACGGAGGACGTTGGTATGGTCGGCAAGGTACTCCCTCAGCATTTTCCCAAACTTTGCACTCCTTGTGAGAGTACCCCGTGCCTCAGGGCCTGTGCGATGGGAGGGGCTGAGAACATTCTCCCAGAACTTTGACAGTGTTCCCCTGCCTCTGCTGGATTGAAGTTGTGTCTCTCTCGCCTGTACTCCTTGGTTGTCCAATGAATTGTGACCTCTGCCACCAGCGTTTTCAGATGGGAATTTTTTTAATAGTTCCACAACAAGTGCCTTCTGGTACTGCCCCATTTTTGTAGACCTGTCCGCCTCAGGAATAAGAGCTATAAAGTTCTCCTTGTAGCGTGGGTCTAGAAGTGTCACGAACCAGTAATGACTGTCACCCAAAATTTGGAGAACATGAGGGTCATGGGAAAGGCAGCGCAACATAAACTCAGCCATGGTTGCCAGACTGCTAACAGGCAAGATTTCCATGTCCTCACCAAGAGGATGACTGACCATGCTCTCCTCCTCCTCTTCTCTGTCCTCTGGCCATCCACGCTGAAGAGACGGTATGACAGTTGTGCAGGTAGTACCGTCTATAGTGCATGAAACTAGCTCCTGTTCTTCCTCCTCCTCCTCTTCTTCCTCATTGTCACCCAATCCACGTTGGGATGAGATGAGGCTGGGCTGTGTGTAATCACCCTGTATCGTTCCTTGCTCCATCTCAACGTGCTCCGCTTGCAATGCATCCTCTTTGATTGTGAACAGAGAGCGTTTCAGAAGACAGAGAAGCGGGATGTTGATGCTAATTATGGCATCATCGCCGCTCACCATCTTGGTGGAATCCTCAAAGTTTTGGAGGATGGTACATATGTCTGACATCTATGTCCACTCCTGAGGTCTTATGTGTGGAGTCTGAACAGAATTACCGACGGCCTTGTTGTTGCTGGTACTCAACAACTGCCCTCTTCTGCTCACAAATCCTTCCCAACATCTGCAGTATAGAGTTACTAGGCATGGGGACATCACACACCAGTCTGTGAGCCAGAAGCTGCAAATGCTGCTGAAACACGGCAAGGGCAGCGGAAGCTGTAGCTGACTTTCTAAAATGGGCACACACGCGGCATACTTTGACAAGCAGATCCGGCAGATTCGGGTAGGTTTTGAGAAACTGCTGAACCACGAGGTTAAGCACATGGGCCAGGCATGGTACATGTTTGATCTCGCCTCGCTTCAGAGCCTCCATCAGGTTCCGGCCATTGTCACACATGACTGTGCCTGGCTGTAGGGTCAGCGGTGTCAGCCACAGATCTGCCTGCTCTTTCAGAGCTGTCTACAACTCTTCAGCATTTTGCGGTTTGTCACCTAAGCATATTAGCTTCAGCACAGCCTGCTGCCGCTTGGCCGAGGCAGAGCTGCAGTGCTTCCAGCTTGTGACTGATGTGGTCATTTCGGAGATGAAGGCTGAAGATGAAGAGGAGGCTGAGGAGGATGAGGTGCAGAAGCTGCAGACTGTGGGGGCAACCCTGATTGACCTAGGGCCCGCAATCCTTGGCATCGGGAGGACGTGTTCCGTCCCAAGGTCTGACTGGGTCCCGGCTTCCATTTGTTCCACATGCTTCCACATGTTGACCCAGTGTGCCGTCAGTGAGATGTACTGTATCTGCTCACAAGCACTTGTCCACGTGTTCGTGGTTAGGTGGACTTTCCCGGTAACTGCGTTGTTGAGGGTACAGCTAATGTTTTGGGACACGTGCTTGTGTAATGCGGGGACGGCACACCGGGAGAAATAGTGGTGGCTGGGGACCGAGTACCGAGGGACGGCCGACGCCATCTGGTTGCGGAATGCTTCCGTGTCCACGAGCCTAAAAGGCAACATTTCGAGCGCAAGTAGTCGCGAAATATGGGAACTTAGTAGTGTGGCCTGTGGGGCGTTGGCGGCATATTTGCACTTGGGTTCCAAGGACTGGGGTATGGACAACTGAACGCTGTGCTGGGACAAGGACATGGACGTGCTTCCTGATGCTGCTAGTTGAGAGTGTGCAACGACAGGTGCAGGGCAGGAGGCATCTTTGCATGCACCATGTACAGGGGATTGGCTTGCATGCACAACAGCTGAAGAAGCAGTGGTGCCACCCGCAGACACTGTTCCTGGACCTTGGGGTTTGGCCCACAAAGTCGGGTGCTTTGCTGCCATGTGCCTGATCATGCTGGTGGTGGTCAGGTTGGTCATTTTGCCACCCCTGCTGATGCTGGCCTGGCAGGTAGTGCAAATAGCCTTTTTGAGGTTATCGGCAGAGTCTTTAAAAAATAACCAGATTCGGGAAGACCTAACAGTTGTACTGGCAACTTCCTTCATGTTGGCGTTATAAGGAACACTTTCCCACCTTGTGTCTGCGGCCACCACGCTGCTTCTTCCTGCCTGTTGTGGTGCTACGCCTCCCTCCCCCTGCGTGCTACTGTCCTCGCTCTGTATGTCCTCCTGCCAGGTTGGGTCAGTTATTATATCATCCACCACCTCGTCTTCCACTTCTGCACCCTGGTCCTCCTCCTGACTTTCTCATCATTGTCCACCTCTTGTGACACTTTCCCACCATCGCCTTCATGTGACCATTGCTGCTCAAATATTTGGTCATCGTTATATGCGATCTTCTCTTGCCCCGCTTCAAGTGGACCAGGCTAGAGGCCTGAATCTATAAATGGAAAAGTGAACAGCTCTTCGGAGTGTCCAAGTGTGGGATCAGTTGTCTCCGGGCACTCGGCATGGTGGGAGGAAGGAGGATCAGGGTGAGGAATATGCGGTCCAGACTCACGGCTACTGAGACTTGACCATGTGGAAGATAGGGTGGTGGTGGTGGTGGCTAAGTGATTGTAAGCATTATCTGCTATCCAACCAATAACCTTTTCACACTGCTCTGTGCTCAATAGTGGTGTGCTGCGGTCCCCTAGGAATTGGGACAGGAAAGTCAGGCGAGAAGATGTGGGTGTTTGCTGTGGCACAATTTCAGCTTGCCCACGGCCTCGGCCTCTGCATGCACCATCACCATCACGTCCAGTTCCCCGTCCCTTGCCACATGGCTTGCCAATTTTAAATGGAGGACAATATCTTCCACGCTCACTGCAAATGGCTGAATTTGGAGCGAACTTATATGTGATCCATGTGACGGAGAAAACAGTTTTAAACACCTGGCCTGTAGGTAACTATTTTGAACAGCAAACTGGTGTCAATAGTTTCACTGACACACTGAAACTAATTTTTAATGGAGGCCAGAAATTGAAGTATTTTCTGAAAACATATATGTGATCCGTGTGACGGAGAAAACACAGTTTTAAATACCTGGCCTGTAGGTAACTATTTTGAACAGCAAACTGGTATCAATAGCTTCACTGACAAACTGAAACAAATTTTTAATGGAGGCCAGAAAATGTCAGTATTTTCTGAAAATGTATATGTGATCCATGTGACGGAGAAAACACAGTTTTAGATACCTGGCCTGTAGGTACCTATTTTAAACAGCAAACTGGTGTCAATAGCTTCACTGACACACTGAAACAAAATTTCAATGGAGGCCAGAAATGGCAATATTTTCAGCGCAATTATATGCGATCTGTGTGACGGACAAACCACAGTTTTAAATAGCTGGATTTTTAGCGCTGTAATATGGAAAAGACCTAGCTGCATTCTGCAGTGCCAACAAGCAAATGGCGCAGAAAAACTTTGTTATCTGGATTGCTTTTTAAGCAAATAATGAGGATTAAGATCTAAAAAAAAGTATTCCTGGTCCCTGAGACCTGGGCCTATGTCTAGAAATATCTAACAGCAGCAGCAGCAGACAAAACTGGAATGGAGCCTCTTGTGCTTTATGCACTGCAGTCTGCTATATACACTGCCTGCATATATACACTGCCTGCCTGATATATCTCTGCAGATGGATTAATCCTCAGAAGGACAGTTTGTTGAGATGGATATATGTCTCTAATATAGCTTGGTATACCTACACTAACTAGAAACAAGCAAATCTCTCCCTAGCTCAGCAGCACCTCTCTCTACACTGTCTGATTCTGGAGTGACTGTGATGAGCACAGCGACGCCAGGTCTAATATAGACTTGATGACGCTGTGCGGCCAGCCTATCACTGTAATGCCACATCAAACATAGCTGCAGCATTACAGTGAGTGGCAGGCAATCCCTGCATGTTCATTGGTCTCTAAAGAGCGCCAAACATGCAGGGAGGGGGCCCGAGCTCCCGCCGAGCAACCCCGGAAATACTCGGCGAGCACCGAGCAGTAGCAAGCATGCTCGCTCATCACTAATGCTGACTACTGGGTTGCCACTCTGTTAGATATAAGAGTCAATTTTGCCAGATGCTTCCTGCCCTTATGGATTCGCTTATGTTGGAGTATCGAAACAAGCTTTTAAGCAACCTTAATAGAGGTTTTCCCCAAGATAACAGTGAGGCACTCAGTGTGCATCGCAGCTATAGTCTTTTAACCTCCGGCGCGTCAGTTCATCATCGCCAAATCATTAGCAGCAGTGTAAGTGGCAGAAGCAATTTCTGGGAGTCATTTCACACATTTTTTGCACCAGCTCGTGCACCAGCACAACAGAGTACAAGTCTGACATGTGGTGAACGACTGGAGAGGATGGTGCAGGAGTATGTAGAGTTCAGTATCCATACCATCAGGGAGGGTATGGACCCTTTTACATTTTGGTCTTCAAAAATGGATGAATGGCCTGAGCTTGCCTCTCACACCTTGGAGGTTTTATCATGCCCGGCAGCCAGAGTTCTCTCTGAACGTGTCTTCAGCGCTGCTGGTAGTGTCTTGACGGATAAGCGCACCCATCTGTCCCCTGAAAGTGTAGACCACCTAACTACCATCAAGATGAACAAGTCATGGATCTCCAAGGACTTTTGCACCCCAATTGCAGACTGTACAGAGTAGGCGATGCTGTCGTTTTAAGTGTTGTGCATTGATCTCTTGAAATTGCAGTCTGTGTTATGGCTTCTGTGCCTGCTCTTGCTGCTGCTGTTGCAGGTTTTAGGCCCTAATTTTGGGAAATGTGGAGAATTCTGATTGTGTCTCCATCCATTGGGTTGGCTGTAGTGGGACAGGTTTGGCTCTGCGTTAAACTACTTATAGTCTGATGACATTGATGCCACTTTGGTGGTGTTAGGCCCTCATTTAGGGCAATGTGAACACTCCTGGTTAGGTCTCCATCTCCTGGGTTGGCTGTACTGGAACAGGTGTGGGTCTTATATACTCTATTTCTACTGTAGTGAAATTGATTCGACATTGTTAGTGTCTGCCACTAATTTTTTGAAATGTGGAGAATCGTGATTCGGTCTCCATCTATTGGGTTGACTGTAGAGGAACTGGTTTTGGCCTCCTTTGCAATACTTATACTCTAGTGAAATTGATGCCACTTCGGTAGTGTTTGTTAGGTCCTCATTTAGGGCAATGTGAACACTCCTGGTTAAGTCTCCATCTCTTGGGTTGCCTGTACTGGAAGAGATGTGGGTATCATTTACACTATTTCTACTGTAGTGAAATTGATTACACTTTGCTGGCGTCTGCCGCTAATTTTTGGAAATGTGGGGAATCCTGAATGGGTCTCCATCCATTGGGTTGACTGTAGTGGAAGAGGTTTTGGTCTTCATGCATTTCTATAGTTATACTGTAGTAAAATTGAGCATTTGGTGCAGATATTATTCTCCCCAAATGGGTACACAAACATGATAAACTCTAAATTGATTTTCAATAAACAACCATCAGTTGCCCCATCAAACACCTCTGCTGCTTCTTCTTCCTCCTCTGTTACCGTGCCAAGTTGTGTCACGCAGGTGTCCTACAGAACCAGCTATATACCAGCTGCAGTTAGGCTGAGTGACAGCCCGTCAGCTGTAAGTGAAGCGGACATGCCTGCTGTGTTAATTTCTCTGAGCACACCACACGTTTCTCAATCCACCGTAACATCTCCGCCTGTAACTCACTCACGCTCTATCGGTTTGTTCGTTTCACCATACTCTGCCCTCTCTCAGCACTGCAGCCAGCCCTCAATCCCGCTGTTGTGGTCACGTAAAAGATTGTTTCATCCTACACATGACAAAGCTAAGAGGTTGAACTCCACCATCTCCAATCTGTTGGCCACGGAAATGGTGGTCTTAGGCCCTATTTTTTTTTAATGTAAACACTTCCGATTGAGTCTACATCTCTTGGGTTGGCTGCAGTGGGACAGGTGTAGTGAGCTGGCCGGCTCTGGCTGTTCTGTGATAATTGATATAGAGCCTGTTACAGAAGTGATTACACAGGATGATGTTGCCACCTTGTGGCCAGAGGTTGCACCTGCGCAGGGTGTGATGACAGAGAAAAAGACTGAGCCTCCTGTGTCCCGCCCTAGAGAGTCACGTGACCAAAGTGGGAAGCAGGAAAAAGCGCGCGAAGAGTCTGCTGTGGGCTGTGAAAAGAGCCAGGACGGTGTGCAGGCCCTCGTGTGTGGCGCAGGAGAGACTCTCAATGTGATTTCTTCTATCTAACACCATATCCTCGGAGCCTTCCCCAGCTTCTGCACTGCTGAAGGATTCAGCTGTTACACTCCCTGCTACTGGAGTGTGGACTACATAAGGGGACCCACCAGAGCTTCTATCCGGATCAGAGAGACTGTAAGCGGGACCTCTGGCGAGAGGCCGAAGTATCCCTTCCTTTCTTTCCGCAAATTCTGCTGTTCCTGTTTTTTTTTCGGCTGGGACGCCCTCCTGTAAAGACAGACAGGCCTGCGACGGGGGACACATCCTTCTGGAGTAAAGGACTGGTAACGTGTGAGTAGGGACAGTGAGGGTCAGCTTATCAGTACACGTTATTACTGTGCATATTTACGGTTGTCATTTATTGTTTTTCTTTGCTGTGTTAAAAATGTATACGAGTAAAGATACGGTTATCAAGATAGAGTCTGTGTGTGGGGTTCTTGCTGGGCCAGATCATAGATACCAATGCGCGGCCTTGCCCGCGGTCACTTCATCTGGCATAGTCGGCAGGATCTGTGACCAACAGGATTCCCACCCAGGCCATGTGTACAGTCAGAAAGCCCCGCCGGTGTCTATTGTGAATCAGGTCAGGAAATTTGGCGGACGAAACTACCCTGTATCAGAGTGTGCGGAACAAGTCCAGATACTGGGGGAAATGTATAATATTGACCCTAAGACCTTGGCAGAAATGGCGGTACTGACGCTAGAGGGGGAGGCATGGACGACAGTCAGACTGGAGACGGGCCAGCGTACAGTAGATGATTTGGTGCGGGTGCTGGAGAACACCTATGGGCCGACCACATACCAGGGAACACTGCGACACATGTTCTTTAGACGGACGCAGCTTGAATGGGAGGATATTCCCCAATATGCGAACGCCCTTCAGGTACTCCTTGAACAAACCTGTGGAAAAGGGGAGCAACTAGCTGTTATGGCTTCTCGTGACCTGGTACTGAGAGACCAATTTGTAATAGGACTGAGAGACCAGTATCTTAACCGCACGTTACAGGACTTGATCCGGATGATGCCGGCTCTTACTTTTGCTGAAGTCAAACAGGAAGCCATAGAACGTTCAAGGGGACCCGTCATGGATGTGGGGATTCAAGGTGCTGCGTGCAGATCCATATCTGACATTAAAAATCCGAACAGTGACACGGAAGACCTGAAACAGATGGTAGCAGACTTACAGAGACAGATATTACAGTTAACATTAGACCGACAGGGAGACCAGCGAAGACAGCCTAGTCGTCCCGTGAGACAGTGTTGGTCATGCGGTGACCCTCGCCATAGGGCAAATCGTTGTCCTCAACACTTCCCTCCGCAACAACCTCCGTCGCACGAACAAACCCTCAGTCACCCCAGCGAAGGGAATTTCGATCAGACCAGCGAATGGAACCCCAGCCATATTCACAAGCAGAGCTACCACGCCGGGCCTCACCACAATGGCCGCCGTTAAACTAGACACCCCTGCAGCTGAGGCTCGCGCAGCAGGGGAGGCCAAGGAGAGGGGTGTGGAAAGACAGAGCCGATGGCGGAGTGCTCTTGCCGCGAATAGCCCGACACTTGAAGTTGTCCTGGAAGGAATTGCCGTACAGGGACTGATGGACACCGGGTCACAAGTGACCACGATCTCTGAACAGTTTTACGAAAATTACCTCAAACCAAGAACTGCTCGTGACCCAGACACCGCCATTAATATTATTGCGGCTAATAATCTACCCATTCCAGTGACCGGAGTTGCTTGGATGGACACAAAGGCCTGCGGACAGGACTTAGGGAAACGAGGGATCGTCATCGTCAAGGAAGGTTTCGGCTCCGAGACCCCAGTGATAGTGGGAATGAACATCTTGAAAGACCTGGATCTTATGCTGTTGACAAGAAAAGGACACAAATACTGGCAGAAAGTCACCAAACATAAGCCGACTCGACTGGCGTTCCAGCGCGTAATCCGGACCGTTGGACTTCAACAGATGGCAGAGGAACAACTACCCCTAGCCGCCATTACGGTGCCACGCCGTACCCGGATTACTTTGCCCGCTGAAAAGGAGACAGTCATTTCCTTACCCCTTAACACCCACCGACAACTTGAGGGGGTTGAAGTGTTGATCGAGCCGAGGACCCCAAGTGGGGGTAAGCTAAACCCACTAGTTGCTCGCACTCTAGCCGTCGTGAGGAACGGGAGAGTCCCTGTCAGGCTAAACAACACCGCAGACGCAGGCCTAGCCCTTGAAGCCGGCACTCAACTTGCCCGGGTATATGCTCTACACACGGAAGTGAATCCCATTGGGCCCCTAGAATTCACCCTGTCTACAGAAGGCGACTGGACGGTAACCGTCTCAGCCATAAACGCTCAAGTAGACGATGAAGACATTGGGCGAAAACTACGGGAAAAAGTGCAGCTAGACACGTCTCAGTACACCAAACAAGAAGTGTCTCAAGTGGAGGAACTCCTGCGGGAACACCAAGACTCCTTTGCAAAGCATGACACAGACTTTGGGTGTACCACCTGTATCCAGCACGAGATACCCACGGGCGATACCCCCCTATCCGCGAGAGGTACCGGCAGATACCACCTCAGCAATACCAGGAGGTGAAAAGCCAGTTAGAATCTATGCTACACGCCGGAGTGGTACGTGAAAGCCAGAGCCCGTGGGCTGCACCAGTGGTGATAGTCAAAAAGAAAGATGGTTCCCTAAGGTTTTGCGTGGACTACCGTAGGCTGAACGCTTGCACTATCCGGGACTCATATCCACTTCCTCGGATCGAAGAGTCACTGACCGCCCTGAAGAAGGCCAAATATTTTTCGTCCCTAGACCTGGCCAGTGGATATTGGCAGGTTCCAATGAGTGAGAAGGACAGGGAAAAGACCGCCTTCATCCTTCCCATGGGCCTGTATGAGTTCGACCGGATGCAGTTCGGCTTGAATAACGCACCGGGGACCTTTCAGAGACTAATGGAACGCTGTCTGGGGGACTTCAACTTTGAGTTTACGCTGATATACCTTGACGACATCGTGGTATACTCCGCTACCTTTGAAGATCATCTTCTCAAGCTTGGCCAAGTGTTCCAGCGCTTGAGGCGACACGGCTTGAAGTTGAAGCCCAGCAAGTGCCATCTGTTCCAGCAGGAAATCGACTACTTGGGTCACCGGATCTCGGCCGAAGGCATCCAGCCCTCTCCGGAGAAGATAGCAGCCGTTCAAGAGTGGCCGCAGCCAACTACCGTCAAAGAAGTCCGGGCTTTTCTAGGGCTAGCAGGCTACTACCGTCGGTTTGTCCAGGACTTTGCTTGGCTTGCTGAACCACTGCATGAGGTTCTCCGAGGAACCGCGAACAGCCCCAGAGGACGACGCATCAGTTGGGGGCCTGACCGAGAAAAATCCTTTCAGGCACTTAAGGCTGCTGTAACATCACCCCCTGTTCTGGCATATGCAGACTACACATTACCGTTTCAGTTGCACACCGACGCCAGCCTTCAAGGTCTAGGGGCGGTCCTCTCTCAAGTTCAAGATAATAAAGAACGCGTGATAGCCTATGCAAGTAGGTCTCTCCGTGACACCGAAAAGAATCCCGTCAACTACAGCTCCTTCCGCTTGGAACTCTTGGCTCTGACTTGGGCTATGACGGAGAAATTTGCCGGCTATCTGACAGGAGCGGAGGTGCTGGTCATGACGGAAAACAATCCTCTTGCCCACCTAGAGAATGCCAAACTAGGGGCAATGGAACAGCGCTGGATGGCCAGGCTCTCTAGATTCCAGTACAAAATTAAATACAGAGCGGGGAACGAGAATCAGAATGCTGACAGCCTGTCTAGAGTGACATCATCCCCGCCAGTGGGGGACCTGGATGAAGAGTTGGAGGAAGATGAGATGCCTGACTTTGCCCGGCTCGCAAAGCAAATAGAAGATAGCCGCCAGTATGCGGTAGGAGGGATTGAAGCCGCAGTGGGATCTCCCCTGTCCCAGCAAGAATGGGCCAAGCTTCAAGATCGAGATCCCGAGCACATCTTACTGAAACAGTATGTGAATAAACAAGAGAAACCGCCCTCCGAAGTGAGAGCCCGACTATCGACCGGAGCCTTGGCTCTGCTTGCCCAGTGGGATCGGTTGATCATGAAAGATGGAGTCCTGTGTCGCAGGGCCCTTTTATCCCATATGCTGGAGGAGTGTTTGCAGATTGTCGTCCCGGTGCAGTTGGCCCATGAGATGGTGGGCGAAGCTCACAAGAGGAACGGCCACTTCGGCATAGACAAGACCCTCCGGTGGACCCAGCAGTTCATTTTTTGTCCGGGGCTCCGTAAGTTGGTTGAAAACGTCTGTCAAGCATGCCGTACCTGTGAATTCCACAAGTCCGCGGAGCAGCGTGCCCCCGTCCAGACAATTAAGACGTCGAGGCCCCTCGAGCTGTTGATGGTGGACTATCTGTTGATTGGAACGGCGAATAGTGGCTACCAGTACTGTCTGGTGATGGTGGACCACTTCACGAAATTCGCTGTCGCTGTTGCTACCAAGGATCAGACTGCTGAATCAGCTGCACAGGCTATCTGTCAGCAATTCGTTCGGGTCTACGGGTGTCCGGAGTGGCTACACTCTGATCAGGGGGCTTTTTTCGAAGGGCGAGTCATTGAAGAACTCCAACGGATGTATGGAATCAAGAAGTCCAGGACCACCCCTTACCATCCACAAGGGAATTGCGCATGTGAACGCTTTAACCGGGCCCTCTTACAACTGATCCGGACTTTGGCTGAAGACAAAAAGCCCGACTGGCCTCGATTCCTCCCGGAACTGCTGTGGGCCTATAATAATCAGGTCCATTCCGTCACCGGATACACCCCATACACCCTTCTCTTTGGCCGTCCAGGCAAAGACATCCATGAGTTGCAACTGTCTAGCTCCGAAGAAGATACCTGTGGTACCGATCGTTCCTGGCTACAAACACACCGCCAGAGAATGGAGACTGTCTACCGGCTAGTAGGCCGACAAATTCAGGATCAAGTGCACGCTGACCCACTTCCGGTACAAGAAGACCCACTGAATGTAGGTCAACTGGTCCTAGTCCGAATAAAGAAGCCGCAAGGGAAACTCCGGCCCAAGTGGGAGACCGAAGTCTATCGAGTAATTGGACAGCCGTACCCCGGTGGCCCCGTCTATCGAGTGCAGGGCGAAGACAGCGGCAGCATCCGAACCTTGCACCGTAATATGTTGCGCCCCTGCCGTTCCCAGCCTGACTCCCCTACTGTGATACCTAGAGAGATGGATATCACTAATACTGTCGGAGACACTGACCCCGGGGATGTAGAGACTGAATGCATGCCTACCCCTGTCCGTCCGACTGACGCACTTGAACCGATTACCTCCTCTACTGACAGGTCGACTGGGAAAGAGAGTGGGGTGACTGATAGGAGAGAGGGGATCCAACCCGTTAGGCGGACAACGAGGACCACTGCAGGGGTACCTCCAGGACAGTCCTACAGAGACCAATATGTGTGGCCCTCTTCCCAGCCGCCCCCTGTCACATCCACAGCAATCACCGCCCTGGAGCCAGTCGTTGGCAGGGACTGCCAACCTTTGAGCGGGGGGGTGTGTAGTGAGCTGGCCGGCTCTGGCTGTTCTGTGAAAATTGATATAGAGCCTGTTACAGAAATGATTACACAGGATGATGTTGCCACCTTGTGGCCATAGGTTGCACCTGCGCAGGGTGTGATGACAGAGAAAAAGACTGAGCCTCCTGTGTCCCGCCCTAGAGAGTCACGTGACCAAAGTGGGAAGCAGGAAAAAGCGCGCGAAGAGTCTGCTGTGGGTTGTGAAAAGAGCCAGGACGGTGTGCAGGCCCTCGTGTGTGGCGCAGGAGAGACTCTCAACGTGATTTCTTCTATCTAACACCATATCCTCGGAGCCTTCCCCAGCTTCTGCACTGCTGAAGGATTCAGCTGTTACACTCCCTGCTACTGGAGTGTGGACTACATAAGGGGACCCACCAGAGCTTCTATCCGGATCAGAGAGACTGTAAGAGGGACCTCTGGCGAGAGGCCGAAGTATCCCTTCCTTTCTTTCCGCAAATTCTGCTGTTCCTGTTTTTTTTTCGGCTGGGACGCCCTCCTGCAAAGACAGACAGGCCTGCGACGGGGGACACATCCTTCTGGAGTAAAGGACTGGTAACGTGTGAGTAGGGACAGTGAGGGTCAGCTTATCAGTACACGTTATTACTGTGCATATTTACGGTTGTCATTTATTGTTTTTCTTTGCTGTGTTAAAAATGTATACGAGTAAAGATACGGTTATCAAGATAGAGTCTGTGTGTGGGGATCTTGCTGGGCCAGATCATAGATACCAATGTGCGGCCTTGCCCGCGGTCACTTCACAGGTATGGGTCTGCGTTAAACTACTTGTAGTCTGATGACATTGATGCCACTTTGGTGGTGTTAGGCCCTCATTTAGGGCAATGTGAACACTTCTGGTTAGGTCTCCATCTCTTGGGTTGGCTGTACTGGAACAGGTGTGGGTCTTATTTACACTATTTCTACAGTAGTGAAATTGATGCCACTTTGCTGGCAGCTGCCACTAATTTTTTTAAATGTGAGGAATCCTGATTGGGTCTCCATCTATTGGGTTGGCTGTAGTGGAACCTTCCTGTTCTTCAGTCTAAGTTGTGTAAGGTAGCGTACCAGTCCTTTCTACACTCCTGATACAGACTCTGCCTGCTGCACTCCTGATACAGACTCTGCCTGCTGCACTCCTGATACAGACTCTGCCTGCTGCACTCCTGATACTGACTCTGCCTGCTGCACTCCTGATACAGACTCTGCCTGCTGCACTCCTGATACAGACTCTGCCTGCAGCACAATTGATACAGACTCTGCCTGCTGCACTCCTGATACAGACTCTGCCTGCTGCACTCCTGATACAGACTCTGCCTGCTGCACAACTGATACAGACTCTGCCTGCTGCACTCCTGATACAGACGCTGCCTGCTGCACTCCTGACACAGACACTGCCTGCTGCACAACTGATACAGACTCTGCCTGCTGCACTCCTGATACAGACTCTGCCTGCTGCACAACTGATACAGACTCTGCCTGCTGCACTCCTGATACAGACTCTGCCTGCTGCACAACTGATACAGACTCTGCCTGCTGCACTCCTGATACAGACGCTGCCTGCTGCACTCCTGACACAGACACTGCCTGCTGCACAACTGATACAGACTCTGCCTGCTGCACTCCTGATACAGACTCTGCCTGCTGCACAACTGATACAGACTCTGCCTGCTGCACTCCTGATACAGACTCTGCCTGCTGCACTCCTGATACAGACTCTGCCTGCTGCACAACTGATACAGACTCTACCTGCTGCACAACTGATACAGACTCTGCCTGCTGCACTCCTGATACAGACTCTGCCAGCTTCCAGTACCAGAAATATCAGGATGTCTGAGGAAGGCCTTAGGAAGGTGCTCGGCCACTTTACTGAAAGTACAGCTCTTGGGAGAAAATGAACTTTATTCCCCCCGGAAGCTGCTGGCTTTCAGTTATCAGTCACAGCATTGTGAGTAGCACCTGTAAGTATGCTCCAGCACTTTGACTTACAGCTTGTATTGCATTGATGCTCTACAAAGCCGGCTGTCAGTCAAAGTGTCAGGGCGTACTTACAGCCGCCAATCACAATGTACTGAGCACTGACTGTCCCTGCATCGGCACACCTGTATGACTGAAAGCCGGTCATTTATTAGGTACTAATCTGCAGATTAACCTGAAGGTTAATAGCATTATTCAACCTGACAGGGTCCTTTTTAAGATGAGTGCTTCTTTTATTATTTAAACATTTTTATCTCTCTCTTTAAGCCCAATGTTTTAAAATCCTGGACAATTTCAGTGATTTTTTTTTTCAACTTCTTGTACATTCAGAGTCTGGATTTGCAGTTCATTGACTGATTGGGAGCCAATATACTGTAAATAGTAAGTTTGAGTCTAAGACCATGGTCCCAATATCAGTATTTGGTCAGTATACGTTCAGTATTTTTTCTCAGGAGTGGGAGCCAAAACCAGGAGTGGGTGATAAATGCAGAATTGGTGACTTGTTTCTATTATACCTTTTCTCTGCTTGTTCCTCACTTTGTTTTGGATCCCACTCCTGAGAAAAAATACTGACTGAATACTGATAGTGGGGCCATGGCCTTATATTCAGTCTACAAGGTAAAAATGAAGAATATTTAATTTTCAAATCTGACAATATGTAACTATGAAATTATCTTTTATGAAGGTAAATTTTATTGTGTATTAATTATGAGGATTTAGCTCACTGGTTAGAGCGACAGAGACACAGACAGAATTATGTCCAAAGTTCAACTCCTTTCTGGCTTTTATTAACGTAAATTTAGTAAATCAGTTTTAAGATTCAAAACAAAATGTATCAAAATCCTGCTCATCTGAGCACCTACTAAACAACATGTCTTCCCTGTCTATCCTGCACAGTAAGTGCTCACTGACATGACCATCGATTGGGCCAATTGTTCAAATGATACTCAGCTCAAACTCTGTCAGAGTACAGGTGCAGAGGAGATGGAGAAAGTAATTTCTCCATCTCCTCCATTGCCAGCATCTGTGGTAATCGGACTATACTTGGATGGCATCTGAGTGCAGTCAGATGTTTCGCACGCACCAATAGACTTGTATGACTGTGTGTGATCTGATTCTCATATACACTTGCAGCGAAAATAATAGCAGATCTTCACTGCCCCATAGTATAACATTGGGCCGAATGCTATCCGATAAAACATTGTGTGGCACCCCAGGGGTCCGGTTGCCACAGTGGCATTGCCTCCCTCACAAGAGGTGATGCCATGCCTGGAAGCAAGCAGGGGTCTCCTAGTCAGGTATACTAGCATACAACACTTTCCTGGCTCCAGACCAGCAAGGGGAGCTCGTCCCCTTAGCAACTGGAATCTGGAGGCGGGGTTGATTAGAGTTAGTGAGAGGGGTTGAAGAGAGGACAGCGATGAGGAAAGACCTGGGGAGTGGAGCTGCACGGCAGCTCACCCCAGAGAGGAGCGTAGAAGAACAGGACACCGGAGTCCGAGGTTGTGGGGCACTGAAGGCCCAGCAGCAGAATCCGGAAGGCAGGAGACTGCAGGTCTCCTGGCCCCATCAGATGCCCAGAGGCTCAACAGCACATAGGGCCCAGCACCACCACGTGGGAGCGACACTCCAAGAAGGCCCGAGCTGCCTACCATACGGGTGAGCACAAAGACATTTTACTCAGGGACGAGGGCCACAGCATAGCTACAAGCAGCAGGGCCAAAGAGATTAGTGCAAAGGGAAGGCCTCCAACTTCACCTGGCGAGGTGGATTCCCAACTTGCTTCCAGGCCGCCCAGACCTCTACTACCAGCTAGTACCCGTGCCCCAGTCTGCCTAACCACCGCAAGTAAAGATAAGAGGAAACCGCCATTAAGTTGTGGACTGATTATTAACTGCGCCATCCCCTGCACTACACTGCACAGCGACATCTATAACATCACCATTTCCTGCCCTGGAGCTAAGCTCTGCCTGTGGAGAGCTGAACCAACTCTGTTGCCGTGTTATACAGCAGTATGAGTGAGCCCTAAACAATAGCTACCTGTAGTTTACATGTAGCTTGAGGGCAGCCGCACTGCCCTGTCTAGAGAGAGAGAGATCATGCTGTGTCTAGAGATAGCCATCTATGACTTTTCCAACCACTGCCTTATAGAGCCGGGACGAGGGGAAGGCAGGGTAGGCACATAAGAGGAGCTGGCTTTGGCGACATAAGAGGGGCTGGCTGTAGGGACATTACAAGAGGGACTGTGGGGGACATCATATTATAGGGGAGTCTGTGGTGGACATTATACCTGGGCTGTGGGGACATCATACTATATACAATATTTAGAGGGCATCATATTGTATAGGGGGCTGTGGGGGAGATTATACTGGGGGCTGTAGAGGGCATCATACTGTATAGGGGCATTATGCTACATAGGGGGCTGTGGGGGACATCATAATGTATAGGGAATTGTGGGGGACATTATACTTAAGGCTCTGGAGATGTCATACTGTAAAGGGGGCTCTCATGACAATACTGTTTTGAAAGCTGTGGTGACCATACTGTGTAGGGGGCTGTTGAAAACATCATACTGTGTAGGGGCTGTGGTGACCATATTTTATAAGGGGCTGTGGTAGACATCATACTGTATATTGTGCTGTGGTGGACATGATACTACATGGCGGCTGTGCTGTACATAATAATGTATATTAAGGGGCTGTTCTGAATATTATACTATTAGGGCTGCTGTGGTGACCAAGGGGGTACAGAATGGATATGGAGAGGGGCCAGCGTGAAATGGAGTCACAGTGTGGAGAGTGGTTAGCATGACGGGGGGACACTGTGGAGATATAGAGAGTGTAAGGGAAAACAGTGGAGACGGGACAACCATGGTATAGGCAATGGTTCATAAGGGTCGACAGTGTGGCGGTTATATCTAATGGCAGACAGTGGGGTGGTTATAGGGCACTATGTCGGAATGTGCTGCAGAAAACTGAAGAAGAGGGAGTCTGGAGAGAAGAGCTGTGGATGTGAAAAGTCATCCTGGCATCAGGACAAGATGGAGAGGAAATGAAAGAAACGACTCAGAGAAGATGTCATCTACAGTGGCATGTAAATGTTTGGGCACCCCTACTCACAATTACTGTTATTGTGAACAGTTAAGCAAGTTGAAGATGAAATAATGTCTAAAAGGCCTAAAGTTAAAGATGATACATTCCCTTTGTATTTTAGGCAAAATATATATATATTTTAATTTTTTACATTTTAAAAATTTCAAAAAAGAAAATGGGCTGATGCAAAAGTTTGAGCACCCTGTATGGTTAGTATCTAGTAGCACCTCCATTTGAAAAGTATCACAGCTTGTAAACACTTTTTGTAGCCAGCCAAGAGTCTTTCAATTCTTGTTTGAGGGATTTTCATCCATTCTTCCTTGGAAAATTCTTCTAGTTCTCTGAGATTCCTGGGTCGTCTTGCATGCACTGCTATTTTGAGGTCTAGCCACAGATTTTCAATGATGTTCAGATCAGACTGTGAGGGCCATTGTAAAACCTTCAGCTTGTGCCTTTTATGGTAGTCTATTGTGGATTTTGATGAGTATTTAGAATCATTATCCATTTGTAGAAGCCATCCTCTTCCCAACTTCAGCTTTTTTTATAGATGGTGTTATGTTTGAATCAATAATTTGTTGAAATTTAATTGAATCCATTCTTCCCCTTATGAAAGCATGATTGATCCACCCTCAGTTTAATGGTTGGTGAGGTGTTCTTTTCCTGAAATTCTGTGCCCCTTATTCTCTACACATACCTTTGATCATTGTGGCCAAAGAGTTATATTTTAACCTCATCAGTACACATGACTTGTTTCAAAAATGCATCAGGCTTGTTTAGATGTTGTCTTGCATACTTAACATAGGGTACTTAGTAAACATTATTTTGATAAAAACAAAAAATGTAAAAGCCATCCCACCACGTCAAGATGACCCTATTCAGGTTTTTGCACTCTGTGGAAATAAGGGCGTGGCCTCCCTTTTCTTTGAGCTGGATATTACATTTATGTAGCTTCCCATGGCTGGGTGTCCATTATTCGGTGTCTTGGTTCTCCTTATTCACATTTATGTCATTTGACATATGGTAAGGTTTTAATACTACAGGTTAGGACCATCCTGAGTAGAGTCACCTTGATGTGGTGGGATAACTTTTTTATGTTTTTTTATCAAAATTATGTCAACTAAGTAACCTATGTTATTTTCATGCACTATTGCTATTTATTTACTGCAGGGTATTTGCTCATTTTGTTTTCATCTTAGGTTTTGTCTGTTTAGTAGCCAGTGTGAACATGCATATACAAACTTATATTCCAGTTCATCTCTTTAGGTTCTTGTTCATTGTTAAGGACATACTGGGAGTTGTACAGTAGGTTCATGAGATAGAAATGTATTGACATTACAATTGATTACTGTAATAAGCTTGGTGATGTATTCATGTAGTGATAGTGGTTCTGGTGACGTTTACATGTACTGGTGTTGTATTTATTTACTGATGGTGGTTCTCATGATGTATTTACTGATTAAGGTTCTGGTGACTCATTATTGTTCTGATGCTGATTCTAATGACGTATTCATGTACTGATTGTGATTCTAGTGACCTATTTATTTACTGATTATAGTTATGGTGCTGTATTTATGTACTATCGATTTATGTACTGAAGATGATTTTTGTTTCATATTCATGTACTGAAGATGGTTCTGGTGATGAATACAGAATCAAAACCATCATCACTACATGAACACATCACAAAAGCCATCAGTAGTATATGAATACAGCACCAGAACAACCACCACTACATGAATACATCACCAGAACAGGATATGACACAAAAACCCCTAGTACATGATCCATTGCCCCAGATCCACCATCAGTACAGGCAGGGCCAGCTCCAAGTTTTTGTGGGCCCTGGGCGAAAGAGTCTCAGTGGGCCCCTTTAACACATACCACTATTCATGATGCACAGATACCACAGAGAAATATATATATATATAGTGCAATGCCAAAGATTTCACTTCTTACATTACATGAGGGATATGCAGTACAGACCAAAAGTTTGGACACACCTTCTCATTTAAAGATTTTTCTGTATTTTCATGACTATGAAAATTGTACATTCAC
Source organism: Phyllobates terribilis (assembly GCF_046119375.1). Classification (NCBI taxonomy): domain Eukaryota; kingdom Metazoa; phylum Chordata; class Amphibia; order Anura; family Dendrobatidae; genus Phyllobates; species Phyllobates terribilis. Next base: position 257,846,005 of record NW_027362763.1, on the reverse strand, counting down.
ACTGAAGGCATCAAAACTATGAATTAACACATGTGGAATTATATACTTAACAAAAAAGTGTGAAACAACTGAAAATATGTCTTATATTCTAGGTTCTTCAAAGTAGCCACCTTTTGCTTTGATGACTGCTTCGCACACTCTTGGCATTCTCTTGATGAGCTTCAAGAGGTAGTCACCGGAAATGGTTTTCACTTCACAGGTGTACCCTGTCAGGTTTAATAAGTGGGATTTCTTGCCTTATAAATGGGGTTGGGACCATCAGTTGTGTTGTGCAGAAGTCAGGTGAATACACAGCTGATAGTCCTGCTGAATAGACTGTTAGAATTTGTATTATGGCAAGAAAAAAACAGCTAAGTAAAGAAAAACGAGTGGCCATCATTACTTTAAGAAATGAAGGTGAGTCAGTCCGAATAATTGGGAAAACCTTGAAAGTGTCCCCAAGTGCAGTTGCAAAACCATCAAGCGCTACAAAGAAACTGGCTCACATGAGGACCGCCCCAGGAAAGGAAGACCAAGAGTCACCTCTGCTTCTGAGGATAAGTTTATCCGAGTCACCAGCCTCAGAAATCGCAGGTTAGCAGCAGCTCAGATTAGAGACCAGGTCAATGCCACACAGAGTTCTAGCAGCAGACACATCTCTACAACAACTTTTAAGAGGAGACTTTGTGCAGCAGGCCTTCATGGTAAAATAGCTGCTAGGAAACCACTGCTAAGGACAGGCAACAAGCAGAAGAGACTTGTTTGGGCTAAAGAACACAAGGAATGGACATTAGACCAGTGGAAATCTTTGCTTTGGTCTGATGAGTCCAAATTTGAGATCTTTGGTTCCAGCCATCGTGTCTTTGTGCGACGCAGAAAAAGTGAACGGATGGACTCTACATGCCTGGTTCCCACCGTGAAGCATGGAGGAGGAGGTGTGATGGTATGGGGGTGCTTTGCTGATGACACTGTTGGGGATTTATTCAAAATTGAAGGCATACTGAACCAGCATGGCTACCACAGCATCTTGCAGCGACATGCTATTCCATCCGGTTTGCGTTTAGTTGGACCATCATTTATTTTTCAACGGGACAATGACCACAAACACACCTCCAGGCTGTGTAAGGGCTATTTGACCAAGGGGAGAGTGATGGAGTGCTACGCCAGATGACCAGGTCTCCACAGTCACCAGACCTGAACCCAATCGAGATGGTTTGGGGTGAGCTGGACCGCAGAGTGAAGGCAAAAGGGCCAACAAGTGCTAAGCATCTCTGGGAACTCCTTCAAGATTGTTGGAAGACCATTTCCGGTGACTACCTCTTGAAGCTCATCAAGAGAATGCCAACAGTGTGCAAAGCAGTCATCAAAGCAAAAGGTGGCTACTTTGAAGAACCTAGAATATAAGACATATTTTCAGTGGTTTCACACTTTTTTGTTAAGTATATAATTCCACATGTGTTAATTCATAGTTTTGATGACTTCATAGAATCATAGAATCATAGAATGGTAGAGTTGGAAGGGACCTCCTGGGTCATCTGGTCCAACCCCCTGCTCAAAGCAGGATTCACTAGATCATCTCAGACAGATGTCTGTCCAGCCTCTGTTTGAAGACGTCCATTGAAGGGGAACTCACCACCTCTCGTGGCAGCCTGTTCCACTCATTAATCACCCTAACTGTCAAAAAGTTTTTTCTAATATCTAATCTGTGTCTCCTCCCATTTAGTTTCATCCCATTGCTTCTAGTCTTTCCTTGTGCAAATGAGAATAAAGATGATCCTTCTACAATGTGACAGCCCTTGACATATTTGTAGACAGCTATTAAGTCTCCTCTCAGTCTTCTTTTTTGCAAGCTAAACATTCCCAAATCCTGCAACCGTTCCTCATAGGACATGGTTTGCAGACCAGTCACCATTCTGGTCGCTCTTCTCTGAACTTGCTCCAGTTTGTCTATGTCTTTTTTAAAATGTGGTGCCCAAAACTGTACACAGTATTCCAGATGAGGTCTGACCAAAGAGGAGTAAAGACCGATAATGACTTCACGTGATCTAGACTGTATGCTTCTGTTAATACATCCCAGAATTGTATTTGCCTTTTTTGCTGCTGCATCACACTGTTGACTCATGTTCAGTCTATGATCTATTAGTATACCTAAGTCTTTTTCACATGTACTGTTGCTTAGCTCTATTCCTCCCATTCTGTATATGCTTTTTTCATTTTTATTGCCCAGATGTAGTACTTTGTATTTTTCCCTGTTAAAAACCATTCTGTTGGTTGCTGCCCACTGCTCCAGTTTATTTAGGTCTTTTTGAATCCTCTCTCTCTCTTCTCTAGTATTAGCTATCCCTCCTAGCTTTGTGTCATCAGCAAATTTAATCAGTTTACCCTCAATTCCTTCATCTAAATCATTGATAAAGATGTTGAACAATACAGGTCCCAGGACGGAGCCCTGTGGTACCCCACTTGAGACATTCATCCAGCTGGATGTGAAGCCATTTACAACCACCCTTTGAGTCCGATCACTAAGCCAGTTATGAATCCACCTAACAGTTGCCTGGTCCATTGCATACTTGGTCATTTTTTCAATAAGGATGGTGTGAGATACTTTGTCAAATGCTTTGCTGAAGTCAAGATATACTATATCTACAGCATTTCCCTGATCCACCCAGTCAGTGATTCTGTCATAGAAGGAAATTAAGTTAGTCTGACATGACTTGTTAGTTACAAACCCATGCTGACTCTGGTTAATCACTTCATTCTTATCCATGTACTTACGTACATGTTGTTTAATAATTTGTTCAAAGATCTTTCCTGGTATAGAAGTCAGACTCACCGGCCTATAGTTCCCTGGGTCCACCTTCTTCCCCTTTTTGAAGATAGGAACAACATTTGCTCTTCTCCAGTCTTCTGGGACTTCTCCTGTTCTCCAAGAATTTTCAAAGATTATGGAGAGTGGTTCTAAAATTTCTTCTACGATCTCCTTCAGTACTCTGGGGTGTAATTCATCTGGACCTGGAGACTTGAACTCATTTATGTTAGCTAAATATTCCCTCACAATCTTTCTGTTTACAGATAACTTGGATTCCTCTATTCCTTTAAAAGGACAGTGAAGATCAGTTGATGTTACATTTTCTTTCTGAGAGAAAACAGATGCAAAATAGGAATTAAAAAGTTCGGCCTTCTCAACATCCTCTCTTACCATTTCTCCATTTTCATCCTGTAAAAATCCTATAGCATCTTTGACTTTGCTTTTACTTTTGACATACCCCCAAAATCCTTTTTTATTGCTTTTGACATCTCTTGCAAGCCTTAATTCATTGTCAGCTTTAGCTAACCTGATACGTGCCCTACAGGATCTGCAGACTGCATTATAATCTTCTTTAGATATGCCTCCCTCTTTCCATTTAATAAACATTTCTTTCTTTCTTTTTAGCATGTGTTTAAGTTCTGTGTTCATCCATCCTGGTTTCCTTAAATGCTTCCCATTCTTCCTACTTTTCGGGATTGTTAACGATTGTGCTTTGAGATTCAGTGTGAATGTACAATTTTCATAGTCATGAAAATACAGAAAAATCTTTAAATGAGAAGGTGTGTCCAAACTTTTGGTCTGTACTGTATATTGTAAATTCAACAAAAGGTCAGAAACCGGAGAATTCTCGCAGCACACAGTGCAGACTGGACCTTAGAGTTCTCCATACAGTATTATGGGCACCACATAGTCCTCCATACAGTATTATGCGCCCCATATAACGCTCTATGCAGGATACTGGTCCCCATATAACGCTCCATACAGGATACTGGTCCCCTTATAATGCTCCATACAGGATACTGGCCCCCTTATAACGCTCCATACAGAATATTGGCCCCCATATAACATTCCATATAGGATACTGGCCCCCTTATAACGCTCCATAGAGGATACTGGCCCACTTACAACGCACCATACAGGATACTGGCTCCCTTATAACGCTCCATACAGGATACTGGCCCCCACATAATACCCCATGCAGGCTGTGCCCCCACATAATGCAGGATGTCACTTCCCCCATATAATGCCCCATGCAGGATGTCACTTCTCCCCCATATAATGGCCCATGCTGGATGTCACTTCTCCCCCATATAATGCCCCATGGAGGATGGATGTCACCTCTCCCCTCCATATAATGCCCCATTCAGGATGTCACCTCTCCCCCCCATATAATGCCCCATGCAGGATGTCCCCTCTCCCCACCATATAATGCCCCATGCAGGATGTCACTTCCCCCCATATAATGCCCTATGCAGGATGTCACCCCTCCTCCTTATAATGCCCCATGCAGGATGTCACTTCCCCCCATATAATGCCCCATGCAGAATGTCACTTTGCCCCCATATAATGCCCCATGCAGGATGTCACTCCTCACCCATATAATGCCCCATGCAGGATGTCACTTCCTCTCATATAATGCCCCATGAAGGATGTCACTTCCCCCCTATGTAATGCCCCATGCAGGATGTCACTTCCCCCCTCCTTATAATGTCCCCAGCAGGATGTCACCCCCCCTCCTTATAATGCTCCATGCATGATGTCACCTCTCCCCCCATATAATAATGCCCCATGCAGGATGTCACCTCCCCCCATGTAATGCCCCATGCAGGATGTCACTCCCCCCCTATAATGCCCCATGCAGGATGTCACCCCCTCCTTATAATGCACCATGCAGGATGTCACTTCTCCCCCCCATAAAATGCCCCATGCAGGATATCACCTCCCCCCCATATAATGCCCCATGCAGGATGTCACTTCCCTCCTTATAATGCCCCATGCAGGAAGTCACTTGTTTCCCCCTCCCCCCATATAATGCCCAATGCTGGATGTCACCTCTTCCCTCATATAATGCCCCATGCAGGATGTCACTTGTTTCCTCCTCCCCCCATATAATGCCCCATGCAGGATGTCACTTGTTCCCCCCTCCCCATATAATGCCCCATGCAGGATGTCACTTTTTCCCCCCATATAATACAGCACCAGAACCCCCACCAGTACAGGAATACAGGACCAGAGCCATCATTAAATATAGGATGTCAGGGATGAGTATCACTATTTATCCCTGGTATTGTGTAAACATTTCCCAAACAATGATTCCATATAGAATTTTGAAAACACACTCTCTGTTGAGCCTCACCCCTAAACTAGATTACCTTTTTTACTTTTGTTAGTATTATTTGGTGAAAAAGGTAACAATTCTAGTGGAAGTGGTTGTCAGAGCTTGTTACCTGATTCATTGGAGGAGCAGGGGGTGCGATAGGGTTCCTTTTACTTTAGTCTCCAACCCATTCTTTTACTTGAGGGATGAGGGTTCATCGGGTTGGGGGATGCCATCAGCTTCATCTGCCTAGGGCACCTTTATAGTAAACCTATCCCCTCTTATAGTGCTGTGAGTGGTGACTTAACAACCCTATGACTGAAATCCGGTGGCTCCCGAGAGGAAATAAGTTAATTTTCTCCCAATAGCTGCACTTTCAGTAAGGCAGCCAGACCACATTGTAACCCCATTTACCTGGAGATTAACCCTATATCTTCAGGTAAATAGTTTTCTTTGATGTAACGGGTTCCCTTTAATGTTATGGCTAAACTCTGTATGGAAAAACAAATCACAATAACAGAGGATATCTACTTTCAGATTTCTTCAATACTATCCAGACTATCCAGGGTATCCTGCGTTATTGTTGTTAAATTAGAAAATCTAATGCCAAATATATTTCCATGATAAAGAGTTGAATAAAATCATCAATCCTTATGATTTTATGCATATAAGTTGGCATCATTTTGTATAATCTACTCTAAAAGGCTTCTGTTTTGTGCCAAACCTGTCTACTTATAAAGATTAGGCAGTGGGCATTTCGGGAAAAAAATGTTTAAGCAATTGCAGAATACTGAAGAAAGACAGAAATGTCCTCCTAAGCAGTACATGCCTACAAGCAGTATAGTATCATCATTAATTATAGTAATATTTATTTGATTACAATTATTCTATGCAGAGGCAGCATATAGCACTTCCATTTTTTACAGACAGGCTCTACAATAATAAGACATCGTTTAGATGCTGGCATTTTGGATCAGTTTTTCAAGCAGAAGACGCTTCAAGTAATCGCCAATTATGTTTTTTTCCCCAAGCATCCACTCAGACTTTTTTTGCTGTGGCTTTGCCGTTGTCATTTTCTTTTTTTATTGTTATGTCATGATTATATAACTAGCGAGTGGCTTCTAAGTGGCAGATTCCAGGAGAATGGTCAGGTCACTTCTTTTAGACGCTTCATGGCTTTTGAATCCTGCCGTGGTTAAAAAAGGCTCAAAAAGACTGATCATATTCACAGCAAGTCATTTTAACATTGTGGTGCACATGCTCATTCTTTTTAGCATTTTTAAGCGCTTTCCCAAGTTTGAGCTTGTTAACCCCTTCTTGACATATGACTAGTGTTGAGCGAGCACTAAAATGCTCAGGTGCTCGAAGCTCGGGTCGAGCTCGCCGTGATACTGGCACCCCCGGCAGTCTTTTAAAAGCCTAACAAGTGCCCAAAACGATAGTGACAGTGCTCAAATGACATGGGGACAGCATGGGGATCGCCCCAGGAAGCATTTCTGACCCCCAGGTCACTGCTGTCAACAACGTGGTCAGAGGTATTAAGCCACTTTTACGGGCTGACAATAAAACGTTCAAAAACGAAAGTGAAACTATTTTCCTGTGAAATATGTTAAGGAACACCCTTTCCAGGGAAAAGACTTGTGTATAAGTTAAAATAAATGACCAAAAACAAAAATACTCCTCCACACCTTCGGCTATGTTCACAAGTAGCATTTTTTATGCGTTTTTGCACTTTTGTATTGCTTTCAACTATGACAAATGCATTCACCGGGAAATGTCATTTTAACATTTTACAACCTTATCTGGCCATGTGCTGTGTGACACATGCATAAAGTGCTGAAAAGACATGGGAACAGCATAGGGAAGACCCCTGGAAGCATCTCTGACTCCCAGGTCACTGTCTAAAAGTGTGCCCATCATAAGTGATCCTTGCCGCATCAGAAGATGCAGACTTGCAACTATCCCCATGCAAGTTATAGTCCCAGGACAGTGTTCAATTGTACCTCCCCCATTCCTTGCAATACAAGCGCAAGTATGCAGCCTGCCACCCACCCACCCCCAGGCTGCAATACCATACTGCCTGCTTGCTTGAACTTGAAATTGGGCCTTTTAGGCATGTGGAGGCGGAATCTGGCCACCACGTCATGGCTGTGTTGGCGGCCTGGAATCCATACTCAGTCCGCAGCCGCCCGGCGGCCGGGTGTCCATACTCGGTCCCCAGCCGCCCCGCGGCCGGGTGTCCACACACAGTCCCCAGCCGCCTGGGGGCAGTCGGGTGTCCATAAACGGTCCCCAGCCGCCCCTATTTCTCCTTGGAACATCCCCCCACACACTTTTCTTAGCCCGGCCTGCTTTAGGCAGCATTGGACGAGCCCACCAGAGAACCAGACTCCTCCGGTGGGCCCTGACTTCTCCATCGGTGGAGTTGAGAGTGCCAAGGTGAGGAGCATGATGATGATGACAGAAGTTAGCATCTGCTATGTTTTCTTTTAATGCAAGTGTAAGTGTGCAGCCTGCCACCCACCCACCCCCAGACTGCAATTCCATACTGCTAGCTTGCACTTGAAATGGGGCCTTTTAGTTTGGAGGAGGCCGAAGCTGGCCACTACCTCATGGCTGCTTTGGCAGCGAGGTATCCATACTCAGTCCCCAGCCGCCCCTATTTGTCCTGGTGTGCCTTATACATAAGATTAAGCGCGTATACCAAAACATTACCTGTGCCCTCCCCAGTGCATTTAGTGGGAAGGAGAGCCTATTCCGCTGTAGTGTGTGCATGCCAAACCCCTGCTCATGGTGCATGCGAAGATGCCTCCCACCTTGCACCTGTCGTTGCAGACTTGCAACTATCCCCATTCAAGTCCTTGTCCCAGGGCAGTGTTCAATTGTACCTCTCCCATTCCTTGCGATGCAAGCGCAAGTATGCAGCCTGCCACCCACCCACCCCCAGGCTGCAAAACCATACTGCTTGCTTGCACTTTAAATTGGGCCTTTTAGGCATGTGGAGGCGGAATCTGGCCACCACGCCATGGCTGTGTCGGCGGCCTGGTATCCATACTCAGTCCCCAGCCGCCTGGTGGCCGGGTGTCCCCGCTTGCTCCCCAGCCTCCACGGGGTGGCCGGGTGTCCATACTCGGTCCCCAGCCACCCCTATTTGTCCCGGTAACCTTTCCCACACTTTTCTTAGCCTGGCCTGCTTTAGGGCAGCATTGGCCAAGCCCACCGGACTATCAGACTCCTCCGGTGGGCCCTGGCTTCTCCATCAGGGGAGTTGAGAGTGCCAAGGTGAGGAGCATGATGAGGATGATAGAAGTTAGCATCTGCTTTGTTTTGTTGTAATGCAAGCGCATGTATGTAGTAGCTGCTAGGCCTGAGGAGGTCAGCGTTTTGGCGCATATCCTACCTCCTCCGAGGATTGCTGGATGTTTTCCTGCTACTATCCAAGTTCTATGACTCCCGTTAAAACAAAGCTTCAGGTGATAAATGATGGATGAGGTAGTGGCAAAGGAGAAAGAGCAGGAGGAACAGGGACCATTCACATCAATATCAGGCCAGTCAACCAGATATGTCTTGTAGGATATGTTTCTGTAACAAAAGGAGCGGTTCGGCTACACAGTTATAGGGCATACAGTGAGTGCAATGCCTACCAAAAATTTTGAGGCACTCCAATGCCCCTTGGAAATGACATGGAGGTCAGAGGGCGTTAACTAAACCTTTTTTTCCATTTATAGCAACTGGGTCTCCTGAAAAACTGTTGGCCTAAGCAGTGAATGGAATGCTTTCCAAAAATTATGAGGAACTGCAATGCTCCTTACAAGAGCCATGTGTGGCACCCCAGGGGTCTGGTCACCACAGTCACCACAGTAATAGAGATATTACGTCGGAGAGCAAGTGGGAGGTTTCCTGGTCAGGATCCCTTAAACATGCAACATCCTCCTGCCCCAGTCCTGGGAGGGGAGAATTCTGCCCTTATAAACTGGATCTGGGGTGGGGTTGAATGAGTCAGAGAACAGAGAACAGTCAGAGTCAGAGTGAAAGCAAGGGAAAGTAACAGCAAGGAGCTCTGTAGGAGCTTGGAGCTAAAGACCAGGGGCTGGAAGCTGAGCAGAGCTCGCCCTGGCAGAAGACAATAGGAACCGGACACAGGAGTCCGAGGCTGTGAGGACTTATATATCCAGCAGCAGAAACCAGCCGGCAGGGGATTTCAGGTCCTCTGGCCATAGAAGCCCAGAGGCTCAGTCACAAGCAAGGAACCAGCACCGCCGTCATGGAGTGGAGGCTAACAGAAGGCCCCAAGTCACCAGCACTACACGGTACACTCAGGGACGTGGGCTACTTCTACCCGCTTACAGCAAGGTAGCCAGGAAGAGTGCAGACAGACGGAGAGGCCTACAACTCCACCTGGCCAGGGGAACTCCTGCTTGCTCACAGACTGACCAGGCCTCTTATGCTAGCCAGTACTCCCGGGAGGGTCTACCTTATAATCATCAGTAAAGACCCTGAACTGCACTGCAAAGACTCTGAGTCGTTCCTGCTGCGCTCGTGCACCATCACCCCCATCATCCACACTCACTGCCCTGAGGCTATACTCCTCCCGTGGGGAGTTATCCCATTCTCTGCTGCGCACACAACAACAGCCTCAGCGGTCTGCCTCGCAGTGGAGGTACTCCCTGACCACAATCCACGGGTGGCGCAGTCGGACAATTAACCTCAAAACCTAAGAAAGACTGCCACTGGTTTGACCAGCCTGAGCCACGGGACCGGGTCACCGCCACGGAGACTACAGACCCCAGAGACCCGGCACCGGGTATCCCACACACGTGTACACACAGCCCAGGGGGCGCGTCACATGCAGTACAGCATATTACAAACATAAGTCCCATTATTGGGGAGTGGGTCTCCCATAGTATTTGCTTATGCCTTGCAAGCAAAAGCTGCCAAAAATTAGGACGGAGCAATTTGCAATGCCCTTTACAAGAGCCATGCAGTACAGCATATTACAAACATAAGTCCCATTATTGGGGAGTGGGTGTCCCATAGTATTTGCTTATGCCTTGCAAGCAAAAGCTGCGAAAAATTAGGACGGAGCAACTTGCAATGCCCCTTACAAGAGCCATGCAGTACAGCATATTACAAACATAAGACCCATTATTGGGGAGTGGGTCTCCCATAGTATTTGCTTATGCCTTGCAAGCAAAAGCTGCCAAAAATTAGCACGGAGCAACTTGCAATGCCCCTTACAAGAGCCATGCAGTACAGCATATTACAAACATAAGTCCCATTATTGGGGAGTGGGTCTCCCATAGTATTTGCTTATGCTTTCCAAGCAAAAGCTGCCAAAAATTAGGACGGAGCAACTTGAAATGCCCCTTACAAGAGCCATGCAGTCCAGCATATTACAAACATAAGTCCCATTATTGGGGAGTGGGTGTCCCATAGTATTTGCTTTTGCTTTCCTAGCAAAAGCTGCCAAAAATTAGGACGGAGCAACTTGCAATGCCCCTTACAAGAGCCATGCAGTACAGCATATTACAAACATAAGTCCAATTATTGGGGAGTGGGTGTCCCATAGTATTTGCTTAAGCCTTGCAAGCAAAAGCTGCCAAAAATTAGGACGGAGCAACTTGCAATGCCCCTTACAAGAGCCATGCAGTACAGCATATTACAAACATAAGTCCCATTATTGGGGAGTGGGTGTCCCATAGTATTTGCTTATGCCTTGCAAGCAAAAGCTGCCAAAAATAAGGACGGAGGAACTTGCAATGCTGGCACCCTGGTGGTATAGTGGTGGTGGAGGCTGAAGATAAGGAGAAGAAGATAAAACAGCCGAAACGAGGAAGCGTATACCCATGTGTGGGTGTGAAGCGGTGCATGTGAATACACCTCCCGAAATAACACAGTGGATTTGACTTTATGTTACTCTGCTGTCATTTGGTGGTGATGAGAAGTCTGGCCCAATCCAGCCCTTGTTCATTTTGATAAGGGTCAGCTTGTCAGCATTGTCAGTTGACAGGCAAGTGTGCTTATCAGTTATAATTCCCCCAGCTGCACTAAAAACACGCTCCGATAACATGCTAGAGGCAGGGCAGGCCAGGACCTCCAAGGCGTACAGAGCGAGTTCATTCCAAGTGTCCAGCTTGGATACCCAATAATTAAAAGGCACAGAGGAATCACAGAGGACACTAGTACGGTCGGCAAGGTACTCCCTCACCATCTTTTGAAACTTTCCACTCCTTGTGAGAGTACCCCGCGCCTCAGGGCCTGTAAGCTGGGCGGGTGTCAGAAAACTGTCCCAGAACGTTGACAGTGTTCCCCTGCCTCTGCTGGATTGGAGTTGCATCTCTCTCGCCTGTACGCCTTGGTTGGGCAACGAACTGTGACCTCTGCCGCTAGCGTGTTCAGATGGGAATTTTTTTAAGAGTTCTGCAGCAAGGGCCTTCTGGTACTGCCCCATTTTTGTAGACCTATCCGCCTCAGGAATAAGAGAGTGAAAGTTCTCCTTGTAGCGGGGATCTACAAGTGTCACCAACCAGTAATGACTGTCACCCAACATTTTGACAGCGCGAGGGTCACGGTTAAGGCAGCGTAACATAAAGTCAGCCATGCGTGCCAGACTGGTAGCGGGCAAGATTTCCGTGTCCTCACTAAGATGACGACTGACCATGCTCTCCTCCTCCTCTTCCTCCTCCCCCCTGTCCTCAGGCCACCCACGCTGAACCGACGGTATGACACATGTACAGGTACTACCGTCTACAACGCATGATAGCAGCTCCTGTTCTTCCTCCTCCTCTCCTTCATTGTCCCCCAATGCACGTTGGGATGAGATGAGGCTGGGCTGTGTGTAATCGCCCGCTACGGCTTCTTGATCCATCTCATCATACTCTGGCTGCAATGCCTCCTCTTTAATTCTCTGCAGAGAGCGTTGCAAAAGACAGACAAGTGGGATGCTGACACTAATGATGGCGTCATCGCCACTCACCATCTTGGTGGCCTCCTCAAAGTTAGTCAGGATGGTACATATGTCAGACATCCAGGTCCACTCCTGAGGTCTTATGTGTGGAGTCTGACCTGAATATCGACGGCCTTGTTGCAGCTGGTACTCCACAACTGCTCTCTTCTGCTCACAAATCCTTTGCAACATGTGGAGGATAGAGTTCCAATGTGTGGGGACATCACACACCAGTCGGTGTGCCGGAAACTGCAAACGCTGCTGCAACACAGCAAGGGCGGCGGAAGCTGTAGCTGACTTGCGAAAATGAGCTGACAGGCGGCGTACTTTCACGAGCAGATCTGGCAACTCGGGGTATGATTTAAGAAACCGCTGAACCACGAGGTTAAGCACGTGAGCCAGGCATGGTACGTGTGTGATCTCACCTCGCCTCAGAGCCGCCACCAGGTTACGGCCATTGTCACACACGACCATGCCGGGATGTAGGTTCAGCGGTCTCAGCCACAGATCTGCCTGCTCTTTCACAGCTGTCCACAACTCACAAGCAGTGTAGGTTTATCACCTAAGCTTATGAGTTTCAGCACAGCCTGTTGCCGCTTGGCGGAGGCAGTACTGCAATGTTTCCAGCTTGTAACTGATGTGGTGATATCTGAGATGGAGGCTGAACATGAGGAGGAGGAGGAGGAGGATGCGCAGTAGCTGTACACTGTGGGGGCAACTCTGACTGACATAGGGCCCGCAATCCTCGGTGTGGGGAGGATGTGTTCCGTCCCAAGGTCCGACTGAGTCCCGGCTTCCACTATGTTTACCCAGTGTGCCGTCATAGAGATGTACCGTCCCTGGCAACAAGCACTTGTCCACGTGTCCGTTGTCAGGTGGACTCTCCCAGTAAGTGCGTTGTTGAGGGCACGGCAGATGCTTTGGGACACGTGCTTGTGTAGTGCGGGGATGGCACACCGGGCAAAATAGTGTCGGCTGGGGACCGAGTACCGAGGGACGGCCACCGCCATAAGATTGCGGAAGGATTCCGTCTCCACCAGCCTAAAAGGCAGCATTTCCAACGCAAGCAATCGTGAAATGTGCGAATTTAGGACTGTGGCCTGTGGGGCGTTAGCTGCGAATTTCTGCTTTCGTTCAAAGGTCTGGGATATGGACAATTGGACGCTGCGGTGGGACGTGGACGTGGACGTTGATGCTGTTTCTTGAGAAACTGCCATAAAAAGTAAAGACTGAGAGGAGGGGGCATCTTTACAAGCAGTATGGACAGGGGATTGCCTTGCACACACAACAGGGGGTTCTATTGCACGCACAACAGTGGAAGAAGCAGTGGTGACACCCCCTGACACTGGTCGTGGACCCTGGGTTTTGCCCCACAAAGTCGGGTGCTTTGCTGCCATGTGCCTGATCATGCTGGTGGTGGTCAGGCTGGTAGTTTTGTCACCCTTGCTGATGCTGGCATGGCAGGTGGAACATATGGCCTTTTTGGGGTTATCAGCAGAGTCTTTAAAAAAATTCCAGACTCTGGAAGACCTACCGCTTGTACTGGCAACGTCCCTCGTGTTGGTGTTACGGGGAACGGTTGCCTGCCTTCTGTCTGCGGCCACCACACTGCTTCTTCCTGCCTGTTGGGGTACTCTGCCTCCCTCCCACTGTGTGCTGCAGGCCTCACTCTGCATGTCCTCCTTCCACGTTGGGTCAGTTACTAGATCATCCACCACCTCCTCCTCTTCCACTTGTGCACCACGATCCTCCTCCTCACTTCCTGGCAATTGTGTCTCGTCATCGTCCACCTCTTGTGACAGATTGCCAACGTCGACTTCCTGTGGCCGTGGCTGCTCAAATATTTGGGCATCGCAACACTGGATCTCCTCTTCCACCACTTCAAGCGTATCAGGCGAGGGGCCCAAATATGGAAATGGACCAGTGAACAGCTCTTCAGAGTGTCCAAGTGTGGGATTACTTGCTGTCTGACGACACGGCATGGTGGGAGGAAGGAGCATCAGGGTGAGGAGGAGTATGCGGTCGAGACTCACGGCTACTAAGAGTTGACCGTGTGGAAGACAGACCGGAGGCGGTGGTGCCCAGGTAACAGGAAGCATTATCTGCTATCCAATTAATAACCTGTTCACACTGATCAGTTCTCAATACTGGTGTTGTTCTGTGCTTCCCTAGTAATTCGGTTAAGAAGTGGGAGCGAGAAGATGTGGCTGTTGGTTGTGGCACATTTTCACCTTGGTCACGGCCCCGTCCTCTGCACGAACCATCACCAGAACGTCCACTTCCACGTCTCTTGCCACGCGCCTTGCCCATTGTAAATGAAGTAAAATAGCTTACACTTGCACTATCAATGGAAAAAGGGTATTAAAGAGTAGATTAAAACCGTGGAAGAGGAAAACCACAGTTATTGTTTACTGGGGTATACCACACTTTTTTAAATAGAGATATTTGCGGCTGAACAGTGAGCGACACACTCAAACTGCTTTTTTTTTTACATACCAAAGGCCCAAAACGGGATAGTACAGCGATTTGACCCGTGGAACTGTGAAACCACACTGGGATGTCGGGCCTACACAAGACTATTTTCAACAGATATATTTTTGTGTCACAACAGTCAGGAGATACTACTGTTTTTCTTTACGGAAAAAACTACCAAAAGCTGAATAATAGAGATTTTTTACCGTGGGATGGCAAAACCACAGTTATTGTTTACTGTGGTATACCACACTTTTTTAAATAGAGATATTTGCGGCTGAACAGTGAGCGATACACTCAAACTGCTTTTTTTTTAAATACCAAAGGCCCAAAACTGGATAGTACAGCGATTTGACCCGTGGAACTGTGAAACCACACTGGGATGTCGGGCCTACACAAGACAATTCCCAACAGATATATTTTTGTGTCACAACAGTCAGGAGACACTACTGTTTTTCTTTACGGAAAATATACCAAAACTTGAATAATAGAGAGTTTTTACCATGGGATGGCAAAACCACAGTTATTGTTTACTGGGGTATACCACACTTTTTTAAATAGAGATATTTGCGGCTGAACAGTGAGCGACACACTCAAACTGCTTTTTTTTTAGATACCAAAGGCCCAAAACTGGATAGTACAGCGATTTAACCCATGGAACTGCGAAACCACACTGGGATGTCGGGCCTACGCAAGACTATTTTCAACAGATATATTTTTGTGTCACAACAGTCAGGAGACACTACTGTTTTTCTTTACGGAAAATATACCAAAACTTGAATAATAGAGAATTTTTACCGTGGGATGGCAAAACCACAGTTATTGTTTACTGGGGTATACCACACTTTTTTAAATAGAGATATTTGCGGCTGAACAGTGAGCGACACACTCAAACTGCTTTTTTTTAGATACCAAAGGCCCAAAACTGGATAGTACAGCGATTTGACCCGTGGAACTGCGAAACCACAGTGGGATGTCGGGCCTACACAAGACTATTTTCAACAGATATATTTTTGTGTCACAACAGTCAGGAGACACTACTGTTTTTCTTTACGGAAAAAAACTACCAAAACCTGAATAATAGAGATTTTTTACCGTGGGATGGCAAAACCACAGTTATTGTTTACTGGGGTATACCACACTTTTTTAAATAGAGATATTTGCGGCTGAACAGTGAGCGACACACTCAAACTGCTTTTTTTTTAGATACCAAAGGCCCAAAACTGGATAGTACAGCGATTTGACCCATGGAACTGCGAAACCACACTGGGATGTCGGGCCTACGCAAGACTATTTTCAACAGATATATTTTTGTGTCACAACAGTCAGGAGACACTACTGTTTTTCTTCACGGAAAATATACCAAAACCTGAATAATAGAGATTTTTTACCGTGGGATGGCAAAACCACAGTTATTGTTTACTGGGGTATACCAGACTTTTTTAAATATATAGATTTGCAGCTGAACTGTGAGCGACACACTGAAACTGATTTTTTTTTTAGATACAAATGGCCCAAAATGGATAATACAGAGGTTTGAACCGTGGAAGTGCAAAACAACACTTCTGTTTCTCTAGCCTACACCAGACTATTTTCAACAGTTATATTTGTGTCTGAAAAATCAGAGACACACTTTTTTTTGGGGGGGGGACACACCAAAAGGTTAATAAGACGGGTATTTGTACAGTGTGAAGGAGGAAAAAAAAAGGAGGATTTAGATGAAAAAAAAGGATTTTTCCTGGCCCCCGACACCTGGTGCTAAGTCCAGCAATTTCAGCAACGGGAGCACACAGGACTGTAATGCAGCGTTTGCTGGTATAACCACTGTGTCTCCTATACAGCCTGCCTGCCTGGTATCTGGGATGGATATTAGTCCTGAAAAGGACTGTTTGTTTGTTCTGGCAGCCTTTACAGACCCTACACTAACTATTTCACAGTTTATATCTCTCCCTAAATCAGCAGCGCTGTCCCTACACTGTCTAATCCGGAGCGACTGTGTCTAAGATGGCGGCGCCCGGTTTTAAATACTCGAGGTGACGCTGTGCGGCCAGCCAATCACTGTAATGCCCACAACCAACATGGCTGCAGCATTACAGTGACTGGCTGGCAATCCCTGCATGTTCATTGGCTCTGTAAAGAGCGCCAAACATGCAGGGTGGAGACCCGAGCTCCCGCCCGAGTAACCCGGAAATTCTCGGTGCTCGCCGAACATCCCGAGTAGCGTGATGCTCGGGCGAGTACCGAGCAGTGTCGAGCATGTTCGCTCAACACTACATATAATGTTTATTTACGTCTTATGTCGTGTTCCCGACTTTGATGCAGGCTCCTGGTCTGAACCTGCATCTTTCCCTGCACCTGACAGCTTATTAAATCAGCTGTCATGTGCCTGTAACAGCGGAACGCCACGCGCGGCTGTTAACCAATTAAATCCCACTGTTAATCTCTGACAGCAGAATTTAACACTCGCCAGCCGGAAATGTGTCACAAATCCCGCCCATCCGTGCCCCTGTCACGTGATTGGGAGGAGCTGATGGGTTGTCTTGACAGCCGGGGGTCTGTAGAAGACGCCCGTGCCTTTCATTGTGAATCTCCTGTGAATGCCTGCTTGTGGCAGTCGTTCATAGGAGATCATGATTTCTGCTATATAAAGCAGTGCTGAAGCCCTGCTATGTATAGCACAGGCAATCAGACGATCACAGTTTCAAGTCTCCTAAGGGGACTATTGAAGACAGTAAAAAGTGAAAAAAAAATGTTTTTAAAATATGAAAAAAATAAAATAACGCAAAAGTTCAAATCATCCCCCTTTGCCCCATCGAAAATAAAATAATTAAAAAAAATTATGCACATTGGGTATTGCTGCTTTCAGAATCGCCCGATCTTTCAAAATATAACATTCAACTATCAACATTGCGATGTACTGACCAGGGGAATCATATTGCCAGGTCAGTTTTACCATATAGTGAACATGGTAAATAAACCCCCCCCAAAAAAATATTGTCAAATTGCACATTTTTTGAAATTTCAACGCACTTGGATTTTTTTTTCTTATTTTGCAGTACACTATATGGTAAAATCAATGGTGTCATTCAAAAGTATTACTCATCCCACAAAAAACAAGCCCTCATAAGGCAAAATAAAAAAATTATGGCTTTTGGAAGAAGGGGAGGAAAAAACAAAACAAAAAAAATGGAAAATGGCCATATACTTTTTTTCCTGCATGGCATTGACCAATCATAACAGGAGGTGTTATGCAGGGAAAAAAGAACATGCCCCCCAGAGAATGTCAGTCCCGAACTTTTTCTGTGAGATATTTAATGACAAACAGCTCTGCTCTCCTTCCTGTCCCCCCACACTGACTGCCCTGAGAAAAGTGCAGCAAATGTGTTTGGAATGAGACATAGATCTGCTCTACTCTACAGAGTAGATGCCAGCAGTGAGATCAGTGAGTAAAACAGGGCTGTGCATCATTACATGACTCACACATATTATTACATGTCTCACACAGAAAAAGGAAGGTTTAGGCTTCTCTGAGGGCGTGTTCTTTTTTTCCCAAGCATGACACGTCCTTCTTATGAATGTCAACGGAAAAAGCACACACCCCAAAGACAAATTTTAGCTAACACCCCCTTGGTTTTAGTATAAATTAGAATCTAAACTTTACAAGCTAATATCTCTGCAACAGAGATGAGAATTTAAAAAGATAAAAAATAAAAACTATGTTTTACTGAGCTCTGCAACCACTAGTCTATAATGTGGCCAGTTTAACATGCTAAAAATGGTCAGAAGTCCTCTTTGAGAAGTTACAATGGTTTTAACCTACCATGTCATCTTAGGATAGATTAGCAATTTGTTATCCCCCCTGTTAATACAACATGACATACAGAACATCGATCATACTTGTACTGTACATGAGTACTCACCTGTTGCAAAACACATACATACAGTTTACATCAATATAAAATATTAAATATATTTGCACATGGTGCTATACTTATTTCAAACTGATTTTTTTATTCTATGGTGATCTATTTTCCATTCAGAAAGAAGGCAAATTCAGAATAATGCTGGCTTTCTGTCCCCAGAGAGCAGTGCCTTGTGGGAGCTGAGATGACAGTTATACAGTTAGACCTGAACTGCCAACTCCTATGAATGTGCGATGCTTATAAATCTTACAAGAATAAATCACCCCTTCTTTTTTTCATTTAACACTGTGTGCATGGTGAACTATGCATATTTATGGCATGTCTGCATTCTCTGCACATATTCCAAACAGAGAAATGAAATGTGAACAGACCATCTTAATATTTTGCAGATTCCCAAATGTCCACTCCTTTAGAGCCCTTTTTGGGGCCATTGTGTTGTCTTTGCTGTAATACTCGAAGTGTCCGAGGTGCTTTGTCATTGAGTAGATGTCAAATAAAAAGGTATTTTTTGAAGACCATCAATTTCTGTGATTCTTTTTAAAGTACAGTAAAAGACATCCATGTCAAGAGATAGAGTTGTTAAAGAAAAGCTGACAGCACTCAACATAAGGACGCACATCCAGAAGCTCAAAAGGAACCCAATTGGAAAAACATCAGCCAGGTTAAAGGTAGACAGTGTCCAGTCCAGGGTGGTTCAATAAAAGATGAAGTTTATTCTGCCATTATTAAAAATACAACCTTTCCACCTATTACAAGTCTTTATCAAGTACTTTATTAAGTACTTGATAAAGATCTGTAATAGGTCGAAAAGTTTTATTTTTTTTATAAAAACCTGTAATAGGTCGAAACGTATTTTTAATAATGACATAATAAACTTTATCTTTTTTTGAACCACCCTGGATTGGACGCTGTCTACCTTTAACCTGAGAGTTGCTAGACACACCTTGAGAAAACAGGTTACTTGCACATCAGGGCAGAAGATTTGGTGGTAAAGGCCCATGCAGCTTATCATAGTACCTCCCCCCACCTCCAATGAAGATGGCACAGCAACACCAGGCATATCATATTATTATTATCAGGTCGGTAAGGGTGTTGGATACCCGTCTATTAGAAGCTACTAGCTCCAGGATGTCAGAGGGTGAGCGATGTAAACACTGAACAAAACTGCACTGCACAGCCTTTTTCAATGTGTAGCAGCTAGTGATGAACGAGCACTAAAATGCTCGGGTACTTGTTGCTCGGGTCAGGCAAATTGGAATGCTCGAGTGCTCGGTCCGATTAACGAGCCCAATGTAAGTCTATGGGAAACACGAGCATTTTTCAGGTGGCTCCTCCTGGCTGTCTGCAGAGGGCCTAAAAATTGCCCAAATCGATGGGAACAGTGCTCAAACGTCATGAGAACAGCATGGGGAAGACCCCTGGAAGCATCTCTGACTCCCAGATCATTACGCCACTTTTACGGACTAAAAATAAAACATACAAAAACAAAACCAAAATGCATTTTCCTGGGAAAAATGTTAAGGAACATCCTTTCCAGGGTAATGACTTGTATATAAAGCAAAATAAATAACCAAAACCAAAAATGCTCCTCCACACCTTGTGCTATGATCACACGTAGCGTTTTTGATGCGTTTTTGCACTTTTGAATTGCTTTCAAAGGTGAAAAATTCATGCACCAGGAAATGTCATTTTAACATTTTACTACCTTATCTGGCCATGTGGTTTGTGAGACATCATTAGACACATCCTGTTTCATTTATGAAGGAGGGACTCTGAAAGTCACAAACACTATTTTTATAGGGCCATAGGGGGCAGTTACTATTCTTAAAGGACCAGCAGTTGGCTATGCTTTGTTGTTCCCATTATTAAAGAGTGGGTCTCCTATACTGTTATTGTGTATGCAGTGACTGCAAGGGCTGACAAAAATTTAGACGCAACCCATACCCCTTTGAAGAGGCTTAGAGAAGGGTCTCAGTAAAAAAAATTTCCCATTATAAAGGAGTGGGTCTCCTATAGTGGTAATGCCCATGCAGTGACTGCAAGGGCTGGCAAAATTTGGGAAAAACCCCAATACCAATTTAAAGACACATAGAGCTGGGCCACAGCAACAACACAGCTGGTCTGCTATACAGTTATAGGGTATGCAGTGAGTCCAACGGCTGCCAAAATTTAGGAAATACCTCAAAAACAATTTAAAGACACATAGAGCTGGGCCACAGCAACAACACAGCTGGTCTGCTATACAGTTATAGGGTATGCAGTGAGTCCAACGGCTGCCAAAATTTAGGAAATACCTCAAAAACAATTTAAAGACACATAGAGCTGGGCCACAGTAAAGACATGTTCCCATTATTAGGAAGTGGGTCTCTCTTACTGTCTGCCTATGCAGTGGATGCAACGACTTCTAAAATTTTGGAGGACCTCCAATGCCCCTTGCAAGAGACGTAGATATGGTGATATGGTATATATTGTGATGATATAGTGGTGGAGGATGAGGATGAGGAGAAGGAGGAGGACAAGAGCAAATAGACAAAATCAGGAAGCGTATACCCATGTCTGGGTGTGAAGACAGAGGTGCATGCGAATAGAGTTAGAAAAACCCCAATACCAATTTAAAGACACATAGAGCTGGGCCACAACAACGACATGTTCCCATTAGAAAGGAGTAGGTCTGCTATACAGTTATAGGGTATGCAGTGAGTCCAACGGCTGCCAAAATTTAAGAAATACCCCAATAACAATTTAAAGACACATAGAGCTGGGCCACAGTAAATACATGTTCCCATTAGAAAGGAGTGGTTCTCCCATACTGTTTGCCTATGTAATGACCGGAGGTCCGAGAGAGATCCAGTGAGTCACAAACTGAGGCAGAGACAGAAATAAACAACACTTTCTTTACTAAAACAGGGATTAGACTAAAATTCGGTATTGCATGAATCAGTCTCAGGTTCTACCTGGGACACTGTCCCTACTAAATACACACAGTCAGCAAAAGCTGAAATCAATGTGCCATCTCAGGGGGTCCATATAGACCGCCCTCACTAGACTGACACTGTGTTTAGGTAAAATTGTTCCAGATCTTTAGAATAATTGCCACCCCACTAGAGGTTGGCGTCCTCGACACACCTCCCTACTACTCAAAGTCGTCTTGTGCATAGCGCTTTGGAGGTATACCCGCCGTAGCTCGAGTAGTTCTCCTGGGACCCACCCCAACAGGCTCGGCTCCCGAGGCGGCAGAAGTCTCTTCAATGGGAGCCAATGAGGCTGCTCTCTCCTGAGGTGTGGCGCCCTGTGCCACATCATACGGATCAGGTAACTGACCTGATTCCCCGTTCTCTGAAGGACATACCACATTCTCAACACTCTCTCCACATGGGGACAGATTGATCGCAGGGGGCAAGTAAGCAGGCGCGGAGGCAGACCCACCATCAAATTCAAGAGCATTAGGGATGCCCACCCCTCTGGACACGGCCTGTGTTTCCATGGAAATGGGGACGGCATCTTTAAACCAGCACCGTTGTAGCATGTTACGATGAAGATTACGGGATGGTCCCCCTGTCCCCACCGGCTCGACCTCGTAGACTGGAATCTCAGGGCTCACCCGTTTTTTTACCAGGTACAGAGTCGCCTCCCACCGTTCACTCAGCTTTCCAAACCGTCATTTGATTCTCACTAACACTCTATCCCCTGGGGAGAAAGGCTCGGTTTGCACGGGACGCATGTCCCTATGAGTCACCTGACTGAGTGGATCACCCACCACCTGATACACCACCCTCAATCGCCGCCGGTGTTCCTGAACCCATTCTGATGCAGTCCGAGGGGGATTGGAGGAGGGATCTGGCATGCTAAAATCCTCAATGTCCTGCCCTGGCCTCCCGAACATCAACATGTGTGGTGAGTAGCCAGTAGTGCTGTGCACTCTATTACTGTAGGCCCACATCAATTCGGGGAGATACTCAGGCGAGCGTACCTGTTGTTTACCCTTTAACGTCCTCAACATCTGCAACAGAATCCGATTAAAGTGCTCACAAGCTCCGTTACCTTGGGGATGGTAAGGTGTCGTTCTCGACTGTGCGACACCATACAGCTGGTACAGCTGGTTTTCAATGCCCCCTGAAAACATGCCCCTTGATCCGAGTGTATTCTTTGCGGACACCCAAACACCTGGATGAAACTTCGACACACGGCTTCAGCCGCCGACTCCGCCGTCTGATCTCTTGTCGGCACTGCTACAACATACTTGGTGAAGTGGTCTGTCATTACCAAGCAATAGGAATACCCAGACATTGAGTATCCTATCAAGACATAGTCAATCATGAGCAGCTCTAAAGGAGCGGAAGTCTTAATAGATTGCGTGGGTGCCCGCTGCTCAGGGCTCTTACTGAGCCCACAGACCCGACACTGCCGACACGCCTCTGTCACCATCCCCCCAATTCAGGACAATAGAGGACTCGCTGTAGCCACTGGAGTGTCTTTTCACTCCCAAAGTGGGCCCCCTTCTCATGCGCCTCGCGAGCGACCACCGGACCCATCCCCATAGGGATTACTAGCTGGTACCGGTGCTGCAGCTCAGATGGCAGGTACACCTTACGGTACAAGAGGCCCTGTTCCACGCACAACTTATCCCACTGTCGCAGTAGTTTCATTACTTCCACGGACAGCTGGGCCTTTTCCTCTGCACGTGGCCAGACCCCTTTTTGTACCCAATTGCGCACTAGTGCAATGTCAGGGCAATTGTTCTGGTCCTTCGCCCAATCCGAGGGTGTTTTTCCCAGAACACAAGGCATCCCTGACGCCACCCCACTTGAATGTACCACACTTCGGAAGATAGGTACCTGCCACAAGTCAGGGGTTTCAGTGTCCTCAAGCTGGTCATCAACATTTTCCCCCAAGGACCCAAGGGGCACCCTTGAGAGTGCATCCGCATTTCCGTTTCCCCGCCCCGAGCGAAACTTAATTCGATAGTTAAACTTAGCAAGACGAGCGACCCACCGCTGCTCCAATGCTCCCAGCTTTGCATTTTCTAGGTGAGCCAGAGGGTTATTATCAGTCATGACTAGCACCTCAGCTCCTGTTAAATTCTCGGCAAAGCGTTCTGTTATCGCCCACACCAGGGCCAGTAGCTCTAGGCGAAAGGAGCTGTAGTTAGCTGGGTTGCGTTCAGTGTCTCTTAAAGACCTGCTGCCATAGGCGATTACTCGCTCCTGACCATCCTGGACTTGTGCTAGCACCGCCCCCAGCCCATGCAGACTGCCATCGGTGTATAACAGGAAAGGGGAATCAAACCGGGCATACGCTAACAGCGGAGCACTCGTTAGGGCGGCCTTCACCTCCTCAAATGCCTTTTGCTGCTGGGGTCCCCACAGGTTGGGGCGATTTTGGGGGCCTTGTGCCATCCCTCTTAAGAGCTCATTCAGGGGACTCACTACTTGTGAAAACTTAGGTACAAATCGCCGATAGTACCCCGCTAAACCTAAGAAGGCCCAAACCTCTCGCAGGGTACGTGGGGGTGGCCACTCCTGCACAACCATGACCTTACTGGTCAAGGGCAGAACCCCGTCCAAAGTCACCACGTGACCTAAATACTCAATCTGACTCTGTAACAGTTGGCACTTCTTTGGTTTTATTTTTAGGCCATAACAACTGAGCCGCCGGAGAACTTGACGTAACTTCTCAAGATGGTCTTCAAATGAGGTTACGAACACCACAATGTCATCTAGGTATATCAGGACTGATTCAAAATTCAGATCGCCTAAGCAATGTTCCATCAAGCATTGAAAAGTTCCCGGGGCGTTAGTGAGCCCGAAGGGCATCCAGTTGAATTCATAGAGCCCCATTGGTAGGAAAAACGCCGTCTTGGCCCGATCTTTTTCGGCCATTGGTACCTGCCAATAGCCACTTGCTAAATCCAACGTCGAGAAATATTTGGCCCGACCCAATGCCGAAAGAGACTCTTCTATGCAAGGTAATGGATATGTGTCCCTCACCGTGTGAGCATTCAATTTGCTATAGTCCACACAAAACCGAAGGGTCCCATCCTTCTTCCGCACCAAGACCACAGGGGCCGCCCAGGGGCTCTGGCTCTCTCGGATCACTTGATTGTCAAGCATACTGGCCACCATGCGCTTCACCTCTTGATAGAGCGTTGGGGGGATTTGACCATAACGTTCCCTAATAGGAGGAGTATCCCCTGTGGGAATCTAATGCTCAATCGTCCGGGAACAACCGAAATCCTCCGCATGTCGCGAAAAGGTCTCTTGATGTTCCCACAAGACCTTCTCCAGCTGCTCCAATTGCACGGGAGTCAGTTCCTCCTGATTCAATCCCATCTGGTCCATGATCACACGACCATTCCATTCTTCGGTAGGAGATTCGGTCCGGCCTACTTCGACCGCGAACGTCCAGGAAGACTGTTCATCTGGGCGAAGTTCGAATACTGTCTTGTCAGGCCCCTTCCCTGCTGGCACGAACAGTTCAGCCAGAATGGTCCCAGCAGGAATTGTAACAGCCTCATCTAAAACGTTGATACATCTGACTGGCACCCGTCCATTCTTCACAATCGCCAGAGACCGGGCCACACGCACCTTGGCGAACGAGGACTTCTCGGGGGCTGACTTGATGAGTACTTCAAGCCCATTCAGTCTCTGCGCAGCCCCCACCGGTACCATTAAGAGTTCTTCATGCCGGGGCGCTAGCGAGATCGTGGTCCGCGATGGCACTCAGACCAGGCCCACCCGACCCCAGGGACCGCACTCTTCAGGAGATCACAACTCAGCACTAGACGGTGTAACATTCTCTGGGTGGGTCGATGGTGGGTAGCACGCACCCAGTATCGGGGTCCATCACTGGCATACATCTGATGATTTAAATCTCGCAGAACGTTTATTCCGAGCATCACCTCCATCCCTCTTCTAGGAGGGTGGTCCACCAGCACTATCCCTTTCTGACCCAGCTCTTGACCAAACATTTTCAGTTGCATCCACACGATCCTCTTCACTGTCAGTTGGTCATTGTTAGCGGCTGTAAGCCTTATCACTCGGCCGTCCTCGGGAACCACGAGTTGACTGAAGTGCCTTTCGTACACCTCTAAGGGCATTATGGTACATTCGGATCCTGTGTCAACCAAACATCTCATCTTCCGCCCTTCAAACTCTACTTCCAGCACTGGTCTGCATGCGAACAAATCTTGTTCTTCCCGTCGAGGACTTTGTGGGGGGTGGGCTGCTGCTGCTCGCCCTCTCATGGCAGCGGCTGGGAGTTTAACGCCGGCGAAGGAGGCTCCGGGGCTGCAGACATCCGGCAGTACCGGGAGATTTGTCCCCGACGCCCACACCTCCAGCAGGTGACCGCTCCTCATGGACGAGAACTTGGATCATTCGAGGAGGGCGACCTGGCGGACTGTGGAACCACCATTCCAGAGGATGGGGCGGGTGGCCCTTCCATAGGAGTAGGGACCGGCCCAGCTCTGAGTTTAGACACCTCCAGCTTTAGCTCCTTCAGTTCTGCACGCAGAGCCTGTACAACGTTTACCAGTCCTCCCCCTCCTGAAACCGGCGCCGGACCTGCCTCCAGCTGTGCACTGTCAACTGCCCCCTTGGCCACCAGAGTAGACTCATCCTCCCTTTCCACCACGGCCCGATAAATCTGCCAGAAGGATAATTCCGGGGTAGCTCGGGACATCTCCATCAGTTTGTCTCGAAGGAGTCTATTGGCTAACCCCGTTATAAATTGATCCCGGAGCAAGCGGTCTACCTCTCGGAATGCCCCCATGGCCCCTGGGTCTAGTCGCTGCACCTAATTCAACATTTCCTGTAAAGTGTTCAAGTACTGCATCAAAGTCTCACATTCCCTTTGGGGCCGATTGAAAAACAAGGAACGAAGCTGGGCCACATGAGCCCGGCCTCCTGAACTCCCCTCTAACAGCTCCAAGATTTTCTCTAACGTGCTCCTCTCTGACTCTGGACGTACCATCACCATCCGCCTAGCGTCGCCCTCTAGTGCATTTAATGCCAACTCTGCTCATAATGCGGGGGCCAGATTACACATCCGCAGAACACTCCGGACCCTCTCAGCCCAATCTTGCAATGGCATGTTACGCCCGTCATATTTCGGCATGTGCTGGAGTAAAGCTCCTACCGGCACAGTCGTCGCGGCTGCCAGGGGTTCCGCTACCAGCGGGGGGGCTGCTGGTGCGGCAGAGTCATTTCTTCCCCCGCCTCCGTCCATGACAAGCACTGGATCCTGCCGACTACGCCAAAAATGTAATGACCGGAGGTCAGAGAGAGATCCAGTGAGTCACAAACTGAGGCATAGACAGAAATAAACAACACTTTCTTTACTAAAACAGGGATTAGACTAAAATTCAGTATTGCATGAATCAGTCTCAGATTCTACCTGGGACACTGTCCCTACTAATTACACACAGTCAGCTAAAGCTGAAATCAATGTGCCAATCTCAAGGTTTCCAGCTTATGTGAATTATTCTAAAGATCTGGAACAATTTTACCTAAACACAGTGTCAGTCTAGTGAGGGCGGTCTATAGGGACCCCCTGAGATGGCACACTGAGTACAATCCTACCACTATTAACAATAACAATGCATGAAACTATACCAATTGCTCTTATACCCCTATAATAAGGATACCCGGGTATCTTAAAGTTACGGTACCGTTAACCTCAGATGTAGTCTATCACAGGTCTGTGGCTGCAGCTAGTCCCCGAAAACTTTGGCGCCAAAACAAAAGCAACGTTCACAAAAACAGCAAAGGTTCCTTGTCTTGTCGGCCGATGCCGAGCCCACACGCTGGGTACTTTAGTCCTGTAGCCTCAGGTTAAGGTCTGGGAAGATCTCTTCATAAGGCTTGTCAGTATCCTCTCAATGTGAATGGCACCGGACCCTTTCTCTCCTCTCGCAGTCACTCACTCTTTTCCAGACCACCGACCATGTGCTCCGTCACAGAGATGGATTCCTCAGTCTCTTTGCCTTCTCAGTCGACACTTGGCTCCTTCAGCACAAAGTCTCTAGTCCACTCAGCATGGACTTCCACAAAACTACAAAGAGCCACACAGCTTTCCCCAGCTCAGCACTTGTTCTTAAGCAGGGACACAGCTTCATCAGGGACAGGGGTTAACAATCTCCACAGGGAAGCTTGTAGAGACAGCGTCTTGTTCCAGCTCAGTTCTCACAGACTTCCTGTCTAGCCCCTCACACAGCAGACACCCTCAGAACACACAGGGTTTCCTGTTCTGCCCCTGCTCTGAGCTCAGCCAGGCAATAGTCACAGGGTCCTAATGCTCTCCTGCTGCTATCACAGTTCACACTCTCACACCTATGCAGTGAATGCAAAAGCTGCCAAAGATTTAGAGGAACTCCAATGTCCCTTGCAAGACATGTAGAGGTCGGAGGGCCTCCTGAAAACAATGTTCCCATTATTAGGAAGTGGGTCTCCCATACTGCTTGCCTATGCAGTGAATGCAGCGGCCGCCAAAAATTTGGAGGAACTCCAATGCCCCTTGCAAGAGACGTAGATATGGTGATATGGTATATATTGTGGTGATATGGTTGTGGAGGATGAGCATGAGGAGAAGGAGGAGGACAAGAGCAAATAGACAAAATCAGGAAGCGTATACCCATATCTGGGTGTGAAGACAGAGGTGCATGCGAATAGAGTTAGACCTCCCAAAAAAAAGACACTGTATTTGAGTTTATGCTATGCTCCTATTATTCGGTGGTGTTGAGAAGTCTGGCCCAATACAGCCATTGTTCATTTTTATAAGAGTCAGCCTGTTAGCATTTTCAGTTGACTTGCGGATGCGCCTATAGGTTATAATTCCACCAGCGACACTATAAACCCGCTCTGACAAAACGCTAGTGGCAGGACAGGCCAGGACCTCCAAGGCGTAGAGAGCCAGTTCATGCCACGTGTCCAGCTTGGTTACCCAATAATTATAAGGCACAGAGGAATAATGGAGGACATTGGTACGGTTGGAAAGATACTCCCTCACCATCTTCCGAAACTTTTCCCTCCTTGTAAGAGTACCCCGTGCCTCAGGGCCTGTGCAATGGGAGGGTCTGGGAAAACTGTCCCAGAACTTTGACAGTGTTCCCCTGCCTCTGCTGGATTGCATTTGTGTCTCTCTTGCCTGTACTCCTTGGTTGTCTAACAAACTGTGGCCTTTGATGCCAGCGTTTTCATATGGGAATTTTTTAAATAATTCCGCAACATGGGCCTTCTCATACTTCCCCATTTTATTAGGCCTGTCCTGTGTGGGAATAAGAGACAGAAAGTTCTCTTTGTAGCATGGGTCTAGAAGTGTCACCAACCAGTAATGACTGTCACATAAAATTTGGACAACGCAAGAGTCACGGGAAAGGCAGCGTAACATAAACTCAGTCATGTGTGCCAGACTGCAAAGAGGCAAAACTTCCTTGTCCTCACCAAGAGGATGACTGACCATGTTCTCCCCCTCATCCTCCTTCTCTTCCTCCTCTTCCCTGTCCTCAGGCCATCCATGCTGAACAGACAGTATGACAGTTGTGCTGGTAGTACTGTCTATAGCGCAGGAAACTAGCTCCTGTTCTTCCTCCTCCTCCTCTGGGATGAGATGAGGCTTGGCTCTATGGAATCACCCTGTATCGTTCTCTGCTCCATCTCAACTTGCTCTGCCTGCAATGCATCCTCTTTAATTATGAGTAGCGAGCGTTTCAGAAGACAGGGAAGCGAGATGGTGACGCTAATTATGGCATCATCACCGTTCACCATCTTGGTGGAGTCCTCAAAGTTTTGGAGGATGGTACAGATGTCTGACATCCATGTCCACTCCTGAGGTCTTATGTGTGGAGTATGACCTAAATACTGATGGCTGTGTTGATGCTGGTAGTCAACAACTGCCCTCTTCTGCTCACAAATCCTTCCCAACATCTGCAATGTAGAATTCCAACGCGTGAGGACATCACACACCAGTCGGTGAGCTGGAAGCTGCAAACGCTGCTGAAGCACGGCAAGAAGCTGTAGCTGACTTTCTAAAATGGGCACACACGGGGCATACTTTGACAAGCAGATGCGACAGATCTGGGTAGGTTTTGAGAAACCGCTGAACCACGAGGTTAAGCACATGGGCCTGGCATGGTACGTGTGTGAGCTCGCCTCGCTTCAGATTCGCCACCAGGTTCCAGCTATTGTCACACACGACAGCAGTGTCAGCCACAGATCTGCCTGCTCCTTCAGACCTGTCCACAACTCTTCAGTGGTGTGAGGTTTGTCACCTAAGCATATTAGCTTCAGCACAGCCTGTTGCTGCAGTGCTTCCAGCTTCCGACTGATTTGGTCATTTCAGAGATAGAGGCTGAAAAGGAGGAGAAGGAGGTGCAGGAGCTGTAGAATGTGGGGGCAATCCTGATTGACCCAGGGCCCGCAATCCTCGGCGTCAGGAGGACGTGTTCAGTCTCAAAGTCCGACTGGGTCCCGACTTCCACTATATTAATCCAGTGTGCCGTGAGCGAGATGTACCGTCCCTGCTCACAAGCACTTGTCCGTGGTTAGGTGGACTTTCCCAGTAACTGCATTGTCGAGGGCACGGCTAATGTTGTGGGACATGTGCTCGTGTAATGCAAGGATGGCACACAGGGAGAAATAGTGGCAGCTGGGGACCGAGTACCGAGGGACAGCCGCCATCAGGTTGTGGAAAACTTCCGCTTCCACGAGCCTAAAAGGCAACATTTTGAGCACAAGCAGTCGTGAAATGTGTGAATTTAGTAGTGTGGCCTGTGGGGTGTTGGCTGCGTATTTGTGCTTGCGTTCCAAGGATTTGAGTAGGGACAACTGAACGCTGCGCTGGGACAACCACGTGGACATGCTTTCTGATGGTGCTAGTTGAGAGTGTGCAACAACACGTGCAGGGCGGGAGGCATCTTTGCATGCGACATGGACAGGGGATTGGCGTGCACGCACAACAGCGGAAGAAGCAGTGGTGTCAACCACAGACACTGTTTCTGGACTCTGGGGTTCGGGCCAATTAGTAGGGTGCTTTGCTGCCATGTGCCTCATTATGCTGGTGGTGATCAGGCGGCTAATTTAGCTACCCCTGCTGATGCTGGCCTGGCAGGTGGTGCTGGCCTTTTTAGGGTTATCGGCAGAGTCTTTAAAAAACAACCAGACTCGGGAAGACCTAACAGTTGTACTGGCAACTTCCGTCGTGTTGGTGTTACAGGGAACGCTTTCCCGCCTTGTGTCTGCGGCCACCACACTGCTTCTTCCTGCCTGTTGTGGTGCTCTGCCTCCCTCACCCTGTGTGCTGCTGTCCTCACTCTGCATGTCCCCCTGCCAGGTTGGGTCAGTTACTATATCATCCACCACCACGTCTTCCACTTCCACTCCCTGGTCCTCCTCTTGATTTTCTGGCAATTGTGTCTCATCATCGTCCACCTCTTTAACTTTCCCACCGTTGTCTTCATGTGACTGTGGCTGCTCCAATATTTGGTCATCGCTACACGCGTTCTCCTCTTGACTCGCTTGAAGCTGGCCGGGCAGAAGACCCAAATCTACAAATGGAAAAGTGAACAGCTCTTCTGAGTGTCCAAGTGTTGGGTCAGTTGTCTCTGGGCACTCAGCATGTTGGGAGGAAGGAGGATCAGGGTGAGGAATATGCGGTCTAGACTCATGGCTACTGAGACTTGACCGTGTGGAAGACAGGGTGGTAGTGATGGTGGCAAAGTGACTGGAAGCATTATCTGCTATCCAACCAACAACCTTTTGACATTGCTCTGGGTTCAATAGTGGTGTGCTGCAGTCCCCTAGCAATTGGGACAGGAAGGTGAGGCGACAAGATGTGGGTGTTTGTGGTGGACAATTTCAGCTTGCCCATGGCCTCGGCCTCGGCCTCTTCATGCACCATCACCATCATGTCCACTTCCCCATCCCTTGCCACGCACCTTGCCCATTTTAAATGGAGGACAATATTTTCCATGTTCACTAGAAATGGCTGATTTTGGAACTCAGTTATATGTGATACGTCTGACAGAGAACCACGGTTTTAAAAAGCAGGCTTGTAATTTACTAATACTATTCTTCACAGAGACCTAGTGTGAATAGCTTGACCGACACACTGCAACGAAATGAAAGGCAGAAATGGCTGATTTTGGAACATAGTTATATGTGAGATACGTCTGACAGAACCACAGTTTTAAATAGCAGGCCTGTAGTTTAGTAATACTATTCTTCTCAGGGACTTAGTGTGAATAGCTTGACTGACACACTGCAACAAAATGAAAATGTAAGCCAATATTTTCCACGTTCAGTTCAAATTTCTGGATTTTTATCGCTGTAATATGGAAATGATCTTGCTTTATTCTGAAGTGCTAACCAGCAAATGGAGCAGAAAAAATGTGTACTCTGGATTGCTTTTTAAGCAAACAATCAGGATTAAGATAAAAAAAAAAAATTGGCCCTGGCCCCTGATATATGGGTCTATGTCTACAAATATCTGTAAGAACAGCAGCAGCAGGAATATGCTATGGACCCTATTGCACTATATGCACTGCAGTCTGCCACATACACTGCCTGCCTAACTCCTGCTATCACCTTCACCACTGAAAATATGCACCTGGATTAGTCCTCAGAAGGACTGTTAGTTCAAATGGATACATAGATATATGTTGTGGAATACCTATACTAACTCTAAATTAGGAAATCTCTCCCTACCCTGCCTGATTCCGGGGTAGACTGTGATGAGCATAGCGGTGCCAGGTCTTATATAGACCTGATGACGCTGTGCGGCCAGCCAATCACTGTAATGCCCACAACCAACATGGCTACGGCATTACAGTGCATGGCAAGCAATCCCTGCATGTTCATCGGCTCTCTAAAGAGCGCGAAACATGCAGGGTGCGGACCCGAGTTCCCGACTGAGCAACCCAGAAATACTCGCCTAGTTTGTCGAGCACCGTGATGCTCGGGCGAGTAGCGAGAAGTGGCGAGCACGTTCTCTCATCACTAGTAGCAGCTGCAACTATGTACGGCAGATTATGTCCTATTCCTTTGATTAAGAGCTGATCCGCAGTACTTGTGAGCGGCTGCTGTACATTGAACAAAGCCGTGCATTGCAACTTCATTCAATACTTATATCCGGTTTCTGCTGAACCTAATACAGGTAACAGCTGATTGATGGAGTTTTGGGTGTCAGCCCCCCATCGATCTGTTATTGCTGACCTATCGATGGGTTAGGTTATCAATATCATGCGACTAGAGAGTCCCTTTAATGTTTTCAATCTATTTCACTTACATTGGTGATTACAAGCTTTGTTACACAGCTTGGTGGTTATAGTGTATGGCACACAACTTGCTTGGTAACTGAGGAGCAGCTACTAACTTGTTCTTTTCTCCTGGCCATACTTGTTATTTTTTTTCTAGACTCCACATTCAACCAGGAACAAGTTCACTAGAAGTTTCCTGAAGATACTCAGCATCAATACACAGTTCATACACAGGACACGCCAACTTTAATCTGACAGTCCAAGCAGCTCTCTACAGCCTACATAGCCTCTCCACAGAGATGCACTACATGCTGTCTGCAGGCTGTACCACACATGTGACTTCCAGACATGCCAAAACATGTCATCTTTCCTGTTGCTGGATGCACTTCTCCCAAAGGAGGACCTTTCACCGCTCCAAGCTTGTCAGTTTTAGTAAATACTCCATTCTCCATGAAACAGCAATTCAGGAGCATCTTCTCTTAGAACTCTGTGTTTTGCTATTATTCCTACTAGAAATATATACAGAAATTAACAATTGGTTATTTATATTCCCCGTGCCAAAAGGGCTTGCATTTACATTGCCTGGGATAAAAGAGGAACACAAATGGAGTTATAAGAAAAAAAGCTTAAATATTGTTCTATTATTGGGAAAGCAATTACTAAAACAGGCATGTCAGGGGAGGTGATAGGTAGAGATTAGTGAACTTATTCAAGTATAACTGAATTTACCTCGAATTTTACAAAAATTTGTACTCTCCAGAACTGGGCATCATTTTGCTGAATTCACACAGAGCAAATTACAAAAAATAAGTATTCTTGAGAATATGGATTTTTATAAAATTCAAGGAGAATTTAATTATACTTGAATAAATTTGCTCATCTCCATTTATCACATCTTCTGACACGTCTGTTTTAGTGAATAATTGCTTTCCCCATAATAAAACAATATTGGAGCATTTCTTCTTATAAACTTTGTGGTATTCCTCTATTATTCTTACTAAAAATACAAGAAATTGATTAGCCTAATAAGTTCCTAGGAGTTATATTCAAGTCATGACAGCCAATAAGAGATACTCCCAATAAAATTAATAATCAATCTTTATTAAATACAAATTAACACACAACAATAAAAACAATAAAAGATGAGGGATAATCTGCAAAGACTAGTAAATTTAGCAATTACGAATCAAAAAATTACATTACTTAATAGACCTGACGTTTTGAGCTCACATGGAGAAAGGTATATCTACGAATCATTACATAAATATATGTATAAATAAATATCTAAATATAATGAATATTAAACATCAATAATAAACTACCTACCCCCAGTGGTCTAGTACGCAAATGACTTCAAAAGTGGCTATAAGTATATATTGCACAATAAATATGCTAGTAAAGTGCAGAGTGAGGAAATGCCATTTGGATCAGAACTGAGATTGCGCACATAGATATGCATCTACCCCATAAATGCCACACAATTCAGGGAATAAAGTGATAATTCTTCAAAAATGAAAGATAGCGTGACACTGATGAGGCAAACACACACCCAGGCACGAAGCAGTCAGAAGCCCCATGGATGAAAAAGCAGACAAGAGATCACATTTCACAGAAAAATTTGTACTTCATAGTTACCAAAAGAAACCCCGTGATGTGCGTTTCACTATGTGCTTCTTCAGAAAGGGTATATACTGAGTAGACAGACCTAGATTTTTTTTATATGCCGATGCAGCCAATCAGCTGCGTCAATATCATTGGTCAGCTGTGTGCTGCGCTCATGTAGGGTAGACATGTCACAAAGTCTCCCAGCTTCGGCATCCAGACAGCACACCGGCACGCCCCTCGATGTAGACATGAACAGGAGCGCGTCGTGAAGGGGCGGAGCCAGCGCGACATCATGTTGACACATTGTCTAGGAAACCGTGACTCGAGCCCGCTGCAGTAAGCGCTGGGCTGCTATTGGACCAAATAGTACTCATTTCTGAGTACTCCTGCGCTAACAGGTATTTCCACATCGGCCTCCAGAGTTTGTTGAGAAGGAGAGAGACCAGACACAAACCCTAATGGGTGACATCAAGTTGGCTCTCAGTCCCCAAGAGATTAGTTTTGGCAACGTGACAAATATTATACTCCATTTAAAATACGCAAGGCGTGTGGCAGGGGATGGAGAAGTGGACGTAATGGTGATGGTAATGGTGAATGCAGAGACCGAGGCCGTGGGCAAGATAAAACTGTGCCTGCTGAGGGAGCACAGCAAGCACCCACATCAAGTCGACCTAGCTTCCTGTCCCTCTTTCTATGGGGCCACAGAATACCACTCTTGAAGCCAGACCAGTGTGAAAATGATGTTGGTTGGATAGCAGATAAATAGGTAATGATTCCAGTCAGTTTGCAACCACCACCACGTCTTCCACATGGTCCAGTCTCAGTAGCCATAAGTCTGGACCACATTATTATTATTATAGTGCCATTTATTCCATGGCGCTTTACATGTGAAAAAGGGGTATATATAGCAAAAACAATTACAATAATCTTGAACAAAAACATGATGGTGACTGGTACAGGAGGAGAGAGGACCCTGCCCACGAGAGCTCACAATCTACAAGGGACTGGTGAGGATACAGTATGTGAGGGTAGAGCTGGTCGTGCAGCAGTATGGTAGGTCTTCAGGTTTCTTTTGAAGGTTTCCACGGTAGGTGAAAGTCTGATGTGTTGGGGTAGAGTGTTCCAGAATAGGGGGATGCACGGGAGAAATCTTGTATGCGATTGTGGGAAGAGGAGATAAGAGGGGAGTAGAGAAGAAGATATTGTGAGGATTAAAGGTTGTGTGCAGGTAAGCACCAGGAAACAAGGTCACAGATGTATGGAGGAGACAGGATGTGGATGGCTTTGCATGCCAAGGTTAGGGTTTTGAACTGGAGTCTCTGTGCAATGGGGAGCCAGTGAAGGGATTGACAAAGAGAAGAGGCTGGGGAATAGTGGGGGGACAGGTGGATTAATCGGGCAGAAGAGTTTAGGATAGATTGGAGGGGTGTGAGAGGATTAGAATGAAGGCCACAGAGCAGGAGGTTGCAGTAGTCGAGGTGGGAAATGATGCGGGCATGTACAATTGGTTTTGCAGATTCTTGTTTGAGGAATGTGCGGATCCAGGAGATTTCTTTACTTGGAGTCGGCATATTCCTCACCCTGATCCTCCTTCCTCCCACCGTGCCGAGTAGAGATGAGCGTTGTTCTACTCGAACTGTTCGCCAATCTCAAATTCGAGCTGTTTTGGGCGGTGTTCGAGCCGTTCGGCGAACATGAACAATTTGAGAAAAATTCGGCTGTTCGAGGTTATGTTCGATAACTGTTCGTGCACCAAAATCATAACTGGATTTTTTCTCAGTAATGATGAAAATTAATGTTAATACGCAGTTTGAGTGTACAGCGGGGTGGGGGGAGGGGCAGGGGATGGATCTCTGCAGGAACAATGAAGATCTCCATTTTTTTTTCTCTTTCCCGCATTTACAGTGGGGAGGTGCAATCTGTCAGCCTATCAGCAGCGCACACACGGAGCGAAGTGCTTTTTTTCACACAAGCAAGGGCATGTGTCATTGGCAGTGTATGTCACATGTCCTTGCCCTATAAGACCAAGCCATTTTCCCCGTCGCCACCATTTTCTCACTGCTGCAGCTGCGTGTTAGATGGCACCGCTGTTGCTGTGTGCGCTATACCTTGTTAATTTCAAGCCAATTTTCGCACAAATATACAGATAGCTTGGGAGTAGGGAATAGTTGTGATTGCAGTCCTTTTAAGGACTAGGTTACAGCATTTCCTACGACTTTTATCAGGCAGGTCTGTGCTCTTAAATAGATAGGTTGTGGGAGTAAAGACTAATTGTAATTGGAGTCCTTTTCAGGACTAGGTTACATCAGTTCCTATCAGTTTTTGCCAGGCAGGTCTGTGCCAGTGCTGTGCAAGTTTTTTTCACAGCATTTGGCTGAATCTAGCAAAGCTAATCCTTTTTGGCCTATTGCAGAGTGTGTTAGTCAGTGGAGTAGCCTATCTGTGTTGCAAGATATGCCACCTGTGTATAGAATACCAATTTTTTTACTGCACCTAGTGAAGTAAAATCTTTTGGGCATAGCATCATTCTATTAGTCCATCTATACTGACCTCCATCAGGTTGCAAACTGAATCTAATTTTTTTCTGCATCTAGCTCTGAAAAAATATTTGGCCTTCTAGCAGTGTGTGGGACTTGTTCTATTAGTCCACCTGTACTGACCTCCATCAGGTTGCAAACTGAATATATTTTTTTCTGCATCTACCTCTGAAAAAATATTGGGCTTCTAGCTGTGTGTGGGACTTGTTGTATTAGTCCATCTATACTGACCTCCATCAGGTTGCAAACTGAATATATTTTTTTCTGCATCTACCTCTGAAAAAATATTGGGCTTCTAGCTGTGTGTGGGTATTGTTCTATTAATCCATCTATACTGACCTCCATCAGGTTGCAAACTGAATATAATTTTTTCTGCATCTAGCTCTGAAAAAATATTTGGCCTTCTAGTAGTGTGTCGGACTTTCTCTATTAGTCCATCTATACTGACCTCCATCAGGTTGCAAATTAAAAATAATTTTTATCTGCATCTACAGTACCTCTGAAAAAATATTTGGGCTTCTAGCCGTGTGTGGGACTTGTTGTATTAGTCCATCTATACTGACCTCCATCAGGTTGCAAACTGAATATATTTTTTTCTGCATCTACCTCTGAAAAAATATTGGGCTTCTAGCTGTGTGTGGGTCTTGTTCTATTAATCCATCTATACAGACCTCCATCAGGTTGCAAACTGAATATAATTTTTTTCTGCATCTAGCTCTGAAAAAATATTTGGCCTTCTAGTAGTGTGTGGGACTTTCTCTGTTAGTCCATCTATACTGACCTCCATCAGGTTGCAAACTGAATATATTTTTTTCTGCATCTACCTCTGAAAAAATATTGGGCTTCTAGCTGTGTGTGGGTCTTGTTCTATTAATCCATCTATACTGACCTCCATCAGGTTGCAAACTGAATATAATTTTTTTCTGCATCTAGCTCTGAAAAAATATTTGGCCTTCTAGTAGTGTGTCGGACTTTCTCTATTAGTCCATCTATACTGACCTCCATCAGGTTGCAAATTAAAAATAATTTTTATCTGCATCTACAGTACCTCTGAAAAAATATTTGGGCTTCTAGCTGTGTGTGGGACTTGTTGTATTTGTCCATCTATACTGACCTCCATCAGGTTGCAAACTGAATATATTTTTTTCTGCATCTACCTCTGAAAAAATATTGGGCTTCTAGCTGTGTGTGGGTCTTGTTCTATTAATCCATCTATACAGACCTCCATCAGGTTGCAAACTGAATATAATTTTTTTCTGCATCTAGCTCTGAAAAAATATTTGGCCTTCTAGTAGTGTGTGGGACTTTCTCTGTTAGTCCATCTATACTGACCTCCATCAGGTTGCAAACTGAATATATTTTTTTCTGCATCTACCTCTGAAAAAATATTGGGCTTCTAGCTGTGTGTGGGTCTTGTTCTATTAATCCATCTATACAGACCTCTATCAGGTTGCAAACTGAATATAATTTTTTTCTGCATCTACCTCTGACAAAATATTGGGCTTCTAGCTGTGTGTGGGACTTGTTGTATTAGTCCATCTATACTGACCTCCATCAGGTTGCAAACTGAATATATTTTTTTCTGCATCTACCTCTGAAAAAATATTGGGCTTCTAGCTGTGTGTGGGACTTGTTCTATTAATCCATCTATACAGACCTCCATCAGGTTGCAAACTGAATATATTTTTTTCTGCATCTACCTCTGACAAAATATTGGGCTTCTAGCTGTGTGTGGGACTTGTTGTATTAGTCCATCTATACTGACCTCCATCAGGTTGCAAACTGAATATATTTTTTTCTGCATCTACCTCTGAAAAAATATTGGGCTTCTAGCTGTGTGTGGGACTTGTTGTATTAGTCCATCTATACTGACCTCCATCAGGTTGCAAATTGAATATAATTTTTTTCTGCATCTAACCCAGCCAATAGTTTTGGCCTAATACCACAGTTTGGCCACTCAGCTCTGCTCGGTTACCATCCATTGTTTTTTTGTGCAAACAACTCCAGAGTTGTGAATTAGTTAACCACCAAAATGAGTGGAAAAAGGCCTGCTGCTGGTGGAAAGGGGAATAGGCGTGTTGGGAAGGGGAAAAAAGGTTGTGTCCGTGGGGTAGGTGTTAAAGCAACAGTAACATCTGCAGAAGAAAGACCATCTTCCAGCCAAACTAAAATGTCTACTTCTTTTAGCGGACAATGTGATAAGATCCCTTTCTTACGGCCACGCCAATCGCTACAAATTCCAGATGAGGCACAAAAACAGC
Organism: Phyllobates terribilis; assembly: GCF_046119375.1. NCBI lineage: Eukaryota > Metazoa > Chordata > Amphibia > Anura > Dendrobatidae > Phyllobates > Phyllobates terribilis. The sequence continues at coordinate 257,806,908 of NW_027362763.1, read as the reverse complement.
AGGTGCTTCAACGGATATCAAGTGCTCCTTTAAGTGGGCTCTCCTCCACATCAACTTCAACATCACAAATACTCCAGTCCTCAAAGGTGTCACCCAAATCGCACTTGCTTCCTCACAGCTCCCAAATCTCCAGCTGCCCGTCTGAGTATGAGGTAGAACAGATGGTTGAGTCTGCAGAGCTGTTTACTCATACTATAGCCTGGGAATCAGAGGTCGACTCCAGCGCTTCTGTGAATCCAGACGAGGAAATGATCTGCACTGATGCCCAGAATCTTTATGAGTCGGATCCAGGACCAGACGCAGAAGGTTCTGACCATAATGTAGACCCTCATTCCCAAACTGTAACTCCTGTTGGTGGAGACAATGAGGAAGACGATGATAAGACTCAAATACCTGATTGGAGCGACAACTTTAGTTTTTTGTCAGGGCAGGAACAGGTTGGCTCTGAGGACGACGGGTGTGATAACACACAGGGTGATGATGATGAGGTTGGAGATCCCACTTACTGTCAACCCACAGTCAGCCAAGAGATGAGGTCAGCAGAGGAGGTGGAGGAAAATGCTAGTGACGACGAGGTCAGGTTGCGCCTTCCTGGACAGAGACGTAGTACTGGAAGCACGTCAACAACTGCATCCTCAAACACAACTCTGCCTCTCACCACAAGTCGTGGTGGCTCTTCAGGTCGCATGGGTGCTAAGCCTTGCATAGCCTGGGCATTTTTTCAGATCGATAAAGATGACCCAACTCGTGTTATCTGTAACATTTGTCAGCAAAAGCTAAGTAGAGACCAAAACATACATAGTTTAAGTACTTCATGCATGAACCGGCACAAGGACATGAAGCATAAGTTGCAGTGGGAAGCTCAGTGTGCTACAATGCGGCCTAGCCGGCCGGGCCAACCACCGTCTGCCATATCTTGTGCATCCGCGGCCTCTTCATCCTCTGTGACTGGGGGGACAGCAGTCACACCTGTTTTGGGGCGCAGACCTGCCACCTCTTTACCCGCAACAGCCAGCGTGATTGGCAGGTCATCATTTTCTTTGGAGGTGGTAACACCAGCTGGTGTTGAGCGCTGTCCGACATCGATAGCACCACCTTTGGATCAAGGCAACCTAACATGTCCGCCTGCATCTTCCTCACAGACCGGCAGTTTGCCGGGGACACCCTTATCAACCCCGTCTAAGCACAATAGCCAGCCCTCGGTCCCTCAGATGTGGACAAGTAAAAGACCATTTCCTCCTAGCCATGAGAAAGCTAAGAGGTTGAATTTCACCATCTGCAAGCTCTTGGCTACAGAAATGCTGCCTTTCCGCCTGGTGGACACAGAGGATTTTCGAGACCTTATGTCCGTCGCAGTGCCCCAGTACCAGATGCCCAGTCGGCACTACTTCTCAAAGAAAGGTGTGCCTGCGCTCCACCAGCATGTCGCACACAACATCACCGCTTCTTTGAGAAACTCTGTGTGTGACAGGGTGCATTTCACCACAGACACTTGGACGAGTAGGCATGGACAGGGGCGTTACATGTCGCTGACTGGGCACTGGGTAACTATGGTGACAGCAGGACAAGGGGCTGCTGTCCAAGTCTTGCCGTCCCCACGAGTTGTGCGTCAATCCTCTTTATGTCAAAGTTCTTCCACTGCTTCTGCCTCCTCAACCTCCTCTCGGTCTTCCACCTGCACCCAAAGCCTGTCTGGTCATGCCACAAGCTTTCTAACTGCGCAGAAGGGATCCTGCACGCCTCCTTACTATGCTGGCAGTAGGGCTCAACGTCATCAGGCGGTTTTTACTTTGAAATGTCTGGGAAATGTGAGTCACACAGCTGAGGAGTTGTGGTCAGCTCTGGAGAACAAATTTCATGAATGGCTGTCTCCACTGGACCTGAAACCAGGGAAGGCCGTGTGCGACAATGCTGCAAACCTGGGTGCGGCCCTTCGCCGGGGCAATGTCACACACGTGCCTTGTATGGCTCACGTGTTGAACCTGGTTGTCCAGCAATTTTTAGCCCACTATCCCAGACTAGATGGCCTTCTGCAGAGGGCACGGTCGCTGTGTGCTCACTTCCGCCGTTCGCATCCCGCAGCTCAGCGACTTACATCTCTACAGAAGTCGTTGGGCCTGCCACTTCACCGGCTAAAATGCGATGTGCCTACCCGGTGGAATTCAACTCTGCACATGTTGCAGCGACTGTGGCAGCACCGACAAGCCCTGGTGCAATACGTTCTGACGTATAGCCTGGGCCAACGAGATCCAGAGGTGGGGCAAATCACGCTGGAGGAGTGGTCTCAGATCAGGGACCTATGCACCCTTCTGCACAGTTTTGAAATGGCGACGAAGATGTTTAGTGCTGATGATGCCATTATCAGCATGACTATTCCGGTGATTTACATGCTGGAGCACATGTTAAACAGAATTCGGAGTCAGGTGGTGGCACAAGAGGAGGTGGAGGAAGTAGAGGAGGAGGAGTTGTATGCGGAAGGGCTAACATCTGCAAGGTCCAGACGGTCGGCAGCACCAAGGCGGCAGGCATGTGAGGGTGGGGGAGATGGTTTTACCAGGGCGCATGGTAGCAGCCAAACTAGTGAGGAAGGTGCAGGAGCCCAGGAAGTAGTGGAGGACGAACTGATGGAAGACTCATCAGATGAGGGAGACCTTGATGACATTTCTGTTGTGCGAGGTTGGGGGGAGAGGACAGAGGAAGGAAGCATGATTGTTACCTCGCCACCAACACAACAGGGACTTGGTGCTCCTGGATGCGCAACACACATGAGTGCCTTCTTGCTGCACTACCTGCAACATGACCCTCGAATTGTGAGAATTAGAAATAATCCTGACTACTGGGTTGCCAGACTGTTAGATCCCCGGTACAAAAGTAAATTTGCCGAAATTATTCCTGCCATAGAAAGGGATGCACGCATGCAGGAGTATCAGCAGAGACTGTTGCAGAATATTACATGTGCTTTTCCACAAAACACCAGTGGTGCACGTAGTGAATCTCACAGTTCCAACTTGCCAACCGTGGGACCGTCAAGTGTTCAGCACTCAAACCGTAACAGAACCACAGTATCTGCTGTTAACATAAATTTTGGGGAATCATTTCACCACTTTTTTAGCCCATCCTTTGCAAGGCCACAGGAGACAAGAAGTCTGACACATAGTCAACGCCTAGAGACGATGGTACAGGAGTATCTCCAAGTAAACATTGAAGCCACGACTGTGTCACTGGACCCTTGCTCTTTTTGGGCTTCCAATCTGGATAAATGGCCGGAGCTAGCCACTTACGCCTTGGAGATCTTGTCATGCCCCGCAGCCAGCGTTCTGTCTGAACGTGTGTTCAGCTCTGCTGGTGGTGTGCTGACAGATAAGCGCACGCGGCTCTCCACTGATAATGTAGACAGACTCACGTTCATAAAGATGAACAAATCATGGATCCGAAACGACTTTTCTACCCCTGTGTCATCCTGGGGAGAGTAAAAGCTTGATGATTGGTTAAAATCACCCTACCAACCGTTTTAAGCTTTCAAATTACTAATCATGTTTATCTGTATCTTGACTGGAAAATAATTTGGGCTTTGTAGCAGTGTGCAGCACTGATCCTATTAGGCCATCTATAATAAGCTCCACCAGATTTAAAATTAAAAATAATTTTTAGCTGCATCTAGCCCGGAAAATAATTTTGGGGCTCCGAGATGCGCAAGACACATAAGTGCCTTCTTGCTGCACTACCTGCAGCATGACCCTCATATTGTCAGAATTCGAAGTAATCATGACTACTGGGTTGCCACACTCTTAGATCCCCCAAACTTTTCGATCAACCTTTTCATTTTAATAAAGACCAAAAAAATGGTCATTTTTGAAATTATAAGCATTAGCAGGTTGTTAGAAACTGAAATCAAACAGTTTTCAACTCAAAACTAGGTGATGTTACATTTTCACATAGGACCCTTTGTTCGAAAGGAGCTTCTGAACTCTCTCCTCCATTGAATTTGTCAGGTTTTGGATGGTTTCTGCTTCAATTGTTTTGCATGAGGACAGAATACCCTCCCAGAGCTGTTGCTTAGATGTGAACTGCCTCCCGCCATCATAGACACTCCTTTTAATGATGCTCCAAAGGTTCTGAATGGGGTAGAGGTCAGGGGAGCATGGGGGTCACACCATAAGTTTGTCCCCTTTTATGCCCATATCAGCCAGAGATGCAGATGTTTTATGTGCAGCATGAGATGGTGCATTATCATGCAGAAAAATGATCTTGCTGTGAAATACACGGTTCTTCTTCTTGAACCATGGCAGGAAGTGCTGTTTGAGAAAATCCACATACATTATGGAGTTCATCTTTAGCGCCTTCAGGGATCCTAAAGGGGCCGACAATCTCTCTCCCCATGATTCCAGCCCAAAACATTACTCCACCTCCTCCTTGTTGGCGCTGTAGCCGTGTTTGCGTGGGGTGTCCATCAACCAGCCATCCTCCACTCCATCCATCTGGACCATCGAGCGCTGCACGGCACTCATCCGTGAACAAAACAGTTTTGAAATCAGTCTTCATGTAATGTTTGGCCCACTGGAGCCGTTTCTGCTTGTGTGAAGTGGATAGAGGAGGTCGACAGGATGGCGTATGCACAGCTGCAAACCTCTGAAGGACCCTGCATCTTGTTATTCGGGGGACGTTGGAGGCACAAGCAGCTTCAAAAACTTGTCTGCTGCTATGACAAGGCTTTTTTGCCGCTGCTCTTTCAACCTGACGTAATTGCCTGTAGGAAAGAGTCCTCAATTTGCCCTTATCAGCACGCACACGTGTGTGCTGTGAATCAGCTACATACTTCTTGATTGCCAAGACACTTCATCCTGATCATCGCACAATGTTGATTGTAGTCATGCCTTGACCTAAACACTCCACAATTTGTTGCTTCTCAGCAGCCGACACATCCTTTTTCTTTCCCATTTTGGCAGAAAATGTAGGCTGCTTAATAATGTGAGAGAGCCTTCTTAAGTAGTCTTGCCTTTCATTGGACACACCTGCCAAACTAATTAGCACAGGTGTCTGCAATTGCTTACAGTGATATAAAGAGCCCTGACACACATCACCATCAATGAGTTTAACTGACAAACAAACAAATTCTTCCCTTATCACTCCTAAACACTTTTTGCATAATAATTTGGAACGCAGTGTACATGTGCTTTTCCACAAAACACCAGTGGTTCACGTAGTGAATCTTACAGTTCTAACTTGCCAACCGTGGTCTGTATGGAATTGTTCAATAAAGGGCCCAAAATTAAGATAACATAGATGGGAGAGGTCTCTATGAATAGGAATTCCTAAGTATTTGATACCCTGTGAGGGCCAGGCAAAGGGAAAGTTGGACTGGATGGAATCCTATATGGATTTGGGGAGGGAGACATCGAGGGCCTCAGACTTCGCTGCATTGATTTTAAAATTTTACCATGTAACAAAGTGATCTATTTCAGCCATAACAGCAGGGATGGATATATGTGATTGAGTGATATATACTAGGACATCATCAGCAAATAGAGAGCACTTGTACTCGGTGCCTCCCACCTCAATCCACCTAATATTGGGGTTATGGCGAATTGATGAGAGCAGGTGCTCCGTCACTAGGATGTATAAGAGAGGGGACAGAGGACATCCCTGCCTTGTCCCATTGGTGATTGTGAAAGGTGATGAAAATGTTCTGACGCACCCCCTGGGCCTTGGGACACCCGGAGCCGGACCCTTTTTGGTGGATGCTGGTGGTTGTAGTCTTCGTGGCGGCGACCCGGTTCCGTGGCTCAGGGCGGTCAAACCAGTGGCGGAACTATTTATGTGGTTTTGATGTTTAAATGTCCGAATACGCCACCCGTGGATTGCGGTCAGAGTGAACCGCCGCTACAGGGCAGACCGCTGAGGCTGGTGTTGTGGGTGCAGCAGAGCGTAGCATAACTCCCCACGGGAGGAGTATAGCCTCAGGGCAGTGTATGCGGAGGATGGGGGTGATGGTGCAGGGCAGCAGCAGTAACGACACGGAGTCAGTGATGCAGTCCAGGGCCTTTACTCACAGTTTTTATTATCCAGACCACGTCTGCAGGTAACGGCTGCCCACGTCGTACTGTGCTCACCAGGTGAGGGGCTCAGACAACTCCCAGATAACTTTGGAGCACTTCACAGGACCCCCTTTGTGTGTCCTTTGTCTGGCCTTTCTTACCAACACTTCTGTCCGGCTGCCTCGGGCCTCCTCTTGGTAAACTTGGCGCCAGTTTCCCTGACCCTATGTGGTGCCTTCCTAGCGGGTGTAGCGAGGGGCTGCGCCACATAAAATGTCAGAGCCTCCGGTTTCTAGCTGAGGGTCGTTTCCTGCCTCCACTAGTTCGGGGACCGGTCTCCCCCTTTGGCCCGACCCCTCCACGCAGGTGGATTCGGGCGTGCGGTGGCGACTCGCCCGTCCGCACCCCTGGGATCCCTTCATTCCTCGTTCCTGGAGCCTTCTCCGCTCCTCTTCCTTCCTTCTCCCTCTTCCAGGCCTGGGCCTCTGTTACTAGGCCCGCCTCCGGAGCAGAGCTCATGCAGAGCCCCTGCTCCCTGCCACTTCTGCTCAGACTTCTCTGCACTGAACTAAGATGGTGCCCACCTTTTATACTCCCTTCTCAATGCACCCAGGAACTGCTTCCTCCCTGCTCCTGCACTACAGGGTTCCCCTTCCTCAGTGTTCCCTCCCCCCACTCCAGCCAGGGACAGGGACTGTCGTGCCCATCTCAGGGGCATATTGGTTGCCCTGCCCCACGGCAATGTGGTGTAATGCATGCAGGTGTCGGGTCCTGATCCACACTCCATCCTTACCTGAGAGTGAGATATCACACCTCTGGGTGAGGTGCAATACGTCTGTAGCAACCGAGCCCTCAGGGTGCTACAGTTCCATTTATCTTCAGCCTAGGTGACGTATTGCGATACAGGGCCGTGATTTTGGCTATAAAAGGGTCCCCTAGACCCCTACCCCAAGCTTTTTAAGAGAATCATATATGGCGTGCCAGGAGACTCTATGGAATGCTTTCTCAGCATCCAACGAGAGTATCTAATTACAAATTTTTAACTGCATCTAGCCCAGGAAATACTTTGTGCCTAGTAGCAGTGTCTGCTAGTCAGCGGATTATCCCGGCTGTTAAGCAAGCTGCACCACCTGTAGTTTAGACACTTAATTTTTTCAAAGGAAATGCTTCGGGACCATGGGATACTTAGTGAAGAGCATCAGGAGGCACCCCAAGGCATAGGGGCTGGGACTGGCAGTAGGATGCCTTGCGGTGGATAGCCGAGCTCGATCCTTATAAAACCTTTTTAACTGCAGCAGCTTTAGTGGACGCTACTGGAGCTGGAATTACCGCGGCTACTGGCATGAGACTTGCCCTCCAATAGATCCTTGTAAATGGATTTAAAGTGTATTCATTCAAATTAGAGAGACAATTTAAATTAAAAAGCATAGAGCTGCCTCCACCACAGGGGGGCTCGCTTGACCCACCAGCGGACAGGCACCAGTATTGGGAGAGGGGGGCTGGCCGTCAGGGTTCACCGCGGCTCTGGCACAAACCCGGCGACACGGAGGTGGCACGGGCAGGAGCGGACTGGCCGTGTCGGCTTCTCACTTTTTGGATTTTAGAAGGGCATGACATGCCTATATCTGTGTCTCCCCCTCCTTTTACTCCTCCACCTCTTTTATTTTCGCATGACTATATGTACTTGTCACTTTTCCATTGGTTTTAACGGTGTTCGAAGGTGTTCGACGAACAGTTCGACGAACAGTTCGGCGAACACACGGGTGTTCGACGAACCGAACCGAACTCGAACACTACGGGGGTGGCTCAACACTAGTGCCGAGTGCCCGGAGACAACTGATCCCACACTTGATGATGAGACACAATGGACAGAAAGTCAGGAGGAGGACAAGGGTGTGGAAGTGGAAAACAAGGTGGTGGACGATGAAGTCACTGACCCAACCTGGTAAGGTAATGTGCACAGCGAGGACAGCAGCGTGGAGGGGAAGTCAGGCATAGCATCACAACAGGCAGGAAGAAGCAGTTTGGTGGTGTAGTGCGGCGGTGTTCTCACTGTGTGGTAATGAGGCAGTGACCCAGGAAAAGTTCAAATTAAATGTCTTTATTCTCCAGAAACTCACAAAGTAACGGTAATTGGTATCCTCTGGATCGCAGCAGGGCCATCAAAGTACAGTCCGTTTCCAGACCCGTTTTTTAAAGACTGTCCAGTAAACTCCAAAAATGCCATTTGCAACATCTGCCATGCCAGCATCAGCAGGGGCAGCAAAAGTACCATCCTGACCACCACCAGCATGCTCAGGCACATGACAGCAAAGCACCTGACTAGTTTGGCCAATCGCCATGGTACAGGAATAGTGTCTGCGGGTAGCACCACTGCCTCTTCCACTCTTGTACGTGCACGCCAAGCCTCCGTCCATGATGCAGGCGAAGATGACTCCCAACCCTGCACCTGTCATTGCTCACTTGCAACAATCACGGTCAGCAACCTTGTCCACGTCCTTGTCCCAGCGCAGCGTTCAGTTGTCCCTACCCTAGTCCTTGGAACGCAAGCGCAAATACGAAGCCACCACAGGCCACAATACTAAACTGCCACATTTCTCGACTGCTTGCCCTAGAAATTTTGCCTTTTAGGCTCGTGGAGGCGGAAGCTTTCCGCAACCTCATGGCGGTGGCTGTCCCTTGGTACTCGGTCCCCAGCCGCCACTCTTTCTCTTGGTGTGCTGTCTCCGCCATATACAAGCACGGGTCCCAGAACATTACCCGTACCCTCACCAATGCAGTTACTGGGAATGCCCCCCTAACCACAGACACATGGAAAAGTGCTTGTGGCCAGGGATGGTACATCTCATTGATTGGCACACTGGGTTAATATTGTGGAAGCCGGGACCGAATACGTCCTCCCGACGCAGAGGATTGCGGGCCCTGGGTCAATCAAGCTTCAACACAATGTTCACAAGGTTGACAGCAGCGGTGGTCGGTCTCCTAGACAACGAGCAAACTCCTTCATGAACATAAAGGCCACCATCTCCTTAGCTTGCTGATTGTCACGAATAATTTGGAAATTTGTGGCAGCTCTGGTTATGCTGTAATTTAAATATAGTTTTTTCCTTTTGGTCCAACAAGGGTTAATGTTAGTCTCTTGCTGGCAGTCTTTTGTTAGCAGTCAGCTGATGTTGGTTGGTGCCACTCCCACCTCCCTTTAAATAGCCTCACGATCCATCAGCTGACCGCCGGTTATAGTTCATTCTTTGCTGACCTCTTTGAAGGAGCCAGTCTCTGGAGAAGCTCGTTCGTTGCTATTGCAGCGGTGAAGTTTTCTGTTGGAGCGATAAGTGTATTTTATGTTGTTATCTTCCAATTGTTTGTCTTTCCTTCCTTCTGTTGTCCTATTGTAGTGATGAGACGAGTATCTCGATTGCCTGCGCACTAGCCAGGTTAAGTCCAGGTCCACTGAGGGCTTAGACACGTGATCACACATGTGGGGGGGGGGACCCATATAGGGACGATAAGGGAGCTTAGGGGCAGACACAGGTTGGTGTGAGATGTGTCCCTTCCCTTGTTCCCTACCGCTAGAGCACTCTTTCCCCCTTTATTTCCCCTTGCATCCGTGTGTTGTGCCTTCCAGCGGACATCCCCTTGTCTTTCTGTGACACTGGTATTTTTCTGTAGGAATGAGCTTGTCTCCAACCAGTCAGGAATATTTCCAGTGAATTATGGCACGCCATGGTTTGGTTTTACCACCCAGTACCAGAAGGGAAGCCATCCACAATTTCCATCTCAGGATTTTTATTTGATAGACTGGCTGCCCAAATATTAGTTTCTCACAAAGGAGCAAAGACACTGAGTGGCAGTAGGTGCAAGTTTCTCCAGCATGACCTGTTTGTTAGATATCAGAGGGAGAACAGAATTGGGCTTTGCCAAGGTGCCAGATTGCAGATCTTAAATCTTATAGATTGCTGGAGCCAGTCCACAGTAAAAGAGCAGGCATAGAGTATCTGGGAGCCTTCACACAGGCTTTTCTTAGCCAGGGCCGCTTCTCGGCAGGGTTGGACGGGCCCACCAGAGAACCGGAGAATCCTCCGGTGGGCCCTGGCTTCTCCTTCAGGAGAGTTCATAGTTCAAACCTTGCAGTTGCTATGGGGCTCTTGAGCGTGGGAGAAAGGTGGGCCCTCAGAATCAAATCCTCTGGTGGGCCCAATGTTCTTCAGTGTGACACTGCTTCTCGGTGAGAGTTGTATTTCACCACAGCCATATTCTTTAGGTCCGTGAAAGGACTGGCATAGAAGCAAATCGTATATACTCCGGCTGTCATTTCTCCCAGGAAGTCCTCTAATGCATCTAGTTCCATAAGCAATGGCAGCCCGTCCAACATCAGCTCACACTTCTCAGTGGTGCTTCGACACACAAAGATCTTTACTAGTGATGAGCGAGCACTAAAATGCTCGGGTACTCGTTGCTCGGGTCGAGAAAATTGGAATGCTTGAGTGCTCGGTCCGAGTAACAAGCCCAAATGTAAGTCTATGGGAAACTCGAGCATTTTTCCGGCAGCCCCCCTGGCGGTCTGCAGAGGGGCCAAAAATTGCCCAAATCGATGGGAACAGTTCTCAAATGCCATGGGAATAGCATGGGGAAGACCCCTGGAAGCATTTATGACTTCCAGATCACTGCTGTCAACAATGTTGTCAGAAGTATTATGCCACTTTTACGGACTCACAATAAAACATACAAAAACAAAATCAAAATGGATTTTCCTGGGAAATATGTTAAGGAAAATCATTTCCGGAGTAATGACTTGTATATAAGGCAAAATAAATAACCAAAAACAAAAATGCTCCTCCACACCTTGGGCTATGCTCACACGTAGCGTTTTTGATGCGTTTTTGCACTTTTGCATTGCTTTCAACGGTGAAAAATGCATTCACCGGGAAATGTCATTTTAACATTTTACTACCTTATCTGGCCATGTGGTGTGTGAGACATGTTAGACACATCCTGTTACATTTATGAAGGAGGGACTCTGAAAGTCACAAACACTATTTTTATAGGGCCATCAGGTGGCCCTTACTATTTTTAAAGGGCCAGCAGTCAGCTATGCTTTGTTGTTCCCATTATTAAAGATATTATGAAAGATATTAACTTATCTGTTCAGCTGGCAGATCTCCAAGGAGACGGCCAGGACGCTGTATTCATCGACTTGTCAGGTGGTATGTCTCTAGGGAGATGGCCAGGACGCCTTACAGGGAGCGCAAGCGCTCCTCGCTGGGTATATTGCATATGCACACTCTGACCCGGAGTCATTTATACTCCACTTCTGTGTCACTATCCAGCATGCGCATGGACACCATGGCGGTCGGACTGATGGCGGCTTCCCACAACTGACACTGCTTAAGGTAATTAATTGTTGATGTATAAAATACCTAACTAGATGAACTCCATTGCCACCATTTCCTCCCCTGATGAAGCAACCGCGTTAGTGGCGATATTTGTGGGGTTGGGGGTCTTTCTGTACCTCTAATGTGTATCTTTCTATACACCTTATGCATGGCCATCATGGACATTTGTTTATGATAAGGGTTTTCCTCTTTCTGCTGATAGTATGAATTGTGCCTACAACATAACACACGCTATTAATGTGAGTATTATCCCTTACGTCCTTTGCCCCACTTTTTAACACCAAGTGGGTATACTTTGCATTGTTATAACTTCTGAGTGTGCCAGCCATAATTATCTTTGACCCTGTGTTTTGAGGTTAAGCCTACACAACATTGTGTTGTGGCTTGTTGTCATGTTTAGACTCTGTGCTTTTTAAATGTTTTTAACTTTTGGTACGTTTGTCTAGTTCGGTGTTTCCAAAACTCCAGTCCTCACGGCCCCCACAGGTCATGTTTTCAGGATTTCCTTAGTAATATATAGGTGATGGAAATACTATCAATGCATCAGGAATTCTCTCACCTATGTAATACTAAGGAGATCCTGAAAATATGACCTGTGGGGGCCGTGAGGACTGGAGTTTGGGAAACACTGGTCTAGTTATTTGTTAAATAAAATTCTGTGAATATACTGTATATATTGGTGATCCCTGTCTATACATACTTCTTCTCTTTTTTTGTATACTATTGGCGGGTGGTTTTAGTATGTGACGGATTGAACACCTGAGTACATCATTTTGGTGGTGCCCTCCCATTTTTTCTAAGATATGGTGATGATATGGTGGTGGAGGATGAGGATGAGGAGAAGGAGGAGGACAACAGCAAATAGACAAAATCAGGAAGCATATACCCATATCTGGGTGTGAAGACAGAGGTGCATGCGAATAGAGTTAGACCTCCCAAAAAAAAACACTGTATTTGAGTTTATTTTAGCTGCTATCATTCGGTTGAAAAGTCTGGCCCAATCCAGCCCTTGTTCATTTTTATAAGAGTCAGCCTGTCAGCATTTTCAGTTGACAGGCGGATGCACCTATCGGTTATAATTCCACCAGCGCACTAAAAACCCGCACTGACAAAACGCTAGCGGCAGGGCAGGCCAGGACCTCTAAAGCGTAGAGAGCCAGTTCAGGCCACATGTTCAGCTTAGATAACCAATAATTATAAGGCACAGAGGAATCACGGAGGACGTTGATACGGTCGGCAAGGTACTCCCTCAGCATCTTCCGAAACTTTTCCCTCCTTGTGAGAGTACCCCGCGACTCAGGGCGTGTGCAATGGGAGAGTCTGAGAAAACTGTCCCAGAATTTTGACAGTGTTTCCCTGCCTCTGCTGGATTGCATTTGTGTCTCTCTCACCTGTGACCTCTGCCACCAGAAGGGAATTTTTTTAATAGTTCCGCAACAAGGGCATTCTAGTACTGCCCCATTTTATTATGCCTGTCCGGCGTGGGAATAAGAGACAGAAAGTTCTCCTTGTAGCATGGGTCTAGAAGTGCCATCAACCAGTAATGACTGTCACCCAAAATTTGGACAATGCGAGGGTCACGGGAAAGGCAGCGTAACATAAACTCAGCCATGTGTGCCAGACTGCTAACAGGCAAGACTTCCATGTCCACACCAAGAGGACGACTGACATGCTCTCCTCCTCCTCCCTCTTCTCAGCCCATCCACGCAGAACAGACGTTATGACAGTTGTGCAAGTAGTACTGTCTATAGTGCAGAAAACTAGCTCCTGTTCTTTCTCCTCCTCTTCCTCACTGTCACCCAATCCACATTGGGAAAAGATAAGGCAGGGCTGTGTGGAATCATCCTGTATGGTTCCTTGCTCCATCTCATCATGCTCCGCCTGCAATGCATCAGCTTTAATTGTAAGCAGAGAGCGTTTCAGAAGACAGAGAAGCGGAATGGTGACGCTAATTATGGCGTCATCGCCGCTCACCATCTTGGTGGAGTCCTCAAATTTTTGGAGGATGGTACAGATGTCTGACATCCATGTCCACTCCTGGGGTCTTATGTGGGGAGTCTGACCTGGATACCGACGGCTTTGTTGATGCTGGTAGTCAACAAGTGCCCTCTTCTGCTCACAAATCCTTCCCAACATCTGCAATGTAAAGTTCCAACGCGTGGGGACATCGCACACCAGTCGGTGAGATGGAAGCAGCAAATGCTGCTTAAGCATGACAAGGGCGGCGGAAGCTGTAGGTGACTTTCTAAAATGGGCACACACGCGGCATACTTTGACAAGCATATCCAGCAGATCCGGGTAAATTTTGAGAAACCGCTGAACCACGTGGTTAAGCACATGGGCCAGGCATGGTATGTGTTTGAGTTCACCTGGCTTCAGAGCCGCCACCAGGTTCCGGCCATTGTCACACACGACCATCCCTGGCTGTAGGGTCAGCGGTGTTAGCCACAGATCTGTCTGCTCTTTCAGAGCTGTCTACAACTCTTCAACATTGTGTGGTTTGTCACCTAAGCATATTAGCTTCAGCAAAGCCTGTTACTGCTTGGCCAAGGCAGTGCTGCAGTGCTTCCAGCTTGTGACTGATGTGGTCATTTTAGAGATAGAGGCTGAAGAGGAGAAGGAGGTGCAGGAGTTGTAGAATGTGGGGGCAACCCTGATTGACCCAGGGCCCACAATCCTCGGCGTCGGGAGGACGTGTTCCATCCCAAGGTCCGACTGGGTCCCGACTTCCACTATATTAACCCAGTGTGCCGTCAGCGAGATGTACTGTCCCAGCCAACAAGCACTTGTCCATGTATCCGTGGTTAGGTGTACTTTCTTATTAACGGCATTGTTGAGGGCACGGCTAATGTTGCGGGACATGTGCTGGTGTAATGCGGGGATGGCATACCGGGAGAAATAATGGCAGCTGGGGATCGAGTCCCGAGGGATGGCCGCCGCCATCAGGTTGCTGAAAGCTTCCATCTCCACGAGCCTAAAAAGCAACATTTTGAGAGCAAGCATTCGTAAAATGTGTGAATTTAGTAGTGTGGCCTGTGGGGCGTTAGCTACGTATTTGCGGCTGCGTTCCAAGGGATAGGGACAACTGAACATGGTACAAGCACATGGACGTGCTTTCTAATGGTGCTAGTTGACACGTGCAGGGAGGGAGGAATCATCGCATGCTCCATGGACAGGGGATTGGCGTGCACGCACAACAGTGGAAGCAACAGTGGTATCACACGCAGACACTGTTTCTGGGCCCTGGGGTTCGGCCCACTTAGTCGGGTGCTTTGCCCCCATGTGCCTGATCAATCTGGCGGTAGTTTTGCTACCCCTGCTGATGCTGGCCTGGCAGGTGGTACAAATGGCTTTTTTGGGGTTATCGGCAGAGTCTTTAAAAAACAACCAGACTCGGGAAGACCTAATAGTTGTACTGGCAACTTCCGTCATGTTGGTGTTACGGGGAACGCTTTCCCGCCTTGTGTCTGTGGCCACCCCACTGCTTCTTCCTGCCTGTCATGGTGCTACACCTCTCTCCCCCTGTGTGCTGCTGTCCTCGCTCTGCATGTCCTCCTGCCAGGTTGGGTCAGTTACTATATTATCCACCACCTCGTCTTCTACTTCTGCACCCTGGTCCTCCTCCTGACTTTCTGGCAATTGTGTCTGATCATCATCATTCACCTCTTGTGACAGTAATTGAACTTTCTCACCGTTGCCTTCATGTGACCGTGGCTGCTCTAATATTTGGGCATCGCTACACGCGCCGTTCTCCTCTTGACTCGCTGGAAGCTGGCCGGATGAGAGGCTTGAATCTACAAATGGAAAAGTGAACAACTCTTCTGAGTGTCGAAATGTGGGATCAGTTGTCTCCGGGCACTCAGCATGGTGGGAGGAAGGAGGATCAGGGTGAGGAATATGCGGTCCAGACTCATGGCTACTGAGTCTTGACCGTGTGGAAGACTGGGTGGTGGTGGCGGCAAAGTGACTGGAAGCATTATCTGCTGTCCAGCCAACAACCTTTTGACACTGCTCTGGGTTCAATAGTGGTGTGCTGTGGTCCCCTCGTAATTGGGACAGGAAGGTTGAGTGACAAGATGTGGGTGTTTGTTGTGGCACAATTTCGGCTTGCCCAAGGTCTCGTCCTCGGCCTCTGCATGCACCATCATGTCCACTTCCCCTTCCCTTGCCACGCACCTTGCTCATTTTAAATGGAGGACGATATTTTCCACATTGCTGAGAAATGGCTGATTTTGGAATGCAGTTATATGTGATACGTCTAACAGAGAACCACGGTTTTAAATAGCAGGCCTGTAGTTTACTAATACTATTCTTTACAGAGACTTAGTGTGAATAACTTGACCGACACACTGCAATGAAATGGAAGGCAGAAATGGCTGATTTTGGAACGCTTTTATATGTAATACGTCTGACAGAGAACCATGGCTTTAAATAACAGGCCTGTAGTTTACCAATGCTATTCTTCACAGAGACCTAGTGTGAATAGCTTGACATAAATGGCTAATTTTGGAATACTGTTATATGTGATATGTCTGACAGAGAACCACAGTTTTTAATAGCAGGCCTGTAATTTACTAATACAATTCTTCACAGAGACCTAGTGTGAATAGCTTGACCGACACACTGCAATGAAATGGAAGGCAGAAATGGCTGATTTTGGAACGCTGTTAAATTTGATATGTCTGACAGAGAACCACGGTTTTAAATAGCAGGCCTGAAATTTACTAATACTATTCTTCACAGAGGCCTAGTGTGAATAGCTTGACCAACACACTGCAACAGAATGGAAAAGGAGGCCAATATTTTCCAAGTTCATTTCAAATTTCTGGATTTTCATCACTGAAATATGGAACAGATCTGGCTGTATTCTGCAGTGCTAACTAGCAAATGGAGCAGAAAAATGGTGTACTCTGGATTTCTTTTTAAGCAAATAACCAGGATTAATATGAAAAAAAAAATTGCCCTGGCCCCTGATATATGGGGCTATGTCTACAAATATATGTAAGAACAGCAGCAGGGACGTGCTATGGACCCTCTTGCAATATATGCACTGCAATCTGCCACATACACTGCCTGCCTGCCTAACTCCTGCTATCACCACTGAATATTTGCAGCTGGATTAGTCCTCAGAAGGACTGTTAGTTCAGATGGATATATAGATAGGATGTGGAATATTTTTACTAACTATAAACAAGCAAATCTCTCCCCTGACTTAGCAGCAGTTCTCCCTACTCTGCCTGGTTCTGGGGTAGACTGTGACGAGCCTAGCGACGCCAGGTCTTATATAGCCCTGATGACGCTGTGCGGCCAGCCATTCACTGCAATGCCCACAACCAACATGGCTACGGTATTACAGTTCATGGCTAGCAATCCCTGCATGTTCTTTGACTCTCTAAAGAGTGCCAAACATGCAGGGCGGGGACCTGAGTTCCCGACAGAGCAACCCGGAAATACTCATCGAGTACCGAGCAGTGGCGAGCACGTTCGCTCATCACTAATCTTTACGTCTTGAATTTCATGACTACAGAGTTGGGCAATGGCCTGATCTGCAATGCGTTTTGAGAAATAACGTGCATAAGCAAAGCCACGGTTTAGGCCACTTAAGGTCATCATTAAGCGAAACTCATACAGCTTTTCCGCAGACTGAAAGAGGGGTATCAAGACTTCCAAGACAACCAAGACCCTGTCCTCACCAAAAGAACGACTGTCCATGCTCTCCTCCTCATCCTCCTCCTCCTCATTATCACCCAATCCACGTTGAGATGAGATGAGGCTGGGCTGTGTAGCATCACCATGTATATTTCCTTGCTCGGCCTGCAATACCTCCTCTTTAACTGTGATCAGCGAGCGTTTCAGTAGACAGAGAAACAGGATGGTGGCACTAATTATGGCGTCATCATCGCTCAATATCTTGGTGGAGTCCTCAAAGTATTGGAGGATGGCACAGATGTCAGACATCCATGCCCACTCATCAGCTCTTATGTTCGGAGGCTGACCTGAATTCCAATGGGCTTGTTGAAACTGGTACTCAACAATTGCCCTCTGTTGCTCACAAATCCTTCCCAACATCTGCAATATTGATTTCCAACGTGTGGTCACATCACACACCTGTCAATGAGCTGGAAGCTGCAAATGCTGCTGAATCACTGTCAGGGTGGCGTAGCTGTCTTTCTGAAATGGGCACTTTCACGAGCAGCTCTGGCAGATCTGGGTAGGTTTTGAGAAACCGCTGAACCACTAAGTTGAGCACATTTAGTGCTCGCTCATCACTAATGTGTACCCTAGTATGTAGTGATGAGCAAACATGCTCGCCACTGCAAGGTACTCGCCCGAGCATCTCACTGCTTAAAATGCTAGGCGCTCTGCGTGTATTTCCTGGTTGCTCGGGCGGGAGCTCAGGTCCCCTCCCTGCATGTTTGCCGCTCTTTAGTGAGCCAATGAACATGCAGGGATTGCCTGCCACACGCTGTAATGCCGTAACCATGTTGGTTGTTGCATTACAATGATTGGCTGGCCGCACAGCATCATCAGGTGTATATAAGACTGGGCGCTGCCATGCTCGTCACCATCAACCCCTGGAGTCAGGTAGAGTAGGGAGAGCTGCTGCTGCGTCAGGGAGAGATTTGCTTGTTTACAGTTAGTATAGGTATTTCACAAAACATATCTATAATATCTATGTGAACTAACAGTCCTTCTGAGGACTAATCCAGCTGCATATATTCAGTGGTGATAGCAGAAATTAGGCAGGCAGGCAGTGTATGTGGCAGACTGCAGTGCATATAGCAAGAGGGTCCATTGAACGTCCTGTTAGTCTAGATATTCCACAATATATATATATATATATATATATATATATATATATATATATATATATATATAAAGAAGATAATGAACAGCACCAGCAAAAGGATTTGGTGCAAAGCTCCCCAGGCACATACCAGTCCACAATACATCCAAAAATTATGGAAGCAACACTCCAATTCAGTGAAAACAGTTGATTTTAATAGCCCATATGGCGATGTTTCGGTTCACGGTTGGGACCTTTCTCAAGCAAATAACAAAGTGCATATGCATAGTCTATAAGGCAAACCAATTACAGAAGTAATTTAGCAGCAATCATTCAAAAACAGTGTATTATGATATACATATTATAAATCATCCCATAGGATAATAAATATAGTGTAATACTAAAGTGACCATGTGCAAAAAGATACAATGTACATAAAGATAACAATAGCAAATTCATATTAATACATAATTAGTCATTCAATAACAGCTGTATATAATAAGCAGACAAAGTGACTCACCCCATGTTTTATTACATTTGCGCCAAACACCGGCGTCC
Source organism: Phyllobates terribilis (assembly GCF_046119375.1). Lineage (NCBI taxonomy): Eukaryota > Metazoa > Chordata > Amphibia > Anura > Dendrobatidae > Phyllobates > Phyllobates terribilis. The sequence continues at coordinate 257,788,135 of NW_027362763.1, read as the reverse complement.
ACATAGTACTAGTGGGCATGTCCAGAGCGAATATACTTCCTCAATTGTGCTATAGCACTAAGTCACAAAGTTAAGGGCAAGGCGCATGCGCAGTGTCCACCACAGCCCCTTATTCGCCTTCTTGGATCCGGGACACAATACAATGCCCATGCGCCATATGACATCAGTGTATGCTTGCCCATAGTAAAAGGGTATCGTATCAGGTGACAAAAATGTATTCAGTGCGCGCTTGCGCACAGCAAGAAACATCACATCTGATGCCATTTTGCGAGAGGCAATGTGGCCCAAACAGCGCTCTTATTGTATGCCCATAGAATATTATCTATTTTAGTGCAGACCACAATACATCCATCCTGGCGATATCAGAAAGCATGGTCAATTAAGATGTGAGGTAATAATAGGTGTTGACAAAGTCCATATCTGGAATGGGAACACTCCCCATTAGCTGGGAACAGCATCCCAGGGTCTAATAAGGGTAGGGGAAAGGGTACAAAGTACCTACAGTACCTCTCTGAAACCACAACCCATATAGACTATATGTACGATTATAAACCAACCTCTGACCATATAAATCATAGTCACCATTATTATCATATCCCTCATTATATTAAAAAAGAGATTATATTCCTCTGGACAAAAGCACATCATAATTTAAAGAAAAAGTTCCTAATAATCAATCAAAATAAAATTAACAATGTAGAATAGGGATGAATCACGTCTCCCGAAATTTCTTAAAGTCGTAGTTAATCTAAAAAAAGGGAAAAGATAAAAACAAATTAGTATCATAAAATACCAAAGAATAGACGAAAATCACCAGGATAAACTAAGGATTTCCAATGCCTACAGAGTAATATTCATTTTAAAATCCACATTCAAGCCATGTGGCTTCAAAGTATCCAGCTTCCTAATCCACTCCAATTCCCTTATTTTAAGCAAACGTTCTCTCTCCCCTCCACGTCTCAAAGGTGGTATATGGTCGATGATTCTAAATTTTAGTGATATCTCAGCATGTCCACTTTCAACAAAGTGTTTAGAAACTGGCAGATTTAACAGTTTTTTTCTAATAGTGTATCTATGATAATTTATACGTGTTTTGAAATCCAATGTAGTTCCGCCGACATACAGTAAATTACATGGGCACTGTAACAGATAAATTATGTACTCAGAAGAACAGGTAAGATAGTGTTTAATCAAAAATGTCTCACCAGTTCTTGTATTCTGAAATTCTCTCCCTTTTAGCATATTAGAACAATTAATACAATTAAGGCACTGAGAACAACCCATTATTCTTTTACCGGTAAGCGAGGTCTGCACAGACACCTTGCGTGATCCTACATCCGAACGAATCAATCTGTCCCTAATATTTTTTGCACACTAATAGGAGATCAATGGAGGGAGTCTAAACTCCTTAATCTCAGGCAAACACTTAGCTAATATAGGCCAATGTTTTCTAACAATGCTTGTAACAGCCATACTCTCCTCACAGAAGGAAGTCACCATTGGTATCCTATTCTAACTTTTCTCTCTTCTCTCCACCCCACTAAGGGTACTACCACGATCTATACTTTCCATCTTTTCTTTGCAGTTGTAAAGCAATTTTTTAGGATATTTTCTAGTAGAAAATTTGTCCACCATATTTTCCAAAGTTAAATCAAATTTCTTTGTATCACTTACAATCCTCCTAACTCAGAGGAACTGACTGTATGGTAGGGACGCCACCATTTTCCGTGGGTGGTGACTATCGTATCTTAGAAAATTATTTTTATCCATCGGTTTCAAAACAGTTCTGTGCTGAACTTGTTATCCTCATATTTAACCAAAATGTCCTGAAACTGTATTTCAGTATCAGAATATACAAGCGTAAATTTAATATCACTATCTAAGCTGTTCAAAAAAGTATGGAATTCCATCAATTCATCAACCGTTCCAGACAATGGGAGGAGGACGTCATCTATGTATCTCCACCACCCACAGACATGTCTGAAGTGGTGGGACACATAGACGAGGTCCTCCTCCATGGCCATCATAGTCAAATTAGCGTAAGCAGGCGCCATATTGGCGCCCACAGCTTTACCTGTCAGTTGCATATAATACTTATCACCAAACATGAAATAGTTATTCCTTAGAACAATATATATGTATATACAGTACAGACCAAAAGTTTGGACACACCTCATTTAAAGATTTTTCTGTATTTTCATGACTATGAAAATTGTACATTCACACTGAAGGCATCAAAACTATGAAATGACTCATGTGGAATTATATACTTAACAAAAAAGTGTGAAGCAACTGAAAATATGTCTTATATTCTAGGTTCTTCAAAGTAGTCACCTTTTGCTTTGATGACTGCTTTGCACACTCTTGATGAGCTTCAAGAGGTAGTCACCGGAAATGGTTTTCACTTCACAGGTGTGCCCTGTCAGGTTTAATAAGTGGGATTTCTTGCCTTATAAATGTGGTTGGGACCATCAGTTGTGTTGCGCAGAAGTCTGGTGGATACACAGCTGATAGTCCTACTGAAGAGACTGTTAGAATTTGTATTATGGCAAGAAAAAAGCAGCTAAGTAAAGAAAAACGAGTGGCCATCATTACTTTAAGAAATAAAGGTCAGTCAGTCCGAAAAATTGGGCAAACTTTGAAAGTGTCCCCAAGTGCAGTTGTAAAAAACAGGTCAATGCCACGCAGAGTTCTAGCAGAAGACATATCTCTACAACAACTGTTAAGAGGAGACTTTGTGCAGCAGGCCTTCATGGTAAAATAGCTGCTAGGAAACCACTGGTAAGGACAGGCAGCAAGCAGAAGAGACTTGTTTGGGCTAAAGAACACAAGGAATAGACATTAGACCAGTGGAAATCTGTGCTTTGGTCTGATGAGTCCAAATTTGAGATCTTTGGTTCCAACCACCGTGTCTTTGTGCGATGCAGAAAAGGTGAACGGATGGACTGGTTCCCACCGTGAAGCATGGAGGAGGAGTTGTGATGGCGTGGGGGTGCTTTGCTGGTGACACTGTTGGGGATTTATTCAAAATTGAAGGCATATTGAACCAGCATGGCTACCACAGCATCTTGCAGCGGCATGCTATTCCATCCGGTTTGCATTTAGTTGGACCATCATTTATTTTTCAACAGGACAATGACCCCAAACACACCTCCAAGCTGTGTAAGGGCTATTTGACCAAGAAGGAGAGTGATGGGGTGCTACGCTAGATGACCTGGCCTCCACAGTCATCAGACCTGAACCCAATCGGGTGGTTTAGGAAGAGCTGGAAAGCAGAGTGAAGGCAAAAGGGACAACAAGTGCTAAGCATCTCTTTGAACTCCTTCTAGATTGTTGGAAGTCCATTTCCGGTGACTACCTCTTGAAGCTCATCAAGAGAATGCCAAGAGTGTGCAAAGCAGTCATCAAAGCAAAAGGTGGCTACTTTGAAGTACCTAGAATATAAGACATATTTTCAGTTGTTTCACACTTTTTTGTTAAGTATATAATTCCACATGTGTTAATTCATAGTTTTGATGCCTTCAGTGTGAATGTACAATTTTCATAGTCATGAAAATACAGAAAAATCTTTAAATGAGAAGGTGTGTCCAAACTTTTGGTCTATACTATATAAATATCAGAGCTTGGCAGACGGCATATGTGGCAGACTGCAGTGTATAATACATCACAAGAGGCTCCATTCCATTTCTGTCTTCTGCTTCTGTTACAGATATTTCTACAAATAGCCCCAGGTATCAGGGGCCAGGGATAATTATTTTTTGATCTTAATCCTGATTATTTGGTTAAAAAGCTATCCAGAGAACACTGTTTTTCTGCTCCATTTGCTTGTTGCCACAACAAAATGCAGCCAGATTCTTTCCATATTACAGCGATAAAAATTCAGAAATTTGTAGTGAACGTGGAAAATGTTGGCCTCCATTTAAATTTTGTTGCAGTGTGTCAGTGAAGTTATTGACACGAGGTCGCTGTGAAAAATAGTAACCTACAGGCCAGCTATTTAAAACTGTTTTTCCGTCACACATATCACATATAAGTGTGCTCCAAATTCAGGCATTTCAGGCCTTCATTTAAATTTTGTTGCAGTGTGTCAGTGAAGTTATTGACACGAGGTCACTGAAAAATAGTAACCTACAGGCCAGCTATTTAAAACTGTGGTTTTCCGTCACACATATCACATATCCCTGCGGTTCAAATCCAGCCATTTGTAGTGAACGTGGAAAATATTGTCCTCCATTTAAAATTGGCAAGGCGCGTGTCAAGGGACGAGGAAGTGGACGTGATGGTGATGATGGTGCATGCAGAGGATGAGGCCGAGGCTGTGGGCAAGCTGAAATTTTGTCACAACAAACACCTACATCTTCTCGCCCGACCTTCCTGTTCCAATTAACAGGGGACCACAGAACACTACTATTAAATACAGAGCAGTGTGAAAAGATTATTGGTTGGATAGCAGATAATGCTTCCAGTCACTTATCTACTACCCCCACCCTGTCTTCCACACGGTCAAGTCTCAGTAGCTGTGAGTCTGGACTGCATATTCCTCACCCTGATCCTCCTTCCTCCCAACATGCCGAGTGCCCAGAGACAACTGATCCCACACTTTGACACTCCGAAGAGCTATTCACTTTTCCATTTATAGATTCGGGCCTCTCGCCCGGTCCACTTGAAGCGGGGCAAGAAGAGATTGCATGTAGTGATGCCCAAATATTTCAGCAGCCACGGTCACATGAAGGCGACGGTGGGAAACTGTCGCAAGAGGTGGATGATGATGAGACGCAATTGCCAGAAAGTCAGGTGGAGGACCAGGGTGCGGAAGTGGAAGATGAGGTGGTGGACAATGAAGTCACTGATCCAACCTGGCAAGGTGACATGCAGAGCGAGGACAACAGCACACAGGGGGAGGGAGGCATAGCACCACAACAGGCAAGAACAAGCAGTGTGGTGGCCGCAGACAGAAGGCGGGCAACCGTTCCTTGTAACATCAACATGACGGAAGTTGCCAGTACAGCTGTTAGGTCTTCCCGAGTCTGGTTGATTTTTAAAGACTCTGCCAGGCCAGCATCAGTAGTAGCAAAACTACAAGCCTGAACACCACCAGCATGATGAGGGACATGGCAGCAAAGCACCTGACTAATTGGGCCGAACCCCAGGGTCCAGCAACAGTGTCTGCAGGTGACACCACTGCTTGTTCCGCTGTTGTGCATGCACGCCAATCCCCTGTCCATGGCGCATGCCAAGATGCCTCCTGCCCTGCACCTGTAGTTGAACACTCTCAACCAGCACCATCAGCAAGCAAATCCACGTCCTTGTCCCAGTGCAGCGTTCAGTTGTGCCTACCCCAGTCCTTGGAATGCAAGCACAAATACGCAAGTAACGCCCCACAGGCCACACTACTAAATTCACACATTTCACGAATGCTAGTGCTCGAAATGTTGCCTTTTAGGCTCGTGGTGACGGAAGCTTTCCGCAACCTGATGGCGGTGGCTGTCCCTCGGTACTCGGTCCCCAGCCACCACTATTTCTCCCGGTGTGTCGTCCCCGCATTACACAAGCATATATCCCTCAACATCAGCCGTGCCCTCAACAACGCAGTTACTGGGAAAGTCCACCTAACCATGGACACGTGGACAAGGGCTTGTGGGCCGGGACGGTACATCTCGCTAACGGCACACTGGGTTAACATAGTGGATGGCGGGACACAGTCAGACCTTGGGACGGAACACGTCCTCCTGACTCCGAGGATTGTGGGTCAATCAGGGTTGCCCCCACATTCTGCAGCTCCTGCACCTCCTCCTCCTCTTCAGTATCCATCTCCGAAATGACCACATCAGTTGCAAGCTGGAAGCACTGCAGCACTGTCACAGCCATGCAGCAACAGGCTGTGCTGAAGCTAATATACTTAGGTGACAAACCACACAACGCTAAAGAGTTGTGGACAGCTCTGAAAGAGCAGGTAAATCTGTGGCTGACACCGCTGACCCTACAGCCAGGCATGGTCGTGTGTGACAATGGCCGGAACCTGGTGGCGGCTCTGAGGCGAGGCGAGCTCACACACGTAATATGCCTGGCCCATGTGCTTAAACTCGTGTTTCAGTGGTTTCTCAAAACCTACCTAGATCTGTCGGATCTGTTTGTCAAAGTATGCCTCCTGTGTGCCCATTTTAGAAAGTCAGCTACAGCTTCCGCCGCTCATGCCGTGCTTTCTCAGCATTTGCAGCTTCCGGCTCACCGACTGGTGTGTGATGTCCCCACATTTTGGAACTCTACATTGCAAATGTTGAGAAAGATTTGTGAGCAGAAGAGGGCAGTTTTTGACTACCTGCATCAAAAGGCCGTCTGTATTAAGGTCAGACTCCACACATAAAACCTCAGGAGTGGACATGGATGTCAGACATCTGTACCATCCTCCAAAAATTTGAGGACTCCACCAAGATGGTGAGCGCGATGACGCCATAATTAGCGTCACCATTTTGCTTCTCTGTCTTCTGAAACGCTCTCTGCTCTCAATTAAAGAGGATGCATTGCAGGCGGAGTACGATGAGATGGAGGAAGGAACCATGCAGGATGATTTCACACAGCCCAGCCTCATCTCATCCCAACGTGGATTGGGTGACAATGAGGAAGAGGAGGAAGAATAGGAGCTAGTTTCCTGCGCTATAGATGGTACTACCTGCACAACTGCCATACCGTCTGTTCAGCGTGGATGGCCTGAGGACAGTGAGGAGGAGAAAGAGGGAGGAGGATGAGAAGGAGATCATGGTCAGTCATCCTCTTGGTGAGGACACGGAAGTCTTGCCTGTTAGCAGTCTGGCACACATGGCTGAGTTTATGGTACGCTGCCTCTCCCGTGACCGTTGCGTTGTCCAAATTTTGGGTGACAGTCATTACTGGTTGATGATGCTTCTAGACACACGCTACAAGGAGAACTTTATGTCTCTTATTCCTTTGCAGGACAGGCATAATAAAATGGGGCAGTACGAGAGGGCCCTTGTTGCGGATTTAGTGAAGAAATTCCCATTTGAAAATGCTGGCAGCCAAGGTCACAGTTCGTTGGACAACCAAGGAGTACAGGCGAGAGAGCCACAAATGCAATCCAGCAGAGGCAGGGGAACACTGTCAAAATTCTGGGACAGTTTTCTCAGACCCTCCCATCGCACAGGCCCTGAGGCGGGGAGTACTTTCACAAGGAGTGCAAAGTTTCAGAAGATGGTGAGGGAGTACCTTGCAAACTGTATCAACATCCTCCGTGATTCCTCTGTGCCTTATAATTATTGGGTATCCAAGCAGGACATGTGGCATGAACTGGCTCTCTATGCCTTGGAGATCCTAGCCCGCCCTGCAGCTAGCGTTTTGTCAGAGCGGGTTTTTAGTACCGCCGGTGGAATTATATTGTCTATTTGCTCTTGTCCTCCTACTTCTCTGCATCCTAATCCTCCACCACCATATCACCACCATATGTACCATATCAACATATCTACGTCTCTTGCAAGGGGCATTGGAGTTCCTCCAAATTTTTGGCAGCCGTTCCTTCACTACATAGGCAAACACTATGGGAGACCCACTTTCTAATAATGGGAACATTGTTTTCAGGAGGCTCTCTGACCTCTACATCTCTTGCAAGAGGCATTGCAGTTCCTCCAAATTTTTGGCAGCCGTTGCTTCACTGCATAGACAAACACTATGGGAGACCCACTTCCTATTAATGGAAACATTGTTTTTAGGAGGCTCTCTGACCTCTGCGTCTCTTGCAAGGAGCATTGGAGTGCCTCCAAATTTTTGGCAGCCATTGCTTTACTGCATAGGCAAACATTATGGGAGACCCATTTCCTAGTAATGGAAACATTTTTTTTAGGAGGCTCTCTGACCTCTACGTCTCTTGCAAGTGGCATTGGAGTTTCTCCAAATTTTTGTCAGCCGTTGCTTCACTGCATAGGCAAACACAATGGGAGACCCACTTCCTAATAATGGGAACATTGTTTTTAGGAGGCTCTCTGACCTCTACGTCTCATACAAGGGGCATTGGAGTGCCTCCAAATTTTTGGCAGCTCTTGCAGTCACTGCATACGCAATAACACTATAGGAGACCCAATCGTTAATAATGGGAACAACAAAGAATAGCCGACTGATGTCTCTCTAACAATAGTGAGCGCCGGCTGCTGGCCCTTTAAGAATAGTAAGGGCCGCCTTATGGCCCTATAAAAATAGGTTTGTGACTTTCAGAGTCCCTCCATCATAAATGAAACAGCATGTGTCTAATGATGTGACACACACCAATGGCCAGATAAGGTTGTAAAATGTTAAAATGACATTTCCCGGTGAATGCATTTCTCTTAAAAAATAATGTAAAAAAAAAAAACACAATAGCATCTTTCTTTAGTATAAAAACCAGAGTCCCAATGCAACCTCAATGTAATCACATTGTTCAGCTCCTGCACCTCCTCCTCCAGTTAGGCCTCCATCTCCCAAAGACCATATCAGTCACAAGCTGAAAGCACTGCAGCACTGACTTGGCCAAGTGGCAACAGGCTGTGCTGAAGATAACATGCTTAAAGAAGTTGTCCACTACTTAATATGAACCCCCCTAATGTATCCACCCTGGGCCCAGAAGTGTTTTTGTAAATACCTTGCGGTGCCTTTTCTGCCTCTGAGCTGCGGTATCACTGGCCGCTCAGAGGCATCACGTGACCCGTCACTGATGTCACGTCAATTGACGTGCTTTGTAACCCCGCCCACAGCCCAGCGTCCACCGTGGAACGTAGAAGTAAGTACCCCCTGCTGCAGCCGGAACTTGACGCGACAACAGCTGAAACCAGGGGTCACGTGATGCCTATGAGCGGCCAGTGATAGCGCCGCTCACAGGCAGAAAAGGCACCACAAGTTATTTAGAGAAACACTTATGGGCCCTGGGGAAATACATTGGGGGATCACAATACTTTACGTGACCACAACTGCGGAACCTAGGGCTGGCTGCAGTGCTGAGAGAGGGACGAGTACGGTGAACTGGACAAACTGCTGGACCGTGAGTGAGATGCAGACAGAGATGTTAGGGTGGATTGAGAAAGATGTGGTGTGCTTGGTGAAACAAACACTGCTGGCATGTCCGCTTCTGTTACAGCTGACGGGCTCTTACTCAGCCTGACTGGAGCAGGTAAGGAACCGGAGATTCTGCGGTGGGAGACCTGCGTGACAATACTTGGCACGGTAACTGAGGAGGAGGAAGAAGCAGCATATGTGGTTGATGGGGCGGCTGATGGTTGTTGTGGTCCACTGGTCCGCATTTTATCGCAGTGAGATTGCCAGAGTAACGCATGTTGATTGCGCATGTGAAGGTTCATGCCTATAGTAGTCATATTATTGCACTTTTTCCCTTTACTGAGTTTTTTCTTCCAAAGTTGGCAGATAACGTGAGTTGGCTCATCCTTTGCGGTGTCAAAAAAGGCCCAAGTTAGAAACCCTTGCTGCCCCTGCAAGCTGCAGACCCGTGACCGCTGCTGGCCACCGCCACAGTTGTGGCTAAGGATGCAGTGCTTGTCATGGTTGCATCACTTCGTGTCTGCGTTGCAGGGCGCAGCATAATCTCCTCGTCTTCCTTCTCCCCAGATTAGGTACTCAGCTGCGTGCCTCTGGGTTCACACTAAGTGGGATCTATAACCGCATCATCATCATCCAATGTGTTATCCAGTTCCTCGCCCTGAGAGTCACCCTTCTCCTCTTCTTGTGCTGACAGCACAGTACAGTCAGAGTGAGCCTCAGGTATCTGAGTCTCATCAGGATCACCTTTTCCCCCGGGGGTTAACGCCTGGTGAAGAGGGTCGGGAAGCTGCTTGGACCCTACTTCATCCTGCCCTGAATGCAACCTAAAAAAATGTTGGCCATTGGTGCAGATAATTTCCTCTACTTGACTCTGTGAATCTTTGGAGTACACGTCTGGTGCCCATGGCATAGTATGTGTGAACAGCTTTGCAGACTCACCCATCTGTGGTTCCCTACAGTCAATTGGGCAATTGGAGAGTTGTGACACGGGAGGAAGCAAGGGTGATTGGGGTGCCACCTCTGTGGACTGTACTGTGTGTGATGTTGAGGTGAAGGAAGAGGAGGAGAGGTCACTTGAAGCAGCGCTTGCCATCCACTGGAGCACATGCTCTTTTTGGCCCTCATCAACAAGGCATACCACTGTGCAGCTGCCAAAGAAAGGGAGTGGAGTAGCCCGTTCAGTAACAGAAGTTGTCAGTTGTCTTTGGATAGGACGTGATGGTGTTGGTTCACTAGTGCTTTCCCTAACATTACCACCAACCCCACGTTTACCTTGAACACCAAGCCTATTCACCCTTCCACCATGACCTCTTTTTTTCCCTCTCATGTTGCTCATATAGTGTGGTAGGAGCACGGTATTAGCAAAAAAATAATTGATTTTTTACTCTGCACCAGCTCTATACACATCTGAATTTCAGCAGCACTAAATGACAAGGTGAAATTTGGCTTACTGTATCATGTTAGTAACAGAAGAAAGTATTTTTTTAGTGTGGATGAGGCCTGTATAACATGCAAGATATGCTCCAAACTATTTCAAACTGAGATCTCCTCTACTGTATCATGTTAGTAACAGAAGAAAGTAATTTTTCCCCTGTATGGAGAACAATACTTGCACCAAAGAATTAAAAGATGAAATATAGCCAATTTTATATACCACGGTAGTAATAAAACCAATTTCAATTTCATCATGTTTACTCCTGTGTGGAGAACAAAATCTAATTAGCAAGTGAAAAAAATAAATTTTAAAGGTGTGTGCATGGAGCATAATAGAAGCAGTGCACAACAGACTTCTATGAAATGTGCCCTGATGTCTTTGTGTGGAACTCAGTAATGGCACAAGAAAAAAAAATCTGCTGGAAAGTCGATTTTACAGCCACACAGGACACTAGCTACCTAAACTATCTGACTTAGAAGCAACTGCCTAGCTAACTAGCTAAAATCTCTAATGACTCCAGGAGAAGCATCATCATCAGCAGCAGCCTCTGTGACCTGTTATGATGACAAAATGGCGATTAAAAAACATGTTTGCTCTTTATATAGACAGGGACATGTGATTTTAGCAGCCAATGGCACAAGCCCTGATGTCTGTACATTGTAGATGGTTCTTGCGCCCTGACTGGCTAGCTTCAATTTGTACACATAAAGTTAGGAGAAAAAAAAGATTACAAGCACGCCGCTGCTCTGAGCTCCTCTGAGCTCTCCCCAGCCCCCCCCTCATTAAACACATCCCCCCACTCATCATAAACCACCACTCTCCTAGCCAAAGTGATAAAAATACTTTAGTTGCAACGCAATAATTTCCCACACTTTAACAGAATTTTACCGATTTTTGCCGATTTTAAGAAAAAATGATTGTGTTTCCAATCACGAATCCGAATGTGCCATATTCGAGCCGAATTTGAAATTTGAGATCGCTTTTTGAACATATTCGCTCATCACTACTAGGGGGTTCCATGACAAGCCCAAAAAATAATGGAGACATTGGCATTCCTGGGTCCCATTACTAACTCGGAATTTGTTTCATAACAAGAATACATCTCAGCCAATAATAAAATGGTTGGAATAAAATGATATTTAGGGAAATGGAAAAAGTGCCCTTGATCCTCCCTGCTAGGTGTCTGGTCTGAAGAGGGCATGTTTTGCATACCCCTTGTGACTACTGCAGCCAATAACTGGCCTCAGCAGTCTTGTGCCTTATACCGACTGCAGTGGTCACAATTGGTATACAGGACATGACAGCTGCAGCCAAAGTAAATGGAAGACCAGCAGGAAGGATCGACAAAGTAGCACTGGAGCGTGATAAATTGGGCACTCATATTATTTCACTATTTGAGCAGTTTTATGCCTTTTGCAGTTTTTTAATTAACTAAAAAAAACCTTCAAGAAGGAATGAGGTAGCCCCAGTGCACCATATCGAGCATATTCTCTGCAGCTAGAGCGTGAAGCAGAGACGGTGATCCAATTTAGGACTGCGTGAATAAGGTTTATAAAGTGACATAGGCTGTGCAAAGCTTCACGGTCTATTAAGAATCCAACCTGATCTGCTATATGAGAAGGGAAATAATTGTCATTATCCGCTATAACATTTAAATGCAATTTAGTTTCTGTATTCATTAATGAGATATGCTTCAACTTCCCAGGAGATGTGGGGAATTTCTCTGGTTTTGGAAGTGTGATTATGGTGGCTTCCAACATTTTGTTAGACAGCTACATTTTTATCTTTATTGTAAATGGTTAACATGAATGGGTCATGGTTTATTCTGACTTTTTAACACTAAAACATAAATTAACCTCTTCATGACCAGGGCATTTTCCTTTTTTGTTTCTTTTTCCATTTTTTCCTCCCGTTCTTCCAAGAGCCATAACAATTTTATTTTTCCATCCACATAATCGTATGGGTCTTGTTTTTTGTGGGACAGATTCTACTTTTGAATGACACTATTCATTTTATCACATGATGCACTGGAAAGTGTGAAAAAAATTCTAAATGCGTTGAAATTGCAAAACAAAGGGCAATTCACAAAGGTTTTTTTATTTTTTTTATTTATTATATTCATTATACGGTAAAACTGATCTGGCAATATGATTCTCCAGGTCAGTATGATAATGCAGATACCAAACAAGAATTTTTTTTTTTTTTAATTTAAATGGCGAAAAAAACGGAAATTTGTAAAAAAAAAAAAAAAAATTTACTTGTGTAGCCATTTTCCGAGACCCATAACGTTTTCGATTTTTGGAATATGAGGCTGTGTGAGGGCTCTTTTTTTGCGCCCTGACCTGACATTTTTACTGATACCATTGGAGTAGATATAATGTTTTGATAGCCTACTATTGCATTTCATTACAATGTTGCTGCGGCGTTTCTAATTTTTTTCTCTTTATGCCTTTACTGATCGTATTAATTTGTTTTATATTTTGATAGATCAGACTTTTATGAATGCACCAATACCAAATATGTGTATTTTTTAATATATTCTTTAATTGTTTTATTTTTAATGGGGCAAAAGGGGCGCGAATCGAACTTTTGTGTTTTTTATTTTTTTCATATTTTAAAAAGTTTTTTCTCTTTTTACTGTATTTTTTAGTCTCCATAGGGGACTGGAAACTACTATTGTCTGATCAATTGTGCTCTACATAGCAGTGCACCAACACATATGTATGCTGTACATAGAGGATAGAAGAGAGGGGCTGAAATGGATGGCGTGCACAGAGTGTGTGAAGGGGTGGTTGATTGCAGCACCTAAGACATAAATGATACAAATACATATGGTGAATAGTGTTGAGCCACCCCCGTAGTGTTCGAGTTCGGTTCGGTTCGTCGAACACCCGTGTGTTCGCCGAACTGTTCGTCGAACACCTTCGAACACTGTTAAAACCAATGGCAGGCAAACAAAAACACATAGAAACACATAGAAAACACCTTCAAAGGTGTCCAAAAGCTGACAAACTGCTCAGAAGACACAACTAACACATGGAAAAGTGACAAGTACATATAGTCATGCGAAAAGAAAAGAGGTGGAGGAGTAAAAGGAGGGGGAGACACAGATATAGGCATGTCATGCCCTTCTAAAATCCAAAAAGTGAGAAGCCGACACGTTCAGTCCGCTCCTGCCCGTGCCACCTCCGTGTCGCCGGGTTTGTGCCAGAGCCGCGGTGAACCCTGACGGCCAGCCCCCCTCTCCCAATACTGGTGCCTGTCTGCTGGTGGGTCGAGCGAGCCCCCCTGTGGTGGAGGCAGCTCTAAGCTTTTTAATTTAAATTGTCTCTCTAATTTGAATGAATACACTTTAAATCCATTTACAAGGATCTATTGGAGGGCAAGTCTCATGCCAGCAGCCGCGTAATTCCAGCTCCAGTAGCGTCCACTAAAGCTGCTGCAGTTAAAAAGCTTTTATAAGGATCGAGCTCGGCTGTCCACCGCAAGGCATCCTACTGCCAGTCCCAGCCCCTATGCCTTGGGGTGCCTCCTGATGCTCTTCACTGAGTATCCCGTGGTCCCGAAGCATTTCCTTTGAAAAAATTAAGTGTCCAAACTACAGGTGGTGTAGCTTGCTTAACAGCCGGGATAATCCGCTGACTAGCAGACACTGCTACTTGGCACAAAGTATTTCCTGGGCTAGATGCAGTTAAAAATTTGTAATTAGATACTCTCGTTGGATGCTGAGAAAGCATTCCATAGAGTCTCCTGGCACGCCATATATGATTCTCTTAAAAAGCTTGGGGTAGGGGTCTAGGGGACCCTTTTATAGCCAAAATCACGGCCCTGTATCGCAATACGTCACCTAGGCTGAAGATAAATGGAACTGTAGCACCCTGAGGGCTCGGTTGCTACAGAGGTATTGCACCTCACCCAGAGGTGTGATATCTCACTCTCAGGTAAGGATGTAGTGTGGATCAGGACCCGACACCTGCATGCATTACACCACATTGCCGTGGGGCAGGGCGACCAATATGCCCCTGAGATGGGCACGACAGTCCCTGTCCCTGGCTGGAGTGGGGGGAGGGAACACTGAGGAAGGGGAACCCTGTAGTGCAGGAGCAGGGAGGAAGCAGTTCCTGGGTGCATGGAGAAGGGAGTATAAAAGGTGGGCACCATCTTAGTTCAGTGCAGAGAAGTCTGAGCAGAAGTGGCAGGGAGCAGGGGCTCTGCATGAGCTCTGCTCCGGAGGCGGGCCTAGTAACAGAGGCCCAGGCCTGGAAGAGGGAGAAGGAAGGAAGAGGAGCGGAGAAGGCTCCAGGAACGAGGAACGAAGTGATCCCAGGGGTGCGGACGGGCGAGTCGCCACCGCACGCCCGAATCCACCTGCGTGGAGGGGTCAGGCCAAAGGGGGAGACCGGTTCCTGAAACTAGTGGAGGCAGGAAACGACCCTCAGCTAGAAACAGGAGGCTGTGACATTTTATGTGGCGCAGCCCCTCGCTACACCCGCTAGGAAGACACCACATAGGGTCAGGGAAACTGGCGCCAAGTTTACCAAGAGGAGGCCCGAGGCAGCCGGACAGAAGGGTTGGTAAGAAAGGCCAGACAAAGGACACACAAAGGGGGTCCTGTGAAGCGCTCCAAAGTTATCTGGGAGTTGTCTGAGCCCCTCACCTGGTGAGCACAGTACGACGTGGGCAGCCGTTACCTGCAGACGTGGTCTGGATAATAAGAACTGTGAGTAAAGGCCCTGGACTGCATCACTGACTCCGTGTCGTTACTGCTGCTGCCCTGCACCATCACCCCCATCCTCCGCATACACTGCCCTGAGGCTATACTCCTCCCGTGGGGAGTTATGCTACGCTCTGCTGCACCCACAACACCAGCCTCAGCGGTCTGCCCTGGAGCGGCGGTTCACTCTGACCGCAATCCACGGGTGGCGTAGTCGGACATTTAAACATCAAAACCACATAAATAGTTCCGCCACTGGTTTGACCGCCCTGAGCCACGGAACCGGGTCGCCGCCACGGAGACTACAACCACCAGCATCCACCAAAAAGGGTCCGGCTCCGGGTGTCCCAAGGCCCAGGGGGCGCGTCAGAACATTTTCATCACCTTTCACAATCACCAATGGGACAAGGCAGGGATGTTCTCTGTCCCCTCTCTTATACATCCTAGTGACGGAGCACCTGCTCTCATCAATTCGCTATAACCCCAATATTAGGTGGATTGAGGTGGGAGGCAACGAGTACAAGTGCTCTCTATTTGCTGATGATGTCCTAGTATATATCACTCAATCACATATATCCATCCATGCTGTTATGGCTGAAATAGATCACTCTGTTACATGGTCAAATTTTAAAATCAATGCAGCGAAGTCTGAGGCCCTCGATGTCTCCCTCCCCAAATCCATATAGGATTCCATCCAGTCCAACTTTCCCTTTGCCTGGCCCTCACAGGGTATCAAATACTTAGGAATTCCTATTCATAGAGACCTCTCCCATCTATGTTATCTTAATTTTGGGCCCTTTATTGAACAACTCCATACAGACCACGGTTGGCAAGTTAGAACTGTAAGATTCACTACGTGAACCACTGGTGTTTTGTGGAAAAGCACATGTACACTGTGTTCCAAATTATTATGCAAAAAGTGTTTAGGAGTGATAAGGGAAGAATTTGTTTGTTTGTCAGTTAAACTCATTGATGGTGATGTGTGTCAGGGCTCTTTATATCACTGTAAGCAATTGCAGACACCTGTGCTAATTAGTTTGGCAGGTGTGTCCAATGAAAGGCAAGACTACTTAAGAAGGCTGTCTCACATTATTAATCAGCCTACATTTTCTGCCAAAATGGGAAAGAAAAAGGATGTGTCAGCTGCTGAGAAGCAACAAATTGTGGAGTGTTTAGGTCAAGGCATGACTACAATCAACATTGTGCGATGATCAGGATGAAGTGTCTTGGCAATCAAGAAGTATGTAGCTGATTCACAGTACACACGTGTGCGTGCTGATAAGGGCAAATTGAGGACTCTTTCCTACAGGCAATTACGTCAGGTTGAAAGAGCAGCGGCAAAAAAGCCTTGTCATAGCAGCAGACAAGTTTTTGAAGCTGCTGGTGCCTCCAACGTCCCCCGAACAACAAGATGCAGGGTCCTTCAGAGGTTTGCAACTGTGCATACGCCATCCTGTAGACCTCCTCTATCCACTTCACACAAGCAGAAACGGCTCCAGTGGGCCAAACATTACATGAAGACTGATTTCAAAACTGTTTTGTTCACGGATGAGTGCCGTGCAGCGCTCGATTGTCCAGATGGATGGAGTGGAGGATGGCTGGTTGATGGACACCCCACGCAAACACGGCTACAGCGCCAACAAGGAGGAGGTGGAGTAATGTTTTGGGCTGGAATCATGGGGAGAGAGATTGTCGGCCCCTTTAGGATCCCTGAAGGCGCTAAAGATGAACTCCATAATGTATGTGGATTTTCTCAAACAGCACTTCCTGCCATGGTTCAAGAAGAAGAACCGTGTATTTCACAGCAAGATCATTTTTTTGCATGATAATGCACCATCTCATGCTGCACATAAAACATCTGCATCTCTGGCTGATATGGGCATAAAAGGTGACAAACTTATGGTGTGACCACCATGCTCCCCTGACCTCTACCCCATTCAGAACCTTTGGAGCATCATTAAAAGGAGTGTCTATGATGGCGGGAGGCAGTTCACATCTAAGCAACAGCTCTGGGAGGGTATTCTGTCCTCATGCAAAACAATTGAAGCAGAAACCATCCAAAACCTGACAAATTCAATGGACGAGAGAGTTCAGAAGCTCCTTTCGAACAAGGGGTCCTATGTGAAAATGTAACATCACCTAGAATAAAGTTTTGAGTTGAAAACTGTTTGATTTCAGTTTCTAACAACCTGCTAATGCTTATAATTTGAAAAATGACCATTTTTTTGGTCTTTATTAAAATCAAAAGGTTGATCGAAAAGTTTGGGGGATCTAAGAGTGTGGCAACTCAGTAGTCATGATTACTTCGAATTCTGACAATATGAGGGTCATGCTGCAGGTAGTGCAGCAAGAAGGCACTTATGTGTCTTGCGCATCTCGGAGCCCCAAAATTATTTTCCGGGCTAGATGCAGCTAAAAATTATTATTAATTTTAAATCTGGTGAAGCTTTAGTATAGATGGCCTAATAGGATCAGTGCTGCACACTGCTACAAAGCCCAAATTATTTTCCAGTCAAGATACAGATAAATATGATTAGTAATTTTAAATCTGGTGGAGCTTATTATAAATGGCCTAATAGAATCAGTGCTGCACACTGCTACAAAGCCCAAATTATTTTCCAGCCAAGATACAGATAAACATGATTAGTAATTTGAAAGCTTAAAACGGTTGGTAGGGTGATTTTAACCAATCATCAAGCTTTTACTCTCCCCAGGATGACACAGGGGTAGAAAAGTCGTTTCGGATCCATGATTTGTTCATCTTTATGAACGTGAGTCTGTCTACATTATCAGTGGAGAGCCGCGTGCGCTTATCTGTCAGCACACCACCAGCAGCGCTGAACACACGTTCAGACAGAACGCTGGCTGCGGGGCATGACAAGATCTCCAAGGCGTAAGTGGCTAGCTCCAGCCATTTATCCAGATTGGAAGCCCAAAAAGAGCAAGGGTCCAGTGACACAGTCATGGCTTCAATGTTTACTTGGAGATACTCCTGTACCATCGTCTCTAGGCGTTGACTATGTGTCAGACTTCTTGTCTCCTGTGGCCTTGCAAAGGATGGGCTAAAAAAGTGGTGAAATGATTCCGCAAAATTGATGTTACCAGCAGATACTGTGGTTCTGTTACGGTTTGAGTGCTGAACACTTGACGGTCCCACGGTTGGCAAGTTGGAACTGTGAGATTCACTACGTGCACCACTGGTATTTTGTGGAAAAGCACATGTAAGATTCTGCAAAAGTCTCTGCTGATACTCCTGCATGCGTACATCCCTTTCTATGGCAGGAATAATTTCTGCAAATTTACTTTTGTACCGGGGATCTAACAGTGTGGCAACCCAGTAGTCAGGATTATTTCTAATTCTCACAATTCGAGGGTCATGTTGCAGGTAGTGCAGCAAGAAGGCACTCATGTGTGTTGCGCATCCAGGAGCACCAAGTCCCAGTTGTGTTGGTGGCGAGGTAACAATCATGCTTCCTTCCTCTGTCCTCTCCCCCCAACCTCGCACAACAGAAATGTGATGAAGGTCTCCCTCATCTGATGAGTCTTCCATCAGTTCGTCCTCCACTTCTTCCTGGGCTCCTGCACCTTCCTCACTAGTTTGGCTGCTACCATGCGCCCTGGTAAAACCATCTCCCCCACCCTCACATGCCTGCCGCCTTGGTGCTGCCGACCGTCTGGACCTTGCAGATGTTAGCCCTTCCGCATACAACTCCTCCTCCTCTACTTCCTCCACCTCCTCTTGTGCCACCACCTGAATCCGAATTCTGTTTATCATGTGCTCCAGCAAGTAAATCACCGGAATAGTCATGCAGATAATGGCATCGTCAGCACTAAACATCTTCGTCGCCATTTCAAAACTGTGCAGAAGGGTGCATAGGTCCCTGATCTGAGACCACTCCTCCAGCGTGATTTGCCCCACCTCTGGATCTCGTTGGCCCAGGCTATACGTCAGAACATATTGCACCAGGGCTTGTCGGTGCTGCCACAGTCGCTGCAACATGTGCAGAGTTGAATTCCACCGGGTAGGCACATCGCATTTTAGCCGGTGAAGTGGCAGGCCCAACGACTTCTGTAGAGATGTAAGTCGCTGAGCTGCGGGATGCAAATGGCGGAAGTGAGCACACAGCGACTGTGCCCTCTGCAGAAGGCCATCTAGTCTGGGATAGTGGGCTAAAAATTGCTGGACAACCAGGTTCAACACGTGAGCCATACAAGGCACGTGTGTGACATTGCCCCGGCGAAGGGCCGCACCCAGGTTTGCAGCATTGTCGCACATGGCCTTCCCTGGTTTCAGGTCCAGTGGAGACAACCATTCATGAAATTGGTTCTCCAGAGCTGACCACAACTCCTCAGCTGTGTGACTCACATTTCCCAGACATTTCAATGTAAAAACCGCCTGATGACGTTGAGCCCTACTGCCAGCATAGTAAGGAGGTGTGCAGGATCCCTTCTGCGCAGTTAGAAAGCTTGTGGCATGACCAGACAGGCTTTGGGTGCAGGTGGAAGACCGAGAGGAGGTTGAGGAGGCAGAAGCAGTGGAGGAACTTTGACATAAAGAGGATTGACGCACAACTCGTGGGGACGGCAAGACTTGGACAGCAGCCCCTTTTCCTGCTGTCACCATAGTTACCCAGTGCCCAGTCAGCGACATGTAACGCCCCTGTCCATGCCTACTCGTCCAAGTGTCTGTGGTGAAATGCACCCTGTCACACACAGAGTTTCTCAAAGAAGCGGTGATGTTGTGTGCGGCATGCTGGTGGAGCGCAGGCACACCTTTCTTTGAGAAGTAGTGCCGACTGGGCATCTGGTACTGGGGCACTGCGACAGACATAAGGTCTCGAAAATCCTCTGTGTCCACCAGGCGGAAAGGCAGCATTTCTGTAGCCAAGAGCTTGCAGATGGTGAAATTCAACCTCTTAGCTTTCTTATGGCTAGGAGGAAATGGTCTTTTACTTGTCCACATCTGAGGGACCGAGGGCTGGCTATTGTGCTTAGACGGGGTTGATAAGGGTGTCCCCGGCAAACTGCCGGTCTGTGAGGAAGATGCAGGCGGACATGTTAGGTTGCCTTGATCCAAAGGTGGTGCTATCGATGTCGGACAGCGCTCAACACCAGCTGGTGTTACCACCTCCAAAGAAACTGATGACCTGCCAATCACGCTGGCTGTTGCGGGTAAAGAGGTGGCAGGTCTGCGCCCCAAAACAGGTGTGACTGCTGTCCCCCCAGTCACAGAGGATGAAGAGGCCGCGGATGCACAAGATATGGCAGACGGTGGTTGGCCCGGCCGGCTAGGCCGCATTGTAGCACACTGAGCTTCCCACTGCAACTTATGCTTCATGTCCATGTGCCGGTTCATGCATGAAGTACTCAAACTATGTATTTTTTGGCCTCTACTTAGCTTTTGCTGACAAATGTTACAGATAACACGAGTTGGGTCATCTTTATCGATCTGAAAAAATGCCCAGGCTATGCAAGGCTTAGCACCCATGCGACCTGAAGAGCCACCACGACTTGTGGTGAGAGGCAGAGTTGTGTTTGAGGATGCAGTTGTTGACGTGCTTCCAGTACTACGTCTCTGTCCAGGAAGGCGCAACCTGACCTCGTCGTCACTAGCATCTTCCTCCACCTCCTCTGCTGACCTCATCTCTTGGCTGACTGTGGGTTGACAGTAAGTGGGATCTCCAACCTCATCATCATCACCCTGTGCGTTATCACACCCGTCGTCCTCAGAGCCAACCTGTTCCTGCCCTGACAAAAAACTAAAGTTGTCGCTCCAATCAGGTATTTGAGTCTTATCATCGTCTTCCTCATTGTCTCCACCAACAGGAGTTACAGTTTGGGAATGAGGGTCTACATTATGGTCAGAACCTTCTGCGTCTGGTCCTGGATCCGACTCATAAAGATTCTGGGCATCAGTGCAGATCATTTCCTCGTCTGGATTCACAGAAGCGCTGGAGTCGACCTCTGATTCCCAGGCTATAGTATGAGTAAACAGCTCTGCAGACTCAACCTTCTGTTCTACCTCATACTCAGACGGGCAGCTGGAGATTTGGGAGCTGTGAGGAAGCAAGTGCGATTGGGGTGACACCTTTGAGGACTGGAGTATTTGTGATGTTGAAGTTGATGTGGAGGAGAGCCCACTTAAAGGAGCACTTGATATCCGTTGAAGCACCTGCTGTTTTTGTGCCTCATCTGGAATTTGTAGCGATTGGCGTGGCCATAAGAAAGGGATCTTATCACATTGTCCGCTAAAAGAAGTAGACATTTTAGTTTGGCTGGAAGATGGTCTTTCTTCTGCAGATGTTACTGTTGCTTTAACACCTACCCCACGGACACAACCTTTTTTCCCCTTCCCAACACGCCTAATCCCCTTTCCACCAGCAGCAGGCCTTTTTCCACTCATTTTGGTGGTTAACTAATTCACAACTCTGGAGTTGTTTGCACAAAAAAACAATGGATGGGAACCGAGCAGAGCTGAGTGGCCAAACTGTGGTATTAGGCCAAAACTATTGGCTTGGTTAGATGCAGAAAAAAATTATATTCAATTTGCAACCTGATGGAGGTCAGTATAGATGGACTAATAGAACAAGTCCCACACACAGCTAGAAGCCCAAATATTTTTTCAGAGGTAGATGCAGAAAAAATTTTTATTCAATTTGCAACCTGATGGAGGTCTGTATAGATGGATTAATAGAACAAGTCCCACACACAGCTACAAGCCCAATATTTTTTCAGAGGTAGATGCAGAAAAAAAATATATTCAGTTTGCAACCTGATGGAGGTCAGTATAGATGGACTAATAGAGAAAGTCCCACACACTGCTAGAAGGCCAAATATTTTTTCAGAGCTAGATGCAGACAAAAAATTATTTTAAATTTGCAACCTGATGGAGGTCAGTATAGGTGGACGAATAGAACAAGTCCCACACACTGCTAGAAGGCCAAATATTTTTTCAGAGCTAGATTCAGAAAAAAATTATATTCAGTTTGCAACCTGATGGAGGTCTGTATAAATGGATTAATAGAACAAGTCCCACACACAGCTAGAAGCTCAAATATTTTTTCAGAGGTAGATGCAGATAAAAATTATTTTTAATTTGCAACCTGATGGAGGTCTGTATAGATGGACTAATAGAGAAAGTCTCACACACTGCTAGAAGGCCAAATATTTTTTCAGAGCTAGATGCAGATAAAAATTATTTTTAATTTGCAACCTGATGGAGGTCAGTATAGATGGACTAATAGAGAAAGTCCCACACACTGCTAGAAGGCCAAATATTTTTTCAGAGCTAGATGCAGATAAAAATTATATTCAATTTGCAACCTGATGGACGTCAGTATAGATGGACTAATAGAACAAGTCCCACACACAGCTAGAAGCCCAAATATTTTTTCAGAGGTACTTTAGATGCAGATAAAAATTATTTTTAATTTGCAACCTGATGGAGGTCAGTATAGATGGACTAATACAACAAGTCCCAAACACAGCTAGAAGCCCAATATTTTTTCAGAGGTAGATGCAGAAAAAAATATATTCAGTTTGCAACCTGATGGAGGTCAGTATAGATGGAGTAATAGAACAAGTCCCACACACAGCTAGAAGCCCAAATATTTTTTCAGAGGTAGATGCAGATAAAAATTATTTTTAATTTGCAACCTGATGGAGGTCAGTATAGATGGACTAATACAACAAGTCCCACACACAGCTAGAAGCCCAATATTTTTTCAGAGGTAGATGCAGAAAAAAATATATTCAGTTTGCAAACTGATGGAGGTCAGTATAGATGGAGTAATAGAACAAGTCCCACACACAGCTAGAAGCCCAAATATTTTTTCAGAGGTAGATGCAGATAAAAATTATTTTTAATTTGCAACCTGATGCAGGTCAGTATAGTTGGACTAATAGAGAAAGTCCCACACACTGCTAGAAGGCCAAATATTTTTTCAGAGCTAGATGCAGATAAAAATTATATTCAATTTGCAACCTGATGGAGGTCAGTATAGATGGACTAATAGAGAAAGTCCCACACACTGCTAGAAGGCCAAATATTTTTTCAGAGCTAGATGGAGATAAAAATTATATTCAGTTTGCAACCTGATGGAGGTCAGTATAGATGGACTAATAGAGAAAGTCCCACACACAGCTCGAAGCCCAAATATTTTTTCAGAGGTAGATGCAGAAAATTTTTTTATTCAGTTTGCAACCTGATGGAGGTATGTATAGATGGATTAATAGAACAAGTCCCACACACAGCTACAAGCCCAATATTTTTTCAGAGGTAGATGCAGAAAAAAAATATATTCAGTTTGCAACCTGATGGAGGTCAGTATAGATGGACTAATAGAGAAAGTCCCACACACTGCTAGAAGGCCAAATATTTTTTCAGAGCTAGATGCAGACAAAAAATTATTTTGAATTTGCAACCTGATGAAGGTCAGTATAGGTGGACTAATAGAACAAGTCCCACACACTGCTAGAAGGCCAAATATTTTTTCAGAGCTAGATGCAGAAAAAAATTATATTCAGTTTGCAACCTGATGGAGGTCTGTATAGATGGATTAATAGAACAAATCCCACACACAGCTAGAAGCCCAAATATTTTTTCAGAGGTAGATGCAGATAAAAATTATTTTTAATTTGCAACCTGATGGAGGTCAGTATAGATGGACTAATAGAGAAAGTCCCACACACTGCTAGAAGGCCAAATATTTTTTCAGAGCTAGATGCAGATAAAAATTATTTTTAATTTGCAACCTGATGGAGGTCAGTATAGATGGACTAATAGAGAAAGTCCCACACACTGCTAGAAGGCCAAATATTTTTTCAGAGCTAGATGCAGATAAAAATTATATTCAATTTGCAACCTGATGGAAGTCAGTATAGATGGACTAATAGAACAAGTCCCACACACAGCTAGAAGCCCAAATATTTTTTCAGAGGTACTGTAGATGCAGATAAAAATTATTTTTAATTTGCAACCTGATGGAGGTCAGTATAGATGGACTAATACAACAATTCCCACACACAGCTAGAAGCCCAATATTTTTTCAGAGGTAGATGCAGAAAAAAATATATTCAGTTTGCAAACTGATGGAGGTCAGTATAGATGGAGTAATAGAACAAGTCCCACACACAGCTAGAAGCTCAAATATTTTTTCAGAGGTAGATGCAGATAAAAATTATTTTTAATTTGCAACCTGATGGAGGTCTGTATAGATGGACTAATAGAGAAAGTCTCACACACTGCTAGAAGGCCAAATATTTTTTCAGAGCTAGATGCAGATAAAAATTATTTTTAATTTGCAACCTGATGGAGGTCAGTATAGATGGACTAATAGAGAAAGTCCCACACACTGCTAGAAGGCCAAATATTTTTTCAGAGCTAGATGCAGATAAAAATTATATTCAGTTTGCAACCTGATGGAAGTCAGTATAGATGGACTAATAGAACAAGTCCCACACACAGCTAGAAGCCCAAATATTTTTTCAGAGGTACTTTAGATGCAGATAAAAATTATTTTTAATTTGCAACCTGATGGAGGTCAGTATAGATGGACTAATACAACAAGTCCCAAACACAGCTAGAAGCCCAATATTTTTTCAGAGGTAGATGCAGAAAAAAATATATTCAGTTTGCAACCTGATGGAGGTCAGTATAGATGGAGTAATAGAACAAGTCCCACACACAGCTAGAAGCCCAAATATTTTTTCAGAGGTAGATGCAGATAAAAATTATTTTTAATTTGCAACCTGATGGAGGTCAGTATAGATGGACTAATAGAGAAAGTCCCACACACTGCTAGAAGGCCAAATATTTTTTCAGAGCTAGATGCAGATAAAAATTATATTCAATTTGCAACCTGATGGAGGTCAGTATAGATGGACTAATAGAGAAAGTCCCACACACTGCTAGAAGGCCAAATATTTTTTCAGAGCTAGATGCAGATAAAAATTATATTCAATTTGCAACCTGATGGAGGTCAGTATAGATGGACTAATAGAACAAGTCCCACACACAGCTAGAAGCCCAAATATTTTTTCAGAGGTACTGTAGATGCAGATAAAAATTATTTTTAATTTGCAACCTGATGGAGGTCAGTATAGATGGACTAATAGAGAAAGTCCCACACACTGCTAGAAGGCCAAATATTTTTTCAGAGCTAGATGCAGAAAAAAATTGTATTCAGTTTGCAACCTGATGGAGGTCAGTATAGATGGACTAATAGAGAAAATCCCACACACTGCTAGAAGGCCACATATTTTTTCAGAGGTAGATGCAGAAAAAAATATATTCAGTTTGCAACCTGATGGAGGTCTGTATAGATGGATTAATAGAACAAGTCCCACACACAGCTAGAAGCCCAATATTTTTTCAGAGGTAGATGCAGAAAAAAATATATTCAGTTTGCAACCTGATGGAGGTCAGTATAGATGGACTAATACAACAAGTCCCACACACAGCTAGAAGCCCAATATTTTTTCAGAGGTAGATGCAGAAAAAAATATATTCAGTTTGCAACCTGATGGAGGTCTGTATAGATGGATTAATAGAACAAGTCCCACACACAGCTAGAAGCCCAATATTTTTTCAGAGGTAGATGCAGAAAAAAATATATTCAGTTTGCAACCTGATGGAGGTCAGTATAAATGGACTAATAGAGAAAGTCCCACACACTGCTAGAAGGCCAAATATTTTTTCAGAGCTAGATGCAGACAAAAAATTATTTTGAATTTGCAACCTGATGAAGGTCAGTATAGGTGGACTAATAGAACAAGTCCCACACACTGCTAGAAGGCCAAATATTTTTTCAGAGCTAGATGCAGAAAAAAATTATATTCAGTTTGCAACCTGATGGAGGTCAGTATAGATGGACTAATAGAGAAAGTCCCACACACTGCTAGAAGGCCAAATATTTTTTCAGAGCTAGATGCAGATAAAAATTATTTTTAATTTGCAACCTGATGGAGGTCAGTATAGATGGACTAATAGAGAAAGTCCCACACACTGCTAGAAGGCCAAATATTTTTTCAGAGCTAGATGCAGATAAAAATTATTTTTAATTTGCAACCTGATGGAGGTCAGTATAGATGGACTAATAGAGAAAGTCCCACACACTGCTAGAAGGCCAAATATTTTTTCAGAGCTAGATGCAGATAAAAATTATATTCAATTTGCAACCTGATGGAAGTCAGTATAGATGGACTAATAGAACAAGTCCCACACACAGCTAGAAGCCCAAATATTTTTTCAGAGGTACTGTAGATGCAGATAAAAATTATTTTTAATTTGCAACCTGATGGAGGTCAGTATAGATGGACTAATACAACAAGCCCCACACACAGTTAGAAGCCCAAATATTTTTTCAGAGGTAGATGCAGAAAAAAATATATTCAGTTTGCAACCTGATGGAGGTCAGTATAGATGGAGTAATAGAACAAGTCCCACACACAGCTAGAAGCCCAAATATTTTTTCAGAGGTAGATGCAGATAAAAATTATTTTTAATTTGCAACCTGATGGAGGTCGGTATAGATGGACTAATAGAGAAAGTCCCACACACTGCTAGAAGGCCAAATATTTTTTCAGAGCTAGATGCAGATAAAAATTATATTCAATTTGCAACCTGATGGAGGTCAGTATAGATGGACTAATAGAGAAAGTCCCACACACTGCTAGAAGGCCAAATATTTTTTCAGAGCTAGATGCAGATAAAAATTATATTCAGTTTGCAACCTGATGGAGGTCAGTATAGATGGACTAATAGAACAATCCCACACACAGCTAGAAGCCCAAATATTTTTTCAGAGGTACTGTAGATGCAGATAAAAATTATTTTTAATTTGCAACCTGATGGAGGTCAGTATAGATGGACTAATAGAGAAAGTCCCACACACAGCTAGAAGCCCAATATTTTTTCAGAGCTAGATGCAGAAAAAAATATATTCAGTTTGCAACCTGATGGAGGTCTGTATAGATGGATTAATAGAACAAGTCCCACACACAGCTAGAAGCCCAATATTTTTTCAGAGGTAGATGCAGAAAAAAATATATTCAGTTTGCAACCTGATGGAGGTCAGTATAGATGGACTAATACAAGTCCCACACACAGCTAGAAGCCCAATATTTTTTCAGAGCTAGATGCAGAAAAAAATTATATTCAATTTGCAACCTGATGGAGGTCAGTATAGATGCAGTGAGAAAATGGTGGCGATGGGGAAAATGGCTTGGTCTTATAGGGCAAGGACATGTGACATACACTGCCAATGACACATGCCCTTGCTTGTGTGAAAAAAAGCACTTCGCTCCGTGTGTGCGCTGCTGATAGGCTGACAGATTTCACCTCCCCACTGTAAATGCGGGAAAGAGAAAAAAAAAATGGAGATCTTCATTGTTCCTGCAGAGATCCATCCCCTGCCCCTCCCCCCACCCCGCTGTACACTCAAACTGCGTATTAACATTAATTTTCATCATTACTGAGAAAAAATCCAGTTATGATTTTGGTGCACGAACAGTTATCGAACATAACCTCGAACAGCCGAATTTTTCTCAAATTGTTCGTGTTCGCCGAACGGCTCGAACACCGCCCAAAACAGCTCGAATTTGAGATTGGCGAACAGTTCGAGTAGAACAACGCTCATCTCTAATGGTGAATACTTTTTGCAATGCAAATGACCTGGACACAAGTTTCTTTGAATGTGTTTCATGTTTTACTTGTCTCCTGCCCTGTCCAACTTCCATGTTTAACTGCCCTGGCACTTTGAAAAATATGGCACTTGGATAAAATCTCCACAAGTGCCTTCATTTGGCTATGTCTATATATATACGGAATTTTCTGCTTAGATGTATAACTAATTTAACTTGTTATTCGTTAACAATCAATCGACTTAAGACAGCAGGAGGCAATAAAATGCAGAGACAAACAAACTCGCATCATAAATTCTTTGAGCAAGTGAGATGACCTTACAGCATCAGGGAATACGTGTTCTATCTATGGAAAACACAGAACATGTATGTGAAAAATGGACATCTGAATAAAGCCTAGACTATAAAATTGGATTATCCTGATTATCCTAATAAAAATGACCATCAGATTCTCTTAACCCCTTTACGACATTTGACATAAGTTTACGTCATGGTTGGGAAGGGTTCTTGTAAAATTACGTAAATTTACATCATGGTGATCATGTTGGCACAGGAGCTGTGCCTGCACAAACGTTGATGGGAGCTTGGTGTAAGTTATAGCCGAGCTCTAGTTGTCACTCTCAGGAGCAGTGGCCACACTGCCCAGGCCCATTTAACGCTCTAAATGCCACAACAGATAGTGATTACATTATTTAGAAGGTTGGGAGAGGGCTCCCTCTTCCTTCAGGTCTGTGCCGACACAACGTCATCACGAGGGCCCGATCATTGCCATGGCCGGGTCAGCCAGCTATGGCAAGCCGATTGGACCATGCCAGGAGCATAGTCTAAGAGGCTTCTGTCAGTGCATCACTGTTAGGTATAATGCATTGCAATGCTAGTACATTTCAATGCATTATACCAGCAATCAGACTAATACAAGTCAAAGTCCCATAGAGGGACTAAGTAACAAAGTAAAAAAAAGTAAAAAAAAAGTTAAATATTTTTAAAAAAATCTTAAAATAAACAAATAAAATGAAAACAAAAAATTAAACCAATAAATAAGCTTATTTATATATAATAAAAAAAAATACACATATTTGGTATCGCCGCATCAGGAATGACCCAACCTATAAAAATGTCACTCTATTTAACCCCTTCAGTGAACTCCGTAATGTAATAAAAATGTGGCAAAAAACTATGCTTTTTCATTATACCGCCCAAAAAAAGTGAAATAAAACGTAATCAAAAAGTGAAATGGAAGTAAAAATGGAATAGCTGTCTAGCAAAAAACAAGCTGTCATACAGCGCTGCAGTATGCCAACCAGAAACTAGTCTCAAGCCTCATTCAAAAAGGCATTATTTTTGTACAGTTATATGAAAAAGTTTGGGCACCCCTATTAATCTTAAGCTTAATGTTTTATAAAAATTGGTGTTTTTGCAACAGCTATTTCAGTTTGATATATGTAATAACTGTTGGACACAGTAATGTTTCTGCCTTGAAATGAGGTTTATTGCACTAACAGAAAATGTGCAATCTGCATTCAAACAAAATTTGACAGGTGCATAAGTATGGGCACCTCACCAGAAAAGTGACATTAATATTTAGTAGATCCTCCTTTTGCAAAAATAACAGCCACTAGTTGCTTCCTATAGCTTTTAATGAGTTCCTGGATCCTGGATGAAGGTATTCTTGACCATTCCTCTTTACAAAACAATTCCAGTTCAGTTAAGTTTGATGGTCGCCGAGCATGGACAGCCCTCTTCAAATGATCCCACAGATGTTCAATGATATTCAGGTCTAGGGACTGGGATGGCCATTCCAGAACATTGTAATTGTTCCTCTGCATGAATGCCTGAGTAGATTTGGAGCGGTGTTTTGGATCATTTTCTTGCTGAAAGATCCATGCCCTGCGTAACTTCAACTTTATCACTGATTCTTGAACATTATTGTCAAGAATCTGCTCATACTGAGTGGAATCCATGCGTCCCTCAACTTTAACAAGATTCCCGGTGCCGGCATTGGCCACACAGCCCCAAAGCATGATGGCCTTAACAAGAACTGTCCCTGTGTTCTTCCATTTCCTTACTACGTTCCTCACAGTGGAAACTGACAAGTTAAATCTCTGAGACAGCTTTTTGTATCCTTCCCCTGAACAACTATGTTGAATAATCTTTGTTTTCAGATCATTTGACAGTTGTTTTGAGGAGCCCATGATGCCACTCTTCAGAGGAGATTCAAACAGGAGAACAACTTGCAAGTGGCCACTTTAAGTAGCTTTTCTCATGATTGCATACACCTGGCTATGAAGTTCAAAGCTCAATGAGGTTACAAAACAAAAAAAAAGTGCTTTAGTAAGTCAGTAAAAAGTAGGTAGGAGTATTTAAAACCAGAAAATGATAAGGGTGCCCATACTTATGCACCTGTCAAATTTTGTTTGAATGCAGATTGCACATTTTCTGTTAGTACAATAAACCTCATTTCAAGGCAGAAACATTACTGTGTCCAACAGTTATTACATATATCAAACTGAAATAGCTGTTGCAAAAACACCAATTTTTATAAAACATTCAGATTAAGATTAATAGGGGTGCTCAAACTTTTTTATATAACTGTATGTGACAGTATGTTTTCTGGATGTTAAACCTACACCTCGTAGGTGGTCTGAGAATTACACATGGAAACTACTTTAGAAATATGAGTATAATACAAATGTTTCAATCAGTCCCTATTGTGTATTCTTTCTTTACGAATTAACTGTACTTTAGAGTGTACATACAATATGGGCTATGCCTTTATTAAATGTGTCCCACCCGTGATGGCCCATCTCTTAGGGCTCTTTCACATGTTTCTGGTACCGTAAAAAACAGTACCGGAGATATCCGTGTCCTTGTGTGGCACACATGTGGCAACCGTGTGCTGCATTAGGAGCACGTGATCAGCACGAGCAAGGGACAATGAATGATTCGCTCCAGCAAGTGGGCCCTGAAGCTGCGCTGAATTCAAGAGTGAAGTACTGTCACTCTGTGAGCTCCACTCAGTGCAGGGCCACACTCGCTGTAGCGGCTCATTTTCCCCAGCTCCTTGGCATCAGCGGTCAGAGGATAACAGCGGGGGACATCTCCGGACAGGTGAGTATAAGGATATTATTATTTTATTCTTATTTTTACACATGAACACTGCTGGAGCAGACTAGTACTCCCCACATTGTCCCTTGCTCGTGCTGATCACAGCGCGAGCAAGGGACAATGATGAGGGCAGTGTCCAGCACCCGGTGGTTGGGAACAGCATGGACTGTACCGCTGATTCCCAGGCACCGGTACATGCCACAATGATGACACACGGATGTCATCCATGTGTCTTCAGTGTGGGACATCTTGCGGACCGTGCAGCAGGTAAAAAAGTGACATGTCTACATGTGGAGCACACGGACACACTGTCTGTGGAAACACACCGATATGTGCGCAGACCCATAGATTTGAATGGGTATGCGTGTGTCAGTGTCTCCAGTACATGTGGAAACTGTCACAACACATACCGGACACCCTAACATGTGAAAGAGCCCTTAGTGAATGGTAAGAAATTATGCAGCAGATATCTGCACAGGATGCTTCTCTACAGTGCAGCTGCATAGTTCGCAGCCCAGAGTGTGGAGAATTTGTTCAAGGGTTATGATGTGGAAGTAAAAATAATCACCATTATGAGAGTCCTAGTTTGATCTTTGCTATAGGGCCATTTGTCCTCTATCTATGCCACTGATAACTGGAGGTTGCATTTTCCCAATAAAGTTAATATTTTGAGTGAATAATACACTGTTTAAGAAATATGTTGAAAAAAAATCCTAAACATCTCAATAACATTTGTACATGATTTAATAGGCGGGCTTAATAACTTTAGTGAAGCAGCAAAGTACAAAAACTAACCCTCTTTCTTTTAATTTGCTTTTCAATCAAAATATCCACTTCAGTTTCGGGTGCTATCAGCCTTATAAGTTTAGCATATTGCATTATTTACGGCACATGATGTATTGTCCAAAACAGCACACTGATGCGCAGGCTGATGCCTGTTTGAATTACTTATTTCAATGAGCTCAGATAAACCATGGCCAATCAATAGAAGTCTAGACAATTCAATTATTCTCAGTCTCACATTTGTCTCCCAATTGAACATTATTTTTGCAGGAATATTGACTTTTTTTTTACAATGTGCCTAATTACACATTTAACAAAGTGAAGGAGGAAACTTGTATTAAACCAGGGAGTTTATTTTTGTATTTGGAGTAAAAAACATTGTGTTGATGTTTTCTTCAGTTCTTTCCTCTGCAGATCTTATATTGTATTGTCTATAAAGGGGTTATCTAAGACTTTTGCATTTTTTCCTCATGGGGCAAAGAACTGCCTAGTGCCAATTTTTGGCGGCTCAGAGTAGTCATGGGCCATTTCTGCTGCTTCATTTGACCACATATCAACATAACTGCTCTTCCTCTTCCACTCTGCTCTTTCGATGGGGGATCACTGCCGATGTCATGCTGATTGACAGCCGGCTCCCTGCAGTTAGACAGAGATGTCCCATCAACAGAGAAGCGCAGAAGAGAAGAACCTACTCTATCGATGTGACATCAACAGAAACCACAGAATTGCCGGCAGGAGTTTGCTCTGAGCAACTAACTGCCTGTAAGCTCTTGGCCCCATAAGAAAAAAAAATACACAAGTCCCAGATGACCCCTTTAAGGCCTAATTCAGACATCAGTTTTCAACTTTGTTTTCTATCTGTATTTTTCACAAACAGAACTAACTCTTACCCATTAAAGTCTATGGCACTGTTCACAAATCCATCTTTTTTTTGCAGATTGTGTGTCCACAAAAAAACCATGGAGACATGTCCGTTTTTGATCCAAGCCATGAATCAATATTACCCATACAAGTGTATGAGTCTGTGAAAAATCACTGACATCACACATTGCCATTTGTGTGCCTTCATTTTTAACATTTTAATGAGTAGGAGAAGCTTTGCAATTTATTTATTTTTTCATATGAGATTATCACTGAGGAAACATTGATCGTAAGAACGGAAATACTGACCAAACACTGGTGAAAATCGATTTGCTTTTTGCATGTGAGAAAAATGACTTCTATCTGAATGAAGCCTTACCGTGCATCTTCCCTAGCAGCTGTTAAACCACCGCTAATAGAGCCAATTGTGGTCATTTATTGGCCTGTTTATACCAACTGACCATACTTTCATACTCACAGACCAATCGTTAATATGATCACTCTGTGCCCATAATAGCATTGTTCTCGGCAGCATGTCCTCTTTACACAGGATGATTTTCTGCCGAGAACCATGAATTTAAACAAGCTTAAAAATTCTTTCCCCTGATGAATGAGCAGTTTGCTTTTTCATTGTATAATTGGCAGCCTGTTTATGTGGCACCCCAGGAGTCCAGTTGCTACAGTCGCATTGCTTCCCTCACAAGGGGTGATGCCATGCCTGGAAGCAAGCAGGGGTCCCCTAATCAGGTTTTGCTAGCATGCAACACTTTCCTGGCTCCAGACCAACAAGGGGAGCTGCTCCCCTTAGCAACTGGAATCTGGAGGCGGGGTTAGTTAGTGTGAGGAGAGCAGAGAGAAGTTGAAGTCAGGACGTCGACGAGGAAAGACCTACGGAGTGGAGCTGCACGGCAGTTCACCCCAGAGGAGAGAAGCGCAGAAGAACCGGACACCAGAGTCCGAGGTTGTGGGGCACTGAAGGCCCAGCAGCAGAAACCGGAGGGCAGGAGACTGCAGGTCTCCTGGCCCCATCAGACACCCGGAGGCTCAGCAGCACGATAGGGCCCAGCACTGCCATGTGGGAGCGACACTCCAGGAAGGCCCGAGCTGCCTGCTATACGGGTGAGCACCAAGACGTTTTACTCAGGGACGAGGGCCACAGCACAGCTATAAGCAGCAGGGCCAAAGAGATTAGCGCCAAGGGAAGGCCTCCAACTTTACCTGGCGAGGTGGATTCCCAACTTGCTTCCAGGCCGCTCGGACTTGTACTACCAGCTAATACCCATGCCACGGTTTGCCTAACCACCGCAGGTAAAGATAAGAGGAAACCGCCATTAAGTTGTGGACTGATTATTAACTGCGCCATCCTCTGCACTACACCGCACAGTAACATCTATAAAATCACCACTTCCTGCCCTGGAGCTAAGCTCTGCCTGTGGAGAGCTGAACCAACTCTGCTGCGTCATCATCGGCTCCAGAGGTTCTGCACCGCAGCGGCGGCTCCATATAGCCGCATACCACAGGCGGTGTCACGAACATTATATAAAAACTATAATCCCCTTTCTCAAATTCCCCTTTTATTGACCGCCCTGGGTCACGGACCGGGTCACCTCCACTGTGACATCTCCCCTAGCAATGACCGGCCCGGCTACCATGTACCCCACGGTCCAGGGGGCGCGTCAACTTGGTGTGACGAACAGGATTCAAGAAGCCCGGTATGTCTGGGTCCTGTGTGACATAGACTGTACTGAACTGTGTTATCACGTCATTTGCCGTCAGCCGAGGGGAAGCAGGAGGCCCCGATCCGGAACCGCCGGGTAAGAGATCCCACCGCCTGCAGAGCAGCATACTGGTACGTCAGCAGATGCCCAGGACCTGGCTGAGGTTCACTAGGGGGGAGGAGGATGCCCAACCGAGGAGAGGATTCAGTCACGGCCGCCGCCACTGTAATGCCGATATCAATGCCGTATATACCAGGGGCGGCGTGGTTGCCCCAGTACTCAGGGGAGTCGCACACCCTGAACGACTTTGAAGAGAGACTACGCACTTTGTTTAAAATGTACCCCCTGTCTGAGGAGCAAAAAGTCAGCATCCTCATAGGCCAGCTAATCGGTGCAGCCCAGAGAGAGGTGAAGTCCTGGCCGGGAAGGGACAAAGGGACTGTCAAGGAAATACTGGCCCGGTTGAAGGATACCTTTGACACCCGCACTGCAGCAGAAATTAAGATGAAGTTCTACGGGTGCAAACAAAGGGTGCAGGACAGTGTACAGGACTATGCTCTAAACCTGCAGGAGGCGCTGCGGGCCATTAAACAGGTAGACCCCGACAGTGTGCGAGACGAGGACAGATTGCTAACTGAGCAGTTTATTGAGGGGCTCCTGTCTAACGCTCACCGGACACAGCTGTGCATTATGGCTCAGCAAAACCCTGATTTGGACTTTGTGCAATTTAAAGACCGAGCCATCCGAGTGCTGCGAGAACCAACCCCAGGCGGCACTGCATCCCTCCGTTGTCCAGCTATCACATACCACCAGGAGGTGGCGTCCTTTCCCCCAGCACCTGTGGAGGCTGACGCGCAGACCCTAGATAATGACCCATCTGCAGACCTACACCTTCAGGTCCAGGAGCTGAACAAAAGTATGGCTACACTAACCAAAACCGTGCAGGCCCTGCAAGTGTCTCCGAAGGAAAAGATCCAGCTGGCTTCCAGTCCAGATGACGTCCCATGGCAATGGCAGAGAAGAATTCCACCGACCAGAGGGAGGAACAGCGATTGCTACGACCAGGACGGACAACCCATCTGCCATCGCTGTCAAAAGGCGGGGCACTTCGCGAGATTCTGCGATTTTAAATGAGCAACCCCTGGGGTAGAGGGTCGACCCCCAGGAGTCAGACAACCAGGCCCACAAAGCTGGCGAGACAAGTACGTGGGAGGACGACCGGTCCTACCTGTAGTGCTTGATGGCATCCCGATGAACGCACTGCTGGACACTGGGTCCCAGGGGACAACGATGCCATATATCCTTTATAAACGATACTGGACTGACTCAGACATTACCCACAGTCCAGATGAACATCTTAGCATCTATGCCAGCAATGGTCAGCCCTTGCCTCAGGTGGAGTATAAAGAGGTGACCATAAAGGTTGGCTGAGTAGAATTGCCATCACAAGGAATGATTATTGTTGATATTAATCGCCGTGAAAGTCATCCTATGATAACCTTAGGCACTAATGTGATAGAGAATTGTCTTGGGGAAATTATTGTTTTGCTGCAACAGGTCGCAGAGACTGCCAGTTCTAGCCAGCAGCGAGTTCTGCAGAAGGAGATCAAAGCCCTGATGCAGAGACAACAGGTAGAGCTGTCTGGAGGGGAAGTTGGCAGTGTCAGAATGAGTGATCCATTCCCAATTGCAATGCCCCCTAGGAGTGAAATGTTAATATGGTGTCAGGCAGCAGTCGGTCTCAGGGGTCAAGATTATCAGGCCCTGGTAGAACCCGTGTACTCTGATAGTAGGCCCACCATCTTGACAGCCAGGGGGGTAGTCGATGTCCGCAAGGGAAGAGTACCGATACGCATCCTGAATTGTGGGGAGAAAGAGGACCATTTACCCCGGTATGCCACCCTTGCTAAGCTGTTCACTGTCAGTAACAACGCAAAACCCTTGCCTCCGTCCAAACCGGTGGAGGATAATGGCTCCAAGGGGCAGGTGGAAGATTGGTGTCAGAAGATACAAGTAGGCACTGACTCCACCCCTTTGCACCAAAAGCATGGGGTGTACCGGGTGGTTCAAGAATATGAGCGAGTCTTTAGCAAACACCCACTAGACTTTGGGCAGGTAAAAGGGGTCCAACATCATATCCCCACAGGAGATCATCCGCCCATTAAAGAGAGGTACCGGCCTGTACCCCCAGCTCACTATCAATGTGCCAAAGGAATGTTACGGGAGATGAAGGAGGCTGGGGTGATCAGAGATAGTTGTAGCCCCTGGGCAGCTCCATTAGTTCTCGTTAGAAAGAAAGATGGTACAATGAGGATGTGTGTTGATTACAGGCAGATTAAGCGCATTACACATAAAGACGCCTACCCAATAACCAGAATTGAGGAATCATTATTTGCACTAAGATCCGCTAATTATTTCTCAACTTTGGATCTCACCAGTGGGTACCGGCAGGTTCCTGTGGCAGAGGCGGACAGAGAAAAGACCGCGTTTACAACACCAATGGGCCTCAGCGAGTTCAACTGCATGCCATTCGGGCTCTGCAATGCACCAGGAACCTTCCAGCGGTTAATGGAGTGTTGCCTAGGACACAAAAACTTTGAAACCATCCTGTTGTACCTAGACGACATAATTGTCTACTCGAAGACATATGAAGACCACCTGTAGCACCTGGCCGAGGTGTTTGAAGCCCTATCTGGTTATGGCCTGAAAGTAAAACCGTCCAAGTGCCACCTGTTGAAGCCCAAGGTGCAGTACCTAGGTCATGTGGTAAGAGCCGAAGGTGTAGCACCAGACCCTGAAAAAGTCACTGTGATCAAGGACTGGCCAAGACCCCCCACTATCAAGGAAGTGCGGCAGTTCCTCGGGCTGGTAGGCTACTACAGGAGATTCATCAAAGGTTTCACCAAGATAGCGGCACCCATGCAGGACCTCTTAGTGGGCCAGTCCAAGAAGGCCAAGAACCCGAAACCTCCGTTCAAATGGGGTAAACCAGAAGACGAATCTTTCACTCGACTGAAAATGGCTCTTACTGGAGACGAATTCCTGGCCTACCCCGACTATGGCCAACCCTTTATACTTCATACGGATGCCAGCAACATGGGATTGGGAGCGGTGCTGTCCCAGGTACAGCAAGGCAGAGGGAGAGTGATTGCCTACGCCAGCAGGAAGCTCCGGCCGATGGAGAGGAACCCCGACAACTAGAGTTCCTTTAAGTTGGAGTTTTTAGCCATAGTCTGGGCTGTAACAGAGCGCTTCAAACACTACCTCGCCTCCTCCAAATTTACATTCTTCACAGACAACAACCCGCTGACGCATCTGGAAGCTTGGTGCCCTAGAGCAACGATGGATGGCCCGACTGTCTAACTACAAGTTTACCATCAAGTATCGGGCGGGGCATAAAAACACAAATACTGATGCGCTGTCCTGGATGCCCAACTTGCCAGATGGGGGAGACGACCGGGAAGAGCTGGAGGAGATAGAGCTACCCGCTTTCCATCGTCACGGGGTGACCCAGTCCTCCCACTGTGTGAGGGACAAGCGCTCCGCCAATGGAAAGGCCACGTTCAACCTATTGCCCCACCATGGATGGGCAGAGGTGCAGGATAGCGATCCGGCTGTCCACCTGGTAAAGGAGTTGCTGACACAAGCTGACTCGCATCCTGATCCAGATGCTCCACAGGAGACCCAAAAGTTGTGGAAGGAGAAGGGCAAACTGTTCATCTACGAGGGAAAGCTGTGTCGAAGAAGTATCAAGTCCCGGACACACGAACTGGTCTGGCAGGTGGTAGTCCCGAGGCGGGATGCGCCAATGGTCTTAGAAGCATACCACGATGGAGCAGGATACTTCGGGTGGAAGAAGTTGGAAGCCCTGCTACGTGAGCGATTCTACTGGGCTGGCATGAGGAAAGCAATCGAGAGATGGTGTCGAGAATGTGGTCTATGCAACCTGAGACGGAAAGACCGCGATAGCCAGAGGGATCCCCTGCAGCCCATAATCACCAAACAACCACTTGAACTGGTAGCTTTGGACCACGTGAAGCTAGCCCCAAGCCGGTCAGGCTATGTCTACGCTCTCACAATAGTAGACCACTACTCCCGATTCCTGGTAGTAGTGCCAGTGAAAGATCAGACGGCTCAGACGGCAGCCAAAGCGTTTCAACAACACTTTTGTCGCCCGCACGGTTACCCTGAACGAGTGCTTACCGATCAAGGTCCAGCCTTTGAAGCAGAGGTGTTCCAGGAATTCTATAACTTGTACGGCTGCAAGAAAATCAGGATGATGCCGTATCATACCCAGACCAACGGTTTGTGTGAGAAGATGAACCAGGTGGTAATAGACCTGTTGAAGACGTTGCCCCTTGAAGAACGTAACCTGTGGCCAGAGGAGTTACCAGATTTGGTAGACCTATATAACCACATCCCGGTGAACTCCACCAACTGTACACCCGCTTACCTGATGAGAGCAAGACCTGGTAAGCTACCCATCGACTTAGACATGGGAGTCTTAACACCAGAGACGACATCACCAGATGAAGATTGGGATACAGAGCGGCAGCAACAATACCGCAAGGTGCAAGAATGTGTGGAAAGAAGTTTGTCCCAGGCGAGACAGAGGCAGGAGAAAACTTACAATCAGCACACACCTGCAGTTCCCTTGTCACCTGGAGAACAAGTACTCAAAAGGAAGAGACGAGTCCACAAATTAGATGACCAGTGGGAGATTGAGCCATACACTGTCTTACCTTCATATTTTGATAACACCAAGGTGTGCCTCATCAGTAAAGATGGAGGGGAAACTTCAGCGGCAGTCTCAAGAGACCACCTGAAGATATGCCCTGAACAGTTGAAACACAAAGAAGAAGACCAAGACAGCCCTCAGCCCACAGAAAAGTGGAGGAAATGGTCCAGACAGTCCTTGGAGCATTTCCTCCGTCTTGGACGCAGGTGAACAGAGCAATTGTGGTACCGGTCCTGACCTTTCTCCAAGCAGCCTCACCAGAAGCTGCGGAGGCTCCAGAACATCTGGAAGACCAGTCGGCCCCAGAGACAGATGCTTCATCAGCAGCAGAACAGGAGAATCTACCCTCTGCTAGCAGTGAACCTGTCGTAACCAGGGTGAGTCAAAGAATTCGTAGGAGATTACCCAGCCTACCGGTGTTACCTCAGACTACCCGTAGTGTAGTTCACACTGAACCCACCACACCTGGAGTAGACACTAGGGACCAGGGTAGGTCAGTGACAACAAATGTACTACGTAGATCGACCCGGAGTACTAAAGGTGAGCTCCCTGCTCGATGGAGGAACTAAAGTGTAAGAGAATAAAAGTGTATGTTATATATAGTTGTAATTGTTAAATAATGCTAGATATATATATTTGTTGGACAATTAGACCACAGGACTAGATGTGGTCAGGACAATATTGAAAATAGTTAGTAAGTGGCCTTGAAAATAAACCGCAGGCGTGGCTGAAGACGAGGCCCACCGAAAGAGTGCCCTGAAGTCACACCCAGGGACGATACACAAAGTGGGTTGATGCGGTTCCCACCAGCCAAATTTCAATTATCCGGAAAAAGACAATCCCCGGATTGTGGTGTAAAGACTAAGCGCCGCAGTGACTGCTGTACGTTTTTGCTTGGATTTTTGTAGCTTTTGCCTATTGAGATTTTGTAAACTGTTTGTAATGTGAATTGTTATTGTTAATTGTTAATTTTAAAAGGTATCGTCAGTCCGGGAGTACTGAAGTTAACTAGGGGGGAATGTGGCACCCCAGGAGTCCGGTTGCCACAGTGGCATTGCCTCGCTCGCAAGGGGTGATGCCATGCCTGGAAGCAAGGAGGGGTCCCCTAATCAGGTTTTGCTAGCATGCAACACTTTCCTGGCTCCAGACCAGCAAGGGGAGCTCCTCCCCTTAGCAACTGGAATCTGGAGGTGGGATTAGTTAGTGTGAGGAGAGCAGAGAGGAGTTGAAGTCAGGACGTCGACGAGGAAAGACTTAGGGAGTGGAGCTGCACGGCAGTTCACCCCAGAGGAGAGAAGCGCAGAAGAACCGGACACCAGAGTCCGAGGTTGTGGGGCACTGAAGGCCCAGCAGCAGAAACCGGAGGGCAGGAGACTGCAAGTCTCCTGGCCCCATCAGACGCCCAGAGGCTCAGCAGCACAATAGGGCCCAGCACTGCCACGTGGGAGCGACACTCCAGGAAGGCCCGAGCTGCCTGCTATACGGGTGAGCACAAAGAAGTTTTACTCAGGGACAAGGGCTACAGCACAGCTATAAGCAGCAGGGCCAAAGAGATTAGCACAAAGGGAAGGCTTACAACTCCACCTGGCTAGGTGGATTCCCAACTTGCTTCCAGGCCGCCCAGACCTCTACTACCAGCTAGTACCCATGCCCCGGTTTGCCTAACCACCGCAGGTAAAGATAAGAGGAAACTGCCATTAAGTTGTGGACTGATTATTAACTGCGCCATCCTCTGCACTACACCGCACAGCAACATCTATAAAATCACCACTTCCTGCCCTGGAGCTAAGCTCTGCCTGTGGAGAGCTGAACCAACTCTGCTGCGTCATCATCGGCTCCAGAGGTTCTGCACTGCAGCAGCGGCTCCATGTAGCCGCATACCACAGGTGGCGTCACGAACATTATATAAAAACTATAATCCCCTTTCTCAAATTCCCCTTTTATTGACCGCCCTGGGTCACGGACCGGGTCACGGACCGGGTCACCGGTCATTTACACTGCCTGAAAATTGGGTAGTTAGTGCAGTTTCTATTTTTAAAACCAAGATGTAAAGATTCAATTACACTGGCTGATTATTGGAAGTGTCCGTTACCCATAATCACTCAGTATGTCCTCCGTGTGCAATCTGTTTTTATACAGCAGCAGTTATTATAAATTTACAAGACTAAATAAATTTTCATATGTCCAAGTGTTGTAATGTATCCTATCCTCAAAAATTGTATGCGCACCAAAAGAGTTGAATGGGAGAGTATCATCAGTCAAATGGAAAAACTAGTGCATTCTGCTATTTTTTTTTCATGTACACATTCGGTCATCTGTACTGCCCCATTGAATATCACCGGTCTGAGTGCTGTTTGTTTTTACACAGATAGCTCTCAGACCAAAAATAAGGTTGTGTGAATCTACCCGTACAAAGATAGAAAATGTAATACTTTAGGGGGTAGTCCACTATTCAGACAACCCTTTCCTAAATACTATATACTCCTTGTAAATTTAAAATACCTTATACTCATCTCCTATACTTCGCTGGAACAGCGTCAGATCTCTCAAGCTCCCATGACATTGTTATGCCATGTGAGCCCTGCAGCCAATCAGCCGTTGCTATTGGATTTCCGTGCCCTCACTTTCTTTGGATAAACCTCGGATATTGCTGAAACAAAGCCACTAAAGGAGGGACATTTATGGTATATTTTCTCTTTCAATAGGAAATATAGTATTTAAGAAAGGGTTGTCTGATTAGTAGACAGCCATTTTTAATATGATATGTAGACGGGAGACAGGATAAACAAACATCTCATTTTCATCATCATCATCATCATTATTATCCATTTCAATAAAAGGTAACACCTCTGTTATAGGATAGGAAGCAGATAATACAGTAGTGGCCAAAAGTATTGGCACCCCTGCAATTCTGTCAGATAATACTCAGTTTCTTCCTGAAAATGATTGCAATCACAAATTCTTTGGTATTATTATCTTCATTTAATTTGTCTTAAATGAAAAAACACAAAAAGAATTGTCCTAAAGCCAAATTGGATATAATTCCACACAAAACCTAAAAAAGGGGGTGGACAAAAGTATTGGCACTGTTTGAAAAATCATGTGATGCTTCTCTAATTCGTGTAATTAACAGCACCTGTAAATTACCTGTGGCACCTAACAGGTGTTGGCAATAACTAAATCACTCTTGCAGCCAGTTAACATGGATTAAAGTTGACTCAACCTCTGTCCTGTGTTCTTGTGTGTACCACATTGAGCATCGAGAAAAGAAAGAAGACCAAAGAACTGTCTGAGGACTTGAGAAACCAAATTGTGAGGAAGCATGAGCAATCTCAAGGCTACAAGTCCATCTCCAAAGACCTGAATGTCCCTGTGTCTTCCGTGCGCAGTGTCATCAAGAAGTTTAAAGCCCATGGCACTGTGGCTAACCTCCCTAGATGTGGACGGAAAAGAAAAATTGACAAGAGATTTCAACGCAAGATTGTGCGGATGGTGGATAAAGAACCTCGACTAACATCCAAACAAGTTCAAGCTGCCCTGCAGTCCGAGGGTAGAACAGTGTCAACCCGTACTATCCGTCGGCGTCTGAATGAAAAGGGACTGTATGGTAGGATACCCAGGAAGACCCCACTTTTTACCCCGAGACATAAAAAGCCAGGCTGGAGTTTGCCAAAACTTACCTGAGAAAGCCTAAAACGTTTTGGAAGAATGTTCTTTGGTCAGATTAGACAAAAGTAGAGCTTTTTGGGAAAAAGCATCAACATAGAGTGTACAGGAAAAAAAAGAGGCATTCAAAGAAAAGAACACGGCCCCTACAGTCAAACATGGCGGAGGTTCCCTGATGTTTTGGGGTTGCTTTGCTGCCTCTGGCACTGGACTGCTTGACCGTGTGCATGGCATTATGAAGTCTGAAGACTACCAACAAATTTTGCAGCATAATGTAGGGCCCAGTGTGAGAAAGCTGGGTCTCCCTCAGAGGTCATGGGTCTTCCAGCAGGACAATGACCCAAAACACACTTCCAAAAGCACTATAAAATGGTTTGAGAGAAAGCACTGGAGACTTCTAAGGTGGCCAGCAATGAGTCCAGACCTGAATTCCATAGAATACCTGTGGAGAGATCTCAAAATGGCAGTTTGGAGAAGGCACCCTTCAAATATCAGGGACCTGGAGCAGTTTGCCAAAGAAGAATGGTCTACAATTCCAGCAGAGCATTGTAAGAAACTCATTGATGGTTACCGGAAGCGGTTGTTCGCAGTTATTTTGTCTAAAGGTTGTGCAACCAAGTATTAGGCTGAGGATGCCAATACTTTTGTCTGACCCATTTTTGGAGTTTTGTGTGAAATGATCAATGATTTGATTTTTGCTTCATTCTCTTTTGTGTTTTTTCCTTGCAAGCAAATTAAATGAAGATAATAATACCAAAAAATTTGTGATTGCAATCATTTTCAGGAAGAAACTGAGTATTATCTGACAGAATTGCAGGGGTGCCAATACATTTGGCCACCACTGTACAGGGTGACACCAGTGACAATAGGTTTTGGAAAAATCTCACCACGTTTTCCCATCTCAAACTCTTACAGACGTTGTTTGCTGTTGATTAGAGATGAGCGTTGTTCTACTCGAACTGTTCGCCAATCTCAAATTCTAGCTGTTTTGGGCGGTGTTCGAGCCGTTCGGCGAACACGAACAATTTGAGAAAAATTCGGCAGTTCGAGGTTATGTTCGATAACTGTTCGTGCACCAAAATCATAACTGGATTTTTTCTCAGTAATGATGAAAATTAATGTTAATACGCAGTTTGAGTGTACAGCGGGGTGG
This sequence comes from Phyllobates terribilis, assembly GCF_046119375.1. NCBI lineage: Eukaryota > Metazoa > Chordata > Amphibia > Anura > Dendrobatidae > Phyllobates > Phyllobates terribilis. Next base: position 257,744,287 of record NW_027362763.1, on the reverse strand, counting down.
GGGGAGGGGCAGGGGATGGATCTCTGCAGGAACAATGAAGATCTCCATTTTTTTTTCTCTTTCCCGCATTTACAGTGGGGAGGTGCAATCTGTCAGCCTATCAGCAGCGCACACACGGAGCGAAGTGCTTTTTTTCACACAAGCAAGGGCATGTGTCATTGGCAGTGTATGTCACATGTCCTTGCCCTATAAGACCAAGCCATTTTCCCCGTCGCCACCATTTTCTCACTGCTGCAGCTGCGTGTTAGACGGCACCGCTGTTGCTGTGTGCGCTATACCTTGTTACTTTCAAGCCAATTTTCGCACAAATATACAGATAGCTTGGGAGTAGGGAATAGTTGTGATTGCAGTCCTTTTAAGGACTAGGTTACAGCATTTCCTACGACTTTTATCAGGCAGGTCTGTGCTCTTAAATAGATAGGTTGTGGGAGTAAAGACTAATTGTAATTGGAGTCCTTTACAGGACTAGGTTACATCAGTTCCTATCAGTTTTTGCCAGGCAGGTCTGTGCCAGTGCTGTGCAAGTTTTTTTCACAGCATTTGGCTGAATCTAGCAAAGCTAATCCTTTTTGGCCTATTGCAGAGTGTGTTAGTCAGTGGAGTAGCCTATCTGTGTTGCAAGATATACCACCTGTGTATAGAATACCAATTTTTTTACTGCACCTAGTGAAGTAAAATCTTTTGGGCATAGCATCATTCTATTAGTCCATCTATACTGACCTCCATCAGGTTGCAAACTGAATCTAATTTTTTTCTGCATCTAGCTCTGAAAAAATATTGGGCTTCTAGCTGTGTGTGGGTCTTGTTCTATTAATCCATCTATACTGACCTCCATCAGGTTGCAAACTGAATCTAATTTTTTTCTGCATCTAGCTCTGAAAAAATATTGGGCTTCTAGCTGTGTGTGGGTCTTGTTCTATTAATCCATCTATACTGACCTCCATCAGGTTGCAAACTGAATATAATTTTTTTCTGCATCTAGCTCTGAAAAAATATTGGGCCTTCTAGCAGTGTGTGGGACTTGTTCTATTAGTCCACCTATACTGACCTCCATCAGGTTGCAAACTGAATATATTTTTTTCTGCATCTACCTCTGAAAAAATATTGGGCTTCTAGCTGTGTGTGGGACTTGTTGTATTAGTCCATCTATACTGACCTCCATCAGGTTGCAAACTGAATATAATTTTTTTCTGCATCTAGCTCTGAAAAAATATTGGGCTTCTAGCTGTGTGTGGGTCTTGTTCTATTAATCCATCTATACTGACCTCCATCAGGTTGCAAACTGAATATAATTTTTTTCTGCATCTAGCTCTGAAAAAATATTGGGCTTCTAGCTGTGTGTGGGTCTTGTTCTATTAATCCATCTATACTGACCTCCATCAGGTTGCAAACTGAATATAATTTTTTTCTGCATCTAGCTCTGAAAAAATATTGGGCTTCTAGCTGTGTGTGGGTCTTGTTCTATTAATCCATCTATACTGACCTCCATCAGGTTGCAAACTGAATATAATTTTTTTCTGCATCTAGCTCTGAAAAAATATTGGGCCTTCTAGCAGTGTGTGGGACTTGTTCTATTAGTCCACCTATACTGACCTCCATCAGGTTGCAAACTGAATATAATTTTTTCTGCATCTACCTCTGAAAAAATATTGGGCTTCTAGCTGTGTGTGGGACTTGTTGTATTAGTCCATCTATACTGACCTCCATCAGGTTGCAAACTGAATATAATTTGTTTCTGCATCTAGCTCTGAAAAAATATTGGGCTTCTAGCTGTGTGTGGGTCTTGTTCTATTAATCCATCTATACTGACCTCCATCAGGTTGCAAACTGAATATAATTTTTTTCTGCATCTAGCTCTGAAAAAATATTGGGCTTCTAGCTCTGTGTGGGTCTTGTTCTATTAATCCATCTATACTGACCTCCATCAGGTTGCAAACTGAATATAATTTTTTTCTGCATCTAGCTCTGAAAAAATATTGGGCTTCTAGCTGTGTGTGGGTCTTGTTCTATTAATCCATCTATACTGACCTCCATCAGGTTGAAAACTGAATATAATTTTTTTCTGCATCTAGCTCTGAAAAAATATTGGGCCTTATAGCAGTGTGTGGGACTTGTTCTATTAGTCCACCTATACTGACCTCCATCAGGTTGCAAACTGAATATATTTTTTTCTGCATCTACCTCTGAAAAAATATTGGGCTTCTAGCTGTGTGTGGGACTTGTTGTATTAGTCCATCTATACTGACCTCCATCAGGTTGCAAACTGAATATAATTTTTTTCTGCATCTAGCTCTGAAAAAATATTGGGCTTCTAGCTGTGTGTGGGTCTTGTTCTATTAATCCATCTATACTGACCTCCATCAGGTTGCAAACTGAATCTAATTTTTTTCTGCATCTAGCTCTGAAAAAATATTGGGCTTCTAGCTGTGTGTGGGTCTTGTTCTATTAATCCATCTATACTGACCTCCATCAGGTTGCAAACTGAATATAATTTTTTTCTGCATCTAGCTCTGAAAAAATATTGGGCCTTCTAGCAGTGTGTGGGACTTGTTCTATTAGTCCACCTATACTGACCTCCATCAGGTTGCAAACTGAATATATTTTTTTCTGCATCTACCTCTGAAAAAATATTGGGCTTCTAGCTGTGTGTGGGACTTGTTGTATTAGTCCATCTATACTGACCTCCATCAGGTTGCAAACTGAATCTAATTTTTTTCTGCATCTAGCTCTGAAAAAATATTGGGCCTTCTAGCAGTGTGTGGGACTTGTTCTATTAGTCCACCTATACTGACCTCCATCAGGTTGCAAACTGAATATATTTTTTTCTGCATCTACCTCTGAAAAAATATTGGGCTTCTAGCTGTGTGTGGGACTTGTTGTATTAGTCCATCTATACTGACCTCCATCAGGTTGCAAACTGAATCTAATTTTTTTCTGCATCTAGCTCTGAAAAAATATTGGGCTTCTAGCTGTGTGTGGGTCTTGTTCTATTAATCCATCTATACTGACCTCCATCAGGTTGCAAACTGAATATAATTTTTTCTGCATCTACCTCTGAAAAAATATTGGGCTTCTAGCTGTGTGTGGGACTTGTTGTATTAGTCCATCTATACTGACCTCCATCAGGTTGCAAATTGAATATAATTTTTTTCTGCATCTAACCCAGCCAATAGTTTTGGCCTAATACCACAGTTTGGCCACTCAGCTCTGCTCGGTTACCATCCATTGTTTTTTTGTGCAAACAACTCCAGAGTTGTGAATTAGTTAACCACCAAAATGAGTGGAAAAAGGCCTGCTGCTGGTGGAAAGGGGAATAGGCATGTTGGGAAGGGGAAAAAAGGTTGTGTCCGTGGGGTAGGTGTTAAAGCAACAGTAACATCTGCAGAAGAAAGACCATCTTCCAGCCAAACTAAAATGTCTACTTCTTTTAGCGGACAATGTGATAAGATCCCTTTCTTACGGCCACGCCAATCGCTACAAATTCCAGATGAGGCACAAAAACAGCAGGTGCTTCAACGGATATCAAGTGCTCCTTTAAGTGGGCTCTCGTCCACATCAACTTCAACATCACAAATACTCCAGTCCTCAAAGGTGTCACCCAAATCGCACTTGCTTCCTCACAGCTCCCAAATCTCCAGCTGCCCGTCTGAGTATGAGGTAGAACAGATGGTTGAGTCTGCAGAGCTGTTTACTCATACTATAGCCTGGGAATCAGAGGTCGACTCCAGCGCTTCTGTGAATCCAGACGAGGAAATGATCTGCACTGATGCCCAGAATCTTTATGAGTCGGATCCAGGACCAGACGCAGAAGGTTCTGACCATAATGTAGACCCTCATTCCCAAACTGTAACTCCTGTTGGTGGAGACAATGAGGAAGACGATGATAAGACTCAAATACCTGATTGGAGCGACAACTTTAGTTTTTTGTCAGGGCAGGAACAGGTTGGCTCTGAGCACGACGGGTGTGATAACACACAGGGTGATGATGATGAGGTTGGAGATCCCACTTACTGTCAACCCACAGTCAGCCAAGAGATGAGGTCAGCAGAGGAGGTGGAGGAAGATGCTAGTGACGACGAGGTCAGGTTGCGCCTTCCTGGACAGAGACGTAGTACTGGAAGCACGTCAACAACTGCATCCTCAAACACAACTCTGCCTCTCACCACAAGTCGTGGTGGCTCTTCAGGTCGCATGGGTGCTAAGCCTTGCATAGCCTGGGCATTTTTTCAGATCGATAAAGATGACCCAACTCGTGTTATCTGTAACATTTGTCGGCAAAAGCTAAGTAGAGGCCAAAAAATACAGAGTTTGAGTACTTCATGCATGAACCGGCACATGGACATGAAGCATAAGTTGCAGTGGGAAGCTCAGTGTGCTACAATGCGGCCTTGCCGGCCGGGCCAACCACCGTCTGCCATATCTTGTGCATCCGCGGCCTCTTCATCCTCTGTGACTGGGGGGACAGCAGTCACACCTGTTTTGGGGCGCAGACCTGCCACCTCTTTACCCGCAACAGCCAGCGTGATTGGCAGGTCATCATTTTCTTTGGAGGTGGTAACACCAGCTGGTGTTGAGCGCTGTCCGACATCGATAGCACCACCTTTGGATCAAGGCAACCTAACATGTCCGCCTGCATCTTCCTCACAGACCGGCAGTTTGCCGGGGACACCCTTATCAACCCCGTCTAAGCACAATAGCCAGCCCTCGGTCCCTCAGATGTGGACAAGTAAAAGACCATTTCCTCCTAGCCATGAGAAAGCTAAGAGGTTGAATTTCACCATCTGCAAGCTCTTGGCTACAGAATTGTTGCCTTTCCGCCTGGTGGACACAGAGGATTTTTGAGACCTTATGTCCGTCGCAGTGCCCCAGTACCAGATGCCCAGTCGGCACTACTTCTCAAAGAAAGGTGTGCCTGCGCTCCACCAGCATGTCGCACATAACATCACCGCTTCTTTGAGAAACTCTGTGTGTGACAGGGTGCATTTCACCACAGACACTTGGACGAGTAGGCATGGACAGGGGCGTTACATGTCGCTGACTGGGCACTGGGTAACTATGGTGACAGCAGGACAAGGGGCTGCTGTCCAAGTCTTGCCGTCCCCACGAGTTGTGCGTCAATCCTCTTTATGTCAAAGTTCCTCCACTGCTTCTGCCTCCTCAACCTCCTCTCGGTCTTCCACCTGCACCCAAAGCCTGTCTGGTCATGCCACAAGCTTTCTAACTGCGCAGAAGGGATCCTGCACACCTCCTTACTATGCTGGCAGTAGGGCTCAACGTCATCAGGCGGTTTTTACATTGAAATGTCTGGGAAATGTGAGTCACACAGCTGAGGAGTTGTGGTCAGCTCTGGAGAACCAATTTCATGAATGGTTGTCTCCACTGGACCTGAAACCAGGGAAGGCCGTGTGCGACAATGCTGCAAACCTGGGTGCGGCCCTTCGCCGGGGCAATGTCACACACGTGCCTTGTATGGCTCACGTGTTGAACCTGGTTGTCCAGCAATTTTTAGCCCACTATCCCAGACTAGATGGCCTTCTGCAGAGGGCACGGTCGCTGTGTGCTCACTTCCGCCGTTCGCATCCCGCAGCTCAGCGACTTACATCTCTACAGAAGTCGTTGGGCCTGCCACTTCACCGGCTAAAATGCGATGTGCCTACCCGGTGGAATTCAACTCTGCACATGTTGCAGCGACTGTGGCAGCACCGACAAGCCCTGGTGCAATACGTTCTGTCGTATAGCCTGGGCCAACGAGATTCAGAGGTGGGGCAAATCACGCTGGAGGAGTGGTCTCAGATCAGGGACCTATGCACCCTTCTGCACAGTTTTGAAATGGCTACGAAGATGTTTAGTGCTGATGATGCCATTATCAGCATGACTATTCCGGTGATTTACATGCTGGAGCACATGATAAACAGAATTCGGAGTCAGGTGGTGGCACAAGAGGAGGTGGAGGAAGTAGAGGAGGAGGAGTTGTATGCGGAAGGACTAACATCTGCAAGGTCCAGACGGTCGGCAGCACCAAGGCGGCAGGCATGTGAGGGTGGGGGAGATGGTTTTACCAGGGCGCATGGTAGCAGCCAAACTAGTGAGGAAGGTGCAGGAGCCCAGGAAGAAGTGGAGGACGAACTGATGGAAGACTCATCAGATGAGGGAGACCTTGATCACATTTCTGTTGTGCGAGGTTGGGGGGAGAGGACAGAGGAAGGAAGCATGATTGTTACCTCGCCACCAACACAACAGGGACTTGGTGCTCCTGGATGCGCAACACACATGAGTGCCTTCTTGCTGCACTACCTGCAACATGACCCTCGAATTGTGAGAATTAGAAATAATCCTGACTACTGGGTTGCCACACTGTTAGATCCCCGGTACAAAAGTAAATTTGCAGAAATTATTCCTGCCATAGAAAGGGATGCACGCATGCAGGAGTATCAGCAGAGACTGTTGCAGAATCTTACATGTGCTTTTCCACAAAATACCAGTGGTGCACGTAGTGAATCTCACAGTTCCAACTTGCCAACCGTGGGACCGTCAAGTGTTCAGCACTCAAACCATAACAGAACCACAGTATCTGCTGGTAACATCAATTTTACGGAATCATTTCACCACTTTTTTACCCCATCCTTTGCAAGGCCACAGGAGACAAGAAGTCTGACACATAGTCAACGCCTAGAGACGATGGTACAGGAGTATCTCCAAGTAAACATTGAAGCCACGACTGTGTCACTGGACCCTTGCTCTTTTTTTGCTTCCAATCTGGATAAATGGCCGGAGCTAGCCACTTACGCCTTGGAGATCTTGTCATGCCCCGCAGCCAGCGTTCTGTCTGAACGTGTGTTCAGCGCTGCTGGTTGTGTGCTGACAGATAAGCGCACGCGGCTCTCCACTGATAATGTAGACAGACTCACGTTCATAAAGATGAACAAATCATGGATCCGAAACGACTTTTCTACCCCTGTGTCATCCTGGGGAGAGTAAAAGCTTGATGATTGGTTAAAATCACCCTACCAACCGTTTTAAGCTTTCAAATTATTAATCATGTTTATCTGTATCTTGACTGGAAAATAATTTGGGCTTTGTAGCAGTGTGCAGCACTGATCCTATTAGGCCATCTATACTAAAGCTTCACCAGATTTAAAATTAAAAATAATTTTTAGCTGCATCTAGCCCGGAAAATAATTTTGGGGCTCCGAGATGCGCAAGACACATAAGTGCCTTCTTGCTGCACTACCTGCAGCATGACCCTCATATTGTCAGAATTCGAAGTAATCATGACTACTGGGTTGCCACACTCTTAGATCCCCCAAACTTTTCGATCAACCTTTTCATTTTAATAAAGACCAAAAAAATTGTCATTTTTGAAATTATAAGCATTAGCAGGTTGTTAGAAACTGAAATCAAACAGTTTTCAACTCAAAACTTTATTCTAGGTGATGTTACATTTTCACATAGGACCCCTTGTTCGAAAGGAGCTTCTGAACTCTCTCGTCCATTGAATTTGTCAGGTTTTGGATGGTTTCTGCTTCAATTGTTTTGCATGAGGACAGAATACCCTCCCAGAGCTGTTGCTTAGATGTGAACTGCCTCCCGCCATCATAGACACTCCTTTTAATGATGCTCCAAAGGTTCTGAATGGGGTAGAGGTCAGGGGAGCATGGGGGTCACACCATAAGTTTGTCCCCTTTTATGCCCATATCAGCCAGAGATGCAGATGTTTTATGTGCAGCATGAGATGGTGCATTATCATGCAGAAAAATGATCTTGCTGTGAAATACACGGTTCTTCTTCTTGAACCATGGCAGGAAGTGCTGTTTGAGAAAATCCACATACATTATGGAGTTCATCTTTAGCGCCTTCAGGGATCCTAAAGGGGCCGACACATCTAGCTCTGAAAAAATATTTGGCCTTCTAGCAGTGTGTGGGACTTGTTCTATTAATCCATCTATACAGACCTCCATCAGGTTGCAAACTGAATATAATTTTTTTCTGCATCTACCTCTGAAAAAATATTTGGGCTTCTAGCTGTGTGTGGGACTTGTTCTATTAGTCCATCTATATTGACCTCCATCAGGTTGCAAACTGAATATAATTTTTTTCTGCATCTAGCTCTGAAAAAATATTTGGCCTTCTAGCAGTGTGTGGGACTTTCTCTATTAGTCCATCTATACTGACCTCCATCAGGTTGCAAACTGAATATATTTTTTTTCTTTATCTACCTCTGAAAAAATATTGGGCTTCTAGCTGTGTGTGGGACTTGTTCTATTAATCCATCTATACTGACCTCCATCAGGTTGCAAATTAAAAATAATTTTTATCTGCATCTACCTCTGAAAAAATATTTGGGCTTCTAGCTGTGTGTGGGACTTGTTCTATTAGTCCATCTATACTGACCTCCATCAGGTTGCAAACTGAATATAATTTTTTTCTGCATCTAGCTCTGAAAAAATATTTGGGCTTCTAGCAGTGTGTGGGACTCATTGTATTAGTCCATCTATACCAAGCTCCACCAGCTTTTAAATTAATAATAATTTTTAGCTGCATCTAGCCCTGAAAATAATTTTTCTGCCCAATAGTGGTAGCAATAGAAATATGGGGCGCGCGCCTGGCTTACAAAAATATACGCTTCATAACAAAAAACACCAGCCTAGCGCACTGCATTAATAAGATGGCATCATCGTCTCCCCCAGTGCTAGACCTACTACCCAGGCTAGCATTCCTGTGCCTAAAACACAATGTATGGGTCCGCGCTAGCCACTATGCTGAGGTGTCTAAAGCTGCTGCTAACGCTTTATAACAATTCAATTGGCAGATTTTCACAGAGCTCTTCCACAACGCCCACCCATCGGGCAACAGTTGCCCACCTTCCCTATGGGATCTAGTGGCGAATAGTTGATGCCATTAATCAGAGCGTCAGTTGCCCCGTCGACGTGGCAAGCATACGGTAAGGCATGGGAAGAGTGGACATGACTAGTAGCAGGCAGACGGGTTGACCAATGTGAACAAGCCAGATCACAAGTCACCATAGAATTTCTCCACCAGCTAATTATGAGGGGCATATCAGGGGCGTCAGCGCAGCGGTGTCTGACCGGAGTAGCATTTCACTTCCAACTACTGAATTGGGGAGATGTGACAAAGGTTCATCATCAGACAATCCATAAAAGGGTGGAAAAGGGGTCAGCCAAGTCAGGAGTGTAGACGTCCCGTCCCGTGTCACTAAAACTGATTTCTCACATCATATCCCTAACACCATTAACATGACACTCACAATTTGAAGCAACACTACTGTCTACTGCATTTGTGATCGCCTTCTTCGGGGCGCTATGCATAAGCGAATTAGTCCCTCAATCCAAAATTACCACCAGTGGAGGCTTATTACACCAGGACGTAGTCATAGCCAATAATGCAATACGTCTACGCATACACAAATCGAAAACGGTTCCAGCGGGCAGGGGCACTTGGGTACGTCTACAACCCACAAACGGTACACTGAGTTGGGTAACAATAGTAAAAACATATCTAACCATCAGATCACAAAGTAATTTCTTCCTATCACACATTGATGGAATGCCATTATCAAGATACCAGTTCCAAGCTATATTTAATAAATGCATAACATCGGCAGGGAACCACCCCAAAGTTTACGGGACACACTTATTCCGCATAGGCGCGGCCACGGAAGCAGCAAGAGCAGGACTGTCAGAAACGGAAGTTCAGAGGATAGGGAGATGGCGATCCACGTGTTTGGCAAGATACATAAGACCGGACTTGTTATCCTAACGTGGTTTGTTTCTTTTACAGGTGACGCTAAGCCAACAGTGTGGGTGATAGGCCACTCGTATATGTATTGGGCAGAAAAAAGGGCAAAAGTCTGCCCAGGCGGGAGGAAATTAGAGTTTCATAACACATATTTCAACTAGAGAGGTATTAGAGGCCTGCTATGGCCACAGGTACTAATGGAGGTAATCAAGGTAGGGAGAGAGGCAAGATGTCCGGTCATCTTAGTTATACAGGCCGGGGGAAACAACCTAGGTCATCATAACAGCGCATAACTAATGGCAATAATGAAACTAGACACTGAGCGCTTCAGAGAATTTTTCACAAAACTAGCGATAGTATGGTCAGAGATTGTGCCGATAGCGGTATGGCAAGGTGCGCGAGACATCACGGCCATCGAACGGACAAGGCGGGTAATAAATATTCGGTTGGCAAAATTTAGAAGAGACAGAGGCGGTGTAGTGGTACGACACCGACAACTGGAAGGAAATAAAGCAGGCCTCATACGGACCGACGTTGTTCACTTAATGAATATTGAACTGGACATATTCCTGTCAGGACTCCAGGACGGAGTGGAACAAGCGTTAAGAGTGATGGGTGGGGGTCAGAGTCCTGCATACGAGTACGCAGGATCCTCCGTGGCCTGGAAATAGAAAGGACATGTTGGAGAGTTACACTTGTTGGCCAACTTGCCGGAGTGGAGACCCAGGGCATGCTGCAACAAGCTGAATTATTTTAGAAATAAAATGCCTTTCTAATGGAATGAGTATAAAGAGTTAATAAAGCTGTGACCGATCCTCACCCATCCAGTTGTAAGAGTTACATTATTGTATTGTCAAGGAAAGGGGGGCGGTAGGGGGGCTGAGCGTCTGGGTTTGGTTGGGGGTCCCCACAGTCTGCCTAGGCTAGATGCATTTAAAAATTCTTATTAGATACACAGGCGGTGCAGCTTGCTTCGCAGCTGGGCTACTACGCCCAAAGTATTGCCTAGGCTAGATGCAGTTAAAAATTCTACGCTGACTAGCAGACACTGAAGATTTGGAGCAGACCTCTGAGCTCTTCAGACTCAACCATCTGTGTTACCCCAAGCCATAGTGTATCTAGTTTCTTACAGTTAAAAAGGGGGGGGAGCGACCCAACCCACCTGGAATTGATGATGCCAACGTCACGTAAGACACAGCAAGGGGACTCCAAAAAGAGTCTCCATTTTTTCCCAAAATTGTGGCACAGACACCACTTAACCCTAGAACGCATACCTGGGGCCTCGCAGGCCCGCCCTGTTAATTGTTTTCTATTTTCTGCAAGATTACTTTAGTTAGAATTTTGAAACTCTAGGTATTCTTCATGTATATAGTTGTTTGTCATTTGAGTTTGAGTTATTCCATGTTATTTGCACACGAGCCTAAAAGGCCCCAGGTATATGAAAGTGTAGATTTTTATGGTCATGCGTTCTAGGGTTAAGTGGCATCAATTGCCCCACAGTTGCTTAAAACGGTTGGTGAGGTGATTTTACCAAATCCTCAAGGTTATAGTCTCCCAAGGATAACACAGGGGTAGAAAAGTCCTTGCGAATCCATGATTTGTTCATCTTTATGAACGTGAGTCTGTCTACATTCTCAGTGGACAGACGCGTGCGCTTATCTGTCAGCACACCACCAGCAGCGCTGAACACACGTTCAGAGAGAACACTGGCTGCAGGGCATGACAAGATCTCGAAGGCGTGAGTGGCGAGCTCCGGCCATTTTTCCAGATTGGAATACCAAAATGAGCAAGGGTCCAGTGACACAGTCATGGCTTCGATATTTACTTGGAGATACTCCTGCACCATCCTCTCTAGGCGTTGACTATGTGTCAGACTTCTTGTCTCCTGTGGCCTTGCAAAGGATGGTCTAAAAAAGTGGTGAAACGATTCCACAAAATTGCTGTTACCAGCAGATACTGTGTTACTGTTACGGTTTGAGTGATGAAGACTCGACAGTCCCACGGTTGGCAAGTTAGAACTGTGAGATTCACTACGTGCACCACTGGTGTTTTGTGGAAAAACACATGTAAGATTCTGCAACAGCGTCTGCAGATACTCCTGCATGCGTCAATCCCTTTTTATGGCAGGAATTATTTCGGCAAATTTACTTTTGTACCGGGGATCTAAGAGTGTGGCAACCCAGTAGTCGGGATTACTTCGAATTCTGACAATCTGAGGGTCATGTTACAGGTAGTGCAGCAAGAAGGCACTCATGAGTCTTGTGCATTCAGGAGGACCAAGTCCTTGTTGTGTTGGTAGCGAGGTAAGAATCATGCTTCCTTCCTCTGCCCTCTCCCCTCAACCTCGCACAACAGAAATGTGATCAAGGTCTCCCTCATCTGATGAGTCTTCCATGCCCATCGCCAGTTCGTCCTCCACTTCTTCCTCGGCTCCTGCACCTTCCTCAACAGTTTGGCTGCTACCATGCGCCCTGGTTAATCCCTCTCCCCCACCCTCCCATGCCTGCCGCCTTGGTGCTGCCAACCGTCTGGACCTTGGAGATGTTATCCCTTCCGCATACGACTCCTCCTCTACTTCCTCCACCTCCTCTTGTCCCACCACCTGACTCTGAATTCTGTTTAGTGTGTGCTCCAGCATGTAAATCACCGGAATAGTCATGCTGATAATGGCATCGTCGTCAGCACTAAACATCTTCGTCGCCATTTCAAAACTGTGCAGAAGGGTGTGTGGCGCCCCTGAGGGTTCAGTCGCCACAGAGTTACTGCATCTCACCCAGAGGTGTGGTATCTCACCCTCAGGTAAGGAAGGCATATGGCTCGGGACCCTAACACCTGCATCCAACACATACCCGCAGTGGGGGTAGGGCAAGATTGCTCCTAAGGGAGAGCACAGTCCCAGGTCCCTAGCTGGTGGAAGGGTCCTATGTAGTGGGTGCTTAGGGGAGCAGCTTAGCGGAGCACATGACAGGGAGAGTATAAATAGGAAGCTATCTTAGAAAGAGCAAGCCAGTCAAATGGAGGAAAAGTGACAGGAGCAGAGGCTCGGCATGAGCTCTGCTCCAGAGGCGGGCCTAGCCTGGGAGGCCCAGGACTGAAGGAGAGAAGAGAGGAGTGGGAGCAGGAAGGCTCCAGGAACCGAAGGGACCCTAGGGCTATGGGCCGTGCAGAAGGCCACCCGTACTCCTGCTGCTACCAGGAGGTAGAGGGGTCAGACCAGATAAGGGGAACCGGTCCCTCAACTAGCGGAGAAACAGCAAGGCTCAACTAGAAACCGGAGGCTGCAGCATTTCATGTACTGCAGGTAAAAGTCCACACCAGTCTCACTAAGAAGGTAGCCACATAGGACCCAGGGGACGGAACACAAGTCGCCCGCCAAGGCCCGAGGATACTGGATAGAAGTGTCACTGGGTGTGAGGTGCAGGTAGAAGGCCAGAGAAAGGACACACAGAAGGGGGTCCTGCTAAGTACTCCGGAGCTATCTGGACTGAGCCCCTCACTGAGTACGCACAGCACGACGGGTGAGATTGCTCTGGTACCTGTAATCTGGACTGCAACAACTGTGAGTAAAGATCTTGGGACTGCATCACACGGACTCTGTGTTCATTACTGACTCCCTGCACTACAACCACCATCATCCACCCACACTGCCCTCAAGCTACACTCTTCCTGTGGTGAGTAATAATACCATTGCTGCAAAACCACCAGCTTCAGAGGACTGTTCCGCAGCGGCGGCCCCTTTTGCCCCACTCCAGAGGTGGCGTAGTCGGACATTATAAAACCCATATATACAAATTACCCTTGGATTGACCGCCCTGGATCACGGACCGGGTCACCGCCACAGTGACTACAACCCCCAGCGTCTACCGGCCCGGCTCAGGGTACCCCACGGCCCAGGGGGCGCGTCAACTTCATAGGTCCCTGATCTGAGACCACTCCTGCAGCGTGATTTGCCCCACCTCTGGATCTCGTTGGCCCAGGCTATACGTCAGAACGTATTGCACCAGGGCTTGTCGGTGCTGCCACAGTCGCTGCAACATGGTCAGAGTTGAATTCCACCGTGTCGGCACATCGCATTTCAGCCGGTGAACTGTCAGGCCCAACGACTTCTGTAGAGATGTAAGTCATTGAGCTGCGGGATGCGAACGGCGGAAGTGAGCACACAGCGACCGTGCCCCCTGCAGAAGGCCATCTAGTCCGGGATAGTGGGCTAACAATTTATGGACAACCAGGTTCAACACGTGAGCCATACAAGGCACGTGTGTGACATTGCCCCGGCGATGCAGCATTGTCGCACACGGCCTTCCCTGGTTGCAGGTCCAGTGGAGACAACCATTCATGAAACTGGGTCTCCAGAGCTGACCACAACTCCTCAGCTGTGTGGCTCACATTTCCCAGACATTTCAAAGTAAACACTGATGCCTTGAGCCCTGCTGCCAGCATAGTAAGGAGGTGTGCAGGATTCCTTCTGCGCAGTTAGAATGCAGGTGGCATTACCAGACAGGCTTTGGGTGCAGGTGGAGGACCGAGAGGAGGTTGAGGAGGCAGAAGCAGTGGAGGAACTTCGAGATAAAGAGGATTGACGCACAACTCGTGGGGACGGTAAGACTTGGATAGCAGCCCCTTGTCCTGCTGTCACCATAGTTACCCAGTGCCCAGTCAGCGACATGTAACGCCCCTGTCCATGCCTACTCGTCCAAGTGTCTGTGGTGAAATGCACCCTGTCACACACAGAGTTTCTCAAAGAAGCGGTGATGTTGTGTACGACATGCTGGTGGAGCGCAGGCACACCTTTCTTTGAGAAGTAGTGCCGACTGAGCATCTGGTACTGGGGCACTGAGACGGACATAAGGTCTCGAAAATCCACTGTGTCCTCCAGGCGGAAAGGCAGCATTTCTGTAGCCAAGAGCTTGCAGATGGTGAAATTCAACCTCTTAGCTTTCTCATGGCTAGGAGGAAATGGTCTTTTACTTTTCCACATCTGAGGGACCGAGGGCTGGCTGTTGTGCTTAGACGGGGTTGAGTAGGATGTCCCCGGCAAACTGCCGGTCTGTGAGGAAGATGCAGGCGGACATGTTAGATTGCCTTGATCCAAAGCTGGTGCTCTCGATGTCAGAGAGCGCTCAACACCAGCAGGTGTTTCCACTTCCCAATGAACTGATGACCTGCCAATCACACTGGCTGTTGCAAGTAAAGAGTTGGCAGGTCTGCGTCCAAAAACATGTGTGACTGCTGTCCCTCCAGTCACAGAGGATGAAGAGGCCGCGGATGCACAAGATGGGGCAGACGGTGGTTGGCCCAGCCTGCTAGGCCGCATTGTAGCACAGTGAGCTTCCCACTGCAACTTATGCTTCATATCCATGTGCCGGTTCATGCATGAAGTACTCAAACTATGGATTTTTTGGCCTCTACTTATGTTTTGGTTACAAATATTACAGATAACACGAGTTGGGTCATCCTTATCATTCTGAATAAATGCCCAGGCTATGCAAGGCTTAGAGCCCATGCGACCTGAAGAGCCACTACGACTTGTGGTCAGAGTTGTGGTTGAGGATGCAGTTGTTGACGTGCTTCCAGTACTCCATCTGTGTCCAGGAAGGCGCAACCTAACCTCGTCGTCAATAGCATCTGTGACGCCCCGCTGTGCTTGGTATCACATATCCTAGAAGAGTGTATTGATGGAATCCTCCACAAGAGGCCCCCATAAACATTCACACATCTCCACCTTCCACCTCAGACCAGCAGAGGGAGCCCGTTAGGGATATAAATAGGGAAGGTGGAGCTAGGCAGTTCAGTTCCTCTGAAGAGTTCCTGCAGTAGAGAAGCCTAAGAGAGGTCAGTCTGCAGTGGAGCTCAGTCTAGTCTAGAGAACTCAGTTAATAGTTCAGCAGTGGAGCACGAGGCTCCTGCTAACTAGATTCAGTAAGGCATAACCGGAATCCCTGGAGAACTACAAGTCCCAGGATGGCTAAGGTGCTGATACGTAACAGAGCCAGGAGACGCTTAGGCCCCGCATAGTGGGAGCGTGAACTCCAAGAGAAGGCCCTACCACAAGGTCAGCCAGCGCAGGACAGAGACAAAGTTAGGCCTAGCCCCAGGCAGGTCAGAAACTTACTACGCAGAGGCAAGAAACAGGAGGCCCTACACCCGCTCATTGGGGAGGATCCTGATATTCACCCTTCACCCTACAGTGCTCCGGGATGTGCCTGAAATTCCTCCAGTAAAAGGTACTGAAGTGACTACCATGTCCGTTCCCGTTCTTGCTCTGACCCAGCTGGGTCTCGCCTGTCCTGCATTCCCCCTGCATACGCTGCCCTGAGACCTAGCTCCACCTGTGGGGAGCTATACCATCGAGCAGCCTTATCACGGGTCTCAGTGGACTGCTGCAGCGCTGGTGCTTCTCACCAGATACCACAGGTGGCGTCACAAACTCTTATAAAATTAACAATTATCCACTCTTTTAAAGAGTGACCGCAGGGTACGGGCCAGGGAGCAAGACCACCGCGACATCCCCAAGGCCAGGCAAAGGCCCGGGTACCGAGTCATCCCCATCCCCTGGGCTAGTCACATCCTCCTCCACCTCCTCCGTTGACCTCATCGACTGGCTGACTGTGGGTTGACAGTAAGTGGGATCTCCAACCTCGTCATCATCACCCTGTGTGTTATCACACCCGTCGTCCTCAAAGCCAACCTCTTCCTGCCCTGACCGAAAAGTCAAGTTGTCGCTCCAATCAGGTATTTGAGTCTCATCATCGTCTTCATCATTGTCTCCACCAACAGGAGTGACAGTTTGGGAACGAGGGTCTACATTATGCTCAGAACCTTCTTCATCTGGTCCTGGATCCGACTTATAAAGATTCTGGGCATCAGTGCAGATCATTTCCTCGTCTGGATTAACAGAAGCTCTGGAGCAGACTTACGTTTCCCAGGCTATAGTATGAGTAAACAGCTCTGCAGACTCAACCATCTGTGTTACCCCATACTCAGACGGGCAGCTGGAGACTTGGGAGCTGTGAGGAAGCAAGTGCGATTGGGGTGACACCTCTGAGAACTGGAATATTTGTGATGTTGAAATTGAGGTGGAGGAGAGCCCACTTGAAGGAGCACTTGATATCCGCTGAAGCACCTGCTGTTTTTGTGCCTCATCTGGAATTTGTAGCGATGGGCGTGTCCGTAAGAAAGGGATCGTATCACATTGTCCACGAAAAGAAGTCGACATCTTAGCTTGGCTGGAAGATGGTCTTTCTTCTGCAGATGTTACCCCCCCCCCCACTGCGGGGGGGCTCGACCCACCAGCGGACAGGCACCAGTATTGGGAGAGGGGGGCTGGCCGTCAGGGTCCACCGCGGCTCTGGCACAAACCCGGCGACACGGAGGTGGCACGGGCAGGAACGAACTGGCCGTGTCGGCTTCTCACTTTTTGGATTTTAGAAGGGCATGACATGCCTATATCTGTGTCTCCCCCTCCTTTTACTCCTCCACCTCTTTTCTTTTCGCATGACTATATGTACTTGTCACTTTTCCATGTGTTAGTTATGTCTTCTGAGCAGTTTGTCAGCTTTTGGACACCTTTGAAGGTGTTTTCTATGTGTTTCTATGTGTTTTTGTTTGCCTGCCATTGGTTTTAACGGTGTTCGAAGGTGTTCGACGAACAGTTCGACGAACAGTTCGGCGAACACACGGGTGTTCGACGAACCGAACCGAACTCGAACACTACGGGGGTGGCTCAACACTAGTAGGCACAATGAGAGAAGTACAAGACCTGTGACTGCAGAGTGGTATCCAATATATACCCTTGCGTAGAAGAGAACACACTGCGGTCACAATAGTACATAGATTTCTCTGTCGTTATGAAAAGGTTATATAGAAAACAGCTGCAGTCACAATGAGAACACTGGCTCCGCAAACACTCTGGATACTCCTCCTCCCACACTCCTAATTGGCTGTACGGATCCAATCACTTGGTATAGCACACTGCTGCACCTGTTTTCTGAATAAAGGCTGCAAAATAAGATGATTATTAACCATATTACAATATTTTTCAAAAGGTGGATTGTCCATATGTAAATATTAAATCGGTGTCCAGTGGAGATTTTTTTTTTCAAAGTTCTCAGATTTATTTTATTTTAAACCAATGTGAGCCTTTTGAAGAACCCCTTTAGAGGTATGGCACTAGACTGCTGTGGCCAGTGATTGAGTGCAGTGATCACATGGCCATTATGGGATGCAATGGCTGCAACAAATTTAAAGGGGAGACCACAGGGTTGATAAATGACCTGACTCTGGAACTGAGGGAAGTAAAGGGGTGACTATATCTTTACTAGTGATGTGCAAGCACTAAAATGCTCGGGTGCTCGAAGCTCGGGCCGAGCACATCGTGATACTCGGGTGCTCGACCCGAGCAACGAGCCCAATGTAAGTCTATGGGAAACTCGAGCATTTTTCTGCCGGTCCCCCCCCAGCGGTCTGAAGAAGGTCAAAAATTGCCCAAATCTATGGGAACAGTGCTCAATGAAACATGTCAGGCAGGAAGAATATATAGGCAGACTGGCAGGCAGGGTATATAGGAGGGTGCATGAAAATCATAGCAGGGCACTCGGAGCACACTAGTGCCCTCCGATTTTCACGCACCCGTCTCTTTAAAAAAGCCGGCAATTCAGCAGCCGCATACAGTTATAACATCGGTACCAGACAATGTAGAACAGAAAGAATAGAGCATCACACATAGATTACGGTAGATAGATAGAAACATGTCAGTGGTATATATAATTAGTACAGTGACAGTGTTGGTTACTGTACTTGTCATTTAGTTTTAAAATAAAGGATTTATAAAAAGAAAAATTGGAGTGGGGTCCCCCGTAATTCTAGTCT
Source organism: Phyllobates terribilis (assembly GCF_046119375.1). Lineage (NCBI taxonomy): Eukaryota > Metazoa > Chordata > Amphibia > Anura > Dendrobatidae > Phyllobates > Phyllobates terribilis. The sequence continues at coordinate 257,725,663 of NW_027362763.1, read as the reverse complement.
CTAGCGGAGGTTAATCAGATGGCTGGGGCAGATGTTTGAAGCCTAGGAAGGGGGTAATACCGACGGAGCTTCCCAGGCTACTAATATCAGCCCCCAGCTGAATACCTAGCCTTTACTGGCTATTAAAATGGTGGATTGAAAAAAAAATGACATGGGGTCCCCCTATTTTAATAGCTAGCAAAGGCTAGGCAGACAGCTAGGGACTGATATTAATAGCCCAGGAAGGGTGCCATGAATATTGGCCCCCTCCCAGGCTAGAAACGCCAGCCCTCAGCCGCCCCAGAAATGGCACATCCATAGGATGTGCCAATTCTGGCACTTAGCCTCGCTCTTCCCACTGCCCTGTAGTGGTGGTAGTGGGGTAATAGGGCTGGGGTTGATGTCAGCTTATAATGCTAGCAGACATCAAGCCCAGGTTAGTAATAGGGAGGCGTCTATAAGACGACCCCATTGCTAACCCCATAGTGTAAGGCAAATGTAAAATAAAAACACCAACACCCAGAATAAAATCTTTTAATTGAAATAAGCACACAATACTTTAATATTCTAAATTAAACTCTACTTACCATATCGCCCAATCCAGCTGAAGCCAATGTCTCCTGCAATAAAAGTAAAATAATTTTCCAACCTCATCCTGACCTTTCCATGTTTCCCACGACGGCTCCAGCTCTGCTACATTGAGATGGCAGTCTGGATCGTAGCAGAACGCTGCTATCCAGCTTGTTATCCTTCAGAGACACTGCATAGCGCAGGCATGCTTGCGTTCCACAGTGTCTCACTGCGCCGGCATCCAGATGAGCCGAGCTCATGTCCAATGAACTCGGCTCACCTCATGCATGTCACTGACAGCGTGGGAGAATTCTCCTGCTCACACGGTGACGTAATTTGCCGACACCGCATGCCCATGAGAATTCTCCCACGCTGTCAGTTAGTTTAATTCAAACATCTGCCCCAGCCATCTGCTTAACCTCCGCTAGAGACTAGAATTATGGGGGACCCCACGCCAATTTTTTTTTAAATAAATCTTTTATTTTAACACTAATTGACAAGTACAGTAACCAACACTGTCACTGTACTTATTATATATGTGACTGACATGTTTCTATCTATCTAATCTATGTGTGATGCTTTATTCTTTCTGTTCTAAATTGTCGGGTACCGATGTCTGCCGCTGATGAATTGCTGACTTTTCATGTTTCACTGAGCACTGTTCCCATCGATTTGGGCAATCACTGTAATGCCACAACCAACATGGCTGCGGCATTACAGTGAGTGGCAAGCAATCCCTGTATGTTGATTGGCGCTCTAAATAGCACTAAACACGCAGGACGGGGACCCGAGCATCCGCTCGGGCATTGTGCAAGTATTCGGCGAGCTCCGAGCATCTTGAGTACTGAGATGCTCGGGCGAGTACCGAGCAGTGGCAAGCATGCTCGCTCATCACTAATCTTTACTTATTTTACCTGTAGTGCTGTCTGTATGTATTTTTTTTTTATTTAACTGGGTTGTCCCTATTCTGAAAATCCTCATCACGAGCTGCAGTTTGCTATAAATTAGCAAACCACTCTTTACTCACTGTCACCAGGTCCAGCGTTGAGTCTCTGCTCCCAATATCCAATATTAGTTGTGGCACTGACATCATGTTGATGGCAATGTAGCATGTTGGCATGTGTTCCTAGTAATGAGTTCATATTACTGACAGCATAAATATCTCCTGTAATGACTTAGTCTGGCCATTAGAGGTCTGCAAGAGACAAGTAAAGAAAAGCCCAGGGATCTGTGAAAAAGCCCAGGAATCTGAGATACAGGAAGACCTCTGAGGGGACGAGACATGTCTGATGTCCAGAGACGATTGAAGCTTGCAGAGACTTGAGCCGGACGGTGTGTCCAAGATGAAGCTGTGCCTTGTGATTAACTGAGATATGTGACGGGTCACCAACTGGGTAGTTAGCTAGGGAAAGCTAGTTAGTAATTCCAGTAGTACTGAGAACTGCCCGGTGTATATTATTGCTGATGGACTGATCAGGCTTGTTCCAGAGATTGCAAAAGATCTGGTATAACAAGACTCTGTGTACGTGGATACTACAAAGGAGCCCTGTTGTGCACTTTACATTGAGACTGAGATCGATTCTGATTCCTGCCTGCACCAGGATGTGCTAGAGACTTGGTGAGAAGGAGAAGCTGATTAAACCCTGTGGCCAGAGACCAGGGTCTAATAAAAGGTTTAGTTTGTTAATTGCTTGTGTATATTAAGTTAGAGAGATTTCTCTTTGCTCTTGTAGGAAGAGAAACTGTACACTGTATAGATAACGCGTTGGCTAAAAATACGAGTGTTTATTAAGGGGAAAAACAAGGGTACCCGGATCCCATTGTATTAGTGTGGGAGGGGGTGTAAGGTTATATTCCTGGGAAGACCACGTGCCACGTCCGCGGTAACATCCTGGGTAAGCCCTGTACTGAATAAGGATGGGATCGGCATAGCCCAGGGGTAGTTTGGCTCATTCCCGTGAGATTGGCACTTGGGCTCTCTCGGTCTGCATAACTTGTACTTTGTATTCGTGGCTGTTGTGGCCCATTCGTTGTAGAAAAGTTCAACCCTGTTATTTGTTTGACAAGTATAAATAAAGTTGATTTGACACTACACTGAGGTCAGAGTCATTTATAGCACCGCCGTATCCCTCATACACATTCGACCAGCGTTTTGGTCGTTACAGCAACATGTGACTGTGTCATTGAATGTAATGATTCCCTATAGTGTCACATTGTCATATATGTTGAGTTTTCCATTGCAAGTTGCACACAAGTTTCTTGACATAGACTCCAATGTAAGTCACAGTGACTATGAATTGTGTGCAACTTGTGTACAGTTTGGCCATTTTTTACAGCAAAATCACAGCTCTAAAATTGTTGAATGAGAGCAAGTCACAAACAAATTGCACAGATGTTTTGGTCTTGTGACTTAAGTTACCTTGTAGGCTTAGCCCAGGGGTGGGGAATTTTTTTTTCTGCCACGGGCCATTTTGATATTTATACCATCCTTCGGGGGCCGTACAAATTGTGCTCTAACTCCACTCACCAAGTAAGTCCTGACTCTGGAAACTGGAGTAAGGGTGTAATCTTTCATTGCACATGCCTCAGTGTTCAGTAGTGAACACTACGTACACGTGATCACAGAGCAAGAAGAAATTGACCCATTTAACCCCAAAGCTGTTTGTGACTCGCCCCGGGGGGATATATGGGGGAGACTCGGTACCCGGGCCTTTACCTTCTTTGCAGGATATCACGGCAGTTCGCTCCCGACCCGTCCTCTGGGTCACTCTTTAAAAGGGCTTTTGTTAACAATTTGTCTCGTGACGCCACCTGTGGTTTCTGGTAATGGTTACCAGCGCTGCTGCAGACCTCCGGGGGGTGATGGGATGGCAGCTGGGATGTTTCTGCCCCCCACAGGCGGAGCGGGCCCCCCCGGGCAGGGTTGATGGAAGGGATGCTGGTGAGAGATGGCCCGGTCGGGTCAGGGGGAATGATGGACAGGCACACAGAGGAATCACTTCAGTACCTTTACTGGTGTAACGGCAGGTAGGGTCCAGGGTACTTAATAGGAAGGGTGCACTTCGGTACTCTCCCCAGTGAGCAGGTTGTAGGCCTCCTGGTCCGTGTCTTCCTCTCTCTAAGCTTCTGGCCAGCCTGGAACTTGGCCTAGCTTCTATGTTGTGTTGCTCTCTCACCTGACCACTTGGTAGTAGGACTTTTCTTTGGCAACCACTATCCCTGGATGCCGGGGCCTTCGTGGTTCCTAGTCCTGTATTTGATGGTAGCTTCAGGATGACCAGGGGTCTGGAAGCCTCCTAGTATGCTGGTTGTCCCTACTGGGTGTAGAGAACCCTGTAGGCGCGGACCTGGTGTCCGGCTTGTGTCTTGGGGTGAGCCTGAGATGCTCCTCTGCCCCCCTTAACTCCTCTCTCCTCTCTCCTTGCTTCAGCCACACTCGGGGCCCTCAGTACAGCAGCAGACGTGCTGCTCTCAGACTGCTCTCTGACTGAATAACTGACTAATCACTGACTGAACTAACTCTGCCTGACTCCACCCTCCATATATATATATATATCCTTAACAGGGCTCCCTCTGGTGGTCTGAGGTGGAAGGGTGGAGGTGTCTGTTTTTAGTGAGGGCCTCTTGTGGAGAAGTCCGTCCATGCACCCTTTTGGGTCCTGTGTTACCTGTAGTAGCAGGGTGCCACATTTGCACCTTAATTGACCAGGCCAATTTTTACAATTCTGACCAGTGTCACTTTATGAGGTAATAACTCTGGAACACACTTCAACAGATCCCACTAATTCTGAGACTGTTTTTTCATGACATATTACAATTCTATAATCTCTTTGATATGACTTGCGTTTATTTATGAAAAAATGGAAATTTGGCAAAAATGTTGAACATTTTGCAATTTTCAAACTTTGAATTCTTATGACCTTAAATCAGAGAGATATATCATACAAAATAGTTTATAAATAACATTTCCCACATGTCTACTGTTTTTCTGGGTTTTTTTGTTAGGAAGGTATACTTGTTAAAATGTGACCAGCGATTTCTCATTTTTCCAACAAATTACAAAACCATTTTTTTTAGGGACCACGTTACATTTAAAGTGACTTTGAGGGGTTTATATGGCAGAAAATACTCAAAAGTGACACCATTCTAAAAACTGCACCCCTCAAGGTGCTCAAAACCACATTCAAGAAGTTTATTAACCCTTCAGGTGCTTCACAGGAATTTTTGGAATGTGGAATAAAAAAAGGAACATTTAACTTTTTTCTCCCCAAATTTTTTTATTTTCACAAGAGTGCCAGGAGAAAATGGAACCCAAAATTTGTTGTGCAACATCTCTTAAGCATGACAATACCCCATATGTAGGAGTAAACCACTGTTTGGGCGCATGACAAGGCTCGGAAGGGAAGGAGCGCTATTTGACTTTTTGAATGCAAAATTTGCTGGAATAATGTTGCCTTTTGAGAGCCCCTGATGTGCCTAAACAGTGGAAACTCCCAAGAAGTGACACCATATTGTAAACTAGACCCCTCAGGGAACTTATCTAGTTGTGTGGTGAGCACCTTGAACCCCCAGGTGCTTGACAGAAGTTTATATCATTGAACCATGAAAATAAAAGTTTCACATATTTCCCACAAAAATTATATTTTAGCCCTAAATTTTGCATTTTTGTAAGGGTAACAGTAGAAATTGCACCATCCAATTTGTTGTGAAATTTCTCCTGAGTACGGCAATACCCAATATGTGGAGGAAAACTACTGTTTGGGTGCACAGCAGGGCTTGGAAGGGAAGGAGAGCCATTTGACTTTTTGAATGCAAAATTTGCTGGAATAATTAGCAGACGCCATGTTGCATTTGGAGAGCCCCTGATGTGCCTAAAGAATGGAAACCCCCTGCAAATGATACCATTTTGGAAACTAGACCCCTCAGGGAACTTATCTAAATGTTTTAACCCCCAGGTGGTTTAAGTTTTATAACACTGAGCTGTGAAAATAAAAATTTCATAGTTTGCGCCCAAAAATGATCTATTAGCACCAATTTTTTTTATTTTCACAAGAGTAACAGGAGAAAATGGAGCCCAAAATTTGTTGTGCAATTTCTCCTGAGTATGCAGATACCCCATATGTGAGCGTAAACTATTGTTTGGGCGCACGGCAGAGCTCAGAAAAGCAGTGGCAGTTTGGAACACAGACTTTGATGGAATGGTCTGCAGGAGGAGAGCCCCTGATGTGTCTAAACAGTGGAAAACCCCCACAAATGACTCCATTTTGGAAATTAGACCCCTCAAGGAATTTATCTAGATAGAATCATAGAATCATAAAATGGTAGCGTTGGAAGGGACCTCCTGGGTCATTTGGTCCAACCCCCTGCTCAAAGCAGGATTCACTAAACCATCTCAGACAGATATCTGTTCAGCATCTGTTTGAAGACGTCCATTGAAGGGGAACTCACCACCTCTCGTGGCATCCTGTTCAACGCATTGATCATCCCAACTGTCAAAAAGTTTTTTCTAATATCTAATCTGTGTCTCCTCCCATTCAGTTTCATCCCATTGCTTCTAGTCTTTCCTTGTGCAAATGAGAATAAAGATGATCCTTCTACAATGTGACAGCCCTTGAGATATTTGTCTCCTCTCAGTCTTCTTTTTTGCAAGCTAAACATTCCCAAATCCTGTAACCGTTCCTCATAGGACATGGTTTGCAGACCGGTCACCATTCTGGTCGCTCTTCTCTGAACTTGCTCCAGTTTATCGGTGTCTTTTTAAAATGTGGTGCCCAAAACTGGACACAGTATTCTAGATGAGGTCTGACCAAAGAGGAGTAAAGTGCGATAATGACTTCACGTGATCTAGACTGTATGCTTCTGCTAATACATCCCAGAATTGTATTTGCCTTTTTTGACTCATTGTGTGGTTAGCACCTTGAACCCACAGGTGCTTCACAGAATTTTACAATGTTGATTTGTGAAAATAAAAAAATATATATATTACCCACAAAAATGTTGTTTTAGCCCTCAATTTTTTCATTATCACAAGGATAGCAGGAGAAAATGGACCCCAAAATTTGTTGTATAATTTATCTACTCCTCACAATGAATTAATCTAGGTTTGCAGTGAGCATGTTAACACCACATGTACCTCACAGAATTTTACACCATTGGACGGTGAAGAAAGCATAATTACATTTTTATCAAGAAAGTATTGTTTTAGCCCCAGATTTTACATTTCCACCCTGGGAAATGGGTAAAACTGGCACCAAAATGTGTCACACAATTTCTGCTGAATGTAGAAATATCCCATATGTGGCTATACAGTACTGCTTAGCCACACGGCGAGACTGAGGAGGGACGGAGTGCTATTTGCCCCTGGAATGCAGATTTTCCTAAAATAGTAGACCCTAAGTACTAGAAGAGCAGAATCCCTCCTCAAGTGACCCCACTTTGGAAATTATACAGTTTTGGAAATTTATCTACAGGTGTTGTGAGGATTTTAACTACATGGATGTTTTCAAGAAACAAGCAGCAGTGGATGTTGCTGAGTGAAAATTGCAAACTGCCATTGTAGTGATCAGCATGTTGTAGTGACCAGTAGGTTGTAGTGACCAGTACGTTATTCCCAGCTCATGCTTCTGGAGACATGTACCTGTAATTTAGGTGGGTTCTCATCGCTACAGAAATGACAAATATGTGGATGCTAACAGCTGTTTCTGCACATTGTGGGGATCAGAGGAGAGGGGGGCATTTGGATTTGAGAGCACAGAATTAGCTGAATTTCTTTTGGGTGGTAAGGGCCATTTTGCTTTTCCAGAGCCTTAATGCTACCAGTAACATGGAAGCACCCTATATTTCCATTAACAGATGACAGACCTGAGTGGGGACTAGCTGTTTTTGTGGATTGAGTCAAAGCTTTTATTATGATCCAAAACGTTATGTAAAATGTTCCCATTTATCCTGTGCTCTACGCTGAGCACTTATATCGGAGTTTCCATTTAAATCTCCGAGTGACTTAATTCACATCAAACCCCTGAGGAATCCATTCACTATAATGAGGCAGCAGAGTTACTCTGGATCCCGTCTGGCCTCTGTTCAGCAGTATCCTTTTTTTTTTAGAGGTGCACAAAACTGTGGCCGGCCGCACTTTTATGCATACCTAAAAAGATGGACAACGCCGGATCATATGCCAGAAGGCATCCACAGTGCCTTCATCTGCCTCATTATAGGGAATCTTCCACCGGGGTTCTGTCTGAATCATGTATTTCAGAGATTTACATGAAAACCCCGATGTAAGCGCTCAATGTAGAGCGCAGGATAAATGTACACTGAGCCTTACTGCGATCTTTGGGAGGCAGAATGAACAAATAAACAGCAGATGAAGAATTGGTTTTATTTATTTTTTATGACGTTCATAGTGCGGTATAAGTGATTATCGCCATAGCGCCATATTTTGAGAGCTATAATTTTTCCATATTTCTGCCAACAGAGTCATGTGAGGGCTTGTCTTTTGTGGAATGGGTTGACGTTTTTATTGGTACCATTTTCGGGCACATGCCATATTTTGATCGCTTTCTTTTCCAATTTATGGGAGGCACGATAAACAAAAAACAACAATTCAGGAATAATTTTTTTTGTTTTGTTTTATGCCAGTAAAATTGATAAGGCAGCTTTTTTCTTTGGGTCAGTACCATTTACAGTGATACCGCATTTATATTTTTTTATATTTTGGCGCTTTTACACAATAAAAACTATTTTGTAGAAAAAAATTATTATTTTTGCATTGCTTTATTCTGAGAGCTATAATTTTTTTATTTTTCCGCTGAAGGAGCTGTGTGGTGGCTTGTTTGTTGGCTTGTGGGAAAAGATGATGTTTTCAGTGATACCATTTTCATTTACACTCATCTTTTTGATCGCGTTTTATTCCACTTTTTTTGTTCGGTAGTGTGATGATAAAGCATTGTTTTTTTCTCACTTTTTTTTTTTTACAGTGTTCACTAAAGGGGTTAACTAGTGGAACAGTTTTATAGGTCGGGTCGTTCCGGATGCGGCAAAACCAAGCATGTGTACTTTTATTGCTTATTTTTTTCCAGACTAATATACAGTACAGACCAAAAGTTTGGACACACCTTCTCATTTAAAGATTTTTCTGTATTTTCATAACTATGAAAATTGTACATTCACACTGAAGGCATCAAAACTATGAATTAACACATGTGGAATTATATACATAACAAAAAAGTGTGAAATAACTGAAAATATGTCTTATATTCTAGGTTCTTCAAAGTAGCCACTTTTGCTTTGCACACTCTTGGCATTCTCTTGATGAGCTTCAAGAGGTAGTCACCTGAAATGGTCTTCCAACAATCTTGAAGGAGTTCCCAGAGATGCTTAGCACTTGTTGGCCCTTTTGCCTTCACTCTGCAGTCCAGCTCACCCCAAACCATCTCGATTGGGTTCAGGTCTGGTGACTGGGGAGGCTAGGTCATCTGGCGTAGCACCCCATCACTCTCCCTCTTGGTCAAATAGCCCTTACACAGCCTGGAGGTGTGTTTGGGGTCATTGTCCTGTTGAAAAATAAATGATGGTCCAACTAAACGCAAAGCGGAGGGAATATCATGCCGCTGCAAGATGCTGTGGTAGCTATGCTGGTTCATTATGCCTTCAATTTTGAATAAATCCCCAACAGTGTCACCAGCAAAGCACCCCCACACCATCACACCTCCTTCTCCATGCTTCATGGTGGGAACCAGGCATGCAGAGTCCATCCGTTCACCTTTTCTGCGTCGCAAAAAGACACAGTGGTTGGAACCAAAGATCTCAAATTTGGACTCATCAGATCAAAGCACAGATTTCCACTGGTCTAATGTCCATTCCTTGTGTTCTTTAGCCCAAACAAGTCTCTTCTGCTTGTTGCCTGTCCTTAGCAGTGGTTTTCTAGCAGCTATTTTACCATGAACGCCTGCTACACAAAGTCTCCTCTTAACAGTTGTTGTAGAGATGTGTATGCTGCTAGAACTCTGTGTGGCATTGACCTGGTCTCTTATCTGAGCTGCTGTTAACCTGCGATTTCTGAGGCTGGTGACTTTGATAAACTTATCCTCAGAAGCAGAGGTGTCTCTTGGTCCTACTTTCCTGGGGCGGTCCTCATGTGAGCCAGTTTCTTTGTAGCGCTTGATGGTTTTTGCAACTGCACTTGGGGGCCCTTTCAAAGTTTTCCCAATTTTTCGCACTGACTGACCTTCATTTCTTAAAGTAATGATGGACACTCGTTTTTCTTTACTTAGCTGCTTTTTTCTTGCCATAATATAAATTCTAACAGTCTATTCAGTAGGACTATCAGCTGTGTATCCGCCTGACTTCTGCACAACATAACTGATGGCCCCAACCCAATTTTAAAGGCAAGAAATCCATTTCCGGTGACTACCTCTTGAAGCTCATCAAGAGAATGACAAGAGTGTGCAAAGCAGTCATCAAAGCCAAAGGTGGCTACTTTGAAGAACCTAGTGTACCATCGGTGTCTCTGCCCCCTGCCAGGCAGAGATTCCGTCCCCCTCACCGCCGCGCTCCCTGCCCGGCGTCCTCCAGCACTCCTCTTCCTGCTTCTGCTGCCAATTGCCGGAGGCCCTCCCATATATTAGGCACCTCCTCCAAAATGGAGGTGCCCGACCAATAGTTGATGCACAGTGTTCTAACCTCTGCTTCAGCCCTCAGGTCCCGCTGCTAGCCTGACTACTAGTCCTGCCCGCCAGGCTGACTATCAGTCCAGTCCGCCAGCCTGACTACTCTCCAGCCTGACAGTCTGTCTTCCATTAAGTCCGCCAGTCTGTCTATGGGCTTCACCCGCCTGCTTATCTGGAAGCACCTGCCTGTTTCCTGTCTGCCTACCTGGAGGCTTCTGCCCGTCTCTTGCCGTAAACACCTGACAGCCTACCTTGAGGCTCCCGCTTGTCACTTGCTGTGACCACCTGTCTGCTCACCTGGAGGCTCCTGCCCATCACTTGCCGTGACCACCTGATAGCCTACCTAGAGGCTCCCGCCTGTCACTTCCCGTGACCACCTGTCAGTCTACCTGGAGGCTCCTTCCCGTCACTTGCCGTGACCACCTGACAGCCTACCTAGAGGCTCCCGCCTGTCGCCTGCTGTCTCTGCCAGTTCATCTACCCGGACCTCTCGTCAGCCTGCATGCTGTGTCCATCTGCAGCATCGGTCAGTCTCAGCCCTCTGACCCGTGGGAGTCACCTGCTCCCTTACAAGGTCGTCCCCAGAGTAGCACCTGGTCCCTCTGCTCGGTCCCTCCCTGGTCACGGAGTCGTTAGCCGCCGTACGTCCTGGGTCGGTCCGAGTTGATTCTTAGTTACGCCCCTCTGGGTCCATCCTTGCATCGCAGAACAGAGGTTCCACCACCTGGATCCGTAACAGTTTGCTCGGGCCATGGAACCCGGTGGCTCCCAAGTTCCTTCACTCTCTGACCTGTACCAGGAGGTTTCTCGTCAGAGATCCCAACAGGAAACCATCCTGAACTTCCTCCGGAATATCAACTCCCGCCTGGACACACTGACTGTTCCTCCTGTGTCCGCCTCGAGTCGTGCGACTCCCGCCCCGGCAGCGCCGCTGCCCACCAATACCACGGCATCCAACCCAGGCCCCCGGCTTTCTGCACCTCCTCATTTTGGAGGCGACCCCCCTCTAGCTCGGGGTTTCATAAACCAGTGCACCCAGAATGTTCTAAAGAGCGAAGATTTCCTCGCCTTGCTCCTACTTTCCAGAGACCTGTCTCTCAATTAGCAACTCCCCGGGCACGCTTGCCCGAACCTATGCAGGTCGACAAGACCAAGATGGTCAAATCTCCCCAAGAGTCACGCCGGGCCGAGGGGAGCTGTTTCTATTGTGGCAGTAAGGAGCACTTCATCCGTTCTTGCCCGGTGAAGCCGGGAAATGCCAGTGTCTAGGACTGCTCGGAGAGGTCGTCCTAGACAAAAGTAAACCTTCCCCTTCCCTGACTTTGTCTGTCTCCATCTCCTGGGGAGAGAACCACTACTTTGAAATTGCCTACCTAGATTCCGGAGCTGCTGGAAACCTCATTTCCCAGTCTCTGGTAGAGAAATATCACATTCCCACCAAGCCTCTGGCTGAACCATTGGCAGTCGCCTCCGTGGATGGAAGACTCCTTCCGGTGACCATCCTGCTCGTCACAAAACCTATAACCCTGCAGGTGGGAATGTTGCACTCTGAGAGGATCTCCTTCCATGTGCTTTCAGGTCTCTCTCACTCCCTATTGCTAGGTCTACCCTGGCTCCAGAGACATGAACCCGTGCTGAACTGGCAATCCAGTGAAGTTCTCCGTTGGGGGCAGGATTGCCATAAGACCTGCCTGGTCCCGGTCTGCCCGGTTCGTCCGCCCCTCACCCCGGCTGATCTACCCGGTTTACCGGCACCTTACTGGTCCTATGCAGATGTCTTCGGCAAAAAGGAAGCAGAGACACTGCCACCTCATAGGCCATATGATTGCCCGATCGACCTGGTACCCGGTGCCACTCCACCGGGCATATTTACCCGTTGTCGTTGCCGAAACCCGGGCCATGTCGGAATACATTAAGGAGAATCTGGCTAGGGGATTCATCCAGAAATCTACCTCCCCGGCTGGAGCCGGATTCTTCTTCGTCAAGAAGAAAGATGGTTCCCTACGCCCCTGTATAGACTATCAAGGACTCAACCAAATCACGGTCAAAAACAAATACCCCCTGCCACTCATCTCCGAGTTATTTGACCGCCTTAAGGGCGCTAGAATCTTTTCCAAGCTGTATTTACGTGGGGCGTATAACCTGGTCCGGATCCATCAAGGAGACGAGTGGAAGACTGCATTCAATACCCGGGACGGTCACTATGAATACCGTGTAATGCCCTTTGGTCTCTGCAATGCTCCCGTCGTCTTCCAAGAATTAGTCAATGACATCTTCCGTGATCTTCTATATTCCTGCGTGGTGGTGTACCTGGATGACATCTTGGTCTTCTCTCCGGACCTTCCCACACACCGGAGGGATGTTCGTCAGGTCCTGCATAGGCTCAGGCAGAATCACCTCTATGCCAAATTTGAGAAGTGCCTCTTCGAGCAGACCTCCCTTCCGTTCCTGGGTTATATTATCTCCCAGACAGGTCTACGAATGGACCCCGAGAAGCTCTCTGCTGTCTTAAAATGGCCCCGTCCGGAGGGGTTGAAGGCGATTTAGCAATTCCTGGGCTTCTCCAACTACTACCGTCTCTTCATGCCGCACTTCTCTTCCCGGACTGCTCCCATCTCTGCGCTCACCCGTAAGGGAGCAAATCCCAAGGTATGGCCGCCCGAAGCAGAGGAGGCCTTCCTTTCCTTAAAGCAAGCCTTCTCCTCTTCCCCAGTGCTGCACCGTCCGGACTGCAACAAACAGTTCTTCCTGGAGGTTGATGCTTCCTCCTCCAGAGCCGGAGCGGTGCTCACCCAAAAATCTTCATCCCGGAGAATGGTAACTTGCGGCTTCCTCCCCAAACTCTTCTCCTCGTCTGAGCGCAACTACTCCATAGGAGACCGAGAACTGCTAGCCGTCAAATTGGCGCTGGGGGAGTGGCGTTACCTGCTTGAAGGGGCTCTATACCCAGTGATCATCTCTACTGATCACAAAAGCCTTGCATATCTCCAGAATGACCAAAGACTCAATCCACGTCAGGCCCGGTGGTCTTTGTTCTTCGCTCGCTTCGACTTTATCCTATATGTCCACCCGGCAGACAAGAATATTAAAGCTGACGCTTTGACCCGATCCTTCCTGTCCTCCGATCTAGAGGAGTAACCTACGCACATCATCGACCCCTCCAAAGTGATGAGTATGGCCCCCTTAGATCTGACTCGTCTCCCACCCAGTAAGACGTGCTAAACTAGCCGGCCATGCCGGTCAGAAGAAAACTTTCCTGCTCATTTCCCGGCATTACTGGTGGCCCACCCTGCGCAAGGATGTGGTTGACTTCGTCTCGGCCTGTTCGTCTTGTGCCCGCAACAAAGTTCCCAGACATCTTCCAGCTGGTCACCTCCTGCCTCTTCCCGTACCTGCTGCCCCTTGGCAACACATTGCTATGGACTTTATTACAGATCTCCCTGTTTCTGCCGGTTGAACAGTCATTTGGGTGGTTTTCTAAAATGGCCCACTTCATCCCTCTGCCTGGTCTCCCGTCTGCATCGGAGCTGGCTATGGACTTCATCCTTCACATCTTCCGTCTCCATGGCCTACCCCTCCACATTGTGTCGGATCGAGGAGTTCAATTCACCTCACGCTTCTGGAGAGCTACGTGTAAGCTGCTGGATGTCACCCAGGATTTCTCCTCCGCTTACCATCCACAGTCCAATGGCCAAGTGGAGCGTATCAACCAGATCCTTACCAGCTACCTCCGGCACTTTGTTAATACTCACCATACCAATTGGGTGGACCTCCTACCATGGGCCGAATTCTCCTGCAACAACCATGAGAGCGAATCTACTTCCAAGTCCCCGTTCTTTGTAGTCTATGGTCTACATCCCCGGATTCCGTTTCCCGTCTCCGCTTCCGTGGACAACCCTGCCGCAGAGTCTCTGGTCAGCGAATTTTCCACCATTTTGGAGAATACTAGGTCCGCACTTCTTCAGTCCTCTGAGCGGATGAAGAGATAAGATGACAAGAGACGTCTGGATCCACCTCAATTCCGTCCGGGAGACAGGGTTTGGCTCTCCTCCAAACATGTTCGGCTCAAAATACCCTCCTACAAGTTGGGTCCTCAGTTCATCGGTCCATTTGAAGTCCTCAAACAAATCAACCCAGTGGCCTACAAGCTAAAACTCCCGGCCACCTTACGGATTCCCAACTCCTTCCACGTATCTCTCCTCAAACCAGTTATGTTTAATTCTTTTTCCAACAATCCAGGTACTCCCCCTGCTCCGGTTTCCGCTGAGGACGTTTTTGAGGTAGAGAACATTCTGGCCACCAAGAAGGTAAGAGGAAAAACCTTTTTTCTGGTGGAGTGGAAGGGGTTTGGCCCAGAGGAGAGAACATGGGAACCCAGGGAGAACATTCATGCCCTGCTTCTTCTTGAAAAATTTCTTTCTGGCATAAAAAAGAGGGGGCCTAAAGGGGGGGGTACTGAAGCATCGGCGTCTCTGCCCCCTGCCAGGCAGAGACGCCGTCCCTCTCACCGCCGCGCGCCCTGCCCGGCGTCCTCAAGCGCTCCTCTTCCTGCTTCTGCTGCCGGCGCGTTCAGCTTCCCGGGCACTGTGCTTAGGACACACGCGCACCGCCCTAAGGAGTCCCCGGCCAATTGCCGGAAGCCCTCCCATATATTAGGCACCTCCTCGAAAATGGAGGTGCCCGACCAATAGTTGATGCACAGTGTTCTAACCTCTGCTTCAGCCCTCAGGTCCCGCTGCTAGCCTGACTACTAGTCCTGCCCGCCAGCCTGACTATCAGTCCAGTCCGCCAGCCTGACTACTCTCCAGCCCGATAGTCTGTCTTCCATTCAGTCCGCCAGTCTGTCTATGGGCTTCACCTGCCTGCTTACCTGGAAGCACCTGCCTGTTTCCTGTCCGCCTACCTGGAGGCTCCTGCCCGTCACTTGCCGTGACCACCTGACAGCCTACCTTGGGGCTCCCGCCTGTCACTTTCCGTGACCACCTGTCTGCCTACCTGGAGGCTCTTGCCCGTCACTTGCCGTAACCACCTGACAGCCTACCTAGAGGCTCCCGCCTGTCGCTTGCTGTCTCTGCCAGTTCATCTACCCGGACCTCTCGTCAGCCTGCCTGCTGTGCCCATCTGCAGTATCGGTCAGTCTCAGCCATCTGACCCGTGGGAGTCACCTGCTCCCTTACAAGGTCGTCCCCAGAGTAGCACCTGGTCCCTCTGCTCGGTCCCTCCCTGGTCATGGAGTCGTTAGCTGCCGTACGACCTGGGTCGGTCCGAGTTGATACTTAGTTACGCCCCTCTGGGTCCCTCCTTGCACCGCAGCACAGAGGTTCCACCACCCGGATCCATAACATCTAGAATATAAGACATATTTTCAGTTGTTTCACACTGTTTTGTTAAGTATATAATTCCACATGTGTTAATTCATAGTTTTGATGCCTTCAGTGTGAATGTACAATTTTCAAAGTCATGAAAATACTGAAAAATCTTTAAATGAGAAGGTGTGTCCAAACTTTTGGTCTGTACTGTATATTTATGGGTACAATGTATTTTTTATTTTATTATTTTGTGATTATTTTTAGAAATATTTTTACAACTTTTTTCACTTTATTACTTGGTCTCACTATGGGACTTTCACTTTCTGCAGTCTGATCACAGTTATAAGGCATAGCAATGCAGGGGCATTGTTCTACCTTATAACCTGTCAGTGCTGCAGACACAAGTTAGTTAGATCATGCACTGCTTGTCATGATAACATCTGATGACCATGGCAATGATCCGGACCCCGCAATGACGTCGCGGGAATCCAAGAGCAGAGGGGCTTCTGTCCCTCTGCCTGCTTGCTAAATGCTGCAATCGCAGCATTTAGGGGTTTAAAGTGCTGGGAGAGGTGCGGGCACTGCTCCTGGCACTGAGAGCCAGGCGTCAGCTGTCGGAATCAGCTGACACCCAGCAGTGATCGTGTGCGCACAGCCTCTTTGAGCGCAAAATCACCTGGATGAATCTATATGTCCAAGGCCATTAAGTACCAGGCGACCCGGACATATGGATATGTCTAAGGTCGGAAAGGGGCTAATGAGATGGTGGACATCAAAATTCAGCTGCCGGCTCACGCACTGTGGTCCCTGGGAATCTGCCGGAAGGCCGGATAAAAGGTCACCAAGGGCCCTAAACAGCCCGCGGGCCAGAGGTTCCCCACCCCTGCCCTAGCCTAAAGTAAATGCACTTTTTGCAGCTTGAGTTGCAGAAATTTCTGCAACTGAAAATCAGTTCTATTGGGGTTGCTTTATATATATAGAACGATTATACAACTTTCCACAAAATCTGCAGGAAATATACCAAGCATTAACTGAAGATGAGCAACGCTGGGAGCGGAAGTACCAGTGACTCGGAGGAACCTGCATAGTGGGAACGTGAAGCCAATGCCCAGAAAAGGGCGGAACACGTAAGAGGAAGGACAGCACTGGGACTGCGCAGGCGCGAGATTACAGGCCAAAAACCCAATGTTACAGGCACACAGTGACGCTATGGAAGGTGATTCACATGATAATCAAGTACTGAAGCAGAGTTATCTTCAGGCAACATCCTCCCCATAGCCTGGAAGAGGTAATTTATATAAAGTGATAAAAGATGATTTATCCACAACAAGACATCTGATTTGAGACATACAGGTAGGACTTTTTTTAGCAGTCTATAACCTGTATGCCCATATTGATAGGTTACATAGCTCAAAAGTGGTGACTGCTTCTCTTTAATCAATGGGGCAGTGCTGATGCCCGATTTTTTTTCAGTGATATAATCTGTCAGTGAAAGAAATCGCAGCATGCTGTGATTTCACCTTGAAATCGGATGCTACTCACCCATTCAAGTTTATGGGTACATGGAAAACATTGGACTGCACTCAGATGACATCCGAATGCAATCCAGTTTCTGTGGACTCACCGAATGGAGAAGATAGAGAATTTTTTTCTCAATCTCTCCTCGCAGTGTGCTCTGATTCTCTCATCCAAGAGAATTGGATCACACCATGCTGACACTGATCAAACTCTGATAATTGACCCGATTCTCTCATATAACAGAATTTACGGTCATGTGATGAGCCCTTAAAGAGAACCTGACAGCTAATACATGCTGTCTGATTTACGGGCAGCATGTATGAACATTGGCTGTATGATCGCAGCCAGGTATATTTGACTCTCTAAGACTGCGATGTTTTAGAGAAAAACACATTTTAAAAGTCACTAGCTGGACAGGTGGGTGCCAGGTGGCTTCTCCCCGCCCGCTGTCATGGATTGACAGGTCTTTGCCTATGTGCGCCCAAAAACAGGTTGGCTAATGAAACCTTGTTAAACTTTGCTAAAAGAAAATTGGAAGAGGTCTCTACGGGAGAACTGAGCATTAACCCACAGATACCCTAGTGGTAGCAGCAGATTTAGGATCACTGAAGCAGATCTCATTGACAGAGATAGATCAGAGCATAATATTATTTTTATTTATTGTTATAGCGCCATTTATTCCATGGCGCTTTACATGTGAAAAGGGGAATACATACAAAAACAATTACAATAACCTTGAACAGAACGTGACAGCGACTGGTACAGGAGGAGCGAGGACCCTGCCCGCGAGGGCTCACAATCTACAAGGGATGGGTGAGGATACAGTAGGTGAGGGTACAGCTGGTCATGCAGAGGTATAGCGGAGCGAGGGTTACTGCAGGTTGTAGGCTTATCAGAAGAGGTGGGTCTTCAGGTTTCTTTTGACGGTTTCCATGGTAGGCAAGAGTCTGATAGGTTGGGGTAGAGAGTTCCAGAGTACGGGGGGATGCATGGGAGAAATCTTGTATGCGATTGTGGGAAGAGCAGATAAGAGGGGAGTAGAGCAGGAGATCTTGTGAGGATCGGAGGTTGCGTGCAGGTAAGTACCGGGAGACTAAGTCACAGATGTATGGAGGAGACAGGTTGTGGATGGCTTTGCATGTCATGGTTAGGGTTTCGAACTGGAGTCTCTGGGCAATGGGGAGCCAGTGAAGGGATTGACAGAGAGGAGAGAAGGGGAAATAGCGGGGGGATAAGTGGATTAGTAGGGCAGCAGAGTTTAGGATAAATTGGAGGGGTGTGAGAGTGTTGGAAGGGAGGCCGCAGAGCAGGATGTTGTAGTAGTCGAGGCGAGAGATGATGAGGGCATGCACTAGTGTTTTTGCAGATTCGTGGTTGAGGAATGTGCGGATCCGGGAGATATTTTTGAGTTGGAGTTGGCATGAAGTGGAAAGCGCTTGGATATGTGGTTTGAAGGAGAGATCAGAGTCCAGGGTTACCCCAAGGCAGCGAGCTTGCGGGACTGGGGAGAGTGAGCAGCCATTGACGTTGACAGATAGGTCAGGTGGGGGGATGAATGAGATGGTGGATATTGGACATTAAAACTATCATTTTAATCTGGGGGTGTATAAGAAATGTGAACGTGCTGTTTCATGGGCTCACTATTGTAGATTGCAAAAAATCAGATTCAAAATCTCAGGATATAGTCTAGAAATGCTATTAATATTGGAAAACATTAAAACAACTCACTAAACGTAATTACAGGCCTAAATTTACCAGTCAGTTTAAAAGGGATGTAATTTTATATATATATATATATCCTATTGATGGAATAATAATGCAGCAGAGATTATACCCAATTGTTCCAATTAACTTATATATCTCATCATGTCAGTACCACAGTGTGTGAGTCAGATATGTGTGTACACTTCATGATCTCGCCTGACATCCATTTATTCTCCAGTTACCACAATGCTTGTGTCAACATAACAAGTGTAGGTGTTATTGCAGTCTGTTGAGTTATTCCCGTAATTTTCTCCCTAGACATTGGCTTTTCAAGCATTCAGTTCCTAAACTTCAAATCCTCTCTACTAAGAATTTCTTCATCTGCTTCAGCCAAACCCTGAAACTATTTATTTTATCACTCGGGACTAGCACATTGTTATTCTTAAGAACATAGCTGCAAAAATAATATTCCCGTATAGTTCTGTAGTAAGCTTTACAGAGTGCTAAGAATATATGCTTCTATACATTGAAATGGCAACACCAAAAAGGAGAAATCATGGAATTCACGGGATCAATAGACATGTTAATGATATGCAAATAATGAAAGATTGGAAACAACATTTTCAAAACATCTCGATTTATTCAGTATCAAGTTTGAGCATCATGTGCAGACATACTGTATATGCACTTACACGCCTTGGCTACTGTCAATGAGGTTATTATTGGTTATCTAAGGAATGTTCTGTCAAGCTGAATATATTTGTGCATGCAAATCAGCAAGATCTGATGCTGGCAGCTACCTTTTATTTGCCACCCAATGACGTCACAGAAAAAAAGCAACCGTGTTTACCAGCACAATAATAAGATAGCAGAAATTATGGCACCCACAAAGCTGCATTAAAAACTTCCTTTATTTATTTTTATCTGGGTCACATGAAGCGTAAGTGAACAAGAAATGGCTGTTACCCAGTCTTACACCATGTAACACTCTCCTGATATGTAGTTATTTTGGAAATAAAGGAAGTTTTTTATGTAGCTTGGTGAATGCTGTAATTTCTTCTGTCTTTTTGCATTTTTCAAGCGTTTTTGTCGCAGAATTTCTGCAGCGAAAATGCTTAAAAAACGCTTGGTAATACGTGCCCCATGGTCCCCAATGATAATCTGCATGTGATGTGCACATGCAGCGGAAATTTCCGCTGCGGATTATCATTGCGGAAAAATACGCAGCATGTCCATTAATTTTGCGGACACGCAGCGTAATTGCCGCCATTGACTTGCATTGAAACACTTGATATCCGCATCACTACATGAGCACATGTGGACATGAAGCGATTCAATGTGCGGATGGTACCCAGGCCTTCCATAGAAATTGTAAAAAAAAGAATTTAAAATAAAAAATAAAGATTATACTTACCTTCCGATGTCCCCCGGTCTCCATAGCGGCTCGCGGTGGTGTGAGGACCTGACATGACGTCATTGAGTCATGTGACAGCTCACACGACTGCTGACGTCGGCGGTCGCGTGACCTGTCACATGACTCAATGACGTCATCGCAGGTCCTTCACACCACCGCGAGACACCGGGGAGACCGGACGGAGCGGAGAAGGAGACCGGGGGCAATCGGAAGGTAAGTATAATCTTTATTTTTTATTTTTCACCATTCTTATTCTTTTTTTTTAACTGTTACTTGGTCGCACTATATAAATCCATGCCGGTTGCATGGATTTATATAGGGTGACTAAGTTGTCAAGCACTTTTCCAAGTGATGCTAAAATCGCTTGGAAAAGCGCTTGATAACCCGCATGCAGAAATGCATGTAAAAACGCTTGACAAACGCTTCTACCTGGCGGGAAAAACGCATGTAAAATCCGCATGTGTTTTTCCTGCCAGGGAGAAGCGGAAAAAATATGCAGCATTTCTGCATCGTGGGCACATAGCTTTATTACTATACTTTGTCTATTTTTGCTTACTGAGCACCAACGCTGCTTTTTTCTACTAGCCCTGGTAGATCTTATTTTCCCACCGATGTTAGTGTTTGGTACCTAGTGCTTCTTTTTTTTGTATTTACCAACAGCAAGACACAATTGTAATGCATTGCAAGATGCAGCAGGCGCCCATAATAAAGGCTGTGAGGCAGCACGGGTACAAAATGCTGATAAAACAACCAATGACTCTTGGACTTTACTATTTAATAGTAATCAGTTTCTTCTGCAGGCAGGAGGAAGGACTCCTTCCTATTTTTACTTTCAGCAGTCAGTCACTGGCTGCCAGTTATGATTTTGGCTCTCTTAGTTCTACTGCATTCTACCTCTTTGTTCATAGTGTATCTCAGGCCTCTGACCTTGGCTTGTTTCCCAGTTATGCAACTGCCTCATGACTCTGAATCGATTTGGACATATAGGTTTGATGCGACTCCCCGATCACCATTTGCTATGCTGTCTTTTTGGGTAGCTGTCTAGTACTGCTCACCATAACAGTATAATTAGCGTAAAAAATACATGGATCTGACGCACCCCCTGGGGCCGTGGGGTACTCGGTAGCCAGGCCGGTCGGGGATGTCACGGTGGCAGTGACCTGGTCCGTGGCCCTAGGCGGTCAAATAATTAAAGGAAAAGTAAAAGGGGAATAAAGTTTTTAGAGATAATGTTCGTGACGCCACCTGTGGTATGCGGCTATATGGGGTCGCCGCTGCGGTGCAGATCCTCTAGAGCTGATGGTGACGCAGCAGAGTTGGTTCAGCTCTCCACAGGCAGAGCTAAGCTCCAGGGCAGTATATGAAGAATTGTGGAGGTAGATGCTGTTGGTGCGGTGTAATGCAGGTGATGGCGCAGCAATTATTCAAGGACACAGTGGGGTGCAGTCTCCAGGTTTTACTTACAGTTCTTAAGTTCTCCAAGTTACAGTTACCAGTGTGCAATTGCCCACGTCGTCCTGTGTCCTCCGGGGTAGTGATCCAGCAACTCTCAGGTATCTCCGGAGCACTTGGATGGGACCTCGTTCTATGTACCTTTCCAGGTCGTCTCACTGCACTGGCTCTCATTCTCCTGCCCTGCGCCTCACAATCAGTGTCCCAAGCCCGTGGCCTCGGACCTTGTCGGGCGACTTGCTCTCAGTCCCCTGGACCCTATGTGGCCACCTTTTTAGCGATGTAATTGTGGATTTTGGCTGCAATACCTTGAATATGCTCAGACTCCGGCTGGCTAGCTGAGCCTGGTTGTTCTCCACTAGTTTGGGGCCAGTCTCCTTCTGCAGCCTGATCCCTCCACGTAAGTGTGAATTCGGGCGCACGGGTGGCATTCTACATTCACCGTGCCCCTGGGATCCCTTCTGTCCACTGGAGCCTGTCCCACTGCTCCTCTCTCCTCTCCTCAATCTCCTCCTGGGCCTCTCTCACTAGGCCCGACTCCTCTCTCTCTTTCCTTGCTCTCCTGAGCGGAGCTCCTTCTGAGCTCCCACTCCCAACTGAACTCTTTCAAGATGTTTCTATCTGCCTTTTATACACTTTCTGTCTGTGCTCCCCTTATCTTCTTCCTCCACCCACCTCCTCTACCTAGTTCCACCCTCCAGCTAGGGACCAGGGACTGTGCTCTTCCTTAGGAGCAATCTCGCCCTTCCCTCCTGAAGTGGAATGTATTGGATGTGGGTGTGTGGGTCCTGGGTAGTACTCCGTCCTTACCTGAGAGTGGGGTACCACACCTCTGGGTGAGATGCAGTACCTCTGTGGCTACTGGACCCGCAGGGGCACCACAGATCAACTCAAAGCAGTTGCTGATAAGATGTAATCTCTATTGCAACTGATTCAGAACCAGTATGCTTTCAGCTTCATGAATCCGCGCAGGCACATGTCACTATGGCACAGTCAGTTACACCTCAACCCAAGATGAGATAACTTGACCATTTTTACAGTGACTATGAGGATTTCTTTACATTTTTTGGCAAAGTGCTAATTGTACTTTAGACTCTGCCCACACTCATCAGGTTATGAAAGCTAACAAATGGGAATTGTCACATCCCTACGGCAAGAATGTTTCTTAGCATTTTTTCCATTTTAGCTTGTTTTTTGTATGTTTTTTTTGTCAGTCCGTAAATGTGGCATAATACTCTGACAACATTGTTGACAGATATGCTATTTGTCAGTGGCAACTGTGAATAGGTTTGAACTCACAACTGCAATACTTTAAGTTTAATATTTGACACACTCACAATAATTATATATATTATTAGGGCAGTCATATGTGATAACGTCTGATGGCCATGGTTTCAGGCTGTCTCCTAATAGTATTTTATTTTTCAGCGACCAAGTGTCAATTGATACAACAAAACACAGGTGGCTGAATTTAAATGGAGTGAAATATTTGGCAATAATACCTGGCTGGATCGATATAATACGCTATCCATACTGCTATACTTCACCCGTAAAAGAATTTCAGATAAGACAGTTAATATTCTAGAATATAGAATCCATTTAAATTGTACTTCCCATTATTATGGAGTGTGTCTCCTATACTGTTATTGCATATGCAGCAATTTCAAGGGCTGCCAAAAATTAGGACGAACTCCAATACACATTTGAAGAGATTTTAAAAAAATAAAAACACAGTAGGATCTTTTTAGAATAAAAAACAGACTTGCTAATGTAACCTCAATGTAATCACATTGTTCAGCTTCTGCACCTCCTCCTCCTGTTCGGCCTCCATCTCCGAAATGACCACATTAGTCACAAGCTGGAAGCTCTGCAGTACTGCCTTGGCCAAGCGGCAACAGGCTGTACTGAAGATAATATGCTTAACGCTTAGGTGACAAACTGCCCATCGTTGCAGAGTTGTTGAAAGTAGTGACAAGGCAGCCTGATCTGTGTGTGACAATGGGCGGAACCTGGTGGTGGAGAAATGACAGCTGGAGTATATACGGTTTCTCTCTATGCCAGTCCTTTCACCTAGCTAAAGAATATGGCTGTGGTGAAGTACAACTCTCACCGAGAAGCTGAAAAACATTGGGCCCACCAGAGGATTTGATTCTGAGGGCCCACCTTCCTCCCCCGCTCAAGAGCCCCATAGCAGCTGCAAAGTTTGTACTATCATGAACTCTCCTGATGGAGAAGCCAGGGCCCACCCGAGGATTCTCCGGTGGGTCCATCCAACCCTGCCGAGAAGCAGCCTTGGCTAAGAAAAGTCTGTGGGAAGGTTCCTGGACACTCTATGGCTGCTTTTTTACGGAGGGGGAAACCCACGCAAATACGGGGAGAACATGCAAAATCCTTGAAGATGTTGCCTTTGGTGGGATTTGAACCCAGGACCCAAGCGCTGCAATGCTTCAGTGCTAACCACTGGGCCACTGTGCCTTCTCTGTTCTCCCTCTGATATCTAACAGGCTGGAGAAACTTGCACCTACTGCCACTCAGTATCTCCAGCTCCTTTGTGAGAAAATAATGTATTTGGGCAGAAGAAAAGGAAATTGTGGATTGCTTCGCTACTGGTACTGGGGGCAGTGCTAATACCATGGCGTCATGCCATAGTTCACTGGAAATATTCCAGGCTGGTTGGAGCCAAGCTGATTCCCATAGAAAAGTACCAGCAGCAAGCTAAGGAGATGGTGGCCTCTATCATCATCACAACCTCACCTTGGCACTATGAACTCTCCTGAAGGAAAAGCCAGGACCCACCTGAGGAGTCTCTGGTTCTCTGGTGGGCCCGTCCAACCCTGCCGAGAAGCAGCCCTGGCTAAGAAAAGTAACCATCAAAACCGTAACCATGACATGCAAAGCCATCCACAACCTGTCTCCTCCATACATCTGTGACCTCGTCTCCTTGCACTTACCTGCACGCAACCTCCGATCCTCACAAGATTTCCTTCTGTAATCCCTTCTTATCTCCTCTTCCCACAATCGCATACAAGATTTCTCATGTGCATCCCCCCTTCTCTGGAACTCTCTACCACACCATTTCTGACTCTCGCCTACTGTTGAAATCTTCAAAAAGCACCTGAAGACCTACCTCTTGTGACATGCGTACAACCTGCAGTAACCCTCGCTCCATCATACTGCTGCACGACCAACTCTATCCTCTCCTACTGTATCCTCACCTATCCCTTGTAAACTGTGAGCCCTCGTGGGCAGGGTCCTCTCCTCTCATGTACCAGTCGCTGTCACATTTTTGTTCAAAATTATTGTAATTGTTTTTGTGATGTATACCCCTTTTTCACATGTAAAGCGCCATGGAATAAATAGCGATAAAGTAGTAATAATAAGAGGATAAGCCAGAGCCAGAAGGAGCATTGCGGCTTTAAAAGTCTCCTCGCCGTGACATGATTAACTTGTCGCTCACCGCAACGAGAAATGTTACCCCATAGATACTGGTCTGACACCTCTCACCCAAACTAGAACTCACACTTTGCACTGACGAGGGGCAGTACTCTGAAACACAGTGTCTGCAAATTGAGTTTCTGGTTCTGACTTATATCCTAAGTCATGTGATAAGGCTCATTAAAGGGTCACTATTGACTTTTAGGATTGCTACTTCCTGTAGGTGGCACTAGAGTTCTGGTCTTCTTCTTCTCTGAAGAGACAATTTGCATATTTAACACCGCCTGATTGCGGTGAGCTGGCTGTACAGAACACAGGTGGGGGGGGGGGTTCTCTCTGCACTGTTGTAATGCCTGTCTCATTAAGACTGAGGTTGAGAGCACAGGTGGAGGCACTAGAGAAGGTGGAGAAGGCAGAAGCAGTGGAGGAAGTTTTCAATACAGATATTTGTTCCTCAAGCTTTTGGGATTCCAACACTTGTGGAGCAGCCCCTTCCCTTCATGCCCCCAAAGCCAACAGAGTCACCCAGTGCCCAATCAGCGAGATGTAACGCCACTGGCCATGCTTGCTTGTCCAGCTGTCTGTGGTGAAATACAGCCTGGCAGACATAGATTTTTTCAAAGAGTGGGTGATGTTGTCTGTGACATGCTGGTGTAGCATAGGCACAGCTTTCTTAGAGAAATAATGGCGACTGGGCAACTGGTACTGGAGGACTACGACAGCCATCAGTTTTCGGAAGACATTTGTATCCACCAGGCAGAAAGGCAGCATTTATGTGGCCAACAGATTGGAGATGGTGGAGTTCAAGCTCTTGGCTTTGTCATGTGTAGGAGGAAACAATCTTTTACGTGACCACAACTGCAGGCCCGAGAGCTGGCTGCTGTGCTGAGAGAGGGTGGAGTAGGATTAACATGACAAACTGCTGGACTGTGAGTGAGGTGGAAGCTGAGATATTATGGTGGATTGAGAAAGATGTGGTGTGTTCGGTGAAAGAAGAAGAGCAGGCATGTCCACTTCCGTAACAGCTGACGGCTCTCACTCACCCCGACTGTAGCAGGTAAATAAGTGGAGGTTCTGCAGTCAGTGACCTGTGTGAGAACACTTGCCACGGTGACGGAGGAAGAAGCAGCAGATGCGGTTAATGGGGTGTCCAGTGGTTGGCGAGGCCTGCTAGTCCGAATTTTTGCGCAGTGAGATTCCCAGACTAACTATGTGCTGGTTCATGCCTATAGTAGTCAATTTATTGCAATTTTTGCCTCTACTGAGTCGGTTATTACTAAGTTGGCAGATAACTTGAGTTGTGTCATTCTTTGTGGTTTCTAAAAAGGCCCAGGCTAGGCAACGCTTGCTGTCTCTGTGCACTGCAGACCTGTGACTGCTGCTGGCCACTGCCAGAGTTGTGACTGAGGATGCAGTGCTTGTTGTGGTTGTAGAGTTGTGACACCTGGGAAACTAGGGTAATTTATGGGTCCACCTCTGAGGACTGTACTGTGTGTGATGTTAAGGTGGTGGAAGAGGAGGAGAGGCCGCTTGATGCAGCGCTTTCCATCCACTGGAGCACATGCTCTTTCTAATCCTCATTTACAAGGTATACCGCTGTGTAGCTGCCAAAGAAATGGAGTGGAGTAGCCCGTCCAATAACAGAAGTTGTTGGATAGAATGAGACGGTGTTTGTTCAGTAGAGCTTTCAGTATCATTACCACCTACCCCACGTACACCTTGAACACCAAGCCTATTCCCCCTTTCACTACGACCTCGCTTTTTCCCACTCATGTTGGATGTACCCTTCCTCTCTTTAACCACCTGTTTCACAAACTCTCGGATTACAGATGTCAAGGTATAATTTTATTCAACTTCCCATATAGACAGCTTAGGAGAGTTGATCTTCCTTACAGATTCCATTCAAGAGGAATTTTCTAACTCTAAAAAACACATTTATTGTATTGTGAACATTACAGCCTGATTAGTGTCATCATGCATTATAAAGGCTCCTAGCCTTTCCTAACACAATTTCATTATGCTTATCGGTAACAAATTGTACCCTTTTTTCTATCATTTTCAAAACAATGAAAGCAAACACCCATTACTTGATATATTTACTTTACAATGTGTTTATATGAACAGGCTTCATTTTTGTCCAGTGTTAATATTCTCTAATTGCTTCGATGGAAAATCACTGGGAGATATGAATGGTTTCAAAGACAGGCAAGCATTCA
Source organism: Phyllobates terribilis (assembly GCF_046119375.1). Lineage (NCBI taxonomy): Eukaryota > Metazoa > Chordata > Amphibia > Anura > Dendrobatidae > Phyllobates > Phyllobates terribilis. The sequence continues at coordinate 257,698,398 of NW_027362763.1, read as the reverse complement.
TGAGAACTAGGAAGAATTATAATGTTGGCAGCTTCATGATTATTGAGCATGGAATAGATGACAGAACAAATGCTTTCCTTCTCTGAATTGGCTCAATCTATCAGGAGCTTTCGAGCTAATGCATTACCAGGACCAAATGCACTGTCACTGTCACTTGAAATTCTATATGAATTATCAAAAACAGTGGGCTTGTATATAAAAATGGATTTCAAAATGTGCTGCTTACCTGGCCCGTCCTCACCATCATCTAGTATTCTAGCCTTTAATTAATTTATTTACAGTTAATAATTTCTATTTTTTCCCATGATTACATCTTTGCAAAAAAAATAATTAAAAATTAAATAGCAAGAAAACAAAATTATATACAATTTAAAATGTAAAAATGTAACTATGTAGCATAAATCTACATAAATTATAATTCTGCAATGAATAAGAAGGGGTGAATTAAATATGTTTTTAAAGAGTTATAACATATCCTTTTTTATCTTTAGAATTTCAACATCTAAGACCCCCTCGTTAGAAGAATTAAGCCTTTTTGTTACACAAGCAGGGCTGTATTCAAGTGAATACTATTGAGCTTCAGTATTAGGCCAAGTGCTAGTCTAAAGAGATAAGTGACAGCACATTTATAAACAATAAAGGGGACTTTGGAACACAACAGTTCATATAGGAGCATATCATGTACCACATAACAGCCTTATACTGAAGCTACTGAAGAAAGGACTGGGGGAAACTATATGTAGATGGGTAAGGAATTGGCTAAAAGGCAGGAAACAAAGAGTTGTCATAAATGGTAGATTCTCGAAATTGGATATAGTCAGCAGAGGGGTACCGCAGGGATCAGTGTTAAGACTGATTGTTTTTAATCTCTTTAAAAACCCTTGCAGAGTAAAGTGTCAGTCTTTGCTGACGACACCAAACTATGTCGGATATTAAAAACTGACCTTGACATTACAATTAGAGATGAGCGTTGTTCTACTCGAACTGTTCGCCAATCTCAAATTCGAGCTGTTTTGGGCGGTGTTCGAGCCGGTCGGCGAACACGAACAATTTGAGAAAAATTCGGCTGTTCGAGGTTATGTTCGATAACTGTTCGTGCACCAAAATCATAACTGGATTTTTTCTCAGTAATGATGAAAATTAATGTTAATACGCAGTTTGAGTGTACAGCGGGGCGGGGGGAGGGGCAGGGGATGGATCTCTGCAGGAACAATGAAGATCTCCATTTTTTTTTCTCTTTCCCGCATTTGCAGTGGGGAGGTGCAATCTGTCAGCCTATCAGCAGCGCACACACGGAGCGAAGTGCTTTTTTTCACACAAGCAAGGGCATGTGTGATTGGCAGTGTACGTCACATGTCCTTGCCCTATAAGACCAAGCCATTTTCCCCGTCGCCACCATTTTCTCACTGCTGCAGCTGCGTGTTAGACGGCACCGCTGTTGCTGTGTGCGCTATACCTTGTTAATTTCAAGCCAATTTTCGCACAAATATACAGATAGCTTGGGAGTAGGGAATAGTTGTGATTGCAGTCCTTTTAAGGACTAGGTTACAGCATTTCCTATGACTTTTATCAGGCAGGTCTGTGCTCTTAAATAGATAGATTGTGGGAGTAAAGACTAATTGTAATTGGAGTCCTTTTCAGGACTAGGTTACATCAGTTCCTATCAGTTTTTGCCAGGCAGGTCTGTGCCAGTGCTGTGCAAGTTTTTTTCACAGCATTTGGCTGAATCTAGCAAAGCTAATCCTTTTTGGCCTATTGCAGAGTGTGTTAGTCAGTGGAGTAGCCTATCTGTGTTGCAAGATATACCACCTGTGTATAGAATACCAATTTTTTTACTGCACCTAGTGAAGTAAAATCTTTTGGGCATAGCATCATTCTATTAGTCCATCTATACTGACCTCCATCAGGTTGCAAACTGAATATAATTTTTTTCTGCATCTAGCTCTGAAAAAATATTTGGGCTTCTAGCAGTGTGTGGGACTTGGTCTATTAGTCCATCTATACTGACCTCCATCAGGTTGCAAATTAAAAATAATTTTTTTCTTCATTTAGCTCTGAAAAAATATTTGGGCTTCTAGCAGTGTGTGGGACTTGTTCTATTAGTCCTTCTATACTGACCTCCAGCAGGTTGCAAATTGAATATAATTTTTTTCTGCATCTAGCTCTGAAAAAATATTTGGGCTTCTAGCGGTGTGTGGGACTTGGTCTATTAGTCCATCTATACTGACCTCCATCAGGTTGCAAATTAAAAATAATTTTTTTCTGCATCTAGCTCTGAAAAAATATTTGGGCTTCTAGCAGTGTGTGGGACTTGGTCTATTAGTCCATCTATACTGACCTCCATCAGGTTGCAAATTAAAAATAATTTTTTTCTTCATTTATCTCTGAAAAAATATTTGGGCTTCTAGCAGCGTGTGGGACTTGTTCTATTAGTCCATCTATACTGACCTCCATCAGGTTGCAAATTAAAAATAATTTTTTTCTGCATCTAGCTCTGAAAAAATATTTGGGCTTCTAGCAGTGTGTGGGACTTGGTCTATTAGTCCATCTATACTGACCTCCATCAGGTTGCAAATTAAAAATAATTTTTTTCTGCATCTAGCTCTGAAAAAATATTTGGGCTTCGAGCGGTGTGTGGGACTTGGTCTATTAGTCCATCTATACTGACCTCCATCAGGTTGCAAATTAAAAATAATTTTTTTCTGCATCTAGCTCTGAAAAAATATTTGGGCTTCTAGCAGTGTGTGGGACTTGGTCTATTAGTCCATCTATACTGACCTCCATCAGGTTGCAAATTAAAAATAATTTTTTTCTTCATTTAGCTCTGAAAAAATATTTGGGCTTCTAGCAGTGTGTGGGACTTGTTCTATTAGTCCTTCTATACTGACGTCCAGCAGGTTGCAAATTGAATATAATTTTTTTCTGCATCTAGCTCTGAAAAAATATTTGGGCTTCTAGCGGTGTGTGGGACTTGGTCTATTAGTCCATCTATACTGACCTCCATCAGGTTGCAAATTAAAAATAATTTTTTTCTGCATCTAGCTCTGAAAAAATATTTGGGCTTCTAGCGGTGTGTGGGACTTGGTCTATTAGTCCATCTATACTGACCTCCATCAGGTTGCAAATTAAAAATAATTTTTTTCTGCATCTAACCCAGCCAATAGTTTTGGCCTAATACCACAGTTTGGCCACTCAGCTCTGCTCGGTTACCATCCATTGTTTTTTTGTGCAAACAACTCCAGAGTTGTGCATTAGTTAACCACCAAAATGAGTGGAAAAAGGCCTGCTGCTGGTGGAAAGGGGAATAGGCGTGTTGGGAAGGGGAAAAAAGGTTGTGTCCGTGGGGTAGGTGCAGAAGAAAGACCATCTTCCAGCCAAACTAAAATGTCTACTTCTTTTAGCGGACAATGTGATAAGATCCCTTTCTTACGGCCACGCCAATCGCTACAAATTCCAGATGAGGCACAAAAACAGCAGGTGCTTCAACGGATATCAAGTGCTCCTTTAAGTGGGCTCTCCTCCACATCAACTTCAACATCACAAATACTCCAGTCCTCAAAGGTGTCACCCAAATCGCACTTGCTTCCTCACAGCTCCCAAATCTCCAGCTGCCCGTCTGAGTATGAGGTAGAACAGATGGTTGAGTCTGCAGAGCTGTTTACTCATACTATAGCCTGGGAATCAGAGGTCGACTCCAGCGCTTCTGTGAATCCAGACGAGGAAATGATCTGCACTGATGCCCAGAATCTTTATGAGTCGGATCCAGGACCAGACGCAGAAGGTTCTGACCATAATGTAGACCCTCATTCCCAAACTGTAACTCCTGTTGGTGAAGACAATGAGGAAGACGATGATAAGACTCAAATACCTGATTGGAGCGACAACTTTAGTTTTTTGTCAGGGCAGGAACAGGTTGGCTCTGAGGACGACGGGTGTGATAATGCACAGGGTGATGATGATGAGGTCGGAGATCCCACTTACTGTCAACCCACAGTCAGCCAAGAGATGAGGTCAGCAGAGGAGGTGGAGGAAGATGCTAGTGACGACGAGGTCAGGTTGCGCCTTCCTGGACAGAGACGTAGTACTGGAAGCACGTCAACAACTGCATCCTCAAACACAACTCTGCCTCTCACCACAAGTCGTGGTGGCTCTTCAGGTCGCATGGGTGCTAAGCCTTGCATAGCCTGGGCATTTTTTCAGATCGATAAAGATGACCCAACTCGTGTTATCTGTAACATTTGTCAGCAAAAGCTAAGTAGAGGCCAAAAAATACATAGTTTGAGTACTTCATGCATGAACCGGCACATGGACATGAAGCATAAGTTGCAGTGGGAAGCTCAGTGTGCTACAATGCGGTCTAGCCGGCCGGGCCAACCACCGTCTGCCATATCTTGTGCATCCGCGGCCTCTTCATCCTCTGTGACTGGGGGGACAGCAGTCACACCTGTTTTGGGGCGCAGACCTGCCACCTCTTTACCCGCAACAGCCAGCGTGATTGGCAGGTCATCATTTTCTTTGGAGGTGGTAACACCAGCTGGTCTTGAGCGCTGTCCGACATCGATAGCACCACCTTTGGATCAAGGCAACCTAACATGTCCGCCTGCATCTTCCTCACAGACCGGCAGTTTGCCGGGGACACCCTTATCAACCCCGTCTAAGCACAATAGCCAGCCCTCGGTCCCTCAGATGTGGACAAGTAAAAGACCATTTCCTCCTAGCCATGAGAAAGCTAAGAGGTTGAATTTCACCATCTGCAAGCTCTTGGCTACAGAAATGCTGCCTTTCCGCCTGGTGGACACAGAGGATTTTCGAGACCTTATGTCCGTCGCAGTGCCCCAGTACCAGATGCCCAGTCGGCACTACTTCTCAAAGAAAGGTGTGCCTGCGCTCCACCAGCATGTCGCACACAACATCACCGCTTCTTTGAGAAACTCTGTGTGTGACAGGGTGCATTTCACCACAGACACTTGGACGAGTAGGCATGGACAGGGGCGTTACATGTCGCTGACTGGGCACTGGGTAACTATGGTGACAGCAGGACAAGGGGCTGCTGTCCAAGTCTTGCCGTCCCCACGAGTTGTGCGTCAATCCTCTTTATGTCATTTTTCCTCCACTGCTTCTGCCTCCTCAACCTCCTCTCGGTCTTCCACCTGCACCCAAAGCCTGTCTGGTCATGCCACAAGCTTTCTAACTGCGCAGAAGGGATCCTGCACACCTCCTTACTATGCTGGCAGTAGGGCTCAACGTCATCAGGCGGTTTTTACATTGAAATGTCTGGAAAATGTGAGTCACACAGCTGAGGAGTTGTGGTCAGCTCTGGAGAACCAATTTCATGAATGGTTGTCTCCACTGGACCTGAAACCAGGGAAGGCCGTGTGCGACAATGCTGCAAACCTGGGTGCGGCCCTTCGCCGGGGCAATGTCACACACGTGCCTTGTATGGCTCACGTGTTGAACCTGGTTGTCCAGCAATTTTTAGCCCACTATCCCAGACTAGATGGCCTTCTGCAGAGGGCACGGTCGCTGTGTGCTCACTTCCGCCGTTCGCATCCCGCAGCTCAGCAACTTACATCTCTACAGAAGTCGTTGGGCCTGCCACTTCACCGGCTAAAATGCGATGTGCCTACCCGGTGGAATTCAACTCTGCACATGTTGCAGCGACTGTGGCAGCACCGACAAGCCCTGGTGCAATACGTTCTGACGTATAGCCTGGGCCAACGAGATTCAGAGGTGGGGCAAATCACGCTGGAGGAGTGGTCTCAGATCAGGGACCTATGCACCCTTCTGCACAGTTTTGAAATGGCGACGAAGATGTTTAGTGCTGACGATGCCATTATCAGCATGACTATTCCGGTGATTTACATGCTGGAGCACATGTTAAACAGAATTCGGAGTCAGGTGGTGGCACAAGAGGAGGTGGAGGAAGTAGAGGAGGAGGAGTTGTATGCGGAAGGGCTAACATCTGCAAGGTCCAGACGGTCGGCAGCACCAGGGCGGCAGGCATGTGAGGGTGGGGGAGATGATTTTACCAGGGTGCATGGTAGCAGCCAAACTAGTGAGGAAGGTGCAGCCCAGGAAGAAGTGGAGGACGAACTGATGGAAGACTCATCAGATGAGGGAGACCTTGATCACATTTCTGTTGTGCGAGGTTGGGGGGAGAGGACAGAGGAAGGAAGCATGATTGTTACCTCGCCACCAACACAACAGGGACTTGGTGCTCCTGGATGCGCAACACACATGAGTGCCTTCTTGCTGCACTACCTGCAACATGACCCTCGAATTGTGAGAATTAGAAATAATCCTGACTACTGGGTTGCCACACTGTTAGATCCCCGGTACAAAAGTAAATTTGCAGAAATTATTCCTGCCATAGAAAGGGATGCACGCATGCAGGAGTATCAGCAGAGACTGTTGCAGAATCTTACATGTGCTTTTCCACAAAATACCAGTGGTGCACGTAGTGAATCTCACAGTTCCAACTTGCCAACCGTGGGACCGTCAAGTGTTCAGCACTCAAACCATAACAGAACCACAGTATCTGCTGGTAACATCAATTTTGCGGAATCATTTCACCACTTTTTTAGCCCATCCTTTGCAAGGCCACAGGAGACAAGAAGTCTGACACATAGTCAACGCCTAGAGACGATGGTACAGGAGTATCTCCAAGTAAACATTGAAGCCACGACTGTGTCACTGGACCCTTGCTCTTTTTGGGCTTCCAATCTGGATAAATGGCCGGAGCTAGCCACTTACGCCTTGGAGATCTTGTCATGCCCCGCAGCCAGCGTTCTGTCTGAACGTGTGTTCAGCGCTGCTGGTGGTGTGCTGACAGATAAGCGCACGCGGCTCTCCACTGATAATGTAGACAGACTCACGTTCATAAAGATGAACAAATCATGGATCCGAAACGACTTTTCTACCCCTGTGTCATCCTGGGGAGAGTAAAAGCTTGATGATTGGTTAAAATCACCCTACCAACCGTTTTAAGCTTTCAAATTACTAATCATGTTTATCTGTATCTTGACTGGAAAATAATTTGGGCTTTGTAGCAGTGTGCAGCACTGATCCTATTAGGCCATCTATAATAAGCTTCACCAGATTTAAAATTAAAAATAATTTTTAGCTGCATCTAGCCCGGAAAATAATTTTGGGGCTCCGAGATGCGCAAGACACATAAGTGCCTTCTTGCTGCACTACCTGCAGCATGACCCTCATATTGTCAGAATTCGAAGTAATCATGACTACTGGGTTGCCACACTCTTAGATCCCCCAAACTTTTCGATCAACCTTTTCATTTTAATAAAGACCAAAAAAATGGTCATTTTTGAAATTATGAGCATTAGCAGGTTGTTAGAAACTGAAATCAAACAGTTTTCAACTCAAAACTTTATTCTAGGTGATGTTACATTTTCACATAGGACCCCTTGTTCGAAAGGAGCTTCTGAACTCTCTCGTCCATTGAATTTGTCAGGTTTTGGATGGTTTCTGCTTCAATTGTTTTGCATGAGGACAGAATACCCTCCCAGAGCTGTTGCTTAGATGTGAACTGCCTCCCGCCATCATAGACACTCCTTTTAATGATGCTCCAAAGGTTCTGAATGGGGTAGAGGTCAGGGGAGCATGGGGGTCACACCATAAGTTTGTCCCCTTTTATGCCCATATCAGCCAGAGATGCAGATGTTTTATGTGCAGCATGAGATGGTGCATTATCATGCAGAAAAATGATCTTGCTGTGAAATACACGGTTCTTCTTCTTGAACCATGGCAGGAAGTGCTGTTTGAGAAAATCCACATACATTATGGAGTTCATCTTTAGCGCCTTCAGGGATCCTAAAGGGGCCGACAATCTCTCTCCCCATGATTCCAGCCCAAAACATTACTCCACCTCCTCCTTGTTGGCGCTGTAGCCGTGTTTGCGTGGGGTGTCCATCAACCAGCCATCCTCCACTCCATTCATCTGGACCATCGAGCGCTGCACGGCACTCATCCGTGAACAAAACAGTTTTGAAATCAGTCTTCATGTAATGTTTGGCCCACTGGAGCCGTTTCTGCTTGTGTGAAGTGGATAGAGGAGGTCGACAGGATGGCGTATGCACAGCTGCAAACCTCTGAAGGACCCTGCATCTTGTTGTTCGGGGGACGTTGGAGGCACAAGCAGCTTCAAAAACTTGTCTGCTGCTATGACAAGGCTTTTTTGCCGCTGCTCTTTCAACCTGACGTAATTGCCTGTAGGAAAGAGTCCTCAATTTGCCCTTATCAGCACGCACACGTGTGTACTGTGAATCAGCTACATACTTCTTGATTGCCAAGACACTTCATCCTGATCATCGCACAATGTTGATTGTAGTCATGCCTTGACCTAAACACTCCACAATTTGTTGCTTCTCAGCAGCCGACACATCCTTTTTCTTTCCCATTTTGGCAGAAAATGTAGGCTGCTTAATAATGTGAGAGAGCCTTCTTAAGTAGTCTTGCCTTTCATTGGACACACCTGCCAAACTAATTAGCACAGGTGTCTGCAATTGCTTACAGTGATATAAAGAGCCCTGACACACATCACCATCAATGAGTTTAACTGACAAACAAACAAATTCTTCCCTTATCACTCCTAAACACTTTTTGCATAATAATTTGGAACGCGGTGTACATGTGCTTTTCCACAAAACACCGGTGGTTCACGTAGTGAATCTTACAGTTCTAACTTGCCAACCGTGGTCTGTATGGAATTGTTCAATAAAGGGCCCAAAATTAAGATAACATAGATGGGAGAGGTCTCTATGAATAGGAATTCCTAAGTATTTGATACCCTGTGAGGGCCAGGCAAAGGGAAAGTTGGACTGGATGGAATCCTATATGGATTTAGGGAGGGAGACATCGAGGGCCTCAGACTTCGCTGCATTGATTTTAAAATTTTACCATGTAACAAAGTGATCTATTTCAGCCATAACAGCAGGGATGGATATATGTGATTGAGTGATATATACTAGGACATCATCAGCAAATAGAGAGCACTTGTACTCGGTGCCTCCCACCTCAATCCACCTAATATTGGGGTTATGGCGAATTGATGAGAGCAGGTGCTCCGTCACTAGGATGTATAAGAGAGGGGACAGAGGACATCCCTGCCTTGTCCCATTGGTGATTGTGAAAGATGATGAAAATGTTCTGACGCACCCCCTGGGCCTTGGGACACCCGGAGCCGGACCCTTTTTGGTGGATGCTGGTGGTTGTAGTCTTCGTGGCGGCGATCCGGTTCCGTGGCTCAGGGCGGTCAAACCAGTGGCGGAACTATTTATGTGGTTTTGATGTTTAAATGTCCGACTACGCCACCCGTGGATTGCGGTCAGAGTGAACCGCCGCTACAGGGCAGACCGCTAAGGCTGGTGTTGTGGGTGCAGCAGAGCGTAGCATAACTCCCCACGGGAGGAGTATAGCCTCAGGGCAGTGTATGCGGAGGATGGGGGTGATGGTGCAGGGCAGCAGCAGTAATGACACGGAGTCAGTGATGCAGTTCAGGGCCTTTACTCACAGTTCTTATTATCCAGACCACGTCTGCAGGTAACGGCTGCCCACGTCGTACTGTGCTCACCAGGTGAGGGGCTCAGACAACTCCCAGATAACTTTGGAGCGCTTCACAGGACCCCCTTTGTGTGTCCTTTGTCTGGCCTTTCTTACCAACACTTCTGTCCGGCTGCCTCGGGCCTCCTCTTGGTAAACTTGGCGCCAGTTTCCCTGACCCTATGTGGTGCCTTCCTAGCGGGTGGAGCAAGGGGCTGCGCCACATAAAATGTCAGAGCCTCCGGTTTCTAGCTGAGGGTCGTTTCCTGCCTCCACTAGTTCGGGGACCGGTCTCCCCCTTTGGCCTGACCCCTCCACGCAGGTGGATTCGGGCGTGCGGTGGCGACTCGCCCGTCCGCACCCCTGGGATCCCTTCATTCCTCGTTCCTGGAGCCTTCTCCGCTCCTCTTCCTTCCTTCTCCCTCTTGCAGGCCTGGGCCTCTGTTACTAGGCCCGCCTCCGGAGCAGAGCTCATGCAGAGCCCCTGCTCCCTGCCACTTCTGCTCAGACTTCTCTGCACTGAACTAAGATGGTGCCCACCTTTTATACTCCCTTCTCAATGCACCCAGGAACTGCTTCCTCCCTGCTCCTGCACTGCAGGGTTCCCCTTCCTCAGTGTTCCCTCCCCCCACTCCAGCCAGGGACAGGGACTGTCGTGCCCATCTCAGGGGCATATTGGTCGCCCTGCCCCACGGCAATGTGGTGTAATGCATGCAGGTGTCGGGTCCTGATCCACACTCCATCCTTATCTTATAGTGAGATATCACACCTCTGGGTGAGGTGCAATACGTCTGTAGCAACCGAGCCCTCGGTGCTACAGTTCCATTTATCTTCAGCCTAGGTGACGTATTGTGATACAGGGCCGTGATTTTGGCTATAAAAGGGTCCCCTAGACCCCTACCCCAAGCTTTTTAAGAGAATCATATATGGCGTGCCAGGAGACTCTATGGAATGCTTTCTCAGCATCCAACGAGAGTATCTACTTACAAATTTTTAACTGCATCTAGCCCAGGAAATACTTTGTGCCTAGTAGCAGTGTCTGCTAGTCAGCGGATTATCCCGGCTGTTAAGCAAGCTACACCACCTGTAGTTTGGACACTTAATTTTTTCAAAGGAAATGCTTCGGGACCACGGGATACTTAGTGAAGAGCATCAGGAGGCACCCCAAGGCATAGGGGCTGGGACTGGCACTAGGATGCCTTGCGGTGGACAGCCGAGCTCGATCCTTATAAAAGCTTTTTAACTGCAGCAGCTTTAGTGGACGCTACTGGAGCTGGAATTACGCGGCTGCTGGCATGAGACTTGCCCTCCAATAGATCCTTGTAAATGGATTTAAAGTGTATTCATTCAAATTAGAGGGACAATTTAAATTAAAAAGCTTAGAGCTGCCTCCACCACAGGGGGGCTCTCTCGACCCACCAGCGGACAGGCACCAGTATTGGGAGAGGGGGGCTGGCCGTCAGGGTTCACCGCGGCTCTGGCACAAACCCGGCGACACGGAGGTGGCACGGGCAGGAGCGGACTGGCCGTCTCGGCTTCTCACTTTTTGGATTTTAGAAGGGCATGACATGCCTATATCTGTGTCTCCCCCTCCTTTTACTCCTCCACCTCTTTTCTTTTCGCATGACTATATGTACTTGTCACTTTTCCATGTGTTAGTTGTGTCTTCTGAGCAGTTTGTCAGCTTTTGGACACCTTTGAAGGTGTTTTCTATGTGTTTCTATGTGTTTTTGTTTGCCTGCCATTGGTTTTAACGGTGTTCGAAGGTGTTCGACGAACAGTTCGACGAACAGTTCGGCGAACACACGGGTGTTCGACGAACCGAACCGAACTCGAACACTACGGGGGTGGCTCAACACTAATTACAATATTACAAAACGATCTGGATAAAATGGCTGAATGGGCAAACACTTGGAAAATGAGGTTTAATATAGATAAATGTAGAGTAATGCACCTAGGATGGAGTAATCCTATTGCTGTATGTACATTAAATGGGAGTATATTTGAGACTACAGAGCAGGAGAAGGACTTGGGTATTCTGGTTACAAGTAAGCTAAGCAGCAGTACTCAATGTCAAGCAGTGGCTGCAAAAGCAAACAAGATTTTAGGGTGTATAAAAAGAGATAAAATCCCATGATCCCAATGTATTGTTACCCTTTTATAAATCACTTGTGAGGCCACAACTAGAAAATTGGATCCAGTTTTGGGCTCCACATTATGAAAAGATATTCAGAAGTTAGAGTCGGTTCAAAGGCAGACAACTAGATTATTATAAGGGATGTGAGGCCTCTCATATGTTGAGAGGTTGGGAAACTTGGTCTTGTTTAGCTTTGAAAAAAGACGTCTCCAAGGAGATTTCATTTACATGTATAAATGTATGTGTGGTCAATACAAAAGACTGGCATATGACTTGGCACATACTAAGGACCAGGGGGCACTCATTACAGGATGTAGAAAGGTGATTCTGGCAGCTAAATAGGAAAAACTTCTTTATAGTTAGAGCAGTCAGACTGTGGAATGCCCGACCACAAGAGGTAGTGATGGTAGACACTATAGCAGCTTTTAAAAAAGGGCTGGATGATTTCCTCAGTACACATAACATTGTGGGTTATAGATAATTTACTGACAAAATATATAATTGGTGGAGAAAGGTGGAACCTGATGGACCTACGTCTTTTTTCAACCTATGTAACTATGTAATTATGCAACTATGTAATATCAACATATAGAAAACTCATTTAGTTAAACTCTGGTAACTTTTTACCATTTATGGGTACGATATACTGTATACTGGGAAATTGGAAAATGAAATTCCCCTTCAAGGATCTGGAATCATGATCAGTTAATTGTAAATCAAGCTCTAGGCAGGAACAAATATCTGCTGACTGCAGTATTGGTACTCCTTAATAACCACAAAAAAAGCCTAATAAAGTGACAACAATGGTTCTTACTAATTGCCACTGACAAATCTCATGGTTTTAAATGTTGGGACCTTAGGTCATTGCCACTGTTAAGTATCTTGATTTTAAATGTTGGGACGGTTAAGTAGTTGTGCTTTTTGGACAATGGGAGAACCCTTGCTTACATGCCCTTCCAAAAGCTGGTTAAAGTTGAAATATTCAGTACAAGGCAATATCACAAGACACTGAAGAAATGAAGAAATAGAGTACTAGTATATACTAGTATAAAATGGTTCTGTTTAAAAACATGCGACACAAGTAGAGCTGTATCATTAGTAGGGTTATGGGAGTACCCTTACCTGTTGGAAAATTTACATGAAATGTAGCCAGCTTCCATAGCTTTAGACCAAGAGGTGCATGTGATTTCAGTATCAACTGAACAAAAGATCAGGGCAGATGGCAGGATCCAAAATCCATTATACCTACCCCCACTCTTACATTACAGGATCTAATATCCATGTTATAGTATAGACTCAGAGAGTGAATAAAGAGTGTTTCCTAGCTTCTTTTGATTGGGCCAGTTCAGTAGTGAATACTTTGTAACTACAGTATCTCAAATTATGCAAAAGATTTGGACTTCACTGGTATTGGAAAAAAAATATTTTTACATATATTTATTATGTACTTGTCTTGTTTTCATGGCCAGGCTATTCTCCCTTCTCCTATAGCTGCTGCCTTTTGCTATGCTCCACGTTGGGTCTTACAAATGCCCAGGTGTTCCTGGCAAGTCTCGTAAAAGAGTTGATATTGACTTTTTGGATTGCTACTTCTAATAGATAGCACTAGAGTTCTAGTCCTCTTCCCCTCTGAAGAGGCAATTTGCATATTTAATTTCCCAGAGGAGCATGCATAGCGTATATAAGTCTCCTCACTCTGACATACCAGGCCTGGCTTGTCACTCTCCACAAGGAGAAATGTTACCCCTTAAGCCTCTCTCCTAGCCAAATCAGATCTCATACTTTGCACTGATGAAGGGCAATACCCCGAAACACCATGTCTGCAAATTGAGATTCTGATTAGGCTTTTATCCTAAGTCATATGGCAAGGCTCGTTGAATGGTCGATATTGACTTTTAGTATTTCTCCTTCCAATTGTTGGCCCTAGAGTTCTAGTCCTCTTCCTCTCTGAAGAGGCAATTTGCACATTAACCCCTTCACACCCAAGCCTGTTTTCACCTTCATGACCGGGCCTAATTTTACAATTCTGACCAGTGTCCCTTTAACACTTTAACGGATCCCACTGATTATGCGAATGTTTTTTCGTGACATATTGTACTTCATGATAGTGGTAAAATTAATTTGATATGACTGGCGTTTATTTGTGAAAAAATCTGAAATTTGGTGAAAATTTTAAAAATTTCACAATTTTTAAACTTTGAATTCTTATGGATATAAAACACAAAATAGTTAATAAATAACATTTCCCACGTGTCTACTTTACATCAGCAACACTTTTGTTTGTTAGGAAGTTACTAGGATTAATAGTTGACCAGTGATTTCTCATTTTTCCAACCAAATTTACAAAATAATTTTTTTAGTGTCCACATCATATTTGAAGTGACTTTGAGGGGCCTTTATGACAGAAAATTCCAAAAAGTTTCAACATTCAAAAATGGCACCCCTCAAGGTGCTCAAAACCACATTCAAAAAGTTTATTAACCCTTCAGGTGCTTCACAGGAATTTTTGGAATGTGGGAAGAGAATAATGAACATTTAACTTTTTTTCACAAAAATGTTATTTAGACCCAAATTTTTTTCATTTTTGCAAGGGTAATAGGAAAAAAGGGACACCAAACTTTACTGTGCAATTTCTTCTGAGATCACCGATACCCCATGTGTGAGGGAAAACCGTTGTTTGGGCTCACGGCATGGCTTCGAAGGGAAGGAGCACCATTTGACTTTTTCAATGTAAAATTTGCTTGAATAATTAGCAGATGCCATGTCTTGTTTGGAGAGTCCCTGATGTGCCTAAACTGTGTAAAGCCCTACAAGTGACCCAATTTTGGAAAATAGACCCTTCAGAGAACTTATCTAGATGTGTGGTGAGTTCCTTGAACCCCCAAGTGCTTCACAGAAGTTTATAAAGTAAAGCCGTGAAAATAAAAAAATCCCATTTTTCCCACAAAAATGTTTTTTTAGCCTCCAATTTTTTTATTTTTAAAGTGGTAACAGAAGAAAATGTCACATTGGCAAAGCCCCTGAGGTGCCATAACAGCAGACCCCCCCATAAGAGACCCCATTTTACAAACTAAACCTCTCAATGAGTTCATCTAGGGGTGCAGTGATCATATACTATTGTACAGTGGAGAAAAAAATAATTACATTTTTACCACCAAAAGTTTGTTTTAGCCCCAGATTTTACATTTTTACACTGGGAAATGGGTAAAAATGGCACCAAAATTTGTCTGACAATTTCTGCTGAATGTAGAAATATCCCATATGTGGCTGTACAGTACTGCTCAGCCACTCGGCGAGACTCGAGAGGGACAGAGCGCTATTTGCCTCCTGGAGCACAGATTTTTTTTTAATAGTATGTAGACTCCATATACAGAGTGCTAGAATAGCAGGATCCCCCCTCAAGTGACCATATTTTGGAAATTATACCCATTTGGGAATTTATCTTCAGGTGTAGTGACGATTTTTGACTCCATGGGTGTTTTCCAGAAACAAGAGGCAGCTTATGTTGCTGAGTGTAAATTGCAAACTGCCATTGTAGTGATCAGTATGCTGTAGTGCCCACTATGTTGTAGTGACCAGTACGTTGTGCCCAGCTCATGCTTCTGGAGACAGGCACCTGCACATGTAAATAAGGCAGGCTGTCATTTCTACAGAAATGCCAAACATGTAGACTCTAACTGCGGTTTAGGCACACTGTGGAGCTCAGAAGGGAGGGGGGCATTTGGATTTGGTAATGCAGAATTTGCTGAATGTCTTTTGTGGGGTGAGGAGCCATAGAGCTTTTCCAGAGCCTTTGTACTACCAGTAACGTGGAAGCCCCTATGTTTTCATTGACAGCAGACAGACCAGAATGGGGTCTTGCTTTTTTTTGTGGATTGATTTGAAGCTTTTGTTAGGAACATTTTACATAACATTTTGGATCACCTTTATTCTGCGCTTTACGCTGAGCACTTATATCGGGGTTTCCATCTAAATATCCAAATGACATGATACAGATGCAAAACTCAGGGATCCATTCACTACAATGAGGCAGCAGAGTAACTCTGGACTCCATCTGGCCTCTATTCAACCATGTCTTTCTTTTCAGAAGTGCATCAAACTGTGGGTGACGACACTTTTATGCATGCCTAATAAAAAGACGGACACTGCCGGATCACAGGTCCTACAGCATCCACAGTGCCTCTATCTGCCTAGTTATAGGGAATCTTTCTCCAGGGGTTCCGTCTGAATCACGCAGTTCAGAGATTTACATGGAAACCCTGGTGTAAGTGTTCAGTGCAGACTGCAGGTTAAATGTGAGCCGAGCCTTGCTGCGATCTTTGGGATGTAGAATCAACAAATCAACAACAGGTGAAGAATTAGTTTAATTAATTTTTTATGCCATTCCTCATGCGGTATAAGTGATTTGATGACTTTAGTCTTCGGGTCAGTGTAATTACAACGATACCATATTAATAACGGGTTTTTATGCTTGGCAGCTGTCACACATTAAAAAACGCTTTTTATTGCAAAAAATAGTTTTTTCATCACCATATTTTGAGAACTATAATTTTTTCATATTTCATCCGACAGAGTCATGTGAGGGCTTGTTTTTTGCAGTACAAGTTGACATTTATATAGGTAACATTTTTGGGCACGTGACATTTTTTGATCGCTTTCTATTCAGATTTTTGGGAGGCAGAATGAACAAAAACCAACAATTCAGGAATTGTATTTTTGTTTTTTTCTTATGCTGCTCTGTGTGGTAAAATTGATAAGACAGCTTTATTCTTTGGGTCAGTACGATTACAGCAATACCACATTTATATATTTTTTATGTTTTGGCGCTTTTACACAATAAAAACTATTTTCTGGAAAAAATAATTATTTTTGCATCGTTTTATTCTGAGAGCTATAACTTTTTTATTGTTCCACTCGTGGAGCTGTATCAGGGCTTGTTTTTTGAGAGACAGGATGACGTTTTTAGCGATACCATTTTTGTTTACATACGTCTTTTTTATCGCGTTTTATTCCACTTTTTGTTTGGCTGTATCATGATAAAGCATCATTTTTTGCCTAGTTTTTTTGTTCATTTTTTTACGGTGTTCAATGAAGGGGTTAACTAGTGGGACAGTTTTATAGGTCAGGTCCTTCCGGACGCGGCGATTCCAAAAATGTGTACTTTTTTTTTTCATAAAAATATTTATTTATGGGTACAATATATATATATATACAGTACAGACCAAAAGTTTGGACACACCTTCTCATTTAAAGATTTTTCTGTATTTTCATGACTATGAAAATTGTACATTCACACTGAAGGCATCAAAACTATGAATTAACACATGTGGAATTATATACTTAACAAAAAAGTGTGAAACAACTGAAAATATGTCTTATATTATAGGTTCTTCAAAGTAGCCACCTTTTGTTTTGATGACTGCTTTGCACACATTGGCAATCTCTTGATCAGCTTCAAGAGGTAGTCACCGGAAATGGCTTTCACTTCACAGGTGTGCCCTGTCAGGTTTAATAAGTGGGGTTTCTTGCCTTATAAATGGGGTTGGGACCATCAGTTGTGTTGTGCAGAAGTCAGGTGAATACACAGCTGATAGTCCTACTGAATAGACTGTTAGAATTTGTATTATGGCAAGAAAAAAGCAGCTAAGTAAAGAAAAATGAGTGGCCATCATTACTTTTGGTCTGTACTGTATATACCGCATTTTTTTCCTCCAGAATTTTTTTGGAGGAAAGTGGGAGGTGTGTCTTATAGTCCGATATACATAAATACTGTGGCTGTGGGTGGTGGGGGATGTTTGGGAAGCGGCAGCGGTGAAGCAGCGGGACACAGGAGGCAGCAGCCACCTGCTGCAGCCTACATTGTACTCTATACTAAAGAAAATGAATATTCACTGCTAACCACACCCATGGGCGTGAATATTCATTTTCCTTAATAGCCGGCACACTGTGCCTGCAGCGTGGCTCCCGGTAAGTTTGGCACCCTTCATCCCTGTATGTATGGCCCCCCTCATCAGTCATCCCAATATGTATGGCCCCCCTCATCCTGGTATGCTTGGCACCCCCTGATCTCCGTCGCACTGCACAGAAAAAAATATATATATATTCACCTCCTCTCTCCTCCAGCACTGTGTCCTGCTCTGTGCCGGAATAGTCACTCCCATGGGTGTGTTGAATTTTCATGGACTTTAATAGTGGTCACGCTGACAGCCGAGCGCAGCAGGAGCTGCGCTGCGGCTATAGTGTGCACGCTATTAGGGAGAATAAATGGTAACAGCTCCCCACGCACGCAGTCCCGGCATGGGGAGCAGTAACTATTCCAGCACAGAGCGGAACACAGCGCTGGAGGAGTGAGGAGGTGAGCATAATTGTATTTTTTTTTTCTGTGCAGCTCGACGGGGATCAGGGGGTGCCAAGTATATCACAATGATGGGGGCAATATATACAGGGATGAACGGTGCCATACATACCAGGAAGAGGGATGAGGGAGGCCATACATAGAGGGATGAGGAGGGCCATACATACAAGCATGAGGGGGGCCATACATACAGGGATGATGCATAAGGGGGGCCATACATACAGGGATGAAGGGTGCCATACATACAAGGATGAGGGGGGCCATACATACAAGGATGAAGAGTGCCATACATACCAGGAAGAGAGATGAAGGTGCCATACATACCAGGATGGGTGTGGGGGGGCATACATACCAGGATGAAGGATGCCATACATACCAGGATGGGGGATTGGGGTGCCATATATACCAGGATGGTGGATTGGGGTGCCATGCATATCAGGATGGGAATGAGGGCCACGTATAACGGGAAGGAGGGGGCCAAATGTACCAGGATGGGGACATTAACAGAATTGGGGGACATTACCCCTATAACAGTGTCAGCAGCAGACCCCCTGCCCCTTAACAGGGCATCATGACTACATTTTTTGCTTAAATTTTTTTTCTATTTTCCTCCTCTAAAACCTAGGTGCGTCTTATAGTCCGAAAAATATGGTAAATATATACATATATCTATATATACAGTTATATGAAAAAGTTTGGGCACCCCTATTAATCTTAAGCTTAATGTTTTATAAAAATTGGTGTTTTTGCAACAGCTATTTCAGTTTGATATATGTAATAACTGTTGGACACAGTAATGTTTCAGCCTTGAAATGAGGTTTATTGTACTAACAGAAAATGTGCAATCTGCATTCACACAAAATTTGAAAGGTGCATAAGTATGGGCACCCTTATCATTTTCTTGTTTTAAATACTCCTACCTACTTTTTACTGACTTACTAAAGCACTTTTTTGGGTTTTGTAACCTCATTGAGCTGTGAACTTCATAGCCAGGTGTATGCAATCATGAGAAAAGCTACTTAAAGTGGCCACTTGCAAGTTGTTCTCCTGTTTGAAACTCCTCTGAAGAGTGGCATCATGGGCTCCTCAAAACAACTGTCAAATGATCTGAAAACAAAGATTATTCAACATAGTTGTTCAGGGGAAGGATGCAAAAAGCTGTCTCAGCGATTTAACCTGTCAGTTTCCACTGTGAGGAACATAGTAAGGAAATGGAAGAACACAGGGACAATTCTTGTTAAGGCCAGAAGTGGCAGGCCAAGAAAAACATCAGAAAGGCAGAGAAGAAGAATGGTGAGATCAGTCAAGGACAATCCTCATACCACCTGCAGAGAGGAGCAGCATCAACTTGCTGCAGATAGTGTCACTGTGCATCGGTCAACTATACAACGCACTTTGCACAAGGAGAAGCTGTATGGGAGAGTGATGTGAAAGAAGCCGTTTCTGCAAGCACGCCACAAACAGAGTCGGCTGAGGTATGCAAAAGCATATTTGGAGCAGTAAATTTCTTTTTGGAAGAAGGTCCTGTGGACTGATGAAACCAAGATTGAGTTGTTTGGTCATACAAAAAGGCGTTATGCATGGCGGCAAAAAAACACAGCATTCCAAGAAAAACACTTGCTACCCACAGTAAAATTTGGTGGAGGTTCCATCATGCTTTGGGGCTGTGTGGCCAATGCCGGCACCGGGAGTGTTGTTAAAGTTGAGGGACACATGGATTCCACTCAGTATCAGCAGATTCTTGACAATAATGTTCAAGAATCAGTGACAAAGTTGAAGTTACGCAGGGGATGGATCTTTCAGCAAGACAATGATCCAAAACACCGCTCCAAATCTACTCAGGCATTCATGCAGAGGAACAATTACAATGTTCTGGAATGGCCATCCCAGTCCCCAGACCTGAATATCATTGAACATCTGTGGGATCATTTGAAGAGGGCTGTCCATGCTCGGCGACCATCAAACTTAACTGAACTGGAATTGTTTTGCAAAGAGGAATGGTCAAAAATACCTTCATCCAGGATCCAGGAAATCATTAAAAGCTACAGGAAGTGACTAGAGGCTGTTATTTTTGCAAAAGGAGGATCTACTAAATATTAATGTCACTTTTCTGGTGAGGTGCCCATACTTATGCACCTGTCAAACTTTGTTTGAATGCAGATTGCACATTTTCTGTTAGTACAATAAACCTCATTTCAAGGCAGAAACATTACTGTGTCCAACAGTTATTACATACAGTGGTGGCCAAAAGTATTGGCACCCCTGCAATTCTGTCAGATAATACTCAGTTTCTTCCTGAAAATTATTGCAATCACAAATTCTTTGGTATTATTATCTTCATTTAATTTGTCTTCAATGAAAAAACACAAAAAGAATTGTCCTAAAGCCAAATTGGATATAATTCCACACCAAACCTAAAAAAGGGGGTGGACAAAAGTATTGGCACTGTTTGAAAAATCATGTGATGCTTCTCTAATTCGTGTAATTAACAGCACCTGTAACTTACCTGTGGCACCTAACAGGTGTTGGCAATAACTAAATCACACTTGCAGCCAGTTAACATGGATTAAAGTTGACTCAACCTCTGTCCTGTGTCCTTGTGTGTACCACATTGAGCATGGAGAAAAGAAAGAAGACCAAAGAACTGTCTGAGGACTTGAGAAAACCAAATTGTGAGGAAGCATGAGCAATCTCAAGGCTACAAGTCCATCTCCAAAGACCTGAATGTTCCTGTGTCTTCCGTGCGCAGTGTCATCAAGAAGTTTAAAGCCCATGGCACTGTGGCTAACCTCCCTAGATGTGGACGGAAAAGAAAAATTGACGAGAGATTTCAACGCAAGATTGTGCGGATGGTGGATAAAGAACCTCGACTAACATTCAAACAAGTTCAAGCTGCCCTGCAGTCCGAGGGTACAACAATGTCAACCCGTACTATCCGTCGGCGTCTGAATGAAAAGGGACTGTATGGTAGGATACCCAGGAAGACCCCACTTCTTACCCCGAGACATAAAAAAGCCAGGCTGGAGTATGCCAAAACTTACCTGAGAAAGCCTAAAACGTTTTGGAAGAATGTTCTCTGGTCAGATGAGACAAAAGTAGAGCTTTTTGGGAAAAAGCATCAACATAGAGTGTACAGGAAAAAAAAAGAGGCATTCAAAGAAAAGAACACGCTCCCTACAGTCAAACATGGCGGAGGTTCCCTGATGTTTTGGGGTTGCTTTGCTGCCTCTGGCACTGGACTGCTTGACCGTGTGCATGGCATTATGAAGTCTGAAGACTACCAACAAATATTGCAGCATAATGTAGGGCCCAGTGTGAGAAAGCTGGGTCTCCCTCAGAGGTCATGGGTCTTCCAGCAGGTCAATGACCCAAAACACACTTCCAAAAGCACTATAAAATGGTTTGAGAGAAAGCACTGGAGACTTCTAAGGTGGCCAGAAATGAGTCCAGACCTGAATCCCATAGAACACCTGTGGAGAGATCTCAGAATGGCAGTTTGGAGAAGGCACCCTTCAAATATCAGGGACCTGGAGCAGTTTGCCAAAGAAGAATGGTCTACAATTCCAGCAGAGCATTGTAAGAAACTCATTGATGGTTACCGGAAGCGGTTGTTCGCAGTTATTTTAGCTAAAGGTTGTGCAACCAAGTATTAGGCTGAGGGTGCCAATACTTTGTCTGGCCCATTTTTGGAGTTTTGTGTGAAATGATCAATGATTTGATTTTTGCTTCATTCTCTTTTGTGTTTTTTCCTTGCAAGCAAATTAAATGAAGATAATAAGACCAAAGAATTTGTGATTGCAATCATTTTCAGGAAGAAACTGATTATTATCTGACAGAATTGCAGGGGTGCCAATACTTTTGGCCACCACTGTATATCAAACTGAAATAGCTGTTGCAAAAACACCAATTTTTATAAAACATTAAGCTTAAGATTAATAGGGGTGCCCAAACTTTTTCATATAACTGTATATCTTTTATTATTTTGTGATTTTTAAAAAAAATATTTTTGCTATTTTTTTTTTTTCACTTTTTCACTTTGTCCCACTATGGGACATTCACATTTTGCAGGCTGATCGCTTGTATAGCATAGGGATGCAGCAGTATTCCTAAGCTATGCAAACTGTCAGCCCTGCACTGACAGGAAAACTTGTTAGATCATGCACTGCGCATGATCTATCAACTTTTCTAGCTCTGGTGATGACCCGGATGTCATCATGACGTCACTACTGCAGCGATCGGGCCCTGCAATGACGATGCGGGGTCTTCGATCCAAGAGCAGAGAGGCTTTCTTCCCTCTGCCAGCCCCTCCACATGCACGCTAGATGCTGCGATAGCAGCAATCAAAGCATTTAGTGGGTTAAAGTGCTAGGAGCGGTGTGGGCTCCGCTCCTGGCACTGAATCTCAGGTGTCAGCTGTCAGAATCAGCTGACACCCGATGGCCTCCTGTGCGTGGGCGATCGCCATGACATATATATACTGCATCGGTCGGGAAGTCCTTGACGACTATGTCGTATATATACTACAAATGTCGGGAAGGGGTTAAACTGTTAATTAGAGACTTTTCACATTATACTGCAACCATTTCTGCATACTCCTGTGGTTTCTGCAATCTGCATATATTGCTATATATTGTTTAACCCATAGTCTGTTGTATGTATTATGATTGAACAGTAATCTAGAGACTGTTCCCACTACACTGTAATCATCTTTGCAAAACTTTTATTGTTTTTACCACTTTCAGCTACATCTTGGTTCATAACTTTCAATTATCCATTTACCTGTGCTATAGTGTTTGTTTATACCACTGGCCTTGTGGCATCCAATGTGTACTGCTCTGCCTAGTTGCTGTCTAATATAGCCCAAGGTTCTGGTCCTTGCTGCTGTAACATCACCCTCTGTTTGTGTGTACACCCTGACCCACAGCTTATTGTATCCACCTCACTAGATGAGACCTAACAATGTTAGCGGTTACCTTTAGTTAATTGCATTCCTCTAAATTTCAGTCTTCAAATTTCATACGCTTTTCTTCTTTTCTATAGCCTGTATTTATGACCAACTTTGTAGGATTTGTAGGATTGCTGCTTCCAATAGGTGGTGCTGTAGAGTTCAAGTCCTCTTTTTCTCTGAAGAGGCAATTTGCATATTAAATTTCCCAGAGGAGCATTGCACAGCGAATAAGCCTCCTTACCTTGACATTCCAGAGCTGGTATGTCACTCTCCACAAGGAGAAATGTTACCCCTTTGACCTCAGTCCAGAGCCTCTCATCTAGCCAAATCAGTTTTCATACTTTGCACTGACGAGGACCAACAGCCCGAAACACCGTGTCTGCAAATTGAGATTCTGATTTGGCTTTTATCCTAAGTCATATTGCACGACAAGTTAAAGGGTTGATTGTGACTTGTAGGATTGCTTTTTTTAATAGGTGGCGCTATAGAGTTCAAGTCCTCTTTTTCTCTAAAGAGGCAATTTGCATATGATCAACCTGTGACTGTTGATAATTTCTCCCCCCTCCTCTCACAGAAAATCTGAGTGCAACCCCCCTTCTGTTATCTCTAAGGCTGGGGTCACACAACAGTAGAAAAAAAAATCGGTCCCAATTTCATCCAGAAAAGAGGGATAATTTTTTCTCACTTGCTATCCATGTTGTTACGGATCTGGGTGGTGGAATCTCTGTGCTGCGGTGCAAGGAGGGGCCAGAGGGGCGTGACTAAGTATCAACTCGGTCCGACCAAGGTCGCACGGCAGCTCAGTCGACTCCGTGAACCAGGGAGGAACCGAGCAGAGGGACCAGGTGCCCCTCTGGGACTGACCTTGTATGAGAGCAGGTGACTCCCATGTGTCAGAAGGCAGGAACTGACCGGTACAGCGGATGAGCTTCGGCTGATGGGTGGTCCGGGTAGACAAGCAGGGCTGATTAGGCAGACAGTCAGGCGAGTGTTCCGGGTAGGCAAGCTGGCGGCACAACAGATAGCTGGCTGATGCTTCTTTCAGGTAAGCAGGCTGGCAGGTACGGCAGGTAACAGGCGGGTGCTTCCAGGTAAGCGGTCAGGCAGGCACGGCAGGTAACAGGCAGGTGATTCCAGGTAAGCAGGCGGGCAGAGCCCATAGACAGACTGGCGGACTGGACTTTAGACAGACTGTCGGGCTGAAGAGAAGACAGGCTAGCGGACTGAGCAGAATATCAGACTGGTGAACAGGACTGACTTGCAGAAGACCTGGGGGCTGAAGCAAAGTAAGAATCACAAAGCAACAACCTAGCAAGGGCACTTCCATATTGGAGGAGGTGCTTCTTATAGGGAAAGTCCTCCGGTGATTGGCCGGGGACTTTTTAGGATGGCGCGCGTGGCCCCTTTAAGAGGGAGGGAGCGCGCACGCGCCCTAAGTACAGAGCCAGGGAAGCACCAGCAGCAGCTGCAGGGAGGCTGGGAGACGCTGGATCAGGACCGCGGTGGTAAGGGGGGCGGCGTCTCTGCCTGGCAGGGGGCAGAGACGCCGATGCTACACATGTGCTGTCCATTTTTTTTACAGTAGCAGCTATTAATCATTTACTATGCCATTTACAGTTTCCTATGTTCTAGAATTGCAATATATCAGTAAAAATCAGATGCTATACTGTGGCATCTGATTTTTTTCTCGCACCCATAGACTTGAATGGGTCATTCTCATCCAATTTCAGAGTCTAGTCGCAATATGCTGTGATTTTAATTACAGACAGATTCTGTCAGTGAATAAAACGACCATCCGCACTGCCCCTTTGAATAACATGGGTCAGTGTGCTATCTGATAAAACATCTGATTTATACGCTGGTGTTGTCGAGCACTAATACTGAAAGAAAATAAAAAAAGAGAAGGAAGAGCTGTCAGGAGCAGGACCTCTCATAGATTTGTAACATTTTTGCAGAATACTATGCTAAATAAAGGAATTATAGACAGTTTGCAGCAGATAAATTATCGAAAATTTTAATTGAAGACTGTTTAGAAAGTTGCATATATGAAGCAAACATAGGCGGATTATAATGAGGGCAATCTGGGCTGTCACCCGGGGCCCTAGACTCCGGGGGGGCCCATGGTCCTAAAAGTAATTGCCCTCATTATAACCCGCAGTGCACAGGGGCCGCCACGGCCGCAGCTACTTTCAGTAATTCTGGACCCGCTGTGCATGTGCAGCATGACTTTCAGCAGGACGTACCTAGCATGCAGAGCTTGGGCACGTCTGCTGAAGCCATTCCTACTGTCTGGTCTGGTGGGGAGAAGCTTGTCAGCTCTGCTGGCTCGAGCGCAGCGCAGCCTGAAGACTGAGGGACTGGGACAAGCTGCTGCACCTGTCTGGCTGGCAGATTACCCTCCTAAAGCCTCATGTAAAGCTGCTACCTGCACTGGGTATACCAGTAAAGTATGTATAATGTGGCTGCAGTGTTATGTATTTAATGGCCATTATTGTAATTTTTAAAAAGTGTATATTATGTAGGGGATGGAAGTAGACTGAAATTACATGGAGCAAATGCCCTTGCACACTGTGTGCTCCTGCAGTTTGGAAATTTTGCTTGAATCATGTATTTATATACAGTACATACAGTACATAAAAGCAAAGTTTCCAAGCTGGAGGGGCACAGTGTGCAGAGGCTTTTGACATGGTGCTAGCACAGTTTCCAAAATGTAGGGCACAAGACTAGTGTTGAGCCACCCCCGTAGTGTTCGAGTTCGGTTCGGTTCGTCGAACACCCGTGTGTTCGCTGAACTGTTCGTCGAACTGTTCGTCGAACACCTTCGAACACCGTTAAAACCAATGGCAGGCAAACAAAAACACATAGAAACACATAGAAAACACCTTCAAAGGTGTCCAAAAGCTGACAAACTGCTCAGAAGACATAACTAACACATGGAAAAGTGACAAGTACATATAGTCATGCGAAAATAAAAGAGGTGGAGGAGTAAAAGGAGGGGGAGACACAGATATAGGCATGTCATGCCCTTCTAAAATCCAAAAAGTGAGAAGCCGACACGGCCAGTCCGCTCCTGCCCGTGCCACCTCCGTGTCGCCGGGTTTGTGCCAGAGCCGCGGTGAACCCTGACGGCCAGCCCCCCTCTCCCAATACTGGTGCCTGTCCGCTGGTGGGTCGAGCGAGCCCCCTTGTGGTGGAGGCAGCTCTAAGCTTTTTAATTTAAATTGTCTCTCTAATTTGAATGAATACACTTTAAATCCATTTACAAGGATCTATTGGAGGGCAAGTCTCATGCCAGCAGCCGCGGTAATTCCAGCTCCAGTAGCGTCCACTAAAGCTGCTGCAGTTAAAAAGCTTTTATAAGGATCGAGCTCGGCTGTCCACCGCAAGGCATCCTACTGCCAGTCCCAGCCCCTATGCCTTGGGGTGCCTCCTGATGCTCTTCACTAAGTATCCCATGGTCCCGAAGCATTTCCTTTGAAAAAATTAAGTGTCTAAACTACAGGTGGTGCAGCTTGCTTAACAGCCGGGATAATCCGCTTACTAGCAGACACTGCTACTAGGCACAAAGTATTTCCTGGGCTAGATGCAGTTAAAAATTTGTAATTAGATACTCTCGTTGGATGCTGAGAAAGCATTCCATAGAGTCTCCTGGCACGCCATATATGATTCTCTTAAAAAGCTTGGGGTAGGGGTCTAGGGGACCCTTTTATAGCCAAAATCACGGCCCTGTATCGCAATACGTCACCTAGGCTGAAGATAAATGGAACTGTAGCACCCTGAGAGCTCGGTTGCTAAAGACGTATTGCACCTCACCCAGAGGTGTGATATCTCACTCTCAGGTAAGGATGGAGTGTGGATCAGGACCCGACACCTGCATGCATTACACCACATTGCCGTGGGGCAGGGCGACCAATATGCCCCTGAGATGGGCACGACAGTCCCTGTCCCTGGCTGGAGTGGGGGGAGGGAACACTGAGGAAGGGGAACCCTGTAGTGCAGGAGCAGGGAGGAAGCAGTTCCTGGGTGCATTGAGAAGGGAGTATAAAAGGTGGGCACCATCTTAGTTCAGTGCAGAGAAGTCTGAGCAGAAGTGGCAGGGAGCAGGGGCTCTGCATGAGCTCTGCTCCGGAGGCGGGCCTAGTAACAGAGGCCCAGGCCTGGAAGAGGGAGAAGGAAGGAAGAGGAGCGGAGAAGGCTCCAGGAACGAGGAATGAAGGGATCCCAGGGGTGCGGACGGGCGAGTCGCCACCGCACGCCCGAATCCACCTGCGTGGAGGGGTCAGGCCAAAGGGGGAGACCGGTCCCCGAACTAGTGGAGGCAGGAAACGACCCTCAGCTAGAAACCGGAGGCTCTGACATTTTATGTGGCGCAGCCCCTCGCTACACCCGCTAGGAAGGCACCACATAGGGTCAGGGAAACTGGCGCCAAGTTTACCAAGAGGAGGCCCGAGGCAGCCGGACAGAAGTGTTGGTAAGAAAGGCCAGACAAAGGACACACAAAGGGGGTCCTGTGAAGTGCTCCAAAGTTATCTGGGAGTTGTCTGAGCCCCTCACCTGGTGAGCACAGTACGACGTGGGCAGCCGTTACCTGCAGACGTGGTCTGGATAATAAGAACTGTGAGTAAAGGCCCTGAACTGCATCACTGACTCCGTGTCGTTACTGCTGCTGCCCTGCACCATCACCCCCATCCTCCGCATACACTGCCCTGAGGCTATACTCCTCCCGTGGGGAGTTATGCTACGCTCTGCTGCACCCACAACACCAGCCTCAGTGGTCTGCCCTGTAGCGGCGGTTCACTCTGACCGCAATCCACGGGTGGCGTAGTCGGACATTTAAACATCAAAACCACATAAATAGTTCCGCCACTGGTTTGACCGCCCTGAGCCACGGAACTGGGTCGCCGCCACGAAGACTACAACCACCAGCATCCACCAAAAAGGGTCCGGCTCCGGGTGTCCCAAGGCCCAGGGGGTGCGTCAGAACATTTTCATCACCTTTCACAATCACCAATGGGACAAGGCAGTGATGTCCTCTGTCCCCTCTCTTATACATCCTAGTGACGGAGCACCTGCTCTCATCAATTCGCCATAACCCCAATATTAGGTGGATTGAGGTGGGAGGCACCGAGTACAAGTGCTCTCTATTTGCTGATGATGTCCTAGTATATATCACTCAATCACATATATCCATCCATGCTGTTATGGCTGAAATAGATCACTTTGTTACATGGTAAAATTTTAAAATCAATGCAGCGAAGTCTGAGGCCCTCGATGTCTCCCTCCCCAAATCCATATAGGATTCCATCCAGTCCAACTTTCCCTTTGCCTGGCCCTCACAGGGTATCAAATAATTAGGATTTCCTATTCATAGAGCCCTCACCCATCTATGTAATCTTAATTTTGGGCCCTTTATTGAACAACTCCATACAGACCACGGTTGGCAAGTTAGAACTGTAAGATTCACTACGTGAACCACTGGTGTTTTGTGGAAAAGCACATGTACACTGCGTTCCAAATTATTATACAAAAAGTGTTTAGGAGTGATAAGGGAAGAATTTGTTTGTTTGTCAGTTAAACTCATTGATGGTGATGTGTGTCAGGGCTCTTTATATCACTGTAAGCAATTGCAGACACCTGTGCTAATTAGTTTGGCAGGTGTGTCCAATGAAAGGCAAGACTACTTAAGAAGGCTCTCTCACATTATTAAGCAGCCTACATTTTCTGCCAAAATGGGAAAGAAAAAGGATGTGTCGGCTGCTGAGAAGCAACAAATTGTGGAGTGTTTAGGTCAAGGCATGACTACAATCAACATTGTGCGATGATCAGGATGAAGTGTCTTGGCAATCAAGAAGTATGTAGCTGATTCACAGTACACACGTGTGCGTGCTGATAAGGGCAAATTGAGGACTCTTTCCTACAGGCAATTACGTCAGGTTGAAAGAGCAGTGGCAAAAAAGCCTTGTCATAGCAGCAGACAAGTTTTTGAAGCTGCTTGTGCCTCCAACGTCCCCCGAACAACAAGATGCAGGGTCCTTCAGAGGTTTGCAGCTGTGCATGCGCCATCCTGTCGACCTCCTCTATCCACTTCACACAAGCAGAAACGGCTCCAGTGGGCCAAACATTACATGAAGACTGATTTCAAAACTGTTTTGTTCACGGATGAGTGCCGTGCAGCGCTCGATGGTCCAGATGGATGGAGTGGAGGATGGCTGGTTGATGGACACCCCACGCAAACACGGCTACAGCGCCAACAAGGAGGAGGTGGAGTAATGTTTTGGGCTGGAATCATGGGGAGAGAGATTGTCGGCCCCTTTAGGATCCCTGAAGGCGCTAAAGATGAACTCCATAATGTATGTGGATTTTCTCAAACAGCACTTCCTGCCATGGTTCAAGAAGAAGAACCGTGTATTTCACAGCAAGATCATTTTTCTGCATGATAATGCACCATCTCATGCTGCACATAAAACATCTGCATCTCTGGCTGATATGGGCATAAAAGGGGACAAACTTATGGTGTGACCCCCATGCTCCCCTGACCTCTACCCCATTCAGAACCTTTGGAGCATCATTAAAAGGAGTGTCTATGATGGCGGGAGGCAGTTCACATCTAAGCAACAGCTCTGGGAGGGTATTCTGTCCTCATGCAAAACAATTGAAGCAGAAACCATCCAAAACCTGACAAATTCAATGGACGAGAGAGTTCAGAAGCTCCTTTCGAACAAGGGGTCCTATGTGAAAATGTAACATCACCTAGAATAAAGTTTTGAGTTGAAAACTGTTTGATTTCAGTTTCTAACAACCTGCTAATGCTTATAATTTCAAAAATGACCATTTTTTTGGTCTTTATTAAAATGAAAAGGTTGATCGAAAAGTTTGGGGGATCTAAGAGTGTGGCAACCCAGTAGTCATGATTACTTCGAATTCTGACAATATGAGGGTCATGCTGCAGGTAGTGCAGCAAGAAGGCACTTATGTGCCTTGCGCATCTCGGAGCCCCAAAATTATTTTCCGGGCTAGATGCAGCTAAAAATTATTTTTAATTTTAAATCTGGTGAAGCTTTAGTATAGATGGCCTAATAGGATCAGTGCTGCACACTGCTACAAAGCCCAAATTATTTTCCAGTCAAGATACAGATAAACATGATTAGTAATTTGAAAGCTTAAAACGGTTGGTAGGGTGATTTTAACCAATCATCAAGCTTTTACTCTCCCCAGGATGACACAGGGGTAGAAAAGTCGTTTCGGATCCATGATTTGTTCATCTTTATGAACGTGAGTCTGTCTACATTATCAGTGGAGAGCCGCGTGCGCTTATCTGTCAGCACACCACCAGCAGCGCTGAACACACGTTCAGACAGAACGCTGGCTGCGGGGCATGACAAGATCTCCAAGGCGTAAGTGGCTAGCTCCGGCCATTTATCCAGATTGGAAGCCCAAAAAGAGCAAGGGTCCAGTGACACAGTCGTGGCTTCAATGTTTACTTGGAGATACTCCTGTACCATCGTCTCTAGGCGTTGACTATGTGTCAGACTTCTTGTCTCCTGTGGCCTTGCAAAGGATGGGCTAAAAAAGTGGTGAAATGATTCCGCAAAATTGATGTTACCAGCAGATACTGTGGTTCTGTCACGGTTTGAGTGCTGAACACTTGACGGTCCCACGGTTGGCAAGTTGGAACTGTGAGATTCACTACGTGCACCACTGGTATTTTGTGGAAAAGCACATGTAAGATTCTGCAACAGTCTCTGCTGATACTCCTGCATGCGTGCATCCCTTTCTATGGCAGGAATAATTTCTGCAAATTTACTTTTGTACCGGGGATCTAACAGTGTGGCAACCCAGTAGTCAGGATTATTTCTAATTCTCACAATTCGAGGGTCATGTTGCAGGTAGTGCAGCAAGAAGGCACTCATGTGTGTTGCGCATCCAGGAGCACCAAGTCCCTGTTGTGTTGGTGGCGAGGTAACAATCATGCTTCCTTCCTCTGTCCTCTCCCCCCAACCTCGCACAACAGAAATGTGATCAAGGTCTCCCTCATCTGATGAGTCTTCCATCAGTTCGTCCTCCACTTCTTCCTGGGCTCCTGCACCTTCCTCACTAGTTTGGCTGCTACCATGCGCCCTGGTAAAACCATCTCCCCCACCCTCACATGCCTGCCGCCTTGGTGCTGCCGACCGTCTGGACCTTGCAGATGTTAGCCCTTCCGCATACAACTCCTCCTCCTCTACTTCCTCCACCTCCTCTTGTGCCACCACCTGACTCCGAATTCTGTTTAACATGTGCTCCAGCATGTAAATCACTGGAATAGTCATGCTGATAATGGCATCGTCAGCACTAAACATCTTCGTCGCCATTTCAAAACTGTGCAGAAGGGTGCATAGGTCCCTGATCTGAGACCACTCCTCCAGCGTGATTTGCCCCACCTCTGAATCTCGTTGGCCCAGGCTATACGTCAGAACGTATTGCACCAGGGCTTGTCGGTGCTGCCACAGTCGCTGCAACATGTGCAGAGTTGAATTCCACCGGGTAGGCACATCGCATTTTAGCCGGTGAAGTGGCAGGCCCAACGACTTCTGTAGAGATGTAAGTCGCTGAGCTGCGGGATGCGAACGGCGGAAGTGAGCACACAGCGACCGTGCCCTCTGCAGAAGGCCATCTAGTCTGGGATAGTGGGCTAAAAATTGCTGGACAACCAGGTTCAACACGTGAGCCATACAAGGCACGTGTGTGACATTGCCCCGGCGAAGGGCCGCACCCAGGTTTGCAGCATTGTCGCACACGGCCTTCCCTGGTTTCAGGTCCAGTGGAGACAACCATTCATGAAATTGGTTCTCCAGAGCTGACCACAACTCCTCAGCTGTGTGACTCACATTTCCCAGACATTTCAATGTAAAAACCGCCTGATGACGTTGAGCCCTACTGCCAGCATAGTAAGGAGGTGTGCAGGATCCCTTCTGCGCAGTTAGAAAGCTTGTGGCATGACCAGACAGGCTTTGGGTGCATGTGGAAGACCGAGAGGAGGTTGAGGAGGCAGAAGCAGTGGTGGAAAAATGACATAAAGAGGATTGACGCACAACTCGTGGGGACGGCAAGACTTGGACAGCAGCCCCTTGTCCTGCTGTCACCATAGTTACCCAGTGCCCAGTCAGCGACATGTAACACCCCTGTCCATGCCTACTCGTCCAAGTGTCTGTGGTGAAATGCACCCTGTCACACACAGAGTTTCTCAAAGAAGCGGTGATGTTGTGTGCGACATGCTGGTGGAGCGCAGGCACACCTTTCTTTGAGAAGTAGTGCCGACTGGGCATCTGGTACTGGGGCACTGCGACGGACATAAGGTCTCGAAAATCCTCTGTGTCCACCAGGCGGAAAGGCAGCATTTCTGTAGCCAAGAGCTTGCAGATGGTGAAATTCAACCTCTTAGCTTTCTCATGGCTAGGAGGAATTGGTCTTTTACTTGTCCACATCTGAGGGACCGAGGGCTGGCTATTGTGCTTAGACGGGGTTGATAAGGGTGTCCCCGGCAAACTGCCGGTCTGTGAGGAAGATGCAGGCGGACATGTTAGGTTGCCTTGATCCAAAGGTGGTGCTATCGATGTCGGACAGCGCTCAAGACCAGCTGGTGTTACCACCTCCAAAGAAAATGATGACCTGCCAATCACGCTGGCTGTTGCGGGTAAAGAGGTGGCAGGTCTGCGCCCCAAAACAGGTCTGACTGCTGTCCCCCCAGTCACAGAGGATGAAGAGGCCGCGGATGCACAAGATATGGCAGACGGTGGTTGGCCCGGCCGGCTAGACCGCATTGTAGCACACTGAGCTTCCCACTGCAACTTATGCTTCATGTCCATGTGCCGGTTCATGCATGAAGTACTCAAACTATGTATTTTTTGGCCTCTACTTAGCTTTTGCTGACAAATGTTACAGATAACACGAGTTGGGTCATCTTTATCGATCTGAAAAAATGCCCAGGCTATGCAAGGCTTAGCACCCATGCGACCTGAAGAGCCACCACGACTTGTGGTGAGAGGCAGAGTTGTGTTTGAGGATGCAGTTGTTGACGTGCTTCCAGTACTACGTCTCTGTCCAGGAAGGCGCAACCTGACCTCGTCGTCACTAGCATCTTCCTCCACCTCCTCTGCTGACCTCATCTCTTGGCTGACTGTGGGTTGACAGTAAGTGGGATCTCCGACCTCATCATCATCACCCTGTGCGCTATCACACCCGTCGTCCTCAGAGCCAACCTGTTCCTGCCCTGACAAAAAACTAAAGTTGTCGCTCCAATCAGGTATTTGAGTCTTATCATCGTCTTCCTCATTGTCTCCACCAACAGGAGTTACAGTTTGGGAATGAGGGTCTACATTATGGTCAGAACCTTCTGCGTCTGGTCCTGGATCCGACTCATAAAGATTCTGGGCATCAGTGGAGATCATTTCCTCGTCTGGATTCACAGAAGCGCTGGAGTCGACCTCTGATTCCCAGGCTATAGTATGAGTAAACAGCTCTGCAGACTCAACCATCTGTTCTACCTCATACTCAGACGGGCAGCTGGAGATTTGGGAGCTGTGAGGAAGCAAGTGCGATTTGGGTGACACCTTTGAGGACTGGAGTATTTGTGATGTTGAAGTTGATGTGGAGGAGAGCCCACTTAAAGGAGCACTTGATATCCGTTGAAGCACCTGCTGTTTTTGTGCCTCATCTGGAATTTGTAGCGATTGGCGTGGCCGTAAGAAAGGGATCTTATCACATTGTCCGCTAAAAGAAGTAGACATTTTAGTTTGGCTGGAAGATGGTCTTTCTTCTGCACCTACCCCACGGACACAACCTTTTTTCCCCTTCCCAACACGCCTATTCCCCTTTCCACCAGCAGCAGGCCTTTTTCCACTCATTTTGGTGGTTAACTAATTCACAACTCTAGAGTTGTTTGCACAAAAAAACAATGGATGGTAACCGAGCAGAGCTGAGTGGCCAAACTGTGGTATTAGGCCAAAACTATTGGCTGGGTTAGATGCAGAAAAAAATTATTTTTAATTTGCAACCTGATGGAGGTCAGTATAGATGGACTAATAGACCAAGTCCCACACACCGCTAGAAGCCCAAATATTTTTTCAGAGCTAGATGCAGAAAAAAATTATTTTTAATTTGCAACCTGATGGAGGTCAGTATAGATGGACTAATAGACCAAGTCCCACACACTGCTAGAAGCCCAAATATTTTTTCAGAGCTAGATGCAGAAAAAAATTATTTTTAATTTGCAATCTGATGGAGGTCAGTATAGATGGACTAATAGACCAAGTCCCACACACCGCTAGAAGCCCAAATATTTTTTCAGAGCTAGATGCAGAAAAAAATTATTTTTAATTTGCAACCTGATGTAGGTCAGTATAGATGGACTAATAGACCAAGTCCCACACACTGCTAGAAGCCCAAATATTTTTTCAGAGCTAGATGCAGAAAAAAAATATTTTTAATTTGCAACCTGATGGAGGTCAGTATAGATGGACTAATAGACCAAGTCCCACACACCGCTAGAAGCCCAAATATTTTTTCAGAGCTAGATGAAGAAAAAAATTATTTTTAATTTGCAACCTGATGGAGGTCAGTATAGATTGACTAATAGACCAAGTCCCACACACCGCTAGAAGCCCAAATATTTTTTCAGAGCTAGATGCAGAAAAATATTATATTCAGTTTGCAACCTGATGTAGGTCAGTATAGATGGACTAATAGAATGATGCTATGCCCAAAAGATTTTACTTCACTAGGTGCAGTAAAAAAATTGGTATTCTATACACAGGTGTTATATCTTGCAACACAGATAGGCTACTCCACTGACTAACACACTCTGCAATAGGCCAAAAAGGATTAGCTTTGCTAGATTCAGCCAAATGCTGTGAAAAAAACTTGCACAGCACTGGCACAGACCTGCCTGGCAAAAACTGATAGGAACTCATGTAACCTAGTCCTGAAAAGGACTCCAATTACAATTAGTCTTTACTCCCACAACCTATCTATTTAAGAGCACAGACCTCCCTGATAAAAGTCGTAGGAAATGCTGTAACCTAGTCCTTAAAAGGACTGCAATCACAACTATTCCCTACTCCCAAGCTATCTGTAGATTTCAGAGAAAATTGGCTTGAAATTAACAAGGTATAGCACACACAGCAACAGCGGTGCCGTCTAACACGCAGCTGCAGCAGTGAGAAAATGGTGGCGACGGGGAAAATGGCTTGGTCTTATAGGGCAAGGACATGTGACATACACTGCCAATCACACATGCCCTTGCTTGTGTGAAAAAAAGCACTTCGCTCCGTGTGTGCGCTGCTGATAGGCTGACAGATTGCACCTCCCCACTGCAAATGCGGGAAAGAGAAAAAAAAATGGAGATCTTCATTGTTCCTGCAGAGATCCATCCCCTGCCCCTCCCCCCGCCCCGCTGTACACTCAAACTGTGTATTAACATTAATTTTCATCATTACTGAGAAAAAATCCAGTTATGATTTTGGTGCACGAACAGTTATCGAACATAACCTCGAACAGCCGAATTTTTCTCAAATTGTTCGTGTTCGCCGACCGGCTCGAACACCGCCCAAAACAGCTCGAATTTGAGATTGGCGAACAGTTCGAGTAGAACAACGCTCATCTCTACACAAGACGCCTTGCCGTTAGACACAGAGTGGCGTTAGACACAGAGTGCTGCTGCAAATTCTTCTTCTATGCATTCATACTACTGTCACTATTTTATGGTCTGCAGTCACATAGCTTTTCTGTAGATCAATGTTAGAAAACCAGTCAAGCCCTTTAAGGCTCTGTGCCCACGATCCAGATGTAGCAGCGCTTTGAACACGGCATAATTTTCCTGAGTCCAAAACGCTTCATTGTATTGAATGAGGGTAAATCCACATGTGTTCACAGGACCTTGCAGATTTACCGCATTCAGTACTTTCTAGTGGTCAAATTTCTGTTGCGGAGACTAGCAACTGTGCAAGAGAATGTGACATGCTGCAGTCCCGAAAGACATGTCCGTGGGTAATCCGCAGCCTCAGATGCATGCATCGTGGACATGGGATTTTTTAGAAATCCCATCCATTATGCTGTAACATCTGGATGCTGCGGGTTTGGAGCTGCATAAACACACAGCGTCAAAACCACAGAAAATCCTGATCATGGGAATGTACCCTAAAGGGAATCTGTCTAGTAAAATAATGCTATTAACCTGCAGATATGGTGTTAATCTGCAGGCTAATAGCATTCTGAAGTCGTGCAGCCATTGCACTAAGGCTATACTTTGAGCGCATTTTCGCTGCATCCGATCATGCAGGTAAATCCGCATCCTATACATTGTATTGGGGACATTTCTGTTGAGGAGACTAGTGTCTCTGCAGCAGAAATTGACATGCTGCGGCTCGTAAACCGGCGCAACGGGTACGTTTACGAGCGGCAAATAGAAGCACAGTGGGCGTGGGATTTCTATAAATCCATCCACTGTGCTTGTAATGTACAATGCAGTGGTTTGGACGCAGCACAGGTGAGCGCCCCTGCCATGACTGACTGCCGGCTCTAATGCTGAGCGGGCTGTCAGTGCCGGGGCGTGGTTACAGCCAGGATCTGTCTCTCGCAGCCGTGGATGGAGCTGAGCTCCACCAGCTGCTAACTCCTTAAAGAGGTTTTTCTCTACTCAGACAACCCCGTCTCAATGCCTATGTTTCCCCCTTGGAAAATAACAACACTTATACTCACCGTTGCCACCATATCAACGGTGCTGTTGGTATGGCACCAGCAGTTAGTATGTGTTATTTTACAAGGGGGGAAGCATACAGATTGCGATGGGTTTGTCCGAGTAGTGGACAACCCCTATAAAGGGAACCTGTCATGTCGGATAACGCTAGTAACCTGCAGATGTAGGGTTAATCTCCAGGTCTATAGTGTTAGAAAGGTGCCCGACTGCTGAACTGAAAGTGTGGCTTATGGGAACAAAATGGACTTTATTCATCCCAGGAACTGCTGACTGTCAGTCAGACAGGTGTCTACAGTTGTCGTTCACAGGACTGTGAGTGGCTGCTGTAAGCATGTCCTGGTACTTTGACTGACAGCTCCCAGTGCAGTGCTTCATTGCAGAGCCAGCTGTCAGTCAAAGTACCAGGACGTGCTTATAGCAACCACTCACAGTTCCCTTTTAAAGGGGTTGTCTATTACTCAGACAACCCCATCTCAATCCGTATGTTTCCCCCTTGTAAAATAACAACATGGGTTCTCTTTACATGCCACTGTCAATCTCTGTGACTAGGCTTCACAGACAATAGTGATGTTTCCTATATGCAGCAATGCAAAAGTACCGCTGTATATAGTACAAGTGATCAAACAATCACAGGTTCAAGTCCCTAAAGGGGACTAACAAAGTAAAAAAAATATTTAAAAAAATATATATTTAAAAAAAAATTAGAATTACTACTAGTGTTGAGCGAGCACTAAAATGCTTGGGTGCTCGAAGCTCGGGTCGAGCTCACCGTGATACTCGGGTGCTCGACCCAAGCAACGAGCCCAGTGTTAGTCTATGGGAGACCCGAGCATTTTTGCGGCGGCACCCCCGGAGCGACTCTGTCCAAGATGGCGGCGCCCGGTTTTAAATACTCGAGGTGACGCTGTGCGGCCGGCCAATCACTGTAATGCCCACAACCAACATGGCTGTGGAATTACAGTGACTAGCTGGCAATCCCTGAATGTTCATTGGCTCTGTAAAGAGCGCCAAACATGCAGGGCGGAGACCCGAGCTCCCGCCCGAGTAACCCGAAAATGCTCGGTGCTCGCCGAACATCCCGAGTAGTGAGTTGCTTGGGCGAGTACCGAGCAGTGTCGAGCATGCTCGCTCAACACTAATTACTACCCATTTTCTCCCATTAAAAATAAAGATATTAAAGTGGTAGTTTGGTCTTAAGATACAAGTCTGCACTCACTCTATGTGACTGCAGACTTGTGAATCCTCACATGGCACGGACTGCATGCTGTGAGCATTTGCAGGTGCTGGCAATGGCAGTCATGTCACCACAAGTATACAATATGCATACTCTCAGGCACAATCCGACTAGACTGTTTCCGGCCTTGCTCAATACTCTTGCATTGAGCAAGGCCACACACATCTAGTGAGAATGTGGCTGGAAGGAGTATGCAAATTGCATACTTGCAGTCACGCACCCGCCACTACCAGCTGCACAGAATCATCACAGTGCACAGTGCGTACCATATGAGGATTTACAAGTCTGCAGTCACAGCATTTGTGCCCCAAGCTTGGCATATACACCTGAGAACCTCTTAAAAACACTGTACATATGGGTCCTTTAGTCAGAGGCCAAAAGAGTGTCCTTTTGGCCTCCGTCTGACAATATACAGGAGTGTCTTCCCATTAATATAACTTTGGCTGCATAACCATTTAACCTAAATACTTTCTTACTACCAGGCTACCTGAGGGCAGAACACCTGGACCGCCAACCGCTGAACAGTACGCCCATCGCACAGGGCTCCAGGAGCAGCTGCGCGCTGTAGAACACCAAAACTGTACAGACCACCTACCCCATTCACAGTAAGGACCGCCAGCTTAGTACCCTATTAATGTATACAGTCACCTTCATTATCTCTTATTGTTTTGTACTGTTTTCTTCCTAACACCTATGTGTAACACTTCTTTCCCCTTTGGAATATCCGGGTTATGTTATAGTTTCACTCAGCAGCTATTTTTCAGAAATAATCAGTTTCAGGTATATGATTATGACATTGACACGTTACTGTACTTGGACCGTCTCTTGACCCGTCACATGATGGGGGGGGGGGGCACACAGTCTGGACTGCAAGGGGTCTTGGCTGCCCTTAATCCATCCCTGAAAGCAAATGAACCATAGATGAAGCAAATGGACACACAAAAATGTGTTAAGGTGGACAAAGTCTCTAATGTCATTACATCTGGAATTACTGTATCTGATGTTATTATATGGACCCTTTTCTCTTATTGTATATGCAGAGTAGTGTAGCTACATATATATTCATGTTACTTTATCTACTAGTGGGGTATGTTAGCTGGTAATAATGCTTAATGGACACAAAACAAAGATTATGAATAGTGATGAGCGAACATGCTCGCTACTGCTCGGTGCTTGCCCGAGCATCTCACTGCTCGAGATGCTCGACGCTCGCCGAGTATTTCCGGGTTGCTCAGGCGGGAACTCAGGTCCCCTCCCTGCATGTTTGGCGCTCTTTAGAGAGCCAGAAAACATGCAGGGATTGCCTGCCATGCACTGTAATGCCGTAGCCATGTTGGTTGTGGGCATTACAGTGTCTGGCTAGCCGCACAACCTGGCGCCGCCATGCTCGTCACAGTCACTCCGGACCAGACAGTAGGGAGAGCTGCTGCTGTGTCAGGGAGAGATTTGATCGTGTATTAGGCAGTGTAGGGAGAAAAACTGTACATTACACATATCCATCTTAACAAACAGTCCTTCTGAGGACTAATCCTTCTGCAGAGATGTCAGGCAGGCAGGGTGTATAGGCAGGCAGGGTATATAGGAGACTGCAGTGCATATAGCACAAGATATAGCACAAGAGGCTCCATTCCAATTCTGCCTTCTGCTGCTGTTAGATATTTCGATACAAAGGCCCAGGTCTCACGGGCCAGGAATACTTTTCTTTGGATCTTCATCCTCATTATTTGCTTAAAAAGCAATCCAGAGAACACCATTTTTTCTGCGACATTTGCTTGTTGGCACTGCAGAATACAGCCAGGTCCTTTCCATATTAGAG
Organism: Phyllobates terribilis; assembly: GCF_046119375.1. Classification (NCBI taxonomy): domain Eukaryota; kingdom Metazoa; phylum Chordata; class Amphibia; order Anura; family Dendrobatidae; genus Phyllobates; species Phyllobates terribilis. The sequence goes on along the minus strand of NW_027362763.1, from coordinate 257,658,618 downwards.
CGCTAGAAATCCAGCTATTTAAAACTGTGCTTTCTCCGTCAAACGGATTACATATACAGTCATGGCCAAAAGTTTCGAGAATGACACCAAAATTATATTTTCACATGATCTGCTGGCCTCTGATTTTTATTAGTGTTTGTCTGATGTTTATATCACATACAGAAATATACTTGCAATCATATTATGAGTACCAATAGGTTATATTGACAGTTAGAATGAGTTAATGCAGCAAGTCAATATTTGCAGTGTTGCCCCTTCTTCTTCAAGACCTCTGTAATTCTCCCTGACTAGAGATGAGCGTTGTTCTACTCGAACTGTTCGCCAATCTCAAATTCGAGCTGTTTTGGGCGGTGTTCGAGCCGGTCGGCGAACACGAACAATTTGAGAAAAATTCGGCTGTTCGAGGTTATGTTCGATAACTGTTCGTGCACCAAAATCATAACTGGATTTTTTCTCAGTAATGATGAAAATTAATGTTAATACGCAGTTTGAGTGTACAGCGGGGCAGGGGGAGGGGCAGGGGATGGATCTCTGCAGGAACAATGAAGATCTCCATTTTTTTTTCTCTTTCCCGCATTTGCAGTGGGGAGGTGCAATCTGTCAGCCTATCAGCAGCGCACACACGGAGCGAAGTGCTTTTTTTCACACAAGCAAGGGCATGTGTCATTGGCAGTGTATGTCACATGTCCTTGCCCTATAAGACCAAGCCATTTTCCCCGTCGCCACCATTTTCTCACTGCTGCAGCTGCGTGTTAGACGGCACCGCTGTTGCTGTGTGTGCTATACCTTGTTAATTTCAAGCCAATTTTCTCTGAAATCTACAGCTTGGGAGTAGGGAATAGTTGTGATTGCAGTCCTTTTAAGGACTAGGTTACAGCATTTCCTACGACTTTTATCAGGGAGGTCTGTGCTCTTAAATAGATAGGTTGTGGGAGTAAAGACTAATTGTAATTGGAGTCCTTTTCAGGACTAGGTTACATGAGTTCCTATCAGTTTTTGCCAGGCAGGTCTGTGCCAGTGCTGTGCAAGTTTTTTTCACAGCATTTGGCTGAATCTAGCAAAGCTAATCCTTTTTGGCCTATTGCAGAGTGTGTTAATCAGTGGAGTAGCCTATCTGTGTTGCAAGATATAACACCTGTGTATAGAATACCAATTTTTTTACTGCACCTAGTGAAGTAAAATCTTTTGGGCATAGCATCATTCTATTAGTCCATCTATACTGACCTCCATCAGGTTGCAAATTAAAAATAATTTTTTTCTGCATCTAGCTCTGAAAAAATATTTGGGCTTCTAGCAGTGTGTGGGACTTGGTCTATTAGTCCATCTATACTGACCTACATCAGGTTTCAAATTAAAAATAATTTTTTTCTGCATCTAGCTCTGAAAAAATATTTGGGCTTCTAGCGGTGTGTGGGACTTGGTCTATTAGTCCATCTATACTGACCTCCATCAGGTTGCAAATTAAAAATAATTTTTTTCTGCATCTAGCTCTGAAAAAATATTTGGGCTTCTAGCAGTGTGTGGGACTTGGTCTATTAGTCCATCTATACTGACCTCCATCAGGTTGCAAATTAAAAATAATTTTTTTCTGCATCTAGCTCTGAAAAAATATTTGGGCTTCTAGCGGTGTGTGGGACTTGGTCTATTAGTCCATCTATACTGACCTCCATCAGGTTGCAAATTAAAAATAATTTTTTTCTGCATCTAACCCAGCCAATAGTTTTGGCCTAATACCACAGTTTGGCCACTCAGCTCTGCTCGGTTACCATCCATTGTTTTTTTGTGCAAACAACTCCAGAGTTGTGAATTAGTTAACCACCAAAATGAGTGGAAAAAGGCCTGCTGCTGGTGGAAAGGGGAATAGGCGTGTTGGGAAGGGGAAAAAAGGTTGTGTCCGTGGGGTAGGTGCAGAAGAAAGACCATCTTCCAGCCAAACTAAAATGTCTACTTCTTTTAGCGGACAATGTGATAAGATCCCTTTCTTACGGCCACGCCAATCGCTACAAATTCCAGATGAGGCACAAAAACAGCAGGTGCTTCAACGGATATCAAGTGCTCCTTTAAGTGGGCTCTCCTCCACATCAACTTCAACATCACAAATACTCCAGTCCTCAAAGGTGTCACCCAAATCGCACTTGCTTCCTCACAGCTCCCAAATCTCCAGCTGCCCGTCTGAGTATGAGGTAGAACAGATGGTTGAGTCTGCAGAGCTGTTTACTCATACTATAGCCTGGGAATCAGAGGTCGACTCCAGCGCTTCTGTGAATCCAGACGAGGAAATGATCTCCACTGATGCCCAGAATCTTTATGAGTCGGATCCAGGACCAGACGCAGAAGGTTCTGACCATAATGTAGACCCTCATTCCCAAACTGTAACTCCTGTTGGTGGAGACAATGAGGAAGACGATGATAAGACTCAAATACCTGATTGGAGCGACAACTTTAGTTTTTTGTCAGGGCAGGAACAGGTTGGCTCTGAGGACGACGGGTGTGATAACGCACAGGGTGATGATGATGAGGTCGGAGATCCCACTTACTGTCAACCCACAGTCAGCCAAGAGATGAGGTCAGCAGAGGAGGTGGAGGAAGATGCTAGTGACGACGAGGTCAGGTTGCGCCTTCCTGGACAGAGACGTAGTACTGGAAGCACGTCAACAACTGCATCCTCAAACACAACTCTGCCTCTCATCACAAGTCGTGGTGGCTCTTCAGGTCGCATGGGTGCTAAGCCTTGCATAGCCTGGGCATTTTTTCAGATCGATAAAGATGACCCAACTCGTGTTATCTGTAACATTTGTCAGCAAAAGCTAAGTAGAGGCCAAAAAATACATAGTTTGAGTACTTCATGCATGAACCGGCACATGGACATGAAGCATAAGTTGCAGTGGGAAGCTCAGTGTGCTACAATGCGGTCTAGCCGGCCGGGCCAACCACCGTCTGCCATATCTTGTGCATCCGCGGCCTCTTCATCCTCTGTGACTGGGGGGACAGCAGTCACACCTGTTTTGGGGCGCAGACCTGCCACCTCTTTACCCGCAACAGCCAGCGTGATTGGCAGGTCATCATTTTCTTTGGAGGTGGTAACACCAGCTGGTCTTGAGCGCTGTCCTACATCGATAGCACCACCTTTGGATCAAGGCAACCTAACATGTCCGCCTGCATCTTCCTCACAGACCGGCAGTTTGCCGGGGACACCCTTATCAACCCCGTCTAAGCACAATAGCCAGCCCTCGGTCCCTCAGATGTGGACAAGTAAAAGACCATTTCCTCCTAGCCATGAGAAAGCTAAGAGGTTGAATTTCACCATCTGCAAGCTCTTGGCTACAGAAATGCTGCCTTTCCGCCTCGTGGACACAGAGGATTTTCGAGACCTTATGTCCGTCGCAGTGCCCCAGTACCAGATGCCCAGTCGGCACTACTTCTCAAAGAAAGGTGTGCCTGCGCTCCACCAGCATGTCGCACACAACATCACCGCTTCTTTGAGAAACTCTGTGTGTGACAGGGTGCATTTCACCACAGACACTTGGACGAGTAGGCATGGACAGGGGCGTTACATGTCGCTGACTGGGCACTGGGTAACTATGGTGACAGCAGGACAAGGGGCTGCTGTCCAAGTCTTGCCGTCCCCACGAGTTGTGCGTCAATCCTCTTTATGTCATTTTTCCACCACTGCTTCTGCCTCCTCAACCTCCTCTCGGTCTTCCACCTGCACCCAAAGCCTGTCTGGTCATGCCACAAGCTTTCTAACTGCGCAGAAGGGATCCTGCACACCTCCTTACTATGCTGGCAGTAGGGCTCAACGTCATCAGGCGGTTTTTACATTGAAATGTCTGGGAAATGTGAGTCACACAGCTGAGGAGTTGTGGTCAGCTCTGGAGAACCAATTTCATGAATGGTTGTCTCCACTGGACCTGAAACCAGGGAAGGCCGTGTGCGACAATGCTGCAAACCTGGGTGCGGCCCTTCGCCGGGGCAATGTCACACGCGTGCCTTGTATGGCTCACGTGTTGAACCTGGTTGTCCAGCAATTTTTAGCCCACTATCCCAGACTAGATGGCCTTCTGCAGAGGGCACGGTCGCTGTGTGCTCACTTCCGCCGTTCGCATCCCGCAGCTCAGCGACTTACATCTCTACAGAAGTCGTTGGGCCTGCCACTTCACCGGCTAAAATGCGATGTGCCTACCCGGTGGAATTCAACTCTGCACATGTTGCAGCGACTGTGGCAGCACCGACAAGCCCTGGTGCAATACGTTCTGACGTATAGCCTGGGCCAACGAGATTCAGAGGTGGGGCAAATCACGCTGGAGGAGCGGTCTCAGATCAGGGACCTATGCACCCTTCTGCACAGTTTTGAAATGGCGACGAAGATGTTTAGTGCTGACGATGCCATTATCAGCATGACTATTCCGGTGATTTACATGCTGGAGCACATGTTAAACAGAATTCGGAGTCAGGTGGTGGCACAAGAGGAGGTGGAGGAAGTAGAGGAGGAGGAGTTGTATGCGGAAGGGCTAACATCTGCAAGGTCCAGACGGTCGGCAGCACCAAGGCGGCAGGCATGTGAGGGTGGGGGAGATGGTTTTACCAGGGCGCATGGTAGCAGCCAAACTAGTGAGGAAGGTGCAGGAGCCCAGGAAGAAGTGGAGGACGAACTGATGGAAGACTCATCAGATGAGGGAGACCTTGATCACATTTCTGTTGTGCGAGGTTGGGGGGAGAGGACAGAGGAAGGAAGCATGATTGTTACCTCGCCACCAACACAACAGGGACTTGGTGCTCCTGGATGCGCAACACACATGAGTGCCTTCTTGCTGCACTACCTGCAACATGACCTTCGAATTGTGAGAATTAGAAATAATCCTGACTACTGGGTTGCCACACTGTTAGATCCCCGGTACAAAAGTAAATTTGCAGAAATTATTCCTGCCATAGAAAGGGATGCACGCATGCAGGAGTATCAGCAGAGACTGTTGCAGAATCTTACATGTGCTTTTCCACAAAATACCAGTGGTGCACGTAGTGAATCTCACAGTTCCAACTTGCCAACCGTGGGACCGTCAAGTGTTCAGCACTCAAACCGTGACAGAACCACAGTATCTGCTGGTAACATCAATTTTGCGGAATCATTTCACCACTTTTTTAGCCCATCCTTTGCAAGGCCACAGGAGACAAGAAGTCTGACACATAGTCAACGCCTAGAGACGATGGTACAGGAGTATCTCCAAGTAAACATTGAAGCCACGACTGTGTCACTGGACCCTTGCTCTTTTTGGGCTTCCAATCTGGATAAATGGCCGGAGCTAGCCACTTACGCCTTGGAGATCTTGTCATGCCCCGCAGCCAGCGTTCTGTCTGAACGTGTGTTCAGCGCTGCTGGTGGTGTGCTGACAGATAAGCGCACGCGGCTCTCCACTGATAATGTAGACAGACTCACGTTCATAAAGATGAACAAATCATGGATCCGAAACGACTTTTCTACCCCTGTGTCATCCTGGGGAGAGTAAAAGCTTGATGATTGGTTAAAATCACCCTACCAACCGTTTTAAGCTTTCAAATTACTAATCATGTTTATCTGTATCTTGACTGGAAAATAATTTGGGCTTTGTAGCAGTGTGCAGCACTGATCCTATTAGGCCATCTATACTAAAGCTTCACCAGATTTAAAATTAAAAATAATTTTTAGCTGCATCTAGCCCGGAAAATAATTTTGGGGCTCCGAGATGCGCAAGGCACATAAGTGCCTTCTTGCTGCACTACCTGCAGCATGACCCTCATATTGTCAGAATTCTAAGTAATCATGACTACTGGGTTGCCACACTCTTAGATCCCCCAAACTTTTCGATCAACCTTTTCATTTTAATAAAGACCAAAAAAATGGTCATTTTTGAAATTATAAGCATTAGCAGGTTGTTAGAAACTGAAATCAAACAGTTTTCAACTCAAAACTTTATTCTAGGTGATGTTACATTTTCACATAGGACCCCTTGTTCGAAAGGAGCTTCTGAACTCTCTCGTCCATTGAATTTGTCAGGTTTTGGATGGTTTCTGCTTCAATTGTTTTGCATGAGGACAGAATACCCTCCCAGAGCTGTTGCTTAGATGTGAACTGCCTCCCGCCATCATAGACACTCCTTTTAATGATGCTCCAAAGGTTCTGAATGGGGTAGAGGTCAGGGGAGCATGGGGGTCACACCATAAGTTTGTCCCCTTTTATGCCCATATCAGCCAGAGATGCAGATGTTTTATGTGCAGCATGAGATGGTGCATTATCATGCAGAAAAATGATCTTGCTGTGAAATACACGGTTCTTCTTCTTGAACCATGGCAGGAAGTGCTGTTTGAGAAAATCCACATACATTATGGAGTTCATCTTTAGCGCCTTCAGGGATCCTAAAGGGGCCGACAATGTCTCTCCCCATGATTCCAGCCCAAAACATTACTCCACCTCCTCCTTGTTGGCGCTGTAGCCGTGTTTGCGTGGGGTGTCCATCAACCAGCCATCCTCCACTCCATCCATCTGGACCATCGAGCGCTGCACGGCACTCATCCGTGAACAAAACAGTTTTGAAATCAGTCTTCATGTAATGTTTGGCCCACTGGAGCCGTTTCTGCTTGTGTGAAGTGGATAGAGGAGGTCGACAGGATGGCGCATGCACAGCTGCAAACCTCTGAAGGACCCTGCATCTTGTTGTTCGGGGGACGTTGGAGGCACAAGCAGCTTCAAAAACTTGTCTGCTGCTATGACAAGGCTTTTTTGCCGCTGCTCTTTCAACCTGACGTAATTGCCTGTAGGAAAGAGTCCTCAATTTGCCCTTATCAGCACGCACACGTGTGTACTGTGAATCAGCTACATACTTCTTGATTGCCAAGACACTTCATCCTGATCATCGCACAATGTTGATTGTAGTCATGCCTTGACCTAAACACTCCACAATTTGTTGCTTCTCAGCAGCCGACACATCCTTTTTCTTTCCCATTTTGGCAGAAAATGTAGGCTGCTTAATAATGTGAGAGAGCCTTCTTAAGTAGTCTTGCCTTTCATTGGACACACCTGCCAAACTAATTAGCACAGGTGTCTGCAATTGCTTACAGTGATATAAAGAGCCCTGACACACATCACCATCAATGAGTTTAACTGACAAACAAACAAATTCTTCCCTTATCACTCCTAAACACTTTTTGTATAATAATTTGGAACGCAGTGTACATGTGCTTTTCCACAAAACACCAGTGGTTCACGTAGTGAATCTTACAGTTCTAACTTGCCAACCGTGGTCTGTATGGAGTTGTTCAATAAAGGGCCCAAAATTAAGATAACATAGATGGGAGAGGTCTCTATGAATAGGAATTCCTAAGTATTTGATACCCTGTGAGGGCCAGGCAAAGGGAAAGTTGGACTGGATGGAATCCTATATGGATTTGGGGAGGGAGACATCGAGGGCCTCAGACTTCGCTGCATTGATTTTAAAATTTTACCATGTAACAAAGTGATCTATTTCAGCCATAACAGCATGGATGGATATATGTGATTGAGTGATATATACTAGGACATCATCAGCAAATAGAGAGCACTTGTACTCGGTGCCTCCCACCTCAATCCACCTAATATTGGGGTTATGGCGAATTGATGAGAGCAGGTGCTCCGTCACTAGGATGTATAAGAGAGGGGACAGAGGACATCACTGCCTTGTCCCATTGGTGATTGTGAAAGGTGATGAAAATGTTCTGACGCACCCCTTGGGCCTTGGGACACCCGGAGCCGGACCCTTTTTGGTGGATGCTGGTGGTTGTAGTCTTCGTGGCGGCGACCCAGTTCCGTGGCTCAGGGCGGTCAAACCAGTTGCGGAACTATTTATGTGGTTTTGATGTTTAAATGTCCGACTACGCCACCCGTGGATTGCGGTCAGAGTGAACCGCCGCTACAGGGCAGACCACTGAGGCTGGTGTTGTGGGTGCAGCAGAGCGTAGCATAACTCCCCACGGGAGGAGTATAGCCTCAGGGCAGTGTATGCGGAGGATGGGGGTGATGGTGCAGGGCAGCAGCAGTAACGACACGGAGTCAGTGATGCAGTTCAGGGCCTTTACTCACAGTTCTTATTATCCAGACCACGTCTGCAGGTAACGGCTGCCCACGTCGTACTGTGCTCACCAGGTGAAGGGCTCAGACAACTCCCAGATAACTTTGGAGCACTTCACAGGACCCCCTTTGTGTGTCCTTTGTCTGGCCTTTCTTACCAACACTTCTGTCCGGCTGCCTCGGGCCTCCTCTTGGTAAACTTGGCGCCAGTTTCCCTGACCCTATGTGGTGCCTTCCTAGCGGGTGTAGCGAGGGGCTGCGCCACATAAAATGTCAGAGCCTCCGGTTTCTAGCTGAGGGTCGTTTCCTGCCTCCACTAGTTCGGGGACCGGTCTCCCCCTTTGGCCTGACCCCTCCACGCAGGTGGATTCGGGCGTGCGGTGGCGACTCGCCCGTCCGCACCCCTGGGATCCCTTCATTCCTCGTTCCTGGAGCCTTCTCCGCTCCTCTTCCTTCCTTCTCCCTCTTCCAGGCCTGGGCCTCTGTTACTAGGCCCGCCTCCGGAGCAGAGCTCATGCAGAGCCCCTGCTCCCTGCCACTTCTGCTCAGACTTCTCTGCACTGAACTAAGATGGTGCCCACCTTTTATACTCCCTTCTCAATGCACCCAGGAACTGCTTCCTCCCTGCTCCTGCACTACAGGGTTCCCCTTCCTCAGTGTTCCCTCCCCCCACTCCAGCCAGGGACAGGGACTGTCGTGCCCATCTCAGGGGCATATTGGTCGCCCTGCCCCACGGCAATGTGGTGTAATGCATGCAGGTGTCGGGTCTTGATCCACACTCCATCCTTACCTGAGAGTGAGATATCACACCTCTGGGTGAGGTGCAATACGTCTTTAGCAACCGAGCCTAGGTGACGTATTGCGATACAGGGCCGTGATTTTGGCTATAAAAGGGTCCCCTAGACCCCTACCCCAAGCTTTTTAAGAGAATCATATATGGCGTGCCAGGAGACTCTATGGAATGCTTTCTCAGCATCCAACGAGAGTATCTAATTACAAATTTTTAACTGCATCTAGCCCAGGAAATACTTTGTGCCTAGTAGCAGTGTCTGCTAGTAAGCGGATTATCCCGGCTGTTAAGCAAGCTGCACCACCTGTAGTTTAGACACTTAATTTTTTCAAAGGAAATGCTTCGGGACCATGGGATACTTAGTGAAGAGCATCAGGAGGCACCCCAAGGCATAGGGGCTGGGACTGGCAGTAGGATGCCTTGCGGTGGACAGCCGAGCTCGATCCTTATAAAAGCTTTTTAACTGCAGCAGCTTTAGTGGACGCTACTGGAGCTGGAATTACCGCGGCTGCTGGCATGAGACTTGCCCTCCAATAGATCCTTGTAAATGGATTTAAAGTGTATTCATTCAAATTAGAGAGACAATTTAAATTAAAAAGCTTAGAGCTGCCTCCACCACAAGGGGGCTCGCTCGACCCACCAGCGGACAGGCACCAGTATTGGGAGAGGGGGGCTGGCCGTCAGGGTTCACCGCGGCTCTGGCACAAACCCGGCGACACGGAGGTGGCACGGGCAGGAGCGGACTGGCCGTGTCGGCTTCTCACTTTTTGGATTTTAGAAGGGCATGACATGCCTATATCTGTGTCTCCCCCTCCTTTTACTCCTCCACCTCTTTTATTTTCGCATGACTATATGTACTTGTCACTTTTCCATGTGTTAGTTATGTCTTCTGAGCAGTTTGTCAGCTTTTGGACACCTTTGAAGGTGTTTTCTATGTGTTTCTATGTGTTTTTGTTTGCCTGCCATTGGTTTTAACGGTGTTCGAAGGTGTTCGACGAACAGTTCGACGAACAGTTCGGCGAACACACGGGTGTTCGACGAACCGAACCGAACTCGAACACTACGGGGGTGGCTCAACACTATCCCTGACATGCTCTCAATCAACTTTTGGACCAAATCCTGACTGATAGCAGTCCATTCTTGCATAATCAATGCTTGCATTTTGCCAGAATTTGTTGGTTTTTGTTTGTCCACCCGTCTCTTGATGATTGACCACAAGTTCTCAATGGGATTAAGATCTGGGGAGTTTCCAGGCCATGGACCCAAAATCTCTATGTTTTGTTCCATGAGCCATTTTGTTATCACCTTTGCTTTATGGCAAGGTGCTCCATCATGCTGGAAAAGGCATTTTTGGGCGCCAAACTGCTCTTGGACGGTTGGGAGAAGTTGCTCTTGGAGGACATTCTGGTACCATTCTTTATTCATGGCTGTGTTTTAGGCAAGACTGTGAGTGAGCCGATTCCCTTGGCTGAGAAGCAACCCCACACATGAATGGTTTCTGGATGCTTTACAGTTGGCATGAGACAAGACTGGTGGTAGCGCTCACCTCTTCTTCTCCGAATAAGCTGTTTTCCAGATGTCCCAAACAATCGAAAAGGGGATTCATCAGAGAAAATGACTTTGCCCCAGTCCTCAGCAGTCCACTCCCTGTACCTTTTGCAGAATATCAGTCGGTCCCTGATGTTTTTTCTGGAGAGAAGTGGCTTCTTTGCTGCTGTCCTTGAAACCAGCCCTTGCTCAAAGAGTCTCCGCCTCACAGTGCGTGCAGAAGCACTCACATGAGCCTGCTGCCATTCCTGAGCAAGCTCGGCACTGCTGGTAATCCGATCCCGCAGCTGAAACAGTTTTAAGATACGGTCCTGGTGCTTGCTGGTCTTTCTTGAGCGCCCTGGAGCCTTTTTGACAACAATGGAAGCTCTCTCCTTGAAGTTCTTGATGATGCGATATATTGTTGACTGAGGTGCAATCTTTGTAGCTGTGATACTCTTCCCTGTTAGGCCATTTTTGCGCAGTGCAATGATGACTGCACGTGTTTCTTTAGAGATAACCATGGTTAACTGAAGAGAAACAATGAGGCTATGTGCCCACGATGCAGAAATGAAGCAGAAAATTTCTGCAGCATTTCTGCATCTCCCTGGCAGAAAAAAACGCATGCAGATTGTGCATGCATTTTTCATGCAGAATACATGCGGATCCACATGCGGATTCACATGCGTTTCTGCATGCAGATTGACAAGCGCTTTCCAGGCGATAGCATCACTTGGAAAGTGCTTGACAACTAGAGATGAGCGTTGTTCTACTCGAACTGTTCGCCAATCTCAAATTCGAGCTGTTTTGGGCGGTGTTCGAGCCGTTCGACGAACACGAACGATTTGAGAAAAATTCGGCTGTTCGAGGTTATGTTCGATAACTGTTCGTGCACCAAAATCATAACTGGATTTTTTCTCAGTAATGATGAAAATTAATGTTAATACGCAGTTTGAGTGTACAGCGGGGTGGGGGGAGGGGCAGGGGATGGATCTCTGCTGGAATAATGAAGATCTCCATTTTTTTTTCTCTTTCCCGCATTTACAGTGGGGAGGTGCAATCTGTCAGCCTATCAGCAGCGCACACACGGAGCGAAGTGCTTTTTTCACACAAGCAAGGGCATGTGTCATTGGCAGTGTATGTCACATGTCCTTGCCCTATAAGACCAAGCCATTTTCCCCGTCGCCACCATTTTCTCACTGCTGCAGCTGCATGTTAGACGGCACCGCTGTTGCTGTGTGTGCTATACCTTGTTAATTTCAAGCCAATTTTCGCACAAATCTACAGATAGCTTGGGAGTAGGGAATAGTTGTGATTGCAGTCCTTTTAAGGACTAGGTTACAGCATTTCCTACGACTTTTATCAGGCAGGTCTGTGCTCTTAAATAGATAGATTGTGGGAGTAAAGACTAATTGTAATTGCAGTCCTTTTCAGGACTAGGTTACATCAGTTCCTATCAGTTTTTGCCAGGCAGGTCTGTGCCAGTGCTGTGCAAGTTTTTTTCACAGCATTTGGCTGAATCTAGCAAAGCTAATCCTTTTTGGCCTATTGCAGAGTGTGTTAGTCAGTGGAGTAGCCTATCTGTGTTGCAAGATATACCACCTGTGTATAGAATACCAATTTTTTTACTGCACCTAGTGAAGTAAAATCTTTTGGGCATAGCATCATTCTATTAGTCCATCTATACTGACCTCCATTAGGTTGCAAATTGAATATAATTTTTTTCTGCATCTAGCTCTGAAAAAATATTTGGGCTTCTAGCAGTGTGTGGGACTTGTTCTATTAGTCCATCTATACTGACCTCCATCAGGTTGCAAACTGAATATAATTTTTTTCTGCATCTAGCTCTGAAAAAATATTTGGCCTTCTAGCAGTGTGTGGAACTTTCTCTATTAGTCCATCTATACTGACCTCCATCAGGTTGCAAACTGAATATATTTTTTTTCTGCATCTACCTCTGAAAAAATATTGGGCTTCTAGCTGTGTGTGGGACTTGTTCTATTAATCCATCTATACAGACCTCCATATGGTTGCAAACTGAATATAATTTTTTTCTGCATCTACCTCTGAAAAAAGATTTGGGCTTCTAGCTGTGTGTGGGACTTGTTCTATTAGTCCATCTATACTGACCTCCATCAGGTTGCAAATTAAAAATAATTTTTATCTGCATCTACCTCTGAAAAAATATTTGGGCTTCTAGCTGTGTGTGGGACTTGTTCTATTAGTCCATCTATACTGACCTCCATCAGGTTGCAAACTGAATATAATTTTTTTCTGCATCTAGCTCTGAAAAAATATTTGGCCTTCTAGCAGTGTGTGGGACTTTCTCTATTAGTCCATCTATACTGACCTCCATCAGGTTGCAAATTAAAAATAATTTTTATCTGCATCCAGCTCTGAAAAAATATTTGGCCTTCTAGCAGTGTGTGGGACTTTCTCTATTAGTCCATCTATACTGACCTCCATCAGGTTGCAAATTAAAAATAATTTTTTGTCTTCATCTAGCTCTGAAAAAATATTTGGCCTTCTAGCAGTGTGTAGGACTTTCTCTATTAATCCATCTATACAGACCTCCATCAGGTTGCAAACTGAATATAATTTTTTTCTGCATCTACCTCTGAAAAAATATTTGGGCTTCTAGCTGTGTGTGGGACTTGTTCTATTAGTCCATCTATACTGACCTCCATCAGGTTGCACACTGAATATAATTTTTTTCTGCATCTAGCTCTGAAAAAATATTTGGGCTTCTAGCTGTGTGTGGGACTTTCTCTATTAGTCTATCTATACTGACCTCCATCAGGTTGCAAATTAAAAATAATTTTTTGTCTGCATCTAGCTCTGAAAAAATATTTGGCCTTCTAGCAGTGTGTGGGACTTTCTCTATTAGTCCATCTATACTGACCTCCATCAGGTTGCAAACTGAATATATTTTTTTTCTGCATCTACCTCTGAAAAAATATTGGGTTTCTAGCTGTGTGTGGGACTTGTTCTATTAATCCATCTATACAGACCTCCATCAGGTTGCAAACTGAATATAATTTTTTTCTGCATCTACCTCTGAAAAAATATTTGGGCTTCTAGCTGTGTGTGGGACTTGTTCTATTAGTCCATCTATACTGACCTCCATCAGGTTGCAAACTGAAAATAATTTTTTGTCTGCATCTAGCTCTGAACAAATATTTGGCCTTCTAGCAATGTGTGGGACTTTCTCTATTAGTCCATCTATACTGACCTCCATCAGGTTGCAAATTAAAAATAATTTTTATCTGCATCTACCTCTGAAAAAATATTTGGGCTTCTAGCTGTGTGTGGGACTTGTTCTATTAGTCCATCTATACTGACCTCCATCAGGTTGCAAACTGAATATAATTTTTTTCTGCATCTAGCTCTGAAAAAATATTTGGCCTTCTAGCAGTGTGTGGGACTTTCTCTATTAGTCCATCTATACTGACCTCCATCAGGTTGCAAATTAAAAATAATTTTTATCTGCATCCAGCTCTGAAAAAATATTTGGCCTTCTAGCAGTGTGTGGGACTTTCTCTATTAGTCCATCTATACTGACCTCCATCAGGTTGCAAATTAAAAATAATTTTTTGTCTGCATCTAGCTCTGAAAAAATATTTGGCCTTCTAGCAGTGTGTGGGACTTTCTCTATTAGGCCATCTACACTGACCTCCATCAGGTTGCAAACTGAATATATTTTTTTTCTGCATCTACCTCTGAAAAAATATTGGGCTTCTAGCTGTGTGTGGGATTTGTTCTATTAATCCATCTATACAGACCTCCATCAGGTTGCAAACTGAATATAATTTTTTTCTGCATCTACCTCTGAAAAAATATTTGGGCTTCTAGCTGTGTGTGGGACTTGTTCTATTAGTCCATCTATACTGACCTCCATCAGGTTGCAAACTGAAAATAATTTTTTGTCTGCATCTAGCTCTGAAAAAATATTTGGCCTTCTAGCAGTGTGTAGGACTTTCTCTATTAGTCCATCTATACTGACCTCCATCAGGTTGCAAATTACAAATAATTTTTATCTGCATCTACCTCTGAAAAAATATTTGGGATTCTAGCTGTGTGTGGGACTGGTTCTATTAGTCCATCTATACTGACCTCCATCAGGTTGCAAACTGAATATAATTTTTTTCTGCATCTACCTCTGAAAAAATATTTGGGCTTCTAGCTGTGTGTGGGACTTTCTCTATTAGTCCATCTATACTGACCTCCATCAGGTTGCAAATTGAATATAATTTTTTTCTGCATCTAACCCAGCCAATAGTTTTGGCCTAATACAACAGTTTGGCCACTCAGCTCTGCTCGGTTACCATCCATTGATTTTTTGTGCAAACAACTCCAGAGTTGTGAATTAGTTAACCACCAAAATGAGTGGAAAAAGGCCTGTTGCTGGTGGAAAGGGGAATAGACGTGTTGGGAAGGGGAAAAAAGGTTGTGTCCGTGGGGTAGGTGTTAAAGCAACAGTAACATCTGCAGAATAAAGACCATCTTCCAGCCAAACTAAAATGTCTACTTCTTTTAGCGGACAATGTGATAAGATCCCTTTCTTACGGCCACGCCAATCGCTACAAATTCCAGATGAGGCACAAAAACAGCAGGTGCTTCAACGGATATCAAGTGCTCCTTTAAGTGGGCTCTCCTCCACATCAACTTCAACATCACAAATACTCCAGTCCTCAAAGGTGTCACCCCAATCGCACTTGCTTCCTCACAGCTCCCAAATCTCCAGCTGCCCGTCTGAGTATGAGGTAGAACAGATGGTTGAGTCTGCAGAGCTGTTTACTCATACTATAGCCTGGGAATCACAGGTCGACTCCAGCGCTTCTGTGAATCCAGACGAGGAAATGATCTGCACTGATGCCCAGAATCTTTATGAATCGGATCCAGGACCAGACGCAGAAGGTTCTGACCATAATGTAGACCCTCATTCCCAAACTGTAACTCCTGTTTTTGGAGACAATGAGGAAGACGATGATGAGACTCAAATACCTGATTGGAGCGACAACTTTAGTTTTTTGTCAGGGCAGGAACAGGTTGGCTCTGAGGACGACGGGTGTGATAACGCACAGGGTGATGATGATGAGGTTGGAGATCCCACTTACTGTCAACTCACAGTCAGCCAAGAGATGAGGTCAGCAGAGGAGGTGGAGGAAGATGCTAGTGACGACGAGGTCAGGTTGCGCCTTCCTGGACAGAGACGTAGTACTGGAAGCACGTCAACAACTGCATCCTCAAACACAACTCTGCCTCTCACCACAAGTCGTGGTGGCTCTTCAGGTCGCATGGGTGCTAAGCCTTGCATAGCCTGGGCATTCAGATCAATAAAGATGACCCAACTCGTGTTATCTGTAACATTTGTCAGCAAAAGCTAAGTAGAGGCCAAAATATACATAGTTTGAGTACTTCATGCATGAACCGGCACATGGACATGAAGCATAAGTTGCAGTGGGAAGCTCAGTGTGCTACAATGCGGCCTAGCCAGCCGGGCCAACCACCGTCTGCCATATCTTGTGCATCCGCGGCCTCTTCATCCTCTGTGACTGGGGGGACAGCAGTCACACCTGTTTTGGGGCGCAGACCTGCCACCTCTTTACCCGCAACAGCCAGCGTGATTGGCAGGTCATCATTTTCTTTGGAGGTGGTAACACCAGCTGGTGTTGAGCGCTGTCCGACATCGATAGCAGCACCTTTGGATCAAGGCAACCTAACATGTCCGCCTGCATCTTCCTCACAGACCGGCAGTTTGCCGTGGACACCCTTATCAACCCCGTCTAAGCACAATAGCCAGCCCTCGGTCCCTCAGATGTGGACAAGTAAAAGACCATTTCCTCCTAGCCATGAGAAAGCTAAGAGGTTGAATTTCACCATCTGCAAGCTCTTGGCTACAGAAATGCTGCCTTTCCGCCTGGTGGACACAGAGGATTTTCGAGACCTTATGTCCGTCGCAGTGCCCCAGTACCAGATGCCCAGTCGGCACTACTTCTCAAAGAAAGGTGTGCCTGCGCTCCACCAGCATGTCGCACACAACATCACCGCTTCTTTGAGAAACTCTGTGTGTGACAGGGTGCATTTCATCACAGACACTTGGACGAGTAGGCATGGACAGGGGCGTTACATGTCGCTGACTGGGCACTGGGTAACTATGGTGACAGCAGGACAAGGGGCTGCTGTCCAAGTCTTGCCGTCCCCACGAGTTGTGCATCAATCCTCTTTATGTCAAAGTTCCTCCACTGCTTCTGCCTCCTCAACCTCCTCTCGGTCTTCCACCTGCACCCAAAGCCTGTCTGGTCATGCCACAAGCTTTCTAACTGCGCAGAAGGGATCCTGCACACCTCCTTACTATGCTGGCAGTAGGGCTCAACGTCATCAGGCGGTTTTTACATTGAAATGTCTGAGAAATGTGAGTCACACAGCTGAGGAGTTGTGGTCAGCTCTGGAGAACCAATTTCATGAATGGTTGTCTCCACTGGACCTGAAACCAGGGAAGGCCGTGTGCGACAATGCTGCAAACCTGGGTGCGGCCCTTCGCCGGGGCAATGTCACACGCGTGCCTTGTATGGCTCACGTGTTGAACCTGGTTGTCCAGCAATTTTTAGCCCACTATCCCAGACTAGATGGCCTTCTGCAGAGGGCACGGTCGCTGTGTGCTCACTTCCGCCGTTCGCATCCCGCAGCTCAGCGACTTACATCTCTACAGAAGTCGTTGGGCCTGCCACTTCACCGGCTAAAATGCGATGTGCCTACCCGGTGGAATTCAACTCTGCACATGTTGCAGCGACTGTGGCAGCACCGACAAGCCCTGGTGCAATACGTTCTGATGTATAGCCTGGGCCAACGAGATCCGGAGGTGGGGCAAATCACGCTGGAGGAGTGGTCTCAGATCAGGGACCTATGCACCCTCCTGCACAGTTTTGAAATGGCGACGAAGATGTTTAGTGCTGACGATGCCATTATCAGCATGACTATTCCGGTGATTTACATGCTGGAGCACATGTTAAACAGAATTCGGAGTCAGGTGGTGGCACAAGAGGAGGTGGAGAAAGTAGAGGAGGAGGAGTTGTATGCGGAAGGGCTAACATCTGCAAGGTCCAGACGGTCGGCAGCACCAAGGCGGTAGGCATGTGAGGGTGGGGGAGATGGTTTTACCAGGGCGCATGGTAGCAGCCAAACTAGTGAGGAAGGTGCAGCCCAGGAAGAAGTGGAGGACGAACTGATGGAAGACTCATCAGATGAGGGAGACCTTGATCACATTTCTGTTGTGCGAGGTTGGGGGGAGAGGACAGAGGAAGGAAGCATGATTGTTACCTCGCCACCAACACAACAGGGACTTGGTGCTCCTGGATGCACAACACACATGAGTGCCTTCTTGCTGCACTACCTGCAACATGACCCTCGAATTGTGAGAATTAGAAATAATCCTGACTACTGGGTTGCCACACTGTTAGATCCCCGGTACAAAAGTAAATTTGCAGAAATTATTCCTGCCATAGAAAGGGATTCACGCATGCAGGAGTATCAGCAGAGACTGTTGCAGAATCTTACATGTGCTTTTCCACAAAACACCAGTGGTGCACGTAGTGAATCTCACAGTTCCAACTTGCCAACCGTGGGACCGTCAAGTGTTCAGCACTCAAACCGTAACAGAACCACAGTATCTGCTGGTAACATCAATTTTGCGGAATCATTTCACCACTTTTTTAGCCCATCCTTTGCAAGGCCACAGGAGACAAGAAGTCTGACACATAGTCAACGCCTAGAGACGATGGTACAGGATTATCTCCAAGTAAACATTGAAGGCATGACTGTGTCACTGGACCCTTGCTCTTTTTGGGCTTCCAGTCTGGATAAATGGCCGGAGCTAGCCACTTACGCCTTGGAGATCTTGTCATGCCCCGCAGCCAGCGTTCTGTCTGAACGTGTGTTCAGCGCTGCTGGTGGTGTGCTGACAGATAAGCGCACGCGGCTCTCCACTGATAATGTAGACAGACTCACGTTCATAAAGATGAACAAATCATGGATCCGAAATGACTTTTCTACCCCTGTGTCATCCTGGGGAGAGTAAAAGCTTGATGATTGGTTAAAATCACCCTACCAACCGTTTTAAGCTTTCAAATTACTAATCATGTTTATCTGTATCTTGACTGGAAAATAATTTGGGCTTTGTAGCAGTGTGCAGCACTAATCCTATTAGCCCATCTATACTAAGCTCCACCAGATTTAAAATTAATAATAATTTGTAGCTGCATCTAGCCCGGAAAATAATTTTGGGGCTCCGAGATGCTCAAGACACATAAGTGCCTTCTTGCTGCACTACCTGCAACATGACCATCATATTGTCAGAATTCGAAGTAATCATGACTACTGGGTTGCCACACTCTTAGATCCCCCAAACTTTTCGATCAACCTTTTCATTTTAATAAAGACCAAAAAAATGGTCATTTTTGAAATTATAAGCATTAGCAGGTTATTAGAAACTGAAATCAAACAGTTTTCAACTCAAAACTTTATTCTAGGTGATGTTACATTTTCACATAGGACCCCTTGTTCGAAAGGAGCTTCTGAACTCTCTCGTCCATTGAATTTGTCAGGTTTTGGATGGTTTCTGCTTCAATTGTTTTGCATGAGGACAGAATACCCTCCCAGAGCTGTTGCTTAGATGTGAACTGCCTCCCGCCATCATAGACACTCCTTTTGATGATGCTCCAGAGGTTCTGAATGGGGTAGAGGTCAGGGGAGCATGGGGGTCACACCATAAGTTTGTCCCCTTTTATGCCCATATCAGCCAGACATGCAGATGTTTTATGTGCAGCATGAGATGGTGCATTATCATGCAAAAAATGATCTTGCTGTGAAATACATGGTTCTTCTTCTTGAACCATGGCAGGAAGTGCTGTTTGAGAAAATCCACATACATTATGGAGTTCATCTTTAGCGCCTTCAGGGATCCTAAAGGGGCCGACAATCTCTCTCCCCATGATTCCAGCCCAAAACATTACTCCACCTCCTCCTTGTTGGCGCTGTAGCCGTGTTTGCGTGGGGTGTCCATCAACCAGCCATCCTGCACTCCATCCATCTGGACCATCGAGCGCTGCACGGCACTCATCCGTGAGCAAAACAGTTTTGAAATCAGTCTTCATGTAATGTTTGGCCCACTGGAGCCGTTTCTGCTTGTGTGAAGTGGATAGAGGAGGTCGACAGGATGGCATATGCACAGCTGCAAACCTCTGAAGGACCCTGCATCTTGTTGTTCGGGGGACGTTGGAGGCACCAGCAGCTTCAAAAACTTGTCTGCTGCTATGACAAGGCTTTTTTGCCGCTGCTCTTTTAACCTGACGTAATTGCCTGTAGGAAAGAGTCCTCAATTTGCCCTTATCAGCACGCACACGTGTGTACTGTGAATCAGCTACATACTTCTTGATTGCCAAGACACTTCATCCTGATCATCGCACAATGTTGATTGTAGTCATGCCTTGACCTAAACACTCCACAATTTGTTGCTTCTCAGCAGCCGACACATCCTTTTTCTTTCCCATTTTGGCAGAAAATGTAGGCTGCTTAATAATGTGAGACAGCCTTCTTAAGTAGTCTTGCCTTTCATTGGACACACCTGCCAAACTAATTAGCACAGGTGTCTGCAATTGCTTACAGTGATATAAAGAGCCCTGACACACATCACCATCAATGAGTTTAACTGACAAACAAACAAATTCTTCCCTTATCACTCCTAAACACTTTTTGCATAATAATTTGGAACACAGTGTACATGTGCTTTTCCACAAAACACCAGTGGTTCACGTAGTGAATCTTACAGTTCTAACTTGCCAACCGTGGTCTGTATGGAGTTGTTCAATAAAGGGCCCAAAATTAAGATAACATAGATGGGAGACCTCTCTATGAATAGGAATTCCTAAGTATTTGATACCCTGTGAGGGCCAAGCAAAGGGAAAGTTGGACTGGATGGAATCCTATATGGATTTGGGGAGGGAGACATCGAGGGCCTCAGACTTCGCTGCATTGATTTTAAAATTTTACCATGTAACAAAGTGATCTATTTCAGCCATAACAGCATGGATGGATATATGTGATTGAGTGATATATACTAGTACATCATCAGCAAATAGAGAGCACTTGTACTCGGTGCCTCCCACCTCAATCCACCTAATATTGGGGTTATGGCGAATTGATGAGAGCAGGTGCTCCGTCACTAGGATGTATAAGAGAGGGGACAGAGGACATCCCTGCCTTGTCCCATTGGTGATTGTGAAAGGTGATGAAAATGTTCTGATGCACCCCCTGGGCCTTGGGACACCCGGAGCCGGACCCTTTTTGGTGGATGCTGGTGGTTGTAGTCTTCGTGACGGCGACTCGGTTCCATGGCTCAGGGTGGTCAAACCAGTGGCGGAACTATTTATGTGGTTTTGATGTTTAAATGTCCGACCACGCCACCCGTGGATTGCGGTCAGAGTGAACCGCCGCTGCAGGGCAGACCGCTGAGGCTGGTGTTGTGGGTGCAGCAGAGCGTAGCATAACTCCCCACGGGAGGAGTATAGCCTCAGGGCAGTGTATGCGGAGGATGGGGGTGATGGTGCAGGGCAGCAGCAGTAACGACACGGAGTCAGTGATGCAGTCCAGGGCCTTTACTCACAGTTCTTATTATCCAGACCACGTCTGCAGGTAACGGCTGCCCACGTCGTACTGTGCTCACCAGGTGAGGGGCTCAGACAACTCCCAGATAACTTTGGAGAGCTTCACAGGACCCCCTTTGTGTGTCCTTTGTCTTGCCTTTCTTACCAACCCTTCTGTCCGGCTGCCTCGGGCCTCCTCTTGGTAAACTTGGCGCCAGTTTCCCTGACCCTATGTGCTGCCCTCCTAGCGGGTGTAGCGAGGGGCTGCGCCACATAAAATGTCACAGCCTCCGGTTTCTAACTGAGGGTCGTTTCCTGCCTCCACTAGTTTCGGGGACCGGTCTCCCCCTTTGGCCTGACCCCTCCATGCAGGTGCATTCGGGCGTGCGGTGGTGACTCGCCCGTCCGCACCCCTGGGATCCCTTCGTTCCTCGTTCCTGGAGCCTTCTCCGCTCCTCTTCCTTCCTTCTCCCTCTTCCAGGCCTGGGCCTCTGTTACTAGGCCCGCCTCCGGAGCAGAGCTCATGTAGAGCCCCTGCTCCCTGCCACTTCTGCTCAGACTTCTCTGCACTGAACTAAGATGGTGCCCACCTTTTATACTCCCTTCTCAATGCACCCAGGAACTGCTTCCTCCCTGCTCCTGCACTACAGGGTTCCCCATCCTCAGTGTTCCCTCCCCCCACTCCAGCCAGGGACAGGGACTGTCGTGCCCATCTCAGGGTCATATTGGTTGCCCTGCCCCACGGCAATGTGGTGTAATGCATGCAGGTGTCGGGTCCTGATCCACACTCCATCCTTACCTGAGAGTGAGATATCACACCTCTGGGTGAGGTGCAATACCTCTGTAGCAACCGAGCCCTCAGGGTGCTACAGTTCCATTTATCTTCAGCCTAGGTGACGTATTGCGATACAGGGCCGTGATTTTGGCTATAAAAGGGTCCCCTAGACCCCTACCCCAAGCTTTTTAAGAGAATCATATATGGCGTGCCAGGAGACTCTATGGAATGCTTTCTCAGCATCCAACGAGAGTATCTAATTACAAATTTTTAACTGCATCTAGCCCAGGAAATACTTTGTGCCTAGTAGCAGTGTCTGCTAGTCAGCGGATTATCCCGGCTGTTAAGCAAGCTACACCACCTGTAGTTTGGACACTTAATTTTTTCAAAGGAAATGCTTCGGGACCACGGGATACTCATGAAGAGCATCAGGAGGCACCCCAAGGCATAGGGGCTGGGACTGGCAGTAGGATGCCTTGCGGTGGACAGCCGAGCTCGATCCTTATAAAAGCTTTTTAACTGCAGCAGCTTTAGTGGACGCTACTGGAGCTGGAATTACGCGACTGCTGGCATGAGACTTGCCCTCCAATAGATCCTTGTAAATGGATTTAAAGTGTATTCATTCAAATTAGAGAGACAATTTAAATTAAAAAGCTTAGAGCTGCCTCCACCACAGGGGGGCTCGCTCGACCCACCAGCGGACAGGCACCAGTATTGGGAGAGGGGGGCTGGCCGTCAGGGTTCACCGCGGCTCTGGCACAAACCCGGCGACACGGAGGTGGCACGGGCAGGAGCGGACTGAACGTGTCGGCTTCTCACTTTTTGTATTTTAGAAGGGCATGACATGCCTATATCTGTGTCTCCCCCTCCTTTTACTCCTCCACCTCTTTTCTTTTCACATGACTATATGTACTTGTCACTTTTCCATGTGTTAGTTGTGTCTTCTGAGCAGTTTGTCAGCTTTTGGACACCTTTGAAGGTGTTTTCTATGTGTTTCTATGTGTTTTTGTTTGCCTGCCATTGGTTTTAACGGTGTTCGAAGGTGTTCGACGAACAGTTCGACGAACAGTTCGGCGAACACACTGGTGTTCGACGAACCGAACCGAACTCGAACACTACGGGGGTGGCTGAACACTATTGACAACTAGGTCACACTGTATAAATCCATGCAAACAGCATGGATTTATACAGTGTGAACCATAAAAATGAAAACAAATAAAGCTACACTCACCCCCGAGGCCCCGGTGTGTGCAGCAGCGCTCGTTCCTGTCTGGTTCCTGGCTGCCGGCATCTCGCGAGACAGAGCGGTGAAGGGCCTGCGGTCACATGACTGTGACGTCACCGCAGGTCCTCAAGCGATGCCGGCATTCAGAGACAAGCCGCCGGACAGGTGAATATAAACTTTATTTGTTATTTTATTCCTTTTTAAAGGTTTTTTTACAGGTACAATGGTACCCAGGTCTGGATGAGAGTCTCCTCTCCTCCAGAACTGGGTACCATCCGCACATAGAGACGCATAGAAGCCGCTTGTACAAATGTACAGTCGCGGTTTCTATGCGTCTCAATGCAAGTCAATAGCGGGAGTTCCGCTGCGCTTCCGCAAAATTAAATGACATACTGCGGATTTTTGTACGCAGCATAAACGCTGCGGAAAAATCCGCAGCATGTGCATAGAACATGCGGAATCCCCTTGGGGACCATGGGGTGCGGATTACCTAGCGTTTAACAAGCGTTTACGCTGCGGAAATTCCGCAGCATAAACGCTTGAAAAACGCTACGTGGGCACACAGCCTGATACCAAGAACCAGCCTCCTTTTAAAGTGTCCAGTGATGTCATTCTTACTTAATCATGACTGATTGATCGCCAGCCCTGTCCTCATCAACACCCACACCTGTGTTAATGGATCAATCACTAAAACGATGTTAGCTGCTCCTTTTAAGGCAGGACTGCAATGATGTTGAAATGTGTTTTGGGGGTTAAAGCTCATTTTCTGGGCAAATATTGACTTTGCAAGTATAGTAATTCCTGTTAAGCTGATCACTCTTTGACATTCAGGAGTATATGCAAATTGCCATTACAAAAAATGAAGCAATAAACTTTGGAAAAATTACTATTTGTCTCATTCTCAGTACTTTTGGCCATGACTGTACATTGTCAGAAACTACTGCCATTTCTGGCCTCCATTAAAAATTTCCTTTAGTGTGTCATTGAAGCAATTCACAGCAGTTTGCTGTTCAAACTACTTACCTACAGGCCAGGTATTTAAAACTCTGTTTTCTCCGTCAAACGGATTACATATACATTGTCAGAAACTACTGCCATTTCTGGCCTCCATTAAAAATTTCCTTTAGTGTGTCATTGAAGCAATTCACCGCAGTTTGCTGTTCAAACTACTTACCTACAGGCCAGGTATTTAAAACTCTGTTTTCTCTATCACACGGATCACATATAAGTTCGCTCCAAACTCAGTCATTTGTAGTGAGCGTGGAAGATACTGTCCTCCATTTAAAATGGGCAAGGCACGTGGCAAGGGATGGGGAACTGGATGTGATGGTAATGGTGCATGCAGAGGCCGAGGACAACGCCGTGGGCAAGCCAAAATTGTGCCACAACAAACACCCACATCTTCTCGCCTTACCTTCCTGTCCTAATTTCTAGGGGACCGCAGCATACCACTATTGAACCCAGAGCAGTGTCAAAAGGTTGCTGGTTGGATAGCGGATAATGCTTCCAGTCACTTAGCAACCACCACCACCCTGTCTTCCACACGGTCAAGTCTCAGTAGCCGTGAGTCTGGACCGCATATTCCTCACCCTGATCCTCCTTCCTCCCACCATGCCGAGTACCCAGAGACAACTGATCCCACACTTGGACACTCTGAGGAGCTCTTCACTTTTCCATTTATACATTCGAACCTCTCGCCCGGTCCACTTAAAGCGGGGCAAGAGGAGATCGCGTGTAGCGATGCACAAATATTTGAACAGCCACGGTCACACAAAGGCGACGGTAGGAAAGTGTCACAAGAGGTGGATGATGATGAGACACAATTTCCAGAAAGTCAGGAGGAGGACCAGGGTGCGGAAGTGGAAGACGAGGTGGTGGATGATATTGTAACTGACCCAACCTGGCAGGAGGACATGCAGAGCAAGGACAGCAGCACACAGGGGGAGGGAGGCATAGCACCCCAACAGACAGGAAGAAGCAGTGTGGTGGCCGCAGACAGAAGGCAGGCAACCATTCCCCGTAACACCAACACGAAAGAAGTTGCCAGTACAACTGTTAGGTCTTCCCGAGTCTGGTTGTTTTTTAAAGACTCTGCCGATAACCCCAAAAAGGCCATTTGCACCACCTGCCAGGCCAGCATCAGCAGGGGTGGCAGAAAGACCAACCTGACCACCACCAGCATGATCAGGCACATGGCAGCAAAGCACCCGACTTTGTGGGCCGAACCCCAGGGTCCAGGAACTGTGTCTGCAGGTGGCAGCATTGCTTCTTCTGCTGTTGTGCATGCAAGCCAATCCCCTGTCCATGGTGCATTTGAAGACGCCTCCTTCCCTGCACCTGTTGTTGCACACTCTCAAGTAGCAGCATCAGGAAGCACGTCCATGTCCTCGTCCAAGCGCAGCGTTCAGTTGTCCATACCCCAGCAACCTGATGGCGGCGGCCGTCCCTCGGTTCTCGGTCCCCAGCCACCACTATTTCTTCCCGTCTGCCGTCCCCGCATTACACAAGCATGTGTCCCAAAACATTAACCGTGTTCTCAACAACGCAGTTACCGGTAAAGTCCACCTAACCACGGACACGTGGACAAGTGCTTGTGGGAAGGGACGGTACATCTCGCTGATGCCACACTGGGTTAACATAGTGGAAGCCGGGACCCAGTCGGACCTTGGGACGGAACACGTCCTCCCGACGCCAAGGATTGCGGGCCCTAGGTCAATCAGGGTTGCCCCCACGGTCTACAGCTCCTGCATATCTTCCTCCTCAGCCTCCTCCTCCTCTTCAGCCTCTATCTCTGAAATGACCACATCAGTCACAAGCTGGAAGCACTGCAGCACTGCCTCGGCCAAGCGGCAACAGGCTGTGCTGAAGTTAATATGCTTAGGTGAAAAAAAGTACAATGCTGAAGAGTTGTGGACAGCTCTGAAAGAGCAGGCAGATCTGTGGCTCACACCGCTGAACCTATAGCCAGGCATGGTCATGTGTGACAATGGCCGGAACCTGGTGGCGACTCTGAGGCGAGCTCACACACGTACCGTGCCTGGCCCACGTGCTTAACCTCGTGGTTCAGCGGTTTCTCAAATCCTACCCGGAGCTGCCGGATCTGCTTGTTAAAGTACTCTGCCTATGTGCCCATTTTAGAAAGTCAGCTACATCTTCCGCCGCTCTTGCAGTGTTTCATCAGCGTTTGCTGCTTCCGGCTCACAGACTGGTGTGTGATGTCCCCACGCATTGGAACTCTACACTGCAGATGTTGGGAAGGATTTGTTAGCAGGAGAGGGCAGTTGTTGAGTACCAGCATCAACAAGGCCATCGGTATTCAGTTCAGACTCCAAACATAAGACCTCAGGAGTGGACATGGATGTCAGACATATGTACCATCCTCCAAAACTTTGAGGACTCCACCAAGATGGTGAGCGGCGATGAAGCCATAATTAGCATCACCATCCCGCTTCTCTGTCTTCTTAAACTCTCTCTGCTCACAATCAAAGAGGATGCATTGCAGGCGGAGCACGATGAGATGGAGCAAGGAACCATACAGGGTGATTACACACAGCCAAGCCTCATCTCATCCCAACATGGATTGGGTGACAATGAGGAAGAGGAGGAGGAGGAGGAAGGACAGGAGCTAGTTTCTTGCACTATAGACGGTACTACCTGTACAGCTGTCATACCGTCTTTTCAGCGTGGATGGCCAGAGGACAGAGAGGAGGAGGAGAGCACGGTCAGTCATCCTCTTGGTGAGGACACGGAAGTCTTGCCTGTTAGTAGTCTGGCACGCATGGTTGAGTTTAGGTTATGCTGCCTTTCCCATGACCCTCGCGTTCTCAAAATTTTGGGTGACAGTCATTACTGGTTGGTGACACTTCTAGACCACGCTACAAGGAGAACTTAATATCTCTTATTCCTGAGTACCAGAAGGCCCTTTTTGCGAAACTATTAAAAAAAATTCCCATCTGAAAACGCTGGCGGCAGAGTGCACACTTCGTTGGACAACCAAGGAGTACAGGCGAGAAAGACACAACTTCAATCCAGCAGAGGCAGGGGAACACTGTCAAAGTTCTGGGAGAGTTTTCACAGACCCTCCCATCGCACAGGCCCTGAGGCGTGGGGTACTCTCACATGGAGTGCAAAGTTTGGGAAGATGCTGAGGGAGTACCTTGTCGACCGTACCAACGTCCTCTGTGATTCCTCTGTGCCTTATAATTATTGGGTATCCAAGCCAGATTTGTGGAATGAACTGGTTCTCTATGCCTTGAAGGTCCTGGCCTGCCCTGCCGCCAGCGTTGTATCAGAGCGGATTTTTAGTGCCGCTGGTGGAATTATAACTGATAAGCGCATCCGCCTGTCAACTGAAAATGCTGACAGGCTGACTCTTATAAAAATGAACAAGGGCTGCATTGGGCCAGACTTCTCGACACCACCAAATGATAGCAGCGTAACATAAACTCAAATCCAGTGCCTTTTCTTCGGAGGTGTATTCCCATGCACCTTTTCACACCCACACATGGGTATACGCTTCCTGATTTTGCCTATTTGCTCTTGTCCTCCTCCTTCTCCTCATCCTCCACCACCATATCACCAGGGTGACTGTGGTCCGTGATATAACACCCACATAATTTTTTTAAAGGGTGTTTATGATGCCTGTGAAAATTTTTTTTTTATACAGTATGTTCATGTATACCCCCCAGGGGTAAATATTTGTCAGCCCATACACTTAGTGCATGGGCATTACAAGTATAGGAGGCCAGCTCTTTTCTAATGGGAACATTTTTTTATGAGGCCCTCCTCCACGTCTCTTCCAAGGGGCATTGAAGTGCCTCCAAATTTTTGGCAGCCCTTGCATTCACTGCATAGGCCAACACTATGGGAGATTCTTCCCTTTCTAATGGGATTTTGTCGTTACTGTGGTCCTGCTCTGTGTGTCTTTAAATTCTTACTGGGGTTTTTCCTAAAATTGATCAGCCGTTGGGCTCACTGCATACCTATTAACTGTATAGCAGACCCTCTCCTTTCTAATGGGAGCATGTCGTACCTTGTTACTGTGGCCCTGCTCCATGTGTCTTTAAATTCTTATTGGGGTTTTTCCTCAAATTGGTCAGCCGTTGGACTCACTGCATACCCTGACCTTCTCCTTTCTAATGGGAACATGTCGTACATTGTTACTGTGGCCCTGCTCCATGTGCCTTTAAATACTTAGTGGGGTTTTTCCTAAAATTGGTCAGCCATTGGACTCACTGCATACCCTATAACTGTATAGCCGACCCTCTCCTTTCTAATGGGAACATGTCGTATCTTGTTACTGTAGCCCTGTTCTGTGTGTCTTTAAATTCTTAGTGGGATTTTTCCTAAAATTGGTCAGCCGTTGGACTCACTGCATACCCTATACCTGTATAGCAGACCCTCTCCTTTCTAATGGGAACATGTCATACCTTGTTACTGTGGCCCTGCTCCATCTGTGTTTAAATTCTTAGTGGGGTTTTTCCTAAAATTGGTCAGCCGTTGGACTCACTGCATACTCTATAACTGTATAGCAGACCCTCTCCTTTTTAATGGGAACATGTCGTACTTGTTACTGTGGCCCTGCTCTGTGTGTCTTTAAATTCTTAGTGTGTTTTTTTCTAAAATTGGTCAGCCGTTGGACTCACTGCATACCCTATAACTGTATAGCAGACCCTCTCCTTTCTAATGGGAACATGTCGTACCTTGTTACTGTGGCCCTGCTCCATCTGTGTTTAAATTCTTAGTGGGGTTTTTCCTAAAATTGGTCAGCCATTGGACTCACTGCATACCCTATAACTGTATAGCAGACTCTCTCCTTTCTAATGGGAACATGTCGTACCTTGTTACTGTGGCCCTGCTCTATGTGTCTTTAAATTTTTAGTGGGGTTTTTCCTAAAATTGGTCAGCCGTTGAAATTACTGCATACCCTATAACTGTATAGCAGACCCTCTCCTTTCTAATGGGAACATATCGTACCTTGTTACTCTGGCCCTGCTCTATGTGTCTTTAAATTTTTAGTGGGGTTTTTCCTAAAATTGGTCAGCCATTGAAATTACTGCATACCCTATAACGGTATAGCAGACCCTCTCCTTTCTAATGGGAAGATGTCGTACCTTGTTACTGTGGCCCTGCTCTATGTGTCTTTAAATTTTTAGTGAGGTTTTTCCTAAAATTGGTCAGCCGTTGAAATTACTGCATACCCTATAACTGTATAGCAGACCCTCTCCTTTCTAATGGGAACATGTCGTACCTTGTTACTGTGGCCCTGCTCTATGTGTCTTTAAATTTTTAGTGGGGTTTTTCCTAAAATTGGTCAGCCGTTGAAATTACTGCATACCCTATAACGGTATAGCAGACCCTCTCCTTTCTAATGGGAACATGTCGTACCTTGTTACTGTGGCCCTGCTCTATGTGTCTTTAAATTTTTAGTGAGGTTTTTCCTAAAATTGGTCAGCCGTTGAAATTACTGCATACCCTATAACTGTATAGCAGACCCTCTCCTTTCTAATGGGAACATGTCGTACCTTGTTACTGTGGCCCTGCTCTATGTGTCTTTAAATTTTTAGTGGGGTTTTTCCTAAAATTGATCAGCCGTTGAAATTACTGCATACCCTATAACGGTATAGCAGACCCTCTCCTTTCTAATGGGAGCATGTCGTACCTTGTTACTGTGGCCCTGCTCTATGTGTCTTTAAATTTTTAGTGGGGTTTTTCCTAAAATTGGTCAGCCGTTAAAATTACTGCATACCCTATAACTGTATAGCAGACCCTCTCCTTTCTAATGGGAACATATCGTACCTCCGAAATGATCACATCAGTCAAAAGCTGACAGCACTGCAGCACTGCCTTGACATAGTAACATAGTTTGTAAAGCTGAATAAAGACTTGCGTCCATCAAGTTCGACCTGTCCATCAAGTTCGACCTGACCAAGCGGCAACAGGCTGTGCTGAAGATAACATGCTTAATGCTTAATTGACAAACCGCCCAGCGCTGCAGAGTTGTTGAAAGCTGTAACACAGCAGCCGGATCTGTGGCTCTCACCGCTGAACATACAGCCAGGCATGATCGTGTGTGACAATGGGCGGAACCTGCTGACAGAGAAATGACAGCTGGGGAAGATACGGGTTCCCTCTATGCCAGTCCTTTCACCGAGCTAAAGAATATGGCTGTGGTGAAATACAACTCCCACTGAGAAGCTGTTTCAGATTGAAAAACATTGTGCCCACCAGAGGATTTGATTCTGAGGGCTAACCTTTCTCACCCGCTCTAGAGCCCCATAGCAGATGCAAAGTTAAAGTTAGCACTATCATGAACTCTCCTGAGGTAGAAGCCAAGGCACAACAGAGGATTCTCTGAAGGGACTGTCCAACCCTGCTGAGAAGCAGTCCTGGCTAAGAAAAGTGTGTGAGAAGGTTCCCGGTCACTCTATGGCTGATTTTTTACAGAGGAGGAAACACACGCAAACACGGGGAGAACATACAAAGTCCTTGCAGATGTTTTCCTTGCTGGGATTTGAACCTAGAATCCCAGCGCTGCAAGGTTTCAGTGCTAACCACTAATCCAATGTGCTGCCGTTCACCCTCTAATATCTAACAGGCTGGAGAAACTTGCATCTACTGCCACTCTATCTTCAGCTCCTTTGTGAGAAAATGTGTTTGAGCAGCCACTCAGTCTACCATATAAAATTCCTGAGAAGGAAATTGGGGATGGCTTCGCTACTGGTACTGGGGGCAGTGCTAATACCATGGCGTCGTACCATAGTTTGCTGGAAATATTCCAGGCTGGTAGGAGGCAAGCAAATTCCCACAGAAAAGTGCCAGCAGTAATGTTCAGGCCACATTTCAAGTGCAAGCAGCTTTAGAGGACTTCCTGGGAGAAATGACACGCAGGGTAGATACGGTTTCCCTCTATGCCAGTCCTTTCACTGAGCTAAATACAACTCTCAGCAAAAAAAGTTGTGGACTGGCTCTGTACCGTCCCTGGCCACATTCACCTGTCCACGCGTTTGTGGTTAGGCGGTCCTTCCCAGTAAGTGCACTGGGGAGGGCACTGGTAATGTTGTGGGACCCGTGCTTGTGGAAGGCGGAGGCGATACCGGGAAATATAGTGGCGGCTGGGGACCGAGTATGGACACCCGGCCGCCGGATGAGGTTGTGAAAAGCTTCCGCCTCTACGAGCTTAAAAGTCCATATTTCAAGTGTAAAGAGCTGCCAAGAAATCTGGCAGCATAGTATTGCAGCCTGTGGGTGGGTGGATTGCTGCCTGCATACTTGCGCTTGCATTCCAAGAAATGGGGTAGGGACAACTGAACGCTGCAGTGGGTCAAGGACGTGGACGGTGATTGTTGCAAGTCTTCAACGACAGGTGTATGGCGGGAGGCATCTTCGCATGCGCCAAGAATCACTTAAGATGGGCACACTTTTAGGCAGTGACCTGGGAGTCAGAGATGCTTCCAGAGGTCTTCCCCATGCTGTTCCCATGTCTTTTCAGCACTGTATGCATGTGTCTGATGATGTGTCACTCACCATATGGCCAGATAAGGTTGTAAAATGTTAAAATGACATTTCCTGGTGAATGCATTTGTCTTGGTTGAAAGCAATTCAAAAGTGCAAAAACGCATCAAAAACGCTACGTGTCAACATAGCCCAAGTTGTTGAGGAGTATTTTTGTTTTTGGTTATTTATTTTGCCTTATATACAAGTCATTAACCTTGAAAGGATGTTCCTTAACATATTTCCCAGGAAAATCCATTTTGTTTTTGTTTTTGTATGTTTTATTGTGAGTCCGTAAAAGTGGCGTAATACTCTGACCACGTTGTTAACATCAGTGATCTGGGAATCAGAGGTGCTTCCAGGGGTCTTCCCCGTGCTGTTCCCATGTCATTTGAGCACTGTTCCCATCGATTTGGGCAATTTTTAGGCCCTCTGCAGACCGCCGGGGGGAGCCGCCTGAAAAAATGCTCGAGTTTCCCATAGACTTACATTGGGCTCATTGCTCTGGTCGAGCACTCGAGTATTCCAATTTGCTTGACCTGAGCATCGACCACCCGAGCATTTTAGTGCTCGCTCATCACTAGTTATGAACATTTAGAACTGAAGAAAAAGCAGCATTTAGCCTGACACTTGATACACTATTGTATGCATGGTTCACATTTTGGAGGTAATGATGCACCCACCATATCAAACTATAGAAGCTTAGGTAAAGAAGAGAGGGTGCAGATATTGCTGAAAAGTCTTTTCCTAGAGGATTAATTACTAGTTCTGATATTACCATAGTTGAGCAGTGGGGTAGATCCCTCCATCTCATGATTGGCAGCATTGAGAGGCTGTGATATAAGGAGAATAAGAATCTTGCTGAGGGCATGAATCAGTAACAGAAGGGGGCATTAAAATTTTGCTAAGACTGCCGCTCCTCAAGGCTTTCCCGTGTCCAGAGCAATAATAAGCAGCAGCCTAATATTTTAGACAAAAGACAGACATGGCATTGCCACATTAGATCAGTATTTCCTAATTATGTAAATAATTGTATTTTCTGTGTTTTATTATGTTAGTATATATTGTAAATATGTATATTGCAATGTGGATTAATTAGAAATGAGTTTCTCCTTGGAGCTCACCTTATCACAGAATTGCCTCGCTGTCATTTGTTATTCATGCATCTTAATTCTTTTCTGAAGAGCTGTCAACAAAAGCGTGTGGAGCAGAATACATAATGAGGCATCCCGCCTCTTCTATTCTCACATCTGGAAATTAATAATCTGATAAAATAAGGACAAGATTCATAAATACTACTGTCAGAGTTATCATACTTTATGGGAAACTTTGTCCAGCTTGTAGGTAGTACCATCTGTGCATCACACCTTACACACATTTCACTGCTCGACAGGGTGCAACAAACAGCAAAATGTGGGATGGAGAAATGAGACAATTCAGACATTTTCATAGATTTTATAGATTTGGTTTCGCCAAACTTTTATTTAATTGAAAAAATTCTAAATATTTCAAAGAGAATTAATTATTTATTTATTTCATTATTATGCATTGCTTTTATAGCGCCATCATATTCCGCAGCGCTTTACCGACATTATCATCACTGTCCAACTTGGGGCTTACAACCTAAATTCCCTATCAGTATATCAAATGATCAGAAAATGATCTAGTGTTTTAATTGAGTGAGTTTTAATGTTAAAGCACCACTCCAGCATTTTTTTTCATTGCACCGCTGAAGTGGTGCTTTAAATGTTATTCCCCTGTCTCTTACTCCCCTGCCACCACATTCAACATTTTCCAGTGTCGCTCCCACATCTCCAGTGTTTCATGGAGCGTTGCGGAGGTCACTTTTTAATACAAGTCTATGAGAGCTTCATTCTGGTCTCGTTCTGGCTCTCATTGACTTGCAATGAGAGCTTGTGACTTCCTGCGGGTAAAATATGTTTTTAAAAAGGCAGGGAAATGTTTTTCCTCACCGACAGAATCAGCTGTGATCCCATTCTGTAATATCTGTATACTCCATTGCTTCCTCCCCTGCCCAGGAGATGTGGTATGATCAGACCATGTTCCTGCACGGTCAGACACAGCCATTACACAGTACATATCAAGGACACATTTATAAGATTATCTCAGCACAGGAACATTTTTTTTTAACGCATCCAATTGTGGAACCTATTTTTATTTAATATCTATTGATTGAAATGTATTTTGTTTGTAGGAAAACCCCTTTAAGCAACACATCATACAACAAAAACATGTTAAAGACACATCACACAAGCACAGTACACACATCACATAAACACAATCACATGTTACACAAGCTGGGGACATACACATTACACATTCATCAGACAACTACAAACACAGTATGTGCACAATTATCACTGCACAAACCACAATGTAAACATACAGTGGGTACGGAAAGTATTCAGACCCCTTTAAATTTTTCACTCTTTGTTTCATTGCAGCCATTTGGTAAATTCTAAAAAGTTCATTTTTTTCTCATTAAAAGTACACTCTGCACCCCATCTTGACTGAAAAAAAACAGAAATGTAGAAATGTTTGCAAATTTATTAAAAAAGAAAAACTGAGATATCACATGGTCATAAATATTCAGACCCTTTGCTCAGTATTGAGTAGAAGCACCCTTTTGAGCTAGTACAGCCATGCGTTTTCTTGAGAATGATGCAACAAGTTTTTCACACCTGGATTTGGGGATCCTCTGCCATTATTCCTTGCAGATCTTCTCCAGTTACCTCAGGTTGGATGGTGAACGTTGGTGGACGGCCATTTTCAGGTCTCTCCAGAGATGCTCAATTGGGTTTAGGTCAAGGCTCTGGCTGGGCCAGTCAAGAATGGTCGTAGAGTTGTTCTGAAACCACTCCTTTGTTATTTTAGCTTTAGGGTCATTGTCTTGTTGGAAGGTGAACCTTCGGCCAAGTCTGAGGTCCAGAGCCCTCTGGAAGAGGTTTTCATCCAGGATATCTCTGTATTTGGCTGCATTCATGTTTTCTTCAATTGCAACAAGTCGTCCTGTCCCTGCAGCTGAAAAATACCCCATAGCGTGATGCTGCCACCACCATATTTCACTGTTAGGATTGTATTGGGCAGGTGATGAGCAGTGCCTTGTTTTCTCCATACATACCGCTTAGAATTATCACAAAAAAGTTCTATTTTCATCTCATCAGACCAGAGAATCTTATTTCTCATAATCTGGGAGTCCTTCATGTGTTTTGGAGCAAACTCTATGCAGGCTTTCATATGTCTTGCACTGAGGAGAGGCTTCCGTCGGGCCACTCTGCCATAAAGGCCCAACTGGTGGAGGGCTGCAGTGATAGTTGACTTTGTGGAACTTTCTCCCATCTCCCTACTGCACCTCTGGAGCTCAGCCACAGTGATCTTATGGTTCTTCTTTACCTCTTTCACCAAGACTTTTCTCCCACGATTGCTCAGTTTGGCTGGACGACTAGGTCTAGGAAGACTTCTGGTGGTCCCAAACGTCTTCCATGTAAGGATTATGGAGGTCACTGTGCTTCTAGGAACCTTGAGTAATGCAGAAATTCTTTTGTAACCTTGGCCAGATCTGTGCCTTGCCACCATTCTGTCTCTGAGCTCCTTGGGCAGTTCCTTTGAGCTCATGATTAGAGATGAGCGTTGTTCTACTCGAACTGTTCGCCAATCTCAAATTCGAGCTGTTTTGGGCGGTGTTCGAGCCGTTCGGCGAACACGAACAATTTGAGAAAAATTCGGCTGTTCGAGGTTATGTTCGATAACTGTTCGTGCACCAAAATCATAACTGGATTTTTTCTCAGTAATGATGAAAATTAATGTTAATATGCAGTTTGAGTGTACAGCGGGGTGGGGGGAGGGGCAGGGGATGGATCTCTGCAGGAACAATGAAGATCTCCATTTTTTTTTTTCTCTTTCCCGCATTTACAGTGGGGAGGTGCAATCTGTCAGCCTATCAGCAGCGCACACACGGAGCGAAGTGCTTTTTTTCACACAAGCAAGGGCATGTGTCATTGGCAGTGTATGTCACATGTCCTTGCCCTATAAGACCAACAATTTTCCCCGTCGCCACCATTTTCTCACTGCTGCAGCTGCGTGTTAGACGGCACCGCTGTTGCTGTGTGCGCTATACCTTGTTAATTTCAAGCCAATTTTCGCACAAATCTACAGATAGCTTGGGAGTAGGGAATAGTTGTGATTGCAGTCCTTTTAAGGACTAGGTTACAGCATTTCCTACGACTTTTATCAGGCAGGTCTGTGCTCTTAAATAGATAGATTGTGGGAGTAAAGACTAATTGTAATTGGAGTCCTTTTCAGGACTAGGTTACATCAGTTTCTATCAGTTTTTGCCAGGCAGTAAAATCTTTTGGGCATAGCATCATTCTATTAGTCCATCTATACTGACCTCCATCAGGTTGCAAATTGAATATAATTTTTTTCTGCATCTAGCTCTGAAAAAATATTGGGCTTCTAGCTGTGTGTGGGACTTGTTGTATTAGTCCATCTATACTGACCTCCATCAGGTTGCAAACTGCATATATTTTTTTCTTCATCTACCTCTGAAAAAATATTGGGCTTCTAGATGTGTGTGGGACTTGTTCTATTAATCCATCTATACAGACCTCCATCAGGTTGCAAACTGAATATATTTTTTTCTGCATCTACCTCTGAAAAAATATTGGGCTTCTAGCTGTGTGTGGGACTTGTTGTATTAGTCCATCTATACTGACCTCCATCAGGTTGCAAACTGCATATATTTTTTCTTCATCTACCTCTGAAAAAATATTGGGCTTCTAGCTGTGTGTGGGACTTGTTCTATTAATCCATCTATACAGACCTCCATCAGGTTGCAAACTGAATATATTTTTTTCTGCATCTACCTCTGAAAAAATATTGGGCTTCTAGCTGTGTGTGGGACTTGTTGTATTAGTCCATCTATACTGACGTCCATCAGGTTGCAAATTGAATATAATTTTTTTCTGCATCTAGCTCTGAAAAAATATTGGGCTTCTAGCTGTGTGTGGGACTTGTTGTATTAGTCCATCTATACTGACCTCCATCAGGTTGCAAACTGCATATATTTTTTTCTTCATCTACCTCTGAAAAAATATTGGGCTTCTAGCTGTGTGTGGGACTTGTTCTATTAATCCATCTATACAGACCTCCATCAGGTTGCAAACTGAATATATTTTTTTCTGCATCTACCTCTGAAAAAATATGGGCTTCTAGCTGTGTGTGGGACTTGTTGTATTAGTCCATCTATACTGACCTCCATCAGGTTGCAAACTGAATATATTTTTTTCTGCATCTACCTCTGAAAAAATATTGGGCTTCTAGCTGTGTGTGGGACTTGTTCTATTAATCCATCTATACAGACCTCCATCAGGTTGCAAACTGAATATATTTTTTTCTGCATCTACCTCTGAAAAAATATTGGGCTTCTAGCTGTGTGTGGGACTTTTTGTATTAGTCCATCTATACTGACCTCCATCAGGTTGCAAACTGAATATATTTTTTTCTGCATCTACCTCTGAAAAAATATTGGGCTTCTAGCTGTGTGTGGGACTTGTTCTATTAATCCATCTATACAGACCTCCATCAGGTTGCAAACTGAATATATTTTTTTCTGCATCTACCTCTGAAAAAATATTGGGCTTCTAGCTGTGTGTGGGACTTGTTGTATTAGTCCATCTATACTGACCTCCATCAGGTTGCAAACTGAATATATTTTTTTCTGCATCTACCTCTGAAAAAATATTGGGCTTCTAGCTGTGTGTGGGACTTGTTCTATTAATCCATCTATACAGACCTCCATCAGGTTGCAAACTGAATATATTTTTTTCTGCATCTACCTCTGAAAAAATATTGGGCTTCTAGCTGTGTGTGGGACTTGTTCTATTAATCCATCTATACAGACCTCCATCAGGTTGCAAACTGAATATATTTTTTTCTGCATCTACCTCTGAAAAAATATTGGGCTTCTAGCTGTGTGTGGGACTTGTTGTATTAGTCCATCTATACTGACCTCCATCAGGTTGCAAATTGAATATAATTTTTTTCTGCATCTAGCTCTGAAAAAATATTGGGCTTCTAGCTGTGTGTGGGACTTGTTGTATTAGTCCATCTATACTGACCTCCATCAGGTTGCAAACTGCATATATTTTTTTCTTCATCTACCTCTGAAAAAATATTGGGCTTCTAGCTGTGTGTGGGACTTGTTCTATTAATCCATCTATACAGACCTCCATCAGGTTGCAAACTGAATATATTTTTTTCTGCATCTACCTCTGAAAAAATATGGGCTTCTAGCTGTGTGTGGGACTTGTTGTATTAGTCCATCTATACTGACCTCCATCAGGTTGCAAACTGAATATATTTTTTTCTGCATCTACCTCTGAAAAAATATTGGGCTTCTAGCTGTGTGTGGGACTTGTTCTATTAATCCATCTATACAGACCTCCATCAGGTTGCAAACTGAATATATTTTTTTCTGCATCTACCTCTGAAAAAATATTGGGCTTCTAGCTGTGTGTGGGACTTTTTGTATTAGTCCATCTATACTGACCTCCATCAGGTTGCAAACTGAATATATTTTTTTCTGCATCTACCTCTGAAAAAATATTGGGCTTCTAGCTGTGTGTGGGACTTGTTCTATTAATCCATCTATACAGACCTCCATCAGG
This sequence comes from Phyllobates terribilis, assembly GCF_046119375.1. Taxonomy (NCBI): domain Eukaryota; kingdom Metazoa; phylum Chordata; class Amphibia; order Anura; family Dendrobatidae; genus Phyllobates; species Phyllobates terribilis. Next base: position 257,620,402 of record NW_027362763.1, on the reverse strand, counting down.
TTGCAAACTGAATATATTTTTTTCTGCATCTACCTCTGAAAAAATATTGGGCTTCTAGCTGTGTGTGGGACTTGTTGTATTAGTCCATCTATACTGACCTCCATCAGGTTGCAAACTGAATATATTTTTTTCTGCATCTACCTCTGAAAAAATATTGGGCTTCTAGCTGTGTGTGGGACTTGTTCTATTAATCCATCTATACAGACCTCCATCAGGTTGCAAACTGAATATATTTTTTTCTGCATCTACCTCTGAAAAAATATTGGGCTTCTAGCTGTGTGTGGGACTTTTTGTATTAGTCCATCTATACTGACCTCCATCAGGTTGCAAACTGAATATATTTTTTCTGCATCTACCTCTGAAAAAATATTTGGCCTTCTAGCAGTGTGTGGGACTTTCTCTATTAGTCCATCTATACTGACCTCCATCAGGTTGCAAATTAAAAATAATTTTTATCTGCATCTAGCTCTGAAAAAATATTTGGCCTTCTAGCAGTGTGTGGGACTTTCTCTATTAGTCCATCTATACTGACCTCCATCAGGTTGCAAATTGAATATAATTTTTTTCTGCATCTAACCCAGCCAATAGTTTTGGCCTAATACCACAGTTTGGCCACTCAGCTCTGCTCGGTTCCCATCCATTGTTTTTTTGTGCAAACAACTCCAGAGTTGTTAATTAGTTAACCACCAAAATGAGTGGAAAAAGGCCTGCTGCTGGTGGAAAGGGGAATAGGCGTGTTGGGAAGGGGAAAAAAGGTTGTGTCCGTGGGGTAGGTGTTAAAGCAACAGTAACATCTGCAGAAGAAAGACCATCTTCCAGCCAAACTAAAATGTCTACTTCTTTTAGCGGACAATGTGATAAGAGCCCTTTCTTACGGCCACGCCAATCGCTACAAATTCCAGATGAGGCACAAAAACAGCAGGTGCTTCAACGGATATCAAGTGCTCCTTTAAGTGGGCTCTCCTCCACATCAACTTCAACATCACAAATACTCCAGTCCTCAAAGGTGTCACTCCCAAATCTCCAGCTGCCCGTCTGAGTATGAGGTAGAACAGATGGTTGAGTCTGCAGAGCTGTTTACTCATACTATAGCCTGGGAATCAGAGGTCGACTCCAGCGCTTCTGTGAATCCAGACGAGGAAATGATCTGCACTGATGCCCAGAATCTTTATGAGTCGGATCCAGGACCAGACGCAGAAGGTTCTGACCATAATGTAGACCCTCATTCCCAAACTGTAACTCCTGTTGGTGGAGACAATGAGGAAGACGATGATAAGACTCAAATACCTGATTGGAGCGACAACTTTAGTTTTTTGTCAGGGCAGGAACAGGTTGGCTCTGAGGACGACGGGTGTGATAACGCACAGGGTGATGATGATGAGGTTGGAGATCCCACTTACTGTCAACCCACAGTCAGCCAAGAGATGAGGTCAGCAGAGGAGGTGGAGGAAGATGCTAGTGACGACGAGGTCAGGTTGCGCCTTCCTGGACAGAGACGTAGTACTGGAAGCACGTCAACAACTGCATCCTCAAACACAACTCTGCCTCTCACCACAAGTCGTGGTGGCTCTTCAGGTCGCATGGGTGCTAAGCCTTGCATAGCCTGGGCATTTTTTCAGATCGATAAAGATGACCCAACTCATGTTATCTGTAACATTTGTCAGCAAAAGCTAAGTAGAGGCCAAAAAATACATAGTTTGAGTACTTCATGCATGAACCGGCACATGGACATGAAGCATAAGTTGCAGTGGGAAGCTCAGTGTGCTACAATGCGGCCTAGCCGGCCGGGCCAACCACCGTCTGCCATATCTTGTGCATCCGCGGCCTCTTCATCCTCTGTGACTGGGGGGACAGCAGTCACACCTGTTTTGGGGCGCAGACCTGCCACCTCTTTACCCGCAACAGCCAGCGTGATTGGCAGGTCATCATTTTCTTTGGAGGTGGTAACACCAGCTGGTGTTGAGCGCTGTCCGACATCGATATCACCACCTTTGGATCAAGGCAACCTAACATGTCCGCCTGCATCTTCCTCACAGACCGGCAGTTTGCCGGGGACACCCTTATCAACCCCGTCTAAGCACAATAGCCAGCCCTCGGTCCCTCAGATGTGGACAAGTAAAAGACCATTTCCTCCTAGCCATGAGAAAGCTAAGAGGTTGAATTTCACCATCTGCAAGTTCTTAGCTACAGAAATGCTGCCTTTCCGCCTGGTGGACACAGAGGATTTTCGAGACCTTATGTCCGTCGCAGTGCCCCAGTACCAGATGCCCAGTCGGCACTACTTCTCAAAGAAAGGTGTGCCTTCGCTCCACCAGCATGTCGCACACAACATCACCGCTTCTTTGAGAAACTCTGTGTGTGACAGGGTGCATTTCACCACAGACACTTGGACGAGTAGGCATGGACAGGGGCGTTACATGTCGCTGACTGGGCACTGGGTAACTATGGTGACAGCAGGACAAGGGGCTGCTGTCCAAGTCTTGCCGTCCCCACGAGTTGTGCGTCAATCCTCTTTATGTCAAAGTTCCTCCACTGCTTCTGCCTCCTCAACCTCCTCTCGGTCTTCCACCTGCACCCAAAGCCTGTCTGGTCATGCCACAAGCTTTCTAACTGCGCAGAAGGGATCCTGCACACCTCCTTACTATGCTGGCAGTAGGGCTCAACGTCATCAGGCGGTTTTTACATTGAAATGTCTGGGAAATGTGAGTCACACAGCTGAGGAGTTGTGGTCAGCTCTGGAGAACCAATTTCATGAATGGTTGTCTCCACTGGACCTGAAACCAGGGAAGGCCGTGTGCGACAATGCTGCAAACCTGGGTGCGGCCCTTCCCGGGGCAATGTCACACACGTGCCTTTATGGCTCACGTGTTGAACCTGGTTGTCCAGCAATTTTTAGCCCACTATTACAGACTAGATGGCCTTCTGCAGAGGGCACGGTCGCTGTGTGCTCACTTTCGCCGTTCGCATCCCGCAGCTCAGCGACTTACATCTCTACAGAAGTCGTTGGGCCTGCCACTTCACCGGCTAAAATACGATGTGCCTACCCGGTGGAATTCAACTCTGCACATGTTGCAGCGACTGTGGCAGCACCGACAAGCCCTGGTGCAATACGTTCTGACGTATAGCCTGGGCCAACGAGATCCAGAGGTGGGGCAAATCACGCTGGAGGAGTGGTCTCAGATCAGGGACCTATGCACCCTTCTGCACAGTTTTGAAATGGCGACGAAGATGTTTAGTGCTGACGATGCCATTATCAGCATGACTATTCCGGTGATTTACATGCTGGAGCACATGTTAAACAGAATTCGGAGTCAGGTGGTGGCACAAGAGGAGGTGGAGGAAGTAGAGGAGGAGGAGTTGTATGCGGAAGGGCTAACATCTGCAAGGTCCAGACGGTCGGCAGCACCAAGGCGGCAGGCATGTGAGGGTGGGGGAGATGGTTTTACCAGGGCGCATGGTAGCAGCCAAACTAGTGAGGAAGGTGCAGGAGCCCAGGAAGAAGTGGAGGACGAACTGATGGAAGACTCATCAGATGAGGGAGACCTTGATCACATTTCTGTTGTGCGAGGTTGGGGGGAGAGGACAGAGGAAGGAAGCATGATTGTTACCTCGCCACCAACACAACAGGGACTTGGTGCTCCTGGATGCGCAACACACATGAGTGCCTTCTTGCTGCACTACCTGCAACATGACCCTCGAATTGTGAGAATTAGAAATAATCCTGACTACTGGGTTGCCACACTGTTAGATCCCCGGTACAAAAGTAAATTTGCAGAAATTATTCCTGCCATAGAAAGGGATGCACGCATGCAGGAGTATCAGCAGAGACTGTTGCAGAATCTTACATGTGCTTTTCCACAAAATACCAGTGGTGCACGTAGTGAATCTCACAGTTCCAACTTGCCAACCGTGGGACCGTCAAGTGTTCAGCACTCAAACCGTAACAGAACCACAGTATCTGCTGGTAACATCAATTTTGCGGAATCATTTCACCACTTTTTTAGCCCATCCTTTGCAAGGCCACAGGAGACAAGAAGTCTGACACATAGTCAACGCCTAGAGACGATGGTACAGGAGTATCTCCAAGTAAACATTGAAGCCACGACTGTGTCACTGGACCCTTGCTCTTTTTGGGCTTCCAATCTGGATAAATGGCCGGAGCTAGCCACTCACGCCTTGGAGATCTTGTCATGCCCCGCAGCCAGCGTTCTGTCTGAACGTGTGTTCAGCGCTGCTGGTGGTGTGCTGACAGATAAGCGCACGCAGCTCTCCACTGATAATGTAGACAGACTCATGTTCATAAAGATGAACAAATCATGGATCCGAAACGACTTTTCTACCCCTGTGTCATCCTGGGGAGAGTAAAAGCTTGATGATTGGTTAAAATCACCCTACCAACCGTTTTAAGCTTTCAAATTACTAATCATGTTTATCTGTATCTTGGCTGGAAAATAATTTGGGCTTTGTAGCAGTGTGCAGCACTGATTCTATTAGGCCATCTATAATAAGCTCCACCAGATTTAAAATTACTAATCATGTTTATCTGTATCTTGACTGGAAAATAATTTGGGCTTTGTAGCAGTGTGCAGCACTGATCCTATTAGGCCATCTATACTAAAGCTTCACCAGATTTAAAATTAATAATAATTTTTAGCTGCATCTAGCCCGGAAAATAATTTTGGGGCTCCGAGATGCGCAAGACACATAAGTGCCTTCTTGCTGCACTACCTGCAGCATGACCCTCATATTGTCAGAATTCGAAGTAATCATGACTACTGGGTTGCCACACTCTTAGATCCCCCAAACTTTTCGATCAACCTTTTCATTTTAATAAAGACCAAAAAAATGGTCATTTTTGAAATTATATGCATTAGCAGGTTGTTAGAAACTGAAATCAAACAGTTTTCAACTCAAAACTTTATTCTAGGTGATGTTACATTTTCACATAGGACCCGTTGTTCGAAAGGAGCTTCTGAACTCTCTCGTCCATTGAATTTGTCAGGTTTTGGATGGTTTCTGCTTCAATTGTTTTGCATGAGGACAGAATACCCTCCCAGAGCTGTTGCTTAGATGTGAACTGCCTCCCGCCATCATAGACACTCCTTTTAATGATGCTCCAAAGGTTCTGAATGGGGTAGAGGTCAGGGGAGCATGGGGGTCACACCATAAGTTTGTTCCCTTTTATGCCCATATCAGCCAGAGATGCAGATGTTTTATGTGCAGCATGAGATGGTGCATTATCATGCAGAAAAATGATCTTGCTGTGAAATACACGGTTCTTCTTCTTGAACCATGGCAGGAAGTGCTGTTTGAGAAAATCCACATACATTATGGAGTTCATCTTTAGCGCCTTCAGGGATCCTAAAGGGGCCGACAATCTCTCTCCCCATGATTCCAGCCCAAAACATTACTCCACCTCCTCCTTGTTGGCGCTGTAGCCGTGTTTGCGTGGGGTGTCCATCAACCAGCCATCCTCCACTCCATCCATCTGGACCATCGAGCGCTGCACGGCACTCATCCGTGAACAAAACAGTTTTGAAATCAGTCTTCATGTAATGTTTGGCCCACTGGAGCCGTTTCTGCTTGTGTGAAGTGGATAGAGGAGGTCGACAGGATGGCGTATGCACAGCTGCAAACCTCTGAAGGACCCTGCATCTTGTTGTTCGGGGGACGTTGGAGGCACCAGCAGCTTCAAAAACTTGTCTGCTGCTATGACAAGGCTTTTTTGCCGCTGCTCTTTCAACCTGACGTAATTGCCTGTAGGAAAGAGTCCTCAATTTGCCCTTATCAGCACGCACACGTGTGTACTGTGAATCAGCTACATACTTCTTGATTGCCAAGACACTTCATCCTGATCATCGCACAATGTTGATTGTAGTCATGCCTTGACCTAAACACTCCACAATTTGTTGCTTCTCAGCAGCCGACACATCCTTTTTCTTTCCCATTTTGGTAGAAAATGTAGGCTGCTTAAAAATGTGAGACAGCCTTCTTAAGTAGTCTTGCCTTTCATTGGACACACCTGCCAAACTAATTAGCACAGGTGTCTGCAATTGCTTACAGTGATATAAAGAGCCCTGACACACATCACCATCAATGAGTTTAACTGACAAACAAACAAATTCTTCCCTTATCACTCCTAAACACTTTTTGCATAATAATTTGGAACACAGTGTACATGTGCTTTTCCACAAAACACCAGTGGTTCACGTAGTGAATCTTACAGTTCTAACTTGCCAACCGTGGTCTGTATGGAGTTGTTCAATAAAGGGCCCAAAATTAAGATAACATAGATGGGAGAGGTCTCTATGAATAGGAATTCCTAAGTATTTGATACCCTGTGAGGGCCAGGCAAAGGGAAAGTTGGACTGGATGGAATCCTATATGGATTTGGGGAGGGAGACATCGAGGGCCTCAGACTTCGCTGCATTGATTTTAAAATTTGACCATGTAACAAAGTGATCTATTTCAGCCATAACAGCATGGATGGATATATGTGATTGAGTGATATATACTAGGACATCATCAGCAAATAGAGAGCACTTGTACTCGGTGCCTCCCACCTCAATCCCCCTAATATTGGGGTTATGGCGAATTGATGAGAGCAGGTGCTCCGTCACTAGGATGTATAAGAGAGGGGACAGAGAACATCCCTGCCTTGTCCCATTGGTGATTGTGAAAGGTGATGAAAATGTTCTGACGCGCCCCCTGGGCCTTGGGACACCCGGAGCCGGACCCTTTTTGGTGGATGCTGGTGGTTGTAGTCTCCGTGGCGGCAACCCGCTTCCGTGGCTCAGGGCGGTCAAACCAGTGTCGGAACTATTTATGTGGTTTTGATGTTTAAATGTCCGACTACGCCACCCGTGGATTTCGGTCAGAGTGAACCGCCGCTCCAGGGCAGACCGCTGAGGCTGGTGTTGTGGGTGCAGCAGAGCGTAGCATAACTCCCCACGGGAGGAGTATAGCCTCAGGGCAGTGTATGCGGAGGATGGGGGTGATGGTGCAGGGCAGCAGCAGTAATGACACGGAGTCAGTGATGCAGTCCAGGGCCTTTACTCACAGTTCTTATTATCCAGACCACGTCTGCAGGTAACGGCTGCCCACGTCGTACTGTGCTCACCAGGTGAGGGGCTCAGACAACTCCCAGATAACTTTGGAGTGCTTCACAGGACCCCCTTTGTGTGTCCTTTGTCTGGCCTTTCTTACCAACCCTTCTGCCCGGCTGCCTCGGGCCTCCTCTTGGTAAACTTGGCGCCAGTTTCCCTGACCCTATGTGGTGCCTTCCTAGCGGGTGTAGCGAGGGGCTGCGCCACATAAAATGTCACAGCCTCCTGTTTCTAGCTGAGGGTCGTTTCCTGCCTCCACTAGTTTCGGGGACCGGTCTCCCCCTTTGGCCTGACCCCTCCACGCAGGTGGATTCGGGCGTGCGGTGGCGACTCGCCCGTCCGCACCCCTGAGATCCCTTCGTTCCTCGTTCCTGGAGCCTTCTCCGCTCCTCTTCCTTCCTTCTCCCTCTTCCAGGCCTGGGCCTCTGTTACTAGGCCCGCCTCCGGAGCAGAGCTCATGCAGAGCCCCTGCTCCCTGCCACTTCTGCTCAGACTTCTCTGCACTGAACTAAGATGGTGCCCACCTTTTATACTCCCTTCTCAATGCACCCAGGAACTGCTTCCTCCCTGCTCCTGCACTACAGGGTTCCCCTTCCTCAGTGTTCCCTCCCCCCACTCCAGCCAGGGACAGGGACTGTCGTGCCCATCTCAGGGGCATATTGGTCGCCCTGCCCCACGGCAATGTGGTGTAATGCATGCAGGTGTCGGGTTCTGATCCACACTACATCCTTACCTGAGAGTGAGATATCACACCTCTGGGTGAGGTGCAATACCTCTGTAGCAACCGAGCCCTCAGGGTGCTACAGTTCCATTTATCTTCAGCCTAGGTGACGTATTGCGATACAGGGCCGTGATTTTGGCTATAAAAGGGTCCCCTAGACCCCTACCCCAAGCTTTTTAAGAGAATCATATATGGCGTGCCAGGAGACTCTATGGAATGCTTTCTCAGCATCCAACGAGAGTATCTAATTACAAATTTTTAACTGCATCTAGCCCAGGAAATACTTTGTGCCTAGTAGCAGGGTCTGCTAGTCAGCGGATTATCCCGGCTGTTAAGCAAGCTACACCACCTGTAGTTTGGACACTTCATTTTTTCAAAGGAAATGCTTCGGGACCACGGGATACTCAGTGAAGACCATCAGGAGGCACCCCAAGGCATAGGGGCTCGGACTGGCAGTAGGATGCCTTGCGGTGGACAGCCGAGCTCGATCCTTATAAAAGCTTTTTAACTGCAGCAGCTTTAGTGGACGCTACTGGAGCTGGAATTACGCGGCTGCTGGCATGAGACTTGCCCTCCAATAGATCCTTGTAAATGGATTTAAAGTGTATTTATTCAAATTAGAGTGACAATTTAAATTAAAAAGCTTAGAGCTGCCTCCACCACAGGGGGGCTCGCTCGACCCACCAGTGGACAGGCACCAGTATTGGGAGAGGGGGGCTGGCCGTCAGGGTTCACCGCGGCTCTGGCACAAACCCGGCGACACGGAGGTGGCACGGGCAGGAGCGGACTGAACGTGTCGGCTTCTCACTTTTTGGATTTTAGAAGGGCATGACATGCCTATATCTGTGTCTCCCCCTCCTTTTACTCCTCCACCTCTTTTCTTTTCGCATGACTATATGTACTTGTCACTTTTCCATGTGTTAGTTGTGTCTTCTGAGCAGTTTGTCAGCTTTTGGACACCTTTGAAGGTGTTTTCTATGTGTTTCTATGTGTTTTTGTTTGCCTGCCATTGGTTTTAACGGTGTTCGAAGGTGTTCGACGAACAGTTCGACGAACAGTTCGGCGAACACACGGGTGTTCGACGTACCGAACCGAACTCGAACACTACGGGGGTGGCTCAACACTACTAATGGTTCTCATTTGGTCTGACATGCACTGTGAGCTGTGAGGTCTTATATAGACAGGTGTGTACCTTTCCAAATCAAGTCCTATCAGTTTAATTAAACACAGCTGGACTCCAATGAAGGAGTAGAACGATCTCAAGGAGGATCGCAAGGAAATGGACAGCATGTGACTTAAATATGAGTGTCTGAGCAAAGGTTCTGAATACTTATGACCGTGTGATATTTCAGTTTTTCTTTTTTAATAAATTTGCAAAAATTTCTACATTTCTGTTTTTTTTCTGTCAAGATGGGGTGCAGCAGAGTGTATCAGTAAATCATGTCAATCACACAAATGTAAACACCACATGCAGTGTTGATCTGCAACAATGTCAAAACTAGCGGATGGAAAGCTCTGCCCTTAAGCCCCACCCTGTTGGGTTCAAACTTAAATTTTACCGTAGGTGTCGTATCATGGTTGTGAAGGACCGCCTCTCCTTGGTGCCCCGAGCTGCTGCACTGGCTACACAAGCTATATTTCCACCAAAGAGCAGACTGCCCTTCATAATACAATAGTGCCAGCACAGTGACCCCAGCCCAGTGTCAGCAGAGAGCTCAGTGATAAAGCGGTATGACTCTGCTCAGTAAGAGGGGCAGGAGACGATAAGTTGTCTTATAGTAATTGGTTGCTAGTTAAAAGATGAAAGCTGAGGGAAAAGCCAAATGTATTTAATTCCGACACAGATAGAAATTTGAAAGCTTTGCAGTTGACTGGCTGACAGCTATTCTAATCCATAGGAACTAATGTGGCTCGTACAAAGTGTCTTCTTGTGTCAAAAACTGAAGGTAGTAGAAGTGTGGAGTACAAACAGCTTATTTAATATAAAAAAGCATGTGTAAAATTCTGAATAAGAATTTGGTAAAAGAAAGGTTTTGGCTTGACATTTGCAGGAATGATTTAGTTACTAAAACCCTACCAAAAATTGTCACATCCTCCTGGACCTCCACCTGTGATGTCTGCTTCTGTCACCATGCACTGACATATTCATTCTGTGGACACGGCTGGTGACATCAAGACCAGAAGATCTGGACGACACAAGGTCTGTCCTGGCACTGAGGCTGGGGAGGCTGAAAGTTGCAGTGCTGTCCAGTCTGGCAGTATGTAAGTCTGTGTTGTCCAGTTGAAGGAATGTTGAAGTAATCACCTCTGTGCTGTAGACAGTATGAAAACACCACACCCTAATGAAACTCCCAACCTACTGCTCGGATTCGCCAGTTATAGTTTTACTAACTCTAGCTCATGTCTCTAGTCCAGCTCCTGTGTAACCTTTTTTGTTTTGTTTTCTGACCTCAACCAACTTTCTGACAATTCTTCTGTTATATGATTTTGTTTCCAATTTACCCTTCTGATTCTTACCCAGCAACCTGACAACTCCTGACAGTTGCTCTATCAGCTAGCGACTACCATGAGGACTCAACGCAGGGACCCTGTGTAAATTCACATCCCTGTATAAGGATGTAAAGGGTGAAGCCCTATGATCAGAATAGCCAGCACAAAGCCTGTCCGTGGAAGCCTTATTACTAGTGTTGAGCCACCCCCGTAGTGTTCGGGTTCGGTTCGGTTCGTCGAACACCGGGATGTTCGAGGAACTGTTCGTCGAACTGTTCGTCGAACACCTTAGAACACCATCGAACACCGTTAAAACCAATGGCAGGCAAACAAAAACACATAGAAACACATAGAAAACACCTTCAAATGTGTCCAAAAGCTGACAAACTGCTCAGAAGACGCTCTCTTTAAAAAAGCCGACCGGCAATTCAGCAGCGGCATACACCGGTACCCGACAATTTAGACAAGAAGGAATAGAGCATCACACATAGATTAGATAGATAGAAACATGTCAGTCACATCTATATGAAGTACAGTGACAGTGTTGCTTACTGTACTTGTCATTTAGTGTAAAGGATTTATTAAAAAAAAATAATAGTGTTTTCATGCACCGTCTCTTTAAAAAAGCCGGCCGGCAATTCAGCAGCGGTACCCGACAATTTACAACAGAAAGAATAGAGCTTCACACATAGATTAGATAGATAGAAACATGTCAGTCACATATATATGAAGTACAGTGACAGTGTTGATGACTGTACTTGTCATTTAGTGTTAAAATAAAGGATTTATTAAAAAAAAATTGGCGTGGGGTTCCCCGTAATTTTAGTCTCTAGTGGAAGCTAAGCAGACGGCTGGGGCAGATGTTTGAAGCCTGGGAAGGGGGTAATACCCATGGAGCTTCCCAGGCTACTAATATCAGCCCCCAGCTGAATACCTAGCCTTTACTAGCTATTAAAATGGGGGACCCCCCCCAAAAAATGACATGGGGTCCCCCCTATTTTAATAGCTAGCAAAGGCTAGGCAGACAGCTGGGGCTGATATTAATAGCCCAGGAAGGGTGCAATGAATATTGGCCCCCTCCCAGGCTAGAAACACCAGCCGTCAGCCGCCCCAGAAATGGCGCATCCATAGGATGCGCCAATTCTGGCACTTAGCCTCGCTCTTCCCACTGCCCTGTAGCAGTGGCAGTGGGGTAATAGGGTTGAGGTTGATGTCAGCTTATAATGTCAGCTGACATCAAGCCCAGGTTAGTAATGGAGAGGCGTCTATAAGACACCCCCATTACTAACCCCATAGTGAAAGTTAAAAAAAAACAAACAACCAGAATAAAGTCCTTTAATTGAAATAAAGACACAATTCTTTATTGTTCTAAATTAAACCCTACTTACTGTATCGCCCATTCCAGCTGAAGCCAACGATCTCCTGCAATAAAAGAAAAATAATAAAGCAACATCATCCTTAGCTTTCCATGGTTCCCAGGACAGCTTCAGCTCTGCTACATCGAGATGACAGGCTGGACCGCAGCAGAACGCTGCCATCCCGCTTGCCATCCCGCAGACACTGAGAAGCGCAGGCTTGCTTGCGCTCCTCAGTGTCTCGCTGTGACGGCATCCAGATGAGCCGAGGTCATGTCCAATGAACTCGGCTCACCTCATGTACGTCACTGACAGCGTGGGAGAATTCTCCTGCACTCAGCGCTTCAGTGTGAGAATTCTCCCACGCTGTCAGTGACGTGCATGAGGTGAGCTCATGTCCAATGAACTCAGCTCACTTCATGCACGTCACTGATAGCGTGGGAAAATTCTCCTGCACTCAGCGCTTCAGTGTGAGAATTTTCCCACGCTGTCAGTGACGTGCATGAGGTGAGTTCATGTCCAATGATCTCAGCTCACCTCATGCACGTCACTGACAGCGTGGGAGAATTCTCACGCTGAAGCGCTGAGTGCAGGAGAATTATCCCACGCTGTCAGTGACGTGCATGAGGTGAGCCGAGTTCATTGGACATGAACTCGGCTCATCTGGATGCCGTCACAGCGAGACACTGAGGAGCGCAAGCATGCCTGCGCTTCTCAGTGTCTGCGGGATGACAGGCTGGATGGCAGCTTTCTGCTGCGGTCCAGCCTGTCATCTCGATGTAGCAGAGCTGAAGCTGCGTGGGAACCATGGAAAGGTAAGGATGATGTTGCTTTATTATTTTACTTTTATTGCAGGAGATCGTTGGCTTCAGCTGGAATGGGCGTGATGGTGAGTATGGTTTAATTTAGAACAATAAAAAATTGTGTGTTTATTTCAATTAAAGGACTTTATTCTGGGTGTTGTGTTTTTTTTTAAATACTTTACTAGAAATTCATGGCGGTCATGTCTAATATTGGCGTGACCCCATGAATTTCGGGCTTAGGGCCAGCTGATAATACCAAGCTGGCCCTAACCCCTTTATTACCCAGTGAGCCACCGCACCGGGGCCTGGATGAGTTGGGTACAGCGCCAGAAGATGGCGCTTCTATGAACGCGCCATTTTCCGGGGTGGCTGCGGACTGGAATTTGCAGCGGGGGGGGCCCAGAAAGCTTGGGCCTCCCTGTGCTGCAGATTCAAACCCCCAGCTGCCTAGTTGTACCTGGCTGGACACAAAAATAGGGCGAAGCCCCACGTATTTTTTTTTTAATTATTGAATGAAATTCATGAAATAATTAAGAAAAAAAGGCCTTCCCTATATTGTTGTGTCCAGCCACGTACAAATATGCAGCTGGTGGTTGGGGGCAGCCCGTTCCTGCCTACTGTACCTGGCTGGACACAAATATAGTGCGAAGCCGCACGTCAATTTTTTTAAATTATTTCATGAAATTCTCCTGCACTCAGCGCTTCAGCGTGAGAATTCTCCCACGCTGTCAGTGACGTGCATGAGGTGAGCTGAGATCATTGGACATGAACTCACCTCATGCACGTCACTGACAGCGTGGGAAAATTCTCACGCTGAAGCGCTGAGTGCAGGATAATTCTCCCACGCTGTCAGTGACGTGCATGAGGTAAGCTCATGTCCAATGATCTCAGCTCACCTCATGCACGTCACTGACAGCGTGGGAGAATTCTCCTGCACTCAGCGCTTCAGCGTGAGAATTTTCCCACGCTGTCAGTGACATGCATGAGGTGAGCTGAGTTCATTGGACATGAGCTCACCTCATGCACGTCACTGACAGCGTGGGAGAATTCTCCTGCACTCAGCGCTTCAGCGTGAGAATTTTCCCACGCTGTCAGTGACGTGCATGAGGTGAGCCGAGTTCATTGGACATGACCTCGGCTCATCTGGATGCCGTCACAGCGAGACACTGAGGAGCGCAAGCATGCCTGCGCTTCTCAGTGTCTGCGGGATGACAGGCTGGATGGCAGCGTTCTGCTGCGGTCCAGCCTGTCATCTCGATGTAGCAGAGCTGGAGCTGTCCTGGGAACCATGGAAAGGTAAGGATGATGTTGCTTTATTATTTTACTTTTATTGTAGGAGATTGTTGGCTTCAGCTGGAATGAGCGATACGGTAAGTAGGGTTTAATTTAGAACAATAAATAATTGTGTCTTTATTTCAATTAAAGGACTTTATTCTGGGTGTTTGTGTTTTTTTTAACTTTCACTATGGGGTTAGTAATGGGGGTGTCTTATAGACGCCTCTCCATTACTAACCTGGGCTTGATGTCAGCTGGCATTATAAGCTGACATCAACCCCAACCATATTACCCCACTGCCACCGCTACAGGGCAGTGGGAAGAGCGAGACTAAGTGCCAGAATTGGCGCATCCTATGGATGCGCCATTTCTGGCGCGGCTGACGGCTGGTGTTTCTAGCCTGGGAGGGGGCCAATATTCATGGCACCCTTCCTGGGCAATTAATATCAGCCCCCAGCTGTCTGTCTAGCCTTTGCTAGCTATTAAAATAGGGGGGACCCCACGTCATTTTTTTGGGGGGTCCCCCATTTTAATAGCTGGTAAAGGCTAGGTATTCAGCTGGGGGCTGATATTAGTAGCCTGGGAAGCTCTGTGGGTATTACCCCTTTCCCAGGCTTCAAACATCTGCCCCAGCCGTCTGCTTAACCTCCGCTAGAGCCTAAAATTATGGGGAACCCCACGCCAATTTTTTTTTTAATAAATCCTTTATTTTAAAACTAAATGACAAGTACAGTAATCAACACTGTCACTGTACTTCTTATATATGTGACTGACATGTTTCTATCTATCTAATCTATGTGTGATTCTCTATTCCTTCTATTCTAAATTGTCGGGTACCGCTGCTGAATTGCCGGCCGGCTTTTTTAAAGAGACGGTGCATGAAAGCACTATTATTTTTTTTAATAAATCCTTTACACTAAATGACAAGTACAGTAAGCAACACTGTCACTGTACTTCATATATATGTGACTGACATGTTTCTATCTATCTAATCTATGTGTGATTCTCTATTCGTTCTGTTCTAATTTGTCGGGTACCGGTGTATACCGCTGCTGAATTGCCAGCTTTTCATGTTTCACTGTGAGCACTGTTCCCATCGATTTGGGCAATCACTGTAATGCCACAACCCTACCATGGCTGTGACATTACAGTGCATGATTGGTGCTCTAAATAGCGCCAGACATGCAGGACACGCTTTTGGTGCACGATCAGTTATCGAACATAACCTCGAACAGCCGATTTTTTGCAAATTGTTCGGGTTCGTCGAACAACTCGAACACCGCCCACAACAGCTCGAATTTGAGATTGGCGAACAGTTCTAGTCGAACACCGCTCATCTCTACTTATTACGAGCTGTCAAGTGACCCCAAATAGAGCCACATTATACTAACAAATAATGAGATATAGGTCAGACAATGTACCCCTTTCACAGCCAAAGAGGCGATTTTCATGTAACAAGTACTGCTACACTAAGTCTCATACCTATAGTACGTCTGCAATGGCAAATTGCTTTAATTTTGGGATTCTGAATCAAAACTACAGTGAACTCATAAACAGCCACATCCAATGACTTTTAGTATCTCTGGTCTGAAGTTTATCATAAAATGCTTATTAAATTACCACTAAGTAGAAATAGTAAACTGGTTGTCTGGTCCTGCTATAAGCCAAAATTAACCGTATTATTTAGTCATTGCTGTTATTTAGACTTGTTTAACCAGTACATACTTCTACTATTGACAGAGCTTCAGTCACTGTGGTGTGACCTGGGCAAGTTGTAAGCATTGGCTGGAGCCCAGAGCATTGAGCTTCCTAAAGAATTATTATCTTGAATGAACAAAGCACAGTGTGAACTATTAGTTATGCAGCAACTATAATATTATCATTCGCTCCCACACTCACAGCTTCTTCTCACACTTGCTTACAGTCATGTGAGACACCTGAATTTCATGTTCATGGACCATCGTTTTAATTCTTGATCTCAACCAGTCAAGTCAAACATACTAGCCCACATTCCTCTACACTCCCAAAGAATATTACCAGGTCCACAAATTTACGTAAATCTTCCATATTTCAAAACTGTCTTAGTCTGGATGATTCATTGATACATGTGAAAAACAGTAAGTACATGAATCACTTTAAAGACTTAGGCTATGTGAGCATGGAGTATTTTTTTTGAGCAACTTCAAAAAATGTCTTAAAAAAACTTCCTTTAAAAAGATTTCCTCATCATTTTGATTCTTAAACCACTTCGCTGTTCATGCATTAAAACGCTTGAGAATTTTTTTCGCTCCAGTTTTTGATAAACATCCAGTGAAAAAAACAGACTGCAAAAAATGCTTTAGGAAATGATACAGTAGGCAAAGAAAATCCTCAAGAAAAGCTCTCCTAAAAAGCATCTCCTAAAGCGGTTTTCATTTGTAAATTCACTATTTTTGAATGCCTCAAAAAAACTCCATGAGAACATACCCTTAAGCTTCTTTCACATAAATTTGTTCCTTTTTAAAAAAAAACAAAACAAACAAACAGAAAAAAAACAGAAAAAACGTGCAAATATTAGCATCATTTAGACCAGTGTTTCCCAAACTCCAGTCCTCACGGACCCCACAGGTCATGTTTTCAGGATTTCCATAGTATTGCACAGGTGAGAGAATTCCTGATGCCTTGATGATACTTCCATCACCTGTGCAATACTAAGGAAATCCTGAGAACATGACCTGTGAAAGACGCAAGTCAAGCTAAAAATAATGCCATAGCAAATAAAAAAAAACCTGGTTATAGCGCCATTATTACTTCCCTATAACCTTACAATCAGTATCAGGTCAGAACATTTTGGGGGGCTAAAATAATTAATGCAAAACATGATGATGTTTTTCCAAAGAATGGTATGTGTATTCTTGAAGGTACCCTAATGTGACTTTTCTTTTTGTTCCTAAATGCTCACTAGTGGTTCTCTGTTCTAGCTCATAGACGAGGTTACCAAAGGGGAATAATCCCCCTATTACGTTCATGTCCTCTAATTATTGAGACATGCCTTTAAGGCTGGGTTCACACAAGCAAATGCAAAATCATCCATTTTACTTCCAGAAAAACCTAGAGATTTATCATCCGTAAAGTCATGCATATGACATCTGTGCATTCTTTTGTTATATCCATATGAATTCTGTATGTCCATATTATAAATGTGTAGCCATGTAAATCACATGAAATACAGATGATAACTTGTATGTGATCTGCTTTTTGGTGCATCTATTGACTTATAATGGGCGACTCTGATTCGGAATACGGATAATAATCAAGACATGCTACAATTTTTTTACACACAGACTAATAATATCATAATATCCGCATCACTACATGTGCACATGCAGATATTAAGTGATTCAATGTGCGGATGGTGCCCGGGTCTGGAGAAGAGGAGACTCTCCTCCAGACCCGTGTACCATAGTACCTGTAAAAAGAAAGATTTTAAAATAAAAAATAAACATTATACTCACCTTCTGATGGCCCCCGGTCTCCTTAGTGATGCGTCCTGGCTATCAGGCAGCTCGCAATGGTCTAAAAGGACCTTCCATGACGTCATTTAGTCATGTGACAGGTCACATGACCGCCGACATCAGCGGTCGCATGACCTGTCGCATGACTAAATGACGTCATGGAAGGTCCTTTTAGACCATCGCGAGCTGCTGGGGAGCCATGACACATTGCTAAGGAGATCAGGGGCCATCAGAAGGTGAATATAATGTTTATTTTTTATTTTTTACCATCCTTTTTAACTATTAACTTGGTCACACTATATAAATATATGCCGGTTGCATGGATTTATATAGTGTGACCAAGTTGTCAAGTACTTTTCCAAGTGATGCTAAAATTGCTTGTAAAAGCGCTTGACAACCCGCATGCGAAATCGCATGTGAAAAACGCGGGACATATGCTTGTCCCTGGCAGAAAAACGCATGTAAAATCCGCATGCGTTTTTTCTGCCAGGGAGATGAAGAAATGCTCAGGAAAAAATCCAGAGCATTTCTGCATCATGGGCACATAGCCTAAGACTACTTTTTCTCAGGAGTGAGTGATAAATGCAGAATTGGTGACTTGTTTCTATTATACCTTTTCTCTGATTGTTCCTCACCTGGTTTTGGCTCCCACTCCTGAGAAAAAATACTGACCGAATACTGACCAAATATTGTTATTGTGGCCGTGACCTAAGGCTAAGTTCCCACTATGAAAATTTGGTGCGTTAAGATGTTGCAGATTGTCTGCCTCATTTCTGCACCAATTAACTAAATTAGGTTAGTTGCATTTTTTCATTGTGCGGCTGTTGTGTCTCTTTCTTATGTCATGCTTTTAATAAAACTGTTTTGATTTCGATTCTTGCTGTTACTTAGCTTTGATAAAACTTTATTTGTAATGTCATCTGTGGATTACCGTATTTTTCGGACTATAAGACTCACCGGACCATAAGACCCAACCCAAATTTTAGGGGTGGAAAATAGGAAAATTTTTTTTTTTATAAGATGGGGGTCCATCTTATAGTCCAAATAGGAATTTTACCTGGGGGGCGATGGAGCAGGGGGTTCCCCAGGAGCAGGGAGATTGCGATGGTGGTCAAGTTGGATTGCAGGAAGCAGGGTCCCTCCCTCAGGAACCCGGTGGCAGCAGAAGCAGTGAGATGCTGCAGGGCCAGTGTCGGTGGTCAAGAAGAACGGAGTGCATTGCATTTCCGGTGGCCGCTGCCATCTTCCTGAAGCCGTGATCTACAGGGAAATGGCCGCCCGAGCCAACGTGGTAACCTACATTCGGACCATAACGTATGGAGAAGAGAAAAGGACGTTGGGCAAAACAAAGAGCCGTGCACTCCCGAAAATAATGCAAAAATATCAAAAATCTTTATTAGCAAAACACAAGCAACACACAAGCAAATTTAGAAACAATTAAAACACTGGTTAGCAGCGATACGCGTTGGGTCCATACACCTTGCAGGTAACTATATGTACTTACTCCATATATACTTTTTCATCTGCCTAGGTCAATTGTTACCGCACATATTGACTGTATATTAATATATTGGCTTTGTGGTTTTTGATCTGAGGTGCTGTCCTGATTTATTTTACTTGGACTTACAGTGCTGGCCAAAAGTATTGGTCCCCCTGCAATTCTGTCAGATAATACTCAGTTTCTTCCTGAAAATTATTGCAATCACAAATTCTTTGGTATCAGCCTGTAGTGTGTTTTTCCTCTTTAATTTTGGGGGTGACTCCAAATCCAGGCCTCCATTGGTTAATAAATCTGATTTCCTTGATGATTTTTGTGTGATTTTGTTGTCAGCACATTCAACTTTGTACAGAACAAAGTATTCAATGAGAATATTTCATTCATTCAGATCTAGGATGTGTTATTTGAGTGTTCCCTTTATTTTTTTGAGCAGTGTATATCTAACCATTGAGCTGTGCCCGCCAATTCTTTTGCTTGTACTACGTTTGGACCATAAGACGCACCCCCCATTTTCTTCCCAAACTTGGAGGAAAAAAAGTGCTTATGGTCCGAAAAATATGGTACATATGTTTCTAGTGCATGTTCGCTGCGGAAACACACAAAATATGTAGATGCATTTGTTTATCTAAAGATTTTCATCATCTGATTCAAGTCTACAGGGAAGATCTACAAATACAATGTATATATTGACATGTTACAGATATCAAAGTCACACAGCAGGTCAGTTTCTGCAGTGCAAAAAAAAGAAGCACATGACTTTTTATGGGCATGACATTTTTATAAATCCCACACATTTTGCTGGAACTACAAGACGCTGCATTTTCTTGCGAACGAAAATGCGCCACAGAGAAAATGGGAACTTAGCCTAAATGGTGATTACAAGCCGATTGTACAATAGGAAAATTAATCTAATAATTCAGAAATGCAAATCTTCTATAATTCCTGTAGTAATGCTTTCAAAACTGTTTGCTTAATGTTTTCAGGGTCTCTTGATATATCGCTTACATGAGACTATATCAGCTGTACCATGTTATTACGATTTGTAAAGCTGGAAAGATTAGTAAAGATGGACTACGAGTCTACGACCTTCCTGCACAAGATTAATGAAACGTGACATTTCCTGATGTTGATAGCTTTTTCTATGAAATGTGACCACATTGATTAGGCCACATGTGTAGAAGTTTATACTAATTTTAAGATAATCTAGACCAATTAACATAAGGATACGAGACTGACATGTAAATTACCCTATATGGATTTTTATTCACCCATATAACGTGTTAACTTTATAGGTGGAGTTACTATTACGTAAAATAGATATATAAAGCACCCTAAATGATGATATTGAGAAAGCAGCAAAATGCTTATTAATTACTGAGTAAAATACAATGTTATATAAACGATGTTATGCATAACATTATTCATATTCATTATTTGGCACAGACATATTGTAAAGTCTATAGTTAAAAACAACAAAAGAAAATATGTAAAGGCATGCAATATTAATGTGTATTGTATCCATCTGTAGACTTTATTACTTCCCCATTTAGGTGGAGCACAAGGCTGACACTTTCAGGCTACGTTCCCACAATGAGCTTTTGGTCTGTTTTTGATGTTGCAGATTTTCTGCACCATTTCTGCATGTATTTTGTATATTAGTTTTGTTGCGTTTTTCATTGCATTTTTACATGCATTTTTATCGCGTTTTTGATGCTGCATTTTTTGTCTCTTGTTGGTATGACATGCTTTAGGGCTCATATCCATCACTCAAAAAAAATGCGGTCCAATATCATTCCTGAAAAGTGGGACGAGTGTTATGCGATTTTCATGCTTGTACAATGCGATTTTTCTCACCTAGCATTCGAATGACATCCAATTGCCATGCAAATATGATCCAATTGCAGTGCGATTATAACATGAGGTTTTACATACAGTAATTCCCTGTCATTTACACATAGTTTTCCAAGGATTCTTCAATACACATATATATATATTAGATAGATATACAGATAAATAGATACATACAAAAAGATAGATATAAATATGTGAGAGATATAATCAGTGCTTTGTTTAAGAATCAGGAACTTGCACTGGTGAATAGGGTGAAAACAGAGGAGATAATGGATGTCAGATGTTTTAAAAAATAACCAATTTATTAGATTAAATAGTTTTAAAAATATTTCTTAAAATTTTTTTTTTTAAAAGGATTGCAGAGGAAGTTAAAATGGTAAACGGGGGTGGGAACACTGGAGATTGGTAGTTGTAGTCCTGGATAAGGTGCAACGTTCCTCTTTGGTGAGTAGGTAGTTGATTCTGCGTAGGAAGGGTCCCCTGAGGAGAAGAAAGAGGGGTTTTAGAATAGATATGGTTAGGGTAACCTATAGAAGATAGTTAGGGTTGAGATTACTTGATTAATTGGATGGAGGACATAGTAGGTTCAGTCTGTTGTTGTGTCTCCAAATTAAAGTGGAACTGTAGAGGAACGAAAGGGGGGTTGGTTCCTTAAATAAAGATGTTAGGTGTATCTCAAGGGAGGCTATGTACCTGTGAGTATAGCAGTGGTTTGAAAGGGTTGATGCAGGAATAGGTGCAGTCCTGACAGTATCCTTTAGGAACGGAGGAGTCCTAAGGGTAAAATGGTGGGGAAGGAAGAACAGGGAACAATATGAAAGGCAATACATATATTAAGGAGTAGGACCTGTTAAATAGCAGGGGTAAGTTTTACCTGTGCATGTCAAGTTGTTAGATGGCAGCCTCTGTTGCTGGGTGAGTAACCATATTACCTGAAACCAAGGTGCTTATCATTGAGCGGGTGTGGGTAGAACCCGAGAGTGACGAATGCCAGGTGGGTTCCCTGATGGAGTAGATCAGGAATGCTATTTAGATAGCACAGTAAGTGCTAGTTGGTGCCTGCTTATTTAGCTTACAGCACATGTAATTTAGTATTAAATAATTACATTTCTGTAAAAAATGGAGTGGGATCCCCTAAATTTTATTAACCGGCAGAGGGAAAGTGGACAGCTAGAGCTGATGTTTATAGCCTGGGAAGAGGGTAATACCTATGGAGCTTCCCAGGCTATTAATATCAGCTCACAGCTGTATACTTAGCCTTTACTGGTTATTAAAATGGGGGACCCCCCACTTAAAAAAATGACACACATTGCTCCCTCATCCCCAATTCTGGTATGCATGGCCCCCTCATCCACGATCCTGGTATGTATGGTATCCTCATCTCCAATCCTAGTATGCATGGCCCCATCATCCCCAATCCTGGCATGTATGGGCCCCTTATCTCCAATCCTGGTATGCATGGCACCCCTCATTCCTCAATCCTGGTATGTATGGCACCCCTCATCCCCCAATCCTGGTATGTATGGCCCCCTCATCCCCCAATCCTGATATGCATGGCCTCTTCATCCCCCAATCCTGGTGTGTATGGCCCCCTCATCCCCTAATCCTGGTATGTATGGCCCCATCACTGCACACATAAATAGATAAACACTTATACTCACCTTCCTTCCTCACCTCTGCTCCAGTGCTACATCCTGTTCTGCTACAGCAGCTCATGTCAGCATCTGACCAGTGCATGGCATCACGGCCATGCGCTCTGAGATGCTGATGTGAGCTGCCGGCATACTCACTCCTCTGTACGCCGGAACTATGGGTGTAGAGAAGAGTGAATATGCATTCTCTTTAGTAGCAGGCACCGTCAGCAGGAGCTGCGGCTCAGCGCTCCTCTGTGCATGCTACTAAAGAGAATGAATATTCATTCTTCTCCACGCCCATGGGAGTGGAGAAGAGTGAATATTAATCTCCCTTTAGTAGCAGGCATACGTGGTAGCAGCAGCAGCCCGCTACTGTGTGTGCCCCACTCCTCCACTGCCACAACCCACCCCCCACAACATTTATCCACCAACAGAATTTCTATATACTCGAGAATATACCCGAGTATAAACCGAGAGGGACTTTTTCAGCACAAAAAATGTGCTGAAAAACTGGGCTTATACTCGAGTATATACAGTATGTGTTGAAGAATATTTCCTT
The DNA here is from genome assembly GCF_046119375.1 of Phyllobates terribilis. Taxonomy (NCBI): domain Eukaryota; kingdom Metazoa; phylum Chordata; class Amphibia; order Anura; family Dendrobatidae; genus Phyllobates; species Phyllobates terribilis. The sequence continues at coordinate 257,597,616 of NW_027362763.1, read as the reverse complement.
GGAAAACTATGTGTAAATGATATACATAATTCCTCTGTAAAATCTCATGTTAAAATCGCATTGCAATTGGACGGCACTCGCCGTCCGATTGTTTAATTGCACCCATTGACTTGCATTGGGTGGCAAATTGCAGCATGCTGCAATTTTTTTTCGTTGTCCTATCTGAGCTGAGAAAAAAATCGTGGATGAGCAGGGAATCATAGATTAACATTGGTCAGAGTGCAATCTGATTTTTTATCAGATTGCACTCGTCCTTTTATCACGCAGATGAGTATGAGCCCTTAAACAAAGCTGCTTTGTTTTTGATACTTCCTGGTATTTGGAAATGCACTGAAGACACAAATCTGAATGGATGCCAGGGATTGTGATTGTGGTGACTATGATGAACTGGGAAATATATTGTATGTTAATCAATCTGAGGGGGACTTGACTATGCAGAACAAGCACTTACATAGATTAATGATCATAGAATCATAGAATCATAGAATCATAGAATCATAGAATGGTAGAGTTGGAAGGGACCTCCTGGGTCATCTGGTCCAACCCCCTGCTCAAAGCAGGATTCACTAGATCATCTCAGACAGATGTCTGTCCAGCCTCTGTTTGAAGACGTCCATTGAAGGGGAACTCACCACCTCTCGTGGCAGCCTGTTCCACTCATTAATCACCCTAACTGTCAAAAAGTTTTTTCTAATATCTAATCTGTGTCTCCTCCCAAAATGCAAAAGGTGTCTGACATACACAAAGGATGTCTTGGAAAATAATATGAGTTTATGAATTGAAAGGAATCTGTCATCAGGTTTTTGCTACCTGATCTGAGAACAGCAAAATGTAGGCAAAGAGACCCTGAATTCAACAATGTGTCACTTTACTAGGTGCAGCAGTTCTGACTCAATTAGAGCTTTTAGATTTAAAATAAAGCAGAACTGAGAAAGCTTCTCCCACCAACACCAGGCTCTATGTGTACATACATTGGCATGTAAAAGTTTGAGCACCTCTGGTTAATATTACTGTTATTGTGAACAGTCAAGCCAGTTGAAGATTAAATGATCTTTAATAGACCTATAGATAAAGATGAAACATTTCCTTCATATTTTAGGCAAAAAAAATATATATTGTCATTTTTTACATTTTAAAATTTTCAAAAAGGAAAATGGGCCAATACAAACTTTTGGGCACCCTTGGAGATGGAGATCTGTGTACTCAGATAACTTTGACCAAGATTTCAGACCTTAATTAGCCTGTTAGGGTTATGGTTTATTCACTATCATCGTTAGGAAAAGGCAGGTGATGCAAATCTCCCAGCTTTATAAAAACCCAGCCTCCTCTAACCTTGTGCCAAAAACAGCAGCCATGGGTTCTTCTAAGCAGCTGCCTAGCACTCTGAAAACGGTGGAGGCCCACAAAGCAGGAAAAGGCTATAAGAAGGTATCAAAGTGTTTGCAAGTTGCCCTTTCCTCAGTTCGAAATGTAATTAAGAAATGGCAGTTAACAAGAACAGTGGAGGTCAAGATAAGGTCTGGAAGATCAAGCAAAATTTAGGTGAGAGCTGCTAGTAGGATTGTTAGAGAGACAAATCAGAACCTCCGCTTGACTTCAGACACATTTAGCAGACTCTGGAGTTGTGGTAAATTGTTCTACTGTTCAGAGACACCTGCACAAATATGGCCTTCATGGAAGAGTCTTCAGAACAAAACCTCTCCTGCATTCTCATCATAAAATTAAGTGTCAGAAGTATGCAAAAGAACATCTAAAAAAGCCTGATGCATAGAACTCTTTGGCTACAATGATCAAAGGTATGTGTGGAGAAAAAAGGGCACACCAACCATTAAGCATGAGTGTGAGTCAATCACGCTTTGGGGTTGTGTTGCAGCCAATGGCACGGGGAACATTTCACAGGAAAAGGGAAGAATGGATTCAATGATATTTCAACAAATTATTGATGCAAATGTAACATTATCTGTAAAAAAGCTGAAGTTGAAAAGAGGATGGATAATTCTACAAATGGATAATGATCTTAAACACATGTCAAAATCCACAATTGACTACCACAAAAGGTGCAAGCTGAAAGTTTTACAATGGCCCTCACAGTCCCCTTATCTGAACATCATTAAAAATCTGTAGCTAGACCTCAAAATAGCAGTGCATGCAAGATGACCCAGGAATCTCACAGAACTGGAAGAATTTTCCAAGGAAGAATGGATGAAAATCCCTTAAACAAGAATTGAAAGACTCCCGGTTGGCTACAGAAAGCATTTACAAACTGTGATGCTTTCAAAAGGGGCTGCTACTAGGTACTAATCATGCAGGGTGCCCAAACTTTTGCACCAGCCATTTTCATTTTTGTAATTTTTAAAATGTAAAATATGAAAAAATATACACAAGTTCTTCTCACTAAATTAGAATATCATCAAAAGTTAATTTATTGCAATTCTTCAATACAAAAAGTGAAAGTCATATATTATATAGAGTCATTACACCAGAGTGATCTATTTCAAGTGTTTATTTCTGTTAATGTTGATGATTATGGCTTACAGCCAATGAAAACACAAAAGTCATCATCTCAGTAAATTAGAATACTTTATAACAACAGCTTGAAAAATGTTTTTAAAATCCGAAATGTTGGCCTACTGAAATGTATGTTCAGTAAGTGCACTCAATACTCAGTCGGGGCTTCTTTTGCATCAATTACTGCATCAATGCGGCGTGGCATGGAGGTGATAAGCCTGTGGCACTGCTGAGGTGTTATGGAAGCCCCGGTTGCTTTTATAGCAGCCTTCAGCTTATCTGCATTGTTGGGTCTTTGTGTCTCTCATCTTCCTCTTGACAATACCCCATAGATTGTCTATGGGGTTAAGGTCAAGCGAGTTTTCTGGCCAATGAAGCACAGTGATACTGTTGTTTTTAAACCAGGTATTGGCAGTGTGGACAGGTTCCAAGTGCTGCTGGAGAATGAAATTTCCATCTCCAAACAGCTTGTCGGCAGAGGGAAGCATGAAGTGCTCTAAAACTTCCTGGTAGACGGCTGTACTGACTTTGGTCTTGATAAAACACAGTGCAGATGACATGGCTCCCCAAACCATCACTGATTGTGGAAACTTCACACTAGACCTCAAGCAGCTTGAATTGTGTGCCTCTCCACTCTTCCTCCAGACTCTGGGACCTTGATTTCCAAATGAAATGCAAAATTTACTTTCATCTGAAAACAACACCTTGGACCACTGAGCAACAGTCCAGATCTTTTTCTCCTTAGCCCAGGTAAGACTCTTCTGGCGTTGTCTATTGGTCATACGTGGCTTGACACAAGTAATGCGACACTTGTAGCCCATGTCCTGAATACATCTGTGTGTCGTGGCTCTTGAAGCAATGACTCCAGCGGCAGTCCACTCCTTATGAATCTCCCCCAAATTTTTGAATGGCCTTTTCTTTTACTAATCCTTTAAAGGCTGCAGTTATCCCGGTTGCTTGTGCACCTTTTTCTACCACACTTTGTCTTCCACTCAACTTTCCATTGCTTCGATACAGAATTCTGTGAACAGCCAGCTTGTTTAGCAATGACCTTTTGTGGCTTACCCTCCTTGTGAAATGTGTCAATGACTGCCTTTTGGACATCTGTCAAGTCAGCAGTCTTGATTGTGGAGCCTACTGAAGCAGACTAAGGGACCTTTTTAACCCCTTCCAGCCTGGGGAGTAATAGTACGCACTCCGGCGCTGAGCCCACACTGAACTGGGCACATGTCAGCTGATGTGCCCACAACAGCCACGGGTGGAATCGCGATCCACCCGCGGCTGTTAACATGTTAAATGCAGCTGTTAATTTCTGACAGCGGCATTTAACAGCGCCGTGCCAGTAGCGCGTCACTTACCCCACCCATCGGTGACCCCATCACGTGATCGCGGGTCACTGATGGGTGGGCATGACAGCCCTGAGTCTGCAGCAGACCCCAGTGGTTGTCATGTACTGATCGCTATGAGCGCCACCTAGTGGTCGGCGCTCCTACCACAGGAGCATTTCTGCTACATAGAGATGATCTGCTCATCACCTCTATGTAGCAGAGGCGATCGGACAGTTGCTGCTTCTAGCCTCCTATGGAGACTATAGAAGCAAGCAAAAAATGTAAAAAAAACTGTTTTTAAAAATACTAAAAAGATTAAAAAAATATAAAAGTGTAAATCATCCCCCTTTCGCCCCATTAAAAATAAAATAATAAAAAAAAACACATACACATATCGCCGCGTTCATAATCGCCCGATCTATCAATGTAGAAAAATAATTAATCCAATCGGTAAACGGTGTAACGAGAAAAAAATTCTAAACGCCAAAATTATGTTTTTTGGTCGCCACAACATTGCAAAAAATGCAATAACGTGTGATCAAAACATCAGATCTACCCCAAAATGATATCAGTAAAAACTTCAGCACAAAAAAATAAGCCCTCACCCGGCCCCAGATCCAGAAAAATGGAGACACTGCAGAAAATGGAAAATGGCGCCATATTTTTTTTTTTTTAGCAAACTTTGGATTTTTTTTCACCACTTAAATAAAAAAGAACCTATACATGTTTGGTATATATGAACTCATAATGACCTGGATAATAAGAATGGCAGGTCAGTTTTAGCATTCAGTGAACGTGGTAAAAAAAAAACCCATCTGTGGTATTGCACTTTTTTTGCAATTTCACCGCACTTGGAATTTTTGTCCCGTTTTCCCGTACACAATATGGTAAAACCAAATAATAAAAACGCTATGGCTCTGGGAACAAGGGGAACAAAAAACGAAAATGCAAAAACGGAAAATCCCAGGGTCCTTAAGGGGTTAAATGCTTTGGAAGCCTTTGCAAGTGTTTTTTGTTAATTATTCTAATTTACTGAGATAATGACTTTTGTGTTTTCATCGGCTCTATGCCATAATCATCAACATTAACAGAAATAAGCACTTGAAATAGATCACTCTGTTTGTAATGAGTCTATATAACATATGAGTTTCACTTTTTGTATTGAAGAACTGAAATAAATTTACTTTTTGATGATATTCTAATTTAGTGAGAAGCACTTGTATATATGTTTGTTTAAAATACAAAGGAAATGTGTCATCTTTAACTTTAGGCCTTTTAAAGATCATTTCATCTTAAACTTACTTCACTGTTCACAATAACAGTAATTTTGACCAGGGGTGTCCAAAATTTTACATGTCACTGTAATCTATAGACAGTGAGCTGCCTATCAAAGGCAGGGGCATGGACGGACTAGAGCTCACTTGGCCAGCTAGTTACAGCAATGATAATGTCCCAGTCATAAAACCATAAAACCTTCAGTGTAAGTAAACAACACCCCACAGCTTGATAAGTGACACATTGTTGAAATGTGGGTTTTATCCTCTACCTCATGCTGTCCTCAGATTACATAGCAAAAATCTGGTGACAGATTCCCTTTAATGACCTATGACCCTTTCTTTGCTGGTTCCTAGTACGTAAATAATTATTTCATTGTTATGTCATCAAGATTTTCTCTTAATGTAGCATGTCTTAGCACACTTACAGGGTTATTTTCATTACATTAAATGAGAAAAGTTTTTAAGTACTTGTTGAAACGAGCAACTGTTCAATTTACTTGTGATTAAAAATCTTCTGTATTTGCAAGAATGGGGGGATTTTGAATATCATTGTGTAGTTCTCGGCACCCAGGTTACTGGCCACCTATACAATCTTTCAGCTGTACAGTGACGTGTTAAGAGTTTCAATCAGAATGTCAGATATTAAAAGTAAAACACCCCTGTAGTTTGTGTGCTAACAAGGCATAATTATATAAAAAAAATTCTAATTCTATTAGAATTTGAACTCAGACACTGTAGTTTCTGATGCTTTACCATTAAGCCATCCAGTCAAGTGATTGTGACTAGTAGCTTTTCTTGTCTTATGAGATCAACCATGAAAATACTCAGGGTGACTAAAAGTCATTGTGATTGTGATTCTGATGTTTGATGAAAGTCACACATCAGACTCACACATCAAAGTCACACATCATTTGAATTTGGCTTGAAGGAGGTATTTGTTAAAGTCCCAATGAGTTTCAGACAGGTTTGCATATAAAATCCTATAACTAAATAGAACACCTAGATTTCTTCAACTGAGTTTGTAGCTTAATGGTTAGTGCACTGGCTTCTAGACATAGAGTTAACTGTGACTTTTTTATTATTATTATTGCAGTTGTAAAAGTCCCTTATCAAAGTCACATATCAAAGTCACTTGTCAAGTTACATATCAAAATCACTTATCAAAGTCAGATGTCAAAGTCACTTGTCAAAATCAGTTGTCAGACAGGGTATTTAGCCTCAAACTGACGTCATTCTGATGTTTGATTTTGATATCTGATCATGTTCTAAAATGGACACTGTACTGCTGTGGCCAGTCTTGTAGGCAAGGAGCACTGTACATACAAAATCTTTTCTATAGAGCTTGCAAATGATAATTTCAAGCTGGTCAGGTTGCTGGATCACACTGTTAGTGTATTGTATTGCCACAGGCCTGCTCTCTACATCTAGGTCTGGCTTTATGGTTTCTCTGCAGTGGCTGGTGCAGGGGTATTATAGCATTGCATGCATTGCTGGCCATTTCAAGGAATGTCTGTCACTGTGATGAGATCCATGCGTTGGTTGTGATGGCCAGAGTAGAAGATGTTCTTACCGACTCAAAAAAGGGAGATCCTTAGCTGGAAACTCACTATGTTAGACCAATATGCCCGAAAATACACTTTATTTCAAATGGAATTTCCTTTTAAGTAAAAAGTACAAGTAATCAATTCAAAAATTGGTATTAAATGAAGTGGAATATATTAATGTTTGATAGAAGGCCCTAATAAAATGTACGATGTCTCCTGTCATCACCAATAACACTTAAAACACAGCATCAGCACACTATAAATGGCCTTTAAAAGCATGGGTACCTGACGATGATATCTTATGACTGTTTATTAATTGTTCTAATAGCTTATCTGTGGTAAATAATAGTTTAGTGGTCTGGGAAATTATTTTTTTCTAATAATAAAAATGTCCCAAAAGTGAAATCATTACCAATCGTATACTCACCAATGTTCCAATATATAACCATATTTGCTCATTAATTATTTTGAGATTTCCTTTTCAAAAGAAGAACTGCAATATGACTGAAAAAAATGCTTGAAACATAGATGACTTATTTTTCCAGGTTACCAAAACTGGCATAGAGCTTTGTTGTTTCAACTCTAATAATGGTACAGTGAGTGACGGGTTTGTAGATCAACATTTCAAATATATAATAACCTGGGAGTGGCAACATACAGTAGTTTTGGTATGTAGAGCACAGGAACCTTAATTTTCCCTGTATCAATCACAGTCTTTTCATCTGGAGTTCATCCCTTCTGGGTACATGAAGCTTTTGTCTTGTCCAGCACTTTCTCTTATTCGATGACTCTAGCCTCACTCAGCAACTTGTCAGTTCTCGCCGTACTTGGCTATGCTACAATTTCCACCCTATCCAATTTTCAACAGATCTCGCTCTTTGGCAAATAAAGCACCACATTTGACTCCATTATAGGATTCACAGCTTTTACACTTTGCTCATAACGCTCAAATAGTAATATTATCTACGCCAACACACTCTACATCAATAAGTTTTTGCTTCAAACTATGATTATTACAGAGCTCAGGCTCCTTATTAAGACAAACCCCAAACCAGACTTCTCCTAAATGAAAAAAAAACCCAGATGAGACCCCTTCTTAATTCAGACCCTAGACCATACTTCTGATTAATGTAGTCCCTAGACGAGATTCCCCTATCAATAAAAACTTTAGATCAGACTTCTCCTTAATACATATATCAAACTCCCCTTTAAAGAAGAGCTGAGAATAGACTCCCTCAACATACAAATCCAAGACTAACACTTAATAGAGACCTTAGACCTTTTGTTAAAACAGTGTACAAAGCAAAGCAATAGGAGGCACAGCCAAATATAAGAGGGGTGCTATAGGCAGCCTGTGTAATACATATAGTGTAAAGAGAAAGAAAAAGCCACAGATGCAAGAAGCCAAGCACACCCAAATACTTGTATTGCAAAAATATAATATTTTATTGAACAAGAGTTTGACAAGGACAATTAGATCACACAAAAAAACATTAAAAACATTTAAAAAGAAAGGAGAGAACCCATGCAAGGGTATAGTATCCCAAACATGCACAAACAGGTATTTAGTAATTTATGGTATCAATGATCATTACAAATTCAAAAAAGATATAATGCTGACCATAAAGTAAATCATTAATAGGCCAATGTGCAAATATACATAATTGTAAAATGCAATAGTAAATGACTATAAAGTGCAATAGTATATAGGATATAGATAAAATGCAAAATGTATAAATATTGTTGAGGAGTCAAAGTAAGAGATGCTTACTAATATCACCTAGTCATCCTTATTATAGAGTTGGTCATCAATAACCCATTATGCAAACACTTGTAATTATAGAACACAATAGTATATAAGAAATGAGCAAAATGCAATATGATATATATAAGCGCTATTAAGAGGTCAGAGTCAGCATACCTGCTGTGGTCACCCAACGCGTGTCGCTGCCCACTAGCAGCTTTGTCAGGGGTAATCCCATAATGTGATGCCTGGTCTAAATATAGGAGGCTTAGGGAAAAGATTTCCACGGTGGCAGCACATTTCCTAAATAACCATGGTGGCACACCCCGTGGACTACGTGTGGTTGGCCTCCAGAAAATACAGCCTAATCCACGGTGCAGTGACTATTCCAATCAACTTTTAAAAATGGAGTCAAGGTGGATTTACACCTTGGACTCCGTGGCACCCAATGGTATCAATGAAGACCATTCTTTTACTAGTTTTCTAATTAAATAATCACATTGAGGCCAAAGTATGAAGGTGATCCTGTATCACTTCTTTTTATTGTCCTTTTTGTCTGATGGTACCCTTGTACAATCTCTCTCTTCTTTGACCATGTCATGGTCCTTGAATTCTGGGCCCTATCCACCTTCATGGATGATCATCCTCCTGCACATTGATAGTAGGTCTATGGATGTTAGTACACTCCCCTTTCTCCTTTTAGAGGTTCTATGTTAACAATTTTTGATTTTGGGAATACATTTATTTATTTATTTATTTTTTTCTCATCCTTTGTATTTTTGTATCTATTTATATATTTTTATTTTTATATATTTTTGTATATTTTTGTGTATGTGTCTCACCTGTCATATGGTTATTCCATTCACTTTTCTTTCCTTTAAATACTTTTCTCCCCTCACTCATTATTGGAACCCATACTATTCTGTCTTTGCTTCACGTCACTTCCGACTGGAAGTGACGTTGTTTGCGTTCCACCGTTACCTTAGGTGGAGCGCATGTTACCAAGCCGGACCGGAAGTGACGTTTTTGTAACGTCACATGAGAGCGCTCGGCCGGAAATGAAGCGCCTTGCGCTCCACAACTATTGCAGTGAGACGCATGCTATGTATCTTCAGGACACATGCATCGGCTGCCAACACATTATGACGGCCTATGCATGTGTCCACCTGGGATTCAAATGATGACAACTCTAGTATACTAATTAATTTGCCTCAGCTGATACTTCCTCCCTGAGCCTCCTATATTTAGACCAGGCATCACATTATGGGATTACCCCTGATGAAGCTGCTAGTGGGCAGCGACACACGTTGGGTGACCACAGCACGTATGCTGACTCTGACCTCTTAATAGCGCTTATATATATCATATTGCATTTTCCTCATGTCTTATATACTTTTGTATTCCATAATTACAAATGTTTGCATATTGGGTTATTGATGACCAACTCTATGATCAGGATGACTAGGTGATATTAGTAAGCATCTCTTACTTTGACTCCTCAACAATATTTATGCATTTTGCATTTTATCTATATCCTATATACTATTGCACTTTATAGTCATTTACTATTGCATTTTAAAATTATGTATATTTGCACATTGGGCTATTATTCATTTACTTTATGGTCAGCATTATATATTTTTTGAATTTGTAATGATCATTGATACCATAAATTACCTGTTTGTGCATGTTTGGGATACTATACCCTTGCATGGGTTCTCTCCTTTCTTTTTAAATGTTTTTAATGTTTTTTTGTGTGGTCTAATGGTCCTTGTCAAACTCTTGTTCAATAAAATATTATATTTTTGCAATGCAAGTATTTGGGTGTGCTTGGCTTCTTGCACATGTGGCTTTTTCTTTCTCTTTACACTTTTGTTAAAACACAATCAAAACTCTTCCTAAATCAAAATGGCAGATCAGATTCTCTTTTTCGATTTTTCTTTTATACAGCCTCCATAATAGACTACTCTAAAATAAACCCCAAACAAGTTGTACAAGTACTTAACTCTCCAAACAACTACAGTTTTCCCTTCTCTTTTCATCCAGACACTGTCAAAGTCCTGACATCAAGGTTAGTGTCAGAATATTGGCTGTGATGGTGCCCACGAGTGAATACAAAGCAGAGGGGTAGAAACTGGGATAGTTAAGTATATTTCAAAGAGGACACAGCTTCCAGGAAGATTTGCAAGTTCTTCTGAGAGATCTCTGCTTTTTCTGGGATGATTGAAAAACATTCACTGAGAGTTGCAAAGTTGGCAACAAGTTCTAAAGCCTTTTTATGGGGTCTACAAAATGAATAAATTGATTTAAGACCATAGATTAATATCATAGGATATTAAGATGTTTTAATGGGATTGTTCATATTTAACTTTGTTTTTATTGCACAGGCTTTCTTTGTGTAAAAATATCAAAATCAGCCTTACTTTACCATTGCCACTGCAGAGATACTTCTCCACTGCTGTCCTCAAACTCAATTGACATGGCTGCAGCGGTTACATCATGACTATGGCATGTGGATGCAACAATCAATCAGTGGACTCAGCAGTCTGGTGACATCTATCTTGGCATCACCACTGATTAGCTGCAGTGGTGCGTATTGTAGATGGGCTGTAAATGCTTCAGCTATGTCAGCAAAGACCAGGGTTCAGTGGACAGACAGAAAAGAAGTTGTAGGGGGAAAGAAATGCAGATTTTGTTTTTATATTTACAAAGTTCAAGCTTGTGGAATAAAAAAAAAGCTAAATGTGAGCAATCCATTGTTAATTGCATCCTCTTTAAAACAGCTTATCTTTCTGCATTTCCATTTTCCTCAAATACTCGTTAATAGAAAGTATCAGCTTTACTGCTGCCAATATTGCTTTATCTCTGTTTCTGTTTCTTGGTCTTTTAGTTTCAAACTACAGAACAGCTTCTATTTTAGACATTTTTATTTTAGCTTTAATTTTGCGCCCACACACTTACCATTAAATCAGTACATTGACCATTCATGTTAAATGCATTTAGAATCACAATCATGAAATCACTGGGGAGCTCTACCCCTGCTGTTCACAATAAATGCTTTCTGTTTGAGATTTCAATTGGTTGTTACTTATTTTACTATTTTTAAGCTTTCAAGCTGAAAATAATCTGTGAGCGTGCACATTCCACTAACATACATTTTTGCATGCTGTTACCTCTCTGGTATGGGGTAGCTTATGTAAGCTTGTTCCTAACACCTATAATTAAACATGTATCCATGTCATGCTTTTGAGAAGTTAAAGAGCATTTAAAAAGAAAATACAGCCTAAACCTATAAATGACTTTAGATATTGTGTGTTACCTGCTTGATTACCTTGGGGATCCAATTATTATTTTTTTAAGATATGAGATACATTCAGGTTAATTTTGGGAGAACTATAATTGTTACGTGAAATATAAAATTGCTATAAAATATATTTTTGTTAATTTTATACTTTTTATATATTTTTTAATTTTATATTATTAGTTTTCAGTTAATAATATAGTTAAAAGGTATTTTTATATTATTTATTTCTTTTATATTTTAAATATCATTTTGTTAATAATTGTTATAAAATGTAATTTTAGCAGAAATATAATTGTTCAAAGAGGAAGTCCAGCAACACAATGGCTTGATACTATCAAGATAATGGTGGAAAAGACCCTTGTGGACCTATCTAGGCTTGCGCAAGATCGATCTTCCTACAGATTGTTCATCCATCAAGTCACCATGGTTCGAGATTGAGCCAAAGACCTTTAAAAAAGTTAAAAATTGTAATGATAAACATTAACATAAAATTTGTATTGCTCTTTTCTCAAAATGGACTCAAGGCACAGTTGGGGGAGTCAATTATTCAGTTTGGTGCAATGTCCAATGTAGAGGGCAATCCTGTTATTTGTCTTTAAACGCCAAGTTGAACAGATACATTTTAAGTTTTGATTTAAATGTGTCCGGTGATTATATCTTTCTAATTGATGCAGGTAATAAGTTCCAAAGAGTAGAGGCAGAGTAACAAAAGGCTTTGCATCCACATACAGTGGCATGTAAAAGTTTGGGCACCCCTGGTCAAAGTTAGTGTTATTGTGAACAGTTAAGCAAGTTGAAGATGAAATGATCTCTAAAAGGCCTGAAGTTAAAGATTACAGATTTCCTTTGTATTTTAGGCAAAAAATATATATTTTTTAATCTTTTACATTTTTAAAATGACGAAAAAGGAAATTGGACCAGTGCAAAAGTTTGGGCATCCTGCATGGTTAGTACCTAGTAGCACCCCCTTTTGAAAGTATCACAGCTTGTAAAAGCTTTTTGTAGCAAGACAAGAGTCTTTCAATTCTTGTTTGAGGGATTTTCATCCATTCTTCCTTGGAAAATCCTTCCAGTTCTGTGAGATTCCTTGGTCATCTTGCATGCACTGCTATTTTGAGGTCTAGCCACAGATTTTCATTGATGTTCAGAAGAGGGGACTGTGAGGGCCATTGTAAAACCTTCAGCTTGCACCTTTTGAGGTAGCCTATTGTGGATTTTGATGTTTGTTTAGGATCATTAACCATTTGTAGAAACCATCCTTTTTTCAACTTCAGCTTTTTTACAGATGGTGTTATGTTTGCATCAAGAATTTGTTGAAATTTCATTGAATCCATTGTTCCCTCTACTCGTGAAAAGTCCCCTGCACCATCGGCTGCAACACAACCCCAAAGCATGACTGATCCACCCCCATGCTTAATAGTTGGCGAGATGTTATTTTCCTGAAATTTGGTGGCCTTTTTTTTCCACACATACCTTTGATCATTGTGGCCAAAGACTTCTATTTTAACCTTTTCGGTCGACAGAACTTGTTTCCAAAATGTATCAGGCTTGTTTAGATGTTCTTTTGCATACTTCTGATGCTGAATTTTATGGTGAGGCTGCAGAAGAGGTTTTCTTCTGATGACTCTTCCATGAAGGTCATATTTGTGCAGGTGTCTCTGAACAGTAGAACAATGAACCACAAAGCTAGAGTCTGCTAAATCTTTCTGTAGGTCTTTTGAGGTTAAGCGGGGGTTCTGATTTGCCTCTCTAGCAATCGTACGAACAGCTCTCACTGAAATTTTGCTTGGTCTTCCAGACCTTATCTTGACCTTCACTGTTCCTGTTAACTGCCATTTCTTAATTACATTTCAAACTGAGGAAAGGGCAACTTGAAAACACTTTGCTATCTTCTTTTAGCCTTCTCCTGCTTTATGGGCCTCCACCATTTTCATTTTCAGAGTGCTAGGCAGCTGCTTAGAATAACCCATGGCTGCTGATTTTTTGGCATAAAGTTAGAGGAGGCTTGGTTTTTATAAAGCTGGGAAATTTTCATCACCTGGCATTTCCTAACGATGGTAGTGTACAAGCCATAACCCTAACAGGCTAATTAAGGTCAGAAACCTTGGTCAACATTATCAAAGCACACAAATCTCCAAGCGTGCCCAAACTTTTGCATAGGTCCATTTCCCTTATTGTAATTTTTTAAAATAAAAAAAAAAGACAATATATATATTTATTTGCCTAAAATACAACTGAAATATGTCATCTTTAACAATATGCCTTTTAGAGATCATTTCATCTTCAACTTGCTTAACTGTTCACAATAACAGTGATTTTGACCAGGGGTGCCCAAACTTTTACATGCCACTGTATTGTAAGCCAGTTCCTGGGTAGAGACAATTTATTCCTGCCTGTGGATCTGAGTTGTTGGCAAGGAGTGTAGGGTTTCAGAACATCCTTTAAGTAACTGTGGCCTAATTTTCTCATGGCTTTTAAGGTCATGAAGCAAGTTAATCTCCATTTTACCGGCAGTCAGTGCTGTGTGTGGAGAATTGGTGTTAATGGAGAATGTTGAGGTTGATTGGATACTAACCTAGCTCTGGTGTCTTGGACTAATCGAAGATGATATACTGCTTTGTCTGTGAGGCCTACTTATAGGACATTACAGTAGTCCAGGTGGGAGGCTTTGAGGGCATGTACCAGTGTTGAGAGGTCTTCTAGTGGAATAATGTATTTCATTTTGGCATTGTTACTAAATTAGAATCTCACAGGCTAGGCTTCACAGGATTACCATTATGGCAGGAATGACGGCCTTCAGCAAGCTCTGACTGCCATTGCAATCTGTTAGCCCCCTGTGATTGTATCACTGAGAGGATGATGGGAGCAAGACTGAAGCATGCAACATAAATGCCATGGTAAATGCTGCTCCTGATACAAGCAAATGCTAGATATGTAACTCAATTACTGAGCTTGCTTCATACTCCCATCTTGCACTGGGGATATCAGGAATGGGTTTACATCAGTACTTTTATGTGCCACTGTACACGGCATCCTGACACAGGTTAGCATCAGGACTTCATGTGACTGCTGATTTTTTGGTATGGATTCTCCATATGATGACTTGGCTGAAACCTATCTAGCAGCTATATTTTCAAATGGCAGCCATGTCAGCAGAGACACTGGGAGGGTAATATTGTAAACCATTTAAGGCCATAACATACATTTAAATTTTGTTCATGGGTATGGACGATTCAGAAGAGATACAGTAGTTGTTGGCTGAATTCTCTGTTATCTATGGTGCTTGGATGTATTAAGATTAGTGATAAGCGAGTATGTTCTGTTAACCCTTTCGGCGAGTATGCTCGGGCCGAGCACCTAGTAGTTACAGCTGCTCGGTGATATGTTTGAATCGCTCCCGTGTGCATCATTTGTGACTGTTTGACAACTTTAGTACATGTAAGGAATGTCTATTTCTTACACATTCCTCACATGTATTAAAGTTGTCAAACAGTCGCAAATCATGCACACGGGAGTGATTCAAACATATCACCGAGCAGCTGTAACTACTCGGTACTCGGCCCGAGCATACTCGCCGAAAGGGTTAACAGAACATACTCGCTCATCACTAATTAAGATCTTAGCAACTGCTTTCAGGCCTCATAATAACTCTACTTATTTGTAGAAAAAGCAACCAGGTAGAAGGGCAGCTGCATGAGGCATAATGCCCCTGGAAGGGTATTTGGTATAGGGAATTAAGTTTATTTAGTGCCTACCAGTGTTGTATCAAGGATCCTAACATATGTCCTACTATACAGTGGTCTGTCTGGTCCATTTTAAATAACTGGTTATTGTGAAATGTATACTTTGTGCCATTTCATGCAAAATATTAGTGGTTTATAAGGTTTTATACCATAAGTAGCATTAGACTTTGTTTCAGCACAAATTACTACCTACTGGATCATAATTGCATTAACAGGTGAGCTTTTACCATTTTCCACATTAAATGCCAACTATTTGGTTAAGGTGTACAATTTCTAATACCATTCTCCAAATATTTATTGGGGTTTAACTACATTTTAGAAGTAATCTTTTACTATCCAATGTATGTAAAACATAACATCATTAGATACAGCAGGTGAAATAAGTATTGAACACATCACCAATTTTCTAAGTAACTATATTTCTAAAGGTGCTATTGACATGAAATTCTCACGAGATGTCGGTAACAACCCATCCAATCCACACAGGCAAATAAATCAAAACATAGATGTCCATAAATTAAGTTATGAGTAATAATGAGAAATAACACAGGGAAAAAGTATTGAACACACTGAAATTTACTTTGCAGAAAAAACATTGTTGGTGATGATAGCTTCAAGACACCTCCTGTATGGAAAAAGTAGTCGAAGGCATTGTTCAGGTGTAATTTTGACCCATTCTTCCACACAAACACTTTGTTTCGTGGGCTCCTCCTACGAACTCTGAGCTTTTGTTCCTTCCATAAATTTTCTATTGGATTCAGGTCAGGGCAGGTGATTGGCTGGGTCATTCTTGCAGCTTTATTTTCTTTCTCTGAAACCAATTTTGAGTTTCCTTGACTGTGTGTTTGGAATCATTGTCTTGCGGAAATGTCCACCCTAATTTCATTTTCATCACCCTGCTAGATGGCAGCAGATCTTTATAAAGAATGTCTCTGTACATTTTCATCCTTCACTCAATTTTATGAAGTTTGCCAGTGCTATATGCTGAAAAAAGCCCCACACCATGATGTTCCCATCTGTGTATTATGGCATCCAAAGAGTTCAATTTTGGTCTTATAAGACCAGGTTATACTCTCCCAGTATTTCACAGGCTTGTCTAAATGTTGCTGAGCATACTTTAAACATGTGTAGGGTTTGGTACTCACTCAGTCGCGTTAGAGGTAAGCACAGGATACTGTTTCTTTAAAATCATCCAAGGCAGGTTTATTATACCTTCATAAACTGCACTTTTAGAAGTAAACAAAAAACAGCCTTGTCCGGCACGAAGTAACAAAAACAGAAAATAAACAGTCCATACAATATGCTCATGGTCAGGGTCCTTTAGCACAAACACTCTGGAGGTCTCCACACCTCCAGCCACAGACACTGAATAAGACACTGGGTCTCCATTTTATATACATGCCCTGGGGTGGGAATATGTGAGCAGCTAATCCCTCCAATCTCTTATGACTGCTCGTAAAAACTGGCCCTGATACGCCCTATTAACTCTCTCAGCACTTTGTGCTTCCCGGATTTGAGTCACCGAAACCACCAACCTCAGTGACACATATCTCCCCTCTGTCAGGCGGCCATCTCACACATGCTTGAACATGCTTTTTGTTCAGCAATGGAGTCTTGCATGGTGAGCATGCATACACGCCATGGAGGTTGAGTACATCATTTATAGTTTTCATTGAAACAATTGTACCTTCTGATTCCAGGTCTTTCTGTAGCTCTCCACAGGTGGTCCTTGGTTCTTGGACAAATCTTCTGATAATTGTTTTCACTCCTTTGTCTGAAATCTTGCGGGGAGCACCTAGTCATGGCCGGTTTACGGTGAAATGATTTTCTTTCCAATAACGGATTGTGGCCCCAACAGTTCTCACTGGAGCCTTCAGTAGTTTAGAAATTCTTCTGTAACCAATGTCATCTGTATGTTTTGCAACAATAAGGATGTTTCTTGTGTGGAACCTTGGTAATGAGACACTTTTTTATAGGCCATCAGTTGAACCAGCTGACATTATTTTTCACTTAGTAGCAGGATTGCTTTAGATTTCAGCTGGTGTCATGACTTTCCATGGCTTTTTGCACCTCTCTTTTTCATATGTTCAATACTTTTTCCCTGTGTCACTTCTCATTATTGCACATAACTTAATTCCTGGACATATATGGTTTGATTTATTTTCCTATGTGGATTGGATTGTTGGATGGATTGTTAACGACATCTGGTTAGAATGTCATGTCAATAGCACCTTTAGAGATATATTTACTTAGAAAATTGGTGACATGTTCAATAATTATTTCACCCTCTGTATATATATAAATATATATACATATATATGTAAACAGTGGGAAAAAAAGTATTTAGTCAGCCACCATTTGTGCAAGTTCTCCCACTTAAAAAGATGAGAAAGGCCTGTAATTGACAAGAAGTTACCGGTCTGTGAGAGCCAGAAATCTTGCTTGTTTGTAATTGACCAAATACTTATTTTCCACCAAAATTTGAAAAAAAAATTCTTTCCAAATCAGACAATGTAATTTTCAGGATTTGTTTTCTCATTTTGTCTCTCATAGTTGAGGTCTACCTATGATGTCAATTGCAGGCCTCTCTCATCTTTTTAAGTGGGAGAGCTTGCACAATTGGTGGCTGATTAAATACTTTTTTTCCCGACTGTATATATAATGATAAAATTATTACTGAGCGTTTGAAAGATAAAATTACAAATTGTAAAGATCTGAAGGTTGGAATAGTTGATTAAAAGAGTAACACTAATAAACTTATTACAGCATAACATTGTCATCCAACTTTGGAGAGAGAAGCCTGCTACATCTGGTTTTTCAGTTAGTCAGCTTAATTTCTGTATCTTGGATGTGAGCCACCTACCAGAATAAACAAGTGGAAGTCACGTCATATACTTTACTAAAACCAGACACCCAAATCAAAAAGCAATTTAACAAACACAAACAATCTAACAGATTGGCAACCCAGTAGAAAGCACTATTTAGAATCCTAACTATATGGGGATAATGTTGCAGATAGTGCAGCAAGAAGGCACTCATGTGTCGAGCTCTTCCATGAGGTCCAAGCCCATGGTGTGTTAATGGCGGGGTAACACTGAAGCTATCTTCCTCCGTTCTCTCCCGCCAACCATGAACAACAGAGAGGGGATCATTAAACTCTTCATCTCTTGACTGTTGCACGAACATCACCTCTTCCTCCTCATCCTCTTCCATTTGTTCCTCGGCTTCTGCACCTTCACTACCAGTTTTTCTGGTTCCACAACCACAATCCCCCTAAATCTCTGTGTTCCACCCTTCCTTGGCACCCACCTGTGGGACGACAGTCTGGCACTTAAAGATGTTAATATCCCTTCCGCTTCCTTCTGTTCCTCTGGGTTTTTTACTATGTTTTTATGATACCTGAAGAAGGATATATATTGTATCCGAAACGCGTTGTATCTCCTCTATTTTAACTTATCAAATAAAAAAGTATATAAAATATCATCTTTGGATGTGATTCCCGGGAAGCGCTGCCGTTTATTGGTTGGATATACTCTTCTTGATTTCCTCTTCCTCTGGGACTACCACCTCCTCTCGCAGACTATTCAAAGTGAGCATGTAGATGATCGAAAAAGTGATGTTCATGAAGGCATCGTCAGCGCTAACCATCTTAGTAGTCATTTTGAAACTGTGCAGAAGGGTGCAGAGGTCTTTAATTTGTAGCCACTCCACAAACGTGATTTGCACCACGTCCGTACTGCGTTGACCCAGGATATGCAAAAGGAGATACTGCAGCAGGGGTAGTCGCTGCTGCCACAATTGCTGCAACATGTGCAGAGTGGAATTCGACCGTGTCAGTATGATGCGTCCCCTGGGCCGTGGGGTACTCGGTAGCCGGGCCGGTCGTTGGGGCTGGGGATGTCACACTGGCAGTGACCCGCTCCGTGACCCAAGGCAGTCAATGAAAAGGGGAATGATTTAATAAAGGGGATTTAAAGTTCTTTTAATGTTCGTGACGCCACCTGTGGTATGCGGCTAAAGGGAGCCGCCGCTGCGGAGCAGGTCCTCTGGAGCTGTTGTTAATGCAGCAGAATTGGTTTAGCTCTCCACAGGTAGAGCTTAGCTGCAGGGCAGTGTAGATGTTGTATGAGGTTGATGTTGCTGTGCAGTATGGTGCAGGGGAATGATGGTGCAGCAATAATTCACAGAGACAGTGGGGTGCAGTCTTCAGGGTTTACTCACAGTTGTGAAGTTCCTCAGGTTACACTTTCCGGATTATAACCGCCCACGTCGTCATGTGCTTACTCAGGGAGGAGTTCAGCAAACCCTCAGGTACCTCCGGAGTATGTAACGGGACCACCTTCTGTGTGTTCCTTCTGGCTGTCTCCCTGCACCTCACACCCAGTGTCCCAAGCCAGTGACCGTGGACCTTGTCGGGCGACGTTTTCTCTGTCCCTGGGACCTCTATGGCCACCTTTTTGGTGAGTTAGATGTGGCTGTTGGTTGCAGCACCTGAAATGCTGCACCCTTCAGTGACGCGCCCCCTGGACCGTGGGGTACTCGGTGCCGAGCCGGTCGTTGCTAGGGGAGATGTCACAGTGGCGGTGACCCGGTCCGTGACCCAGGGCGGTCAATAGAAGGGGATATTTACAGGGGATTTATAGTTTTTATATAAAGTTCGTGACGCCACCTGTGGTATGCGGCAAAAGGAAGCCGCCGCAGCCGAGCAGGTCCTCTGGAGCTGATGTTAATGCAGCAGAGTTGGTTCAGCTCTCCACAGGCAGAGCTTAGCTCCAGGGCAGGAAATGGTGATGTTATAGATGTTGCTGTGCAGAGTAGTTCAGGGGATGATGGCGCAGTAATCTCCTGTAGATATTAGAGATGAGCGTTGTTCGACTCGAACTGTTCGCCAATCTCAAATTCGAGCTGTTTTGGGCGGTGTTCGAGCCGTTCGGCGAACACGAACGATTTGAGAAAAATTCGGCTGTTCGAGGTTATGTTCGATAACTGTTCGTGCACCAAAATCATAACTGGATTTTTTCTCAGTAATGATGAAAATTAATGTTAATACGCAGTTTGAGTGTACAGCGGGGTGGGGGGAGGGGCAGGGGATGGATCTCTGCAGGAATAATGAAGATCTCCATTTTTTTTTCTCTTTCCCGCATTTACAGTGGGGAGGTGCAATCTGTCAGCCTATCAGCAGCGCACACATGGAGCGAAGTGCTTTTTTTCACACAAGCAAGGGCATGTGTCATTGGCAGTGTATGTCACATGTCCTTGCCCTATAAGACCAAGCCATTTTCCCCGTCGCCACCATTTTCTCACTGCTGCAGCTGCGTGTTAGACGGCACCGCTGTTGCTGTGTGCGCTATACCTTGTTAATTTCAAGCCAATTTTCGCACAAATCTACAGATAGCTTGGGAGTAGGGAATAGTTGTGATTGCAGTCCTTTTAAGGACTAGGTTACAGCATTTCCTACAACTTTTATCAGGCAGGTCTGTGCTCTTAAATAGATAGATTGTGGGAGTAAAGACTAATTGTAATTGCAGTCCTTTTCAGGACTAGGTTACATCAGTTCCTATCAGTTTTTGCCAGGCAGGTCTGTGTCAGTGCTGTGCAAGTTTTTTTCACAGCATTTGGCTGAATCTAGCAAAGCTAATCCTTTTTGGCCTATTGCAGAGTGTGTTAGTCAGTGGAGTAGCCTATCTGTGTTGCAAGATATACCACCTGTGTATAGAATACCAATTTTTTTACTGCACCTAGTGAAGTAAAATCTTTTGGGCATAGCATCATTCTATTAGTCCATCTATACTGACCTCCATCAGGTTGCAAATTGAATATAATTTTTTTCTGCATCTAGCTCTGAAAAAATATTTGGGCTTCTAGCTGTGTGTGGGACTTGTTCTATTAGTCCATCTATACTGACCTTCATCAGGTTGCAAACTGAATATAATTTTTTTCTGCATCTAGCTCTGAAAAAATATTTGGCCTTCTAGCAGTGTGTGGGACTTGTTCTATTAGTCCATCTATACTGACCTCCATCACGCTGCAAATTCAAAATAATTTTTTGACTGCATCTAGCTCTGAAAAAATATTTGGCCTTCTAGCAGTGTGTGGGACTTTCTCTATTAGTCCATCTATACTGACCTCCATCAGGTTGCAAATTAAAAATAATTTTTATCTGCATCTACCTCTGAAAAAATATTTGGGCTTCTAGCTGTGTGTGGGATTTGTTCTATTAGTCCATCTATACTGACCTCCATCAGGTTGCAAACTGAATATAATTTTTTTCTGCATCTAGCTCTGAAAAAATATTTGGCCTTCTAGCAGTGTGTGGGACTTTCTCTATTAGTCCATCTATACTGACCTCCATCAGGTTGCAAATTAAAAATAATTTTTATCTGCATCTAGCTCTGAAAAAATATTTGGCCTTCTAGCAGTGTGTGGGACTTTCTCTATTAGTCCATCTATACTGACCTCCATCAGGTTGCAAATTAAAAATAATTTTTATCTGCATCTAGCTCTGAAAAAATATTTGGCCTTCTAGCAGTGTGTGGGACTTTCTCTATTAGTCCATCTATACTGACCTCCATCAGGTTGCAAATTAAAAATATTTTTTTGTCTGCATCTAGCTCTGAAAAAATATTTGGCCTTCTAGCAGTGTGTGGGACTTGCTCTATTAGTCCATCTATACTGACCTCCATCAGGTTGCAAACTGAATATATTTTTTTTCTGCATCTACCTCTGAAAAAATATTTGGGCTTCTAGCTGTGTGTAGGACTTGTTCTATTAGTCCATCTATACTGACCTCCATCAGGTTGCAAACTGAATACAATTTTTTTCTGCATCTACCTCTGAAAAAATATTTGGGCTTCTAGCTGTGTGTGGGACTTGTTCTATTAGTCCATCTATACTGACGTCCATCAGGTTGCAAATTGAATATAATTTTTTTCTGCATCTAACCCAGCCAATAGTTTTGGCCTAATACCACAGTTTGGCCACTCAGCTCTGCTCGGTTCCCATACATTGTTTTTTTGTGCAAACAACTCCAGAGTTGTGAATTAGTTAACCACCAAAATGAGTGGAAAAAGGCCTGCTGCTGGTGGAAAGGGGAATAGGCGTGTTGGGAAGGGGAAAAAAGGTTGTGTCCGTGGGGTAGGTGTTAAAGCAACAGTAACATCTGCAGAAGAAAGACCATCTTCCAGCCAAACTAAAATGTCTACTTCTTTTAGCGGACAATGTGATAAGATCCCTTTCTTACGGCCACGCCAATCGCTACAAATTCCAGATGAGGCACAAAAACAGCAGGTGCTTCAACGGATATCAAGTGCTCCTTTAAGTGGGCTCTCCTCCACATCAACTTCAACATCACAAATACTCCAGTCCTCAAAGGTGTCACCCCAATCGCACTTGCTTCCTCACAGCTCCCAAATCTCCAGCTGCCCGTCTGAGTATGAGGTAGAACAGATGGTTGAGTCTGCAGAGCTGTTTACTCATACTATAGCCTGGGAATCAGAGGTCGACTCCAGCGCTTCTGTGAATCCAGACGAGGAAATGATCTGCACTGATGCCCAGAATCTTTATGAGTCGGATCCAGGACCAGACGCAGAAGGTTCTGACCATAATGTAGACCCTCGTTCCCAAACTGTAAGTCCTGTTGGTGGAGACAATGAGGAAGACGATGATGAGACTCAAATACCTGATTGGAGCGACAACTTTAGTTTTTTGTCAGGGCAGGAACAGGTTGGCTCTGAGGACGACGGCTGTGATAACGTACAGGGTGATGATGATGAGGTTGGAGTTCCCACTTACTGTCAACCCACAGTCAGCCAAGAGATGAGGTCAGCAGAGGAGGTGGAGGAAGATGCTAGTGACGACGAGGTCAGGTTGCGCCTTCCTGGACAGAGACGTAGTACTGGAAGCACGTCAACAACTGCATCCTCAAACACAACTCTGCCTCTCACCACAAGTCGTGGTGGCTCTTTAGGTCGCATGGGTGCTAAGCCTTGCATAGCCTGGGCATTTTTTCAGATCGATAAAGATGACCCAACTCGTGTTATCTGTAACATTTGTCAGCAAAAGCTAAGTAGAGGCCAAAAAATACATAGTTTGAGTACTTCATGCATGAACCGGCACATTGACATGAAGCATAAGTTGCAGTGGGAAGCTCAGTGTGCTACAATGCGGCCTAGCCGGCCGGGCCAACCACGGTCTGCCATATCTTGTGCATCCGCGGCCTCTTCATCCTCTGTGACTGGGGGGACAGCAGTCACACCTGTTTTGGGGCGCAGACCTGCCACCTCTTTACCCGCAACAGCCAGCGTGATTGGCAGGTCATCATTTTCTTTGGAGGTGGGAACACCAGCTGGTGTTGAGCGCTGTCCGACATCGATAGCACCACCTTTGGATCAAGGCAACCTAACATGTCCGCCTGCATCTTCCTCACAGACCGGCAGTTTGCCGGGGACACCCTTATCAACCCCGTCTAAGCACAATAGCCAGCCCTCGGTCCCTCAGATGTGGACAAGTAAAAGACCATTTCCTCCTAGCCATGAGAAAGCTAAGAGGTTGAATTTCACCATCTGCAAGCTCTTGGCTACAGAAATGCTGCCTTTCCGCCTGGTGGACACAGAAGATTTTCGAGACCTTATGTCCGTCGCAGTGCCCCAGTACCAGATGCCCAGTCGGCACTACTTCTCAAAGAAAGGTGTGCCTGCGCTCCACCAGCATGTCGCACACAACATCACCGCTTCTTTGAGAAACTCTGTGTGTGACAGGGTGCATTTCACCACAGACACTTGGACGGGTAGGCATGGACAGGGGCGTTACATGTCGCTGACTGGGCACTGGGTAACTATGGTGACAGCAGGACAAGGGGCTGCTGTCCAAGTCTTGCCGTCCCCACGAGTTGTGCGTCAATCCTCTTTATGTCAAAGTTCCTCCACTGCTTCTGCCTCCTCAACCTCCTCTCGGTCTTCCACCTGCACCCAAAGCCTGTCTGGTCATGCCACAAGCTTTCTAACTGCGCAGAAGGGATCCTGCACACCTCCTTACTATGCTGGCAGTAGGGCTCAACGTCATCAGGCGGTTTTTACTTTGAAATGTCTGGGAAATGTGAGTCACACAGCTGAGGAGTTGTGGTCAGCTCTGGAGAACCAATTTCATGAATGGTTGTCTCCACTGGACCTGAAACCAGGGAAGGCCGTGTGCGACAATGCTGCAAACCCGGGTGCGGCCCTTCGCCAGGGCAATGTCACACACGTGCCTTGTATGGCTCACGTGTTGAACCTGGTTGTCCAGCAATTTTTAGCCCACTATCCCAGACTAGATGGCCTTCTGCAGTGGGCACGGTCGCTGTGTGCTCACTTCCGCCGTTCGCATCCCGCAGCTCAGCGACTTACATCTCTACAGAAGTCGTTGGGCCTGCCACTTCACCAGCTAAAATGCGATGTGCCTACCCGGTGGAATTCAACTCTGCACACGTTGCAGCGACTGTGGCAGCACCGACAAGCCCTGGTGCAATACGTTCTGACGTATAGCCTGGGCCAACGAGATCCAGAGGTGGGGCAAATCATGCTGGAGGAGTGGTCTCAGATCAGGGATCTATGCACCCTTCTGCACAGTTTTGAAATGGCGACGAAGATGTTTAGTGCTGACGATGCCATTATCAACATGACTATTCCGGTGATTTACATGCTGGAGCACATGTTAAACAGAATTCGGAGTCAGGTGGTGGCACAAGAGGAGGTGGAGGAAGTAGAGGAGGGGGAGTTGTATGCGGAAGGGCTAACATCTGCAAGGTCCAGACGGTCGGCAGCACCAAGGCGACAGGCATGTGAGGGTGGGGGAGATGGTTTTACCAGGGCGCATGGTAGCAGCCAAACTAGTGAGGAAGGTGCAGGAGCCCAGGAAGAAGTGGAGGACGAACTGATGGAAGACTCATCAGATGAGGGAGACCTTGATCACATTTCTGTTGTGCGAGGTTGGGGGGAGAGGACAGAGGAAGGAAGCATGATTGTTACCTCGCCACCAACACAACAGGGACTTGGTGCTCCTGGATGCGCAACACACATGAGTGCCTTCTTGCTGCACTACCTGCAACCTGACCCTCGAATTGTGAGAATTAGAAATAATCCTGACTACTGGGTTGCCACACTGTTAGATCCCCGGTACAAAAGTAAATTTGTAGAAATTATTCCTGCCATAGAAAGGGATGCACGCATGCAGGAGTATCAGCAGAGACTGTTGCAGAATCTTACATGTGCTTTTCCACAAAACACCAGTGGTGCACGTAGTGAATCTCACAGTTCCAACTTGCCAACCGTGGGACCGTCAAGTGTTCAGCACTCAAACCGTAACAGAACCACAGTATCTGCTGGTAACATCAATTTTGCAGAATCATTTCACCACTTTTTTTGCCCATCCTTTTCAAGGCCACAGGAGACAAGAAGTCTGACACATAGTCAACGCTTAGAGACGATGGTACAGGAGTATCTCCAAGTAAACATTGAAGCCATGACTGTGTCACTGGACCCTTGCTCTTTTTGGGCTTCCAATCTGGATAAATGGCCGGAGCTAGCCACTTACGCCTTGGAGATCTTGTCATGCCCCGCAGCCAGCGTTCTGTCTGAACGTGTGTTCAGCGCTGCTGGTGGTGTGCTGACAGATAAGCGCACGCGGCTCTCCACTGATAATGTAGACAGACTCACGTTCATAAAGATGAACAAATCATGGATCCGAAACGACTTTTCTACCCCTGTGTCATCCTGGGGAGAGTAAAAGCTTGATGATTGGTTAAAATCACCCTACCAACCGTTTTAAGCTTTCAAATTACTAATCATGTTTATCTGTATCTTGGCTGGAAAATAATTTGGGCTTTGTAGCAGTGTGCAGCACTGATCCTATTAGGCCATCTATACTAAGCTCCACCAGATTTAAAATTAATAATAATTTTTAGCTGCATCTAGCCCGGAAAATAATTTTGGGGCTCCGAGATGCGCAAGACACATAAGTGCCTTCTTGCTGCACTACCTGCAACATGACCCTCATATTGTCAGAATTCAAAGTAATCATGACTACTGGGTTGCCACACTCTTAGATCCCCCAAACTTTTCGATCAACCTTTTCATTTTAATAAAGACCAAAAAAACGGTCATTTTTGAAATTATAAGCATTAGCAGGTTATTAGAAACTGAAATCAAACAGTTTTCAACTCAAAACTTTATTCTAGGTGATGTTACATTTTCACATAGGACCCCTTGTTCGAAAGGAGCTTCTGAACTCTCTCGTCCATTGAATTTGTCAGGTTTTGGATGGTTTCTGCTTCAATTGTTTTGCATAAGGACAGAATACCCTCCCAGAGCTGTTGCTTAGATGTGAACTGCCTCCCGCCATCATAGACACTCCTTTTGATGATGCTCCAGAGGTTCTGAATGGGGTAGAGGTCAGGGGAGCATGGGGGTCACACCATAAGTTTGTCCCCTTTTATGCCCATATCAGCCAGAGATGCAGATGTTTTATGTGCAGCATGAGATGGTGCATTATCATGCAAAAAAATGATCTTGCTGTGAAATACACGGTTCTTCTTCTTGAACCATGGCAGGAAGTGCTGTTTGAGAAAATCCACATACATTATGGAGTTCATCTTTAGCGCCTTCAGGGATCCTAAAGGGGCCGACAATCTCTCTCCCCATGATTCCAGCCCAAAACATTACTCCACCTCCTCCTTGTTGGCGCTGTAGCCCTGTTTGCGTGGGGTGTCCATCAACCAGCCATCCTCCACTCCATCCATCTGGACCATCGAGCGCTGCACGGCACTCATCCGTGAACAAAACAGTTTTGAAATCAGTCTTCATGTAATGTTTGGCCCACTGGAGCCGTTTCTGCTTGTGTGAAGTGGATAGAGGAGGTCGACAGGATGGTGTATGCACAGCTGCAAACCTCTGAAGGACCCTGCATCTTGTTGTTCGGGGGACGTTGGAGGCACCAGCAGCTTCAAAAACTTGTCTGCTGCTATGACAAGGCTTTTTTGCCACTGCTCTTTTAACCTGACGTAATTGCCTGTAGGAAAGAGTCCTCAATTTGCCCTTATCAGCACGCACACGTGTGTACTGTGAATCAGCTACATACTTCTTGATTGCCAAGACACTTCATCCTGATCATCGCACAATGTTGATTGTAGTCATGCCTTGACCTAAACACTCCACAATTTGTTGCTTCTCAGCAGCCGACACATCCTTTTTCTTTCCCATTTTGGCAGAAAATGTAGGCTGCTTAATAATGTGAGACAGCCTTCTTAAGTAGTCTTGCCTTTCATTGGACACACCTGCCAAACTAATTAGCACAGGTGTCTGCAATTGCTTACAGTGATATAAAGAGCCCTGACACACATCACCATCAATGAGTTTAACTGACAAACAAACAAATTCTTCCCTTATCACTCCTAAACACTTTTTGCATAATAATTTGGAACACAGTGTACATGTGCTTTTCCACAAAACACCAGTGGTTCACGTAGTGAATCTTACAGTTCTAACTTGCCAACCGTGGTCTGTATGGAGTTGTTCAATAAAGGGCCCAAAATTAAGATAACATAGATGGGAGAGGTCTCTATGAATAGAAATTCCTAAGTATTTGATACCCTGTGAGGTCCAGGCAAAGGGAAAGTTGGACTGGATGGAATCCTATATGGATTTGGGGAGGGAGACATCGAGGGCCTCAGACATCGCTGCATTGATTTTAAAATTTGACCATGTAACAAAGTGATCTATTTCAGCCATAACAGCATGGATGGATATATGTGATTGAGTGATATATACTAGGACATCATCAGCATATAGAGAGCACTTGTACTCGGTGCCTCCCACCTCAATCCACCTAATATTGGGGTTATGGCGAATTGATGAGAGCAGGTGCTCCGTCACTAGGATGTATAAGAGAGGGGACAGAGGACATCCCTGCCTTGTCCCATTGGTGATTGTGAAAGGTGATGAAAATGTTCTGATGCACCCCCTGGGCCTTGGGACACCCGGAGCCGGACCCTTTTTGGTGGATGCTGGTGGTTGTAGTCTTCGTGGTGGTGACCCGGTTCCGTGGCTCAGGGTGGTCAAACCAGTGGCAGAACTATTTATGTGGTTTTGATGTTTAAATGTCCGACTACGCCACCCGTGGATTGCGGTCAGAGTGAACCGCCGCTGCAGAGCAGACCGCTGAGGCTGGTGTTCTGGGTGCAGCAGAGCGTAGCATAACTCCCCACGGGAGGAGTATAGCCTCAGGGCAGTGTATGCGGAGGATGGGGGTGATGGTGCAGGGCAGCAGCAGTAACGACACGGAGTCATAGATGCAGTCCAGGGCCTTTACTCACAGTTCTTATTATCCAGACCACGTCTGCAGGTAACGGCTGCCCACGTCGTACTGTGCTCACCAGGTGAGGGGCTCAGACAACTCCCAGATAACTTTGGAGCGCTTCACAGGACCCCCTTTGTGTGTCCTTTGTCTGGCCTTTCTTACCAACCCTTCTGTCCGGCTGCCTCGGGCCTCCTCTTGGTAAACTTGGCGCCAGTTTCCCTGACCCTATGTGGTGCCTTCCTAGCGGGTGTAGCGAGGGGCTGCGCCACATAAAATGTCACAGCCTCCGGTTTCTAGCTGAGGGTCGTTTCCTGCCTCCACTAGTTTCGGGGACCGGTCTCCCCCTTTGGCCTGACCCCTCCACGCAGGTGGATTCGGGCGTGCGGTGGCGACTCGCCCGTCCGCGCCCCTGGGATCCCTTCATTCCTCGTTCCTGGAGCCTTCTCCGCTCCTCTTCCTTCCTTCTCCCTCTTCCAGGCCTGGGCCTCTGTTACTAGGCCCGCCTCCGGAGCAGAGCTCATGCAGAGCCCCTGCTCCCTGCCACTTCTGCTCAGACTTCTCTGCACTGAACTAAGATGGTGCCCACCTTTTATACTCCCTTCTCAATGCACCCAGGAACTGCTTCCTCCCTGCTCCTGCACTACAGGGTTCCCCTTCCTCAGTGTTCCCTCCCCCCACTCCAGCCAGGGACAGGGACTGTCGTGCCCATCTCAGAGGCATATTGGTCGCCCTGCCCCATGGCAATGTGGTGTAATGCATGCAGGTGTCGGGTCCTGATCCACACTCAATCCTTACCTGAGAGTGAGATATCACACCTCTGGGTGAGGTGCAATACCTCTGTAGCAACCGAGCCCTCAGGGTGCTACAGTTCCATTTATCTTCAGCCTAGGTGACGTATTGTGATACAGGGCCGTGATTTTGGCTATAAAAGGGTCCCCTAGACCCCTACCCCAAGCTTTTTAAGAGAATCATATATGGCGTGCCAGGAGACTCTTTGGAATGCTTTCTCAGCATCCAACGAGAGTATCTAATTACAAATTTTTAACTGCATCTAGCCCAGGAAATACTTTGTGCCTAGTAGCAGTGTCTGCTAGTCAGCGGATTATCCCGGCTGTTAAGCAAGCTACACCACCTGTAGTTTGGACACTTAATTTTTTCAAAGGAAATGCTTCGGTACCACGGGATACTCAGTGAAGAGCATCAGGAGGCACCCCAAGGCATAGGGGCTGGGACTGGCAGTAGGATGCCTTGCGGTGGACAGCCGAGCTCGATCCTTATAAAAGCTTTTTAACTGCAGCAGCTTTAGTGGACGCTACTGGAGCTGGAATTACGCGGCTGCTGGCATGAGACTTGCCCTCCAATAGATCCTTGTAAATGGATTTAAAGTGTATTCATTCAAATTAGAGAGACAATTTAAATTAAAAAGCTTAGAGCTGCCTCCACCACCGGGGGACTCGCTCGACCCACCAGCGGACAGGCACCAGTATTGGGAGAGGGGGGCTGGCCGTCAGGGTTCACCGCGGCTCTGGCACAAACCCGGCGACACGGAGGTGGCACGGGCAGGAGCGGACTGAACGTGTCGGTGTTAGAACCTTGTTCTTAGGTTTTTTCCTTTGCTGGTCACACGACCTTGTTGGCCTATTTAGTCCTGCTCCGCCCTTCTGGCTTTGCTGGACTTCATTGTTTAACTACTTTCTAGCTAGCCTGTGCTCTGTATCTAACTCTGTTAGTTTGCTTGGTCTACGGACCTCTTTGTTCTATATATTTTGTTTGTTCGTCTGTCTGCTACTATTTCTGTTAGGAGGTGTCCCATTTTCCTCCCAGTCCTTAGTACTTGTAGGGATTCCTTCCCCACATCTATAGGTCTCCGTACAGACTAGCTTAGGACTTTAGCAGGTCTGATCGCAGGATCAGGTCCCCTGTTACATCGTAGGGATTTAGCTGAGTTCTTTCGTAGGGACAGATCTCCTCTCTTTCCTTAGCTCTGGTAGCAGAACATAACAGTCGGCTTCTCACTTTTTGGATTTTAGAAGGGCATGACATACCTATATCTGTGTCTCCCCCTCCTTTTACTCCTCCACCTCTTTTCTTTTCGCATGACTATATGTACTTATCACTTTTCCATGTGTTAGTTGTGTCTTCTGAGCAGTTTGTCAGCTTTTGGACACCTTTGAAGGTGTTTTCTATGTGTTTCTATGTGTTTTTGTTTGCCTGCCATTGGTTTTAACGGTGTTCGAAGGTGTTCGACGAACAGTTCGACGAACAGTTCGGCGAACACACGGGTGTTCGACGAACCGAACCGAACTCGAACACTACGGGAGTGGCTCAACACTAGTAGATATCCCCTTTCATTGACCGCCCTGGGTCACGGACCGGGTCACCGCCACTGTGACATCTCCCCTGACAACGACCGGCCCGGCAACGAGTACCCCATGGCCCAGGGGGCGCGTCACCTGCACCTCACACCCAGTGTCCCAAGCCAGTGACCGCGGACCTTGTCGGGCGACGTTTTCTCTGTCCCCTGGGTCCTCTATGGCCACATTTTTGGTGAGCTAGATGTGGCTGTTGGCTGCAGCACCTGAAATGCTGCACCCTTCGGTTACCTAGTGGAACGTTGCAATTCTCACTAGTTAGGGGCCGGTCCCCTCTGCGGCCTGATCCCTCCACATCCTGGTAGATTCGGGCGTACTGGTGGCCTCCAGCACTTCCCGTACCCCTAGGATCCCCTCTTTCCTTCTGGAGCCTTCCTTCCTGCTCCTCTCCTCTCTTCAGTCAGTCTCACCTCCTGGGCCTCTCTCACTAGGCCCGCTCTGCCTGAGCAGAGCTCCTGCAGAGCTCCTGCTCCCCTCACTGTCCTCCTCTGACTGGAACCCTTCTAGATGGTTCCATCCCTTTTTATACACTTGCCAAAGTGCTCACCTAAACTCCTTCCTCCACCCACACCCACTAGATGGTTCCCCCTCTCTTGGTTCCCCCCACTCCAGCCAGGGACAGGGCTCAGCAGAGGAGCAGCACATCTTGCCCCTCCTGCTGGTCTGGAGTAGTGTAGTGTTGGATGCAGGTCTTTGGGTCCCGGGCAGTACTCCATCCTTACCTGAGAGTGAGATACCACACCTCTGGGTGAGATGCAGTACCTGTGTGGCGACTGAACCCGCAGGGGCGCCACATCAGCACATCGCATATCAACCGGTTAACCGATAGGGCCAAAGACCACTGTAGTGATGCAAGTTGATGACCCACGGTGTACGAATGGTGGAAGTGAGCACACAGCGGCCATGCTTTCTGCAGCAGCACATCCAGGCCGGGATAGTGGTGGAGAAAGTGCTGGACTACAAGGTTGAGGACGAGAGCCATACACGTGTAAGATTGCCCCGGCGTAGGGCCGCCAGCAGGTTTGCACCATTATCACACACGGCCTTACCTGCTTGGATAGCTGTCTACAACTCTTGAGCTGTATGACTGCGATCTCCAAGGCATATTCATTTTAACACTGCCTGATTGCGGTGAGCCATAGCTGCGCAGTATAGAGATGGGGGGGGATTGCACTGTTGGAACGTGTGTTTAATTAAGGCACAGATTGAGGAGGCAGGTGGAGGCCCTAGAGGAGGGGGAGGAGGCAAAAGCACTGGAGGAAGTGTTAGATACAGAGGTTTGTCCTGCAAGCCTTGGGGATTCCAAGACTTGTGGAGCAGCCCATTCCCCTCCTGCCCCCACAGCCACTAGAGTCACCCAGTGCCCAGTCAAAGAGATGTAACGCCAATGGCCATGCTTGCCCATCCAGGTTTTTGTGGTGAAATGCATCCTGGCAGACATAGATTTTATCAAAGAATGGGTGATGTTGTCTGCAACATGCTGGTGTAGCGCAGCTTTCTTACAGAAGTATTGGCGACTGGGCAAATGGTACTGGGGGACTGCGACTGCCATCACCTTTCGGAAACCATCTGCATTTCTGTGGCCAACAGATTGGAGATGGTGGAATTCAAGCTCTTAGCTTTGAATGTGTAGGAGGAAACAATCTTTTATCTGACCACAACTGAGGGACCGAGGGCTGGCTGCCGTGCTGAGAGAGGGTGGAGTAAAGTGAACACGACAAACTGCTGGACTGTGGGTAAGGTGCAGGAGGAGATGTTCTAATGGATTTAGAAAAATGTGGTGTGCTCGGTGAAAAAAAACAGCAGGTATGTCCACTTCCATAACAGCTGATAGGCTCTCACTTACCCCGACTGTAGCAGGTAAATAAGTGGAGGTTCTGCAGCTGGAGACTTGTGTAAGAAAACTTGCCACGGTGACAGAGGAGGAATAAGCAGCAGATGTGGTTGATGGGGAGGCTGGGGGTTGGTGAGGCCCGCTAGTCTACATTTTATTGCAGTGAGATTCCCACACTAACGCATGTTGATCGCGCATGTGCTGGTTCATGCATGTATTAGTCAAATTATTGGAATTTTTGGCTCTACTGAGTCTTTTTTTTTACAAAGTTAGAAGATAATATGAGTTGAGTCATCTTTTGCAGTCTCAAAAAAGGCCCAGGCTAGGCAAAGTTTACCTCTTAGGCAACCCCTGTGAACTTCAAACCTGTGACCGGTGCTGGCCACAGCCACAGTTGTGGCTAAGGATGCAGTGCTTGTCGTGGTTGCATTACTCTGTGTCTGTGCGGGATGCAGCAATGAAACCTCCTCGTCTTCCTCCACCTCCTCTTGTGAGCTACTCTGCTGTGTGCCTCTGGATTCATACCAAGTGGGATCTACAACCTCACGGTAGCAGCAGAAAAAATTTAGATTTTCTAATGTCGACCCCTGGATGAAGCATAATATCAGCACAAAAGAATTAAAAGCTTAAATGTGGCCTGGTTTCTATAGCACGGTAGTAGCAGAGAAAAATTAGATTTTCTAATGTGGACCCCTGGATGGAGCAGAATATCAGCACAAAAAAAATTCAAAGCTGAAATGTGGCCTGGTATCTATAGCACGGTAGTAGCCAAAAACATTTAGATTTTGTAATGTGGACCCCTGAATGGAGCAGTAAATCAGCACAAAAGAATTCAAAGCTGAAATGTGGCCTGGTTTCTGTATCATGGTAGAAGCAGAAAAAAATTAGATTTTCTAATGTGGATCCCTGGATGGAGCAGAATATCAGCACAAAAAAATTCAAAGCTGAAATGTGGCCTGGTTTCTGTAGCATGGTAGTAGCCAAAAATATTTAGATTTTCTAATGTGGACCCCTGGATGGAGCAGTATAGTAGTACAAAAGAATTCAAAGCTGAAATGTGACCACATTATATGATTAAGGCCAAAGTCACACCAGTGTATGGCATCCGATGCGAGAGCATCGGATGCGATATGCTAATGACCGTTGGCTCCTCTTCTGCTGCGAGCAAGAGCCAGGTGTCATGCTACTGTGCTGTGATTCTCTTGCATGCGAAGATCGCAGCACAGATGCGGAGGAGACTGAGAAAGTAATTTATCCATCTGCTCCATGGCCTGACTCGGCATATATCGGACTGCACTGGGATGACATCCGTGTGCAATCAGATGTTTCACTCTCACCCATAGACTTGTATGGGCGCAAGTTAATTGAGTGTCGCTGCATTTTGCAGCATGCTGCGATTGTTCTCTCATGCCGAATCGGCATGAGAAAATAATTGCTGATCTGAGCGGGCCCATAGAATAAAACCGGGCCAAGTGCTATGCAGGTTATATGGTAGTGTGACTCCGGCCAAACTGACATATAAGTTCTCTGTTTGGACGCACATCTGACAAACATGTGTTTAATAGTTTGTCCAGTTTGGATTTTTTCTAGCTATTGAATCTAGGCACATGCACTTTATATATTTACCAGTTGGCTTGGTCATGACAAAATACATGATGATATTGTCTTTTTGAAATAGGATTTTGACCATGTCATCATTGTGACTAGTGGATGGTAACACCACACATCTTGATTACTGAAGTGAAAATCCAATGTATATCAGTTTCCATACCATTTGGAAATACATCAGCCATGCCCGTTATACTATATTGGTCCAGTATTTTCAAACACATGTGTCTTTTCCCTTTTGTGACTTTTTTGATTATGATTATGTGATTTGTTCTTGACTTGTATATAATAAAATGGGACTAGTGACTCCATGTCTCTTATAGGATATAAAGCTGAAATGTGACCGGGTTTCTGTAGCACAGTAGTTGCAGAAAAAATTTAGATTTTCTAACGTGGAACCCTGGATGGAGCAGAACATCAGCACAAAATAATTCAAAGCTGAAATGTGGCCTGGTCTCTGTTGCACGGTAGTAGGAGAAAAAAAAAAAAAGATTTTCTAATATGAACTCCTACCTGGCCAAAAAAAATGACCAGCACCAAATCTTTCTATACACAATTGTGGCCTTGTTTCAGCGCCACATTAGTAGCAGAAACAATTTAGATTTTCTAATTTGCAATCCGGCCTGACTCAAAAAATTACCAGCACCAAATCATTTTATGCACAAATGTGGCCTTGTTTCAGGACCACGGTATTCAGCTTGACTATCAGTATTTGATCAGTATTCGGTCAGTATTTTTTCTCAGGAGTGGGGGCCAAACCAGGTGAGGAACAATCAGAGAAAAGGTATAATAGAAACAAGTCACTAATTCTGCATTTATCACCCACTCCTGGTTTTGGCTCCCACTCCTGAAAATAAATACTGACTGAATACTGACCAAATACTGATAATGGGGCTGTGGCCTAAGCAGAATGAATTTAGAGTTTCAAATGTGTACTCCTGCATGGAGAACAATATCAGCTCAGCACAGTTATATGCTGAAATGCAGCCTGGTCTCTCTGTCTGGACCACACTATTAGCAAAAACGATTGATCTGCAAGAATGTCAGTTTCAGAGCCACACAGCATCCTATCTATCTAAACTAGCTAGCAGACAAGCAACCGCCTACCTAACTATCTCACTATCCAGTAGCAGCAGCAGGAGCAGCCTCTCTGCGCTGTTACACTAACAAAACAACATGTCTGCTCTTTATATGGAGAAGGACATGTGACGTTAGCAGCCAATGACACAAGCCCTTGTGTCTGGATGTTGTGGATGGTTCCTGTGTACAGATTGGCTGCCGAATCTCCACCCATTATGTAATGAAAAAAAACAGTCTGCCACTCCTCTGACCTCTCCCCACCCCCTCCCCTCATCAAACACACCCTCCACTCATCATACAGCATCACTATCCCAGCCAAACACCCAACAAAAGCACTATTGGACATGCACTCATTTACCGAACTGTGCCAATTTTAAGTAAAAATGCTCGGGGGTACGAACACGAATCCGAATGTGCAATGTTCGTGCCGAATTTGAGATTGACAAACGTTTTCCAAACAAATTCGCTCATTTCTAGTCTGCAGGAGCCCAAACTCTGACAGTGTGTTTGAATGATTAGCAATTAAAAAGTGAGCAAATAAGTCTATGAGTCTATAAAGTTTGGCAGCATGAAGTATAGCTTAAACATTATATGCATGCTTCTGTAATATACTAGATCAGGGGTCTCAAACTCAGCTGGACATATGGGCTGCACACGGGAAAACATTTAATTTTGGGGGCCGCATTATTTGCATGACAAAGTGACATTTTTAGTGATGCCATTTTATTTTCTATACACCTTTTGAACTGGTCCTCATCTTGCAGACATGGTCTCCCCTCCAGGTCCACCATCTTGCAGACATGGTCTCCCCTCCAGGTCCCCCATCTTGCAGACATGGTCTCCCCTTCAGGTCCACCATCTTGCAGACATGGTCTCCCCTACAGGTCCCCCATCTTGCAGACATGGTTTCCCCTCCAAGTCCCCCATCTTGCAGAGATGGTCTCCCCTCCAGGTCCCCCATATTGCAGACATGGTCTCCCCTCCAGGTCCCCCATATTGCAGACATGGTCTCCCCTCCAGGTCCCCCATATTGCGGACATGGTCCCCATATTGCTGACATGGTCCCCCATATTGCAGACATGGTCTCCCATCCAGGTCCCCCATATTGCAGACATGGTCCCCCATATTGCAGACATGGTCCCCCCCATACTTCGCACAGGGTCCCCGTCCCCCCCATACTACGCACAGGGTCCCTGTCCCCTCCCCCATACTGCACACAGGGTCCCCGTCCCCCCCAATACTGCGCACAGGGTCACCTCCCCCCCAATACTGCACACAGGGTCCCCCCCCAATACAGCACACAGGGCCCCCCCCCAATACTGCTCACAGGGTCCCTGTCCCCCCCAATACTGCACACAGGGTCACCATCCCCCCAAATACTGCTCACAGGGACCCCGTCCCCCGACATACTGCGCTCAGGGTCCCCGTCCCCCATACTGCGCACAGTGCCCCCCTCCATACTGAGCACAGGTCCCCTGTGGTGTATTTCACATGACAGAGAAAAAAAAGATTCTCACCTGTCCTCCGTTCCCTCGGCGTCCTTTCTGCACCTGTAGCCCACAGGCACATAGACCCCGTAACGATTGCAGCTCTCTCCAGCAGCCGCTGACATCAGCGCAGTAGTGCAGTGTATTGCCGTGCAGAGACCGGCTCTGTTCACAGCAATACCAGTGTCAGCCGCCGGCCTATCAGAGGCCAGCAGCTGACATCTGCGCATGGCAGTGACGTCATACGCCGCTGCGATGGGACGCAGATGTCAGCTGCTGGCCTCTGATAGGCCGGCGGCTGACACTGGTATTGCTGTGCAGAGAGCCGGTCTCTGCGTGGCAATACACTGCATTACAGAGCTGATGTCGGCGGCTGCTGGAGAGAGCCGCGATCGTTATGGGGTCTGTGCCTGCGGGCCACAAGAAGCAGCCGGAGGGGCCGCGTGTTTGAGACCCCTGTACTAGATATCACTTCTTTACACTTAATATTAAAGTTTTGTTGCAAGTAATTAAGTCACATTGCAGCATAAGGTCAGTTGGGAAAATGAAGCCCAGCTAACCGCAAAGCCAAAAACTCCCAGCAACTGCGCGAATGTGGGGGTGCATGA
The DNA here is from genome assembly GCF_046119375.1 of Phyllobates terribilis. Classification (NCBI taxonomy): domain Eukaryota; kingdom Metazoa; phylum Chordata; class Amphibia; order Anura; family Dendrobatidae; genus Phyllobates; species Phyllobates terribilis. Next base: position 257,559,853 of record NW_027362763.1, on the reverse strand, counting down.
TCTTGTTGTAATGTGTCACTCTGTGGAAATAATTTGTAAGTGCAAATATTGCAAACACAACCATCTCAAAACTAAAACACAGCTTGATCTTTTCACAGTCTACACAATTTATAGGGAAGTAAATGCACTATAAATATATTCCAACTGTTACTGGCAACTGCTGAGTCATGAAACTAGATAAAAATAATCTCAGAAAACCATGGCAATATAAGAGAGATGGAAATGATTACACAAATAAGTAATAATTTTAGCATGCAATTACTTGACTGTCGTCATAAGACCAGTACATTAGGTATACTGCTTTGCGTGTCTTGGAGAATTAGAAATCAGTTTATAACATGCTTGAACTTACGCTAGCTGCTATTTTTGCGCACTGTAATGTTTCAGTGACATCAGTCTCAGGAAAACAGAATGTTTTTTTTTTTGTCGTTAGTAATATATTGAGTCATACATTGTGCCAGTGTAGCTAATTCAGTGGCATACTGTATATAGTGATGAGTGTAACACTCGTGACAATACTCGCTCCAGCTATACATGCTCTTGGTGCTTGGCGGTGCAGTACTGGCATGGCGGTTGTTGCAGGAAAACACAAATACCTCAAGCTCATTCCTTTACTGTCAGTTTTCCCTGTGTGTTCCGGGACCTCAATGGTTAACAATTTTTGCTGGAGCCAAAAGTGGATCTCTCACTATACAAACCTCCTGCAGTTGTTTGGGGCTCTCTCTGTATGTTCTAGTGTTTATCCGTTTTTTTACTTTGGCCTGTTTTCCCGATGACTCACCTGCCTGATGTTTCTGCCTTCAATTTGGACTTCCTAGTTTTGATGTGGCTTCCTGACTCTCCTTTAACTGCCAGTCCTCCTGGCTTGCATTCTTACACAACTGCCCGTTGATAGTGAGAAAAACTTATAGAATCATATGTGGCGCCCCTGCGGGTCCAGTCGCCACAGAGGTACTGCATCTCAGCCAGAGGTGTGGTTCCCCACTCTCGGGTAAGGAGGGAGCACTACCCGGGACCCACACACTCACATCCAACACTACACCACTCCTTCAGGGAAGGGCAAGATTACTCCTAAGGGAGAGCACAGATCCGGTCCCTGTCTGGAGGATGGAACTAAGTAGAGGAGGTGGGTGGAGGAAGTAGTTTAGGGGAGCACTAAAGGAAGGACTGAAGAGAGAAGGGACCACATAGAGTGACAGTTGGTGACGTGGGCCACATGACAGAGAATATAAAAGACAGGTAGAAAGATCTAGAGCGTTCCAGTCCTGGGTCCAGAGCCAGTAAGTGAGTACCGTTGAGGAGTGAGGGCCCAGTAGGAGAGTAAGGAGAGAGGACCAGAGCAGTGAGAGGGACTCCAGAGAGAGAAAGGATCTTATGGGCACGGGAAGTGTGGAGTCCAGCCGTGCGCCCGAGTTCATGCTGACCGTGAAGAGATCAGGTCGCAGTAGGGGACCGTCCCAGACTAGTGGAGAATCAAGAATCAACTAGCAAACCGGAGGTTGCGGTATCTCTATGTGCCGTAGCCAAAAACCACACACATTCGCTGAAAAGGTGGCCAAATAGGACCAAGGGGACAGAGAGGATGTCGCTCGACAAGGCCCGGGGCCACTGGCTCGGGACACTGTGTGGGAGGTGCAGGGCAGAAGGGTGAGAGCCAGCGCAGAGAGATGACCCGGGAAGGTACACAAGAAGGGGGTGCCGATCAAGTGCAACCCAGTTATCCGAGAGTTGCTGGATCACTTCCCCGGAAGACACAGGACTCGGTGGACTGTTATAACATGGCTAGCAGTTGTAACCTGGAGCACCGTAAAAACTGTGAGTAAAAACTAGAAGACTGCACCCCGCTGTGTCCTAGACTTAAATGCTATGTCACCTGCCTTGCACTACAACACTAACATCCAAAATTCTCCTATTTAACTGCCCTGGGGCCTAGTTCTACCCGTGGAGAGCTGAACCATCTCTGCTGCGTCACCAACATCCCCAGTAGATCTGAACAGCAGCGGAAGCCACCTATAGCCGCATACCACAGGTGGCGTCACAAAACCTTATCCCCAAAACTTTATTCCCCCTCTTTTCTTTACTTATTGAGCACCCTGGGCCACGGACCGGGTCACGCCACTGTGACTACCCCAAAAAAACCGACCAACCCGGCTTCCAAATACCCCACGGTCCCAGGGGGGAGTGTCATACTCGGCATCATGAACAGGATGTACCGACCCATTACACCGGGTCTCGTGCGCCCAGAGACTGTGTTTGAGACTGAGTAGTGGCGCCCGCCCAGAAAGAGAAGGCGCCATGTGTATGTCCATGGAAGTTAAGCAGCCTTCCATCATGGGCCGGGCTACAGAGTGGCGTGAAGAGCCATGCCCGCCCTTTGCAATGAGGGCCATATCAATAGACTTGTCCATCAGCCAGGGGGATCCCCCTCCTGGTGTGGCCGACAGCGAGATGAGAAAGATACGCCCACGAAAGGGGAGAGGAAGGAATAAGCCCTGGGAGAAGGACAGATACATGGGCGGCTGCGGAGAAGTCACAGCAAACCCGGTACACGTGATGGCGAAAGAAAGTGGAAGGGCTCCGGTGCGAGGAGTGGACATGGGGGACTCCCCCAGCAGCCCGGAGGAAGCTTTGGGGCAGAAACCCCAAGAAGTCCCAAAGTTTCTGCAGGCCGAAATACAAGAGCTGAGTCAGCAGATGAGGCAGGCCCAGATGGATGCGGTGGAAAGAGGGAAGGACGCGCTGCTGGAGAAGATCTCCAGGCAGTGGCCGGAGTTACAGCCTGCTTCTTCAACTCCAGCCCCGGAGGGAGATGAGGACGAGACGTGCGGCACCGGAGAGTCAGCTGCAGCAGGTAACACGCCTGCCCCGGTAGCTGAACACACGCTAATTGGGCACCTAGATCCCCCAACAGTCCCTACACCCAGCTGCGTGAAATACAAAGTGGAGTGGGACTGGTCGGTGTAAGAAGAGAGTAGGCTGGGTGGTTCCCTTAATACCTGCGCCAACACCCCAGGCCGTCTGCACATGCATAGTAGAGTGCAGATGGGAGAACCCAGGAGGGGACCTGATGGGATTCCCTGGGGAGGCCCAAGTAAGAGAAACCCAGGAGGAAACTCTAAAAAGAGAGGAGTTCTGCTGGCAACAAATCCAGAAGAGGAAGGCGGAGGAAAAGGAGCGGCAGACCCGATGGTTGGCCATGGAGGAGCGGAACATGAGAACCAAGGCCCAGGCTCGCAAGGCCAAACCCGCCGACCGGGGTCAGAGAGTGCTGGGCATGGTTGTTAAGTTCAACCTGGACAAGGGCTGGGGTTTCATCCGGGAGGCCAATAGAGTCCAGGACGTATTTGTGACCAGGAGGGATGTAGAGTCACACCTCCAGCAAGGTAATCCCGACCACGACCTATATCCCGGTGACCGAGTCACTTACACCCGGCATCGAGGAGATAGGAGGTGGTACGCGCTTGATGTGCGGAAGGCGAGCGCGGAGGACATGCCCCTGACTTCTGGTGTCGAAGATCCTGGGCGTCCACAAGCAGCTTCTGCTCCGGCTGCAGCTAAGTACCCATTCTGCCGTCTAATGATAGACGAACAGATGAACTCCCCGGACAGGGAGAAAGAGCTCACACTCAGTTTTAGCCGTGGAAGCAACCACAAGTTCCACCCGGAAGTGGCAGGAGCCATAAAGCTGATGAGTCACAGAGCAAACTAATGTAAAAAAGTTACCCGGTTGGGTGCTATTATAGAAAGTTATAGGCAAATAACTGTGTAGTACCCCATTAAGGAAAAGGACGGTGTGGTTGTAGACTTTGAACAGCTCGAACTTTTATTGTACAAAGTTAGCACTTTTTAATCTGCTTCTTGTTGGTTTTATAGGCCATTGAACAAAAACTCCCGTTTGGCGTGGCCGGACACGTGGTCCAACGAGTGGATCAGCTATGCCCTGCAGGCATGCCCAGGGTCTATGTTGGGGGTTTAAGAACGGGTCCCCCATATTGCACTTGAAACAGTGAGATGGACACCCTGATAGGGATCTCATTGGAGCCTTCTGAACTTGTTTGACAGTGTTATTTAAAGTGATCTTATATTGTTTTATATACCCGGTAGTTATATGTAACGTTTAAGAAAAAGTGCCTCCCACAAAGGGAAGAAAAGTTATTTATTTACCTGTTTTTATCTGTTAAAGCATTTTAAAAAATTTGCATGTCTTAAATTCTTGTTTGTACTCTGTTCCAGCCCGCGGACGTGCTGTGTTTAACGGGGGGAATGTGGCGCACCGTAAAAACTGTGAGTAAAAACTTGAAGACTGCACCCAGCTGTGTCCTAGACTTAATTGCTGCGTCACCTGCCTTGCACTACAACACCAACATCCAAAATTCTCCTATTTAACTGCCCTGAGACCTAGCTCTACCCGTGTAGAGCTGATCTATCTCTGCTGAGTCACCAACAGCCCCAGTGGATCTGAACAGCAGCGGCGGCCACCTATAGCCGCATACCACGGGTGGCGTCACGAAACCTTATCCCAAAAACTTTATTCCCTCTCTTTTCTTTTTTTATTGACCGCCCTGGGCCACGGACCGGTCACTGCCGTCGTGATTACCCCAAAAGGAACTGGCCATCCCGACTTCCGAGTACCCCACGGCCCCAGGGGGTGCGTCACATAGAATGTTAGAATTGGAGGGGACCTCCAGTGTCATCGTGTCCAACCCCCTGCTCAATGCAGGATTCACTAAACCATCTCAAACAGATGTCTGTCCAGCCTCTGTTTGAAGACTTCCATTGAAGGAGAACTCACCTGTCACATGTGTGTCAGATGTAACAGATAGTCGCTCTGGATCTGGCTGCAGAAGGTCACTGCTTTTGGCATTGCAGACGCCTTCTTAATCCTTCTCGCTTTTGGACATAGCGACAAAATCCCTCCTGCTCTGATTGACACCCTGGTCTTGGTGTTTATAAACTCTCAGTCTGCTTCAGGGAGTCGCCAGTGATATTCTCATTTTCACTAGTGAAGGCTTGGAGCAATAGAAGTTGGCTAGCTTCCTCTCTGGTGCCCTTGGAGGATGTTTGGTGTTATCTCTCTGGTGTCAGCGAAAGCTAACTTTTCACCCATTTGTTTGTCTCCCTTGTTTTCTTTAGTTTATAGTGGGGACTGACTAGTGCTCATCCCCCCTCCCTATCTAGGGCCTAGCTCTAGGGATATACAGGGATTAGGTTTCCTGTTCGGCGATAGGTGTGGAACCTATATAGGGATGGTAGGACAGGTAGGGTGATATTAGATCTGCCTAGGGGTCTCCACTCCCCCTTTCCCTAGCATTTGTGCTACCCTCCCCTCATCCCTTCGTGTTGCACTTAATCTTTCCCACACTGTGCGTGACATTGCCTCATTTCATGGCAGCCTGTGTAATACACCCTCTTTGACGTCTATGATTCCAGGTATCAAGAGTAGAACTAAAACAATCCATATGGTTCTTAAAGGATCTTAAAATTAGGTAAATACAACCTCAGATGAAAAACAACTCCTAACAAATTACACCACACCAGATTTTATTTAACAAAAATGTGACTAAAATGCAGAAGTGGTTTGTAAAAAAATTAAGTACACCTCATGAATCAATAGCTTGTAGAGTCACCTTTAGCAGCAATAACTTGAAGTAATCATTTTCTGTATGATTTTATTATTCTGGAGGAATTTTGTCCCATTCCTCTTTGCAGCATTGCTTATCTTCATTGGGGATTGTGGGCATTTATTTATGCACATTTATCTTAAGATCCCATATACTACGTAAATTGAGTTGAGGTGTGGATTTTGAATTGGCCACTGCAACACCTTTTAAAACCATATGTCTTTTATTATGTCCTGATATGTAAAACCATAGAATTTATAGAGGGCAGGTCTTTTTCTTATACCTGTATGTCCCAGGTAAGCATATACTTTCTTGTCAAATATGTGGTCTGTTTGCAGTAATGAAAAAAAAGGCTCTACTTCATTATTAAGAACGGTTTAGGGCTTGGCATGCATAATGAATCTGCTCTAAGTTTAATCTCAACGTGAGTGATAACCCTAGAACTAATCTTACTGCTAACCCTAGCCCTAACCAAGTACTAATGCTAGCCTAAACTTTAGTACTAACCTTATCCCTAACCCAAGTTATAAGAAATGTGTAAAACAGTAAATACATCTCTTGATATGCAAAGACAATACTCAATCACGTGCAGTGCACATGGTTCAATACTTTATTAATTTTAAGCTATTCAGCCTCTATCAGCATCAGTCACAATCGTATGTCAGATGAGTTTGTCATCAGTTGCTATCACTTTGTATGGGCAACGTCCAAAATGACAAAGCTCACTTTGTCTTCTCAGTCACTGACCATACAGAGCACTGCTTCAGATGACAAATTTATATCAACTGCTGCACTCTGCTTACGCAGCCTCAGACTGTCAACCACTCCAAAACAAGAAGATGGCTGTAAATACAGGGTGATTTAATAGTCTCCAAACATAGTGATTATTGAGCCACATGTATCAAAACTGATTTCTTTCTTTTTCCAGAGTAGATTAAGAAATAAAAGCTGCACAATAATTACCTGCTCTGCACTATAAAGATACTTATTGAGGCTCATGGTACTCCTTATTTATAGAGACTTTTGAATAACTGTATTTTGCTTTAGCATATACATATGCGTCCACCCATACCTTTCTGAGTAATGAATTTTTCAAGGTACTGATTGAATTCTCAAGCAGACACATATGGCATAATGTGCAATGTCTTTTTTTTTCAAAGCTGGTCACCTCACACCCTCTCATCTCATCTTAGGAGCAAAGAAGAAAGGTGAAGAAGGACACATCCATAGGTTAGGACAAATTTTAAGGGATGTACGAAAAAAATAAAGTTTCCTGCTACCCAATTTTTCATATATTAAGCAAGGCTAAATTTATCAAGAAATGCTATAAAGAAAAGGGTGCCTGCTAAAAGTCACAATAATTAGGTTTATTTATATATTAATTTAATTCTCATAGTGCTGTATCAGTGAAAGTGACAGAAAGTTACCCATGTTGGAGCAAGGGGAATACTGCAGAGGATTTTAAGGCCCCCCACATTAGATAGCTGTTGACCGAATGATAATTCGGCCAACAGCTATCGCCCCCGAATTTCTCATACACAGTAACACTCGGCTCAGTTTAGCATATGTGGCACCCTGCTGTTCACAGGTACCACAGGACTCAAAAGGGTGCATGGATGGACTTCTCCACAAGAGGCCCTCATTACAAACAAACACCTCCACCCTTCCACCTCATACCACCAGAGGGAGCCCGTTAGGGATATATATATGGAGGGTGTAGCCAGGTAGTGAGTTAGTTGGTCAGAGAGTGTTCTGCCACTGAGAGCAGTGAAGACGCAGCATGTCTGCTGCTGAGTTGAGGGCCCCGAGTGTGGCCGGAGGTAAAGAGGAGAGGAGAGAGGAGTTGAGGGGGCAGAGGAGCATCATAGGCTCACCCCAAGACACAAACCGGACACCGGGTCCGCGCCTACAGGGTCCCTTTATACCCAGTAGGGATCACCGGCATACCAGGAGGACTACAATTCCCTGGCTGACCTGAAGCTAAACCCATTACAGGACCAGGAACCACGAAGGCCCCGGCGCCCAGGGATAGTGGTTGCCAGCGGAAGGTCCTACTACCAAGCGACAGGTGAAGAGAGCAACACGACACAGAAGCTAGGCCCAGTTGCAGGCTGGCCAGGAGCTTAGAGAGAGGGAAACACGGACCAGGAGGCCTTATACCCGCTCACTGGGGAGAAGTCCTGAAGTGCACCCTTCCTACCGAGTACCCTGGACCGTACCTGACATCCGCACCAGTAAAGGTATTGAAGCGAATCCCCTGTCTCTGTCAGTTACTCCTGCTGCGCCATCCTGCCTGCACTACAAGCCCCAGCATTACCACCCACCATCAAACTCTATACTGCCCTGAGGCCCGCTCCACCTGTGGGGAGCGGTTCCATCCCAGCTGCCCTACCAGCTGCCTCAGAGGACTGCAGAGCGCTGGTACAAATTACCAGAAACCACAGGTGGCGTCACGATCAAACTACAAATCCCATATAAACTATCCCCTTTTTGTTGACCGCCCTGGGCCACGGACCGGGCCAGCCACTGTGACATATTCCCCCCAGCATCCCTAGGCCCGGACACCGAGTATCCCATCTCTGGCGTCACGAACAGGATTTCGTGCCCGTTGCCACCGGGTACTGTGTGCCGTAATTGAACTGTGTTTAAACTGTGGTGAACATCGCCACCATTACTGCGTCGCCGCGCGGGAAGAAGAGGGGCGTAACCGCGGGAATCGATGAGGCGTGACTGCTAAAAGCGAGTGAAGCTCAAGTCCCGCCTCGCGCTCTGACGCAGCACCTGGAAGCGTCAGGTCGTGGAAGGAGACCGTCGTCTGCGGAGCTGCGGCCTACCCGATTAAAGAAACAGGAGGTAGGCTTCGGTTAACTAGGGGGGCCGCAACCATGGCCGACGTCCAGCGAGACGCCAGAGCACCGGATAACGCTCCTGATGCTCAACTTGCGCCCGGCGCTGCTCAGGCCGGAGCGGCCACCCCACCAGCAGGGGTCTTGACTCCGTTAATACCCATGGCCCTGCCGTATATCTCTGGAGCAAAATGGCTTCCCCAGTATGATGGCAAACCAGACACCCTGTCTGGATTCAAGAGAAAGATGTGTGGTGTATTGGACATGTATTCAATGACTGGTAAGCAGAGAGCTGATGTTGTGCTGGGACAATTGACTGGTGCCGCAGAGCGAGAAGTTGAAACCTGGCCAGCCGCAGACCAGGAATCAGTATCCATTATCTTTAAGAGGCTGCAAACTGTCTTTGAAAACTGCACTGAGACAGATCTTCGGATGAGGTTCTACCACTGTACCCAGAAACCTGAGGACAGTATCCGTGACTATGCCTGGCGCTTACAGGAAGCCCTGCGGGCCCTGAAACAGGTTAGTCCAGCCAGCATACAAGATGAGAATAAAATGCTGACAGAACAATTCATCCGGGGGTTGAGGTCCCAGGAGGAGAGCAGAACTGTACGGTGGTGGGCCTTAGATCATCCAAATGCCCCCTTTGACACCCTGAAGGACATGGCTATTAAGGGTCTGCAGCCCCTGGAACCATCAGATACTGCTATCCAGCGTTACCAGGGTGGGGCACCCACTGCTCCTTCATTAACGGCTGAAACAAAAATACAAACAGTGCCCCCTAGCGAGCTGGACAGCCTGCGCTCTGAAGTGCGTCAGCTAAGTAAAACCCTGGCCACTGTGCTGAGCACCCTGCAGCTACAGACGGAGCCTGAACTGGAAGGAAGGATCCTACTCACCAACAGTCCTGAGGATGTCCCCTGTATGAGGAGAAGAAGGAGGACAACGCCACCCCGTAGGAGGACAACGCCACCCCGTGGGAGGACCAACGACCAACATCGCCCTCCAGGAGAATTCATCTGCTATTGTTGCCACAAGGCAGGCCACACTGCGCGGAACTGTCCTTTAAACGGGCAAACCCTGGGGCCGAGGGCCGACACCCAGGAGTAACTCAACCAGGCCCATCAAGCTGGTACGACCGGTTCGTAGGAGGAAGGCCTTTCCTGTCCATCGTACTGGACGGCATAGCAACACCTGCGTTACTGGACACCGGCTCACAGGTAACCATCATACCTGATGTCCTCTACAAAAGGTACTGGTCCATAGACGAACTCCACCCGCCAGCCCCGAACCTCTCTGTGTATGCCTCTAACGGCCTTCCTCTTAACCTAGTAGGGGTTAAGGACGTGACAGTGAAGGCGGGGAGAGTGGAACTAAAGGACCAAGGACTAATTGGTGATAACCCTGGTGATACCAATCGGTATTTGGTGATACCAATCGGTATATGATACTTGGTACAAATATTGTTGGTAACTGTTTGGGAGAAGTGTTGTTTTTACTCCAACAGATTGCTGGCACTGCCAAACCAGGGCAGAGGAAGGTGCTCCAGAGAGAGATTTGAGCCCTCCTGTACCAGCAACAGGTAAAGCTAACAGGTGGTGAGATTGGTAATGTACGGGTGACAGACCCGATACCCATTGTGATTCCCCCAATGAGTGAGATGCAGATTTGGTGTAGGGCAGCAATAGGTCTCAAGGGACAGAACTACCAGGCGGTAGTGGAGCCCATTAGCTCAGAGCACAGACCTACACTCTTAACTGCTAGAGGGGTAGTTGATGTACGCAATGGGAGGGTACCCATATGTCTCCTAAATTGTGGGGAGGAGGAAGTTAAATTGCCAAGATACGCCACTGTTGCCAGATTGTATATTGTGGATAATGATGCCATACACACAGTGGAATCCTTGACCCCACCAGATACAGTGGAGGACAATGACTCCGAAGCTCAGCCGGAGGATTGGTGTCAACAGCTCCATTTTGGAACTGACCCCACTCCTGTCCATCAAAAACACAGTGTCTACAGAGTGGTTCAGGAATATGAACAAGTGTTTAGTAAACACCCACTCGATTTTGGAAGGGTTAAAGGGGTACAACATCACATACCCACCGGTAACCATCCACCCATTAAAGAGCGTTATAGACCCGTACCACCAGCACATTACCAAAAAGCCAAGGAAATGTTGCATGACATGAAAAATGCAGGGGTAGTAAGGGATAGCTGTAGCCCCTGGGCAGCTCCCCTGGTCCTGGTCAGAAAGAAGGACGATAGCATGAGGATGTATGTAGATTATAGACAAATTAATTGAATAACACATAAGGATGCATACCCTTTGCCCCATATAGAGGAATCCCTGGCTGCACAAAAATCTGCCAATTATTTCTCTACATTGGATCTCACTAGCGGGTACTGGCAAGTCTCTGTTGCTGATGAAGACCGGGAGAAGACAGCCTTCACCACCCCGATGGGACTGTGCGAATTCAACAGCATGCCGTTTGGACTCTGCAACGCACCCGGAACGTTCCAGAGGCTGATGGAGTGTTGCTTGGGACACCGGAACTTTGAGACAGTGCTGCTGTACCTGGATGACGTTATCGTGTACTCGAGGACGTATGAAGACCATCTGAAGCACCTGGCGGAGGTATTTGAAGCATTGTCCCGGTATGGGATGAAACTAAAACCTTCTAAATGCCACTTGCTCAAGCAGAAGGTTCAGTACCTGGGACATGTAGTCAGCTCAGAGGGAGTAGCGCCAGACCTGGAGAAGGTCACTGCCATCCAGAAGTGGCCTGAACAGAGAAGCATCAAAGAGGTACGGCAATTTCTGGGACTGGTCGGGTACTACAGGAGGTTCATAAAGGACTATACCAAAAAGGTAGCACCTCTACAAAACCTCCTGGTTGGACAGTCCAAAAGAGGAAAGAGTCCCCCATTCCAGTGGGGCAAAGAGCAGACTGAGTCCTTTGCATCAATGAAGGAAGTCCTAACCGGTGAAGAAATCCTGGCTTACCCTGACTACAGCCAGCCTTTTCTGCTGTACACCGATGCCAGCAATGAGGGACTGGGAGCTGTGTTGTCCCAGATGCAAAATGGCAGAGAAAAGGTAATTGCATATGCCAGTAGGAAGCTTCGCCCTACTGAGAGGAACCCGGAGAATTACAGTTCCTTCAAGCTGGAGTTCCTGGCCTTGGTCTGGGCTATCACTGAAAGGTTCAAGCATTACTTAGCCTCAACGAAATTCACAGCCTTTACTGACATTAATCCCTTGACACACCTGGAGACAGCCTGGTTGGGAGCCATGGAACAGCGTTGGGTGGCCAGACTGTCGAATTATCAGTTCACCATCAAGTATCGGGCAGGTCACAAGAACACAAATGCTGATGCCCTGTCAAGGATGCCTCACCAGTCAGACACCGAGGATGAAGTGGGTGATTTAGAGGAAGTTGAATTACCTGCTTTCCACCGAAGCGGAGTGGTCCACGAGCAACACGCCACCAGAAGACGTCATGGAAGGACACTGAACCCTCTACCTCATCACAGCTGGAAGGAGACCCAGGACAGTGACTTGGTTGTCAGCCTCATCAAAAGACTGATAACCCAAGAAGGTTCTCACCTGGAGAAGGATGCTCCCCCCACAAGCTAAGCACCTGTGGAATAAGAGAAGCTGGCTGTTCATCTACAGAGAGAAGCTGTGCAGAAAGTATGTCAACCCCAAGACTCATGAAATCGTGTGGCAGATTGTTGTACCCAGGACAGATATCCAGATGGTGTTGGAGGCCTACCACGATCAAGCAGATCACTGGTTGGCTGGAAGAAGCTGGAAACCCTGCTGAAGGACCGGTTCTATTGGGTTGGAATGCGGAGCTCCATAGAAAGGTGGTGCCGGAATTGTGGGCCCTGTAGCCTTAGAAGAAAAGACTACGGCAGCCAGAAAGCACCCTTGCAGTCCATCAAAACAACCCAACCCCGGGAGATTGTCGCTCTGGATCATGTCAAACTGTCACCCAGCAGATCAGGCTACTCCTATGCCCTGACCATGGTGGATCTCTATTCCCGGTTCCTGGTGGTAGCCCCTGTAAAGGACCTGACAGCAGAAACTGTGGCAAGAATGTTCTCAGCCTACTTCTGCAGACCCCATGGATATCCGGAAAAGGTGCTCACAGATCAAGGCCCTGCTTTCGAAGCTGAGCTATTCAAGGAATTCTGCCACCTGTATGGATGCAAGAAGATCCGAACTACGCCATATCATCCGCAAACCAATGGTATGTGCGAGAAAATGAACAACATCGTTATAGACCTGTTGAAAACCCTACCCTTGGAAGAAAGGAACCAGTGGCCAGAAAAGCTACCTGACCTAGTGGACCTGTATAACCACATACCCGTGAGTTCCACAAACTGTACCCCAGCGTACCTCATGAGAGCAAGACCTGGAAAATTGCCCATGGACCTGGAGCTCAGAGTGGTAGAACCTGCTGCAGATATGTCTACTGAAGATTGGGACATAAGTCGGCAAGAGCAGTACAGGAAGATACAGGCCTGTGTCGAAGACAGTCTAAACAAGGTGAGGGAAAGATAGGAAGAGCAGTATAACAAACATGCACCAGCAGTACCCTTGGCACCTGGAGAGATAGTGCTAAAGCGGAAAAGAAGAGGTCACAAGCTCGATGACCAGTGGGAAAGAGAGCCCTGCACTGTGCTAAACTCCAGATTTGACAACAGTAAAACCTGCCTGATTAGTAAGGATGGAGGTAAGACAACCGCAACAGTCTCAAGAGACCACTTGAAAGTGTGCCCAGTTCTACTGAAGACAACGGAGGAAGAAGTACCTCTTATATCACAGGAAGAACCCAAGGAAGATGTGCTTCACACAGTTCTAGGAGATTTCACTGCAGACTGGCCTCAACTTGATGGAGCAGTTATTATACTAGTAATACACTTGAACACAAAAAGTCCCAGATCAGGCATTATTCATATAAATACCGGGGGGCACAGCCGGGGAGTCACGGCCCTGCAACCCCATCCTACTCCAAGTTAAGGCATTTAACAAATCAGGAGGAATACGGAGTATTATGGATGCAAATAAAAACAATTTTTATTGGGTATATATTAAAAGACATAAATAGATAAAATACAGACAGAACAGACAAAAAATTGGTACTAAATGTGTGCACAGCAATGCATATAGTTATCGGTGTATATTTCAATCCTGCATAGACTTATACTAAAAGATTCTTTTCCTTTAAGCGACACAGGTGTGTATATACCAAAAATGGGCTTTAAATTAGCAGGTTATCATCACACATAGTGCATGAATCAGATAGGCATGACCAGGTCATTATAAAACTGTTAGGAGTACTTAGGTAATGTGTCTATCCAATATATCCAATATAATGACCATGGCTTACCAAAGAGCAGGATGAAGAAAAAGAACAGTGCAGCGGGCTGGCACACAGGAACCCCCTTGGACCCCAACGCACGTTTCGCTTTTCAGTGTTACAGCTTCATCATGGGGGATATGGCACTAAGCCAGAACAGGACCTTAAATTCTCATGGTAACAGGTCACATGATGTGAAAGTGACCAATGATACAGCCTTCCCAGCGCATGTGCACTGTCAGTCGCGACCAACAAGGACCTAAAGTGTAGGTCACATGGGAATAACACACCACTCCAATATTGACGACGCTCGTCGGCGCGTGCGCGCCCGGGAACACGCAGTCCGGTGATCCATCAGAGGCGTCACCATCAGCGCGCGTGCGCGGGAGCCGTAACGCGTCACCATGGCACCCGCGCACGCGCACAACAGCACAAGACGCCCCGTGAATCCCGGACATACAGCAGCCGGCGCGCGCATGCGCACTGCGTCACAGAGCAATACAACAGCATAACCATGGATCCCAGAGCATAATTAATATAATGCAACCTTTCAATATATACATGAATGACCACATATGGTAACCCCTACACAAAGGCAAATAACAAATAACAGATCGACAGTAATATTATTATTATACGATGTTGTCTGGAGTAGATGTTTTGCATGAGAAGAGGGGTGATCCATATGTTCTAAACACCAATGATAGAGTCCAATTGCCCTGGGAAAAATTGAGTGAGGTATTGATCCGATTCAAATGACCATGAGAATAGGTCACTAATATAGAAATGAAAAAAAATATAAAATAAAATTAGAACTACAAAATTAACATACATGAAATTTAAACACGGGAAAAAGGAAGGGATAGGGAAAAAAGAGCTGAGAATTAAAGTATGGTCTACAGGAAAGATGCAAAATTTACGGTCTCATTGAGGCCGTACGGAGTGATGGATCCCAGTACGGTAATCCACCGTGCTTCCCTTTGTGCGAGCATTTTCTTTAAATTGCCACCTCTAAAGCGGGCATGGACCACATCAATGCCCCTTATACGTAATGATTTTGCGTTGCAGTTGTGGAATTGCTTAAAATGACGTGGCGATGTTTTTAGGGTAGAAAAATCAGATATTGTTCGGGCGGCCTCAATGTCCCGAACATGTTCCCTGGTCCTAACTCGTAGTTCCCTTGAGGTGAGTCCTACATATACTTTTGGACAATCGCAAGTTGCATAATATACAACGTGTGTCGTACTACACGTTATATATTGTTTAATATTGAAAGTTCGTGTGCCATCCACGGAAGCAAAAGATGTAGAACGAATAATGTTAGCACAAGCGACACAACGGCCGCAGGGGAAACAACCCAAAAGGGGCCGTCGGGAGCCAAATAATCCAGTAATACACTCGTATCAACCACAAGAAGAACCTGTGAGCGCCCTAGGGGAACCAGCTCAGGCACAGGAAGAGTCCCCAGTCAGAGGAGGATCACCCGTTGAGGCAGAGCCTGAAGGCCCAGTAATCAGTGCACTTGCTAGTCCCATAGAGAGATTAAGGCAGTTTTATAATCTACTAGCACGTACACCTGCTAGATTAACGGAAAGTGCATGCCCAGACACTAGTAACACCCCAGTGCTACGAAGGTCCACATGCAGCACACAAGGCCAAATCCCTGCCAGGTTTAGGGAATAGCACGAAGTGCCTACATTATAAATAGTTACCCAGTTGGGTATTGCCTATTGTTTATTGTATGAACTGAAATAATATGTGCATTTAGTTACCCGTAAGGGTATAAAGACTTGTAGGCTGAGGACTGTGAGCAGCCAAAAACTGTCCTTGTAAATAGTTGCACTCATCAAAAGTGCCCCCTTATTTGACCTCAGAACAAAAAACCGTTTGGCGTGGCCAAAGACAAGGTCCAGGATCTGGATCGTCTATGCCCTGTAGCCACGCCCAGGGCCTACGTTGAGGGTTTTCAGGCGGGTCCCTCATGTTACCCTTGTTACACTTTCTTTGGTGAAATGGACACCGGGTTACGGGACTTACTGTAACTTTATTATTATTATTATTGTTATTGTTATTATAATTATTGTTATTGTTGTTACCTGTTTTGAAAAAAAAAATGCTTCAGTCCAGGAGTACTGAATTGTACTAGGGGGGAATGTGGCACCCTGCTGTTCACAGGTACCACAGGACCCAAAAGGGTGCATGGATGGACTTCTCCACAAGAGGCCCTCATTACAAGCAAACACCTCCACCCTTCCACCTCATACCACCAGAGGGAGCCCGTTAAGGATATATATATGGAGGGTGTAGCCAGGCAGTGAGTTAGTTGGTCAGAGAGTGTGCTGCCACTGAGAGCAGTGAAGACGCAGCACATCTGCTGCTGAGTTGAGGGCCCCGAGTGTGGCCGGAGGTAAAGAGGAGAGGAGAGAGGAGTTGAGGGGGCAGAGGAACATCATAGGCTCACCCCAAGACACAAACCGGACACCGGGTCCGCGCCTACAGGGTCCCTTTATACCCAGTAGGGATCACCGGCATACCAAGAGGACTACAAGTCCCTGGCCGACCTGAAGCTAAAGCCATTACAGGACCAGGAACCACGAAGGCCCCGGCGCCCAGGGATAGTGGTTGCCAGTGGAAGGTCCTACTACCAAGCGACAGGTGAAGAGAGCAACACGACACAGAAGCTAGGCCCAGTTGCAGGCTGGCCAGGAGCTTAGAGAGAGGGAAACACGGACCAGGAAGCCTTATACCCGCTCACTGGGGAGAAGTCCTGAAGTGCACCCTTCCTATAGAGTACCCAGGACCGTACCTGACATCCGCACCAGTAAAGGTATTGAAGCGAATCCCCTGTCTCTGTCAGTTTCTCCTGCTGCGCCATCCCACCTGCACTACAAGCCCCAGCATCACCACCCACCATCAAACTCTATATTGCCCTGAGGCCCGCTCCACCTGTGGGGAGCGGTTCCATCCTAGCTGCCCTATCAACTGCCTCAGAGGTCTGCAGCAGCGCTGGTACAAATTACCAGAAACCACAGGTGGCGTCACGATTAGTGTTGAGCGATACCTTCCGATATCGGGAAATATCGGATCGGATTGGATCGGACCGATACCCAAAAAGTATCGGATATCGCCGATTCCGATACCGGAAACCAATGCAAGTCAATGGGACAGAAATATCGGAATGAAAATAAACCCTTTCTTTCCTTGTAGGTTAATTCTACATGAAGGAAAACAACTAAGAATAATGTAGAATGTATTGGGGGAGGTGGGGGAGACAATAAAGGCATAGAGGTTTTGCCCAATCAAATGGATTAGCAGGAATTAATATTTTTTTTTTAAGACGTTCTGAGTTACGGAAATATTGACTATGTTAAGTATTTTTATATTTTGTCAGATATTTATGTTTCACTACTTCCATGCTCTTCACCTTCTTTTTTACTTCTCCCATACTTTCTCCTTCATCATCCTCAGCATCAGCATCTTTTTATCAACATCTTCTTCACCTTCTTCATCTTCTTCTTTTTCACCTTCTTCGTATTATTCTTTTTTTTTACATTCTTCATATTCTTCTTATTCAACTATTATTCTTCTTCATATTCTACTTCTTCATCTTCTTCATATTCTTCTTCTTCATCATATTCTTATTTGTGACAGGCATTCCTGTAGTTGCTATCTATAAAAGTTTGAACATTACACCTTTCGTTCTGCCCGTCACAAATGATTTACAACAGGATTTGTCCGCGTTCAGTTTGGCCTGCAGCAGCAGGTCTTTTCCAGGGGCACCACGAGGAGGAACGGACTCACCCCCATACACTGCTTAGTCATCTTCTGCTTCTAATTTAGATATTATCTTTTGCTCTGATTTTTAGTCTTATGCTTAATGTTCTTCCGCTTTTTGTTCTGCAGCTTCTTGTACTTCTGCTTCTTGGTTTTCTGTCTCTTGTTCTTCTGTATCTTGGTGGTTGTCTTCTCTTCTTTGTACTCTTGGTCAACTTCTTCAGGGTCATCTTCTTGGTCTTCTTCGGGGTGGTCTTCAGGGTCCTCGTCTTCGGGGTCCTCGTCTTCAGGGTCATCGTCTTCGGGGTCCTCGTCTTCGGGGTCCTCGTCTTCTTCGGGGTGGTCTTCAGGGTCCTCGTCTTCTTCGGGGTGGTCTTCAGGGTCCTCGTCTTCAGGGTCGTCGTCTTCGGGGTCCTCGTCTTCTTCGGGTTGGTCTTCAGGGTCCTCGTCTTAAGGGTCCTCGTCAGGAAGATCCAGAGTGATTACCAAGAACCATTTCCAAAAGCTTGAACTTGGAAATGTAGCAGAAGGTACAAGAAGGCTGAGGAACTACCGAGTACCAGCTGACGGTACTGGAACCCGGATGGGTAGCAGAAGGTACAAGAGCCAATGGAACTGCCGAAGACCAGCTGACGGTACTGGAACTCGGTTACTAAGCAGGAGGTACCTGTGCCAGAAAGCACTACCAAGGACCAGCAGATGTTGGTGGAACTTGGATACCGAGAAGGAGGCACCTAATCCAAAGGCACTACCGAGAACCAGCTGACGGTACTGGGACCCGGATGGGTAGCAGAAGGTACCCATGTAAAAAAAAGTTTCAAGGCCGCGAGCCTGGGTGCTTGTCCTATTGGCACTATGGAACCAGCCTTCATTGCCAGATCCCGCAGCCCACATAGGAGTCACCTAAACTGCAGGCACCATAGAGTCGGCTAACCCGACCGCAACACGACAGGACAACGCATTGGAGGCAAAGTGACGTTGACACTACCCAGAAACAGCTGGCGTGCTGGAACCAGGCTGGGCAGGAGGGAGTACCCGTGCCAAAGACACTGCTAGGAAACAGCTGGCAGCGCTGGAACCCAGGGTAAATACTAAAAACAGAGGAGCCAGATGTGTAATTGGAGCAAGTTTTAAATCAGTAGTACAGTGGATGTGGACAAAGCAGGAGAATTTGCCGG
Organism: Phyllobates terribilis; assembly: GCF_046119375.1. Taxonomy (NCBI): domain Eukaryota; kingdom Metazoa; phylum Chordata; class Amphibia; order Anura; family Dendrobatidae; genus Phyllobates; species Phyllobates terribilis. The sequence goes on along the minus strand of NW_027362763.1, from coordinate 257,541,062 downwards.
ACACACAGCTGGGGAACAGCTGACGTTACTGAACCCCAATAACACTGGAGCAAGCGTTGACTGTGCAGGCGGCACTTCTGAGCAGCAACTAGCAGTATTGGAGCCCAGGGTAAATACTAAAACAGAGGAGCCAGAGGTGTAATTGGAGCAACTTTAAAATCTGTAGTGGTGAGAATGTGGACAGAGCAGGAGAAATTGCCGTCCGCACAGCAGGGGAACAGCTGACGTTACTGAACCCCAATAACACGGCAGCAAGTGTTGACTGTGCAGACGGCACTTCCGAGTGCCAACTGGCGGTGTTGGAGCCCAGGGATAATACTGAAAACAGAGGAGCCAGAGGTGTAATTGGAGCAACTTTAAAATCTGTAGTGGTGAGAATGTGGACAGAGCAGGAGAAATTGCCGTCCGCACAGCAGGGGAACAGCTGACATTACTGAACCCCAATAACACGGCAGCAAGTGTTGACTGTGCAGACGGCACTTCCGAGCGCCAACTGGCGGTGTTGGAGCTCAGGGATTACAGTTCAGGTGGTAGAAACATGAACACAACAGGAGACCTGGATACTGTTGCCAACCAATTATTTATTCTGGAAGAGGACTGGCAAATTCATGGAAGATCCAGGCCTTGTTCATTTTGAGAAAAGTAAGCCGGTCAATGTTATCGGAGGATAGTCGCATGTGACGGTCTGTTAGTACACCACCTGTGGCACTAAAGACGCGTTCCTATGATACACTTGCAGCAGGGCAAGCTAGCACCTCCAATGCATACTGACTAAGCTCTGGCCATGTATCCAGCTTACAGACCCGAAACTTGAAGGGAGAAGAGCCGTCTGGGAGTACACTAAGAGGGCAAGACATGTAGTCTGTCACCATCTGACGGAAACGTTGCCTCCTGCTGACTGGAGCCGTCTGTGATGGTGTAGACAATTGTGGCGGCGGGGACACAAAACTTTGCAACATTTCGGCCATACTGGTCTTGCCTTGTGCTGAGGCGCTGCTTCTGCTCCCTCTTTGTGCAGAGCTTCTTCCACTGCCTCGACGCACTGAGCTGCTTTGTAAAGCACTAGCAGCACTGCTCTCGGTTGGAATGGAGAACATGATGGAATGCACCAGTGCGTCTTGGTACTCCCGCATTTTACGCTCCCGGTTCAACGGTGTTATGAGGCTTTGTAAGTTGTCCCGGTAGCGAGGATCTAGGAGGGTGGACACCCAATAATCAGCCGTGTTGAGAATGTGGGCGATGCGGCGGTCATTTCTCAGGCATTGCAGCATGAAATCAACCATGTGCTGCAGACTGCCAACTGGCCAAGAAACGCTGTCCCCTGCTTGAGGCGTGATCTCTGCCTGCTCTGCATCACCCCACCCTCGCTCTAGATACTGACTACTAGAGCATTGTGTACCTCCCTCCTCTGGACAGATGTCTTCCTCATCCATTGACTCCTCCTCATCCTCCTCACAAAGTGTCCCCTGCCTAGGCATTTGTGAGGAACCACGTTGCGCAGACTGTAGAGAAGCAGATGGCATTTGTGACTCCTCATCCTCCACCTCTTCCAAAACCTCGTCCCTTAGTGCTTGCAGTGTTTTTTCAAGCAGGCAGATAAGGGGGATAGTCATGCTGACTAGTGCATCATCTGCACTTGCCATCCGCGTGGAATAATCGAAGGCACGCAAAACGTGGCAAATGTCCTTCATAGAGGCCCACTCAGTGGTGGTGAAGTGTGAACGGCGCGCACTGCGACTTGTTTGCGCCTGCTGCAGCTGGTACTCCATTACTGCTGCCTGCTGCTCACACAACCTCTCCAACATATGTAACGTTGAATTCCACCTGGTGGGTAGGTCACATATGATGCGATGTTCCGGAAGATGTAATCGGCGCTGCAGAGCTGCAATGCGTGATCTTGCGTTGCTGGAACGCCGCAAGCGAGTGCACTCTATGCGGACCTTGTGAAGCAGTGCATCAAGATCCGGATAGTCCCTCAAAAAACTCTGCACGACCAAGTTGAGCACATGTGCCAGACATGGGATGTGAGTGAGGTTGCCTAGGCCCAGAGCTGCCACCAGATTTCGGCCATTGTCACACACTACCATGCCTGGCTGGAGATTCGCTGGGACAAACCACACGTCGCTCTGCTGCTTGATGGCATTCCAGAGCTCCTGCACTGTGTGGCTTTGATTCCCCAAAGAAATACATTTTAATATGGCCTGTTGACATTTGGCCACGGCTGTGCTCATATCGGTTATCATAACAGGTAACCAACCGTTCACGGGTCGATGTGGAGGTAGACCGTGACGGCTCCTGCAGCGCTGATTCAGAGGAACTGGAGTATGAGGAGGAGTCAATGTGTACAGACTGGATTCCTGCAATCCTTGGAGTTGGCAGAACACGTACAGCGCCACTCTCAAGATCTGTACCCGGCTCCACAACATTTACCCATTGGGCAGTGAGGGAAAGGTATCGTCTCTGTCCATGCTTACTGGTCCACGCATCGGTGGTCAGGTGGACCTTGCTACTGACGGCGTTTTGTAGCGCATGTTTAATTTTTCCCTCCACATGATGTTGCAGGGCAGGGACGGCTAGCCTGCTGAAATAAAAGCGGCTGGGCACATTGTATTGTGGGACTGCCAATGCCATAAAGTTACGGAATGTGTCAGTCTCCACCAGCCTGAATGATAGCATTTCAAGGGCCAGTAGTTTAGCAATGCCAGCATTCAGAGCCTGTGCTCGGGGGTGGTTTGCCGAGTATGGGCGCCTTTTCTCCCATGCCTGTGCTAACGATGGCTGTAGACTGGCCTGGGAGTGTGAGGATGACTGGGAAAGTGGTGCTGTGGGTGAAATTACACTGTGTCTCGGTACAACAGTGCCAAAGATTCTTCCATAGCGATCCTGTGAGGAAGCCGAACCAGCTGTGTGTGAGCTGGAGGAAGAGGCTACAACACGAGCTGAAGAGGTGGTAGGTGGCGCTGTAGGTAGGCCTAGGTCTTCAGTGTGTTTTTGTAACTCCACCACGTGCTTGGTCCGCACATGTTTCCACATATTTGTGGTATTGAGGTTGCTGACACTTTTCCCTCTTTTCACCTTCTGATTACACAGCTTGCATTTGACAAAGCTGATGTCATCTGCAACTGTGTCAAAATAGGACCAGGCACTGCAAGTCTTGGGAGTGCCCGCTTTGGATTTTGGAAGAGCCATGCTCCTAATGGGTGCCGAAGTGGAGGCTAGAGGCAACCAAGTCTGCCCCCTCCCTCTCCCTCCTTTTTGGGCTGTTCGGGGAATCTCTTCCTCAGAGCTGCTCCCACCACCTTCTTGTCCCTCACACCATGATGGGTCAAGAATCTCATCATCTACACCACTCTCTTCAAACAACTGCTTCTCCTGGGTAGTCTCGACAGCACAGTATGCACCAGAAAGTGGCACCTGAGTCTCATCATCAGATGCGTACTGAGGTGTGCTGCTGACCATAGGCACTGGCCCACCCGCCTCTTCAGATTCAGAGAGACAAAAGGGTTGCGCATCACTGCATACTACCTCTTCTTCAAATTCTCGAATTCTGCTTGGCTGGCCCCCTCTTTCCAAGCCAAGAGATTCAGAGAACAGAAGTACAGATGGCTCCTGTCCAGGGCTCTCTGACTGCCTGGGCAATTTGGCAGGTGGTGAAGAGACAGATGGGTGCTCTTCAGTGCTCAGGACCTGAGAGGATCTTGAACTAATTGAAGTCGATGCGTTAGCTGCTATCCATCCGACAACAGCTTCAATTTGGTCCTCCCGCAGCAGTGGGGTATGGCTAGTTCCTACAAAGCTGCGCATAAAGGACTGTTCCCTGGTATAACTGGGGGATGCTGAGTCACTGGTGCCCGCAGCAGGCACAGAATCCCCACGTCCTCTCCCTGCAGGCACAGAATCCTCACGTCCTCTCTCTGCAGAAACTCCACGCCCACGCCCATGACCACGACCACGACCACATGTCTTACTCCCTGCCTTCTTCATCTTGGTAGACTGATAAAGATAGGCAGAAAAGTACTAAGGGCTTAGTGTGCTTATTCCTGAACAGCTGCTAACAGGTATAAAAAACACTAATTTTATAAAGTGTGGACTAGACTTTAATATGAGCTAATGTGGCCTACACAACTGTAAAGTGGAGTGTTTGGTGAACTTTATTTAGGTTTTTTTTTGTCACAAAAAGACACTGGATGTGCCCAAAGATGTAATACCGATAGTATCACAAACTTTTTGTAGCTATTACAATGTAGGAAGGAAACCTACAATGCAATAGATGAGGCTACAAAAAATAGGCTAATAGTAATCTGGCTGGGGCTGCAGGGCACAATGCTGCAGAAAGGCTCCTCTAACTACTCCTATATAGTGTGTTTGGAACCAATGTAGCTGAATACGGATGGAACCACCACACTAATAGGAGAAATCAGGATAAATTATGGTTTGGCAAAAAAGGACAATGTATGAGGCAGTGACACACACTGAGTGCACTACAACCAGACGTGGTTGAAGCACACACTACAGGGTGAGCTGCACTCACACACAGACCTTGCTGACAGCGGTGAACAGTGCAGATGCAGAGCACTGTGCACTAGCGCTGCAAGACAAAAAAAATTTCTCTATCTACTCCTATATAGTGTGTTTGGAACCAATTTAGCTGAATACGGATGGAACCACCACACTAATAGGAGATATCAGGAAAAATTATGAATTGGCAAAAAAGGACAATGTATGAGGCAGTGACACACACTGAGTGCACTACAACCAGACGTGGTTGAAGCACACACTACAGGGTGAGCTGCACTCACACACACAGACCTTGCAGAAAGCGGTGAACAACACAGAGAACTGTGCACTAGCGCTGCAAGGCACAGCGATTTATAAAGTAGCTTGGGTAAAGCAGAATAGACCAAATAGGTAGCTAAAACTGTCCCTCAGAACAACAGCATCCTATCCCTAACTGAATTCACAGCAGAGTGAGCTGAAAATGGCGGCGGCTTTTATAGTGCATCATGACATCGTTTTAGCAGCCAATCACAGCCATGCCATTAGTTAAGATGCCTACATGCCTAACAGGATGTGCCCACACTTCTTAGGATCCTCATTGGCTGAATAAAATGAAACTGGCTCATTGCATTATGGGAACTTCCGATTCCGGTATACGATATTGCAAAAGTATCGGAATTAAGTATCAAAATTCCGATACCGCGGATATCGGCCGATACCCGATATTTCAGTATCGGAATGCTCAACACTAGTCACGATTAAACTACAAATCCCATATAAACTATCCCCTTTTTGTTGACCGCCCTGGGCCATGGACCGGGCCAGCCACTGTGACATATTCCCCCCAGCATCCATAGGCCCGGACACAGAGTACCCCTCTGCCCTGGGGGCGCATCACATACTTGTTTTCTCTTTGAAATAACCACCATTAGCCTCCTCTGGCAGGATTTATCTTCAGGGAGAACAAAAGGATAGGCATATGAAATTCAACGGGGCATATCCTTATTCTTCCAACATCATCTGTTTGGGGAGAGTCAGGGGGACCCCCATACACATTTGACTATCTGCCAATACTGCCAATATTTGAGAAGTTCAGACAAATTAATCTAATGTGTTTAAGGGTCTTGAGATTGTGGCTCCCCTGAGGGTCCAGTTGCCACAGAGGTACTGCACCTCAACCAGAGGTGTGGTACCCCACTCTCAGGTAAGGAGGGAGCACTACCCGGGACCCAAACACTCACATCCAACACTACACCACTTCATAAGGGAAGGTCCAGATAGCTCCTAAGGGAGAACCCAGGCCTGGTCCCTGTTAGGAAGGTGGAACTAAGTAGAGGAGGTGGGTGGAGGAAGTAGTTTAGGGGAGCACAGACAGAACAGTATAAAAGAAGGGTAGAAACATCTAGAAGGGTCCATTCTCCTGTTCCAGTGCTTGGAGCAGAAGTTCAGTTCGGTTCAGTGAATAAGGACCCTGGAGGAGAGAAGACCGGAGCAGTGAGGAGGGCTCCAGAGATAGAAGGGATCCAAGGGGCACGGCGAGTGCGGGATGCCACCTGTGCGCCTGAGTTCACGCTGATCGTGGAGGGATCAAGGCCATAGGAGGGGACCGGCCCCAGACTAGTGGAGTACTTTAAGGCTCAGCTAGCAAACCGGAGGTTGTTGTATCTTCATGTGCCATAGCCACAGATCACACACAATCGCTGAAAAGGTGGCCATATAGGACAAAGGGGACAGACCGGACATCGCCCAACAAGGCCCGCGACCACTGGCTTTGGACACTGTGTGTGAGGCGCAGGGCAGGATGGAGAGAGCCAGCGCAGAGAGAGACGACCTGGAGAGGTACACAGAAAGGGGTCCCGTTCAAGTGCACCCAAGTTATTTGAGAGTTGGCTGGATCACTTCCTCGGAGGACACAGGACAATGTGGGTGGTTATAATCTGGCGGTTGTAACCTGGAGCATCTTGACAACTGAGTAAATACTTGAAGACTGCACCTCACTGTGTACTTGACTAATTGCTGCGCCACTTGCCTTGCACTACACCAGCAACATCTACCTCATCAGTCACCATATACTGCCCTGCAGCTTAGCTCTGCCCATGGAGAGCTGAACCAACTCTGCTGCGTCACCAATAGCCTCAGTGGATCTGAATAGCAGCGGCGGCCACATATAGCCGCATACCACGGGTGCCGTCACAAACTTTATTCCCCTTTTCTTTATTCCCCCAATTGACACTTTACATTGATTGACCGCCCTGGGCCACGGACCGAGTCACTGCCGCCGTAACTACCCCCAAATAGAACCAACTGGCCCGGCTACCGAATACCCCACGGCCCCAGGGGGCGCGTCAAGATGTTGTTGGAAGTGTTCTTAAGGGATTGTCGAACCTTTACACATTTTTTATAAACAGCAGTAGATATTATAAAAAAGAAACTGCTTCCTATTTTTTCCATCAACGATCCAGCGCTGAACCTCCAGTAATATTCCTAGATTTTTTTTTACAAGCAGTTTGCACAATGACTAATTCAGTTAATCGATGCCTGCAGTTCTCGTGCCATAACACAGGTATCATGGTTCCCATCTCTGAGCATTGTTAGCGGGTTAGAGCTGGATCATCGGAGGAAAAATAGATGAACTCTATTTCTTTATTTGTTATTTCATTGTTTCCTTTGTTATTTTGTAACATTGACGGCTGTCTTTGAAAGATATGAAAGTTTTGGACAGGACATCCCGTTTAATGTGTGGCCTGTATGATGGACTGAGTCTAAGGTGGCAGATACATTACTTGCCTTATACTCAATATATAAATCCGTTACTGGTAATCAGATTACGTTGAATTGCAACTATAGCTTATCTGCACCCTTAAAGAACTGTGCATAACTCAGGGACTGCACTGTTTAGAATTATATCAGTGGGTACAATAACACCAACTAAACAGCCCCAAACTGTACCAAACCGGAGACAGGGTTAGCCATACCAAATATACACTTTGATTTGATAGCTGTGAATTTGGTGTTGCAAATTGGCTTGATTGAAATTAAAAATTTAGACAAAATATTATTATTAATATTATTAATAATAATTAATAATTTAATCTTTATAGTTGCTAAACAGTGTGTAATGATAATCACATACCTTACAGTACAGACCAAAAGTTTGGACACACCTTCTCATTTAAAGATTTTTCTGTATTTTCATGACTATGAAAATTGTACATTCACACTGAAGGCATCACACACATCGCACACTCTTGGCATTCTCTTGATGAGCTTCAAGAGGTAGTCACCGGAAATGGTATTCCAACAATCTTGAAGTAGTTCCCAGAGAGGCTTAGCAGTGTTGGCCCTTTAGCCTTCACTCTGCGGTCCAGCTCACCCCAAACCATCTCGATTGGGTTCAGGTCTCATGACTGTGAAGGCCAGGTCATCTGGCGTAGCACCCCATCACTCTCCTTCTTGATCAAATAGCCCTTACATGGCCTGGAGGTGTGTTTGGGGTCATTGTCCTGTTGAAAAATAAATGATGGTCCAACTAAACGCAAACAGGATGGAATAGCATGCCGCTGCAAGATGCTGTGGAAGCCATGCTGGTTCAGTATGCCTTCAATTTTGAATGAATCCCCAACTGTGTCACCAGCAAAGCACCCCCACACCATCACACCTCCTCCTCCATGCTTCATGGTGGGAACCAGGCATGTAGAGTCCATCCGTTCACCTTTTCTGCGTCGCACAAAGACACGGTGGTTGGAACCAAAGATCTCAAATTTTGACTCATCAGACCAAAGCACAGATTTACACTGGTCTAATGTCCATTCCTTGTGTTCTTTAGCCCAAACAAGTCTCTTCTGCTTGTTGCCTGTCCTTAGCAGTGGTTTCCTAGTAGCTATTTTACCATGAAGGCCTGCTGCACAAAGTCTCCTCTTAACAGTTGTTGAAGAGATGTGTCTGCTGCTAGAACTCTGTGTGGCATTGACCTGGTCTCTAATCTGAGCTGCTGTTAACCTGCGATTTCTGAGGCTGGTGACTCGGATAAATTTATCCTCAGAAGCAGAGGTGACTCTTGGTCTTCCTTTCCTGGGGCGGTCCTCATGTGAGCCAGTTTCTTTGTAGCGCTTGATGGCTTTTGCAACAGTACTTGGGGACACTTTCAAAGTTTTCCCCGTTTTTCGGACTGACTGACCTTCATGTCTTAAAGTAATGATGGCCACTCGTTTTTCTTTACTTAGCTGCTTTTTTCTTGCCATAATACAAATTCTAACAGTCTATTCAGTAGGACTATCATCTGTGTATCCACCTGACTTCTGCACAACATAACTGATGATCCCAGCCCCATTTATAAGGCAAGAAATCCCACTTATTAAACTTGACAGGGCACACCTGTGAAGTGAAAACCATTTCCGGTGACTACCTCTTGAAGCTCATCAAGAGAATGCCAAGAGTGTGCAAAGCAGTCATCAAAGCAAAAGGTGGCTACTTTGAAGAACCTAGAATATAAGACATATTTTCAGTTGTTTCACACTTTTTTGTTAACTATATAATTCCACATGTGTTCATTCATAGTTTTGATTCCTTCAGTGTGAATGTACAATTTTCATAGTCATGAAAATACAGAAAAATCTTTAAATGAGAAGGTGTGTCCAAACTTTTGGTCTGTACTGTATATATAGTAAGATAAATCACAACTTCTGAAATGTGATATCAAATCCAGAGATTCTATATCTTATTTTTTAAGCAGATGATTCTAGATCAGGAACAGGCTGACTTTTACATATGATGTAGCAACACTTCTATGAATGATCCTTTACAAGGGAGTATTTCTATTAGGCAACAGCATATCACTTCAATATCACATTACTTTATGACTAGTAAAGGTGAATCCTGTGGGACTTCCATGAATGAAGTGGTGGCACCTCTGATTTACAGTTGTGCCCCCTTCTGAGGACTCGCTCCCACTTGCGATTAAATTGGACAAATGCAATCCGCTAAAAAAAATCGGATTGCATTCTGTCCAATCTATGTTGATGTGCTCGTATGCGTTTTTTTAGCTTCGATCAGATCGGTCTAAAAAAAAAACGCAGCATGCTGTGATTGCATGCTAAATTTGGATTGCACACACCTATATAAGTCTATCGGTGCTTGTGAAACATCGCACTGCACTTGGATATCACCCAAGTGCAGTGCGATTCCCTCAGACGCCGGCAACAGAGGAGATGAAGAAATTAAATTCTATGTCTCCTCCGCAGCTGTGATGTGATTCTCTCAAGTGAGAGGATTGGAACACAGAGCACTGACACTTGGCTCAAGCTCGCAGCAGAGCAGGAGCCGAATGTCATTAGCATATTTCATCCGATGCTCTCACATCGGATGCGTACGCTAATGTGTCTCCAGCCTAAGCCCCACTTTTAAGCTTACTGTGTACAGCAGTGCTCCCACCCACCCAGCTATGCAGTAATCTTCAGGCAGCCCAACTTTAATGTGGCCCTGTTCCGACTACCTGAACAGCAGGTGTACGGGATGCAGATCTTCAAGGAAACGTGAAGGAACCATATCACTACTTGCTGTTGCCCTTAATTCCTAGGTTTTAGGAAATCATGTAGTTACGGCATATCCCACTGATACTCTTTCAGCTGGAAATACTGCTATTAATATACACTGCTATCTTCATAAACAACTATGTGACAGTAGTAGATCTAATGTCTGTACAAACCAGTTATATTTTATTTCCACTATGTGAGCCATTGTACCTTCATGGTTGTCACAAATAGTTTATTGCTTGTTGGGTATGAAGGACTAAGGGAAACTGTCAAGGTTCAATGATCCAAATGATATGCTGCAAAAAGGATATCTCTACAGATTTTATCTGAAGTACTGTATAAATAAGACTATGTAAAAGCTCTCAAATAAGTCATACATGACTAGATACCCTTGGGGTACTTGGTAAGATGGTACAGGTTGGTTCTAATAGTATGAAGTTATTTCACAATCCTGAACCTCGATTTTATTAATCAATAATGTTATGCATGCATTTGTTTTGGTGCATTTAGTATGCACAATAAGTAATGAAATGAAATATAAAATTATGCATTCAATACAAACCTCAATCAAATGTATTTTAGTCATATTTGGCTTAATCCAACTTATAACTTGAAGGCCCTTAGGTAAAATCTGTACCATGGTTCCCATATATCATGTGGCATTTGTAAAATTGATGGACCCTGTGACTAGTGCTGTAATTTGAAGCTGGCAGACATCAATGCAAAATCTATAACAGAGACCTCAATTATACTGGGTCTTTAAATGGAACCTGTCCACAGGTTTGTCTACCCCAAACTAATCTTCTTTACAGCAACTTTGCTTAGATTGTTTTGAATTCATACCTTTTTGGTAGAAAATGATCTCCCGTTTTTAAAGATCCCTTGTATAATTTTTAAGCTAATGATCCACAAAAGCAGCGGGGCTGGCACTGCACTTACAGCTGGCCTGCCTCTCTCCCTCTGTCTCTGCGCACCATCGGCCTTTGGTCATTGACTAACAGTTTGCAGCCCTCAAGTGACCTGCAGCCCCCATCCAAGATCTTGACCAAGTGCCATCATGTCCTGGGGCAGCGCAAGTATGGTTCAATAGTTCTGCTCTCGCAAAATAATCAGGAAGTTGCTTTGCATGCATCCTCCCATGGAATGATGGGAAAAAAGTGGCCTGTCAGACAATGACAATGACCAGAGGCAGGTGGAGAAAAAGGGAGAGAACCAGGAGGGCTGTAAGTACAGTGCCAGACCCACTGAACTTGTGGCTTATTAGCAAAAACAATTTGTGCTAGGGGGTTTCTAAAAAAAAATAATCAGAAATCACTTTTCTACAACAAATGCATGGATAAAGACTTTGTTGGATGCCATTAGTTTGTAGGGAAAAATCCTGTTGATAGGTTCCCGTTCCCTCCTATTGGTCTTCTTATATGGGCCAAAGGAACCTTTTGAGTCCTTTAGACTCCAGGACCCAGGTGTGACTGCAACAACTGTACCCAAAATAGGTATAATCCTGATTGTACCTCTTCCTATATTAATTTTCATTTGATGCTGTACTTGCTCTTCTGCACATGTGCAGAAGCTGTATTGCTTGTCTATGGCGCTGGATTTGGGCAGATTATCTTAATTAAGGGGAAGGAGATTTGATTTACATTGAATACATTTTCTGAGATTCTAAAAAAAAACAAAAAACAATAGGTTCTTATACTTACCTTTTCTCAGTCCTTTCCATACCTGTCTCACTACTTCAATTGGCTTCTTTCTCTTCTGGCACTGTCCTTCACTAAGCCTGATGTGTTCTTGTGGGGAGGATGTCAAAGGCTGCCATTTTGCTGGATTTATGCAAATCGAAATCCAAAAATGTTGCATTCATTAATATATGAATTTTTGGGGAAATTTCTAGTGAAATCATTTTTTTTTTAAGAATTGATTTGCTCATCTCTACTATCACACAATGCATCCAGAGAGTTGCATGGAACTGTCTGGAAGTGGCATCCTGGTGGCGTTTCAATATATGTTTTCATTAGTATAAAATAATATAAAGATTATAGGTGATACATTACTTTTTTACAGAGAAAATTGGGAGTCTGATACTGAAAATGTTGATGATTACATAGTGCAAATATTATGATAGAATTTAAAAAAATGTTGGTGTAAACATAGGGTTAAAAGATGGGGCATCTGGGACATCAGCCTGTCGTTTTCTACCTGTTTGTCTTCATTTCAGTTTTAAGTGCAGGTAAGTATGTGGATGCAGGATAAAAGGTTGTATACTCACATACTTAAAAGTGATGCACTTCAGCCAAAAACAAAAACTTGGGTGAGTATATGGTAAACGATTACACACTGATCGTTAGAGATGATGAAGTCATTTGTCAAAGAATCAACTTTGAGTCCAATTTCCTGGAATTCGGAGGTATACAAGAACTCAAACAGTTTGCATTTTATTCATGTGGATCAGTCCACAAAAAATAAAAAAGCCTGGCGCCATTTCACACACTGCTGAAGAATTATACAGCAGCCCAATGACATGAGGCGTGGCCAGGTGAGCTTCAAGATAATGCCTTGCAACTATCACATCACATGATCTAGTGCAGCCAATCAGGAGGAACTATCACAGCTAGTATAAAAGATGAAGGCTGGCCAAGCAGCACCATTTTATGCTTTTATATTAAAGGGATAGGAGGTCAAAGCACAAGGCTCATTCCAAATAAGGACATAAAAAGGGCAAAATTGGATTGTGTTGTACTACTGCACTTGTGTTGAGGCACATAAAAAATAAGTGGTAGTCAATCTTTGAATTATATTCAAAAGTTTGAAGTGAGATAGTGAGTGTGAATTAATTGAAGTGCAGTTACAGCCTTTTTTAATCTTCTCACACTGCAATTGCAAACTAGGGGGGCAGTTTAATATCTTTTGTCTTATTAAATTGTTACAGATCCGGGTGGTGGAACCTCTGTGCTTTGATGCAAGGAGGGACCAGAGGGGCGTAACTAAGTGCCTACTCAGACCGACCCAGGTCATACAGCGGCTTAGTCGACTCCGTGAACCAGGGAGGGACCGGGCAGGTGAACCAGGTGCCACTCTGGGACCGACCTTGTGTGAGAGCAGGTGACTCCCATGGGTCAGATGACAGGAGCTGACCGGTACAGCGGAGGAGCACGGCAGGTAGGCTGGCGGGTGATCTGGGTAGACAAGCAGGCGGGTATGGCAGGTAACTTGGCAGGTGCTCCGGGTAGGCAGGCTGGCGGGCACGGCAGGTAACTGGTAGGTGCTCCGGGTAGGCAGGCTGGCGGGCTCGGCTGTTAGACAGACTGGCGGGCAGGACTGTTAGACAGACTGGCAGGCAAGGGACCTAAGGGCTGAGGAGAGTGTTAGCACACAAACAACAACCTTGCACCGACACTTTTGGAGTAGGTGCTTAATATAGGGGCAGTCCTCCGGCCATTGGCCGGCAACTCTTTAGGATGGCATGCGCAGCCCCTTTAAGAGGGAGGGAGTGCGCGCGTGCCCTAAGCACATTGCCAGGGAAGCTGCACGCAGTGCGCGCCTCAGCAGCAGGAGAACAGGAAGACGCCGGACCGGGGCCGCGGCGGTGAGGGGAACGGCGTCTCTGCCCGGCAGGAGGCAGAGACGCCGATGCTACATAAGTATACAGTTATGGTCGAAACTGATGGCAGCCTTGAAATTGTTCTAGAGAATGAAGTATTTCTCCCCAAAAATTTTTGCAATTACACGTTTTGCTAGACACATGTTTATTTATTTTGTGTGTATTGGAACAACATAAATAATGGAGAAAAAAAGGCAAATTGGTCATAATTTCACACACAACCCCAAAAATGGGCCGGACAAAATTGTTGACACCCTCAACTTAATATTTGGTTGCATACCCTTTGGAATAAATAACTGTAATCAATCGCTTCCTATAATCATCAACAAAGTTCTTACACCTCTCAATTAGAATTTTAGACCACTCTTGTTTTGCAAACTGCTCCAGGTCTCTCATGTTTGAACGGTGCCTTCATCCAACAGCATGGTGTTCCACGGAATTTAGATCTGAAATCATTGCTAGTCACTTCAGAAGAACTATCCAGCGCTTTGTTTCCATCTATTTTTGGATGCTTCTTGAAGTATGTTTGGGGTCATTGTCCTGCTGGAAAACCCATGATCTAGGATGCAAACCCATCTTTCTGACACAGGGCCCCACATTGCTGATCAGATTGGTAATCTGCAGATTTCATGATGCCTTGCACACCGTGGACAAAGAAACATCAAGATCTCTGGAGATGGACTTTTAGCCTTGAGATTGTTGATATTTTTTAACAATTTTGGTTCTAAAGTCCTCAAACAGTTCTCTTCTCCTCTCTCTGTTCTCCATGCTTAGGGTTTCACACACATACACACAATGCAAAGATTAAGTCAACTTCCCCATGCTTGAAACATAGTTGTTTACCCACAATTTTAGAAAGGTGCCAATAATGTTGTCTGTACCAGTTTTTTGAGGGGGAAATTATGACTAATTTGTCTTCTTTTCTCTGTTTTTTGTGTTGTTCAAATACACACAAAGGAAATAAACATGTGTAATTGCAATAATTTTCTGGTAGAAATACTTAATTTCCTGGAACAATTTCAAGGGTGCCAGCACTTTCGACCATGACTGTGTGTGTGTATATACACTGCTCAAAAAAATAAAGGGAACACTCAAATAACACATCCTAGATCTGCATGAATGAAATATTCTCATTGAATACTTTGTTCTGTACAAAGTTGAATGTGCTGACAACAAAATCACACAAAAATCATCAATGGAAATCAAATTTATTAACCAATGGAGGCCTGGATTTGGAGTCACCCCCAAAATTAAAGTGGAAATGCACACTACAGGCTGATCCAACTTTGATGTAATGTCCTTAAAACAAGTCAAAATGAGGCTCAGTATTGTGTGTGGCCTCCACGTGCCTGTATGACCTCCCTACGATGCCTGGGCATGCTCCTGATGAGGTTGCGGATGGTCTCCTGTGGGATCTCCTCCCAGACCTGGATTAAAGCATCCGCCAACTCCTGGACAGTCTGTGGTGCAACATGAAGTTGGTGGATGGAGCGAAACATGATGTCCCAGATGTGATCAATCGGATTCAGGTCTGAGGAACTGGCAGGCCAGTCAATAGCTTCAATGCTTTCATCTTGCAGGAACAGCTGAGACACTCCAGCCACATGAGGTATGGCATTGTCCTTCATTAGGAGGAACCCAGGGCCAACCGCACCAGCATATGGTCTCACAAGGGGTCTGAGGATCTCATCTCGGTACCTAATGGCAATCAGGCTACCTCTGGCGAGCACATGGGGGGCTGTGCGGCCCTCCAAAGAAATGCCACCCCACATCATTACTGACCCACTGCAAAACCGGTCATGCTGAAGGATGTTGCAGGCAGCAGATCGCTCTCCACGACGTCTCCAGACTCTGTCACGTCTGTCACATGTGCTCAGTGTGAACCTGCTTTCATCTGTGAAGAGCACAGGGCGCCAGTGGCGACTTTTCCAATCCTGGTGTTCTGTGGCAAATGCAAAGCATCCTGCACGGTGTTGAGCTGTGAGCACAACCCCCATCTGTGGACGTCGGGCCCTGATACCACCCCCATGGAGTCGGTTTCTAACCGTTTGTGCAGACACATGTGTGACACCCCAGGGGTCTGGTTGTCACAGTGATAGAGATATTACGTCTGAGAGCAGGTGGGAGGTCCTTTGGTCAGGGATCCTGTGCATGCCACACCTCCTGCCCAGCCTTGGGAGGGGAAGAACTTCCCCTGTATAAACCCGGGGCTGAGGCAGAGTGATTGAGTCCAGGAAGAGCAGAGACAAGAGCAGCATAGGAAGCAGCAGAGTCACAAGGAGTCAGGGGCTGGCAGCTAAAGAGCTCGCCCTGACTAAGAAGATTCTTTACCGGACCCGGAGTCCGAGGCTGTGGGGACTAACTTCTACCCAGCAGCAGAATCCGTCAGGCAGGGGATTTCAGGTCCCCTGGCCCAGAAGCCCGAAGGCCCCGAGTCACCGGCCATACGGGTGAGCACCACACGGTACACTCAGGGACGTGGGCTACTTACATCAGCTTCTAGCAAGGTAGCCAGAAGAGTACAGTCAGCTTGGGAGGCCTACAACTACGCCTGGCCAGGGGAGATCCCATCTGCTCAAGGACTGACCAGGCCCCGTTCGCTAGCAAGTACTCCGGGAGGGTCTATCGTTGTTATCAGTAAAGACCCTGAACGCTACCATACCGTCTCTGAGTGGTTCCTGCTACCCCCATCATCCACGTCGGCTGCCCTGAGGCCATACCCCTCCCGTTGGGGGTTATACTATCACGCTGCACCATCCTTCCACCGGCCTCAGCGGTCTGCCCTGCAGCAGCAGCCCCCTGGCTGCATTCAACGGGTGGCGTAGTCATCAACCGTTTTCTACCGCTAACAGACTGCCGTCCAGTTTGACTCCCTGGGCACGGACCGGGTCACCGCCACGAGACTACAACCCTAAACAGATCCGGCTCCGGGTAAGCTCCCGCGTGCGCAACGCAGCGCGACACAGGCCCAGGGGCGCGTCAACTTTGGCGTAGTCGGCAGGATCACGTGCCCGCAACCACCGGGTACTGCGTGCCTGAAAAGCAAAGACTGTTCAAACTTACCAGTGGTGAAGATTCCCGCCATCGGTGAAGATTCCCGCCATCCGGCGCCATCTTCAGCCTTCTTCCCGCCATCGGTGAAGTTTCCCGCCATCCGGCGCCATCTTCAGCCTTCTTCCCGCCATCCGTGGAGTTTTCCCGCCATTGGACGCCATCTTGAGGACGCCGCGCGGGAAGAAGAGGGGCGTGGACTCCGAAAGCGCGCGAGAACTGAAGCCCCGCCTCACGTCCGGACGTTGCGTAAGGTCCTGGAAGGAGCCCAGCAGACGCCGACGTCACAGGAGCGCGACGGAAGGTCCTCAACCCTGACGATCCACTGCGGAGCCGCGGCCTACGGAAGAGGATCATCGCAAGGTAGGCCACGGTCCACTAGGGGGGAGGAAGATGTCGGATACGGAGGAGAGCTTCACTACCTCGACCCCCGCCAGCGCCACCGCTGCTGCAGTTATGCCCTTCACCATGCCATATATCCCGGGAGCAGCTTGGCTACCCCAGTACTCAGGGGAGTCACATACCCTGCATGACTTTAGAGAAAAGCTGGATAGCCTCTTCCAGGTGTACCCCCTCACAGAAGAGCAAAAAGTGAGCATCCTGGTGGCCCAACTAATCGGGGCAGCCAAAAGAGAAGTAAAATCTTGGCCACCTGGGAGGAGGACTGTCGCAGAGATACTAACCCGGCTGAGGGACACCTTCGATACCCGCACCTCAGCCGAGATCAAGCTTAGATTCTACGGGTGCAAGCAGCGAGCGCATGAGAGTATAAGGGACTATGCACTAAACCTACAAGAGGCCCTGAGGGCCATAAAGCAGACCGACCCTGATGGGGTGGGAAACGAGGACAGGCTGTTGACTGAACAATTTATAGAGGGTTTATATTGCAATGCCCACCGAACCCAGTTGCGGGCAATGGCCTTACAGGATCCCCATCTGGACTTTGCACAGTTCAAGGATAGAGCTATCCGGGTGCTCCGAGAACCAGCACCGGGTGGCGTTGTGACCCACAGGCGCCCAGCTATTACTTACCACCAGGAGGCGGCGCCCTTGTCGGCAGGGCCTGTGGGAGCTGATGCGCAGGCTTTGGACAATGACCCGGCTCCAGACCTACACCATCAGGTCCAAGAGCTAGTTAAGAGCGTTGCTGCGCTAACCCGAACTGTGCAGTCTTTACAGGTTTCCACTCCAGGGAAGATCCAGCTGGCATCCGGACCGGAGGACATCCCGTGGCGTCGACCAAGGAGGACCCCACCGGCCAGAGGAAGACCCAGTGACCGATACAGCGAGGACGGACGACCCATCTGCCGCCGCTGCAATCAACCCGGACATATGGAAAGGTACTGTTCTTTAAACGGGCACAACCTGGGGTAGAGGGCCAACCCCCAGGAAAAAGATCACCAGGCCCATCGAACTGGCGCGACAGATATGTGGGAGGACGTCCAGTCTTGCCTGTGGTACTGGATGGCATTCCCATGAGTGCCCTACTGGACACCGGGTCACAGGTCACCACCATCCCGTACGTGCTCTTCAAGCAGTACTGGAATGACTCGGATATTACCCGCTACCCTGACGACGACTTGAGTATCATCGCCAGCAATGGTCAGCCCGTGCCACAGATCGGATTTAAAGAGGTGACCATCAAAATTGGTAGAGTCGAACTGGCCGCACAGGGACTGATCATTGTAGACATTGACAAACATGAGAGTCACCCAAAGATAACTCTAGGAACTAATGTAATTGAAAATTGTCTTGCAGAGGTGATTTTCCTTTTACAGCAGGTTGCCAAGAATGCCAGCTCCGGCGAGCAGCGGGTGCTCCAGAAAGAGATCCGGGCACTGATGCAACGGCAACAAGTGGAACTCTCCGGCGGTGAGATTGGTAGCGTAAGAATGTGTGACCCTTTTCCTATTGCCATGCCCCCAAAAAGTGAAATGATGATTTGGTGCCGGGCAGCTATTGGTCTGAGAGGTAGAGATTACCAGGCAATGGTAGAACCAGTTTACTCAGATAGTAGGCCCACCATTTTGACAGCACGGGGGGTGGTCAATGTACGCCATGGGAGGGTGCCCGTTCGCATAATAAATATCGGGGAGAGGGAAGTGTACCTGCCCCGGTATGCCACGCTAGCCAAATTATATACCACTAATCAAAATTCTATACAATTTGTGGAACCCTTGCCTCCATCTCACCCGGAGGAAGGTAACGGCTCTAAGAAAGACATGGAGGATTGGTGTCAGCAACTACATCTGGGTACTGACTCCACTCCCTCACACCAGAAACAAGGAGTCTATCGGGTGGTTCAAGAGTATGAGAGAGTGTTTAGTAAACACCCGTTAGACTTCGGGCGAGTCAAGGGGGTAGAACACCGCATCCCCACGGGAGATCATCCTCCCATAAAAGAGAGGTATCGACCCGTACCCCCTGCACATTACCAACACGCCAAGGGGATGCTTAGAGACATGAAGGAGGCTGGGGTAATCCGGGATAGCTGTAGCCCCTGGGCAGCCCCACTAGTTTTAGTCAAAAAGAAAGACAACACCATGAGGATGTGTGTAGATTACCGGAAAATCAACCGTATCACACACAAGGATGCGTACCCCTTACCAAGGATAGAGGAGTCATTGGCTGCTTTAAGATCTGCTAACTTCTTCTCTACCTTGGATCTCACTAGCGGGTACTGGCAGGTTCCTGTAGCAGAGGCAGACCGGGAGAAGACTGCATTCACCACCCCGATGGGACTTAGTGAGTTCACCTGCATGCCGTTCGGACTCTGCAACGCCCCAGGAACCTTCCAACGATTAATGGAGTGCTGTCTGGGCCACAGAAACTTCGAGACGGTCCTGTTGTACCTGGACGATGTCATCGTATACTCCAAAACTTACGAGGACCACCTGAAACACCTGGCGGAGGTGTTCGAAGCTCTGGCGAGTTATGGCCTAAAGGTGAAACCCTCCAAGTGTCACCTCCTGAAACCAAAGGTGCAATACCTGGGACACGTGGTGAGCGCTGACGGAGTGGCTCCCGACCCCGATAAGATCACCGCAATTAAGGGATGGCCAAGCCCCTCCAGCGTAAAAGAAGTGCGGCAGTTCCTAGGGTTGGTAGGCTACTACCGAAGGTTTATTCCCGGTTTCACCAAAAAGGCAGCGCCTATGCAGGACCTCCTGATAGGCCAGTCCCGGAAGGCCAAGAACCAGAAGCCGCCCTTCAAATGGGAAGAGCTAGAAGAAGAGTCCTTCCGCCAGCTGAAGATGGCCCTCACGGGGGATGAAATCTTGGCGTACCCAGACTATAGCCAGCCCTTCATCCTCTACACCGACGCCAGTAACATCGGGCTAGGAGCCGTACTATCCCAGATTCAGCAGGGGAGAGAACGAGTGATCTCCTATGCCAGCCGAAAACTGCGACCCACCGAAAGGAACCCCGAGAATTACAGCTCATTTAAGCTAGAGTTCCTGGCCGTGGTATGGGCAGTCACCGAGCGCTTTAGGCATTACCTCGCTTCTTCCCGGTTCACCGTATACACGGATAACAACCCGTTGATACACCTGGACACGGCAAGACTCGGTGCCCTGGAGCAGAGGTGGATGGCCCGTCTGTCCAACTACGAGTTTACAATTAAATACCGGGCAGGGCGCTCCAATACCAACGCGGACGCCCTGTCCAGGATGCCCAACCTGCCGGACGGAGGAGAAGATCCGGAGGGACTGGAAGAAGTTGAACTCCCTGCGTTCCACCGTCATGGGACTATCCAGTATTCCCACCGGGTAAGGAGTAAGCAGGCTGCTACGTTGAACCCCTTACCTCACTACAACTGGGCGGAAACGCAAGACAGCGACCCTGCCGTCCGACTGGTGAAGGAGATGCTGACTCGCCCGGAGGCTAGCCTGGAATCAGACGCTCCAGAGGAAGCCAAACAACTATGGGCAGAGAAGAGTCGACTGTTCCTTTACAAGGGGAAGTTGTGCCGCAGAATGGTTAACTCCAGGACGCATGAACTACTCTGGCAAGTAGTGGTGCCACGAAGAGACGCAGCCATGGTGATGGAGGCATACCACGACGGAGCTGGACACTTCGGGTGGAAAAAGCTGGAGTTCCTGCTGCGCGAGCGGTTCCACTGGGTAGGCATGAGGGGAACCATCGAGAAGTGGTGCAGAGACTGTGGCCCGTGCAATCTGAGAAGGAAGGACCGGGCCAGCCAGAAGACTCCCCTGCAGTCCATCGTCACCCGGCAACCGTTGGAACTGGTGGCCTTGGATCATGTAAAACTGACCCCCAGCAGAAGTGGCTACGTCTACGCGTTAACCATCGTGGATCATTACTCCCGGTTTCTGGTTGTCGTCCCCGTCAAGGACTTAACGGCTCGAACAGCAGCTAGAGCCTTCCAGCAGCACTTTTGCCGCCCACACGGGTACCCGGACCAAGTGCTGACGGACCAGGGACCTGCCTTTGAAGCGGAGGTCTTCCAGGAATTCTGTAATCTGTATGGCTGCCGGAAGATAAGGACGACACCCTACCATCCGCAAACTAATGGACTTTGTGAAAAAATGAACCAGGTGGTAATGGATCTTCTAAAAACGTTGCCCCTGGAAGAACGCAGTCTGTGGCCTGAGAAGTTGCCCGATCTGGTGGACCTATACAACCACATCCCGGTAGGTTCCACCAACTGTACCCCGGCTTACCTAATGAGGGCAAGACCTGGTAAGTTACCTGTTGACCTGGAAATGGGAGTCCTGACGCCCGAGGACACTTCACCAGAAACAGACTGGGACACAGAGAGGCAGCAGCAGTACCGGAAAGTACAGGAGAGCGTGGAGCGAAGTCTTTGTCAGGCTAGGGAAAGACAAGAGAAGACTTACAACCAGTATGCTCCCGCTGTTCCCCTGGTACCCGGAGAGCAGGTCTTGAAGAGGAAGAGACGGCTCCACAAGTTGGACGACCAGTGGGAGAAGGACCCGTACACCGTACTGCCCTCAAGCCACGAGAACCCGAAGGTCTGTACCATCAGTAAAGACGGAGGGGAAACCACAGCCATTGTATCCCGGGACCACCTGAAGAAGTGCCCCGAACAACTGAGGAACCCTGAGGAGGAACAGGAAGACCATCGACCCGTGGAAGAAAGGGAAGATATGGTTAGTACCGTGCTCGGGGACTTCCCTCGGTCTTGGACTCAAGTCAATGGTGCAGTTGTGGTACCCGTACTCACCTTCCTCCAACCATCATCCCAAGAACCTACGGAGCAACGGGTAGAGCTGGAAGAGCAGCCGGTCCAGGAGGCAGAAGACTCCACCCAAGCGGAACGGGAGAATCCACCCTCTGCTTATAGTGAGCCTGCCGTACCCCTAGTGAGACAAAGAGCCGGTAGACAGCTGCCCAGTTTACCCTTGACAGCTCCTACACCCTGTAGTTCAGGGCCAGACAGTCAGCTCCGTAGGTCCACTAGGGCCACTAGAGGCCAGTTACCCGCACGTTGGAGGATCTAAATGTTTAAGTTGTTTTACAATGTTTACCTGTTTATTGTTGCTTGTGTGTAATTTTGTGTTTCTAGTTGTTTTTAGGAGTCTTCGGTGGATTTACCGGGAATCCTTTGTATATAGTTGGAGCGTAACCCAGGATGGACTAGAGACTGTTAAGGACTCGGGGTAGGACAGACCCCTACCTGGTTACGTCTCCCTGTGTTGGTGAAATGGACACCTTTGCTTTTCTTCAAAGACTGCACCCGGTTGCGGACATCCGTGACCATCTTATTGTGTTTCCTTATTGTATTTTATTGTTCTTTGATATACCTTGTTATATTTTTCTAAAAAATGTTTAGTCCCGGAGTACTAAATTTCACTAGGGGGGAGTGTGACACCCCAGGGGTCTGGTTGTCACAGTGATAGAGATATTACGTCTGAGAGCAGGTGGGAGGTCCTTTGGTCAGGGATCCTGTGCATGCCACACCTCCTGCCCAGCCTTGGGAGGGGAAGAACTTCCCCTGTATAAACCCGGGGCTGAGG
The DNA here is from genome assembly GCF_046119375.1 of Phyllobates terribilis. Classification (NCBI taxonomy): domain Eukaryota; kingdom Metazoa; phylum Chordata; class Amphibia; order Anura; family Dendrobatidae; genus Phyllobates; species Phyllobates terribilis. The sequence goes on along the minus strand of NW_027362763.1, from coordinate 257,518,383 downwards.
CAGAGTGATTGAGTCCAGGAAGAGCAGAGACAAGAGCAGCATAGGAAGCAGCAGAGTCACAAGGAGTCAGGGGCTGGCAGCTAAAGAGCTCGCCCTGACTAAGAAGATTCTTTACCGGACCCGGAGTCCGAGGCTGTGGGGACTAACTTCTACCCAGCAGCAGAATCCGTCAGGCAGGGGATTTCAGGTCCCCTGGCCCAGAAGCCCGAAGGCCCCGAGTCACCGGCCATACGGGTGAGCACCACACGGTACACTCAGGGACGTGGGCTACTTACATCAGCTTCTAGCAAGGTAGCCAGAAGAGTACAGTCAGCTTGGGAGGCCTACAACTACGCCTGGCCAGGGGAGATCCCATCTGCTCAAGGACTGACCAGGCCCCGTTCGCTAGCAAGTACTCCGGGAGGGTCTATCGTTGTTATCAGTAAAGACCCTGAACGCTACCATACCGTCTCTGAGTGGTTCCTGCTACCCCCATCATCCACGTCGGCTGCCCTGAGGCCATACCCCTCCCGTTGGGGGTTATACTATCACGCTGCACCATCCTTCCACCGGCCTCAGCGGTCTGCCCTGCAGCAGCAGCCCCCTGGCTGCATTCAACGGGTGGCGTAGTCATCAACCGTTTTCTACCGCTAACAGACTGCCGTCCAGTTTGACTCCCTGGGCACGGACCGGGTCACCGCCACGAGACTACAACCCTAAACAGATCCGGCTCCGGGTAAGCTCCCGCGTGCGCAACGCAGCGCGACACAGGCCCAGGGGCGCGTCACATGCACATTTGTGGCCTGCTGGAGGTCATTTTGCAGGGCTATGGCAGCGCTCCTCCTGTTCCTCCTTGCACAAAGGCGGAAGTAGCGATCCTGCTGCTGGGTTGTTGCCCTCCTACGGTCCCCTCCACATCTCCTGGTATACTGGCCTGTCTCATAGTAGCGCCTCAAGCCTCTGGACACTACACTGACAGACACAGCAAACCTTCTTGCCACAGCTCGCATTGATGTGCCATCCTGGATGAGCTGAACTACCTGAGCAAATTCTGTGGGTTGTAGAGTCCTTCTCATGCTACCACGAGTGTGAGAGCACAACCAACATTCAAAAGTGACCAAAACATCAGCCAGAAAGCATTGGTACTGAGATGTGGTCTGTGGTCCCCACCTGCAGAACCACTCCTTTATTGAGTGTGTCTTGGTAATTGCCAATAATTTCCATCTATTGTCTATTCCATTTGCACAACAGCATGTGAAATTGATTGTCAATCAGTGTTGCTTCCTAAATGGACAGTTTGATTTCACAGAAGTTTGATTTGCTTAGAGTTATATTCTGTTGTTTAAGTGTTCCCTTTATTTTTTTGAGCAGTGTATATATATACATATATACAAGTGCTTCTCACTAAATTAGAATATCATCAATACAAAAAGTGAAACTCATATATTATATAGAGTCATTACACCAGAGTGATCTATTTCAAGTGTTTATTTCTGTTAATGTTGATGATTATGGCTTACAGCCAATGAAAACACAAAAGTTATTATCTCAGTAAATTAGAATAATTAACAAAAAACACCTGCAAAGGCTTCCGATGCATTTAAAAAGGTCCCTTAGTCTGTTTCAGTAGGCTCCATAATCACTTAAAAATAAGTATCATGATAAACTCATACCAAATGTCCTCCTTGGTCCCCACAATAGTTTAAGCCGCAACTGCCTTCTTCAAGGGAAGGAATATGATACTTACTTTTTCGTCATGTCTTGGATCCTCTTTATTGGCACTTTACATAGTCTTTTTCCAAAAATGGTGGTGGATCATTGAATTTGAACTATTTTGCCATTACTCTTCATCTTTAGATCCGCCATAATATATACAGTTGAAACCAGAAGTTTACATACAGTGCCTTTTGAAAGTATTTGGCCCCCTTGAACTTTTCTACCTTTTGCCACATTTCTGGCTTCAAACATAAAGATATAAAATTCTAATTTTTTTGGGAAGAATCAACAACAAGTGGCACACAATCGTGAAGTGGAACGAAATTTATTGGATATTTTAAACTTTTTAAAAAAATGAAAAACTGAAAAGGGGGGCGTGAAATATTATTTGGCCCCTTTACTTTCAGGGCAGCAAACTCACTCCAGAAGTTCAGTGAGGATCTCTGAATGATCCAATGTTGTCCTAAATGACTGTTAATGATATATAGAATCCACCTGTGTGTAATCAAGTCTCCGTTTAAATGCACCTGCTCTGTGATAGTTTCAGGGTTGTGTTTCAAGTGCAGAGAGCATCATGAAGACCAAGGAACACACCAGTCAGGTCCGAGATACTTTGTGGCGAAGTTTAAAGCGGATTTGGATACAAAAAGAATTCCCAAGTTTTAAACATCTCAAGTAGCACTGTGCAAGCGATGATATTGAAATGGAAGGCGTATCAGACCACTGCAAATCTACCAAGACCCGGCCGTCCCTCTAAACTTTCATCTCGAACAAGGAGAAGACTAATCAGAGATGCAGCCAAAAGGCCCATGATCACTCTGGATGAACTGCAGAGATCTACAACTGAGGTGGGAGAGTCTTTCCATAGGACAACAATCAGTCATACACTGCACAAATTTGGCCTTTATGGAAGAGTGGCAAGAAGAAAGCCATTTCTCAAAGATATCCAAAAAAAGTCTCGTTTGAAGTTTGCCACAAGCCACCTGGGAGACACACCAAACATGAGGAATAAGGTGCCCTGGTCAGATGAAACCAAAATCGAACTTTTTGGCCACAATGCGAAATTATATGTTTGGCGTGAAAGCAATACAGCTCATCACCCTCAAAACACCATCCCCACTGTCAAACATGGTGGTGGCAGCATCATGGTTTGGGCCTGCTTTTCTTCAGCAGGGACAGGAAAGATGGTTAAAATTGATGGGAAGATGGACGGAGCCAAATACAGGACCATTCTGGAAGAAAACCTGTTGGAGTCTGCAAAAGACCTGAGACTGGGACGGAGATTTATCTTCCAACAAGACAATGATCCCAAAGATAAAGCAAAATCTACAATGGAATGGTTCAAAAATAAACGTCTCCAGGTGTTAGAATGGCCAAGTCAAAGTCCAGACCTGAATCCAATCGAGAATCTGTGGAAAGAGCTGAAAACTTCGGTTCACAAGTCCAACCTCAATGAGCTCGAGTTGTTTTGCAAGGAAGAATGGGCAAGAATATCAGCCTCTCGATGTGCAAAATTGATAGAGACATACTCCAAGCGACTTGCAGCTGTAATCGCAGCAAAAGGTGGCGCTACAAAGAATTAACTCAAGGGGGCCGAATAATATTGCACACCCCACTTTTCAGTTTTTTTTTTTTTTTTAAAAGTTTAAAATATCCAATAAATTTCGTTCCACTTCACAATTGTGTCCCAATTGTTGTTGATTCTTCCCAAAAAAATTAGAATTTTATATCTTTATGTTTGAAGCCAGAAATGTGGCAAAAGGTAGAAAAGTTCAAGGGGGCCAAATACTTTCACAAGGCACTGTACACTATATAAAAAGACACATGTGCATGTTTTTCTCAATATCTGACATGAAATCAGAAAAAACTTTTCCCGGTTTCGGTCAATTAGGATTACCATAATTTTTAATATTTGCCAAATGCCAGAATAATGAGAGAGAGAATGTTTTAAGGCATTTTATTACTTCCTGCAAAGTCAAAAGTTTGCATACATTTCAATAGTATTTGGTACCATTGCCCTTAAACTGAATGACTTGGGTCAAATGTTTGGGATATCCTTCCAAAAGCTTCTCACAATAGTTGGTCGGAATTTGGGCCCATTCTTTCTGACAAAACTGGTGAAACTGATCCAAGTTTGTAGGTCGCCTTGCTCTCACATGCTTTTTTAGCTATGCCGATAAATTTTCAATAGGATTGAGACCAGGGCTTTGTGATGGCCACTCAAACATTGACTTTGTTACCATTTTGGCAGTATGCTTCAGGTCATTGTCCATTTGGAAGACCCATTTCTGCCCAAGCTTTAACTTCGTGGCTGATGTCTTGAGATGTTGCTTCAGTATTGCCCTATAACCTTCTTTTCTCATGATGCCATCTATTTTGTAATGTGCACCAGTCCCTCCTGCAGCAAAACAACCCCACAACATGATGCTGCCACCCCCTTGTTTCCCAGTTGGAATGGTATTCTTAGGCTTCCAAGCTTCTCCATTTTTCCTCCAAACGTAACGATGGTCATTATGCACAAAAAGTAAAATTTTATTTTCATCAGACCACAGCACATGTCTCCAAAAATTAAGGTGTTTGTTCCTGTGTGCCTTTGCAAACATTAATCTGGCTTTTTTATGTTTCTTTTGGAGTAATGGCTTCTTCTCCTGGCAGAGTGGCCTTTCAGCCCATGTTGATACAGTACTCCTTTCACTGTGGTTATTAACATAATCTTACCAGCTTCTGCCATCATCTTCACAAGGTCTTTTGCTTTTGTCCTTGGGTTGATATGCACGTGTCAGACCAAAGCATGTTCATCTCTGGGACATAGAACCTGTCTCCTTCCTGAGCGGTATGATGGCTGCACATTCCCATCTTGTTTGTACTTGCGTATAATTGTTTGTACAGATGAATGAGGCACCTTCAGGTATCTTGAAATTGTACCCAAGGATGAGCCATTCTTGTGCAAGTCCACAATTCTCTTCCTGATATCTTGGCTGATTTCTGTAGATTTTCCCCATGATTCTACACAAAGAAGCAGTGTGTTTCAGGTGTGCATTAAAATACATCCACAGGTGTGTCTCTAATTAACTCAGATGTTGCCAAAAAAACATCAATCAACAAATCAAAAGTTCCAAACATATGACATAATCATATGGGCAGTCCAGAATTGTTTAAAGGCAAAGTAATTAGTGATGAGCGAGCACTAAAATGCTCGGGTACTCGTTGTTCGAGTCGAGCAAATTGGAATGCTCGAGTGCTCGGTCCGAGTAAAAAGCCCACTGTAAGTCTATGGGAAACTCGAGCATTTTTCCAGCGGCTTTCCCCGGCGGTCTGCAGAGGGCCAAAAAATTGCCAAAAACGATGGGAACAGTGCTCAAATCACATGGGAACAGCATGGGGAAGAACCCTGGAAGCATTTATAACTCCCAGGTCACTGCTGTCAACAATGTTGTCAGAGGTATTACGCCACATTTACCTGACTCACAATAAAACTTACAAAAACGTAACCAAAATGGATTTTCCTGGGAAATATTTTAAGGAATATCCTATCCAGGGTAATGACTTGTATATAAGGAAAATAAATAATCAAAAACAAAAATTCTCCTCCACACCTTTGGTTATGTTAGCATGTAGCGTTTTTGATGCATTTTTGCACTTTTGCATTGCTTTCAACCAAGTCAAATGCATTCACCGGGAAATGTTATTTTAACATTTTACAGCCTTATGTGGCCATGTGGTGTGTGATACATCATCAGACACATCCTGTTTCATTTATGATGGAGGGACTCTGAAAGTCACAAGCACTATTTTTATAGGGCCATCAGGCGGCCCTTACTATTCTTAAAGGGCCAGCAGTCGGCTATGCTTTGTTGTTCCCATTATTAATGAATGGCTTTCCTGTACTGTTATTGCGCATGCAGTGACTGCAAGGGCTGCCAAAAATTTGGATGCAACCCAATACCCCTTTGAAGAGACATAGAGGAGGGTCTCAGTAAAAAAAACTGTTCCCATTAGAAAGCAGAGGGTCTGCTATTCAGTTATAGGGTATGCAGTGGGTCCAACGGCTGCCAAAATTTAGGAAAAACCCTACTAACAATTTAAAGACACACAGAGCTGAGCCACAGTAGCGACATGTTCCCATTAGAAAGGAGAGGGTCTGCTATTCAGCTATGGGGTATGCAGTGAGTTCAACGGCTGCCAAAATTTAGGAAAAACCCCACTAACAATTTAAAGACACATAGAGATGGGCCTCAGTAACGACATATTTCTATTAGAAAAGAGAGGGTCTCCCATAGTGTTTGCCAATGCAGTGAATGCAAATGCTGACAAAAATTTGTAGGAACTCCAATGCCCCTTGCAGGAGACGTAGAGGTCGGAGGGCCTCCTGAAAACAATGTTCTCATTATTAGGAAGTGGTTCTCCAATACTGTTTGCCTATGCAGTGAAGCAACGGCTGCCAAAACTTTGGAGGAACTCCAATGCCCCTTGCAGGAGACGTAGAGGTCGGAGGGCCTCATGAAAATAATGTTCCCATTATTAGGAAGTGGGTCTCCCATACTGTTTGCCTATGCAGTGAAGCAATGGCTGTCAAAAAATTTGGAGGAACTCCAATGCCCCTTGCAAGAGATGTAGATATGTTGATATGGTACATATGGTGGTGATATGGAGGTGGAGGATGAGGATGCGGAGAAGGAGGAGGACATGATCAAATAGACGGAATCAGGAAGCGTATACCAATGTCTGGGTGTGAAGACAGAGGTGCATAGGAATAGAGTTAGACCTCCTAAAAAAAAAGACACTGTATTTGAGTTTCTGTTATTCGGTGGTGTTGAGAAGTCTAGCCCAATCCAGCCCTTGTTCATTTTTATAAGAGTCAGTCTGTCAGCATTTTCACTTGACAGGCGGATGCGCCTATCGGTTATAATTCCACCGGCGGCCTAAAAACCCACTCTGACAAAATGCTAGCGGCAGGGCAGGCCAGGACCTCCAAGGCATAGAGAGCCAGTTCATGTCACATATCCAGCTTGGATACCCAATAATTATAAGGCACAGAGGAATTACGAAGGACATTGGTATGGTCGGCAGGGTACTCCCTCACTATCTTCCGAAACGTTTCCCTCCATGGGACAGTACCCCGTGCCTCAGGGCCTGTGCAATAGGAGTGTCTAAGAAAACTGTCCCAGAACTTTGAAATTGTTCCCCTGCCTCTGCTAGATTGTATTTGTGTCTCTCCTGTACTCCTTGGTTGTCCAACGGACTGTGACCTCTGCCACCAGCGTTTTCAGATTGGAATTTTTTAAATAATTCCACAACAAGGGCCTTCTCGTACTGCACCATTTTATTAGGACTGTCCTGCAAGTGAATAAGAGACATAAAGTTCTCCTTGTAGCATGGGTCTAGAAGTGTCACCAGCCAGTAATGACTGTCACCCAAAATTTCGACAATGCGAGGGTCACGGGAAAGGCAGCATAACATAAACTCAGCCATGTGTGCCAGACTTCTAACAGGCAAGACTTCCATGTCCTCACCAAGAGAATGCCTGACCATGCTCTCCTCCTCCTCCCTGTCCTCAGGCCATCCATGCTGAACAGATGGTATGACAGTTGTGCAGGTAGTACCGTCTATAGCGCAGGAAACTAGCTCCTGTTCTTCCTCCTCCTCATCCTCTTCCTCATTGTCACCCAATCCACATTGGAATGGGATGAGGCTGGGTAGTGTGGAATCTTCCTGTATGGTTCCTTGCTCCATCTCATTGTGCTCCTCCTGCAATGCATCCTTTTTATTGTGAGCAGAGAGCGTTTCAGAAGACAGAGAAGCGGGATGGTGACACTAAATATGGCGACCTCGCCGCTCACCATCTTGGTGGAGTCCTCAAAGTTTTGGAGGATGGTACATATGTCTGACATCCATGTCCACTCCTGAGGTTTTATGTGTGGAGTCTGACCTGAATACCGACGGCCTTGTTGATGCTGGCACTCAACAACTGCCCTCTTCTGCTCACAAATCCTTCCCAACATCTGCAATGTAGAGTTCCAATGCGTGGGGACATCGCAGATTAGCCGGTGAGCTGGAAGCTGCAAATGCTGCTGAAGCAAGGCAAGGGCGGCTGAAGCTGTAGCTGATTTTCTAAAATGGGCACACAGGCGGTGTACTTTGACAAGCAGCTCTGACAGATCCGGGTAGGTTTTGAGAAACCGCTGAACCACGAGGTTAAGTACATGGGCCAGGCATGGTACGTGTGTGCCTCGCCTCAGAGCCGCCACCAAGTTCTGGCCATTGTCACATACGACTATTCCTGGCTGTAGGGTCAGCGGCATCAGCCACAGATCTGCTTGCTCTTTCAGAGCTGTCCACAACTCTTCAGCGTTGTGCGGTTTGTCACCTAAGCATATTAGCTTCAGCACAGCCAGTTGCCGTTGGCCGAGGCAATGCTGCAGTGCTTCCAGCTTGCGACTGATGTGGTCATTTTGGAGATGGAGGTTGAAGAGGAGGAGGAGGTTCAGGAGTTATAGAATGTGGGGCCAACCCTCATTAACTCAGGGCCCGCAATCCTTGGCGTCGGGAGGACGTGTTCTGTCCCAAGGTCCGACCGTGTCCCGGCTTCCACTATATTAACCCAGTGTGCCGTCAGCGAGATGTACCGTCCCTGCCCACAAGCACTTGTCCACATGTCCGTGGTTAGGTGGACTTTCCCAGTAACTGCGTTGTTGAGAGCACGTCTAATGTTGTGGGAAACGTGCTCGTGTAATGCGGGGACAGCACACCGAGAGAAATAGTGGCAGCTGGGGACCGAGTACTGAGGGATGGAAAGCTTCAGTCTCCACAAGCCTAAAAGGCAACATTTCGAGTGCAAGCAATGTGTGAATTTAGTAGTGTGGCCTGTGGGGAGTTGGCTGCGTATTTCTGCTTTCGTTCCAAGGACTGGGGTAGGGACAATTGAACGCTGCACTGGGACAAGGACGTGGACGTGCTTGCCGATGGTGCTAGTTGAGAGTGTGCAACGATAGGTGCAGGGCGGGAGGCATCTTGGCATGGGCCATGGACAGGGGATTGGCATGCATGCTCAAGAGCGGAACAAGCAGCGGTGTCACCCGCAGACACTGTTCCTGGACCCTGGGGTTCGGCCCACTTAGTCGGGTGCTTTGCTGCCATGTGCCTGATCATGTTGGTGGTGGTTAGGCTGCTAGTTTTGCTACCCCTGCTGATGCTGGCCTGGCAGGTGGTGCAAATGGCCTTTTTGGGGTTATCTGCAGAGTCTTTAAAAAATAACCAGACTGATTAAGACCTAACAGTTGCATAGGCAACTTCCGTCATGTTGGCGTTACGAGGAAAGCTTTCCCACCTTGTGTCTGCGGCCACCACACTGCTTCTTCCTGCCTGTTGTGGTGCTACGCCTCCCTCCCCCTGTGTGCTGCGGTCCTCGCTCTGCATGTCCTCCTGCCAGGTTGGGTCAGTTACTATATCATCTACCACCTCGTCTTCCACTTCCGTACCCTGGTCCTCCTCCTGACTTTCTGGCAATTGTGTGTCATCATTAGTGTTGAGCCACCCCCGTAGTGTTCGGGTTCGGTTCGTCGAACACCGGGATGTTCGAGGAACTGTTCGTCGAACTGTTCGTCGAACACTTTAGAACACCGTCGAACACCGTTAAAACCAATGGCAGGCAAACAAAAACACATAGAAACACATAGAAAACACCTTCAAAGGTGTCCAAAAGCTGACAAACTGCTCAGAAGACGCTTTCTTTAAAAAAGCCAGCCGGCAATTCAGCAGCGGCATACACCGGTACCCGACAATTTAGACAAGAAGGAATAGAGCCTCACACATAGATTAGATAGATAGAAACATGTCAGTCACATATATATGAAGTACAGTGACAGTGTTGCTTACTGTACTTGTCATTTAGTGTAAAGGATTTATTAAAAAATATAATAGTGTTTTCATGCACTGTCTCTTTAAAAAAGCCGGCCGGCAATTCAGCATCTGTACCCGACAATTTATAACAGACAGAATAGAGCTTCACACATAGATTAGATAGATAGAAACATGTCAGTCACATATATATGAAGTACAGTGACAATGTTGCTTACTGTACTTGTCATTTAGTGTAAAGGATTTATTAAAAAAAATAATAGTGTTTTCATGCACCGTCTCTTTAAAAAAGCCGGCCGGCAATTCAGCATCTGTACCCGACAATTTATAACAGACAGAATAGAGCTTCACACATAGATTAGATAGATAGAAACATGTCAGTCACATATATATGAAGTACAGTGATAGTGTTGGTTACTGTACTTGTCATTTAGTATTAAAATAAAGGATTTATTATTAAAAAAAATTGGCGTGGGGTTCCCCTTAATTTTAGTCTCTAGCGGAGGTTAAGCAGACAGCTGGGGCAGATGTTTGAAGCCTGGGAAGGGGGTAATACCCACGGAGCTTCCCAGGCTACTAATATGAGCCCCCAGCTGAATACATAGCCTTTACTAGCTATTAAAATGGGGGACCCCCCAAAAAAAATGACGTGGGATCCCCCCTAATTTAATAGCTAGCAAAGGCTAGGCAGACAGCTGGGGGCTGATATTAATAGCCCAGGAAGGGAGCCATGAATATTGGCCCCCTCCCAGGCTAGAAACACCAGCCGTCAGCCGCCCCAGAAATGGCGCATTCATAGGATGCGCCAATTCTGGCACTTAGCCTCGCTCTTCTACGCTGCCCTGTAGCGGTGGCAGGGGGTAATAGGGCTGGGGTTGATGTCAGCTTATAATGCCAGCTGACATCAAGCCCAGGTTAGTAATGGAGAGGCGTCTATAAGACACCCCCATTACTAACCCCATAGTCAAAGTTAAAAGAAAACACAAACACCCAGAATAAAGTCCTTTAATTGAAATAAAGACACAATCCTTTATTGTTCTAAATTAAACCATACTCACCATCACGCCCATTCCAGCTGAAGCCAACGATCTCCTGCAATAAAAGAAAAATAATAAAGCATCATCATCCTTACCTTTCCATGGTTCCCACGACAGCTTCAGCTCTGCTACATCGAGATAACAGGCTGGACCGCAGCAGAACGCTGCCATCCAGCCTGTCATCCCGCAGACACTGAGAAGCGCAGGCATGCTTGCGCTCTGCAGTGTCTGGCTGTGACGGCATAAAGATGAGACGAGTTCATGTCCAATGAACTCGGCGCACCTCATGCACGTCACTGACAGCGTGGGAAAATTCTCACGCTGAAGCGCTGAGTGCAGGAGAATTCTCCCACGCTGTCAGTGACGTGCATAAGGTGAGCTCATGTCCAATGAACTCAGCTCACCTCCTGCACGTCACTGACAGCGTGGGAGAATTCTCCTGCACTCAGCGCTTCAGCGTGAGAATTCTCCCACGCTGAAGCGCTGAGTGCAGGAGAATTTTCCCACGCTGTCAGTGACGTGCATGAGGTGAGCCGAGTTCATTGGACATTAACTCGGCTCATCTGGATGCCCTCACAGAGAGACACTGTGGAGCGCAAGCAAGCCTGCGCTTCTCAGTGTCTGCGGGATGACAGGCTGGATGGCAGCGTTCTGCTGCGGTCCAGCCTGTCATCTCGATGTAGCAGAGCTGAAGCTGTCATGGGAACCATGGAAAGGTAAGGATGATGTTGCTTTATTATTTTTCTTTTATTTCAGGAGATCGTTGGCTTCAGCTGGAATGGGCGTGACGGTAAGTATGGTTTAATTTAGAACAATAAAGAATTGTGTGTTTATTTCAATTAAAGGACTTTTTTCTGGGTGTTGTGTTTTTTTTAAATACTTTACTAGAAATTCATGGTGGTCATGTCTAATATTGGCGTGACCCCATGAATTTTGGGCTTAGGGCCAGCTGATAATGCCAAGCTGGCCCTAACCCCTTTATTACCCAGTGAGCCACCGCATCAGGGCCCTGGATGAGTTGGGTACAGCGCCAGAAGATGGCGCTTCTATGAACGCGCCATTTTCCGGGGTGGCTGCGGCCTGCAATTTGCAGCGGGGGTGGCCCAGAAAGCTTGGGCCTCCCTGCGCTGCGGATTCCAGCCCCCAGCTGCCTAGTTGTACCTGGCTGGACACAAAAACAGGGCGAAGCCCCACGTCAATTTTCTTTAAATTATTTCATGAAATAATTAAGAAAAAAAGGGCTTCCCTATATTGTTGTGTCCGGCCAGGTACAAATAGGCAGCTGGTGGTTGGGGGCAGCCCGTTCCTGCCTGCTGCACCTGACTGGACACAAATATAGTGCGAAGCCCCACGTCAATTTTTTTTTAATTATTTCATGAATTTCCTGAAATAATTTAATGTATTCAGCTGGGGGCTGATATTAGTAGCCTGGGAAGCTCCGTGGGTATTACCCCCTTCCCAGGCTTCAAACATCTGCCCCAGCTGTCTGCTTAACCTCCGCTAGAGCCTAAAATTAAGGGGAACCCCACGCCAATTTTTTTTAATAATAAATCCTTTATTTTAATACTAAATGACAAGTACAGTAACCAACACTATCACTGTACTTCATATATATGTGACTGACATGTTTCTATCTATCTAATCTATGTGTGAAGCTCTATTCTGTCTGTTATAAATTGTCGGGTACAGATGCTGAATTGCCGGCCGGCTTTCTTAAAGAGACGGTGCATGAAAACACTATTATTTTTTTTAATAAATCCTTTACACTAAATGACAAGTACAGTAATCAACACTGTCACTGTACTTCATATATATGTGACTGACATGTTTCTATCTATCTAATCTATGTGTGATTCTCTATTCCTTCTATTCTAAATTGTCGGGTACCGCTGCTGAATTGCCGGCCGGCTTTTTTAAAGAGACGGTGCATGAAAACACTATTATTTTTTTTGATAAATCCTTTACGCTAAATGACAAGTACAGTAAGCAGCACTTTCACTGTACTTCGTATATATGTGGCTGACATGTTTATATCTATCTAATCTATGTGTGAAGCTCTATTCTTTCGGTTCTAAATTGTCGGGTACCGGTGTATGCCGCTGCTGAATTGCCGGCTTTTCATGTTTCACTGTTGGCACTGTTCCCATCGATTTGGGCAATCACTGTAATGCCACAACCACCATGGCTGTGGCATTACAGTGAGTGGCAGACAATCCCTGCATGATTGGTGCTCTAAATAGCACCAGACATGCAGGACACGCTTTTGGTGCACGAACAGTTATCGAACATAACCTCGAACAGCCGAATTTTTTGCAAATCGTTCGGGTTCGTCGAACAACTCGAACACCGCCCAAAACAGCTCGAATTTGAGATTGGCGAACAGTTCTAGTCGAACACCGCTCATCTCTAGTCATCATTATCACCATCCACCTTGCGACAGTAATTGGAGTTTCCCACCGTCGCCTTCGTGTGACCGTGGCTGCTCCAATATTTGGGCATTGCTACATACGTTCTCCTCTTTACTTGCTTGAAGCTGGCCGGGCGAGAGGCCTGAATCTACAAATGGAAAAATGAACAGCTCTTCTGAGTGTCCAAGTGTGGGATCAGTTGTCTCCGGGTACTCGACATAGTGGGAGGAAGGAGGATCAGGGTGAGGAATATGCAGTCCAGACTCACGGCTACTGAGACTTGACCGTGTGGAAGACTGGGTGGTGGTGGCAAAGTGACTGGAAGCATTATCTGCTATCCAACCAACAACCTTTGACACTGCTCTGTGTTCAATAGCGGTGTTCTGCGGTCCCCTAGGAATTGGGACAGGAAGGTCGAGCGACAAGGTGTGGGAGGCTAATTTTGGAACACTCTTATAGCTGTTATGTCTGACAGATAACCACGGTTTTAAATAGCAGGCCTGTAATTTACTAATACTATTCTACACAGAGACCTAGTGTGAGTAGCTTGACCGACACACTGCAACGGAATGAAAATGGAAGAAATGGCTGATTTTGGAACACTCTTATAGGTGTTATGTCTGTCAGAGAACCACGGTTATAAAAAGCAGGCCTGTAATTTGCTAATACAATTCTTCACAGACACCTAATGTGAATAGCTTGACCGACACACTGCAACAGAACGGAAAAGGAGGCCAATATTTTCCACGTTCAGTTCAAATTTCTGGATTTTTATCACTGAAATATGGAACAGATCTAGCTTTATTCTGCAGTGCTAACAAGCAAATGGAGCAGAAAAATGGTGTACTCTGGATTGCTTTTTAAGCAAATAACCAGGATTAAGATAAAAAAAAAATTTACCCTGGCCCCTGATATCTGGGGCTATGTCTACAAATATCTTTAATTATTACAGCAGCAGCAGACAGGTCGTTCAATGGACCCTATTATGCTGTATCATACACTGCAGTCTGCCACATACACTGCCTGCCTGCCTAGAACTGATTATATGCAGCTGGATTAGTCCTCAGAAGGACTGTTAGTTCAGATTGAGATATATATATATATATGTTGTGGAATACCTATACTAACAGGACGTTCAATGGACCCTCTTGTGCTGTATCATGCACTACAGTCTGCCACATACACTGCCTGCCTAACACCTGCTACCACCACTGAATATACAGTATGCAGCTGGATTAGTCCTCAGAAGGACTGTTAGTTCAGATGGATATATACTGTATATATGTTGTGGAATACCTATACTAACTATGAAAAAGCAAATCTCTCCATGACTCAGCAGCAACTCTTCCTACTCTGCCTGATTCCGTGGTACACTGTGACGAGCATAGCAGCGCCAAGTCTTATATAGACCTTATGACGCTGTACGACCAGCCAATCACTGTAATGCCCACAACCAACATGGATACGGCATTACAGTGAGTGGCAGGCAATCCCTGCATGTTCATTGGCTCTCTAAAGAGCGCCAAACATGCAGGGAGGGGACTCGAGTTCCCGTCCGAGCAACCCGGAAGTACTCTCCGAGCACCAAGCTCGTCGAGCACAGTGATGCTCAGGCGAGTACTGTGCAGTGGTGAGCATGTTAGCTCATCACTAATAGTAATATTAGTTTATGTAAACTTTTGACTTTGCAGTAAGTAATAGAAATGTCTTAAAACATTCTCTCTCTCTCATTATTCTGGCATTTGGCAAATGTCAAAAATGATGGTAATCCTAATTTACCTAAAACGGGAAAGATTTATTTTGATTTTATGTCAGATATTGAGAAAAACATGCATATGTGTCTTTTTATATAGTGTATATACACTTCTGGTTTCAACTGTAGCTATCTACTCAGATATACCATCTAGTGTGGTATTTGTGCAATTCAGCATCTGATATTTTTCCCCTTTAAAAACTCCTTTAAAGCCTGCGGTGTATTAGTACGTCCCAGGGCATCACCCCCGCTGAGCCCGCACGGAACCGGGCACATGTCAGTTGCTTAATACAGCTAACATGTGCCCGATCCACCCGCGGCTGTTAACCAATTAAATGCCGCTGTCAATCTCTGACAGCGGCATTTAACATCGCCGCGCCGGAAGCGCAGCATTAGCCCCGCCCATCAGTGACCCCGTCACATGATCGCGGGTCACCGATGCATGGGCATGACAACCCGGAGTCTGCATCAGACCCCTGTTGTTGTCATGTAAAGATTGCTATGAGCGCCACCTAGTGGTCGGCACTCATGGCACATGAGCATTTCTACTGCATACAAGCGATCTGCTCACCGCCTGTATGCAGTAGAAACAATCAGACAACTGCTGCTTCTAGTCTCCTATGGAGACTATTGAAGCATGCAGAAAGTGTAAAAAAATGTTTTTAAAAATATTAAAAATATAAAAAAAATATAAAAGTTTAAATCACCCCCCTTTCACCCCATTCAAAATAAAATAATAAAAAAAAAACACATACACATATTTGGCATTGCAGCTTTCAGAATCACCTGATCTATCAATATAAAAAAATAATTAATCCGATCGGTAAATGGCGAAACGAGAAAAAAATTAGAATTAAGTTTTTTTGGTCACCGCAACAGTGCAATAAAATGCAATAATGGGCGATCAAAACATTGGATCTACCCCAAAATGGTATCAATAAAAAACATCAGCTTGGCGAGGAAAAAATAAGCCCTCACCCGGCCCAAGTTCCCAAAAAATGGAGATGCTACGGGTCGTTGAAAATGGCCATTTTTTTTTTCACCACTTAAATAAGAAAGAACCTATACATATTTGGTATCTACGAACTCGTAATGACCTGGAAAATAAGAATAGCAGTTCACTTTTAGCATTCAGTGAATGTGGTAAAAAAAATAAAAATAAAAAATAACCTGTGGTATTGCACTTTTTTTGCAATTTCACTGCACTTGGATTTTTTTTCCCATTTTCCCATGCACGATATGGTAAAAACAGTAATGTCGTTCAAAAGTACAACTTGTCCCGCAAAATATAAGCCCTCACACGGCCATATTGACCAAAAAATAAAAAACGCTATGGCTCTGGGAATAAGGGGAGCAAAAAATTAAAACGCAAAAACGGAAAATCCCAAGGTCCTTAAGGGGTTAATGTATGCATTACTTATTGGTGATTTTATATTTATTTTGATATTTCATTATTCATTCATTCAATTTTTTTTGTTGGATTCTCCGATGATGATGATGAGGATGATGATTCTGTGCTGGACAATACATGGGAACCAGACTGGGGTGTCTAAGAGGTGATGTTATCAGAGTGGACGTTGGCCTCAGTGATAAACAGCGCAGGCGAAGTGCGACTAAAAGATTCTCTAGGGCACAATCTGATTGTTCTGTGATCAGCTCTGAAGCAGCTAATGACACATGTGCTGCTGGTGGAGGAGGCATAACACTGCCTGATAAATATGAATGTGGTGGCCGTTGTGATGGTGGTGATTCCTATGTATGGGACACGGGGTATTCCATGGGCCTAACACTACTCAGACAACACAGGGTGAGGGTAAAACAGCGTGGCAATACTTTATTGAACCACAAAACGTGCAATAAACAGATAGAACAGTCCCAGCAAATACCCAAGATGGTACAACACTACACAGTCCTCACCCTTCCGCTGGGATAGAATAGCTGTGACTTTGTGACTTCCAGGGCCAACTACCTCAACCAGTGGCCACCAACAGAGAGAATGTAGTGGCAAGCTTAGGAAGCTAGCAGTCCATCGAGGTACAAGGCCAGGAGACCCAAGGGTCCCACTCTGGCCTCTTCGAGAGTTTCCATAGGCAAGATGACCGGCTGGTCCCAATTTGGCTTCTCCGCATGTTTCCATGGGTTCCAGGCGACCAGATGGTCCCACCTGGCAACCCCAAACAACATATCCATGGGACCAGGTGACTTCACCGTCCCAACCTGGTCTCCCCAAATGTACCCATAGGCTCTCTGATGGTCAATGGAGCAGATCCGTATCTTTCCAGTCAGGGCCATATAACCTTAGACCGGAATCATGTAGAATTCAAATCTATGTCTCTTTGGTTAAAGCCATGCTTCCAAGCTGATGGTCTCAGAGAGTCTGAACCATGACTCTCCCTGTAAAGTCTCTTTCCAATTTTTGTTTAAGGTCTCTCTGCTACAGAAGTATATCTCCTTTTTAAGTACACATTCACAGGTCAAGGGGTTAGGGAGGGCATTACTCACAGGGCTCAGGTCTCATTGTTTGAGCTAATCAATTTACATAGTTGGTATCGCAGGGGCTCTTGTAATTAAACATCATTGTTTCCAAATGAAGAGAAGTCAACATTCAGTTTTATACAAATACTGGTGTGTTCTACTTGACCAGCCACAGAAATACACATACATTTACAAGTCAACACAAAGATAATTGTAACATCCCTGGCGGCGTGCTGGCATGGCTTACCACCTCCCACCATGCAAGACCGCCATCTTACCTATCAATCCAGGCTGCACACTTTGCTCCAGTACCTGCTGTGTCTCTTGTCTGATTGCTTAGGGCGGCGGCGTGGCTACTGCCTGATTCTTATAGTTACTGTGTGCGCACTCCTAATGCCTCCCCAGCCTATTGCTGTGAGTCACTGGATACTTAAACCCCCTCCACCCAGTAGGGGGTGCCTGAGCAACACTTTCATTCAGTGTGTCCTGAGCAACTGAGTTGCCAGATCCTGTCCTGTATCTTGTCTGTTTCCGCCCCTGGGGGCTGTATACCCAGGCCTGTTACCTGTATCTGTGACTTCTAGTCTGTTCCGCCACCCAGGGGGCTGTATACCCAGGCCTGTTACCTGTATCTGTGACTTCTAGTCTGTCTCCGCCATCCTCGGGGCTGAGTTCCCAGGCTCGTTCCTGTATCTTATTCCTGGTTCAGTTCCTGTCTGAACTGTGTCCTAGCCCGTTACCTATTTCTCTCTATGTCCGAACCTTCTCTTTTCTTGCAGTGTCTGAACCTGCACCTAACTAAAACTCGTCTCTGGACTTCTGTCTGTGAGTTTTGTGTACACTCGCTACTTCATTGTAAGTACCTTGTGTGTATCTTGTTCTGCTTGTTCACCGCACCTGCGGTTTTGCTCTGCCCTGCTTGTTCACCGCACCTGCGGTTTTGCTCTGCCCTGCTTGTTCACCCCACCTGCGGTTTCGCTCTGCTCTGCTTGTTCACCACACCTGCTGTTTCGCTCTGCTCTGCTTGTCCACCGCACCGATGGTTTCGCTCCACTCCGCTCTGCTTGTTAAGTGAAACGGCGGTTTCGCTCTGCTCTGTTTGTTCACCACACCTGCGGTTTCGCTCTGCTCAGCTTGTTCACCGCACCTGCGGTTTCACTCTGCTCAGCTTGTTCACCGCACCTGCAGTTTCGCTCTGCTCAGCTTGTTCACCGCACCTATGGGTTTTGCTCTGCTCTGCTTGTCTACCGCACCTGTGGGCTTTGCTCTGCTCTGCTTGTCTACCGCACCTACGGGTTTTGCTCTGCTCTGCTTGTCTACCGCATCTGTGGGTTTTGCTCTACTCTGCTTGTCTACCGCATCTGCGGGTTTTGCTCTGCTCTGCTTGTCTACCACATCTGCGGGTTTTGCTCTGCTCTGCTTGTCTACCGCATCTGTGGCTTTTGCTCTGCTCTGCTTGTCTACCGCATCTGCGGGTTTTGCTCTGCTCTGCTTGTCTACCGCACTTGCGGGTTTTGCTCTGCTCTGCTTGTCTACCGCACCTGCGGACTTTTGCTCTGCTCTGCTTGTCTACCACACCTGCAGGCTTTGCTCTACTCTGCTTGTCTACCGCACCTGCAGGTTTTGCTCTACTCAGCTTGTCTACCGCACCTGCGGGTTTTGCTCTGCTGTGCTTGTCTACTGTACCTGCGGGTTTTGCTCTACTCTGCTTGTCTACCGCACTTGCGGGTTTTGCTCTGTTCTGCTTGTCTACCGCACCTGCGGGTTTTGCTCTGCTCTGCTTGTCTACCGCATCTGCGGGTTTTGCTCTGCTCTGCTTGTCAACCGCATCTGCAGGTTTTGCTCTGCTCTGCTTGTCTACCGCATCTGCGGGTTTTGCTCTGCTCTGCTTGTCAACTGCATCTGCAGGTTTTGCTCTGCTCTGCTTGTCTACCGCATCTGCGGGTTTTGCTCTGCTCTGCTTGTCTACCGCACCTGCGGCTCCGTTCCTGTGTCCCAGTCTTTACTGGTCCCTATCCTGCCTGCGTTCCTACCTGCCAGTACCTGCCTGTCTGCATGCCAGCCGTGCCTGCCAGTGCCCACCTGTCTGCATGCCAGTCGTGCCTGCCAGTGCCCACCTGTCTGCATACCAGCCGTGCCTGCCAATACCCACCTGTCTGCATACCAGCCGTGCCTGCCAGTACCCACCTGTCTGTATGCCAGCCTAACCTGCCTGTTCCTGCATTCCCCGGTGTGGGTCAACAGCTGTGACCGGGGTCTGACCTGGAGTTGCACCTGGTCCCTCTGCTCGGTTCCTCCCTGGTTCACGTAGTCGACTGAGCCGCCGTGTGACCTTGGTCGGACCGAGTTGATACTTAGTTACGCCCCTCCAGGCACTCCTCGGTTTATGGTCCAGAGGGATCACTAATCATGCTCACGCCAGTCAGTCCGGCCGTGTGCGTAACAATAATAGTGTATTTCTCTTGGATTAACAAATCTAAATGTCTGGCTGATTAAGATTATAAGCTGTATCGTCACAATGGGTATCTTGGGTGTAGCAATTATTTTACATATTCCTGAAGGACCAGTCTTTAGCAGTGTGCAGGCTGTTGGAAAATAAGCCTTGTACACTGACATTTCCAATTTTTTTTTTATAAAAATTTCAATTTTGGCTTACTTAAATTATTGTTTTTTTAAATCCTTTTAAAATTTTGCCTTATATACAAGTTATTATACAAGAAAGAATATTTCTTAACATTTTTTTCCTGTAAACTCCAATTTCTCTTCAATTTTGAATGTTTTTTGTTAGTTCTTAAAGTGGAGTAAAAGTGACACCATAGTTCTCAGCAGCGATTTGGGAGTCAGAGATGCTTCCAGGGATCTTCCCCATGCTGTTTTCCTTCCATGTAGCACTTTTCCCATCCATTTCAACATTTTCACTGGCCCCCAGACCCCCTTGTAGGGTCTGCCGGAAAAATGCTTGGATTTCCCATTGCATCCCATTATACTCGTTACTCAAAATGAGCATCGAAACATTAGGAATTTCTCAGTTTGAATAATGAGAATCCGAGCATTTTAATGCTTGCTCATCTGTAATATCAAACAAAAATTCAAAGAATTCTGTAATGATTTTTTAACGAAGTTAAAGTTTTTGTCAAAATTGTGTGCAGCACTATATATATGACATACCTTATAACAAACGTAATAGCAATTATAGTACTGTATATATGATGATATGACCAACAGGTTTATCTGCCGCTGTACCAACCTGATGCACATCAGCAGAGTGGCACCATATGTACAGCCAGGTTCAGTCATACCTTCACTGTGCTCTTTCTCCAAAAGATACCCTCAGTCTTGATCATATGGATATTGGATTCCGCAGACTGGACCAGTTGCAAGATGTGAAACAGTTTTCTATCATGTACAGACTCTCATTTACTGTCAGAAAGAGGATTCATCATGGCCAGTGGCTTTGTCACATCCAAGATTATCTGCTGCAAGTATGGAAAACCTTACATTTGTAAAAATAATTCAGGCATAGATCAGTTCATTCACCTATGGCTGATGCCAATGACTAATTCATCCATACCATCTGCCTGCCTGAATGTCTGTTGTCTAACTTCTACAAAGTCCTGCTGCTACAAATGCTGATGGCCAATGCTCAGCCAGGCATCTGCTTCCTGTCCATAATGTCATCTATACTGAAGTACTGCTGCTGCCGTGATTACCTTTTTGGTCTTTCTAGTGCCAGACATTTCCTTGCCTGCCCGTTCTAATGCTCTACTGTGCAGCTTCTGTCACAGACACTGCAGAGCCATGCCAGCCATTCATATCCTGACTGCCTGCTGTAGTGAGGCGGTGTTCACACAGTGCAATTCAACAGGTAGTGACCCAAGAAAAGTTCAACTTAAATGTCTTTATTTTTCCAAACTCACAGCCGGGTTGTCAAATCAGTCCATTTCCAGAACCCGTTGTCGTGGGCGACTGCACTGCTGTATCACTCTGAGGTGCGCCAGGAGTTTTGCTTTCCTTGGATGTATGTTGTTCACTTCACACAGGCCTTTATTGCACAGAGCTTCCTGATCTGCAGCTAGCAAACAAACCACTGACATACCCAGCCCTTTGCTGCAGGTTTAAATGAAGAACTGTGGCCATGAGCCACTTGTAAGACCTGGGCTGGAGGAAGTGATCAGCCCCACTACCATCATGTAGATCACTCCAAAAATAAAAGCCCATGCCAGGTTTTCTTAAATCCAACTTGGTCAAATAGCTTGACCAAGTCCAAACTTACTTTTATTTTGCACTGCAACCACGGCAGTGTCTGTGATTGCAATGCACTCCAGCGGGTTCCATAATCCTCTATGCCAGAGTTTCTCAACTGCTGTCCTAAAGACCCACCAACAGATTATGTTTTAGGTCAATTAAAGGCTTTTCAGTATTGAGATTCACTACAAATTTATTTGCGGTAAATCAACCTTTTCAGAATAATTTGTAAAAGAAAAATTTGAATTTCAAAAGATTTTATCACCTCGTCCAATTGTGAAACATTTTCATAGAACAAGCCAATGATCCTAGTACTGTGTGTTAAGGAATTAAGTCTCTTGGCAGTAAAGTCTGATATTTTATGTCAACTCTTCCTCTAATTTTATGACTGCCCTTAGAGTAGTCACAGTACAGTTAATAATATTCATTACACTGATATATATTCATTTTAATTATATACTCCTAACTAGCTGATTTTTATTTTCTGTCTATTACTTTAGATGGAATAGTTTTGCATTGACCTTTAAAACTCTAGGGTGGCAAATCATTTTTTGCTATGGTTGAGTAATTCAGTAAAAGATTCATTTGTTTCACAATTTCAAGTCTGGATAGAAAAACACTCTTGTCCTTATGCAATGATTTCACTGTAAGATAGAAAACTACTGCATCATGCAAGTTGAACATGTTTTTACTTATATGACCATAACTTTCTAGCTGAGTTAGACAGTAAAGGTCCATTTACACTTTGCGATGTCCAGCATTAAATGACTACCAACCTGCAACATGTTTGCCTGTTAGTGGACATTTAATAACCTGTTTACACAGGCTGACACCACTTCAGTTGCACACTGAATGATCTGTAATAGATTGTTCAATTCACAAAATCTGCCTTTGTTCTCATTGTGCAGTCTGAATCTTAGGTTAAGATCACATGTTCAGTAATCTGCCATTAGAACAGATCCAGCAGCAATCCATTAAAAAAAAAAAAAAAAAAAAGCGGACACAACTTTTTTGTCTGCCTGAAAAAAAATAATTTCAACTGGATACATTTTTTTTAAAACATTGACCTCTATGGAAAATGGATTTGTTGAGGGAAATCTGTCAGCAGGTTTTTGCTGCCTCATCTGAGACCAGCATGATGTAGGCAAAGAGACCCTGAATCTAATGATGAACTGGGTGCAGCAGTTCTGACACAGAGTTTTTAGATTTAGAATAAAGCAGAGCTCAGAAAGCTAACCCCACCCACACTAGGCTCTCTGTGTACAAAGTCCATAGCCAGTGAGCAGCTCATCACAGGAAGGGGCGTTTCCAGACTAGTCTAGTCCGACAATGTTAATCTCTTAGTGATAAATCCTTCACAATTAGTAAACAGCAGCAAACACTTTAACAAGTGAAACATCCCTGAATTCTGCGTTTCAGCCTCTATCTCCTGCTGTCTTCAGATTACATAGCAAAAACCTGTTCACAGATATTCCCTTTAAATAGCCATCCTTTTTATTCCCATTGGAAAGGATCAGTTTTTTGCTTACCGGAGGAGGAAAAATAAATATTTAACGTATATTAATGGACATGTGAACTTTCAAGTAATCCTCTATTTGAAACTGATTCAGATAGCAAAAAACTGGATCATTTTCAAATGGGAGAAAAATGGATGGCTATTTGTGGGATCCGTTTTCCATAGATTTCAATGCTAAAAAACCGGATCAAGTTGAAATCAGATTTTTTCAGACAGACAAAAACAGATTACTGCTGAATCCGTTCTAATGGATGATTACTGGACATGTGAACTCAGCCTAACATGATGCCTGGGTCTTTCAGAGTAATAGTTGAAGAGCCATTAAAAGTTTCCAGAAGTGGATAAAAAAGCAATAAAAATTGTCTAAAAAATTGAAAACTTTTGCTAACTGAGACTGTAATAATATAGCCACTTCAAGTATTTTCTATTACATGAAAGAAGAACTATTGGAAAAACGATTATCCTATGAGGACAACTGCAGCTATATGTGGCTGCACAGCATAATATGTGAACTTGTGGTACTTTGATTTTGTCACAAAACCGAGAGTAGCTCGAGCATTTGCCTCAGGAGCAGAGTGCCCGAGGGGGGGCACCGACAAACCATGTAGCCTGAGCCAGGATATTTATTGGGGGACAGAAGTACATTGAACTTTTTGCCCACAAAAAATATTTATCTGTTTAATTTTAAGCTAGTGAACATTTTTGTTTCTGGTGGATCTTAAAAGAATACCTGTGGACAGCAAACTGATGATTCTTTTGGCAGCAAGAATGTTTTGAATCATCAAATGTGAAGTTGGTCATACACATTCTAAGGCTGGAGTCACTCAAGCGTATACAAAGTTAGCACGATTTTCATCCAGAAAAGTGGGACAATTTGTTTCTCACTGGTCATCCGTGTGCTGTCCGTGTGCAGTTTGTATGCAGTACGCTTTTTACACAGCTGCTATTAATAGAGTTGAGCCACCCCCGTAATGTTCG
The DNA here is from genome assembly GCF_046119375.1 of Phyllobates terribilis. NCBI lineage: Eukaryota > Metazoa > Chordata > Amphibia > Anura > Dendrobatidae > Phyllobates > Phyllobates terribilis. The sequence goes on along the minus strand of NW_027362763.1, from coordinate 257,494,419 downwards.
AGTTCGGTTCGTCGAACACCCGTATGTTCGCCGAACACCGTTAAAACTAGTGTTGAGCCACCCCCGTAGTGTTCGAGTTCGGTTCGGTTCGTCGAACACCCGTGTGTTCGCCGAACTGTTCGTCGAACTGTTCGTCGAACACCTTCGAACACCGTTAAAACCAATGGCAGGCAAACAAAAACACATAGAAACACATAGAAAACACCTTCAAAGGTGTCCAAAAGCTGACAAACTGCTCAGAAGACACAACTAACACATGGAAAAGTGACAAGTACATATAGTCATGCGAAAAGAAAAGAGGTGGAGGAGTAAAAGGAGGGGGAGACACAGATATAGGCATGTCATGCCCTTCTAAAATCCAAAAAGTGAGAAGCCGAGACGGCCAGTCCGCTCCTGCCCGTGCCACCTCCGTGTCGCCGGGTTTGTGCCAGAGCCGCGGTGAACCCTGACGGCCAGCCCCCCTCTCCCAATACTGGTGCCTGTCCGCTGGTGGGTCGAGAGAGCCCCCCTGTGGTGGAGGCAGCTCTAAGCTTTTTAATTTAAATTGTCCCTCTAATTTGAATGAATACACTTTAAATCCATTTACAAGGATCTATTGGAGGGCAAGTCTCATGCCAGCAGCCGCGTAATTCCAGCTCCAGTAGCGTCCACTAAAGCTGCTGCAGTTAAAAAGCTTTTATAAGGATCGAGCTCGGCTGTCCACCGCAAGGCATCCTAGTGCCAGTCCCAGCCCCTATGCCTTGGGGTGCCTCCTGATGCTCTTCACTAAGTATCCCGTGGTCCCGAAGCATTTCCTTTGAAAAAATTAAGTGTCCAAACTACAGGTGGTGTAGCTTGCTTAACAGCCGGGATAATCCGCTGACTAGCAGACACTGCTACTAGGCACAAAGTATTTCCTGGGCTAGATGCAGTTAAAAATTTGTAAGTAGATACTCTCGTTGGATGCTGAGAAAGCATTCCATAGAGTCTCCTGGCACGCCATATATGATTCTCTTAAAAAGCTTGGGGTAGGGGTCTAGGGGACCCTTTTATAGCCAAAATCACGGCCCTGTATCACAATACGTCACCTAGGCTGAAGATAAATGGAACTGTAGCACCGAGGGCTCAGTTGCTACAGACGTATTGCACCTCACCCAGAGGTGTGATATCTCACTCTCAGATAAGGATGGAGTGTGGATCAGGACCCGACACCTGCATGCATTACACCACATTGCCGTGGGGCAGGGCGACCAATATGCCCCTGAGATGGGCACGACAGTCCCTGTCCCTGGCTGGAGTGGGGGGAGGGAACACTGAGGAAGGGGAACCCTGCAGTGCAGGAGCAGGGAGGAAGCAGTTCCTGGGTGCATTGAGAAGGGAGTATAAAAGGTGGGCACCATCTTAGTTCAGTGCAGAGAAGTCTGAGCAGAAGTGGCAGGGAGCAGGGGCTCTGCATGAGCTCTGCTCCGGAGGCGGGCCTAGTAACAGAGGCCCAGGCCTGCAAGAGGGAGAAGGAAGGAAGAGGAGCGGAGAAGGCTCCAGGAACGAGGAATGAAGGGATCCCAGGGGTGCGGACGGGCGAGTCGCCACCGCACGCCCGAATCCACCTGCGTGGAGGGGTCAGGCCAAAGGGGGAGACCGGTCCCCGAACTAGTGGAGGCAGGAAACGACCCTCAGCTAGAAACCGGAGGCTCTGACATTTTATGTGGCGCAGCCCCTTGCTCCACCCGCTAGGAAGGCACCACATAGGGTCAGGGAAACTGGCGCCAAGTTTACCAAGAGGAGGCCCGAGGCAGCCGGACAGAAGTGTTGGTAAGAAAGGCCAGACAAAGGACACACAAAGGGGGTCCTGTGAAGCGCTCCAAAGTTATCTGGGAGTTGTCTGAGCCCCTCACCTGGTGAGCACAGTACGACGTGGGCAGCCGTTACCTGCAGACGTGGTCTGGATAATAAGAACTGTGAGTAAAGGCCCTGAACTGCATCACTGACTCCGTGTCGTTACTGCTGCTGCCCTGCACCATCACCCCCATCCTCCGCATACACTGCCCTGAGGCTATACTCCTCCCGTGGGGAGTTATGCTACGCTCTGCTGCACCCACAACACCAGCCTTAGCGGTCTGCCCTGTAGCGGCGGTTCACTCTGACCGCAATCCACGGGTGGCGTAGTCGGACATTTAAACATCAAAACCACATAAATAGTTCCGCCACTGGTTTGACCGCCCTGAGGCACGGAACCGGATCGCCGCCACGAAGACTACAACCACCAGCATCCACCAAAAAGGGTCCGGCTCCGGGTGTCCCAAGGCCCAGGGGGTGCGTCAGAACATTTTGATCACCTTTCACAATCACCAATGGGACAAGGCAGGGATGTCCTCTGTCCCCTCTCTTATACATCCTAGTGACGGAGCACCTGCTCTCATCAATTCGCCATAACCCCAATATTAGGTGGATTGAGGTGGGAGGCACCGAGTACAAGTGCTCTCTATTTGCTGATGATGTCCTAGTATATATCACTCAATCACATATATCCATCCCTGCTGTTATGGCTGAAATAGATCACTTTGTTACATGGTAAAATTTTAAAATCAATGCAGCGAAGTCTGAGGCCCTCGATGTCTCCCTCCCTAAATCCATATAGGATTCCATCCAGTCCAACTTTCCCTTTGCCTGGCCCTCACAGGGTATCAAATACTTAGGAATTCCTATTCATAGAGACCTCTCCCATCTATGTTATCTTAATTTTGGGCCCTTTATTGAACAATTCCATACAGACCACGGTTGGCAAGTTGGAACTGTGAGATTCACTACGTGCACCACTGGTATTTTGTGGAAAAGCACATGTAAGATTCTGCAACAGTCTCTGCTGATACTCCTGCATGCGTGCATCCCTTTCTATGGCAGGAATAATTTCTGCAAATTTACTTTTGTACCGGGGATCTAACAGTGTGGCAACCCAGTAGTCAGGATTATTTCTAATTCTCACAATTCGAGGGTCATGTTGCAGGTAGTGCAGCAAGAAGGCACTCATGTGTGTTGCGCATCCAGGAGCACCAAGTCCCTGTTGTGTTGGTGGCGAGGTAACAATCATGCTTCCTTCCTCTGTCCTCTCCCCCCAACCTCGCACAACAGAAATGTGATCAAGGTCTCCCTCATCTGATGAGTCTTCCATCAGTTCGTCCTCCACTTCTTCCTGGGCTCCTGCACCTTCCTCACTAGTTTGGCTGCTACCATGCGCCCTGGTAAAATCATCTCCCCCACCCTCACATGCCTGCCGCCCTGGTGCTGCCGACCGTCTGGACCTTGCAGATGTTAGCCCTTCCGCATACAACTCCTCCTCCTCTACTTCCTCCACCTCCTCTTGTGCCACCACCTGACTCCGAATTCTGTTTAACATGTGCTCCAGCATGTAAATCACCGGAATAGTCATGCTGATAATGGCATCGTCAGCACTAAACATCTTCGTCGCCATTTCAAAACTGTGCAGAAGGGTGCATAGGTCCCTGATCTGAGACCACTCCTCCAGCGTGATTTGCCCCACCTCTGAATCTCGTTGGCCCAGGCTATACGTCAGAACGTATTGCACCAGGGCTTGTCGGTGCTGCCACAGTCGCTGCAACATGTGCAGAGTTAAATTCCACCGGGTAGGCACATCGCATTTTAGCCGGTGAAGTGGCAGGCCCAACGACTTCTGTAGAGATGTAAGTCGCTGAGCTGCGGGATGCGAACGGCGGAAGTGAGCACACAGCGACCGTGCCATCTGTAGAAGGCCATCTAGTCAGGGATAGTGGGCTAAAAATTGCTGGACAACCAGGTTCAACACGTGAGCCATACAAGGCACGTGTGTGACATTGCCCCGGCGAAGGGCCGCACCCAGGTTTGCAGCATTGTCGCACACGGCCTTCCCTGGTTTCAGGTCCAGTGGAGACAACCATTCATGAAATTGGTTCTCCAGAGCTGACCACAACTCCTCAGCTGTGTGACTCACATTTCCCAGACATTTCAATGTAAAAACCGCCTGATGACGTTGAGCCCTACTGCCAGCATAGTAAGGAGGTGTGCAGGATCCCTTCTGCGCAGTTAGAAAGCTTGTGGCATGACCAGACAGGCTTTGGGTGCAGGTGGAAGACCGAGAGGAGGTTGAGGAGGCAGAAGCAGTGGAGGAAAAATGACATAAAGAGGATTGACGCATAACTCGTGGGGACGGCAAAACTTGGACAGCAGCCCCTTGTCCTGCTGTCACCATAGTTACCCAGTGCCCAGTCAGCGACATGTAACGCCCCTGTCCATGCCTACTCGTCCAAGTGTCTGTGGTGAAATGCACCCTGTCACACACAGAGTTTCTCAAAGAAGCGGTGATGTTGTGGGCGACATGCTGGTGGAGCGCAGGCACACCTTTCTTTGAGAAGTAGTGCCGACTGGGCATCTGGTACTGGGGCACTGCGACGGACATAAGGTCTCGAAAATCCTCTGTGTCCACCAGGCGGAAAGGCAGCATTTCTGTAGCCAAGAGCTTGCAGATGATGAAATTCAACCTCTTAGCTTTCTCATGGCTAGGAGGAAATGGTCTTTTACTTGTCCACATCTGAGGGACCGAGGGCTGGCTATTGTGCTTAGACGGGGTTGATAAGGGTGTCCCCGGCAAACTGCCGGTCTGTGAGGAAGATGCAGGCGGACATGTTAGGTTGCTTTGATCCAAAGGTGGTGCTATCGATGTCGGACAGCGCTCAAGACCAGCTGGTGTTACCACCTCCAAAGAAAATGATGACCTGCCAATCACACTGGCTGTTGCGGGTAAAGAGGTGGCAGGTCTGCGCCCCAAAACAGGTGTGACTGCTGTCCCCCCAGTCACAGAGGATGAAGAGGCCGCGGATGCACAAGATATGGCAGATGGTGGTTGGCCCGGCCGGCTAGACCGCATTGTAGCACACTGAGCTTCCCACCTCAACTTATGCTTCATGTCCATGTGCCGGTTCATGCATGAAGTACTCAAACTATGTATTTTTTGGCCTCTACTTAGCTTTTGCTGACAAATGTTACAGATAACACGAGTTGGGTCATCTTTATCGATCTGAAAAAATGCCCAGGCTATGCAAGGCTTAGCACCCATGCGACCTGAAGAGCCACCACGACTTGTGGTGAGAGGCAGAGTTGTGTTTGAGGATGCAGTTGTTGACGTGCTTCCAGTACTACATCTCTGTCCAGGAAGGCGCAACCTGACCTCGTCGTCACTAGCATCTTCCTCCACCGCCTCTGCTGACCTCATCTCTTGGCTGACTGTGGGTTGACAGTAAGTGGGATCTCCGACCTCATCATCATCACCCTGTGCGTTATCACACCCGTCGTCCTCAGAGCCAACCTGTTCCTGCCCTGACAAAAAACTAAAGTTGTCGCTCCAATCAGGTATTTGAGTCTTATCATCGTCTTCCTCATTGTCTCCACCAACAGGAGTTACAGTTTGGGAATGAGGGTCTACATTATGGTCAGAACCTTCTGCGTCTGGTCCTGGATCCGACTCATAAAGATTCTGGGCATCAGTGCAGATCATTTCCTCGTCTGGATTCACAGAAGCGCTGGAGTCGACCTCTGATTCCCAGGCTATAGTATGAGTAAACAGCTCTGCAGACTCAACCATCTGTTCTACCTCATACTCAGACGGGCAGCTGGAGATTTGGGAGCTGTGAGGAAGCAAGTGCGATTTGGGTGACACCTTTGAGGACTGGAGTATTTGTGATGTTGAAGTTGATGTGGAGGAGAGCCCACTTAAAGGAGCACTTGATATCCGTTGAAGCACCTGCTGTTTTTGTGCCTCATCTGGAATTTGTAGCGATTGGCGTGGCCGTAAGAAAGGGATCTTATCACATTGTCCGCTAAAAGAAGTAGACATTTTAGTTTGGCTGGAAGATGGTCTTTCTTCTGCACCTACCCCACGGACACAATCTTTTTTCCCCTTCCCAACACGCCTATTCCCCTTTCCACCAGCAGCAAGCCTTTTTCCACTCATTTTGGTGGTTAACTAATTCACAACTCTGGAGTTGTTTGCACAAAAAAACAATGGATGGTAACCGAGCAGAGCTGAGTGGCCAAACTGTGGTATTAGGCCAAAACTATTGGCTGGGTTAGATGCAGAAAAAAATTATTTTTAATTTGCAACCTGATGGAGGTCAGTATAGATGGACTAATAGACCAAGTCCCACACACCGCTAGAAGCCCAAATATTTTTTCAGAGCTAGATGCAGAAAATTTTTTTATTCAATTTGCAACCTGATGGAGGTCAGTATAGATGGACTAATAGACCAAGTCCCACACACTGCTAGAAGCCCAAATATTTTTTCAGAGCTAGATGCAGAAAAAAATTATTTTTAATTTGCAACCTGATGGAGGTCAGTATAGATGGACTAATAGACCAAGTCCCACACACCGCTAGAAGCCCAAATATTTTTTCAGAGCTAGATGCAGAAAAAAATTATTTTTAATTTGCAACCTGATGGAGGTCAGTATAGATGGACTAATAGACCAAGTCCCACACACCGCTAGAAGCCCAAATATTTTTTCAGAGCTAGATGCAGAAAAAAATTATATTCAATTTGCAACCTGCTGGAGGTCAGTATAGAAGGACTAATAGAACAAGTCCCACACACTGCTAGAAGCCCAAATATTTTTTCAGAGCTAAATGCAGAAAAAAATTATTTTTAATTTGCAACCTGATGGAGGTCAGTATAGATGGACTAATAGACCACGTCCCACACACTGCTAGAAGCCCAAATATTTTTTCAGAGCTAGATGCAGAAAAAAATTATTTTTAATTTGCAACCTGATGGAGGTCAGTATAGATGGACTAATAGACCAAGTCCCACACACTGCTAGAAGCCCAAATATTTTTTCAGAGCTAGATGCAGAAAAAAATTATATTCAATTTGCAACCTGCTGGAGGTCAGTATAGAAGGACTAATAGAACAAGTCCCACACACTGCTAGAAGCCCAAATATTTTTTCAGAGCTAAATGAAGAAAAAAATTATTTTTAATTTGCAACCTGATGGAGGTCAGTATAGATGGACTAATAGACCAAGTCCCACACACTGCTAGAAGCCCAAATATTTTTTCAGAGCTAGATGCAGAAAAAAATTATTTTTAATTTGCAACCTGATGGAGGTCAGTATAGATGGACTAATAGACCAAGTCCCACACACTGCTAGAAGCCCAAATATTTTTTCAGAGCTAGATGCAGAAAAAAATTATTTTTAATTTGCAACCTGATGGAGGTCAGTATAGATGGACTAATAGACCAAGTCCCACACACCGCTAGAAGCCCAAATATTTTTTCAGAGCTAGATGCAGAAAAAAATTATATTCAATTTGCAACCTGCTGGACGTCAGTATAGAAGGACTAATAGAACAAGTCCCACACACTGCTAGAAGCCCAAATATTTTTTCAGAGCTAAATGAAGAAAAAAATTATTTTTAATTTGCAACCTGATGGAGGTCAGTATAGATGGACTAATAGACCAAGTCCCACACACTGCTAGAAGCCCAAATATTTTTTCAGAGCTAGATGCAGAAAAAAATTATTTTTAATTTGCAACCTGATGGAGGTCAGTATAGATGGACTAATAGACCAAGTCCCACACACCGCTAGAAGCCCAAATATTTTTTCAGAGCTAGATGCAGAAAATTTTTTTATTCAATTTGCAACCTGATGGAGGTCAGTATAGATGGACTAATAGACCAAGTCCCACACACTGCTAGAAGCCCAAATATTTTTTCAGAGCTAGATGCAGAAAAAAATTATTTTTAATTTGCAACCTGATGGAGGTCAGTATAGATGGACTAATAGACCAAGTCCCACACACTGCTAGAAGCCCAAATATTTTTTCAGAGCTAGATGCAGAAAAAAATTATTTTTAATTTGCAACCTGATGGAGGTCAGTATAGATGGACTAATAGAACAAGTCCCACACGCTGCTAGAAGCCCAAATATTTTTTCAGAGATAAATGAAGAAAAAAATTATTTTTAATTTGCAACCTGATGGAGGTCAGTATAGATGGACTAATAGACCAAGTCCCACACACTGCTAGAAGCCCAAATATTTTTTCAGAGCTAGATGCAGAAAAAAATTATTTTTAATTTGCAACCTGATGGAGGTCAGTATAGATGGACTAATAGACCAAGTCCCACACACTGCTAGAAGCCCAAATATTTTTTCAGAGCTAGATGCAGAAAAAAATTATATTCAGTTTGCAACCTGATGGAGGTCAGTATAGATGGACTAATAGAATGATGCTATGCCCAAAAGATTTTACTTCACTAGGTGCAGTAAAAAAATTGGTATTCTATACACAGGTGGTATATCTTGCAACACAGATAGGCTACTCCACTGACTAACACACTCTGCAATAGGCCAAAAAGGATTAGCTTTGCTAGATTCAGCCAAATGCTGTGAAAAAAACTTGCACAGCACTGGCACAGACCTGCCTGGCAAAAACTGATAGGAACTGATGTAACCTAGTCCTGAAAAGGACTCCAATTACAATTAGTCTTTACTCCCACAATCTATTTAAGAGCACAGACCTGCCTGATAAAAGTCGTAGGAAATGCTGTAACCTAGTCCTTAAAAGGACTGCAATCACAACTATTCCCTACTCCCAAGCTATCTGTATATTTGTGCGAAAATTGGCTTGAAATTAACAAGGTATAGCGCACACAGCAACAGCGGTGCCGTCTAACACGCAGCTGCAGCAGTGAGAAAATGGTGGCGACGGGGAAAATGGCTTGGTCTTATAGGGCAAGGATATGTGACATACACTGCCAATCACACATGCCCTTGCTTGTGTGAAAAAAAGCACTTCGCTCCGTGTGTGCGCTGCTGATAGGCTGACAGATTGCACCTCCCCACTGCAAATGCGGGAAAGAGAAAAAAAAATGGAGATCTTCATTGTTCCTGCAGAGATCCATCCCCTGCCCCTCCCCCCGGCCCGCTGTACACTCAAACTGCGTATTAACATTAATTTTCATCATTACTGAGAAAAAATCCAGTTATGATTTTGGTGCACGAACAGTTATCGAACATAACCTCGAACAGCCGAATTTTTCTCAAATTGTTCGTGTTCGCCGACCGGCTCGAACACCGCCTAAAACAGCTCGAATTTGAGATTGGCGAACAGTTCGAGTAGAACAACGCTCATCTCTAGTTAAAACCAATAGCAGGCAAACAAAAACACATAGAAACACATAGAAAACACCTTCAAAGGTGTCAAAAACCTGACAAACTGCTCAGAAGACACAACTAACACATGGAAAAGTGACAAGTACATATAGTCATGCGAAAAGAAAAGAGGTGGAGGAGTAAAAGGAGGGGGAGACACAGATATAGGCATGTCATGCCCTTCTAAAACCAAAAAAGTGCGGAGCGGACACGGCCAGTCCGTTCCTGCCCGTGCGACCTCCGTGTCGCCGGGTTTGTGCCAGAGCTGCGATGGACCCTGACGGCCAGCCCCCCTCTCCCAATACTGGTGCCTGTCCGCTGGTGGGTCGAGCGAGCCCCCCTGTGGTGGAGGCCGGTCTAAGCTTTTTAATTTAAATTATCTCTGTAATTTGAATAAGTACACTTTAAATCCTTTTACAAGGATCTATTGGAGGGAAAGTCTGATGCCAGCAGCCACAGGAATTCCAGCTCCAGTAGCGTCCACTAAAGCTGCTGCAGTTAAAAAGTTTTTATAAGGATCAAGCTTGGCGGTCCACCGCAAGGCGTCCTACCGCCAGTCCCAGCCCCTGTGCCTTGGGGTGCCTCCCCGATGCCCTTCACTGAGCGTCCCGGGGGCCCAAACCATTTCCTTTGAAAAAATTAAGTGGCCAACCTACAGGTGGTGTAGCTTGCTTGACAGGTGAGATAATCCGCTGACTAGCAGACACTGCTACTAGGTCCAAAGTATTTCCTGGGCTAGATGCAGTTAAAAATTTGTAATTAGATCTACAGGCGGTGGCTACTCCGCTGACTAGCAGACACTGCTACTAGGCCCAAAGTATTGCCTGGGCTAGATGCAGTTAAAAATTTGTAATTAGATACTCTGCTGAGAAAGCATTCCATAGAGTCTCCTGGCACGACATATATTATTCTATTAAAAAGCATGGGGTAGGGGTGTAGGGGACCCTTTTATAGCCAAAATCACGGCCCTGTATCGCAATCCGTCAGCTAGGCTGAAGATAAATGGAACATTTTCATCACCTTTCATAATCACTAATGGGACAAGGCAGGGATGTCCTCTGCCCCCTCTCTTATACATCCTAATGTTAGGTAGATTGAGGTGGGAGGCACCGAGTACAAGTGCTCTGCATTTGCTGATGATGTCCTAGTATATATCACTCAATCACATATGTCCATCCCTGCTGTTATGGCTGAAATAGATCACTTTGTTACATGGTCAAATTTTAAAATCAATGCATCGAAGTCTGAGGCCCTCGATGTCTCCCTCCCCAAATCCATACAGGTTTCCATCCAGTCCAACTTTCCCTTTGCCTGCCCTTCCAGGGTATCAAATACTTAGGAATTCGTATTCATAGAGACCTCTCCCGTCTATTTTATCTTAATTTTGGGCCCTTTATTGAACAACTCCATAAAGATCTTACTTCTTGGACGGTGAAGGATTTTTCCTGGTTCGGCAGAATAAGTATACTAAAAATGAACGTCCTACCTAAACTCTTATACCTCTTCCAAACCATTCCCATGGTAATTCCTTCAAATTTTTGGAAAAGACTAAGCAGTAGCTTTTAGTCTCCCCAGGATGACACAGGTGGGGCAGATGGTGGTTGTCCCGGCCCGCTAGGCCTCATTGTAGCACAGTGAGCTTCGCACTGCAACTTATGCTTCATATCCATATGACGGTTCATGCATGAAGTACTCAAACTATGTATTTTTTGGCCTCTACTTAGCTTTTGGTGACAAATGTTACAGATAACACGAGTTGGGTCATCCTTAGCGATCTGAAAAAATGCACAAGCTATGCAAGGTTTAGAGCCCATGCGACTCTGCTACTAGCAATACTATGAAATGATTGGCTGGGTTAGATGCAGAGCATCTGTGTTTGGTTGGGGGTCCCCAGAGTCTGCCTAGGCTAGATGCAGTTAAAAATTCTCATTAGATACACAGGCGGTGCAGCTTGCTTCGCAGCTGGGCTAATACGCCCAAAGTATTGGTAGACTCTATACTAAATAGGTACATAAACTATTGACCCGAACTGGCCGCGTTGTACAATCTATCTAGAAAATAGTGTACTGGGAACTCCAAATGGAATCAATTAACCTACAGAGAGCACGGAGTACATTCCCAATCAAACAACAAAAAAATGTGTTGGTAATTAAAAACACATATTTATTCAATCATTTAAAATATACATGCAAAAAGGACAAAAATACATATATAAAAATAGTAAGTCATTCGGGGTGAAAATGTAAAAAAAAACTCTGAACGTTATGTCTCCAAAGGTTTAATCCCGAGGGGCCTCCGTGTCCAGGTTTTTCATGCTTTTGATTTTGAGGATGATATATTAGTGAAGGAATGGGAAGACCTATCATCTACATGTTTAAAGGGCTTCATGGAACTCCTTATTAAATCAAATGAATCATCTCTGCGAAGTATAGAAATAGAGATTACTCGACTACAGGAAGTGATATCCAATAAATTGACCCCAGAAGCACTACAGAAATTTAATGCGGACATGGATAGTGAATTCCTCAAATGGGAAGGGGAGATTGTTGCCTCAAAAACAAAAAAATATCAGAGAGATTTATCAGATTTCAACCAAAAACGTGTATATAAATGGAGGGGCAAAAAAGGTCCCAACAGACCAGGTATGGGTAATCGATGGAACTCAGTCTCATCCATATCATCTGTGGATGAAGAACCACTCAGAAACAACCAACCTAATACCAGTCATGCGAAATTTAGTGGGGAGAAATATTCAGGACAGTGGAAATCGAAATCTTACTCCAAACGTAAACTGACTCCTCCACATTCTGTGGAAAAGAAACCTAAATCTGCTACTTTGGAGGTAATTAACCTTTCGACCCATGTCTTGACTGATGACCAAAAAAAAGTACTTTCATTTGGCCTGTCTTTTGTCCCCACTAATAAGTATGATTTCTTTGTAGTATTAAAGGATCTTCAGCTGTTTCTGAGAAAGGTGACCTTACGGAAACTACATGCCAGACCTGGGAGTAAGGACAGTTTGGATACAACTATTGAAAGACAGGTTCTAACAGCTTTGGAGGAGTTGGAGAATGAAAATACCCCAGCCCCTACAGGTACTTTTCCTAATACGATATTGGCCAGATCCACGACCTTCCCTCCTTTCTCCCTCTGCCCACAAGTGGAGATATTTAATAAACTTGTAAGTGACGATCTGAGGGCCTTGTCTGGATATTCTAGACATGAGAACCTCACAGTAGGACAGAGAAAAGCACTTGTGGAGCTACAACATCTCACTGATGTTGTCTTTAAACCGGCGGACAAGGGAGAGAACATCGTGGTCTGGCCAATAATTAAATATGAAAAAGAAGCTTTCAGACAACTTAGAGATCGTACTTCCTATATGTCACTGCCTTCGAACCCTTTAGTGGCCTATTCTATGGAACTTAGGGATATTTTAGAGAGGGCTTATGAACAGGGGATTATCCCGAAAAAAGTGTTTGAGGGGTTATGTGTTCAAGAACCTGTGGTTCCTACCTTTTATCTGCTCCCCAAGATTCACAAAAGTCTTGTGGAGCCCCCAGGACGTCCCATCGTCTCTGGCATTGGAGGACTTTGTGACCCAGTCTGTAAGTTCATCGAATATTATCTACATCCTTTGGTAGAGACGCTCCCCTCCTATGTCAGAGATACTGGTGACGTCCTTCGGAAAATTGATGGCCTTTACTTGGATGCTGATATGGTTCTGGCGGCTATTGACGTAGAATCATTGTATACTAGTATAGGACATGATGACGGGTTACGGGCGGCAGAGTTTTTTCTCGCTACTAGTGGCCTGGAAGCCTCACTCCGTGCACTTGTTTTAGAACTACTTCAATATGTCCTTACACATAATTTTTTTTACATTCAAGGACAGATTCTTTTTGCAGAGGCGTGGCACTGCGATGGGCGCGGCGTGCGCTCCGTCTTACGCTAATCTCTTTCTCGGTTTTTGGGAGAGGGAGATTTTCGGGGACGGAGCGGGTGCCGCCTCCCATGCGCAGTGCTGGTATCGGTACATAGACGATGTCCTGATTATCTGGCAGGGTTCTGAGCGCGAGCTCCAAGACTTTGTCTCATGTTTAAATACAAATGATCGTAACATCAAACTTACGTATAAATGTCACGCCACTGAGATTGACTTTCTTGACATTAAGATTACTGTCCGGGGGGATGGCCTGCTACAGACTGATGTTTTTAGGAAGGAAACATCAGTAAATTCCTTATTACATGCAACATCGGCTCATTTACCATCAACTATTAAGGCCATCCCCATTGGACAGTATCTTAGAACAAAACGTATTTGTTCTAGTGACTCAGTCTTTGAGGCTCGGGCTCGTGACCTTGGCCGGAGATTTAGTGAAAGGGGATATAGTGCACGGAGTATAAAAAAAGGCTATCGACGTGCGAAGGGTACTCCACGTGATCTACTTTTGGTCACCTCGTATAAAAATCCGGTGACAAATCCACCCATTAGATTTATCTCTACTTTTAATAGCCATTGGCATTCAATTAGGGGGATCTTAAATAAACATTGGTCCATTTTAAAAACAGAACCCACTTTGAATAGGATCTTACCTGATAAACCTCTGATGACAGCTAGGAGGGGTAAGAGTCTGAGAGACTCCCTGGTCCATAGTCATTATGTGGCCCCCAGTCCGACTCCCTTCGGACCTACGAAACAAAAATGGGGATGTTATCCCTGCGGGTCATGTTTGGCCTGCAGGAATATCGTGCGTTGCAAGACTTTTAGATCTACCCACGTGCACACGGAATTCAAGATTACACACTATATCTCATGTAGCTCTAGTTATGTAATCTATTTGGCCACCTGTCCTTGCAATCTGAACTATGTAGGCCTCACTTCGAGAGAGTTCCGTGTGCGCGTTAGGGAACATGTGAGGGATATTTTAGCAGCCAGGGAAGTCTCGGATATGTCTACTCTTAAAACTATCCCCCGACACTTTCGGCTGTACCATGGATGTGATCCTTCCCTCCTTAAATTTTGCGGCATTGACCGAGTGCATTTGGGGATTAGAGGAGGAAACTATAAACGCACTCTGGCGCAGCGTGAATGCCGTTGGATTACTATCCTGGACACGGTGTCTCCTCGTGGCCTTAACGAACATAACAGTTTTGCCTCTTTCTTGTGAAATCAGTCATTTCTTCCTTGTTTTTAATGTGTGGTTTTTTTCTTTTCTTTTTTTATTTATTGTATTTGTCTTATAGTTTGTTCATCATGGCGTCATACAACTCATGCATCCCGGATTTTTGATTGTTTTGGCATTCGGACTACTTATCATCAGTCCTTAGACATATAAGAGGCATTTTTCTTTGAAAAACAACTTCAAACCTATCTGGATATAACACTAGGATGAGAAGAGAATCAGGAACTCGTTGGATCCATCATAATGCATATGGACTAGAGACATCCATAGAGACAATCATCAGGATCTATTTGGCAACATGTATTAGTGACATGGTTTTATTGATTGTGGTATTTATGGGATTTATGTATACTATGTTTCTTGTCCCTTCCCTCCTTTGGTGCTCTATATATGTGTATTGTTTTTGAAAGGAGGAGATATATTTGTTGGGTATCCACGCTTTCTCTTGTGGTGTGTGTACACCACTATGTGTGAACCACTAACCGTGTTTACCCATCCTCTCTGTGTCCCTCACTTAAGATGGCTGCCGCTGTGCCACGCATGCGCGGCGCTTTCCTCTACATGGCGCGTCCTGGGAGGCTTCCGTTATGATGGTGGTGCGGGTCAGTGACGTCATTTGGAACGCATTGTTCCCGCCCGCACTCCCACCGGGAATCTTTGCCTGTCATGACGCGCCATGGGGGAATCTGCTTGCCGCTCATGCGCTGCATTCAATCAGCGGTACCACCTGCCACCAATCCCGGGATTGTATTTAGGTATGCCAAGTAGTTTGCCACAACCACAGCCCCCCGAAGAAGCAACGCGAAACGCGCGTCGGGGCTTTCAGAGTCGCACGCTAATCCCTGTTGCTCATATGGGTAAGTCCCCTCTGATCCAAATATGACTGCACTTTTAACACTTTAGATCCTGGAAGGAGGAGAGGGGGGTTTTACCAGGTTACTTACTACCTATAGTTATTTCTCTATGGGTGATAGTGTGACATTTATTGTCAAATCCTGTACACTTATTATTCTTTATTTATTTGTTTGATACTACTTTATTTGCTTTATATATACCATTATACTGTGGGAACAAGGATTGAGTATTTTTGCGGCTCTGGTTTGTGATTTTCACCCCGAATGACTTACTATTTTTATATATGTATTTTTGTCCTTTTTGCATGTATATTTTATATGATTGAATAAATATGTGTTTTTAATTACCAACACATTTTTTTGTTGTTTGATTGGGAATGTACTCCGTGCTCTCTGTAGGTTAATCTATACTAAATAGGGAAGGATTCACTGACTGTGGTGGCCCCTCCGTGGGCCGTGGCGATTGGTGGAGATTTGGTGGATGATTATAGGAGAAAGCTCCTTAATAGAGAAAGTTGGTGGATTTATACTTTAAATACAGATGTACCAGCGGGTTTAAACATCAGACATGATTTGATGTATCATTATGAGTGATCATTTCTAGATTATTATTATATATATATGTTCCTTTTTTCTTCTTTTCTTTTTCTTTTTGATTATTTACATTTATATGCATTGTTTCTATGCTATACGATTTTAACATGGTATGTGTGTTTAAATTTCTGATTAACTCAGCCTTGAACAGGTGCATAACAGGACATGACATATAAATACCACTTACTTGCTGTTTTTTGGCTATGCAATGATTAAGAACTCGTATATATATTGTGCAGAAAGAAGGGTAAAAGTCCGCCCAGGCGGGAGGAAATTGGAGTTTCATAACACATATTTGAACTGGAGAGGTATTAGAGGCCTGCAATGGCCACAGGTACTAATGGAGGTAATCAAGGTAGGGAGAGAGGCAAGAGGTCCGGTCATCTTAGTTATACAGGCCGGGGGAAACGACATAGCTTATCACAAGAGCGCATAACTAATGGCAATAATGAAACTAGACACTGAGCGCTTCAGAGAATTTTTCACAAAACTAACTATAGTATGGTCAGAGATTGTGCCGAGAATGGTATGGCAAGGTGCGTGAGACATCTCGGCCATCGAACGGACAAGGCAGGTAATAAATATTTGGATGGCAAAATTTATAAGAGACAGAGGCTGTGTAGTGATATGACACCGACAACTGGAAGGAGATAAAGCAGGCCTCATACGGCCCCACGGTGTTCACTTAATGGATATTGGACTGGACATATTGCTGTCAGGACTCCAGGACGGAGTGAAACAAGCGTTAAGAGTGATGGATGGAGGTCGGAGTCTTGCATACGAGTAAGCAGGATCCTCTGTGGCCTGGAAATAGAAAGGACATGTTGGAGAGTTACACTTGTTGGCCAACTTGCCGTTGTGGAGATTGGAGACACAGGGCATGCTGCAACAAGCTGAATTATTTTAGAAATAAAATGCATTTCTAATGGAATGAGTATAAACAGTTAATAAAGCTGTGACCGATCCTCACCCATCCAGTTGTAAGAGTTACATGATTGTATTGACAATGAAAGGGGGGCGTTAGGGGGCTGAGCGTCTGGGTTTGGTTAGGGGTCCCCACAGTCTGCCTAGGCTAGATGCATTTAAAAATCATTATTAGATACACAGGCGGTGCAGCTTGCTTCGCAGCTGGGTTACTACGCTGACTAGCAGACACTGAAGCTTTGGAGCAGACCTCTGAGTAAACAGCTCTTCAGACTCAACCATCTGTGTTACCCCAAGCCATAGTGTATATATTTTCTTACGGTTAAAAGGGGGGGGGGGGGGACCCAACCCACCTCTAATTGACGATGGCAACGTCACGTAAAACAAAGCAAGGGGACTCCAAAAAGAGTCTCCATTTTTTCCAAAAATTTGTGGCTTAGACACCACTTAAGTGGCATCAATTGCCCCAGAGTTGCTTAAAATGGTTGGTTAGAATGAGTATCACACACTGCTACTATGCCCAAAATTATTTTCCAGACAAGATGCAGCTAAAAATTATTAGTAATTTGCAAGCTGGTGGAGCTTAGTATAGATGGCATAATAGAATGAGTACTGCACACTGCTACAGGCCCAAAATTATTTTCCAGACAAGATGCAGCTAAAAATTATTAGTAATTTGAAAGCTTAAAACGGTTGGTGATTTTACAAAATCCTCAAGCTTTTACTCTCCCCAGGATGACACAGGGGTAGAAAAGTCCTTGCGAATCCATGATTTGTTCATCTTTATGAACGTGAGTCTGTCTACATTCTCAGTGGACAGCCGCGTGCGCTTATCTGTCAGGACACCACCAGCAGCGCTGAACACACGTTCAGAGAGAACGCTGGCTGCGGGGTATGACAAGATCTCCAAGGCGTAAGTGGCGAGCTCCGGCCATTTATCCAGATTGGAAGCCCAAAAAGAGCTAGGGTCCAGTGACACAGTCATGGCTTCGATGTTTACTTGGAGATACTCCTGTACCATCGTCTCTAGGCGTTGACTATGTGTCAGACTTCTTGTCTCCTGTGGCCTTGCAAAGGATGGGCTAAAAAAGCTGTGAAATGATTCTGCAAAATTGCAGTTACCAGCAGATACTGTGTTTCTGTTACGGTTTGAGTGCTGAACACTCGACAGTCCCACGGTTGGCAAGTTAGAACTGTGAGATTCACTACGTGCACCACTGGTGTTTTGTGGAAAAGCACATGTAAGATTCTGCAACAGTCTCTGCTGATACTCCTGCATGCGTGAATCCCTTTCTATGGCAGGAATTATTTCGGCAAATTTACTTTTGTACCGGGGATCTAAGAGTGTGGCAACCCAGTAGTCAGGATTATTTCGAATTCTGACAATTCGAGGGTCATGTTGCAGGTAGTGCAGCAAGAAGGCACTCATGTGTCTTGCGCATCCAGGAGCACCAAGTCCCTGTTGTGTTGGTGGCTAGGTAACAATCATGCTTCCTTCCTCTGCCCTCTACCCCCAACCTCGCACAACAGAAATGTGATCAAGGTCTCCCTCATCAGATGAGTCTTCCATCAGTTCGTCCTCCACTTCTTCCTGGGCTCCTGCACCTTCCTCACTAGTTTGGCTGCTACCATGCGCCCTGGTAAAACCATCTCCCCCACCCTCACATGCCTGCCGCTTTGGTGCTGCCGACCGTCTGGACCTTGCATATGTTAGCCTTTCTGCATACAACTCCTCCTCCTCTACTTCCTCCACCTCCTCTTGTCGCACCACCTGACTCCGAATTGTGTTTAACATGTGCTCCAGCATGTAAATCACCGGAATAGTCATGCTGATAATGGCATCGTCAGCACTAAACATCTTCGTCGCCATTTCAAAACTGTGCAGATGGGTGCATAGGTCCCTGATATGAGACCACTCCTCCAGCGTGATTTGCCCCACCTCTGGATTCCGTTGGCCCAGGCTATATGTCAGAACGTATTGCACCAGGGCTTGTCAGTGCTGCCACAGTCGCTGCAACATGTGCAGAGTTGAATTCCACCGGGTAGGCACATCGCATTTTTGCCGGTGAAGTGGCAGGCCCAACGACTTCTGTAGAAATGTAAGTCGCTGAGCTGCAGGATGCGAACGGCGGAAGTGAGCACACAGCGACCGTGCCCTCTGCAGAAGGCCATCTTGTCCAGGATAGTGGCCTAAAAATTGCTGGACAACCAGGTTCAACACGTGAGCCATACAAGGCACGTGTGTGACATTGCCCCGGCGAAGGGCCGCACTGAGGTTTGCAGCATTGTCGCACACGGCCTTCCCTGGTTTCAGGTCCAGTGGAGACAACCATTCATGAAACTGGTTCTCCAGAGCTGACCACAACTCCTCAGCTGTGTGACTCACATTTCCCAGACATTTCAAAGTAAAAACCGCCTGATGACGTTGAGCCCTGCTGCCAGCATAGTAAGGAGGTGTGCAGGATCCCTTCTGCGCAGTTAGAAAGCGTGTGGCATGACCAGACAGGCTGTGGGTGCAGGTGGAGGACCGAGAGGAAGTTGAGGAGGCAGAAGCAGTGGAGGAACTTCGAGATAAAGAGGATTGACGCACAACTCGTTTGGACGGCAAGACTTGGACAGCAGCCCCTTGTCCTGCTGTCACCATAGTTACCCAGTGCCCAGTCAGCGACATGTAACGCCCCTGTCCATGCCTACTCGTCCAAGTTCTGTGGTGAAATGCACCCTGTCACACACAGAGTTTCTCAAAGAAGCGGTGATGTTGTTTGCGAAATGCTGGTGGAGCGCAGGCACACCTTTCTTTGAGAAGTAGTGCCGACTGGTCATCAGATACTGGGGCACTGCGACGGACATAAGGTCTCGAAAATCCTCTGTGTCCACCAGGCGGAAAGGCAGCATTTCTGTAGCCAAGAGCTTGCAGATGGTGAAATTCAACTTCTTAGCTTTCTCATGGCTAGGAGGAAATGGTCTTTTACTTGTCCACATCTGAGGGACCGAGGGCTGGCTGTTGTGCTTAGACGTGGTTGAGAAGGGTGTCCCTGGCAAACTGCCGGTCTGTGAGGAAGATGCAGGCGGACATGTTAGGTAGCCTTGATCGAAAAGTGGTGCTCTCGATGTCGGAGAGCGCTCAACACCAGCTGGTGTTTCCACCTCCAAAGAAAATGATGACCTGCCAATCACGCTGGCTGTTGTGGGTAAAGAGGTGGCAGGTCTGCGTCCCAAAACAGGTGTGACTGCTGTCCCCCCCAGTCACAGAGGATGAAGAGGCCGCGGATGCACAAGATGGGGCAGACGGTGGTTGGCCCGGCCCGCTAGGCCGCATTGTAGCACAGTGAGCTTCCCACTGCAACTTATGCTTCATATCCATGTGACGGTTCATGCATGAAGTACTCAAACTATGTATTTTTTGGCCTCTACTTAGCTTTTGGTGACAAATGTTACAGATAACATGAGTTGGGTCATCCTTATCGATCTGAAAAAATGCCCAGGCTATGCAAGGCTTAGTACCCATGCGACCTGAAGAGCCACCACGACTTGTGGTCAGAGGCAGAGTTGTGTTTGAGGATGCAGTTGTTGACGTGCTTCCAGTACTACGTCTCTGTCCAGGAAGGCGCAACCTGACCTCGTCATCACTAGCATCCTCCTCCTCCTCCTCTGCTGACCTCATCGATTGGCTGACTGTGGGTTGACAGTAAGTGGGATCTGCAACCTCGTCATCATCACCCTGTGTGTTCTCACACCCGTCATCCTCAGAGCCAACCTCTTCCTGCCCTGACGAAAAACTCAAGTTGTCGATCCAATCAGGTATTTGAGTCTCATCATCGTCTTCCTCATTGTCTCCACCAACAGGAGTTACAGTTTGGGAACGAGGGTCTACATTATGGTCAGAACCTTCTGCGTCTGGTCCTGGATCTGACACATAAAGATTCTGGGCATCAGTGCAGATCATTTCCTCGTCTGGATTCACAGAAGCTCTGGAGCCAACCTCCGATTCCCAGGCTATAGCATGAGTAAACAGCTCTGCAGACTCAACCATCTGTTCTACCCCATACTCAGACGGGCAGCTGGAGACTTGGGAGCTGTGAGGAAGAAAGTGCGATTGGGGTGACACCTCTGAGGACTGGAGTACTTGTGATGTTGAAGTTGAGGTGGAGGAGAGCCCACTTAAAGGAGCACTTAATATCCGTTGAAGCACCTGCTGTTTTTGTGCCTCATCTGGAATTTGTACCGATTGGCGTGGCCATGAGAAAGGGATCATATCACATTGTCCGCTAAAAGAAGTAGACATCTTAGTTTGGCTGGAAGATGGTCTTTCTTCTGCAGATGTTACTGTTGCTTTAACACCTACCCCACGGAGACAACCTTTTCTTCCCTTCCCAACACGCCTATTCACCTTTCCACCAGCAGCAGGCCTTTTTCCACTCATTTTGGTGGTTAAGTAATTGACAACTCTGGAGTTGTTTGCACAAAAAACGATGGATGGGAACCGAGCAGAGCTGAGTGGCCAAACGGTGGTATTAGCCCAAAAGGATTGGCTGGGTTAGATGCAGTAAAACAATTTTATTACATACACAGGTGGTGGAGCTTAGTATAGATGGACTAATAGAATGAGTCCCACACACTGCTACAAGCCCAAAATTATTTTCCGAGCCAGATGCAGATAAAAATTATTTGTAATTTGCAAGCTGGTGGAGCTTAGTAAAAATGGACTAATAGAATAAGTTCCACACACTGCTACAAGCCCAAAATTATTTTCTGAGCTTGATGCAGATAAAAATTATTTGTAATTTGCAAGCTGGTGGAGCTTAGTATAGATGGACTAATTGTTAGAACCCTCCTGTTAGTCTTTTTTCTATTTTGTTGGTCACATGACTTTCTGCCTATATAATCCAGCTCCGCCCTTCTGGCCTTGCTGGACTTCAGTGTTTCATTTACTCTCAAGCTAGCCAGTTGCCTTTGTACCTAACTCTGTAGTTTGCTTGGTCCTTGGACTACTAGTACTTTTTGTTTGTTTGTCTTTGCTCTGCTACAATTTCTGCTAGGAGGTGTCCATCTATATCCCAGTCCTTAGTTCTTGTAGGGACCCCTCCCTTATATCTATAGGTCTGCGTTCAGACTAGCCAAGGACTTAGGCGGGTCTGTTCACAAGGAACTGGTCCCCCGCTGCATCGTAGGGATTCAGCTTAGTCCTATTGTAGGAACAGTTTTCCTATCTTTCCTTAGTGCTTGTAGCAGTTCATAACACTAATAGAATGAGTCCCACACACTGCTACAAGCCCAAAATTATTTTCCGAGCTAGATGCAGATAAAAATTATTTGTAATTTGCAAGCTGGTGGAGCTTAGTATAGATGGCCTAATAGAATGAGTGCCCCACACTGCTACTATGCCCAAAATTATTTTCCGAGCTAGATGTAGCTAAAAATTATTTGTAATTTGCAGGCTGGTGGAGATTAGTATAGCTGGACTAATAGAATAAGTCCCACACACTGCTACAAGCCCAAAATTATTTTCCGAGCTAGATGCAGATAAAAATTATTTGTAATTTGCAAGCTGGTGGAGTTTAGTATAAATGGACTAATAGACTATGTCCCACTCACTGCTACAAGCCCAAAATTATTTTCCGAGCTAGATGCAGCTAAAAATTATTTGTAATTTGCAAGCTGGTGGAGCTTAGTATAGATGGCCTAATAGAATGAGTACCACACACTGCTACTATGCCCAAATTTATTTTCCGAGCTAGATGCAGATAAAAATTATTTGTAATTTACAAGCTGGTGGAGCTTAGTATAGATGGACTAATAGAATAAGTCCCACACACTGCTACAAGCCCAAAAATATTTTCCGAGCTAGATGCAGATAAAATTTTTTGTAATTTGCAAGCTGGTAGAGTTTAGTATAGATGGACTAATAGACTAAGTCCCACACACTGCTACAAGCCCATAATTATTTTCCGAGCTAGATGCAGCTAAAAATTAGTTGCAATTTGCAAGCTGGTGGAGCTTAGTATAGATTGCCTAATAGAATGAGTACCACACATGCTACTATGCCCAAAATTATTTTCCAGACAAGATGCAGCTAAAATTTTTTTGTAATTTGCAAGCTGGTGGAGCTTAGTATAGATGGCCTAATAGAATGAGTATCACACACTGCTACTATGCCCAAAATTATTTTCCGAGCTAGATGCAGCTAAAAATTATTAGTAATTTGCAAGCTGGTGGTGCTTAGTATAGATGGACTAATAGAATAAGTCCCACACACTATTACAAGCCCAAAATTATTTTCCGAGCTAGATGCAGATAAAAATTATTTGTAACTTGCACGCTGGTGGAGCTTAGTATAGATGGACTAATAGAATAAGTCCCACACACTGCTACAAGCCTAAAATTATTTTCCGAGCTAGATGCAGATAAAAATTAATTGTAATTTGCAAGATGGTGGAGCTTAGTATAGATGGACTAATAGAATAAGTACCACACACTACCAGAAGCCCAAAATTATTTTCCGAGCTAGATGCAGATAAAAATTATTTGTAATTTGCAAGCTGGTGGAGCTTAGTATAGATGGACTAATAGAATAAGTCCCACACACTGCTACAAGCCCAAAATTATTTTCCGAGCTAGATGCAGCTAAAAATTATTTGTAATTTGCAAGCTGGTGGAGCTTAGTATAGATGGCCTAATAAAATGAGTACCACACACTGCTACTATGCCCAAAATTATTTTCCAGACCAGATGCAGCTAAAAATTATTTGTAATTTGCAAGCTGGTGGAGCATAGTATAGGTGGACAAATAGAATAAGTCCCACACACTGCTACAAGCCCAAAATTATTTTCCGAGCTAGATGCAGATAAAAATTATTAGTAATTTGCAAGCTGGTGGAGCTTAGTATAGATGGCCTAATAGAATGATGCTATGCCCAAAAGGTTTTACTTGGCTATGTGCAGTAAAAAAATTGTATTCTATACACAGGTGGTGTAGCTTCCACACAGATATGCTACTCCACTGACTAACACACACTGCAAGAGGCCAAAAAGGATTTGCTTAGCTAGATTTAGCCAAATGCTGTGAAAAACACTTGCACAGCACTGCACAGACCTGCCTGGCAAAAGTCCTAGGAAATGCTGTAACCTAGTCCTCAAAAGGACTGCAATTACAACTAGTCCCTACTCCCAAGCTGTCTATTTAAGAGCACAGACCTGCCTGCTAAAAGTCGTAGGAAATGCTGTAACCTAGTCCTCAAAAGGACTGACTGCAATTACAAGTAGACCCTACTCCCAACCTATCTATTTAAGAGCACAGACCTGCCTGCTAAATGTCGTAGGAAATGCTGGAACCTAGTCGTCAAAAGGACTGCAATCACAACTATTCCCTACTCCCAAGCTATCTGTATATTTCTGAGAAAATTGACTTGAAATTAACACTGAAAGTATAGCGCACACAGCAACAGCGGTGCCATCTAACACGCAGCTGCAGCAGTGAGAAAATGGTGGCGACGGGGAAAATGGCTGGGTCTTATAGGGCAAGGACATGTGACATACACAGCCAATGACACATGCCCTTGCTTGTGTGAAAAAAAGTACTTCGCTCCGTGTGTGCGATGCTGATAGGCTGACAGATTGCACCTCCCCACTGTAAATGCGGGAAAGTGATCCATCCCCTGCCCCTCCCCCCGCCCCGCTGTATACTCAAACTGCGTATTAACATTGATTATCAGCATTACTGTGAAAAAATCCAGTTATGATTTTGGTGCACGAACAGTTATCGAACATAACCTCGAACAGCCGGATTTTTTTCAAATCGTTCGTGTTCGCCGAACAGCTTGAACACCGCTCAAAACAGCTCGAATTTGAGATTGGCGAACAGTTTGAGTCGACCACCGCTCATCTCTAGCTATTAATCATTTACAGGCCAATTTACATTTTCTGTGTTACAGAATTGTGATATATTTGGATTATTTTCTCACACCTAACCGATTTCACAGTGAAATCGCTGCCAGACAGATTCAGTCAGTGAAAAAAATCGGTCAGCAGCACTGCCCCATTGAATAACATTGGTCCAAATGCTATCCAATAAAAAATTGGATGCTAAGAGGCATATGAAACATCAGAAAATATTGAAATATGAAAACTGTAATACAAATGTATTGTAATTAGACTGCATCTTTCAATAACATACACAATTCAAAAGTAATTGTTTTTGGGCTTTTCTCCAATGAAAATAATAGTTGTTTCTGCAGAGTGATGCATCACAGATAATGATGTGATGGATGTTTCTCATCTTCCAAAAAAAGGTTCTTTATTCAACAGTGATTTCTAAATAATAATTCTGGTTTTGTATTTTTCTTGCCAATATAACCATGGTAGGGAGGGGATAATTGTTGAGTTATTGAATATGTTTTTTGTTGGAACCCTTTTATTTAGGGTTAAAAAATAGAACGCAGTTTGGAAACATTTTAGATATTTTCATGAGAGACTATAAATTATAATGCTTCAACTGAGTCATGTAAAGTTAAAATAGACAATGTGAGGTAATATTACAATATGTACCTGAAAAGTAAAAATAATTTGTACAATGCTGCTCATACAATGAATATTAGAAGAAAAGCAGTATATATGTCGGCTCCACAACACAAAAATGCAAAAAAGCAAACATACAAAGTATGGAAAAAATTAAAAAGACCGCAATATTTATTACATAAGAAGATGGGCTAATACATAATGAATGTAATATTATTAGTGCTGATCAAGTATGTATCATTAACCCTTTCCGGCGAGCTCGCTCGGGCACTCGCCGAGTATTTTGGCGTGCTCGGCGTTTCATTCACTGACGCCGCGTCTGCAAGTGTCACGGCTGTTAGACACATGCAGAGATTGCCTATCAGACAGGGACTAAATCCTGGTGATCAGACACCAGAGACGAGAGACCAGATCCAGGAGATCCGAGCCAAGTGAGACCTGGCAGCAGAGGAAGGAAATTTGTGTTAGTCATTACTTTCACCATAGACATATGGTACATAGTGGGATTAAGGTGATGCTTCAGAGAACAAAGGCGGCCAGTGTGACGAGTGTACCACAGATTGAGTAACTCACCAATTTGGAACTTTCGGCCTAGCTGGTAGTATTGTCGACCCCAGATAGGGCCTGTGTGACATTTTGTGCCACCTAGAGAGTGACGAGGGTGACGGGCCAAGTAGTGACGCTGATAAGTTGGGATATTAGGACTAGAGTTGAACGAATTTGTTCGGCATTTCAAATTTGTGTTCGTGTTCGGGGTTCGCGCCAAAAAATCGGCTCCACCCATGAACATCCCTGATTTGCCACGCTGTCATGCAGATAAAAAAAATCTCAGAATCACTGGGATACGTAGAAGCGTTCCAGAGTTATTGCCACATGAACTGACACTGGTCAGATTTTAAAAATTTGGCCTGGTCATTAAGGATAACCCCTTTCTAGCCCATGACATACTAATATGTATCTGCGCCCTGGGACTTAAGAGGCAGATACATATTAGTTCATCATGGCGATTTCGCCCGCACACAGGCTGTGCGGGCGAAATTGCCGCCGGGTGTCAACTGATAGTCACAGCTGACACGCGGTACTATGTGCAAGGAGTGGACCTGCACTGCTCCCTTCACATTAACCCCCGAAATGCTGCTATCATTTCCTGAAATAATTTAAAAAAAATTGACGTGGGGCTTCGCACTATATTTGTGTCCAGCCAGGTACAGCAGGCAGGAATGGGCTGCGCCCAACCACCAGCTGCCTATTTGTACCTGGCTGGACACAACAATATAGGGAAGCCCTTTTTTTCTTTATTATTTCATGAATTTCATGAAATAATTTAAAAATAAAATACGTGGGGCTTCTCCCTATTTGTGTGTCCAGCCAGGTACAACTAGGCAGCTGGGGGATGGAATCTGCAGCACAGGGAGGCCCAAGCTTTCTGCCCCCCCCCCGGTGCAAATTGCAGTCCGCAGCCACCCCGGAAAATGGCGCGTTCATAGAAGCTGGATGCTGTACCTGGCTGGCATACAAAAATATGGCAAAGCCCACGTCAAAATTTTTGGGAAAAATTAATTAAAAAATAAATAATAATTTAGGGACTGCATCTTTATTAACTCCTCAAATGTCATTTAGTGTTAAAATAAAGGATTTATTTAAAAAAAAAATTGGCGTGGGATTCCCCGTAATTTTAGTCTCTAGCGGAGGTTAAGCAGACGGCTGGGGCAGATGTTTGAAGCCTGGGAAGTGGGTAATACCCACGGAGCTTCCCAGACTACTAATATCAGCCCCCAGCTGAATACCTAGCCTTTACTAGCTATTAAAATGGGGACCCCCCCCAAAAAAATGACGTGGGGTACCCCCTATTTAATAGCTAGCAAAGGCTAGGCAGACAGCTGGGGGCTGATATTAATAGCCCAGGAAGGGTGCCATGAATATTGGCCCCCTCCCAGGCTAGAAACACCAGCCGTCAGCCGCCCCAGAAATGGCGCATCCATAGGATGCACCAATTTTGGCACTTAGCCTCGCTCTTCCACGCTGCACTGGTGCGGTGGCAGGGGGTAATATGGTTGAGGTTCATGTCAGCGCCAGCTGCCATGAAGCCCAGGTTAGTAATGATGGACGTCTATAAGACACCCCCATTACTAACCTACAAAGTGTTAAAAAGAAAAAACACACTACACCCAGAAAAAAATAATTTATTTGAAATAAAACACACAATTTTATTTAATTCTTAGTTTACTTAAAAAAAATAGTTACCTGTCCACGTTCCTGCGCTGATCTCCCATGCACAGCTGTCACATCTGGAGATGGTGACAGCTGTGCATGGCTGCTGTAAGCTCACGCTGCCGGGAACACGTCCGCTCCTGGCAGTGGGAGCCACTGACTGAGGTCACCGGAGTGCATTCAGGCAGCGCAGCTCTGGAGACCTCCTTTACGGCACTGCTGTACCGTGGGAATTTCTCACGATACAGCAGGGCCGTAAAGGAGCTAACCGGAGCAGCGCTGCCTGAACTCCGGCGAACCCGCTTATGCAATGACGGGGCTGCTTTACGGCCCCATCATTCTAGCGGCAGCAGTGGTTCAGAGCGATCACATTCTATGTGGCTGCTCTAAACTGGAGATCATCGTGGGACACTCATGGACTACTACGGAGGGGTAAGGATAAGGTTGTGGTTTATTATTTTATATTTTATTACAGGAGATCGATGGCTTCAGGGAATTAGGTGTCTAGGTGAGTATAGGTGTAGTTTTTTATTTTTTACTTTATTTTAGGTGGCGATCAGCGGGGACAGGTAATGTATAAACTAATTTATTGTAGGTAACCACTGGCCACCAATGACATGTATTTAAAATTTATTGGGAACACAGTAGGGCAATTTAAATAGCAGGATCAGGCTGATGGGAACTACTGCTCCCATTGAGCTGATCCTGCTGGCACGAGTGGACAGGGGACAGACATAGGCCGATGGGAGTAGTAGTGTCACATCGGCCTATGTCTGCCTGCACGCACACACCTGCACACATCGCACACACCCGCAGACATCGCACAGACACCCCGCACACACTCGCAGACACACGCACTGACACCCCGCACACACCAATCATGATGGGTCTGATCGTCTGGGAGGTGAGGCTGACCTGTGCGGCCGTAGGAAAGTTCATGTGAGTTCATGCAATGCAGTCAAGCATGAACTCACATGAACCCTCTGAGGGCACCGCGGCTACTTCAAATGAACAGCTGATCGGCATCACCTGATACCTCAGCTGTTCATTTGAAATAACCGGCGGGAAAGAGCAGCACAGAACGGGAAAGCCGGCGGTGAAGTCTTTTCACTGCCGGCTTCCCCGCCCGGGTCCTTCGCTCCCCACTCCTCGGTGCTGCGCTCCCCGCCCGGTCCTAACTTACGATCAGGATGGGAGGTGGCGAGGGGAGAGGAGGATCGGGGTGGGAGGCTGCGGGGAAGCAGTATGGGGCTGTGCGATTGTTTAAAAGCCGGCGGCTTTTTACCGCCCACCGGCTTTTAAACGATCAGGAGAATTCTCCCACGCTGGGATGGCATTCTGATGACAGGCTGGATCTCAGCTGAGCGCTGCCATCCAGCTTGTCATCCTTCAGAGACACTGCAGATCGCAGGCATTATGGGAACTTCCGATTCCGGTATTCGATATTGTAAAAGTATCGGAATTAAGTATCGGAATTCCGATACCGCGAATATCGGCCGATACCCGATATTTCAGTATCGGAATGCTCAACACTACTCAGGAGGTATTGCACAACAAATTTTGTGGTCCATTTTTTTCCTGATACCCTTGTAAAAATAAAAAAATGGGGTCTAATGTAAAATTTTTGTGAAAAAATTTAAATTTTCATTTTTTTCTTCCACATTCCAAAAATCCCTGTGAGGCACCTGAAGGGTTAATAAACTTCTTGAATGTGGTTTTGAACACCTTGAGGGGTTCAGTTTTTAAAATGGTGTCAATTTTGGGGTATTTTCTGTTATAAAGGCCCCTCAAAGTTGCTTCAAATGTGATGTGAACCCTAAAAATATGGTTTTGCAAATTTTGTTGGAAAAATGAGAAATCGCTGGTCAACTTTTAACCCTTATAACTGCCTAACAAAAAAAAATTGGGGTTCCAAAATTGTGCTGATGTAAAGTAGACATGTGGGAAATGTTATTTATTAACTATTTTGTTTAACATATCTCTCTGATTTAAGGGCATAGAAATTCAAAGTTTGAAAATGGCAAAATTTTCAACATTTTAGCAAAATTTCCATTTTTTTTTCACAAATAAATGCAAGTGATATTGAAGAAAATTTTCCCACTATCATGAAGTACAATATATCACAAAAAATAATCTCAGAATCAGTGGGATCCGTTGAAGCGTTCCAGAGTAATTACCGCATAAAGTGACAGTGGTCAGAGTTGTAAAAATTGGCCCGGTCATTAACGTGCACCATCGGGGATTAAGGGGTTAAAATTGATTTGGTCACTAAGTGGCTAATTGAATAAAAGTATGTAGAAAGCAGAGTCATTCTGGCCATGCCACCAGAGTCAGGACAGAAAAAGTAAGGAATACAAAGCAGTAAAGATGGCAGAAGATACTTAGCACAAAGTGAAAAGTGAGTAGAAGCTAGTCCCGCTGGATCAGTTAGGAGCTATGTGTAATGTATTGTAATCATGCATATTATCTGCAGTGAGATGATGGGTAATAGCATTCTGGTTGTGCAATAACTTCTGGTATATTTATTGCTGTCCTGTTATTTTTCACTTCTATAAGTCAAAGCAAAAATATCAGAACTATTACACATTTTTTTTATTTTATGCAGTACTGGGTTGATTTGTTGTCGCCTCACTTTCCAGAAATATCCTTGTTATTTGTGCTTGTAACTGTAAGGATCAAAATTACAAATCCAGAGAATCCTGGTCATGTTGGATTGATCTGGTAAGTCCTTCTATTGGATCCACATATTGTTGATGACTCACTGTGTTTTCCTTCAGCCCACCATACAGATTGTTTATCTAAAACCCAATGAGGAGGCGGAATGGAATTGAAATTTCCTACAAATACGGCAGAATAAGCAGCCCTTGATTATGGACTGTAACGGAGCTAAGTTTTATTCAATTCACTGATCTTCCTGAATCTATCCCCAGAAAACATGTACTTCTATAACAAAGACATGTCAGCTGTGGTTGAGAGGGAGAAATGTATGAAATCTCTTTTATTGCTATTTCTGAAAGCTTATGTCTTCAATCATTTATATGTGACAAAGGAATAACATTTAGTAATTGACAGACTCTGATTTTATGTCAAATCCTTAATAGCGGAACATAAAGGCAGCTTAACAAAGAAGGAACAGAAATGAGTCTGAATAAAATGTTAAGAATAGCAATAAAATAATTATAGCTGAAAGAGGATTAAAACCTGAGATCAGCTGCAATCATATTTTATAATACATGACAAGTATAAACCCCAAATGTAACCAGTGATGATGCTCTGGGATGGGGCATAATGGGTACTTTTAATTAGCAATAACTATACATTTTTAGAGATAAGCAAATTGTTTTGATGTAAATTTTATAAAATTTAGCACAAATTCGATTCACATGTCTCGGTGAATTTGAACAATTTACAATTTGATTTATGGTATTGCCAAGAAATGCTTACTCATATTTTACACTTTATTAGCAGCAAAAAGCTCACATGACCTAAGGCGAGACTGAGCAGAATTTCCCATAATGTTTAACAGCTATCAGTTAACAGGGTTAAGCACATCAGATCAAGAGGAGCTATCCTACGTCATAGCCTGTATAAAATTGAAGGCAGGGATTGCAGTTCCCATTTTAGGGTGATTTAGGATAATGAGTGGACATTGGAGCTCACAGCTTAACAACATAAAACATTGGGCAAATAATCCAAATACTACCGACCGCCATGTATATATTAGATGGCAGTCGGCCAAATTATGCTTCATTGACTGGCAGCCATCTTGGTCGGCTCTTCTATGCATAGGAGCTCTCATTTGGCTGAGCAGTCTTGTGTTCTCTAGCAAACCATCACCAGATATGTCTCAGGGTGCTTATCCCAGGAAGACAATATGCTTGTTAGTATTGGATCAAATGTGCCAGATCAATATTTCCTACAGCAAAAAATTGTCCAAAGCTCCCATACACATTAGGCTATTAGCCAAAATCTTCGATATCGTTGCGTTCAGCCAACATTAGTCTAATGTGTATGGAGGGGCTGTACATATTCTACAACTGCAGCAATAAAGAAGATCAGAGTAGTATTCTGCAAATAATACTGGAATTCAAATGATAGGGGAAGAGTGAAATAGGGGATGTGCCAGCAGCAGTGCTAGACTCAGTGTGATTAATCAGTGATATGGTGTAGCTGGCATTTGCCCTGCTGCAATTCAATTACACATTTGTTATTCATTAATAATGCCCTAGAAAACATCAACAAGGTAGCGCAATAGTTTTTATAGAAACATTTTTTTAAACCAGGGCCAGTCTGACACTGTGCACTTGCTTGTCACAAGTGACTGCATTGAGTCTTTACATTTCTTGTGCAATTGCTTTTGTGAGGGGAGATGGGGGATAAACTGCGACTGCCCACTTCTCAAAGTGTGCGTGTCGCATATAATGTTCTGCCTTAAAGGGAACCTGTCAGCAGAAAAAACGCTGTTAACCTGCTGATACTGTATGAGGTTAAACTGCAGGTTAATAGTGTTGCTAACCTGCCCAGCGCCACTTAGCCAAACGCTGTGGGGAAAAAAATATTTTATTTCCCCCGGCAGCGTTCAGGTTTCAGTCAAGGGGACGGCGCCAGCATGATATCTGGAGCACTTCCAGCAGGCCCGGCCTAATTGAGCTGCACGGAAATCTCCTACACTTAGACTGGCAGTCCAACACACCTCTGCATACAATAGGATAGCCGAGCTGTCACTCTCAATACTGACAGCCCAGCTTGCTCCTCCAATTCATAGGATTGCTGAGCTGTCACCCACTGCATCCCTTGGACACAGTGAGCAGCGGGATCATGACAACCCAAACCAATGTTATTCGGTGGGGCAGTGCTGAATGATAGAATGTGTCTATGAAAAAATCTGTGTGCCGTCCATGTGACATGAACCGGCGCCTGGGAAAAGCATTACAGTTCATGCTGATCCCAGGCCGCGGCTGCTGAAGGCAGCTTTCATTATTGTCCCCTGCTCCCACTGATATCAGCCGAGCAGGAGACAATGCTGGGAGTTGTTTTCAGCAGCCCCTATGTACAGTACAGACCAAAAGTTTGGACACAACTTCTCATTTAAAGATTTCTGTATTTTCATGACTTTGAATATTGTACATTCACACTGAAGGCATCAAAACTATGAATTAACACATGCGGAATTATATACTTAACAAAAAAGTGTGAAACAACTGAAAATATGTCTTATATTCTAGGTTCTTCAAAGTAGCCACCTTTTGCTTTGATGACTGCTTTGCACACTCTTGGCATTCTCTTGATGAGCTTTAAGAGGTAGTCACCGGAAATGGTCTTCCAACAATCTTGAAGGAGTTCCCAGAGATGCTTAGCACTTGTTGGCCCTTTTGCCATCACTCTGCGGTCCAGCTCACCCCAAACCATCTCGATTGGGTTCAGGTCTGGTGACTGTGGAGGTCAGGTCATCTGGCGTAGCATCCCATCACTCTCCTTCTTTGTGAAATAGCCCTTACACAGCCTGGAGTTGTGTTTGGGGTCATTGTCCTGTTGAAAATACTCACCTTACACCTAATCTGTTGAAGCACATGTCCCCTGTAAAAAAAAAATAAAATAAAAAACAACCATATCCCTCACCTGTTCGACATACTTTCCCATGCCTTAATCCATCTCTGCGATATTTGGTTTGCAACTTGAACAGTGGCATGATGTTACCGTCCAGGTTGCAAACCATGAGACAATGAGCTGCTGCGAAGCAGCTTCGGTGATGTCATAGAGGATACCGCCGGTCCCTGAAGCTGCGTTCGATGAATTGTGGTACCTCAGTGAGATCACCGCTAGCACCATGAGAAAATAGTCACGGTGTTGCGCTAAGCTCACTGAATTCACCTCAGTTCATAGTGAACTGCACTGAACTCAGTGAGCTCAGCGCAACACCGTGTGAAATTTCTCACAGTAAACTGCAATGATCTCATTGATGTCACTGCAGTTCATGGGCCCGCTCTCGTTGCAGCGAGTCATTATCCCATGCTCTTCAATGTGAGGGGTTGCCTCAAGACACCGCTCATGCTGATGAGCAAATGTCACACAGATGGATTATGGCGTGGAACACTATGGATTCTTTACACTTTGGACAGGTGAGGGATATTGTTTTTTTTGTTTTTTTTAGGTCTTTTACAGGGGACAATGGCTTCTGGGATTAGGTGTTAAGGTGAGTAAAATGTGTTTTTTTTATTTTACACTTGATGTAGACAGCGCAGGCACTCAACATTGTCCACTGCTCGCGCTGATCTCAGAGTAAGCAGGGGACAATGAGGAGAGTTGCCTTCAGCAGCCGGCGCTGGGAATCAGTGCAAACTGTACCTGTGTGTCATCAATCTGCAGCACGCATTTTGTGCATGCTGCGCAAAAAAAACCTGACATGTCTGCGGGTTTTTAACACGTATACAAGATCAGTGTGAAAAACCTGACGTGTGCACACCCATTAAATACAATGGGTGTGCATATGTCCGTATTTGTGGCCCCTTAAATACAGGTTGCGTACGGATATACAAAACAGACGTGTGAAGGGGGCCTTAGGAGAGCTCAGAGTGTTGATCACAGGCTTTTCAGGATTGCATTTCACGGTTAATAGATTAACTGCAAATTAATTTTTTTGGGAAAAATGTATCAAATCTGGAGAATTTGATTTTCAAAAGATTCAACTATCTGTAATCATTTTAGAATTAACTTATTTGGGGATGGTATAGACCTTTATTAGCGATGAGAGAATTTGTTTGAAGTGAATTGAATTTGCCTCTAATTTTACAAAAAATTGGATTCACCTGAATCCAATTTTTTTGCCATTCACTTCTTGCGAATTCAGTAAAGTGCTTCCATTTGGCAGGATATTAAAGGGCCAGAAAAAGTGTTGAAAAAGTTTATTATTCACCTCTCACTCACCTGTCCTGGCACCATCACAGCATGCTGTCTGGTCCTACACGTCATTCGGAGCAATCTTTCCGTCTTCCCCCATTGCGTGACATCTTTTGCCTAGATTACTTTGCGCTTGGGCTTTTGATATCAGTTCACATATTGTGATGTTGCGTTGAAAAATCATAGAATTACAACATGCAAGCATTTAAATCTCACAGGTGATTCATGGAATTGTATAATATAGGCTGTGAAAATGAAAAATTAAATTTTTTTCACTAAAATTTTGTTTTATTCCAAAGCTTTACATTTTCAAAAGTGCAAGTAAAATAGAATGTAACACTATATGTGGTCAAAACTATTTTTCACTTATATTAGAGTGCATATTTTGCAGGAATGGTTTATGGGTGTCATGTCACACTGGCAGTGCCCCGGAGATGCCAGGCAACAGAACACCCATCAGAGACCCCATTTTACAAATTACACCTCCAAATTAATTTATCAAGGGTGCAGTGAGCATTAGTGATGATCGAGCACCTCACTGCTCGAGATGTTCGGCGCTCGCCGAGTATTTCCAGGTTGCTCGGGCGGGAACTCGGGTCCCCTCCCTGCATGTTTGGCGCTCTTTAGAGAGCCAATGAACATGCAGGGATTGCCTGCCATGCACTGTAATGCCGTAGCCATGTTAGTTGTGGCATTACAGTGATTGGCTGGCCGCACAGGGTCTTCTGTTCTATATCAGACCTGGCGCCGCCATGCTCGTCACAGTCACTCCGGATCAGACAGTGTAGGGAGAGCTGCTGCTGCGTTAGGGAGAGAATTGATTGTGTATTAGGTAGTGTAGGGAGAAAAACCGTACATTACACATATCCATCTTAACAAACAGTCCTTCTGAGGACTAATACATCTGTAGAGATATCAGGCAGGCAAGGTGTATAGGCAGGCGGTGTATATAGCAGACTGCAGTGCATATAGCACAAGAGGCTCCATTCCAATTCTGCCTTCTGCTGCTGTTAGATATTTCTATACAAAGGCCCAAGTCTCAGGGGCCAGGAATACTTTTCTTTGGATCTTAATCCTCATTATTTGACTAAAAAGCAATCCAGAGAACACCGTTTTTTTGCACCATTTGCTTGTGTAGGGAGAGGTACTGCTGCGTCAGGACAGATTTGCTTGTGTATTAGGTAGTGTAGGGAGAAAAACAATCCAGAGATTTTTTTTCTGCACCATTTGCTTCTTGGTACTGCAGAATACAGCAGGTCCTTTCCATATTAGAGAGCTAGAAATCCAGCTATTTAAAACTGTGTTTTCTCTGTCAATCGGATCACATATACGTTGTCAGAAAATACTGATATTTCTGGCCTCCATTAAAAATTTCCTTTAGTGTGTTAGTGAAGCAATTCACAGCAGTTTGCTGTTCAAGCTACTTACCTACAGGCCAGATATTTAAAACTCTGTTTTCTCTATCACACGGATCACATATACGTTGTCAGAAAATACTGCCATTTCTGGCCTCCATTAAAAATTTCTTTCAGTGTGTCAGTGAAGTGTGGCGCCCCTGAGGGTTCAGTCACCACAGAGGTACTGCACCTCACCCAGAGGTGTGGTATCCCCTTCTCTCAGGTAGGGAGGGAGTGCTGCCCGGAACCCCAACACCTGCATCCAACACTACACTGCTCCAGGCCAGCTGGAAGGGCAAGATGCAATGTGTTTTCCTGCTGAGCCCTGTCCCTGGCTGGAGTGGGGGAACCCAAAGGTAGAGGGAACCAGTAGTGGGTGTGGGTGGAGGAAGCAGTTTAGGGGAGCACTATAGAGTGAGATATAAAAAGGGAAGCCATCTTAGGGTGGCAAGTCAGAACAGTTGAGGAGAGAGTGTTAGTAAGACAGGGAGCGGAGTCTCTTTAGGAGCTCTACTCCCCAAGTAGGGCCCAGTCCTAGAGGCCCAGGTGGGGAGCAGTGGAGTAGGCTCCGATCTACAGAAGGGATCCTAGGGGGTACGGCGAGTGCAGGACGGCACCCGTACGCCCCGAATCTGTCAGAAGACAGAGGGATCGTAGGCCGCAAGAAGGGGACCGGCCCCTGGACCAGTCGTGTAACTTCAAGTCTCGGCTGGAAAAACCGGAGGCGGGAGCTCCAGCAGCTGGAGAAGGAGCGGCACGCTCGGCGGGCGCGTTGAGAGCATCTGGAGGCCGCAAAGTCTCAAGTCCGTCAGGCGGAGTCTGCCCACCCCAGCCCCCACGAGGAAGGACTTGTGGTGAAGTTTGACCTGAAGGCTGGGTGCGGCTTCATACGGGATCCCGACTTCGCGAGGGACATTTTCGTGAACCGGCGGGATGTGGAGCCCGAGCTGGAGCAGGGCCATCCCGACCGGAATCTGTACCCCTGTGACCGGGTCACCTACACACGTCACCACGGGGAAAGCGGGTGGTAAGCCCTACAAGTGTACCGCGTGATCGAGGACACCCCCCCGCAGGACATACCTTATGACCCGGCTGGGTCTAGTAAGAACCAAAAGTACCCCAGGCGGGGACCCCACTACTAGTCCAGTAGGTGGGACTAAGAACTGTACATAGTCACCAGTAAGGGTACATTAGTTGAAAGTTTAAAATAATGTTTTCTTAAAATGTGTGCATAATTACCCGTCAGGGTATGCAGACTCCAGGCTGGGGACTGTGAACAGCCAAAAACTGATTGTGTAAATAGTTCTGCACTTCTTAAGGTGCTTCCTATTGGTTTTATATTAGCAACACATGACCTCAGAAGAAAAACCTGTTTGGCATGGCAGAAGACGTGGTCCAGCACCAGGATCACCTATGCCCTGCAGCCACGCCCAGGGCCTACGTTGAGGGTTTGTGGATGGGTCCCTCATGCTGCTACTGTTACAACCTGTTAAAGAAATTTTATTGGAAAGTGCTCTTATAATGTTATGATACTCTGTAACGTTAAAGTGAAGTGCCTCCCATAAAAGGAAGAAATGTTATGTTTTATGATCTTATATGTCATGCATCTAAAAATTTGCATGTCAATAATATCCCTGTTTTACTCTGTTCCAGCCCGCGGACGTGCTGTGTTTTACCAGGGGGGAGTGTGGGGCCCCTGAGGGTTCAGTCGCCACAGAGGTACTGCACCTCACCCAGAGGTGTGGTATCCCCTTCTCTCAGGTAGGGAGGGAGTGTGGCCTGGAACCCCAACACCTGCATCCAACACTACACTGCTCCAGGCCGGCTGGAAGAGCAAGATGCAATGTGTTTTCCTGCTGAGCCCTGTCCCTGGCTGGAGTGGGGGGAACCCAAAGTTAGGGGGAACCAGTAGTGGGTGTGGGTGGAGGAAGCAGTTTAGGGGAGCACTATGAGATATAAAAAGGGAAGCCATCTTAGGGTGGCAAGTCAGAACAGTTGAGGAGAGAGTGTTAGTAAGACAGGGAGCGGAGTCTCTTTAGGAGCTCTGCTCCACAAGTAGGGCCCAGTCCTAGAGGCCCAGGTGGGGAGCAGAGGAGTAGGCTCCGATCTACAGAAGGGATCCTAGGGGGTACGGCGAATGCAGGACGGCACCCGTACGCCCCGAATCTGTCAGAAGACAGAGGGATCGTAGGCCGCAAGAAGGGGACCGGCCCCTGGACCAGTCGTGTAACTTCAAGTCTCGGCTGGAAAAAACAGAGGCTTCTGGCTTTCATAGACCAGTTGCGCAGCCTTATTCAAATCCCTGTGAGGGTCAAGCAGGTCTGGGAACTCCAGCAAGACAGGAGGGACCTCAGAGCACCCGAGCGGGATTGAGAGTGGGGAAGCGCAGGGCAGGAGGGAGAAGACCCAGCGTGAAGACGGTCTAGCTAGGAACACAAGAAAGTGGGGTTCTGTCAGGTGCTCCTAATCTGCCTGAGGAAGAGCTGAACCCCTGCCCTGCCTTTACAAATCCCCTATAAATTGAAACGCCCCTTTTTATTGAACGCCCTGGGTCACGAACTGGGCCAGCCACCGTGATATCCCCCTCTGTTTTCTCTGTCACACGGATCACATATACGTTGTCAGAAAATATTGTCATTTCTGGCCTCCATTAAAAATTTCCTTAAGTGTGTCACTGAAGCAATTCACAGCAGTTTGCTGTTCAAACTACTTACCTACAGGCCAGGTATTTAAAACTCTGTTTTCTCTGTCACACGGATCACATATACGTTGTCAGAAAATACTGCCATTTCTGGCCTCCATTAAAAATTTCCTTTAGTGTGTCAGTGAAGCAATTCACAGCAGTTTGCTGTTCAAACTACTTACCTCCAGGCCAGGTATTGAAAACTCTGTTTTCTCCGCCACATGGATCACATATACGTTGTCAGAAAATACCGCCATTTCTGGCCTCCATTAAAAATTTCCTTTAGTGTGTCAGTGAAGCAATTCACCGCAGTTTGCTGTTCAAACTACTTACCTACAGGCCAGGTATTTAAAACTCTGTGTTCTCCGTCACATGGATCACATATACGTTGTCAGAAAATACTGCCAATTCTGGCCTCCATTAAAAATGTCTTACAGTATGTCAGTGAAGCAATTCACAGCAGTTTGCTGTTCAAACTATTTACCTATAGGCCACGTATTTAAAACTCTGTTTTCTCCATCACACGGATCACATATACATTGTCAGAAAATACTGCCATTTCTAGCCTCCATTAAAATTTCCTTTAGTGTGTCAGTGAAGCAATTCACAGCAGTTTGCTGTTTAAACTACTTACCTACAGGCCAGCTATTTGAAACTCTGTTTTCTCCGTCACATGGATCACATATAAGTTCACTCCAAACTCAGTCATTTGTAGTGAGCGTGGAAGATACTGTCCTCCATTTAAAATGGCCAAGGCACGTGGCAAGGGACGGGGAACTGGACGTGATGGTAATGGTGCATGCAGAGGCCGAGGACAAGGCCGTGGGCAAGCCAAAATTATGCCACAACAAACACCCACATCTTCTCGCCTGACCTTCCTGTCACAATTTCTAGGGGACTGCAGCACGCCACTATTGAACCCAGAGCAGTGTCAAAAGGTTATTGGTTGGATAGCGGATAATGCTTCCAGTCACTTAGCCACCACCACCACCACCCAGTCTTCCACACGGTCAAGTCTCAGTAGCCGTGAGTAGTGTTGAGCATTCTGATACTGAAATATCGGGTATCGGCCGATATTCGCGGTATCGGAATTCCGATACTTAATTCCGATACTTTTGCAATATTGTATACCGGAATCGGAAGTTCCCATAATGCAATGAGCCATTTTCATTTTATTCAGCCAATGAGGATCCTAAGAAGTGTGGGCACATCCTGTTAGGCATGTAGGCATCTTAACTAATGGCATGGCTGTGATTGGCTGCTGAAATGATGTCATGATGCACTATAAAAGCCGCCGCCGCCATTTTGAGCTCACTCTGCTGTGAATTCAGTTAGGGATAGGACGCTGTTGTTCTGAGGGACAGTTTTAGCTACCTATTTGGTCTATTCTGCTTTACCCAAGCTACTTTATAAATCGCTGTGCCTTGCAGTGCTAGTGCACAGTTCTCTGTGCTGTTCACCGCTTTCTGCAAGTTCTCTGTGTGTGAGTGCAGCTCACCCTGTAGTGTGTGCTTCAACCACGTCTGGTTGTAGTGCACTCAGTGTGTGTCACTGCCTCATACATTGTCCTTTTTTGCCAATTCATAATTTTTCCTGATATCTCCTATTAGTGTGGTGGTTCCATCCGTATTCAGCTAAATTGGTTCCAAACACACTATATAGGAGTAGATAGAGAAATTTTTTTGGTCTTGCAGCGCTAGTGCACAGTGCTCTGCATCTGTACTGTTCACCACTGTCTGCAAGGTCTGGTGTGTGAGTGCAGCTCACCCTGTAGTGTGTGCTTCAGCCACGTCTGGTTGTAGTGCACTCAGTGTGTGTCACTGCCTCATACATTGTCCCTTTTTGCCAATTCATAATTTTTCCTGATATCTCCTATTAGTGTGGTGGTTCCATCCATATTCAGCTAAATTGGTTCCAAGCACACTATATAGGAGTAGTTAGAGGAGCCTTTCTGCAGCATTGGGCCCTGCAGCCCCAGACAGATTAGTATTAGCCTATTTTTTGCAGCCTCATCTATTGCATTCTAGGTTACCTTCCTACATTGTAATAGCTACAAAAAGTTTGTGATACTATCGTTATTACATCTTTAGGCACATCCAGTGTCTTTTTGTGACAAAAAAAACCTAAATAAAGTTCACCAAACACTCCACTTTACAGTTGTGTAGGCCACATTAGCTCATATTAAAGTCTAGTCCACACTTTAGTGTTTCTTATACCTGTTAGCAGCTGTTCAGGAATAAGCACACTAAGCCCTTAGTACTTTTCTGCCTATCTTTATCAGTCTACCAAGATGAAGAAGGCAGGGAGTAAGGCATGTGGTCGTGGGCGTGGGCGTGGGCGTGGAGTTTCTGCAGGGAGAGGACGTGAGGATTCTGTGCCTGCAGGGAGAGGACGTGGGGATTCTGTGCCTGCTGCGGGCACCAGTGACTCAGCATCCCCCAGTTTTACCAGGGAACAGTCCTTTATGCGCAGCTTTGTAGGAGCTAGCCGTACCCCACTGCTGCGCGAGGACCAAATTGAAGCCGTTGTCGGATGGATGGCAGCTAACGCATCGACTTCAATTAGTTCCAGATCCTCTCAGGTCCTGAGCACTGAAGAGCACCCATCTGTCTCTTCACCACCTGCCAAATTGCCCAGGCAGTCAGAGAGCCCTGGACAGGAGCCATCTCTACTTCTGTTCTCTGAATCTCTTGGCTTGGAAAGAGGGGGCCAGCCAAGCAAACTTCGAGAATTTGAAGAAGAGGTAGTATGCAGTGATGCGCAACCGTTTTGTCTCTCTGAATCTGAAGAGGCGGGTGGGCCAGTGCCTATGGTCAGCAGCACACCTCAGTACGCATCTGATGATGAGACTCAGGTGCCACTTTCTGGTGCGTACTGTGCTGTCGAGACTACCCAGGAGAAGCAGTTGTTTGAAGAGGGTGGTGTAGATGATGAGGTCCTTGACCCATCATGGCGTGAGGGACAGGAAGGTGGTGGGAGCAGCTCTGAGGAAGAGATTCCCCGAACAGCCCAAAAAGGAGGGAGAGGGAGGGGGCAGACTTGGTTGCCTGTAGCCTCCACTTCGGCACCCATTAGGAGCATGGCTCTTCCAAAATCCAAAGCGGGCGCTCCCAAGACTTGCAGTGCCTGGTCCTTTTTTGACACAGTTGCAGATGACATTTGCTTTGTTAAATGCAAGCTGTGTAATCAGAAGGTGAAAAGAGGGAAAAGTGTCAGCAACCTCAATACCACAAATATGTGGAAACATGTGCGGACCAAGCACATGGTGGAGTTACAAAAACACACTGAAGACCTAGGCCAACCTACAGCGCCACCTACCACCTCTTCAGCTCGTGTTGTAGCCTCTTCCTCCAGCTCACACACAGCTGGTTCGGCTTCCTCACAGGATCGCCATAGAAGAATTTCTGGCACTGTTGTACAGAGACACAGTGTAATTCCACCCACAGCACCACTTTCCCAGTCATCCTCACACTCCCAGGCCAGTCTACAGCCATCGTTAGCACAGGCATGGGAGAAAAGGCGCCCATATTCGGCAAACCACCCCCGAGCACAGGCTCTGAATGCTGGCATTGCTAAACTACTGGCCCTTGAAATGCTATCATTCAGGCTGGTGGAGACTGACACATTCCGTAACTTTATGGCATTGGCAGTCCCACAATACAACGTGCCCAGCCGATTTTATTTCAGCAGGCAAGCCGTCCCTGCCCTGCAACATCATGTGGAGGGAAAAATTAAACATGCGCTACAAAACGCCGTCAGTAGCAAGGTCCACCTGACCACCGATGCGTGGACCAGTAAGCATGGACAGGGACGATACCTTTCCCTCACTGCCCATTGGGTAAATGTTGTGGAACCGGGTACAGATCTTGAGAGTGGCGCTGTACGTGTTCTGCCAATTCCAAGGATTGCAGGAATTCAGTCTGTACACATTGACTCCTCCTCATACTCCAGTTCCTCTGAATCAGCGCTGCAGGAGCCGTCACGGTCTACCTCCACATCGACCCGTGAACGGTTACCTGTTATGGTGACCAATATGAGCACAGCCGTGGCCAAACGTCAACAGGCCGTATTAAAATTAATTTCTTTGGGGAATCGAAGCCACACAGCGCAGGAGCTCTGGAATGCCATCAAGCAGCAGAGCGACGTGTGGTTTGTGCCAGCGAATCTCCAGCCAGGCATGGTAGTGTGTGACAATGGCCGAAATCTGGTGGCAGCTCTGGGCCTAGGCAACCTCACTCACATCCCATGTCTGGCACATGTGCTCAACTTGGTCGTGCAGAGTTATTTGAGGGACTATCCGGATCTTGATGCACTGCTTCACAAGGTCCGCATAGAGTGCTCTCACTTGCGGCGTTCCAGCAATGCAAGATCACGCATTGCAGCTCTGCAGGGCCGATTACGTCTTCGGAACATCGCATCATATGTGACCTACCCACCAGGTGGAATTCAACGTTA
Organism: Phyllobates terribilis; assembly: GCF_046119375.1. Lineage (NCBI taxonomy): Eukaryota > Metazoa > Chordata > Amphibia > Anura > Dendrobatidae > Phyllobates > Phyllobates terribilis. The sequence goes on along the minus strand of NW_027362763.1, from coordinate 257,451,524 downwards.
CATATGTTGGAGAGGTTGTGTGAGCAGCAGGCAGCAGTAATGGAGTACCAGCTGCAGCAGGCGCAAACAAGTCGCAGTGCGCGCCGCTCACACTTCACCACCACTGAGTGGGCCTCTATGAAGGACATTTGCCACGTTTTGCGTGCCTTCGATTATTCCACGCGGATGGCGAGTGCAGATGATGCACTAGTCAGCATGACTATCCCCCTTATCTGCCTGCTTGAAAAAACACTGCAAGCACTAAGGGACGAGGTTTTGGAAGAGGTGGAGGATGAGGAGTCACAAATGCCATCTGCTTCTCTACAGTCTGCGCAACGTGGTTCCTCACAAAGGCCTAGGCAGGGGACACTTTGTGAGGAGGATGAGGAGGAGTCAATGGATGAGGAAGACATCTGTCAAGAGGAGGGAGGTACACAATGCTCTAGTAGTCAGTATCTAGAGTGAGGGTAGGGTGATGCAGAGCAGGCAGAGATCACGCCTCAAGCAGGGGACAGTGTTTCTTGGCCAGTTGGCAGGCTGCAGCACATGGTTGATTTCATGCTGCAGTGCCTGAGAAACGACCGCCGCATTGCCCCCATTCTCAACACGGCTGATTATTGGGTGTCCACCCTCCTAGATCCTCGCTATCGGGACAACTTACAAAGCCTCATAACACCGTTGAACCGGGAGCGTAAAATGCAGGAGTACCAAGACGCACTGGTGCATTCCATCATGTTCTCCATTCCAACCGAGAGCAGTGCTGCTAGTGCTTTACAAAGCAGCTCAGTGCGTCGAGGCAGTGGAGGAAGCTCTGCACAAAGAGGGAGCAGAAGCAGCGCCTCAGCACAAGGCAAGACCAGTATGGCCGAAATGTGGCAAAGTTTTGTGTCCCCGCCGCCACAAATGTCTACACCATCACAGATGGCTCCAGTCAGCAGGAGGCAACGTTTCCGTCAGATGGTGACAGACTACATGTCTTGCCCTCTTAGTGTACTCCCAGACTTCTCTTCTCCCTTCAAGTTTTGGGTCTGTAAGCTGGATACATGGCCAGAGCTTAGTCAGTATGCATTGGAGGTACTAGCTTGCCCTGCTGCTAGTGTATTATCGGAACGCGTCTTTAGTGCCGCAGGTGGTGTACTAACAGACCGTCGCATGCGACTATCCTCCGATAACGTTGACCGGCTTACTTTTCTCAAAATGAACAAGGCCTGGATCTCTCATGAATTTGCCAGTCCTCTTCCAGAATAAATAATTGGTTGGCAACAGTATCCAGGTCTCCTGTTGTGTTCATGTTTCTACCACCTGAACTGTAATACCTGAGCTCCAACACCGCCAGTTGGCGCTCGGAAGTGCCGTCTGCACAGTCAACACTTGCTGCCGCGTTATTGGGGTTCAGTAACGTCAGCTGTTCCCCTGCTGTGCGGACGGCAATTTCTCCTGCTCTGTCCACATTCTCACTACTACAGATTTTAAAGTTGCTCCAATTACACCTCTGGCTCCTCTGTTTTCAGTATTATCCCTGAGCTCCAACACCGCCAGTTGGCGCTCGGAAGTGCCGTCTGCACAGTCAACACTTGCTGCCGTGTTATTGGGGTTCAGTAACGTCAGCTGTTCCCCTGCTGTGCGGACGGCAATTTCTCCTGCTCTGTCCACATTCTCACTACTACAGATTTTAAAGTTGCTCCAATTACACCTCTGGCTCCTCTGTTTTCAGTATTATCCCTGAGCTACAACACCGCCAGTTGGCGCTCGGAAGTGCCATCTGCACAGTCAACACTTGCTGCCGTGTTATTGGGGTTCAGTAACGTCAGCTGTTCCCCTGCTGTGCGGACGGCAATTTCTCCTGCTCTGTCCACATTCTCACTACTACAGATTTTAAAGTTGCTCCAATTACACCTCTGGCTCCTCTGTTTTCAGTATTATCCCTGAGCTACAACACCGCCAGTTGGCACTCGGAAGTGCCGTCTGCACAGTCAACACTTGCTGCCGTGTTATTGGGGTTCAGTAACGTCAGCTGATCCCCAGCTGTGTGTCCGGCAAATTCTCCTGCTTTGTCCACATCCACTGTACTACGGATTTAAAACCTCCTCCAAATACACCTCTGGCTCCTCTATTTTTAGTATTTACCCTGGGCTCCAATACCGCTAGTTGCTGCTCAGAAGTGCCGTCTGCACAGTCAACGCTTGCTCCAGTGTTATTGGGGTTCAGTAACGTCAGCTGATCCCCAGCTGTGTGTCCGGCAAATTCTCCTGCTTTGTCCACATCCACTGTACTACGGATTTAAAACCTCCTCCAAATACACCTCTGGCTCCTCTGTTTTTAGTATTTACCCTGGGCTCCAATACCGCTAGTTGCTGCTCAGAAGTGCCGTCTGCACAGTCAACGCTTGCTCCAGTGTTATTGGGGTTCAGTAACGTCAGCTGATCCCCAGCTGTGTGTCCGGAAAATTCTCCTGCTTTGTCCACATCCACTGTACTACGGATTTAAAACCTCCTCCAAATACACCTCTGGCTCCTCTGTTTTTAGTATTTACCCTGGGCTCCAATACCGCTAGTTGCTGCTCAGAAGTGCCGTCTGCACAGTCAACGCTTGCTCCAGTGTTATTGGGGTTCAGTAACGTCAGCTGATCCCCAGCTGTGTGTCCGGCAAATTCTCCTGCTTTGTCCACATCCACTGTACTACGGATTTAAAACTTGCTCCAATTACACCTCTGGCTCCACTCTGTTTTTAGTATTTACCCTGGGTTCCAGCACCGCCAGCTGGTTCTCGGTAGTTCCATTTGCTCTTGTACCTTCTACTACCCATCCGGGTTCCAGTACCGTCAGCTGGTCCTCGGTAGTTCCATTTGCTCTTGTACCTTCTACTACAAATCCGGGTTCCAGTACCGTCAGCTGGTTCTCGGCAGTGACTTTGGCACGAGTACTCCCTCCTGCCCAGCCTGGTTCCAGCACGCCAGCTGTTTCCGGGTAGTGTCAACGTCACTTTGCCTCCAATGCGTTGTCCTGTCGTGTTGCGTTCGGGTTAGCCGACTCTATGGTGCCTGCAGTTTAGGTGACTCCTATGTGGGCTGCGGAATCTGGCAATGAAGGCTGGTTCCATAGTGCCAATAGGACAAGCACCCCCTGTAGGACTGTGGGTTTTGGTAACTGCGGCCGGCTCGCGGCCTTGAACTTTTTTTTACATGGGTACCTTCTGCTACCCATCCGGGTTCCAGTACCGTCAGCTGGTTCTCGGCAGTGCCTTTGGATTAGGTGCCTCCTTCTCGGTATCCAAGTTCCACCAACGTCTGCTGGTCCTTGGTAGTGCTTTCTGGCACAGGTACCTCCTGCTTAGTAACCGAGTTCCAGTACCGTCAGCTGGTCTTCGGCAGTTCCATTGGCTCTTTTACCTTCTGCTACCCATCCGGGTTCCAGTACCATCAGCTGGTCCTCGGTAGTTCCTCAGCTTTCTTGTACCTTCTGCTACATTTCCAAGTTCAAGCTTTTTGAAATGGTTCTTGGTAATCACTCTAGATCTCCCTGACGAGGACCCTGAAGACGAGGACTCTGAAGACCAACCCTAAGAAGACGAGGACCCCGAAGACGATGACCCTGAAGACGAGGACCCTGAAGACCACCCCGAAGAAGACGAGGACCCCGAAGACGAGGACCCAGAAGACCAACCCGAAGAAGACGAGGACCCCGAAGACGAGGACCCCCGAAGACGATGACCCTGAAGACCACCCTGAAGAAGACCAAGAAGATGACCCTGAAGAAGTTGACCAAGAGGACAAAGAAGAGAAGACAAGCACCAAGATACAGAAGAACAAGAGACAGAAAACCAAGAAGCAGAAATACAAGAAGCTGCAGAACAAAAAGCGGAAGAACATTAAGCATAAGACTAAAAATCAGAGCAAAAGATAATATCTAAATTATAAGCAGAAGATGACTAAGCAGTGTATGGGGGTGAGTCCGTTCCTCCTCGTGGTGCCCCTGGAAAAGACCTGCTGCTGCAGGCCAAACTGAACGCGGACAAATCCTGTTGTAAATCTTTTGTGACGGGCAGAACGAAAGGTGTAATGTCCAACCTTTTATAGATAACAACTACAGGAATGCCTGCCACAAATAAGAATATGATGAAGAAGAAGAAGATGAAGAAGATGAAGAAGTAGAATATGAAGAATGTAAAAAAAAAGAATAATACGAAGAAGGTGAAGAAGAAGAAGATGAAGAAGGTGAAGAAGAAGTGGATGAAAAAGATGCTGAGGATGATGAAGGAGAAAGTGTGGGAGAAGTAAAAAAGAAGGTGAAGAGCATGGAAGTAGTGAAACATAAATATCTGGCAAAATATAAAAATACTTAACATAGTCAATATTTCCGTAACTCAGAACGTCTTAAAAAAAAAAATATTAATTCCTGCTATTCCATGTGATTGGGCTAAACCTCTATGCCTTTATTGTCTCCCCCACCTCCCCCAATACATTCTACATTATTCTTAGTTGTTTTCCTTCATGTAGAATTAACCTACAAGGAAAGAAAGGGTTTATTTTCATTCCGATATTTCTGTCCCATTGACTTGCATTGGTTTCCGGTATCGGAATCGGCGATATCCGATACTTTTTCGGTATCGGTCCGATCCAATCCGATCTGATATTTCCCGATATCGGAAGGTATCGCTCAACACTAGCCGTGAGTCTGGACCACATATTCCTCACCCTGATCCTCCTTCCTCCCACCATGCTGAGTACCCAGAGACAACTGATCCCACCCTTGGACACTCTGAAGAGCTGTTCACTTTTCCATTAATACATTCGAGCCTCTCGCCCGGTCAACTTGAAGCGGAGCAAGAGGAGATCGCATGTAGAGATGCCCAATTATTTGAGCAGCCACGGTCACACGAAGACGATGGTGGGAAAGTGTCACAAGAGGTGGACGACGAGGTGGTGATGATATAGTAACTAACCCAACCTGGCAGGAGGACATGCAGAGCGAGGACAGCAGCACACAGGGGGTGGGAGGCAGAGCACCCCAACAGGCAGGAAGAAGCAGTGTGGTGGCCGGAGACAGAAGGCAGGCAACCATTCCCCGCAACACCAACATGAAGAAAGTTGCCAGCACAACTGTTAGGTCTTCCCGAGTCTGGTTGTTTTTTAAAGACTCTGCCGATATCCCCAAAAATGCCATTTGCACCACCTGCCAGGCCAGCATCAGCAGGGATGTCAAAACGACCAGTCTCACCACCACCAGCATTATCAGGCACATGGCAGCAAAGCACCCGACTGTGGGACGAACCCCAGGGTCCAGGAACTGTGTCTGCGGGTGGCACCATTGCTCTTCCGCTGTTGTGCATGCAAGTCAATCCCCTGTCCATGGTGCATGCGAAGATGCCTCCTTCCCTGCACCTGTCGTTGCATACTCTCAAGTAGCAGTATCAGGAAGCACGTCCATGTACTTGTCCCAGCGCAGCGTTCAGTTGTCCATACCCCAGTCCTTGGAACTCAAGCGCAAATATGCAGCCAACGCCCCACAAGCCACACTACTAAATTCTCACATTTCACGACTGCTTGCACTCGAAATGTTGCCTTTTAGGCTCATGGAGACGGAAGCATTCCGCAACCTGATGGCGGCGGCCATCCCTTGGTACTCGGTCCCAAGCCACCACTATTTCTCCGGGTGTGCCGTCCCCGCATTACACAAGCATGTGTCCTAAAACATTAGCCGTGCTCTCAACAACGCAGTTACCGGTAAAGTCCACCTAACCACGGACACGTGGACAAGTGCTTGTGGGCAGGGACGGTACATCTCGCTGACGGCACACTGGGTTAACATAGTGGAAGCTGAGACCCAGTCGGACCTTGGGACGGAACACGTCCTCCCGACGCCAAGGATTGCGGGCCCTAGGTCAATCAGGGTTGTCCCCTGAACCTCATCCACCTCCGCCTCCTCCTCCTCTTCAGCCTCCATCTCCGAAATGACCACATCAGTCACAAGCTGGAATCACTGCAGCAAGCGGCAACAGGCTGTGCTGAAGCTAATATGCTTAGGTGAAAAACCGCTCAATGCTGAAGAGTTGTGGACAACTCTGAAAGAACAGGCAGATCTGTGGCGCACACCGCTGAACCTACAGCCAGGCATGGTCGTGTGTGACAATGGCCGGAACCTGGAAGCGGCTCTGAGTTGAGGCGAGCTCACACACGTACCATGCCTGGCCCATGAACCTTGTAGGTCAGTGGTTTCTCAAATCCTACCTGAAGCTGCCGGATCTGCTTGATAAAGTACGCCGCCTGTGTGCCCATTTTAGAAAGTCAGCTACAGCTTCCGCCGCCCTTGCAGTGTTTCAGCAGAGTTTGCAGCTTCTGGCTCACAGACTGGTCTGTGATGTCCCCACACGTTGGAACTCTACACTGCAGATGTTGGGAAGGATTTGTGAGCAGAAGAAGGCAGTTCCTGAGTACCAGCATCAACAAGGCCGTAGGCATTCAGTTCAGACTCCACACATAAGATCTCAGGAGTGGACATGGATGTCAGACATACAGTACAGACCAAAAGTTTGGACACACCTTCTCATTTAAAGGTTTTTCTGTATTTTCATGAATATGAAAATTGTACATTCACACTGAAGGCATCAAAACTATGAATTAACACATGTGGAATTATATACTTGCCAAAAAAGGTGTGAAACAACTGAAAATATGTCTTATATTCTAGGTTCTTCAAAGTAGCCACCTTTTGCTTTGATGGCTGCTTTGCACACTCTAGGCATTCTCTTGATGAGCTTCAAGAGGTAGTGACCGGAAATGGTTTTCACTTCACAGGTGTGCCCTGTCAGGTTTATTAAATTGGATTTCTTGCCTTATAAATGGGGTTGGGACCATCAGTTGTGTTGTGCAGAAGTCTGGTGGATACACAGCTGATAGTCCTACTGAATAGACTGTTAGAATTTGTATTATGGCAAGAAAAAAGCAGCTAAGTAAAGAAAAACGAGTGGCCATCATTACTTTAAGAAATGAAGATCAGTCAGTGCGAAAAATTGGGAAAAGTTTGAAAGTGTCCCCAAGTGCAGTTGCAAAAACCATCAAGCGCTACAAAGAAACTGGCTCACATGAAGACGGCCCCAGGAAAGGAAGACCAAGAGTCACCTCGGCTTCTGAGGATAAGTTTATCCGAGTCACCAGCCTCAGAAATCGCAGGTTAACAGCAGCTCAGATTAGAGACCAGGTCAATGCCACACAGAGTTCAAGCAGCAGACACATGTCTTCAACAACTGTTAAGAGGAGACTTTGTGCAGCAGGCCTTCATGGTAAAATAGCTGCTAGGAAACCACTGCTAAGGACAGGAAACAAGCAGAAGAGACTTGTTTGGGCTAAAGAACACAAAGAATGGACATTAGACCAGTGGAAATCTGTGCTTTGGTCTGATGAGTCCAAATTTGAGATCTTTGGTTCCAACCACCGTGTCTTTGTGCGACACAGAAAAGGTGAACGGAAGGACTCTACATGCCTGGTTCCCACCGTGAAGCATGGAGGAGGAGGTGTGATGGTGTGGGGGTGCTTTGCTGGTGACACTATTGGGGATTTGTTCAAAATTTAAGGCATACTGAGCCAGCATGGTTACCAAAGCATCTTGCAGCGGCATGCTATTCCATCCGGTTTGCATTTAGTTGGACCATCATTTATTTTTCAACAGGACAATGACCCAAAACACACCTCCAGGCTGTGTAAGGGCTATTTGACCAAGAAGGAGAGTGATGGGGTGCTACGCCAGATGACCAGGCCACCACAGTCACCAGACCTGAACCCAATCGAGAGATGGTTTGGGGTGAGGTGGACCGCAGAGTGAAGGCAAAAGGGCCAACAAGTGCTAAGCATCTCTGGGAACTCCTTAAAGATTGTTGGAAGACTATTTCCGGTGACTACCTCTTGAAGCTCATCACGAGAAAGCTAACAGTGTGCAAAGCAGTCATCAAAGCAAAAGGTAGCTACTTTGAAGAACCTAGAATATAAGACATATTTTCAGTTCTTTCACACTTTTTTGTTAAGTATATAATTCCACATGTGTTAATTCATAGTTTTGATGCCTTCAGTGTGAATGTACAATTTTCATAGTCATGAAAATACAGAAAAATCTTTAAATGAGAAGGTGTGTCCAAACTTTTGGTCTGTACTGTATGTACCATCCTCCAAAGCTTTGAGGACTCCACCAAGATGGTGAGCGGCGATGACGCATTAATTAGAGTCACCATCCCACTTCTCTGTCTTCTGAAACACTCTCTGCTCACTATCATAGAGGATGCATTGCAGGCGGAGCACGATGAGATGGAGCAAGGAACCATACAGGGTGATTACACACAGCCAAATCTCATCTCATCCCAAGGTGGATTGGGTGATAATGAGGAAGAGGAGGAGGAGGAGGAAGGATAGGAGCTAGTTTCAAGCCCTATAGATGGTACTACCTGCACAGCTGTCATACCGTCTGTTCAGCATGGATGGCCAGAGGATGGAGAGGAGGAGGAGGAAAGGGAGGAGGAGAGCATGGTCAGTCATCCTCCTAGTGAGGACACGGAAGTCTTGCCTGTTAGTAGTCTGGCATGCATGGCTGAGTTTATGTTTCTCTGCCTTTCCCATGACTCTCACGTTCTCAAAATTTTGGGTGACAGTCATTAGTGGTTGGTGACATTTCTAGACCCACGCTACAAGGAGAACTTTATATCTCTTATTCCTGAGGCGGACAGGTCTACAAAACTGGGGCTGTACCAGAAGGCCCTAGTTGAGGAACTATTAAAAAAATTCCCATCTGAAAATGCTGGTGGCAGAGGGCACACTTCGTTGGACAACCAAGGAGTACAGGCGAGAGAGACACAACTTCAAACCAGCAGAGACAGGGGAACACTGTCAAAGTTCTGGGAGAGTTTTCTCAGACCCTCCCATCGCACAGGCCCTGAGGTGCGGGGTACTCTCACAAGGAGTGCAAAGTTTGGGAAGATGCTGAGGGAGTACCTTCCCGACCGTACCAACGTCCTCCGTGATTCCGCTGTGCCTTATAATTATTGGGTATCCAAGCTGGATACGTGGAATGAACTGGCTCTCTATGCCTTGGAGATCCTGGCCTGCCCTGCCGCCAGCGTTTTATCAGAGCGGGTTTTTAGTGCCGCTGGTGGAATTATAACTGATAAGCGCATCTGCCTGTCAACTGAAAATGCTGACAGGCTGACTCTTATAAAAATGAACAAAGGCTGTATTGGGCCAGACCTCTCAACACCACCAAATGATAGCAGCGTAACGTAAACTCAAATCCAATGATTTTTATTGGGAGGTGTATTCCCATGCACCTTTTCACACCCACACATGGGTATACACTTCCTGATTTTGGCTATTTGCTATTGTCCTCCTCCTCATCCTCCACCACCATATCACTAGGGTGACCATGGTCCGTGATGCAACACCCACATAATTTTTTTAAAGGGTGTTTATGATGCCCGTAAAAAAATGTTTTTATACAGTATGTTCATGTATACCCCCCAGGGGTAAATGTTTGTCAGTCCATACACTTAGTGCATGGGCATTACAAGTATAGGAGGCGTGCTCCTTTCTAATGGGAAAAATTTTTTAAGAGGCCCTCCTCCACATCTCTTCCAAGGGTCATTGAAGTGCATCCAAATTTTTGACAGCCCTTGCATTCACTGCATAGGCCAACACTATCTGAGACTCTCTCCTTTCTAATGGGAATTTGTCATTACTGTGGCCCTGCTCCTTGTGTCTTTAAATTCTCAGTGGGGTTTTTCCTAAAATTGGTCAGCCATTGGACTCACTGCATATCCTATAACTGTATAGCTGACCCTCTCCTTTCTAATAGGAACATGTAGTACCTTGTTGCTGTGGCCCTGCTCTATGTGTCTTTAAATTCTTAGTGGGGTTTTTCCCAAATTTTGGCAGCCCTTCTAGTCACAGCATGGGCATTACCACTATAGGAGACCTGCTTCTTTATAATGGAAACATTTTTTTTACTGAGACCCTCCTCTATGTCTCTTCAAAGGGGTATTAGGTTGCGTCCAAATTTTTGGTAGCCCTTGCAGTCACTGGATACGCAATAACAGTATATGAGACCCACTTGTTAATAATGGGAACAACAAAGCATAGCCAGCTGATGGCTCTCTAATAATAGCTAGGGCCTACTGCTGGCCTTTTAAGAATAGTAAGGGCCGTCTGATGTCCCTATAAAAATAGGCTTTATGACTTTCAGAGTCCCTCCATCATAAATAAAACAGGATGTGTCTGATGATGTGTCACATACCGCATTGCCAGATAAGGTTGTAAAATGTTAAAATGACATTTCCCGGTGAATGCATTTGTCTTAAAAAATAACGTAAAAAAAACAAACAATAGGATCTTTCTTTAGTATGAAAAACAGCGTCACCAATTTAACCTCAATGTAACCACACTGTTCAGCTCATGCACCTCTTCTTCCATCTCCGAAATGACCACATCAGTCACAAGCTGACAGCACTGCAGCACTGCCTTGGCCAAGCAGCAACAGACTGTGCTGAAGATAACATGCTTAATGCTTAATTGACAAACCGCCCAGCGCTGCAGAGTTGTTGAAAGCTGTAACACAGCAGCCTGATCTGTGGCTCTCAACACTTAACATACAGCCAGGCATGGTCGTGTGTGACAATGAGCGGAACCTGGTGACGGAGAAATGACAGTCGGGGTAGATACGGTTTTCCTCTATGCCAGTCCTTTCACCAAGCTAAAGAATATGGCTGTGGTGAAATACAACTCCCACTGAGAAGCTGTTTCAGATTGAAAAACATTGTGCCCACCAGAGGATTTGATTCTGAGTCAGCCTGTCAGCATTTTCAGTTGACAGGCGGATGCGCTTATCAGTTATAATTCCACCAGGGGCACTAAAAACCTGCTCTGATAAAACGCTGGTGGCAGGGCAGACCAGGACCTCCAAGGCATAGAGAGCCAGTTCATTTCACGTATCCAGCTTGGATACCCAATAATTATAAGGCACAGAGGAATCACGGAGGACGTTGGTACGGTCGGCAAGGCACTCCCTCAGCATTTTCCCAAACTTTGCACTCCTTGTGAGAATACCACGCGCCTCAGGGCCTGTGCGATGGGAGGGTCTGAGAAAACTCTCCCAGAACTTTGACAGTGTTCCCCCGCCTCTGCTGGATTGAAGTTGTGTCTCTCTCGCCTGTACTCCTTGGTTGTTCAACAAAGTGTGCCCTCTGCCGCCAGCGTTTTCAGATGGGAATTTTTTTAATAGTTCCTCAACAAGGGCCTTCTGGTACTGCCCCTCTTTTGTAGACCTGTCCGCCTCAGGAATAAGAGATATAAAGTTCTCCTTGTAGCATGGGTCTAGAAATGTCATCATTCAGTAATGACTGTCACCCAAAGTTTTGAGAACACGAGGATAATGGGAAAGGCACAGTAACATAAATTCAGCCATGCGTGCCAGACTAATAACAGGCAAGACTTCCGTGTCCTCACCAATAGGATTACTGACCATGCTCTCCTCCTCTTCCTCCTCCTCCTCTTCTCTGTCCTCTGGCCATCCAGGCTGAACAGACTTTATGACAGTCTATAGTGCTTGAAACTAGCTTCTGTCCTTCCTCCTCCTCCTCCTCTTCCTCATTGTCACCCAATCCACCTTGGGATGAGATGAGGCTTGGCTGTGTGTTATCATCCTGTATGGTTCCTTGCTCCATCTCACAGTGCTCCGCCTGCAATGCATCCTCTTTGATTGTGAGCAGAGAGTGTTTCAGAAGACAGAGAATGGGGATGGTTATGCTAATTAATGCGTCATCGCCGCTCACCATCTTGGTGGAGTCCTCAAAGTTTTGGAGGATGGTACATATGTCTGACATCTATGTCCACTCCTGAGGTCTTATGTGTGGAGTCTGAACTGAATACCGAATCGATGGCCTTGGTGATGCTGGTACTCAACAACTTCCCTCTTCTGCTCACAAATCCTTCCCAACATCTGCAGTGTAAAGTTCCAACGCATGGGGACATCACACACCAGTCTGTGAGCCAGAAGTTGCAAATGTTGCTGAAACACTGCAAGGGCGGCGGAAGCTGTATCTGACTTTCTAAAATGGGCACACAGGTGGCGTACTTTAACAAGCAGATCCGGCAGCTCCGGGTAGGATTTTAGAAACCGCTGAACCGCGAGGTTAAGCACATGGGCCAGGCATGTTACGTGTTTGAGATCGCCTCACCTCAGAGCCGCCACCAGGTTCCGGCCATTGTCACACACGACCATGCCTGGCTGTAGGTTCAGTGGTGTGAGCCACAGATATGCCTGCTCTTTCAGAGCTGTCCACAATTCTTCAGCATTGAGCGGTTTTCACCTAAGCATATTAGCTTCAGCACAGCCTGTTGCCGCTTGGCCGAGGCAATGCTGCTTTGCTTTCAACTTGTGACTGATGTGGTCATTTCGGAGATGGAGGCTGAAGAGGAGGAGGAGGCTGAGGAGGATGAGGTGCAGGAGCTGTAGATCATGGGGGGCAACCCAGATTGACCTAGAGCCCGCAATCCTTGGCGTCGGGAGGACGTGTTCCGTCCCAAGGTTCGACTGGGTCCTGGCTTCCACTATGTTAACCCAGAGTGCCGTCAGCGAGATGTACCGTCCCTGCCCACCTGCACTTGTCCACATGTCCGTGGTTAGGTGGGCTTTACCGGTAACTGCGTTGATGAGAGCACGGCTAATGTTTTTGGACACGTGCTTGTGTAATGCGGGGACGGCACACAGGGAGAAATAGTGGCGGCTGAGGAACGAGTACCGAGGGACGGCCAACGCCATCAGGTTGCGGAATGCTTCCGTCTCCACGAGCCTAAAAGACAGCATTTCGAGCGCAAGCAGTCGTGAAATGTGAGAATTTAGTAGTGTGGCCTGTGGGGCGTTGGCTGCATATTTGCGCTTGGGTTCCAAGGACTGGGGTATGGACAACTGAACGCTGCGCTGGGACAAGGTCATGGACGTGCTTCCTGATGCTGCTACTTGAGAGTGTGCAACGACAGGTGCAGGGCAGGAGGTGTCTTTGCATGCACCATGGACAGGGGATTGGCTTGCATGCACAACAGCAGAAGAAGCAATGATGCCACCTGCAGACACTGTTCCTGGACACTGTGGTTCGGCCCACAAAGTCTGGTGCTTATCTGTCTTGTGCCTGATGGTGGTGGTCAGGCTGGTCGTTTTGCCATCCCTGCTGATGCTGGCCTGGCAGGTGGTGCAAAAGGCCTTTTTGGGGTTATCGGCAGAGTCTTTAAAAAACAACCAGACTCGGGAAGCCCTAACAGTTGCACTGGCAATTTCCTACGTGTTGATGTTACAGGGAACGGTTGCCTGCCTTCTGTCTGTGGCCACCACACTGCTTCTTCCTTCCTGTTGGGGTGCTCTGCCTCCCTCCCCCTGTGTGCTGCTGTCCTCGCTCTGCATGTCCTCCTGCCAGGTTGGGTCAGTTACTATATCATCCACCACCTCATCTTCCACTTCCGCACCCTGGTCTTCCTCCTGACTTTCTGGCAATTGTGTCTCATCATCGTCCACATCTTGTGACACTTTACAACCGTCGCCTTCATGTGACCCTGGCTGCTTCAAGTGGACCGGACGAGAGGCCAGAATTTATAAATGGAAAAGTGAACAGCTTTTCAGAGTGTCCAAGTGTGAGATCAGTTGTCTCTGGGTACTCGGCATGGTGGGAGGAAGGAGGATCAGGGTGAGGAATACGCGGTCCAGACTCACGGCTACTGAGATTTGACCGTGTGGAAGACAGGGTGGTGGTGGTGGCTAACTGACTGGAAGCATTATCCGCTATCCAACCAGCAACCTTTTGACACTGCTCTGTGTTCAATAGTGGTGTGCTGCGGTCCCCTAGAAATTGTGACAGGAAGGTCAGGCGAGAAGATGTGGGTGTTTGTTGTGGCACAATTTTGGCTTGCCCACGGCCTTGTCCTCGGCCTCTGCATGCACCATTACCATCATGTCCAGGTCCTCGTCCCTTGCCACGTGCCTTGTCCATTTTAAATGGAGGACAGTATCTTCCATGCTCACTACAAATGACGGAGTTTGGAGCGAACTTATATGTGATCCGTGTGATAGAGAAACAGAGTTTTAAATACCTGGCCTGTAGGTAAGTAGTTTGAACATCAAACTGCGGTAAATTGCTTCACTGATACACTAAAGGAAATTTTTAATGGAGGCCAGAAATGGCAGTATTTTCTGACAACGTATGTGTGATCCGTTTGATGGAGAAAACACAGTTTTAAATACCTGGCCTGTAGGTAAGTCGTTTGTACAGCAAACTGCGGTGAATTGCTTCAATGACACACTAAAGGACATTTTTACTGGAGGCCAGAAATGGCAGTATTTTCTGACAACGTATATGTGATCCGTTTGACAGAGAAAACACAGTTTTAAATAGCTGGATTTCTAGTACTCTAATATGGAAAGGACCTGGCTGTATTCTGCAGTGCCCACAAGGAAATGGCGCAAAAAAAATGGTGTTCTCTGGATTGCTTTTTAAGCAAATAATGAGGATTAAGATCCAAATAAAAGTATTCCTGGCCCCTGAGACCTGGGCCTTTGTATAGAAATATCTAACAGCAGCAGAAGGCAGAATTGGAATGGAGCCCCTTGTGCTATATGCATTGCAGTCTGCTATATACACTGCCTGCCTATACACCCTGCCTTCCTGATATCTCTGCAGATGGATTAGTCCTCAGAAGGACTGTTTGTTAAGATGGATATGTGTAATGTACGGTTTTTCTCTCTACACTGCCTAATAGACAAGCAAATATGTCCCTGACGCAGCAGCACCTCTCCCAAAACAAGCAAATGGCACAGAAAAATGGTGTTCTCTGGGTGGCTTTTTAAGCAAATAGTGAGGATTAAGATCCAAAGAAAAGTATTCCTGGCCCCTGAGACATGGGCCTTTGTATAGAAATATCTAACAGCAGCAGAAGGCAGAATTGGAATGGAGCCTCTTGTGCTATATGCACTGCAGTCTGCTATATACACCACCTGCCTATATACACTGCCTGCCTGATATCTCTGCAGATGGATTAGTCCTCAAAATGACTGTTTGTTAAGATGAATGTGTGTAATGTACGATTTTTCTCCCTACACTACCTAATACACGATCAAATCTCTCCCTGACACAGCAGCAACTCTCCCTACACTGTCTGATCTGGAGTGACTGTGACGAGCATGGCGGCGCCAGGTCTGATATAGACGTTATGATGCTGTGCGGCCAGCCAATCACTGTATTGCCCACAACCAACATGGCTACGGCATTACAGTGCATGGCAGGCAATCCCTGCATGTTCATTGGCTCTCTAAAGAGCGCCAAACATGCAGGGAGGGGACCCGAGTTCCCGCCCGAGCAACCCGGAAATTCTCGATGAACGCCGAGCATCTCGAGCAGTGAGATGCTCAGGCGAGCACCGAGCAGTAGCAACTATGCTCGCTCATCACTAAATAGGATCTTTCTTTAGTATAAAAAACAGCGTCACCAATTTATCCTCAATGTAATCACATTGTTCAGCTCATGCACCTCCTCCTCCATCTCCGAAATGACCACATCAGTCACAAGCTGACAGCACTGCAGCACTGCCTTGGCCAAGCAGCAACAGGCTGTGCTGACGATAACATGCTTAATGTTTAATTGACAAACAGCCCAGAGCTGCAGAGTTGTTAAAAGCTGTAACACAGCAGCCTGATCTGTGGCTCTGAACATGCAGCCAGGCATGGTCGTGTTTGACAATGGGCGGAAGCTGGTGACGGAGAAATGACAGCCGGAGTAGATACGGTTTCCCTCTATGCCAGTCCTTTCACCGAGCTAAGGAATATGGCTGTGGTGAAATACAACTCCCACTGACAAGCTGTTTCAGATTGAAAAACATTGTGCCCACCAGAGGATTTGATTCTGAGGGCTAACCTTTCTCACCCGCTCAAGAGCCCCATAGCAGCTGCAAAGTTAACGCTATCATGAACTCTCCTGAGGTAGAAGCCAAGGCACACAAGAGGATTCTCAGGTGGGACCATTCAACCCTGCAGAGAAGCAGTCCTGGCTAAAAAAAAGTGTGTGGGAAGGTTTCCGGACACTCTATGGCTGCTTTTTTACTGAGGAGGAAACACACGCAAACATGGGGAGAACATACAAAGTCCTTGTAGATTTTGTCCTTGCTGGGATTTGAACCTAGGATCCCAGCACTGCGAGGCTTCAATGCTAACCACTGATCCAACGTGCTGCCGTTCACCCTCTAATATGTATCAGGCTGGAGAAACTTGCACCTACTGCCACTCTATCTTCAGCTCCTTTGTAAGAAAATGTATTTGGGCAGCCACTCAGTCTATCAAATAAAATTCCGGAGAAAGAAATTGGGGATGGCTTCGCTGCTGGTACTGGGGGCAGTGCTAATATCATGGCGTCGTACCATAGTTTGCTGGAAATATTCCAGGCTGGTAGGAGGCAAGCAAATTCCCACAGAAAAATACCAGCAGTAAATTTCAGGCCACATTTCAAGTGCAAGCAGCTTTAGAGGACTTCCTTGGAGAAATGACACGCAGGGTAGATACGGTTTCCCTCTATGCCAGTCCTTTCACCGAGCTAAATACAGCTCTGAGCAAAAAAAGTTGTGGACTGGCTCTGTACCGTCCCTGGCCACATTCACCTGTACACGTGTTTGTGGTTAGGTGGACCTTCCCAGTAAGTGCACTGGGAGGGCAGGGGTAATATTGTGGGACCCGTGCTTGTGGAAGGCAGAGGCGATACCGGGAAATATAGTGGCGGCTGGGGACCGAGTATGGACACCCGGCCGCCGCTGGCATGAGGTCGTGAAAAGCTTCCACTTCCAAGAGCTTAAAAGGCCATATTTCAAGTGCAAAGAGCTGCCCAGAAATCTAGCAGCTTAGTGTTGCGGCCTGTGGGTGGGTGGCTGGCTGCATACTTGCACTTGCTTTCCAAGTAACAGAAAACTAAGCAGATGGTGGCCTCTATTATCATCATGGCCTCACCTCGGCACTATGAACTCTCCTGAAGGAGAAGTCAGGGCACGCCGGAGGAGTCTCTGGTTCTCTGGTGGGCCCGTCCAACCCTGCCGAAAAGCAGCCCTGGCTAAGAAAAGTGTGGGGGAAGGTTTCTGGACACTCTATGGCTGCTTTTTTTAATGTGGATCTGTCATGCTTATGCATGTTATTTCTCAAAATGCATTACAGATCAGGCCATTGTCCAACTCTATATTCAAGAAATTAAATGCGCAAAGAAAGATGTGTGTGTGTGTCAAAGCACCACCGACAAGTGCAAGTTGATGTTGGATGGGCTGCCATTGCTTCTGCAACAAGCTTAATTACAGGACTTCCTGGGAGAAATGACACGCAGGATAGATACGGTTTTCCTCTATGCCATTCCTTTCACCGAGCTAAATACAACTCTTAGCAAAAAAAGTTGTGGACTTGCTCCATACCATCCCTGGCCACATTCACCTGTCCACGTGTTTGTGGTTTGGCGGTCCTTCCCAGTAAGTGCACTGGGGAGGGCACGGGTAATGTTATGGGACCCGTGCTTGTGGAAGGCAGAGGCGATACCGGGAAATATAGTGGCGGCAGAGGACCAAGTATGGACACCCGGCCACCGCCGGCATGAGGTTGTGAAAAGCTTCCACCTCCACGAGCCTAAAAGGCCACATTTCAAGTGCAAGCAGCTGTCAACAATTTGGCAGTATAGTATTTCAGCCTGTGGGTGGGTGGCTGGCTGTATACTTGCGCTTGCATTCCAAGGAATGGGGTAGGGACAACTGAACGCTGCAGTGGGACAAGGATGTGGACGGTGATTGTTGCAAGTCTGCAACAACAGGTGCATGGTGGGAGGCATCTTCGCATGCGCCAAGGATCACTTATGATGGGCACACTTTTAGGCAGTGACCTGGGAGTCAGAGATGCTTCCAGAGGTCATCCCCATGCTGTTCCCATGTCTTTTCAGCACTGTATGCATGTGTCTGATGATGTGTCACACACCACATGGCCAGATAAGGTTGTAAAATGTTAAAATTACATTTCCTGGTGAATGCATTTGTCTTGGTTGAAAGCAATGCAAAAGCGCAAAAAAGCATCAAAAACGCTACGTGTGAACATAGCCCAAGGTGTGGAGGAGTATTTTTGTTTTTGGTTATTTATTCAGCCTTATATACAAGTCATTACCCTGGAAAGGATGTTCCTTAACATATTTCCGAGGAAAATCCATTTTGGTTTCGTTTTTGTATGTTTCATTGTGAGTCCGTAAAAGTGGCGCAATACCCTGGCCACATTGTTGACAGCAGTGATTTGGGAGTCAGAGATCCTTCCAGGGGTCTTCCCCATGCTGTTCCCATGTCATTTGAGCACTGTTCCCATCGATTTGGGCAATTTTTAGGCCCTCTGCAGACCGCCGGGGGGAGTCGCCTGAAAAATGCTCGAGTTTCCCATAGACTTACAATGGGCTCGTTGCTCGGGTTGAGCACCCGAGTATTCCAATTTGCTTTACCCGAGCATTTTAGTGCTCGCTCATCGCTAGTGAGCATATTGACAACACAGGTGTTGCACAAAATGTTATACTGTTGGGCTCTGAAGAAAAAGTGGGCACATGTAGGATTCGTTGAAACTTTTATTGGTTGCATTTTGAGGTACATAACATTTTAGATCACTTTTAAGGCTTGGTTCACATTTATTTTGTGCTCTACGCTGAGCACTTATATTGTGGTTTCTTAATAAATCTTTGAAATGCGTGATTTAAATGAAAGCCTGATGGACCTATTTACTACAATGAGGCAAACAGAGTTACTCTGTTCGGCATCTATCCTTTGCTTATTAGTGTTCGCCTTTTCAGGGGTGCACGAAACTGTGGCTGACCAAGCTTTTGTGCATGCCGAAAAAGATTGTTCACCGATAGGTCATAGGCCAGACAGAGTCCCAAGTGACTCCATCTGTCTCATTGCAGTGAATTTGTGGAAAGTTTTGTCTTCATCACATTTCTCAGAGATTTACATGAAAACCCCGATGCAATTGCTCAGCTTAGAGCACAGGATCAATGTAAGCTGAGTTTTACTGCAATCTTTGAGAGGCAGACTGAACAAATCAACATTAATCCTAAGCATCACCAGGTACTCCATTCGTCCCTGGTAACAACTAGAAGTGACACATTTAATTTAAAAGTAACATTTTTATTACATAATTCAGATTCAGAAAAGGTGCAAAAAATGGAAGCACAGGAGCTACACCAAAAAATAAATATAAAGCAATCTCTTTTGTAAAATCAACACTTTCAAAAATACCGTTTTAGACTACTATTACACCAATCCCAGATCTCATTATTAGGCCCTTGGTCTATTAAATCATTAAAGTCCATATAATTTTGGAGCATGAATCAATTTGAAAGACTCTTTATGATTAATCATATAGTGATACACAACTCTTGTAATCACAATATTATCTCAATGCTAAGGTGCAAAATAGACAATAGCCTCCAAAGGGTAAGGTGCCTATGTGCTTAACATCTTATGCAGTGTCTCATCTGTGAATAACTAAATGTTATCCTCCCCCCAGCAAAAAATACAAATGCCTTTATATTTGAATTATTAACAAGGGCTCTATATGAGAATTCCTTTTTGCTAATACCAGCACAAGTGTTTGATGGGTTGTGGCAATGAGAGGTTTACCCTGAGTTCACAAACTCCCTGATACAAAGTGCATCCCAATTCCAATAGTGTGATCTAAAGCAATTCAAATCCAGGAGAGGGTTATTATCAATACGCTACGTTTAAACGCCACCCCCCCCCCCAAAGAAGCTGTACGAAACGTGCGCGTCGGGGCAGAAGGCAGGAGCTCCCACACACTAAACATAGCATCTCACGATATAAGGTAAAACAACATTTGAATACAGTTAGGTCCATATATATTTGGACAGAGACAACATTTTTCTAATTTTGGTTCTAGACATTACCACAATGAATTTTAAACAAAACAATTCAGATGCAGTTGAAGTTCAGACTTTCAGCTTTCATTTGAGGGTATCCACATTAAAATTGGATGAAGGGTTTAGGAGTTTCAGCTCCTTAACATGTGCCACCCTGTTTTTAAAGGGACCAAAAGTAATTGGACAGATTAAATAATTGTAAATAAAATGTTCATTTCTAGTACTTGGTTGAAAACCCTTTCTTGGCAATGACTGCCTGAAGTCTTGAACTCATGGACATCACCAGACTCTGTGTTTCCTCCTTTTTGATGCTCTGCCAGGCCTTCACTGCGGTGGTTTTCAGTTGCTGTTTGTTTGTGGGCCTTTCTGTCTGAAGTTTAGTCTTTAACAAGTGAAATGCATGCTCAATTGGGTTGAGATCAGGTGACTGACTTGGCCATTCAAGAATATTCCACTTCTTTGCTTTAGTAAACTCCTGGGTTGCTTTGGCTTTATGTTTTGGGTCATTGTCCATCTGTAGTATGAAACGACGACCAATCAGTTTGGCTGCATTTGGCTGGATCTGAGCACACAGTATGGCTCTGAATACATCAGAATTCATTCGGCTGCTTCTGTCCAGTGTCACATCATCAATAAACACTAGTGACCCAGTGCCACTGGCAGCCATGCATGCCCAAGCCATCACACTGCCTCCGCCGTATTTTACAGATGATGTGATATGCTTTGGATTATGAGCTGTACCACGCCTTCGCCATACTTTTCTCTTTCCATCATTCTGGTAGAGGTTGATCTTGGTTTCATCTGTCCAAAGAATGTTCTTCCAGAACTGTGCTGGCTTTTTTAGATGTTTTTTAGCAAAGTCCAGTCTAGCCTTTTTATTCTTGATGCTTATGAGTGTCTTGCACCATGCAGTGAACCGTCTGTATTTACTTTCATGCAGTCTTCTCTTCATGGTAGATTTGGATATTAATACGCCTAGCTCCTGGAGAGTGTTGTTCACTTGATTGGCTGTTGTGAAGGGGTTTCTCTTCACCATGGAGATTATTCTGCGATCATCCACCACTGTTGTCTTCCGTGGGCGCCCAGGTCTTTTTGCATTGATGAGTTCACCAGTGCTTTCTTTCTTTCTCAGGATGTACCAAACTGTAGATTTTGCCTCTCCTAATATTGTAGCAATTACTCGGATGGGTTTTTTCTGTTTTTGCAGCTTAAGGATGACTTGTTTCACCTGCATGGAGAGCTCCTTTGACCGCATGTTTACTTCACACCAAAACCTTCCAAATGTAAGCACCACACCTCAAATCAACTCCAGGCCTTTTATCTGCTTAATTGAGAATGACATAACGAAGGGATTGCCCACACCTGTCCATGAAATAGCTTTGGAGTCAATTGTCCAATTACTTTTGGTCCCTTTAAAAACAGGGTGGCACATGTTAAGGAGCTGAAACTCCTAAACCCTTCATCCAATTTTAATGTGGATACCCTCAAATGAAAGCTGAAAGTCTGAACTTCAACTGCATCTGAATTGTTTTGTTTAAAATTCATTGCGGTAATGTCTAGAACCAAAATTAGAAAAATGTTGTCTCTATCCAAATATATATGGACCTAACTGTATATTCCAGTATTTTTGTTATCCTACAGAAGGAAATGCATATACCACACCATAACTGAGTGGCTTCCCAAGCATTATTGAAAGTAACCCTCCCTTGGATATGAATTGCTTTAGACTACACTGTTGGAATTGGGATGCACCTCCGGCGCCATACTTACCTGACTGGGAGAAGCGTTGTCGAGGCGCCTCTCTTCATACCAGGATTGGGGGTGAGGGGACCATGCCTACCAGCATTGGGGATGATGAGACCATGCATACCAGGATTGGGGATGAGGAGGCCATGCATGCCAGGATTGGGGGATAAGGGGTGCCATTCATACCAGAATTGGAATGAGGGGTGCCATGTATACCAGGATGAGGGGTACCATACATACCAGAATAGGCATGAGGGGTACCATGCATACCAGGATGAGGGGTGCCATGCATACCAGGATTTGGGATGAGGGGTGCCATGCATACCAGGATTGGGGATAAGGGGTGCCATGCATACCAGGATTGAGGATGAGGGGTGCCATGCATTCCTAGATTGGGTATGAGGGGTGCCATGCATACCAAGATTGGGGATGAGGGGTGCCATACATACCAGGATTTAGGAAGAGGGGTGCCATGCATTCTAGGATTGGGGATGGAGGGGCCATGCATACCAGGATTGGGATGAGGAGTGCCATGCATACCAGGATAGGGATGAGGGGTACCATGCATACCAGGATAGGGATGTGGGAGTGCCATGCATACCAGGATTCGGATGAGGGGCCATACATACCAGGATAGGGATGAGGGGTACCATGCATACCAGGATGAGGGATGGGGTGCCATGCATACCAGGATAGGGATGAGGGGTACCATCCATACCAATATGAGGGGTACCATACATACCAGCATAAGGATGAAGGATGGGGTACCATGCATGCCAGGATGGGGATGAGGGGCCCATGCATACCAGGATAAGGCTGGGGGGGCCATGCATACCAGGATTGGGTATAAGGGAGCCATGCATACCAGGATGAGGGATGAGGGGCGCCATGCATGCAAGGATTGGGATGAGGGGTGCCATGCTTACCAGGATTGGGGGTGAGGGGTTCCATTCATACCAGGATTGGGAGTGAGGGGTGCCACGCATACCAGGATTGGGGGTGAGGGGTGCCATGCATACCAGGATTGGGGGTGAAGGGTGCCATGCATACCAGGATGGGGATGAGGGGTGCCATGCATACCAGGATGGGGATGAGGGGTGCCATGCATACCAAGATTGGGGATGAGGGGTGCCATACATACCAGGATTTAGGAAGAGGGGTGCCATGCATTCTAGGATTGGGGATGGAGGGGCCATGCATACCAGGATTGGGATGAGGAGTGCCATGCATACCAGGATAGGGATGAGGGGTACCATGCATACCAGGATAGGGATGTGGGAGTGCCATGCATACCAGGATTCGGATGAGGGGCCATACATACCAGGATAGGGATGAGGGGTACCATGCATACCAGGATGAGGGATGGGGTGCCATGCATACCAGGATAGGGATGAGGGGTACCATCCATACCAATATGAGGGGTACCATACATACCAGCATAAGGATGAAGGATGGGGTACCATGCATGCCAGGATGGGGATGAGGGGCCCATGCATACCAGGATAAGGCTGGGGGGGCCATGCATACCAGGATTGGGTATAAGGGAGCCATGCATACCAGGATGAGGGATGAGGGGCGCCATGCATGCCAGGATTGGGATGAGGGGTGCCATGCATACCAGGATTGGGGGTGAGGGGTTCCATTCATACCAGGATTGGGAGTGAGGGGTGCCATGCATACCAGGATTGGGGGTGAGGGGTGCCATGCATACCAGGATTGGGGGTGAAGGGTGCCATGCATACCAGGATGGGGATGAGGGGTGCCATGCATACCAGGATGGGGATGAGGGGTGCATGCATACCAGGATAGGGATGAGGGGTGCCATGCATACCAGGATAGGGATGAGGGGTGCCATGCATACCAGGATAGGGATGAGGGGTGCCATACATACCAAGATAGGATGGGGGAACAGGATGGGGGCAGCACAAATACCAGGCTGGGGCAGCACAAATAACAGAGGACCATATACCAATATAAATGCTCGCCACCTGGGCGTAGAACGGGTTCAATAGCTAGTTCAAATATAAAGCCATTTGTATATTTTGCTGGGGGGAGGATTACCTTTAGTTATTCCCAGATGAGACACTGCATAAGATGTTAAGCACATAGGTACCTTACCCTTTGGCAGCTATTTTGCACCCTAGCATCGAGATAATATTGTGATTACAAGAGTTGTGTATCACTATATGATTAACCATTAAGAGTCTTGCAAATTAATTCATGCTTCAAAATTATATGGACTTTAATGATTTAAAAGACCAAGGGCCTATCAATGAGATCTGGGGTTAGTGC
Organism: Phyllobates terribilis; assembly: GCF_046119375.1. NCBI lineage: Eukaryota > Metazoa > Chordata > Amphibia > Anura > Dendrobatidae > Phyllobates > Phyllobates terribilis. Next base: position 257,427,569 of record NW_027362763.1, on the reverse strand, counting down.
AATAGTAGTCTAAAACGGTATTTTTGAAACTGTTGATTTTACAAAAGAGATTGCTTCATATTTTTAAGTATCTTTGGTGTAGCTCCTGTGCTTCCATTTCTTGCACCTTTTCTTGTTTTTTAAGTGTTTTTAATAATTGGAATTATGTAATAAAAATGTAACTTTTAAATTAAATGTGTCACTTCTAGTTGCTACCAGGGACGAAAGGAATACCTGGTGATGCTTAGGACAATCTAAATATGTAAAGTGCCAATCCATACATACCGGTATTTGTTAAGATTTAAGGACATTTTTTGATTAAAACAAATCAACAACAGTATAAAAATTGTGTTTCATTAATTTTTAATGCCGTTTAACGTGTGGTATAAATAATAGGATGGCTTTATTCTTTTGATCAGCATGATTCAGCGATAATAGATTTATATCTGCTTTTCGAATTTGCTACTTTCACACACTAAAAATCACCTAGGATGAGATAAAGTTTTTATAGATATCATTTTTGGATACATAACTAGTGATGGATGATCCCATGACTGTTCGGGTTAGGCTAATTGAGCCAAATACCGAACAGTTTTTCATTCTAATAATAATAATTTTTATTTATATAGCGCCAACATATTCCTCAGCACATTGTTTATATTGTCTGTATATGTCCATTCTTAATTGTAAAGTTTTACAATTAAGAATGGACATATACAGACAATATAAACAATACAGTGTATCATATTTCAACAGTTACAGGAGAATTTAGGACCCTGCTCGCAAGCTTACAATCTTAATGGAAATGGGGGGACACAATAGGAAGAACATGGTCATCAGCCAGTATCCGTCTAAGGGCAGTTACCGTGTGGTATTTGGTACATGGCAGATGTGGAAACAGATGAATATGCAGGAGCACATTAAGATTAATATTTGGAGGGAACAGGGGAGAGTTAGGTTGGTGGGTTGAGGTGGTAGGCCTGTCTAAACAGATATGTTTTTACAGCACGTTTGAAGACATGGGGGCTAGATATCAGTCGGATCATTTGGGGCAGTGCATTCCAGAAAACTGTCGCGGCACGGGAGAAGTCTTGGACCCGGAGGTGTGAGGTTCGGATTAAGGAGGATGTCAGTCTTAGATCAGTTGCAGAACGGAGGGCATGGGAAGGGCGATAGACAGAAATGAGGGATGAGATGTAGGGAGGCGCAGAACTGTGGAGAGCTTTGTGGGTGAGAGAGATGAGTTTGTATTGTATTCTGTGGTGAATGGGAACAGTGCAATGACTGGCATAGGGTAGAGGCATCGGTGAAGCAGCTTGACAGAAATATGACCCTGGCTGCTGCACTCAGAATGGATTGGAGAGGAGAGAATTTGTTTGGAGGGAGACCGATCAGAAGAGAAATACAGTAGTCCTGACAAGAGTGAATAAGAGCGACAGTAAGAGTTTTGCCGTATCAAAGTGTTACGCTCGCGCCAGGACTGACTGGTGTGAGCGTGATTAGTGATCCCACTGTACCATGAACCGAGGAGTGCCTGGAGGGGCGTAACTAAGTATCAACCCGATCCGACCAAGGTCGCAAGGTGGCTTAGTCGACTCCGTGGACCAAGAAGGAACCGAGCAGAGGGACAAGGTGCGACTCCAGGTCAGAACCCGGTCACAGTTGTTGACCCACACCGGGGAATGCAGGAACAAGCAGGTTAGACTGGCATACAGGCAGGTGGGTATTGGCAAGTACGGCTGGTATGCAGACAGGTGGGTACTGGCAAGTATGGCTGGTATGCAGACAGGTGGGTACTGGCAAGCACGGCTGGAGTGCAAGCAGGGAGATACTGGCAAGCACGGCTGGAGTGCAGACAGGGCGATTCTGGCAAGCATGGCTGGAGTGCAGACAGGGAGATTCTGGCAGGTTGGAGCGCAGGCTGGATAGGGTCCAGTACAGACTGGGAGACAGGTACAGAGCCGCAGATGCAGTAGACAAGCAGAGTAAAACGAAACCGCCGGAGTGGAGGACAAGGCAGAGCAGAGAGGAACTGCTGGTGCGGTGAGCAAGCAGAGCGAAACCACAGGTGCAGTGGACAAGGCAGAGTAGAGCGGAACCGCCAGAGTGTTGGGTAAGTCAGAGCAGAGAGAAACCGCCAGAGTGGTGGGCAAGACAGAGTGGAGCGAAACCGCAGGTGCGGTGGACAAGGCAGAGCAGAGCGGAACAGCCGGAGCAGTGGGTAAGTCAGAGCAGAGAGAAACCGCCGGAGCGGTGGGCAAGTCAGAGCAGAGAGAAACCGCCGGAGCAGTGGGCAAGACAGAGCGGAGCGAAACTGCAGGTGCTGTGAACAAGGCAGAGCAGATCTGGGCTGAAGGTGCAGGCAGAGAGGACAGGGCTCTGTTCACATGGAACAGACTGGAAAATGCAGGAAGATGGCTAGAACACAGGAGGTGGATAAGGAGGAAGGGAAAAGGGACAAGCAGAACCACATACACACAAGGTACTTACTATGAAGTAGCGAGTGGACACAAAACTCACAAACAGAAGTACAGAGACAACGAACTGGAGTTAGGTGCAGATTCAGATACTGCAGGAAAAGGGAAGGTACGGACATAGAGAAAAACAGGTAACAGGCTAGGATACAGTTCAGACAGGAACTGCTACTGAAATGAGATACAAGAATGAGCCTGGGTATACAGCCCCCAGAGAGGCGGAAACGGACAAGAAGTCACAGATAACAGTTCTGGGTATGCAGCCCCCAGAGATGGCGGAAACAGACAAGAAGCAGAGCTGGACCTGGCAACTTCACAGTCAAGGAGCACACTGTATGCTAGTGTTGCTCAGGCACCTCCTACTGGGTGGAGGGGGTTTAAATATCCAGTAACTCACAGCAATAGGCTGGAGATGCATTAGGGGTGCGCCCATAGCAGCTATAAGAATCAGGAAGTAACTGGGCCGCCGCCCTAAGCAGTCAGTCAAGAGACATGCACACAGCATGAACTGGAGCAAGATTTGCAGGCTGGACTGACAGGTAAGATTGCGGTCTTGCATAGTGGGAGGTGGTGCACTATGCAAGCACGCCACAAGGGATGTTACACAAAGGTTAGAAAAGGTCAGATTCTGGAGATGTTTTTAATGTTTTATGAGCAAGTGAGTGATTGAATATGGGGAATAAAGGAAAGTTGTGAGTCAATAATGACTCCAAGACAGCAAGCTTGCTGCTTGAGAGTTATGGTGGCGCCACCCAAGAAAATTGAAAAGTCAGGTGTTGGTAGGTTAATAGAGGGAGGAAAAATAAGGAGTTCAGTTTTGGAGAGATTCAGTTTCAGATAGAGGGAGGACATGATGTTAGAGACAGCGGACAGACAATCACTGGTATTTTGTATTAGAGTGGGGGTGATGTCCGGTGAAGAGGTGTATAGTTGGGTGTCATCAGATAGAGATGATACTGGAAACCAAATCTGCTGATGGTTTGCCCAATAGGGGCAGTATACAAGGAGAAGAGGAGGGGGCCTAGAACTGATCCTTGTGGAACCCCGATAGTAAGGAGAAGGTTAGAGTAAGAAGAGCCGGCAAAGGATAACATGAAGGAGCGGTCAGAAAGATAGGAGGAGAACCAGGAGAGAGCGGTGTCCTTGTTGAAGACTATAGAGCGGAGTATAGTGAGGAGGAGCTGGTGATCCACAGTGTCAAAAGCTGCAGAGAGATCCAAGAGAAACAACAGGGAGTAGTGACCATTAGATTTAGCTGTTAGTAGATCATTAGAGACTTTAGTGAGGGCAGTTTCAGTAGAGTGTGAGGAGCGGAAAACAGATTGTAAAGGGTCGAGAAGAGAGTTATCTGAGAGATAGCGGATTAGACGGGAGTGGACCAAGCGTTCCAGGGGTTTAGAGATGAAAGGAAGATTAGAGATAGGTCTATAGTAAGCAGTGCAGTTCTCATCCAGGGATGGCTTTTTAAGTAAAGGGGTTATTATGACATGTTTGAATGAAGATGAAAAGATACCCGAAGAAAGACAGAGGTTAAATATTTTAGTTAGGTGTGTAGTGACAGCTGGGGAAAGGGACTGAAGAGATGTGAGGGAATATGGTCACTGTTGTAGGTTGTAGGTCGAAAAGAAGCGAGGAGTCTGGTCACTTCTTCTTCTGTGACCGGCTCGAAGATGGAAAGTGAACTTGAGGTGCGGGAGGGAAGGGGATCCAGACTCTGAGGGGATTGTGCAAGAATGTCTTGATGGATATTATTGATTTTTTGTAGGAAATAAGTGGCCAGGTTGTTAGCACTTAGGTTGGTGATGGGGGCCTGTACTTTAGGCCTCAGGAGGGAGTGGAAGGTTTCAAAGAGTCATTTAGGATTATTGGCTAGAGTTGTGATGAGAGTAGTAAAGTAGACATGTTTAGCCAGATGGAGAGCAGAGTTTTAATTTTTGAGCATGAACTTAAAGTGGATGAAGTCTTCTGCCGAAAGTGATTTTCTCCACAGACTCTCAGCACACCTTGAGCAGCACATGTTTGCAACGTGTGCCAGGGCTGCCATCTCTGCCGGGTCATTCTGCGTGTAGCAGGTGTTGCTTCATCCAGGGCACTCCGCATTATAGCGTGACAATGCTGAGTCTGGACAGCAGAGGGAGAGGATGGGGGCTAAAGATGACTGTATATTGTTCATAAGTTGTTGGTTATTAATGGCGCGTAGATTTCTGTGTGTATGGTACGTGGGGGTGTCCCGGGTGAGGAGACAATTCTTGACAGAGAAGGAAAGAAGGTTGTGGTCAGAGAGTGGTAGAGGGAAGTTAATAAAGTCATCCAGTGAGCAGAGTCGTGAGAATACCAGGTCCAGAGTATTCCCTTCTTTGTGTGTAGGAGAGTTAGTAATCTGTGAGAGGTCGAATGAGGAGGTTAGAGAAAGAAGATGGGGAAAGCGGCTTAACAATGGGTATGTTAAAGTCTCCGATGATGAGAGTGGGAATATCACAGGATAGGAAGTGTGGAAGCCAGGTGGCAAAGTGATCCAGAAACTGATGGGAGGGGCCTGGAGGGTGATATACAACCGCCACTCGCAGGTAGAAGGGTTTGAAGAGTCTAACTGGACTTCGAAGGAAGGAAACATAAGTGAGGGGTTCGGATTTTGGTACCAGAACAGTTCCGGAACCCTGAACCCGAAAACGAACTCCATTCATGTGAAAGAGAGAGCCAAATATACCTGGTTTCCCGCGCTGTCACTTGCGTGATAACGCAGGAAACACAGGCTCTGATCGGCGGTAATAGCATTACCGCGGTCAGAGCGCTGTGAGACCATGCTGATAGGTGTCAGCATGATCCCACAGCTGTGACAGTGACCCGCGGTAAAAAGCTTACTGCGGGTCATAGGCGCTGGCTGATGGCACTACTACCACCATCAGCCGGCGCCTACTGCCATAGGAAACAGCGAGCACAGGCGCCGCTGGATGGGAGCAGTAGTCTCTCATCCGCCAGTGCCCTGTGTTGTGCTTAAAGCAAAAAAAAATGTTAACATTAATAAAAAAATGTTCAAATACAAATAAAACACATTATACTCACCTACACCTTGTCCCCGATGTTCTCTGCTCCTGCAAAAAATAAATAAAAAAGCACCATATACCCACCTTACACCTAATCCCCGAAGCCCATGATCACCTGTAATAAAAGGAAAATAATAAACCAACCTCATCCTTACTTTTCCGACGCAGTCCAAATAGCGAGGGTCCCACGAAGATCCCATGAATATAACGGCACATTGTAAAATGTGACCGCTCTGTTCAGCAGCTGGCAATATACTGTCGCTCAGTGTATTGCCGGCAAATGAGGTCAGTGCATGCGCGGTGAGTATTTTCCCACGCTTGCCAATGAGTTGAACTCTATTACCTTCCATTACCATTCACCATATGGTAAAGGTGATAACAATAAAAACAATTTTATAGAAAAAAAATTGTTTTTGCATCTTAATATGCTGAGAGCTATAGCTTTTTTATTTTTATGCTGACAAGGCTTCCTTTTTCCAGGACAAGATGACATTTTAAGGGATGCCATGTTATTTCACTTTTTGTTTGACTATATGTTGAAGAAACATAGCTTTTGCCATGTTTTTATTTTTAAGCTTTTTATTTTTTACACTATTCACTACATAGGTTAAATAGTGACAGTTTTACAGATCGGGTCGTTCTGAATGTGTAGATACCAAATATGTGTACTTTTTGGTTTATTTTTGTTTTTACATTAATGTATTTTTATTGGCGTAATATTTTTTCACAATTACTTCACTTCATTTTTTAAAAATTTTTTTACAATTTTTTTTCATCTTTTAAACATTAGATCTGATATAAATTGGAAAGGGTATGCGGAAAGGAAAGATGTGTGAATAAAAATTAGCTTTTATTAGCATAATTAAAAACTCTTGTTTAATAAAAATGATTTGTAAATGAATTATCATACATCTAAGGATGTATGTAAACAGGAGAAGAAACAAGTATATTGGCATACAAAAGTTTATTATAGATTCGTATAAAATTCCATTAATAAATAGCAAAAAGGTATATATCATAAGATGCAGACATACAGATCCGAGGAAACCCAGCTAGGGTAATATAGATAAATACAAAAAAAGAGGGCAAGGATATCATGAATAACACAAAAACACAAAAATTACAAAAATAGCACAGATATCCGCCCAAAAGGAGGAGACAAAAAGAGATGGTATACATGGACAAGAAACGTGGCACTTAGTGTGTGGGGATCACGTATATCATGGTCCTGTACAGTAAATCCATTGCCATAATGTGTATCATGTACAGGGCATTGGCAACTCACCCCAATAGATGTCACACGTAGCGAAGGGACCAGATTAGGGCCGGTGTCTGTCAAGGAGGGCAGCCTCGACGCGCGTTTCGCGGGTGCTTTTTCGAGAGGCGCGTGTGACATCTATTGGGGTGAGTTGCCAATGCCCTGTACATGATACGCATTATGGCAATGGATTTACTGTACTGGACTATGGTATACGTGATCCCCACACACTAATGCCATGTTTCTTGTCCATGTATACCACCTCTTTTTGTCTCCTCCTTTTGGGCGGATATCTGTGCTATTTTTGTAATTTTTGTGTTTTTGTGTTATTCATGATATCCTTGCCCTCTTTTTTTGTATTTATCTATATTACCCTAGCAGGGTTTCCTCTGATCTGTATGTCTGCATCTTATGATATATACCTTTTTGCTATTTATTAATGGAATTTTATACGAATCTATAATAAACTTTTGTATGCCAATATGCTTGTTTCTTCTCCTGTTTACAAATATTTTGTTCAAGTTGGCGACACAGATATGGGGTGTGAGTGGCTATTTATCCACACCACCCAATTTTGAATCTCAAAATGTGGGCTACTGTGTTTCTCATCTAAGGATGTATATAGGGCTACTGCTATATAATTTTAAGCAGTTATAGCCCAAAAGTTCCTATTTTAAATGCGAGGACACAGAGATAAATTGTCCACAGCCAATGTCCCTATAATTGTTGGCTGGGTATTGTAAGTTGTATATCCCAAATATCCCAACCCTCTCTGTCAGATAATTTTGTTATTATTGATTCCATATATGGGATACCGTTGAAATGTGAGGAGTGATCATTTATTCTCCACTAGTGAGCCTCTTGTGGTTTCTTACATTCTCTAAACTGTAAGTAAATTAGTAAGAGTATTGCATAGGGAGATATAAATGTTATGCTTGTACAATCTCACTGCTACAGGTGGCATTAAAGCAACAGCTATTATGCGGCATTGATACATCCTTAGATGTATGATAATTCACTTACAAATAATTTTTATTAAACAAGAGTTTTTAATTATACTAATAAAAGCTAAATTTTATTCACACATCTTTCCTTTCCTCATACCCTTTCCAATTTATATTAGCTATTTGAATCAGTGGTGACCACTAGTGTGAATTTTGTCCATTATTCTAATCAGTATTCTATGTAATCTAAACATTAGATCTGTCAGTTTGACACTGGCAGAATGCCTGTTAGATTCTTCTTATGGCTGGATCCAAAATGCCACCATACTTGGCAGACCCTGAGGTCATTATTTGAACCTCAGCCGCCATGACAAACAATGGCTACCTGCAATTCCATCAAGGTTGGGAAGATGATGAGGTGAGAGAGGGAGCACCCTTCTTCTTGCAACATTCGAAATGCTGAAATCACTATTGATTGCGTCATTTGCAGGACTATGAAGCCAGGGGAGGTGCTGGCAGCAACCATGATTATTACAGCAGGAGCTCGACTAACGGCTCACGAACTCCCAGCGGCGATGGTGCGGACACAACTCCTGTGCCCACATAATCACCATGACATACAAGTACATCATATGTCGTGAAGGGGTTAAGCTCTAGACATATTGTGCAGCTCATATAACCTCATGATGTATATGTGATGTGAATGTGACATGGAGAATCGTTTTTCTGTGAGGCTAGACTCAACTACGCTAGAATTTTTCAGTCATAAATATTTGAGGTAATTGGTTTCTGTATTCGACTCTTATGTGATACCTCACCTGTAGTGATGAGCGAACGTGCTCGACACTGCTCGGTACTCACCCAAGCATCACTGTGCTCGACAAGCTCGGCGAGTATTTCCGGGTTGCTCGGGTGGGAACTCGGGTCCCCTCACTGCATGTTTGCCGCTCTTTAGAGAGCCAATAAATATGCAGGGATTGCCTGTCATACACTGTAATGCCGTAGCCATGTTGGTTGTGGGCATTACAGTGATTGGCTGGCCGCACAGCATCATCAGGTCTACATAAGACCTGGCGCCGCTATACTGGAAACAGGCAGAGTAGGGAAAGGTGCTGCTAAGTCAGTGAGAGATTTGCTTGTTTATAGTTAGTATAGGTATTCCACAACATATATATATGTATATATATATATATCCAACTGAACTAACAGTCCTTCTGAGGACTAATCCAGCTGCATATATTCAGTGGTGATAGCAGGAGTTAGGCAGGTAAGCAGGGTATGTGGCAGACTGGAGTGCATGATACAGCACAAGAGGGTCCATTGAACATCCTGTTAGTATAGGTATTCCACAACATATATACATATATTCATCTGAACTAACAGTTCTTCTGAGGACTAATCCAGCTGCATATAATCAGTGTAGGCAGGCTGGCAGTGTATATGGCAGACTGCAGTGTATGATACAGTAAAATAGGGTCCATTGAACGTCATGTCTGCTGCTGCTGTAATAATTCCAGATATTTGTAGACATAGCCCCAGATATCAGGGGCCGGGGCAAATTTTTTTTTAACTTAATCCTGGTTATTTGCTTAAAAAGCAATCCAGAGTACACCATTTTTCTGCTCCATTTGCTTGTTAGCACTGAAGAATAAAGCCAGATCTGTTCCATATTTCAGCGATAAAAATCCAGAAATTTAAACTGAACGTGTAAAATATTGGCCTCCTTTTCCATTCTGTTGCAGTGTGTCGGTCAAGCTATTGACACTTGGTGTCTGTGAAGAATAGTGTTAGTAAATTACAGGCCTGCTATTTAAAACCGTGGTTCTCTGTCAGACATATCACTTATAAGACTGTTCCAAAATCAGACATTTCTTCCATTTCCAATCTGTTGCAGTGTGTTGGTCAAGCTATTCACACTAGTTCTCTGAGTAGAATAATAGTAGTAAATTACAGGCCTGTTATTTAAAACCGTGGTTCTCTGTCAGACGTATCGCATATAACTGCGGGTCAAATCCAGCCATTTGTAGTCAACGTGGAAAATATTGTCCTCCATTTATAGATTGTAGCAGTGTGTCAGTGTACATCATTTTACAGCTCCATTTGCTTGTTTGCAGAATACAGACAGATTTTTTTAGTTTTATTCATATTACTGTATTGTGGAAGCAGAGGAACTTTTTTCAATGATCAGACGCACGTGATCTATATGACTGCCGTAATAATACAGAAATTTTGTGAAGCATGCCAAATATTTCACTCCTTTTAAAGTCAGCCACCTCTGTTTTGTTGAAGCAATTGACACTCGGTCGCTAACAAATGGCATAATATTAGGCGACTGTGTAAAACTCTGGTCATAAGACAGTATTCCATCTGACTGCCCTAATAATCCAGCAATTATTGTGAGTGTGTCAAATATTACACTCCATTTAAAGTATTGCAGTTGTGGGTTCAAATCTATTCTCAGTTGTCCGCTGACAAATAGCATATCTGTGAACAATGTTGTCAGATTATTACTAGTGTTGATCAAGCACTAAAATGCTCAGGTGCTTGAAGCTCGGGCCGAGCTCGCCGTGATACTCAGGTGCTCGACCTGAGCAACGAGCCCAATGTTAGTCTATGGGAGACCCGAGCATTTTTGCGGTGGCACCCCCGGCAGTCTTTTAAAAGCCTAACAAGTGCCCAAAACGATAGTGACAGTGCTGAAATGGCATGGGGACAGCATGGGGGTCGCCCCAGGAAGCATTTCTGACCCCCAGGTCACTGCTGTCAACAATGTGGTCAGAGGTATTAAGCCACTTTTACGGGCTCACAATAAAATGTTCAAAACTAAAGTGAAACATTTTCCTGTGAAATATGTTAAGGAATTTCTTTTCCAGGGTAAAGACTTGTGTATAAGGTAAAATAAATAACCAAAAACAAAAATACTCCTCCACACCTTGGGCTATGTTCACAAGTAGCATTTTTTATGCGTTTTTGCACTTTTGTATTGCTTTCAACTGTGACAAATGCATTCACCCGGAAATGTCATTTTAACATTTTACAACCTTATCTGGCCATGTGCTGTGTGACACATGCATAAAGTGCTGAAAAGACATGGGAACAGCATGGGGAAGACCCCTGGAAGCATCTCTGACACCCAGGTCACTGTCTAAAAGTGTGCCCATCATAAGTGATCCTTGCCACATCAGAAGATGCAGACTTGCAACTATCCCCGTGCAAGTTCTAGTCCCAGGGCAGTGTTCAATTGTACCTCCCCCATTCCTTGCAATACAAGCGCAAGTATGCAGCCTGCCACCCACCCACCCCCAGGCTGCAATACTATACTGCTTGCTTGCTTGCACTTGAAATTGGGCCTTTTAGGCATGTGGAGGCAGAATCTGGCCACCACGTCATGGCTGCGTTGGCGGCCTGGAATCCATACTCAGTCCCCAGCCGCCCGGCGGCCGGGTGTCCATGCTCGGTCCCCAGCCGCCCCACGGCCGGGTGTCCATAAAAGGTCCCCAGCCGCCCCTATTTCTCCTTGGAACATCCCCCACACACTTTTCTTAGCCCGGCCTGCTTTAGGGCAGCATTGGACGAGCCCACCAGAGAACCAGACTCCTCCGGTGGGCCCTGGCTTCTCCATCAGGGGAGTTGAGAGTGCCAAGATGAGGAGCATGATGATGATGATACAAGTTAGCATCTGCTTGTTTTCTTTTAATGCAAGTGTAAGTGTGCAGCCTGCCACCCACCCACCCCCAGACTGCAATGCCATACTGCTAGCTTGCACTTGAAATGGGGCCTTTTAGTTTGGAGGAGGCCGAAGCTGGACACTACCTCATGGCTGCTTCGGCAGCGAGGTATCCATACTCAGTCACCAGCCGCCCCTATTTGTCCTGGTGTGCCTTATACATAAGATTAAGCGCGTATACCAAAACATTACCTGTGCCATCCCCAGTGCATTTAGTGGGAAGGAGAGCCTATTCCACTGTAGTGTGTGCATGCCAAACCCCTGTTCATGGTGCATGCGAAGATGCCTCCCACCCTGCACCTGTCGTTGCAGACTTGCAACTATCCCCGTTCAAGTCCTTGTCCCAGAGCAGTGTTCAATTGTACCTCTCCCATTCCTTGCAATGCAAGCGCAAGTATGCAGCCTGCCACCCACCCACCCCCAGGCTGCAATACCATACTGCTTGCTTGCTTGCACTTGAAATTGGGCCTTTTAGGCATGTGGAGGCAGAATCTGGCCACCACGTCATAGCTGCGTCGGCGGCCTGGAATCCATACTCAGTCCCCAGCCGCCCGGTGGCCGAATGTCCCCGCTTGCTCCCCAGCCTCCAGGGGGCGGCCGGGTGTCCATACTCGGTCCCCAGCCACCCCTATTTGTCCCGGTAACCTTTCCCACACTTTTCTTAGCCTGGCCTGCTTTAGGGCAGCATTGGCCGAGCCCACCAGACAACCAGACTCCTCCGGTGGGCCCTGGCTTCTCCATCAGGGGAGTTGAGAGTGCCAAGGTGAGGAGCATGATGAGGATGATAGAAGTTAGCATCTGCTTTGTTTTGTTGGAATGCAAGCGCATGTTTGTAGTAGCGGCTAGGCCTGAGATGGTCAGTGTTTTGGCGCATATCCTACCTCCTCCGAGGATTTCTGGATGTTTTCCTGCTACTATCCAAGTTCTATGACTCCCGTTAAAACAAAGCTTCAGGTGATAAATGATGGATGAGGTAGTGGCAAAGGAGAAAGAGCAGGAGGAACATGGACCATTCACATCAATATCAGGCCAGTCAACCAGATATGTCTTGTAGGATATGTTTCTGTAACAAAAGGAGCGGTTCGGCTACACAGTTATAGGGCATACAGTGAGTGCAATGCCTACCAAAAATTTCGAGGCACTCCAATGCCCCTTGGAAATGACATGGAGGTCAGATGGCCTTAACTAAACCTTTTTTTCCATTTATAGCAACTGGGTCTCCTGTGCACTGTTGGCCTAAGCAGTGAATGGAAGGCTTTCCAAAAATTATGAGGAACTGCAATGCCCCTTACAAGAGCCATGCAGTACAGCATATTACAAACATAAGTCCCATTATTGGGGAGTGGGTCTCCCATAGGATTTGCTTATGCCTTCCAATCTAAAGCTTCCAAAAATTAGGACGGAGCAACTTGCAATGCCCCTTACAAGAGCCATGCAGTACAGCATATTACAAACATAAGTCCCATTATTGGGGAGTGGGTCTCCCACAGGATTTGCTTATGCCTTCCAAGCAAAAGCTTCCAAAAATTAGGACGGAGCAACTTGCAATGCCACTTACAAGAGCCATGCAGTACAGCATATTACAAACATAAGTACTATTATTGGGGAGTGGGTCTCCCACAGTCTTTGCTTATGCCTTCCAAGCAAAAGCTGGCAAAAATAAGGACAGAGGAACTTGCAATGCTGGCACCCTGGTGGTATAGTGGTGGTGGAGGCTGAGGATAAGGAGAAGAACATAAAACAGCCGAAATGAGGAAGTGTATACCCATGTGTGGGTGTGAAGCGGTGCATGTGAATACACCTCCCGAAATAACACAGTGGATTTGACTTTATGTTACTCTGCTGTCATTTGGTGGTGATGAGAAGTCTGGCCCAATCCAGCCCTTGTTCATTATGATAAGGGTCAGCTTGTCAGCATTGTCAGTTGACAGGCGAGTGCGCTTATCAGTTATAATTCCCCCAGCGGCACTAAAAACACGCTCCGATAACATGCTAGCGGCAGGGCAGGCCAGGACCTCTAAGGCGTACAGAGCGAGTTCATTCCAAGTGTCCAGTTTGGATATCCAATAATTAAAAAGCACAGAGGAATCACGGAGGACGCTGGTACGGTCGGCAAGGTACTCCCTCACCATCTTTTGAAACTTTCCACTCCTTGTGAGAGTACCCCGCGCCTCAGGGCCTGTAAGCTGGGCGGGTGTCAGAAATCTGTCCCAGAACGTTGACAGTGTTCCCCTGCCTCTGCTCGATTGGAGTTGCATCTCTCTCGCCTGTACGCCTTGGTTGGGCAACGAACTGTGACCTCTGCCGCTAGCGTGTTCAGATGGGAATTTTTTTAAGAGTTCGGCAGCAAGGGTCTTCTGGTACTGCCCCATTTTTGTAGACCTCTCCACCTCAGGAATAAGAGAGTGAAAGTTCTCCTTGTAGCGGGGGTCTAAAAGTGTCACCAACCAGTAATGACTGTCACCCAACATTTTGACAACGCGAGGGTCATGGTTAAGGCAGCGTAACATAAAGTCAGCCATGCGTGTCAGACTGGTAACGGGCAAGATTTCCGTGTCCTCACTAAGATGATGACTGACCATGCTCTCCTCCTCCTCCTCCTCCCCCCTGTCCTCAGGCCACCCACGCTGAACCGACGGTATGACACTTGTACAGGTACTACCGTCTACAGCGCATGATAGCAGCTAATGTTCTTCTTCCTCCTCCTCCTCCTCCTCTCCCTCATTGTCCCCCAATGCACGTTGGGATGAGATGAGGCTGGGCTGTGTGTAATCGCCCACTACGGCTTCTTGATCCATCTCATCATACTCTCGCCTGTACGCCTTGGTTGGGCAAAGAACTGTGACCTCTGCCGCTAGCGTGTTCAGATGGGAATTTTTTTAAGAGTTCGGCAGCAAGGGTCTTCTGGTACTGCCCCATTTTTGTAGACCTCTCCACCTCAGGAATAAGAGAGTGAAAGTTCTCCTTGTAGCGGGGGTCTAAAAGTGTCACCAACCAGTAATGACTGTCACCCAACATTTTGACAACGCGAGGGTCATGGTTAAGGCAGCGTAACATAAAGTCAGCCATGCGTGTCAGACTGGTAACGGGCAAGATTTCCGTGTCCTCACTAAGATGACGACTGACCATGCTCTCCTCCTCCTCCTCCTCCCCCCTGTCCTCAGGCCACCCACGCTGAACCGACGGTATGACACTTGTACAGGTACTACCGTCTACAGCGCATGATAGCAGCTAATGTTCTTCTTCCTCCTCCTCCTCCTCCTCTCCCTCATTGTCCCCCAATGCACGTTGGGATGAGATGAGGCTGGGCTGTGTGTAATCGCCCACTACGGCTTCTTGATCCATCTCATCATACTCTGGCTGCAATGCCTCCTCTTTAATTCTCTGCAGAGAGCGTTGCAAAAGACAGACAAGTGGGATGCTGACACTAATGATGGCGTCATCGCCACTCACCATCTTGGTGGCCTCCTCAAAGTTTGTCAGGATGGTACAAATGTCAGACATCCAGGTCCACTCCTGAGGTCTTATGTGTGGAGTCTGACCTGAATATCGATGGCCTTGTTGCATCAGGTACTCCACAACTGCTCTCTTCTGCTCACAAATCTTTTGCAACATGTGGAGGGTAGAGTTCCAACATGTGGGGACATCACACACCAGTCGGTGAGCCGGAAGCTGCAAACGCTGCTGCAACACAGCAAGGGCGGCGGAAGCTGTAGCCGACTTGTGATTATGAGCTGACAGGCAGCGTACTTTCACGAGCAGATCTGGCAACTCGGGGTACGATTTAAGAAACCGCTGAACCACGAGGTTAAGCACATGAGCCAGGCATGGTACGTGTGTGATCTCACCTCGCCTCAGAGCCGCCACCAGGTTACGGCCAAACACGACCATGCCGGGATGTAGGTTCAGCGGTCTCAGCCACAGATCTGCCTGCTCTTTCACAGCTGTCCACAACTCAGAAGCAGTGTGAGGTTTATCATCTAAGCTTATGAGTTTCAGCACAGCCTGTTGCCACTTGGCGGAGGCAGTACTGCAATGCTTCCAGCTTGTAACTGATGTGGTGATATCTGAGATGGAGGCTGAACATGAGGAGGAGGAGGAGGATGATGCGCAGGAGCTATACACTGTGGGGGCAACTATGACTGACATAGGGCCCGCAATCCTCTGTGTGGGGAGGACGTGTTCCGTCCCAAGGTCCGACTGGGTCCCGGCTTCCACTATGTTTATCCAGTGTGCCGTCAGAGAGATGTACCATCCCTGGCCACAAGCACTTGTCCACGTGTCCGTTGTCAGGTGGACTCTCCCAGTAACTGCATTGTTGAGGGCACGGCAGATGCTTTGGGACACGTGCTTGTGTAGTGCGGGGATGGCACACCAGGCAAAATAGTGTCGGCTGGGGACCGAGTACCGAGGGATGGCCACCGCCATAAGATTGCGGAAGGATTCCGTCTCCATCAAGCAGTCGTGAAATGTGCGAATTTAGGACTGTGGCCTGTGGGGCGTTAGCTGCGAATATCCGCTTTCGTTCAAAGGTCTGGGATATGGACAATTGAACGCTGCGGTGGGACGTGGATGTGGACGTTGATGCTGTTTCTTGAGAAACTGCCATAACAAGTGAAGACTGAGAGGAGGGGGCATCTTTACATGCAGTATGGACTGGGGATTGCCTTGCACACACAACAGGGGGTTATATTGCACGCACAACAGTGGAAGAAGCATTGGTGACACCCGCTGACACTGGTCGTGGACCCTGGGTTTCGCCCCACAAAGTCGGGTGCTTTGCTGCCATGTGCCTGATCATGCTGGTGGTGGTCAAGCAGGTGGAACATATGGCCTTTTTGGGGTTATCAGCAGAGTCTTTAAAAAAATTCCAGACTCTGGAAGACCTACCGCTTGTACTGGCAACGTCCCTCGTGTTGGTGTTACGGGGAACGTTTGCCCGCCTTCTGTCTGCGGCCACCACACTGCTTCTTCCTGCCTGTTGGGGTACTCTGCCTCCCTCCCCCTGTGTGCTGCTGGCCTCACTCTGCATGTCCTCCTGCCACGTTGGGTCAGTTACTAGATCATCCACCACCTCCTCCTCTTCCACTTGCGCACCACGATGCTCCTCCTCACTTCCTGGCAATTGTGTCTCGTCATCGTCCACCTCTTGTGACAAATTGCCAGCATCGACTTCCTGTGGCCGTGGCTGTTCAAATATTTGGGCATCGCTACATGGGATCTCCTCTTCCACCACTTCAAGCGTATCAGGCGAGGGGCCCAAATATGGAAATGGACCAGTGAACAGCTCTTCAGAGTGTCCAAGTGTGGGATCAATTGCTGTCTGACGACACTCGGCATGGTGGAAGGAAGGAGCATCAGGGTGAGGAGGAGTATGCGGTCGAGACTCACGGCTACTAAGAGTTGACCGTGTGGAAGACAGACCGGAGGTGGTGGTGCCCAGGTAGCTGGAAGTATTATCTGCTATCCAATTAATAACCTGCTCACACTGATCAGTTCTCAATACTGGTGTTGTTCTGTGCTTCCCTAGTAATTCGGTCAAGAAGTGGGAGCGAGAAGATGTGGCTGTTGGTTGTGGCACATTTTCACCTTGGCCACGGCCCCGTCCTCTGCATGAACCATCACCAGAACGTCCACTTCCACGTCCCTTGCCACGCGCCTTGCCCATTGTAAAGGAAGTAAAATAGCTTACACTCGCACTATCAATGGAAAAAGGGTAATAAAAAGTAGATTAGAACCGTGGAAGAGGAAAACCACAGTTATATTTCTCTGGCCTACACCCGACTCTTTTAAACAATCTGAACAATCAGGGAGAAACTATTACTGCTTTTCTTTACGTAAAAAATACCAAAACCTGAATAATAGAGATTTTTTACCGTGGGATGGCAAAACCACAGTTATTGTTTACTGGGGTATACCAGACTTTTTTAAATATATAGATTTGCGGCTGAACAGTGAGCGACACACTCAAACTGTGTTATTTTAGATACCAAAGGCCCAAAACTGGATAGTACAGAGATTTGACCAGTGGAACTGCAAAACCACACTGGGATTTGTTGGGCCTACACCAGACTATTTTCAACAGATATATTTTTGTGTCACAACAGTCAGGAGACACTACTGTTTTTCTTCACGGAAAATATACCAAAACCTGAATAATAGAGATTTTTTACCGTGGGATGGCAAAACCACAGTTATTGTTTACTGGGGTATACCAGACTTTTTTAAATATATAGATTTGCGGCTGAACAGTGAGCAACACACTCAAACTGTTTTTTTTAGATACCAAAGGCCCAAAACTGGATAGTACAGAGATTTGACCCGTGGAACTGCAAAACCACACTGGGATTTGTCGAGCCTACACCAGACTATTTTCAACAGATATATTTTTGTGTCACAACAGTCAGGAGACACTACTGTTTTTCTTTATGGAAAATATACCAAAACCTGAATAATAGAGATTTTTTACCGTGGGATGGCAAAACCACAGTTATTGTTTACTGGGGTATACCAGACTTTTTTAAATATATAGATTTGCGGCTGAACAGTGAGCGACACACTCAAACTGTTTTTTTTTTTAGATACCAAAGGCCCAAAACTGGATATTACAGAGATTTGACCCGTGGAACTGCAAAACCACACTGGGATTTGTCGAGCCTACACCAGACTATTTTCAACAGATATATTTTTGTGTCACAACAGTCAGGAAACACTACTGTTTTCTTTACGGAAAATATACCAAAACCTGAATAATAGAGATTTTTTACCGTGGGATGGCAAAACCGCAGTTATTTTTTACTGGGGTATACCAGACTTTTTTAAATAGATATATTTGTGGCTGAACAGTGAGCGACACACTCAAACTGTTTTTTTTTTTAGATACAAATGGCCCAAAAGTGGATAATACAGAGGTTTGAACCGTGGAACTGCAAAACAACACTTCTGTTTCTCTAGCCTACACCTGACTATTTTCAACAGATATATTTGTGTCTGAAAAATCAGAGACACGCTTTTTTTTTGGGGGGGGGGACACCAAAAGGTTAATAAGACGGGTATTTATACAGTGTGAAGGAGGAAAAAAAAAAGAGGATTTAGATGAAAAAAAAAGGATTTTTCCTGTCCTCTGAGACCTGGAGCTAAGTCCAGCAATTTCAGCAACAGGAGCAGCACACAGGACTGTAATGCAGCGTTTGCTGGTATAGCCACTGCGTCTCCTATACAGCCTGCCTGCCTGATATCTGGGATGGATATTAGTCCTGAGAAGGACTGTTTGTTTGATCTGGCAGCCTTTACAGACCCTACACTAACTATTTTGCAGTATATATCTCTCCCTAAATCAGCAGCGCTGTCCCTACACTGTCTGATCCGGAGCGACTGTGTCCAAGATAGCGGCGCCCGGTTTTAAATACTCGAGGTGACGCTGTGCGGCCAGCCAATCACTGTAATGCCCACAACCAACATGGCTGCGGCATTACAGTGACTGGCTGGCAATCCCTGCATGTTCATTGGCTCTGTAAAGAGCGCCAAACATGCAGGGCGGAGACCTGAGCTCCCGCCCGAGTAACCCGGAAATGCTCGGTGCTCGCCGAACATCCCGAGTAGTGTGATGCTCGGGCGAGTACCGAGCAGTGTCGAGCATGTACGCTCAACACTAATTATTACGCCAGTTTTGCAGACTGACAAAAAAAACATACAAAAAACAAGCTAAAATGGAAAAAAATGTTAAGAAACATTCTTTCCAGGGTAATGACTTGTATATAAGGCCAAATAAATAAAAAAAATAAAGTTATGGACTGTGGAAAACATTTATGCGACCAGAATGAACACTCATCTGTAGCTGGTGATAATACCACCTAATAGCAGCACCTGTTCCTATTGTAAGTGCATCTAACACCGTTATCAATAGGGAAAAGAATAGATTTTAATTTTTTTTGGGTAGCACCAGCAGCACACAGTATAAGGCAATAATACCTGGCTGGATCGGTGTAATACGCTATCCATACTGCGATACCTCACCCATAAAAGAATTTCAGATAACACAGTTAATATTCTAGAATGCAGACTCTATTTCAATTGTCCTTCCCATTATTAAGGAGTGTGTCTCCTATACTGTTATTGCATATGCAACAATTTCAAGGGCTCCCAAAAATTAGAACGAACTCCAATACGCATTTGAAGAGACATAAAAAAAATAAAAATAAATAAAAACACAGTAGGATCTTTCTGTAGTATAAAACCCAGACTCGCCAATGTAACCTCAGTGTAATCACATTGTTCAGCTCCTGCACCTCCTCTTCCAGTTTGGCCTCCATCTCCAAAATGACCACATCAGTCACAAGCTGAAAGCACTGCAGCACTGCCATGGCCAAGCGGCAACAGGCTGTGCTGAAGATAATATGCTTAATGCTTAGGTGACAAACAACCCAGCGCTGCAGAGTTGTTGAAAGCTGTAACACAGCAGCCTGATCTGTGGCTCTCACCGCTGAACAAATAGCCAAACATGGTCATGTGTGACAATGGGCGCAACCTGGTGGCGGAGAAATGACAGCCAGATTAGATACAGTTTCTCTCTATGCCAGTCCTTTCACTGAGCTAAAGAATATAGCTGTGGTGAAATACAACTCTCACCGAGAAGCAGTGTCAGACTGAAAAACATTGGACCCACCAAAGAATTTGATTCTGAGGGCCCACCTTTTTCCCCTGCTCAAAAGCCCCATAGCAGCTGCAAAGTTTGCGCTATCATAAACCCAAGATTCTCTGGTGGGCAGTCGTGGCTAAGAAAAGTGTGTGGGAAGGTTCCCGGACACTCTATTGCTGCTTTTTTACTGAGGGGGAAACCCACACAAACACGGGGAGAACATTCAAAATCCTTGCAGCTGTTGTCCTTGCTGGGATTTTTACTAAGGATCCCTGCGCTGCAAGGCTTCAGTTCTAACTAGTGTTGAGCATTCCGATACTGAAATATCGGGTATCGGCCAATATTCGCGGTATCGGAATTCCGATACTTAATTCCGATACTTTTGCAATATCGTATACCGGAATCGGAAGTTCCCATAATGCAATGAGCCATTTTCATTTTATTCAGCCAATGAGGATCCTAAGAAGTGTGGGCACATCCTGTTAGGCATGTAGGCATCTTAACTAATGGCATGGCTGTGATTGGCTGCTGAAATGATGTCATGATGCACTATAAAAGCCGCCGCCGCCATTTTGAGCTCACTCTGCTGTGAATTCAGTTAGGGATAGGATGCTGTTGTTCTGAGGGACAGTTTTAGCTACCTATTTGGTCTATTCTGCTTTACCCAAGCTACTTTATAAATCGCTGTGCCTTGCAGTGCTAGTGCACAGTTCTCTGTGCTGTTCACCGCTTTCTGCAAGGTCTCTGTGTGTGAGTGCAGCTCACCCTGTAGTGTGTGCTTCAGCCACGTCTGGTTATAGTGCACTCAGTGTGTGTCACTGCCTCATACATTGACCTTTTTTGCCAATTCATAATTTTTCCTGATATCTCCTATTAGTGTGGTGGTTCCATCCGTATTCAGCTAAATTGGTTCCAAACACACTATATAGGAGTAGTTAGAGGAGCCTTTCTGCAGCATTGGAACCTGCAACCCCAGCCAGATTAGTATTAGCCTATTTTTTGTAGCCTCATCTATTGCATTGTAGGTTACCTTCCTACATTGTAATAGCTACAAAAAGTTTGTGATACTATCGTTATTACATCTTTAGGCACATCCAGTGTCTTTTTGTGACAAAAAAAACCTAAATAAAGTTCACCAAACACTCCACTTTACAG
The DNA here is from genome assembly GCF_046119375.1 of Phyllobates terribilis. Classification (NCBI taxonomy): domain Eukaryota; kingdom Metazoa; phylum Chordata; class Amphibia; order Anura; family Dendrobatidae; genus Phyllobates; species Phyllobates terribilis. The sequence continues at coordinate 257,406,350 of NW_027362763.1, read as the reverse complement.
TTGTGTAGGCCACATTAGCTCATATTAAAGTCTAGTCCACACTTTATAAAATTAGTGTTTCTTTTACCTGTTAGCAGCTGTTCAGGAATAAGCACACTAAGCCCTTAGTACTTTTCTGCCTATCTTTATCAGTCTACCAAGATGAAGAAGGCAGGGAGTAAGGCATGTGGTCGTGGGCGTGGGCGTGGAGTTTCTGCAGGGAGAGGACGTGAGGATTCTGTGCCTGCAGGGAGAGGACATGGGGATTCTGTGCCTGCTGCGGGCACCAGTGACTCAGCATCCCCCAGTTTTACCAGGGAACAGTCCTTTATGCGCAGCTTTGTAGGAGCTAGCCATACCCCACTGCTGCGGGAGGACCAAATTGAAGCCGTTGTCGGATGGATGGCAGCTAATGCATCGACTTCAATTAGTTCAAGATCCTCTCAGGTCCTGAGCACTGAAGAGCACCCATCTGTCTCTTCACCACCTTCCAATTTGCCCAGGCAGTCAGAGAGCCCTGGACAGGAGCCATCTCTACTTCTGTTCTCTGAATCTCTTGGCTTGGAAAGAGGGGGCCAGCCAAGCAGAATTCGAGAATTTGAAGAAGAGGTAGTATGCAGTGATGCGCAACCGTTTTGTCTCTCTGAATCTGAAGAGGCGGGTGGGCCAGTGCCTATGGTCAGCAGCACACCTCAGTACGCATCTGATGATGAGACTCAGGTGCCACTTTCTGGTGCGTACTGTGCTGTCGAGACTACCCAGGAGAAGCAGTTGTTTGAAGAGGGTGGTGTAGATGATGAGGTCCTTGACCCATCATGGCGTGAGGGACAAGAAGGTGGTGGGAGCAGCTCTGAGGAAGAGATTCCCCGAACAGCCCAAAAAGGAGGGAGAGGGAGGGGGCAGACTTGGTTGCCTGTAGCCTCCACTTCGGCACCCATTAGGAGCATGGCTCTTCCAAAATCCAAAGCGGGCGCTCCCAAGACTTGCAGTGCCTGGTCCTTTTTTGACACAGTTGCAGATGACATTTGCTTTGTCAAATGCAAGCTGTGTAATCAGAAGGTGAAAAGAGGGAAAAGTGTCAGCAACATCAATACCACAAATATGTGGAAACATGTGCGGACCAAGCACGTGGTGGAGTTACAAAAACACACTGAAGACCTAGGCCAACCTACAGTGCCACCTACCACCTCTTCAGCTCGTGTTGTAGCCTCTTCCTCCAGCTCACACACAGCTGGTTCGGCTTCCTCACAGGATCGCCATGGAAGAATCTCTGGCACTGTTGTACAGAGACACAGTGTAATTCCACCCACAGCACCACTTTCCCAGTCATCCTCACACTCCCAGGCCAGTCTACAGCCATCGTTAGCACAGGCATGGGAGAAAAGGCGCACATACTCGGCAAACCACCCCCCAGCACAGGCTCTGAATGCTGGCATTGCTAAACTACTGGCCCTTGAAATGCTATCATTCAGGCTGGTGGAGACAGACACATTCCCGTAACTTTATGGCATTGGCAGTCCCACAATACAACGTGCCCAGCCGCTTTTATTTCAGCAGGCAAGCTGTCCCTGCCCTGCAACATCATGTAGAGGGAAAAATTAAACATGCGCTACAAAACGCCGTCAGTAGCAAGGTCCACCTGAACACCGATGCATGGACCAGTAAGCATGGACAGGGACGATACCTTTCCCTCACTGCCCATTGGGTAAATGTTGTGGAGCCGGGTACAGATCTTGAGAGTGGCGCTGTACGTGTTCTGCCAACTCCAAGGATTGCAGGAATCCAGTCTGTACACATTGACTCCTCCTCATACTCCAGTTCCTCTGAATCAGCGCTGCAGGAGCCGTCACGGTCTACCTCCACATCGACCCGTGAACGGTTACCTGTTATGGTGACCAATATGAGCACAGCCGTGGCCAAACGTCAACAGGCCGTATTAAAATTAATTTCTTTGGGGAATCAAAGCCACACAGTGCAGGAGCTCTGGAATGCCATCAAGCAGCAGAGCGACATGTGGTGTGTGCCAGCAAATCTCCAGCCAGGCATGGTAGTGTGTGACAATGGCCGAAATCTGGTGGCAGCTCTGGGCCTAGGCAACCTCACTCACATCCCATGTCTGGCACATGTGCTCAACTTGGTCGTGCAGAGATTTTTGAGGGACTATCCGGATCTTGATGCACTGCTTCACAAGGTCCGCATAGAGTGCGCTCATTTGCGGCGTTCCAGCAATGCAAGATCACGCATTGCAGATCTGCAGCGCCGATTACGTCTTCCGGAACATCGCATCATATGTGACCTACCCACCAGGTGGAATTCAACGTTACATATGTTGGAGAGGTTGTGTGAGCAGCAGGCAGCAGTAATGGAGTACCAGCTGCAGCAGGCGCAAACAAGTCGCAGTGCGCGCCGTTCACACTTCACCACCACTGAGTGGGCCTCTATGAAGGACATTTGCCACGTTTTGCGTGCCTTCGATTATTCCACGCGGATCGCGAGTGCAGATGATGCACTAGTCAGCATGACTATCCCCCTTATCTGCCTGTTTGACAAAACACTGCAAGCACTAAGGGACGAGGTTTTGGAAGAGGTGGAGGATGAGGAGTCACAAATGCCATCTGCTTCTCTACAGTCTGCGCAACGTGGTTCCTCACAAAGGCCTAGGCAGGGGACACTTTGTGAGGAGGATGAGAAGGAGTCAATGGATGAGGAAGACATCTGTCCAGAGGAGGGAGGTACACAATGCTCTAGTAGTCAGTATCTAGAGCGAGGGTGGGGTGATGCAGCGCAGGCAGAGATCACGCCTCAAGCAGGGGACAGCGTTTCTTGGCCAGTTGGCAGTCTGCAGCACATGGTTGATTTCATGCTGCAGTGCCTGAGAAACGACCACCGCATCGCCCACATTCTCAACACGGCTGATTATTGGGTGTCCACCCTCCTAGATCCTCGCTACCGGGACAACTTACAAAGCTTCATAACACCGTTGAGCCGGGAGCGTAAAATGCGGGAGTACCAAGACGCACTGGTGCATTCCATCATGTTCTCCATTCCAACCGAGAGCAGTGCTGCTAGTGCTTTTCAAAGCAGCTCAGTGCGTCGAGGCAGTGGAGGAAGCTCTGCACAAAGAGGGAGCAGAAGCAGCGCCTCAGCACAAGGCAAGACCAGTATGGCCGAAATGTGGCAAAGTTTTGTGTCCCCGCCGCCACAAATGTCTACACCATCACAGACGGCTCCAGTCAGCAGGAGGCAACGTTTCCGTCAGATGGTGACAGACTACATGTCTTGCCCTCTTAGTGTACTCACAGACGGCTCTTCTCCCTTCAAGTTTTGGGTCTGTAAGCTGGATACATGGCCAGAGCTTAGTCAGTATGCATTGGAGGTGCTAGCTTGCCCTGCTGCTAGTGTATTATCGGAACGCGTCTTTAGTGCCGCAGGTGGTGTACTAACAGACCGTCGCATGCGACTATCCTCCGATATCGTTGACCGGCTTACTTTTCGCAAAATGAACAAGGCCTGGATCTCTCATGAATTTGCCAGTCCTCTTCCAGAATAAATAATTGGTTGGCAACAGTATCCAGGTCTCCTGTTCTGTTCATGTTTCTACCACCTGAACTGTAATCCCTGAGCTCCAACACCGCCAGTTGGTGCCCGGAAGTGCCGTCTGCACAGTCAACAGTTGCTGCCGTGTCATTGGGGTTCAGTAACGTCAGCTGTTCCCCGGCTGTGCGGACGGCAATTTCTCCTGCTCTGTCCACATTCTCACTACTACAGATTTTAAAGTTGCTCCAATTACACCTCTGGCTCCTCTGTTTTCAGTATTATCCCTGAGCTCCAACACCGCCAGTTGGCGCTCGGAAGTGCCGTCTGCACAGTCAACACTTGCTGCCGTGTTATTGGGGTTCAGTAACGTCAGCTATTCCCCTGCTGTGCGGACGGCAATTTCTCCTGCTCTGTCCACATCCACTGTACTACTGATTTAAAACCTCCTCCAAATACACCTCTGGCTCCTCTGTTTTCAGTATCATCCCTGAGCTCCAACACCGCCAGTTGGTGCTCGGAAGTGCCGTGTGCACAGTCAACACTTGCTGCCATGTTATTGGGGTTCAGTAACGTCAGCTGTTCCCCTGCTGTGCGGACGGCAATTTCTCCTGCTCTGTCCACATTCTCACTACTACAGATTTTAAAGTTGCTCCAATTACACCTCTGGCTCCTCTGTTTTCAGTATTATCCCATAGCTCCAACACCGCCAGTTGGTGCTCGGAAGTGCCGTCTGCACAGTCAACACTTGCTGCCGTGTCATTTGGGTTCAGTAACGTCAGCTGTTCCCCTGCTGCGCGGACGGCAATTTCTCCTGCTCTGTCCACATTCTCACTACTACAGATTTTAAAGTTACTCCAATTACACCTCTGGCTCCTCTGTTTTCAGTATTATCCCTGAGCTCCAACACCGCCAGTTGGCGCTCGGAAGTGCCGTCTGCACAGTCAACACTTGCTGCCGTGGCATTGGGGTTCAATAACGTCAGCTGTTCCCCTGCTGTGCGGATGGCAATTTCTCCTGCTCTGTCCACATTCTCACTACTACAGATTTTAAAGTTGCTCCAATTACACCTCTGGCTCCTCTGTTTTCAGTATTATCCCTGAGCTCCAACACCGCCAGTTGGCGCTCGGAAGTGCCGTCTGCACAGTCAACACTTGCTGCCGTGTTATTGGGGTTCAGTAACGTCAGCTGTTCCCCTGCTGTGCGGACGGCAATTTCTCCTGCTCTGTCCACATCCACTGTACTACTGATTTAAAACCTCCTCCAAATACACCTCTGGCTCCTCTGTTTTCAGTATTATCCCTGAGCTCCAACACCGCCAGTTGGCGCTCGGAAGTGCCGTCTGCACAGTCAACACTTGCTGCCATGTTATTGGGGTTCCGTAACGTCAGCTGTTCCCCTGCTGTGCGGACGGCAATTTCTCCTGCTCTGTCCACATTCTCACTACTACAGATTTTAAAGTTGCTCCAATTACACCTCTAGCTCCTCTGTTTTCAGTATTATCCCTGAGCTCCAACACCGCCAGTTGGCGCTTGGAAGTGCCGTCTGCACAGTCAACACTTGCTGCCGTGTTATTGGGGTTCAGTAACGTCAGCTGTTCCCCTGCTGTGCGGACGGCAATTTCTCCTGCTCTGTCCACATCCACTGTACTACTGATTTAAAACCTCCTCCAAATACACCTCTGGCTCCTCTGTTTTCAGTATTATCCCTGAGCTCCAACACCGCCAGTTGGCGCTCGGAAGTGCCGTCTGCACAGTCAACACTTGCTGCCGTGTTATTGGGGTTCGGTAACGTCAGCTGTTCCCCTGCTGTGCGGACGGCAATTTCTCCTGCTTTGTCCACATCCACTGTACTACTGATTTAAAACCTCCTCCAAATACACCTCTGGCTCCTCTGTTTTTAGTATTTACCCTGGGCTCCAATACCGCTAGTTGCTGCTCAGAAGTGCCGTCTGCACAGTCAACGCTTGCTCCAGTGTTATTGGGGTTCAGTAACGTCAGCTGTTCCCCTGCTGTGTATCCGGCACATTCTCCTGCTTTGTCCACATCCACTGCACTACTGATTTAAAACTTGCTCCAATTACACCTCTGGCTCCACTTTGTTTTTAGTATTTATCCTGGGTTCCAGCACCGCCAGCTGGTTCTCGATAGTTCCATTTGCTCTTGTACCTTCTACTACCCATCCGGGTTCCAGTACCGTCAGCTGGTTCTCGGCAGTGCCTTTGGATTAGGTGCCTCCTTCTCGGTATCCAAGTTCCACCAACGTCTGCTGGTCCTTGGTAGTGCTTTCTGGCACAGGTACCTCCTGCTTAGTAACCGAGTTCCAGTACCGTCAGCTTGTCTTCGGCAGTTCCATTGGCTCTTGTACCTTCTGCTACCCATCCGGGTTCCAGTACCGTCAGCTGGTCCTCGGTAGTTCAATTTGCTCTTGTACCTTCTACTACCCATCCGGGTTCCAGTACCGTCAGCTGGTTCTCGGCAGTGACTTTGGCACGGGTACTCCCTCCTGCCCAGCCTGGTTCCAGCACGCCAGCTGTTTCCGGGTAGTGTCAACGTCACTTTGCCTCCAATGCGTTGTCCTGTCGTGTTGCGGTCGGGTTAGCCGACTCTATGGTGCCTGCAGTTTAGGTGACTCCTATGTGGGCTGCGGGATCTGGCAATGAAGGCTGGTTCCATAGTGCCAATAGGACAAGCACCCCCTGTAGGACTGTGGGTTTTGGTAACTGCGGCCGGCTCGCGTCTTTGAACTTTTTTTTACATGGGTACCTTCTGCTACCCATCCGGGTTCCAGTACCGTCAGCTGGTTCTCGGCAGTGCCTTTGGATTAGGTGCCTCCTTCTCGGTATCCAAGTTCCACCAATGTCTGCTGGTCCTTGGTAGTGCTTTCTGGCACAGGTACCTCCTGCTTAGCAACCGAGTTCCAGTACCGTCAGCTGGTCTTCGGCAGTTCCATTGGCTCTTGTACCTTCTGCTACCCATCCGGGGTTCCAGTACCGTCAGCTGGTCCTCGGTAGTTCCATTTGCTCTTGTACCTTCTACTACCCATCCGGGTTCCAGTACCGTCAGCTGGTTCTCGGCAGTGACTACTCCCTCCTGCCCAGCCTGGTTCCAGCACGCCAGCTTTTTCCGGGTAGTGTCAACGTCACTTTGCCTCCAATGTGTTGTCCTGTCGTGTTGCGGTCGGGTTAGCCGACTCTATGGTGCCTGCAGTTTAGGTGACTCCTATGTGGGCTGCGGGATCTGGCAATGAAGGCTGGTTCCATAGTGCCAATAGGACAAGCACCCCCTGTAGGACTGTGGGTTTTGGTAACAGCGGCCGGCTCGCGGCCTTGAACTTTTTTTTACATGGGTACCTTCTGCTACCCATCCAGGTTCCAGTACCGTCAGCTGGTTCTCGGTAGTGCCTTTGGATTAGTTGCCTCCTTCTCGGTATCCAAGTTCCACCAACGTCTGCTGGTCCTTGGTAGTGCTTTCTGGCACAGGTACCTCCTGCTTAGTAACCGAGTTCCAGTACCGTCAGCTGGTCTTCGGCAGTTCCATTGGCTCTTGTACCTTCTGCTACCCATCCGGGTTCCAGTACCGTCAGCTGGTCCTCGGTAGTTCCATTTGCTCTTGTACCTTCTACTACCCATCCGGGTTCCAGTACCGTCAGCTGGTTCTCGGCAGTGACTTTGGCACGAGTACTCCCTCCTGCCCAGCCTGGTTCCAGCACGCCACGTGTTTCTGGGTAGTGTCAACGTCACTTTGCCTCCAATGCGTTGTCCTGTCGTGTTGCTGTCGGGTTAGCTGACTCTATGGTGCCTGCAGTTTCGATGACTCCTATGTGGGCTGCGGGATCTGGCAATGAAGGCTGGTTCCATAGTGCCAATAGGACAAGCACCCCCTGTAGGACTGTGGGTTTTGGTAACTGCGGCCATCTCGCGGCCTTGAACTTTTTTTTACATGGGTACCTTCTGCTACCCATCCGGGTTCCAGTACCGTCAGCTGGTTCTCGGCAGTGCCTTTGGATTAGGTGCCTCCTTCTCGGTATCCAAGTTCCACCAACGTCTGCTGGTCCTTGGTAGTGCTTTCTGGCACAGGTACCTCCTGCTTAGTAACCGAGTTCCAGTACCGTCAGCTGGTCTTCGGCAGTTCCATTGGCTCTTGTACCTTCTACTACCCATCCGGGTTCCAGTACCGTCAGCTGGTCCTCGGTAGTTCCTCAGCTTTCTTGTACCTTCTGCTACATTTCCAAGTTCAAGCTTTTTGAAATGGTTCTTGGTAATCACTCTGGATCTCCCTGACGAGGACCCTGAAGACGAGGACCCTGAAGACCAACCCTAAGAAGACAAGGACCTCGAAGACGACGACCCTGAAGACGAGGACCCTGAAGACCACCCCGAAGAAGACGAGAACCCTGAAGACCACCCCGAAGAAGACGAGGACCCTGAAGACCACCCCGAAGAAGACGAGGACCCTGAAGACCACCCCGAAGAAGACGAGGACCCCGAAGACGAGGACCCAGAAGACCAACCCGAAGAAGACGAGGACCCCGAAGACGAGGACCCTCAAAGACGATGACCTGAAGTCCACCCCGAAGAAGACCAAGAAGATGACCCTGAAGAAGTTGACCAAGAGGACAAAGAAGAGAAGACAAGCACCAAGATACAGAAGAACAAGAGACATAAAACCAAGAAGCAGAAATACAAGAAGCTGCGGAACAAAAAGCGGAAGAACATTAAGCATAAGACTAAAAATCAGAGCAAAAGATAATATCTAAATTATAAGCAGAAGATGACTAAGCAGTGTATGGGGGTGAATCCGTTCCTCCTCGTGGTGCCCCTGGAAAAGACCTGCTGCTGCAGGCCAAACTGAACGCGGACAAATCCTGTTGTAAATCTTTTGTGACGGGCAGAACGAAAGGTGTAATGTCCAACCTTTTATAGATAACAACTACAGGAATGCCTGTCACAAATAAGAATATGATGAAGAAGAAGAATATGAAGAAGATGAAGAAGTAGAATATGAAGAATGTAAAAACAAAGAATAATACGAAGAAGGTGAAGAAGAAGAAGATGAAGAAGGTGAAGAAGAAGTGGATGAAAAAGATGCTGAGGATGATGAAGGAGAAAGTGTGGGAGAAGTAAAAAAGAAGGTGAAGAGCATTGAAGTAGTGAAACATAAATATCTGACAAAATATAAAAATACTTAACATAGTCAATATTTCCGTAACTCAGAACGTCTTAAAAAAAATATTAATTCCTGCTATTCCATTTGATTGGGCTAAACCTCTATGCCTTTATTGTCTCCCCCACCTCCCCCAATACATTCTACATTATTCTTAGTTGTTTTCCTTCATGTAGAATTAACCTACAAGGAAAGAAAGGGTTTATTTTCATTCCGATATTTCTGTCCCATTGACTTGCATTGGTTTCCGGTATAGGAATCGGCGATATCCGATACTTTTTGGGTATCGGTCCGATCCAATTCGATCCGATATTTCCCGACATCGGAAGGTATCGCTCAACACTAGTTCTAACCACTAAGCCACTGTGCTGCCATTCACCCTCTGATATCTAACAGGCTGGAGAAACTTGCACCTACTGCCACTCTGTATCTTTGTGAGAAACGAATGTATTTGGGCAGCCACTCAGTTTACCAAATAAAATTCCTGAGAAGGAAATTGGGGATGGCTTCGCTACTGGTACTGGGGGCAGTGCTAATACCATGGCGTCGTACCATAGTTCACTGGAAATATTCCTGGTGGGTAGGAGGCAAGCAGATACCCACAGAAAAGTACCAGCAGTAATGTTCTGAGACTCATGCTTGTGGAAAGCGGGGACGGCACAGAGAGAAATAGTGGCGGCTGGGGACCGAATATGGACACCCGGCCGCCGCCATGAGGTTGTGAAAAGCTTCCGCCTCCATGAGCCTAAAAGGCAACATTTCAAGTGCAAGCAAGCAATCCAGAAATGTGGCAGCTCAGTATTACGGCCTGTGAGTGCGTGGCTCGCTGCATACTTGCGCTTGCATTCCAAGTAACAGAAAACTAAGCAGATGATGGCCTCTATCATCATCACGACCTCACCTCGGCACTATGAACTCTTTTGATGGAGAAGCCAGGACCCACTGGAGGATTCTCTGGTTCTCTAGTGGCCCCATCCAACCTTGCTGAGAAGCAGCCCTGGCTAAGAAAAGTGTGTGGGAAGGTTCCCGGACTCTCTATGCATTTGGGCAGAAGAAAAGGAAATAGTGGATGTCTTCGCTTCTGGTACTGGGGTTACTGCTAATATCATGGCATTGTGCAGCAGCAAGCTAAGGAGATGGTGGCCTCTATCATCATCATGACCTCACCTCGGCACTATGAACTCTCCTGAAGGAGAAGCCAGGGCCCACCAGAGGATTCTCCGGCTCTCTTGTGAGCCTGCCCTACCCTGCCGAGAAGCAGCCCTGGCTAAGAAAAGTGTGTGCGAAGGTTCCCGGACACTTTATGGCTGCTTTTTTTACTGTGGACTTGGCTCTAGTGAGATGTACCATTTCTGGCCACAGTCATCTGCCCACGTGTTTGTGGTCAGGTGGTCCTTTCCCACTTAAGTTCATGGGTAATGTTGTGGGATTCGTGCTTGTGGAAGGTGGAGACGACACCGGGAGAAATAGTGGCGGCTGGGGACCGAGTATGGACACCCGACCGCCGCCATGAGGTTGTGGACAGCTTTCGCCTCCACAAGCCTAAAAGGCCACATTTCAAGTGCAAGCAGCTGTCCAGAAATCTGGCAGTTTACTATTGCGGCCTGTGGGTGTGTGGCTGGCTGCATACTTGCACTTGCATTCCAAGGAATGGGGTAGGGACAACTGAACTCTGTGCTGAGACAAGAAAGTGAACGGTGATTGTTGCAAGTCTGCAACAACAGGTGCATGGCGGGAGTCATCTTCGCATGCGTCAAGGATCACTTCTGATGGGCACACTGTTAGGCAGTGACCTGGGAGTCAGAGATGCTTCCAGGGGTCTTGCCCATGCTGTTCCCATGTCTTTTCAGCACTGTATGCATGTGTCTGATCATGTGTCACACATCACATGGCCAGATAAGGTTGTAAAATGTTAAAATGACATTTCCAGGTGAATGCATTTGTCTTGGTTGAAAGCAATGCAAAAGTGCAAAAACGCATCAAAAACGCTACGTGTGAACATTGCCCAAGGTGTGGAGGAGCATTTTTGTTTCTGGTTATTTATTTTGCCTTATATACAAGTCATTATCCTGGAAAAGATGTTCCTTAACATATTTCCCTGGAAAATCCATTTTGGTTTTGTTTTTGTATGTTTTATTGTGAGTCCATAAAAGTGGCGTAATACCTCTGACAACATTGTTGACAGCAGTGACCTGGGAGTCTGAAATGCTTCCAGCTGTCTTCCCCATGCTATTTCCATGCCATTTGAGCACTGTTCCCATCGATTTGGGCAATTTTTAGGCCCTCTGCAGACCACCTGGGGGGACACAAGAAAAATGCTCGAGTTTCCCATAGACTTACATTGAGCTCATTACTCGGACCGAGCACTCGAGCATTCCAATTTGCTCGACTCAAACAATGAGTACCCAAGCATTTTAGTGCTCGGTCATCATTAATCACCTGCTGTACTTGAGGAGTAGATATGAGAAACCAATCTCTGAATTAGTTTTCCTGCTGGGAAGCAAATATGCATGAAAATTTATCCAACTCTATTTGGAAGATCATTTGGCCCATGAGTGTATGATGCATGCAATTATAAATGATGTTCATTCATTCTGTATATTTTGATAAAAAGTTTCATTAATGTCAAAGAATTGATTTCACTTTAAAAGGGTAGTTCTGTACTTTGATATTTATGTACTATCCATAGGATAAGTCATCAATATCAAATCAGTGAGGTCCAACACCCAGCATGCTCAGCAATCAGCTATTATCAAGTCCCGTGGTGGCCAGAAGTATAAAGTGTGCAAAGCCAGAACACCACATCTTCATACATAGGGTAGAGTCTATTCTTGGGTAATGCAGCTCAGCTATCACTCACTTTAAAAGGAACTGAGTTGCAGTAGCCAAGAGTGGCCACTACACAATGCATGGAGCTGTGGTATTCTGGCTTGATACACTGTGTAAAGATAGCAGATGCAAGAGTTCACCAGCAATCATAAGTCTTAGTCTGTTGGTACTTGGACACAGGGTTGAACCGGCTCACAGGAGAACAAGAAAATCCTCTGGTGGGCCCCTGTGCAAGACTTGGCCACCACCCTCTTTTCTGAGCAGTACTTTGCACAATAACCTTGAATCACTATGTACAGACAAAGGCAGCATCTTATTCATTTAACAATCTACCTAGCTCATTGTTATATAAATTTGTGATTGGGGATAATGTCACATTTACATGTAGCTGAAAAGAGGGGCCCTGGAGTTGGTTACTGGTGGGCTGTTGCCACCCCAGTCCGACACTGCTTGGACATGACCCTTAAGGTGCATTTACACTGCATGATTATGAGGAACTAGGAATCCTAGGAATGCTCATTTCCCAATAGTAATTCAGTTTAAACATGCTGACGATCACTTGATCAACAAGCAAAATGCTGGACTGTTCAAAAGATAATCATCATTCTCATTAGGAAGGCAGCATATGCGCACAAAATTATCTGTTACTGATCATTTTACGATCATAATAGTTTGAGGTCTTGACTAGAGATGAGCGTTGTTCTACTCGAACTGTTCGCCAATCTCAAATTCGAGCTGTTTTGGGCGGTGTTCGAGCCGTTCGGCGAACACGAACAATTTGAGAAAAATTTGGCTGTTCGAGGTTATGTTCGATAACTGTTCGTGCACCAAAATCATAACTGGATTTTTTCTCAGTAATGATGAAAATTAATGTTAATACGCAGTTTGAGTGTACAGCGGGGTGGGGGGAGGGGCAGGGGATGGATCTCTGCAGGAACAATGAAGATCTCCATTTTTTTTTCTCTTTCCCGCATTTGCAGTGGGGAGGTGCAATCTGTCAGCCTATCAGCAGCGCACACACGGAGCGAAGTGCTTTTTTTCACACAAGCAAGGGCATGTGTCATTGGCAGTGTATGTCACATGTCCTTGCCCTATAAGACCAAGCCATTTTCCCCGTCGCCACCATTTTCTCACTGCTGCAGCTGCGTGTTAGACGGCACCGCTGTTGCTGTGTGCGCTATACCTTGTTAATTTCAAGCCAATTTTCGCACAAATATACAGATAGCTTGGGAGTAGGGAATAGTTGTGATTGCAGTCCTTTTAAGGACTAGGTTACAGCATTTCCTACGACTTTTATCAGGGAGGTCTGTGCTCTTAAATAGATAGGTTGTGGGAGTAAAGACTAATTGTAATTGGAGTCCTTTTCAGGACTAGGTTACATCAGTTCCTATCAGTTTTTGCCAGGCAGGTCTGTGCCAGTGCTGTGCAAGTTTTTTTCACAGCATTTGGCTGAATCTAGCAAAGCTAATCCTTTTTGGCCTATTGCAGAGTGTGTTAGTCAGTGGAGTAGCCTATCTGTGTTGCAAGATATACCACCTGTGTATAGAATACCAATTTTTTTACTGCACCTAGTGAAGTAAAATCTTTTGGGGATAGCATCATTCTATTAGTCCATATATACTGACCTCCATCAGGTTGCAAATTAAAACTAATTTTTATCTGCATCTACAGTACCTCTGAAAAAATATTTGGGCTTCTACCTGTGTGTGGGACTTGTTGTATTAGTCCATCTATACTGACCTCCATCAGGTTGCAAACTGAATATATTTTTTTCCTGCATCTACCTCTGAAAAAATATTGGGCTTCTAGCTGTGTGTGGGTCTTGTTCTATTAATCCATCTATACCGACCTCCATCAGGTTGCAAACTGAATATAATTTTTTTCTGCATCTAGCTCTGAAAAAATATTTGGCCTTCTAGTAGTGTGTCGGACTTTCTCTATTAGTCCATCTATACTGACCTCCATCAGGTTGCAAACTGAATATAATTTTTTTCTGCATCTAGCTCTGAAAAAATATTTGGCCTTCTAGTAGTGTGTCGGACTTTCTCTATTAGTCCATCTATACTGACCTCCATCAGGTTGCAAATTAAAACTAATTTTTATCTGCATCTACAGTACCTCTGACAAAATATTTGGGCTTCTAGCTGTGTGTGGGACTTGTTGTATTAGTCCATCTATACTGACCTCCATCAGGTTGCAAACTGAATATATTTTTTTCTGCATCTACCTCTGAAAAAATATTGGGCTTCTAGCTGTGTGTGGGACTTGTTGTATTAGTCCATCTATACTGACCTCCATCAGGTTGCAAACTGAATATATTTTTTTCGGCATCTACCTCTGAAAAAATATTGGGCTTCTAGCTGTGTGTGGGTCTTGTTCTATTAATCCATCTATACTGACCTCCATCAGGTTGCAAACTGAATATAATTTTTTTCTGCATCTAGCTCTGAAAAAATATTTGGCCTTCTAGTAGTGTGTCGGACTTTCTCTATTAGTCCATCTATACTGACCTCCATCAGGTTGCAAATTAAAACTAATTTTTATCTGCATCTACAGTACCTCTGAAAAAATATTTGGGCTTCTAGCTGTGTGTGGGACTTGTTGTATTAGTCCATCTATACTGACCTCCATCAGGTTGCAAACTGAATATAGTTTTTTCTGCATCTACCTCTGAAAAAATATTGGGCTTCTAGCTGTGTGTGGGACTTGTTGTATTAGTCCATCTATACTGACCTCCATCAGGTTGCAAACTGAATATATTTTTTTCTGCATCTACCTCTGAAAAAATATTGGGCTTCTAGCTGTGTGTGGGTCTTGTTCTATTAATCCATCTATACTGACCTCCATCAGGTTGCAAACTGAATATAATTTTTTTCTGCATCTAGCTCTGAAAAAATATTTGGCCTTCTAGTAGTGTGTCGGACTTTCTCTATTAGTCAATCTATACTGACCTCCATCAGGTTGCAAATTAAAACTAATTTTTATCTGCATCTACAGTACCTCTGAAAAAATATTTGGGCTTCTAGCTGTGTGTGGGACTTGTTGTATTAGTCCATCTATACTGACCTCCATCAGGTTGCAAACTGAATATATTTTTTTCTGCATCTACCTCTGAAAAAATATTGGGCTTCTAGCTGTGTGTGGGACTTGTTGTATTAGTCCATCTATACTGACCTCCATCAGGTTGCAAACTGAATATATTTTTTTCTGCATCTACCTCTGAAAAAATATTGGGCTTCTAGCTGTGTGTGGGTCTTGTTCTATTAATCCATCTATACTGACCTCCATCAGGTTGCAAACTGAATATAATTTTTTTCTGCATCTAGCTCTGAAAAAATATTTGGCCTTCTAGTAGTGTGTCGGACTTTCTCTATTAGTCCATCTATACTGACCTCCATCAGGTTGCAAACTGAATATATTTTTTTCTGCATCTACCTCTGAAAAAATATTTGGCCTTCTAGTAGTGTGTCGGACTTTCTCTATTAGTCCATCTATACTGACCTCCATCAGGTTGCAAATTAAAACTAATTTTTATCTGCATCTACAGTACCTCTGAAAAAATATTTGGGCTTCTAGCTGTGTGTGGGACTTGTTGTATTAGTCCATCTATACTGACCTCCATCAGGTTGCAAACTGAATATATTTTTTTCCTGCATCTACCTCTGAAAAAATATTGGGCTTCTAGCTGTGTGTGGGTCTTGTTCTATTAATCCATCTATACTGACCTCCATCAGGTTGCAAATTCAAAATAATTTTTTTCTGCATCTAACCCAGCCAATAGTTTTGGCCTAATACCACAGTTTGGCCACTCAGCTCTGCTCGTTTACCATCCATTGTTTTTTTGTGCAAACAACTCCAGAGTTGTGAATTAGTTAACCACCAAAATGAGTGGAAAAAGGCCTGCTGCTGGTGGAAAGGGGAATAGGCGTGTTGGGAAGGGGAAAAAAGGTTGTGTCCGTGGGGTAGGTGTTAAAGCAACAGTAACATCTGCAGAAGAAAGACCATCTTCCAGCCAAACTAAAATGTCTACTTCTTTTAGCGGACAATGTGATAAGATCCCTTTCTTACGGCCACGCCAATCACTACAAATTCCAGATGAGGCACAAAAACAGCAGGTGCTTCAACGGATATCAAGTGCTCCTTTAAGTGGGCTCTCCTCCACATCAACTTCAACATCACAAATACTCCAGTCCTCAAAGGTGTCACCCAAATCGCACTTGCTTCCTCACAGCTCCCAAATCTCCAGCTGCCCGTCTGAGTATGAGGTAGAACAGATGGTTGAGTCTGCAGAGCTGTTTACTCATACTATAGCCTGGGAATCAGAGGTCGACTCCAGCGCTTCTGTGAATCCAGACGAGGAAATGATCTGCACTGATGCCCAGAATCTTTATGAGTCGGATCCAGGACCAGACGCAGAAGGTTCTGACCATAATGTAGACCCTCATTCCCAAACTGTAACTCCTGTTGGTGGAGACAATGAGGAAGACGATGATAAGACTCAAATACCTGATTGGAGCGACAACTTTAGTTTTTTGTCAGGGCAGGAACAGGTTGGCTCTGAGGACGACGGGTGTGATAACGCACAGGGTGATGATGATGAGGTCGGAGATCCCACTTACTGTCAACCCACAGTCAGCCAAGAGATGAGGTCAGCAGAGGAGGTGGAGGAAGATGCTAGTGACGACGAGGTCAGGTTGCGCCTTCCTGGACAGAGACGTAGTACTGGAAGCACGTCAACAACTGCATCCTCAAACACAACTCTGCCTCTCACCACAAGTCGTGGTGGCTCTTCAGGTCGCATGGGTGCTAAGCCTTGCATAGCCTGGGCATTTTTTCAGATCGATAAAGATGACCCAACTCGTGTTATCTTTAACATTTGTCAGCAAAAGCTAAGTAGAGGCCAAAAAATACATAGTTTGAGTACTTCATGCATTAACCGGCACATGGACATGAAGCATAAGTTGCAGTGGGAAGCTCAGTGTGCTACAATGCGGCCTAGCCGGCCGGGCCAACCACCGTCTGCCATATCTTGTGCATCCGCGGCCTCTTCATCCTCTGTGACTGGGGGGACAGCAGTCACACCTGTTTTGGGGCGCAGACCTGCCACCTCTTTACCCGCAACAGCCAGCGTGATTGGCAGGTCATCATTTTCTTTGGAGGTGGTAACACCAGCTGGTGTTGAGCGCTGTCCGACATCGATAGCACCACCTTTGGATCAAGGCAACCTAACATGTCCGCCTGCATCTTCCTCACAGACCGGCAGTTTGCCGGGGACACCCTTATCAACCCCGTCTAAGCACAATAGCCAGCCCTCGGTCCCTCAGATGTGGACAAGTAAAAGACCATTTCCTCCTAGCCATGAGAAAGCTAAGAGGTTGAATTTCACCATCTGCAAGCTCTTGGCTACAGAAATGCTGCCTTTCCGCCTGGTGGACACAGAGGATTTTCGAGACCTTATGTCCGTCGCAGTGCCCCAGTACCAGATGCCCAGTCGGCACTACTTCTCAAAGAAAGGTGTGCCTGCGCTCCACCAGCATGTCGCACATAACATCACCGCTTCTTTGAGAAACTCTGTGTGTGACAGGGTGCATTTCACCACAGACACTTGGACGAGTAGGCATGGACAGGGGCGTTACATGTCGCTGACTGGGCACTGGGTAACTATGGTGACAGCAGGACAAGGGGCTGCTGTCCAAGTCTTGCCGTCCCCACGAGTTGTGCGTCAATCCTCTTTATGTCAAAGTTCCTCCACTGCTACTGCCTCCTCAACCTCCTCTCAGTCTTCCACCTGCACCCAAAGCCTGTCTGGTCATGCCACAAGCTTTCTAACTGCGCAGAAGGGATCCTGCACACCTCCTTACTATGCTGGCAGTAGGGCTCAACGTCATCAGGCGGTTTTTACATTGAAATGTCTGGGAAATGTGAATCACACAGCTGAGGAGTTGTGGTCAGCTCTGGAGAACCAATTTCATGAATGGTTGTCTCCACTGGACCTGAAACCAGGGAAGGCCGTGTGCGACAATGCTGCAAACCTGGGTGCGGCCCTTCGCGGGGGCAATGTCACACACGTGCCTTGTATGGCTCACGTGTTGAACCTGGTTGTCCAGCAATTTTTAGCCCACTATCCCAGACTAGATGGCCTTCTGCAGAGGGCACGGTCGCTGTGTGCTCACTTCCGCCGTTCGCATCCCGCAGCTCAGCGACTTACATCTCTACAGAAGTCGTTGGGCCTGCCACTTCACCGGCTAAAATGCGATGTGCCTACCCGGTGGAATTCAACTCTGCACATGTTGCAGCGACTGTGGCAGCACCGACAAGCCCTGGTGCAATACGTTCTGACGTATAGCCTGGGCCAACGAGATTCAGAGGTGGGGCAAATCACGCTGGAGGAGTGGTCTCAGATCAGGGACCTATGCACCCTTCTGCACAGTTTTGAAATGGCGACGAAGATGTTTAGTGCTGACGATGCCATTATCAGCATGACTATTCCAGTGATTTACATGCTGGAGCACATGTTAAACAGAATTCGGAGTCAGGTGGTGGCACAAGAGGAGGTGGAGGAAGTAGAGGAGGAGGAGTTGTATGCGGAAGGGCTAACATCTGCAAGGTCCAGACGGTCGGCAGCACCAAGGCGGCAGGCATGTGAGGGTGGGGGAGATGGTTTTACCAGGGCGCATGGTAGCAGCCAAACTAGTGAGGAAGGTGCAGGAGCCCAGGAAGAAGTGGAGGACGAACTGATGGAAGACTCATCAGATGAGGGAGACCTTGATCACATTTCTGTTGTGCGAGGTTGGGGGGAGAGGACAGAGGAAGGAAGCATGATTGTTACCTCGCCACCAACACAACAGGGACTTGGTGCTCCTGGATGCGCAACACACATGAGTGCCTTCTTGCTGCACTACCTGCAACATGACCCTCGAATTGTGAGAATTAGAAATAATCCTGACTACTGGGTTGCCACACTGTTAGATCCCGGTACAAAAGTAAATTTGCAGAAATTATTCCTGCCATAGAAAGGGATGCACGCATGCAGGAGTATCAGCAGAGACTGTTGCAGAATCTTACATGTGCTTTTCCACAAAATACCAGTGGTGCACGTAGTGAATCTCACAGTTCCAACTTGCCAACCGTGGGACCGTCAAGTGTTCAGCACTCAAACCGTAACAGAACCACAGTATCTGCTGGTAACATCAATTTTGCGGAATCATTTCACCACTTTTTTAGCCCATCCTTTGCAAGGCCACAGGAGACAAGAAGTCTGACACATAGTCAACGCCTAGAGACGATGGTACAGGAGTATCTCCAAGTAAACATTGAAGCCACGACTGTGTCACTGGACCCTTGCTCTTTTTGGGCTTCCAATCTGGATAAATGGCCGGAGCTAGCCATTTACGCCTTGGAGATCTTGTCATGCCCCGCAGCCAGCGTTCTGTCTGAACGTGTGTTCAGCGCTGCTGGTGGTGTGCTGACAGATAAGCGCACGCGGCTCTCCACTGATAATGTAGACAGACTCACGTTCATAAAGATGAACAAATCATGGATCCGAAACGACTTTTCTACCCCTGTGTCATCCTGGGGAGAGTAAAAGCTTGATGATTGGTTAAAATCACCCTACCAACCGTTTTAAGCTTTCAAATTACTAATCATGTTTATCTGTATCTTGACTGGAAAATAATTTGGGCTTTGTAGCAGTGTGCAGCACTGATCCTATTAGGCCAGCTATACTAAAGCTTCACCAGATTTAAAATTAAAAATAATTTTTAGCTGCATCTAGCCCGGAAAATAATTTTGGGGCTCCGAGATGCGCAAGGCACATAAGTGCCTTCTTGCTGCACTACCTGCAGCATGACCCTCATATTGTCAGAATTCGAAGTAATCATGACTACTGGGTTGCCACACTCTTAGATCCCCCAAACTTTTCGATCAACCTTTTAATTTTAATAAAGACCAAAAAAATGGTCATTTTTGAAATTATAAGCATTAGCAGGTTGTTAGAAACTGAAATCAAACAGTTTTCAACTCAAAACTTTATTCTAGGTGATGTTACATTTTCACATAGGACCCCTTGTTCGAAAGGAGCTTCTGAACTCTCTCGTCCATTGAATTTGTCAGGTTTTGGATGGTTTCTGCTTCAATTGTTTTGCATGAGGACAGAATACCCTCCCAGAGCTGTTGCTTAGATGTGAACTGCCTCCCGCCATCATAGACACTCCTTTTAATGATGCTCCAAAGGTTCTGAATGGGGTAGAGGTCAGGGGAGCATGGGGGTCACACCATAAGTTTGTCCTCTTTTATGCCCATATCAGCCAGAGATGCAGATGTTTTATGTGCAGCATGAGATGGTGCATTATCATGCAGAAAAATGATCTTGCTGTGAAATACACGGTTCTTCTTCTTGAACCATGGCAGGAAGTGCTGTTTGAGAAAATCCACATACATTATGGAGTTCATCTCTAGCGCCTTCAGGGATCCTAAAGGGGCCGACAATCTCTCTCCCCATGATTCCAGCCCAAAACATTACTCCACCTACTCCTTGTTGGCGCTGTAGCCGTGTTTGCGTGGGGTGTCCATCAACCAGCCATCCTCCACTCCATCCATCTGGACCATCGAGCGCTGCACGGCACTCATCCGTGAACAAAACAGTTTTGAAATCAGTCTTCATGTAATGTTTGGCCCACTGGAGCCGTTTCTGCTTGTGTGAAGTGGATAGAGGAGGTCGACAGGATGGCACATGCACAGCTGCAAACCTCTGAAGGACCCTGCATCTTGTTGTTCGGGGGACGTTGGAGGCACAAGCAGCTTCAAAAACTTGTCTGCTGCTATGACAAGGCTTTTTTGCCGCTGCTCTTTCAACCTGACGTAATTGCCTGTAGGAAAGAGTCCTCAATTTGCCCTTATCAGCACGCACACGTGTGTACTGTGAATCAGCTACATACTTCTTGATTGCCAAGACACTTCATCCTGATCATCGCACAATGTTGATTGTAGTCATGCCTTGACCTAAACACTCCACAATTTGTTGCTTCTCAGCAGCCGACACATCCTTTTTCTTTCCCATTTTGGCAGAAAATGTAGGCTGCTTAATAATGTGAGAGAGCCTTCTTAAGTAGTCTTGCCTTTCATTGGACACACCTGCCAAACTAATTAGCACAGGTGTCTGCAATTGCTTACAGTGATATAAAGAGCCCTGACACACATCACCATCAATGAGTTTAACTGACAAACAAACAAATTCTTCCCTTATCACTCCTAAACACTTTTTGCATAATAATTTGGAACGCAGTGTACATGTGCTTTTCCACAAAACACCAGTGGTTCACGTAGTGAATCTTACAGTTCTAACTTGCCAACCGTGGTCTGTATGGAGTTGTTCAATAAAGGGCCCAAAATTAAGATAACATAGATGGGAGAGGTCTCTATGAATAGGAATTCCTAAGTATTTGATACCCTGTGAGGGCCAGGCAAAGGGAAAGTTGGACTGGATGGAATCCTATATGGATTTGGGGAGGGAGACATCGAGGGCCTCAGACTTCGCTGCATTGATTTTAAAATTTTACCATGTAACAAAGTGATCTATTTCAGCCATAACAGCATGGATGGATATATGTGATTGAGTGATATATACTAGGACATCATCAGCAAATAGAGAGCACTTGTACTCGGTGCCTCCCACCTCAATCCACCTAATATTGGGGTTATGGCGAATTGATGAGAGCAGGTGCTCCGTCACTAGGATGTATAAGAGAGGGGACAGAGGACATCACTGCCTTGTCCCATTGGTGATTGTGAAAGGTGATGAAAATGTTCTGACGCACCCCCTGGGCCTTGGGACACCCGGAGCCGGACCCTTTTTGGTGGTAGCTGGTGGTTGTAGTCTTCGTGGCGGCGACCCGGTTCCGTGGCTCAGGGCGGTCAAACCAGTGGCGGAACTATTTATGTGGTTTTCATGTTTAAATGTCCGACTACGCCACCCGTGGATTGCGGTCAGAGTGAACCGCCGCTACAGGGCAGACCGCTGAGGCTGGTGTTGTGGGTGCAGCAGAGCGTAGCATAACTCCCCACGGGAGGAGTATAGCCTCAGGGCAGTGTATGCGGATGATGGGGGTGATGGTGCAGGGCAGCAGCAGTAACGACACGGAGTCAGTGATGCAGTTCAGGGCCTTTACTCACAGTTCTTATTATCCAGACCACGTCTGCAGGTAACGGCTGCCCACGTCGTACTGTGCTCACCAGGTGAGGGGCTCAGACAACTCCCAGATAACTTTGGAGCACTTCACAGGACCCCCTTTGTGTGTCCTTTGTCTGGCCTTTCTTACCAACACTTCTGTCCGGCTGCCTCGGGCCTCCTCTTGGTAAACTTGGCGCCAGTTTCCCTGACCCTATGTGGTGCCTTCCTAGCGGGTGTAGCGAGGGGCTGCGCCACATAAAATGTCAGAGCCTCCGGTTTCTAGCTGAGGGTTGTTTCCTGCCTCCACTAGTTCGGGGACCGGTCTCCCCCTTTGGCCTGACCCCTCCACGCAGGTGGATTCGGGCGTGCGGTGGCGACTCGCCCGTCCGCACCCCTGGGATCCCTTCATTCCTCGTTCCTGGAGCCTTCTCCGCTCCTCTTCCTTCCTTCTCCCTCTTCCAGGCCTGGGCCTCTGTTACTAGGCCCGCCTCCGGAGCAGAGCTCATGCAGAGCCCCTGCTCCCTGCCACTTCTGCTCAGACTTCTCTGCACTGAACTAAGATGGTGCCCACCTTTTATACTCCCTTCTCAATGCACCCAGGAACTGCTTCCTCCCTGCTCCTGCACTACAGGGTTCCCCTTCCTCAGTGTTCCCTCCCCCCACTCCAGCCAGGGACAGGGACTGTCGTGCCCATCTCAGGGGCATATTGGTCGCCCTGCCCCACGGCAATGTGGTGTAATGCATGCAGGTGTCGGGTCCTGATCCACACTCCATCCTTACCTGAGAGTGAGATATCACACCTCTGGGTGAGGTGCAATACGTCTGTAGCAACCGAGCCCTCAGGGTGCTACAGTTCCATTTATCTTCAGCCTAGGTGACGTATTGCGATACAGGGCCGTGATTTTGGCTATAAAAGGGTCCCCTAGACCCCTACCCCAAGCTTTTTAAGAGAATCATATATGGCGTGCCAGGAGACTCTATGGAATGCTTTCTCAGCATCCAACGAGAGTATCTAATTACAAATTTTTAACTGCATCTAGCCCAGGAAATACTTTGTGCCTAGTAGCAGTATCTGCTAGTCAGCGGATTATCCCGGCTGTTAAGCAAGCTGCACCACCTGTAGTTTAGACACTTAATTTTTTCAAAGGAAATGCTTCGGGACCATGGGATACTTAGTGAAGAGCATCAGGAGGCACCCCAAGGCATAGGGGCTGGGACTGGCAGTAGGATGCCTTGCGGTGGACAGCCGAGCTCGATCCTTATAAAAGCTTTTTAACTGCAGCAGCTTTAGTAGACGCTACTGGAGCTGGAATTACCGCGGCTGCTGGCATGAGACTTGCCCTCCAATAGATCCTTGTAAATGGATTTAAAGTGTATTCATTCAAATTAGAGAGACAATTTAAATTAAAAAGCTTAGAGCTGCCTCCACCACAGGGGGGCTCGCTCGACCCACCAGCGGACAGGCACCAGTATTGGGAGAGGGGGGCTGGCCGTCAGGGTTCACCGCGGCTCTGGCACAAACCCGGCGACACGGAGGTGGCACGGGCAGGAGCGGACTGGCCGTGTCGGCTTCTCACTTTTTGGATTTTAGAAGGGCATGACATGCCTATATCTGTGTCTCCCCCTCCTTTTACTCCTTCACCTCTTTTATTTTCGCATGACTATATGTACTTGTCACTTTTCCATGTGTTAGTTATGTCTTCTGAGCAGTTTGTCAGCTTTTGGACACCTTTGAAGGTGTTTTCTATGTGTTTCTATGTGTTTTTGTTTGCCTGCCATTGGTTTTAACGGTGTTCGAAGGTGTTCGACGAACAGTTCGACGAACAGTTCGGCGAACACACGGGTGTTCCACGAACCGAACCGAACTCGAACACTACGGGGGTGGCTCAACACTAGTCTTGACTGTCTAAGCAGGCTTTTAAATTACTGCAAATCTGTACATAATTACCGATTGGCAGTTGTTTAACGCACTCCTAGTTACTGTTGAAGGATCATGACTTCTATTTACAATGAAGCTGTAAAAGTTAAGGCATTCCTGCTTTTGAACAGATACAGTGGTGTGAAAAAGTGTTTGCCCCCTAAGGACTAAGGGTGGCCCAATCAGTTATTAGGTTTAGGGGGCAATCCCTTTTTCACACAGGGCCTTGTAGCTTCCCAAAGATGTGATAAACCACATCTAATTTATGTTTAAGGGGGGAGGGGAAATTAATTTTTCACACAGTGCCCGCAGGTTTGGATTTCTTTTTCCCTTAATAATAAAGATCTTCATTTAAAAACTGCATTTTGTATTTACTTGTGTTATCTTTGTCTAATATTTAAATTTGTTTTGTGATCTGAAACATGTAAGTGTGACAAACATGCAAAAGAATAAGAAATCAGGAAGGGGGCAAACACTTTTTCACACCATTGTACCAGTCAATTTTGGAAGGAAACCATTTACTATAACTTCAGGGGTTCTCTGCTTTGAATGGTCCCTGTTTGTTAGAATAATCCCTTAACGATAAGCTGATCACAATGTGACACTCTGCTGGGGTCAGCAGCCATCATGTGAAATCTGTAGGAAATCCTGACAATAAGTGTTCAGTCTCCCTGCAGCTCCTCTACAGGGGAGATAAAACATTACACAATGCCTGTTTATGCCATTGAGCTGTGTAATGCAGTACAGGATGCGTTCTCCAAAAAAAGAGCGTCTTGGACCTCAAGCAACATTCTGGTCAATAGATGAGGATCCTGAACTGAGGACTCTCTCTCTTTACGACCTGTAGTGCGGTCGTGTTCACACTGTGCGGTAATGAGGCAGTGACCCAGTAAAGTTCAACTTAAATGTCTTTATTTTCCAAAAAGTCACAAAGTAAAGGTAAACAGTATCCTCTGGATCGCAGCCGGTTTGTAACACAGTCCGTCTCCAAACTCGTTACGATGGGCGACTGCACCGCTGTGTCGCTCTGAGGTGCACCTGGAGTTTTGTTTTCCTCTTTGGCTCTGTGTTCAGGTCACACAGGCCAGTATTGCAGAGCCTCCTGCTCTGCAGCTTGCAAACACAAAGTTGACACACCCAACCCTTTGCTGCAGGTTTTTAAATGAAAACTATGGACATGAGCCACATACAAGACCCGGGCTGGAGGGAGTGGACCCCCCACTGCCATCCTGTAGTCCACTCCAAGAATAAAAGCCCATGCCGGGTTTTACTAAATCAGCCTTGGTCAAATAGCTTGACCAAGTCCAAACTTACTTTTATTCTGCACTGCAACCACAGCTATGTCTGTGATTGTAATGCACTCCAGCCGGTTCAATATGCTTCTATGCGCATTCTGGGGGATACATACTGTCCCTTGCATATAATTCCCTTCACTGCCTCACAGACCCTTTAATGGACCCCCATTACAGTGTGAAAAGAGCTTAACTACTACAAATGAAATTTACCAGTAGGATGTCATACATATAACATTTAAAAGACATCTCATCATTTTTAATGTGATTGCTGCAGAACACTTCTATACTTATATAGTTACATAGGTTGAATCAGTATTTTTATTCCTTCAGCTCTATATGGATTTAGAATTCCAAAAAAAGAAACTTATAAACTGTTTAACTTTGAAAAAAAAAAAATTAGTCATCCTGCTGCAAATGTCATTTAACACATGAAGTAATGAGGCATGATTAAGTCTGCACAATGACAATCTTTATAAGAAACACTTGTTGTATTAAGTGCTCTTTAAATTGTTATTATATGGTTAATTTACTGCATGAAGTGAGTAATACCAGGTAGGCACATTATGTATACGTCATATTTAGTGAATTTTTCTTTTGATGTCCATGCTGTTGGCGTACGTCTATCAAGTACTATATTTAGTCAGCGATGTACAGAGAGAGAATACATTTCTTGTACCCCTGAATGTGTCACAGAATTTCTTTCTTACACTTCTCATTGGTTCTGTCATAGTCTCCATTTTGCACGATCCGTCAGTGAATGTAGGGGCAGATTATTCACAGATGTTAATCTGCCTGACAGGAAAAGGTGATGGCTTGTCATCTGCAGAAATGCACAGAGACACATTTCTCAAAAGGAAAAAAATGCTTTCAAAAGATAAAATGAATTTCAATTAATTCTCGCAACTCTAGATACATTTTCTGCACCTTTACAATCCAACGACAGGAAGGAAATCCTAAGACTTTATTATTATATTACTGATGGTATATTTTTATTTTCCCATGAATTGTTCTTGACTTTCTGGCTCTATAGTGAATAATTTTGACGACATTTTTTGTATATTGCTGTCTCATCTCAGTGAAGTTTGAAAGAATGTCTGTACCACATAAATTTCAGAGCATAAATCTTTCCCCCGGAGTAAATCACTCTGGCAACAGAAAGCTTAACTGTTTGATTTGCAAACACATAGTAGGTTATTGCTTTAGGCTCTACTTATTTTATTTTTTGGTTTGTATTTATTAATATTGGTTTACTATAATCTGCCATGTTAAAAGTAAAATATATCACATAGCCTGACAATTAAAATCAATCTGCTGCCAAAAACTGAAAAATCTAAAAGCACACAGTATGTACGGTATATTTACCCTATCTACCTTGAAAACAACCAACAAAATGATGTTTCCTTTGAAAATAAGTCATGGAACAAAAAGTGACAGCAGAACAATATATACTGTACAACTACTGAATGAGTCTCCCCTTTCCAAGGCTCTTCAAAAATCCACCAGTAATTGTGGTTAGAGGTGATTGAATCAATAAGAGGAAAATCTAATTTGAGTCGGATTTCCTGAATTTTGCGAATTGGAAGAGCTTGTGATTCCATTCGTGTGGATTCCCCATAATGTCATGCAGCTGTCATATAACATGGTCTTTTCACAGCCAATCAGAGGGATTATCACAACCAGTATCAAAGATGAGGGATAGGTGGTCAGAGTGCACAGTTATTTCCACATAGGGACAGAAAAAAGCTAAAATTGGATTGGATTGTACACTAGTGTTGAAGCACATTAAAAATTGGACTAGTAGTCAGTCTGTGAATAATAATTCAAAGTTAATTAGGGAGGTGCTGTACCTGCACAGTTAATGTTACTGTGAATTCATTGATCTGTGATCTACTGCAGTATACTGCACCTTATTAACAGCAGTTAATACCCTTTGACCTAATTTAGCGAGTAAAAAAGAATCCTGAAACCAAGTTTTGTGTGGTATAGACCAGGAAACCATTATTTATTTTAAATACAAATCACAAATTTCCAGAATCCAGAAATATAAAAACAGCTGTCTACTTCACAAATTAAAGTAGCCTAACAAGTCTGATACTGCCATATGTTGTTAAATATCTTGTTGTTTAACACTGCTTTCCATCCATGTTTACCTAGCCAAACCATTTGAGGTCACTTGGACAATAATAAGGCTGTGTTTTCGCTAAGGATCTGTGGTAGATAGGCTCACTGGGTTGCACATAGAGATAGGCACAGGAACACTGTCTCTTTAAATCTTCCACTGGTTTATTAAAGATACTGCATAAATCAGTGCAAAGTTAGCAAAATAAGCATGGCCTTTCTGGCCTAACGAGAAAACAAAATATAATGTATGGCACAGTCCGTGTTGCTGAGGGGATCCGTCCGATCAGGAACCAACATATAAAGGTTCAACTTTCCTTAACACAAATATCCAGCTTTGGAGCTTGCACACCCAACAATGAATAAGCCAGAAGGCTGTGTATTTATCCTCTGGGGTGGAGATATGGGGAACAACCTCCCACCCCCTCTACAGCTGTTCAATCAACCTAGCGCTAAACATGGCCGATCAACCCCTTTCAGCACTTAGTGTGCTAGAGCATTTTTCTAGATTCATATCACTGAAGCTAATAACCTCCGTGACACATATCTTCGCTCCAGCACTTTGCCAGTGACTTTGTCACATATACCTCCAAAGGCGGGGGTTTCGGCACCTTCAGTCACCAAACAGGGAAGTCTAGACAGAGCATCAGCATTACCGTACAGCTTCCCAGACCTATGAACCAAGATCAAAACGGCATATAAAGCAGAAAAATAAAAACAAATTATTATTTTTCTGCTTTATATGCCTTTTTAATGTTAGACTTTTTTAAATTTAGCTATTAAAATTCATGTTTTAATGCCTTTCTCCATTGCTCTTTCTTCATGTTCTTCTGCAGATGACTTCCCCAATCCAGGCTGAATATCACAATATCGTTGAGGTAAACTGCGACGATCTTTTTGTGAGGGGCAAGAATCCGGTCCATGGAAAGCTGGGGCTCCTTGCAGCCCAAATAGCATTCTGGAAGCAACCATCAGGTGTAGAAAATGCCATCTTCTCCTTGGCACTTTGAGAGAGGAGGATTTGCCAGTACCCTTTCAATAAGTCCAGGGTGGTAATGTATCTGGCTGACCCTTGCCTCTATGAGTTCATCGATGTGGGGGATCGGATACGAGTCAAATTTAGACACCTCGTTTAGTTTGGTGTAGTAGTTGCAGAAATGTCACTTTCAATCAGGCTTTAGCACGAGGACAATGGGGCTGGACCAGCCGCTCTTTGACTCCTCTGATGCCCAGGCTCAAAATTTTCCTCACCTCCTTCAAAGTCATTGCAGCAAACTTTGGGAATTCTATACGGCTTTTGATTCACCCACACATGAAGTTCCGTCAGGATTTCATGCTCAACAACCTGCGTTCATCCTGGCAACTCCGAAAACAGGTCCCGGTACTGCTGAAGCAGTTCTCAGCAGCACTGTTGTTTCTGGGCCGGTGACAGTGTCTCTGCCGCTGTGACATCCTTGATCTTGGCCTCAGGATTGGCCCCAGGCAAGTAGCTTTTACCAGTTGCCTGCCTCACCACGGATTAAGCAGGTTGATGTGGTACACTTGGGATGGCTTTCTTCTCCCTGGCTGGTGGACCTTGTAGTTGACAACTTTTCGACCACCTTGTATGGCCCCTGCCACATGACCAGAAATTTACTTTCAGCCGTGAGGATCAACACCAACACCCGGTCTCCAGGGCTAAACTGTCTCATCCTTACCGACCGATTGTAGACCATTGCCTGGGCCTCTTGTGCTTGAAGGAGGCTCTCCTTCATGATCGGCATCACCCTCATGATCCTGTCATGCACCTGGGCCACATGCTCGATATTTCAATGTGTATCCTCTGCTTCCCATGTCTCCTTTGCAATATCCAGAAGCCTCCGAGGGTGCCGTCCATATAACAACTCAAACGGTGACAACTACGTAGAGGCCTGTGGAACTTCCCTAATAGACAACAGCAGGTACAGGGGTAGGTAATCCCTGTGTTGGCCATCCTTTTCTACGACCTTCTTAAGCATGGACTTCATTGAACCTCTCCACTAATCGTCTGTGAATGATACACCGACGTCCTGAGTTGCCCTAGGGTGGGGATATGGTGAAGAGCCTCCCATCCACTCTACAGTTGCTCAACCAAACTAGCCCTAAACATGGCCGATTAACCCCTCTCAGCATTTAGTGTGCTGGAGCATTTTTCTAGGTTCATATCACTGAAGCTAATACCTCAGTAATATATATCTCCCTTCCAGTACTTTGCCAGTGACTTTGTCACAGAGCTAAAAAGGGGTTCAGTATAGTCATAGGAGATTTCTGAGTGTTATATACCTATTTTTGGGGCAATTAAGGATTTGCAGTATTGAGTTTCACAGCAAATACGGCAAATACAAATTTCAAATGGTTCAATCTTCTCTAGTTGTGGTCTTTTAAACTCATTAGCATAGTGTCTTTGATGCAATCTAATAAAGAGAAGAAAGCTATTGTTGTTTTTCATTGACAGATTACCCCTATCTTATATCTGAAAATGCAGAGAATGAACATGCTATGTATTTTCACTACATAATCCTCCATTTAGTTTGTGCTGTAAAAAAGAAATGCCCAGTTGGGGTATCTGGGCTTCAAGTGCCTGTGGTGCAGTTCTTAAGAAGAGGTAAATTCAAATGTTACAGCTCCTTTCTTTTAGGATAATGATCAGATGTAAATGTGAAATCTTTTTCATCTTCAATGGTGTGTCAATTGTATGCACATGTTTGTACCTATAGGCCTTTTCTTTAAGAATGTGTGATCTATGCTACCTCCATATATATTTAGCCAAAAAACATGAACAGATCACATAAGATTTATTTTTTAAAGGTTTTTTTCTTTGTTCAACTTTTAGTTAAAGAAAATGGAGGGGGGAAATAACAACCACAAATAAAACTGTGTAAAACAGTGCTATATCATTGTGTCTACTAGAGATGAGTGGAACAATCAGTGGAGGGCCAAGTTAGAGTCAGATTTCCTAAAATTTGCAGTTTCACACAAATTCAAACAATTTGAGATTCGATTTGTGGGTTCACAAAAAAAAAGAGTCATAGAGAGTGCTAATGTCATTTTGCATTGCCACACATGATTCCCCATAATGCAGCTATTACATCTAGCGGATTATCATACCTTGTACAGTGGTGGTCAGTATCTGGGCCATCACACATCAGCAGTTCCCAGTGGAGCACAGTTTGTAAGTCATAGTCGTTTTCCATTGGCACAATCACTGGGTAAGTCTTTCTCTCTCCTGTAGAGTATAAACTCTTATGGTCAGCATGGTCCTCTCTCTCTTGCCTGTAGAGTGTAAGTTCTTATGGCAGCAAGATCCTCTTGCGCTCTCTATCTTCTGTAAAGTATCAGCTCTTATGATGAGCTGGGTCCTCTCTCATTCTCTCCTTTCCCCCACGTGTATTTTCTGAGCAATTTCACACTTTCCAGTATGGAAATTCATGCAAATTTATTCCCCGCAAATTGAATTTTTGTGGAAAATTTGGCAAATTCTAATTTAAAATAAATGCACTAATTTCTAGAGTCTACCCCTCAAACAAGTCCTGGTTAATTTTGATTTGCATCCCTATGCTGAAGTGAAGGTGATTGAGGTCCCAACAATACTCCTGATTGACCACCACTTCTCTAAACCCAAGACTTAAAGTTTTGTTTTATGTGCAGCATAAAAATGATAGCAATCCAAAAAGTCACATAAAACTTCCTTTTATTTTCCATAAGGTAAAAAGTAGTGATGAGCGAATATGTTCGAAAACCCATCTCCAATCTTAGGTTCGATATGATGTGGCACATTCGGATTCGTGATCGGAAAGGTGAACAAAATTTGTTAAATTCGGGAAAATCGGTAACGCTCGGCAAATTTCCGTGGTTAAGTGATTGCGGAGCAACTACAGTATGTTTTACAGTTTTGCTAGCATAGTGTTTGTGTATGATGAGTAAGGAGACATGGCAGATGAGTGGGGGGGCTGGTAATAGCTCAGAACAGGTCAGATCAGCGGCGCACTTTTTTTTTTTCCCTGTAGGCAGTAACTTTGTCAGGAAAACGCGGCTAGCCAATCAGAGCGCAGGAAGCATCCAGTGTCCCAGACACAAGGGCTTCTGCAATTGGCTGCTGAAATCACTTGTCCTCTCTATATTAAAAGCGGTCATGTGCCCTCAGCGCCATTTTATGCATATCACTGCTGGAGACAGACGCTGCTCCTGCACCCGGCTCCTGTATGAGAGATATTAGCTAGCTAGATGGGCGCTTCTGTGGAAGTCAGATAGTGTATATAAGTCCTGTGCTGTGTACCTGTTCAATAAACCTTGCAGCCCTTTTTTTTGTTTTTGTGCAATTACTGAGATTCTGACAGAAAGAGCAGGGCCTATGGCATAGAACAGTGCTATGCATCGGTTGTACTGTTTGTGCTCCATGCAGACCTTCAATCTATTTTTGCACTTGCTAATGTGATAAAGCAAGCAAGCAAGCCCTTGTAGACCACTTTTTGATTTTGTGCGGTAGAAATTCAGCTATCTGCAGAGCTTGTCAGTGCAGAGCTTCTGAGTGCAGAGCACAATAAAAACTTTTTTTTTCATTTGCTAATGTGATAGTGCAAGCTGTGTTAGCCCAGTTTATCATTTTTTTTGTGGGTGAACTTCAACTGTATGCACAGTAAAACAAATATATTTTTTCTGTTGCCAGGCAGAGTCCACAAAAGATTTTTTTGTGTCACAAATGTGATACAGTCAGCTAAATGCCACCTACTATCTTAGTGGCGGTGAACTTCAGCTGGTTTCACCACCCTGATCTCCTCAATATCGAACAACCCCAAAAAACTCTTCGATACTTTTCACTCCCTCCTCAGTCCTAAAGCACAGGCCCCCATCATGGACATTTGTGCTGAGGACTTGGCCTCCTATTTCACAGAGAAAATAGACACCATCCATCAGGAAATCAGCTCCCAGCCACCAAGTGCCATGACTCCCATCCCTCCCCACATCCCCTCTGGATCACTCTCCACATTTGACCCAGTCACAGAAGACGAAGTCTCCAGGCTCCTCTCTTCTTCCCATCCCACTACATGCACCACTGACCCCATCTCCTCATTCTACTCCAGTCTCTTTCTTCAGTCGTCACTACTCACCTAACTAAAATCTTCAACCTCTTCCTCTCTTCTGGTATCTTCCCCTCCTCCTTCAAACACTCCATCATTACTCCATTATTAAAAAAGCCCTCTCTTGACCCTTCCTGCACAAACAACTACAGACCAGGTTCAGTGGAGACAGCCATTTGCTCAAACTCGGCCTGGAGAGCTGTCCACAACTCTTCAGCTGTATGACTGCGATCTCCAAGGCATATTAATTTTAACACTGCCTGATTGCAGTGAGACCTGGCTGTGC
The DNA here is from genome assembly GCF_046119375.1 of Phyllobates terribilis. Classification (NCBI taxonomy): domain Eukaryota; kingdom Metazoa; phylum Chordata; class Amphibia; order Anura; family Dendrobatidae; genus Phyllobates; species Phyllobates terribilis. The sequence goes on along the minus strand of NW_027362763.1, from coordinate 257,373,962 downwards.
AGTACGGAGGTGGGGGGGGGGAATACTCTCTGCACTGTTGGAACATGTGTCTCAGTAAGGCAGGGGTTGAGGGTGCAGGTGAAGACCCTAGAGGAGGTGGAGGATGCAGAATCACTGCAGGAAGTGTTAGATACAGTGGTTTATCCCGCAAACCTTGGGGATTCCAACACTTGCTGCCTAGTTAAACCTTGGTGTCTAGTGGTTTAATTCTGCATCCCCTGGTGTGTAGTGGTTTAGTTCTCCAATCCTAGCTGTTTAGTAGGTTGATTTCTAACCCCTGTTGTCTTATTAGTTTAGTTCTCCAACCCCTATTTTCTATTAGTTTAGTTCTCCATGTTTTGATGTGTATTTGTTTCATTCTCCAACCTTAGTAGTTAAGTTTTCCAACCCCTGTTGTCTTATAAGTTTAGTTCTCCAACCCCTGTTGTATATTAGTTTAGTTCTCCATGTTCTGGTGTGTATTTATTTCTTGTATTTATTTCTTTCTCCAACCCATCCATGCCCACCCCCAGGGGTTAATGTCTGGTGACGAGGGTTTGGATTCTTCTTGGACCCTACTTCATCCGGGCCCGGATCAACTGAAAAAAATGTTGGGCATCGCTACACATGATTTCCTCCTCTTGAGTCTGTGAATCTTTGGATCAGACCTCTAATGCCCCGGAATAGAATGTGTGAACAGCTCTGCAGACTCGCCCATCTGTTCTTCCCCATAGTCAGTTGGCTGGTTGGAGAGTTGTGACATGGGTGAAAACAATGGTAATTGGGGTGGCAACTCTGAGGACTGTACTGTGTGTGATGTTAAGGTGGAGGAAGAGGAGCAGAGGCCACTTAATGCAGCGCTTGTCATCTACTGCAGCACATGTTCTTACTGCCCCTCATCTACAAGGCATACCACTGTGCGACTGCCAAAGAAAGGGAGTGGAGTCCAGTAACAGAAGTTTTCAAAATGCTGCACAATTGCTCACTGTAGCAAAACAAAACTACTTCTCATCTCTCATATCATACGTGTCTCACAACCCCAAACAGCTATTCAGTACTTTCAAGTCCCTCCTCTGTCCACCAGCTCCCCCTCCCTCTCCTCTCATCTCAGCTGAAGACCTAGCCTCATTCTTCAAGCAGAAGATTGACAAAATAGGTCAAAGCTTTTGCTTAAAGTCCCAACAGCCCCAGACTCAACTCTCCTCCTCCAAAACCAGCTTCTCCGCCATCACAGAAGATCATCTTTACTTTCCAAATCACATCTCACCACCTGTGAACTCGACCTAACACCATTCTACCTCATTCCAAACCATACCACAGTCTTTATCCCAAGCCTAACCCTCCTCTTCTAGCTGTCACTAACAACTGGCATCTTCCCGTGATAATTCAAACATACCTCAATCACACCCATCCTCCAAAAGTCCTCCCTTGACCCATCCTGTGTTTAGCTATGGCTCCATCTCACTTCTCCCCTAGGCCCCCAAACTACTGGATCAACACGTCTATTTTAAAACTGTCCTCCCACCTCTCCTCCTGCTCCCTCTTTGACCGCTTACAATCAGGCTTCCGACCTCACCATTCCACTGAAACTGTCCTGACTAAAGTCACCAATGACCTACTAACTGCCTAATCCAAGCCAGACTACTCTGTCTTCCTCCTCCTAGACCTGTCATCTGCCTTCAACACAGTAGACCACACCCTCTTACTACAGACTCTCATCTCTCGGCATCACAGATTTGGCCCTGTCTTGGATATTTTCATACCTAACCGACAGAAAATTCAGTGCTTCCCACTCACACACTACCTTCTCATCTCACCCCCTATGTGTCGGTGTCCCCTAAGGTTCAGTGGTAGGACCCAGGCTCTTCTCAATCTACACCTTCGGCCTGAGACAGCTCATGGTCTCACGGCTTTCAGCATCACCTCTATGCTGATGACACAAAGATCTACCTCTCTGGACCCGATATCACCTCCTTACTAACTAAAATCCCACAATGTGTGTCCTGTATTTCATCTTTCTTCTCTGCTAAATTTGTAAAAATTAGCATGGATAAAACAGAATGCATCATCTTTCCACCATCTCATTCACCCCCCCCAACTGACCTATCTATCAAAGTGAATAAGTGAATGGCTGCCCACTCTGGCCAGTCCCGCAAGCTTGACTCTAATCTGTCCTTCTGTTACGGGTCCGGGGGGTGGAACCTCTGTGCTACGTTGCAAGGAGGGACCCAGAGGGGCGTAACTAAGTATCAACCTGGACCGACCATGATCGTACGGCGGCTAACGACTCCGTGACCCGGGAGGGACCGAGCCGAGGGACCAGGTGCTACTCTGGGGACGACCTTGTAAGGGAGCAAGTGACTCCCACGGTACAGATGGCAGGGACTGACCGGAATAGCAGGTAGGCACAGCAGGCAGCCTGGCGAGCAGAAGCCTCCAGGTAGGCTATCAGGTAGACACGGCAAGTGATGGAAGGAGTCTCTAGGTGGGCTGGCAGGTGGTCACGGCAAGTGACTGCAGGAGTCTCTAGGTGGTCACGGCAAGTGACGGCTGGAGTCTCTAGGTGGGCTGGTAGGTGGTCACGGCAAGTGACGGCAGGAGCCTCCGGGAAGGCACGGCAGGTAACAAGCAGGTAACAGGCAGGTCACAGGCAAGTGCTCCCAGGTGAGCGGGCTGGCAGGCACGGCAGGTAACAGGCAGGAAACAGGCAAGTGCTCCCAGGTGAGCGGACTGGCAGGCATGGCAGGTAACAGGCAGGCAAGAGGCAAGTGCTCCCAGGTGAGTCGGCTGGCAGGCACGGCAGGTAACAGGCAGGTAACAGGCAGGTAACAGGCAAGTGCTCCCAGGTGAGCGGACTGGCAGGCACGGCAGGTAACAGGCAGGCAACAGGCAAGTGCTCCCAAGTGAGCGGGCTGGCAGGCACGGCAAGTAACAGGCAGGTAACAGGCTGGCGAGCAAGACTGGTAGTCAGGCAAGCAGCGAGACCTGAGGGCTGAAGCAGAGGTCAGAAACACTGTGCAACAACTTTTGCTCGGGCACCTCCATTTTGGTGGAGGTGCCTTATATATGGGAGGATCCTCGGCTATTGGTCGGGGACTCCTTAGGACGGCGCGCGCGGCCCCTTTAAGAGGGAGGGAGCGCGCGCCCTAAGCACAGTGCCTGGGGAGCTGCGCGCGCCGGCAGCAGGAAGAGGAGCACTGGAGAACGCAGAGCGGGGAGCGCGGGGAGCGAGCAGGTGAGTGGGACGGCGTCTCTGCCTAGCAGGAGGCAGAGATGCCGATGCTACAGTACCCCCCCCCTTTACGCCCCCTCTTTTTTAGGCCAGAAAGGAATTTTTCAAGGAGAAGCGGAGCATGGATGTTCTCCCTGGGTTCCCAAGTTCTCTCCTCTGGTACAAACCCCTTTCAATCCACCAGAAAAAAGGTTTTTCCTCTTACCCTCTTAGTGGCCAGAATGTTCTCTACCTCAAAAACGTCCTCAGCGGAAACCGGAGCAGGGGGAGTACCTGGATTGTTGGAAAAAGAGTTAAACACAACTGGTTTGAGGAGAGATACATGGAAGGAGTTGGGAATCCGTAAGGTGGCCGGGAGTTTTAACTTGTAGGCCACTGGGTTGATTTGTTTGAGAACTTCAAACGGACCGATGAACCGAGGACCCAACTTATAGGAGGGTATTTTGAGTCGGACATGCTTGGAAGAAAGCCAGACTTTATCTCCCAGGCATAATTGAGGTGGATCCAGACGTCTCTTGTCAGCATGTTTCTTCATCCGCTCGGAAGACTAAAGAAGTGCGGACCTAGTATTTTCCCAAATGGTGGAGAATTCGCTGACAAGAGCCTCCGCGGCAGGGTTGTCCACTGAGGCGGAGATGGAAAACGGAATCCGAGGAAGTTGACCGTAGACCACGAAGAACGGGGATTTAGAAGTAGATTCGCTCTCATGGTTTTTGTAGGAGAATTCGGCCCATGGTCGGAGCTCCACCCAATCAGTATGGTGAGCGTTAACAAAGTGCCAGAGGTAGCTGGTAAAGATTTGGTTGATACACTCCACTTGGCCATTGGACTGTGAATGGTAGGTGGAGGAGAAATCCAGGGTGACATCCAGTAGCGTACAGGTAGCTCTCCAGAAACGTGAGGTGAACTGTACCACTCGATCCGTCACAATGTGGAGGGGTAGGCCATGGAGACGGAAGATATGACGGAAGAAATCCTTCGCCAGCTCCGATGCAGACGGGAGACCAGGCAGAGGGATGAAGTGGGCCATCTTAGAGAAGCGGTCGGCGACCACCCAAATGACTGTACAACCGGCAAAAACAGGGAGATCAGTAATAAAGTCCATGGCAATGTGCTGCCACGGGGCAGCAGGTACGGGAAGAGGCAGGAGGCGACCGGCTGGAAGATATCTGGGAACTTTGTTGCGGGCACAGGACGAACAGGCCGAGACGAAGTCTACCACATCCTTGCGCAGGGTAGGCCACCATTAATGCCGGGTAATGAGTAGGAAGGTCTTCTTTTGGCCAGCATGGCTGGCTAGTTTAGATCAATGACCCCAGTGAAGAACCCTCTCACGATCTGGTACTGCTACAAACGTCTTACCGGGTGGAAGACGAGTCAGATCCAAGGGGGCCACATTCATCACCTTGGAGGGGTCGATGATGTACATAGACTCCTCCTCTTGATCGGAGGACAGGAAGAATCGGGACAAGGTGTCGGCTTTGACATTCTTGTCCGCAGGGCGGAAATGTAGGACGAAGTCGAAGTGGGCGAAGAACAAAGACCACCGGGCCTGACACGGATTGAGTCATTGGGCATTCTGGAGATATGCCAGGATTTTGTGATCCGTATAGATGATCACCGGGTATAGAGCCCCTTCAAGCAGGTAATGCCACTCCTCCATCGCCAATTTAATGGCTAACAGTTCTCGGTCTCCTATGGAGTAGTTGCGCTCAGACGAGGAGAAGAGTTTGGAGAAGAAGCCGCAGGTTACCATTCTCCAGGATGAAGATTTTTGGGTGAGCACCGCTCCAGCTCCGGAGGAGGAAGCATCAACCTCCAGGCAGAACTGTTTGTTGCAGTCTGGACGGTGCAGCACTGGGGCAGAGGAGAAGGCTTGCTTTAAGGAAAGGAAGGCCTCCTAAGCTTTGGGCGACCATTCCTTGGGATTTGCTCCCTTACGAGTGAGTGCAGATATGGGAGCAGTCCAGGAAGAGAAGTGCGGGATGAAGAGATGATAGTAGTTAGCGAAGCCCAGGAATCGCTGAATCGCCTTCAACCCCTCCGGACGGGGCCACTTTAGGAGAGCAGAGACCTTCTCGGGATCCATCCGTAGGCCTGTCTGGGAGATAACATAGCCCAGGAATGGAATAGAGGTCTGCTCAAAGAGGCACTTCTCGAATTTTACATAGAGGTGATTCTGCCTGAGCCTAAGCAGGACCTGACGAACATCCCTCCGGTGTGTGGGAAGATCCGGAGAGAAGACCAAGATATCGTCCAGGTACACCACCACGCAAGAGTAAGGAAGATCATGGAAGATGTCGTTGACCAATTCTTGGAAGACGGCGGGAGAATTGCAGAGACCGAAGGGCATCACACGGTATTCATAGTGACCGTCCCGGGTATTGAATGCCGTCTTCCACTCGTCTCCTTGACGGATTTGGACCAGATTATACACCCCACGTAGATCTAGCTTAGTAAAGATCCTAGCTCCCTTAAGACGGTCAAACAACTCGGAGATGAGCAACAGGGGGTATTTGTTTTTTACCGTGGTTTGGTTGAGACCTCTATAGTCAATACAGGGGCGTAATGAACCATCTTTCTTCTTAACGAAGAAGAATCTGGCTCCAGCCGGGGAGGTAGATTTCCGGATGAATCCCCTAGCCAGATTCTCCTCAATGTACTCTGACATGGCTCGGGTTTCGGCTGACGACAACGGGTAGATACGCCCACGGGGTGGAGTGGCGACGGGTAGCAGGTCGATCGGACAGTCATATGGCCTATGATGTGGCAGTGTCTGTGCTTCCTTTTTACCGAAGACATCTGCATAGGACCAGTAAGGTGCCGGTAGACCGGGTAAATTAGCCGGGGTAGGTGGAGAACGAGCCGGGCGAACCGGAACCAGGCAGGTCCTATGGCAATCCTGCCCCCACTGGAGTACTTCACCGGATTGCCAGTTCAGCACGGGTTCTTGTGTCTGGAGCCAGGGTAGACCTAGCAATAGGGAGTGAGAGAGTCCGGACAGCACATGGAAGGAGATCTTCTCAGAGTGCAGCATCCCCACCTGCAGGGTTATGGGTTCAGTGACGAGCAGGATGGTCACCGGAAGGAGTCTTCCATCCACGGAGGCGACTGACAATGGTTCAGCCAGAGGTTTGGTGGGAATCCGGTATCTCTCTACCAGGGACTGGGAAATAAGGTTTCCAGCAGCTCCAGAATCCAGATGAGCAATTTCAAAGTGACAAGTGACAATTCTCTCCCCAGGAGAGGGAGACAGACAAAGTCAGGGACGGAGAGGGCTTACTCTTGCCTAGGACGACCTCTCCGAGTGGTCCTAGACACTGGAGTTTCCCGGCTTCTCCGAGCAGGTACGGATGAAGTGCTCCTTACTGCCACAATAGAAACAGCTCCCCTTGGCTCGGCGTGACTCTTGGCGAGATTTGACCATCTTTGTCTGGTCTATCTGCATAGGTTTGGGCAAGTGCGCACGGGGAGTGACTGGTTGAGAGGCAGGTCTCTGGAAAGTAGGAGCAAGGCGAGGAAACTTTCTCTCCCGGGTAGTCTCTTTGGTACGTTCTTGGAAACGGATGTCAATCCGGGTGGCTAGTGACACCAGGTCATCGAGGGTGGTAGGAATGTCCCGACCGGTTAACTCGTCCTTAATCTGACCGGAAAGACCCTCCCTGAAGACGGACACCAGAGCCTCGTTGTCCCAGGCAAGCTCAGAAGCGAGGGTACCGAACCCTATGGCATATTTGCCCACGGTGAGACTCTCTTGGCGGAGACGTAGCAGAAAGGAGGCTGAAGAGGATTTCCGTCCTGGTTCATCGAAGACTCTCCGGAAAGCAGCGAGGAAAGACGATAGGTCGGACACCAGGGGATCCCAGTGAGATGGGACATGATGAATGCCACCTTGGCCCGGTCGGAGATGAACTGATGTGCTAAGAGTTCGAAGTGCAGGGTGCACTGGTTTATGAAACCTCGAGCTAAGGCGGGGTTGCCAGCAAAACGTGAAGGTGCCGAGAGCCGGGGTCCAGGGCTGGATGCTGTGGTATTGGTGGGCAGTGGTGCTGCTGGAGCGGAAGTCACATGACTCGAGGTGGATACAGGTGATACAGAAAGCGTGTCTAGTCGGGAGTTGACATTCCACAGGTAGTTCAGAATAGTTTCCTGTTGGGATCTCTGACAAGAAACCTCCTGGTACAGGTCCGTAAGTGAGGGGGCTTGGGGGCCACAGGGTTCCATGGCGCGAGCAAACTGTTATGGGTCCGGGGGGGGGGAACATCTGTGCTACGGTGCAAGGAGGGACCCACAGGGGCGTGACTAAGAATCAACCCGGACCGACCCTGGTTGTACGGCGGCTAATGACTCCGTGACCAGGGAGGGACCGAGCCGAGGGACCAGGTGCTACTCTGGGGAGCAGGTGACTCCCACGGTACAGATGGCAGGGACTGACCGGAATAGCAGATAGGCACAGCAGGCAGGCTGGCGAGCAGAAGCCTCCAGGTAGGCCATCAGGTAGACATGGCAAGTGACGGAAGGAGTTTCTAGTAGAGATGAGCGGTGTTCGAATCGAACTGTTCGCCAATCTCAAATTCGAGCTGTTTTGGGCGGTGTTCGAGCCGTTCCACGAACCCGAACGATTTGAAAAAAATCCGGCTGTTCGAGGTTATGTTCGATAACTGTTCGTGCACCCAAATCGTAACTGGATTTTTTCACAGTAATGCTGATAATCAATATTAATACACAGTTTGAGTGTACAGTGGGGCGGGGGGAGGGGCATGGGATGGATCTCTGCAGAAATAATGAAGATCTCCATTTTTTTTTCTCTTTCCCGTATTTACAGTGGGGAGGTGCAGTCTGTCAGCCTATCAGCAGCGCACACAGCGAAGTGCTTTTTTTCACACAAGCAAGGGCATCTGTCATTGGCTGTGTATGTCACATGTCCTTGCCCTGTAAGACCCAGCCATTTTCCCCATCGCCACCATTTTCTCACTGCTGCAGCTGAATGTTAGACGGCACTGCTGCTGCTGTTAGCGCTATATTGTGTAACTGAATTGCAAGCAAATTTTCTCTTAAATAGACAGAAAGGTTTAGGGAGTAGTGACTAGTTGTAATTCCAGCCCTTTTGAGGGCTAGGTTATGTAGCGTCGGCGTCCCTGCCCTCTGCTAGGCAGGGACGCTGTTCCCCTCACCTCTCTGCTCCGAGCCCGGTTTCCTCCTCCCGCTCTGCTGGCAGCGCGCGCTCCTTCCCGGCCACTGTGCTTAGGGCACGCGCGCGCTCCCTCCCTCTTAAAGGGGCCGCGCGCGCCGTCCTAAGGAGTCCCCGGCCAATGGCCGGAGGACTTCACCATATATAAGGCACCTCCTCCAAAATGGAGGTGCCCGAGCAATGTTGTTGCACTGTTCACTACTCTGCTTCAGCCCTCAGGTCCCGTTGCCAGTTACCTGCCAGATACCTGCCAGATTCCTGCCAGCCTGCTGTCTTATTCCTGCCTGATATTCTGCTACCTGCCTGCTAGCCTGAGGTCCGACGGTCTGCTTTACTACTCCTGTCAGTCTGTCTAAGGACCAGCTTGCCCGCTCACCTGGGAGCGCACATCAACTACCTGCCTGATTGCCTGAGGTCCGACGGTCTGCCTTCCAACTCTTGTCAGTCTGTCTATGGACCAGCTTGCCCGCTCACCTGGGAGCGCACATCTGCTACCTGCCTGCTAGCCTACCTGGAGGCTCTGCCGTCACGTGCTGTGACCACCTGCCTGTCCAGTGACTCCTGCCCGCTCACCTGGGAGCGTTCATCTGCTGCCTGTCTGCTAGCCTACCTGGAGGCTCTGCCGTCACGTGCTGTGACCACCCGCCTGTCCAGAGACTTCTGCCCGCTCACCTGGGAGCGCTCATCTGCCGCCTGTCTGTTGATCTTCCTGGAGGCTCCGCCGTCACATGCTGTGACAACCCGTTTATCCAGAGACTCTCGCCTGCTCACCTGGGAGCTCACGTCTACCATCAGCCGCCACAGGTCGTACCAACCCTTTTCCCAGAGACTGCCCCGGTCACTTGCCGTGACCATCTGCCCGTTCACCCAGAGACTGCCCCGGTCACTTGCCGTGACCATCTGCCCGTTCACCCAGAGACTGCACCGGTCACTTGCCGTGACCATCTGCCCGTTCATCCAGAGACTGCCCCGGTCACTTGCCGTGACCTCCTACCCGTTGTTCTAGAGACTGTCCCGTTCACCTGCTGTGTCTGCCTGCCTGGTCACCACCCGCTCCCTTACAAGGACCACCCCCTTGTATAGTAGCCCAGAGGTTCCGCCTCCCAGACCCGTTACAGGTTACATCAGTTCCTATCACTTTTTGCCAGGCAGGTCTGTTTTAGTGTTGTGCAAGTGTTTTTCACAGCATTTGGCTAAATCTAGCTAAGCAAATCCTTTTGGGCCTGTTGCAGTGTGTGTTAGTCAGTGGAGTAGCCTATCTGTGTTGCAAGCTACACCACCTGTGTATGTAATACAAATTTTTTACTGCACCTAGCCAAGTAAAACCTTTTGAACCTGTAGCAGTGTGTGGTACTCAATCTATTAGGCCATCTATACCAAGCTCCACCAGCTTTGAAATTAATAATAATTTTTAGCTGCATCTAGCAAGGAAAATAATTTTGGGCTTAGTAGCAGTGTGTGGTACTCATTGTATTAGGCTATCTATACCAAGCTCCACCAGCTTTGAAATTAATAATAATTTTTAGCTGCATCTTGCCTGGAAAATAATTTTGGCCATAGTAGTAGTGTGTGGTACTCATTGTATTAGGCCATCTATACCAAGCTCCACCAGCTTTGAAATTAATAATAATTTTTAGCTGCATCTTGCCTGTAAAATAATTTTGGGCATATTAGCAGTGTGTGGTACTCATTCTATTAGGCCATCTATACTAAGCTCCACCAGCTTTCAAATTACTAATAATTTTTAGCTGCATCTTGCCTGGAAAATAATTTTGGGCATAGTAGTAGAGTGTGGTACACACTGTATTAGGCCATCTATACCAAGCTCCACCAGCTTTGAAATTAATAATAATTTTTAGCTGCATCTAGCAAGGAAAATAATTTTGGGCTTAGTAGCAGTGTGTGGTGCTCATTGTATTAGGCCACCTATACCAAGCTCCACCAGCTTTGAAATTAATAATAATTTTTAGCTGCATCTTGCCTGTAAAATAATTTTGGCCATATTAGCAGTGTGTGGTACTCATTCTATTAGGCCATCTATACCAAGCTCCACCAGCTTTCAAATTACTAATAATTTTTAGCTGCATCTTGCCTGGAAAATAATTTTGGGCATAGTAGCAGTGTGTGGTACTCATTGTATTAGGCCATCTATACCAAGCTCCACCAGCTTTGAAATTAATAATAATTTTTAACTGCATCTAGCCCGGAAAATAATTTTGGGCTTAGTAGCAGTGTGTGGTACTCATTGTATTAGGCCATCTATACCAAGCTCCACCAGCTTTGAAATGAATAATATTTTTTAGCTGCATCTTGCCTGTAAAATAATTTTGGGCATATTAGCAGTGTGTGGTACTCATTCTATTAGGCCATCTATACTAAGCTCCACCAGCTTTCAAATTACTAATAATTTTTAGCTGCATCTTGCCTGGAAAATAATTTTGGGCATAGTAGCAGTGTGTGGTAATCATTGTATTAGGCCATCTACACCAAGCTCCACCAGCTTTGAAATTAATAATAATTTTTAGCTGCATCTTGCCTGTAAAATAATTTTGGGCATATTAGCAGTGTGTGGTACTCATTCTATTAGGCCATCTATACTAAGCTCCACCTGTTTTCAAATTACTAATAATTTTTAGCTGCATCTTGCCTGGAAAATAATTTTGGGCATAGTAGTAGTGTGTGGTACTCGTTGTATTAGGCCATCTATACCAAGCTCCACCAGCTTTGAAATTAATAATAATTTTTAGCTGCATCTAGCCCGGAAAATAATTTTGGGCTTAGTAGCAGTGTGTGGTACTCATTGTATTAGGCCATCTATACCAAGCTTCACCAGCTTTGAAATTAATAATAATTTTTAGCGGCATCTTGCCTGTAAAATAATTTTGGGCATATTAGCAGTGTGTGGTACTCATTCTATTAGGCCATCTATACTAAGCTCCACCAGCATTCAAATTACTAATAATTTTTAGCTGCATCTTGCCTGGAAAATAATTTTGGGCATAGTAGCAGTGTGTGGTACTCATTGTATTAGGCCATCTATACCAAGCTCCACCAGCTTTGAAATGAATAATAATTTTTAGCTGCATCGTGCCTGTAAAATAATTTTGGGCATATTAGCAGTGTGTGGTACTCATTCTATTAGGCCATCTATACTAAGCTCCACCTGTTTTCAAATTACTAATAATTTTTAGCTGCATCTTGCCTGGAAAATAATTTTGGGCATAGTAGTAGTGTGTTGTACTCGTTGTATTAGGCCATCTATACCAAGCTCCACCAGCTTTGAAATTAATAATAATTTTTAGCTGCATCTATCCCGGAAAATAATTTTGGGCTTAGTAGCAGTGTGTGGTACTCATTGTATTAGGCCATCTATACCAAGCTTCACCAGCTTTGAAATTAATAATAATTTTTAGCGGCATCTTACCTGTAAAATAATTTTGGGCATATTAGCAGTGTGTGGTACTCATTCTATTAGGCCATCTATACTAAGCTCCACCAGCTTTCAAATTACTAATAATTTTTAGCTGTATCTGGCCTGGAAAATAATTTTGGGCATAGTAGCAGTGTGTGGTACTCATTGTATTAGGCCATCTATACCAAGCTCCACCAGCTTTGAAATTAATAATAATTTTTAGCTGCATCTAGCCCGGAAAATAATTTTTCTTCCCAATAGTTGTAGCAATAGAAATATGGGGCGCACGCCTGGCCAACAAAAATATACGCTTCATAACAAAAAACACCAGCCTAGCGCACTGCATTAATAAGATGGCATCATCGTCTCTCCTAGTGCTAGGCCTACTACGCCGGCTAGCATTCCTGTACCTAAAACACAATGTATGGGTCCGCGCTAGCCACGATGCTGAGGGGTCTAAAGCTGCTGCTAACGCTTTATCACAATTCAATTGGCAGATTTTCACAGAGCTCCTCCCCAACGCCCACCCATCAGGCAACAGTTGCCCACCCTCCCTATGGGATCTAGTGGCGAATAGTTGAGCCATTAATCAGAGCGTCAGTTGCCCCGTCGATGTGGCAAGCATACGGTAAGGCATGGAAAGAGTGGACACGACTAGTAGCAGGCTGACGGGTTGACCAATGTGAACAAGCCAGATTACAAGTCACCATAGATTTTCTCCACCAGCTAATGATGAGGGGTATATCAGGGGCGTCAGCGCAGCGGTGTCTGACCGGAGTAGCATTTCACTTCCAACTACTGAATTGGGGAGATGTGACAAAGAGATTCATCATCAGACAATCCATAAAAGGGTGGAAAAGGGGTCAGCCAAGACAGGAGTGTAGACGTCCCGTCCCGTGTCACTAAAACTGATTTCTCACATCATATCCCTAACACCATTAACATGACACTCACAATTTGAAGCAACACTACTGTCTACTGCATTTGCGATTGTGGCGCCCCTGAGGGTTCGACCGCCACAGGAATGCTGCACTTCTTTAATGGAGTGTGGTATTCCTCCTCTGAGGTAAGCCTAGTGTGATGGTAGTGACCTAGCCTTTTGCATCCAACACCACATTCCTCCAGAGGGAGCTAGTATGCACTAGTGCTGCTCCCCTGGTTACTGGGAGACTGAGGAACACAAAGTGGTAGGAACCAGTTAGTGGGTGTGGGTGGAGGAACACTAGTAAGTTACACTTCTAATTTCATATTTAATAGAATGCCATCTTTGATCTTGGTTCTTCGTTGGTCTGTTCTCTGGTCTCTGACAGTGTGTCTGTCAAGTGGTCGTACTGTGCTGTCAAAATACTGTGTGTAATGTGACTTCCCTCTGGGAGTGCAGATCCTGTGTGGGCCTGGACCGGCATGGGGCACAGCCCTCGTACCCCGATCTATGGGACGAGAGGAAGGTTGCAGACAAGGAATGTCTCAACCCGGCCGAGGACCTGGATCAAGAAGGCCCGGGAGCTTTAGAGTGTGGCTCCCTAGCAAATGGGTCCCGGGGAGGATGCAGACGGAGCGGAGCACGCCACCTGTCCTCGCCTACCTGATTTATTCAGAGGGATTCCGGCTGCAAGAGGGGTACCGACCCCCGACACCCGACCTCGTACTCTATGTCCAGGACGGGAAAGCCCGGTTAGGCCCTGAGGATCCCGCCGGGCCTCGGATGGAGAGGAATTGCCACCCGAGCCCTACACCTGAGAGGAGCTCAGAGGGAGACCCGGCCTATCTACACACACACAGACGGGAAAGGGTATAGTCTGTAGTGCAGGAACACTCTGGTGTAGGGATGCTACCTCACACTGGACTTCCTCGGAGGTAGTCGTACAGGGAAAAGCCTTGCGCTGCTTGAGAGAACTGTGAGTAAAGCCTTGGAAATTCATCCCTATGGCCTCCGGACTGTTCATTACGCGCCATACCACACGACGCGGTGCCCTTAATCCCCACACTACTAACCCCCCTCTATCCTGCCTTGCCTGCCCTGAGGCCACACTCCGCCTGTGGGGAGCAGCGAGAACTCTAGCCGCCATGACACCGGGCCTCAGCGGACTGTAGCGGCGCTGGTGGCTCATCACAGGACACCACAGGTGGCGTAGTCGACAATTACCACTCAACCCGGAAAGCCCTAACACCATTTTTAATGTGACGGCCCTGGGCACGGAACGGGTCCAGGCCACGGCTGCATCCCCTCAACATCTGACCCATCTCCGAGTATCCCCCATCTTCCCAGGGCAGGGCTTGCGAGCGTCACACGATCGCCTTCTTCGGGGCGCTATGCATAAGCGAATTAGTCCCTCAATTCAAAATTACCACCAGTGGAGGCTTATTACACCAGGACGTAGTCAGAGCCAATAATGCAATACGTCTATGCATACGCCAATCGAAAACGGTTCCAGCGGGCAGGGGCACTTGGGTACTTCTACAACCCACAAACGGTACACTGAGTCGGGTAACAATAGTAAAAACATATATAACCATCAGATCACAAAGTAATTTCTTCCTATCACACATTGATGGAATGCCATTATCAAGATACCAGTTCCAAGTTATATTTAATAAATGCATAACATCAGCAGGGAACCACCCCAAAGATTACGGGACACATTCATTCCGCATAGGCGCGGCCACGGAAGCAGCAAGAGCAGGACTGTCAGAAACGGAAGTTCAGAGGATAGGGAGATGGCGATCCACGTGTTTGGCGAGATACATAAGACCGGACTTGTTATCCTAATGTGGTTTGTTTCTTTTACAGGTGACGCTAAGCCAACAGTATGGGTGATAGGCCACTCGTATATATAATGGGCTGAAAAAAGGGCGAAAGTCCGCCCAGGCGGGAGGAAATTAGAGTTTCATAACACATATTTCAACTGGAGAGGTATTAGAGGCCTGCTATGGCCACAGGTACTAATGGAGGTAATCAAGGTAGGGAGAGAGGCAAGAGGTCCGGTCATCTTAGTTATACAGGCCGGGCGAAATGACCTAGGTCATCACAAGAGTGCATAACTAATGGCAATAATGAAACTAGACACTGAGCGCTTCAGAGAATTTTTCACAAAACTAACTATAGTATGGTCAGAGATTGTGCCGATAGCAGTATGGCAAGGTGCGCGAGACATCACGGCCATCGAACGGACAAGGCGGGTAATAAATATTCGGATGGCAAAATTTAGAAGAGACAGAGGCGGTGTAGTGATACAACACCAACAACTGGAAGAAGGTAAAGCAGGCCTCATATGGCCCGACGGTGTTCACTTAACCCTCTGTCACATACAATATCGGTTCTAACGAGTTCACATACAATGTGACTGTCAGGCGCAGGCTAGAAAAATACCTATAATATCTAATGTTTGCAATTTCAGTGCTCTAAAAGTGAGCAGTGACCTTCATAGCGATGTAATAAAATAGACTACACATAATCAGGTGCTGCTAGAGACAGGAGACTACCTGGAGGGAGGGGATTTCCTCACAATCTGGTGAGGAAGGAGAAATGAAAGTAAAAGAGATGTGCCTCTCAGGCCTATTGTATGTGACGGAGGGTTAATGGATATTGGACTGGACATATTCCTGTCAGTACTCCAGGACGGAGTGGAACAAGCGTTAAGAGTGATGGATGGGGGTCAGAGTCCTGCATACGAGTACGCAGGATCCTCCGTGGCCTGGAAATAGAAAGGACATGTTGGAGAGTTACACTTGTTGGCCAACTTGTCGGTGTGGAGACCCAGGGCATGCTGCAACAAGCTGAATTATTTTAGAAATAAAATGCCTTTCTAATGGAATGAGTATAAAGAGTTAATAAAGCTGTGACCGATCCTCACCCATCCAGTTGTAAGAGTAACATTATTGTATTGTCAAGGAAAGGGGAGCGGTAGGGGGGCTGAGCGTCTGGGTTTGGCTGGGGGTCCCCACAGTCTGCCTAGGCTAGATGCATTTAAAAATTCTTATTAGATACACAGGCGGTGCAGCTTGCTTCGCAGCTGCGCTACTACGCCCAAAGTATTGCCTAGGCTAGATGCAGTTAAAAATTCTACGCTGACTAGCAGACACTGAATCTTTGGAGCAGACCTCTGAGTAAACAGCTCTTCAGACTCAACCATCTGTGTTACCCCAAGCCATAGTGTATGTAGCTTTTTACAGTTAAAAGGGGGGGAGGGAGCGACCCAACCCACCTGAAATTGACGATGCCAACGTCACGTAAAACACAGCAAGGGGACTTCAAAAAGAGTCTCCATTTTTTCCAAAAATTGTGGCACAGACACCACTTAAGTGGCATCAATTGCCCCAGAGTTGCTTAAAATGGTTGGTGTGGTGATTTTACCAAATCCTCAAGCTTTTAGTCTCCTCAGGATGACACAGGGGTAGAAAAGTCCTTGCGGATCCATGATTTGTTCATCTTTATGAACGTGAGTCTGTCTACATTCTCAGTGGACAGCCGCGTGCGCTTATCTGTCAGCACACCACCAGCAGCACTGAACACACATTCAGAGAGAGCGTTGGCTGCAGGGCATGACAAGATCTCCAAGGTGTGAATGGCGAGCTCCGGACATTTTTCCAGATTGGAATCCCAAAATGACCAAGGGTCCAGTGACCCAGTCATGGCTTCGATGTTCACTTGGAGATACTCCTGTACCATCCTCTCTAGGCGTTGACTATGTGTCAGACTTCTTGTCTCCTGTGGCCTTGCAAAGGACGGTCTAAAAAAGTGGTGAAACGATTCCACAAAATTGGTATTACCAGCAGATACTGTGTTACTGTTACGGTTTGAGTGATGAAGACTCGACAGTCCCACGGTTTGCAAGTTAGAACTGTGAGATTCACTACGTGCACCACTGGTGTTTTGTGGAAAAGCACATGTAAGATTCTGCAACAGCCTCTGCTGATACTCCTGCATGCGTGAATCCCTTTCTATGGCAGGAATTATTTCAGCAAATTTACTTTTGTACCGGGGATCTAAGAGTGTGGCAACCCAGTAGTTGGGATTACTTCGAATTCTGACAGTCCCAGGGTCATGTTGCAGGTAGTGCAGCAAGAAGGCACTCATGTGTCTTGTGCGTCCAGGAGGACCAAGTCCTTGTTGTGTTGGTAGCGAGGTAAGAATCATGCTTCCTTCCTCTGCCCTCTCCCCCCAACCTCACACAATAGAAATGTGATCAAGGTCTCCCTCATCTGATGAGTCTTACATGCCCATCACCAGTTCGTCCTCCACTTCTTCCTCGGCTCCTGCACCTTCCCCAACAGTTTGGCTGCTATCATGCGCCCTGGTTAATCCCTCTCCCCCACCCTCCCATGCCTGCCGCCTTGGTGCTGCCGGCCGTCTGGACCTTGGAGATGTTATCCTTTCCGCATACGACTCCTCCTCTACTTCCTCCACCTCCTCTTGTCCCACCACCTGACTCTGAATTCTGTTTAACGTGTGCTCCAGCATGTAAATCACCAGAATAGTCATGCTGATAATGGCATCGTCAGCACTAAACCTCTTTGTCGCCATTTCAAAACTGTGCAGAAGGGTGTGTGGCGCCCCTGAGGGTTCAGTCGCCACAGAGGTACTGCATCTCACCCAGAGGTGTGGTATCTCACCCTCAGGTAAGGAATGAGTGTGGCTCGGGACCCTAACACCTGCATCCAATACATACCCGCAGTGGGGGTAGGGCGAGATTGCTCCTAAGGGAGAGCACAGTCCCAGGTCCCTAGCTGGCGGGAGGGTCCTATGTAGTGGGTGTGGGTGGAGATAGCAGCTTAGGGGAGCACATGACAGGGAGAGTATAAATAGGAAGCCATCTTAGAAAGAGCAAGCCAGTCAGAGGAGGAGAAGTGACAGGAGCAGAGGCTCTGCATGAGCTCTGCTCTTCATGTACTGCAGGCCAAAGTCCACACCAGTCTCACTAAGAAGGTAGCCACATATTACCCAGGGGACGGAACACACGTCGCCCGCCAAGGCCCGAGGATACCAGATAGAAGTGTTGGATAGAAGTGTCACTGGGTGTGAGGTGCAGGGAGAAGGCCAGAGAAAGGACACACAGAAGGGGGTCCTGCTAAGTACTCCGGAGCTATCTGGGGGTGGACTGAGCCCCTCACTGAGTACGCACAGCACGACGGGGAGATTGCTCTGGTACCTGTAATCTGGACTGCAACAACTGTGAGTAAAGATCTTGGGACTGCATCACACGGACTCTGTGTTCGTTACTGACTCCCTGCACTACAACCACCATCATCCACCCACACTGCCCTGAAGCTACACTCTTCCTGTGGGGAGTAATAATACCATTGCTGCAAAACCACCAGCTTCAGAGGACTGTTTCGCAGCGGTGGCCCCTTTTGGCCGCACTCCACAGGTGGCGTAGTCGGACATTATAAAACCCATATATACAAATTACCTTTTGATTGACCGCCCTGGGTCACGGACCGGGTCACCGCCACAGTGACTACAACCCCCAGCGTCTACCGGCCCGGCTCCGGGTAACCCATGGCCCAGGGGTGCGCGTCAACTTCATAGGTCCCTGATCTGAGACCACTTCTGCAGCGTGATTTGCCCCACCTCTGGATCTCGTTGGCCCAGGCTATACGTCAGAACGTATTGCACCAGGGCTTGTCGGTGCTGCCACAGTCGCTGCAACATGTGCAGAGTTGAATTCCACCGAGTCGGCACATCGCATTTCAGCCAGTGAACTGGCAGGACCAACGACTTCTGTAGAGATGTAAGTCGTTGAGCTGCGGGATGCGAACGGCAGACGTGAGCACACAGCGACCGTGCCCTCTGCAGAAGGCTATCTAGTCCGGGATAGTGGGCTAAAAATTGCTGGACAACCAGGTTCAACACGTGAGCCATACAAGGCACGTGTGTGACATTGCCACGGCGAAGGGCCGCACCCAGGTTTGCAGCATTGTCGCACATGGCCTTCCCTGGTTGCAGGTCCAGTGGAGACAACCATTCATGAAACTGGGTCTCCAGAGCTGATCACAACTCCTCAGCTGTGTGACTCACATTTCCCAGACATTTTAAAGTAAACACCGCCTGATGCCATTGAGCCCTGCTGCCAGCATAGTAAGGAGGTGTGCAGGATTCCTTCTGCGCAGTTAGAAACAGGCATTACCAGACAGGCTTTGGGTGCAGGTGGAGGACCGAGAGGAGGTTGAGGAGGCAGAAGCAGTGGAGGAACTTCTAGATAAAGAGGATTGACGCACAACTCGTGGGGACGGCAAGACTTGGACAGCAGCCCCTTGTCCTGCTGTCACCATAGTTACCCAGTGCCCAGTCAGCGACATGTAACGCCCCTGTCAATGCCTACTCGTCCAAGTGTCTGTGGTGAAATGCACCCTGTCACACACAGAGTTTCTCAAAGAAGCGGTGATGTTGTGTGCGACATGCTGGTGTAGCGCAGGCACACCTTTCTTTGAGAAGTAGTGCCGACTGGGCATCTGGTACTGGGGCACTGCGACGGATATAAGTTCTCGAAAATCCTCTGTGTCCACCAGGCGGAAAGGCAGCATTTCTGTAGCCAACAGCTTGCAGATGGTGAAATTCAACCTCTTAGCTTTGTCATGGCTAGGAGGAAATGGTCTTTTACTTGTCCACATCTGAGGGACCGAGGGCTGGCTGTTGTGCTTAGACGGGGTTGAGTAGGGTGTCCCTGGCAAACTGCGGGTCTGTGAGGAAGATGCAGGCGGAAAAGTTAGGTTGCCTTGATCCAAAGGTGGTGCTCTCGATGTCGGAGAGCGCTCAACACCAGCTGGTGTTTCCACTTCCAAATGAAA
This sequence comes from Phyllobates terribilis, assembly GCF_046119375.1. Taxonomy (NCBI): domain Eukaryota; kingdom Metazoa; phylum Chordata; class Amphibia; order Anura; family Dendrobatidae; genus Phyllobates; species Phyllobates terribilis. Next base: position 257,354,360 of record NW_027362763.1, on the reverse strand, counting down.
TGATGACCTGCCAATCACACTGGCTGTTGCGGGTAAAGAGGTGGCAGGTCTGCGTCCAAAAACATGTGTGACTGCTGTCCCCCCAGTCACAGAGGATGAAGAGGCCGCGGATGCACAAGATGGCGCAGACGGTGGTTGGTCCGGCCCGCTAGGCTGCATTGTAGCACAGTGAGCTTCCCACTGCAACTTATGCTTGATATCCATGTGACGGTTCATGCATGAAGTACTCAAACTATGGATTTTTTGGCCTCTACTTAGCTTTTGGTGACAAATATTACAGATAACACGAGTTGGGTCATCCTTATCGATCTGAAAAAATGCCCTGGCTATGCAAGGCTTAGAGCCCATGCCACCTGAAGAGCCACCACGACTTGTGGTCAGAGGCAGAGTTGTGGTTGAGGATGCAGTTGTTGACGTGCTTCCAGTACTCCGTCTCTGTCCAGGAAGGCGCAACCTAACCTCGTCATCAATAGTATCTGTGACGCCCAGCTGCGCTTGGTATCACAGATCCTAGAAGAGTGCATTGATGGAATCCTCCACAAGAGGCCCCCATAAACATTCACACATCTCCACCTTCCACCTCAGAGCAGCAGAGGGAGCCCGTTAGGGATATAAATAGGGAAGGTGGAGCTAGTCAGTTCAGTTCCTCTGAAGAGTTCCTGCAGTAGAGAAGCCTAAGAGAGGTCAGTCTGCAGTGGAGCTCAGTCTAGTCTAGAGGACTCAGTTAATAGTTCAGCAGTGGAGCACGAGGCTCGTGCTAGCTAGATTCAGGGAGCCCAGTTAGAGCTTAAGGTGTGCCGGCGCCATAAGATCGGTGAAGCGCGGCAAGCTGCCGTTAGTGTGTATAGCCTAGTGAAGGCCCGAGTAGGCCAAAGGCGAGTGAAGAGTTAGTACATAGGGGGCAGAGGAGCTTAACCAGCTCACCCCGAAGCATTTACCGGACACCGGATCCGAGCTTACCGGGATCTCTATGACCCAGTAAGGCATAACCGGAATCCCTGGAGAACTACAAGTCCCAGGATCGCTAAGGTGCTGATACGTAACAGAGCCAGGAGACGCTTAGGCTCCGCATACTGGGAGCGTGAACTCCAATACAAGGCCCTACCACAAGATCAGCCAGCGCAGGACAGAGACAAAGTTAGGCCTAGCTCCAGGCAGGTCAGAAACTTACTACGCAGAGGCAAGAAACAGGAGGCCCTACACACGCTCATTGGGGAGGATACTGATTTGCACCCTTCACCCTACAGTGCTCCGGGATGTGCCTGAATTTCCACCAGTAAAAGGTACTGAAGTGACTACCATGTCCGTTCCCGTTCTTGCTCTGATCCAGCTGGGTCCCGCCTGTCCTGCATTCCCCCTGCATACGCTGCCTTGATACCTAGCTCCACCTGTGGGGAGCTATACCATCGAGCTGCCTTATCACCGGCCTCAGTGGACTGCTGCAGTGCTGGTGCTTCTCACCAGATACCACAGGTGGTGTCACGAATAGTGTTGAGCCACCCCCGTAGTGTTCGATTTCGGTTCGGTTCGTCGAACACCCGTGTGTTCGCCGAACTGTTCGTCGAAATGTTCGTCGAACACCTTCGAACATCGTTAAAACCAATGGCAGGCAAACAAAAACACATAGAAACACATAGAAAACACCTTCAAAGGTGTCCAAAAGCTGACAAACTGCTCAGAAGACACAACTAACACATGGAAAAGTGACAAGTACATATAGTCATGCGAAAATAAAAGAGGTGGAGGAGTAAAAGGAGGGGGAGACACAGATATAGGCATGTCATGCCCTTCTAAAATCCAAAAAGTGAGAAGCCGACACGGCCAGTCCGCTCCTGCCCGTGCCACCTCCGTGTCGCCGGGTTTGTGCCAGAGCCGCGGTGAACCCTGATGGCCAGCCCCCCTCTCCCAATACTGGTGCCTGTCCGCTGGTGGGTCGAGCGAGCCCCCCTGTGGTGGAGGCAGCTCTAAGCTTTTTAATTTAAATTGTCTCTCTAATTTGAATGAATACACTTTAAATCCATTTACAAGGATCTATTGGAGGGCAAATCTCATGCCAGCAGCCGCGTAATTCCAGCTCCAGTAGCGTCCACTAAAGCTGCTGCAGTTAAAAAGCTTTTATAAGGATCGAGCTCGGCTGTCCACCGCAAGGCATCCTACTGCCAGTCCCAGCCCCTATGCCTTGGGGTGCCTCCTGATGCTCTTCACTGAGTATCCCATGGTCCCGAAGCATTTCCTTTGAAAAAATTAAGTGTCTAAACTACAGGTGGTGTAGCTTGCTTAACAGCCGGGATAATCCGCTGACTAGCAGACACTGCTACTAGGCACAAAGTATTTCCTGGGCTAGATGCAGTTAAAAATTTGTAATTAGATACTCTCGTTGGATGCTGAGAAAGCATTCCATAGAGTCTCCTGGCACGCCATATATGATTCTCTTAAAAAGCTTGGGGTAGGGGTCTAGGGGACCCTTTTATAGCCAAAATCACGGCCCTGTATCGCAATACGTCACCTAGGCTGAAGATAAATGGAACTGTAGCACCCTGAGGGCTCGGTTGCTACAGACGTATTGCACCTCACCCAGAGGTGTGATATCTCACTCTCAGGTAAGGATGGAGTGTGGATCAGGACCCGACACCTGCATGCATTACACCACATTGCCGTGGGGCAGGGCGACCAATATGCCCCTGAGATGGGCACGACAGTCCCTGTCCCTGGCTGGAGTGGGGGGAGGGAACACTGAGGAAGGGGAACCCTGTAGTGCAGGAGCAGGGAGGAAGCAGTTCCTGGGTGCATTGAGAAGGGAGTATAAAAGGTGGGCACCATCTTAGTTCAGTGCAGAGAAGTCTGAGCAGAAGTGGCAGGGAGCAGGGGCTCTGCATGAGCTCTGCTCCGGAGGCGGACCTAGTAAAAGAGGCCCAGGGCTGGAAGAGGGAGAAGGAAGGAAGAGGAGCGGAGAAGGCTCCAGGAACGAGGAATGAAGGGATCCCAGGGGTGCGGACGGGCGAGTCGCCACCGCACGCCCGAATCCACCTGCGTGGAGGGGTCAGGCCAAAGGGGGAGACCGGTCCCCGAACTAGTGGAGGCAGGAAACGACCCTCAGCTAGAAACCGGAGGCTCTGACATTTTATGTGGCGCAGCCCCTCGCTACACCCGCTAGGAAGGCACCACATAGGGTCAGGGAAACTGGCGCCAAGTTTACCAAGAGGAGGCCCGAGGCAGCCGGACAGAAGTGTTGGTAAGAAAGGCCAGACAAAGGACACACAAAGGGGGTCCTGTGAAGTGCTCCAAAGTTATCTGGGAGTTGTCTGAGCCCCTCACCTGGTGAGCACAGTACGACGTGGGCAGCCGTTACCTGCAGACGTGGTCTGGATAATAAGAACTGTGAGTAAAGGCCCTGGACTGCATCACTGACTCCGTGTCGTTACTGCTGCTGCCCTGCACCATCACCCCCATCCTCCGCATACACTGCCCTGAGGCTATACTCCTCCCGTGGGGAGTTATGCTACGCTCTGCTGCACCCACAACACCAGCCTCAGCGGTCTGCCCTGTAGCGGCGGTTCACTCTGACCGCAATCCACGGGTGGCGTAGTCGGACATTTAAACATCAAAACCACATAAATAGTTCCGCCACTGGTTTGACCGCCCTGAGCCACGGAACCGGGTCGCCGCCACGAAGACTACAACCACCAGCATCCACCAAAAAGGGTCCGGCTCCGGGTGTCCCAAGGCCCAGGGGGTGCGTCAGAACATTTTCATCACCTTTCACAATCACCAATGGGACAAGGCAGGGATGTCCTCTGTCCCCTCTCTTATACATCCTAGTGACGGAGCACCTGCTCTCATCAATTCGCCATAACCCCAATAATAGGTGGATTGAGGTGGGAGGCACCGAGTACAAGTGCTCTCTATTTGCTGATGATGTCCTAGTATATATCACTCAATCACATATATCCATCCATGCTGTTATGGCTGAAATAGATCACTTTGTTACATGGTAAAATTTTAAAATCAATGCAGCGAAGTCTGAGGCCCTCGATGTCTCCCTCCCCAAATCCATATAGGATTCCATCCAGTCCAACTTTCCCTTTGCCTGGCCCTCACAGGGTATCAAATACTTAGGAATTCCTATTCATAGAGACCTCTCCCATCTATGTTATCTTAATTTTGGGCCCTTTATTGAACAATTCCATACAGACCACGGTTGGCAAGTTAGAACTGTAAGATTCACTACGTGAACCGCTGGTGTTTTGTGGAAAAGCACATGTACACCGCGTTCCAAATTATTATGCAAAAAGTGTTTAGGAGTGATAAGGGAAGAATTTGTTTGTTTGTCAGTTAAACTCATTGATGGTGATGTGTGTCAGGGCTCTTTATATCACTGTAAGCAATTGCAGACACCTGTGCTAATTAGTTTGGCAGGTGTGTCCAATGAAAGGCAAGACTACTTAAGAAGGCTCTCTCACATTATTAAGCAGCCTACATTTTCTGCCAAAATGGGAAAGAAAAAGGATGTGTCGGCTGCTGAGAAGCAACAAATTGTGGAGTGTTTAGGTCAAGGCATGACTACAATCAACATTGTGCGATGATCAGGATGAAGTGTCTTGGCAATCAAGAAGTATGTAGCTGATTCACAGTACACACGTGTGCGTGCTGATAAGGGCAAATTGAGGACTCTTTCCTACAGGCAATTACGTCAGGTTGAAAGAGCAGCGGCAAAAAAGCCTTGTCATAGCAGCAGACAAGTTTTTGAAGCTGCTTGTGCCTCCAACGTCCCCCGAACAACAAGATGCAGGGTCCTTCAGAGGTTTGCAGCTGTGCATACGCCATCCTGTCGACCTCCTCTATCCACTTCACACAAGCAGAAACGGCTCCAGTGGGCCAAACATTACATGAAGACTGATTTCAAAACTGTTTTGTTCACGGATGAGTGCCGTGCAGCGCTCGATGGTCCAGATGGATGGAGTGGAGGATGGCTGGTTGATGGACACCCCACGCAAACACGGCTACAGCGCCAACAAGGAGGAGGTGGAGTAATGTTTTGGGCTGGAATCATGGGGAGAGAGATTGTCAGCCCCTTTAGGATCCCTGAAGGCGCTAAAGATGAACTCCATAATGTATGTGGATTTTCTCAAACAGCACTTCCTGCCATGGTTCAAGAAGAAGAACCGTGTATTTCACAGCAAGATCATTTTTCTGCATGATAATGCACCATCTCATGCTGCACATAAAACATCTGCATCTCTGGCTGATATGGGCATAAAAGGGGACAAACTTATGGTGTGACCCCCATGCTCCCCTGACCTCTACCCCATTCAGAACCTTTGGAGCATCATTAAAAGGAGTGTCTATGATGGCGGGAGGCAGTTCACATCTAAGCAACAGCTCTGGGAGGGTATTCTGTCCTCATACAAAACAATTGAAGCAGAAACCATCCAAAACCTGACAAATTCAATGGACGAGAGAGTTCAGAAGCTCCTTTCGAACAAGGGGTCCTATGTGAAAATGTAACATCACCTAGAATAAAGTTTTGAGTTGAAAACTGTTTGATTTCAGTTTCTAACAACCTGCTAATGCTTATAGTTTCAAAAATGACCATTTTTTTGGTCTTTATTAAAATGAAAAGGTTGATCGAAAAGTTTGGGGGATCTAAGAGTGTGGCAACCCAGTAGTCATGATTACTTCGAATTCTGACAATATGAGGGTCATGCTGCAGGTAGTGCAGCAAGAAGGCACTTATGTGTCTTGCGCATCTCGGAGCCCCAAAATTATTTTCCGGGCTAGATGCAGCTAAAAATTATTTTTAATTTTAAATCTGGTGGAGCATATTATAGATGGCCTAATAGGATCAGTGCTGCACACTGCTACAAAGCCCAAATTATTTTCCAGTCAAGATACAGATAAACATGATTAGTAATTTGAAAGCTTAAAACGTTTGGTAGGGTGATTTTAACCAATCATCAAGCTTTTACTCTCCCCAGGATGACACAGGGGTAGAAAAGTCGTTTTGGATCCATGATTTGTTCATCTTTATGAACGTGAGTCTGTCTACATTATCAGTGGAGAGCCGCGTGCACTTATCTGTCAGCACACCACCAGCAGCGCTGAACACACGTTCAGACAGAACGCTGGCTGCGGGGCATGACAAGATCTCCAAGGCGTAAGTGGCTAGCTCCGGCCATTTATCCAGATTGGAAGCCCAAAAAGAGCAAGGGTCCAGTGACACAGTCGTGGCTTCAATGTTTACTTGGAGATACTCCTGTACCATCGTCTCTAGGCGTTGACTATGTGTCAGACTTCTTGTCTCCTGTGGCTTTGCAAAGGATGGGCTAAAAAAGTGGTGAAATGATTCCGCAAAATTGATGTTACCAGCAGATACTGTGGTTCTGTTACGGTTTGAGTGCTGAACACTTGACGGTCCCACGGTTGGCAAGTTGGAACTGTGAGATTCACTACGTGCACCACTGGTATTTTGTGGAAAAGCACATGTAAGATTCTGCAACAGTCTCTGCTGATACTCCTGCATGCGTGCATCCCTTTCTATGGCAGGAATAATTTCTGCAAATTTACTTTTGTACCGGGGATCTAACAGTGTGGCAACCCAGTAGTCAGGATTATTTCTAATTCTCACAATTCGAGGGTCATGTTGCAGGTAGTGCAGCAAGAAGGCACTCATGTGTGTTGCGCATCCAGGAGCACCAAGTCCCTGTTGTGTTGGTGGCGAGGTAACAATCATGCTTCCTTCCTCTGTCCTCTCCCCCCAACCTCGCACAACAGAAATGTGATCAAGGTCTCCCTCATCTGATGAGTCTTCCATCAGTTCGTCCTCCACTTCTTCCTGGGCTCCTGCACCTTCCTCACTAGTTTGGCTGCTACCATGCGCCCTGGTAAAACCATCTCCCCCACCCTCACATGCCTGCCGCCTTGGTGCTGCCGACCTTCTGGACCTTGCAGATGTTAGCCCTTCCGCATACAACTCCTCCTCCTCTACTTCCTCCACCTCCTCTTGTGCCACCACCTGACTCCGAATTCTGTTTAACATGTGCTCCAGCATGTAAATCACCGGAATAGTCATGCTGATAATGGCATCGTCAGCACTAAACATCTTCGTCGCCATTTCAAAACTGTGCAGAAGGGTGCATAGGTCCCTGATCTGAGACCACTCCTCCAGCGTGATTTGCCCCACCTCTGAATCTCGTTGGCCCAGGTTATACGTCAGAACGTATTGCACCAGGGCTTGTCGGTGCTGCCACAGTCGCTGCAACATGTGCAGAGTTGAATTCCACCGGGTAGGCACATCTCATTTTAGCCGGTGAAGTGGCAGGCCCAACGACTTCTGTAGAGATGTAAGTCGCTGAGCTGCGGGATGCGAACGGCGGAAGTGAGCACACAGCGACCGTGCCCTCTGCAGAAGGCCATCTAGTCTGGGATAGTGGGCTAAAAATTGCTGGACAACCAGGTTCAACACGTGAGCCATACAAGGCACGTGTGTGACATTGCCCCGGCGAAGGGCCGCACCCAGGTTTGCAGCATTGTTGCACACGGCCTTCCCTGGTTTCAGGTCCAGTGGAGACAACCATTCATGAAATTGGTTCTCCAGAGCTGACCACAACTCCTCAGCTGTGTGACTCACATTTCCCAGACATTTCAATGTAAAAACCGCCTGATGACGTTGAGCCCTACTGCCAGGATAGTAAGGAGGTGTGCAGGATCCCTTCTGCGCAGTTAGAAAGCTTGTGGCATGACCAGACAGGCTTTGGGTGCAGGTGGAAGACCGAGAGGAGGTTGAGGAGGCAGAAGCAGTGGAGGAACTTTGACATAAAGAGGATTGACGCACAACTCGTGGGGACGGCAAGACTTGGACAGCAGCCCCTTGTCCTGCTGTCACCATAGTTACCCAGTGCCCAGTCAGCGACATGTAACGCCCCTGTCCATGCCTACTCGTCCAAGTGTCTGTGGTGAAATGCACCCTGTCACACACAGAGTTTCTCAAAGAAGCGGTGATGTTGTGTGCGACATGCTGGTGGAGCGCAGGCACACCTTTCTTTGAGAAGTAGTGCCGACTGGGCATCTGGTACTGGGGCACTGCGACGGACATAAGGTCTCGAAAATCCTCTGTGTCCACCAGGCGGAAAGGCAGCATTTCTGTAGCCAAGAGCTTGCAGATGGTGAAATTCAACCTCTTAGCTTTCTCATGGCTAGGAGGAAATGGTCTTTTACTTGTCCACATCTGAGGGACCGAGGGCTGGCTATTGTGCTTAGACGGGGTTGATAAGGGTGTCCCCGGCAAACTGCCGGTCTGTGAGGAAGATGCAGGCGGACATGTTAGGTTGCCTTCATCCAAAGGTGGTGCTATCGATGTCGGACAGCGCTCAACACCAGCTGGTGTTACCACCTCCAAAGAAAATGATGACCTGCCAATCACGCTGGCTGTTGCGGGTAAAGAGGTGGCAGGTCTGCGCCCCAAAACAGGTGTGACTGCTGTCCCCCCAGTCACAGAGGATGAAGAGGCCGCGGATGCACAAGATATGGCAGACGGTGGTTGGCCCGGCCGGCTAGGCCGCATTGTAGCACACTGAGCTTCCCACTGCAACTTATGCTTCATGTCCATGTGCCGGTTCATGCATGAAGTACTCAAACTATGTATTTTTTGGCCTCTACTTAGCTTTTGCTGACAAATGTTACAGATAACACGAGTTGGGTCATCTTTATCGATCTGAAAAAATGCCCAGGCTATGCAAGGCTTAGCACCCATGCGACCTGAAGAGCCACCACGACTTGTGGTGAGAGGCATAGTTGTGTTTGAGGATGCAGTTGTTGACGTGCTTCCAGTACTACGTCTCTGTCCAGGAAGGCGCAACCTGACCTCGTCGTCACTAGCATCTTCCTCCACCTCCTCTGCTGACCTCATCTCTTGGCTGACTGTGGGTTGACAGTAAGTGGGATCTCCGACCTCATCATCATCACCCTGTGCGTTATCACACCCGTCGTCCTCAGAGCCAACCTGTTCCTGCCCTGACAAAAAACTAAAGTTGTCGCTCCAATCAGGTATTTGAGTCTTATCATCGTCTTCCTCATTGTCTCCACCAACAGGAGTTACAGTTTGGGAATGAGGGTCTACATTATGGTCAGAACCTTCTGCGTCTGGTCCTGGATCCGACTCATAAAGATTCTGGGCATCAATGCAGATCATTTCCTCGTCTGGATTCACAGAAGCGCTGGAGTCGACCTCTGATTCCCAGGCTATAGTATGAGTAAACAGCTCTGCAGACTCAACCATCTGTTCTACCTCATACTCAGACGGGCAGCTGGAGATTTGGGAGCTGTGAGGAAGCAAGTGCGATTTGGGTGACACCTTTGAGGACTGGAGTATTTGTGATGTTGAAGTTGATGTGGAGGAGAGCCCACTGAAAGGAGCACTTGATATCCGTTGAAGCACCTGCTGTTTTTGTGCCTCATCTGGAATTTGTAGCGATTGGCGTGGCCGTAAGAAAGGGATCTTATCACATTGTCCGCTAAAAGAAGTAGACATTTTAGTTTGGCTGGAAGATGGTCTTTCTTCTGCAGATGTTACTGTTGCTTTAACACCTACCCCACGGACACAACCTTTTTTCCCCTTCCCAACACGCCTATTCCCCTTTCCACCAGCAGCAAGCCTTTTTCCACTCATTTTGGTGGTTAACTAATTCACAACTCTGGAGTTGTTTGCACAAAAAAACAATGGATGGTAACCGAGCAGAGCTGAGTGGCCAAACTGTGGTATTAGGCCAAAACTATTGGCTGGGTTAGATGCAGAAAAAAATTATTTTGAATTTGCAACCTGATGGAGGTCAGTATAGATGGACTAATAGAGAAAGTCCGACACACTACTAGAAGGCCAAATATTTTTTCAGAGGTAGATGCAGAAAAAAATATATTCAGTTTGCAACCTGATGGAGGTCAGTATAGATGGACTAATACAACAAGTCCCGCACACAGCTAGAAGCCCAAATATTTTTTCAGAGGTACTGTAGATGCAGATAAAAATTAGTTTTAATTTGCAACCTGATGGAGGTCAGTATAGATGGACTAATAGAGAAAGTCCGACACACTACTAGAAGGCTAAATATTTTTTCAGAGCTAGATGCAGAAAAAAATTATATTCAGTTTGCAACCTGATGGAGGTCGGTATAGATGGACTAATAGAGAAAGTCCGACACACTACTAGAAGGCCAAATATTTTTTCAGAGGTAGATGCAGAAAAAAATATATTCAGTTTGCAACCTGATGGAGGTCAGTATAGATGGATTAATAGAACAAGACCCACACACAGCTAGAAGCCCAATATTTTTTCAGAGGTAGATGCAGAAAAAACTATATTCAGTTTGCAACCTGATGGAGGTCAGTATAGATGGACTAATAGAACAAGTCCCACACACTGCTAGAAGCCCAAATATTTTTTCAGAGGTACTGTAGATGCAGATAAAAATTAGTTTTAATTTGCAACCTGATGGAGGTCAGTATAGATGGACTAATAGAGAAAGTCCGACACACTACTAGAAGGCCAAATATTTTTTCAGAGCTAGATGCAGAAAAAAATTATATTCAGTTTGCAACCTGATGGAGGTCAGTATAGATGGACTAATAGAGAAAGTCCGACACACTACTAGAAGGCCAAATATTTTTTCAGAGGTAGATGCAGAAAAAAATATATTCAGTTTGCAACCTGATGGAGGTCAGTATAGATGGATTAATAGAACAAGACCCACACACAGCTAGAAGCCCAATATTTTTTCAGAGGTAGATGCAGAAAAAACTATATTCAGTTTGCAACCTGATGGAGGTCAGTATAGATGGACTAATAGAACAAGTCCCACACACTGCTAGAAGCCCAAATATTTTTTCAGAGGTACTGTAGATGCAGATAAAAATTAGTTTTAATTTGCAACCTGATGGAGGTCAGTATAGATGGACTAATAGAGAAAGTCCGACACACTACTAGAAGGCCAAATATTTTTTCAGAGGTAGATGCAGAAAAAAATATATTCAGTTTGCAACCTGATGGAGGTCAGTATAGATGGATTAATAGAACAAGACCCACACACAGCTAGAAGCCCAATATTTTTTCAGAGGTAGATGCAGAAAAAACTATATTCAGTTTGCAACCTGATGGAGGTCAGTATAGATGGACTAATAGAACAAGTCCCACACACTGCTAGAAGCCCAAATATTTTTTCAGAGGTACTGTAGATGCAGATAAAAATTAGTTTTAATTTGCAACCTGATGGAGGTCAGTATAGATGGACTAATAGAGAAAGTCCGACACACTACTAGAAGGCCAAATATTTTTTCAGTTGTAGATGCAGAAAAAAATATATTCAGTTTGCAACCTGATGGAAGTCAGTATAGATGGATTAATAGAACAAGACCCACACACAGCTAGAAGCCCAATATTTTTTCAGAGGTAGATGCAGAAAAAAATATATTCAGTTTGCAACCTGATGGAGGTCAGTATAGATGGACTAATAGAACAAGTCCCACACACTGCTAGAAGCCCAAATATTTTTTCAGAGGTACTGTAGATGCAGATAAAAATTAGTTTTAATTTGCAACCTGATGGAGGTCAGTATAGATGGACTAATAGAGAAAGTCCGACACACTTCTAGAAGGCCAAATATTTTTTCAGAGGTAGATGCAGAAAAAAATATATTCAGTTTGCAACCTGATGGAGGTCAGTATAGATGGATTAATAGAACAAGACCCACACACAGCTAGAAGCCCAATATTTTTTCAGAGGTAGATGCAGAAAAAAATATATTCAGTTTGCAACCTGATGGAGGTCAGTATAGATGGACTAATAGAACAAGTCCCACACACTGCTAGAAGCCCAAATATTTTTTCAGAGGTACTGTAGATGCAGATAAAAATTAGTTTTAATTTGCAACCTGATGGAGGTCAGTATAAATGTACTAATAGAATGATGCTATGCCCAAAAGATTTTACTTCACTAGGTGCAGTAAAAAAATTGGTATTCTATACACAGGTGGTATATCTTGCAACACAGATAGGCTACTCCACTGACTAACACACTCTGCAATAGGCCAAAAAGGATTAGCTTTGCTAGATTCAGCCAAATGCTGTGAAAAAAACTTGCACAGCACTGGCACAGACCTGCCTGGCAAAAACTGATAGGAACTCATGTAACCTAGTCCTGAAAAGGACTGCAATTACAATTAGTCTTTACTCCCACAACCGATCTATTTAAGAGCACAGACCTCCCTTTTAAAAGTCATAGGAAATGCTGTAACCTAGTCCTTAAAAGGACTGCAATCACAACTATTCCCTACTCCCAAGCTATCTGTATATTTGTGCGAAAATTGGCTTGAAATTAACAAGGTATAGCGCACACAGCAACAGCGGTGCCGTCTAACACGCAGCTGCAGCAGTGAGAAAATGGTGGCGACGGGGAAAATGGCTTGGTCTTATAGGGCAAGGACATGTGACATACACTGCCAATGACACATGCCCTTGCTTGTGTGAAAAAAAGCACTTCGCTCCGTGTGTGCGCTGCTGATAGGCTGACAGATTGCACCTCCCCACTGTAAATGCGGGAAAGAGAAAAAAAAATGGAGATCTTCATTGTTCCTGCAGAGATCCATCCCCTGCCCCTCCCCCCACCCCGCTGTACACTCAAACTGCGTATTAACATTAATTTTCATCATTACTGAGAAAAAATCCAGTTATGATTTTGGTGCACGAACAGTTATCGAACATAACCTCGAACAGCCGAATTTTTCTCAAATTGTTCGTGTTCGCCGAACGGCTCGAACACCGCCCAAAACAGCTCGAATTTGAGATTGGCGAACAGTTCGAGTAGAACAACGCTCATCTCTAGTCACGAACTCTTAAAAAATTAACAATTATCCACCCTTTTAAAGAGTGACCCCAGGGTACGGGCCCGGGAGCCGACCACCTCGACATCCCAAAGGCCAGGCAAAGGCCCAGGTACCGAGTCATCCCCATCCCCTGGGCTAGTCACATCCTCCTCCACCTCCTCTGCTGACCTCATCGACTGGCTGACTGTGGGTTGACAGTAAGTGGGATCTCCAACCTCGTCATCATCACCCTGTGTGTTCTCACACCCGTCGTCCTCAGAGCCAACCTCTTCCTGCCCTGATCGAAAAGTCAAGTCTCATCATCGTCTTCATCATTGTCTCCACCAACAGGAGTTACAGTTTGGGAACGAGGGTCTACATTATGCTCAGAACCTTCTTCATCTGGTCCTGGATCCGACTCATAAAGATTCTGGGCATCAGTGCAGATCATTTCCTCATCTGGATTAACAGAAGCTCTGGAGCAGACCTCTGTTTCCCAGGCTATAGTATGAGTAAACAGCTGTGCAGACTCAACCATCTGTGTTACCCCATACTCAGACGGGCAGCTGGAGACTTGGGAGCTGTGAGGAAGCAACTGCGATTGGGGTGACACCTCTGAGGACTGGAGTATTTGTGATGTTGAAGTTGAGGTGGAGGAGAGCCCACTTGAAGGAGCACTTGACATCCGTTGAAGCACCTGCTGTTTTTGTGCCTCATCTGTAATTTGTAGCGATGGGTGTGTCCATAAGAAACGGATCATATCACATTGTCCACGAAAAGAAGTAGACATTTTAGTTTGGCTGGAAGATGGTCTTTCTTCTGCAGATGTTACTCCCCCCCACCGCGGGGGGGCTCGACCCACCAGCGGACAGGCACCAGTATTGGGAGAGGGGGGCTGGCCGTCAGGGTCCACCACGGCTCTGGCACAAACCCGGCGACACGGAGGTCACACGGGCAGGAACGGACTGGCCGTGTCGGCTTCGCACTCCAGCGTAGTCCCTCTGCCAGCTCGCGCCCGTAACCTCAAAGGGATGCGCAAGCAGCTTTTCTTCCCAGGGCTGTTCCCCGCCAAGCAGGAATGTGGGGGGGCTCAGGTTGGCCTTCCACTGTACTCCCTTACCTTCCTCGCCCTCTTTCCTTCTTCCATTCTCCATCTAACCCCTCGGCTCTGTGGGGTCTGCTCTCCCTCCAGCTATCTCCTTCTCACAGGTGGACTACCGCGTGTATTCACACTGTGGCGAATCTTTTGGGCCCAGGCATAAGAAGTTGTCGAGGTAATGGATAATATGTGCCCCCTTAGAAACGTCCATTACAACCCATTCGAGGAAGCAACTAAACGCCTGAAATAGTGAGCAGGATCTGGAGCACCCCATGGGCAAACAGCAATCTATATAGTATGCTCCTTCCCAGAAGCAGCCCAATAGGTGGACACTATTCGGAGGCACAGGTAGTAAGTAACCGGAACGCCGCATCAATGTCTGTTTTGGCCATTAGGGTGACCCTTCCCAACTTCTTGATCCGCCTGATTGCCTTGTCAAAGGATGTACAGTATATACTACTGTACTTGGTTCCGCGTCGATGTTGTCGTTTACTGATCTGCCCCTTGGATATGACAAATGGTGGATTAGTCCGAATGTATTGGGTTCCGTTTTTGGCACAACTCACAACGGGGATACCACTACGTCTTGTAAGGAAAGTGTTCTGAATGGAACCGCCATTCTACCCAAAGATATTTTTTTTAATTTTCTTGTCACGACGTCTGGGTGCTGGTAGGCTGATTTTAGATTTTTGCTCCAGCCTTTCTTGATTTTAGAAGGGCATGACATGCCTTTATCTGTGTCTCCCCCTCCTTTTACTCCTCCACCTCTTTTCTTTTCGCATGACTATATGTACTTGTCACTTTTCCATGTGTTAGTTGTGTCTTCTGAGCAGTTTGTCAGCTTTTGGACACCTTTGAAGTGTTTTCTATGTGTTTTCTATGTGTTTCTATGTGTTTTTGTTTGCCTGCCATTGGTTTTAATGGTGTTCGAAGGTGTTCGACGAACAGTTTGACGAATAGTTTGGCGAACATACGGGTGTTCGACGAACCGAACCGAACTCGAACACTACGGGGGTGGCTCAACACTAGTCTCTAGGTGGGCTGGCAGGTGGTCACGGTAAGTGACGGCAGGAGTTTCTAGGTGATCACGGCAAGTGACGGCAGGAGTCTCTTGGTGGGCTGGTAGGTGGTCACGGCAAGTGACGGCAGGAGTCTCCAGGTGGTCACGGCAAGTGACGGCAGGAGCCTCCGGGAAGGCACGGCAGGTAACAAGCAGGTAACAGGCAGGTCACAGGCAAGTGCTCCCAGGTGAGCAGGCTGGCATGCACGGCAGGTAACAGGCAAGTGCTCCCAGGTGAGCGGGCTGGCAGGCACGGCAGGTACCAGGCAGGCAACAGGCAAGTGCTCCCAGGTGAGCGGACTGGCAGGCACGGCAGGTAACAGGCAGGCAACAGGCAAGTGCTCCCAGGTGAGCGGTCTGGCAGGCACGGCAGGTAACAGGCAGGTAACAGGCAGGTAACAGGCAAGTGCTCCCAGGTGAGCGGACTGGCAGGCACGGCAGGTAACAGGCAGGTAACAGGAAAGTGCTCCCAGGTGAGCGGGCTGGCAGGCACGGCAGGTAACAGGCAGGTAACAGGCTGGCGAGCAAGACTGGTAGTCAGGCTAGCAGCGGGACCTGAGGGCTGAAGCAGAGGTCAGAAACACTGTGCAACAACTTTTGCTCGGGCACCTCCATTTTGGAGGAGGTGCCTTATATATGGGAGGATCCTCGGCTATTGGCCGGGGACTCCTTAGGACGGCGCGCGCGGCCCCTTTAAGAGGGAGGGAGCGCGCGCCCTAAGCACAGTGCCTGGGGAGCTGCGCGCGCCAGCAGCAGGAAGAGGAGCGCTGGAGAACGCAGAGCGGGGAGCGAGGAGGTGAGTGGGACGGCATCTCTGCCTAGCAGGGGGCAGAGACGCCGATGCTACACCTTCGAATGTCAGAACCAGGTCCTTTCCACTTGCTGCTGACTCCAACTCCAAAGTATCTTAGGTATCCGCACATTCCTCAACTATGAATATAGAAAAACACCAGTGCACAACCTCATCATCTCCCGCCTTGACTACTACAAGATCCTGCTCTGTGGCCTTCCTTCTACCACTCTCGCATCCCTCCAATCTATCCTAAACTGTGCTGGCTGATTAATCCATCTGTCACCCTGCTATTCCCAGACTTCTCCCCTTGTCAATCCCTGTGCTGGCTCCCTGTTGCCCAGAGACTTCAGTTGAAAAGCCTAACTTTGGCATACCAAGCCATCGAAATTCTCCATACATGTGTGACCTAGTCTCCCTGTACCAGTTACCTGCATGCAACTTCCCATCCTTCCAAGATCTCCTTCTCTACTTCCCGCTTATCTCTTCTTGTCACGATCGCATACAAGATTTGTCCCGTGCATCTTCGCTGCTGTGTAACTCTGTACCTCAACACATGAGACTCTCGCCTACCGTGCAAACCTTGAAAAGGAAGCTGAAGACCCACTTCTTGTGACAAGCGTACAATCTGCGTTAAGCCTCGCTCCAGCATACTGCTGCACGACTAGCTGTATCCTGACCTACTGTATCCTCAACCATCCCTTGTAGAATGATTGTTTGTGCGCCCTCACAGGCAGGTTCCTCTCTCCTCTTGTACCTGTCGATGAGTCATCTATGGTGACTCCTTTTCACATGTAAAGCACCATAGAATAAATGTCGCTGTAATAGTAATAATAATTATTGTACTTGTACTCTGGGTCAATTGATGACACTTTCCAGGTGTCTACCCCTAATTTGATGTGTTTTGGCAGCTTTTAGGCCCTTTGAAGGTTTTGTGAAAGCGTTTTTTCTGTCCCCCCATTGAATCAAATGGTGTTCGGTAACGTTCGACCAACATTCGACGAACAAATCGATGAATATTGCAAATTCAGTGATCGTAATCTGAATCGAATATCAAAACATTCACTCATCTCTAGTAAAAAGTATTAAAGTTACTTAAAAGAAAATCACAACCAAGTTGCAACTTTAACAGGCAGTACATTTATCACAAAGACCATACATGTACATTTCTCCAACAAATTCTGTTTTGTATATCTCTATCTTTGCAACTTAATATGACATAAAATGAACAATAATTTTTTTAATTTAATCAACGACAAGCGGCAGTGCTGGCAGTATTTTTTAGGCAAATCTCAGACTAAGTAAAGAACATTCTTAGCACAGACCCCACTAGCCTATATACAATTTTGCTTTCCCCAAAACCTCAACCAATAGAGTGTAACACACACCATGGCATCATGTTTTTTTGCTTGTCAGTTCATTCACCACTCCCTTGAAAGGGTTATGCACTACTGCTCACTTCTGCATTGCAGGATGAGTGGTCCTTATGATGTTGTGCCTGTCTGCACATACTGTATTTGCAGGGACATGCGCACAGAAGTTGCTTTTCTGTCCTTTTCATTAGAATAGTTGCCCATTGTGCACGTGTTCTAGCAGGTGTGTGCAGACACAATGTCATTAGTACCTCTCCCCCCCCAATGCAAAAGTTAACAGCGCCGGACAAACCTTTTAATAAGTGACAACCGTGGGTTGTCATTATCCTAGTCAAAAGTCTGTGTCGCTACACACTGACCAATGATTGATGTTTCTGTAACAGAACTGTTCATTAGGCTTTGGCTCATGGGCGTACCCAGGATCAAAACTAGGGGGGGGGGGGGGCAAGCCATGGTCACAGATACCGAAGAGAAATATATATATAGTACAATGCAAAGATTTCACTTCTTACATTACATGAGTGATATCTATTGTAAATTCCACAATAGCTCAGAAACCGGCGAATCGCTCCACACAGTATACTGGCCGCCATAAAATGCCCCATACAGGATACTGGTCCCCATATAATGCTCCATACAGGATACTGGCCCCAATATAACGCTCCATACAGAATACTGGCCCCCATATAACGCTCCATACAGAATACTAGCTCCCATATAATGCTCCATACAGGATACTGGCCCCCATATAACACTCCATACAGAATACTGGCCCCCATATAACGCTCCATGCAGGATACTGGCCCCCATATAACGCTCCATACAGAATACTGGCCCCCATATAACGCTCCATACAGGATACTGGCTCCCATATAACGCTCCATACAGGATACTGGCCCCCATATAATGCTCCATACAGAATACTGGCCCCCATATAATGCTCCATACAGAATACTGGCCCCCATATAACGCTCCATACCGAATACTGGCCCCCATATAACGCTCCATACAGAATACTGGCCCCCATATAACACTCCATACGGAATACTGGCCCCCATATAACACTCCATACAGGATACTGGCCCCCACATAACGCTCCATGCAGGATACTGGCCCCAATATAACGCTCCATGCAGGATACTGGCCCCCATATAACGCTCCATGCAGGATACTGGCCCCCATATAACGCTCCATACAGAATACTGACCCCCATATAGCGCTCCATACAGAATACTGGCCCCCATATAACGCTCCATACAGAATACTGGCCCCCATATAATGCTCCATACAGAATACTGGTCCCCATATAATGCTCCATACAGAATACTGGCCCCCATATAATGCTCCATACAGAATACTGGCCCCCATATAACGCTACATGCAGGCTGTTCCCCACACATAATGCCTCATGCAGGCTGTCCCCCCCCACATAATGCCCCATGCAGGCTGTTCCCCTCACATAATGCCCCACGCATGCTGTTCCCCCCACATAATGCTCCATGCAGGCTGTTCCCCCCATATAATGCCCCATGTAGGATGTCACCCCACCTTATAATGCCCCATGCAGGATGACACCCCCCCTTCCTTATAATGCCCCATGCAGGATGTCACACCCCCCCTCCCTTATAATGCCCCATGCAGGATGTCACACACCCCCCTCCGTTACAATGCCCCATGCAGCATGTCACCCCCCCCTTATAAAGCCCCATGCAGGATGTCACCCCCCCTTATAAAGCCCCATGCAGGATGTCACCCCCCTTATAATGCCCCATGCAGGATGTCACCCCCCCTTATAATGCCCCATGCAGGATATCACACACCCCCACCTCACCCCCCTCCCTTATACTGCCACAGGCCTCCATATAATAAAAAAAAAATCAAACACTCACCTCACATCTCACCTGCTGCCGCTGCTCTGGAATCCAGCATCGCCGGCCTCATCCCGCTCTGCGCTGTGACTGCTCAGGAGAGAGCGCGGTGTAAAGACGTCACCGCACCCTCTGACCTGAGACGTCACAGTGCAGCAACCGCGGAGGATGTAGGAGCTGCTGCGGAGGCACGGGGAGGGGTAAGTATTGTGCTGGGGCCCTGAGCAAGCGGGGGGGGAGCGGGCACTGATGGTGAAGGGCCCTCCCCGCCTGCTCAGGGTCCCGGCATTTGCCCGGGTGCGCCGGGTACTGATGCCGGCCCTGGTGTGCAGCTTTCATGCCTGCTTCTAGGGGGGGGACAGCTGCCCCCCCCCTGCCCCACGGTGGGTACGCCCATGCTTTGGCTATGCATAGATTTTGGTTGGCATCCTCCAAAGTTTTTTGTGAGAGCCACCACTATGCTCCACTACAATACTCCAATATTTCTAGTGGTGAATCCTTTATACCTCTACATATTATCCATAGGATACATAGGACTCTGTTATCAATGGTTATTGTTCTCAACAGAGAAACTCGATGACAGTGATCTACATGTAACAGCTGTAAGAGGAAAACTGGCCAGATACATATTATAAAATGAACCATGGTGCTAAGACAATTTGTCAAGCACCAGGTTCGTATTGCCTACTCATTAGTAACATGCAAAAAAAGGGGAGAACACAAGAGTAATATGGCAAAGAGACAAAATCTTTATTAATAATAAATTACCAAAGAGATAAAAGTTATACAAAAATGACAAGGCAAGGGGATAAGGAGAGAAGGTGCCAGAGACAAGGCATTTCCTGGAAATCAAACGCTGGGCAGTCCAAACCTTATGGGTACAAGTAGGTATAGAGACAGGAAACAGTAAGGCAGCTCTTTCTGGGGCTTTCCTGGCATCCGCGGGCTCTCTCTCACCTGTGTTTATTTAGGCTGGGTGAGTAATTTAAACCATACTCTGGGTACTTGTTGGACACTGCAACCCATATAAATATGGTGTAAGATATGTATATACCCAATTTTCAGACTTGAATCTTATCTCGGCTACCATTTATTATTTGTAATTTGCACATGATATTTATTCTTATGTTTACCGAGCTGTTTCCTGTCTCATAATGGGGTAATCTCTTTACTGATGGACTGTCCATACCCTCTGATCTATTTGGTTATATATCCATGTCTTGCTCCATTGTCTCTATACCTACTTGTACCCATAAGGTTTGGACTGCCCAGCGTTTGATTCCCAGGAAATGCCTTGTCTCTGGCGCCTTCTCTCCTTATCCCCTTGCCTTGTCATTTTTGTATAACTTTTATCACTTTGGTAATTTATTATTAATAAAGATTTTGTCTCTTTGCCATATTACTCTTGTGTTCTCCCCTTTTTTTTGCATGTAACAGCTGTAATAGCCAACATAAAAAAATAAATCAAATACTCCTATAAAACCTACAAAACTATAAATAAAAATCAGACCTTAAATTAAATCGCATTAAACCTTTAGGCTAAGTTCTCACATCACAGATTTGTTGCAGATTTGCGCAGCAACTTAATGTATGATACAAGTAAATGGATTTTTCAAAATCCCAGTAACACATTGCAGAAAAAGAATATGCATGAAAATTAAAGTATGGTGCAGATAATTAGGCTTTGTTCACATGCAGCATTTTTGTAATTTTTTTTGTGCGTTTTTTTTGCAGAAAAAAAAATTGCATTTTACAGTACCAACTACAGTCCTGCTCATCGTTATTGGCACCCATGAAGTTTAAGTATATAATGTGGAATATCTCCTGAAAAAATGAATCAAGTGAAAGTTTTTTTTTTGTATAGCGCACTCGTGTTAAATACAAAAGAGTAAATGATAAATATAAAAACAAAAAACAATGAGAGGGAAAAATAGAAAAAAGTAAAGCTTGCTGTGTCACTGGTATTGGCACCCTTTACATTAATTTAGTATGGAAACACATTTTGACTCGCCTGCGGTAAATCACAAAAGAGATTCACCTGTGATTAATTGTCGTTGTCGGTGCACATATGACATGAATTAGCCATTGAATGATGACTTCAGTGTTTTAAAAAGCCACATGGTAGACTCTATTCCTTTGTCACAATGGTGAAGACAAAGGAGCAGTCTGAGGACATCAGAACTGCTTTATTAGCAAACACAAGACTTCCAAAGGGTATAAGGCCATCTCCAAAGACCTTAGTATCCCAGTTTCAACAGTGTGCAATGTTATTAAGAAGTTTGCCAAGGATTGAACCGCCAAAAACCTCCCTGGACGTGGGGGAAAGAGGAAAATTGACAAGAGATGTCTTTGAAGGTTGGTGCGAATGGTGGAAAAAACACCACGTCCAACATCCAAAGACCTGAAAGCCAACCTGGAACAGTCTAGGGTCATGATTTCAACAAGTACATTATCATATGCCGCACATCATATGCCACACAGTAAACCAAGCAGAGCTTTATGGGCGAAAGCCAAAGAAGAAACCATTGCTGAACAAAAGACATAAAAAGGAACGACTGATCATTGCCAAAGAGTACCTTGACAAACCACAATCCATCGGGGAAAATGTTCTGTGGACAGATGAACCAAAAATAGAGCATTTTGGCAATGCAAAGCAATAGTTTGTTCACAGTTAGCGCAATGAAGCTTATAATGAAAAGAACACCTTACCAACAGTTAAGCATGGTGGAGGAACCATAATGCTGTGGGGTTGCTTTGCTGCGTCTGGTACTGGAGTCCTTGACCATATCACAGGAATTATGAAATCAGATAATTATCAAGAGATTTTAGAGTGAAATGTCCTATCTAGTGTAAGATAACTTGGTTTGAGTCGAAGATCATGGGTCCTCCAGCAAGACAATGACCCGACGAACACATCCAAAAGTACACAGGAGTGGTTGAAAAAGAAAAAAATGGACTGTTTTAAAATGGTCAGCAATGAGTCCTGACTAGTGTTGAGCCACCCCCGTAGTGTTCGAGTTCGGTTCGGTTCGTCGAACACCCGTGTGTTCGCCGAACTGTTCGTCGAACTGTTCGTCGAACACCTTCGAACACCGTTAAAACCAATGGCAGGCAAACAAAAACACATAGAAACACATAGAAAACACCTTCAAAGGTGTCCAAAAGCTGACAAACTGCTCAGAAGACACAACTAACACATGGAAAAGTGACAAGTACATATAGTCATGCGAAAAGAAAAGAGGTGGAGGAGTAAAAGGAGGGGGAGACACAGATATAGGCATGTCATGCCCTTCTAAAATCCAAAAAGTGAGAAGCCGAGACGGCCAGTCCGCTCCTGCCCGTGCCACCTCCGTGTCGCCGGGTTTGTGCCAGAGCCGCGGTGAACCCTGACGGCCAGCCCCCCTCTCCCAATACTGGTGCCTGTCCGCTGGTGGGTCGAGAGAGCCCCCCTGTGGTGGAGGCAGCTCTAAGCTTTTTAATTTAAATTGTCCCTCTAATTTGAATGAATACACTTTAAATCCATTTACAAGGATCTATTGGAGGGCAAGTCTCATGCCAGCAGCCGCGTAATTCCAGCTCCAGTAGCGTCCACTAAAGCTGCTGCAGTTAAAAAGGTTTTATAAGGATCGAGCTCGGCTGTCCACCGCAAGGCATCCTAGTGCCAGTCCCAGCCCCTATGCCTTGGGGTGCCTCCTGATGCTCTTCACTGAGTATCCCGTGGTCCCGAAGCATTTCCTTTGAAAAAATTAAGTGTCCAAACTACAGGTGGTGTAGCTTGCTTAACAGCCGGGATAATCCGCTGACTAGCAGGCACTGCTACTAGGCACAAAGTATTTCCTGGGCTAGATGCAGTTAAAAATTTGTAAGTAGATACTCTCGTTGGATGCTGAGAAAGCATTCCATAGAGTCTCCTGGCACGCCATATATGATTCTCTTAAAAAGCTTGGGGTAGGGGTCTAGGGGACCCTTTTATAGCCAAAATCACGGCCCTGTATCACAATACGTCACCTAGGCTGAAGATAAATGGAACTGTAGCACCGAGGGCTCGGTTGCTACAGACGTATGTCACCTCACCCAGAGGTGTGATATCTCACTCTCAGATAAGGATGGAGTGTGGATCAGGACCCGACACCTGCATGCATTACACCACATTGCCGTGGGGCAGGGCGACCAATATGCCCCTGAGATGGGCACGACAGTCCCTGTCCCTGGCTGGAGTGGGGGGAGGGAACACTGAGGAAGGGGAACCCTGCAGTGCAGGAGCAGGGAGGAAGCAGTTCCTGGGTGCATTGAGAAGGGAGTATAAAAGGTGGGCACCATCTTAGTTCAGTGCAGAGAAGTCTGAGCAGAAGTGGCAGGGAGCAGGGGCTCTGCATGAGCTCTGCTCCGGAGGCGGGCCTAGTAACAGAGGCCCAGGCCTGCAAGAGGGAGAAGGAAGGAAGAGGAGCGGAGAAGGCTCCAGGAACGAGGAATGAAGGGATCCCAGGGGTGCGGACGGGCGAGTCGCCACCGCACGCCCGAATCCACCTGCGTGGAGGGGTCAGGCCAAAGGGGGAGACCGGTCCCCGAACTAGTGGAGGCAGGAAACGACCCTCAGCTAGAAACCGGAGGCTCTGACATTTTATGTGGGGCAGCCCCTTGCTCCACCCGCTAGGAAGGCACCACATAGGGTCAGGGAAACTGGCGCCAAGTTTACCAAGAGGAGGCCCGAGGCAGCCGGACAGAAGTGTTGGTAAGAAAGGCCAGACAAAGGACACACAAAGGGGGTCCTGTGAAGCGCTCCAAAGTTATCTGGGAGTTGTCTGAGCCCCTCACCTGGTGAGCACAGTACGACGTGGGCAGCCGTTACCTGCAGACGTGGTCTGGATAATAAGAACTGTGAGTAAAGGCCCTGAACTGCATCACTGACTCCGTGTCGTTACTGCTGCTGCCCTGCACCATCACCCCATCCTCCGCATACACTGCCCTGAGGCTATACTCCTCCCGTGGGGAGTTATGCTACGCTCTGCTGCACCCACAACACCAGCCTTAGCGGTCTGCCCTGTAGCGGCGGTTCACTCTGACCGCAATCCACGGGTGGCGTAGTCGGACATTTAAACATCAAAACCACATAAATAGTTCCGCCACTGGTTTGACCGCCCTGAGCCACGGAACCGGATCGCCGCCACGAAGACTACAACCACCAGCATCCACCAAAAAGGGTCCGGCTCCGGGTGTCCCAAGGCCCAGGGGGTGCGTCAGAACATTTTCATCACCTTTCACAATCACCAATGGGACAAGGCAGGGATGTCCTCTGTCCCCTCTCTTATACATCCTAGTGACGGAGCACCTGCTCTCATCAATTCGCCATAACCCCAATATTAGGTGGATTGAGGTGGGAGGCACCGAGTACAAGTGCTCTCTATTTGCTGATGATGTCCTAGTATATATCACTCAATCACATATATCCATCCCTGCTGTTATGGCTGAAATAGATCACTTTGTTACATGGTAAAATTTTAAAATCAATGCAGCGAAGTCTGAGGCCCTCGATGTCTCCCTCCCTAAATCCATATAGGATTCCATCCAGTCCAACTTTCCATTTGCCTGGCCCTCACAGGGTATCAAATACTTAGGAATTCCTATTCATAGAGACCTCTCCCATCTATGTTATCTTAATTTTGGGCCCTTTATTGAACAATTCCATACAGACCACGGTTGGCAAGTTAGAACTGTAAGATTCACTACGTGAACCACTGGTGTTTTGTGGAAAAGCACATGTACACCGCGTTCCAAATTATTATGCAAAAAGTGTTTAGGAGTGATAAGGGAAGAATTTGTTTGTTTGTCAGTTAAACTCATTGATGGTGATGTGTGTCAGGGCTCTTTATATCACTGTAAGCAATTGCAGACACCTGTGCTAATTAGTTTGGCAGGTGTGTCCAATGAAAGGCAAGACTACTTAAGAAGGCTCTCTCACATTATTAAGCAGCCTACATTTTCTGCCAAAATGGGAAAGAAAAAGGATGTGTCGGCTGCTGAGAAGCAACAAATTGTGGAGTGTTTAGGTCAAGGCATGACTACAATCAACATTGTGCGATGATCAGGATGAAGTGTCTTGGCAATCAAGAAGTATGTAGCTGATTCACAGTACACACGTGTGCGTGCTGATAAGGGCAAATTGAGGACTCTTTCCTACAGGCAATTACGTCAGGTTGAAAGAGCAGCGGCAAAAAAACCTTGTCATAGCAGCAGACAAGTTTTTGAAGCTGCTTGTGCCTCCAACGTCCCCCGAACAACAAGATGCAGGGTCCTTCAGAGGTTTGCAGCTGTGCATACGCCATCCTGTCGACCTCCTCTATCCACTTCACACAAGCAGAAACGGCTCCAGTGGGCCAAACATTACATGAAGACTGATTTCAAAACTGTTTTGTTCACGGATGAGTGCCGTGCAGCGCTCGATGGTCCAGATGAATGGAGTGGAGGATGGCTGGTTGATGGACACCCCACGCAAACACGGCTACAGCGCCAACAAGGAGGAGGTGGAGTAATGTTTTGGGCTGGAATCATGGGGAGAGAGATTGTCGGCCCCTTTAGGATCCCTGAAGGCGCTAAAGATGAACTCCATAATGTATGTGGATTTTCTCAAACAGCACTTCCTGCCATGGTTCAAGAAGAAGAACCGTGTATTTCACAGCAAGATCATTTTTCTGCATGATAATGCACCATCTCATGCTGCACATAAAACATCTGCATCTCTGGCTGATATGGGCATAAAAGGGGACAAACTTATGGTGTGACCCCCATGCTCCCCTGACCTCTACCCCATTCAGAACCTTTGGAGCATCATTAAAAGGAGTGTCTATGATGGCGGGAGGCAGTTCACATCTAAGCAACAGCTCTGGGAGGGTATTCTGTCCTCATGCAAAACAATTGAAGCAGAAACCATCCAAAACCTGACAAATTCAATGGACGAGAGAGTTCAGAAGCTCCTTTCGAACAAGGGGTCCTATGTGAAAATGTAACATCACCTAGAATAAAGTTTTGAGTTGAAAACTGTTTGATTTCAGTTTCTAACAACCTGCTAATGCTTATAATTTCAAAAATGACCATTTTTTTGGACTTTATTAAAATGAAAAGGTTGATCGAAAAGTTTGGGGGATCTAAGAGTGTGGCAACCCAGTAGTCATGATTACTTCGAATTCTGACAATATGAGGGTCATGCTGCAGGTAGTGCAGCAAGAAGGCACTTATGTGTCTTGCGCATCTCGGAGCCCCAAAATTATTTTCCGGGCTAGATGCAGCTAAAAATTATTTTTAATTTTAAATCTGGTGAAGCTTATTATAGATGGCCTAATAGGATCAGTGCTGCACACTGCTACAAAGCCCAAATTATTTTCCAGTCAAGATACAGATAAACATGATTAGTAATTTGAAAGCTTAAAACGGTTGGTAGGGTGATTTTAACCAATCATCAAGCTTTTACTCTCCCCAGGATGACACAGGGGTAGAAAAGTCGTTTCGGATCCATGATTTGTTCATCTTTATGAACGTGAGTCTGTCTACATTATCAGTGGAGAGCCGCGTGCGCTTATCTGTCAGCACACCACCAGCAGCGCTGAACACACGTTCAGACAGAACGCTGGCTGCGGGGCATGACAAGATCTCCAAGGCGTAAGTGGCTAGCTCCGGCCATTTATCCAGATTGGAAGCCCAAAAAGAGCAAGGGTCCAGTGACACAGTCGTGGCTTCAATGTTTACTTGGAGATACTCCTGTACCATCGTCTCTAGGCGTTGACTATGTGTCAGACTTCTTGTCTCCTGTGGCCTTGCAAAGGATGGGCTAAAAAAGTGGTGAAATGATTCCGCAAAATTGATGTTACCAGCAGATACTGTGGTTCTGTTACGGTTTGAGTGCTGAACACTTGACGGTCCCACGGTTGGCAAGTTGGAACTGTGAGATTCACTACGTGCACCACTGGTATTTTGTGGAAAAGCACATGTAAGATTCTGCAACAGTCTCTGCTGATACTCCTGCATGCGTGCATCCCTTTCTATGGCAGGAATAATTTCTGCAAATTTACTTTTGTACCGGAGATCTAACAGTGTGGCAACCCAGTAGTCAGGATTATTTCTAATTCTCACAATTCGAGGGTCATGTTGCAGGTAGTGCAGCAAGAAGGCACTCATGTGTGTTGCGCATCCAGGAGCACCAAGTCCCTGTTGTGTTGGTGGCGAGGTAACAATCATGCTTCCTTCCTCTGTCCTCTCCCCCCAACCTCGCACAACAGAAATGTGATCAAGGTCTCCCTCATCTGATGAGTCTTCCATCAGTTCGTCCTCCACTTCTTCCTGGGCTCCTGCACCTTCCTCACTAGTTTGGCTGCTACCATGCGCCCTGGTAAAATCATCTCCCCCACCCTCACATGCCTGCCGCCTTGGTGCTGCCGACCGTCTGGACCTTGCAGATGTTAGCCCTTCCGCATACTACTCCTCCTCCTCTACTTCCTCCACCTCCTCTTGTGCCACCACCTGACTCCGAATTCTGTTTAACATGTGCTCCAGCATGTAAATCACCGGAATAGTCATGCTGATAATGGCATCGTCAGCACTAAACATCTTCGTCGCCATTTCAAAACTGTGCAGAAGGGTGCATAGGTCCCTGATCTGAGACCACTCCTCCAGCGTGATTTGCCCCACCTCTGAATCTCGTTGGCCCAGGCTATACGTCAGAACGTATTGCACCAGGGCTTGTCGGTGCTGCCACAGTCGCTGCAACATGTGCAGAGTTGAATTCCACCGGGTAGGCACATCTCATTTTAGCCGGTGAAGTGGCAGGCCCAACGACTTCTGTAGAGATGTAAGTCGCTGAGCTGCGGGATGTGAACGGCGGAAGTGAGCACACAGCGACCGTGCCCTCTGCAGAAGGCCATCTAGTCTGGGATAGTGGGCTAAAAATTGCTGGACAACCAGGTTCAACACGTGAGCCATACAAGGCACGTGTGTGACATTGCCCCGGCGAAGGGCCGCACCCAGGTTTGCAGCATTGTCGCACACGGCCTTCCCTGGTTTCAGGTCCAGTGGAGACAACCATTCATGAAATTGGTTCTCCAGAGCTGACCACAACTCCTCAGCTGTGTGACTCACATTTCCCAGACATTTCAATGTAAAAACCGCCTGATGACGTTGAGCCCTACTGCCAGCATAGTAAGGAGGTGTGCAGGATCCCTTCTGCGCAGTTAGAAAGCTTGTGGCATGACCAGACAGGCTTTGGGTGCAGGTGGAAGACCGAGAGGAGGTTGAGGAGGCAGAAGCAGTGGAGGAACTTTGACATAAAGAGGATTGACGCACAACTCGTGGGGACGGCAAGACTTGGACAGCAGCCCCTTGTCCTGCTGTCACCATAGTTACCCAGTGCCCAGTCAGCGACATGTAACGCCCCTGTCCATGCCTACTCGTCCAAGTGTCTGTGGTGAAATGCACCCTGTCACACACAGAGTTTCTCAAAGAAGCGGTGATGTTGTGTGCGACATGCTGGTGGAGCGCAGGCACACCTTTCTTTGAGAAGTAGTGCCGACTGGGCATCTGGTACTGGGGCACTGCGACGGACATAAGGTCTCGAAAATCCTCTGTGTCCACCAGGCGGAAAGGCAGCATTTCTGTAGCCAAGAGCTTGCAGATGGTGAAATTCAACCTCTTAGCTTTCTCATGGCTAGGAGGAAATGGTCTTTTACTTGTCCACATCTGAGGGACCGAGGGCTGGCTATTGTGCTTAGACGGGGTTGATAAGGGTGTCCCCGGCAAACTGCCGGTCTGTGAGGAAGATGCAGGCGGACATGTTAGGTTGCCTTGATCCAAAGGTGGTGCTATCGATGTCGGACAGCGCTCAAGACCAGCTGGTGTTACCACCTGCAAAGAAATTGATGACCTGCTAATCACGCTGGCTGTTGCGGGTAAAGAGGTGGCAGGTCTGCGCCCCAAAACAGGTGTGACTGCTGTCCCCCCAGTCACAGAGGATGAAGAGGCCGCGGATGCACAAGATATGGCAGACGGTGGTTGGCCCGGCCGGCTAGGCCGCATTGTAGCACACTGAGCTTCCCACTGCAACTTATGCTTCATGTCCATGTGCCGGTTCATGCATGAAGTACTCAAACTATGTATTTTTTGGCCTCTACTTAGCTTTTGCTGACAAATGTTACAGATAACACGAGTTGGGTCATCTTTATCGATCTGAAAAAATGCCCAGGCTATGCAAGGCTTAGCACCCATGCGACCAGAAGAGCCACCACGACTTGTGGTGAGAGGCAGAGTTGTGTTTGAGGATGCAGTTGTTGACGTGCTTCCAGTACTACGTCTCTGTCCAGGAAGGCGCAACCTGACCTCGTCGTCACTAGCATCTTCCTCCACCTCCTCTGCTGACCTCATCTCTTGGCTGACTGTGGGTTGACAGTAAGTGGGATCTCCGACCTCATCATCATCACCCTGTGCGTTATCACACCCGTCGTCCTCAGAGCCAACCTGTTCCTGCCCTGACAAAAAACTAAAGTTGTCGCTCCAATCAGGTATTTGAGTCTTATCATCGTCTTCCTCATTGTCTCCACCAACAGGAGTTACAGTTTGGGAATGAGGGTCTACATTATGGTCAGAACCTTCTGCGTCTGGTCCTGGATCCGACTCATAAAGATTCTGGGCATCAGTGCAGATCATTTCCTCGTCTGGATTCACAGAAGCGCTGGAGTCGACCTCTGATTCCCAGGCTATAGTATGAGTAAACAGCTCTGCAGACTCAACCATCTGTTCTACCTCATACTCAGACGGGCAGCTGGAGATTTGGGAGCTGTGAGGAAGCAAGTGCGATTTGGGTGACACCTTTGAGGACTGGAGTATTTGTGATGTTGAAGTTGATGTGGAGGAGAGCCCACTTAAAGGAGCACTTGATATCCGTTGAAGCACCTGCTGTTTTTGTGCCTCATCTGGAATTTGTAGCGATTGGCGTGGCCGTAAGAAAGGGATCTTATCACATTGTCCGCTAAAAGAAGTAGACATTTTAGTTTGGCTGGAAGATGGTCTTTCTTCTGCACCTACCCCACGGACACAACCTTTTTTCCCCTTCCCAACACGCCTATTCCCCTTTCCACCAGCAGCAGGCCTTTTTCCACTCATTTTGGTGGTTAACTAATTCACAACTCTGGAGTTGTTTGCACAAAAAAACAATGGATGGTAACCGAGCAGAGCTGAGTGGCCAAACTGTGGTATTAGGCCAAAACTATTGGCTGGGTTAGATGCAGAAAAAAATTATTTTTAATTTGCAACCTGATGGAGGTCAGTATAGATGGACTAATAGACCAAGTCCCACACACCGCTAGAAGCCCAAATATTTTTTCAGAGCTAGATGCAGAAATTTTTTTTATTCAATTTGCAACCTGATGGAGGTCAGTATAGATGGACTAATAGACCAAGTCCCACACACTGCTAGAAGCCCAAATATTTTTTCAGAGCTAGATGCAGAAAAAAATTATTTTTAATTTGCAACCTGATGGAGGTCAGTATAGATGGACTAATAGACCAAGTCCCACACACCGCTAGAAGCCCAAATATTTTTTCAGAGCTAGATGCAGAAAAAAATTATATTCAATTTGCAACCTGCTGGAGGTCAGTATAGAATGACTAATAGAACAAGTCCCACACACTGCTAGAAGCCCAAATATTTTTTCAGAGCTAAATGAAGAAAAAAATTATTTTTAATTTGCAACCTGATGGAGGTCAGTATAGATGGACTAATAGACCAAGTCCCACACACTGCTAGAAGCCCAAATATTTTTTCAGAGCTAGATGCAGAAAAAAATTATTTTTAATTTGCAACCTGATGGAGGTCAGTATAGATGGACTAATAGACCAAGTCCCACACACCGCTAGAAGCCCAAATATTTTTTCAGAGCTAGATGCAGAAAATTTTTTTATTCAATTTGCAACCTGATGGAGGTCAGTATAGATGGACTAATAGACCAAGTCCCACACACTGCTAGAAGCCCAAATATTTTTTCAGAGCTAGATGCAGAAAAAAATTATTTTTAATTTGCAACCTGATGGAGGTCAGTATAGATGGACTAATAGACCAAGTCCCACACACCGCTAGAAGCCCAAATATTTTTTCAGAGCTAGATGCAGAAATTTTTTTTATTCAATTTGCAACCTGATGGAGGTCAGTATAGATGGACTAATAGACCAAGTCCCACACACTGCTAGAAGCCCAAATATTTTTTCAGAGCTAGATGCAGAAAAAAATTATTTTTAATTTGCAACCTGATGGAGGTCAGTATAGATGGACTAATAGACCAAGTCCCACACACCGCTAGAAGCCCAAATATTTTTTCAGAGCTAGATGCAGAAAAAAATTATATTCAATTTGCAACCTGCTGGAGGTCAGTATAGAAGGACTAATAGAACAAGTCCCACACACTGCTAGAAGCCCAAATATTTTTTCAGAGCTAGATGCAGAAAATTTTTTTATTCAATTTGCAACCTGATGGAGGTCAGTATAGATGGACTAATAGACCAAGTCCCACACACTGCTAGAAGCCCAAATATTTTTTCAGAGCTAGATGCAGAAAAAAATTATTTTTAATTTGCAACCTGATGGAGGTCAGTATAGATGGACTAATAGACCAAGTCCCACACACTGCTAGAAGCCCAAATATTTTTTCAGAGCTAGATGCAGAAAAAAATTATTTTTAATTTGCAACCTGATGGAGGTCAGTATAGATGGACTAATAGAACAAGTCCCACACGCTGCTAGAAGCCCAAAAATTTTTTCAGAGATAAATGAAGAAAAAAATTATTTTTAATTTGCAACCTGATGGAGGTCAGTATAGATGGACTAATAGACCAAGTCCCACACACTGCTAGAAGCCCAAATATTTTTTCAGAGCTAGATGCAGAAAAAAATTATTTTTAATTTGCAACCTGATGGAGGTCAGTATAGATGGACTAATAGACCAAGTCCCACACACCGCTAGAAGCCCAAATATTTTTTCAGAGCTAGATGCAGAAAAAAATTATATTCAATTTGCAACCTGCTGGAGGTCAGTATAGAAGGACTAATAGAACAAGTCCCACACACTGCTAGAAGCCCAAATATTTTTTCAGAGCTAAATGAAGAAAAAAATTATTTTTAATTTGCAACCTGATGGAGGTCAGTATAGATGGACTAATAGACCAAGTCCCACACACTGCTAGAAGCCCAAATATTTTTTCAGAGCTAGATGCAGAAAAAAATTATATTCAGTTTGCAACCTGATGGAGGTCAGTATAGATGGACTAATAGAATGATGCTATGCCCAAAAGATTTTACTTCACTAGGTGCAGTAAAAAAATTGGTATTCTATACACAGGTGGTATATCTTGCAACACAGATAGGCTACTCCACTGACTAACACACTCTGCAATAGGCCAAAAAGGATTAGCTTTGCTAGATGCAGTCAAATGCTGTGAAAAAAACTTGCACAGCACTGGCACAGACCTGCCTGGCAAAAACTGATAGGAACTGATGTAACCTAGTCCTGAAAAGGACTCCAATTACAATTAGTCTTTACTCCCACAATCTATCTATTTAAGAGCACAGACCTGCTTGATAAAAGTCGTAGGAAATGCTGTAACCTAGTCCTTAAAAGGACTGCAATCACAACTATTCCCTACTCCCAAGCTATCTGTATATTTGTGCGAAAATTGGCTTGAAATTAACAAGGTATAGCGCACACAGCAACAGCGGTGCCGTCTAACACGCAGCTGCAGCAGTGAGAAAATGGTGGCGACGGGGAAAATGGCTTGGTCTTATAGGGCAAGGACATGTGACATACACTGCCAATCACACATGCCCTTGCTTGTGTGAAAAAAAGCACTTCGCTCCGTGTGTGCGCTGCTGATAGGCTGACAGATTGCACCTCCCCACTGCAAATGCGGGAAAGAGAAAAAAAAATGGAGATCTTCATTGTTCCTGCAGAGATCCATCCCCTGCCCCTCCCCCCGCCCCGCTGTACACTCAAACTGCGTATTAACATTAATTTTCATCATTACTGAGAAAAAATCCAGTTATGATTTTGGTGCACGAACAGTTATCGAACATAACCTCGAACAGCCGAATTTTTCTCAAATTGTTCGTGTTCGCCGACCGGCTCGAACACCGCCCAAAACAGCTCGAATTTGAGATTGGCGAACAGTTCGAGTAGAACAACGCTCATCTCTAGTCCTGACATCAATCCCATTGAAAGTCATTGGGGTGAGCTAAAATCTGCCATTGGGAAAAAGAACCCTGCAAACATTCAAGAGCTTGAACAAACTGCAAAGGAAAAGATGGAGAAAATTCTAGCTGAGAAGTGCAATAAGCTTTTAGATGGCTACAAGAAATGGTTGGAGACTGTCAGCAATGCCAAAAGGTGTGCAACCAAGTAATTAATTAGTGGTGACTTTATTACTGCACATGCTGTTTAATCTGTTCTTTCTTTTGAAATTGCAACATGGAAGTTAAAAAACAATGTTTTACTGTTGTATTACTGTGGACCACTAACTAAAAAATCCTGAGGATATAGCTTTGATAACTTTGGTACATTTCCATTTATTTCTGAAGATATTTTACAGTCTATGAAAAAAATGAAGGGGTGCCAATAATGGTGAGCATCACTGTAAGTGAATGAGATTTCTTAAAACTCATGCATATGATGATCATTTTTTCTTTGCAGATTTGAACCAACAAAGTACCATAGTTTTGTTTTGTTTTTTTTTCAAATCTGTAGCATGTTAATTTTTTCAGCAATTTTGCACCATGATTGTGCCAATCAAATGTTGCCAGTTATGGTGCAGGGTTGCTAATCGTCCAGAAATTCCAAGCCAACAATGACCATTTTTTTACTCTTATTTTATTTCCGCCGCTCCCCAAAGTGTGTTTTTGTTTTTCCTCTTCAACCTTATCATATGGTTCCAGAGATACAGGCTTTTCATTTGGTGATAATTTTAATGGTCTCTACGCCCCCAGAGGATTCTGTGAGCCATGCCCCCTTGTAAAGGCCTTAACTGAAAATGTTACATTTGGGGCACAAGTAGTTGGGTGGCACATTAGAAACCAGTTGTAGAGTACTGCACTGGCAAAACATTTTGATAACCAGAAGACTGTGTGGCCATGGAGTAGGTACAGCGGCACATTAGAAAATTCATAAATCCAGAATTTTATTGAAGTACATTTGGACCTTATCTACGTGCTTAGTCATAGCTCTAAGAATATAGATTAGGTAAAAAAAAAACACATGGCTTTTATGTGCTTCAGCAAAGTACTGATTATATGAATATCACAGCACCGGATTTTTCTGATGATTTAGGGGCATGAGAAACATTCAATTGTACTTATTATTTTCGCAACCTAATTTTTCTTGATCTAATTTTAAGATTGTGCTTTTTTAGAAGATATCAAAGCAATCACCTGGTCTTGTCAAACATGTGCATATATGGGCAGCTAAAGGCTATGTGCGCACGATCAGGAATTGCTTGCAGAAATTTCCGCAGCATTTCTGCAAGGTTCTGCACCTCTTGGCAGCAAAAAAGCTGCGGAAAATATGCAGCGTTTTTGATGTGTTTTCATGCGCTCTTTATGTGGTTTTGCCTATGGATTTGCCATGCGTCTTTTCCAATGCATTGGAAGGCCAAAACACACAAAGAATGGACATGCTGCTTCTTTTTCTGCACATGAAATGCAGTCAGGAAAAATCCTGATCATGTGCACAGATCTTGCAAAATGTCATATGAAATCATGGGATAAGATTTGCAATGTGTTTTTGGTCCATTTCTGAGCGGCAAAAAAAATGCACCAAAAACGCAATGTGTGCACATAGCCTAACAGGTGCATATTCATGAAACTATAAGCACAGAAAAATAAAAAAATAAAATTGAGATTGCATTGTAGCTTCAAGTAACAAGAGACTTTGCAAGGTTTCTTATATCTATAATTTCCCAAAGAAAATAACTATACTCATACTACAGTAATTTTAAGGCACTGTGCACACTATGATCATAGCCTGAGCAGCATTGCAATTAGCTGAGCATTTTTCATCTGTGTTCCATCAATTTTTGGAACTGTCAGGTAGCCGCTATATGACATGGAATACATACAGGTGCATCACACTAAATTAGAATATCATCAAAAAGTTTATTTATTTCAGTTCTTCAATACAAAAAGTGAAACTCATTATATAGAGTCATTACAAACAGAGTGATCTATTCCAAGTGTTTATTTCTGTTAATGTTGATTATGGCTTACAGCCAATGAAAACACAAAAGTCATTATCTCAGTAAATTAGAATACTTTATAACAACAGCTTGAAAAATGATTTTAAAATCCGAAATGTTGGCCTACTGAAATGTATGTTCAGTAAATGTACTCAGTACATGGTCGGGGCTCCTTTTGCATCAATTACTGCATCAATGTGGCTGTGGGGTATTGTCAAGAGGAAGATGAGAGGTACCAGACCCAACAATGCAGACGAACTGAAGGCTGCTATCAAAGCAACCTGAGCTTCCATAACACCTCAGCAGTGCCACAGGCTGATCGCCTCCATGCCACGCCGCATTGATGCAGTAATTGATGCAAAAGGAGCCCCAACCAAGCATTTACTGAACATACATTTCAGTAGACCAACATTTCGGTTTTTAAAAACATTTTTCAAGCTGTTGTTATAAAGTATTCTGATTTACTGAGAAAATGACTTTTGTGTTTTCATTGGCTGTAAGCCATAATCATCAACATTAACAGAAATAAACACGTGAAATAGATCACTCTGTTTGTAATGACTCTATAGAATATATGAGTTTCACTTTTTGTATTGAAGAACTAAAATAAATTACCTTTTTGATGATATTCTAACTTAGTGAGATGCACCTGTATATACAATATATATTAATATAAATATGAAAAATACACTGACAATAATAACACTTTAAAATGTTATTTATTTGTAATCTTCGTCACTTACAACTAAATAAGACCTATCAATATACAAAATGGAATGTCTGTTTATTTTTCGAAGAACTTGTCAACCATCCGCATAGAGCTTCAGTTTGTCTCATTGTGGAAATAATGATGAAATACAGTCTTTTTTTAGACTTGTAGGATAATCACAGGAAAACTGCTGTCAAAATGTTCCTAGGACAGTACTTGCAAAAACAGACTTATTCCTACAAATATTTCCTGTTTTTAAATAACAGTAATTTACATTTGGTTACATCATCTCACTGTCAAACAGAAAACTTTTATTAAAACATGCTTCTTTTTGTAGGAATGAGGGGGAGGAGGTGTGACTAGTTTGAGGAATTTTAATTATAAGTAATTAGAAATAATTGGAAAGTCATGTATTTAAAAAAAAATAACCTTATCAAATAAGACAATTAAGTACAACTTGTGAGAAGGAATCAGGTAAAGGTGTTCACAGCGTGTATGCGTCACCTGGACTTGATGATGCAAATCCCAGGTAACACTAGGTCACTGAGTAGTTTGTTTGAGTAGATTCCAGGTCCAGGACTTAGGAGTGACCAGAGATCCTGGGTGGGAAAGGCCACTCCCATACTCTGACTGGGGCCTTACCGGCCTAATGAAAAGCAGCTAACACAGCTCAGAATGAGTTCTATGCTGGAGGTGAACATTGGCGTTTGGTGTCTGAAAGCATTTAAAACTGCTTGAGTTCCTCCTGCCTGTGACATCTAGAATGGTGAGACCATTAGAGTTACTTTGCTTTGCCTTGCCTGAAGAAAAGACTTTATGTTGTATGCTATTGTGCTGAAGAAAACAATTTCCGTGGAAATGTGGAAAAGCACAGTAAAAGTTACTTTATATTTGCACAGAGGCCTTTGCCTGTGCTGAAATTAGTGCCTACCTGTAAGGTGAAATCCCTACAATTGGTGATTACAATTTAAAGACTGAATGTCCTGGGTAAGGGCACCTACAGCCTTGCAAACATGATCTGAAAGCATGAAGTCAATCTACAGCAGCAGTAACAGTGGCAGCAGCAGGCCCAACAAGAAATCAATAAATTCCTGATCCTGCAGTTGCAGCAACAGTTTCAGGTGCAGCATCAACTGCAGATGTTTCTCTTGACAGAAACTGTCGGGGTCAGGGAGACGGCACCTCCCACCATCCAAAGTGATGGTAACCGTGTGAGGTGAATCGTACAGGAGGCCATGCAGAAAATTACCCTCTCGACTCTGACAATGTCAAGGCATTCTTGTCTGTCTTTAAAAGGTTGGAGACAGGGAGAAACTGCCCCCATAGCAACTGAAAAGGTCCTAGCTCCATACCTTACAGGGGAACCGCAGAAAATGTACTACGACATTCCCATGTAGGATGCCAAGGAGTACGGCTAGCTGAAGGCAGAGATTCTGGCACATTTGGGCATAAACCTGTCAGTCAGGGTGTAATGGATGCACCTCTGGCGCTACCACAGGGACAAGCCTCCGTGTTCCCAGATGTTCAACCTGCTATACCTAGAGGAAAAATAGCTACAACCTGAGAACTGCTCTCTGGCACAGTTGGTGGAAAGAGTGGTGATAGAACGATTTATCCACTCACAAACCAGGGGAGGAGTCCTGAGGAGATAATTTGCATATTCCCACTGCATTTTGGGGTAAGTGAAGAGTCTCCGCGAGCTCAAAGAACACTGGATTTTGGCTGTTGGAGCTGAAAAGAGGACATCGG
Source organism: Phyllobates terribilis (assembly GCF_046119375.1). NCBI lineage: Eukaryota > Metazoa > Chordata > Amphibia > Anura > Dendrobatidae > Phyllobates > Phyllobates terribilis. Next base: position 257,316,613 of record NW_027362763.1, on the reverse strand, counting down.
TAAACCAGAGGAGGAGTCCTGAGGAGATAATTTGCATATTCCCACTGCATTTTGGGGTAAGTGAAGAGTCTCCGCGAGCTCAAAGAACACTGGATTTTGGCTGTTGGAGCTGAAAAGAGGACATCGGTAAACCAGGGGAGGAGTCCTGAGGACGCGCGCATTTTGAAGCTTTTTTTTAAGCTTTTTTCACTGTTTTCAGAACATTAACAATAAGAACATGGAAGAGTCCAGGAGCCATTTGGTGAGCTGCATATCCTGCTACATGTTCACAGACTTGCCAGTGGAAAAGCCAAACTTCACATGCCAGAAATGCAAGCTTGTGTCCCTGTTGGAGGAAAAGTTGCGAAATCTAGAAGAGAGGTTAACTACCTTGAAAATCATTAAGGAAGGTGAAGAGTTCTTAGACAGAGCAGAATTATCTCTTCATGATTCAGAAAGAGAAGAAATTCGAACTGCACCTGACGAAACAGAGGAATGGAAGCATGTGACCCACAGAAGCAGGAGGATCGAGAGGCAGTCAGCACCCATACTGCTCAGGAACCAGTACCAGGCTCTCACACAGGAGAACCAGGAAGAAATACAGCAAAATAAGACTTTGCCAGCAATGAATAACCTTGTAAGCCCTCAGAATCCTCCTGGATGGAGAAAGAAGAATGTTGTGAAGAAAAAACGGAGAGTGGTGGTCATGGGGGATTCCCTGTTAAGAGGAACAGAGGCCGCTATCTGCAGACCAGACATAACCTCAAGAGAAATGTGCTGTCTTCCAGGAGCAAAAATTAAAGATGTGTCTGACAGGATATCAAGACTCTTCAGACCTACAGATCACTACCCATTCCTGCTAATACATGTGGGGACAAATGACACCGCAAGAAAGGACCTGGAAACCATCTGCAGTGACTTTGAAGACTTAGGCAAGAAAGTGAAAGAATTGGGAGCGCAGGTGGTCTTCTCATCCATCCTCCCAGTGGATGGCCATGGAACAATGAGGTGGAATAAGATTCTACAGGTGAACAACTGGCTACGTCGATGGTGCCGTCAACAAGGATTTGGATTTCTGGATCACGGAATGAATTACCTATACGATGGACTACTTGCTAGAGATGGGGTGCACCTTACGAAGACTGGAAAACATGTATTTGGAAGTCGCCTTGCTACACTCATCAGAAGAGCTTTAAACTAGAACAATGTGGGAAGGGAAGCAAAAGGCCAGAAAAAGCCATACAGCTGACAAATACTATTGAGATATCTGCTACTGGAAGTGGAAAGGAAGAACAAAGACAAAACAATTTAAATAATAAAAATATGGGAGGAAGAGAAACCAATCACAAACTAAAATGTTTTTATACAAATGCACAAAGCATGGGCAACAAACAAGGAGAATTGGAACTACTAATGCAGGAAAAGGAATATGATGTCATTGGAATCACTGAAACTTGGTGGGACGATACACATGATTGGAATAAAAGGCTAAAAGGATACAACTTATTTGCAAGAAACAGACTTGATAAACGAGGAGGAGGTGTTGCATTGTATGTTAGAAAAGCGTATATCTGCACAGAGATTGAAGCTTCAGAGACTGGGAGTTCTGTGGAAACTGTTTGGGTAAGAATACAAGGAGAGAACAACGGAAAGGACACCATTGTAGGCATTTACTACAGGCCACCTGGGCAAGCTGAAGATATGGATGAACTCTTTATGTATCAAATGACCAAGTTCTCCAAAAAATATGACGTAGTGGTCATGGGAGATTTCAACTATCCAGACATTTGTTGGGAATCTCTCTCAAGTAAAACTAACAGGTCAAGCAAATTCTTATCCTCTCTTGCTGACAACTTTATCTTCCAAAAGGTAGGGGAGAAAACAAGGGGATCTGCTACTTTGGATCTAATCCTTATAAACAGGGAGGAAATGGTTGAGGAGGTAAAAGTGGCTGGGACCCTAGGAGGCAGCGACCATGCTATTATAGAATTTTGGATAACTAGAGGAGGAAGACATGTGAAGACTCAAACTTCAAGGTTAGATTTTAGAAAGGCAGATTTTAAGAGACTCAGAAAGAGAATAGGAGGGATCCAATGGCTGGATGTCCTTAAGGACAAAAATGTCCAGGAAGGATGGGAAATTTTTAAAAATGAGATTCTCAAAGCACAATCGTTAACAATCCCGAAAAGTAGAAAGAATGGGAAGCATTTAAGGAAACCAGGATGGATGAACACAGAACTTAAACACATGCTAAAAAGAAAGAAAGAAATGTTTATTAAATGGAAAGAGGGAGGCATATCTAAAGAAGATTATAATGCAGTCTGCAGATCCTGCAGGGCACGTATCAGGTTAGCTAAAGCTGACAATGAATTAAGGCTTGCAAGAGATGTCAAAAGCAATAGAAAAGGATTTTGGGGGTATGTCAAAAGTAAAAGAAAAGTCAAAGATGCTATAGGATTTTTACAGGATGAAAATGGAGAAATGGTAAGAGAGGATGTTGAGAAGGCCGAACTTTTTAATTCCTATTTTGCATCTGTTTTCTCTCAGAAAGAAAATGTAACATCAACTGATCTTCACTGTCCTTTTAAAGGAATAGAGGAATCCACGTTATCTGTAAACAGAAAGATTGTGAGGGAATATTTAGCTAACATAAATGAGTTCAAGTCTCCAGGTCCAGATGAATTACACCCCAGAGTACTGAAGGAGATCGTAGAAGAAATTTTAGAACCACTCTCCATAATCTTTGAAAATTCTTGGAGAACAGGAGAAGTCCCAGAAGACTGGAGAAGAGCAAATGTTGTTCCTATCTTCAAAAAGGGGAAGAAGGTGGACCCAGGGAACTATAGGCCGGTGAGTCTGACTTCTATACCAGGAAAGATCTTTGAACAAATTATTAAACAACATGTATGTAAGTACATGGATAAGAATGAAGTGATTAACCAGAGTCAGCATGGGTTTGTAACTAACAAGTCATGTCAGACTAACTTAATTTCCTTCTATGACAGAATCACTGACTGGGTGGATCAGGGAAATGCTGTAGATATAGTATATCTTGACTTCAGCAAAGCATTTGACAAAGTATCTCACACCATCCTTATTGAAAAAATGACCAAGTATGCAATGGACCAGGCAACTGTTAGGTGGATTCATAACTGGCTTAGTGATCGGACTCAAAGGGTGGTTGTAAATGGCTTCACATCCAGCTGGATGAATGTCTCAAGTGGGGTACCACAGGGCTCCGTCCTGGGACCTGTATTGTTCAACATCTTTATCAATGATTTAGATGAAGGAATTGAGGGTAAACTGATTAAATTTGCTGATGACACAAAGCTAGGAGGGATAGCTAATACTAGAGAAGAGAGAGAGAGGATTCAAAAAGACCTAAATAAACTGGAGCAGTGGGCAGCAACCAACAGAATGGTTTTTAACAGGGAAAAATGCAAAGTACTACATCTGGGCAATAAAAATGAAAAAAGCATATACAGAATGGGAGGAATAGAGCTAAGCAACAGTACATGTGAAAAAGACTTAGGTATACTAATAGATCATAGACTGAACATGAGTCAACAGTGTGATGCAGCAGCAAAAAAGGCAAATACAATTCTGGGATGTATTAACAGAAGCATACAGTCTAGATCACGTGAAGTCATTATCGGTCTTTACTCCTCTTTGGTCAGACCTCATCTGGAATACTGTGTACAGTTTTGGGCACCACATTTTAAAAAAGACATAGACAAACTGGAGCAAGTTCAGAGAAGAGCGACCAGAATGGTGACTGGTCTGCAAACCATGTCCTATGAGGAACGGTTGCAGGATTTGGGAATGTTTAGCTTGCAAAAAAGAAGACTGAGAGGAGACTTAATAGCTGTCTACAAATATGTCAAGGGCTGTCACATTGTAGAAGGATCATCTTTATTCTCATTTGCACAAGGAAAGACTAGAAGCAATGGGATGAAACTAAATGGGAGGAGACACAGATTAGATATTAGAAAAAACTTTTTGACAGTTAGGGTGATTAATGAGTGGAACAGGCTGCCACGAGAGGTGGTGAGTTCCCCTTCAATGGACGTCTTCAAACAGAGGCTGGACAGACATCTGTCTGAGATGATCTAGTGAATCCTGCTTTGAGCAGGGGGTTGGACCAGATGACCCAGGAGGTCCCTTCCAACTCTACCATTCTATGATTCTATGATTCTATGATTCACTTCCTAGAGCTGTACAAGGGCTGCCCAAGGAGATCCCCAGAATGCAGAAGACATTGTGAGCCTTGTGGAAAGATATCTGACTTTGGAGAACTCCCTGAGCAGTCAAGGTATCCTGAGGTCACCTTATTGGGATATCCAAAGTGCAGCTGACCCTAAAGAAGCAGTCTAAATCATTGGAGGATGGGTCAGAGATGGTTTCAAGCGTTCCATCTCATACCATTGACTGTTGGAGGTGTCATGCCCCAGGACATCTAGCAGCTGTAGGCTGGTGGTGCTCATTTTTTGCTCATCCCTCATGCAGTGGCATACCTCACCCTGGTGTGGGACCTCAGCTGTGCCAGGTGAACAGTGTGACTGTGACTGGACTGCTGAGCTCAGGGGGTTTGGTTACCCTATTAACTGCCACACTTCCGCATGTGATAGTTCCTGTGAAGATAGTCGGGGTAAGGTGTATCCATGGAGACATCAAGAACTATCCCATGGCCAGGTCGACATATGCTCAGACCAGACAGTGGTTCTGTGTTCCACAAAGTGGGAATTGTCAAGGACTTATTGAATTGCGATTATTATTGAACAAGATTTTCTGTTGTTCTGTGACTAGTGGCCTAAAGCTGTATAACCCGGTAGTCCAGTATGCAACCATGCTTCGGCTAATATAACCATGTCACGTGATGTAACCGGTGAATTTCCTTTCACCTTACTGGCTAGCAATTAGGAAGCATCCCCTGAAGACATCTATAAGACCCAGGGACACGATGCTCAGCACACTCTCCTCAGGAAACAGTCCAGGGAGAGTTGTTATAGAAGGGAGAGCATATTTTAGTGCAGGCATATAGGCAGTGTTTAATATTGCTATTGAAGTATGTATATAACACTGGGGCACCATTAAAGGAAAAGTCCTTTTCAGGGCTACATACTGTCTTTTCTCTAGTAAAACCACCTTTACCTGCATTCAGTGTAGGGATAGCTGGTGGAGAAAAGATAGTATTGGATTAGAGGCATATAAGCAGGGTTTGTTGCCTTACAGTACTTCTATAGGTATAATACTGCAGCTGCAACCGAAAAACAAAAGTCCTTTTCAGGGCTACATATTTTCTTTTCCCTATTAATACTGGAAAGTTTGCAGGCATATATTATATACCTAATTTAAAATGTTCAAGGTGTGAGGTAAGGGACAAGGAAGTGGATGTACTGCTGATGGTGCATGCAGAGGCCAAGGCCATGGCCAGGTAAAACTGTGCCTTCTGCAAGGGCGCAACAAACATGCTTATTCACAAGATCTAGCTTCCTGTCTTGCTTTGCATGGGGGTGCGGGACACCACTCTTGAAGCCAGAACAGTGCGAACAGGTGGTCAGTTGGATGACAGATAATGCTTCCAGTATGATTCCCAGCATCACCCTGTCTTCCACACGGTTCAGTCTCACTAGCCAAGAGTCTGGACTACATAATCCTCATCCTGATCCTCTTTCCTCCCACCCACCCTGGCGAGTCCCAGGAGACAAGTGATCCTAAACTGGTACACTCCGTGCAGCTCTTTATATTTCCATTTATTTATTCTGGCCTCTCACCCTGCACATTTGGAGAGGAACATGAGGAGATCGTGTGCAGTGATGCCCAAATATTTGAGCAGGCATGGTCAGAAGAAGACGATGGTGGGGAATGGCAATTAGTATCTCAAGAAGTACAGTAGATGATGATGAGACAGTTACCAACAAGTGATGTTGTTAAGTCAAAATGTCAGGAGGTCCAGAGTGAGGAAGTGGAAGACAAGGTGGTGGACGATGAAGTCACTGACTCAACCTGGGAAGGTGCCATGCATAGCGAGGACAGCAGTGCAAAGGGGAAGGGATCCGCAGCACTGCAACAGGTAGGAAGAGGAAGTGGGGTAGCCAGAGGGAGAAGGCGAGCAACTGATAAAAGAATGGTCATTTGCAACCTATGCCATTACAAGATCAGCAGGAACCTGACCACTACTTGCCTGTTCAGGCACATGTCATTAAAGCACCAGACAATGTGGGCCGAACGCCTAGGTCCACAATCAGTGTCAGTGGGTGACACCACTTCCTCTTCCACTGTGCTATGTGCTTGCCAATCCTGTCTAGGGTGCAGGGACTGATGCCTCCCGCCCTGCACCTTTGGTTACAAATTCACAAGCACCATTAACAATCACGTCCAATTCTTTGTCCCAGTGCAGCATTCACCTGTCCCTACTCCAGGCCTTGGAACGCAAGCACAAAAATACCCAGTCACCCACCCACAGGCCCAAACACTAAACGGACACAATTCCAGACTGCTTGGCATGGAAATGTTGCTGTTTAGGCTTGTGGACATTGAGGCCTTCCTGAACCTCATGGCGACGACCATCCTTCGGTCCCCAGTCGCCACTATTTTTCTCATTGTGTGCCGTCCCTGACTTACATCTTGTCCTTCTCCATATCAATAGAATCATCATGCGGCCATTGCTAAAAAATTTTGAAGGGTCATCTGGCTGCCCTCACTCATTATTTTCAGAGTGTCATCATATGGCCCTCGCTTCAAATCTTTAGAGGGTAATCAGGCGGTTCTCACTCCAAATTTTTAGAGGGTCATCATGCGGCCCTCCCACCAAATTTTTAGAGGGTCATCATGTGGCCCTCACTCCAAATTTTTAGAGGGTCATTAGGTGGCCCTGCCTCATAAAGTTTAAAGGGTCATAATGCGGACCTCGCTCAAAATCTTTAGAGGATCATCAAGCAGCCCTCACTCATAATTTTTAAAGGGTCATCAGACGGCCCTTGCTCTAAAATTTTTAGAGGGTGATCAGGCCGCCCTCGGTCTTAAGTTTTCCAGGGTGTGAATAAAAGCCTTTCTTGATAATTTTTACAGGATGTGTATGAGGCCTACCTCTACAATTCTCTTACATATTTATATTTATACCCTATGAGGTAAATGTTTTTCATCCCTTGCACTTAGTGAATAGGCTTTACCAGTCTAGGAGTCCAACTCCTTAAAAATAGAAAAAAAATGTTTTCTGGGCCCCTGTTCAACATGTATTCCTGGGTGTATTGGAGACCCTTCTCTAATTTTTGGCAGCTCTTACACTTATTGCATAGGCTTTATGAGTTTGAGTCCTACTACCTAACAATTTTAACAGAATGTGTTTGAGGCCCTCTTTTATGTCTAATACAGAGTATATCAGAGTCCCTCTTACTTCTAATTTTTAGCAGTTCTTGCATTGTCTGCATAGGCTTTGTGAGTTTTAGAGTCCCTCCTTCATAAATTAAACAGGATGTTTCTGACCATGTCACACACACCACATGCCCAGATAAGGTAATAAAATGTTAAAATTACATTTACCGGTGACTACCGGTGGGTGTATTTTATTTCCCCTTCCACTCTGTCATCTACTGTAGTTATAGGCGATGGGGAAATCCGGTGAAAGATGGCCCGGCTATAAGGGGTGGAGGAGGTTTTTTTTTCTCTTTTTAATTTTGCCTTATATACAAGTCATTATACAGGAAACAATGTTTCCTAACATTTTTTCTTGTAAAATCCATTTTATCTTCAGTTTTGTTTGTTTTATTGTCAGTAGAGATGAGCGGTGTTCGACTAGAACTGTTCGCCAATCTCAAATTCGAGCTGTTTTGGGCGGTGTTCGAGTTGTTCGACGAACCCGAACGATTTGCAAAAAATTCGGCTGTTCGAGGTTATGTTCGATAACTGTTCGTGCACCAAAAGCGTGTCCTGCATGTCTGGCGCTATTTAGAGCACCAATCATGCAGGGATTGTCTGCCACTCACTGTAATGCCACAGCCATGGTGGTTGTGGCATTACAGTGATTGCCCAAATCGATGGGAACAGTGCCAACAGTGAAACATGAAAAGCCGGCAATTCAGCAGCGGCATACACCTGTACCCGACAATTTAGAACCGAAAGAATAGAGCTTCACACATAGATTAGATAGATATAAACATGTCAGCCACATATATACGAAGTACAGTGAAAGTGCTGCTTACTGTACTTGTCATTTAGCGTAAAGGATTTATCAAAAAAAATAATAGTGTTTTCATGCACCGTCTCTTTAAAAAAGCCGGCCGGCAATTCAGCAGCGGTACCCGACAATTTACAACAGACAGAATAGAGCTTCACACATAGATTAGATAGATAGAAACATGTCAGTCACATATATATGAAGTACAGTGACAGTGCTGCTTACTGTACTTGTCATTTAGCGTAAAGGATTTATCAAAAAAAATAATAGTGTTTTCATGCACCGTCTCTTTAAAAAAGCCGGCCGGCAATTCAGCAGCGGTACCCGACAATTTATAACAGACAGAATAGAGCTTCACACATAGATTAGATAGATAGAAACATGTCAGTCACATATATATGAAGTACAGTGATAGTGTTGGTTACTGTACTTGTCATTTAGTATTAAAACAAAGGATTTATTAATAAAAAAATTGGCGTGGGGTTCCCCTTAATTTTAGGCTCTAGCGGAGGTTAAGCAGACGGCTGGGGCAGATGTTTGAAGCCTGGGAAGGGGGTAATACCCACGGAGCTTCCCAGGCTACTAATATCAGCCCCCAGCTGAATACATAGCCTTTACTAGCTATTAAAATGGGGGACCCCCCCAAAAAAATGACGTGGGGTCCCCCCTAATTTAATAGCTAGCAAAGGCTAGGCAGACAGCTGGGGGCTGATATTAATAGCCCAGGAAGGGAGCCATGAATATTGGCCCCCTCCCAGGCTAGAAACACCAGCCGTCAGCCGCCCCAGAAATGGCGCATTCATAGGATGCGCCAATTCTGGCACTTAGCCTCGCTCTTCCACGCTGCCCTGGTGCGGTGGCAGGGGGTAATAGGGTTGGGGTTGATGTCAGCTTATAATGCCAGCTGACATCAAGCCCAGGTTAGTAATGGAGAGGCGTCTATAAGACACCCCCATTACTAACCCCATAGTCAAAGTTAAAAAAAACACAAACACCCAGAATAAAGTCCTTTAATTGAAATAAAGACACAATCCTTTATTGTTCTAAATTAAACCATACTTACCGTCACGCCCATTCCAGCTGAAGCCAACGATCTCCTGCAATAAAAGAAAAATAATAAAGCAACCTCATCCTTACCTTTCCATGGTTCCCACGACAGCTTCAGCTCTGCTACATCGAGATGACAGGATGGACCGCAGCAGAACGCTGCCATCCAGCCTCTCATCCCGCAGACACTGAGAAGCGCAGGCTTGCTTGCGCTGCTCAGCGTCTCTCTGTGACGACATCCAGATGAGCCGAGTTCATGTCCAATGAACTCGGCTCACCTCATGCACGTCACTGACAGCGTGGGAAAATTCTCACGCTGAAGCGGTGAGTGCAGGAGAATTCTCCCACGCTGTCAGTGACTTGCATAAGGTGAGCTCATGTCCAATGAACTCAGCTCACCTCCTGCACGTCACTGACAGCGTGGGAGAATTCTCCTGCACTCAGCGCTTCAGCGTGAGAATTCTCCCACGCTGAAGCGCTGAGTGCAGGAGAATTTTCCCACGCTGTCAGTGACGTGCATAAGGTGAGCTCATGTCCAATGAACTCAGCTCACCTCCTGCACGTCACTGACAGCGTGGGAGAATTCTCCTGCACTCAGCGCTTCAGTGTGAGAATTCTCCCACGCTGAAGCGCTAAGTGCAGGAGAATTTTCCCACGCTGTCAGTGACGTGCATGAGGTGAGCCGAGTTCATTGGACATTAACTCGGCTCATCTGGATGCCCTCACAGAGAGACACTGTGGAGCGCAAGCAAGCCTGCGCTTCTCAGTGTCTGCGGGATGACAGGCTGGATGGCAGCGTTCTGCTGCGGTCCAGCCTGTCATCTCGATGTAGCAGAGCTGAAGCTGTCATGGGAACCATGGAAAGGTAAGGATGATGTTGCTTTATTATTTTTCTTTTATTTCAGGAGATCGTTGGCTTCAGCTGGAATGGGCGTGACGGTAAGTATGGTTTAATTTAGAACAATAAAGAATTGTGTGTTTATTTCAATTAAAGGACTTTTTTCTTGGTGTTGTGTTTTTTTTAAATACTTTACTAGAAATTCATGGTGGTCATGTCTAATATTGGCGTGACCCCATGAATTTCGGGCTTAGGGCCAGCTGATAATGCCAAGCTGGCCCTAACCCCTTTATTACCCAGTGAGCCACCGCATCAGGGCCCTGGATGAGTTGGGTACAGCGCCAGAAGATGGCGCTTCTATGAACGCGCCATTTTCCGGGGTGGCTGCGGACTGCAATTTGCAGCGGGGGTGGCCCAGAAAGCTTGGGCCTCCCTGCGCTGCGGATTCCAGCCCCCAGCTGCCTAGTTGTACCTGGCTGGACACAAAAATAGGGCGAAGCCCCACGTCAATTTTCTTTAAATTATTTCATGAAATAATTAAGAAAAAAAGGACTTCCCTATATTGTTGTGTCCGGCCAGGTACAAATAGGCAGCTGGTGGTTGGGGGCAGCCCGTTCCTGCCTGCTGTACCTGGCTGGACACAAATATAGTGCGAAGCCCCACGTCAATTTTTTTTAAATTATTTCATGAATTTCCTGAAATAATTAAAAAAAATTGAAGTGGGGCTTCGCACTATATTTGTGTCCAGCCAGGTACAGCAGGCAGGAACGGGCTGCCCCCATCCACCAGCTGCCTATTTGTACCTGGCCGGACACAACAATATAGGGAAGCCCTTTTTTTCTTAATTATTTCATGAAATAATTAAAAAAAAATTGACGTGGGGCTTCGCCCTATTTTTGTGTCCAGCCAGGTACAACTAGGCAGCTGGGGGCTGGTATCTGCAGCGCAGGGAGGCCCAAGCTTTCTGGGCCCCCCCCCCGCTACAAATTGCAGTCCGCAGCCACCCCGGAAAATGGCGCGTTCATAGAAGCGCCATCTTCTGGCGCTGTACCCAACTCATCCAGGGCCCTGGTGCGGTGGCTCACTGGGTAATAAAGGGGTTAGGGCCAGCTTGGTATTATCAGCTGGCCCCAAGCCCAAAATTCATGGGGTCACGCCAGTATTAGACATGACCGCCATGAATTTCTAGTAAAGTATTTAAAAAAAACACAACACCCAGAATAAAGTCCTTTAATTGAAATAAAGACACAATTCTTTATTGTTCTAAATTAAACCATACTTACCATCACACCCATTCCAGCTGAAGCCAACGATCTCCTGCAATAAAAGAAAAATAATAAACCAACCTCATCCTTACCTTTCCATGGTTCCCACGACAGCTTCAGCTCTGCTACATCGAGATGACTGGCTGGACCGCAGCAGAACGCTGCCATCCAGTCTGTCATCCCGCAGACACTGAGAAGCGCAGGCATGCTTGCGCTCCTCACTGTCTCGCTGTGACGGCATCCAGATGAGCCGAGGTCATGTCCAATGAACTCGGCTCACCTCATGCACGTCACTGACAGCGTGGGAAAATTCTCACGCTGAAGTGCTGAGTGCAGGAGAATTCTCCCACGCTGTCAGTGATGTGCATGAGGTGAGCTCATGTCCAATGAACTCAGCTCACCTCCTGCACGTCACTGACAGCGTGGGAAAATTCTCCTGCAATCAGCGCTTCAGCGTGAGAATTTTCCCACGCTGTCAGTGACGTGCATGAGGTGAGACGAGTTCATTGGACATGAACTCGGCTCATCTGGATGTCGTCACAGAGAGACGCTGAGCAGCGCAAGCAAGCCTGCGCTTCTCAGTGTCTGCGGGATGACAGGCTGGATGGCAGCGTTCTGCTGCGGTCCAGCCTGTCATCTCGATGTAGCAGAGCTGAAGCTGTCGTGGGAACCATGGAAAGGTAAGGATGAGGTTGCTTTATTATTTTTCTTTTATTGCAGGAGATCGTTGGCTTCAGCTGGAATGGGCGTGATGGTAGGTATGGTTTAATTTAGAACAATAAAGGATTGTGTCTTTATTTCAATTAAAGGACTTTATTCTGGGTGTTTGTGTTTTTTTTAACTTTGACTATGGGGTTAGTAATGGGGGTGTCTTATAGACGCCTCTCCATTACTAACCTGGGCTTGATGTCAGCTGGCATTATAAGCTGACATCAACCCCAACCCTATTACCCCCTGCCACCGCACCAGGGCAGCGTGGAAGAGCGAGGCTAAGTGCCAGAATTGGCGCATCCTATGAATGCGCCATTTCTGGGGCGGCTGACGGCTGGTGTTTCTAGCCTGGGAGGGGGCCAATATTCATGGCTCCCTTCCTGGGCTATTAATATCAGCCTCCAGCTGTCTGCCTAGCCTTTGCTAGCTATTAAATTAGGGGGGACCCCACGTCATTTTTTTTGGGGGGTCCCCCATTTTAATAGCTAGTAAAGGCTATGTATTCAGCTGGGGGCTGATATTAGTAGCCTGGGAAGCTCCGTGGGTATTACCCCCTTCCCAGGCTTCAAACATCTGCCCCAGCCGTCTGCTTAACCTCCGCTAGAGACTAAAATTAAGGGGAACCCCACGCCAATTTTTTTTAATAATAAATCCTTTATTTTAATACTAAATGACAAGTATAGTAACCAACACTATCACTGTACTTCATATATATGTGACTGACATGTTTCTATCTATCTAATCTATGTGTGATGCTCTATCTTTCTGTTCTAAATTGTCGGGTACCGCTGCTGAATTGCCGGCCGGCTTTTTTAAAGAGACAGTGCATGAAAACACTATTATTTTTTTAAATAAATCCTTTACACTAAATGACAAGTACAGTAAGCAACACTATCACTGTACTTATTATATATGTGACTGACATGTTTCTATCTATCTAATCTATGTGTGAAGCTCTATTCTTTCTGTTCTAAATTGTCGGGTACAGATGCTGAATTGCCGGCCGGCTTTTTTAAAGAGACGGTGCATGAAAACACTAATATTTTTTTTAATAAATCCTTTACACTAAATGACAAATGCAGTAACCAACACTGTCACTGTGCTTCTTATATGTGTGACTGACATGTTTCTATCTATCTAATCTATGTGTGATGCTCTATTCCTTCTTGTCTAAATTGTCGGGTACCGGTGTATGCCGCTGCTGAATTTGCCGGCCGGCTTTTTTAAACAGAGTGTCTTCTGAGCAGTTTGTCAGCTTTTGGACACCTTTGCAGGTGTTTTCTATGTGTTTCTATGTGTTTTTGTTTGCCTGCCATTGGTTTTAACGGTGTTCGACGGTGTTCTAAGGTGTTCGACGAACAGTTCGACGAACAGTTCCTCGAACATCCCGGTGTTCGACGAACCGAACCGAACCCGAACACTATGGGGGTGGCTCAACACTAATTGTCAGTCCATAAGTTGCATAATACTCTGACAACATTGTTTCCAGCAGTGACCTAGTAGTCAGGGATTCATCCATCTTCCCCATGCTGTTTCCATTCAATTTGAGCGCTGACCCATCCATTTCAGTGATTTTCCCAACCCTCATTTAAGGTCTTTCCGCAAAATGCTTGAGTTTCCCATAGACTTCCATTATACTTGGTACTCGAGTCGAGCTCGTCCGAGCATTCGACCTGGTCGATTTGAGTACCGAGCACTCGAGCATTTTAGTGCTTGCTCATCACTAGAAAGCTGTCTTTACTATTAATCCAAAAAATTGTGTCATGCAAATAGAGTAAGACAAATATTTGGGCTACATTGTAGGCAGGGGCAAGATCAAGCTTCAGTTAAACAAGGTGCAGGCGATACAGAGCTGGTCACGTCCCCTCACAAAAAAAAAAACAGTTCAAAGCGCTCCTGGGAATTTTAGAGTATTACAGGAGATTTGTCCGAAATGGTGCCATAATTGCAATGCCTCTAACTGATGTCCTAAAGGACACAAAATCAGCTTTGGCTAATTGGTCTCCAGAAGATGAGCCGGAATTTAAAAATATCTACAATGTGCCCTGTGTAAGAAGCCGGTGTTGGTAGCAACAGATTTTGTCAGAGAATTTATAGTCCAGACATATGCATCAGATGTAGGTTTGGGCACTGTCATGTCGCATGAGGCAAATGGGGAGGAATACCCTGTCAGGTAACTTAGCAGGAAACTGCCTCAGTGTGAGAGGAATAACTCCATTGTAGAGAAGGGGTGTATGGCATTTAAGAGGGCATCGGGCTCCCTAAGGTATTACCTGCTGCATAGAAAATTCAGGCAAATATCCAATCATGCCCCCTAAAGTGGAGGTGCAAGAAAAAAGGGAATAATGCCAGGGTATCACTTTGGTTCCTATCGTTGCAAGATTTAAATTTTCATTTAAAACACAGACTGGGAAAGTTACATGAGAATGCTGATGTCCTGTCCAAGGTCCTTTGTTTCCATGAGAATGCTGATGCCCAGCCCCTCAGGTTTGGAAAGATGGGGGGGGTATGCATGAAGGCATCAGGTATAGTGGTTGACAGCATATATGTATCACTGTGGTGGCTGGTCTGGGTGATGTAAATCCTGGAAAGTCAGTACCAGTGACAATAGGTTACTGACTAGTTTGTTTGAGTAGATTCTGGGTCTGGGATTTAGGAGTGACCAGAGAGCCTGGGTGGGAAAGGTCACTCCCATACTCCAGTTCGGGCCTTTCTGACACAGCTCAAAAGGAGTTCTGTTCTGGAGGTGAACATTGTTTTTTTTCATCTGAAAGCATTTATAGCTGCTTGAATTCCTCCTGCTTGCGGCACCAAGACTGGTGAGACTGAAAGAGTTACTATGTCTTGCCCTGACTGAAGAAAAGACTGTTTATGTTGCATCCTATTGTGCTGAAGAAAGCAATTTCAGTGGAAGTGTGGAAAAATGCAACAAAAGTTACTTTATATTTGCACTGATATCTTTGCCTGAGCTAAAATTAGTGCCTACCTGAAATCCATGCAAACTAAAAATATCAATATTAGGGTATTAGCACACATTGTTTTTTCAGGCAGATTCACTCCTTAAATAGCACTTCAATACACTCAAAAGAATGAGTGTATGTATTTCCATGTAAAAATAACTTGCTGTTCATATGTTCAGTATGTTGAGTGTCGTTTAACCGCTTCAAAGATGATGAGCGATTAAAAGAAGTGACAATTCTTCAGACATTTTCTTCTCTGAATTCACTTTATATTTGCAAAGACCCGGGGTCTTCCGTGGGCATAATACTACTCAGATAACACAGGGTGATGGTAAAACAGTGTGGCAATACTTTATTGAACCACCAAATGGACAATAAACACATAGAACAGTCCCAGAAAATACCCAAGTTGGTGCAAAATTACACAGTCTCACCCTTCTGCTGACCAGCTGGGAATAGAACAGCTATGACTTTGGGACTTCCAGGGCCAACTACCTCAACCAGTGGCCCCCCCCCTGCATTTGCCAGGCCCCCACAGAGAGGAAATAGCGGCAAGCTTAGGAAGCTGACAGTCCATCGAGGTAAAAGGCCAGGAAACTCGAGGATCCCAGCTTGGCGTCTCCAAGAGATTCCATGTGGCCAGATGACCGGCTGGTCCCAATCTGTTTTCTCCGAATGTCTGCATGGGTTCCAGGTCACCAGAGGGTCCCACCTGGCAACCCCAAGCAACATATTCATGGGGCCAGGTGACTTCATCGTCCCAATCTCGTCTCCCCAAATGTATCCATGGGTTCTCTAATGGTCAATGGAGTATCCTTCCAGTCAGGGCCATTTACCCTTAGGCCATAATCATGTAGAATGCAAATTTGTGTCTCTTTGGATAAATCCATGCTACCAAGCTGATGGTTTGAAGAGAGTCTGACCTTTGATTCTCCTTATAAAGTCTCTTTCAATTCTCTGCTTCAAATCTGCCTGCTAAAGAGACATATAATCCTTAAATAGTCCACATTTGTTCTTCCAAGTACACATCCACAGGGCAAGGGTTAGAGAGGGTATTATTCCACAGGGCTCAGGTCTCATTTTTTGAGCATTCAGTAAACCCACACAGCCGCATAGCAGGGGGGCTCTTTAAATCAACATCTAGATGGCTTTAGTATAATATGCAATTAGCATAGTAACAAACATCATTGTTTCAGAACAAAGAGGAGACAACAATCAGGGTTATATAAATGCTGGTCTATCTTTCTTGACCAGCCAAAGAAATACACATACATTCACAAGTCAAAACAATAGGGTATTTCTCTTAGCTTAACAAATTTTCGATGTCTGGCTGATTAAGATTAGAAACTGTGTCATCACAATACTTTACAAAATAAGGGAGCAGTCAGATTGCCATATATCTCAAATGAGGATCAAAATGCTTGGACTGGCCATTGGCTCTCCTGACCCGTGCATGACAGCATGAATTTCTATGCAGCTGTCATGCTGAGGTCAGAACAAAAAATTGCTTCAGGAGTAAAAAAAAATGTTGGCGTCATTTTTTTCAGTAGCTTCTATTCTACTGAACCATTATTTTGGAGAGGTTTTAACCCCTTTACAACCCAAGGTGGTTTGCACGTTAATGACCAGGCCAATTTTTACAATTCTGACCACTGTCATTTTATGAGGTAATTACTCTGGAACGCTTCAACGGATCCCCCTGATTCTGAGACTGTTTTTTCGAGACATATTGTACTTCATGATTGTGGTATAATTTCTTCGATATCACTTGCGTTTATTTGTGAAAAAAATGGAAATTTGGCAAAAATGTTGAAAATTTTGCAATTTTCAAAATTTGAATTTTTATGTCCTTAAATCAGAGAGACATGTCACACAAAATAGTTAATAAATAACATTTCCCACATGTCTACTTTACATCAGCACAATTTTGGAACCACATTTTTTTTTGTTATGGAGCTATAAGGGTTAAAAGTTGACCAGCAATTTCTCATTTTTCCCACAAAATTTACAAAACCATTTTTCTAGGGACAACATCACATTTGAAGTCACTTTGAGAGGTCTTTATGACAGAAAATACCCAAAAGTGACACCATTCTAAAAACTGCACCCCTCAAGGTGCTCAAAACCACATTCAAGAACTTTATTAACCCTTCAGGTACTTCACAGGAATTTTTGGAATGTGGAAGAAAAAAATGAACATTTAACTTTTTTCACAAAAATGTTACTTTAGACCCAATTTTTTTTATTTTCACAGGGGTAACAGGAAAAAATGGACCCCAAAATTTGTTGTGCAATTTCCCCTGGGCACGCAGATACCCCATATGTGGGGAAAAAACACTGTTTGGACGCACGGCAGGGCTCGGAAGGGAAGGAGCGCCATTTGAATTTTCGATTGTAAAATTTGAATAATTAGCGGACGCCATGTTGCATTTGGAGAGCCCCTGATGTGCCTAAACAGTGGAAACCCCCCACAAGTGACCCCATTTTGGAAACTAGACCCCTCAAGGATTTTATCAAGGGGTATAGTGAACATTTTGAACCCAGAGGTACGACAGAGAATTTGATAACATTAGGTCATCATATTGAATAAGTTGTCATTAGTCTTGAGCACAAGTGCTCGCTACTTGAGTTTGCATCGGGTACTCAGGAATGCACCATGTACTGCGTGTGCTCGAGTGACAAGCTCGAGTCCCTGCCCCGCATGTTTCACGGTTATTAGACACCCAAAAAAACATGCATGGATCGCTCGTGCATGGCAGGCAATCCCCGCATGGGGCGGAGACTCGAGCATGTCACTCAAATACCCACGATACTCAATGCATACCAGAGCACCCGATGCAAACTCAAGTAGCGCGCATTTGCGCTCAACACTAGTCGCCATATTGTCATCTTTTTTTCTTACTTTTGAAAAAAATCCCAACCCCAACCCTAACCCCAACCCCAGCCCTAACCCTAGCCCAACCCCAACCCTAGCACAACCCTAACCCTAGCACAACCTTAACCCGAGAGTTTATTTTTTACGCCGTTCCTCGTGCGGTATAAGTGATTAGATGACTTTATTCTTCGGGTCGGTGCGACTACAGCGATACCAGAATCATAAGGGGTTTTTATGATTGACAGCTGTCGCACACTAAAAGACGCATTTTTTGTAAAATCTAGTTTTTGCATCGCCATATTTTGAGAGCTATAATTTTTCCATATTTTGGCAGACAGAGTCATGTGATGGCTTGTTTTTTGCGGGATGAGTTGACGTTTTTATTGGTGCCATTTTCAGGCACGTGACATTTTTTGATCGCTTTCTATTCCGATTTTTGGGAGGCAGAATAAACAAAAACCAACAATTCAGGAATTGTTTTTTTTTTTTTTCTTTTTATTCTGTTCCGCGTGTGGTAAAATTGATAAGGTAGCTTTATTCTTTGGGTCAGTATGTTTACAACGGTACCACATTTATATTGTTTTTCTATGTTTTGGCACTTTTACACAATAAAAGTTATTTTATAGAAAAAAATATTTTTTTGCATTGCTTTATTCTGAGAGCTATAACTTCTTGATTTTTCAGACGATGGAGCTGTATGGTGGCTTGTTTTTTGCGGGACAAGATGACATTTTCAGTGGTACCATTTTAATTTATATTCGTCTTTTTGATCGCGTGTTATTCCATTTTTTGTTTGGCTGTATGATGATAAAGCATTGTTTTTTCCTTTTTTTTTTCTTTTTTTTTTTACCGTGTTCACTGAAGGGGTTAACTAGTGGGACAGTTTTATAGGTCAGGTCGTTCCGGACGCGGCAATACCAAATATGTGTACTGTTATTGTTTGTTTGCTTTTTTTTCATAATAGTATTTATTGATGGGTACATTATATTTTTATTTTTGGTGGATTATTTTTTTTATTTTTTTTTAAATATTTTTACAATTTTTTAAAAAAAATTTTTTTCACTTTCTGGGAGATTTTTTACTTTTTTACTTTGTCCCACTCTGGGACTTTAACTTTTTTTATTCTGATCGCCTGCACAGCATAGGGATGGAGCACCATCCCTGTGCTATGCAGGCAGTCAGCGCTGCACAGTGAGAACATTGTGTGGTCATGCACTGCGCATGACCAAACAATGTTCCTGCTGCCTGGTGACCCGGATGTTGTCATGACAGCATCGGGTCGTCATGGCAACACCCGGGAAGCTGCGGCAGACAGCGCTGAAGGCCGGAAGAGGAGGTGAGTATACCGATCACCTCCCCTTGCCACCGCAATGCTGCGATCGACTTCGATCACAGCATTGCGGGGGTTAATGTGCCAGGAGCGGTGCGGGACCGCTCCCTGCACATAGTACCGGGTGTCAGCTGTGACAATCAGCTGACACCCGGCGGCGATCGCGCCCGCACAGCCTGTGTGCGCGCGCGATCGCGATGACGTACTAATACGGGTCAGGCTCTTAAAGCCCAGGGCACTGACGCGTATTAATACGTCATGGGCTGTAAAGGGGTTAAAGCAGTTATAGAGTTTTTTTTAAGAATTTTTTTCCCGTAGTGCTTTTACAGTCTTTTGATTTGATTAGTCAAATTAGGAGAAAATGTTAGGAGTAATACAAAAAAAAGTGACATGCACTTCTTTTTTTTTCTTTCCGACATTTTTCAAAACCTGAAACACCTGAAAAACTGAACATATGAATAGATTAACATTGAAATCAATAGGAAGAATATTTCAAGCTTTTTTGAAGCACCGTATTTTTTGGACTTAAAGACGCATCGGACCATAAGACGCACCCCAAATTTAGAAGAGGAAAATAGGAAAAAAAATGTTAATGTGAAAATGGGAGTCTCTTTTATAGTCTGAATTTAGCCTACCAGGGAGGGCAGCGGTGGTCGAGTAGGAAAACAGGAGGCAGGATCTGAGTTGCCTGTGAAGGAACCTGTAGGAGGCAGGAATGGGGCAATGCTGTTGGTCCTGGGCTGGGAGGAGGGGGTGTTCCAGTGGTGCGAGCTAGGAGCCATTGATCTCCCAGTGGTAGGCTTCGGGAAAATGTCGGTTGTGTGAGGCAAGAGCTGAGTTCCCACTGCACACATTGATCTCCAGGAAGAGACGCACCCCCCCCTCCCAGAACAGGGCCTTCAGCATCGCCCCACTCATGCCTCCGCCGGCTTCCTGCACTGGCAACCCTGTGTCCTGTGACTCTGAATCCACCGCCGCCGACCCCCCAGTAAGCTACATTTGGACTATAAGATGCACCCCCATTTTATTTGAGGGGGAAAAAGTGTGCCTTAAAGTCTGAAAAATACAGTGATTCTAAAGGCAATTTTGGAGTTCATCCACTCATAAAAAAGTCCTTAATAAACTCAGTTTTAACATAGCTTTAAAGCAGGGATGGACAATTATTTTACCCAAGGGGCCACATGAAAGACCCTGACTGTTGTAAAAGGCAGAACCAACAGGTGAAACATAATTCTGTTTAGTATTATTACTTTGCAATAATTTTTATCACTTAGTATTGAGCAGAATTAATTATCATTGAGCAGCAGCCAGTGGTAATACATGGTAAATGGGGCTTATTGTAACAAGTGTCCTTACCTGTAGCAGCTAATCAAAACCATATAGTTTACTACTTTTTATATAGTTTATAAATTATACAGCTATTGTTATTCAACCTTAAAAGGGTTGTCTACTACTATTAAAAATAGCCCATTGTGTTTTTATGATGAAAAGAAGCTTCTTTCTAATTACCTCTCTAATTAACCCCGCCCACAACCCAGCAGCCACCGCGGGGATCCCAGCGCTGAGTCACGTCACACTTGACGTGACATAAGCAGGGGGGTCACGTGCTGCCTGTGAGCTGCCAGTGATAGCGCCGCTCACAGGCAGAAACAGCAGAGGGAGGTAATTAGAAAGAAACTTCTTTTCATTATGAAAACACATTGGGCTATTTTGAATAGTAGTGGACAACCCCTTTAAGTATATACAAGTAAAGGTGTACCTTGATCAACAGCTCCCCCATGCACTGATTAATGCCCCTATAGCCCCCTATATACATTATGATTCTCCCACAACCCCATCATGTGGTAAGATGTCCCGCACAGACCTCTACTCAAAGCATGAGGTCTCCACAGCCCTCCACACAGTATAATTCTGCCACAGTGCCTCACAACTTCATACATACAGTATGATGCTCCCACAGCTTCCCACACAACATGATAATCCCACAGAACCTCACATAGTATGATGGTCTCACAGTCCATGCACACAGAAGGATGGGCTCCACAACCCCCCACAGAGTGTGATGGCTCCACAACCCTTATAACTTCAAACACACAGTATGATTGCCTCCACAGTTTCCCACACAGTATGATAATTTCACATCCCCCATAGCATGACTCCCTCAATTTCCCATAGAGTATGATGGCCCCCACACAGTATGTTGGATCCCACACAATACAATGGACCCCACAGCCCCCTACAGAGTATGATGGTCCCACAGCCCCTCTCACACAGTATGATGGACCCCACTGTCCACCACATGGTATAATGTCCCCCACAGTCCCCTATAAAGTATGATTGCCTCCACACATTGCATGATGGTCCCACAGCCCTACCACAGTATGATGGTCCCCAAAGTCCCTCAAACATTATTATGGTCCTAACAAAAGTATGATGTCCCCACAGTCCCTCACACAGTATTATGGCCCTTTATACAAGTTTGATGTCCCCACATTTACCTCATAGAAGTACTGACTGATAATTAAAATAAAACTACTCACCTTACTCTATTGTCGCAATGATTTGCTCCACTCTGTACACTGTGCTCCCGCTGAGCTGGAACACCATCACACAGGCTGAATGATAGAGCAAAAAGCCAGCGAGTTCCTGTTCCTCATTGTATTCAACAGTGTCTATGACTCGCCCCCTGGGCCGTGGGGCACTCGGAACCGAGCAATAGGGAGACGATGGGTGTAGTAGTGGCGACCCGGTCCCGTGGCTCAGGGTGGTCAGACCAGTGGCAGTCTTTTAGATGTTTTAGATAATGTCCGACTACGCCACCCGTGGATTGCGGTTATTAGGAACCGCTGCTGCAGGGCCGACCGCTGGGGCCGATGATGTATGCAGCTGGGATGGGGTGACTCCCCACGGGAAGAGTGCGGCCCCAGGGCAGTGTAGTGGATGGTGGGAGTGATGGTGGTGAGAATCCCAGTACCGTTAGTGCTGGAGGAGCGAAAGAGCACACAGACAACGTACTGCAGTCCAATGTCTTTTACTCACAGTTCAGGTACTCCGGGTCACTTCTGTACAGGTAGTGACCGCCCGAGCCGTGCTGCGTCCACCAGGTGAGGGGCTCGGTCAACTCCCAGGCAGCTCAGGAATATGGCACAGGACCCCCTTCTTTCCTTTCTCTGGCCTGCCTCACCAGTGACCCACTTTTGTCCAGCTGCCGCGGACTTGTGCGGGTAGACGTGGGCCCCGTTCTCCACTGTCCTATATGGTGCCTTCCTAGCAGGTTTGATGAGGTGTCGCACCAATAAATGATCACGACGTCCGGTCTTTGGCTGAGGGTAGTTTCTCCTCCACCAACTTGCGATCCGGCACCCTTAATCTGCCTGACCCTTCACCCTGTATTCTCGTGGGTTCTTAGGGTCCCTTCCACCTTCTTGTTCCTGAGCCCTTCTGTTTCTCTGTCTCTTCTTCTCCTTTTCTGTTCCTTCCTGTTCCTTTTTGTTCCTTTCTCGTGGAGCTGGGATGAGACGTAATCACAGCTCCCTTTCACCTCCTCTCTCTCTCTCTTCCACTTTCTCTTCCTCGGCCTCTCTCTAGGCCCGCTCCTGAGTGGAGCTCCTACAGAGCCTCCACTCCCGGTCTTCTCCTCTCACTGATTGAACAGACTGAACCCAGAACTAAGATGGTGCCCACCTTTTATACCTCCCTCTGACCATGAGCCCAGGTGACCAGCAACCAATGGGCTCCTTCCTATGCTCAGGAACCAACCCCTATCTGCCCCTACAGCACTGGGTATTCCACCCCCCCTCCCCACTCCAGCCAGGGACATAGTCGGTCGTGCCTGCACTTCTGTCTAGTGGGAGCACCGTTGAGCTGTCCCTCGGAAATGGGGTGTGTGTGCTGTATGCAGCTAACTGAGCCCTTGTCCATACTCCATCCTTACCCGGGAGTGGAATACCACACCTCTGGCAGAGGTGCAATACCCCTGTAGCGGCCGAGCCCTCGGGGTGCTACAGTTCCCCCTGGTAAACCACAGCACGTCCTCTGGCTGGAAAAGAGCAAAAACAGTTAAGTACAGGACATGCAAACTTTTTCAATAACCTTTTACATTTAGAAACGGACGACACAGTTCAATTCCCTTTATGGGACACACTTTTCTTTCACTAGGCATTATAAATTATTTTCAACACTACCGGAACTCTTTTGTCACTTGTCATATAAAATGGTTTCAAGATTATGTAAAACATTTTCTAGCAGCATATTAAACTCTTCATATAAAACATTTTTAGGCAAAACACATTCTTGTATTCTTGGATCATGGCCGCGGTGCAACTTGCGACCAGGTGTTCTTTCTTCTTGAAGGTGCAGGAACTTTGGCAAACTTGTAAACATGAGGGACTTGCTGTCCCGAGGTAGACGTGGTAGTCTTTTTATAAAACCAGTAGGGGGCGCTTTAGGAAGCGCAACTATTTACAGGGGATTGGCCGTTCCCAGTCCTCGGCCGGTTGGAAAGGGGGGAGGGGAATGGCTACTCACAGTCCTCAGCCTGGCATGGGATATAGGGTATAACTTTCACGCAGTTAACAGTTCCATAACAGTCCCAACGGGGACCACACTTTACTCTGGAAACAGTTCCAAAACAACTCTCTGTACCCAGACGGGTAACTATATACACAGGTATGCCACTGTTCACTGGTAGTGATACCCTCCAGCTGCTCCTTATAATCTTCAGGCCCGTCCGGGCCCTCTCAGTACTCGGGGTCCGAGTGGTACTGCTCCTCCTCTTCTACCACTCTGTGGACGTGGAGGGCGTACCATCCCTTCACGCCTTGGTGTCGGGTGTAAGACACCACATCCCCTGGATATAGATCCCGCCCTCGATCACCTTCTGGCAGGTGGCTTTCTACATCCCTCCGGGTCACAAATATGTCACTGATGGTGTCCGGATCCCTGATGAAGCCCCAGCCATGCTCCATCTGAATTTTCACGACAGTCCCGGTGACTCGGGGACCGCGGGCAGTTCGGGGATCTCGCCGGGCCTTCATTTTCTGCTCCGCACTTCGGACCTGCAACTTCTCCTGTTTCATGCGCCGCTCTCGCTGCTCCCTCTCGAACATCTCTAGCTGTTGGCGGCAGGCCTCCCGTCGGCTGGCTGCGTCCGCCCGTATTTCTTGCGTGAACCCCATCAGGTCCTCTCCGGTCGGATCCCACTCGTACTGAGCATCCTCCAACGGAAGCTGGGAGACTTTCAGAGGCTCCGGAGCGGGTATGAGGGGCTCAGATGGTACTCCAGCCTCCGCGGACGGGCTTCTCCGCAGGCGGTGGTTAACATACTCGGGGGGCCAGATGAAAGGAAGCCCATCCGGACCAGTATGTTGGGCGAAAAGATCTGCGCCCAGAGGTGGTACTGCAGAGGCAGGGGGCGCGAGCGGGTTGGCGGCGCACGGGGGTACTCGGCCTTGCGACCAGGCCCGCTGTGGTCGTTTCCTGGTTGCACCCGGGGGTGGAACAGCGGAAGCAGGGGGCTCTGGCGGGGCAGCGGCACCCGGGGGCGCTAGGCCTTGCGACCAGGCCTGCAATGGTGGTCTCTTGATCACGCCCGGGGTCAGAGGGCACGGCGTGGGGCGGGGCTCGCTGGCGGCATCGACGGCCTGGGAACCGGTTGGTAGCGGTGGAGGCACAGTGTCGATGGTGGGTTCACGTATGTTGGGCTCTGCAACAGGGTGCAGGGGCAGGTCGGCGGCCCCAGGGTTCGGGGTAGGGGCATCTCCGTTACCTGCCTCTGCTGTCGCGGCCTCCTCCGTGGCGTCATCCTCGGCCTCCGCTCTGTTTTCATTGCCCTCGGTGGCTGGTGTGCTTCTGGATGTCGGCGGTGCCTCCTGCTGTGGGATAATGGCCCGCCGGGTCATCTCCTCCTTCCACCCGGCAATCACGTCCCGCTGCGCCCGGACCATCCTCCGGTCAAGCTCCTCTAGCGCAGCGCGCGCATACTCGGGGTCTTCCTTGGGGAGGTGTTCTAGCAGCTCCGTGAAGCTGCATGGTGGTTCGGCCTGCAGCAGGCCTCTCGCCAAGGTGTTGGAGCTGGCTCCTCTCTCCATCTCCCGGTGTGGTCTGGCCAGACTGATCCAGACCACCCCCTGCCCCACAGTTTTCTTCTCTTCCCACCCCCATTGGGGGTGGTCCCGGGGCAACTTGGTAACGATCACTTTCAGGGGCAGCCCCCCCACTTTGATGGACATCTCCACAGCCGCGCTCAAGGCTGTTGGGGGCGGGCTCCTTCTTTGGTGCCATTCTGGGACCTGGCCCACGATGGGAGGCGGCCTCCTGTGGTCTTTTGGCGCGCACATTATGGCGCTCGTTCTTCTGGGGCGGGCGCCATCTTTAGTACAGTGAAACAGTCTCTTTTCAGGCGCGCAGTACCCGTTGTTAGCGGGCACGAAATCCTGCCGACTACGCCAAAGCTGACTCGCCCCCTGGGCCGTGGGGCACTCGGAACCGGGCAATAGGGAGACGATGGGGGTAATAGTGGCAACCCGGTCCCGTGGCTCAGGGTGGTCAGACCAATGGCAGTCTTTTAGATGTTTTAGATAATGTCCGACTACGCCACCCGTGGATTGCGGTTATTAGGACCCGCCGCTGCAGGGCAGACCGCTGGGGCCGATGATGTATGCAGCTGGGATGGGGTGACTCCCCATAGGAAGAGTGCGGCCCCAGGGCAGTGTAGTGGATGGTGGGAGTGATGGTGGTGAGAGTCCCAGTACCGTTAGTGCTGGAGGAGCGAAAGAGCACACAGACAATGTACTGCAGTCCAATGTCTTTTATTCACAGTTCAGGTACTCCGGGTCACTTCTGTACAGGTAGTGACCGCCCGAGCCGTGCTGCGTCCACCAGGTGAGGGGCTCGGTCAACTCCCAGGAATATGGCACAGGACCCCCTTCTTTCCTTTCTCTGGCCTGCCTCACCAGTGACCCACTTTTGTCCAGCTGCCGCGGACTTGTGCGGGTAAATGTGGGCCCCGTTCTCCACTGTCCTATATGGTGCCTTCCTAGCAGGTTTGATGAGGTGTCGCACCAATAAATGATCATGACGTCCGGTCTTTGGCTGAGGGTAGTTTCTCCTCCACCAACTTGCGATCCGGCACCCTTAATCTGCCTGACCCTTCACCCTGTATTCTAGTGGGTTCTTAGGGTCCCTTCCACCTTCTTGTTCCTGAGCCCTTCTGTTTCTCTGTCTCTTCTTCTCCTTTTCTGTTCCTTCCTGTTCCTTTTTGTTCCTTTCTCGTGGAGCTGGGATGAGACGTAATCACAGCTCCCTTTCACCTCCTCTCTCTCTCTCTTCCACTCTCTCTTCATCAGCCTCTCTCTAGGCCCGCTCCTGAGTGGAGCTCCTACAGAGCCTCCACTCCCGGTCTTCTCCTCTCACTGACTGAACAGACTGAACCCAGATCTAAGATGGTGCCCACCTTTTATACCTCCCTCTGACCATGCGCCCAGGTGACCAGCAACCAATGGGCTCCTTTCTACGCTCAGGAACCAACCCCTATCTGCCACTACAGCACTGGGTATTCCACCCCCCCTCCCCACTCCAGCCAGGGACATAGTCGGTCATGCCTGCACTTCTGTCTAGTGGGAGCACCGTTGAGCTGTCCCTTGGAAATGGGGTGTGTGTGCTGTATGCAGCTAACTGAGCCCTGGTCCATACTCCATCCTTAGCCGGAAATGGAATACCACACCTCTGGCAGAGGTGCAATACCCCTGTAGCGGCCGAGCCCTCGGGGCGCTACATCTACACCTGAGGATGCAGATAACAGTGAAATTGAGATGTTGGGCAGAAGGTGGGAGGGGGAGACTGCATGGTGTGGTATGCCACTCTATCCACCACTTTGGATAGGAACAGCCAAAGGCCCAGATGTGACTTTATTGTTTATCGTCAGGGGGAAGTTATATGCCCAATTAAAGGAAAACTTAAGAAGGATGTTGAACATTATTAACCAAGTCAGAGGTTTCAAGCAATACGGGAAATAAAAAGTATCTCTTTGTTGCCGAAAAGCGTGAAATAGTGCAATGTCTTGGACAAGGTATGGAAACATTAGATGTTTCACGAAAACATAAATGAGATCATCATACTGTGAATAGGTTTCTGCCAGACAAATTCATTGGATTAAGAGAGCAGCTGCTAAAAAAACATTACAAAGAAGAAATCAGCATTTCAAGCTACTGATGCCTCTGTAGTCTCACGAACCTCAAGGTGTAAGATCCTCCAGAGGCTTGCAGTTGTGCATCAACCTACTATTCGGCCACCTCTAAACAGTGCTCACAAGTAGAAACGGTTGCAGTGGGCCCAGACATACATGGAGTCTAATCTTAAAACAGTCTTACTGACGAGTGCCATGCAACCCTGGATGGAATAGTGGATGGTTGGTGAATGGCCTCCATGTCCCAACAAGGCTGCAACATCAGCAAGGAGGTGGCAGTCATGTTTTGGGCCAGAATCATGAGGAGAGAGCAGGAACGCCCCTCCAGGGTCACTGAAGGTGTGAAAATGACCTTAGCAAAATATGACCATCAGCATCCCCAGACCTCAATCCTAACGAGAACCTTACTAGTATCCGCAAGCAAAAGATATGTGAGGGTGGGAGGCAGTTCACATCAACCAACAGCTCTGGGAAGCTATTGTGACATCCTGCAAAGAAATTTAAATAGAAACTATCCAAAAACTATCAAGTTCAATGGATGCAAGCAGTGTTGGACTGGGGTGCTAAGTGCCCACCAGTAACCGACTACAGGACCCCACTTTTCAACTACATGCAAATGTGACAATATCCTCAATCACAAATTTATATAACAAAGAACTGGGTAGATTGTTAAATGAATAAGATGCTGCCTTTGTCTGTTTATAATGATTCAAGTATATTGTGTCAAGTACTGCTCATATAAGAGTGTGGTGGCTCACCCTTCCACAGTGGCCCACCGGAGGATTCTCCTGTTCTCCTTTGGGCCAGTCCAAGCTCAGGATGAGGCGGATCTGTTCATCCGAGGACAAGTTTGATATGCAGGCGAGGGATTTGAGAGCTAGATTTGAGGATAGGGGTTACAGCCAGAGATGCATCAAGTCGGGGTATAGGAGAGCCAAACACACTTTGCAGAATTCACTTCTTTATGCCCCCAAACATAAGAAATGTGATAATAGTGTACCATTCATTTTCCACATCATCATCATGAATGGAACAACATGAGAACTATATTGATTAAACACTGGTCCATTCTGAGAACTGAATCATCTCTACAATCATATTTACCCATCAGTCCGTTAATGATGACATCTAGACACTGTAGGAGTTTGAAAGATATATTTGTCAACAGTCATTACACCCCACCTATCAGGGCAAACTCCAGGTTTTTCTGGGCCCCGGGCGAAAGAGTCTCAGGGGCCCCTTTAACACATACCACGATTCATGATGCACAGATACAGAAGAGAAATATATATATAGTACAATGCAAAGATTTCACTTCTTACATTACATGAGCGATATCTATTGCAAATTCCACAATTTAGTGCAGAAAACGGCAAATCGCTCCACACAGTATACTGGCCCCCATAAAATGCTCCATACAAAATACTGGCCCCCATAAAATGCTCCATACGGAATACTGGCCCCCATATAACGATTCATATGGAATACTGGCCCCCATATAACGCTCCATACGGAATACTGGCCCCCATATAACGCTCCATACAGAATACTGGCCCCCATATAACGCTCCGTACAGGATAATGGTCCCCTTATAACGCTCCATACAGGATACTGGCCCCCATATAATGCTCCATGCAGGCTGTTTCCCCTTATAATGCCCCATGCAGGCTGTTCCCCCCCATATAATGCCACATGCAGGATGTCACCCCCCATATAATGCCCCATGCAGGATGTCACCCCCCATATATGCCCCATGCAAGATGTCACTCCCCCCCATATAATGCCCCATGCAGGATATCACTTCTCCCACCCATATAATGCCCCATGCAGGATATCACCCCCCATATAATGCCCCATGCAGGATGTCACCCCCCATATAATGCCCCATGCAGGATATCACTTCCCCCCCCATATAATGCCCCATGCAGGATATCACTTCCCCCCCCATATAATGCCCTATGTGGGATGTCACCCCCATATAATGCCCCATGCAGGATGTCACCCCCCATATAATGCCCAACTCAGGATGTCACTTCTACCCCATATAATTCCCCATGCAGGATGTCGCTTTCCCCCCCATATAATGCCCCATGCAGGATGTCCCTTCCCCCCAATATAATGCCCCATGCAGGATGTCCCTTCCCCCCATATAATGCCTCATGCAGGATGTCCCTTTCCCTCCCATATAATGCCCCATGCAGGATATCACCTCCCCCCATATAATGCCCCATGCAGGATGTCCCTTTCCCCACCATATAATGCCCCATGCAGGATGTCCCTTTCCCCCCATATAATGCCCCATGCAGGATGTCCCTTCCCCCCATATAATGCCCCATGAAGGATGTCACCCCTGATATAATGCCCCATGCAGGATGTCACCCCTCATATAATGCCCTATGCTGGATGTCACTTCCTCCCCCCATATAATGCCCCAAGCAGGATGTCCCTTTCCCCCCATATAATGCACCATGCAGGATGTCCCTTCCCCCCCATATAATGTCACATGCAGGATGTCCCTTTTCCTCCATATAATGCCCCATGCAGGATGTCACCTCTCCCCCCCATATAATGCCCCATGCAGGATGTCTCTTTCCCCCCCATATAATGCCCTATGCAGGATGTCCCTTTCCCTCCCATATAATGCCCCATGCAGGATGTCACCTCTCCCCCCCATATAATGCCCCATGCAGCATGTCCCTTTCCCCCCCTTATAATGCCCCATGCAGGATGTCCCTTTCCCCCACCATATAATGCCCCATGCAGGATATCACCCCCCCTCTTTATAATGCCCCATGCAGGATGTCACCCCTCATTTAATGCCTCATGCATGATGTCACCCCCCCATATAATGCCCCATGTCTCCATACATTAAAAAAAAAAAAAAATACTCACCTCACTTCTCCTCACCTGCTGCCTCTGCTCAGGTCCGGACTCCAGCGTCACAGGCGTCTTCCTGCTCTGCGCTTCCTGTGATGGCTCAGGGGAGGGTGCGGTGGAAAGATGTCACCTGAGATGTCACAGGGAGCGCACAGCAGGAAGACAGCGGATCTGCGGAGGCACGGGGAGAGGTAAGTATCCGGCTGCCGGGGCCCTGAGCAAGTGGGGGAGAAGGGTGGGCGCTGGCACCGCTCTCCTCCGCCCATAGCCCGGCGGGGTGCCGGACCGCGAGTGGGCCCCCCCACCTGCTCAGGGCCCCCGACACTTGCCTGGTTGCGCCGGGTGCTTACGCCGGCCCTGCCACCTATGGCCAATATGTTTGGGGGCAGGGGCCCTAATCGGGGATTTTTTCAGTGCGGCCATTGTCTTGCCTGCAGCAATGTCCTTCGCAGTCTCACGTTCTCGTCAGCTGACTCTGCCAATTTGACATTAGGCATCATATCACATGTACCAGCACAAATGTGGTATATTACGCCACTTGCGAATGTCCTAAAATCTGTATTGGACTTACTACCCAAGAACTATGTGTAACGGGTCTGGGAGGCGGAACCTCTGAGCTACTATACAAGGGGGCGGTCCTTGTAAGGGAGCGGGTGGCGACCAGGGTAGACGGGCAGGCAGTCACAGCAGGTGACTGGGACAGTCTCTGAATGAACGGACAGGAGGTCACGGCAAGTGACCGGGGCAGTCTCTGGATGAACGGGCAGGAGGTCACGGCAAGTGACCAGGGCAGTCTCTGGATGAACGGGCAGGAGGTCACGGCAAGTGACCGGGGCAGTCTCTGGATGAACGGGCAGGAGGTCACGGCAAGTGACCGGGGCAGTCTCTGGATGAACGGGCAGGAGGTCACGGCAAGTGACCGGGGCAGTCTCTGGATGAACGGGCAGGAGGTCACGGCAAGTGACCGGGGCAGTCTCTGGATGAACGGGCAGGAGGTCACGACAAGTGACCGGGGCAGTCTCTGGGTAAAGGATTGGTACGACCTGTGGCGGCAGATGATAGACGTGAGCTCCCAGGTGAGCAGGCAAGAGTCTCTGGATAATCGGGTGGTCACAGCATGTGACGGCGGAGCCTCCAGGAAGTCCAACAGACAGGTAGCAGATGAGCGCTCCCAGGTGAGCGGGCAAGAGTCTCTGGAATAGCAGGTGGTCACAGCACGTGACGGCGGAGCCTCCAGGTAGGCAAGCAGGCAGGTAGCGGAGGAGCGCTCCCAGGTGAGCGGGCAGGAGTCTCTGGAATAGCAGGTGGTCACAGCACGTGACGGCGGAGCCTCCAGGAAGGCTAGCAGGCAGGTAGCAGATGTGCGCTCCCAGGTGAGCGGCCAAGCTGGTCCATAGACAGACTGACAGGAGTAGGAAGGCAGACCGTCGGACCTCAGGCTAGCAAGCAGGTAGCAGGAATATCAGGCAGGAAACAGACAGCAAACTGGCAGGACTCTGGCAGGAATCAGGCAGGTAACTGGCAACGGGATCTGAGGGCTGAAGCAGAGTAGTGAACAGTGCAACAACATTGCTCGGGCACCTCCATTTTGGAGGAGGTGCCTTATATATGGTGAAGTCCTCCGGCCATTGGCCGGGGACTCCTTAGGGCGCCCTAAGCACAGTGGCCGGGAAGGAGCGCGCGCTGCCAGCAGAGCGGGAGGAGGACGTCGGGCTCGGAGCAGAGAGGTGAGGGGAACAGCGTCCCTGCCTAGCAGAGGGCAGGGACGCCGACGCTACAGTACCCCCCCCTTTAGGCCCCCCCTTTTTTAGGCCAGACAGAAATTTAGCAAGGATGAGAGGGGCATGGATGTTCTCCCGGGGCTCCCACGTTCTCTCTTCAGGACCAAACCCCTTCCAATCTACTAGAAAAAAGGTCTTCCCTCTTACCCTTTTGGTGGCCAGAATGTTCTCTACCTCAAATTCGTTTTCAGCGGAAACCGGAGCAAGAGGCGTACCTGTAGACTTGGAAAAAGAGTTAAGTACCACAGGTTTGAGGAGAGATACATGGAAGGAGTTAGGGATCCGCAAGTTGGCCGGGAGTTTCAATTTATAGGCCACCGGGTTGATCTGACTGATGACTTCCAGAGGACCGATGAACCGAGGCCCTAACTTATAGGAAGGAATCTTGAGCCGGACATACTTGGACGAGAGCCAGACCTTATCCCCTGGACGGAATTGAGGAGGATCCAGACGTTTTTTGTCAGCATGTCTTTTCATACGCTCGGATGACAGAAGGAGTGCGGACCGGGTACTCTCCCATGTGGAGGAAAATTTGTTAACAAGAGATTCCGCAGCCGGAATGTCCACCGAGGTGGAGACGGGAAACGGGATCCGAGCATGCTGACCGAAGACTACAAAAAACGGGGATTTGGAGGAAGATACGCTCTCGTGATTGTTGTACGAGAATTCGGCCCATGGCAGGAGATCCACCCAGTCAGAATGGTGGGCATTAACGAAGTGCCGGAGGTAACTGGTCAGGATCTGATTGATCCGCTCCACTTGACCATTAGACTGTGGGTGGTAAGCGGAGGAGAAGTCCAGGGTGACGTCTAGCAATTTACAAGTGGCTCTCCAGAAACGAGAAGTGAACTGTACCCCACGATCCGACACGATGTGACGGGGCAGGCCATGAAGACGGAAGATGTGGCGGATAAAGTCTTTAGCCAGCTCGGGTGTAGACGGGAGGCCTGGCAGGGGAATGAAGTGAGCCATCTTGGAAAAGCGGTCAGCGACCACCCAAATGACCGTACAACCGGCAGAGACGGGAAGATCAGTTATGAAGTCCATCGCTATATGCTGCCAGGGGGCAGCAGGTACTGGCAGAGGAAGAAGGCGACCGGCTGGCAGGTGTCTCGGAACTTTGTTGCGGGCACAGGACACACAGGCAGAAACAAAGTCTATTACATCCTTGCGCAGGTTAGGCCACCAGTAGTGCCGGGAAATAAGCTGGAGGGTCTTTTTCTGACCGGCGTGGCCAGCTAGTTTAGACGAATGACCCCAGTGTAGGATCTTCTCCCGATCAGGTACCGATACGAACGTCTTACCGGGAGGTAGACGATTTAGACTCACGGGAGCCACCTGCATTACTCTGGCGGGATCGATGATATGTTTAGGTTCTTCCTCGAGATCAGATACCAGAAAGGATCGGGACAAGGCGTCTGCTTTGATGTTCCTGTCAGCCGGGCGAAAATGTAGAACGAAATCAAAGCGAGCAAAAAACAAGGACCACCGGGCTTGGCGCGGATTAAGTCTCTGGGCATGCTGGAGATAAGCCAAGTTCTTGTGGTCAGTGTAAATTATTACCGGATGAAGAGCCCCCTCGAGTAGGTAACGCCACTCCTCCAATGCCAGCTTGATGGCCAATAACTCTCGGTCTCCTATGGAATAATTGCGCTCAGAAGAGGAGAAGAGTTTGGAGAAGAAGCCGCAAGTTACCATCCTCCCGGAAGAAGATTTTTGAGTAAGTACAGCTCCGGCTCCAGAGGAGGAGGCGTCAACCTGCTTGTTGCCGTCCGGACGATGCAGCACCGGGGCGGAAGAGAAGGCCTGTTTTAAGGAAAGAAAGGCCTCCTCTGCTTCGGGCGGCCATTCTTTGGGATTAGTACCCTTACAGGTGAGCGCGGAAATTGGGGCAGTCCGGGAGGAGAAGTGCGGTATGAAGAGGCGGTAGTAGTTGGCGAAGCCCAGGAACCGCTGAATGGCCTTCAACCCCTCCGGTCGGGGCCATTTCTCGATGGCAGACAGTTTCTCTGGATCCATTCGTAGGCCGGTCTGAGAAATCATGTAGCCCAAAAACGGAAGCGAGGTCTGCTCAAAGAGGCACTTCTCATATTTAGCGAAGAGGTGGTTCTGCCTGAGCCTGAGCAGGACCTGACGAACGTCCCTCCGGTGAGTCTGGAGATCCGGAGAGAAGACCAAGATGTCGTCCAGGTAAATCACAACGCAGGAGTAGAGAAGGTCCCGGAAGATGTCATTGACCAACTCTTGAAAGACGGCAGGAGCGTTACAGAGACCAAAGGGCATTACCAGATATTCATAGTGGCCGTCCCGGGTGTTGAATGCAGTCTTCCATTCATCCCCTTGACGGATACGGACCAGGTTGTACGCCCCACGGAGGTCCAGTTTGGTGAAGACTCTAGCCCCTCTCAGGCGATCAAATAATTCTGGAATGAGCGGAAGGGGGTACTTATTCTTCACCGTGATCTGGTTAAGGCCTCTAAAGTCTATACAGGGACGGAGAGAGCCGTCCTTCTTTTTTACGAAGAAGAAGCCTGCTCCCGCCGGGGAGGTAGATTTCCGGATGAATCCCCTGGCCAAATTCTCCTCAATATATTCGGACATCGACCGGGTCTCAGCAGCGGACAATGGGTAAATACGCCCACGGGGAGGAGTAGTACCGGGTAACATGTCGATAGGACAGTCGTATGGTCTATGAGGGGGTAATGTCTCTACCTCCTTTTTATTAAAGACATCAGCAAATGACCAATAGGGAATCGGAAGTCCAGGTAGATTAGTTGGGGTAGGAGAAGGACGGACGGGATGAACAGGAACCAAACAAGTCTTATGACAGTCCTGTCCCCAGCGAAGGACTTCTCCGGTCTGCCAGTCAAGCACGGGTGCATGTCTCTGGAGCCAAGGTAGACCTAGTAAGAGGGCGTGAGAGAGTCCAGGCAGAACATGAAAAGAGATGCTCTCAGAATGCAGCATTCCCACCTGCAGAGTTACGGATTCGGTGATGAGTTGGATGGGACGTGGTAAGAGGCCCCCATCCATAGCAGCGACAGATAATGGTACAGCCAGAGGTTTGGTGGGAATGCGGTATTTTTCTACCAGGGACTGTGAGATAAGATTCCCGGCCGCTCCAGAGTCAAGTTGGGCTAGTTCGAAATAACGATTCTCCCCGCAGATAATAGAGACTGACAGTAGCAGAGATGGAGAGGATTTATTCTTGTCTAGGTTGACCTCTCTGAGCGAACCTAGACACAGGCGTTTCCCGACCTCTCCGGGCAGGTACGGATCCGGTGCTCCTTACTGCCACAGTAGAAGCAGCTACCTTCGGCACGGCATAAGTCCTGACGGGTTTTGACCATCTTGGTCTGGTCGACCTGCATAGGCTCAGGAGAGTGTACCTGGGGAGAGACGGATTTCTGAAAAGTAGGAGCTAGACGTGGAAACCTCCTCTCACGGGTGACCTCTTTGGCACGCTCCTGGAACCGTAGGTCAATCCGGGTGGCAAGAGTTATTAGGTCATCGAGAGTGGTAGGAATGTCCCGACCGGCAAGTTCATCTTTAATGCGGCCAGACAGACCCTCCCAGAAGACGGATACCAGAGCGTCGTTATCCCAGGCCAGCTCCGAGGCAAGGGTACGGAACCGTATGGCATATTGGCCCACGGTGAGACTTCCCTGACGGAGGCGTAGCAGAGATGATGCGGATGAGGTCTTCCGTCCGGGTTCGTCGAAGACTTTCCGGAAAGCCATGAGAAAGGCAGGCAAGTCGGACACCAGGGGGTCTCCTCTCTCCCATAGAGGATTTAGCCAGGCCAGGGCCTCCCCGGTGAGATGGGACATGATGAAGGCAATTTTGGCCCGGTCGGAGTTAAACTGGTGGGACAGGAGTTCAAAGTGCAGGGTGCACTGATTTATGAAGCCCCGAGCCTGGGCGGAGTCGCCTCCGAAGCGAGGAGGTGCAGAAAGCCGGGGTCCGGGGTAGGATACCATGGTATTGGTGAGCAGCGGAGCTGCCGGGTTGCGAGTCATGGCACTGGCGGTGGTTGCTGGTGGAGCAGTCAGAGTGTCCAGGCGAGAATTGACATTCCGCAGGTGACCCAGGATGGACTCCTGTTGGGACCTCTGACGGGACAGTTCATGACAGAGGTCCGAGAGCGAGGGAGCTTGGGTGCCACCGGGTTCCATGGCCCGAGCAAACTGTAACGGGTCTGGGAGGCGGAACCTCTGAGCTACTATACAAGGGGGCGGTCCTTGTAAGGGAGCGGGTGACGACCAGGGTAGACGGGCAGGCAGTCACAGCAGGTGACTGGGACAGTCTCTGAATGAACGGACAGGAGGTCACGGCAAGTGACCGGGGCAGTCTCTGGATGAACGGGCAGGAGGTCACGGCAAGTGACCGGGGCAGTCTCTGGATGAACGGGCAGGAGGTCACGGCAAGTGACCGGGGCAGTCTCTGGATGAACGGGCAGGAGGTCACGGCAAGTGACCGGGGCAGTCTCTGGATGAACGGGCAGGAGGTCACGGCAAGTGACCGGGGCAGTCTCTGGATGAACGGGCAGGAGGTCACGGCAAGTGACCGGGGCAGTCTCTGGATGAACGGGCAGGAGGCCACGGCAAGTGACCGGGGCAGTCTCTGGATGAACGGGCAGGAGGTCACGGCAAGTGACCGGGGCAGTCTCTGGGTAAAGGATTGGTACGACCTGTGGCGGCAGATGATAGACGTGAGCTCCCAGGTGAGCAGGCGAGAGTCTCTGGATAATCGGGTGGTCACAGCATGTGACGGCGGAGCCTCCAGGAAGTCCAACAGACAGGTAGCAGATGAGCGCTCCCAGGTGAGCGGGCAAGAGTCTCTGGAATAGCAGGTGGTCACAGCACGTGACGGCGGAGCCTCCAGGTAGGCAAGCAGGCAGGTAGTGGAGGAGCGCTCCCAGGTGAGCGGGCAGGAGTCTCTGGAATAGCAGGTGGTCACAGCACGTGACGGTGGAGCCTCCAGGAAGGCTAGCAGGCAGGTAGCAGATGTGCGCTCCCAGGTGAGCGGCCAAGCTGGTCCATAGACAGACTGACAGGAGTAGGAAGGCAGACCGTCGGACCTCAGGCTAGCAAGCAGGTAGCAGGAATATCAGGCAGGAAACAGACAGCAAACTGGCAGGACTCTGGCAGGAATCAGGCAGGTAACTGGCAACGGGACCTGAGGGCTGAAGCAGAGTAGTGAACAGTGCAACAACATTGCTCGGGCACCTCCATTTTGGAGGAGGTGCCTTATATATGGTGAAGTCCTCCGGCCATTGGCCGGGGACTCCTTAGGACGGCGCGCGCGGCCCCTTTAAGAGGGAGGGAGCGCGCGCGTGCGCGCCCTAAGCACAGTGGCCGGGAAGGAGCGCGCGCTGCCAGCAGAGCGGGAGGAGGACGCCGGGCTCGGAGCAGAGAGGTGAGGGGAACAGCGTCCCTGCCTAGCAGAGGGCAGGGACGCCAACGCTACACTATGCATATGGGTGCGTGAGCAAGGAGGGACATTGCTGCGGCCAGGACAGCGGCTGACATTACTGAGCTCAAACCTATTCGCTGACACTTCAGGAAGCATCATGACTGACCCCAAATCCTTTAAAGTAAGAGGTATTGACCTCAACCACACTGGCATATGGGGAGGAGATGTAGGGAAACGCCTGGCACAATGTGAGACCAGATGGATTGTCACTTTGGGGACACTTACTCCATCTGATCTCAATGAGACACTAAGTTTTTCTCCCTTTTTGTAATTTTACCATTTGCCACCACTTCCACTTCTGTAGGGT
This sequence comes from Phyllobates terribilis, assembly GCF_046119375.1. Lineage (NCBI taxonomy): Eukaryota > Metazoa > Chordata > Amphibia > Anura > Dendrobatidae > Phyllobates > Phyllobates terribilis. Next base: position 257,278,807 of record NW_027362763.1, on the reverse strand, counting down.
GAAATTGTGTTTTTTTTTTTCTTATATTGCGTTATTTTATTTTATTTTTTTAGTTTTTTCTTTCATGTCTAACAATTTGTATCTTTATGGATTTATCTACAGCCTTGCCATTTTATTGGTGATTGTTCTATGATTCTGCCCAGGATGGATTCCATACTTTATACTTTGGCCATAAATTGTGAGAGAGGGCTGCTATATATACATCTGAATATGATCCTTGGGATGATTTGTTGGAATGAAACAAAAAGTCCTTTTTGTATATTTAAATATCTTTGTATATCGTTATGATACTTGGTATGATTTAAATTGCCTTAAACTAATTGTATTTTATTTAAATAATTAATCAGTTTATGCTGCATATTTGATATTTCGTCTTTAGGCTCTGTATATTTTGTTTTCTCTTTCTGTAATTACTTTTTTCTTTGTTTTTTCCTTTTATAATAGTAACTAGCCGTACTACCCGGCTTCGCCCGGGTTAATAACTGCTGTTAGCAAAATAGAATGTGTTAACAAAAATTTATTCTCCACACAAAAACCACAAAACAAATAGATAGAAATGTAATTATTAAAAGGCAAAAACTAAGCCAATAGAAGCATTTCACAACATATATTTCAACACCAGAGATATTCCACACAGATTTAACTAAATTGGCCAAGTAATGTGAAGTAATCTTCTACTCCTTATTCGAGAGCCTTTTGATAAACGACATTCTTAGTTCTTCCTTCAGGTGCAAACACGAACAGATTTTTGGCTGTTCCAACTCTTGAACAGGCCACATAAAGTTGACCATAAGAAAAGCATGGAGATTGTAAATCGATTCCAACTACTTTCAAGGACTGTCCCTGAGCCTTGTTGATGGACATAGCAAATGCCAGTCGAACAGGAAACTGGAGGGATTTAAAATCAAAAGGCAAATCAGATGGAATGAGACAAATTATTGGAATGAAAACATCTTCTCCTGTGGCACATCCTGTCAAAATGGTTGCCTCAATTACATGTGGAAACAGGTTCTTAATCAAGAGTCTTGTTCCATTACACAGCTTTGGTGGATCCAAATTTCTCAATAGCAGAATAGGTGCTCCAGGTTTTAGAAAGAGGTTGTGAGGACGAAGTCCTTGTGGCTCCAAGGAATTGAGGAACTCTGTTGGATAAAATAATGCTTGAGCAGGGTCTATTACTGTATCCACTGACTTTTAGGTTGTGCACACACCTGGAAGGAAATTTAGAATTTGAAGTTTGATCTTGTTGACAGTGTCATTTTTGGGAGCTAGAATAGCCCTTTCACACAGCCAGCCAGAATTTTTGAAGTGGAGTTGAATGTTTGGAAAAACCTTTGCTTTCAACTCCTCAATGGAAGTCACAATGCAAAAAAAGTTGCTCGGGAAGGTGATCTGTCCAGTGGTTGAGTTTATTGGTGCCTTGTCATCTCCAATAGTCAACAGCTGGCTCGAAAACATTCCAGCAGAATCATCACCTGTCATGTAGACCCTCGTGTTTGTGTTCAGTGACATTTTCTTTACTTTTCTCCAAAGGTACGATGCTTTGAGACAGGCATTCAGTTCGTCTGCAGGTGTTGATCTTGGAATAACAGGTAGTGTTTGGTGGAAGTCACCTGCCAAAACAACAACTGCTCCTCCCATGATATATTTGTTGCTACGTAGGTCTTGCAGCAGTCTGGCCACTGCTTCCAGAGCCCTTTTGTGTGACATGGTGCATTCATCCCAAATGATGGCACAGCATTTTTTAAGAAATTTGGCCAGTCCTGATCCCTTGGCAATATTACACACGGGGTTGTCACTATGAGACAGGTTAAGTGGTAGTTTGAATGTCGAATGTGCTGTCCTGCCACCTTTCAAAAGCGTAGCTGCAATTCCAGAAGATGCCACTGCAATTTTGCCAGGAGCAAGTTGATCACAAATGTCTTTCCTGTTCCACCTGGAACATCAAGGAAGACAATCCCACCTTTGTTGGTTTCACTGAAACTTAAAATTTAGTTATAGGCGTCCCTTTGATCTGGTACCAATATTGGATCGTTCTGAGACACAAATGCTGTCAGTTCATCAATAGTAGTTTGTTTCTAGGAAAATCTCCCTACACATTTGGATGCCTTCAGGATTTCTTATTGGAGCAGGCAAACCAAGCAACTGTAAGGCTTTTCCTGACATTGCTATGCACTGATCTTCAAGGAGCATTAAAGTTTCATTGAACATTTCCTCAGTGAAGTTGATGAGTTGCTGAGGATTTTCCCTTCTAATCTGCATGAGGATGTCCTCACTGAGATCAGTTTTGTACTTTGTCCAAATCTCAAGAAGATTTGAAATGCTACAGGTTGTTAGAATAATAGCAAAGAGGTGTCTTAGTCTCTTTGGGGTTTGTGTGGCTGCTGCTTCACTGAGGGTCATGTCCAATGTGTCCATCTTTTTCCAAAAGTCCTTTTCTTTGGCAAGCTTCCCTGAATGTTTCACACACATGGCCTCCGACGGTCTTCAGGTCAGAAAATGATGTAGGGCCTTTGGCAACATGAAGTAACATGCGCAGGTAGAAGCACTCTGCATTTCACAGATGAACAGTGTAGACGCGGCCAAGAGTATCAGTTGCTTTCACCCCTGGTTAGCCTTCAATATCAAGCCCCCATTTCCTCCATGCCAGTGTTTTTCTGGAGGCATTTCAAGTGTAGTACTTTGGTAAATCACAGTTGAGAATTGTTTTTGCAAAAGGGTTTTGTTGACACAGCTCAAAAAATGCCAAGAGGGTGGTCTTAGGTGTTGTTAGGAGCTGTTGCTGCAAGTTTGCTGGGTTAAAGTAAATTCTCTGTCCATTTTCCAAGTGCACACTCAGATGCACAACTGGTGGGTAGCACTCATGAATGGAGAATCCTAGTATTCTCCAAACAGCTTCATTGCTGCTTATGTACCTGTCCATCTGGAATGCCTCCACTTCATCAATAATAGGTCCATTTTTCTGGAGTTCAAAAACTGCTTGATCACTTCCTTTGTGGACATATTTGCGGAAATACTTGATTGATTTCACAGAGTGGCAAGATTCGACATTTATGTGGGCCTGGAAGATTTTTGAGAGCAAAGGGTTGTAAGGCACTACCCACCTGTTGTCAACTTCTATCTGTTGAAATGATGATCCAACACGCATTTTGAGCTTTGCCATGAAACCACCATTCCCTGGCTTTCTTCTTCGGTAGACTGGATATCCATCTTGTCCTGTTTGGGTTTCTTGGACCAGGGATCGTGGGTAATGCTTTGAACACCTGCCATCAATCATACAGGGAGAATTTTTGTTCAGACTCCCACACGGACCATGGATCATGTTTTTTGTGATGGTGTAAAACAGCAATGGGTCAATCTGAGGGTCTGGCAATTCGGCACTGATAATATTGTCAATTTCGGTAGGCTGTATTTTTTGCTTCAGCCAAATCAAGATGTGGGCGTGAGGAAGGCCTCTTTTTTGCCATTAACTGAATACATCCAGCACTGCGTCTCACCATATATATGTGATTTTGTGATGAGATTAGTCATTTTTGAAAGTTTCTGTTTGAAAACCTGAGCAATAAGGTCATGGCGATTCACTGTTTTTTGGCCAGGCAACTGGTGCCCTCCAATTTCCTCCCAGGCAGGATTGCAAGTAAAGGTGATGAAAAGATCTGGACGGCCATACTTTCTCACATAAGTCATTGCATCCTGTGTGTATTCATGCATGTGTCGTGGGCTTCCAGTGACAGTTGATGGAAGAATAACCATTTTCCCCAACTCTTTTTGATCAGCATCATTTGCAACAGCATCTCTAAGGTGAATATATTCCTCTGCCCTGAGCTTCTTTTGATTTAGTCGGATATATAAAAGACGTTCACTCTCAATCTTTGCATACATGTCAACAATAAATTGGTGGAAGAGGTGTTTTCATTTCAACATGTGATTTTCCTCTGCAAATCTTGTCATGATCCTATATGTATAGAAGTCCATGGCAGACACTTTTTTTCCTGAAGGGTTGCCTGTTGTAGGATCTGTCTGAGGTATGCCAAAGTGATAGCCATCCTGTCCCTGCCAAAAGATGATTGGATATTGCAGAGCATCATAGGACCTGTGAGTTTCTGCTACTCGTTGCAAACTATTGTTCCTTTTCTGAAGCACAATGTCACGGCTTTGAAAATCAGTACCTACAATCAAGATGGCTATCTCATCAAATGTGGGAGCATTGAAACGTCGCTGATGTTCACCTTGTGGTGTTTTGTCAGCTCTAATGACAACCTTGTAGTCATCATTTGGCATGCATTCAAGTGCAGTCTTGAAAAGTTGAACATATAGATTGTTGGAGTGAAGGAACTGCTGCAAAATAATGACAATATCAAGGCGAGTGTTAGGAATTAAAGAGCATCTCCACTGAGCCTCTGCTTCTGGATTTCCCATAAAGAAGAGATGAAGAAATTGAGGTTCTTCTCCTTGTAATGGAAGCAGTGAGCCAATTGAGTGGTAAACCTGTCCTTGAACTTTAAATGTCGGCATAAATCCTGTTGTAAACATTTCTTTTGTTGCACCAAATGATGTCATTTGGAAGCAGGAGTTGTACTTCCTAATGTTGTCCAAGAAATGCTTTGATATTGTACTGGTACCTGTCATCAGAGACTTTAGGGGATCTAGTGGTGACAGAAGAGGTGGAAGTTTTATCTTGCCATTTGCACAGCATAAACCTGGCGGTTCATCTTTCCATTTCAGGGCATTGCAGTACATGCTGACCACATCCATTTTTCCTATCTGAACTTTAGGATTATCCTGACAGTTTATGTCTGACTGGTAACAAAAGGCAGAATGTTTCAAATCTCCAACCATTTCCTGTGCCCTGGTGGAAGAAATAGCAATTCTCTTAGTGGCAAGTCGGCCTTCTCTCTGCTGAGATGACTCATTGGCCCTTGAGGAAGCAGCTCTTCTTCTTTTATCTGAAAGCCTCACTTCCCTCTCCTCAGAAAGTTCATTGGCTCTTGAGGAAGCAGTTCTTGTTTTCTTGTCTGCAAGCCTCGCTTCCCTCTCCTCAGAAAGTTCATTGGCTCTTGAGGAAGCAGCTCTTGTTTTCATGTCTGTAAGCCTCACTTCCCTCTCCTCAGAAAGTTCATTGGCTCTTGAGGAAGCAGCTCTTGTTTTCATGTCTGTAAGCCTCGCTTCCCTCTCCTCAGAAAGTTCATTGGCCCTTGATGAAGCAAGTCTTGTTTTCATGTCTGCAAGCCTCGCTTCCCTCTCCTCAGAAAGTTCATTGGCTCTTGAGGAAGCAGCTCTTGTTTTCATGTCTGCAAGCCTCGCTTCCCTGTCCTCAGAAAGTTCATTGGCGCTTGAGGAAGCAGGTCTTGTTTTCATGTCTGCAAGCCTCGCTTCCCTCTCCTGAGAAAGTTCATTGGCCCTTGAGGAAGCAGCTCTTGTTCTCTTGTCTGCAAGCCTTGCTTCCCTCTGCTCAGAAAGTTCATTGGCTCTTGAGGAAGCAGCTGCTGTTCTCATGTGTGTCAGCCTTGTTTCTTGGTCTTCACATTTTTCATTGGCCCGTAATGCAGCTTTTTTTTTCTCATCAGCTGACATTCATGCCATGAAATTCCTTTTCTTATGAGGCATTATTGTGGTAAAAATAGTCTGTAACTGGCAGTTTCTATATCCTCTCACATAGAAGTAATGTGACTGACATCAGCCTTTCCACCAACACACCCAAACTGACATCTTATTACCTTACACAACCTTTGCTATCCTGAGAATGTCCTTTGTTGCCTTTTTTTAACCAATCACAGCTCAGATTAGTTAAGTGTAGCAAAATAGAAGCTGAGCTGTGATTGGTTGCTATTGGCAGCCTGATAAATCTTTGTGAGATGAGTTTTGTGTGTGCTGAGGGTGGTATATGTGTTCAAGCAGGTGGTAGTGTGTGGCGCATTTTGTGTGTGTGTTCATATCCCCGGGTGTGGTGAGTATGAGTATCCCATGTCGGGGCCCCACCTTAGCAAGTGTACGGTATATACTCTTTGGCACCATCGCTCTCATTCTTTAATTCTCCCTTGTTCACCTGTGGCAGCTGTCAATATACCTCCAACACGTTTCCTTTCACTTTTTCCACATTATGTAGATAGGGGCAAAATTGTTTGGTGAATTGGAACACGCGGGGTTAAAATTTCACCTCACAACATAGCCTATGATGCTCTCGGGGTCCAGACGTATGACTGTGCAAAATTTTGTGGCTGTAGCTGCGACGGTGCAGATGCCAATCCCGGACATACACACATACATACATACACACACACACACACACACACATTCAGCTTTATATATTAGATTAATCTTGTTTAGGATACTAGTGCAGGATCCCTTCCTGTAGGATTTAATGTAATACCATACTTACCCCCGTGATCGTCTTGAGCGTGCTCCTTGCTCCGCCCCGTGATCGCGCTGCACTCCGGCGTCTCTATGCGGTGCCACGCATGCCAGGGAGTTCTGATGGCCTCCTGGCTTGTTTGGGTTGGCTTGACATCCAGGGGCGGGCAATTCACGGCTTCGGCTATCTACCCTCGCTCGCGGCGGTGATTCTGCAATCATGTGATACAATCACATGATAAAAAGGTCCTGTAGGTAATTACACAGTACTTCCCCTTGAGAGAGCGTGAGCCTAGCACATGAAACGAGCGTCGGAGATTTATCCATTCTGTCCACACCCCACGGGAGGTTTGTCCGCAACATGGGTAAGGGGCTGTTACAATAGGGGGATATCTGTTGTGGGACTAGCGGCATTTACACATATGAGATTGCTCATCACTAGATGGTGCCACCAGTGTCTATGTTAAGGGGACGGTTGCAAACAACTTTATTAAATAATGGAAAGCAACCGAACCCGGGTCCGCGATGCAGCCTGGAGGACTGCGGCCGAACACTTTCCGGGTAAGAAGGTAAAACAACCAACTGAAATAACAATCCCCTCCGTGTTACTGCACACCGGAACGGGAATAGGGACCAAGCGTTCACACAACAACACCATCACAGCTCAATGATCAGAGCACGCCGCCATGTTTGTGGGCAGGCTATTTAAAGATTAAGCCCTGCCCACCATCACACTATTGGTGACGTCACCCGCGACCAATCAGGCGGTGCCAGGTCACCGGATCAGCTGACACCCAAACCACCAATCACGGTCCGCCATGTCACGGGCATGCTCAGTGCAATGAATCCTGGACTTAGGCTGTAGCAGCCCTGTTTCACTCCGCAACCTACGCTTCATGATGCTAGGAACAAAGACCCGAGAGACAACTTGTACATCTTGTACACCAGCTAGTTGTTTGGACTGATGATGATACTGAGCAGCATCAGCCCCAGCTGGACTGGAATGGAAGACCACAGAATCCACTGATGGTTCTGAACCCATTTCAAATCCAGCAAACACCTGACGCCTAAAAGTCTAGTTCCAGTGACGTGTGACATATTGCATTTGAGAGGTTATAATAGACAAGTTTATAACTCTGGTTCCAATTTGTTAGCGGACACCATGTCGTGTTTGGAGAGCCCCTGTGTGTCTAAACATTGGAGCTCCCCCACAAGTGACCCCATTTTGGAAACTAGACCCCCCCAAGGCACCTATCTAGATGCATAGTGAGCACTTGGAACCCCCAGGTGCTTCACAAATTGATTCGTAAAAATAAAAAAGTGGAAAAAAAATCAAGAAGCATGTAGCTGATTCACAGTACACACGTGTGCGTGCTGATAAGGACAAATTGAGCACTCTTTCCTACAGGCAATTACGTCAGGTTAAAAGAGCAGCGGCAAAAAAGCCTTGTCATAGCAGCAGACAAGTTTTTGAAGCTGCTGGTGCCTCCAACGTCCCCCGAACAACAAGATGCAGGGTCCTTCAGAGGTTTGCAGCTGTGCGTACGCCATCCTGTTGACCTCCTCTATCCACTGCACACAAGCAGAAACGTCTCCAGTGGGCCACACAATACATGAAGACTGATTTCAAAACTGTTTTGTTCACGGATGAGTGCCGTGCAACGCTCGATGGTCCAGATGGATGGAGTGGAGGATGGCTGGTTGATGGACACCCCACGCAAACACGGCTACAGCACCAACAAGGAGGAGGTGGAGTAATGTTTTGGGCTGGAATCATGGGGAGAGAGATTGTCGGCCCCTTTAGGATCCCTGAAGGGGTAAAGATGAACTCCATAATGTATGTGGAGTTTCTCAAACAGCATTTCCTGCCATGGTTCAAGAAGAAGAACCGTGTATTCCACAGTAAGATCATTTTCATGCATGATAATGCACCGTCTCATGCTGCACATAACACATCTGCATCTCTGGCTGATATGGGCATAAAAGGGGACAAACTTATGGTGTGACCCCCATGCTCCCCTGACCTCTACCCCATTCAGAACTTCTGGAGCATCATCAAAAGGAGTGTCTATGATGGCGGGAGGCAGTTCACATCTAAGCAACAGCTCTGGGAGAGTATTCTGTCCTCATGCAAAGCAATTGAATCAGAAACCATCCAAAACCTGACAAATTCAATGGAAGAGAGAGTTCAGAAGCTCCTTTCGAACAAGGGTTCCTATGTGCAAATGTAACATCACCTAGAATAAAGTTTTGAGTTGAAAACTGTTTGATTTCAGTTTTTAATAACCTGCTAATGCTTATAATTTCAAAAATGACCATTTTTTTGGTCTTTATTAAAATGAAAAGGTTGATCGAAGAGTGTGGGGGATCTAAGAGTGTGGCAACCCAGTAGTCAGGATTACTTCGAATTCTGACAATCTGAGGGTCATCTTGCAGGTAGTGCAGCAAGAAGGCACTTATGTGTCTTGCGCATCTCGGAGCCCCAAAATTATTTTCTGGGCTAGATGCAGCTAAAAATTATTATTAATTTTAAATCTGGTGGAGCTTAGTATAGATGGCCTAATAGAATCAGTACTGCACACTGCTGCAAAGCCCAAATTATTTTCCAGTCAAGATACAGATAAACATGATTAGTAATTTTAAATCTGGTGGAGCTTAGTAATATGGCCTAATAGAATCAGTGCTGCACACTGCTACAAAGCCCAAATTATTTTCCAGCCAAGATACAGATAAACATGATTAGTAATTTTAAGTCTGGTGGAGCTTAGTATAGATGGCCTAATAGAATCAGTACTGCACACTGCTACAAAGCCCAAATTATTTTCCAGCCAAGATACAGATAAACATGATTAGTAATTTTAAATCTGGTGGAGCTTAGTATAGATGACCTAAGAGAATCAGTACTGCACACTGCTAAAAAGCCCAAATTATTTTCCAGCCAAGATACAGAAAAACATGATTAGTAATTTGAAAGCTTAAAACGGTTGGTGAGGTGATTTTAACCAATCATCAAGCTTTTACTCTCCCCAGGATGACACAGGGGTAGAAAAGTCATTTCGGATCCATGATTTGTTCATCTTTATGAACGTGAGTCTGTCTACAATATCAGTGGAGAGCCGCGTGCGCTTATCTGTCAGCACACCACCAGCAGCGCTGAACACACGTTCAGACAGAACGCTGGCTGCGGGGCATGACAAGATCTTCAAGGCGTAAGTGGCTAGCTCCGGGCATTTATCCAGATTGGAAGCCCAAAAAGAGCAAGGGTCCAGTGACACAGTCATGGCTTCAATGTTTACTTGGAGATACTCCTGTACCATCGTCTCTAGGCGTTGACTATGTGTCAGACTTCTTGTCTCCTGTGGCCTTGCAAAGGATGGGCTAAAAAAGTGGTGAAATGATTCCGCAAAATTGATGTTACCAGCAGATACTGTGTTTCTGTTACGGTTTGAGTGCTGAACACTCGACGGTCCCACGGTTGGCAAGTTGGAACTGTGAGATTCACTACGTGCACCACTGGTGTTTTGTGGAAAAGCACATGTAAGATTCTGCAACAGTCTCTGTTGATACTCCTGCATGCGTGCATCCCTTTCTATGGCAGAAATAATTTCTGCAAATTTACTTTTGTACCGGGGATCTAACAGTGTGGCAATCCAGTAGTCAGGATTATTTCTAATTCTCACAATTCGAGGGTCATGTTGCAGGTAGTGCAGCAAGAAGGCACTCATGTGTCTTGCGCATCCAGGAGCACCAAGTCCCTGTTGTGTTGGTGGCGAGGTAACAATCATGCTTCCTTCCTCTGTCCTCTCCCCCCAACCTCGCACAACAGAAATGTGATCAAGGTCTCCCTCATCTGATGAGTCTTCCATCAGTTCGTCCTCCACTTCTTCCTGGGCTCCTGCACCTTCCTCACTCGTTTGGCTGCTACCATGCGCCCTGGTAAAACCATCTCCACCACCCTCACATGCCTGCCGCCTTGGTGCTGCCGACCGTCTGGACCTTGCAGATGTTAGCCCTTCCGCATACAACTCCTCCTCCTCTACTTCCTCCACCTCCTCTTGTGCCACCACCTGACTCCGAATTCTGTTTAACATGTGCTCCAGCATGTAAATCACCGGAATAGTCATGCTGATAATGGCATCGTCAGCACTAAACATCTTCGTCGCCATTTCAAAACTGTGCAGAAGGGTGCATAGGTCCCTGATCTGAGACCACTCCTCCAGCGTGATTTGCCCCACCTCTGGATCTCATTGGCCCAGGCTATACATCAGAACGTATTGCACCAGGGCTTGTTGGTGCTGCCACAGTCGCTGCAACATGTGCAGAGTTGAATTCCACCGGGTAGGCACATCGCATTTTAGCCGGTGAAGTGGCAGGCCCAACGACTTCTGTAGAGATGTAAGTCGCTGAGCTGCGGGATGCGAACGGCGGAAGTGAGCACACAGCGACCGTGCCCTCTGCAGAAGGCCATCTAGTCCGGGATAGTGGGCTAAAAATTGCTGGACAACCAGGTTCAACACGTGAGCCATACAAGGCACGTGTGTGACATTGCCCCGGCGCAACCTGACCTCGTCATCACTAGCATTCTCCTCCACCTCCTCTGCTGACCTCATCTCTTGGCTGACTGTGGGTTGACAGTAAGTGGGATCTCCAACCTCATCATCATCACCCTGTGTGCTATCACACCCGTCGTCCTCAGAGCCAACCTGTTCCTGCCCTGACAAAAAACTAAAGTTGTCGCTCCAATCAGGTATTTGAGTCTCATCATCGTCTTCCTCATGGTCTCCACCAACAGGAGTTACAGTTTGGGAACGAGGGTCTACATTATGGTCAGAACCTTCTGCGTCTGGTCCTGGATCCGACTCATAAAGATTCTGGGCATCAGTGCAGATCATTTCCTCGTCTGGATTCACAGAAGCGCTGGAGCCGACCTCTGATTCCCAGGCTATAGTATGAGTAAACAGCTCTGCAGACTCAACCATCTGTTCTACCTCATACTCAGACGGGCAGCTGGAGATTTGGGAGCTGTGAGGAAGCAAGTGCGATTTGGGTGACACCTCTGAGGACTGGAGTATTTGTGATGTTGAAGTTGATGTGGAGGAGAGCCCACTTAAAGGTGCACTTCATATCCGTTGAAGCACCTGCTGTTTTTGTGCCTCATCTGGAATTTGTAGCGATTGGCGTGGCCGCAAGAAAGGGATCTTATCACATTGTCCACTAAAAGAAGTAGACATTTTAGTTTGGCTGGAAGATGGTCTTTCTTCTGCAGATGTTACTGTTGCTTTAACACCTACCCCACGGACACAACCCTTTTTCCCCTTCCCAACACGCCTATTCCCCTTTCCACCAGCAGCAGGCCTTTTTCCACTCATTTTGGTGGTTAACTAATTCACAACTCTGGAGTTGTTTGCACAAAAAAACAATGGATGGGAACCGAGCAGAGCTGAGTGGCCTGACCTCCAACCTGATGGAGGTCAGTATACAGTGCCTACAAGTAGTATTCAACCCCCTGCAGATTTAGCTGGTTTGATAAGATGCAAATAAGTTAGAGCCTTCAAACTGCAAACGAGAGTAGGTTTTATGAACAGAAGCATAAATCTTACAAACCAAAAAGTTATGTTGCTCAGCTGAATTTTATTAATTTTTAAACATAAAAGTGTGGGTCAATTATTATTCAACCCCTATGTTTAATATTTTGTGGAATAACCCTTGTTTGCAATTACAGCTAATAATCGTCTTTTATAAGACCTGATCAGGCCGGCACAGGTCTGTGGAGTTATCTTGGCCCACTCCTCCATGCAGATCTTCTCCAAGTTATCTAGGTTCTTTGGGTGTCTCATGTGGACTTTATTCTTGAGCTCCTTCCACAAGTTTTCAATTGGGTTAAGGTCAGGAGACTGACTAGGCCACTCCAACACCTTGACTTTTTCCCTCTTGAACCAGGCCTTGGTTTTCTTGGCTGTGTGCTTTGGGTCGTTGTCTTGTTGGAAGATGAAATTACGACCCATCTTAAGATCCTTGATGGAGGAGCGGAGGTTCTTGGCCAAAATCTCCAGATAGGCCGTGCTATCCATCTTCCTATGGATGCGGACCAGATGGCCAGGCCCCTTGGCAGAGAAACAGCCCCACAGCATGATGCTGCCACCACCATGCTTGACTGTAGGGATGGTATTCTTGGGGTCGTATGCAGTGTCATCCAGTCTCCAAACGTCACGTGTGTGGTTGGCACCAAAGATCTCGATCTTGGTCTCATCAGACCATAGAACCTTGAACCAGTCTGTCTCAAAGTCCTCCAAGTGATCATGAGCAAACTGTAGACGAGCCTTGACATGACGCTTTGAAAGTAAAGGTACCTTACGGGCTCGTCTGGAACGGAGACCATTGCGATGGAGTACGTTACTTATGGTATTGACTGAAACCAATGTCCCCACTGCCATGAGATCTTCCCGGAGCTCCTTCCTTGTTGTCCTTGGGTTAGCCTTGACTCTTCGGACAAGCCTGGCCTCGGCACGGGAGGACACTTTCAAAGGCTGTCCAGGCCGTGGAAGGCTAACAGTAGTTCCATAAGCCTTCCACTTATGAATGATGCTCCCAACAGTGGAGACAGGTAGGCCCAACTCCTTGGAAAGGGATTTGTACCCCTTGCCAGCCTTGTGACCCTCCACGATCTTGTCTCTGATGGCCTTGGAATGCTACTTTGTCTTTCCCATGTTGACCATGTCTGAGTGCTGTTCACAAGTTTGGGGAGTCTTAAATAGTCAGAAAAGGCTGGCAAAAGAGATCTTTAATCCACACATGTGAAGCTCATTATTCTTGGTGCCTGAACTACTTCTTAATACTTTAGGGGGACCAAACAGAATTCTTGTGGTTTGAGGGGTTGAATAATAAATGACACTCTGAATTAACTTTTAACGTTTTTAAAAAAAAAAAAAAGCAAAAACAAAATTTGCTGCAGTGCATTTCCCACTTCCAGGCTGATCTACAGTACAAATGTCACAATGCCAAGTTAATTCCGCATGTGTCAACCAGCTAAACCTGCAGGGGGTTGAATACTACTTGTAGGCACTGTATATGGACTAATAGACCAAGTCCCACACACTGCTAGAAGCCCAAATATTTTTTCAGAGCTAGATGCAGATAAAAATTATTTTTAATTTGCAACATGATGGAGGTCAGTATAGATGGACTAATAGACCAAGTCCCACGCACTGCTAGAAGGCCAAATATTTTTCCAGAGCTAGATGCAGAAAAAAATTATATTCAATTTGCAACCTGATGGAGGTCAGTATAGATGGACTAATAGAACAAGTCCCACAAACTGCTAGAAGCCCAAATATTTTTTCAGAGCTAGATGCAGATAAAAATTATTTTTAATTTGCAACCTGATGGAGGTCAGTATAGATGGACTAATAGACCAAGTCCCACACACTGCTAGAAGCCCAAATATTTTTTCAGAGCTAGATGCAGATAAAAATTATTTTTAATTTGCAACCTGATGGAGGTCAGTATAGATGGACTAATAGAACACGTCCCACACACTGCTAGAAGCCCAAATATTTTTTCAGAGCTAGATGCAGAAAAAAATTATATTCAATTTGCAACCTGATGGAGGTCAGTATAGATGGACTAATAGAATGATGCTATGCCCTAAAGGTTTTACTTCACTAGGTGCAGTAAAAAAATTGGTATTCTATACACAGGTGGTGTAGCTTGCAACACAGATAGGCTACTCCACTGACTAACACACTCTGCAATAGGCCAAAAAGGATTAGCTTTGCTAGATTTAGCCAAATGCTGTGAATAAAACTTGCACAGCACTGGCACAGACCTGCCTGGCAAAAACTGATAGGAACTAATGTAACTTAGTCCTGAAAAGGACTGCAATTACAATTAGTCTTTACTCCCAACCTATCTATTTAAGAGCACAGACCTGCCTGATAAAAGTCGTAGGAAATGCTGTAACCTAGTCCTTAAAAGGACAGCAATCACAACTATTCCCTACTCCCAAGCTATCTGTAGATTTGTGCGAAAATTGGCTTGAAATTAACAAGGTATAGCGCACACAGCAACAGCAGTGCCGTCTAACACGCAGCTGCAGCAGTGAGAAAATGGTGGCGACTGGGAAAATGGCTGGGTCTTATAGGGCAAGGACATGTGACATACACTGCCAATGACACATGCCCTTGCTTGTGTGAAAAAAAGCACTTCGCTCCGTGTGTGCGCTGCTGATAGGCTGACAGATTGCACCTCCCCACTGTAAATGCGGGAAAGAGAAAAAAAAATGGAGATCTTCATTATTCCTGCAGAGATCCATCCCCTGCCCCTCCCCCCACCCCGCTGTACACTCAAACTGCGTATTAACATTAATTTTCATCATTACTGAGAAAAAATCCAGTTATGATTTTGGTGCACGAACAGTTATCGAACATAACCTCGAACAGCCGAATTTTTTTCAAATCGTTCGTTTTCGCCGAACGGCTCGAATACCGCCCAAAACAGCTCGAATTTGGGGATTGGCGAACAGTTCGAGTCGAACAACGCTCATCTCTAATTAGGTCATCATATTGAATAAGTTGTCATTAGTCTTGAGCGCAAGTGCTCGCTACTTGAGCTTGCATCGGTTACTCAGGTATGCACCATGTACTGCGTGTGCTCGAGTGACATGCTCGAGTCCCTGCCCCGCATGTTTCACAGTTATTAGACACCCAAAAAAAAACATGCGGGGATCGCTCGTGCATGGCAGGCAATCCCCGCAAAGTTTTTTTGGCCCCGAAGCATATTGGGCGGAGACTCGAGCATGTCACTCAAATACCCACGATACTCAATGCATACCCGAGCACCCGATGCAAACTCAAGTAGCGAGCACTTGCGCTCAACACTAGTCGCCATATCGTCATCTTTTTTTCTTACTTTTGAAAAAAATCCCAACCCCATCACAACCCTAACCCCAAACCCAGCCCTAACCCTAGCCCAACCCTAACCCGAGAGTTTATTTTTTACGCCGCTCCTCGTGCGGTATAAGTGATTAGATGACTTTATTCTTCGGGTCGGTGCGATTACAGTGATACCAGAATCATATCGGGTTTTTATGACTGACAGCTGTCACACACTAAAAGACTCATTTTTTGTAAAATCTAGTTTTTGCATCGCCATATTTTGAGAGCTATAATTTTTCCAGATTTTGGCAGACAGTCATGTGACGGCTTGTTTTTTGCGGGATGAGTTGACGTTGTTATTGGTGCCATTTTCAGGCACGTGACATTTTTTGATCGCTTTCTATTCCGATTTTTGTGAGGCAGAATAAACAAAAACCAACAATTCAGGAATTATTATTATTTTTTATTTTTTTTATTCTGTTCCGCGTGTGGTAAAATTGATAAGGCAGCTTTATTCTTCGGGTCAGTACGTTTACAGCGGTACCACATTTATATTGTTTTTCTATGTTTTGCACTTTTACATAATAAAAGCAATTTTATAGAAAAAAATATTTTTTAGCATAGCTTTATTCTGAGAGCTATAACTTTTTTATTTTTCTGCTGATGGAGCTGTGTAGTGGCTTGTTTTTTGCGGGACGAGATGACGCTTTCATCGGTACAATTTTTATTTATATTCGTCGTTTTGATCGCGTGTTATTCCATTTTTTGTTTGGCTGTATGATGATAAAGCATTGTTTTTTGCTTCGTTTTTTATTTTATTTTTTTACCGTGTTCACTGAAGGGGTTAACTAGTGGGACAGTTTTATAGGTCAGGTTGTTCCAGACGCGGCAATACCAAATATGTGTACTTTTATTGTTTTTTTTTGTTTTTTTTTACAATAATATTTATTGATGGGTACATTATATTTTTATTTTTGGTGGATTATTTATTTATTTATTTTTTATATTTTTACAATTTTTTTTTTTTTTTTCCACTTTCTGATAGTTTTTACACTTTTTTACTCTGTCCCACTCTGGGAATTTCACTTTTTTTATTCTGATCGCCTGCACAGCATAGGGATGGAGCACCATCCCTGTGCCGTGCAGGCTGTCAGCGCTGGACAGAGAGAAGATAGTTTGGAGATGCACTGCGCATGTCCAAAAAATCTTCCTGCTGTCTGGTGACCCGGATGTTGTCATGACGACATCGGGTCGTCATGGCAACATCCTGGAAGCCACGTCAGACAGCGCTGGAGTCCGGAAGAGGAGGTGAGTATCTGCGATCCCCTCCCCTTGCCACCGCAATGCTGCGATCGACTTCGATCACAGCATTGCGGGGGTTAATGTGCTGGGAGCGGTGCGGGACCACTCCCTGCACATAGCACCGGGTGTCAGCTGTGACAATCAGCTGACACCCGGCGGCGATCGCGCCCGCACAGCCTGTGTGCGCGCGCGATCGCGATGACGTACTAATACTGGTCTGGCTCTTAAGTCCCAGGGCACAGACGCGTATTAGTATGTCTAATGTTGTTAAGGGGTTAATATTAGACAGAGTAGGTTCCATCCCGAACGGGTTCACCTTGTCACTGGTGGGATAGCTTTCATACTATTTTTAAACAAAAACAGTGTTACTAAGAACCCTATTTTATTTAAATGAACTAGCTTTTTACTTATTTACAGCAGGGTTTATTTTCATTTTGCTTCTTGTAGGTTTTTCTGATTCATGGCCATTATGAAACATGCATTTATGTGCTTCATGTATACCATTTTAAACCAAGCTCAAATGTTGTGTTTTTTTCTATATATTCAGTGGTGATAGCAGGATTTAGGCAGGCAGGCAGGGTTTGTGGCAGTGTATACTGCACAATAGGGTCCACTGCATGTTCTGTCTGCTGCTGTTACATGTATCCGTAGATATAGCCCCAGATATCAGGGGCCAGGAATATTTTTTTTATCTGAATCCTGATTATTTGCTTAAAAAGCAGTCCAGAGTACACCATTTTAGTGCTCCATTTTCTTGTTAGCACTGCAGAATACAGCCAGATCTTTTCCATTATCAAACGTGATCCCATATTATAGCGATAAAAATCCACAAATTTGTAGTGAACGTGGAAAATATTGTCCTCCATTTAGAGTTTTGCATCAGTGTGTCAGTGAAGCTATTCACACGTGATCACTGTGAAGAATAGTAAACTACAGGGCTGCTACTTAAAACCGTGGGTGTCCGTCAGACGTATCACATATAACTGCTGTTCAAATCCAGGCATTTGTAGTGAACGTGGAAAATACTGTTCTCCATTTAGAGTCTTCCACATGGTCAAGTCTCAGTAGCCGTGAGTCTGGACCGCATATTTCTCATCCTGATCCTTCTTCCTCCCACCATGCCGAGTGCCCGGAGAAAACTGATCCCACACTTGGACACTCCGAAGAGATGTTCCCTTTTTCATTTATAGATTCCGGCCTCTTGCCCGGCCAGCTTCAAGCGGGGCAAGAGGAGAACGTGTGTAGTGATGCCCAAATATTTGAGCAGCCACGATCACACGAAGGCATTGGTGGGAAAGTGCAATTATTGTCACAAGACGTGGATGATGATGAGACACAATTGCCAGAAAGTCAGACGGAGGACCAGGTTGCGGAAGTGGAAGACGACGTGGTGGACAATATAGTCACTGACCCAACCTGGCAAAGGGAAATGTAGAGCGAGGACTGCAGCACACACGGGGAAAGAGGCAAAGTACCACAAAAGGCACGTAGAAGCAGTGTGCTGGCCGCTGACACAAGGCGGGCTACCATTCCCCGTAACACCAACACAACGGAATTTGCCAGTACAACTGTTAGGTCTTCCTGAGTCTGGTTGTTTTTTAAAGATTCTGTAGATAACCCCAAAAAGGTCATTTGCACTATCTGCCAGGCCAGCATCAGCAGGGGTAGCAAAACTAGCAGCCTGACCACCACCAGAATGATCATGCACATGACAGTAAAGCACCTGACTAGGTGGACTGAACACCAGGGTCCAGAAACAGTGTCTGTGGGTGACACCACCGCTTCTTCCACTGTTCTGTGTACACTCCAATCTCCTGTCCATGCCTGTCCATGGCGCATGCGAAGATGCCCCCTACCAGGCACCTGTCGTTGCACAGTCTCAACTAGCACCATCATCAACCATATCCATGTCCTTGTCCCAGCGCAGCGTTCAATTTTCCCTACCCCAATCCTTTGAACGCAAACGCAAATACGCAGCCAACACCCCACGGGCCACACTACTAAATTCACACATTTCGCGAATTCTTGAGCTCAAAATGTTGCCTTTTAGGCTTGTGGAGATGGAAGCTTTCTGCAACCTGATGGCGACGGCCATCGCTTGGTATTCGGTCCCCAGCTGCCACTATTTTTCCTGGTGTGCAGTCCCCGCATTACACAAGCACTTGTCCCAGAACATTAGCCATGCCCTCAACAACGCAGTTACTGGGAAAATCCACCTAACCACAGCCACATGGACAAGTGCTTGTGGGCAGGGACGGTACATCTCGCTGATGGCAGACTGGGTTAATATAATGGAAGTCGGGACCCAGTCGGACCTTGGGACGGAACACGTCCTCCCGACGCCGAGGATTGCAGGCCCTGGGTCAATCAGGGTTGCCCCCACAGTCTACAGCTCCAGCACCTCCTCTTCCGCCTCTTCAGCCTCCATCTCCGAAATGACCACATCAGTCACAAGCTGGAAACACTGAAGCACTGCCTCGGCCAAGCAGCAACAGGCTGTGCTGAAGCTAATATGCTTAGGTGACAAACCTCACACCGCTGAAGAGTTGTGGACAGCTCTGAAAAAGCAGGCAGATCTGTGGCTGACACAGCTGAACCTACAGCCAGGCATGGTCGTATGTGACAATGTCCGGAACCTGGTGGAAGCTCTGAAGTGAGGTGAGCTCACACACGTACCATGCCTGGCCAATGTGCTTAACCTCGTGGTTCAGCGGTTTCTCAAAACCTACCCGGATCTGCCGAATATGCTTGTTAAAGTACACCGCCTGTGTGCCTATTTTAGAAAGTCAGCTACAGCTTCCGCCGCCCTTGCCGTGCTTCAGCAGCGTTTGCAGCTTCCGGCTCACCGACTGGTGTGGAATGTCCTCACGAGTTGGAACTCAACGTTGCAGATGTTGGGAAGGATTTGTAAGCAGCAGAGGACAGTTATTGACTACCAGAATCAAGATGGCCGTCGGGATTCAGGTCAGCCTCCACCCATACGACCTCAGGAGTGGGCATGGATGTCAGACATCTGTGCCAACCTTCAAACCTTTGAGGATTCCACGAAGATGGTGAGCAGCGATGATGCCATAATTAGCATCACCATTCCGCTTCACTGTCTTCTGAAATGCTCACTGCTCACAATTAAAGAGGATGCATTGCAGGCGGAGCATGATGAGATGGAGCTAGGAACCATACAGAGTAATTCCATACAGCCCAGCCTCATCTCATCCCAATGTGGATTGAGTGACAATGAGAAAGAGGAGAAGAAAGAACAGGAACTAGTTTCTAGATGGTACTACCTGCACAACTGTCATACTGTCTGTTCAGCGTGGATGGCATGAGAAGAGGGAGGAGGATGAGTAGGAGAGCATGGTCAGTCATCCTCTTGGTGAGGACACGGAAGTCTTGCCTGTTAGCAGTCTGGCACACATGGCTGAGTTTATTTTACGCTGCCTTTCCCGTGATCCTCGCATTGTCCAAATTTTGGGTGACAATCATTACTGGTTGGTGATACTTCTAGACCCATGCTACAAGGAGTACTCTCTGTCTCTTATTCCCGTGGCGGACAGGTCTGCTAAAATGGAGCAGAACCAGAAGGCCCTTGTTGCGGAATTATTAAAAAAATTCCCATCTGTAAAAGCTGGCGGCAGAGGTCACAGTTCGTTGGACAACCAAGGAGTACAGGCGAGAGAGACACAAATCAAATCCAGCAGAGGCAGGGGAACACTGTCAAACTTCTGGGACAGTTTTCTCAGACTCTACCATCGCACAAGCCCTGATGCGGGATGTAGTCTCACAAGGATGGAAAAGTTTGGGAAGAAGCTGAAGGTGTGCCTTGCTGGCCGTACCAATGTCCTCCGTGATTCCTCTGTGCCTTATAATTATTGGGTATCCAAGCTGGACACGTGGAATAAACTGGCTCTCTACACCTTGGAGGTCCTGGCCTGCCCTGCCGCTAGCGTTTTGTCAGAGCGGGTTTTTAGTGCCACAGAGGGAATTATAACAGATAGGCGCATCCGCCTGTCAACTGAAAATGCTGACAGGCTGACCCTTATAAAAATGAACAAGGGCTGAATTGGGCCAGATTTCTCAACACCACCGAATGATAGCAGAGCAACATAAACTCAAGTGTATTTTTTCTGGGAGGTGTATTCCCATGCACCTCTTCACACACAGACATGGGTATACACTTCCTGGTTTGGTCTATTTGCTCTTGTCCTCCTCCTTCTCCTCATCCTCCACCACCATATAACCACCATATCTACCATATCACTATATCTACGTCTTTTCCAAGGGGCAATGGAGTGCCCCCAAATTTTTGGCAGCCTTTGCATTCACTGCATAGGCAGTAACAGTATGGGAGACCCACTTCCTAATAATGGGAACATTTTTTTCATGAATACCTCCTCTACGTCTCTTCCAAAGGGCATTGGAGTGCCTCCAAATTTTTGGTAGCCCTTGCATTCACTGCATAGGCAATAACAGTATGGGAGACCCACTTCCTAATAATGGGAAAAACATTTTCATGAGGCCCTCCTCTACATCTCTTCCAAGGGGCATTGGAGTGCCACTAAATTTTTGGCAGCCCTTGCATTCACCGCATAGGCAATACCAGTGTGGGAGACCCTCTTCCTAATA
Organism: Phyllobates terribilis; assembly: GCF_046119375.1. Classification (NCBI taxonomy): domain Eukaryota; kingdom Metazoa; phylum Chordata; class Amphibia; order Anura; family Dendrobatidae; genus Phyllobates; species Phyllobates terribilis. Next base: position 257,257,658 of record NW_027362763.1, on the reverse strand, counting down.
ATGGGAACAATTTTCTCATGAGGCCCTCCTCTACATCTCTTCCAAAGAGCATTGGAGTGCCTCCAAATTTTTGGCAGCCATTGCAGTCACTGCATACTCAAGAACAGTATGGGAGACCCGCTCCTTTCTAATGGGAAATTTTTTTTTTACTAAGGCCCACCTCTATGTGTCTTTAAATTGGTATTGGGGATTTTCCCACATTTAGGCAGCAATTATACTCACTGCATACCCTATAACTGTAGAGCAGAACTGCTCCTTTCTAATGGGAACATATCATTACTGAGGCCCACCTCTATGAGTCTTTAAATTGCTATTGAGGTTTTTCCCAAATTTAGGTAGCCGTTGTTCTCACTGCATACCTTATAACTGTATAGCACAACTGCTCCTTTCTAATGGGAACATTTTGTTACGGAGGCCACCCTCTATGTGTCTTTAAATTGGTATTGGGGTTTTTCCCAAATTTAGGCAGCTGTTGGACTCACTGCATACCCTATAACTGAATAGCAGAACCGCTCCTTTCTAATGGAAACATGTCGTTACTGAGGCCCACCTCTATGAGCCTTTAAATTGCTATTGAGGTTTTTCCCACATTTAGGCAGCCATTATACTCACTGCATACCCTATAACTGTATAGCACAACTGCTCCATTCTAATAGGAAAATTTTGTTACTGAGGCCACCCTCTATGTGTCTTTAAATTGGTATTGGGGTTTTTCCCTTATTTAGGCAGCCGTTGTACTCACTGCATACCCTATAACTGTATAGCAGAACCGCTCCTTTCTAATGGGAACATGTCATTACTGAGGCCCACCTCTATGTGTTTTTAAATTGGTACTTTGGTATTTCCCAAATTTAGGCAGCCCTTGCAGTCACTGCATGGGCATTACCACTATAGGAGACCCACTCTTTTATAATGGGAACATTTTTTTTACTGAGGACCTCCTCTTTGTCTCTTCAAAGGGACATTGTGGTGCGTCCAAATTTTTGGCAGCCATTGCAGTCACTGCATATGCAATAACAGTATAGGAGACCCACTCTTTAATAATGGGAACAACAAAGCATAGCCGGCTGATGGCTCTCTAACAATAGTGAGAGCGGACTGCTGGCCCTTTAAGAATAGTAAGGGCTGCCTGATGGCCCCATAAAAATAGGCTTTGAGACTTTCAGAATCCCTCCTTCATAAATAAAACAGGATGTGTCTGATCATGTCTCACACACAACATGGCTAGATAAGGTAGTAAAATATTAAAATAGCATTTACTGGTGAATGTGTTTTTCACAGTTGAAAGAATAGCAAAAGTGCAAAAACGCATCAAAAACGCTACATGTGAACGTAGCCCAAAGTGTGGAGGAGCATTTTTGTTTTTGGTTATTTATTTTGCCTTATATACAAGTCATTACCCTGGAAAGGATGTTCCTTAATATTTTTTCCAGGAAAATCCATATTGATTTTGTTTTTGTATGTTTTATTGTGAGTCCATAAAAGTGGTGTAATACTCTGACAACATTGTTCACAGCAGTGACCTGGGAGTCATAAACGCTTCCAGGAGTCCTCCCGATACTGTTCCCATGTCATTTGAGCACTGTTCCCATCGATTTTGGCAATTTTTAGGCCCTCTGCAGACCTCCAGGGGGGGATGGGGGCCAGAAAAAAAAAATTCTCGAGTATCCCATACACATATATTGGGCTCGTTGCTCAAATCGAGCACTCGAGCATTCCAATTTGCTCGACTCTAACACATTTTAGTGCTCGCTCATCACTAGGTGGGGGACATTATTAAATAAAGGGGCCACGATAGAGGACATTATTACAGGAAGGGGCCAGGCTGGTATATTATTAAAGTATAGGGCACAGGATAAGAGGACATTATTACAGGATATGGTCCAGAATGTGGGACATTATTACAGGATAAGGGCCAGAATGGGTGATATTACTACAAGATGAAGGGCATTATTACAGCATAAGGGCCAGAATGAGGGATATATATTACAGAATACGGGTCAGGATTGGGGATATTATTACAGGATAAGGACCAGGATATGGGACATTATTACTGGATGGGGTTCAAGACAGAGGGACTTTACTATAGGAAGGAGTCAGGACAGGAGACATTATTACAGGAAGGTGCCAGGACTGGGGGCATTTTTACAGAAAAGGGCCAGGGTGAGGGACATTATAACAGCAAGGGGCCAGAATGGATGACATTCTTACAGGAAGGAACCAGGGCAGAGGACATTATTACTGATAGGGAAATTATTACACATAGGGGCCTGGACATGAAGACATCATTCATTACAAGAAGGGGCCAGGATGATGGTGACAATGTCACGAAAGGTGCGGAAAAGACTTAGTGCAACATAAAGGAAAGAGGGAAAGGGAGCCCAGACACAAGGAAAAGGGTGAAATGGAGACACCCTAAGCTGAACTAATATCACCCTGTCTCCACTAACGTCCCTATATTGGTTTTTCACCAATCTCCGCACGCTACCCTCGCCCTGTCTTTCCCTGGCATTAGGTCCAGGCTTGGGAAGGGAGGGAGATGAGTGCTAGTCAATCCCCACTGACAACTAAAGACAACAAGTGGGAACAAACAAGGGAAGAGAGCTTACCTTTAGTCAACTTCAGAGAGATGAACAACCATCCTCATAGCTCAAGAGAGGAAGAAGTAATACACTTGCTCCGAGCCTTCACAAAGGGTAATGTGAGTATCATCGGCACTTCCCTCTAGAAGACAGCAGGTACAGTTATATGAAAAAGTTTGGGCACCCCTATTAATCTTAAGCTTAATGTTTTCTTAAAATTGGTGTTTTTGCAACAGCTATTTCAGTTTGATATATGTAATAACTGTTGGACACAGTAATGTTTCTGCCTTGAAATGAGGTTTATTGTACTAACAGATAATGTGCAATCTGCATTTAAACAAAATTTGACAGGTGCATAAGTATGGGCACCCTTATCATTTTCTTGTTTTAAATACTCCTACCTACTTTTTACTGACTTACTAGAGCACTTTTTTTGGTTTTGTAACCTCATTGAGGTTTGAAATTCATAGCCAGGTGTATGCAATCATGAGAAAAGCTACTTAAAGTGGCCACTTGCAAGTTGTTCTCCTGTTTGAATCTCCTCTGAAGAGTGGCATCATGGGCTCCTCAAAACAACTGTCAAATGATCTGAAAACAAAGATTATTCAACATAGTTGTTCAGGGGAAGGATACAAAAAGCGGTCTCAGAGATTTAACCTGTCAGTTTCCACTGTGAGGAACATAGTAAGGAAATGGAAGAACACAGGGACAGTTCTTGTTAAGGCCAGAAGTGGTAGGCCAAGAAAAACATCAGAAAGGCAGAGAAGAAGAATGGTGAGATCAGTCAAGGACAATCCTCAGACCACCTCCAGAGAGCTGCAGCATCAACTTGCTGCAGATGGTGTCACTGTGCATCGGTCAACTATACAACGCACTTTGCACAAGGAGAAGCTGTATGGGAGAGTAATGCGAAAGAAGCCGTTTCTGCAAGCACGCCACAAACAGAGTCGGCTGAGGTATGCAAAAGCACATTTGGAGAAGCCAATTTCTTTTTGGAAGAAGGTCCTGTGGACTGATGAAACCAAGATTGAGTTGTTTGGTCATACAAAAAGGCGTTATGCATGGCGACAAAAAAACACAGCATTCCAAGAAAAACACTTGCTACCCACAGTAAAATTTGGTGGAGGTTCCATCATGCTTGGGGCTGTGTGGCCAATGCCGGCACTGGGAATCTTGTTAAAGTTGAGGGACGCATTGATTCCACTCAGTATCAGCAGATTCTTGACAATAATGTTCAAGATTCAGTGATAAAGTTGAAGTTACGCAGGGGATGGATCTTTCAGCAAGACAATGATCCAAAACACCGCTCAAAATCTACTCAGGCATTCATGCAGAGGAACAATTACAATGTTCTGGAATGGCCATCCCAGTCCCCAGACCTGAATATCATTGAACATCTGTGGGATCATTTGAAGTGGGCTGTCCATGCTCGGCGACCATCAAACTTAACTGAACTGGAATTGTTTTGTAAAGAGGAATGGTCAAAAATACCTTCATCCAGGATCCAGGAACTCATTAAAAGCTACAGGAAGCGACTAGAGGCTGTTATTTTTGCAAAAGGAGGATCTACTAAATATTAATGTCACTTTTCTGGTGAGGTGCCTATACTTATGCACCTGTCAAATTTTGTTTGAATGCAGATTGCACATTTTCTATTAGTACAATAAACCTCATTTCAAGGCAGAAACAATACTGTGTCCAACAGTTATTACATATATCAAACTGAAATAGCTGTTGCAAAAACACCAATTTTTATAAAACATTAAGCTTAAGATTAATAGGGATGCCCAAACTTTTTCATATAACTGTATTTATACACCCAGGCCAGGGTGTTAATTAGCCAGAGGAAGTAAGCTGCTGGGTCCTAGAGAGACAGCCTCTAAGAAGGTGTCTGTAATGTAGAGGTGAGGGTTCAAGAGGTTCCACATACTTCTTGAGTAAGGACCTGTGGAACATGTTGTGGACCTTAAGGGCCTGAGGAAGTTCAAGACAAAATGCTGCTGGGTTAATGACCGGTTATGTTATAGGGACCAATAAACCTAGGTCCCAGCTTCCCAAAAGGAACTTTCAATCCTATAATCCTGGTAGACAACCACACAAAGTCGTTCACATTCAGGTCAGGACCTGGAAAGCATTTTCTATCACCCATACATTTATACCTGTCTCCCATGATCTTTAAATTACTCAGAACACCCTGCCATACCGAGGAGAGTGACGAAGCAAGCCGTTCCTCCTCAGGAACTCCCGAAGCTCCTCCCCCACTAAAGGTACCAAACTGTGGGTGATAACCGTGTGCACCAAAAAACGGTGACCTGCCAGTGGATTCTTGACGATGATTATTAATGGCAAATTCTTTTCTAATTTTTATTAAGTTTTAAAGCAATTACATTCGTGTGGAGGGGAAAAGGGGTGAGGGATGGGGAAGGGACATAAAGTACTCTATTGAGTAGGCCAGTTTGAACATAGATGACATTATAAGAACATGAAAGAAATACTAAAGTCATAACAAGGTCCCAACATTGGGAAACTAACTACAACAAATCAATTATGGTTAGAAGTCCATTCTTATTTGTTTTACTTGTGAAAGACAATATTCTGATTAAGTTAAGTCAGTATGGTTAAATTTAAGGAAAGTAGTTTGTCCAGCAGGTCCATTTTTTACAGCATTTAGCTAGGCAATCATTCTGACTTGCAAATCTGAATTCAAAAGATTTGTGTAGCTCAATTCTCTCTACGATTACTGAGTATAGAGGAGGTTCTGAATTTTTCCAATTAAATGCTATGGAGTTTTTAGTCACTAAGAGTATATGAATAATGAGTAGTTTTACTGATGGGTCGATTGCTTCCATACCCAGTGAGAGAAGCGCCATTTTTGGAGACAAGGTGATTGTGTTATTGTTTAATTTACTAATTAATTTGGAAATTTGAGCCCAAAGTTTCTTGATTTTCGGGCAGTCCCAGAAAATGTGTAAGAGGTTGCCCAGTAGGCCACAATTCCTCCAGAACATAGGAGAATTATTTGAGTCGAAGTGTGAGAGTCTGACAGGAGTGAAGTACCACCTGGAAAGTGTCTTGAAGTATGTTTCATGTAATGACATCGAGATGTTTGAAGTATAGGTAAAACTTATGGCATCTTCCCACTCTTCCAGTGAGAAGGTGGATCTCAATTCTTTCTCCCACCTGATCATGGAGGAGTTTTTGATCAATGAATTGTCCTCATTAAAGTGGTTGTAGATAAATTTGAGGCTCCAGAAAATTTTGTGTTTGGGGTTGCATGTAAGTTTTATCAACACCTCAGAGGTTGATCGATTGTTTGAAAGGAATTGAGATACAAAATCTTTAATCAAGATGTAGTAGAGAAAATCAGTTGAGGTAAGTTTGAATTTACTTTTGAGGTCTATGAAGGGGAGGAATTTTTTTCCATCGTGGATGTCTTTTAACTTTTTTAGGCCTAAGACTGACCAGTGTAGGGGAATAAACTTGTTATATAAAGAGGAAATGAAGGTAAGGTGGAAGTTATTTATCATATTTGAGTTAGTTGAGTTTTTATTTTTGATTTTAGATCATTTTTTCCACGCTAGTATTGCTGCTTGAAAGATTGGATGCGCCGGCTCGTATTGAAACTTTTTAAATAAGTTGTTATAAAGTGTGTTACTTGGGGGGATATTATTATTTAAGAGATTTTCTAGATATAACCATGCAGGTGTACCTTCTTGGATCAGCCAATATTGGCTCTGCTTTATAATGTTGGCCCAGTGGTAAGCGTCAATGTTGGGAAGGCCCAGTCCTCCATTCATTTTATTTTTGTAAAGAGTTTTAGTGGGTGTTCTTGCTTTTTTTTCCCCCATATGAAAGAATTAACTAAATTTTGTAATTTTTAAATATAGGAGGAAGGAATGATGAGGGGTAGATTCCTAAAGATATATAGCATTTTTGGGAGGGTGATGGTTTTCATTGTCAGAGTTTTACCTGTCCATGAGAGGTCTTTGTCATTAAAGAAAAGTATGTCTTTTGTAACAGTGTTAATTAATGACTCCATATTTCTGGTTATTAATGTGTTGATATTTTTTGTTATGATTATTCCTAGATATGTTAGTTTGTCTTCAACCCATCCGTATTGGGATTCCTCTTTTATTTTTTCTATTTGAACGTTGCTTAGATTAAAGTGCATTATTTTTGATTTTTCTTGGTTGATTTTAAAATATGAGATCTTAGAGAAGTCCTCTAGGATGGGTGAGATTTCACTCATAGATATTACTGGGTCTAGGAGAGTAAGGAAAATATCATCCGCAAATAAATTGATTTTTAATTGACTGAATCAAAATCTTTGATATTCTGGTTGTCTCTTATTTTTTGTGCAAAAGGTTCTATTGCAATAGCAAAGAGAAGGGGGGATAAAGGGCATCCTTGTCTTGTTCCGTTGGAGATCATAATGGGGCTGGAGAGGTGGTTGTTTGCGTATTTTTTTGCTGTTGGGTTGGAATAAAGCGCCGGAATTGAAGAAATGAATTTATTATTGAAGCCGAATTTTGCAAGCGTGGAAATCAAATAATCCCAATTCAGCCTGTCAAAAGCATTTTCGGCATCCAGTGCTACAAAAATTGCGAGGGATTTAAAGGTGTTAATTCTCTTTATTTTGTTGATTAGCCTTCTTGTTCCTTCAGTCTGTTGTCTACCTCCAACAAAACCGATCTGATCTTCATTAATGATGTGAGGGAGTATGTTTTTGAGTCTGTTTGCTATTAATTTTGAATAGATTTTTACATCGGTGATAATTAAGGAGATTGGCCCATAGTTTTTCACATTTTCTAGATTTGCTTTGGGCTTGGGAATAAGTGTAATATTGGCCTCTAGTATTTCGGGAGGTAATGCACCTGTAATTGATGCGTGTTTAAATATTTGGGAGAGTTGGGGGGCCAGAATGTAGCATCGGCGTCTCTGCCCCCTGCCAGGCAGAGACGCCGTCCCTCTCACCGCCGCGCTCCCTGCCCAGCATCCTCCAGCGCTCCTCTACCTGCTTCTGCTGCTGGCGCGCGCAGCTTCCTGGGCACTGTGCTTAGCGCGCGCGCGCGCCCTCCCTCTTACAGGGGCCGCGCGCGCCGCCCTAAGGAGTCCCCGGCCAATTGCCAGAGGTCCTCCCATTTATAAGGCACCTCCTCCAAAATGGAGGTGCCCGAGCAATAGTTGATGCACAGAGTACTTACCTCTGCTTCAGCCCTCAGGTCCCACTGCTAGCCTGACTACTAGTCCTGCCCGCCAGCCTGACTATCAGTCCAGTCCGCCAGCCTGACTACTCTCCAGCCCGACAGTCTGTCTTCCGTTCAGGCCGCCAGTCTGTCTATGGGCTTTACCCGCCTGCTTACCTGGGAGCACCTGCCTGTTACCTGTCAGCCTACCTGGAGGCTCCTGCCCGTCACTTGCCATGACCACCTGTCTGCCTACCTGGAGGCTCCTGCCCGTCACTTGCTGTGACCACCTGACAGCCTACCTAGAGGCTCCTGCTGTTATGATCTGCTACAAGCACTAAGGAAAGACAGGAGATCTGTCCCTACAATAGAACTAAACTGGATCCCTACGATGTAATGGGGAACCTGATCCTGCGATCAGACCCGCTAAAGTCCTCGGCTAGTCTGTACGAAGACCTATAGATGCAAGGGAGGGATCCCTACAAGAACTAGGGACTGGGATAAAGTTGGACACCTCCTAGCAGAAATTGTAGCAGTCAAAGACAAACACACAACAAAGAACATAGAGGTCCGAAGACCTAGCAAAACTAACAGAGAATGGTAACCAAGCTAGCTCAAGAGTAGTAAATACAATGAAGTCCAGCAAGGTCAGGAGGGCGGAGCCGGATTAAATAGGCAAAAATGGTCATGTGACCAGCAAACTAGAAAAAACCTAACAGGAGAGTTCTAACAGTACCCCCTCTTCTAAGAGGATCCTCCGGATCCCTTAGGACCGGGCTTATCAGGAAACCTCCTGTGAAATGCTCTGACAAGTCTGGAAGCAGAAACATCATCCGCCCTCACCCATGAGTTATCCTCGGGTCCGAAACCCTTCCAAGAGACGAGATACTGCAAACTCCCTCTATACCGTCTAGAATTTAGGATGCGGGAAATTTCATATTCCCCGTCCTCCACCACCGGAGGAACAGTGGCAGAGGCGTCACCAACCGACACATCAGCTTTTTTCAACAGAGAAACATGAAACACCGGATTAATCTTCCAGGAGGTAGGAACCTCCAACCTAACAGCAGATTGGTTAACTATCTGAAGCACCTTAAAGGGCCCTACAAACTTGGGACCCAATTTTTTCGAAGGAATCCTCAATCGCAGATTCTTAGAGGACAACCAAACCATGTCACCAATAGCAAATGAAACCTCTTGCCGTTTCCTATCAAAGTACCTCTTAGATTTTTTGTTAGCCTCCTGAAGATTATCACGCACATCCATCCAAACTCTCTCCAAATCACCGGAAAAACTCTCCTCCTCCGGCACAGCCGATACCAATTTGGAGAATGACCCAAAAGACGGATGTCTCCCAGTACAACAAAAAAAAGGCGAACACCCAGCAGAAGAGGATGTATGGTTGTTAAGAGCAAATTCAGCAAGTGGCAGAAACTCAGACCACCCCTCTTGATTGTCTGCCACAAAACAACGCAAGAACTGCTCAACATCCTGGTTCTTTCTTTCTGTCTGGCCATTAGACTCAGGATGATATCCGGATGAAAACGACAAATGAACTCCCAACCTGTCACAAAAGGCACGCCAAAAACAAGCCACGAACTGAAGTCCCCTATCAGAAACAATGTCAGTAGGAACGCCATGTAGTCTGACAATTTCCTTGACAAAGGCCTTAGCGAGTGTCTTAGCGCAAGGCAGTTTGATGAAGGGAACCAAGTGACACATCTTGCTGAAACGGTCCACGACCACCCAGATGACCGTGAAACCTTCAGAGGGGGGAAGGTCAGTAATAAAGTCCATAGCCAGATGTGTCCAAGGTGCACTAGGAACCTCCAGAGGGCAAAGCAACCCCGCAGCAGGAGCATGCGAAGACTTAGATCTAGCACACATAGTACATTGACGCACCCACTTAATGACTTCCATCTGCCATCCAGGCCACCAAAAACTGCGACCCACAAGTCTCTTGGTCTCAGAAATTCCTGGATGACCTGCCAACCGAGACTCATGACACTCAACAAACAAATCTCTCCTAAAGGTCCTAGGCACAAACAACCTCCCATGGGGAGTGTTAGATGGGGCATTCTCCTGAGCTTTAAGAATCTCATCCTCCAAAACGGAGTCCAAAGCAGCAATCACAACACCTTGTAAAATGCTCTCCTCCTCCTCCTCAGCACTGACCATGGGAGAAAAGCAGCGAGACAAAGTATCCGCTTTAACATTCTTGGTACCCGGGATGTAAGTGACGGAAAAATTAAACCGCGAGAAAAAAAGTGCCCACCTAGCCTGATGGGCATTCAAGCGCTTGGCAGCATCAAGATAGATCAGATTTTTATGATCAGTGAAAACCTGAATGGGAAATTCAGCACCTTCCAAGAGATGACACCAGTGTTCAAATGAGAGTTTAATAGCCAGCAATTCCCGATTATCAATATCGTAATTAAGTTCAGTCTCAGAAAATTTTTTTGAAAAAAAGGCACAGGGATGTACTCCATCCTTGCTTTCCTGAGAAAACACCGCACCAACCCCCACAGAAGAAGCATCAACCTCAACCAAAAACGGGTTAGTCACATCAGGCTGCATAAGGATGGGAGCAGAGGTGAACCTCTCCTTTAGAAACACAAAAGCTTAAATGGCCTCAGAAGTCCACTGAACCGCATTAGCACCTTTCCTAGTGAGATCGGTCAGCGGTTTGACAATAATAGAAATTTTTTTTAGGAATTTTCTGTAATAATTTGTGAAACCCAAAAACCTCTGTATCGATTTCAAACCAATAGGCCTAGGCCATTCCTGCACAGCTTGAACTTTAACCGGGTCCATCTCAAAACCTTCACTGGAGATAATGTAACCCAAAAAACTAATTCTCTGTACAGCGAACTCACATTTCTCTAGCTTAGCAAAAAGCGAATTGTCCATTAATAACTGTAAAACCTCACGTACGCTCCGCCAATGAGACTCCAGATCAGGCGAATAAATCAGAATGTCATCCAAATACACAACCACATTTTTGCCGATCAAAGGTCTAAGGATGTCATTAATAAGATTCTGAAAAAATGCTGGAGCATTGGTAAGACCAAAAGGCATAACCAGATTCTCAAAATGACCCACAGGAGTGTTAAAAGCAGTCTTCCATTCATCACCCTCCTTCATGCGCAACAAATTGTATGCCCCCCGGAGATCAATTTTAGAGAACCACTTGGCCCCCACTAACTGGTTAAACAAATCAGGAATCAATGGCAGTGGGTAAGGATTGCGTACAGTAATTTTATTAATCTCACGAATGTCCAGACAAGGACGTAAACTGCCATCTTTTTTTTTAACAAAAAAAAATCCAACAGCCACAGGAGACTTGGAAGGCCTAATGTGACCGGCGGCCAAGCTTGTCTGTATGTATTCCTCCAAAGCCTTTCTCTCAGGAATAGTAAGATTAAATAAACGACTTTTAGGAAGAGTCGCTCCAGGGACAAATTCAATGGTACAATCATAGTCTCTATGGGGAGGCAAAATTTGTGACTCCTCCTCAGAAAAAACTCTCCAAAAATCCTGAATAGGTACAGGTAATTCCCCTTTTTCCACCGCAGCAATACGTCCGTTACAACACTTGTCATAACATTTATGGCTCCAGGACTTAATTTCATTGGTAGACCAATCCAGTACAGGATTATGCAATTTTAACCAGGGCAACCCCAATATTACTGGAGAAGGCAAATTATTCAATACTACCAAATCCAAATTCTCTTGATGAACACCATTAATAGTGAGGGGTAAACTCACAGACCTTGTGAGTAACACTCTTCAAGGGAGAGCCATCAACAGAAACCACAGCAATAGGGGATGACAAAGGTTTGGGTTTTAATGTAAGTTTTTCCAAGAATCCCCCATCAATCACATTCAGAGTAGAACCACAATCCACAAATACCCGAAATTCAATTAATTCATCCTGAGCAGCGGTAGTAGCAGATAGGAATGCTCCCTTTGTATTTAAACAGGCAATACGGACGTAACTGACCTTTTTTTTTTCTTTGTTCATACGAAGCACACAGTTCTTAATAAAATGACCACAATTTCCGCAATAGAAGCACAAACCTTCAGAAAGCCTGCGGTCTTTTTCCTGAGAGCGGGGTGTCATCGCCCCAATCTCCATCGGCTCTCCTTTGTCAGCACAGACCCTCGCAAGACTCGGAGCTGACATAGCAGAGGATTTGCTCTCATTAACCCTTGCACGCAGTCTCCTGTCCACCCGTATAGCTAATTGCATAGCCTCCTGCAAGTTTCCAGGTGTGGGATAAGCAATCAGCAAATCTTTAACCCTTTCACCTAGCCCCGCAAGAAACAAACTTTTCAAAGCTGAATCATTCCACCCCACCTGGGCAGACCACCGACGGAAGTGAGAACAATACTTTTCCACATTACCTGATCCCTGCCTCAAACGTCTCAATTCAGACTCAGCAGATGAGACACGATCAGGATCATCGTACAACAAACCCAAAGCAGAAAAATAACTATCCACTGATCTAAAGCACGGATCACTAGGTTGGAGAGAAAAAGCCCATCCCTGAGGATCCTTGCGCAAAAGTGACATTATGAACCCAATGCGCTGTGATTCATCACCAGAGGATCCGGGACTTAAACGAAAATACAATAAACAAGCATTTTTAAAAGAAAAAAAATCTTGTTGTTCACCAAAAAATAGATCAGGCAGACGTACCTTTGGCTCTACCAAATGTGCTCCAGAACAGCTACTCACGTGTTGTTGGAGCTCGGCCACCTCCAGAGAGAGTCCCTGCAAACGTTGAGCCAAATCTTGAACCGAGACCATGTTGGAAACTGGAGGTCTTTCCTTAGAGAAATTTTTTAGGCTGGACTTACTGTTATGATCTGCTACAAGCACTAAGGAAAGACAGGAGATCTGTCCCTACAATAGAACTAAACTGGATCCCTACGATGTAACGGGGAACCTGATCCTGCGATCAGACCCGCTAAAGTCCTCGGCTAGTCTGTACGAAGACCTATAGATGCAAGGGAGGGATCCCTACAAGAACTAGGGACTGGGATAAAGTTGGACACCTCCTAGCAGAAATTGTAGCAGTCAAAGACAAACACACAACAAAGAACATAGAGGTCCGAAGACCTAGCAAAACTAACAGAGAACGGTAACAGAGCACCAAGCTAGCTCAAGAGTAGTAAATACAATGAAGTCCAGCAAGGCCAGGAGGGCGGAGCCGGATTAAATAGGCAAAAATGGTCATGTGACCAGCAAACTGGAAAAAACCTAACAGGAGAGTTCTAACACCTGCCTGTCACTTCCTGTGACCACCTGTCAGCCTACCTGGAGGCTCCTGCCCGTCACTTGCGTGACCACCTGACAGCCTACCTGGAGGCTCCTGCCCGTCACTTGCCGTGACCACCTGACAGCCTACCTAGATGCTCCTGCCTGTCACTTGCCGTGACCACCTGACAGCCTACCTAGAGGCTCCCCCCTTTCGCCTGCTGTCTCTGCCAGTTCATCTACCCGGATCTCTCATCAGCCTGCCTGCTGTGCCCATCTGCAGTATCGGTCAGTCTCAGCCATCTGACCCGTGGGAGTCACCTTCTCTCTTACAAAGTCGTCCCCAGAGTAGCACCTGGTCCCTCTGTTTGGTCCCTCCCTGGTCACGGAGTCGTTAGCCGCCGTACGACCTAGGTCGGTCCGAGTGGATACTTAGTTACGCCCCTCTGGGTCCCGCCTTGCACCACAGCACAGAGGTTCCACCACCCGGATCTGTAACAGTTTGCTCGGGCCATGGAACCCGGTGGCCCCCAAGCCCCTTCGCTCTCTGACCTGTACCAGGAGGTTTCTCGTCAGAGATCCCAACAGGAACCCATCCTGAACTTCCTGCGGAGTGTCAACTCCCGCCTGGACACACTGACTGTTCCACCTGTGTCCACCTCGAGTCGTGCGACTCCCCCTCCGGCAGCGCTGCTGCCCACCAATACCACGGCATCCAACCCAGGTCCCCGGCTTTCTGCACCTCCTCGTTATGGAGGCGACCCCGCTCTAGCTCGGGGTTTCATAAACCAGTGCACCCTGCACTTTGAACTTTTAGCATATCAGTTTCCCTCCGACCAAGGTGACGTTCATCATGTCTCACCTCACTGGAGAAGCACTGGCATGGCTAAATCCTCTGTGGGAGAGAGGGGATCCCCTGGTGTCCGATCTATCGTCTTTCCTCGTTGCTTTCCGGAAAGTCTTCGATGAACCAGGACGAAAATCCTCCATTGCCTCCTCTCTGCTTCGTAACCGCCAAGGGAGTCTCACCGTGGGCCAATATGCCATAAGGTTCCGTACCCTAGCTTCTGAGCTTGCCTGGGACAACGAGGCCCTGGTGTCCATCTTCTGGGAGGGCCTTTCCGGTCGGATTAAGGACGAGTTAGCCGGCCAGGACATTCCTACCACCCTGGATGACCTGGTGTCGCTAGCTACCCGGATCGACATCCGTTTCCTGGAACGTGCTAAAGAGATTTCCTCATCTTGCTCCTACTTTCCAGAGACCTGTCTCTCAATTAGCAACTCCCCATGCATGTTCGCCCGAACCTATGCAGGTCGACCAGACCAAGATGGTCAAATCTCGCCAAGAGTCACACCGAGCTGTGGGGAGCTGTTTCTACTGTGGCAGTAAGGAGCACTTCAACCGTTCCTGCCCGGTGAAGCCAGCAAATGCCAGTACCTAGGACCGCTCGGAGAGGTCGTCCTAGGCAAAAGTAAACCCTCTCCTTCCCTGACTTTGTCTGTCTCCATCTCCTGGGGAGAGAACCGCTACTTTGAAATTGCACACCTAGAATCCGGAGCTGCTGGGAACCTCATTTCCCAGTCCCTGGTAAAGAAATATCTCATTCCCACCAAACCTCTGGCTGAACCATTGGCAGTCGCCTCTGTGGATAGAAGACTCCTTCCGGTGACCATCCTGCTCGTCACAGGACCTATAACTAGAGATGAGCGGTGTTCGACTAGAACTGTTCGCCAATCTCAAATTCGAGCTGTTTTGGGCGGTGTTCGAGTTGTTCGACGAACCCGAACGATTTGCAAAAAATTCGGCTGTTCGAGGTTATGTTCGATAACTGTTCGTGCACCAAAAGCGTGTCCTGCATGTCTGGTGCTATTTAGAGCACCAATCATGCAGGGATTGTCTGCCACTCACTGTAATGCCACAGCCATGGTGGTTGTGGCATTACAGTGATTGCCCAAATCGATGGGAACAGTGCCAACAGTGAAACATGAAAAGCCGGCAATTCAGCAGCGGCATACACCGGTACCCGACAATTTAGAACCGAAAGAATAGAGCTTCACACATAGATTAGATAGATATAAACATGTCAGCCACATATATACGAAGTACAGTGAAAGTGCTGCTTACTGTACTTGTCATTTAGCGTAAAGGATTTATCAAAAAAAATAATAGTGTTTTCATGCACCGTCTCTTTAAAAAAGCCGGCCGGCAATTCAGCAGCAGTACCCGACCATTTAGAATAGAAGGAATAGAGAATCACACATAGATTAGATAGATAGAAACATGTCAGTCACATATATATGAAGTACAGTGACAGTGTTGATTACTGTACTTGTCATTTAGTGTAAAGGATTTATCAAAAAAAATAATAGTGTTTTCATGCACCGTCTCTTTAAAAAAGCCGGCCGGCAAATCAGCATCTGTACCCAACAATTTAGAATAGAAGGAATAGAGAATCACACATAGATTAGATAGATAGAAACATGTCAGTCACATATATATGAAGTACAGTGACAGTGTTGCTTACTGTACTTGTCATTTAGTGTAAAGGATTTATTAAAAAAAATAATAGTGTTTTCATGCACCGTCTCTTTAAGAAAGCCGGCCGGCAATTCAGCATCTGTACCCGACAATTTATAACAGACAGAATAGAGCTTCACACATAGATTAGATAGATAGAAACATGTCAGTCACATATATATGAAGTACAGTGACAGTGTTGGTTACTGTACTTGTCATTTAGTATTAAAATAAAGGATTTATTATTAAAAAAATTGGCGTGGGGTTCCCCTTAATTTTAGGCTCTAGCGGAGGTTAAGCAGACAGCTGGGGCAGATGTTTGAAGCCTGGGAAGGGGGTAATACCCACGGAGCTTCCCAGGCTACTAATATCAGCCCCCAGCTGAATACATAGCCTTTACTAGCTATTAAAATGGGGGACCCCCCCAAAAAAATGACGTGGGGTCCCCCCTAATTTAATAGCTAGCAAAGGCTAGGCAGACAGCTGGGGGCTGATATTAATAGCCCAGGAAGGGAGCCATGAATATTGGCCCCCTCCCAGGCTAGAAACACCAGCCGTCAGCCGCCCCAGAAAAGGCGCATTCATAGGATGCGCCAATTCTGGCACTTAGCCTCGCTCTTCCACGCTGCCCTGGTGCGGTGGCAGGGGGTAATAGGGCTGGGGTTGATGTCAGCTTATAATGCCAGCTGACATCAAGCCCAGGTTAGTAATGGAGAGGCGTCTATAAGACACCCCCATTACTAACCCCATAGTCAAAGTTAAAAAAAACACAAACACCCAGAATAAAGTCCTTTAATTGAAATAAAGACACAATTCTTTATTGTTCTAAATTAAACCATACTTACCATCACGCCCATTCCAGCTGAAGCCAACGATCTCCTGTAATAAAAATAAAATAATAAAGCAACCTCATCCTTACCTTTCCATGGTTCCCACTACAGCTTCAGCTCTGCTACATCGAGATGACAGGCTGGACCGCAGCAGAACGCCGCCATCCAGCCTGTCATCCCGCAGACACTGAGAAGCGCAGGCTTGCTTGCGCTCTGCAGTGTCTGGCTGTCCAATGAACTCGGCGCACCTCATGCACGTCACTTACAGCGTGGGAGAATTCTCACGCTGAAGCGCTGAGTGCAGGAGAATTTTCCCACGCTGTCAGTGAGGTGCATGAGGTGAGCTGAGTTCATTGGACATGAGCTCACCTCATGCACGTCACTGACAGCGTGGGACAATTCTCCTGCACTCAGCACTTCAGCGTGAGAATTTTCCCACGCTGTCAGTAACGTGCATGAGGTGAGCTGAGTTCATTGGACATGAACTCGGCTCATCTGGATGCCGTCACAGCGAGACACTGAGGAGCGCAAGCATGCCTGCTCTTCTCAGTGTCTGCGGCATGACAGGCTGGATGGCAGCGTTCTGCTGCGGTCCAGCCTGTCATCTCGATGTAGCAGAGCTGAAGCTGTCGTGGGAACCATGGAAAGGTAAGGATGAGGTTGGTTTATTATTTTTCTTTTATTGCAGGAGATCGTTGGCTTCAGCTGGAATGGGCGTGATGGTAAGTATAGTTTAATTTAGAACAATAAAGAATTGTGTGTTTATTTCAATTAAAGGACTTTATTCTGGGTGTTGTGTTTTTTTTAAATACTTTACTAGAAATTCATGGCGGTCATGTCTAATACTGGCGTGACCCCATGAATTTTGGGCTTGGGCCCAGCTGATAATACCAAGCTGGCCCTAACCCCTTTATTACCCAGTGAGCCACCGCACCAGGGCCCTGGATGAGTTGGGTACAGCGCCAGAAGATGGCGCTTGTATGAACGCGCCATTTTCCGGGGTGGCTGCGGACTGCAATTTGCAGCGGGGGGGGCCCAGAAAGCTTGGGCCTCCCTGCGCTGCAGATTCCAGCCCCCAGCTGCCTAGTTGTACCTGGCTGGACACAAAAATAGGGCGAAGCCCCACGTATTTTTTTTTTAATTATTTCATGAAATTCATGAAATAATTAAGAAAAAAAGGCCTTCCCTATATTGTTGTGTCCGGCCAGGTACAAATAGTCAGCTGGTGGTTGGGGGCAGCCCGTTCCTGCCTGCTGTACCTGGCTGGACACAAATATAGTGCGAAGCCCCACTTCAATTTTTTTTAATTATTTCATGAAATTCATGAAATAATTAAGAAAAAAAGGGCTTCCCTATATTGTTGTGTCCGGCCAGGTACAAATAGGCAGCTGGTGGTTGGGGGCAGCCCATTCCTGCCTGCTGTACCTGGCTGGACACAAATATAGTGCGAAGCCCCACTTCAATTTTTTTAAATTATTTCAGGAAATTCATGAAATAATTAAAAAAAAATTGACGTGGGGCTTCGCACTATATTTGTGTCCAGTCAGGTGCAGCAGGCAGGAACGGGCTGCCCCCAACCACCAGCTGCCTATTTGTACCTGGCCGGACACAACAATATAGGGAAGCCCTTTTTTTCTTAATTATTTCATGAAATAATTTAAAGAAAATTGACGTGGGGCTTCGCCCTGTTTTTGTGTCCAGCCAGGTACAACTATGCAGCTGGGGGCTGGAATCCGCAGCGCAGGGAGGCCCAAGCTTTCTGGGCCACCCCCGCTGCAAATTGCAGTCCGCAGCCACCCCGGAAAATGGCGCGTTCATAGAAGCGCCATCTTCTGGCGCTGTACCCGACTCATCCAGGGCCCTGATGCGGTGGCTCACTGGGTAATAAAGGGGTTAGGGCCAGCTTGGCATTATCAGCTGGCCCTAAGCCCAAAATTCATGGGGTCACGCCAATATTAGACATGACCACCATGAATTTCTAGTAAAGTATTTAAAAAAAACACAACACCCAGAAAAAAGTCCTTTAATTGAAATAAACACACAATGCTTTATTGTTCTAAATTAAACCATACTTACCATCACACCCATTCCAGCTGAAGCCAACGATCTCCTGAAATAAAAGAAAAATAATAAAGCAACATCATCCTTACCTTTCCGTGGTTCCCATGACAGCTTCAGCTCTGCTACATCGAGATGACAGGCTGGACCGCAGCAGAACGCTGCCATCCAGCCTGTCATCCCGCAGACACTGAGAAGAGCAGGCTTGCTTGCGCTCCACAGTGTCTCTCTGTGAGGGCATCCAGATGAGCCGAGTTAATGTCCAATGAACTCGGCTCACCTCATGCACGTCACTGACAGCGTGGGAAAATTCTCCTGCACTCAGCGCTTCAGCGTGGGAGAATTCTCACGCTGAAGCGCTGAGTGCCGTAGAATTCTCCCACGCTGTCAGTGACGTGCAGGAGGTGAGCTGAGTTCATTGGACATGAGCTCACCTTATGCACGTCACTGACAGCGTGGGAAAATTCTCCTGCACTCAGCGCTTCAGCGTGGGAGAATTCTCACGCTGAAGCGATGAGTGCAGGAGAATTCTCCCACGCTGTCAGTGACGTGCAGGAGGTGAGCTGAGTTCATTGGACATGAGCTCACCTTATGCACGTCACTGACAGCGTGGGAGAATTCTCCTGCACTCAGCGCTTCAGCGTGAGAATTTTCCCACGCTGTCAGTGACGTGCATGAGGTGCGCCGAGTTCATTGGACATGAACTCGTCTCATCTTTATGCCGTCACAGCCAGACACTGCAGAGCGCAAGCAAGCCTGCGCTTCTCAGTGTCTGCGGGATGACAGGCTGGATGGCGGCGTTCTGCTGCGGTCCAGCCTGTCATCTCGATGTAGCAGAGCTGAAGCTGTCGTGGGAACCATGGAAAGGTAAGGATGATGTTGCTTTATTATTTTTCTTTTATTGCAGGAGATCGTTGGCTTCAGCTGGAATGGGCGTGATGGTAAGTATGGTTTAATTTAGAACAATAAAGGATTGTGTCTTTATTTCAATTAAAGGACTTTATTCTGGGTGTTTGTGTTTTCTTTTAACTTTGACTATGGAGTTAGTAATGGGGGTGTCTTATAGACGCCTCTCCATTACTAACCTGGGCTTGATGTCAGCTGGCATTATAAGCTGACATCAACCCCAGCCCTATTACCCCCTGCCACCGCACCAGGGCAGCGTGGAAGAGCGAGGCTAAGTGCCAGAATTGGCGCATCCTATGAATGCGCCATTTCTGGGGCGGCTGACGGCTGGTGTTTCTAGCCTGGGAGGGGGCCAATATTCATGGCACCCTTCCTGGGCTATTAATATCAGCCCCCAGCTGTCTGCCTAGCCTTTGCTAGCTATTAAATTAGGGGGGACCCCACGTCATTTTTTTGGGGGGGTCCCCCATTTTAATAGCTAGTAAAGGCTATGTATTCAGCTGGGGGCTCATATTTGTAGCCTGGGAAGCTCCGTGGGTATTACCCCCTTCCCAGGCTTCAAACATCTGCCCCAGCTGTCTGCTTAACCTCCGCTAGAGACTAAAATTAAGGGGAACCCCACGCCAATTTTTTTTAATAATAAATCCTTTATTTTAATACTAAATGACAAGTACAGTAACCAACACTATCACTGTACTTCATATATATGTGACTGACATGTTTCTATCTATCTAATCTATGTGTGAAGCTCTATTCTGTCTGTTATAAATTGTCGGGTACAGATGCTGATTTGCCGGCCGGCTTTTTTAAAGAGACGGTGCATGAAAACACTATTACTTTTTTTAATAAATCCTTTACACTAAATGACAAGTACAGTAAGCAACATTGTCACTGTACTTCATATATATGTGACTGACATGTTTCTATCTATCTAATCTATGTGTGAAGCTCTATTCTGTCTGTTATAAATTGTCGGATACCGCTGCTGAATTGCCATCCGGCTTTTTTAAAGAGACAGTGCATGAAAACACTATTATATTTTTTAATAAATCCTTTACACTAAATGACAAGTACAGTAAGCAACACTGTCACTGTACTTCATATATATGTGACTGACATGTTTCTATCTATCTAATCTATGTGTGAGGCTCTATTCCTTTTTGTCTAAATTGTCGGGTACCGGTGTATGCCGCTGCTGAATTGCCGGCCGGCTTTTTTAAAGAAAGCGTCTTCTGAGCAGTTTGTCAGCTTTTGGACACCTTTGAAGGTGTTTTCTATGTGTTTCTATGTGTTTTTGTTTGCCTGCCATTGGTTTTAACGGTGTTCGACGGTGTTCTAAGGTGTTCGACGAACAGTTCGACGAACAGTTCCTCGAACATCCCGGTGTTCGACGAACCGAACCGAACCCGAACACTACGGGGGTGGCTCAACACTACCTATAACCCTGCAGGTGGGAATGCTGCACTCTGAGAGGATCTCCTTCCATGTGCTTTCCGATCTCTCTCACTCCCTATTGCTAGGTCTACCCTGGCTTCAGAGACATGAACCCGTGCTGAACTGGAAATCCGGTGAAGTTCTCCGCTGGGGGCAGGATTGCCATAAGACCTGCCTGGTCCCGGTCCGCCTGGTTTGTCCGCCCCTCACCCCGGCTAATCTACCCGGTTTACCGGCACCTTACTGGTCCTATGCAGATGTCTTCGACAAAAAGGAAGCAGAGACACTGCCACCTTATAGGCCATATAATTGCCCGATCGACTTGGTACCCGGTGCCACTCCACCCCGTGGGCGTATCTACCCGTTGTCGTCGGCCGAAACCCGGGCCATGTCGGAATACATTAAGGAGAATCTGGCTAGGGGATTCATCTGGAAATCTACCTCCCCGGCTGGAGCCGGATTTTTCTTTGTCAAGAAGAAGGATGGTTCACTACACCCCTGTATAGAATATCGAGGACTTAACGAAATCACGGTCAAAAACAAATACCCCCTGCCACTCATCTCCGAGTTGTTTGACCGCCTTAAGGGCGCTGGGATCTTTTCCAAGCTGGATCTACGTGGGGCGTATAACCTGGTCCGGATCCGTCAAGGAGACGAGTGGAAGACGGCATTCAATACCCGGGACGGTCACTATGAATACCGTGTAATGCCCTTCGTTCTCTGCAATGCTGCCGCCGTCTTCCAAGAATTAGTGAATGACATGTTCCGTGATCTTCTATATTCCTGCGTGGTGGTGTACCTGGACGACATCTTGGTCTTCTCTCCGGACCTTTCCCACACACCAGAGGGATGTTCGTCCTGCTTAGGCTCAGGCAGAATCACCTCTATGCCAAATTTGAGAAGTGTCTCTTCGAGCAGACCTCCCTTCCGTTCCTGGGTTATATTATCTCCCAGACAGGTCTATGAATGGACCCCGAGAAGCTCTCTGCCGTCTTAAAATGGCCCCGTCCGGAGGGGTTGAAGGCGATTCAGCGATTCCTGGGCTTCACCAACTACTACTGTCTCTTCATCCTGCACTTCTCTTCTCGGACTGCTCCCATCTCTGCGCTCACCCGTAAGGGAGCAAATCCCAAGGTATGGCCGCCCGAAGCTGAGGAGGCCTTCCTTTCCTTAAAGCAAGCCTTCTCCTCTGCCCCAGTGCTGCACCGTCCGGACTGCAACAAACAGTTCTTCCTGGAGGTTAATGCTTCCTCCTCCAGAGCCGGAGCGGTGCTCACCCAAAAATCTTCATCCGGGAGAATGGTGACCTGGGGCTTCTTCTCCAAACTCTTCTCCTCATCTGAGCGCAACTACTCCATAGGAGACCGAGAACTGCTAGCCATCAAATTGGCGCCGGAGGAGTGGCGTCATCTATACTGATCACAAAAACCTTGCATATCTCCAGAATGCCCAAAGACACAATCTGCGTCAGGCCCGGTGGTCTTTGTTCTTCGCTCGCTTCGACTTTATCCTACATTTCTGCCCGGCGGACAAGAATGTTAAAGCTGACGCCTTGTCCCGATCCTTCCTGTGCTCCGATCTAGAGGAGGAGCCTACGCACATCAGCGACCCCTCCAAAGTCATGAGTATGGCCCCCTTCGATCTGACTCGTCTCCCACCCGGTAAGACGTTTGTAGCAGTTCCAGATCGGGAGAAGATTCTTCACTGGGGTCATTCATCTAAACTAGCCGGCCATGCCGGTCAGAAGAAAACTTTCCTGCTCATTACCCGGCATTACAGGTGGCCCACCCTGCGCAAGGATGTGGTAGACTTCGTCTCGGCCTGTTCGTCTTGTGCCCACAACAAAGTTCCCAGACATCTTCCAGACGGTCACCTCCTGCCTCTTCCCGTACCTGCTGCCCCTTGGCAACACATTGCTATGGACTTTATTACAGATCTTCCTGTTTCTGCCGGCTGTACAGTCATTTGTGTGGTCGCCAACCGCTTTTCTAAAATGGCCCACTTCATCCCTCTGCCTGGTCTCTAGTCTGCATCAGAGCTGGCTAAAGGCTTCTTCCTTCACATTTTCCGTCTCCATGGCCTACCCCTCCACATTGTGTCGGATCAAGGGGTTCAGTTCACCTCACGCTTCTGGAGAGCTTCGTGTAAGATGCTGGATGTCACCCTGGATTTCTCCTCCGCTTACCATCCACAGTCCAATGGCCAAGTGGAGCGTATCAACCAGATCCTTACCAGCTACCTCCAGCACTTTGGTAATGCCCGCCATACCGATTGGGTGGACCTCCTACCATGGGCCGAATTCTCCTACAACAACCATGAGAGCGAATCGACTTCCAAGTCCCCGTTCTTTGTAGTCTATGGTCAACATCCCCGGATTCCGTTTCCCGTCTACGCTTCTGTGGACAACCCTGCCGCGGAGTCTCTGGTCAGCAAATTTTCCACCATTTGGGAGAATACTAGGTCCGCACTTCATCAGTCCTCCGAGCGGATGAAGAGATATGCTGACAAGAGGCGTCTGGATCCAATTCCGTCCGGGAGACAAGGTTTGGCTCTCCTCCAAACATGTTCGGCTCAAAATACCCTACTACAAGTTGGGTCCTCGGTTCATCGATCCATTTGAAGTCCTCAAACAAATCAACCCAGTGGCCTACAAGTTAAAACTCACGGCCACCTTACGGATTCCCAACTCCTTCCTCGTATCTCTCCTCAAACCAGTTGTGTTTAATTCTTTTTCCAACAATCCTGGTACTCACCCTGCTCCGGTTTCCGCTGAGGACGTTTTTGAGGTAGAGAACATTCTGGCCACCAAGAGGGTAAGAGGAAAAACCTTTTTTTCTGGTGGATTGGAAGGGGCTTGGCCCAGAGGAGAGAACTTGGGTACCAAGGGAGAACATTCATGGCCCGCTTCTCCTTGAAAAACTTCTTTCTGGCCTAAAAAAGAGGGGTCGTAAAGGGGGGTGGGGTACTGTAGCATCGGCGTCTCTGCCCCCTGCCAGGCAGAGACGCCATCCCTCTCACCGCCGCACTCCCTGCCCAGCGTCCTCCAGCGCTCCTTTTCCTGCTTCTGCTGCCGGCGCGCGCAGCTTCCCGGGCACTGTGATTAGGGTGCGTACTCGTGCGCTCCCTCCCTCTTAAAGGGGCAACGCGCGCGCCGCCCTAAGGAGTCCCCGGCCAATTGCCAGAGGTCCTCCCATTTATAAGGCACCTCCTCCAAAATGGAGGTGCCCAAGTAATAGTTGATGCATAGCGTACTTACCTCTGCTTCAACCCTCAGGTCCCACTGCTAGCCTGACTACTAGTCCTGCCCGCCAGCCTGACTATCAGTCCAGTCCGCCAGCCTGACTACTCTCCAGCCCGACAGTCTGTCTTCCATTCAGTCCGCCAGTCTGTCTATGGGCTTTGCCTGCCTGCTTACCTGGGAGCACCTGCCTGTTACCTGTCAGCCTACCTGGAGGCTCCTGTCCGTCACTTGCCATGACCACCTGTCTGCCTACCTGGAGGCTCCTGCCTGTCACTTGCCATGACAACCTGATAGCCTACCTAGAGGCTCCTGCCTGTCACTTGCCGTGACCACCTGTCAGCCTACCTGGAGGCTCCTGCCCGTCACTTGTCTTGACCACCTGTCTGCCTACCTGGAGGCTGCTGCCCGTCACTTGCCGTGACCACTTGACAGCCTACCTAGAGGCTCCTGCCTGTCACTTGCCGTGATTACCTGTCAGCCTACCTGGAGGCTCCTTCCCGTCACTTGCCGTGACCACCTGACAGCCTACCTAGAGGCTCCCGCCTTTCGCCTGCTGTCTCTGCCAGTTCATCTACCCGGATCTCTCGTCAGCCTGCCTGCTGTGCCCATCTGCAGTATCGGTCAGTCTCAGCCATCTGACCCGTGGGAGTCACCTGCTCTCTTACAAGGTCGTCCCCAGAGTAGCACCTGGTCCCTCTGCTCGGTCCCTCCCTGGTCACTGAGTCGTTAGCCGCCGTACGACCTAGGTCGGTCCGAGTGGATACTTAGTTACGCCCCTCTGGGTCCCTCCTTTCACCGCAGCACAGAGGTTCCACCACCCGGATCCGTAACACAGAATTTGATCAAAAATGTTGTAGTACTCATTAATTAAACCGTCGGGGCCAGGAGATTTGTATGATTTTACATGTTTGATTGTATCTAGGATCTCTTTGTCAGTGAAGGGAGATATGAGATCTTCTAGATTTTGTTCGTTAATTTGGGGGAGGTTAATGGAGGAGAGGAAAGAGTTTATGGTATCCTTACTGGGTTCAGGGTTAGGGACTTTTTATTTATATTGTAAAGGTTGTAGTAATATTCTGCAAAAATTTTGATTATGTCTTGAGGATGGGATTTAATTGTACCATTTTCAGACATTATCTTATCTATTCTATTAAAAATTATTTTTTGCTTTATACGTCTCATCATAAAATTTGTGGGCTTATTTAGTGATGAATAAAGTTTAAATTTTGAGTCTTTTATGACTGTGTCAAAGGCTGAAAATAGCTCATTTTTAAGGTCTTGTTCGTTAATTTCCTGTTTCAAACTTGCTGAGGGTTGTTGCAAATTAATCTGTATATCTTCTTTAGATTTAATTTGTGTTTGGATGCTTAGAATTTTTGCTCTACTCTTCTTTTTGTAGGTGGAAGAGAGTTGAATCATGACTCCACGTATCACTGCCTTATGTGCGTTCCAGCATGTGAACGGTTTGAGTGATTCATCATTGTTTTCTTTAAAATAGTTTTTCAAACTGCTTTCGATAATGGTTTTATATTCAGGGGTGTGTAGGAGTGTAGAATTGCATTTCCATAGGAAATTATTTTTTAAGTTGGGGCCTATCCTAACTTTACCTGTGACAGGGGCATGATCGGAGAATGTTTTTGCATTGATAGAGATGGAAGTAAATTTAGAGATGGTAAATACATTTGTGAGTATTAGGTCAATACGAGAGGCAGATTGGTGGGTATCTGAAAAGTAAGATAGATGTAGTGTTGATACATCAAAATGTATCAAATAACTCATTTTTGGCCAACCAGTTACTTAAAGTAGCGTACAGGTGTCTTTTGGGGGCTGAGGAATCCATATGTCCATCAGGGACTATGTTAAAGTCACCCATTATTATTTGGTCTCCTTTCTTTTTTTCTGAAACTTTTTTCATTAGTTTGTCTAGGAATGTTGTTTGTCTGAAGTTGGGGACATACGCATTTACTATAGTACATAATTGGTTGTTAATTTGGTATATTAGGATATGATACCTACCCTGCGTGTCGCGGAATTCCTCTTTTAATTTGAAGGGAATGGTATTTTTTATTATGGTTGCTACACCTGCTTTTTTCTTTTTATTCATAGACTTGAATATGTTGGGGTAGTTTTCATGTTGAAATTGGGGTTGTTTATCCACTACAAATTTTGTTTCTTGCAAGCATATGATGTCTGCTTGGTGTTTATTGAGCTCTTTCCAGAGTGTAAATCTTTTGTGCGGGCTGTTCAGACCTCTAACATTGTATGTGAGGATGTTTAAACTCATTATGAGTAGTAAATTGGTAATGGGTTCTTGATAGTAGCAAATTACCTTGGTGCAGAATTCAGATCAATGGACTGCTTTCACAATGGTTTGGACTTGGTAGGATCAAGTCCAAACCATATACATAAATATTTAACACTAGAACAATAACAGTACAAATTAGTATCACAGTATTATAAAGAACAGGTATTACATATAATACACTAAAACAATTAAAACAGAGTCCTCAGAGAGTTCCTACTAAAATGTAGGATAACTGTAATCCAGGGAAAGTTCATGTGAAAGTTCCTGGGTCTTAGCTCTATCTCACGAAGAGATCCCCAAATGAAAAGTCCAGTGTAAACAGAGAAACTTGTTTGAACCAAAGATTAGTAAAACACTACCTTAACAAAGGTTAAGACAGAATTGGTTAATTGTAAACATCCTAATAGTGTTTGTTTTTTTTTGTTTTTTTTTTCCAGCCTTTAGGAAGAGGCGGGAAATGGGTTGTCATGAAGGAGGAATCTTTCTTAAGGGTAGAGATAAATTTGAGTCCATCCTTGGGACTATAAAGGGGGATTGTTTTCCCCTCAAAGAATACCAGCAGCTTCAGAGGGAAGCCCCACTCATATTTTATTTCTTCATTTCTTAAAGCAGTAGTAGTCTCTTTGTAGGATTTCCTGGCCTCTATAGTCTCCTTGGAGAGGTCCGCATATATTTTCAAGCAGTCAAATGGTTCTGGGAAAGTTTTGAATTCTTTTAGAAAGCTTTGAATTTTTTCTTTAATATGATAAAAATGTATACGCATGATGGTATCTCTGGGTGAGTCGGCTGGGATGTGATTTGGGCGTGGTAGCCTATGGATTCTGTCTATAAATAGTTCAGAATCAGGAACCGCAGGGAGGATTTTTTTGCATAGAGATTTGACATAGCCTTCAAGGCCATTTGGAGGGACGCTTTCGGTGATGCCACGAATTTTCAGATTGTTACGTCGATTGCGATCCTCCAGATCGGCTCGTTTGGACTTAAGTTTGTTTATTTCTTTTTGTGTCTCTTGATTTTCATGGGAGATTTTTTCTGTTTTTTCTTCTACTTTTACAAGCCTATCCTCGCTATCTTCCAACCGCTTGTTGAAAGTCTCCAGAGATGACTGAAATAAAACTGCCTGTTTCTCAAAGTTAAGCATCATGCTATTGTTGATGGCTTTAACCAAGTTCGCCATATATGTCTCAGTGTCATTTTTTGGGGGAGGTATGTTTGTAAGACTCCATGACTGGAGATCTTTTGTGTCGGGAGCCTGAGAGCGGTTGTCTTTTTTTTGCCTATTTCTCTCCGGGCTAAAGTTAGGAGAGGAGTCTGTGTATTCTGACTCCGAATCAGAGTCTCCATGAGAACCTGGAGTTTTTTAGCCCCAGCTGCCAGGTTTGGGCCTTTTATGTGATGAAGATGAATCCATCTCCTCTTCTGGAGGACTGTCATAAGTGGGTTGTTGAGTATGAGGGGGATTCAATGGTTCTGACATTTTAGTTGAGTTGTTGTTTGGAGTGGATTTTTTGCTGTTTAGGGGTATATTATTACCCTTTTGGAGCTCTGTTTTAGTCTCGTTACGTTTAATGGGTGACCTTGATTTGGTAGGACTAATATAGTTTGGAGAGTCCTCTGGGTTGGTGCAATATGAGTGATGCTGTGTAACGTTTTCTTTTTTCTGCTTGAATTTAGATGTGGAATTATTTTGGGAGTATCCCACTGATTTATTGGTCTTATGGTTAGCACTCATTTGTTCAGTCAGTTAACCACCCAGATTAGTACTTATTATATCCTATGCAGCAGATGATAAGCAGTTACTTCTACTACCGAAAATTTAGTCTAAAGGTTAGTAAGGTAAGGTAATGTGATTAACCCTTTACTATGAAAAGACACAAAGTAACAGTAGTATGTAGGACTATAATGCTTTGCTTTAAACCTGTAAAGTGGATTAGTATTAGTCTTTACTTATCGATGAAAGATTTATCCTTATTAAGTCTTCCTCAGTCAAGATAAAGCTAAGCCCCTCCTGGAGCTATGCAGAGCTTTCAGCTATGGATAGTGTTCTTTTATGCAACGTTCTTGCATCCTCGTTGTATACTGCATTATAAGTAGGTAACGCAGACGCAGTAGCGGTGTCACTCTCCTTTCAGTTCTATTCAGCTCCACTCCGGCTACTGCACGTCGCAGCTGCGTTCTCAATTGCCGTCGTTCTCCGTGCCCGTCACTTAACTTAGTTGCGGTGCAGGGGAGAACCGAGTGTATAAGGACTTAGCTGCAATGCCGGGGAGAACCGAGTGTATAAGGACTTAGCTGCAATGCCGGGGAGAACCGAGTGTATAAGGACTTAGCTGCGATGCCGGGGAAGCTGGGTATGTGAAGACTTAGCTGCAGTGCCGGGGAGAACCGAGTGTATGAGGACTTAGCTGCGATGCCGGGGAGAACCGAGTGTATAAGGACTTAACTACGATGCCGGGGGAGCCGAGTGTATAAAGAGTTAGAAAGCAGGTATGGGGATGAGAAGGGGATCTCTCACTTGCCTGTCTTCTTTCTTTTAGGTCCACTTTGTTGCCAGTCGAACCCGGCTCTGTCCTCGCCCAGCTCCGCTCTGGCCGCCTCACTTTGCAGCTGTGTTCCCAAATGCGGCTGATCTCTATTGCGCCTCCAATCACCAGGGTCACCTCTCCAGGCGTTTCCCTCACTGAAGACAGGTAAAGTAGCAGGGGAGGGAATCCTCCGGTGTGATGTCCTCTTCCTCAGATGGTAGGGTGGGTCAGGGGATCCAGTAGTTGTCCACAGATGTCCTCTTCTCTATCCTGGAACTGGTCTGGTCTGCGATCTCCAATGCGATGTCGGCTACTCTCCCTCCTTGCCGGTGTTCGCAGATTGTGGGTCCCGCCGCCTCCTCAGATTTCGTCCTCTCCGATGATGAGAGGGTTAGTGCCAGTACTTTGCTTTGTAATCCCAGGGTCTGGGCCTGGTGGATTGCAAAGCGGGGTAGAGATGGCATCCTCAACAGTGTCCCCTTCCCGCCACTACCTCCTCACTGTAGTGCTACAGGGGACAGCACAGGCCTCAATCTCCTGGCCTTGCTCTGATTAAAAGGTTGTGCCACGGCCAATTCTAGTCCAATCTTCTCAGGAAAGGTCTTAAAATGACCCTGAGGCTTTCATGTATTGATTTCTGTAGGATCCTGTGGGGAAATCTCTTTTTTGTAGGCTTGATATCGCTTTTGAGCTAATGCCAGCGAGGAGCTCAGCTCTCCTGTGTCTACATAGAGCAGAGCCCAGGCCACGCCCCCCATTAATGGCAAATTCTGCCAGCAGTAAGTAGGATGCCCAATCCTCCTGATTTTCAGAGACAAAACACCTGAGGTAGGTCTGCAAATTCTGATTATCCATTTGACTGAGGGTGGAAGGCGAGTAGCAACCAACTGCAGGGCGACTGTATATAAATAGTAAAAGGATTAAATCGGATAATATTGGACCGATAAAAAGTGAGGAAGGCAAAATCATAGAGAAAGATGAGGATAAAGCTAATCTATTAAATAATTTTTTTTCGACAACTTTCTCAAAGGAAATAGAACTAACAGGAGAAATGAGAAGTGACAAGCTTAATCCTCCACTAAGTTTGACAAATCTAACCCAAGTTGAGGTACAGAAACGCCTCAGTAACATTAAAATAAACAAATCACCAGGACCTGATGGCATACACCCACGGGTACTAAGGGAACTAAGATATAACGGTCTGTGATAGACAGACCGTTATATCTTATATTTAAGGACTCTGTTGAGACTGGGTCTGTGCCACTTGATTGGCGACAGGCGAATGTAGTGCCAATATTCAAAAAGGGAGCGAAAAGTGACGCCAGAAACTATCGGCCGGTGAGTCTGACGTCCGTTGTGGGCAAAATTTTTGAAAGCTTCATTAAAGAGGCAATTACGGAGCATCTTGATGCTAATAATCTTTTAATCCCGAACCAACATGGATTCATGAGGAATCACTCCTGCCAAACAAACCTGATTGACTTCTACGAGGAGGTTAGCTCTCGAGTAGATCAGGGGGAACCAGTGGATGTCGTGTATCTCGACTTCTCAAAAGCATTCCATAGCATGCCACATAATAGGTTGGTATACAAAATGAGAATGATGGGGCTGGGGGAAAATGTCTGCAAGTGGGTAGCAAACTGGCTAAAGGATAGAAGGCAGAGGGTGGTTATAAATGGAATATACTCAGATTGGGTAAGCGTCACTAGTGGGGTACCACAGGGGTCTGTACTAGGCCCAATGTTATTTAATATCTTTATTAACGACATAGTCAACGGGATAAATAGTAAAATATCAATATTTGCAGATGACACAAAGTTATGTAAAACAATTAATACAAAAGAGGACAGAGCAGACCTACAGAGGGATTTGGATAAGCTGGGTAGGTGGAGCATTAAATGGCAAATGAGGTTTAACGAGGAGAAATGTAAGGTCATACATATGGGAAGGAAAAATGGAAGTCACCAGTACTCACTGAATGGGAAATCATTGGGGAATTCAGAGATGGAGAAGGACTTGGGCATCTTGATTGATAGCAAACTAAATTGGAGTGCCCAAAGTCAGGCCGCTGCTGTAAGGGCAAACAGGGTAATGGGATGTATCAGAAGAGGTATAGCTGCAAAGGATGAGAACATTGTTCTTCCACTGTACAAAGCACTGGTCAGACCACACTTGTAATACTGTGCTCAGTTATGGGCCCCAATATATAGAAAGGATATAAATAAGCTTGAAAAGGTACAAAGGAGGGCAACAAAATTAATAAAGGGAATGGAGGGACTGCAATACCCAGAGAGGTTGGCAAAACTAGGACTATTCAGCCTGGAAAAGAGAAGGTTGAGGGGGAAATAATAAATGTGTACAAATATGTTAGGGGACAGTATAGAGATCTTGCCCGGGATTTGTTCAAAAGGAGGGATATTACAGTAACAAGAGGGCATTCACTAAGACTGGAAGAGAAAAGGTTTCAGCACCAGCATAGGAAGGGGTTCTTTACGGTAAGAGCAGTGAGAATATGGAATTCACTGAGTGAGGAGACGGTAATGTCGGATTCACTAAACCAGTTCAAGCGGGGACTGGATGCTTTTCTAGATACCAGGCAGATTTCTGCATATACTTAAAAATAAAATAAAATAGTAGGTTGATACAGGGATTTATTCTGACTGCTGGTTTCAGAGTCGGGAGGGAATTTTTCCTCAGGTGAAGATTGGCTAAATCATTTGGGGTTTTTGCCCTCCTCTGGATCAACTTTAGCAATTACAGAACTAACAGGTCGAACTTGATGGACGCAAGTCTTTATTCGGCTTTACAAACTATGTTACTATGTTACTATGTCTGTCACTTCTGACACACCCGTGACAGATGGACGTTATTAAACAATAGAGGCCTGGACAGGAGATATTATTACAGCATATGGGACATTATTACCGTAAGGAGTGAGGACGGAGGGACATTATTACAGGATGAAGGACATTATTAAAGAAAGAGGCGCGGATGGAGGACATTATTACAGGAAGGGCTAAGGATTGGAGACATTATTACAGGAAGGGCCAAGGATGAGACATTATAAATGAATAGGGGCCAGAATAGGAGGACATTAGTACAGAATATAGATCAGAAAGGGGGACATTATTACAGGATAAGAGCCAGGATAGGGGATATTATTACAGGATATAGGCCAGTATGGGGGACATTATTATAGGAGGGGGGCATTATTACAGGATAAGAGCCAGGATAGGGGATATTATTACAGGGTTGGGATCAGGAATCAGGATGGGGGAAATTATTACAGGATAAGGACTGTGATGGGGGACATTATTACAAGATGGGAGCCAAGATGAGGGACATTATTACAAGATGGGGCCCGAACAGGAGAAATTATTACAGAAATCTTCCAGGACGGCAGACATTATTACAAGGAAGGGGTCAGGACAAAGGACATAATTACATGGGACCATATACAGTATCTTGCCAACATGTTGGTGGGGGCCCAGGTTCAAAGTTTGCACCGGGGCCCATAGGACTCTACTTATGCCACTGATTGTGATTGTGCATAGTGGACTCCAATCTCAGGAGTTCCTCAGTGTTTAGTTTAACTGAGGTGTTCCTATAGTGTTTAGTTGTGAATTCCTGGACATTTTACCTATAGCAATGGAGTACAGTGCAAGTTTCTTTTTTATACATATCAGTTTAAGAAATAGATCCTGAGCTGTAACTGGTTTGCATGAGCAATGAGGGCAATTGCTTGGTGGACAGCTTTGATAATTCATCCCATTTTTCTTTCCCTGTTTTGTAAACTATTTAAATGTTGCAGTCATTTAATGCTGCCTAGCACCATAAAGGACCATATAGTCCAAATAAATACATTTCTTTATGTTTTACAGATAAATTAGTTTCCAAAAGATATAGAAAATAATTATTATTAAAGTGACCTTAAACTCATAATCCTTCACCATAAAATTTGTAGATATTGCGTTATATCTCAATACCGTCTTCCTGCTCATGTTGCTGACAAGCACCTGGATACACAGATAATAATTAGCCTACTTTGCTGTTCCATCTTGTACAATCTCTCTACGATAGTGTATATCATTCAAGGTTTAATTTGTGATACATGGAGGTTATGCTGTAATTGGACTGCAACAATAAGAAACCTTCTGCAATGTAATGAATGAGTCATTTACCAACTAATCTTCCAACACAAATTCTTAAAACAAATACATAAATCTTCCATTAAAATATGATGTTGCAGGCAAATTTATGAATACGTTTTCTAGAGTGCAAGAGATAAGGAAAAAAGAAAATCTATTAGATTTGTGAAAAATATAATTTTCTGGTGGAACACTTTCTACTAAAACATCACATTAGGAAATTTAATTACAAAGTTTGACATAGAAGCAGAAGAGTAAAAAAGATTTTTTATATATATATATATATTTATATATAGACACACACATCTTTGCATATATATTTATATGTGCATATGTCATTTTATAGTACTATTTTGTATATATATATACAGTTATATGAAAAAGTTTGGGCACCCCTATTAATCTTAAGCTTAATGTTTTCTTAAAATTGGTGTTTTTGCAACAGCTATTTCAGTTTGATATATGTAATAACTGTTGGACACAGTAATGTTTCTGCCTTGAAATGAGGTTTATTGTACTAACAGAAAATGTGCAATCTGCATTCAAACAAAATTTGACAGGTGCATAAGTATGGGCACCCTTATTATTTTCTTGTTTTAAATACTCCTACCTACTTTTTACTGACTTACTAAAGCACTTTTTTTGGTTTTGTAACCTCATTGAGCTTTGAACTTCATAGCCAGGTGTATGCAATCATGAGAAAAGCTACTTAAAGTGGCCACTTGCAAGTTGTTCTCCTGTTTGAATCTCCTCTGAAGAGTGGCATCATGGGCTCCTCAAAACAACTGTCAAATGATCTGAAAACAAAGATTATTCAACAGAGTTGTTCAGGGGAAGGATACAAAAAGCTGTCTTAGAGATTTAACCTGTCATTTTCCACTGTGAGGAACATAGTAAGGAAATGGAAGAACACAGGGACAGTTCTTGTTAAGAAGAAGAATGGTGAGATCAGTCAAGGACAATCCTCAGACCACCTCCAGAGAGCAGCAGCATCAACTTGCTGCAGATGGTGTCACTGTGCATCAGTCAACTATACAACGCACTTTGCACAAGGAGAAGCTGTATGGGAGAGTGATGCGAAAGAAGCCGTTTCTGCAAGCACGCCACAAACAGAGTCGGCTGAGGTATGCAAAAGCACATTTGGAGAAGCCAATTTCTTTTTGGAAGAAGGTCCTGTGGACTGATGAAACCAAGAGTGAGTTGTTTGGTCATACAAAAAGGTGTTATGCATGGCGGCAAAAAAACACAGCATTCCAAGAAAAACACTTGCTACCCACAGTAAAATTTGGTGGAGGTTCCATCATGCTTTGGGGTTGTGTGGCCAATGCCGGCACCGGGAATCTTGTTAAAGTTAAGGGACGCATGGATACCACTCAGTATCAGCAGATTCTTGACAAAAATGTTCAAGAATCAGTTGAAGTTACGCAGGGGATGGATCTTTCAGCAAGACAATGATCCAAAACACCGCTCCAAATCTACTCAGGCATTCATGCAGAGGAACAATTACAATGTTCTGGAATGGCCATCCCAGTCCCCAGACCTGAATATCATTGAACATCTGTGGGATCATTTGAAGAGGGCTGTCCATGCTCGGCGACCATCAAACTTAACTGAACTGGAATTGTTTTGTAAAGAGGAATGGTCAAAAATACCTTCATCCAGGATCCAGGAACTAATTAAAAGCTACAGGAAGTGACTAGAGGCTGTTATTTTTGCAAAAGGAGGATCTACTAAATATTAATGTCACTTTTCTGGTGAGGTGCCCATACTTATGCACCTGTCAAATTTTGATTGAATGCAGATTGCACATTTTCTGTTAGTACAATAAACCTCATTTCAAGGCAGAAACATTACTGTGTCCAACAGTTATTACATATATCAAACTGAAATAGCTGTTGCAAAAACACCAATTTTTATAAAACATTAAGCTTAAGATTAATAGGGGTGCCCAAACTTTTTCATATAACTGTATACACTGCTCCAAAAACTAAAGGGAACACTTAAACAACAGAATATAACTCCAAGTATATCAAACTTCCGTGAAATCAAACTGTCCACTTAGGAAGCAACACTGATTGACAATCAATTTCACATGCTGTTGTGCAAATGGAATAGACAATAGATGGAAATTATTGGCAATTATCAAGACACCCTCAATAAAGGAGTGGTTCTGCAAGTGGGGACCACAGACCACATCTCAGTACCAATGCTTTCTGGCTGATGTTTTGGTCACTTTTGAATGTTGTTTGTGCTGTCACACTCATGGTAGCATGAGACGGACTCTACAACCCACAGAAGTTGCACAGGAAGTGCAGCTCATCCAGGATGGCACATCAATGCGAGCTGTGGCAAGAAGGAATGCTGTGTCTGTCAGTGTAGTGTCCAAAGGCTGGATGCGCTACCAGGAGACAGGCCAGTACACCAGGAGATGTGGAGGGGGCCGTAGGAGGGCCACAACCCAGCAGCAGGACCGCTACCTCCACCTTTGTGCAAGGAGGAACAGGAGGAGCACTGCCAGAGGTCTGCAAAATGACCTCCAGCAGGCTACCAATGTGCATGTGTCTGCACAAACGGTTAGAAACCGACTCCATGAGGGTGGTATGAGGGCCCAACGTCCACAGATGGGGGTTGTGCTCAGAGCCCAACACTGTGCAGGACACTTGGCATTTGCAACAGAACACCAGGATTGGCAAAGTCGCCACTGGCGCCCTGTGCTCTTCACAGATGAAAGCAGGTTCACACTGAGCACATGTGACAGACGTGACAGAGTCTGGAGACGCCATGCAAAGCGATCTGCTGCCTGCAACATCCTTCAGCATGACCGGTTTGCAGTGGGTCAGTAATGGTGAGGGGTGGCATTTCTTTGGAGGGCCGCACAGCCTTCCATGTGCTCGCCAGAGGTAGCCTGACTGCCATTAGGTACCGAGATGAGATCCTCAGACCCCTTGTGAGACCATATGCTGGTGTGGTTGGCCCTGAGTTCCTCCTAATGCAGGACAATGCCAGACCTCATGTGGCTGGAGTGTGTCAGCAATTCCTGAAAGATGAAGGCATTGAAGCTATGGACTGGTCCGCCCATTCCCCAGACCTGAATCTGATTGAGCACATCTGGAACATCATGTCTCGCTCCATCCACCAACGTCACGTTGCACCACAGACTGTCCAGGAGTTGGTGGATGCTTTAGTCCAGGTCTGGGAGGAGATCCCACAGGAGACCATCCGCAACCTCATCAGATCATACAGGCACGTGGAGGCCACACACAATACTGAGCCTCATTTTGACTTGCTTTAAGGACTTCACATCAAAGTTGGATCAGCCTGTAGTGTGTTGTTCCACACATTCAACTTTGTACAGAACAAAGTATTCAATGAGAATATTTCATTTATTCAGATCTAGGATGTGTTATTTGAGTTGAGTCTCTGTCTGAAGCCTTTATAGGCTGCGCAAGCGCAACACTCCTACGCAGTCTGGCTCCAGACAGAAGCACGCATGGAGCCGTTATACAGGTAAGAGGAGTGTGTATGGCGCCGGAGATCACGGTATGCGTTGACACTGACAGGATACCGCGATCTCCGGCGCCATACTTACATACTTACCTGACCGGGAGGAGCGTTGTCGCTACGCCTCTCTTCATCAGAATCGACGCATGCGCATAGCGCTATCCGGCGCCATTTTACTGAAGACACATTTGCAGTGTGTCTTCAGCAAAATGGCGCCGGACAGCGCGGTATGGGCACGAGCTTACTCCGATGCCATACTCCTCCCCCGGCAAAACAGGACACAGCAGCATTAGTGTTTATTTTTTTGTATGTGTGTGCAGCGTGAAAGGGATTAGTGGTGCTATACATACCAGGATTGGGGGTTGAGGGGGCCACACATACCTGGATTGTGGGGTGAGGAGATCATGCACACCAGGATTGGGGGGTTAGGGGACAATGCATACCAGGATGAGGGGTACCACACATATCTGGATTGTGGGGACCATGCATACCAGGATTAGGGTGTGAAGGGTGCCATGCATACCAGAATAGGGATGAGGGGTTCCATGCATGCCAGGATAAGGGATGGAGTGCCATGAATAATAGGATGAGGGATTGGCTGCCATGCATACCAGGATTGGGTGATGAGGAGGCCATACATACCAGGATTGGGGGATGAGGGGTGCCATGCATTCCAGGATTGGGGAGAGGTGTGCCATGTGTTAGGCGTCAGGCAGTTGCTGGACCTGAAAGTGGGTCAGAATATTCTGTGGTCTCCCATTCTGGTTCAGCCAGGGCAGATGCTGCTTAGCCTCGCCAGCAGTCCCAACGCCTAGCCAGTGCACAAGAAGTACAGGCTGTCTCTTGGGTCCTTGTTCCTAGTAGTGTTAAGCATAGGTTGCGGAGGGGAACAAGGGCTGCTACAGCCTAAGTCCAGGATGCACTGCACTGAGCATGCCCGTGACATGGCGGACCATGATTGGTGCTTTGGTGTCAGCTGAGCCGGTGACCTGGCACTGCCTGATTGGCCGCGGGTGACATCATCAGTAGTGCGACCAATAATGCGACAGCGGGCAGGGCTTAGTCTTTAAATAGGCCACCCACAAGCATGGCGGCGCTCTGATACTGTTACAGGTTCGGTTGCTTTCCATTATTAATAAAGTTGTTTGCAACCGTCCCCATAACACCTTGCATACCAGGATTGGGGGTGAGCGGTGCCATGCATACCAGGATTGGGGGGAGGGGTGCCATGCATTCCAGGATTGGGGGTGAAAAGTGCCGTGCATACCAGGATGGGGATGAAGGGTGCCATGCATACCAGGATAGGATGATGGGGACAGGATGAGGGCAGCACAAATACCAGGAGAGGGGCAGCACATACCAGCATGGGAGACCATATACCAAAAAAAATGCTCGCCACCCGGGCGTAGAACGGGTTCAATAGCTAGTATATATATATTTATATATATACAGACATACACACATGTATGTAATTATTTCTTTCTTTAAGAAATTAATGGTTAATTTTAGAGACTATTTTCCCAAAGTTATGATTTCAGCCACATACTCAAAAGAAAAGATATAGAGAAACATCGATAGATACATGCAATCTTCATACACAAACAGAAGTAGAACTATAAAAACTATAAGAACAGTGCACTAGGAAAGCAACTCTTTTTTGAATTCCAGATTATGGTCACCTTTAAGCCTCAATCTTGGTAGGAGGAGGTGCAACTAAATCCAAAGAAGGAGGGGGCTCCCAATCACTCTCTTAAATTTTACATGCACAGTCACAGCACTAGAAACCAACACAGAAATGGGCATTCAGTTAAAAACTAGGTAGAAGCTTATTCTTCTATTTGATTAAATGCCTAATCCCTGTGCTCTTCTGTATCTTGTTAGGCTCACATGAAGAAGTTTCACTCCAGACACCAACCATGTACCTGTGTATTTGAGAGGGAGATAATGCCAAAGTTTGGTTCATTTGTATTTTAAATATTTTTGCATATAGACTTGTAATGTATAGCTTCCAAAACACGTAGAAAATAGGAACCTAGTCATTTGAATGCCCCTTGAAGATAGTTTGCATGTGTACTGTTTTTCCATTTTAATTAATAAAGAAGTCTTTTGTATATTTTACCATATGTTAAAATGCACGTCTGTTACAATTTTCTGGTTTACAACTTGGTGAAGTCAACAGGTGCAATTGAGGAAATCTTCAGAGAAATCTTAGGGTAATTATCCTGATACAAGCATTTGGTTTGAGGTGAGCTGTTCGGATTTCTATTTAGTACTGGTGCATGATCATATTGACACATGGAATATTTGTGTGAACATGCCATTGATATTAATTTTATGGAGTAATAACATTTTCTCATGAGCAGAATAATTAGTCACTCTGCTTTTTCTAATATTAGTCACACAAATGGAATCTCGGCCTTTCATGCGCCCTGCTAATATTCCAACTACAGACATTAATAAGGGTAAAGATTTATTCTCATCAGTTTGTTGGGACTATAATACACTTAAGACCTTTGTAGATAAAGATATGATATCATGTGGTGTACGTTTGAGGAAAATCCCCGTCACAATATATGACCAATTACTATTTAGGTTAAACAAAATTTTAATTAATTCTCCTTTGGAACTTATTAGATTGATTATATCCTATGAAGAAAAACATTTACAAGAAATAAGAGGTGAAATTGCTAACTTTAAAATGTCATTACAAAGATTTATTCTTCCCTCTACTTTTGAGATAGAATCCAAATTATGGATTAAAGACTCCATTTTCAAACTTGTGGGGAAAATAATGCAAATTAAAAAAACAAAGTACCAAAGGAATTTGGAGGACTATATTAATCATTCAGTATACATATAGAAATGTAATGGAGGCAGAGTTAAATCTATTTAGAAAGAGTTGAAAAAAGGTCGAGTACATATTTCACGTAAAGATTCACATTAGTTTCTCCTCTGAAACAGAAATGTTGGATAATTACGGTATGCTTCATCGGACTTTGATCATTCATCGATTGTGTTAGGCAGTTTTGTTAGAGGATAAAAAGAAACATAGACGCAGAAGTGGAAGAAAGTGGAAGAACAGAAACAGGGATGAAAACCAGGACTCACAACACACGCAGAAAAAAGTGACTCTGTGAATCAGCACAAAACATTTTGACACCACAGATTTTGACAAATGCACAATTGCAAGTTCTAAGGGCTAAAACTTTTTTCTGTCCTCCAATTCCAATCTCCTTCTAACTATCATGGAAATTAACAGATTTGCTAAATTAATTACAGTAAAGAATAGTGTTGAGCGAACATGCTCGACACTGCTCGGTACTCGTCCGAGCATCACTCTACTCGGGAAGTTCGGCGAGCACCGAGCATTTCCGGGTTACTCAGGCGGGAGCTCGGGTCTCCGCCCTGCATGTTTGGCGCTCTTTACAGAGTCAATGAACATGCAGGGATTGCCAGCCAGTCACTGTAATGCCACAGCCATGTTGTTTGTGGGCATTACAGTGATTGGCTGGCCGCACAGCGTCACCTCGAGTATTTAAAACCGGGCGCCGCCATCTTGGACACAGTCGCTCCGGATCAGACAGTGTAGGGACAGCGCTGCTGATTTAGGGAGAGATATATCCTGCAAAATAGTTAGTGTAGGGTCTGTAAAGGCTGCCAGATCAAACAAACAGTCCTTCTCAGGACTAATATCCATCCCAGGTATATCAGGCAGGCAGGCAGGCAGGCTGTATAGGAGATGCAGTGGTTATACCAGCAAACGCTGCATTACAGTCCTGTGTGCTGCTCCTGTTGCTGAAATTGCTGGACTTAGCTCCAGGTCCCGGGGGCCAGGAAAAATATTTTTTTTTAATCTAAATCCTCTTTTTTTTTTCCTCCTTCACAATGTACAAATACCCATCTTATTAACCTTTTGGTGCCCCCCACCCCCAAAAAAAAAGTGTGCCTCTGATTTTTCAGACACAAATATATCTGTTGAAAATAGTCTGGTGTAGGCCAGAGAAATAGAAGTGTGGTTTTGCAGTTCTATGGGCCATTGGTATCTAAAAAAAACAGTTTGAGTGTGTCGCTCACTGTTCAGCCGCAAATATATATATATAATAAAAAGCCTGGTATACACCAGTTAATTATTACTGTGGTTTTGATGTTCCACGGTAAAACATCT
Source organism: Phyllobates terribilis (assembly GCF_046119375.1). Taxonomy (NCBI): domain Eukaryota; kingdom Metazoa; phylum Chordata; class Amphibia; order Anura; family Dendrobatidae; genus Phyllobates; species Phyllobates terribilis. The sequence continues at coordinate 257,216,996 of NW_027362763.1, read as the reverse complement.
CTATTATCCTGTTTTTGGCATTTTTTGCTGTATAAAAATAATAATAGTGTCTCCCTGATTTTTCAGACACAAATATATCTGTTGAAAATAGTCTGGTGTAGGCCAGAGAGACAGAAGTGTGCTTTTGCTGTTCCACGTTAAAAAATCTCTATTATCCTGTTTTTTGTATTTTTTGCTGTAAAAAAAAAAAAAAATAGTGTCTCCCTGATTATTCAGACACAAATATATCTGTTTAAAATAGTCTGGTGTAGGCCCGAGAAATACAAGTGTGGTTTTGCAGTTCCACGGTACAAACCTCTGTATTATCCACTTTTGGGCCATTTGTATCTAAAAAAAACAGTTTGAGTGTGTCGCTCACTGTTCAGCCGCAAATATATGTATATTTTAAAAAGCCTGGTATACACCAGTAAATTATAACTGTGGTTTTGCTGTTCCACGGTAAAAAATCTCTATTATTCAGGTTTTGGTATTTTTTTCCGTAAAGAAAAACAGTAGTGTCTCCTGACTGTTGTGACACAAAAATATATCTGTTGAAAATAGTCTTGTGTAGGCCCGACATCCCAGTGTGGTTTCGCAGTTCCACGGGTCAAATCGCTGTACTATCCAGTTTTGGGCCTTTGGTATTTAAAAAAAAAGCAGTTTGAGTGTGTCGCTCACTGTTCAGCCGCAAATATCTCTATTTAAAAAAGTGTGGTATACCCCAGTAAACAATAACTGGGGTTTTCCTCTTCCACGGTTCTAATCTACTCTTTCTTACCCTTTTTCCATTGATAGTGCAAGTGTAAGCTATTTTAGTTCATTTACATTGGGCAAGGCGCGTGGCAAGGGACGTGGAAGTGGACGTTCTGGTGATGGTTCGTGCAGAGGACGGGGCCGTGGCCAAGGTGAAAATGTGCCACAACCAACAGCCACATCTTCTCGCTCCCTCTTCTTGACCGAATTACTAGGGAAGCACAGAACAACACCAGTATTGAGAACTGATCAGTGTGAACAGGTTATTAATTGGATAGCAGACAATACTTCCAGTTACCTGGGCACCACCACCTCCGGTCTGTCTTCCACACGGTCAACTCTTAGTAGCCGTGAGTCTCGACCGCATACTCCTCCTCACCCTGATGCTCCTTCCTCCCACCATGCCGAGTGTCGTCAGACAGCAAGTGATCCCACACTTGGACACTCTGAAGAGCTGTTCACTAGAGATGAGCGTTGTTCTACTCGAACTGTTCGCCAATCTCAAATTCGAGCTGTTTTGGGCGGTGTTCGAGCCGTTCGGCGAACACGAATGATTTGAGAAAAATTTGGCTGTTCGAGGTTATGTTCGATAACTGTTCGTGCACCAAAATCATAACTGGATTTTTTCTCAGTAATGATTAAAATTAATGTTAATACGCAGTTTGAGTGTACAGCGGGGTGGGGGGAGGGGCAGGGGATGGATCTCTGCAGGAATAATGAAGAACTCCATTTTTTTTTCTCTTTCCCGCATTTACAGTGGGGAGGTGCAATCTGTCAGCCTATCAGCAGCGCACACACGGAGCGAAGTGCTTTTTTTCACACAAGCAAGGGCATGTGTCATTGGCAGTGTATGTCACATGTCCTTGCCCTATAAGACCCAGCCATTTTCCCTGTCGCCACCATTTTCTCACTGCTGCAGTTGCGTGTTAGACGCCACCGCTGTTGCTGTGTGCGCTATACCTTGTTAATTTCAAGCCAATTTTCGCACAAATCTACAGATAGCTTGGGAGTAGGGAATAGTTGTGATTGCAGTCCTTTTAAGGACTAGGTTACAGCATTTCCTACGACTTTTATCAGGCAGGTCTGTGCTCTTAAATAGATAGATTGTGGGAGTAAAGACTAATTGTAATTGCAGTCCTTTTCAGGACTAGGTTACATCAGTTCCTATCAGTTTTTGCCAGGCAGGTCTGTGCCAGAGCTGTGCAAGTTTTTTTCACAGCATTTGGCTGAATCTAGCAAAGCTAATCCTTTTTGGCCTATTGCAGAGTGTGATAGTCAGTGGAGTAGCCTATCTGTGTTGCAAGACATACCACCTGTGTATAGAATACCAATTTTTTTACTGCACCTAGTGAAGTAAAATCTTTTGGGCATAGCATCATTCTATTAGTCCATCTATACTGACCTCCATCAGGTTGCAAATTGAATATAATTTTTTTCTGCATCTAGCTCTGAAAAAATATTTGGGCTTCTAGCAGTGTGTGGGACTTGTTCTATTAGTCCATCTATACTGACCTCCATCAGGTTGCAAACTGAATATAATTTTTTTCTGCATCTAGCTCTGAAAAAATATTTGGCCTTCTAGCAGTGTGTGGGAGTTGTTCTATTAGTCCATATATACTGACCTCCATCACGTTGCAAATTCAAAATAATTTTTTGTCTGCATCTAGCTCTGAAAAAATATTTGGCCTTCTAGCAGTGTGTGGGACTTTCTCTATTAGTCCATCTATACTGACCTCCATCAGGCTGCAAATTAAAAATAATTTTTATCTGCATCTACCTCTGAAAAAATATTTGGCCTTCTAGCTGTGTGTGGGACTTGTTCTATTAGTCCATCTATACTGACCTCCATCAGGTTGCAAACTGAATATAATTTTTTTCTGCATCTAGCTCTGAAAAAATATTTGGCCTTCTAGCAGTGGGTGGGACTTTCTCTATTAGTCCATCTATACTGACCTCCATCAGGTTGCAAATTAAAAATAATTTATATCTGCATCTAGCTCTGAAAAAATATTTGGCCTTCTAGCAGTGTGTGGGACTTTCTCTATTAGTCCATCTATACTGACCTCCATCAGGTTGCAAATTAAAAATAATTTTTTGTCTGCATCTAGCTCTGAAAAAATATTTGGCCTTCTAGCAGTGTGTGGGACTTGTTCTATTAGTCCATCTATACTGACCTCCATCAGGTTGCAAACTGAATATCATTTTTTTCTGCATCTACCTCAGAAAAAAAATTTGGGCTTCTAGCAGTGTGTGGGACTTGTTCTATTAGTCCATCTATACTGACCTCCATCAGGTTGCAAATTGAATATAATTTTTTTCTGCATCTACTTCTGAAAAAATATTTGGGCTTCTAGCAGTGTGTGGGACTTGGTCTATTAGTCCATCTACACTGACCTCCATCAGGTTGCAAATTAAAAATAATTTTTATCTGCATCTAGCTCTGAAAAAATATTTGGGCTTCTAGCAGTGTGTGGGACTTGTTCTATTAGTCCATCTATACTAACCTACACCAGGTTGCAAATTCAATATAATTTTTTTCTGCATCTAGCTCTGAAAAAATATTTGGGCTCCTAGCAGTGTGTGGGACTTGTTCTATTAGTCCATCTATACTGACCTCCATCAGGTTGCAAACTGAATATCATTTTTTTCTGCATCTACTTCTGAAAAAATGTTTGGGCTTCTAGCAGTGTGTGGGACTTGGTCTATTAGTCCATCTATACTGATCTCCATCAGGTTGCAAATTAAAAATAATTTTTATCTGCATCTAGCTCTGAAAAAATATTTGGGCTTCTAGCTGTGTGTGGGACTTGTTCTATTAGTCCATCTATACTGACCTCCATCAGGTTGCAAACTGAATATCATTTTTTTCTGCATCTACCTCAGAAAAAAAAATTTGGGCTTCTAGCAGTGTGTGGGACTTGTTCTATTAGTCCATCTATACTGACTTCCATCAGGTTGCAAATTGAATATAATTTTTTTCTGCATCTACTTCTGAAAAAATATTTGGGCTTCTAGCAGTGTGTGGGACTTGGTCTATTAGTCCATCTACACTGACCTCCATCAGGTTGCAAATTAAAAAAAAATTTTATCTGCATCTAGCTCTGAAAAAATATTTGGGCTTCTAGCAGTGTGTGGGACTTGGTCTATTAGTCCATCTATACTGATCTCCATCAGGTTGCAAATTAAAAATAATTTTTATCTGCATCTAGCTCTGAAAAAGTATTTGGGCTTCTAGCAGTGTGTGGGACTTGGTCTATTAGTCCATCTATACTGACCTCCATCAGGTTGCAAATTGAATATCATTTTTTTCTGCATCTAGCTCTGAAAAAATATTTGGGCTTCTAGCAGTGAGTGGGACTTGTTCTATTAGTCCATCTATACTGACCTCCATCAGGCTGCAAATTGAATATAATTTTTTTCTGCATCTAGCTCTGAAAAAATATTTGGGCTTCTAGCAGTGTGTGGGACTGGGTCTATTAGTTCATCTATACTGACCTCCATCAGTTTGCAAATTAAAAATAATTTTTGTCTGCATCTAGCTCTGAAAAAATATTTGGGCTTCTAGCAGTGTGTGGGACTCATTGTATTAGGCCATCTATACCAAGCTCCACCAGCTTTGAAATTAATAATAATTTTTAGCTGCATCTAGCCCTGAAAATAATTTTTCCCAATAGTGGTAGCAATAGAAATATGGGGCGCGCGCCTGGCTAACAAAAATATACGCTTCATAACACAAAACACCAGCCTAGCGCACTGCATTAATAAGATGGCATCATCGTCTCTCCCAGTGCTAGGCCTACTACGCAGGATAGCATTTCTTTGCCTAAAACACAATGTATGGGTCCGCGCTAGCCACTATGCTGAGGGGTATAAAGCTGCTGCTAACGCTTTATAACAATTCAATTGGCAGATTTTCACAGAGCTCTTCCACAACGCCCACCCATCGGGCAACAGTTGCCCACCCTCCCTATGGGATCTAGTGGCGAATAGTTGATGCCATTAATCAGAGCGTCAGTTGCCCCGTCAACGTGGCAAGCATACGGTAAGGCATGGGAAGAGTGGACACGACTAGTAGCAGGCAGACGGGTTGACCAATGTGAACAAGCCAGATCACAAGTCACCATAGAATTTCTCCACCAGCTAATGATGAGGGGCATATCAGAAGCGTCAGCGCAGCGGTGTCTGACCGGAGTAGCATTTCACTTCCAACTACTGAATTGGGGAGATGTGACAAAGATTCATCATCAGACAATCAATAAAAGGGTGGAAAAGGGGTCAGCCAAGTCAGGAATGTAGACGTCCCGTCCCGTGTCACTAAAACTGATTTCTCACATCATATCCCTAACACCATTAACATGACACTCACAATTTGAAGCAACACTAATGTCTACTGCATTTGTGATCGCCTTCTTCGGGGCGCTATGTATAAACGAATTAGTCCCTCAATCCAAAATTACCACCAGTGGAGGCTTATTACACCAGGACGTAGTCATAGCCAATAATGCAATACGTCTACGCATACACCAATCGAAAACGGTTCCAGCGGGCAGGGGTACTTGGGTACTTCTACAACCCACAAACGGTACACTGAGTCGGGTAACAATAGTAAAAACATATCTAACCATCAGATCACAAAGTAATTTCTTCCTATCACACATTGATGGAACGCCATTATCAAGATACCTGTTCCAAGCTATATTTAATAAATGCATAACATCGGCAGGGAACCACCCCAAAGATTACGGGACACACTCATTCCGCATAGGTGCGGCCACGGAAGCAGCAAGAGCAGGACTGTCAGAAACGGAAGTTCAGAGGATAGGGAGATGGCGATCCACGTGTTTGGCGAGATACATAAGACCGGACTTGTTATCCTAACGTGGTTTGTTTCTTTTACAGGTGACGCTAAGCCAACAGTGTGAGTGATAGGCCACTCGTATATATATTGGGCACAAAAAAGGGCGAAAGTCCGCCCAGGCGGGAGGAAATTAGAGTTTCATAACACATATTTCAACTGGAGAGGTATTAGAGGCCTGCTATGGCCACAGGTACTAATGGAGGTAATCAAGGTAGGGAGAGAGGCAAGAGGTCCGGTCATCTTAGTTATACAGGCCGGGGGAAACAACCTAGGTCATCACAAGAGCGCATAACTAATGGCAATAATGAAACTAGACACTGAGCGCTTCAGAGAATTTTTCACAAAATTAGCTATATTATGGTCAGAGATTGTGCCGATAGCGGTATGGCAAGGTGCGCGAGACATCACGGCCATCGAATGGACAAGGCGGGTAATAAATATTCGGATGGCAAAATTTAGAAGAGACAGAGGCGGTGTAGTGATACAACACCGACAACTGGGAGGAGATAAAGCAGGCCTCATACGGCCCGACGGTGTTCACTTAATAGATATTGGACTGGACATATTCCTGTCAGGACTCCAGGACGGAGTGGAACAAGCGTTAAGAGTGATGGGTGGGGGTCAGAGTCCTGCATATGAGTACGCTGGATCCTCCGTGGCCTGGAAATAGAAAGGACATGTTGGAGAGTTACACTTGTTGGCCAACTTGCCGGAGTGGGGACCCAGGGCATGCTGCAACAAGCTGAATTATTTTAGAAATAAAATGCCTTTCTAATGGAATGAGTATAAAGAGTTAATAAAGCTGTGACCGATCCTCACCCATCCAGTTGTAAGAGTTACATTATTGTATTGTCCATGAAAGGGGGGCGGTAGGGGGGCTGAGCGTCTGGGTTTGGTTGGGGGTCCCCACAGTCTGCCTAGGCTAGATTCATTTAAAAATTCTTATTAGATACACAGGCGGTGCAGCTTGCTTCGCAGCTGGGCTACTACGCCCAAAGTATTGCCTAGGCTAGATGCAGTTAAAAATTCTACGCTGACTAGCAGACACTGAAGATTTGGAGCAGACCTCTGAGTAAACAGCTCTTCAGACTCAACCATCTGTGTTACCCCAAGCCATAGTGTATGTAGTTTCTTACAGTTAAAAGGGGGGGGGGGAGCGACCCAACCCATCTGGAATTGACGATGCCAACGTCACGTAAGACACAGCAAGGGGACTCCCAAAACTGTGGCACAGACACCACTTAACCCTAGAACGCATACCTGTGGCCTTGCAGGCCCGCCCAGTTAATTGTTTTCTATTTTCTGCAAGATTACTTTAGTTAGAATTTTGAAACTCTAGGTATTCTTCATGTATATAGTTGTTTGTCATTTGAGTTTGAGTTATTCCATGTTATTTGCACATGGGCCTAAAGGGCCCCAGGTATGTGAAAGTGTAGATATTTATGGTCATGCGTTCTAGGGTTAAGTGGCATCAATTGCCCCACTGTTGCTTAAAACGGTTGGTGAGGTGATTTTACCAAATCCCCAAGCTTTTAGTCTCCCAAGGATGACACAGGGGTAGAAATGTCCTTGCGAATCCATGATTTGTTCATCTTTATGAACGTGAGTCTGTCTACATTCTCAGTGGACAGCCGTGTGCGCTTATCTGTCAGCACACCACCAGCAGCGCTGAACACACGTTCAGAGAGAACGCTGGCTGCATGGCATGACAAGATCTCCAAGGCGTGAGTGGTGAGCTCCGGCGATTATTCCAGATTGGAATACCAAAATGAGCAAGGGTCCAGTGACACAGTCATGGCTTCGATGTTCACTTGGAGATTTTCCTGTACCATCCTCTCTAGGCATTGACTATGTGTCAGACTTCTTGTCTCCTGTGGCCTTGCAAAGGATGGTCTAAAAAAGTGGTGAAACGATTCCACAAAATTGCTGTTACCAGCAGATACTGTGTTACTGTTACTGTTTGAGTGATGAAGACTCGACAGTCTCACCGTTGGCAAGTTAGAACTGTGAGATTCACTACGTGCACCACTGGTGTTTTGTGGAAAAGCACATGTAAGATTCTGCAACAGCGTCTGCAGATACTCCTGCATTCGTCAATACCTTTTTATGGCAGGAATTATTTCGGCAAATATACTTTTGTACCGGGGATCTAAGAGTGTGGCAACCCAGTAGTCGGGATTACTTCAAATTCTGACAATCCGGGGGTCATGTTGCAGGTAGTGCAGCAAGAAGGCACTCATGTGTCTTGCGCATCCAGAAGTACCAAGTCCTTGTTGTGCTGGTAGCGAGGTAAGAATCATGCTTCCTTCCTCTGCCCTCTCCCTCCAACCTCGCACAACAGAAATGTGATCAAGGTCTCCCTCATCTGATGAGTCTTCCATGCCCATCGCCAGTTCGTCCTCCACTTCTTCCTCGGCTCCTGCACCTTCCTCAACAGTTTGGCTGCTACCATGCGCCCTGGTTAATCCCTCTCCCCCACCCTCCCATGCCTGCCGCCTTGGTGCTGCCAACCGTCTGGACCTTGGAGATGTTATCCCTTCCGCATACGACTCCTCCTCTACTTCCTCCACCTCCTCTTGTCCCACCACCTGACTCTGAATTCTGTTTAATGTGTGCTCCAGCATGTAAATCACCGGAATAGTCATGCTGATAATGACATCGTCGTCAGCACTAAACATCTTCGTCGCCATTTCAAAACTGTGCAGAAGGGTGTGTGGCGCCCCTGAGGGTTCAGTCGCCACAGAGTTACTGCATCTCACCCAGAGGTGTGGTATCTCACCCTCAGGTAAGGAAGGCGTATGGCTCGGGACCCTGACTCCTGCATCCAACACATACGCGCAGTGGGGGTAGGGCGAGATTGCTCCTAAGGGAGAGCACAGTCCCAGGTCCCTAGCTGATTTGAGGGTCCTATGTAGTGGGTGCTTAGGGGAGCAGCTTAGGGGAGCACATGACAAGGAGAGTATAAATAGGAAGCCATCTTAGAAAGAGCAAGCCAGACAGAGGAGGAAAAGTGACAGGAGCAGAGACTAGGCATGAGCTCTGCTCCGGAGGCGGGCCTAGCCTGGGAGGCCCAGGACTGAAGGAGAGAAGAGAGGAGTGGGAGCTGGAAGGCTCCAGGAACCAAAGGGACTCTACGGCTATGGGCCATGCAGAAGGCCACCCGTACTCCCGCTGCTACCAGGAGGTAGAGGGGTCAGGCCAGATAAGGGTAACCGGTCCCTCAACTAGCGGAGAAACAGCAAGGCTCAACTAGAAACCGGAGGCTGCTGCATTTCATGTACTGCAGGCCAAAGTCCACACCAGTCTCACTAAGAAGGTAGCCACATAGGACCCAGGGGACGGAACACACGTCACCCGCCAAGGCCTGAGGATACCGGATAGAAGTGTCACTGGGTGTGAGGTGCAGGGAGAAGGCCCGAGAAAGGACACACAGAAGGGGGTCCTGCTAAGTACTCCGGAGCTATCTGGGGGTGGACAGAGCCCCTCACTGAGTATGCACAGCATGACGGGGGAGATTGCTCTGGTACCTGTAATCTGGACTACAACAACTGTGAGTAATATCTTGAGACGGCATCACACGGACTCTGTGTTCATTACTGACTCCCTACACTACAACCACCATCATCCACCCCCACTGCCCTGAAGCTACACTCTTCCTGTGGTGAGTAATAATACCGTTGCTGCAAAACCACCAGCTTCAGAGGACTGTTCCGCAGCGACGGCCCCTTTGGCCGCACTCCACAGGTGGCGTAGTCAGACATTATAAAATCCATATATACAAATTACCCTTGGATTGACCGCCCTGGGTCACGGACTGGGTCACCGACACAGTGACTACAACCCCCAGCGTCTACCGGCCCGGCTCAGGGTACCCCATGGCCCAGGGGGCGCGTCAACTTCATAGGTCCCTGATCTGAGACCACTCCTGCAGCGTGATTTGCCCCACCTCTGGATCTCGTTGGCCCAGGCTATACGTCAGAATGTATTGCACCAGGGCTTGTCGGTGCTGCCACAGTTGCTGCAACATGTGCAGAGTTGAATTCCACCGTGTCGGCACATCGCATTTCAGCCGGTGAACTGGCAGGCCCAACGACTTCTGTAGAGATGTAAGTCGTTGAACTGCGGGATGCGAATGGCGGAAGTGAGCACACAGCGACCGTGCCCTCTGCAGAAGGCCATCTAGTCCGGGATAGTGGGCTAAAAATTGCTGGACAACCAGGTTCAACACGTGAGCCATACAAGGCACGTGTGTGACATTGCCCCGGCGAAGTGCCGCACCCAGGTTTGCAGCATTGTCGCACATGGCCTTTCCTGGTTGCAGGCCCAGTGGAGACAACCTTTCATGAAATTGGTTCTCCAGAGCTGACCACAACTCCTCAGCTGTGTGACTCACATTTCCCAGACATTTCAAAGTAAACACTGATGCCGTTGAGCCCTGCTGCCAGCATAGTAAGGAGGTGTGCAGGATTCCTTCTGCGCAGTTAGAAAGCAGGTGGCATTACCAGACAGGCTTTGGGTGCAGGTGGAGGACCGAGAGGAGGTTGAGGAGGCAGAAGCAGTGGAGGAACTTCGAGATAAAGAGGATTGACGCACAACTCGTGGGGACGGTAAGACTTGGACAGAAGCCCCTTGTCCTGCTGTCACCATAGTTACCCAGTGCCCAGTCAGCGACATGTAACGCCCCTGTCCATGCCTTCTCGTCCAAGTGTCTGTGGTGAAGTGCACCCTGTCACACACAGAGTAGTGTTGAGCCACCCCCGTAGTGTTCGAGTTCGGTTCGGTTCGTCGAACACCCGTGTGTTCGCCGAACTGTTCATCGAACTGTTCATCGAACACCTTCGAACACCGTTAAAACCAATGGCAGGCAAACAAAAACACATAGAAACACATAGAAAACACCTTCAAAGGTGTCCAAAAGCTGACAAACTGCTCTGAAGACACAACTAACACATGGAAAAGTGACAAGTACATATAGTCATGCGAAAAGAAAAGAGGTGGAGGAGTAAAAGGAGGGGGAGACACAGATATAGGCATGTCATGCCCTTCTAAAATCCAAAAAGTGAGAAGCCGACACGTTCAGTCCGCTCCTGCCCGTGCCACCTCCGTGTCGCCGGGTTTGTGCCAGAGCCGCGGTGGACCCTGACGGCCAGCCCCCCTCTCCCAATACTGGTGCCTGTCCGCTGGTGGGTCGAGCGAGCCCCCCTGTGGTGGAGGCAGCTCTAAGCTTTTTAATTTAAATTGTCTCTCTAATTTGAATGAATACACTTTAAATCCATTTACAAGGATCTATTGGAGGGCAAGTCTCATGCCAGCAGCCGCGTAATTCCAGCTCCAGTAGCGTCCACTAAAGCTGCTGCAGTTAAAAAGCTTTTATAAGGATCGAGCTCGGCTGTCCACCGCAAGGCATCCTACTGCCAGTCCCAGCCCCTATGCCTTGGGGTGCCTCCTGATGCTCTTCACTGAGTATCCCGTGGTCCCGAAGCATTTCCTTTGAAAAAATTAAGTGTCAAAACTACAGGTGGTGTAGCTTGCTTAACAGCCGGGATAATCCGCTGACTAGCAGACACTGCTACTAGGCACAAAGTATTTCCTGGGCTAGATGCAGTTAAAAATTTGTAATTAGATACTCTCGTTGGATGCTGAGAAAGCATTCCATAGAGTCTCCTGGCACGCCATATATGATTCTCTTAAAAAGCTTGGGGTAGGGGTCTAGGGGACCCTTTTATAGCCAAAATCACGGCCCTGTATCGCAATACGTCACCTAGGCTGAAGACAAATGGAACTGTATTACCCTGAGGGCTCGGTTGCTACAGAGGTATTGCACCTCACCCAGAGGTGTGATATCTCACTCTCAGGTAAGGATGGAGTGTGGATCAGGACCCGACACCTGCATGCATTACACCACATTGCCGTGGGGCAGGGCGACCAATATGCCCCTGAGATGGGCACGACAGTCCCTGTTCCTGGCTGGAGTGGGGGGAGGGAACACTGAGGAAGGGGAACCCTGTAGTGCAGGAGCAGGGAGGAAGCAGTTCCTGGGTGCATTGAGAAGGGAGTATAAAAGGTGGGCACCATCTTAGTTCAGTTCAGAGAAGTCTGAGCAGAAGTGGCAGGGAGCAGGGGCTCTGCATGAGCTCTGCTCCAGAGGCGGGCTTAGTAACAGAGGCCCAGGCCTGGAAGAGGGAGAAGGAAGGAAGAGGAGCGGAGAAGGCTCCAGGAACGTGGAACGAAGGGATCCCAGGGGTGCGGACGGGCGAGTCGCCACCGCACGCCCGAATCCACCTGCGTGGAGGGGTCAGGCCAAAGGGGGAGACCGGTCCCCGAAACTAGTGGAGGTAGGAAACGACCCTCAGCTAGAAACAGGAGGCTGTGACATTTTATGTGGCGCAGCCCCTCGCTACACCCACTAGGAAGGCACCACATTGGGTCAGGGAAACTGGCGCCAAGTTTACCAAGAGGAGGCCCGAGGCAGCCGGACAGAAGGGTTGGTAAGAAAGGCCAGACAAAGGACACACAAAGGGGGTCCTGTGAAGCGCTCCAAAGTTATCTGGGAGTTGTCTGAACCCCTCACCTGGTGAGCACAGTACGACGTGGGCAGCCGTTACCTGCAGACGTGGTCTGAATAATAAGAACTGTGAGTAAAGGCCCTGGACTGCATCACTGACTCCGTGTCGTTACTGCTGCTGCCCTGCACCATCACCCCCATCCTCCGCATACACTGCCCTGAGGCTATACTCCTCCCGTGGGGAGTTATGCTACGCTCTGCTGCACCCACAACACCAGCCTCAGCGGTCTGCCCTGGAGCGGCGGTTCACTCTGACCGCAATCCACGGGTGGCGTAGTTGGACATTTAAACATCAAAACCACATAAATAGTTCCGCCACTGGTTTGACCGCCCTGAGCCACGGAACCGGGTCGCCGCCACGGAGACTACAACCACCAGCATCCACCAAAAAGGGTCCGGCTCCGGGTGTCCCAAGGCCCAGGGGGCGCGTCAGAACATTTTCATCACCTTTCACAATCACCAATGGGACAAGGCAGGGATGTTCTCTGTCCCCTCTCTTATACATCCTAGTGACGGAGCACCTGCTCTCATCAATTCGCCATAACCCCAATATTAGGTGGATTGAGGTGGGAGGCACCGAGTACAAGTGCTCTCTATTTGCTGATTATGTCCTAGTATATATCACTCAATCACATATATCCATCCATGCTGTTATGGCTGAAATAGATCACTTTGTTACATGGTCAAATTTTAAAATCAATGCAGCGAAGTCTGAGGCCAACGATGTCTCCCTCCCCAAATCCATATAGGATTCCATCCAGTCCAACTTTCCCTTTGCCTGGCCCTCACAGGGTATCAAAAACTTAGGAATTCCTATTCATAGAGACCTCTCCCATCTATGTTATCTTAATTTTGGGCCCTTTATTGAACAACTCCATACAGACCACGGTTGGCAAGTTAGAACTGTAAGATTCACTACGTGAACCACTGGTGTTTTGTGGAAAAGCACATGTACACCGTGTTCCAAATTATTATGCAAAAAGTGTTTAGGAGTGATAAGGGAAGAACTTGTTTGTTTGTCAGTTAAACTCATTGATGGTGATGTGTGTCAGGGCTCTTTATATCACTGTAAGCAATTGCAGACACCTGTGCTAATTAGTTTGGCAGGTGTGTCCAATGAAAGGCAAGACTACTTAAGAAGGCTGTCTCACATTATTAAGCAGCCTACATTTTCTGCCAAAATGGGAAAGAAAAAGGATGTGTCGGCTGCTGAGAAGCAACAAATTGTGGAGTGTTTAGGTCAAGGCATGACTACAATCAACATTGTGCGATGATCAGGATGAAGTGTCTTGGCAATCAAGAAGTATGTAGCTGATTCACAGTACACACGTGTGCGTGCTGATAAGGGCAAATTGAGGACTCTTTCCTACAGGCAATTACGTCAGGTTAAAAGAGCAGCGGCAAAAAAGCCTTGTCATAGCAGCAGACAAGTTTTTGAAGCTGCTGGTGCCTCCAACGTCCCCCGAACAACAAGATGCAGGGTCCTTCAGAGGTTTGCAGCTGTGCATACGCCATCCTGTCGACCTCCTCTATCCACTTCACACAAGCAGAAACGGCTCCAGTGGGCCAAACATTACATGAAGACTGATTTCAAAACTGTTTTGTTCACGGATGAGTGCCGTGCAGCGCTCGATGGTCCAGATGGATGGAGTGGAGGATGGCTGGTTGATGGACACCCCACGCAAACACGGCTACAGTGCCAACAAGGAGGAGGTGGAGTAATGTTTTGGGCTGGAATCATGGGGAGAGAGATTGTCGGCCCCTTTAGGATCCCTGAAGGCGCTAAAGATGAACTCCATAATGTATGTGGATTTTCTCAAACAGCACTTCCTGCCATGGTTCAAGAAGAAGAACCGTGTATTTCACAGCAAGATCATTTTTTGCATGATAATGCACCATCTCATGCTGCACATAAAACATCTGCATCTCTGGCTGATATGGGCATAAAAGGGGACAAACTTATGGTGTGACCCCCATGCTCCCCTGACCTCTACCCCATTCAGAACCTCTGGAGCATCATCAAAAGGAGTGTCTATGATGGCGGGAGGCAGTTCACATCTAAGCAACAGCTCTGGGAGGGTATTCTGTCCTCATGCAAAACAATTGAAGCAGAAACCATCCAAAACCTGACAAATTCAATGGACGAGAGAGTTCAGAAGCTCCTTTCGAACAAGGGGTCCTATGTGAAAATGTAACATCACCTAGAATAAAGTTTTGAGTTGAAAACTGTTTGATTTCAGTTTCTAATAACCTGCTAATGCTTATAATTTCAAAAATGACCATTTTTTTGGTCTTTATTAAAATGAAAAGGTTGATCGAAAAGTTTGGGGGATCTAAGAGTGTGGCAACCCAGTAGTCATAATTACTTCGAATTCTGACAATATGAGGGTCATGTTGCAGGTAGTGCAGCAAGAAGGCACTTATGTGTCTTGCGCATCTCGGAGCCCCAAAATTATTTTCCGGGCTAGATGCAGCTAAAAATTATTATTAATTTTAAATCTGGTGGAGCTTAGTATAGATGGCCTAATAGGATCAGTGCTGCACACTGCTACAAAGCCCAAATTATTTTCCAGCCAAGATACAGATAAACATGATTAGTAATTTTAAATCTGGTGGAGCTTATTATAGATGGCCTAATAGAATCAGTGCTGCACACTGCTACAAAGCCCAAATTATTTTCCAGCCAAGATACAGATAAACATGATTAGTAATTTGAAAGCTTAAAACGGTTGGTAGGGTGATTTTAACCAATCATCCATCTTTTACTCTCCCCAGGATGACACAGGGGTAGAAAAGTCGTTTCGGATCCATGATTTGTTCATCTTTATGAACGTGAGTCTGTCTACATTATCAGTGGAGAGCCGCGTGCGCTTATCTGTCAGCACACCACCAGCAGCGCTGAACAAACGTTCAGACAGAACGCTGGCTGCGGGGCATGACAAGATTTCCAAGGCGTAAGTGGCTAGCTCCGGCCATTTATCCAGATTGGAAGCCCAAAAAGAGCAAGGGTCCAGTGACAGAGTCATGGCTTCAATGTTTACTTGGAGATACTCCTATACCATCGTCTCTAGGTGTTGACTATGTGTCAGACTTCTTGTCTCCTGTGGCCTTGCAAAGGATGGGCTAAAAAAGTGGTGAAATGATTGCGCAAAATTGATGTTACCAGCAGATACTGTGGTTCTGTTATGGTTTGAGTGCTGAACACTTGACGGTCCCACGGTTGGCAAGTTGGAACTGTGAGATTCACTACGTGCACCACTGGTGTTTTGTGGAAAAGCACATGTAAGATTCTGCAACAGTCTCTGCTGATACTCCTGCATGCGTGCATCCCTTTCTATGGCAGGAATAATTTCTGCAAATTTACTTTTGTACCGGGGATCTAACAGTGTGGCAACCCAGTAGTCAGGATTATTTCTAATTCTCACAATTCGAGGGTCATGTTGCAGGTAGTGCAGCAAGAAGGCACTCTTGTGTGTTGCGCATCCAGGAGCACCAAGTCCCTGTTGTGTTGGTGGCGAGGTAACAATCATGCTTCCTTCCTCTGTCCTCTCCCCCCAACCTCGCACAACAGAAATGTGATCAACGTCTCCCTCATCTGATGAGTCTTCCGTCAGTTCATCCTCCACTTCTTCCTGGGCTCCTGCACCTTCCTCACTAGTTTGGCTGCTACCATGCACCCTGGTAAAACCATCTCCCCCACCCTCACATGCCTGCCGCCTTGGTGCTGCCGACCGTCTGGACCTTGCAGATGTTAGCCCTTCCGCATACAACTCCTCCTCCTCTACTTCCTCCACCTCCTCTTGTGCCACCATCTGACTCCGAATTCTGTTTAACATGTGCTCCAGCATGTAAATCACCGGAATAGTCATGCTGATAATGGCATCGTCAGCACTAAACATCTTCGTCGCCATTTCAAAACTGTGCAGAAGGGTGCATAGGTCCCTGATCTGAGACCACTCCTGCAGCGTGATTTGCCCCACGTCTGGATCTCGTTGGCCCAGGCTATACGTCAGAACGTATTGCACCAGGGCTTGTCGGTGCTGCCACAGTCACTGCAACATGTGCAGAGTTGAATTCCACCGGGTAGGCACATCGCATTTTAGCCGGTGAAGTGGCAGGCCCAACGACTTCTGTAGAGATGTAAGTCGCTGAGCTGCGGGATGCAAACGGCGGAAGTGAGCACACAGCGACCGTGCCCTCTGCAGAAGGCCATCTAGTCTGGGATAGTGGGCTAAAAATTGCTGGACAACCAGGTTCAACACGTGAGCCATACAAGGCACGTGTGTGACATTGCCCCGGCGAAGGGCCGCACCCAGGTTTGCAGCATTGTCGCACACGGCCTTCCCTGGTTTCAGGTCCAGTGGAGACAACCATTCATGAAATTGGTTCTCCAGAGCTGACCACAACTCCTCAGCTGTGTGACTCACATTTCCCAGACATTTCAAAGTAAAAACCGCCTGATGACGTTGAGCCATACTGCCAGCATAGTAAGGAGGTGTGCAGGATTCCTTCTGCGCAGTTAGAAAGCAGGTGGCATTACCAGACAGGCTTTGGGTGCAGGTGGAGGACCGAGAGGAGGTTGAGGAGGCAGAAGCAGTGGAGGAACTTCGAGATAAAGAGGATTGACGCACAACTCGTGGGGACGGTAAGACTTGGACAGAAGCCCCTTGTCCTGCTGTCACCATAGTTACCCAGTGCCCAGTCAGCGACATGTAACGCCCCTGTCCATGCCTTCTCGTCCAAGTGTCTGTGGTGAAGTGCACCCTGTCACACACAGAGTAGTGTTGAGCCACCCCCGTAGTGTTCGAGTTCGGTTCGGTTCGTCGAACACCCGTGTGTTCGCCGAACTGTTCATCGAACTGTTCATCGAACACCTTCGAACACCGTTAAAACCAATGGCAGGCAAACAAAAACACATAGAAACACATAGAAAACACCTTCAAAGGTGTCCAAAAGCTGACAAACTGCTCTGAAGACACAACTAACACATGGAAAAGTGACAAGTACATATAGTCATGCGAAAAGAAAAGAGGTGGAGGAGTAAAAGGAGGGGGAGACACAGATATAGGCATGTCATGCCCTTCTAAAATCCAAAAAGTGAGAAGCCGACACGTTCAGTCCGCTCCTGCCCGTGCCACCTCCGTGTCGCCGGGTTTGTGCCAGAGCCGCGGTGGACCCTGACGGCCAGCCCCCCTCTCCCAATACTGGTGCCTGTCCGCTGGTGGGTCGAGCGAGCCCCCCTGTGGTGGAGGCAGCTCTAAGCTTTTTAATTTAAATTGTCTCTCTAATTTGAATGAATACACTTTAAATCCATTTACAAGGATCTATTGGAGGGCAAGTCTCATGCCAGCAGCCGCGTAATTCCAGCTCCAGTAGCGTCCACTAAAGCTGCTGCAGTTAAAAAGCTTTTATAAGGATCGAGCTCGGCTGTCCACCGCAAGGCATCCTACTGCCAGTCCCAGCCCCTATGCCTTGGGGTGCCTCCTGATGCTCTTCACTGAGTATCCCGTGGTCCCGAAGCATTTCCTTTGAAAAAATTAAGTGTCAAAACTACAGGTGGTGTAGCTTGCTTAACAGCCGGGATAATCCGCTGACTAGCAGACACTGCTACTAGGCACAAAGTATTTCCTGGGCTAGATGCAGTTAAAAATTTGTAATTAGATACTCTCGTTGGATGCTGAGAAAGCATTCCATAGAGTCTCCTGGCACGCCATATATGATTCTCTTAAAAAGCTTGGGGTAGGGGTCTAGGGGACCCTTTTATAGCCAAAATCACGGCCCTGTATCGCAATACGTCACCTAGGCTGAAGACAAATGGAACTGTATTACCCTGAGGGCTCGGTTGCTACAGAGGTATTGCACCTCACCCAGAGGTGTGATATCTCACTCTCAGGTAAGGATGGAGTGTGGATCAGGACCCGACACCTGCATGCATTACACCACATTGCCGTGGGGCAGGGCGACCAATATGCCCCTGAGATGGGCACGACAGTCCCTGTTCCTGGCTGGAGTGGGGGGAGGGAACACTGAGGAAGGGGAACCCTGTAGTGCAGGAGCAGGGAGGAAGCAGTTCCTGGGTGCATTGAGAAGGGAGTATAAAAGGTGCGCACCATCTTAGTTCAGTTCAGAGAAGTCTGAGCAGAAGTGGCAGGGAGCAGGGGCTCTGCATGAGCTCTGCTCCAGAGGCGGGCTTAGTAACAGAGGCCCAGGCCTGGAAGAGGGAGAAGGAAGGAAGAGGAGCGGAGAAGGCTCCAGGAACGTGGAACGAAGGGATCCCAGGGGTGCGGACGGGCGAGTCGCCACCGCACGCCCGAATCCACCTGCGTGGAGGGGTCAGGCCAAAGGGGGAGACCGGTCCCCGAAACTAGTGGAGGTAGGAAACGACCCTCAGCTAGAAACAGGAGGCTGTGACATTTTATGTGGCGCAGCCCCTCGCTACACCCACTAGGAAGGCACCACATTGGGTCAGGGAAACTGGCGCCAAGTTTACCAAGAGGAGGCCCGAGGCAGCCGGACAGAAGGGTTGGTAAGAAAGGCCAGACAAAGGACACACAAAGGGGGTCCTGTGAAGCGCTCCAAAGTTATCTGGGAGTTGTCTGAACCCCTCACCTGGTGAGCACAGTACGACGTGGGCAGCCGTTACCTGCAGACGTGGTCTGAATAATAAGAACTGTGAGTAAAGGCCCTGGACTGCATCACTGACTCCGTGTCGTTACTGCTGCTGCCCTGCACCATCACCCCCATCCTCGGCATACACTGCCCTGAGGCTATACTCCTCCCGTGGGGAGTTATGCTACGCTCTGCTGCACCCACAACACCAGCCTCAGCGGTCTGCCCTGGAGCGGCGGTTCACTCTGACCGCAATCCACGGGTGGCGTAGTTGGACATTTAAACATCAAAACCACATAAATAGTTCCGCCACTGGTTTGACCGCCCTGAGCCACGGAACCGGGTCGCCGCCACGGAGACTACAACCACCAGCATCCACCAAAAAGGGTCCGGCTCCGGGTGTCCCAAGGCCCAAGGGGCGCGTCAGAACATTTTCATCACCTTTCACAATCACCAATGGGACAAGGCAGGGATGTTCTCTGTCCCCTCTCTTATACATCCTAGTGACGGAGCACCTGCTCTCATCAATTCGCCATAACCCCAATATTAGGTGGATTGAGGTGGGAGGCACCGAGTACAAGTGCTCTCTATTTGCTGATTATGTCCTAGTATATATCACTCAATCACATATATCCATCCATGCTGTTATGGCTGAAATAGATCACTTTGTTACATGGTCAAATTTTAAAATCAATGCAGCGAAGTCTGAGGCCAACGATGTCTCCCTCCCCAAATCCATATAGGATTCCATCCAGTCCAACTTTCCCTTTGCCTGGCCCTCACAGGGTATCAAAAACTTAGGAATTCCTATTCATAGAGACCTCTCCCATCTATGTTATCTTAATTTTGGGCCCTTTATTGAACAACTCCATACAGACCACGGTTGGCAAGTTAGAACTGTAAGATTCACTACGTGAACCACTGGTGTTTTGTGGAAAAGCACATGTACACCGTGTTCCAAATTATTATGCAAAAAGTGTTTAGGAGTGATAAGGGAAGAACTTGTTTGTTTGTCAGTTAAACTCATTGATGGTGATGTGTGTCAGGGCTCTTTATATCACTGTAAGCAATTGCAGACACCTGTGCTAATTAGTTTGGCAGGTGTGTCCAATGAAAGGCAAGACTACTTAAGAAGGCTGTCTCACATTATTAAGCAGCCTACATTTTCTGCCAAAATGGGAAAGAAAAAGGATGTGTCGGCTGCTGAGAAGCAACAAATTGTGGAGTGTTTAGGTCAAGGCATGACTACAATCAACATTGTGCGATGATCAGGATGAAGTGTCTTGGCAATCAAGAAGTATGTAGCTGATTCACAGTACACACGTGTGCGTGCTGATAAGGGCAAATTGAGGACTCTTTCCTACAGGCAATTACGTCAGGTTAAAAGAGCAGCGGCAAAAAAGCCTTGTCATAGCAGCAGACAAGTTTTTGAAGCTGCTGGTGCCTCCAACGTCCCCCGAACAACAAGATGCAGGGTCCTTCAGAGGTTTGCAGCTGTGCATACGCCATCCTGTCGACCTCCTCTATCCACTTCACACAAGCAGAAACGGCTCCAGTGGGCCAAACATTACATGAAGACTGATTTCAAAACTGTTTTGTTCACGGATGAGTGCCGTGCAGCGCTCGATGGTCCAGATGGATGGAGTGGAGGATGGCTGGTTGATGGACACCCCACGCAAACACGGCTACAGCGCCAACAAGGAGGAGGTGGAGTAATGTTTTGGGCTGGAATCATGGGGAGAGAGATTGTCGGCCCCTTTAGGATCCCTGAAGGCGCTAAAGATGAACTCCATAATGTATGTGGATTTTCTCAAACAGCACTTCCTGCCATGGTTCAAGAAGAAGAACCGTGTATTTCACAGCAAGATCATTTTTTTGCATGATAATGCACCATCTCATGCTGCACATAAAACATCTGCATCTCTGGCTGATATGGGCATAAAAGGGGACAAACTTATGGTGTGACCCCCATGCTCCCCTGACCTCTACCCCATTCAGAACCTCTGGAGCATCATCAAAAGGAGTGTCTATGATGGCGGGAGGCAGTTCACATCTAAGCAACAGCTCTGGGAGGGTATTCTGTCCTCATGCAAAACAATTGAAGCAGAAACCATCCAAAACCTGACAAATTCAATGGACGAGAGAGTTCAGAAGCTCCTTTCGAACAAGGGGTCCTATGTGAAAATGTAACATCACCTAGAATAAAGTTTTGAGTTGAAAACTGTTTGATTTCAGTTTCTAATAACCTGCTAATGCTTATAATTTCAAAAATGACCATTTTTTTGGTCTTTATTAAAATGAAAAGGTTGATCGAAAAGTTTGGGGGATCTAAGAGTGTGGCAACCCAGTAGTCATAATTACTTCGAATTCTGACAATATGAGGGTCATGTTGCAGGTAGTGCAGCAAGAAGGCACTTATGTGTCTTGCGCATCTCGGAGCCCCAAAATTATTTTCCGGGCTAGATGCAGCTAAAAATTATTATTAATTTTAAATCTGGTGGAGCTTAGTATAGATGGCCTAATAGGATCAGTGCTGCACACTGCTACAAAGCCCAAATTATTTTCCAGCCAAGATACAGATAAACATGATTAGTAATTTTAAATCTGGTGGAGCTTATTATAGATGGCCTAATAGAATCAGTGCTGCACACTGCTACAAAGCCCAAATTATTTTCCAGCCAAGATACAGATAAACATGATTAGTAATTTGAAAGCTTAAAACAGTTGGTAGGGTGATTTTAACCAATCATCCATCTTTTACTCTCCCCAGGATGACACAGGGGTAGAAAAGTCGTTTCGGATCCATGATTTGTTCATCTTTATGAACGTGAGTCTGTCTACATTATCAGTGGAGAGCCGCGTGCGCTTATCTGTCAGCACACCACCAGCAGCGCTGAACAAACGTTCAGACAGAACGCTGGCTGCGGGGCATGACAAGATTTCCAAGGCGTAAGTGGCTAGCTCCGGCCATTTATCCAGATTGGAAGCCCAAAAAGAGCAAGGGTCCAGTGACAGAGTCATGGCTTCAATGTTTACTTGGAGATACTCCTATACCATCGTCTCTAGGTGTTGACTATGTGTCAGACTTCTTGTCTCCTGTGGCCTTGCAAAGGATGGGCTAAAAAAGTGGTGAAATGATTGCGCAAAATTGATGTTACCAGCAGATACTGTGGTTCTGTTATGGTTTGAGTGCTGAACACTTGACGGTCCCACGGTTGGCAAGTTGGAACTGTGAGATTCACTACGTGCACCACTGGTGTTTTGTGGAAAAGCACATGTAAGATTCTGCAACAGTCTCTGCTGATACTCCTGCATGCGTGCATCCCTTTCTATGGCAGGAATAATTTCTGCAAATTTACTTTTGTACCGGGGATCTAACAGTGTGGCAACCCAGTAGTCAGGATTATTTCTAATTCTCACAATTCGAGGGTCATGTTGCAGGTAGTGCAGCAAGAAGGCACTCTTGTGTGTTGCGCATCCAGGAGCACCAAGTCCCTGTTGTGTTGGTGGCGAGGTAACAATCATGCTTCCTTCCTCTGTCCTCTCCCCCCAACCTCGCACAACAGAAATGTGATCAACGTCTCCCTCATCTGATGAGTCTTCCGTCAGTTCATCCTCCACTTCTTCCTGGGCTCCTGCACCTTCCTCACTAGTTTGGCTGCTACCATGCACCCTGGTAAAACCATCTCCCCCACCCTCACATGCCTGCCGCCTTGGTGCTGCCGACCGTCTGGACCTTGCAGATGTTAGCCCTTCCGCATACAACTCCTCCTCCTCTACTTCCTCCACCTCCTCTTGTGCCACCATCTGACTCCGAATTCTGTTTAACATGTGCTCCAGCATGTAAATCACCGGAATAGTCATGCTGATAATGGCATCGTCAGCACTAAACATCTTCGTCGCCATTTCAAAACTGTGCAGAAGGGTGCATAGGTCCCTGATCTGAGACCACTCCTGCAGCGTGATTTGCCCCACGTCTGGATCTCGTTGGCCCAGGCTATACGTCAGAACGTATTGCACCAGGGCTTGTCGGTGCTGCCACAGTCACTGCAACATGTGCAGAGTTGAATTCCACCGGGTAGGCACATCGCATTTTAGCCGGTGAAGTGGCAGGCCCAACGACTTCTGTAGAGATGTAAGTCGCTGAGCTGCGGGATGCAAACGGCGGAAGTGAGCACACAGCGACCGTGCCCTCTGCAGAAGGCCATCTAGTCTGGGATAGTGGGCTAAAAATTGCTGGACAACCAGGTTCAACACGTGAGCCATACAAGGCACGTGTGTGACATTGCCCCGGCGAAGGGCCGCACCCAGGTTTGCAGCATTGTCGCACACGGCCTTCCCTGGTTTCAGGTCCAGTGGAGACAACCATTCATGAAATTGGTTCTCCAGAGCTGACCACAACTCCTCAGCTGTGTGACTCACATTTCCCAGACATTTCAAAGTAAAAACCGCCTGATGACGTTGAGCCATACTGCCAGCATAGTAAGGAGGTGTGCAGGAACCCTTCTGCGCAGTTAGAAAGCTTGTGGCATGACCAGACAGGCTTTGGGTGCAGGTGGAAGACCGAGAGGAGGTTGAGGAGGCAGAAGCAGTGGAGGAACTTTGACATAAAGAGGATTGACGCACAACTCGTGGGGACGGCAAGACTTGGACAGCAGCCCCTTGTACTGCTGTCACCATAGTTACCCAGTGCCCAGTCAGCGCCATGTAACGCCCCTGTCCATGCCTACTCGTCCAAGTGTCTGTGGTGAAATGCACCCTGTCACACACAGAGTTTCTCAAAGAAGCGGTGATGTTGTATGCGACATGCTGGTGGAGCGCAGGCACACCTTTCTTTGAGAAGTAGTGCCGACTGGGCATCTGGTACTGGGGCACTGTGACGGACATAAGGTCTCGAAAATCCTCTGTGTCCACCAGGCGGAAAGGCAGCATTTCTGTAGCCAAGAGCTTGCAGATGGTGAAATTCAACCTCTTAGCTTTCTCATGGCTAGGAGGAAATGGTCTTTTACTTGTCCACATCTGAGGGACCGAGGGCAGGCTATTGTGCTTAGACGGGGTTGATAAGGGTGTCCCCGGCAAACTGCCGGTCTGTGAGGAAGATGCAGGCGGACATGTTAGGTTGCCTTGATCCAAAGGTGGTGCTATCGATGTCGGACAGCGCTCAACACCAGCTGGTGTTAACACTAGAGATGAGCGTTGTTCTACTCGAACTGTTCGCCAATCTCAAATTCGAGCTGTTTTGGGCGGTGTTCGAGCCGGTCGGCGAACACGAACAATTTGAGAAAAATTCGGCTGTTCGAGGTTATGTTCGATAACTGTTCGTGCACCAAAATCATAACTGGATTTTTTCTCAGTAATGATGAAAATTAATGTTAATACGCAGTTTGAGTGTACAGCGGGGCGGGGGGAGGGGCAGGGGATGGATCTCTGCAGGAACAATGAAGATCTCCATTTTTTTTTCTCTTTCCCGCATTTGCAGTGGGGAGGTGCAATCTGTCAGCCTATCAGCAGCGCACACACGGAGCGAAGTGCTTTTTTTCACACAAGCAAGGGCATGTGTGATTGGCAGTGTATGTCACATGTCCTTGCCCTATAAGACCAAGCCATTTTCCCCGTCGCCACCATTTTCTCACTGCTGCAGCTGCGTGTTAGACGGCACCGCTGTTGCTGTGTGTGCTATACCTTGTTAATTTCAAGCCAATTTTCTCTGAAATCTACAGATAGCTTGGGAGTAGGGAATAGTTGTGATTGCAGTCCTTTTAAGGACTAGGTTACAGCATTTCCTACGACTTTTATCAGGGAGGTCTGTGCTCTTAAATAGATAGGTTGTGGGAGTAAAGACTAATTGTAATTGGAGTCCTTTTCAGGACTAGGTTACATGAGTTCCTATCAGTTTTTGCCAGGCAGGTCTGTGCCAGTGCTGTGCAAGTTTTTTTCACAGCATTTGGCTGAATCTAGCAAAGCTAATCCTTTTTGGCCTATTGCAGAGTGTGTTAGTCAGTGGAGTAGCCTATCTGTGTTGCAAGATATAACACCTGTGTATAGAATACCAATTTTTTTACTGCACCTAGTGAAGTAAAATCTTTTGGGCATAGCATCATTCTATTAGTCCATCTATACTGACCTCCATCAGGTTGCAAACTGAATATAATTTTTTTCTGCATCTAGCTCTGAAAAAATATTTGGGCTTCTAGCGGTGTGTGGGACTTGGTCTATTAGTCCATCTATACTGACCTCCATCAGGTTGCAAATTAAAAATAATTTTTTTCTGCATCTAGCTCTGAAAAAATATTTGGGCTTCTAGCGGTGTGTGGGACTTGGTCTATTAGTCCATCTATACTGACCTCCATCAGGTTGCAAATTAAAAATATTTTTTTTCTGCATCTAGCTCTGAAAAAATATTTGGGCTTCTAGCAGTGTGTGGGACTTGGTCTATTAGTCCATCTATACTGACCTACATCAGGTTGCAAATTAAAAATAATTTTTTTCTGCATCTAGCTCTGAAAAAATATTTGGGCTTCTAGCGGTGTGTGGGACTTGGTCTATTAGTCCATCTATACTGACCTCCATCAGGTTGCAAATTAAAAATAATTTTTTTCTGCATCTAGCTCTGAAAAAATATTTGGGCTTCTAGCAGTGTGTGGGACTTGGTCTATTAGTCCATCTATACTGACCTCCATCAGGTTGCAAATTAAAAATAATTTTTTTCTGCATCTAGCTCTGAAAAAATATTTGGGCTTCTAGCGGTGTGTGGGACTTGGTCTATTAGTCCATCTATACTGACCTCCATCAGGTTGCAAATTAAAAATAATTTTTTTCTTCATTTATCTCTGAAAAAATATTTGGGCTTCTAGCAGCGTGTGGGACTTGTTCTATTAGTCCATCTATACTGACCTCCATCAGGTTGCAAATTAAAAATAATTTTTTTCTGCATCTAGCTCTGAAAAAATATTTGGGCTTCTAGCAGTGTGTGGGACTTGGTCTATTAGTCCATCTATACTGACCTCCATCAGGTTGCAAATTAAAAATAATTTTTTTCTGCATCTAGCTCTGAAAAAATATTTGGGCTTCTAGCGGTGTGTGGGACGTGGTCTATTAGTCCATATATACTGACCTCCATCAGGTTGCAAATTAAAAATAATTTTTTTCTGCATCTAACCCAGCCAATAGTTTTGGCCTAATAACACAGTTTGGCCACTCAGCTCTGCTCGGTTACCATCCATTGTTTTTTTGTGCAAACAACTCCAGAGTTGTGAATTAGTTAACCACCAAAATGAGTGGAAAAAGGCCTGCTGCTGGTGGAAAGGGGAATAGGCGTGTTGGGAAGGGGAAAAAAGGTTGTGTCCGTGGGGTAGGTGCAGAAGAAAGACCATCTTCCAGCCAAACTAAAATGTCTACTTCTTTTAGCGGACAATGTGATAAGATCCCTTTCTTACGGCCACGCCAATCGCTACAAATTCCAGATGAGGCACAAAAACAGCAGGTGCTTCAACGGATATCAAGTGCTCCTTTAAGTGGGCTCTCCTCCACATCAACTTCAACATCACAAATACTCCAGTCCTCAAAGGTGTCACCCAAATCGCACTTGCTTCCTCACAGCTCCCAAATCTCCAGCTGCCCGTCTGAGTATGAGGTAGAACAGATGGTTGAGTCTGCAGAGCTGTTTACTCATACTATAGCCTGGGAATCAGAGGTCGACTCCAGCGCTTCTGTGAATCCAGACGAGGAAATGATCTCCACTGATGCCCAGAATCTTTATGAGTCGGATCCAGGACCAGACGCAGAAGGTTCTGACCATAATGTAGACCCTCATTCCCAAACTGTAACTCCTGTTGGTGGAGACAATGAGGAAGACGATGATAAGACTCAAATACCTGATTGGAGCGACAACTTTAGTTTTTTGTCAGGGCAGGAACAGGTTGGCTCTGAGGACGACGGGTGTGATAACGCACAGGGTGATGATGATGAGGTCGGAGATCCCACTTACTGTCAACCCACAGTCAGCCAAGAGATGAGGTCAGCAGAGGAGGTGGAGGAAGATGCTAGTGACGACGAGGTCAGGTTGCGCCTTCCTGGACAGAGACGTAGTACTGGAAGCAAGTCAACAACTGCATCCTCAAACACAACTCTGCCTCTCACCACAAGTCGTGGTGGC
Source organism: Phyllobates terribilis (assembly GCF_046119375.1). Classification (NCBI taxonomy): domain Eukaryota; kingdom Metazoa; phylum Chordata; class Amphibia; order Anura; family Dendrobatidae; genus Phyllobates; species Phyllobates terribilis. Next base: position 257,190,077 of record NW_027362763.1, on the reverse strand, counting down.
TCTTCAGGTCGCATGGGTGCTAAGCCTTGCATAGCCTGGGCATTTTTTCAGATCGATAAAGATGACCCAACTCGTGTTATCTGTAACATTTGTCAGCAAAAGCTAAGTAGAGGCCAAAAAATACATAGTTTGAGTACTTCATGCATGAACCGGCACATGGACATGAAGCATAAGTTGCAGTGGGAAGCTCAGTGTGCTACAATGCGGTCTAGCCGGCCGGGCCAACCACCGTCTGCCATATCTTGTGCATCCGCGGCCTCTTCATCCTCTGTGACTGGGGGGACAGCAGTCACACCTGTTTTGGGGCGCAGACCTGCCTCCTCTTTACCCGCAACAGCCAGCGTGATTGGCAGGTCATCATTTTCTTTGGAGGTGGTAACACCAGCTGGTCTTGAGCGCTGTCCGACATCGATAGCACCACCTTTGGATCAAGGCAACCTAACATGTCCGCCTGCATCTTCCTCACAGACCGGCAGTTTGCCGGGGACACCCTTATCAACCCCGTCTAAGCACAATAGCCAGCCCTCGGTCCCTCAGATGTGGACAAGTAAAAGACCATTTCCTCCTAGCCATGAGAAAGCTAAGAGGTTGAATTTCACCATCTGCAAGCTCTTGGCTACAGAAATGCTGCCTTTCCGCCTGGTGGACACAGAGGATTTTCGAGACCTTATGTCCGTCGCAGTGCCCCAGTACCAGATGCCCAGTCGGCACTACTTCTCAAAGAAAGGTGTGCCTGCGCTCCACCAGCATGTCGCACACAACATCACCGCTTCTTTGAGAAACTCTGTGTGTGACAGGGTGCATTTCACCACAGACACTTGGACGAGTAGGCATGGACAGGGGCGTTACATGTCGCTGACTGGGCACTGGGTAACTATGGTGACAGCAGGACAAGGGGCTGCTGTCCAAGTCTTGCCGTCCCCACGAGTTGTGCGTCAATCCTCTTTATGTCATTTTTCCACCACTGCTTCTGCCTCCTCAAACTCCTCTCGGTCTTCCACCTGCACCCAAAGCCTGTCTGGTCATGCCACAAGCTTTCTAACTGCGCAGAAGGGATCCTGCACACCTCCTTACTATGCTGGCAGTAGGGCTCAACGTCATCAGGCGGTTTTTACATTGAAATGTCTGGGAAATGTGAGTCACACAGCTGAGGAGTTGTGGTCAGCTCTGGAGAACCAATTTCATGAATGGTTGTCTCCACTGGACCTGAAACCAGGGAAGGCCGTGTGCGACAATGCTGCAAACCTGGGTGCGGCCCTTCGCCGGGGCAATGTCACACACGTGCCTTGTATGGCTCACGTGTTGAACCTGGTTGTCCAGCAATTTTTAGCCCACTATCCCAGACTAGATGGCCTTCTGCAGAGGGCACGGTCGCTGTGTGCTCACTTCCGCCGTTCGCATACCGCAGCTCAGCGACTTACATCTCTACAGAAGTCGTTGGGCCTGCCACTTCACCGGCTAAAATGCGATGTGCCTACCCGGTGGAATTCAACTCTGCACATGTTGCAGCGACTGTGGCAGCACCGACAAGCCCTGGTGCAATACGTTCTGACGTATAGCCTGGGCCAACGAGATTCAGAGGTGGGGCAAATCACGCTGGAGGAGTGGTCTCAGATCAGGGACCTATGCACCCTTCTGCACAGTTTTGAAATGGCGACGAAGATGTTTAGTGCTGACGATGCCATTATCAGCATGACTATTCCGGTGATTTACATGCTGGAGCACATGTTAAACAGAATTCGGAGTCAGGTGGTGGCACAAGAGGAGGTGGAGGAAGTAGAGGAGGAGGAGTTGTATGCGGAAGGGCTAACATCTGCAAGGTCCAGACGGTCGGCAGCACCAAGGCGGCAGGCATGTGAGGGTGGGGGAGATGGTTTTACCAGGGCGCATGGTAGCAGCCAAACTAGTGAGGAAGGTGCAGGAGCCCAGGAAGAAGTGGAGGACGAACTGATGGAAGACTCATCAGATGAGGGAGACCTTGATCACATTTCTGTTGTGCGAGGTTGGGGGGAGAGGACAGAGGAAGGAAGCATGATTGTTACCTCGCCACCAACACAACAGGGACTTGGTGCTCCTGGATGCGCAACACACATGAGTGCCTTCTTGCTGCACTACCTGCAACATGACCCTCGAATTGTGAGAATTAGAAATAATCCTGACTACTGGGTTGCCACACTGTTAGATCCCCGGTACAAAAGTAAATTTGCAGAAATTATTCCTGCCATAGAAAGGGATGCACGCATGCAGGAGTATCAGCAGAGACTGTTGCAGAATCTTACATGTGCTTTTCCACAAAATACCAGTGGTGCACGTAGTGAATCTCACAGTTCCAACTTGCCAACCGTGGGACCGTCAAGTGTTCAGCACTCAAACCGTGACAGAACCACAGTATCTGCTGGTAACATCAATTTTGCGGAATCATTTCACCACTTTTTTAGCCCATCCTTTGCAAGGCCACAGGAGACAAGAAGTCTGACACATAGTCAACGCCTAGAGACGATGGTACAGGAGTATCTCCAAGTAAACATTGAAGCCACGACTGTGTCACTGGACCATTGCTCTTTTTGGGCTTCCAATCTGGATAAATGGCCGGAGCTAGCCACTTACGCCTTGGAGATCTTGTCATGCCCCGCAGCCAGCGTTCTGTCTGAACGTGTGTTCAGCGCTGCTGGTGGTGTGCTGACAGATAAGCGCACGCGGCTCTCCACTGATAATGTAGACAGACTCACGTTCATAAAGATGAACAAATCATGGATCCGAAACGACTTTTCTACCCCTGTGTCATCCTGGGGAGAGTAAAAGCTTGATGATTGGTTAAAATCACCCTACCAACCGTTTTAAGCTTTCAAATTACTAATCATGTTTATCTGTATCTTGACTGGAAAATAATTTGGGCTTTGTAGCAGTGTGCAGCACTGATCCTATTAGGCCATCTATACTAAAGCTTCACCAGATTTAAAATTAAAAATAATTTTTAGCTGCATCTAGCCCGGAAAATAATTTTGGGGCTCCGAGATGCGCAAGGCACATAAGTGCCTTCTTGCTGCACTACCTGCAGCATGACCCTCATATTGTCAGAATTCGAAGTAATCATGACTACTGGGTTGCCACACTCTTAGATCCCCCAAACTTTTCGATCAACCTTTTCATTTTAATAAAGACCAAAAAAATGGTCATTTTTGAAATTATAAGCATTAGCAGGTTGTTAGAAACTGAAATCAAACAGTTTTCAACTCAAAACTTTATTCTAGGTGATGTTACATTTTCACATAGGACCCCTTGTTCGAAAGGAGCTTCTGAACTCTCTCGTCCATTGAATTTGTCAGGTTTTGGATGGTTTCTGCTTCAATTGTTTTGCATGAGGACAGAATACCCTCCCAGAGCTGTTGCTTAGATGTGAACTGCCTCCCGCCATCATAGACACTCCTTTTAATGATGCTCCAAAGGTTCTGAATGGGGTAGAGGTCAGGGGAGCATGGGGGTCACACCATAAGTTTGTCCCATTTTATGCCCATATCAGCCAGAGATGCAGATGTTTTATGTGCAGCATGAGATGGTGCATTATCATGCAGAAAAATGATCTTGCTGTGAAATACACGGTTCTTCTTCTTGAACCATGGCAGGAAGTGCTGTTTGAGAAAATCCACATACATTATGGAGTTCATCTTTAGCGCCTTCAGGGATCCTAAAGGGGCCGACAATCTCTCTCCCCATGATTCCAGCCCAAAACATTACTCCACCTCCTCCTTGTTGGCGCTGTAGCCGTGTTTGCGTGGGGTGTCCATCAACCAGCCATCCTCCACTCCATCCATCTGGACCATCGAGCGCTGCACGGCACTCATCCGTGAACAAAACAGTTTTGAAATCAGTCTTCATGTAATGTTTGGCCCACTGGAGCCGTTTCTGCTTGTGTGAAGTGGATAGAGGAGGTCGACAGGATGGCGCATGCACAGCTGCAAACCTCTGAAGGACCCTGCATCTTGTTGTTCGGGGGACGTTGGAGGCACAAGCAGCTTCAAAAACTTGTCTGCTGCTATGACAAGGTTTTTTTGCCGCTGCTCTTTCAACCTGACGTAATTGCCTGTAGGAAAGAGTCCTCAATTCGCCCTTATCAGCACGCACACGTGTGTACTGTGAATCAGCTACATACTTCTTGATTGCCAAGACACTTCATCCTGATCATCGCACAATGTTGATTGTAGTCATGCCTTGACCTAAACACTCCACAATTTGTTGCTTCTCAGCAGCCGACACATCCTCTTTCTTTCCCATTTTGGCAGAAAATGTAGGCTGCTTAATAATGTGAGAGAGCCTTCTTAAGTAGTCTTGCCTTTCATTGGACACACCTGCCAAACTAATTAGCACAGGTGTCTGCAATTGCTTACAGTGATATAAAGAGCCCTGACACACATCACCATCAATGAGTTTAACTGACAAACAAACAAATTCTTCCCTTATCACTCCTAAACACTTTTTGTATAATAATTTGGAACGCAGTGTACATGTGCTTTTCCACAAAACACCAGTGGTTCACGTAGTGAATCTTACAGTTCTAACTTGCCAACCGTGGTCTGTATGGAGTTGTTCAATAAAGGGCCCAAAATTAAGATAACATAGATGGGAGAGGTCTCTATGAATAGGAATTCCTAAGTATTTGATACCCTGTGAGGGCCAGGCAAAGGGAAAGTTGGACTGGATGGAATCCTATATGGATTTGGGGAGGGAGACATCGAGGGCCTCAGACTTCGCTGCATTGATTTTAAAATTTTACCATGTAACAAAGTGATCTATTTCAGCCATAACAGCATGGATGGATATATGTGATTGAGTGATATATACTAGGACATCATCAGCAAATAGAGAGCACTTGTACTCGGTGCCTCCCACCTCAATCCACCTAATATTGGGGTTATGGCGAATTGATGAGAGCAGGTGCTCCGTCACTAGGATGTATAAGAGAGGGGACAGAGGACATCACTGCCTTGTCCCATTGGTGATTGTGAAAGGTGATGAAAATGTTCTGACGCACCCCCTGGGCCTTGGGACACCCGGAGCCGGACCCTTTTTGGTGGATGCTGGTGGTTGTAGTCTTCGTGGCAGCGACCCAGTTCCGTGGCTCAGGGCGGTCAAACCAGTGGCGGAACTATTTATGTGGTTTTGATGTTTAAATGTCCGACTACGCCACCCGTGGATTGCGGTCAGAGTGAACCGCCGCTACAGGGCAGACCACTGAGGCTGGTGTTGTGGGTGCAGCAGAGCGTAGCATAACTCCCCACGGGAGGAGTATAGCCTCAGGGCAGTGTATGCGGAGGATGGGGGTGATGGTGCAGGGCAGCAGCAGTAACGACACGGAGTCAGTGATGCAGTTCAGGGCCTTTACTCACAGTTCTTATTATCCAGACCACGTCTGCAGGTAACGGCTGCCCACGTCGTACTGTGCTCACCAGGTGAGGGGCTCAGACAACTCCCAGATAACTTTGGAGCACTTCACAGGACCCCCTTTGTGTGTCCTTTGTCTGGCCTTTCTTACCAACACTTCTGTCTGGCTGCCTCGGGCCTCCTCTTGGTAAACTTGGCGCCAGTTTCCCTGACCCTATGTGGTGCCTTCCTAGCGGGTGTAGCGAGGGGCTGCGCCACATAAAATGTCAGAGCCTCCGGTTTCTAGCTGAGGGTCGTTTCCTGCCTCCACTAGTTCGGGGACCGGTCTCCCCCTTTGGCCTGACCCCTCCACGCAGGTGGATTCGGGCGTGCGGTGGCGACTCGCCCGTCCGCACCCCTGGGATCCCTTCATTCCTCGTTCCTGGAGCCTTCTCCACTCCTCTTCCTTCCTTCTCCCTCTTCCAGGCCTGGGCCTCTGTTACTAGGCCCGCCTCCGGAGCAGAGCTCATGCAGAGCCCCTGCTCCCTGCCACTTCTGCTCAGACTTCTCTGCACTGAACTAAGATGGTGCCCACCTTTTATACTCCCTTCTCAATGCACCCAGGAACTGCTTCCTCCCTGCTCCTGCACTACAGGGTTCCCCTTCCTCAGTGTTCCCTCCCCCCACTCCAGCCAGGGACAGGGACTGTCGTGCCCATATTGGTCGCCCTGCCCCACGGCAATGTGGTGTAATGCATGCAGGTGTCGGGTCCTGATCCACACTCCATCCTTACCTGAGAGTGAGATATCACACCTCTGGGTGAGGTGCAATACGTCTTTAGCAACCGAGCCCTCAGGGTGCTACAGTTCCATTTATCTTCAGCCTAGGTGACGTATTGCGATACAGGACCGTGATTTTGGCTATAAAAGGGTCCCCTAGACCCCTACCCCAAGCTTTTTAAGAGAATCATATATGGCGTGCCAGGAGACTCTATGGAATGCTTTCTCAGCATCCAACGAGAGTATCTAATTACAAATTTTTAACTGCATCTAGCCCAGGAAATACTTTGTGCCTAGTAGCAGTGTCTGCTAGTAAGCGGATTATCCCGGCTGTTAAGCAAGCTGCACCACCTGTAGTTTAGACACTTAATTTTTTCAAAGGAAATGCTTCGGGACCATGGGATACTTAGTGAAGAGCATCAGGAGGCACCCCAAGGCATAGGGGCTGGGACTGGCAGTAGGATGCCTTGCGGTGGACAGCCGAGCTCGATCCTTATAAAAGCTTTTTAACTGCAGCAGCTTTAGTGGACGCTACTGGAGCTGGAATTACCGCGGCTGCTGGCATGAGACTTGCCCTCCAATAGATCCTTGTAAATGGATTTAAAGTGTATTCATTCAAATTAGAGAGACAATTTAAATTAAAAAGCTTAGAGCTGCCTCCACCACAAGGGGGCTCGCTCAACCCACCAGCGGAAAGGCACCAGTATTGGGAGAGGGGGGCTGGCCGTCAGGGTTCACCGCGGCTCTGGCACAAACCCGGCGACACGGAGGTGGCACGGGCAGGAGCGGACTGGCCGTGTCGGCTTCTCACTTTTTGGATTTTAGAAGGGCATGACATGCCTATATCTGTGTCTCCCCCTCCTTTTACTCCTCCACCTCTTTTATTTTCGCATGACTATATGTACTTGTCACTTTTCCATGTGTTAGTTATGTCTTCTGAGCAGTTTGTCAGCTTTTGGACACCTTTGAAGGTGTTTTCTATGTGTTTCTATGTGTTTTTATTTGCCTGCCATTGGTTTTAACGGTGTTCGAAGGTGTTCGACGAACAGTTCGACGAACAGTTCGGCGAACACACGGGTGTTCGACGAACCGAACTCGAACACTACGGGAGTGGCTCAACACTAGTTAACACCTCCAAAGAAAATGATGACCTGCCAATCACGCTGGCTGTTGCGGGTAAAGAGGTGGCAGGTCTGCGCCCCAAAACAGGTGTGACTGCTGTCCCCCCAGTCACAGAGGATGAAGAGGCCGCGGATGCACAAGATATGGCAGACGGTGGTTGGCCCGGCCGGCTAGGCCGCATTGTAGCACACTGAGCTTCCCACTGCAACTTATGCTTCATGTCCATGTGCCGGTTCATGCATGAAGTACTCAAACTATGTATTTTTTGGCTTCTACTTAGCTTTTGCTGACAAATGTTACAGATAGCACGAGTTGGGTCATCTTTATCGATCTGAAAAAATGCCCAGGCTATGCAAGGCTTAGCACCCATGCGACCTGAAGAGCCACCACGACTTGTGGTGAGAGGCAGAGTTGTGTTTGAGGATGCAGTTGTCGACGTGCTTCCAGTACTACGTCTCTGTCCAGGAAGGCGCAACCTGACCTCGTCGTCACTAGCATCTTCCTCCACCTCCTCTGCTGACCTCATCTCTTGGCTGACTGTGGGTTGACAGTAAGTGGGATCTCCAACCTCATCATCATCACCCTGTGCGTTATCACACCCGTCATCCTCAGAGCCAACCTGTTCCTGCCCTGACAAAAAACTAAAGTTGTCGCTCCAATCAGGTATTTGAGTCTCATCATCGTCTTCCTCATTGTCTCCACCAACAGGAGTTACAGTTTGGGAATGAGGGTCTACGTTATGGTCAGAACCTTCTGCGTCTGCTCCTGGATCCGACTCATAAAGATTCTGGGCATCAGTGCAGATCATTTCCTCGTCTGGATTCACAGAAGCGCTGGAGTCGACCTCTGATTCCCAGGCTATAGTGTGAGTAAACAGCTCTGCAGACTCAACCATCTGTTCTACCTCATACTCAGACGGGCAGCTGGAGATTTGGGAGCTGTGAGGAAGCAAGTGTGATTGGGGTGACACCTTTGAGGACTGGAGTATTTGTGATGTTGAAGTTGATGCGAAGGAGAGCCCACTTAAAGGAGAACTTGATATCCGTTGAAGCACCTGCTGTTTTTGTGCCTCATCTGGAATTTGTAGCGATTGGCGTGGCCGTAAGAAAGGGATCTTATCACATTGTCCGCTAAAAGAAGTAGACATTTTAGTTTGGCTGGAAGATGGTCTTCTGCAGATGTTACTGTTGCTTTAACACCTACCCCATGGACACAACCTTTTTTCCCCTTCCCAACACGCCTATTCCCCTTTCCACCAGCAGCAGGCCTTTTTCCACTCATTTTGGTGGTTAACTAATTCACAACTCTGGAGTTGTTTGCAGAAAAAAACAATGGATGGGAACCGAGCAGAGCTGAGTGGCCAAACTGTGGTATTAGGCCAAAACTATTGGCTGGGTTAGATGCAGAAAAAAATTATATTCAATTTGCAACCTGATGGAGGTCAGTATAGATGGACTAATAGAACAAGTCCCACACACAGCTAGAAGCCCAAATATTTTTTCAGAGGTAGATGCAGAAAAAAATATATTCAGTTTGCAACCTGATGGAGGTCAGTATAGATGGACTAATAGAGAAAGTCCCACACACTGCTAGAAGGCCAAATATTTTTTCAGAGCTAGATGCAGACAAAAAATTATTTTGAATTTGCAACCTGATGGAGGTCAGTATAGGTGGACTAATAGAACAGGTCCCACACACTGCTAGAAGGCCAAATATTTTTTCAGAGCTAGATGCAGAAAAAAATTATATTCAGTTTGCAACCTGATGGAGGTCAGTATAGATGGACTAATAGAGAAAGTCCCACACACTGCTAGAAGGCCAAATATTTTTTCAGAGCTAGATGCAGAAAAAAATTATATTCAGTTTGCAACCTGATGGAGGTCTGTATAGATGGATTAATAGAACAAGTCCCACACACAGCTAGAAGCCCAATATTTTTTCAGAGGTAGATGCAGAAAAAAATATATTCAGTTTGCAACCTGATGGAGGTCAGTATAGATGGACTAATACAACAAGTCCCACACACAGCTAGAAGCCCAATATTTTTTCAGAGCTAGATGCAGAAAAAAATTATATTCAATTTGCAACCTGATGGAGGTCAGTATAGATGGAGTAATAGAACAAGTCCCACACACAGCTAGAAGCCCAAATATTTTTTCAGAGCTAGATACAGATAAAAATTATTTTTAATTTGCAACCTGATGGAGGTCAGTATAGATGGACTAATAGAGAAAGTCCCACACACTGCTAGAAGGCCAAATATTTTTTCAGAGCTAGATGCAGAAAAAAATTATATTCAGTTTGCAACCTGATGGAGGTCTGTATAGATGGATTAATAGAACAAGTCCCACACACAGCTAGAAGCCCAATATTTTTTCAGAGGTAGATGCAGAAAAAAATATATTCAGTTTGCAACCTGATGGAGGTCAGTATAGATGGACTAATACAACAAGTCCCACACACTGCTAGAAGGCCAAATATTTTTTCAGAGCTAGATGCAGAAAAAAATTATATTCAATTTGCAACCTGATGGAGGTCAGTATAGATGGACTAATAGAATGATGCTATGCCCAAAAGATTTTACTTCACTAGGTGCAGTAAAAAAATTGGTATTCTATACACAGGTGGTATATCTTGCAACACAGATAGGCTACTCCACTGACTAACACACTCTGCAATAGGCCAAAAAGGATTAGCTTTGCTAGATTCAGCCAAATGCTGTGAAAAAAACTTGCACAGCACTGGCACAGACCTGCCTGGCAAAAACTGATAGGAACTGATGTAACCTAGTCCTGAAAAGGACTGCAATTACAATTAGTCTTTACTCCCACAATCTATCTATTTAAGAGCACAGACCTGCCTGATAAAAATCGTAGGAAATGCTGTAACCTAGTCCTTCAAAGGACTGCAATCACAACTATTCCCTACTCCCAAGCTATCTGTAGATTTGTGCGAAAATTGGCTTGAAATTAACAAGGTATAGCGCACACAGCAACAGCGGTGCCGTCTAACACGCAACTGCAGCAGTGAGAAAATGGTGGCGATGGGGAAAATGGCTTGGTCTTAAAGGGCAAGGACATGTGACATACACTGCCAATGACACATGCCCTTGCTTGTGTGAAAAAAAGCACTTCGCTCCGTGTGTGCACTGCTGATAGGCTGACAGATTGCACCTCTCCACTGTAAATGCGGGAAAGAGAAAAAAAAATGGAGATCTTCATTATTCCTGCAGAGATCCATCCCCTGCCCCTCCCCCCACCCCGCTGTACACTCAAACTGCGTATTAACATTAATTTTCATCATTACTGAGAAAAAATCCAGTTATGATTTTGGTGCACGAACAGTTATCGAACATAACCTCGAACAGTCGAATTTTTCTCAAATCGTTCGTGTTCGCCGAACGGCTGGAACACCGCCCAAAACAGCTCGAATTTGAGATTGGCGAACAGTTCGAGTAGAACAACGCTCATCTCTAACACAGAGTTTCTCAAAGAAGCGGTGATGTTGTGTGCGACATGCTAGTGGAGCGCAGGCACACCTTTCTTTGAGAAGTAGTGCCGACTGGGCATCTGGTACTGGGGCACTGTGACGGACATAAGGTCTTGAAAATCCTCTGTGTCCTCCAGGTGGAAAGGCAGCATTTCTGTAGCCAACAGCTTGCAGATGGTGAAATTCAACCTCTTAGCTTTCTCATGGCTAGGAGGAAATGGTCTTTTACTTTTCCACATCTGAGGGACCGAGGGCTGGCTGTTGTGCTTAGACGGTGTTGAGTAGGGTGTCCCCGGCAAACTGCCGGTCTGTGAGGAAGATGCAGGCGGACATGTTAGGTTGCCTTGATCCAAAGGTGGTGCTCTCGATGTCGGAGAGCGCTCAACACTAGCAGGTGTTTCCACTTCCCAATGAACTGACGACCTGCTAATCACACTGGCTGTTGCAGGTCTGCGTCCAAAAACATGTGTGACTGCTGTCCCCCCAGTCACAGAGGATGAAGAGGCTGCGGATGCACAAGATGGGGCAGACGGTGGTTGGCCCAGCCGGCTAGGCCGCATTGTAGCACAGTGAGCTTCCCACTGCAACTTATGCTTCATATCCATGTGACGGTACATGCATGAAGTACTCAAACTATGGATTTTTTGGCCTCTACTTAGCTTTTGCTGACAAATATTACAGATAACACGAGTTGGGTCATCCTTATCGATCTGAATAAATACCCAGGCTATGCAAGGCTTAGAGCCCATGTGACCTGAAGAGCAAGGCTCAGAGCCCATGTGACCTGAAGAGCCACTACGACTTGTTGTCAGAGGCAGAGTTGTGGTTGAGGATGCAGTTGTTGACGTGCTTCCAGTACTCCGTCTCTGTTGGTATCACAGATCCTAGAAGAGTGCATTGATGGAATCCTCCACAAGAGGCCCCCATAAACATTCACACATCTCCACCTTCAACCTCAGACCAGCAGAGGGAGCCCGTTAGGGATATAAATAGGGAAGGTGTAGCTAGGCAGTTCAGTTCCTCTGAAGAGTTCCTGCAGTAGAGAAGCCTAAGAGAGGTCAGTCTGCAGTGGAGCTCAGTCTAGTCTAGAGAACGCAGTTAATAGTTCAGCAGTGGAGCACAAGGCTCCTGCTTGCTAGATTCAGGGAGCCCAGATAGAGCTTAAGGTGTGCCGGTGTCGTAAGATCAGTGAAGCACGGCAAGCTGCCGTTAGTGTGTATAGCCTAGTGAGGGCCCGAATAGGCCGAAGGCGAGTGGCGAGTTAGTACATAAGGGGCAGAGGAGCTTAACCAGCTCACCCCGAAGCATTTACCGGACACAGGATCCGAGCTTACCGGTATCTCTATGACCCAGTAAGGCATAACCGGAATCCCTGGAGAACTACAAGTCCCAGGATCGCTAAGGTGCTGATATGTAACAGAGCCAGGAGACGCTTAGGCCCCGCATACTGGGAGCGTGAACTCCAAGAGAAGGCCCTACCACAAGGTCAGCCAGCGCAGGACAGAGACAAAGTTAGGCCTAGCTCCAGGCAGGTCAGAAACTTAGTACGCAGAGGCAAGAAACAGGAGGCCCTACACCCGCTCATTGGGGAGGATCCTGATATGCACCCTTCACCCTACAGTGCTCCGGGATGTGCCTGAATTTCCACCAGTAAAAGGTACTGAAGTGACTACCGTGTCCGTTCCCGTTCTTGCTCTGACCCAGCTGGGTCTCGCCTGTCCTGCATTCCCCCTGCATACGCTGCCCTGAGACCTAGGTCCACCTGTGGGGAGCTATACCATCGAGCTGCCTTATCACCGGCCTCAGTGGACTGCTGCAGCGCTGGTGCTTGTCACCAGATACCACAGGTGGCGTCATGAACTCTTATAAAATTAACAATTATCCACGCTTTTAAAGAGAGACCCCAGGGTACGGGCCAGGGAGCCGACCACCGCGACATCCCCAAGGCCAGGCAAATGCCCGGGTACCGAGTCATCCCCATCCCCAGGGCTAGTCACATCCTCCTCCACCTCCTCTGCTGACCTCATCGACTGGCTGACTGTGGGTTGACAGTAAGTGGGATCTCCAACCTCGTCATCATCACCCTGTGTGTTATCACACCCGTCGTCCTCAGAGCCAACCTCTTCCTGCCCTGACCGAAAAGTCAAGTTGTCGCTCCAATCAGGTATTTGAGTCTCATCATTGTCTTCATCATTGTCTCCACCAACAGGAGTTACAGTTTGGGAACAAGGGTCTACATTATGCTCAGAACCTTCTTCATCTGGTCCTGGATCCGACTTATAAAGATTCTGGGCATCAGATCAGATCATTTCCTCATCTGGATTAACAGAAGCTCTGGAGCAGACCTCCATTTCCCAGGCTATAGTATGAGTAAACAGCTGTGCAGACTCAACCATCTGTGCTACCCCATACTCAGACGGGCAGCTGGAGACTTGGGAGCTGTGAGGAAGCAAGTGCGATTGGGGTGACACCTCTGAGGACTGGAGTATTTGTGATGTTGAAATTGAGGTGATGGAGAGCCCACTTGAAGGAGCACTTGATATCCGTTGAAGCACCTGCTGTTTTTGTGCCTCATTTAGAATTTGTAGCGATGGGCGTGTCCGTAAGAATGGGATCGTATCACATTGTCCACGAAAAGAAGTCGACATCTTAGTTTGGCTGGAAGATGGTCTTTCTTCTGCAGATGTTACTCCCCCCCCACCGTGGGGGGCCTCGACCCACCGGCGGACAGGCACCAGTATTGGGATAGGGGGGCTGTCCGTCAGGGCCCACCGCGGCTCTGGCACAAACCCGGCGACACAGAGGTGGCACGGGCAGGAATGGACTGGCCGTGTCGGCTTCTCACTTTTTGGATTTTAGAAGGGCATGACATGCCTATATCTGTGTCTCCCCCTCCTTTTACTCCTCCACCTCTTTTCTTTTCGCATGACTATATGTACTTGTCACTTTTCCATGTGTTAGTTGTGTCTTCTGAGCAGTTTGTCAGCTTTTGCACACCTTTGAAGGTGTTTTCTATGTGTTTCTATGTGTTTTTGTTTGCCTGCCATTGGTTTTAATGGTGTTTGAAGGTGTTCGACGAACAGTTCGACAAACAGTTCGGCGAACACACGGGTGTTCGACGAACTGAACCGAACTCGAACACTACGGGGGTGGCTCAACACTACTGTTCACTGCTCCGTTTCCATATTTGGGCCCCTCGCCTGATACGCTTGAAGTGGTGGAAGAGGAGATCCCATGTTGCGAAAAATATTTGAACAGCCACGGCCACAGGAAGTCGACGTTGGCAATCTGTCACAAGAGGTGGATGATGACGAGACACAATTGCCAGGAAGTGAGGAGGAGGATCGTGGTGCGCAAGTGGAAGAGGAGGAGGTGGTGGATGATCAAGGAACTGACCCAACGTGGAAGGAGGACATACAGAGTGAGGCCAGCAGCACACAGGGGGAGGGAGGCAGAGTACCCCAACAGGCAGGAAGAAGCAGTGTGGTGGCCGCAGACAGAAGGCAGGCAACCGTTCCCCGTAACACCAACACGAGGGACGTTGCCAGTACAAGCGGTAGGTCTTCCAGAGTCTGGAATTTTTTTAAAGACTCTGCTGATAACCCCAAAAAGGCCATATGTTCCACCTGCCATGCCAGCATCAGCATGGGTGACAAAACTACCAGCCTGACCACCACCAGCATGATCAGGCACATGGCAGCAAAGCACCCGACTTTGTGGGGCGAAACCCAGGGTCCACGACCAGTGTCAGCGGGTGTCACCACTGCTTCTTCCACTGTTGTGCGTGCAATAGAACCCCCTGTTGTGTGTGCAAGGCAATCCCCTATCCATACTGCATGTAAAGATGCCCCCTCCTCTCAGTCTTCACTTGTTATGGCAGTTTCTCAAGAAACAGCATCAACGTCCACGCCCACCGCAGCGTTCAATTGTCCATATCCCAGTCCTTTGAACGAAAGCGGAAATTCGCAGCTAACGCCCCACAGGCCACAGTCCTAAATTCGCACATTTCACGACTGCTTGCATTGGATATGCTGCCTTTTAGGCTGGTGGAGACGGAATCCTTCCTCAATCTTATGGCGGTGGCCGTCCCTCGGTACTCGGTCCCCAGCCGACACTATTTTGCCCGGTGTGCCATCCCCGCACTACACAAGCACGTGTCCCAAACCATCTGCCGTGCCCTCAACAACGCACTTACTGGGAAAGTCCACCTGATAACGGACACGTGGACAAGTGCTTGTGGCTAGGGACGGTACATCTCTCTGACGGCACACTGGGTAAACATAGTGGAAGCCGGGACCCAGTCGGACCTTGGGACGGAACGCATCCTCCCCACACCGAGGATTGCGGGCCCTATGTCAGTCAGAGTTGCCCCCACAGTGTACAGCTCCTGCGCATCCTCCTCCTCCTCCTCCTCATGTTCAGCCTCCATCTCATATATCACCACATCAGTTACAAGCTGGAAGCATTGCAGTACTGCCTCCGCCAGGCGGCAACAGGCTGTGCTGAAACTCATAAGCTTAGGTGATAAACCTCACACTGCTTGTGAGTTGTGGACAGCTGTGAAAGAGCAGGCAGATCTGTGGCTGAGACCGCTGAACCTACATCCCGGCATGGTCGTGTGTGACAATGGCCGTAACCTGGTGGCGGCTCTGAGGCGCGGTGAGATCACACACGTACCATGTCTGGCTCATGTGCTTAACCTCGTGGTTCTGCGGTTTCTTAAATCGTACCCCGAGTTGCTAGATCTGCTCGTGAAAGTACGCCACCTGTCAGCTCATTTTCGCAAGTCGGCTACAGCTTCCGCCGCCCTTGCTGTGTTGCAGCAGCGTTTGCAGCTTCCGGCACATCGACTGGTGTGTGATGTCCCCACACGTTGGAACTCTACCCTCCACATGTTGCAAAGGATTTGTGAGCAGAAGAGAGCAGTTGTGGAGTACCAGCTGCTACAAGGCCGTCGATATTCAGGTCAGACTCCACACATAAGACCTCAGGAGTGGACCTGGATGTGTGACATATGTACCATCCTGACAAACTTTGAGGAGGCCACCAAGATGGTGAGTGGCGATGACGCCATCATTAGTGTCAGCATCCCACTTGTCTGTCTTTTGCAACGCTCTCTGCAGAGAATTAAAGATTAGGCATTGCAGCCAGAGTATGATGAGATGGATCAAGAAGCCGTAGCGGGCGATTACACACAGCCCAGCCTCATCTCATCCCAACGTGCATTGGGGGACAATGAGGGAGAGGAGGAGGAGGAGAAGGAGGAGGAAGAACAGGAGCTGCTATCATGCGTTGTAGACGGTAGTACCTGTACAAGTGTCATACCGTCGGTTCAGCGTGGGTGGCCTGAGGACAGGGGGGAGGAGAATGAGGAGGAGGAGGAGGAGGAGGAGAGCATGGTCAGTCATCATCTTGGTGAGGACACGGAAATCTTGCCCGTTACCAGTCTGGCACGCATGGCTGACTTTATGTTACGCTGCCTTAACCGTGACCCTCGCGTTGTCAAAATGTTGGGTGACAGTCATTACTGGTTGGTGACACTTGTAGACCCCCGCTACAAGGAGAACTTTCACTCTCTTATTCCTGAGGTGGAGAGGTCTACAAAAATGGGGCAATACCAGAAGGCCCTTGCTGCAGAACTCTTAAAAAAATTCCCATCTGAACACGCTAGCGGCAGAGGTCACAGTTCGTTGCCCAACCAAGGCGTACAGGCGAGAGAGATGCAACTCCAATCCAGCTGAGGCAGGGGAACACTGTCAACATTCTGGCACAGTTTTCTGACACCCGCCCAGCTTACAGGCCCTGAGGCGCGGGGTACTCTCACAAGGAGTGGAAAGTTTCAAAAGATGGTGAGGGAGTACCTTGCTGATCGTACCAGCATCCTCCATTATTCCTCTGTGCCTTTTAATTATTGGGTATCCAAGCTGGACACTTGGAATAAACTCGCTCTGTACACCTTGGAGGTCCTGGCCTGCCCTGCCGCTAGCGTGTTATCGGAGCGTGTATTTAGTGCCGCTGGGGAAATTATAACTGATAAGCGCACTCGCCTGTCAACTGACAATGCTGACAAGCTGACCCATATCAAAATGAACAAGGGCTGGATTGGGCCAGACTTCTCATCACCACCAAATGACAGCAGAGTAACATAAAGTCAAATCCACTGTGTTATTTCGGGACGTGTATTCACATGCACCGCTTCACACCCACACATGGGTATACGCTTCCTCGTTTCGGCTGTTTAATCTTCTTCTCCTTATCCTCAGCCTCCACCACCACTATACCACCAGGGTGCCAGCATTGCAAGTTCCTCCGTCCTAATTTTTGGCAGCTTTTGCTGGGAAAGCATAAGCAAATACTATGGGAGACCCACTCCCCAATAATGGGACTTATGTTTGTAATATGCTGTACTGCATGGCTCTTGTAAGGGGCATTGCAAGTTGCTCCGTCCTAATTTTTGCCAGCTTTTGCTGGGAAAGCATAAGCAAATACTATGGGAGACCCACTCCCCAATAATGGGACTTATGTTTGTAATATGCTGTACTGCACGGCTCTTGTAAGGGGCATTGCAAGTTGCTCCGTCCTAATTTTTGGCAGCTTTTGCTTGCAAGGCATAAGCAAATACTATGGGACACCCACTCCCCAATAATGGGACTTATGTTTGTAATATGCTGTACTGCATGTGACGCGCCGTGTGTACACGTGTGTGGGATACCCGGTGCCGGGTCTCTGGGGTCTGTAGTCTCCGTGGTGGTGACCCGGTCCCGTGGCTCAGGCTCGTCAAACCAGTGGCAATGTTTCTTAGGTTTTGAGGTTAATTGTCCGACTGCGCAACCCGTGGATTGCGGTCAGGGAGTACCACCGCTGCGAGGCAGACCGCTGAGGCTGGTGTTGTGTGCGCAGCATAAAATGGGATAACTCCCCTCGGGAGGAGTATAGCCTCAGGGCAGTGAGTGTGGATGATGGGGGTGATGGTGCACAAGCGCAGCAGGAATGACCCAGAGTCTTTGCAGTGCAGTTCAGGGTCTTTACTGATGATTATAAGGTAGACCCTCCCGGGAGTACTGGCTAGCATAAGAGGCCTGGTCAGTCTGTGAGCAAGCAGGAGTTCCCCTGGCCAGGTGGAGTTGTAGGCCTCCCCGTCTGTCTGCACTCTTCCTGGCTACCTTGCTGTAAGCGGGTAGAAGTAGCCCACGTCCCTGAGTGTACCGTGTAGTGCTCACCCGTATGTCTGGTGACTTGGGGCCTTCTGTTAGCCTCCGCTCCACGACGGCGGTGCTGGTCCCTTGCTTGTGACTGAGCCTCCGGGCTTCTATGGCCAGAGGACCTGAAATCCCCTGCCGGCTGGTTTCTGCTGCTGGATATATAAGTCCTCACAGCTTCGGACTCCTGTGTCCGGTTCCTATTGTCTTCTGCCAGGGCGAGCTCTGCTCAGCTTCCAGCCCCTCGTCTTTAGCTCCTAGCTCCTACAGAGCTCCTTGCTGTTACTTTCCCTTGCTCTCACTCTGACTCTGACTGTTCTCAGTTCTCTGACTCACTTAACCCCACCCCAGATCCAGTTTATAAGGGCAGAATTCTCCCCTCCCAGGACTGGGGCAGAAGGATGTTGCATGTTTAAGGGATCCTGACCAGGAAACCTCCCACTTGCTCTCCGATGTAATCTCTATTACTGTGGTGACCAGACCCCTGGGGTGCCACACATGGCTCTTGTAAGGGGCATTGCAGTACCTCATAATTTTTGGAAAGCATTCCATTCACTGCTTAGGCCAACAGTGCACAGGAGACCCAGTTGCTATAAATGGAAAAAAAGGTTTAGTTAACGCCCTCTGACCTCCATGTCATTTCCAAGGGGCATTGGAGTGCCTCGAAGTTTTTGGTAGGCATTGCACTCACTGTATGCCCTATAACTGTGTAGCCGAACCGCTCCTTTTGTTATAGAAACATATCCTACAAGACATATCTGGTTGACTGGCCTGATATTGATGTGAATGGTCCCTGTTCCTCCTGCTCTTTCTCCTTTGCCACTACCTCATCCATCATTTATCACCTGAAGCTTTGTTTTAACGGGAGTCATAGAACTTGGATAGTAGCAGGAAAACATCCAGCAATCCTCGGAGGAGGTAGGATATGCGCCAAAACGCTGACCTCCTCAGGCCTAGCCGCTACTACATACATGCGCTTGCATTACAACAAAACAAAGCAGATGCTAACTTCTATCATCCTCATCATGCTCCTCACCTTGGCACTCTCAACTCCCCTGATGGAGAAGCCAGGGCCCACCGGAGGAGTCTGATAGTCCGGTGGGCTCGGCCAATGCTGCCCTAAAGCAGGCCAGGCTAAGAAAAGTGTGGGAAAGGTTACCGGTACAAATAGGGGTGGCTGGGGACCGAGTATGGACACCCGGCCACCCCCTGGAGGCTGGGGAGCAAGCGGGGACACCCGGCCACCAGGCGGCTGGGGACCGAGTATGGATACCAGGCCGCCGACACAGCCATGGCGTGGTGGCCAGATTCTGCCTCCACATGCCTAAAAGGCCAAATTTAAAGTGCAAGCAAGCAAGCAGTATGGTATTGCAGCCTGGGGGTGGGTGGGTGGCAGGCTGCATACTTGCGCTTGCATTGCAATGAATGGGAGAGGTACAATTGAACACTGCCCTGGGACAAGGACTTGAATGGGGATAGTTGCAAGTCTGCAACGACAGGTGCAAGGTGGGAGGCATCTTCGCATGTACCATGAACAGGGGTTTGGCATGCACACACTACAGCGGAATAGGCTCTCCTTCCCACTAAATGCACTGGGGAGGGCACAGGTAATGTTTTGGTATACGCGCTTAATCTTATGTATAAGGCACACCAGGACAAATAGGGGCGGCTGGGGACTGAGTATGGATACCTCGCTGCCGAAGCAGCCATGAGGTAGTGGCCAGCTTCGGCCGCCTCTTAACTAAAAGGCCCCATTTCAAGTGCAAGCTAGCAGTATGAATTGCTGTCTGGGGGTGGGTGGGTGGCAGGCTGCACACTTACACTTGCATTAAAAGAAAACATAGCAGATGCTAACTTCTGTCATCATCATCATGCTCCTCACCTTGGCACTCTCAACTCCACCGATGGAGAAGTCAGGGCCCACCGGAGGAGTCTGGTTCTCGGGTGGGCTCGTCCAATGCTGCTTAAAGCAGGCCGGGCTAAGAAAAGTGTGTGGGGGATGTTCCAAGGAGAAATGGGGGCGGCTGGGGACCGTTTATGGACACCTGACTGCCCCCAGGCGGCTGGGGACCGTGTGGACACTCTGCCGCGGGGCGGCTGGGGTCTGAGTATGGACACCGGGCCGCCGGGCGGCTGGGGACTGAGCATGGATTCCAGGCCGCCAACACAGCCATGACGTCGTGGCCAGATTCCGCGTCCACATGCCTAAAAGGCCCAATTTCAAGTTCAAGCAAGCAAGCAGTATAGTATTGAAGCCTGGAGGTGGGTGGCAAGCTGCATACTTGCGCTTGTATTGCAAGGAATGGGGGAGGTACAATTGAACACTGCCCTGGGACTAGAACTTGCATGGGGATAGTTGCAAGTCTGCATCTTCTGATGCGGCAAGGATCACTTATGATGGGCACACTTTTAAACAGTGACCTGGGAGTCAGAGATGCTTCCAGGGGTATTCCCCATGCTGTTCCCATGTATTTTCAGCACTTTATGCATGTGTCACACAGCACATGGCCAGATAAGGTTGTAAAATGTTAAAATGACATTTCCCGGTGAATGCATTTGTCATAGTTGAAAGCAATACAAAAGTGCAAAAACGCATAAAAAATGCTACTTGTGAACATAGCCGAAGGTGTGGAGGAGTATTTTTGTTTTTAGTCATTTATTTTAACTTATACACAAGTCTTTTCCCTGGAAAGGATGTTCCTTAACATATTTCACAGGAAAAAAGTTTCACTTTCGTTTTATTGTGAGCCTGTAAAAGTGGCTTAATACCTCTGACCACGTTGTTGACAGCAGTGACCAGGGGGTCAGAAATGCTTCCTGGGGCGATCCCCATGCTGTCCCCATTTCATTTGAGCACTGTCACTATCGTTTTGGGCACTTGTTAGGCTTTTAAAAGACTGCCGGGAGTGCCACCGCAAAAATGCTCGAGTCTCCCATAGACTAACATTGGGCTCGTTGCTCGGGTCGAGCACCCGAGTATCACGGCGAGCTCGGCCCGAGCTTCGAGCACTCGAGCATTTTAGTGCTCGCTCAACACTAGTAAAGAACCATTTTTGGGATAAACATAAGAATAATGATAATAGTCAAAACCCAGGAAATGTTCCTTTTACCTGTAATGCATTTAGTAGTCCTATGTTTAAAAGACAGGTCTCAAGAAACATGAGATTTGTAGTGAGAATGAGGTTTTTGATAATCCTTCTATTATCCAAGAGTCTAGATCGAGAATATTGACAAGTCTCACCACATAGCAGAAAAAGAATTGAGAAAATTGAGTGATGACATCCAATGCTCCCCTTTTGCAGGTAAACAAAAATATATTAAGAAGAAAAAGTAAACTTGGTCTCAATATAAAGCCCTGAAAGATGAGAAAATAATTAGAATTTTATAATCAAGAAAGCCGACAAAGGGGTAGCTGTGGTTTTACTAGATAGTGGATTTTATTTAAAACAAGTAAAAGTAATGTTGGAGAATGACGAGACATACTGGCACTCTGGAGTTGATGCCGGATAAGCGCAGCGCACTCATGACAGGATAGGGCAGGAAAAGGTTAATTTTGTTATGAAATGAGAGGTTGAGAGGGCTTAGATTTCGATTGGGTAAAGACAAGCGAGAGAGTAAGATAAGGTTCGTGGATGTGGCTAATAGATAAGGGGTTCATATACATGATTTTGCTGGGTTGAGACACCATTTTGCATTTAGGACTATTGGTGTTCTGCCTGCCCTCCCTGTCATAAGCTAGTAAAATGTTTTTAGGTCTGGTCTTTGGGGATAATTTCGGTTATAGGAATTATTAGTAGGGTTTAGGACTTTAATTATAGAGCTGTTAAGTGTTGTACACTGTGGCTGTTCCATGGTAGCAAGAAGGGGCTCCATTTCACACCTATTGGCACTTACCAGTTTTGATGGTTAATTAACATATAATTAAGCCCTGAAAATAGAAGCGTTTTGGATCCTTCATTTGGATAACTGACTGAATGAGTTAAATTATAAAAATGATTGGCTCTATGTGTGTGTGTATGTGTATATATATATATATATATATATATATATATATATATATATATATATATATATATCTATACAGTATAAACATCCAAAATTCATTGGAGATAGAGCCCTAATCCCTTGGATGGCCATTGAGGGTGTTTGATTGTGCACTATTTTTCCACTTTAATTAATGATGAAGTCTTAAAATTATTCTGCTTAACCAAAAATCTTTAAAGAAATTATTACATTAATCTGAGAAATTTAACTGGGAAGCATGGTGGCAAGGACAACATCTGCAAAGTGTTTGTATATCCTCCCAGTGTTTGCATAAGTTTCTTCTGGTTTCTTCCTACACTCCAAAGATATACTGATAGGAAATTCAGATGGTGAGCCCTAATGGGGACAGCCATGCTGATGTCTGTAAAGCGCTGTGGAATTAATGGTGCTATATAAATGAGTAAAATAAATAAATTGTGCAGGTCTGTTTTGGCACACCTACCTAATTTGTCAAATTAGAGAAACATACACTACATACCAATATAACGGGCAGGCTGGTGATGTATTAGTCTTTTTGGCCATCACATGTGCCCTGCCTAGCATTTCTGGTTGATTCTATATTTTTCCAGAGTTGGATAAAAATGGTAAAAATGTTTGCAAACATTATACTTGTGTCTAAAATGTATGACAAATGGAAAAAAAGCACAAGCAACAAATATGGCAGTATAAAAAAATGTGGAAAGAAATGTGGAAACCACTAGCAGTAACACCCCCAGCACTGTTGGTATCAATCAACCCGACAGTAGTAGTACCAAACGCAGGTACTCCTTTGCCTCTGGCGAACATATTCGTGGGGAGGAAATAGTAGACTTAGGGTATGTGCCCACGTAGCGTTTTACAAGCGTATATGCTGCGGAATTTCCGCAGCATAAACGCTTGGGAAATGCTTGGTAATCCGCCCCCCATGGTCCCCAATGACAAGCCGCAATGTCAATGCCCATGCTGCGGATTTTTCCGCAGCATTTATGCCGCACTCAAAAATCCGCAGCATGTCCATTAATTTTGCGGACACGCAGCGTAATCGCCACCATTGACTTGCATTGAAACGCATAATATCTGTGTCAGTACATTTGTACACACGGATATTATGCGTTTCTATGTGCGGATGGTACCCAAGTCTGGAGGAGAGGAGACTCTCATCCAGACCTGGGTACCATAGAAACTGTTAAAAAAAAGAATTTAAAATAAAAAATAAAGTTTATACTCACCTTCCGTTGTCCTCCCGGTGTTTTGTCTGCGCCGTCCGGTGTCTTGCACTGCTCACGCTGTTGTGAAGGACCTGCCATGACGTCACTGAGTCATGTGACCCATCACATGGCTCAATGACGTCACCGCAGGTCCTTCACACCACCGCGAGCAATGCAAGACACCGGACGGCGCAGACGAAACACCGGGAGGACAACGGAAGGTGAGTATAAACTTTATTTTTTTATTTTTTACCATTCTTATTCCTTTTTTTTAACTAACTTGGTCACACTACTATAAATCCATGCCGGTTGCATGGATTTATATAGTGTGAACAAGTTGTCAAGCACTTTTCCAAGTGATGCTAAAATCGTTTGGAAAAGCGCTTGTAAACCCGCATGCGGAAATGCATGTAAAGACGCTTGACAAACGCTTCTACCTGGCGGGAAAAACGCATGTAAAATCCGCATGCATTTTTCCTGCCAGGGAGAAGCGTAAAAAATATGCATCATTTCTGCATCGTGGCCACATAGCCTTAATGGAGAATATAGTAAATCACTCATCTCAGTCACAGCAGGATGATGCTACCTCTGACATAGTGAATTTGAGTTAGTTTCCTGTCTACC
Source organism: Phyllobates terribilis (assembly GCF_046119375.1). Lineage (NCBI taxonomy): Eukaryota > Metazoa > Chordata > Amphibia > Anura > Dendrobatidae > Phyllobates > Phyllobates terribilis. The sequence goes on along the minus strand of NW_027362763.1, from coordinate 257,166,275 downwards.
TCCTCTGCCACCAAAACACCTAATCTTTTACATATTGGACTTTGAAGTTTGTCAATGACATATCTATTCATTCAGCCAGTTAGTACTCTAAACCACAGCATCCTGGGGATAAAGAAGATATTTCAATAACAAATAAGAAACATACCCTGTGTAATTTGATCCTTCCTCATTCCTCATCTATGTCTTGCACTGCTGATGGTACGGGGGCTGCAGGCAGGGTCTTGCTTCACATTAGTCTGACTGGGACATGTGGACTGACCCTGCCAAGGAGTATTTGCCTTTCTGCAGGTTGCTAATTTTCTTTTGTAATCTGATCTCTGCTGTGATTTTTTTGCAGAGCCACTCCTTATTTAAACCTCTAGCAGCTGCTTCTATCTGCAAGTTATAGATTTGTAGTACCCTGGTCTGTTGCTTTGTCTGCCGCTATATCCTACATCTTTTGGTGTTAAGTTATTAATAATTTAATAATGATTTTATTTATAAATCAACAACATATTCAGCAGCACTTTACAATTAATACATTTCTGACCTTGGCTCATTTTTCTGTTTACCCGACTGCCTTCTGATTCTATCCCAGATTTTAACCTCTTTGTAATGACCTGGCTTGACTACCCTTCTCTCTCACATAAAAATTAGCTTTAATTATTTATATTAAAATGCATAAGGGTATAAAATCTTGTCCCTGATCCGCCTCAAATATTTTTTAGCAATAATCACTTGTATGTATTAATTTGATGACACTCTTGGGTGCCACCAATTATATTGCAGAACAGGACAATTAGTACTTATAGCACAAATCCCCCCAACATGTTTCACCACATGTGTGGCGTCATCAGAGGATGGGACATTGGCACTTATAGGGGCACCCCAGGGTGTCATCAAATGAATACATACAAGTGATTATCGCTAAAAAATATTTGAGGCAGATCAGGGACAAGAATTTTTACCCTTAAGCATTTTAATATAAATAAATAATAAAAGCTAAGGTTTATGGCTTGATAGAGAGGGATTTCTATGGGGTTCTCTTCACTTTGTTAATAATATAATATTTTCCTCCCAGGCCATTATTTGTCCTCTTTTTGGTTTGGTACCCTTCTCTCTGACAGATTGCTCCACTGGCCAACAGCCCTCCATGGATATAACCCAGGTAGCATATTTCCAGAAGCCTGTATAGGAGGCTAAAGGGTGAAAGCCGGGGATCCCCTTTACCTGCTAAATGAACTGTGCAACGTCTGTCCATGTGAGCCCTAATAAAAGCTGCCAGGCTACCATTACCAGAGCTTCATTACAATATCCTAATATTGATGTAATAAAGCAGTCAGGGACTGAGAATAAGACTACAGGATCTGCACAAAATTTAGATACTATTTCAACAAACTGTAAATCTGCATCAGAGCTGTAGACACACACAATAGGATGTTTTTGATCAAAGCTATTTGAAAAGTTATTATATTATGTATTTTTGAAGAAATGTAGGAATTAAGATGTTTCAAAGGTTTTTATAATCTATAAATGCAGAATAAATGGAGACTGGAGTTTTTGTCAATTAGAATTAGATGAATTTCATCCTTTATGGTTATCAATTCCACATGATAGTAGATATTTTTCCATATTTACTAAACAACTGTTCCCTGTTGTAAATTATTGTCAGATTAATGCAATATGGTGCCAAAGGGAGGCATATAGTACATCTGAAAACAATTATTCATTTTTAACAATATTTCAATTTTAATTACCGAGGAATCATCTAATAATCAAACACCAGTGAAATGAATCAGAAAATTGAACAGAAACATGGGTGCAGGGGTGGATTAAGGGTAGCAAAGGCCCCGGGCAGTTTAGAAGGCGCGGGGCCCCCCCCACCACACACACCTGATGTTTAGTGTTGAGCCACCCCCGTAGTGTTCGGGTTCGGTTCGGTTCGTCGAACACCCGTGTGTTCGCCGAACTGTTCGTCGAACTGTTCGTCGAACACCTTCGAACACCGTTAAAACCAATGGCAGGCAAACAAAAACACATAGAAACACATAGAAAACACCTTCAAAGGTGTCCAAAAGCTGACAAACTGCTCAGAAGACATAACTAACACATGGAAAAGTGACAAGTACATATAGTCATGCGAAAATAAAAGAGGTGGAGGAGTAAAAGGAGGGGGAGACACAGATATAGGCATGTCATGCCCTTCTAAAATCCAAAAAGTGAGAAGCCGACACGGCCAGTCCGCTCCTGCCCGTGCCACCTCCGTGTCGCCGGGTTTGTGCCAGAGCCGCGGTGAACCCTGATGGCCAGCCCCCCTCTCCCAATACTGGTGCCTGTCCGCTGGTGGGTCGAGCGAGCCCCCCTGTGGTGGAGGCAGCTCTAAGCTTTTTAATTTGAATTGTCTCTCTAATTTGAATGAATACACTTTAAATCCATTTACAAGGATCTATTGGAGGGCAAGTCTCATGCCAGCAGCCGCGTAATTCCAGCTCCAGTAGCGTCCACTAAAGCTGCTGCAGTTAAAAAGCTTTTATAAGGATCGAGCTCGGCTGTCCACCGCAAGGCATCCTACTGCCAGTCCCAGCCCCTATGCCTTGGGGTGCCTCCTGATGCTCTTCACTGAGTATCCCATGGTCCCGAAGCATTTCCTTTGAAAAAATTAAGTGTCTAAACTACAGGTGGTGTAGCTTGCTTAACAGCCGGGATAATCCGCTGACTAGCAGACACTGCTACTAGGCACAAAGTATTTCCTGGGCTAGATGCAGTTAAAAATTTGTAATTAGATACTCTCGTTGGATGCTGAGAAAGCATTCCATAGAGTCTACTGCACGCCATATATGATTCTCTTAAAAAGCTTGGGGTAGGGGTCTAGGGGACCCTTTTATAGCCAAAATCACGGCCCTGTATCACAATACGTCACCTAGGCTGAAGATAAATGGAACTGTAGCACCCTGAGGGCTCGGTTGCTACAGAGGTATTGCACCTCACCCAGAGGTGTGATATCTCACTCTCAGGTAAGGATGGAGTGTGGATCAGGACCCGACACCTGCATGCATTACACCACATTGCCGTGGGGCAGGGCGACCAATATGCCTCTGAGATGGGCACGACAGTCCCTTTCCCTGGCTGGAGTGGGGGGAGGGAACACTGAGGAAGGGGAACCCTGTAGTGCAGGAGCAGGGAGGAAGCAGTTCCTGGGTGCATTGAGAAGGGAGTATAAAAGGTGGGCACCATCTTAGTTCAGTGCAGAGAAGTCTGAGCAGAAGTGGCAGGGAGCAGGGGCTCTGCATGAGCTCTGCTCCGGAGGCGGGCCTAGTAACAGAGGCCCAGGCCTGGAAGAGGGAGAAGGAAGGAAGAGGAGCGGAGAAGGCTCCAGGAACGAGGAATGAAGGGATCCCAGGGGTGCGGACGGGCGAGTCGCCACCGCACGCCCGAATCCACCTGCGTGGAGGTGTCAGGCCAAAGGGGGAGACCGGTCCCCGAAACTAGTGGAGGCAGGAAATGACCCTCAGCTAGAAACCGGAGGCTGTGACATTTTATGTGGCGCAGCCCCTCGCTACACCCGCTAGGAAGGCACCACATAGGGTCAGGGAAACTGGTGCCAAGTTTACCAAGAGGAGGCCCGAGGCAGCCGGACAGAAGGGTTGGTAAGAAAGGCCAGACAAAGGACACACAAAGGGGGTCCTGTGAAGCGCTCCAAAGTTATCTGGGAGTTGTCTGAGCCCCTCACCTGGTGAGCACAGTAGGACGTGGGCAGCCGTTACCTGCAGACGTGGTCTGGATAATAAGAACTGTGAGTAAAGGCCCTGGACTGCATCACTGACTCCGTGTCGTTACTGCTGCTGCCCTGCACCATCACCCCCATCCTCAGCATACACTGCCCTGAGGCTATACTCCTCCCGTGGGGAGTTATGCTACGCTCTGCTGCACCCACAACACCAGCCTCAGCGGTCTGCCCTGCAGCGGCGGTTCACTCTGACCGCAATCCACGGGTGGCGTAGTCAGACATTTAAACATCAAAACCACATAAATAGTTCCGCCACTGGTTTGACCACCCTGAGCCACGGAACCGGGTCGCCGCCACGAAGACTACAACCACCAGCATCCACCAAAAAGGGTCCGGCTCCGGGTGTCCCAAGGCCCAGGGGGTGCATCAGAACATTTTCATCACCTTTCACAATCACCAATGGGACAAGGCAGGGATGTCCTCTGTCCCCTCTCTTATACATCCTAGTGACGGAGCACCTGCTCTCATCAATTCGCCATAACCCCAATATTAGGTGGATTGAGGTGGGAGGCACCGAGTACAAGTGCTCTCTATTTGCTGATGATGTCCTAGTATATATCACTCAATCACATATATCCATCCATGCTGTTATGGCTGAAATAGATCACTTTGTTACATGGTCAAATTTTAAAATCAATGCAGCGAAGTCTGAGGCCCTCGATGTCTCCCTCCCCAAATCCATATAGGATTCCATCCAGTCCAACTTTCCCTTTGCCTGGCCCTCACAGGGTATCAAATACTTAGGAATTCCTATTCATAGAGACCTCTGCCATCTATGTTATCTTAATTTTGGGCCCTTTATTGAACAACTCCATACAGACCACGGTTGGCAAGTTAGAACTGTAAGATTCACTATGTGAACCACTGGTGTTTTGCGGAAAAGCACATGTACACTGCGTTCCAAATTATTATGCAAAAAGTGTTTAGGAGTGATAAGGGAAGAATTTGTTTGTTTGTCAGTTAAACTCATTGATGGTGATGTGTGTCAGGGCTCTTTATATCACTGTAAGCAATTGCAGACACCTGTGCTAATTAGTTTGGCAGGTGTGTCCAATGAAATGCAAGACTACTTAAGAAGGCTGTCTCACATTATTAAGCAGCCTACATTTTCTGCCAAAATGGGAAAGAAAAAGGATGTGTCGGCTGCTGAGAAGCAACAAATTGTGGAGTGTTTAGGTCAAGGCATGACTACAATCAACATTGTGCGATGATCAGGATGAAGTGTCTTGGCAATCAAGAAGTATGTAGCTGATTCACAGTACACACGTGTGCGTGCTGATAAGGGCAAATTGAGGACTCTTTCCTACAGGCAATTACGTCAGGTTGAAAGAGCAGCGGCAAAAAAGCCTTGTCATAGCAGCAGACAAGTTTTTGAAGCTGCTTGTGCCTCCAACGTCCCCCGAACAACAAGATGCAGGGTCCTTCAGAGGTTTGCAGCTGTGCATACGCCATCCTGTCGACCTCTATCCACTTCACACAAGCAGAAACGGCTCCAGTGGGCCAAACATTACATGAAGACTGATTTCAAAACTGTTTTGTTCACGGATGAGTGCCGTGCAGCGCTCGATGGTCCAGATGGATGGAGTGGAGGATGGCTGGTTGATGGACACCCCACGCAAACACGGCTACAGCGCCAACAAGGAGGAGGTGGAGTAATGTTTTGGGCTGGAATCATGGGGAGAGAGATTGTCGGCCCCTTTAGGATCCCTGAAGGCGCTAAAGATGAACTCCATAATGTATGTGGATTTTCTCAAACAGCACTTCCTGCCATGGTTCAAGAAGAAGAACCGTGTATTTCACAGCAAGATCATTTTTCTGCATGATAATGCACCATCTCATGCTGCACATAAAACATCTGCATCTCTGGCTGATATGGGCATAAAAGGGGACAAACTTATGGTGTGACCCCCATGCTCCCCTGACCTGTACCCCATTCAGAACCTTTGGAGCATCATTAAAAGGAGTGTCTATGATGGCGGGAGGCAGTTCACATCTAAGCATCAGCTCTGGGAGGGTATTCTGTCCTCATGCAAAACAATTGAAGCAGAAACCATCCAAAACCTGACAAATTCAATGGACGAGAGAGTTCAGAAGCTCCTTTCGAACAAGGGGTCCTATGTGAAAATGTAACATCACCTAGAATAAAGTTTTGAGTTGAAAACTGTTTGATTTCAGTTTCTAACAACCTGCTAATGCTTATAATTTCAAAAATGACCATTTTTTTGGTCTTTATTAAAATGAAAAGGTTGATCGAAAAGTTTGGGGGATCTAAGAGTGTGGCAATCCAGTAGTCATGATTACTTCGAATTCTGACAATATGAGGGTCATGCTGCAGGTAGTGCAGCAAGAAGGCAATTATGTGTCTTGCGCATCTCGGAGCCCCTAAATTATTTTCCGGGCTAGATGCAGCTAAAAATTATTATTAATTTTAAATCTGGTGAAGCTTTAGTATAGATGGCCTAATAGGATCAGTGCTGCACACTGCTACAAAGCCCAAATTATTTTCCAGCCAAGATACAGATAAACATGATTAGTAATTTGAAAGCTTAAAACGGTTGGTAGGGTGATTTTAACCAATCATCAAGCTTTTAATCTCCCTAGGATGACACAGGGGTAGAAAAGTCGTTTCGGATCCGTGATTTGTTCATCTTTATGAACGTGAGTCTGTCTACATTATCAGTGGAGAGCCACGTGCGCTTATCTGTCAGCACACCACCAGCAGCGCTGAACACACGTTCAGACAGAACGCTGGCTGCGGGGCATGACAAGATCTGCAAGGCGTAAGTGGCTAGCTCCGGCCATTTATCCAGATTGGAAGCCCAAAAAGAGCAAGGGTCCGGTGACACAGTCGTGGCTTCAATGTTTACTTGGAGATACTCCTGTACCATCGTCTCTAGGCGTTGACTATGTGTCAGACTTCTTGTCTCCTGTGGCCTTGCAAAGGATGGGCTAAAAAAGTGGTGAAATGATTCCGCAAAATTGATGTTACCAGCAGATACTGTGGTTCTGTTACGGTTTGAGTGCTGAACACTTGACGGTCCCACGGTTGGCAAGTTGGAACTGTGAGATTCACTACGTGCACCACTGGTATTTTGTGGAAAAGCACATGTAAGATTCTGCAACAGTCTCTGCTGATACTCCTGCATGCGTGCATCCCTTTCTATGGCATGAATAATTTCTGCAAATTTACTTTTGTACCGGGGATCTAACAGTGTGGCAACCCAGTAGTCAGGATTATTTCTAATTCTCACAATTCGAGGGTCATGTTGCAGGTAGTGCAGCAAGAAGGCACTCATGTGTGTTGCGCATCCAGGAGCACCAAGTCCCTGTTGTGTTGGTGGCGAGGTAACAATCATGCTTCCTTCCTCTGTCCTCTCCCCCCAACCTCGCACAACAGAAATGTGATCAAGGTCTCCCTCATCTGATGAGTCTTCCATCAGTTCGTCCTCCACTTCTTCCTGGGCTCCTGCACCTTCCTCACTAGTTTGGCTGCTACCATGCGCCCTGGTAAAACCATCTCCCCCACCCTCACATGCCTGCCGCCTTGGTGCTGCCGACCGTCTGGACCTTGCAGATGTTAGCCCTTCCGCATACAACTCCTCCTCCTCTACTTCCTCCACCTCCTCTTGTGCCACCACCTGACTCCGAATTCTGTTTAACATGTGCTCCAGCATGTAAATCACCGGAATAGTCATGCTGATAATGGCATCGTCAGCACTAAACATCTTCGTCGCCATTTCAAAACTGTGCAGAAGGGTGCATAGGTCCCTGATCTGAGACCACTCCTCCAGCGTGATTTGCCCCACCTCTGAATCTCGTTGGCCCAGGCTATACGTGAGAACGTATTGCACCAGGGCTTGTCGGTGCTGCCACAGTCGCTGCAACATGTGCAGAGTTGAATTCCACCGGGTAGGCACATCGCATTTTAGCCGGTGAAGTGGCAGGCCCAACGACTTCTGTAGAGATGTAAGTCGCTGAGCTGCGGGATGCGAACGGCGGAAGTGAGCACACAGCGACCGTGCCCTCTGCAGAAGGCCATCTAGTCTGGGATAGTGGGCTAAAAATTGCTGGACAACCAGGTTCAACACGTGAGCCATACAAGGCACGTGTGTGACATTGCCCCGGCGAAGGGCCGCACCCAGGTTTGCAGCATTGTCGCACACGGCCTTCCCTGGTTTCAGGTCCAGTGGAGACAACCATTCATGAAATTGGTTCTCCAGAGCTGACCACAACTCCTCAGCTGTGTGACTCACATTTCCCAGACATTTCAATGTAAAAACCGCCTGATGACGTTGAGACCTACTGCCAGCATAGTAAGGAGGTGTGCAGGATCCCTTCTGCGCAGTTAGAAAGCTTGTGGCATGACCAGACAGGCTTTGGGTGCAGGTGGAAGACCGAGAGGAGGTTGAGGAGGCAGAAGCAGTGGAGGAACTTTGACATAAAGAGGATTGACGCACAACTCGTGGGGACGGCAATACTTGGACAGCAGCCCCTTGTCCTGCTGTCACCATAGTTACCCAGTGCCCAGTCAGCGACATGTAACGCCCCTGTCCATGCCTACTCGTCCAAGTGTCTGTGGTGAAATGCACCCTGTCACACACAGAGTTTCTCAAAGAAGCGGTGATGTTGTGTGCGACATGCTGGTGGAGCGCAGGCACACCTTTCTTTGAGAAGTGGTGCCGACTGGGCATCTGGTACTGGGGCACTGCGACGGACATAAGGTCTCGAAAATCCTCTGTGTCCACCAGGCGGAAAGGCAGCATTTCTGTAGCCAAGAGCTTGCAGATGGTGAAATTCAACCTCTTAGCTTTCTCATGGCTAGGAGGAAATGGTCTTTTACTTGTCCACATCTGAGGGACCGAGGGCTGGCTATTGTGCTTAGACGGGGTTGATAAGGGTGTCCCCGGCAAACTGCCGGTCTGTGAGGAAGATGCAGGCGGACATGCTAGGTTGCCTTGATCCAAAGGTGGTGCTATCGATGTCGGACAGCGCTCAACACCAGCTGGTGTTACCACCTCCAAAGAAAATGATGACCTGCCAATCACGCTGGCTGTTGCGGGTAAAGAGGTGGCAGGTCTGCGTCCCAAAACAGGTGTGACTGCTGTCCCCCCAGTCACAGAGGATGAAGAGGCCATGGATGCACAAGATATGGCAGACGGTGGTTGGCCCGGCCGGCTAGGCCGCATTGTAGCACACTGAGCTTCCCACTGCAACTTATGCTTCATGTCCATGTGCCGGTTCATGCATGAAGTACTCAAACTATGTAGTTTTTGGCCTCTACTTAGCTTTTGCTGACAAATGTTACAGATAACACGAGTTGGGTCATCTTTATCGATCTGAAAAAATGCCCAGGCTATGCAAGGCTTAGCACCCATGCGACCTGAAGAGCCACCACGACTTGTGGTGAGAGGCAGAGTTGTGTTTGAGGATGCAGTTGTTGACGTGCTTCCAGTACTACGTCTCTGTCCAGTAAGGCGCAACCTGACCTCGTCGTCACTAGCATCTTCCTCCACCTCCTCTGCTGACCTCATCTCTTGGCTGACTGTGGGTTGACAGTAAGTGGGATCTCCGACCTCATCATCATCACCCTGTGCGTTATCACACCCGTCGTCCTCAGAGCCAACCTGTTCCTGCCCTGACAAAAAACTAAAGTTGTCGCTCCAATCAGGTATTTGAGTCTTATCATCGTCTTCCTCATTGTCTCCACCAACAGGAGTTACAGTTTGGGAATGAGGGTCTACATTATGGTCAGAACCTTCTGCGTCTGGTCCTGGATCCGACTCATAAAGATTCTGGGCATCAGTGCAGATCATTTCCTCGTCTGGATTCACAGAAGCGCTGGAGTCGACCTCTGATTCCCAGGCTATAGTATGAGTAAACAGCTCTGCAGACTCAACCATCTGTTCTACCTCATACTCAGACGGGCAGCTGGAGATTTGGGAGCTGTGAGGAAGCAAGTGCGATTGGGGTGACACCTTTGAGGACTGGAGTATTTGTGATGTTGAAGTTGATGTGGAGGAGAGCCCACTTAAAGGAGCACTTGATATCCGTTGAAGCACCTGCTGTTTTTGTGCCTCATCTGTAATTTGTAGCTATTGGCGTGGCCGTAAGAAAGGGATCTTATCACATTGTCCGCTAAAAGAAGTAGACATTTTAGTTTGGCTGGAAGATGGTCTTTCTTCTGCAGATGTTACTGTTGCTTTAACACCTACCCCACGGACACAACCTTTTTTCCCCTTCCCAACACGCCTATTCCCCTTTCCACCAGCAGCAGGCCTTTTTCCACTCATTTTGGTGGTTAACTAATTCACAACTCTGGAGTTGTTTGCACAAAAAAACAATGGATGGGAACCGAGCAGAGCTGAGTGGCCAAACTGTGGTATTAGGCCAAAACTATTGGCTGGGTTAGATGCAGAAAAAAATTATATTCAATTTGCAACCTGATGGAGGTCTGTATAGATGGATTAATAGAACAAGCCCCACACACAGCTAGAAGCCCAATATTTTTTCAGAGGTAGATACAGAAAAAAATATATTCAGTTTGCAACCTGATGGAGGTCAGTATAGATGGACTAATACAACAAGTCCCACACACAGCTAGAAGCCCAATATTTTTTCAGAGGTAGATGCAGAAAAAAATATATTCAGTTTGCAACCTGATGGAGGTCTGTATAGATGGATTAATAGAACAAGTCCCACACACAGCTCGAAGCCCAATATTTTTTCAGAGGTAGATGCAGAAAAAAATATATTCAGTTTGCAACCTGATGGAGGTCTGTATAGATGGATTAATAGAACAAGTCCCACACACAGCTAGAAGCCCAATATTTTTTCAGAGCTAGATGCAGAAAAAAATATATTCAGTTTGCAACCTGATGGAGGTCTGTATAGATGGATTAATAGAACAAGTCCCACACACAGCTAGAAGCCCAATATTTTTTCAGAGGTAGATGCAGAAAAAAATATATTCAGTTTGCAACCTGATGGAGGTCTGTATAGATGGATTAATAGAACAAGTCCCACACACAGCTAGAAGCCCAATATTTTTTCAGAGGTAGATGCAGAAAAAAATATATTCAGTTTGCAACCTGATGGAGGTCTGTATAGATGGATTAATAGAACAAGTCCCACACACAGCTAGAAGCCCAATATTTTTTCAGAGGTAGATGCAGAAAAAAATATATTCTTTTTGCAACCTGATGGAGGTCTGTATAGATGGATTAATAGAACAAGTCCCACACACAGCTAGAAGCCCAATATTTTTTCAGAGGTAGATGCAGAAAAAAATATATTCAGTTTGCAACCTGATGGAGGTCTGTATAGATGGATTAATAGAACAAGTCCCACACACAGCTAGAAGCCCAATATTTTTTCAGAGGTAGATGCAGAAAAAAATATATTCAGTTTTCATCCTGATGGAGGTCTGTATAGATGGATTAATAGAACAAGTCCCACACACAGCTAGAAGCCCAATATTTTTTCAGAGCTAGATGCAGAAAAAAATTATATTCAATTTGCAACCTGATGGAGGTCAGTATAGATGGACTAATAGAATGATGCTATGCCCAAAAGATTTTACTTCACTAGGTGCAGTAAAAAAATTGGTATTCTATACACAGGTGGTATATCTTGCAACACAGATAGGCTACTCCACTGACTAACACACTCTGCAATAGGCCAAAAAGGATTAGCTTTGCTAGATTCAGCCAAATGCTGTGAAAAAAACTTGCACAGCACTGGCACAGACCTGCCTGGCAAAAACTGATAGGAACTGATGTAACCTAGTCCTGAAAAGGACTCCAATTACAATTAGTCTTTACTCCCACAATCTATCTATTTAAGAGCACAGACCTGCCTGATAAAAGTCGTAGGAAATGCTGTAACCTAGTCCTTAAAAGGACTGCAATCACAACTATTCCCTGCTCCCAAGCTATCTGTAGATTTGTGCGAAAATTGGCTTGAAATTAACAAGGTATAGTGCACACAGCAAAAGCGGTGCCGTCTAACACGCAGCTGCAGCAGTGAGAAAATGGTGGCGACGGGGAAAATGGCTTGGTCTTATAGGGCAAGGACATGTGACATACACTGCCAATGACACATGCCCTTGCTTGTGTGAAAAAAAGCACTTCGCTCCGTGTGTGCGCTGCTGATAGGCTGACAGATTGCACCTCCCCACTGCAAATGCGGGAAAGAGAAAAAAAAATGGAGATCTTCATTGTTCCTGCAGAGATCCATCCCCTGCCCCTCCCCCCACCCCAGTGTACACTCAAACTGCGTATTAACATTAATTTTCATCATTACTGAGAAAAAATCCAGTTATGATTTTGGTGCACGAACAGTTATCGAACATAACCTCGAACAGCCGAATTTTTCTCAAATTGTTCGTGTTCGCCGAACGGCTCGAACACCGCCCAAAACAGCTCGAATTTGAGATTGGTGAACAGTTCGAGTAGAACAACGCTCATCTCTACTGATGTATCACGTGACATGTCACATGATCCCCTGTGATAGATCATGTGATAGTTCACGTGCAATTAATTTGGCACAATATTAATATATTAATTATGCAAATTTTTTTTACATTAATTGTATGACTTAATATTAAGCACAATTAAGTATGCTGACATCCCCTATATACAGTATGAGACCCTACACACAATATGAGCTGCCACAATCCTCCTATACGCAGCAGGAGCCCGCACTTAGCCATCTATACACAGCAGGAGGCCGCACATATCCATCTATACATAGCAGGAGGCCGCACGGTGCCATCTATAGATAGCGGGAGGCTGCACGTAATCATCTATACACAGCGGGAGACCGCACGGCGCCATCGATACACAGCGGGAGGCCGCACGTAGCCATCTATACACAGCAGGAGGTCGCACGGCGCCATCGATACACAGCGGGAGGCCGCATGGAGCCATCAATACACAGCGGGAGGCCGCACAGCGCCATCGATACACAGCGGGAGACCGCACAGCGCCATCGATACACAGCGGGAGGCCGCATGCAGCCATCTATAGACAGCGGGAGGCCGCACGGCACCATCTATACACAGCGGGAGGCCGCATGCAGCCATCAATACACAGCGGGAGGCCGCACAGAGCCATCGATGCACAGCGGGAGGCTGCACGTAGCCATCTATACACAGCAGGAGGCCGCACGGAGCCATCTATAAACAGCAGAAGGCCGCGCGTAGCCATTTATAAACAGCGGTAGGCCGCACGGCGCCATCTATACACAGCGGGAGGCCGCACGTAGCCATCTATACACAGCGGGAGGCTGCACATAGCCATTGATGCACAGCGGGAGGCAGCACGGCGCCATCGATACACAGCGGGAGGCTGCACGTAGCCATCTATACACAGCAGGAGGCCGCACGTAGCCATCTATACACAGCGGGAGGCCGCACGGCGCCATCGATACACTGCAGGAGGCCGCACGCAGCTATCTATACACTGCGGGAGGCCGCACGGCGCCTCCCAGCTACAGCGGTAGGCCGAACTTAGCCATCTATACACAGCAGGAGGCCACACGGCGCCATCTATAAACATCAGGAGGCCGCACGTAGCCATCTATACACAGCGGGAGGCCGCATGGTGCCATTCTATACACAGCAGGAGGCCGCACGGCGCCATCTATACACAGCGGGAGGCCGCAGGTAGCCATCTATACACACCGGGAGGCTGCACGGTGCCATCTATTCACAGTGGGAGGCTGCAGGTAGCCATCTATACACACCGGGAGGCTGCACGGTGCCATCTATTCACAGTGGGAGGCTGCACGTAGCCATCTATACACAGTGGGAGGCCGCACGGCGCCCCACAAATACAGCGGGAGGCCTCACGGTGCACCCCAGATACAGCAGGAGGCCACACGTAGCCATCTATAAACAGTGGGAGGCCGCACGGCGCCCCCCAGATACAGCGGGAGCCCGCACGGCACCCCCGCAGAGACAGCGGGAGGCCGCAACGCAGTCACGCACACACACAAACATATACAGACATATACAATACAGACCAAAAGTTTGGACACACCTCATTTAAAGATTTTTCTGTATTTTCACGGCGCCCCCCAGATACAGCAGGAGGCCGCACGTAGCCATCTATAAACAGCGGGAGGCCGCACGGCGCCCCCCAATTATAGCGGGAGGTCGCACGGCGTCCCCCCAGAGACAGCGGGAGGCCGCACGCAGTCACGCACACACACAAACATATGCAGACATATACAGTACAGACCAAAAGTTTGGACACACCTTCTCATTTAAAGATTTTTCTGTATTTTCATGACTTTGAAAATTGTACATTCACACTGAAGGCATCAAAACTATGAATTAACACATGTGGAATTATATACTTAACAAAAAAGTGTGAAACAACTAAAAATATGTCTTATATTCTAGGTTCTTCAAAGTAGCCACCTTTTGCTTTGATGATTGCTTTGCACACTCTTGGCATTCTCTTGATGAGCTTCAAGAGGTAGTCACCGGAAATGGTTTTCACTTCACAGGTGTGCCCTGTCAGGTTTAATAAGTGGGATTTCTTGCCTTATAAATGGGGTTGGGACCATCACTTGTATTGTGCAGAAATCAGGTGGATACACAGCTGATAGTCCTACTGAATAGACTGTTAGAATTTGTATAATGGCAAGAAAAAAGCAGCTAAGTAAAGAAAAACGAGTGGCCATCATTACTTTAAGAAATGAAGGTCAGTCAGTCCGAAAAATTGGGCAAACTTTGAAAGTGTCCCCAAGTGCAGTTCCAAAAACCATCAAGCGCTACAAAGAAACTGGCTCACATGAGGACCACCCCAGGAAAGGAAGACCAAGAGTCACCTCTGCTTCTGAGGATAAGTTTATCCGAGTCACCAGCCTCAGAAATCGCAGGTTAACAGCAGCTCAGATTAGAGACTAGACATGAGCGGTGTTCGACTAGAACTGTTCGCCAATCTCAAATTCGAGCTGTTTTGGGCGGTGTTCGAGTTGTTCGACGAACCCGAACGATTTGCAAAAACTTCGGCTGTTCGAGGTTATGTCCGATAACTGTTCGTGCACCAAAAGCGTGTCCTGCATGTCTGGCGCTATTTAGAGCACCAATCATGCAGGGATTGTCTGCCACTCACTGTAATGCCACAGCCATGGTGGTTGTGGCATTACAGTGGTAGCCCAAATCGATGGGAACAGTGCTCACAGTGAAACATGAAAAGCCGGCAATTCAGCAGCGGCATGCACCGGTACCCGACAATTTAGAACAGAAAGAATAGAGTATCACACATAGATTAGACAGATAGAATCATGTCAGTCACATATATAAGAAGTACAGTGACAGTGTTGGTTACTGTACTTGTCATTTAGTGTAAAGGATTTATTAAAAAAAATAATAGTGCTTTCATGCACCGTCTCTTGGCATTTCAGCAGCGGTACCCGACAATTTAGAATAGAAGGAATAGAGAATCACACATAGATTAGATAGAAATATGTCAGTCACATATATATGAAGTACAGTGACAGTGTTGCTTACTATACTTGTCATTTAGTGTTAAAGGATTTATTAAAAAAAATACTAGTGTTTTGATGCACCGTCTCTTTAAAAAAGCCGGCCGGCATTTCAGCAGCGGTACCCGACAATTTAGAATAGAAGGAATAGAGAATCACACATAGATTAGATAGATAGAAACATGTCAGTCACATATATATGAAGTACAGTGACAGTGTTGATTACTGTACTTGTCATTTAGTGTTAAAATAAAGGATTTATTTAAAAAAAAATTGCCGTGGGGTTCCCCATAATTTTAGGCTCTAACAGAGGTTAAGCAGATGGCTGGGGCAGATGTTTGAAGCCTGGGAAGGGGGTAATACCCACGGAGCTTCCCAGGCTTCTAATATCAGCCCCCAGCTGAATACCTAGCCTTTTCTAGTTATTAAAATGGGGGACCCCCCAAAAAAATGACGTGGGGTGCCCCCTATTTTAATAGCTAGCAAAGGCTAGGCAGACAGCTGGGGGCTGATATTAATAGCCCAGGAAGGGTGCCATGAATATTGGCCCCCTCCCAGGCTAGAAACACCAGCCGTCAGCCGCCCCAGAAATGACGCATCCATGAATTTCGGGCTTAGGGCCAGCTGATAATGCCAAGCTGGCCCTAACCCCTTTATTACCCAGTGAGCCACCGCACTAGGGCCCTGGATGAGTTGGGTACAGCGCCAGAAGATGGCGCTTCTATGAACGTGCCATTTTCCGGGGTGGCTGCGGACTGCAATTTGCAGCGGGGGGGGCCCAGAAAGCTTGGACCTCCCTGCGCTGCGGATTCCAGCCCCCAGCTGCCTAGTTGTACCTGGCTGGACACAAAAATAGGGCGAAGCCCCACGTATTTTTTTTTTAAATTATTTCATGACCTTCATGAAATAATTAAGAAAAAAAGGGCTTCCCTATATTGTTGTGTCCGGCCAGGTACAAATAGGCAGCTGGTGGTTGGGGGCTGCCCGTTCCTGCCTGCTGTACCAGGCTGGACACAAATATAGTGCGAAGCCCCACATCAATTTTTTTTTCATTATTTCATGAAATAATTTAAAAAAAAAGGGCTTCCCTATATTGTTGTGTCCGGCCAGGTACAAATAGGCAGCAGGTGGTTGGGGGCAGCCCGTTCCTGCCTGCTGTACCTGGCTGGACACAAATATAGTGGGAAGCCCCACATCAATTTTTTTTAAATTATTTCATGAATTTCCTGAAATAATTTTAAAAAATTGACGTGGGGCTTCGCACTATATTTGGGTCCAGCCAGGTACAGCAGGCAGGAACGGGCAGCCCCCAACCACCAGCTACCTATTTGTACCTGGCCGGACACAACAATATAGGGAAGGCCTTTTTTTCTTAATGATTTCATGAATTTCATGAAATAGTTAAAAAAAAAATACGTGGGGCTTCGCCATATTTTTGTGTCCAGCCAGGTACAACTAGGCAGCTGGGGGCTAGAATCTGCAGCGCAGGGAGGCCCAAGCTTTCTGGGCCCCCCCCCCGCAGCAAATTGCAGTCCGCAGCCACCCCGGAAAATGGCACGTTCATAGAAGCGCCATCTTCTGGCGCTGTACCCAACTCATTCAGGGCCCTGGTGCGGTGGCTCACTGGGTAATAAAGGGGTTAGGGCCAGCTTAGTATTATCAGCTGGCCCTAAGCCCGAAATTCATGGGGTCACGCCAATATTAGACATGACCACCATGAATTTCTAGTAAAGTATTTAAAAAAAAACACAACACCCAGAATAAAGTCCTTTAATTGAAATAAACACACAATTCTTTATTGTTCTAAATTAAACCATACTTACCATCACGCCCATTCCAGCTGAAGCCAATGATCTCCTGCAATAAAAGAAAAATAATAAAGCAACATCAACCTTACCTTTCCATGGTTCCCACGATGGCTTCAGCTCTGCTACATTCACATAACAGGCTGGATCGCAGCAGAACGCTGCCATCCAGCTTGCCATGCCGCACACACTGAGAAGCGCAGGCTTGCTTGCGCTCCTCAGTGTCTCGCTGTGACGGCATAAAAATGAGCCGAGTTCATGTCCAATGAACTCGGCTCACCTCATGCACGTCACTGACAGCGTGGGAAAATTCTCCTGCACTCAGCGCTTCAGCGTGAGAATTCTCCCACGCTGTCAGTGACGTACATGAGGTGAGCTGAGTTCATTGGACATGAGCTCACCTCATGCACGTCACTGACAGCGTGAGAAAATTCTCCTGCACTCAGCGCTTCAGCGTGAGAATTATCTCTCGCTTTCAGTGACGTACATGAGGTGAGCTGAGTTCATTGGACATGAGCTCACCTCATGCACGTCACTGACAGCGTGGGAAAATTCTCACGCTGAAGCGCTGAGTGCAGGAGAATTTTCCCACACTGTCAGTGACGTGCATGAGGTGAGCTGAGTTCATTGGACATGAACTCACCTCATGCACGTCACTGACAGCGTGGGAAAATTCTCACGCTGAAGCGCTGAGTGCAGGTGAATTTTCCCACGCTGTCAGTGACGTACATGAGGTGAGCTGAGTTCATTGGACATGAGCTCACCTCATGCACGTCACTGACAGCGTGGGAAAATTCTCACGCTGAAGCGCTGAGTGCAGGAGAATTTTCCCACGCTGTCAGTGACGTGCATGAGGTGAGCCGAGTTCATTGGACATGAACTCACCTCATGCACGTCACTGACAGCGTGGGAAAATTCTCACGCTGAAGCGCTGAGTGCAGGAGAATTTTCCCACGCTGTCAGTGACGTGCATGAGATGAGCCGAGTTCATTGGACATGAACTCGGCTCATCTTTATGCCGTCACAGCGAGACACTGAGGAGCGCAAGCATGCCTGCGCTTCTCAGTGTGTGCAGGATGACAGGCTGGATGGCAGCTTTCTGCTGCGGTCCAGCCTGTCATCTTGATGTAGCAGAGTTGGAGCTGTCCTGGGAACCATGGAAAGGTAATGATGATGTTGCTTTATTATTTTTCTTTTATTGCAGGGGATCGTTGGCTTCAGCTGGAATGGGCGTGATGGTAAGTATGGTTTAATTTAGAACAATAAAGAATTGTGTGTTTATTTCAATTAAAGGACTTTATTCTGGGTGTTTGTGTTTTTTTTTAACTTTGACTATGGGGTTAGTAATGGGGGTGTCTTATAGACGCCTCTCCATTACTGACCTGGGCTTGATGTCAGCTGGCATTATAAGCTGACATCAACCCCAGCCCTATTACCCCACTGCCACCGCTACAGGGCAGTGGGAAGAGCGAGGCTAAGTGCCAGAATTGGCGCATCCTACGGATGCACCATTTCTGGGACGGCTGACAGCTGCTGTTTCTAGCCTGGGAGGGGGACAATATTCATGGCACCCTTCCTGGGCTATTAATATCAGCCCCCAGCTGTCTGCCTAGCCTTTGCTAGCTATTAAAATAGGGGGGACCCCACGTCATTTTTTTGGGGGGTCCCCCATTTTAATAGCTAGTAAAGGCTAGGTATTCAGCTGGGGGCTGATATTAGTAGCCTGGGAAGCTCCATGGGTATTACCCCCTTCCCAGGCTTCAAACATCTGCCCCAGCCGTCTGCTTAACCTCCGCTAGAGACTAAAATTCGACGAACAGTTCCTCGAACATCCCGGTGTTCGACGAACCGAACCGAACCCGAACCCTACGGGGGTGGCTCAACACTATTAGAGACCAGGTCAATGCCACACAGAGTTCTAGCAGCAGACACATCTCTACAACAACTGTTAAGAGGAGACTTTGTGCAGCAGGCCTTCATGGTAAAATAGCTGCTAGGAAACACAACGGGAGGCCGCACATAGCCATCTATACACAGCAGGAGGCAGCACGGCGCCATCGATACACAGCGGGAGGTCGCACGTAGCCATCTATACACAGCAGGAGGCCAAACGTAGCCATCTATACACAGCGGGAGGCCGCACAGTGCCATCGATAGACTGCAGGAGGCTGCACGCAGCTATCTATACACAGCGGGAGGCCGCACGGCGCTTCCCAGATACAGCGGGAGGCCGCACGTAGCCATCTTTACACAGCAGGAGGCCGCACGGTGCCATCTATAAACATCAGGAGGCCACATGTAGCCATCTATACACAGCGGGAGGCCGCATGGCGCCATTCTATACACAGCAGGAGGCCGCACAGCGCAATCTATACACAGCGGGAGGCCGCGGGTAGCCATCTATACACACCGGGAGGCCGCACGGTGCCATCTATACACAGTGGGAGGCCGCACGTAGCCATCTATACACAGTGGGAGGCCGCATGGCACCCCCAAAATACAGCGGGAGGCCTCACGGTGCCCCCCAGATACAGTGGGAGGCCGCACGTAGCCATCTATAAACAGCGGGAGGTCGTACGGCGCCCCCCAGATACAGCAGGAGGCCGGACGGCGCCCCCCAAGTGACGGCGGGAGGCCGCGTGGTGCTCCTCCAGAGACAGCGGGAGGCCGTACGCAGTCACGCTCACACACAAACACATACAGACATATACAGTACAGACCAAAAGTTTGGACACATCTTCTCATTTAAAGATTTTTCGGTATTTTCACGGCGCCCCCCAGATACAGCTGGAGGCCGCACGTAGCCATCTATACACAGCGGGAGGCCACACGGCGCCCCCCAGATACAGTGGGAGGCCACACGGCATCCCCCGAGAGACAGAGGGAGGCCACACGCAGTCACGCACACACACAAACATATACAGACATATACAGTACAGACCAAAAGTTTGGACGCACCTTCTCATTTAAAGATTTTTCTGTATTTTCATGACTTTGAAAATTGTACATTCACACTGAAGGCATCAAAACTATGAATTAACACATGTGGAATTATATACTTAACAAAAAAGTGTGAAAAAACTGAAAATATGTCTTTTATTCTTGGTTCTTCAAAGTAGCCACCTTTTGCTTTGATAACTGCTTTGCACACTCTTGGCATTCTCTTGATGAGCTTCAAGAGGTAGTCACCGGAAATGGTTTTCACTTCACAGGTTTACCCTGTCAGGTTTAATAAGTGGGATTTCTTGCCTTATAAATGGGGTTGGGACCATCACTTGTATTGTGCAGAAATCAGGTGGATACACAGCTGATAGTCCTACTAAATAGACCGTTAGAATTTGTATTATGGCAAGAAAAAAGCAGCTAAGTAAAGAAAAATGAGTGGCCATCATTACTTTAAGAAATGAAGGTCAGTCAGTCCGAAAAATTGGGCAAACTTTGAAAGTGTCCCCAAGTGCAGTTGCAAAAACCATCAAGCGCTACAAAGAAACTGGCTCACATGAGGACCGCCCCAGGAAAGGAAGACCAAGAGTCACCTCGGCTTCTGAGGATAAGTTTATCCGAGTCACCAGCCTCAGAAATCGCAGGTTAACAGCAGCTCAGATTAAAGACCAGGTCAATGCCACACAGAGTTCTAGCAGCAGACACATCTCTACAACAACTGTTAAGAGGAGACTTTGTGCAGCAGGCCTTCATGGTAAAATAACTGCTAGGAAACACAGCGGGAGGCCGCACGTAGCCATCTATACACAGCAGGAGGCAGCACGGCGCCATCGATACACAGCAGGAGGTCGCACGTAGCTATCTATAAACAGCAGGAGGCCACACGTAGCCATCTATACACAGCGGGAGGCCGCATGGTGCCATCGATAGACTGCAGGAGGCTGCACGCAGCTATCTATACACCGCGGGAGGCCGCACGGCGCCTCCCAGATACAGCGGGAGGCCGCACGTAGCCATATTTACACGGCAGGAGGCCGCACGGCACCATCTATAAACATCAGGAGGCCGCACGTAGCCATTTATACACAGCGGCAGGCCCCATGGCGACATTCTATACACAGCAGGAGGCCGCACAGCGCCTTCTATACACAGCGGGAGGCCGCAGATAGCCATCTATACACACCGGGAGGCCGCACGGTGCCTTCTATACACAGCGGGAGGCTGCACGTAGCCATCTATACACAGTGGGAGGCCGCATGGCACCCCCCAAATACAGCGGGAGGCCTCACGGTGCCCCCCAGATACAGCGGGAGGCCGCACGTAGCTATCTATAAACAGCAGGAGGTCGCACGGCGCCCCCCAGATACAGCAGGAGGCCGCACGGCGTCCCCCCAGAGACAGCGGGAGGCCGCACGGCGCCCCCAAGAGACAGCGGGAGACCGCGTGGTGCCCCCCCAGAAACAGCGGGAGGCCGCACGCAGTCACACACACACACAACACATACAGACATATACAGTACAGACCAAAAGTTTGGACACACCTTCTCATTTAAAGATTTTTCTGTATTTTCATGACTTTGAAAATTGTACATTCACACTGAAGGCATCAAAACTATGAATTAACACATGTGGAATTATATACTTAACAAAAAAGTGTGAAACAACTGAAAATATGTCTTATATTCTTGGTTCTTCAAAGTAGCCACCTTTTGCTTTGATGACTGCTTTGCACACTCTTGGCATTCTCTTGATGAGCTTCAAGAGGTAGTCACCGGAAATGGTTTTCACTTCACAGGTGTGCCCTGTCGGGTTTAATAAGTGGGATTTCTTGCCTTATAAATAGGGTTGGGACCATCACTTGTATTGTGCAGAAATCAGGTGGATACACAGCTGATAGTCCTACTGAATAGACTGTTAGAATTTGTATTATGGCAAGAAAAAAGCAGCTAAGTAAAGAAAAATGAGTGGCCATCATTACTTTAAGAAATGAAGGTCAGTCAGTCCGAAAAATTGGGCAAACTTTGAAAGTGTCCCCAAGTGCAGTTGCAAAAACCATCAAGCGCTACAAAGAAACTGGCTCACATGAGGACCGCCAAAGGAAAGGAAGACCAAGAGTCACCTCGGCTTCTGAGGATAAGTTTATCCGAGTCACCAGCTTCAGAAATCGCAGGTTAACAGCAGGTCAGATTAGAGACCAGGTCAATGCCACACAAAGTTCTAGCAGCAGACACATCTCTACAACAACTGTTAAGAGGAGACTTTGTGCAGCAGGCCTTCATGGTAAAATAGCTGCTAGGAAACCACTGCTAAGGACAGACAACAAGCAGAAGAGACTCGTTTGGGCTAAACAACACAACGAATGGACATTAGACCAGTGAAAATCTGTGCTTTGGTCTGATGAGTCCAAATTTGAGATCTTTGGTTCCAACCACCATGTCTTTGTGCGTCGCAGAAAAGGTGAACGGATGGACTCTACATGCCTGGTTCCCACCGTGAAGCATGGAGGAGGAGGTGTGACGATGTGCAGGTGCTTTGCTGGTGACACTGTTGGGGATTTATTCAAAATTGAAGGCATACTGAACCAGCATGGCTACCACAGCATCTTGCAGCGGCATGCTATTCCATCCGGTTTGTGTTTAGTTGGACCATCATTTATTTTTCAACAGGACAATGACCGCAAACACTCCTCCAGGCTGTGTAAGGGCTATTTGACCAAGAAGGAGAGTGATGGGGTGCTACGGCAGATGACCTGGCCTCCACAGTCACCAGACCTGAACCCAATCGAGATGGTTTGGGGTGAGCTGGACCGCAGAGTGAAGGCTAAAGGGCCAAGAAGTGCTAAGCATCTCAGGGAACTACTTCAAGATTGTTGGAATACCATTTACGGTGACTACCTCTTGAAGCTCATCAAGAGAATGCCAAGGGTGTGCAAAGCAGTCATCAAAGCAAAAGGTGGCTACTTTGAAGAACCTAGAATATAAGACATATTTTCAGTTGTTTCACACTATTTTGTTAAGTATATAATTCCACATGTGTTAATTCATAGTTTTGATGACTTCAGTGCGAATGTACAATTTTCAAAGTTATGAAAATACAGAAAAATCTTTATATGAGAAGGTGTGTCCAAACTTTTGGTCTGTACTGTACATACACGCATAAACACATTTGAAACACAAAAATACATATAAACAGACATCACACAATGATATCTGCCTGCACACACACACACACACACACACACACTCACTCACACACTCAATCACACACTCAATCACACACATTCACGCACTCAGTCACACACACACTCAATCACACACTCACTCACACTCTCACCATCCCCCGGCTCGGCTCCCGTCATACAGCTCCTCTCCAGTGCAGCAGTACAGCGCGCACTGCGTGACATCACACTAGCAGACACGGTCGCGCACAGGGCCGTGTCTCCTAGCTGTGACACGGCCGGGCCTGCACACAGGGAAGTTAAAAGGTGCAGTGCTGGCCCGGCCGAAGAAGAAGCAGCGGCCATGCGCAGTTGCTGGGGGAGCGGGTCCGGGGGCCCCCCCACCTCTGAGTGCCCTTATGTGCCTCGGCGCCCCACATATTATAATGAGGGCAATCTGGCCATGGGCCACCCGGAGCCCTGGGCCCCCCAGCGCCCTGGGCCCCAGGCGGTAGCCCAGATTGCCCTAATTATAATCCGCCTATGCATGGGTGAGCCAAATATATCACCATAGAAGTTGGAGCTTTCAATGTCATGGCTAATCGTAGCCAGAAGTTAGTGCTGATTAATACCTCACAGCTGTGAATTGTTATGAAAAGCATACTGTATATATTAGTATTAGGATATTAGGGATAATTTTTTTATGTATGTATTTATTTTCAGAGAAGGATAAGGTGTAAAAACATTTATAATAACATAGGTAATTAGTGATTATTGCTCCAAAATCCAATATGTTCTTGTCTTTTAAAATAACAAGATCAAACTATCCAAATATTACAATGCTACAAAATATATGCAAAGAGTTCACAGCATGACTCATATGTCAAATACAACTTTTTAAAGGGGAATGTGTCATCAGAAAATAACCTATTGTTTAAATCTGTCTTTTTTTATGGTAAATATACTGTATTTTTTAAATGTTGATAATTGTTTTTCAATTTTCTATATACTTAATCTATATAAAATGCAGAAATATTGCAATTTTCACAGTAGTTACTAAGCTTAGTACTAGACTCACATTTCCTGTCCTGTACAGGAGACTTTTCAGACAAAATTACAATGGAATGTAACAACCCTATATGCAGGAGACATGATTGAAAGGGTTGTCTACTACTCGGACAACCCCATCTCAATCAACATGTTTGCCCACCGTATAATAAGTTATAACAACACTTATACTTACCTCCAGTACCGATACCATTCCAGCAGTGTCTTTTCAGTTAGCAATTAAAAGGAATCAATCACTGAGGACTCTCAAATCTTAATATTTTTCTATCTACTGCCTAACACGGTACAAATATATATATTTTTACCATAATACAGCAAAGGCATGAAATGATCCCAGAAGTACAGATGAAAGCAGAGTTCACAAGTTCAAAGAAGTTAAAGGAATACTGCCTAAAATACCTGGATGTGATAGAAAGAGAAAGCTATCACCGGCTACCACCAGGTTACTAAAGAGGAATCTAAAAGCACAAGAAAAGTTGGCTCTGTTATGCTTCAAATCATATAAATAAGTAAGCCACAGAAGTTTTGAGATTCTGTTCCATGGGGTGATGAAACTTTTCTACTCTATGGATCATAAGTATGTCTGAGGTAAGAATAATGAAGCACCCTACCTACAATGAAGCAAGGCAGTGTCTCTGGGGCTACTTTGCTTCCTCTAGCACTGGAAATCTGCAGTGTGCAGGACAAGATGGATTCAATCAAGTGTTAGTCAATTGTAGGAAAAAATGTCATTCCTTCTGTGAGGAAGCTAATATTTGGGCATTATTTGACATTCCAACAGGACAATGATCCCATGGATACCTCAAAGTCCAAAAAAGCTTGGTTTTAGAAGAGGTCCTGTAAAATCCTGAAGGGCCATCATAGTCACCTTACTTGAACCGGACAGAAAATCTTTGATGGGATTTGATCCAAGAAAATTAGTGAATTGGAGGCATTGCCCATGAGAAATAGGCCACAATTCCCCAGGAACGCTGTCAGAAGAAGGTGTCTGGGTATGCCTCATGTTTATAGCAGGTAACAACAATCAAAGGGGATCTACTAAGTACTAAAGACACTTGTTATGAAGGGACTGAATAATTCTGAGATTGCTGTAGTCAATAAAGTGGCATTTAGTGTTAAATTTTAAGAAAACATTTTCTTGTTTGATTGGTTTACTGCAAACAGCAGTTAAATTGTAAATTTTGCTAATAAACCTAATTACAGTGAGGGTTGAGTAATTTTGATTGCAACTGTATACAAATCAATAGGGTCAGATGATTTGCCTATACTTGTTAGTCCACCCAACACACAGTGCAACTCCTTGGCTAGTCAACATGCAGTATGTTATAGCTAGAAAGTTATTATTCTAAAACTTTTCCTGCAGTAGCTATGTTCTTTTCATTTTCTTGCTATCTGAAAATATTTTGTTGCCTTATACTTACAATTTAAGATGCAAAATTACTTTATTTTGGTATTTTATATTTACTATTAATGGACAGTGTCCAAATATATTACTCATCGTGTAGGGTCGCATTTGGCTGTCACTCCTGTAACACCAAACTAAAATTATTCTTAGGAATGGGAAAAGGTAGTATTCAAAAAACCTGCTGAGTGTTTCTTCAGGAATAACCATTCTGAAATATCAAGTGATAAATGGCACTAAGCACATAATCCATCTGTAGGATATTTTTGCATGTGAAATGACAGTGGCTGTCTCTTCAATATTATTATATATAGCAACGTGTCGCTTCAAATAAACAAAGATCAATGGGACATTTACCTCTTTTAGTCACATCCATGTCTGGTGCTTTGCCCCAGGATAAATAATAGTGTAATGTAAACACAAGCAAAAGCTGCCATTACTGTATTCTTCATTCTTTTTATTTCACCCCAGTTCCTAGGTATGTATTGTCAGTATATCATAATATATACCATAGTTTTTATAAGGGCTGATTGTAAATAGTCATTTAGGGCTGGTTGTAAATATTATGTATTACATATAGCGGGTATAATAAGTATTGAACACTTCATCAATTTTCTAAGTAAATATATTTCTAAAGGTGCTATTGACAAGCAATTCTCACCAGATGTCGGTAACAACCCATCCAATCCACACAGGCAAAGAAATTATACCATAGATATCCATAAATTAAGTTATGTGTAATAATGATAAATGACACAGGGAAAAAGTATTGAACAGAAAGAGAGGTGCAAAAAGCCATGGAAAGTCATGACACCAACTTAAATCTATCAGTAATTAGAAAGCAGTTCTGCCACTTAGCGAAAATTAATTTCAGCTGGTACAACCAATGGCCTGTAAAAAGGTGTCTCTTTACCAAGGTGCCACACAAGAAATATCTCATGGTGGGTAAAACTAGTGAGCTGTCTCAAGACCTTAACAACCTCATTGCTTTAATACATACTAATGAAATTGATCAAAGAAGAATTGCTAAACTACCGAAGGTTCCAGTGAGCACTGTTGGGGCCATAATCCGTAAGTGGAAAGAACATCATTTAATCATAAACCGGCCACGACTAAGTTCTCCTCAC
Source organism: Phyllobates terribilis (assembly GCF_046119375.1). Lineage (NCBI taxonomy): Eukaryota > Metazoa > Chordata > Amphibia > Anura > Dendrobatidae > Phyllobates > Phyllobates terribilis. The sequence continues at coordinate 257,139,512 of NW_027362763.1, read as the reverse complement.
AAAATATCAGAATGAGGAATGAAAAGAATTATTGGAAGAGTTATCCTAGAGCCAAGGACCACCTGTGGAGAGCTACATAAAGACCTTGAATCAGCAGGTACAATTGTTTCAAAGAAAACTATAAGTAATGCAGTCAACCTCCATAACCTTTTTGCACGCTCACGATGCAAGACTCCATTACTGAGCACAAAGCACGTTCAAGAGCATTTAAAATCCCAAACACACAGCCAAGGAAACTCTCAATTGGTTTCAGAGACTGAAAATAAAGCTGCTAGAGTGCCAAGTCAATCACCTGACCTGAATCCAACAGAAAATTTAAGGAACTAAAACTCATAGTAGATAGGAGCCCACGGAACCTTCAGGATTTGAAGAGTGTTTGTGTGCAAGAATGGGATAAAAGCACACCTGCCGTCTTGAAGCTGTCATCATCAACAAAGGCTTTTGTATGAAGTATTAATTAAATTTCAGTAAGCGTGTTCAATACTTTTTACCTGTATCATTTCTCATTATTACGCATAACTTATGGACATCTATGTTTTGATTTCTTTGCCTGCGTGGATTGGATGGGTTGTTACTGACATCTGTTGAGAATCTCATGTCAATAGCACCATAAGAAATATATTTAGTTAGAAAATAGGTTATATATTCAATATTTATTTCACCCACAGTATATTACATATATAGTACATATTATGTATCTTGAAAAACAAGCAAAACAAAACCTATTTATTTATTTTTTATCACACTACAGAGGAGTAGCATACTCGCTAATTGTAGCAGCTGCTAAGAAGCCCGTGAGTTAGTGGTTTGACACCTGTTTCCGCCTGCCTGGTGCCATAATTTCAACAGTAACTGCATCCTCACAATTAGTGATGGAACAGAAAGCTGTGGACTCCCTCTGCTAGAATTCAGTCAGTACGTTTGAATCAGCACAGCAGGCGCAATGACATCACTAGACTCCACTTGCTTTGCAGAGCCTCAATCCACATGCTGCATGGGACAAAGCATTGCGCCTGGGAACGTAGCTAGGAGAGAGAATTTATTTTTTCAATTTTATTAATCAATACTTGTGGGTGCCGTAATACTGTGAAGCAGGGCTCTGGATGTTATTATACTATATGGGGGGCTGTGAAACCAACATATTGTGTAGGATGAATGTGGGGACATCATATTTTGTGGTGGGGGTTGTGGGGACATGAGACTGTCGGGGGTTACTGGGGTCTCATGATGTATGTGGGGTCATTCATCATACTGTGCCTGTGAAGGTACTGTGGGTGAATTCATAGTGGTGGTATCATAGTGTGTGTGTGTATGGGGGGGGTCATTTTCATTGGCATTATATTCTATTGGGGCCATAAAATGTGTACCGTAGAAGGTGAGACCACTAAAAAGCTTCAATAGGAGAAAAATTACTGTGCAAGTACGACAATGTATAACCCTATCTTTAACTGAGTGTATGTGCCGTCTACTCCTTGAAATATATAAATTTTTTCTGGGTTGGGGGAGAGGGGCCCTTATAAGACTTGCTCTGGGGCACCATGATTTCTATGTATGCCCCTACTATAGTGCAAATATTCTAATACTGAAAAAGTATGTGACTATGACTTAAAGTATGTAAACATTAGTAATAAAAGTCAAGTAACAAGTTGTGGTTTCATCAAAATGCCATGGTCAAAAAAAGTAAAAACTAGTTTTAGGCTATGTGCCCACGTTGCGGACCTGAAGCATATTTTTTACGCTTCTCCCTGGCGGGAAAATCGCATGCGGATATTACATGCGGTTTTCCCGCCAGGTAGAAGCGTTTGTGAGGCGTCTTTGCATGCATTTCCGCATGCGGGTTATCAAGCACTTCTCCAAGCATCACTTGGAAAAGTGCTTGACAACTTGTTCAGAATGGTAAAAATTAAAAAAATAAAGTTTATACTCACCTTCCGATGCATTCTCTGCCCCGTCCGGAGTCTTGAGCGGCTCACGCTGTTGTGTGCAGGACCTGCGGTGACGTCATTGAGTCATGTGGTGGGTCACATGACTCAATGACGTGGCAGGTCCTTCAGACAACAGCGCGACGGAGGGAAAACATCAGAAGATAAGTATAAACTTTATTTTATTCTTTTTTTTACAGGTTCTTTGGTACCCAGGTCTGGATGAGAGTCTCCTCTCATCCAGACTTGGGTACCATCCGCACATTGATTCCGCTGCGCTTCCGCAAAATTAATGAACATGCTGCGGATTTTTTTTTGACCACGGCATATACGCTGCGGAAAAATCCGCAGCATGGGCATTGACATTGCGGAATGCCATTGGGGACCATGGGGTGCGGATATACATGCGTTTTTCAAGCGTTTACGCTGCGGAAATTCCGCAGCATATACGCTTGAAAAACGCTACGTGGGCACACAGCCTTAGGCTATGTGCCCACGATGCAGAAATGCTGCATATTTTTTACGCTTCTCCCTGGCAGGAAAAACGCATGCGTTTTTTACATGCGTTTTTCCCGCCATGTAGAAGCGTTTGTCAAGCATCTCTGCATGCATTTCTGCATGCGGGTTATCAAGCGCTTTTCCAAGCGATTTTAGCATCACTTGGAAAAGTGCTTGACAACTTGTTCACACTATATAAATCCATGCAACCGGCATGGATTTATAGTAGTGTGACCAAGTTAGTTAAAAAAAAAGAATAAGAATGGTAAAAAACAAAAAAATAAAGTTTATAGTCACTTTCCGTTGTCCTCACGGTGTTTTGTCTGCTCCGTCCGGTGTCTTGCATTGCTCGCGCTGTTGTGAAGGACCTGCGGTGACATCATTGAGCCATGTGATGGGTCACATGACTCAGTGACGTCATGGCAGGTCCATCGCAACAGCGCGAGTAATGCAAGACACCGGACAGAGCAGACAAAACACCGGGAGGACAACGGTAGGTGAGTATAAACTTTATTTTTTATTTTAAATTCTTTTTTTTACAGTTTCTATGGTACCCAGGTCTGGATGAAAGCCTCCTCTCCTCCAGACTTGTGTACCATCCGCACATAGAAACGCATAATATCCGTGTGTACAAATGTACTGACACGGATATTATGCGTTTCAATGCAAGTCAATGGTGGCGATTACGCTGCGTGTCCGCAAAATTAATGGACATGCTGCGGATTTTTGAGCGCAGCATAAATGCTGCGGAAAAATCCGCAGCATAGGCATTGACATTGTAGCTTGTCATTGGGGACCATGGGGGGCGGATTACCAAGAGTTTCCTAAGCGTTTATGCTGCGGAAATTCAGCAGCATAAACGCTTGGAAAACGCATAGTGGGCACATACCCTTAATATTCTACTTACAAACTTTAAAAGCTCAAAATTTAGTTCTATGGAATCCATCTATAATTGTGTAATTAATAACATAATTGTGTAATTGTGTAAAAATAAACAGCATCTTCAGTTGACAGGCGGATGCGCCTATCAGTTATCAGCAGCACTATAAACCCGCTCTGACAAAACGCTAGTGGCAGGGCAGGCCATGACCTCCAAGGTGTAGAGAGCCAGTTCGTGTCACGTGTCCAGCTTGGATACCCAATAATTATAAGGCACAGAGGAATCACGGAGGATGTTGATATGGTCGGCAAGGTACTCCTTCAGCATCTTCCCAAACTTTTCCCTCCTTGTGCAGGTAGTACCGTCTATAGAGCAGGAAACTAGCTCCAGTTCTTTCTCCTCTCTCCTCTTCGTCATTGTCTCCCAATCCACATTGGGATGAGATGAGGCTGGGCTGTGTGGAATCACCCTGTAAGGTTCCTTGCTCCATTTCATCGCACACTACCTGCAATGCATGCTCTTTAATTATGAGCAGAGAGTGTTTCAGAAGACAGAGAAGTGGGATAGTGACGCTAATTATGGCGTCATGGCTGCTCATCATCTTGGTTTAGTCCTCAAAGTTTTGAAGGATGGAACAGATGTCTGACATCCATGTCCACTCCTGAGGTCTTATGTGTGGAGTCTGACCTGAATACCGACGGCCGTGTTGATGCTGGTAGTCAACAACTGCCCTCTTCTGCTTACAAATCCTTCCCAACATCTGCAGTGTAGAGTTCCAACACGTGGGGACATGCCACACCAGTCGGTTAGCTGGAAGCTGCAAATGCTGCTGAAGCACAGCAAGGGCGGCGGAAGCAGTAGCTGATTCTCTAAAATGGGCACACGCAGCATACTTTGACAAGCAGATCAGGCAGATCTGGGTAGGTTTTGAGAAACCACTGAACCACGAGGTTAAACACATGGGCCAGGCATGGTACGTGTGTGAGTTCGCTTGGCTTTAGAGTCGCCACCAGGTTCCGGCCATTGTCACACATGACCATGCCTGACTGTAGGTTCAGCGGTGTCAGCCACAGATCTGCCTGCTATTTCAGAGCTGTCCACAGCTCTTCAGCATTGTGCGGTTTGTCACCTAAGCATATTAGCTTCAGCACAGCCAGTTGCCGCTTGGCCGAGACAGTGCTGCAGTACTTCCTGATTCTGACTGATGTGCTCATTTCAGAGATGGAGGCTGAAGAGGAGGAGGAGGTGCAGGAGCCGTAGAATGTGGGGGCAACCCTGATTGACCCATGGTCCGCAATCCTTGGCGTCGGGAGGACGTGTTCCGTCCCAAGGTCCGACTGGGTCCCGGCTTCCACTATATTTACCCAGTGTACCATCAGCGAGATGTACCGTTCCTGCCCACAAGCACTTGTCCATGTGTCCGTGGTTAGGTGGACTTTTCCAGAAACTGCATTGTTGAGAGCACAGCTAATGTTGTGGGACACATGCTTGTGTAATGCGGGGACAGCACACCGGGAGAAATAGTGGCGGCTGGGGACCGAGGAGTACTGAGGGACGGCCGATGCCATCAGGTTGCGAAAAGCTTCCGTCTCCACGAGCCTAAAAGGCAACATTTCGAGCGCAAGCATTCGCAAAATGTGTGAATTTAGGAGTGTGGCCTGTTGGGCGTTTGCTGTGTATTTGCGCTTACGTTCCAAGGACTGGGATAGGGACAACTCAACGTTGTGCTGGGACAAGGACATGGACGTGGTTGCTGATGGTGCTAGTTAAGAGTGTGCAATGACCGCTGCATGGCGGGAGGCATCTTCGCATGCGCCATGGACAGGGGATTGGCATGCACACACAACAGTGGAAGAATCAGTGGTGTCTCCAGCAGACACTGTTTCTGGACCCTGGTGTTCAGTTGGATGCTTAGTCGGGTGCTTTGTTTCCATGTGCCTGATCATACTGGTGGTGGTCAGGCTGGTAGTTTTGCTACCCCTGCTAATTCTGACCTGGCAAGTGGTGCAAATGGCCTTTTTGGGGTTATCTGCAGAATCTTTAAAAAACAACCAAACTCGGGAAGACCTAACAGTTGTACTGGTAACTTCCGTCGTGTTGGTGTTACGGGGAACGCTTTCCCACCTTGTGTCTGTGAGTACCACACTGCTTCTTCCTGCCTGTTGTGGTGCTAACCTCCCTCCCCCTGTGTGTTGATGTCCTTGCTTTGCATTTCCCCCTGCCAGGTTGGGTCAGTTACTATATCATCCACCACCTCGTCTTCCACTTCCGCATCCTGGTCTTCCTCCTGACTTTCTGGCAATTGTGTCTCATCATCATCCACCTCTTGTGATAGTGATTGAACTTTCCCATCGTTTCCTTCGTGTGACCATGCGTGCTCAAATATTTTGGCATCACTACACACGTTCTCTTCTTGACCCGCTTGAAGCTGGCCGGTCCAATCTATAAATGGAAAAGTGAACAGCTCTTCTGGGTGTCCAAGTGTGGGATCAGTTGTCTCTGGTCACTTGGCATGGTGGGAGGAAGGAGGATCAGGGTGAGGAATATGCAGTCCAGACTCACGGCTACTGAGACTTGACCTTGTGAAAGACAGGGTGGTGGTGGTGACAGTTTGACTGGAAGCATTATCTTCTATCCAACCAACAACCTTTTGACACTGCTCTGTGTTCAACAGTGGTGTTGTGCGGTCCCCTAGTAACTGGGACAGGAATGTCGATCGACAAGATGTGGGTGTTTGTTGTGGCACAATTTCAGCTTGCATGCACCATCACCATCACGTCCACTTCCCCGTCCCTTGCCACGCGCCATGCCCATTTTAAATGGAGGACAATATTTTCCACGTTCACTACAAATCCCTGAATTTGGACCGTAGTTGTATGTGATATGTCTGACGGACAACCACGGTTTTAAAAAGCAGGCCTGTAGTTTACTAATACTATTCTTCACAACGACCTCATGTGAATAGCTTCACTGACACACTGCAACAAAATGTAAATGGAGGCCAGAAATGGCTGAATTTGGACCACAGTTATATGTGATACGTCTGATGGACAACCACAGTTTTAAATAGCGGGCCTGTAGTTTACTAATACTATTCTTCAAAGCAACCTCATGTAAATAGTTTCACTGACACACTGCAACAAACTGTAAATGGAGGCCAGTACACGTTCACTACAATATTCCCGATTTTTATTGCTGTAATATGGAAAAGATTTGTCTATATTCTGCAGTGCTAACAAGCAAATGGAGCAGAAAAATGGTGTACTCTGGATTGCTTTTTAAGCAAATAATCAGGAATGAGATAAAAAAAAAAAATTAGCCCTGGCCCTGATACCTGGGGCTATGTCTACAAATATCTGTAACAGCAGGATCAGTCAGAACTTGCAATGGACCCTCTTGTGCTGTATATACTGTCTGCCACAAACCCTGCCAGTCCTGCTTTTTAAAAAAAATAATCAGGATTAAGATAAAAAAAAAAGTCCTGGCCCCTGGTATCTGGGGCTACGTCTACAAATATCTGTAACAGCAGGATCAGTCAGAATGTGCAATGGACCCTCTTGTGCTGTATGCACCGCAGTCTGCCACAAACCCTGCCCGCTTGCCTAACTCCTGTTATCACCACTTAATATAAGCAGCTGGATTAGTCCTCAGAAGAACTGCTAATTCAGATAGATATATAGATATGCTGTGGAATACTTTTACTTACTATAAACAAGCAAATCTCTCTCTGACTCAGCAGCAGCTCTCCCAGCTCACCCTTCAGGAGGTTCAGTCAGCAAAGAATGACGTGCGTATAAGAGAGGAGGAATGATCCAGCTTCCAATCCAGGTAGTGTATAAAAATGTAAATTCTTTATTGCGGCCAATTAAAAGGAATAAAAAATGACACTGACAAAGTGGAGGTGCGGGGGAACATGGAACTGAGCATTTTTTCTTCATTTTTAATTGTCCACAATAAAGGATTTCCATTTTTATACGCTACCTTGATCGGAAGTAAGATAATTTCTCCTGTCTTGCAATTTTAATAAATCCATGCCTTGTATATTCTCTTCAGCAGATTCTATCTATCTATCTATCTATCTATCTATCTATCTATCTATCTATCTATCTATCTATCTATCTATCTATCTATCTATCTATCTCTATTCTGTCCACACACTATATTGTTCTTATATATAATACTAGTATATAAAGAGTGATATTGATACGTGTATACAGAGGTTGGTAGATTTTCTCAAAGCATGTGTATGTTAACCATTTTTACCCACTATTTTTAGGTTGATGATTAAGTCATTATTACTTATGAGCGAGCACTAAAATGCTCTGGTACTCTTTGCTCGAGTTGAGCAAATTGGAATGCTCGAGTGCTCAGTCCGAGCAATGAGCCCAATGTAAGTCTATGGGAAACTCGAGCATTTTTTCATCAGCCCCCCCCCCCCCTCCCCCGGCGGTCTGCAGAGGGCCTAAAAATTATTATTATTTATTATTATGGCACTTTAAATGTGAAAGGGATATACATAGCACAAACAATTACAATAAATTTGAACAATACAAGTCGACGACTGGTACAGGAGGAGTGAGGACCCTTCTCACAATCTACAAGGAATTGGTGAGGATACAGTAGGTGGGGGTAGAGCTGGTCATGCAACGAATGGCGGAGCGAGAGTTACTGCAGGTTGTTGGCTTGTCGGAAGAGGTGGGTCTTCAGGTTCCTTTTGAAGGTTTCCATGGTAGTCTGATGTGTTGGGGTAGAGAGTTCCAGAGTAGGGGGATGCACGGGAGAAATCTTGTATACAATTGTGGGAAGAGGAGATAAGAGGGGAGTAGAGAAGGAGATCTTGTGAGGATCGGAGGTTGCGTGTAAGTAAGTACCGGGAGACAAGGTCACAGATATATGCGGGAGACAGGTTGTGGATGGCTTTGTATGCCGTAGTTAGGGTTTTGAACTGGAGTCTCTGGGCAATGGGGAGCTAGTGAAGGGATTGACAAAGAGGAGAGGCTGGGGAATAGTGGGGGGACAGGTGGATTAGTCGGGCAGCAGAGTTTAGGATAGATTGGAGGGGTGCGAGAGTGGTAGAAGGGAGGCCACAGATCAAGGGGTTATAGTAGTCGAGGATAGATGATGAGGGCGTGCACTAGTGTTTTTGCAGATTCGTGGTTGAGGAATGTGCGGATCCAGGAGATATTTTTGAGTTGGAGTCAGCAGGAAGTGGAAAGGGCTTGGATATGTGGTTTAAAGGAGAGGTTAGAGTCAGGGTTACTCCGAGGCAGCGGGTTTGCGGGACTGGGGAGAGTAGGCAGCCATTGACTTTGATGGATAGGTCAGTTGGGGGAGTTGAGTGAGACGGTGGAAAGATGATGAATTCAGTTTTGTCCATGTTAAGTTTTAGAAATCTGTCAGAGAAGAAGGATGAAATAGCGCACAGACAATGAGGGATTTTGGTTAGTAGGGAGGAGATATCGGGTCCAAAGAGGTAGATCTGTGTGTCATCAGCAAAGAGTTGATACTGAAAGCCATGGGAATTTATGAGCTGTCCAAGGCCGAAGGTGTAGATGGAGAAGAGCAGGGGTCATAGGACTGAGCCCTGGGCAACACCGACAGATATGGGCCGAGATGAGGAGGTGGTGTGTGAGTGGGAGACACTGAATGTCCTGTCAGTTAGGTATGAAGAGATCCAAGATAGGGCCAGGTCTGTGATGCCAAGAGATGAGAGAGTCTGTAGTAAGAGGGAATGGTCAACTATGTCAAAGGCAGATGACAGGTCCAGGAGGAGGAGGACAGAGTAGTGTTGCTTGGACTTGGCAGTAAGTAGGTCGTTCGTGACTTTATTCAGGGCAGTCTCAGTGGAGTGGTGAGGTCAGAAGCCAGATTGGAGGAGGGCAAAGAGTGAGCAGGAGGAGAGGTGGGAGGACAGTTCAGAATGGACATGTTGTTACTGTAGTTTTGAGGCATAGGGGAGAAGTGATATGGGGCGATAGCTAGACAGAGAGGATGGGTAAAGGGATGGCTTTTTGGGGATGAGTGTGATCAAGGCATGTTTGAAGCATGAGGGGAAGTCACCAGTTGTTAGTGACAGGTTGAAAAGGTGGGTTAGGGTTGGAATGAAGATAGTGGTAAGGTTGGGGATGAGGTGGGATGGGATTTGGATCAAGCTTACAGGTGGTGAGGTGTGATTTGGAGAGTAAAGAGGAGAGTTGATCTTCCGTAATGGTGGAGAAGCTGGTTTTGGAGGAGGAGGATTGAGTAGGTGTGAGGAGGGGCTGTGGGGACTTTAGGAAAAAGCTTAGTCTGATGTTATCAATCTTCTGCTTGAAGAATGTGGCAAAGCCTTCGGCTGAGATGAGAATAGAGGGAGTAGGCGCTGGGGGTTGGAGGAGAGAATTGAAAGTTTTGAATAGCTGTTTAGGGTTGTGAGACAGGGAGGATATGAGAGATGAGAAGTATGTTTGTTTTGCTGCAGTGAGTGTGGACTTGAAGGTAGTGAGGGACTGTTTGAATGCTCGTTGGAGTGGGACCTTTTCCATTTCCACTCAGCAACCCTGGAGGCCCTTCGCAGTTCTTTAGTCAGGTTGGTGTGCCAGGGTTGCCGGTTGAGTGGGCGAACTGTGGTATGTGTGAGGGGGGAGATCATATTGAGAGCTGCAGCTGTTGTGGTGTTATATAAAGTGGCAGCAGCATTTGCATCGTGCAATGAACTTATGCCTGTGAGAGGAAGAAGGGATTCAGAGAGTGAGTGTAGGTCAAGGTGTTTGCGATTTCTGCAAGGGTGTGCAAGTTTGTGGAGTGAGGCTTGAGCACCTGGAGAGGAGAGGGTAGAGAATGTAAGTAGGTCGTGTTCAGAAAGAGGGAGAGGTGAGCTAGAGAGGTTAGATAGGGAACAGAGGTGGGTGAAGATGAGGTCCAGCGTGTGGCCATCTTTGTAAGTGAGGGCAGAAGACCATTGAGCAAGGCCGAAGGAAGAAGTGAGGGATAGAAGCTTGGAGACAGATGAGTGAGAAGTGTCAATGGGGATGCTGAAGTCACCCATGATGATAGTGGGGATGTCAGTGAAAAGTAAATGAAGCAGCCAAGTGGTGAAGTGGTCAAAGAAGGTGGTGACTAGTCCTGGGGGGCGGTAAATGATGGCAGTTGCCTAACAGGAGAAAACCTATTCCTCCACCATGCTTGCCATTGGAACGAGGGGTGTGAGAAAGATGCCCAGAAATTGCCCAAATCGATGGAAACAGTGCTCAAATGACATGGGAATAGCATGGGGAAGACCCCTGGAAGCATCTCTGACTCCCAGGTCACTGCTGTCAACAATGTTGTCAGAGTATTACGCCACTTTTACGGACTCACAATAAAACCTACAAATCCTGGGAAAAATGTTAAGGAACATCCTTTCGAGTAATGAGTTGTATATAAGGCAAAACAATAATGCTCCTCCAGATCTTGGGCTGTGTTATAAAGGAGTGGGTCTCCTATAATTTAAGAAAAACCCCAATAACAATTTAAAGACACATAGAGGTGGGCCTCAGTAACGAGTACGACATGTTCCCATTAGAAAGGAGCGGGTTTGCTATACATGTTTAGGATATGCAGTGAGTACAACGACTGCCAAAATTTGGGAAACACCCCAATACCAATTTAAAAACACATAGAGGTGGGCCAGAGTAACAACGGGCTCCCATTAGAAAGGAGCGGGTCTCCCATTATGCTACCATTATTAGGAAGTGTGTCTCCCATACTGTTTGCCTATGCAGTGAATGCAACGGCTGTCAAAAATTTGGAGGCACTCCAATGCCACTTGCAAGAGACATAGAGGAGGGCCTCCTGAAAATAATGCTCCCATTATCAGGAAGTGGGTCTTTCATACTGTTTGCCTATTCAGTGAATGCAACGGCTGCCAAAAATTTGGAGGCACTCCAATGCCCCCCTTGAGACGTAGAGGAGGTGATATGGTGGTGAATTATATGATGATGGAGGATGAGAAGAAGGAGGAGGACAAGAGCAAGTAGACAAAATCAGGAAGCATATACCCAAGTCTGGGTGTGAACAGGTGCATGGGAATAGACCTCCCAAAAAAAAGATAATGTATTTGAGTTTATGTTACACGGCTATCATTCGGTGGTGTTGAGAAGTCTGGCCTAATCCAGCCCTTGCTCATTTTTATAGGAGTCAGCCTGTCAGTATTTTCAGTTGACAGGCGGATGCGCCTATCAGTAATAATTCCCACGGCAGCACTAAAAACCCGCTCTGACAAAATGCTAGCGGCATGGCAGGCCAGGACCTCCAAGGCGTAGAGAGTCAGTTCATGGCACGTGTCCAGCTTGGATACCCAATAATTATAAGGCACAGAGGAATCACAGAGGATGTTGGTACGGTTGGCAAGGTGCTCCTTCACCATCTTCCCCAACTTTCCTCTCCTTGTGAGAGTACCCTGCGCATCAGGGCCAGTGCAATGGGAGAGTCTGAGAAAACTGTCCCAGAACTTTGACAGTGTTCCCCTACCTCTGCTGGATTGGATTTGTGTCTGTCTCGTCTGTACTCCTTGGTTTTTCAACGAACTGTGACCTCTGCCGCCAGTATTTTCAGATGGGAATTTTTTTAAGAATTCCGCAACAAGAGCCTTCTGGTACTGCCCCATTTTATTAGGCCTGTCTGCCGGAGGAATAAAAGATAGAAAGTTCTCCTTGTAGCATGGGTCTAGAAGTGTCACCAACCAGTAATGACTGTCACCCAAAATTTGGACAACGCGAGGGTCATGGGAAAGACAGCGTAACATAAACTCAGCCATGTGTGCTAGACTGCTTACAGGCAAGAATTCTGTGTACTCACCAAGAGGATGACTGACCACGCTCTCCTCCTCATCCCCCTCCTCCTCCCTGTTCTCAGGCCATCCACGCTGAACAGATGGTATGACAGTTGTGCAGGTAGTACCTTCTATAGCGCAGGAAACTAACTCATGTTTTTCCTCCTCCGCCTTGTCTTCATTGTCACCTAATCCACGTTGGGATGAGATGAGGCTGGGCTGTGTGGAATTACCCTGTTTGGTTCCTTGTTCCATCTCATCGTGCTCCGCCTGCAATGCATCCTCTTAAATTGTGAGCAGAGAGTGTTTCAGAAGTCAGAGAAGCGGGATGGTGATGCTAATTATGGTGTCATCTCTGCTCACCATCTTGGTGGGGTCCTCAAAGTTTTGTAGGATGGTACAGATGTCTGACATCCATGTCCACTCTTGAGGTCTTAGGTGTGGAATCTGACCTGAATACCGAGACAGCCATGTTTATTCTGGTAGTCAACAACTGCTCTCTTCTGTTCACAAATCACAATGTAGAGTTCCAACGCGTGGGATCATCGCACCCCAGTTGGTGAGCTGGAAGCTGCAAATGCTGCTGAAGCACAGCAAGGGCGGCGGAAGCTGTAGCTGACTTTCTAAAATGGGCACACACGCGGCGTACTTTGACAAGCAGATCCGGCTGAACCACGAGGTTAAGCACATGGGCCAGGCATGCCACAAACCCATCCTGCCTTGCTTTTTAAGAAAATAACCAGAATTAAGATAAAAAAAATAGCCCTGGCACCTGATATCTTGGGCTATGTCTACAAATATGTCACAGCAGGATCAGTCAGAACGTGCAATGAACCCTCTTGTGCTGTATGCACTGCAGTATGCCACAAACCCTGCCTGCCTGCCTAACTTCTGCTACCACCACTGAATATATGAAGCTGGTTTAGTCCTCAGAAGGACTGTTAGTTCAGATGGATATATAGATATGCTGTTGATTACTTTTAATAACTATAAACAAGCAAATCTCTCCCTGACTCAACAGCAGCTCTCCCTACTCTGCCTGTTTCCAGGGTAGACTTTGACGAGTCTAGCGTCACTGGGTCTTAAATAGATCTAATGACGCTGTGCAGCCAGCCAATCACTGTAATGCCACAACCAACATGGCTACGACATTACAGTGTGTGGCAAGCAATCCCTGTATGTTCATTGGCTCTCTAAAGAGCACCAAACATGCAGAGCGGGGACCCAAGCTCCCGCCTGAGCAACCCGGAAATACTCGCAGAGCTTGTCGAGCACAGTGATGCTCGGGCGAGTACCGAGTAGTGGCGAGCACTTTAGCTCACCACTAGTCATTGTACGTAAACAAAACAGTTAGCACTGATTTTTCAGGAAACAATACACTGGACAATTGTAAATCAGAAAAGCAATTTCACGGCCTTTAATTACCAATAAGTACTAAAGATTATTTCTTAAAATATCCTCTCTGAAAATTGGATAGATTAGCGATGGGATAGACTTTTCAGTTGTGCTATGAGATTTCTTTGGTTTACAGATCACTGCTGTGGCAGCTTTAATACTCAACAAACTTTACACAACAAAAGTAGATTAAGTACTTGGTTACTTTATTAAGTAGGGGTGCAGAATGTAGCATGTTGTGAAATAGGACTGTACAACATACAGTAAGCTTAGAAAAAAAAAGTCCAAAGGGTTAATTACTATCATTTGTATCATTGTGCAAATTAAAAGAAAATATCAGTACAGACTTTCTATTGATTTTAATCAAGAATAACAAATAAATCTATCTATCTGTCTGTCTACAGTATATATTATCTGATAGATCTATGTTTCTAACAAATATAACTGCAATCTGAGTACACCAAGATATATCGGCAGCACGGTGGACTTGCAGTCCGGCGTTCAAATCCCATAAGGACAACATCTGCAAGTTTGCATGTTCTCTCTGTATTTGCATGGGTTTCCTGCAGGTACTCCAGATTCCTCCCACACTCCAAAGACAAACTGATAGGGAATTTAGATTGTGAGCCACATTATTAGTGTTGAGACTAATCTCACTACTCGGGATGTTCGGCGTGCACCGAGTATTTCTGGGTTACTCGGGTGGGAGCTTGGGTCTCAGCCCTGCATGTTTGGCGCTCTTTACAAAGCCAATGAACATGCAGGGATTGCCAGCCAGTCACTGTAATGCCGCAGCCATGTTGGTTGTGGGCATTACGGTGATTGGCTGGCCGAACAGAGTCACCTCGAGTATTTAAAACCGGGCGCCGCCATCTTGGACACAGTCGCTCTGCATCAGACGGTGTAGGGAGAGTGCTGCTGAGTTAGGGAGAGAATTATACTGCGAAATAGGTAGCGTAGGGTCTCTAAAGCCTGCAAAATCAAACAAACAGTCCTTCTCAGGACTAATATCCATCCCAGATATCAGGCAGGCAGGCTGTATAGGAGACGCAGTGGTTATACCAACAAACACTGCATTACAGTCCTGTGTGCTGCTTTTCAAATTGCTAGACTTAGCCCCAGGTCTCAGGGGCCAGGAAAAATCCTTTTTTTTTCATCTAAATCCTCTTTTTTTCTTTTTCCTCTGTCAGACTGTACAAATAGTGTGTCTGTGAGTGTTCAGACACAAATATATCTGTTTAAAAGAGTCTGGTGTAGGCCAGATAACTAGAACTGTGGTTTTGCAGTTCTACGCTTCAAATCTCTGTATTATCCACTTTTTTGCCTTTTTTTGCAAAAAAAACAAATATTTTGAGTGTCTCGCTGACTGTTCAGACACAAATATATCTGGTTAAAAGATTCTGGTGTAGGCCAGATAACTAGAACTATGGTTTTCCTCTTCCACGGTTCAAATCTCTGTATTATCCACTTTTTTGCCTTTTTTCAATAAACAAAAACATTTTGAGTGTCTCGCTGACTGTTGAGACACAAATATATCTGTTTAAAAGATTCTGGTGTAGGCCAGATAACTAGTACTGTGGTTTTCCTCTCCCATGGTTCAAATCAGGGTGTAATCCACCTTTTTGCATAAAAAAAAACATTTTGAGTGACTCGCTGACTGTTCAGACACAAATATATCTGTTTAAAAGAGTCTGGTGTAGGCCAGATAGCTAGAACTGTGGTTTTGCAGTTCCACCGCTCATATCTCTGTATTATCCACTTTTTTGCCTTTTTACAATCAAAAAAAACATTTTGAGTGTCTCGCTGACTGTTCAGACACAAATATATCTGTTTAAAAGAGTCTGGTGTAGACCAGATAACTAGAACTGTGGTTTTGCAGTTCCATGGTTCAAATCTCTGTATTATCCACTTTTTTGCCATTTTTCAATAAAAAAAAACATTTTGAGTGTCTCGCTGACTGTTCAGACACAAATATATCTGTTTAAAAGAATCTGGTGTAGGCCAGATAACTAGAACTGTGGTTTTGCAGTTCCATGGTTCAAATCTCTGTACTATCTACTTTTTTGCCATTTTTCATTAAAAAAAAACATTTTGAGTGTCTCACTGACTGTTCAGACACAAATATATCTGTTTAAAAGATTCTGGTGTAGGCCAGATAACTAGAACTGTGGTTTTCCTCTCCCACGGTTCAAATCTGGGAGTAATTCACCTTTTTGCATAAAAAAAACATTTTGAGTGTCTCGCTGACTGTTCAGACACAAATATATCTGTTTAAAAGAGTATGGTGTAGGCCAGATAACTAGAACAGTGGCTTTGCAGTTCCATGGTTCAAAACTGTATTATCCACTTTTTTTGCCATTTTTCAAGAAAAAAAAACATTTTGAGTGTCTCGCTGACTGTTCAGACACAAATATATCTGTTTAAAAGATTCTGGTGTAGCACAGATAACTAGGAATGTGGTTTTCCTCTTCCACAGTTTAAATCAGGGTGTAATCCACCTTTTTGCTTAAAAAAAACAGTTTCAGTGTCTCGCTGACTGTTCAGACACAAAAATATCTGTTTAAAAGATTCTGGTGTAGGCCAGATAACTAGAACTGTGGTTTTTCTCTTCCACGGTTCAAATCTCTGTATTATCCACCTTTTTGCATAAAAAAAACATTTTGAGTGTCTCGCTGACTGTTCAGACACAAATATATCGACATAAAAGATTCTGGTGTAGGCTAGATAACTGGAACTGTGGTTTTCCTCTTCCATGGTTCAAATGTCTGTATTATCCACTTTTTTGCCTTTTTTCAATAAAAAAAAACATTTTGAGTGACTCGCTGACTGTTCAGACACAAATAAATCTGTTTAAAAGAGTCTGGTGTAGGCTAAATAACTAGAACTGTGGTTTTCCTCTTCCACGGTTCAAAGCTCTGTATTATCCACTTTTTCGACTTTTTTCATTAAAAAAAAAACATTTTGAGTGTCTCGCTGACTGTTCAGACACAAATATATCTGTTTAAAAGATTCTGGTGTAGGCCAGATAACTAGTACTGTGGTTTTTCTCTTCCACGGTTCCAATCTGGGTGTAATCCACCTTTTTGCATAAAAAAAAACAAAAACAATTTGAGTGTCTCGCTGACTGTTCAGACACAAATATATCTGTTTAAAAGAGTCTGGTGTAGGCTAGATAACTAGAACTGTGGTTTTGCAGTTCCACGGTTCAAATCTCTGTATTATCCACGTTTTTGCCTTTTTGCTTAAAAAAAAGCAGTTTCAGTGTCTCGCTGACTGTTCAGACTCAAATATATCTGTTTAAAAGATTCTGGTGTAGGCCAGATAACTAGAACTGTGGTTTTCCTCTCCCAAGGTTGAAATTTGGGTGTAATCCACCTTTTTGCATAAAAAAAAACAATTTGAGTGTCTCGCTGACTGTTCAGACACAAATATATCTGTTTAAAAGAGTCTGGTGTAGGCCAGATAACAAGAACTGTGGTCTTACTCTGCCATAGTTCAAATCTCTGTATTATCCACTTTTTTGCATAAAAAAAACCATTTTGAGTGTCTCGCTGACTGTTCAGACACAAATATATCTGTTTAAAGAGTCTGGTGTAGGCTAGATAACTAGAACTGTGGTTTCCATCTTCCACGGTTCAAATGTCTGTATTATCCCATTTTTTTGCCTTTTTTCATTGAAAAAAAAAACATTTTGAGTGTCTCGCTGACTGTTCAGACACAAATATATCTGTTTAAAAGATTCTGGTGTAGGCCAGCTAACTAGAACTGTGGTTTTTCAGTGCCACGGTTCAAATCTCTGTATTATCCACTTTTTTGCCTTTTTTCATTAAAAAAAACAATTTGAGTATCTCGCTGACTGTTCAGACACAAATATATCTGTTTAAAAGATTCTGGTGTAGGCCAGATAACTAGATCTGTGGTTTTCCTGTACCATGGTTCAAATCTGGATGTAATCAACCTTTTTGCATAAAAAAAAACATTTTGAGTGTCTCGCTGACAGTTTAGACACAAATATATCTGTTTAAAAGAGTCTAGTGTAGGCCAGATAAATAGAACTTTGGTTTTGCAGTTCCACGGTTCAAATCTCTGTATTATCCACTTTTTTGCCTTTTTCCATAAAAAAAACAGTTTCAGTGTCTCGCTGACTGTTCAGAATCAAATATATCTGTTTAAAAGATTCTATTGTAGGCCAGATAACTAGAATTGTGGTTTTCCTCTCCCACGGTTCAAATCTGGGTGTAATCAAACTTTTTGCACAAAAAAAAAAACATTTTGAGTGTCTCGCTGACTGTTCAGACACAAATATATCTGTTTAAAAGAGTCTGGTGTAGGCCAGCTAATTAGAACTGTGGTTTTCCTCTTCCAAGGTTCAAATCTCTGTATTATTCAATTTTTGCCTTTTTTCAATAAAAAAACCCATTTTGAGTGTCTCGCTGACTGTTCAGAGACAAATATATCTCTTTAAAAGATTCTGGTGTAGGCCAGATAACTAGAACTGTGGTTTTCCTCTCCCATGGTTCAAATCTGGGTGTAATCCACCTTTTTGCATAAAATAAACATTTTGAGTGTCTCGCTGACTGTTCAGAAACAAATATATCTGTTTAAAAGAGTCTGGTGTAGGCCAGATAACTAGAACTGTTGTTTTCCTCTTCCATGGTTCAAATCTTTGTATTATCCACTTTTTTGCTTTTTTCAATAAAAAAAAAACATTTTGAGTGTCTTGCTGACTGTTCAGACACAAATATATCTGTTTAAAAGATACTGGTGTAGGACAGATAACTAGAACTCTGCTTTTCCTCTTTCACGGTTCAAATCACTGTGTTATCCACTTTTTTGCCTTTTTGCAATAAAAAAAACATTTTCAGTGTCTCGCTGACTGTTCAGACACATATATATCTGTTTAAAAGAGTCTGGTGTAGTCCAAATAACTAGAACTGTCGTTTTCCAGTTCCGCGGTTCAAATCTCTGTATTATCCACTTTTTTGTCATTTTTCAATAAAAAAAAACATTTTGAGTGTCTCGCAGACTGTTCAGAAACAAATATATCTGTTTAATAGATTCTGGTGTAGGCCAGAGAATTAGAACTGTGGTTTTCCTCTTCCACGGTTCAAATCTACTTTCTCTTACCCTTTTGCCATTGATGGTGCGAGAGTAAGCTATTTTACTTCATTTACAATGGGCAAGGCGCGTGGCAAGGGACGTGGAACTGGACGTTCTGGTGATGGTGAGTGCAGAGGACGGGACCGTGGCCAAGGTGAGAATGTGCCACAAACAACAGCCACATCTTCTAGCTCCCAGTTCTTGACCGAATTACTAGGGAAGCACACAACAGCACCACTCTTGCGGACTGATCAGTGTGATGAAGGTAATTAATTGGATAGCAGATAATACTTCCAGTCACCTGGGCACCACCACCTCCGGTCTGTCTTCCACATGGTCAAGTCTTAGTAGCCGTGAGTCTCGACTGCATACTCCTCCTCACCCTGATGCTCCTTCCTCCCACCATGCCGAGTGTCTTCAGACAGCAACTGATCCCACACTTGGACACTCTGAAGAGCTGTTCACTGGTCCATTTCCATATTTGGGCCCCTTGCCTGCTCCGCTTGAAGTGGTGGAAGAGGAGATCCCATGTAGCGATGGCCAAATATTTGAACAACCACGGCCACAGGAAGGCGACGCTGGCAGTTTGTCACAAGAGGTGGACGATGACGAGACACAATTGCCGCGAAGTGAGGAGGACGACCGTGGTGCGCAAGTGAAAGAGGAGGAGGTGGTGGATGATCTAGTAACTGACCCAACGTGGCAGGAGGACACGCAGAGCGAGGGCAGCAGCACACAGGGGGAGGGAGGCAGAGTACCCCAAGAGGCAGGAAGAAGCAGTGTGGTGGCCGCAGACAGAAGGCGGACAACCGCTCCCCGTAACAACAACACGAGTTGCCAGTACAGCCGGTAGGTCTTCCAGAGTCTGAAATTTTTTTAAAGACTCTGCTGATAACCCCAAAAAGGCCATTTGTACCACCTGCCAGGCCAGCATCAGCAGGGGTGACAAAACTACCAGCCTGACCACCACCACCATGATCAGGCACATGTCAGCAAAGCAGCCGGCTTTGTGGGGTGAACTCCAGGGTCCACGACCAGTGTCAGCGAGTGTCAGCACTGCTTCTTCCACTGTGGTGCATGTAAGAGAACCCCCTGTTGTGCGTGCAAGGCAATCCCCTGTCCATTCTGCATGCAAAGATGCCCCCTCCTCTCAGTCTTCACTTGTTATGGCAGTTTCTCAAGAAACAGCATCAACGTCCACGTCCACGTCCCACCGCAGGGTTCAATTGTCCATATCCCAGACCTTTGAACGGAAGCACAAATTGACAGCCAACGCCCCACAGGCCACAATCCTAAATTTGCACATTTCACAACTGCTTGCGTTGGAAATTCTGCCTTTTAGGCTGGTGGAGACGGAATCCTTCCGCAACCTTATGGCTTTGGCCGTCCCTCGGTACTCGGTCCCCAGCCTACACTATTTTGCCTGGTGTGCCATCCCCGCACTACACAAGTTAGTGTCCCAAAACATCTGCCGTGCCCTCAACAATGCAGTTACTGGGAGAGGCCACCTGACAACGGACACGTGGACAAGTGCTTATGGCCATGTATGGTACATCTCCCTAACGGCACACTGGGTAAACATATTTAGAAGCCGGGACCCAGTCGGACCTTGGGACAGAACACATCCTCCCCACACCGAGGATTGCGGGCCCTACGTCAGTCAGAGTTGCCCCCACAGTGTACAGCTCCTGCGCATCCTCCTCCTCCTCATGTTCAGCCTCCATCTCAGATATCACCACATCAGTTACAAGCTGGAAGCACTGCAGTACTGCCTCAGCAAGCGGCAACAGGCTATGCTGAAACACATAAGCTTAGGTGATAAACCTCACACTCCTTGTGAGTTGTGGACAGCTGTGAAAGAGCCGGCAGATCTGTGGCTGAGACCTCTGAATCTACATCCAGGCATGGTCGTGTGTGACAATGGCCGTAACCTGGTGGTGGCTCTGAGGCGAGGCGAGATGACACACGTACCATGCCTGGATATTGTGCTTAACCTCGTCGTTCAGTGGTTTCTTAAATCACACCCAGAGTTGCCAGATCTGCTCGTCAAACTACGCCGCCTGTTAGCTCATTTTCGCAAGTCGGCTACAGCTTCCGCCGCCCTTGCTGTGTTTCAGCTGCGTTTGCAGCTTCCGTCACACCGACTGGTGTGTGATGTCCCCACACGTTGGAACTCTACCCTCCACATGTTGCAAAGGATTTGTGAGCAGAAGAGAGCAGTTGTGGAGTACCAGCTGCAACAAGGCCGTTTATATTCAGGTCAGACTACACACATAAGACCTCAGGAGTGGACCTGGATGTCTGAAATATGTACCATCCTGACAAACTTTGAGGAGTCTACCAAGATGGTGAGTGGCGATGACGCCATCATTACCATCAGCATCCCACTTGTCTGTCTTTTGCAACGCTCTCTGCAGAGCAATTAAAGAGGATGTATTGCAGCCAGAGTATGATGAGATGGATAAAGAAGCCATAGCGGGCAATTACACACAGCTCAGCCTCATCTCATTCCAATGTGCAATGGGGGACAATGAGGGAGAGGAAGAGGAGGAGGAGGAAGAGCAGGAGCTGATATCATGCGCTGAAGACGGTAGTACCTGTACAACTGTCATAACGTCGGTTCAGAGTGGGTGGCCTGAGGACAGGGGGGAGGAGGAGGAGGAGGAGGAGAGCATGGTCAGTCATCATCTTGGTGAGTTCACTGAAGTCTTACCCATTACCAGTCTGGCACGCATGGCTGACTTTATGTTACGCTGCCTTAACCGTGACCCTCGCGTTGTCAAAATGTTGGGTGACAGTCATTACTGGTTGGTGACACTTTTAGAACCCCGCTACAAGGAGAACTTTCACTCTCTTATTCCTGAGGTGGAGAGGTCTACAAAAATGGGGCAGTACCAGAAGGCCCTTGCTGCAGAACTGTTAAAAAAATTCCCATCTGAACACGCTAGCGGCAGAGGTCACAGTTCGTTGCCCAACCAAGGCGTACAGGCGAGAGAAACGCAACTCCAATCCAGCAGAGGCAAGGGAACACTGTCAATGTTCTGGGACAGTTTTCTGAGACACGTCAAGCTAACAAGCCCTGAGGCGCGGGGTACTCTCACAAGGAGTGGAAAGTTTCAAAAGATGGTGAAGGAGTACCTTGCCAACTGTACCAGCGTCCTCCGTGATTCCTCTGTGCCTTTTAATTACTGGGTATCCAAGCTGGACTTGGAATGAACACGCTCTTTACGCCTTGGAGGTTCGGGCCTGCACTGCCGCTAGCGTGTTATCAGAGCGTGAATTTAGTGCCGCTGGGGGAATTATAACTGATAAGCGCACTCGCCTGTCAACTGACAATGCTGACAAGCTGACCCTTATCAAAATGAACAAGGGCTGGATTGGGCCAGACTTCTCATCACCACCAAATGACAGCAGAGTAACATAAAGTCAAATCCACGGTGTTATTTCGGGAGGTATATTCCCATGCACCGCTTCACACCCACACATGGGTATATGCTTCCTTATTTCAGCTGGTTTTTGCTCTTCTCCTTATCCCCAGCCTCCACCACCACTATGCCACTAGGGTGACCATGGGGCTGTGTTGCCAGCATTGCAAGTTCCTCCGTCCTAATTTTTGGCAGCTTTTGCTTGGAAGGCATAGGCAAAGACTATGGGACACCCACTCCCCAATAATGGGAATAATGTTTTTAATATGCTGTACTTCATGGCTCTTGTAAGGGGCATTAAAACCGTCTTGGTAAGCTACTGTGACCCCCACGTCTCTTCCAAGGGGCATTAAAACCGTCTTGTTAAACCACTCTGAACTCCACGTCTCTTCCAAGGGGCATTAAAACCGTCTTGTTAAACCACTCTGACCTCCATGTCTCTTCCAAGGGGCATTAAAACCATCTTGTTAAGCTACTGTGACCTCCACGTCTCTTCCAAGGGGCATTAAGACCGTCTTGTTAAACCACTCTAAACTCCACGTTTCTTCCAAGGGGCATTAAAACCATCTGTTTAAACCACTCTGACCTCCACGTCTCTTACAAGGGGCATTAAAACTGTCTTGTTAAGCTACTGTGACCTCCACGTTTCTTCCATGGGGCATTAAAAGTGTCTTGTTAAACCACTCAGACCTCCACGTCTATTCCAAGGGGCATTAAAACCGTCTTGTTAAACCACTCTGACCTCCACGTCTCATCCAAGTGGCATTAAAACCGTCTTGTTAAGCTACTGTGAACTCCACGTCTTTTCCAAGGGGTATTAAAACCGTCTTGTTAAGCTACTGTGACCTCCACGTCTCTTCCAAGGGGCATTAAAACCATCTTGTTAAACCACTCTGACCTCCACGTCTCTTCCAAGGGGCATAAAAACCATCTTGTTAAAAAACTCTGACCTCCACGTCTCTTCCAAGGGGCATTAAAACCGTCTTGTTAAGCTACTGTGACCTCCACATCTCTTCCAAGGGGCATTAAAACCGTCTTGTTAAACCACTCAGACCTCCACGTCTCTTCCAAGGGGCATTAAAACCGCTTGTTAAGCTACTGTGACCTTCAAGTCTCTTCAAGGTGCATTAAAACCATCTTGTTAAACCACTCTGAACTTAACATCTCTTCCAAGGGGCATTAAAACCATCTTGTTAAACCACTCTGACCTCCACGTCTCTTCCAAGGGGCATTAAAACCGTCTTGTTAAGCTACTGTGACCTCCACGTCTCTTCCAAGGGGCATTAAAACCGTCTCGTTAAGCTACTGTGACCTCCACGTCTCTTCCAAGGGGCATTAAAACCATCTTTTTAAGCTACTGTGACCTCCACGTCTCTTCCAAGGGGCATTAAAACCATCTTGTTAAACCACTCTGAACTCCACGTCTCTTGCAAGGGGCATTAAAACCATCTTGTTAAACCACTCTGACCTCCACGTCTCTTCCAAGGGGCATTAAAACCATCTTGTTAAACCACTCTGACCTCCACGTCTCTTCCAAAGGGCATTAAAACCATCTTGTTCAGCTACTGTGACCTCCACATCTCTTCCAAGTGGCATTAAAAGCATCTTGTTAAGCTACTGTGACCTCCACGTCTCTTCCAAGGGGCATTAAAACCGTCTTCTTAATCCACTCTGAACTCCACGTCTCTTCCAAGGGGCATTAAAGCCATCTTGTTAAACCACTCTGACCTCCACGTCTCTTCCAAGGGGCATTAAAACCATCTTGTTAAACCACTCTGACCTCCACGTCTCTTACAAGGGGCATTAAATCTGTCTTGTTAAGCAACTGTGACCTCCATGTCTCTTCCAAGGGGCATTAAAACCGTCTTGTTAAGCCACTCTGACCTCCACGTCTCTTCCAAGGGGCATTAAAATCGTCTTGTTAAACCACTCTGAACTCCATGTCTCTTCCAAGGAGCATTAAATCCGTCTTGTTAAACCACTCTGAACTCCACAGCTCCTCCAAGGGGCATTAAAATGTTGTTTTTAATTACCTCTAACCTCCACGACTCTTCCAACGGGCATTGCATTTCCTCCTAATTTTAGTCAGCTTTTGCTTTTCAATGCATAGGCGAACACTAAGGGAGACCCATTTCCCAATAATGGGTAGAAGGTTTTTAGTACACTGTAATCCAAGTCTGTTTCAAGGGGCATTGCAGTTCCTCATAATTTTTGGAAAGCCTTCCATTCACTGCTTAGGCCAACAGTGTTTAGGAGACCCAGTTGCTATAAATGGAAAAAACGGTTTAGTTAAGGCTAGAGATGAGCATTGTTCGACTCAAATTCGAGATGTTTTGGGCGGTGTTCGAACCGTTAGGCGAACACGAACGATTTGAAAAAAATTTGGCTGTTCGAGGTTATGTTCGATAACTGTTCGTGCACCAAAATCATAACTGGATTTTTTCTCAGTAATGATGAAAATGAATGTGAATACGCAGTTTGAGTGTACAGCGGGGCGGGGGAGGGGCAGGGGATAGATCTCTTCAGGAATAATGAAGATCTCCATTTTTTTTTTCTCTTTCCCTCATTTACAGTGGGGAGGTGCAATCTGTCAGCCTATCAGCAGCGCACACACGGAGCGAAGTGCTTTTTTTCACACAAGTAAGGGCATGTATCATTGGCAGTGTATGTCACATGTCCTTGCCCTATAAGACCAAGCCATTTTCCCCGTCGCCACCATTTTCTCACTGCTGAAGCTGCGTGCTAGACGGCACCGCTGTTGCTGTGTGCGCTATACCTTGTTAATTTCAAGCCAATTTTCGCACAAATTTACAGATAGCTTGGGAGTAGGGAATAGTTGTGACTGCAGTCCTTTTAAGGACTAGGTTACAGCATTTCCTACGACTTTTATCAGGCAGGTCTGTGCTCTTAAATAGATAGGTTGTGGGAGTAAAGAATAATTGTAATTGCAGTCCTTTTCAGGACTTAGTTACATCAGTTCTTATCAGTTTTTGCCAGGCAGGTCTGTGCCAGTGCTGTGCAACTTTTTTTCACAGCATTTGGCTAAATCTAGCAAAGCTAATCCTTTTTGGCCTATTGCAGAGAATGTTAGTCAGTGGAGTAGCCTATCTGTGTTGCAAGCTACACAACCTGTGTATAGAATACCAATTTTTTTACTGCACCTAGTGAAGTAAAACCTTTTGGGCATAGCATCATTCTATTAGTCCATCTATACTGACCTCCATAAGGTTGCAAATTGAATATAATTTTTTTCTGCATCTAGCTCTGAAAAAATATTTGGCCTTCTAGCTGTGTGTGGGACTTGTTCTATTAGTCCATCTATACTGACTTCCATCAGGTTGCAAATTGAATATAATTTTTTTCTGCATCTACCTCTGAAAAAATATTTGGGCTTCTAGCAGTGTGTGGGACTTGTTCTATTAGTCCATCTATACTGACCTCCATCAGGTTGCAAATTGAATATAATATTTTTCTGCATCTAACCCAGACAATAGTTTTGGCCTAATTCCACAGTTTGGCCACTCAGCTCTGCTCGGTTCCCATCCATTGTTTTTTTGTGCAAACAACTCCAGAGTTGTGAATTAGTTAACCACCAAAATGAGTGGAAAAAGGCCTGCTGCTGGTGGAAAGGGGAATAGGCGTGTTGGGAAGGGGAAAAAAGGTTGTGTCCGTGGAGTAAGTGTTAAAGCAACAGTAACATCTGCAGAAGAAAGACCATCTTCCAGCAAAACTAAAATGTCTACTTCTTTTAGCGGACAATGTGATAAGATCCCTTTCTTACGGCCACGCCAATCGCTACAAATTCCAGATGAGGCACAAAAACAGCAGGTGCTTCAATGGATATCAAGTGCTCCTTTAAGTGGGCTCTCCTCCACATCAACTTCAACATCACAAATACTCCAGTCCTCAAAGGTGTCACCCCAATCGCACTTGCTTCCTCACAGCTCCCAAATCTCCAGCTGCCCGTCTGAGTATGAGGTAGAACAGATGGTTGAGTCTGCAGAGCTGTTTACTCATACTATAGCCTGGGAATCAGAGGTCAGCTCCAGCGCTTCTGTGAATCCAGATGACGAAATGATCTGCACTGATGCCGAGAATCTTTATGAGTCGGATCCAGGACCAGACGCAGAAGGTTCTGACCATAATGTAGACCCTCATTCCCAAATTCTCCTGTTGGTGGAGACAATGAGGAAGACGATGATGAGACTCAAATACCTGATTGGAGCGACAACTTTAGTTTTTTGTCAGGGCAGGAACAGGTTGGCTCTGAGGACGACGGGTGTGATAACACACAGGGTGATGATGATGAGGTTGGAGATCCCACTTACTGTCAACCCACAGTCAGCCAAGAGATGAGGTCAGCAGAGGAGGTAGAGGAGGATGCTAGTGACGACGAGGTCAGGTTGCGCCTTCCTG
Source organism: Phyllobates terribilis (assembly GCF_046119375.1). Classification (NCBI taxonomy): domain Eukaryota; kingdom Metazoa; phylum Chordata; class Amphibia; order Anura; family Dendrobatidae; genus Phyllobates; species Phyllobates terribilis. The sequence continues at coordinate 257,113,085 of NW_027362763.1, read as the reverse complement.
GACAGAGACGTAGTACTGGAAGTACGTCAACAACTGCATCCTCAAACACAACTCTGCCTCTGACCACAAGTCGTGGTGGCTCCTCAGGTCGCATGGGTACTAAGCCTGGCATGGCCTGGGCATTTTTTCAGATCGATAAAGATGACCCAACTCGTGTTATCTGTAACATTTGTCAGCAAAAGCTAAGTAGAGGCCAAAAAATACATAGTTTGAGTTCTTCATGCATGAACCGGCACATGGACATGAAGCATAAGTTGCAGTGGGAAGCTCAGTGTGCTACAATGCGGCCTAGCCGGCCGGGCCAACCGCCGTCTGCCCCATCTTGTGCATCTGCGGCCTCTTCATCCTCTGTGACTGGGGGGACAGCAGTCACACCTGTTTTGGGACGCAGACCTGCCACCTCTTTACCCGCAACAGCCAGCGTGATTGGCAGGTCATCATTTTCTTTGGAGGTGGTAACACCAGCTGGTGTTGAGCGCTGTCCGACATCGATAGCACCACCTTTGGATCAAGGCAACCTAACATGTCTGCCTGCATCTTCCTCACAGACCGGCAGTTTGCCGGGGACACCCTTATCAACCCCGTCTAAGCACAACAGCCAGCCCTCAGTCCCTCAGATGTGGACAAGTAAAAGACCATTTCCTCCTAGCCATGAGAAAGCTAAGAGGTTGAATTTCACCATCTGCAAGCTCTTGGCTACAGAAATGCTGCCTTTCCGCCTGGTGGACACAGAGGATTTTCGAGACCTTATGTCCGTCGCAGTGCCCCAGTACCAGATGCCCAGTTGGCACTACTTCTCAAAGAAAGGTGTGCCTGCGCTCCACCAGCATGTCGCACACAACATCACCGCTTCTTTGAGAAACTCTGTGTGTGACAGGGTGCATTTCACCACAGACGGCATGGACAGGGGCGTTACATGTCGCTGACTGGGCACAGGGTAACTATGGTGACAGCAGGACAAGGGGCAGCTGTCCAAGTCTTGCCATCCCCACGAGTTGTGCGTCAATCCTCTTTATGTCGAAGTTCCTCCACGGCTTCTGCCTACTCAACCTCCTCTCGGTCCTCCACCTGCACCCAAAGCCTGTCTGGTCATGCCACAAGTTTTCTAACTGCGCAGAAGGGATCCTGCACACCTCCTTACTATGCTGGCAGTAGGGCTCAACGTCATCAGGCGGTTTTTGCTTTGAAATGTCTGGGAAATGTGAGTCACACAGCTGAGGAGTTGTGGTCAGCTCTGGAGAACCAATTTCATGAATGGTTGTCTCCACTGGACCTGAAACCAGGGAAGACCGTGTGCGTCAATGCTGCAAACCTGGGTGCGGCCCTTCGCCGGGGCAATGTCACACACGTGCCTTGTATGGCTCACGTGTTGAACCTGTTTGTCCAGCAATTTTTAGCCCACTATCCCGGACTAGATGGCCTTCTGCAGAGGGCACAGTCGCTGTGTGCTCACTTCCGCCGTTCGCATCCCGCAGCTCAGCGACTTACATCTCAACAGAAGTCGTTGGGCCTGCCACTTCACCGGCTAAAATGCGATGTGCCTACCCGGTGGAATTCAACTCTGCACATGTTGCAGCGACTGTGGCAGCACTGGCAAGCCCTGGTGCCAACGGGATCTAGAGGTGGGGCAAATCACGCTGGAGGAGTGGTCTCAGATCAGGGACCTATGCACCCTTCTGCACAGTTTTGAAATGGCGACGAAGATGTTTAGTGCTGACGATGCCATTATCAGCATGACTATTCCAGTGATTTACATGCTGGAGCACATGTTAAACAGAATTCGGAGTCAGGTGGTGGCACAAGAGGAGGTGGAGGAAGTAGAGGAGGAGGAGTTGCATGTGGAAGGGCTAACATCTGCAAGGTCCAGACGGTCGGCAGCACCAAGGCGGCAGGCATGTGAGGGTGGGGGAGATGGTTTTACCAGGGCGCATGGTAGCAGCCAAACTAGTGAGGAAGGTGCAGGAGCCCAGGGAGAAGTGGAGGACGAACTGATGGAAGACTCATCAGATGAGGGAGACCTTGATCACATTTCTGTTGTGCGAGGTTGGGGGGAGAGGACAGAGGAAGGAAGCATGATTGTTACCTCGCCACCAACACAACAGGTACTTGGTGCTCCTGGATGCGCAAGACACATGAGTGCCTTCTTGCTGCACTACCTGCAACATGACCCTCGAATTGGGAGAATTAGAAATAATCCTGACTACTGGGTTGCCACACTGTTAGATCCCCGGTACAAAAGTAAATTTGCAGAAATAATTCCTGCCATAGAAAGGGATGCACGCATGCAGGAGTATCAGCAGAGACTGTTGCAGAATCTTACATATGCTTTTCCACAAAACACCAGTGGTGCACGTAGTGAATCTCACAGTTCCAACTTGCCAACCGTGGGACCGTCGAGTGTTCAGTACTCAAACCGTAACAGAAACACAGTATCTGCTGGTAACATCAATTTTGCGGAAATCATTTCACCACTTTTTTAGCTCATCCTTTGCAAGGCCACAGGAGACAAGAAGTCTGACACATAGTCAACGCCTAGAGACGATGGTACAGGAGTATCTCCAAGTAAACATTGAAGCCATGACTGTGTCACTGGACCCTTGCTCTTTTTGGGCTTCCAATCTGGATAAATGGCCGGAGCTCGCCACTTACGCCTTGGAGATCTTGTCATGCCCCGCAGCCAGCGTTCTGTCTGAACGTGTGTTCAGCGCTGCTGGTGGTGTGCTGACAGATAAGCGCACGCGGCTCTCCACTGATAATGTAGACAGACTCACGTTCATAAAGATGAACAAATCATGGATCCAAAATGACTTTTCTACCCCTGTGTCATCCTGGGGAGAGTAAAAGCTTGATGATTGGTTAAAATCACCTCACCAATCTTTTTAAGCTTTCAAATTAGTAATCATGTTTATCTGTCTCTTGGCTGGAAAATTATTTGGGCTTTGTATCAGTGCGCAGTAATGATTCTATTAGGCCATCTATACTAAGCTCCACCAGATTTAAAATTACTAATCATGTTTATCTGTATCTTGGCTGGAAAATAATTTGGGCTTTGTAGCAGTGTGCAGTACTGATTCTATTAGGCCATCTATACTAATCTCCACCAGATTTAAAATTAATAATAATTTTTAGCTGCATATAGCCCGGAAAATAATTCTGGGGCTCCGAGATGCGCAAGACACATAAGTGCCTTCTTGCTGTACTACCTGCAACATGACCCTCAGATTGTCAGAATTCAAAGTAATCCTGACTACTGGGTTGCCACACTCTTAGATCCCCCACACTCTTCGATCAACCTTTTCAATTTAATAAAGACCAAAAAAATGGTCATTTTTGAAATTATAAGCATTAGCAGGTTATTAGAAACTGAAATCAAACAGTTTTCAACTCAAAACTTTATTCTAGGTGATGTTACATTTGCACATAGGACCCCTTATTCGAAAGGAGCTTCTGAACTCTCTCGTCCATTGAATTTGTCAGGTTTTGGATGGTTTCTGCTTCAATTGTTTTGCATGAGGACAGAATACCCTCCCAGAGCTGTTGCTTAGATGTGAACTGCCTCCCGCCATCATAGACACTCCTTTTGATGATGCTCCAGAGGTTCTGAATGGGGTACAGGTCAGGGGAGCATGGGGGTCACACCATAAGTTTGTCCCCTTTTATGCCCATATCAGCCAGAGATGCAGATGTGTTATGTGCAGCATGAGACGGTGCATTATCATGCATGAAAATGATCTTGCTGTGGAATACATGGTTCTTCTTCTTGAACCATGGCAGGAAGTGCTGTTTGAGAAACTCCACATACATTTTGGAGTTCATCTTTACCCCTTCAGGGATCCTAAAGGGGCTGACAATCTCTCTCCCCATGATTCCAGCCCAAAACATTACTCCACCTCCTCCTTGTTGGCGCTGTAGCCGTGTTTGCGTGGGGTGTCCATCAACCAGCCATCCTCCACTCCATCCATCTGGACCATCAAGCGTTGCACGGCACTCATCCGTGAACAAAACAGTTTTGAAATGAGTCTTCATGTAATGTTTGGCCCACTGGAGCCGTTTATGCTTGTGTGCAGTGGATAGAGGAGGTCAACAGGATGGCATACGCACAGCTGCAAACCTCTGAAGGAACCTGCATCTTGTTGTTCGGGGGTCGTTGGAGGCACCAGCAGCTTCAAAAACTTGTCTGCTGCTATGACAAGGCTTTTTTGCCGCTGCTCTTTTAACCTGACGTAATTGCTTGTAGGAAAGAGTCCTCAATTTGCCCTTATCAGCACGCACACGTGTGTACTGTGAATCAGCTACATACTTCTTGATTGCCAAGACACTTCATCCTGATCATCGCACAATGTTGATTGTAGTCATGCCTTGCCCTAAACACTCCACAATTTGTTGCTTCTCAGCAGCCGACACATCCTTTTTCTTTCCCATTTTGGCAGAAAATGTAGGCTGCTTAATAATGTGGGACAGCCTTCTTAAGTAGTCTTGCCGTTCATTGGACACATCTGCCAAACTAATTAGCACAGGTGTCTGCAATTGCTTACAGTGATATAAAGAGCCCTGACACACATCACCATCAATGAGTTTAACTGACAAACAAAAAAATTCTTCCCTTATCACTCCTAAACACTTTTTGCATAATAATTTGGAACACAGTGTACATGTGCTTTTCCACAAAACACCAGTGGTTCACGTAGTGAATCTTACAGTTCTAACTTGCCAACCATGATCTGTATGGAGTTGTTCAATAAAAGGCCCAAAATTAAGATAACATAGACGGGAGAGGTCTCTTTGAATAGGAATTCCTAAGAATTTGATACCCTGTGAGGGCCAGGCAAAGGGAAAGTTGGACTGGATGGAATCCTGTATGGATTTGGGGAGGGAGACATCGAGGGCCTCAGACTTCGCTGTATTGATTTTTAAATTTGACCATGTAACAAAGTGATCTATTTCAGCCATAACAGCCTGCTGATGGATATATGTGATTGACATCATCAGCAAATGCAGAGCACTTGTACTCGGTGCCTCCCACCTCAATCCACCTAATATTGGGGTTATGGCGAATTGATGAGAGCAGGTGCTCCGTCACTAGGATGTATAAGAGAGGGGACAGCGGACATCCCTGCCTTGTCCCATTGGTGATTATGAAAGGTGATGAAAATGTTCTGACGCGCCCCCTTGGTCTTGGGACATCCGGAGCCGGACCCTTTTTGGTGGATGCTGGTGGTTGTAGTCTCCGTGGCGGCGACCCGGTTCCGTGGCTCAGGGCGGTCAAACCAGTGGCAGAACTATTTATGTGGTTTTGATGTTTAAATGTCCGACTACGCCACCCATGGATTGCGGTCAGAGTGAACCGCCGCTCCAGGGCAGACCGCTGAGGCTGGTGTTGTGGGTGCAGCAGAGCGTAGCATAACTCCCCACGGGAGGAGTATAGCCTCAGGGCAGTGTATGCGGAGGATGGGGGTGATGGTGCAGGGCAGCAGCAGTAACGACACGGAGTCAGTGATGCAGTCCAGGGCCTTTACTCACAGTTCTTATTATCCAGACCACTTCTGCAGGTAACGGCTGCCCACATCGTACTGTGCTCACCAGGTGAGGGGCTCAGACAACTCCCAGATAACTTTGGAGCACTTCACAGGACCCCCTTTGTGTGTCCTTTGTCTGGCCTTTCTTACCAACCCATCTGTCTGGCTGCCTCGGGCCTCCTCTTGGTAAACTTGGCGCTAGTTTCCCTGACCCTATGTGCTGCCCTCTTAGCGGGTGTAGCGAGGGGCTGCGCCACATAAAATGTCACAGCCTCCGGTTTCTAGCTGAGGGTCGTTTCCCGCCTCCACTAGTTTCGGGGACCGGTCTCCCCCTTTGGCCTGACCCCTCCACGCAGGTGGATTCGGGCGTGCGGTGGCGACTCGCCCGTCCGCACCCCTGGGATCCCTTCGTTCCTCATTCCTGGAGCCTTCTCCGCTCCTCTTCCTTCCTTCTCCCTCTTCCAGGCCTGGGCCTCTGTTACTAGGCCCGCCTCTGGAGCAGAGCTCATGCAGAGCCCCTGCTCCCTGTCACTTCTGCTCAGACTTCTCTGCACTGAACTAAGATGGTGCCCACCTTTTATACTCCCTTCTCAATGCACCCAGGAACTGCTTCCTCCCTGCTCCTGCACTACAGGGTTCCCCTTCCTCAGTGTTCCCTCCCCCCACTCCAGCCAGGGACAGGGACTGTCGTGCCCATCTCAGGGGCATATTGGTCGCCCTGCCCCACGTCAATGTGGTGTAATGAGTGCAGGTGTCGGGGTCCTGATCCACACTCCATCCTTACCTGAGAGTGAGATATCACACATCTGGGTGAGGTGCAATACCTCTACAGCAACCGAGCCCTCGGGGTGCTACAGTTCCATTTATCTTCAGCCTAGGTGATGCATTGCGTTACAGGGCCGTGATTTTGGCTATAAAAGGGTCCCCTAAACCCCTACCCCAAGCTTTTTAAGAGAATAATATATGGCGTGCCAGTAGACTCTATGGAATGCTTTCTCAGCATCCAACGAGAGTGTCTAATTACAAATTTTTAACTGCATCTAGCCCAGGAAATACTTTGTGCCTAGTAGCAGTGTCTGCTAGTCAGCGGATTATCCCGGCTGTTAAGCAAGCTACACCACCTGTAGTTTGGACACTTAATTTTTTCAAAGGAAATGCTTCGGGACCCCGGGATACTCAGTGAAGAGCATCATGAGGCACCCCAAGGCATAGGGGCTGGGACTGGCGGTAGGACGCCTTGCGGTGGACAGCCGAGCTCGATCCTTATAAAATCTTTTTAACTGCAGCAGCTTTAGTGGACGCTACTGGAGCTGGAATTACGCGGCTGCTGGCATGAGACTTGCCCTCCAATAGATCCTTGTAAAATGATTTAAAGTGTATTCATTCAAATTAGAGAGACAATTTAAATTAAAAAGCTTAGAGCTGCCTCCACCACAGGGGGGCTCGCTCGACCCACCAGCGGACAGGCACCAGTATTGGGAGAGGAGGGCTGGCAGTCAGGGTCCACCGCGGCTCTGGCACAAACGGAGGTGGCACGGGCAGGAACGGACTGGCCGTGTCGGCTTCTCACTTTTTGGATTTTAGAAAGGCATGACATGCCTATATCTGTGTCTCCCCCTCCTTTTACTACTCCACCTCTTTTCTTTTCGCATGACTATATGTACTTGTCACTTTTCCATGTGTTAGTTATGTCTTCTGAGCAGTTTGTCAGCTTTTGGACACCTTTGAAGGTGTTTTCTATGTGTTTCTATGTGTTTTTGTTTGCCTGCCATTGGTTTTAACGGTGTTCGAAGGTGTTCGACGAACAGTTCGACGAACAGTTCGGCGAACACATGGGTGTTCGACGAACCGAACCGAACTCGAACACTACGAGGGTGGCTCAACACTAGTTAAGGCCCTCTGACCTCCATGTCACTTCCAAGGGGCATTGGAGTGCCTCGAAATTTTTGGTAGGCATTGCACTCACTGTATGCCCTATAACTGTGTAGCCGAACCGCTCCTTTTGGTACAGAAACATATCCTACAAGACATGTGTGGTTGACTGGCCTGATATTGATGTGAATGGTCCCTTTTCCTCCTGCTCTTTCTCCTTTGCCACCAACTCATCCATCATTCATCACCTGAAGCTTTGTTTTAACAGGAGTCATAGAACTGGGAGAGTAGCAGGAAAACATCCTGCAATCCTTGGAGGAGGTAGGATATGCGCCAAACGCTGACCACCTCAGGCCTAGCCGCTACTACATACATGTGTTTGCATTCCAAGAAACAGAAAGCTAAGGAGATGGATGGCCTCATGATCATGAATAATTTACTCGTTGTGTAGGAGGCCGACCACTGCTGCTGTCTACCTTCTGAACTTTGTGTTGAAGCCTGATTGACCCAGGACCCGCAATCCTCTATGTCTGGAGGACGTGTTGCATCCCAGTGTCCAACTGTGTCCCGGCTTCCACAATATTAACCCAGTGTGAAGGCGTCAGTCAGATGGACCAACCCTGGCCACATTCACTTGTCCACGTGTTTGTGGTTAGGCTGTCCTTCCCACTAAATACACTGGGGAGGGCACAGGTAATGTTTTGGTATGCGCGCTTGTGTATAAGGCGCATCGGGACAAGTAGGGGCGTCTGGGGACCGTGTGTGGGCACCCAGCCGCGGGGCGGCTCGGGACCGAGTATGGATACCAGGCCGCCGACGCAGCCATGGCGTGGTTTCCAGATTCCGCCTCCACATGCCTAAAAGGCCCAATTTCAAGTGCAAGCAAGCAAACAGTATGGTATTGCAGCCTGCGGGTGGGTGGGTGGCAGGCTGCATACTTGCACTTGCATTGCAAGGGATGGGGGAGGTACAATTGAACACTGCCCTGGGACAAAGACTTGCACAGGGATAATTGCAAGTCTGCCTCTTCTGATGCGACAAGGATCACTTCTGATGGGCACACTTTTAGGCAGTGACCTGGGTATCAGAGATGCTTCCAGGGTCTTCCCCATGCTGTTCCCATGTCTTTTCAGCACTGTATGCATGTGTGACACAGCACATGGCCAGATAAGGTTGTAAAATGTTAAAATTACATTTCCCAGTGAATGCATTTGTCACGGTTGAAAGCAATACAAAAGTGCAAAAACGCATAAAAAATGCTACTTGTGAACATAGCCCAAGGTATGGAGGATTTTTTTTTGTTTTTGGTTATTTTTTTAACCTTATACACAAGTCTTTACCCTGAAAAGGATGTTCCTTAACATATTTCACAGGAAAGCAGTTTCAGTTTCGTTTTTGAATGTTTTATTGTGAGCACGTAAAAGTGGCTTAATACCTCTGACCACGTTGTTGACAGCAGTGACCTGGGGGTCAGAAATGCTTCCTGGGGCGATCCCCATGCTGACCCCATGTCATTTGAGCACTGTCACTATCGTTTTGGGCACTTTTTAGGCTTTTTACAGACTGCCGGGTGTCCCGCGCAAAAATGCTGAGGTCTCCCATAGACTAACATTGGGCTCGGTGCTTGGGTCGAGCACCCGAGTATCACGGTGAGCTCGGCCCGAGCTTCGAGCACCCGAGCATTTTAGTGCTCGCTCAACACTACATATTATAAATACAAATGGTAACCAGTACTCTAAGGAAAAAAGCGTATTTCCTCGTGTATGCTTCTTTTAAGGTCCGTGTCTAGTCGTCAAGATGAAGCAACATTTATAAGATAGATGTAGTTAAATCCAGATGCTTATTCCAAAAGATGCAGCATTTCGGTCTCCATCAAGCAATTAAATACAGGTGTTTATTGCCTTAACCCCTTCCTGATCTTAGACGTATCCATACGTCCTGGTTGGGAAGGACTTCCCGACCTTGAACGTATGGATACCTCATGGCGATTTTACGTGCACAGGAGAATGAGGATGACAGGAGGGCAAGCGCCGACGAGTGATCAGCAAATATAACAGCTGACACCCAGGTCTCAGGGCCAGGTGCAGTGCCCTCAACGCTCATGGCAGTTTAACCCCGTAAATGCTGCAATCGATATCTATCGCAGGACTTAGAAGGCAGGGAGAGGGATGGGGCTCCGTTTTCTCTCCGATCGGCGTCCCTGCGATGTCATCGCAAGGGGCTGGTCGTTGCCATGGTGACCAGACGTCATCATGATGACCTCTGCGTTACCATGCTAGCAAGCTTATTAGACCATGCTCAGAGCATGGTCTAACAAGCTTGTGTCAGTGCAGCACTGACAGTTTATAAAGCATTGCAATGCTAGTGCATTGCAATGCTTTATAACAATGATCAGACTGCAAAAAGTGAAAGTCCCATAGAGGGACTAAGTAAAAAAGTAAAAAAAAATTGTAAAAATCTAAAAAAAAACAAAAAACAAAATAATAATAATAATATATATATATATATATATATATATTGTAACTATAAATAAGTATTTTTATTAAATAAAAAATAAGCAAAAAAAGTACACATTTGGTATTGCTGTGTCCAGAATACCCTGACCTATGAAACTCCTTCAGTCAATGCGTAAAAAAAAAACACAAGACAAAAAACTGTGCATCAACTTCTTCATCATGCCGCCGAACAAAAATGCAATAAAACGAGATCAAAAAGATGAATGTAAATAAAAATGGAATCGCTGTAAACATTATCTTGTCCAGCAAAAAACAAGACACCATACAGCTCCATCAGCGAAAAAATAAAAAAGTTATAGCTCTCAGAATACAACGATGCAAAAATAATTATTTTTTCTATAAAATAGTTTCCATTGTGTGACAACAGCCAAACATAAAAATAGATATGAATCTGGTATAGCTATAAGCACACTGACCTGAAGAATAAAGTTGTCTAATCACTTGTACTGCATGAGAAATGGCACAAAGAATAAATAAAACCTATTCTTGACCTGCTGTTGATTTGTTCATTCTGTCTCTCAAAGGTCGCAGTAAGGCTCGGCGAAAATTTATCCTGCGCTCTGCGCTGGGTGCTTACACCTGGGTTTATATCTGTGTAAATCTCTGAAATACATGATTCAGACGAAACCCCGGATTGAAGACTCCCTATAATGAGACAGATGTAGTCACTTTGGATGCCGTCTGGCCTATAATCCAGGGGTGCATAAAAGTGCCGTCGGCCACAGTTTTGTGCACCTCTGAAAAGAAGGACACTGCTGAACAGAGGCCAGACAGAGTCCAAAATAACTCTGCTGCCTCATTATAGGGAATAGATCCCTCCGGGAATTCATCAGAATCACATAATTCGGAGATTTAGATGGAAACCTCAATGTAAGTGCTCAGCGTAGAGCGCCGGATAAATGTGATCCTGAATGTTTTGTAAAATGTTCCTAATAAAAACTGTAGCTCAATCCACAAAAAAAGCAAGTCCCCACTCATGTCTATCACATGTTAATGGAAATATAGGGGGATTCCACATTATTGGTAGTACTGGCTCTGGAAAAGCAGTATGGCTCCTCATCCCCCAAAAGAAATCCAGTGAATTCTGCACTCCTAAATCCAAATGACCCCCTCCCTTCTGAACCCCACAATTTGCCTAAACCACATTTAGTGTCAAAATGTTTGGCATTTCTGTAGCGATGAGAGCCTATTTAATTTACAGATGCATGTCTCTAGAAGCAAGAGCTGGGTATAATGTTCTTGGCACTACAACGTACTGGGCACTACAATGTATGGGCACCACAATGTATGAGTACTGCAATAGCAGATTTGCAATTTTCACTCAGCAACATCGACTGCTGCTTGTTTTTGGAGTCAAATCATTATTACATCTGTAAATAAACTCCCAAAGTGGTATAATTTCCAAAATGGGGTCACTTGAGAGGGGTAAAGTGCTCTTTTAGCACTTAGGGGCTATGTATATGTATATGGATAACTAATTCTAGGAAAATCTATGCGCCTGGAGGCAAATAGAGCTCCAGGAGGCAAATAGCGCTCCGTCCCTACTGAGTCTCGCCGTGTGGCTAAGCAGTACTGTATAGATACATATCAGGTATTTCCACGTTCAGCAGAAATTCTGTGAAAAATTATGGTGCCATTTTTACCCTTTTCCCTTGTGAAAATGTAAAATCTAGGGCTAAAACAATTTTTTTGTGGTAAAAATGTAATTATCTTTTCTTCACTGACCAGTAGAATAAAATTCTGTGACACACCCATGGTGTCAACAGGATCGCTGCACCCTTATATTAATTCATTGAGAGGTGTAGTTCGTAAAATGGGGTCACTTTTGGGGGGTTCTGCTATTTTGGCAGTTCCCGATTACACATAGGGTATTGGTGTACTCAGTAGAAATTGCACAACAATCTGAGAGGTCCATTGTTTCCTATTAGCCCTTAAAAAATATTAAAAATTTGGGACTAACGCAAAATTTTAGCTGTAAAAATGTAATTATTCTTTCTTCACCGCTCAATGGTATAAATTTCTGTGAGGAACATGTGGAGTCAACATGCTCAATGCACCCCTAGATGAATTAATTGAGAGGCGTAGTTTGTAAACTGACATCACTAATTGGGGATTTCTGCGGTTCTGACAGCTCAGAGGCTTCGCCAATGTGACTTGGCACCCTCAAACCAATCCAGCAAAATCTGAACTTCAATATGGCTCTTCTTCCCTTCTGAGATTTGCACTGTGCCTCAAAACTAGTTTTAAACCACATATGGGTTATTGGTGTACTCAGAAAAAATTGCACAACAAATTGTATAGTCCAGTTATCTCCTGTTATCCTTGTAAAACTGAAAAATTTGGGCAAAACCATCATTTTTGTGGGAATTTTTTTATTTTTTTTATTTTTAGAGTTAAATGTATAAACTTCTGTGAAGCACTTGTGGTATCAAAGTGTTCACCACATGTCTAAATATACCACCATATGTCTAGATAAATTCATTGAGAGGTCTAGTTTCCAAAATACCATCATTTGTGGGGGGTTTCCACTGTTTAGGCACATCACATAACAATTTCAGCCAATTTTATGTTCAAAAAGTCAAATGGCGCTCCTTCCCTTCCGAGCCCTCACATATGAGATATCAGCATACTCGGGAGAAATTGCACAACAGGTTGTATGGTACAATTTCTCCTGTTACCCTTGTGAAAATAAAAAAATTGGGGCTAAAAGAACATTTTTGTGAAAAAAGTGAGATTTTTTTATTTTCACGGCTCTGCATTATAAACTTTTGTGAAGCACCTGGGGGTTGAAGGTGCTCACCACACATCTAGATATATTCCTTGATTGGTCTACTTTCCAAAATGGGGTCACTGGTGGGGTTTTTTACTGTTTAGGCTCATCGGAGATTCTCCAAACGCGACATGGCTTAAGCTAATAATTCCAGCCAATTTTGTGTTCAAAAAGTCAAATGACACTCCTTCCCTTCCGAGCCCTGCCATGCGCCTAAACAGTAGTTTTCCTCCACATATGGGTTATCAGCGTACTCAGATGAAATTTTATAATACATTGTATGGGGCATTTTCTCCTGTTACTCTCGTGAAAAAAAAAATTGGGGCTAAAATAAAATTTTTATGAAAAAAGGAAAATGTTTATTTTTTTCCTTCTATATTACATTAATTCCTGTGAAGCACCTGAAGGTTTAATAAACATCTTGAATGTTTTTGAGGATTTTAAGGGGTGTAGGTTTTAGAATAGTGTCACTTTGGGGAATTTTTTATTACATAGGCCCTCCAAAGTCACTTCAAATGTGACATAGTCCCTAAAAATATGGTTTTGTAAATTTTGTTGGAAAAATTATAAATTGCTGATCAACTTTTAACCCTTCTAATTTCCTAGCAAAAAAATATTATGTCTTAAAAACTATGCTGATGTAAAGTAGACATGTGGTAAATATTTTTATTAACTAATTTTTGTGACTTAACTCTCTGATTTAAGGCCATAAGAATTTAAAATTTGAAAATTAATTTTTTTTTTTTAGCCAAATTTCTGATATTTTCATGAATAAACGCAAGTCATATCAAACATTTTTACCACTATCATGAAGTAAAATATGTCATGAAGAAACATTATCAGAATCAATGGGATCCACTGAAGCTTTCCAGAGTTATTACTCCATAAAGTGGGCGACAAAACTTTTGTCTTGCCAAAATCTGACCATTCTGTGTTCATTAAATGATCAATATTTCAGCATTGATGCCAATTTATTTTCTTAACCGAAACCAAATTTGGGAGGGTTTCAGCTTTCAAAAGAGTAATTTATAAAACCAATGGATGAATTTAACGTCAGGTTATAAGTAGAGATGAGCGGTGTTCTACTCAAACTGTTCGCCAATCTCAAATTCGAGCTGTTTTGGGCGGTGTTCGAGCCGTTCGGCGAACACGAACGATTTGAGAAAAATTCGGCTGTTCGAGGTTATGTTCGATAACTGTTCGTGCACCAAAATCATAACTGGATTTTTTCTCAGTAATGAAGAAAATTAATGTTAATAAGCAGTTTGAGTGTACAGTGGGGTGGGGGGAGGGGCAGGGGATGGATCTCTGCAGGAATAATGAAGATCTCCATTTTTTTTTCTCTTTCCCGCATTTACAGTGGGGAGGTGCAATCTGTCAGCCTATCAGCAGCGCACACACGGAGCGAAGTGCTTTTTTTCACACAAGCAAGGGCATGTGTCATTGGCAGTGTATGTCACATGTCCTTGCCCTATAAGACCAAGCCATTTTCCCCGTCGCCACCAATTTCTCACTGCTGCAGCTGCGTGTTAGACGGCACCGCTGTTGCTGTGTGCGCTATACCTTGTTAATTTCAAGCCAATTTTCGCACAAATCTACAGATAGCTTGGGAGTAGGGAATAGCTGTGATTGCAGTCCTTTTAAGGACTAGGTTACAGCATTTCCTACGACTTTTATCAGGCAGGTCTGTGCTCTTAAATAGATAGGTTGTGGGAGTAAAGACTAATTGTAATTGGAGTCCTTTTCAGGACTAGGTTACATCAGTTCCTATCAGTTTTTGCCAGGCAGGTCTGTGCCAGTGCTGTGCAAGTTTTTTTCACTGCATTTGGCTGAATCTAGCAAAGCTAATCCTTTTTGGCCTATTGCAGAGTGTGTTAGTCAGTGGAGTAGCCTATCTGTGTTGCAAGATATACCACCTGTGTATAGAATACCAATTTTTTACTGCACCTAGTGAAGTAAAATCTTTTGGGCATAGCATCATTCTATTAGTCCATCTATACTGACCTCCATCAGGTTGCAAATTAAAAATAATTTTTATCTGCATCTAGCTCTGAAAAAATATTTGGGCTTCTAGCTGTGAGTGGGACTTGTTCTATTAATCCATCTATACAGACCGCCATCAGGTTGCAAATTGAATATAATTTTTTTCTGCATCTAGCTCTGAAAAAATATTGGGCTTCTAGCTGTGTGTGGGACTTGTTGTATTAGTCCATCTATACTGACCTCCATCAGGTTGCAAATTAAAAATAATTTTTATCTGCATCTACCTCTGAAAAAATATTTGGGCTTCTAGCTGTGTGTGGGACTTGTTCTATTAATCCATCTATACAGACCTCCATCAGGTTGCAAACTGAATATAATTTTTTTCTGCATCTAGCTCTGAAAAAATATTTGGCCTTCTAGAAGTGTGTGGGACTTTCTCTATTAGTCCATCTATACTGACCTCCATGAGGTAGCAAACTGAATATAATTTTTTTCTGCATCTAGCTCTGAAAAAATATTTGGCTTTCTAGCAGTGTGTGGGACTTTCTCTATTAGTCCATCTATACTGACCTCCATCAGGTTGCAAATTAAAAATAATTTTTATCTGCATCTAGCTCTGAAAAAATATTTGGGCTTCTAGCTGTGTGTGGGACTTGTTCTATTACTCCATCTATACTGACCTCCATCAGGTTGCAAATTGAATATAATTTTTTTCTGCATCTAGCTCTGAAAAAATATTGGGCTTCTAGCTGTGTGTGGGACTTGTTGTATTAGTCCATCTATACTGACCTCCATCAGGTTGCAAACTGAATATATTTTTTTCTGCATCTACCTCTGAAAAAATATTGGGCTTCTAGCTGTGTGTGGGACTTGTTCTATTAATCCATCTATACAGACCTCCATCAGGTTGCAAATTGAATATAATTTTTTTCTGCATCTAGCTCTGAAATAATATTTGGCCTTCTAGCAGTGTGTGGGACTTTCTCTATTAGTCCATCTATACTGACCTCCATCCGGTTGCAAACTGAATATAATTTTTTTCTGCATCTAGCTCTGAAAAAATATTTGGCCTTCTAGCAATGTGTGGGACTTTCTCTATTAGTCCATCTATACTGACCTCCATCAGGTTGCAAACTGAATATAATTTTTTTCTGCATCTAGCTCTGAAAAAATATTTGGGCTTCTAGCTGTGTGTGGGACTTGTTCTATTAGTCCATCTATACTGACCTCCATCAGGTTGCAAATTGAATATAATTTTTTTCTGCATCTAACCCAGCCAATAGTTTTGGCATAATACCACAGTTTGGCCACTCAGCTCTGCTCGGTTCCCATCCATTGTTTTTTTAAGCAAACAACTCCAGAGTTGTGAATTAGTTAACCACCAAAATGAGTGGAAAAAGGCCTGCTGCTGGTGGAAAGAGGAATAGGCGTGTTGGGAAGGGGAAAAAAGGTTGTGTCCGTGGGGTAGGTGTTAAAGCAACAGTAACATCTGCAGAAGAAAGACCATCTTCCAGCCAAACTAAAATGTCTACTTCTTTTAGCGGACAATGTGATAAGATCCCTTTCTTACGGCCACGTCAATCGCTACAAATTCCAGATGAGGCACAAAAACAGCAGGTGCTTCAATGGATATCAAGTGCTCCTTTAAGTGGGCTCTCCTCCACATCAACTTCAACATCACAAATACTCCAGTCCTCAAAGGTGTCACCCCAATCGCACTTGCTTCCTCACAGCTCCCAAATCTCCAGCTGCCCGTCTGAGTATGAGGTAGAACAGATGGTTGAGTCTGCAGAGCTGTTTACTCATACTATAGCCTGGGAATCAGAGGTCGACTCCAGCGCTTCTGTGAATCCAGACGAGGAAATGATCTGCACTGATGCCCAGAATCTTTATGAGTCAGATCCAGGACCAGACGCAGAAGGTTCTGACCATAATGTAGACCCTCATTCCCAAACTGTAACTCCTGTTGGTGGAGACAATGAGGAAGACGATGATGAGACTCAAATACCTGATTGGAGCGACAACTTTAGTTTTTTGTCAGGGCAGGAACAGGTTGGCTCTGAGGACGACGGGTGTGATAACGCACAGGGTGATGATGATGAGGTTGGAGATCCCACTTACTGTCAACCCACAGTCAGCCAAGAGATTAGGTCAGCAGAGGAGGTGGAGGAAGATGCTAGTGACGACGAGGTCAGCTTGCGCCTTCCTGGACAGAGACGTAGTACTGGAAGCACGTCAACAACTGCATCCTCAAACACAACTCTGCCTCTCACCACAAGTTGTGGTGGCTCTTCAGGTCGCATGGGTGCTAAGCCTTGCATAGCCTGGGCATTTTTTCAGATCGATAAAGATGACCCAACTCGTGTTATCTGTAACATTTGTCAGCAAAAGCTAAGTAGAGGCCAAAAAATACATAGTTTGAGTACTTCATGCATGAACCGGCACATGGACATGAAGCATAAGTTGCAGTGGGAAGCTCAGTGTGCTACAATGCGGCCTAGCCGGCCAAGCCAACCACCGTCTGCCATATCTTGTGCATCCACGGCCTCTTCATCCTCTGTGACTGGGGGGACAGCAGTCACACCTGTTTTGGGGCGCAGACCTGCCACCTCTTTACCCGCAACAGCCAGCGTGATTGGCAGGTCATCATTTTCTTTGGAGGTGGTAACACCAGCTGGTGTTGAGCGCTGTCCGACATCGATAGCACCACCTTTGGATCAAGGCAACCTAACATGTCCGCCTGCATCTTCCTCACAGACCGGCAGTTTGCCGGGGACACCCTTATCAACCCCGCCTAAGCACAATAGCCAGCCCTCGGTCCCTCAGATGTGGACAAGTAAAAGACCATTTCCTCCTAGCCATGAGAAAGCTAAGAGGTTGAATTTCACCATCTGCAAGCTCTTGGCTACAGAAATGCTGCCTTTCCGCCTGGTGGACACAGAGGATTTTCGAGACCTTATGTCCGTTGCAGTGCCCCAGTACCAGATGCCCAGTCGGCACTACTTCTCAAAGAAAGGTGTGCCTGCGCTCCACCAGCATGTCGCACACAACATCACCGCTTCTTTGAGAAACTCTGTGTGTGACAGGGTGCATTTCACCACAGACACTTGGACGAGTAGGCATGGACAGGGGCGTTACATGTCGCTGACTGGGCACTGGGTAACTATGGTGACAGCAGGACAAGGGGCTGCTGTCCAAGTCTTGCCATCCCCACGAGTTGTGCGTCAATCCTCTTTATGTCAAAGTTTCTTCACTGCTTCTGCCTCCTCAACCTCCTCTCGGTCTTCCACCTGCACCCAAAGCCTGTCTGGTCATGCCACAAGCTTTCTAACTGTGCAGAAGGGATCCTGCACACCTCCTTACTATGCTGGCAGTAGCGCTCAACGTCATCAGGCGGTTTTTACTTTGAAATGTCTGGGAAATGTGAGTCACACAGCTGAGTAGTTGTGGTCAGCTCTGGAGAACCAATTTCATGATGGTTGTCTCCACTGGACCTGAAACCAGGGAAGGCCGTGTGCGACAATGCTGCAAACCTGGGTGTGGCCCTTCGCCGGGGCAATGTCACACACGTGCCTTGTATGGCTCACGTGTTGAACCTGGTTGTCCAGCAATTTTTAGCCCACTATCCCAGACTAGATGGCCTTCTGCAGAGGGCACAGTCGCTGTGTGCTCACTTCCGCCGTTCGCATCCCGCAGCTCAGCGACTTACATCTCTACAGAAGTCGTTGGGCCTGCCACTTCACCGGCTAAAATGCGATGTGCCTACCCGGTGGAATTCAACTCTGCACATGTTGCAGCGACTGTGGCAGCACCGACAAGCCCTGGTGCAATACGTTCTGACGTATAGCCTGGGCCAACGAGATCCAGAGGTGGGGCAAATCACGCTGGAGGAGTGGTCTCAGATCAGGGACCTATGCACCCTTCTGCACAGTTTTGAAATGGCGACGAAGATGTTTAGTGCTGACGATGCCATTATCAGCATGACTATTCCGGTGATTTACATGCTGGAGCATATGTTAAACAGAATTCGGAGTCAGATGGTGGCACAAGAGGAGGTGGAGGAAGTAGAGGAGGAGGAGTTGTATGCGGAAAGGCTAACATCTGCAAGGTCCAGACGGTCGGCAGCACCAAGGCGGCAGGCATGTGAGGGTGGGGGAGATGGTTTTACCAGGGCGCATGATAGCAGCCAAACTAGTGAGGAAGGTGCAGGAGCCCAGGAAGAAGTGGAGGACGAACTGATGGAAGACTCATCAGATGAGGGAGACCTTGATCACATTTCTGTTGTGCGAGGTTGGGGGGAGAGGACAGAGGAAGGAAGCATGATTGTTACCTTGCCACCAACACAACAGGGACTTGGTGCTCCTGGATGCGCAACACACATGAGTGCCTTCTTGCTGCACTACCTGCAACATGACCCTCGAATTGTGAGAATTAGAAATAATCCTGACTACTGGGTTGCCACACTGTTAGATCCCCGGTACAAAAGTAAATTTGCAGAAATTATTCATGCCATAGAAAGGGATGCACGCATGCAGGAGTATCAGGAGAGACTGTTGCAGAATCTTACATGTGCTTTTCCACAAAACACCAGTGGTGCACGTAGTGAATCTCACAGTTCCAACTTGCCAACCGTGGGACCGTCAAGTGTTCAGCACTCAAACCGTAACAGAACCACAGTATCTGCTGGTAACATCAATTTTGCGGAATCATTTCACCACTTTTTTAGCCCATTCTTTGCAAGGCCACAGGAGACAAGAAGTCTGACACATAGTCAACGCCTAGAGACGATGGTACAGGAGTATCTCCAAGTAAACATTGAAGCCATGACTGTGTCACTGGACCCTTGCTCTTTTTGGGCTTCCAATCTGGATAAATGGCCGGAGCTAGCCACTTACGCCTTGGAGATCTTGTCATGCCCCGCAGCCAGCGTTCTGTCTGAACGTGTGTTCAGCGCTGCTGGTGGTGTGCTGACAGATAAGCGCACGCGGCTCTCCACTGATAATGTAGACAGACTCACGTTCATAAAGATGAACAAATCATGGATCCGAAACGACTTTTCTACCCCTGTGTCATCCTGGGGAGAGTAAAAGCTCGATGATTGGTTAAAATCACCCTACCAACCGTTTTAAGCTTTCAAATTACTAATCATGTTTATCTGTATCTTGGCTGGAAAATAATTTGGGCTTTGTAGCAGTGTGCAGCACGGATCCTATTAGGCCATCTATACTAAGCTCCACCAGATTTAAAATTAATAATAATTTTTAGCTGCATCTAGCCCGGAAAATAATTTTGGGGCTCCGAGATGCGCAAGACACATAAGTGCCTTCTTGCTGCACTACCTGCAACATGACCCTCATATTGTCAGAATTCAAAGTAATCATGACTACTGGGTTGCCACACTCTTAGATCCGCCAAACTTTTCGATCAACCTTTTCATTCTAATAAAGACCAAAAAAATGGTCATTTTTGAAATTATAAGCATTAGCAGGTTATTAGAAACTGAAATCAAACAGTTTTCAACTCAAAACTTTATTCTAGGTGATGTTACATTTTCACATAGGACCCCTTGTTCGAAAGGAGCTTCTGAACTCTCTCGTCCATTGAATTTGTCAGGTTTTGGATGGTTTCTGCTTCAATTGTTTTGCATGAGGACAGAATACCCTCCCAGAGCTGTTGCTTAGATGTGAACTGCCTCCCGCCATCATAGACACTCCTTTTGATGATGCTCCAGAGGTTCTGAATGGGGTAGAGGTCAGGGGAGCATGGGGGTCACACCATAAGTTTGTCCCCTTTTATGCTCATATCAGCAAGAGATGCAGATGTTTTATGTGCAGCATGAGATGGTGCATTATCATGCAAAAAAATGATCTTGCTGTGAAATACACGGTTCTTCTTCTTGAACCATGGCAGGAAGTGCTGTTTGAGAAAATCCACATACATTATGGAGTACATCTTTAGCGCCTTCAGGGATCCTAAAGGGGCCGACAATCTCTCTCCCCATGATTCCAGCCCAAAACATTACTCCACCTCCTCCTTGTTGGCGCTGTAGCCGTGTTTGCGTGGGGTGTCCATCAACCAGCCATCCTCCACTCCATCCATCTGGACCATCGAGCGCTGCACGGCACTCATCCGTGAACAAAACAGTTTTGAAATCAGTCTTCATGTAATGTTTGGCCCACTGGAGCCGTTTCTGCTTGTGTGAAGTGGATAGAGGAGTAGTGTTGAGCCACCCCCGTAGTGTTCGAGTTCGGTTCGGTTCGTCGAACACCCGTGTGTTCGCCGAAGTGTTCGTCGAACTGTTCGTCGAACACCTTCGAACACCGTTAAAACCAATGGCAGGCAAACAAAAACACATAGAAACACATGGAAAACACCTTCAAAGGTGTCCAAAAGCTGACAAACTGCTCAGAAGACACAACTAACACATGGAAAAGTGACAAGTACATATAGTCATGCGAAAAGAAAAGAGGTGGAGGAGTAAAAGGAGGGGGAGACACAGATATAGGCATGTCATGCCCTTCTAAAATCCAAAAAGTGAGAAGCCGAGACGGCCAGTCCGCTCCTGCCCGTGCCACCTCCGTGTCGCCGGGTTTGTGCCAGAGCCGCGGTGAACCCTGACGGCCAGCCCCCCTCTCCCAATACTGGTGCCTGTCCGCTGGTGGGTCGAGAGAGCCCCCCTGTGGTGGAGGCAGCTCTAAGCTTTTTAATTTAAATTGTCCCTCTAATTTGAATGAATACACTTTAAATCCATTTACAAGGATCTATTGGAGGGCAAGTCTCATGCCAGCAGCCGCGTAATTCCAGCTCCAGTAGCGTCCACTAAAGCTGCTGCAGTTAAAAAGCTTTTATAAGGATCGAGCTCGGCTGTCCACCGCAAGGCATCCTAGTGCCAGTCCCAGCCCCTATGCCTTGGGGTGCCTCCTGATGCTCTTCACTAAGTATCCCGTGGTCCCGAAGCATTTCCTTTGAAAAATTAAGTGTCCAAACTACAGGTGGCGTAGCTTGCTTAGCAGCCGGGATAATCCGCTGACTAGCAGACACTGCTACTAGGCACAAAGTAATTCCTGGGCTAGATGCAGTTAAAAATTTGTAAGTAGATACTCTCGTTGGATGCTGAGAAAGCATTCCATAGAGTCTACTGGCACGCCATATATGATTCTCTTAAAAAGCTTGGGGTAGGGGTCTAGGGGACCCTTTTATAGCCAAAATCACGGCCCTGTATCACAATACGTCACCTAGGCTGAAGATAAATGGAACTGTAGCACCGAGGGCTCGGTTGCTACAGACGTATTGCACCTCACCCAGAGGTGTGATATCTCACTCTCAGATAAGGATGGAGTGTGGATCAGGACCCGACACCTGCATGCATTACACCACATTGCCGTGGGGCAGGGCGACCAATATGCCCCTGAGATGGGCACGACAGTCCCTGTCCCTGGCTGGAGTGGGGGGAGGGAACACTGAGGAAGGGGAACCCTGCAGTGCAGGAGCAGGGAGGAAGCAGTTCCTGGGTGCATTGAGAAGGGAGTATAAAAGGTGGGCACCATCTTAGTTCAGTGCAGAGAAGTCTGAGCAGAAGTGGCAGGGAGCAGGGGCTCTGCATGCGCTCTGCTCCGGAGGCGGGCCTAGTAACAGAGGCCCAGGCCTGCAAGAGGGAGAAGGAAGGAAGAGGAGCGGAGAAGGCTCCAGGAACGAGGAATGAAGGGATCCCAGGGGTGCGGACGGGCGAGTCGCCACCGCACGCCCGAATCCACCTGCGTGGAGGGGTCAGGCCAAAGGGGGAGACCGGTCCCCGAACTAGTGGAGGCAGGAAACAACCCTCAGCTAGAAACCGGAGGCTCTGACATTTTATGTGGCGCAGCCCCTTGCTCCACCCGCTAGGAAGGCACCACATAGGGTCAGGGAAACTGGCGCCAAGTTTACCAAGAGGAGGCCCGAGGCAGCCGGACAGAAGTGTTGGTAAGAAAGGCCAGACAAAGGACACACAAAGGGGGTCCTGTGAAGCGCTCCAAAGTTATCTGGGAGTTGTCTGAGCCCCTCACCTGGTGAGCACAGTACGACGTGGGCAGCCGTTACCTGCAGACGTGGTCTGGATAATAAGAACTGTGAGTAAAGGCCCTGAACTGCATCACTGACTCCGTGTCGTTACTGCTGCTGCCCTGCACCATCACCCCCATCCTCCGCATACACTGCCCTGAGGCTATACTCCTCCCGTGGGGAGTTATGCTACGCTCTGCTGCACCCACAACACCAGCCTTAGCGGTCTGCCCTGTAGCGGCGGTTCACTCTGACCGCAATCCACGGGTGGCGTAGTCGGACATTTAAACATCAAAACCACATAAATAGTTCCGCCACTGGTTTGACCGCCCTGAGCCACGGAACCGGATCGCCGCCACGAAGACTACAACCACCAGCATCCACCAAAAAGGGTCCGGCTCCAGGTGTCCCAAGGCCCAGGGGGTGCGTCAGAACATTTTCATCACCTTTCACAATCACCAATGGGACAAGGCAGGGATGTCCTCTGTCCCCTCTCTTATACATCCTAGTGACGGAGCACCTGCTCTCATCAATTCGCCATAACCCCAATATTAGGTGGATTGAGGTGGGAGGCACCGAGTACAAGTGCTCTCTATTTGCTGATGATGTCCTAGTATATATCACTCAATCACATATATCCATCCCTGCTGTTATGGCTGAAATAGATCACTTTGTTACATGGTAAAATTTTAAAATCAATGCAGCGAAGTCTGAGGCCCTCGATGTCTCCCTCCCTAAATCCATATAGGATTCCATCCAGTCCAACTTTCCCTTTGCCTGGCCCTCACAGGGTATCAAATACTTAGGAATTCCTATTCATAGAGACCTCTCCCATCTATGTTATCTTAATTTTGGGCCCTTTATTGAACAATTCCATACAGACCACGGTTGGCAAGTTAGAACTGTAAGATTCACTACGTGAACCACTGGTGTTTTGTGGAAAAGCACATGTACACCGCGTTCCAAATTATTATGCAAAAAGTGTTTAGGAGTGATAAGGGAAGAATTTGTTTGTTTGTCAGTTAAACTCATTGATGGTGATGTGTGTCAGGGCTCTTTATATCACTGTAAGCAATTGCAGACACCTGTGCTAATTAGTTTGGCAGGTGTGTCCAATGAAAGGCAAGACTACTTAAGAAGGCTCTCTCACATTATTAAGCAGCCTACATTTTCTGCCAAAATGGGAAAGAAAAAGGATGTGTCGGCTGCTGAGAAGCAACAAATTGTGGAGTGTTTAGGTCAAGGCATGACTACAATCAACATTGTGCGATGATCAGGATGAAGTGTCTTGGCAATCAAGAAGTATGTAGCTGATTCACAGTACACACTTGTGCGTGCTGATAAGGGCAAATTGAGGACTCTTTCCTACAGGCAATTACGTCAGGTTGAAACAGCAGCGGCAAAAAAGCCTTGTCATAGCAGCAGACAAGTTTTTGAAGCTGCTTGTGCCTCCAACGTCCCCCGAACAACAAGATGCAGGGTCCTTCAGAGGTTTGCAGCTGTGCATATGCCATCCTGTCGACCTCCTCTATCCACTTCACACAAGCAGAAACGGCTCCAGTGGGCCAAACATTACATGAAGACTGATTTCAAAACTGTTTTGTTCACGGATGAGTGCCGTGCAGCGCTCGATGGTCCAGATGAATGGAGTGGAGGATGGCTGGTTGATGGACACCCCACGCAAACACGGCTACAGCGCCAACAAGGAGGAGGTGGAGTAATGTTTTGGGCTGGAATCATGGGGAGAGAGATTGTCGGCCCCTTTAGGATCCCTGAAGGCGCTAAAGATGAACTCCATAATGTATGTGGATTTTCTCAAACAGCACTTCCTGCCATGGTTCAAGAAGAAGAACCGTGTATTTCACAGCAAGATCATTTTTCTGCATGATAATGCACCATCTCATGCTGCACATAAAACATCTGCATCTCTGGCTGATATGGGCATAAAAGGGGACAAACTTATGGTGTGACCCCCATGCTCCCCTGACCTCTACCCCATTCAGAACCTTTGGAGCATCATTAAAAGGAGTGTCTATGATGGCGGGAGGCAGTTCACATCTAAGCAACAGCTCTGGGAGGGTATTCTGTCCTCATGCAAAACAATTGAAGCAGAAACCATCCAAAACCTGACAAATTCAATGGACGAGAGAGTTCAGAAGCTCCTTTCGAACAAGGGGTCCTATGTGAAAATGTAACATCACCTAGAATAAAGTTTTGAGTTGAAAACTATTTGATTTCAGGTTCTAACAACCTGCTAATGCTTATAATTTCAAAAATGACCATTTTTTTGGTCTTTATTAAAATGAAAAGGTTGATCGAAAAGTTTGGGGGATCTAAGAGTGTGGCAACCCAGTAGTCATGATTACTTCGAATTCTGACAATATGAGGGTCATGCTGCAGGTAGTGCAGCAAGAAGGCACTTATGTGTCTTGCGCATCTCGGAGCCCCAAAATTATTTTCCGGGCTAGATGCAGCTAAAAATTATTTTTAATTTTATATCTGGTGAAGCTTATTATAGATGGCCTAATAGGATCAGTGCTGCACACTGCTACAAAGCCCAAATTATTTTCCAGTCAAGATACAGATAAACATGATTAGTAATTTGAAAGCTTAAAACGGTTGGTAGGGTGATTTTAACCAATCATCAAGCTTTTACTCTCCCCAGGATGACACAGGGGTAGAAAAGTCGTTTCGGATCCATGATTTGTTCATCTTTATGAACGTGAGTCTGTCTACATTATCAGTGGAGAGCCGCGTGCGCTTATCTGTCAGCACACCACCAGCAGCGCTGAACACACGTTCAGACAGAACGCTGGCTGCGGGGCATGACAAGATCTCCAAGGCGTAAGTGGCTAGCTCCGGCCATTTATCCAGATTGGAAGCCCAAAAAGAGCAAGGGTCCAGTGACACAGTCGTGGCTTCAATGTTTACTTGGAGATACTCCTGTACCATCGTCTCTAGGCGTTGACTATGTGTCAGACTTCTTGTCTCCTGTGGCCTTGCAAAGGATGGGCTAAAAAAGTGGTGAAATGATTCCGCAAAATTGATGTTACCAGCAGATACTGTGGTTCTGTTACGGTTTGAGTGCTGAACACTTGACGGTCCCACGGTTGGCAAGTTGGAACTGTGAGATTCACTACGTGCACCACTGGTATTTTGTGGAAAAGCACATGTAAGATTCTGCAACAGTCTCTGCTGATACTCCTGCATGCGTGCATCCCTTTCTATGGCAGGAATAATTTCTGCAAATTTACTTTTGTACCGGGGATCTAACAGTGTGGCAACCCAGTAGTCAGGATTATTTCTAATTCTCACAATTCGAGGGTCATGTTGCAGGTAGTGCAGCAAGAAGGCACTCATGTGTGTTGCGCATCCAGGAGCACCAAGTCCCTGTTGTGTTGGTGGCGAGGTAGCAATCATGCTTCCTTCCTCTGTCCTCTCCCCCCAACCTCGCACAACAGAAATGTGATCAAGGTCTCCCTCATCTGATGAGTCTTCCATCAGTTCGTCCTCCACTTCTTCCTGGGCTCCTGCACCTTCCTCACTAGTTTGGCTGCTACCATGCGCCCTGATAAAATCATCTCCCCCACCCTCACATGCCTGCCGCCTTGGTGCTGCCAACCGTCTGGACCTTGCAGATGTTAGCCCTTCCGCATACAACTCCTCCTCCTCTACTTCCTCCACCTCCTCTTGTGCCACCACCTGACTCCGAATTCTGTTTAACATGTGCTCCAGCATGTAAATCACCGGAATAGTCATGCTGATAATGGCATCGTCAGCACTAAACATCTTCGTCGCCATTTCAAAACTGTGCAGAAGGGTGCATAGGTCCCTGATCTGAGACCACTCCTCCAGCGTGATTTGCCCCACCTCTGAATCTCGTTGGCCCAGGCTATACGTCAGAACGTATTGCACCAGGGCTTGTCGGTGCTGCCACAGTCGCTGCAACATGTGCAGAGTTGAATTCCACCGGGTAGGCACATCGCATTTTAGCCGGTGAAGTGCAGGCCCAACGACTTCTGTAGAGATGTAAGTCGCTGAGCTGCGGGATGCGAACGGCGGAAGTGAGCACACAGCGACCGTGCCCTCTGCAGAAGGCCATCTAGTCTGGGATAGTGGGCTAAAAATTGCTGGACAACCAGGTTCAACACGTGAGCCATACAAGGCACGTGTGTGACATTGCCCCGGCGAAGGGCCGCACCCAGGTTTGCAGCATTGTCGCACACGGCCTTCCCTGGTTTCAGGTCCAGTGGAGACAACCATTCATGAAATTGGTTCTCCAGAGCTGACCAAAACTCCTCAGCTGTGTGACTCACATTTCCCAGACATTTCAATGTAAAAACCGCCTGATGACGTTGAGCCCTACTGCCAGCATAGTAAGGAGGTGTGCAGGATCCCTTCTGCGCAGTTAGAAAGCTTGTGGCATGACCAGACAGGCTTTGCGTGCAGGTGGAAGACCGAGAGGAGGTTGAGGAGGCAGAAGCAGTGGAGGAAAAATGACATAAAGAGGATTGACGCACAACTCGTGGGGACGGCAAGACTTGGACAGCAGCCCCTTGTCCTGCTGTCACCATAGTTACCCAGTGCCCAGTCAGCGACATGTAACGCCCCTGTCCATGCCTACTCATCCAAGTGTCTGTGGTGAAATGCACCCTGTCACACACAGAGTTTCTCAAAGAAGCGGTGATGTTGTGTGCGACATGCTGGTGGAGCGCAGGCACACCTTTCTTTGAGAAGTAGTGCCGACTGGGCATCTGGTACTGGGGCACTGCGACGGACATAAGGTCTCGAAAATCCTCTGTGTCCACCAGGCGGAAAGGCAGCATTTCTGTAGCCAAGAGCTTGCAGATGGTGAAATTCAACCTCTTAGCTTTCTCATGGCTAGGAGGAAATGGTCTTTTACTTGTCCACATCTGAGGGACCGAGGGCTGGCTATTGTGCTTAGACGGGGCTGATAAGGGTGTCCCCGGCAAACTGCCGGTCTGTGAGGAAGATGCAGGCGGACATGTTAGGTTGCCTTGATCCAAAGGTGGTGCTATCGATGTCGGACAGCGCTCAAGACCAGCTGGTGTTACCACCTCCAAAGAAAATGATGACCTGCCAATCACGCTGGCTGTTGCGGGTAAAGAGGTGGCAGGTCTGCGCCCCAAAACAGGTGTGACTGCTGTCCCCCCAGTCACAGAGGATGAAGAGGCCGCGGATGCACAAGATATGGCAGACGGTGGTTGGCCCGGCCGGCTAGACCGCATTGTAGCACACTGAGCTTCCCACTGCAACTTATGCTTCATGTCCATGTGCCGGTTCATGCATGAAGTACTCAAACTATGTATTTTTTGGCCTCTACTTGGCTTTTGCTGACAAATGTTACAGATAACACGAGTTGGGTCATCTTTATCGATCTGAAAAAATGCCCAGGCTATGCAAGGCTTAGCACCCATGCGACCTGAAGAGCCACCACGACTTGTGGTGAGAGGCAGAGTTGTGTTTGAGGATGCAGTTGTTGACGTGCTTCCAGTACTACGTCTCTGTCCAGGAAGGCGCAACCTGACCTCGTCGTCACTAGCATCTTCCTCCACCTCCTCTGCTGACCTCATCTCTTGGCTGACTGTGGGTTGACAGTAAGTGGGATCTCCGACCTCATCATCATCACCCTGTGCGTTATCACACCCGTCGTCCTCAGAGCCAACCTGTTCCTGCCCTGACAAAAAACTAAAGTTGTCGCTCCAATCAGGTATTTGAGTCTTATCATCGTCTTCCTCATTGTCTCCACCAACAGGAGTTACAGTTTGGGAATGAGGGTCTACATTATGGTCAGAACCTTCTGCGTCTGGTCCTGGATCCGACTCATAAAGATTCTGGGCATCAGTGCAGATCATTTCCTCGTCTGGATTCACAGAAGCGCTGGAGTCGACCTCTGATTCCCAGGCTATAGTATGAGTAAACAGCTCTGCAGACTCAACCATCTGTTCTACCTCATACTCAGACGGGCAGCTGGAGATTTGGGAGCTGTGAGGAAGCAAGTGCGATTTGGGTGACACCTTTGAGGACTGGAGTATTTGTGATGTTGAAGTTGATGTGGAGGAGAGCCCACTTAAAGGAGCACTTGATATCCGTTGAAGCACCTGCTGTTTTTGTGCCTCATCTGGAATTTGTAGCGATTGGCGTGGCCGTAAGAAAGGGATCTTATCACATTGTCCGCTAAAAGAAGTAGACATTTTAGTTTGGCTGGAAGATGGTCTTTCTTCTGCACCTACCCCACGGACACAACCTTTTTTCCCCTTCCCAACACGCCTATTCCCCTTTCCACCAGCAGCAGGCCTTTTTCCACTCATTTTGGTGGTTAACTAATTCACAACTCTGGAGTTGTTTGCACAAAAAAACAATGGATGGTAACCGAGCAGAGCTGAGTGGCCAAACTGTGGTATTAGGCCAAAACTATTGGCTGGGTTAGATGCAGAAAAAAATTATTTTTAATTTGCAACCTGATGGAGGTCAGTATAGATGGACTAATAGACCAAGTCCCACACACCGCTAGAAGCCCAAATATTTTTTCAGAGCTAGATGCAGAAATTTTTTTTATTCAATTTGCAACCTGATGGAGGTCAGCATAGATGGACTAATAGACCAAGTCCCACACACTGCTAGAAGCCCAAATATTTTTTCAGAGCTAGATGCAGAAAAAAATTATTTTTAATTTGCAACCTGATGGAGGTCAGTATAGATGGACTAATAGACCAAGTCCCACACACTGCTAGAAGCCCAAATATTTTTTCAGAGCTAGATGCAGAAAAAAAATTTTTTTAATTTGCAACCTGATGGAGGTCAGTATAGATGGACTAATAGAACAAGTCCCACACGCTGCTAGAAGCCCAAATATTTTTTTAGAGATAAATGAAGAAAAAAATTATTTTTAATTTGCAACCTGATGGAGGTCAGTATAGATGGACTAATAGACCAAGTCCCACACACTGCTAGAAGCCCAAATATTTTTTCAGAGCTAGATGCAGAAAAAAATTATTTTTAATTTGCAACCTGATGGAGGTCAGTATAGATGGACTAATAGACCAAGTCCCACACACCGCTAGAAGCCCAAATATTTTTTCAGAGCTAGATGCAGAAAAAAATTATATTCAATTTGCAACCTGCTGGAGGTCAGTATAGAAGGACTAATAAACAAGTCCCACACACTGCTAGAAGCCCAAATATTTTTTCAGAGCTAAATGAAGAAAAGAATTATTTTTAATTTGCAACCTGATGGAGGTCAGTATAGATGGACTAATAGACCAAGTCCCACACACTGCTAGAAGCCCAAATATTTTTTCAGAGCTAGATGCAGAAAAAAATTATATTCAGTTTGCAACCTGATGGAGGTCAGTATAGATGGACTAATAGAATGATGCTATGCCCAAAAGATTTTACTTCACTAGGTGCAGTAAAAAAATTGGTATTCTATACACAGGTGGTATATCTTGCAACACAGATAGGCTACTCCACTGACTAACACACTCTGCAATAGGCCAAAAAGGATTAGCTTTGCTAGATTCAGCCAAATGCTGTGAAAAAAACTTGCACAGCACTGGCACAGACCTGCCTGGCAAAAACTGATAGGAACTGATGTAACCTAGTCCTGAAAAGGACTCCAATTACAATTAGTCTTTACTCCCACAATCTATCTATTTAAGAGCACAGACCTGCCTGATAAAAGTCGTAGGAAATGCTGTAACCTAGTCCTTAAAAGGACTGCAATCACAACTATTCCCTACTCCCAAGCTATCTGTATATTTGTGCGAAAATTGGCTTGAAATTAACAAGGTATAGCGCACACAGCAACAGCGGTGCCGTCTAACACGCAGCTGCAGCAGTGAGAAAATGGTGGCGACGGGGAAAATGGCTTGGTCTTATAGGGCAAGGACATGTGACATACACTGCCAATCACACATGCCCTTGCTTGTGTGAAAAAAAGCACTTCGCTCCGTGTGTGCGCTGCTGATAGGCTGACAGATTGCACCTCCCCACTGCAAATGCGGGAAAGAGAAAAAAAAATGGAGATCTTCATTGTTCCTGCAGAGATCCATCCCCTGCCCCTCCCCCCGCCCCGCTGTACACTCAAACTGCGTATTAACATTAATTTTCATCATTACTGAGAAAAAATCCAGTTATGATTTTGGTGCACGAACAGTTATCGAACATAACCTCGAACAGCCGAATTTTTCTCAAATTGTTCGTGTTCGCCGACCGGCTCGAACACCGCCCAAAACAGCTCGAATTTGAGATTGGCGAACAGTTCGAGTAGAACAACGCTCATCTCTATAGAGGAGTTCGACAGGATGGCGTATGCACAGCTGCAAACCTCTGAAGGACCCTGCATCTTGTTGTTCGGGGGACGTTGGAGGCACCAGCAGCTTCAAAAACTTGTCTGCTGCTATGACATGGCTTTTTTGCCGCTGCTCTTTTAACCTGACGTAATTGCTTGTAGGAAAGAGTCCTCAATTTGCCCTTATCAGCACGCACACGTGTGTACTGTGAATCAGCTACATACTTCTTGATTGCCAAGACACTTCATCCTGATCATCGCACAATGTTGATTGTAGTCATGCCTTGACCTAAACACTCCACAATTTGTTGCTTCTCAGCAGCCGACGCATCCTTTTTCTTTCCCATTTTGGCAGAAAATGTAGGCTGCTTAATAATGTGAGACAGCCTTCTTAAGTAGTCTTGCCTTTCATTGGACACACCTGCCAAACTAATTAGCACAGGTGTCTGCAATTGCTTACAGTGATATAAAGAGCCCTAACACACATCACCATCAATGAGTTTAACTGACAAACAAACAAATTCTTCCCTTATCACTCCTAAACACTTTTTGCATAATAATTTGGAACACAGTGTACATGTGCTTTTCCACAAAACACCAGTGGTTCACGTAGTGAATCTTACAGTTCTAACTTGCCAACCGTGGTCTGTATGGAGTTGTTCAATAAAGGGCCCAAAATTAAGATAACATAGATGGGAGAGGTCTCTATGAATAGGAATTCCTAAGTATTTGATACCCTGTGAGGGCCAGGCAAAGGGAAAGTTGGACTGGATGGAATCCTATATGGATTTGGGGAGGGAGACATCGAGGGCCTCAGACTTCGCTGCATTGATTTTAAAATTTGACCATGTAACAAAGTGATCTATTTCAGCCATAACAGCATGGATGGATATATGTGATTGAGTGATATATACTAGGACATCATCAGCAAATAGAGAGCACTTGTACTCGGTGCCTCCCACCTCAATCCACCTAATATTGGGGTTATGGCGAATTGATGAGAGCAGGTGCTCCGTCACTAGGATGTATAAGAGAGGGGACAGAGAACATCCCTGCCTTGTCCCATTGGTGATTGTGAAAGGTGATGAAAATGTTCTGACGCGCCCCCTGGGCCTTGGGACACCCGGAGCCGGACCCTTTTTGGTGGATGCTGGTGGTTGTAGTCTCCGTGGCGGCGACCCGGTTCCGTGGCTCAGGGCGGTCAAACCAGTGGCGGAACTATTTATGTGGTTTTGATGTTTAAATGTCCGACTACGCCACCCGTGGATTGCGGTCAGAGTGAACCGCCGCTCCAGGGCAGACCGCTGAGGCTGGTGTTGTGGGTGCAGCAGAGCGTAGCATAACTCCCCACGGGAGGAGTATAGCCTCAGGGCAGTGTATGCGGAGGATGGGGGTGATGGTGCAGGGCAGCAGCAGTAACGACACGGAGTCAGTGATGCAGTCCAGGGCCTTTACTCACAGTTCTTATTATCCAGACCACGTCTGCAGGTAACGGCTGCCCACGTCGTACTGTGCTCACCAGGTCAGGGGCTCAGACAACTCCCAGATAACTTTAGAGCGCTTCACAGGACCCCCTTTGTGTGTCCTTTGTCTGGCCTTTCTTACCAACCCTTCTGTCCGGCTGCCTCGGGCCTCCTCTTGGTAAACTTGGCGCCAATTTCCCTGACCCAATGTCGTGCCTTCCTAGCGGGTGTAGCGAGGGGCTGCGCCACATAAAATGTCACAACCTCCGGTTTCTAGCTGAGGGTCGTTTCCTGCCTCCACTAGTTTCGGGGACCGGTCTCCCCCTTTGGCCTGACCCCTCCACGCAGGTGGATTCGGGCGTGCGGTGGCGACTCGCCCGTCCGCACCCCTGGGATCCCTTCATTCCTCGTTCCTGGAGCCTTCTCCGCTCCTCTTCCTTCCTTCTCCCTCTTCCAGGCCTGGGCCTCTGTTACTAGGCCCGCCTCCGGAGCAGAGCTCATGCAGAGCCCCTGCTCCCTGCCACTTCTGCTCAGACTTCTCTGCACTGAACTAAGATGTTACCCACCTTTTATACTCCCTTCTCAATGCACCCAGGAACTGCTTCCTCCCTGCTCCTGCACTACAGGGTTCCCCTTCCTCAGTGTTCCCTCCCCCCACTCCAGCCAGAGACAGGGACTGTCGTGCCCATCTCAGGGGCATATTGGTCGCCCTGCCCCACGGCAATGTGGTGTAATGCATGCAGGTGTCGGGTCCTGATCCACACTCCATCCTTACCTGAGAGTGAGATATCACACCTCTGGGTGAGGTGCAATACCTCTGTAGCAACCGAGCCCTCAGGGTAATACAGTTCCATTTATCTTCAGCCTAGGTGACGTATTGCAATACAGGGCCGTGATTTTGGCTATAAAAGGGTCCCCTAGACCCCTACCCCAAGCTTTTTAAGAGAATCATATATGGCGTGCGAGGAGACTCTATGGAATGCTTTCTCAGCATCCAACGAGAGTATCTAATTACAAATTTTTTAACTGCATCTAGCCCAGGAAATACTTTGTGCCTAGTAGCAGTGTCTGCTAGTCAGCGGATTATCCCGGCTGTTAAGCAAGCTACACCACCTGTAGTTTTGACACTTAATTTTTTCAAAGAAAATGCTTCGGGACCACGGGATACTCAGTGAAGTGCATCAGGAGGCACCCCAAGGCATAGGGGCTGGGACTGGCAGTAGGATGCCTTGCCGAGCTTGATCCTTATAAAAGCTTTTTAACTGCAGCAGCTTTAGTGGACGCTACTGGAGCTGGAATTACGCGGCTGCTGGCATGAGACTTGCCCTCCAATAGATCCTTGTAAATGGATTT
This sequence comes from Phyllobates terribilis, assembly GCF_046119375.1. Taxonomy (NCBI): domain Eukaryota; kingdom Metazoa; phylum Chordata; class Amphibia; order Anura; family Dendrobatidae; genus Phyllobates; species Phyllobates terribilis. The sequence goes on along the minus strand of NW_027362763.1, from coordinate 257,079,261 downwards.
AAAGTGTATTCATTCAAATTAGAGAGACAATTTAAATTAAAAAGCTTAGAGCTGCCTCCACCACAGGGGGGCTCGCTCGACCCACCAGCGGACAGGCACCAGTATTGGGAGAGGGGGGCTGGCCGTCATCGTTCACCGCGGCTCTGGCACAAACCCGGCGACACGGAGGTGGCACGGGCAGGAGCGGACTGAACGTGTTGGCTTCTCACTTTTTGGATTTTAGAAGGGCATGACATGCCTATATCTGTGTCTCCCCCTCCTTTTACTCCTCCACCTCTTTTCTTTTCGCATGACTATATGTACTTGTCACTTTTCCATGTGTCAGTTGTGTCTTCAGAGCAGCTTGTCAGCTTTTGGACACCTTTGAAGGTGTTTTCTATGTGTTTCTATGTGTTTTTGTTTGCCTGCCATTGGTTTTAACGGTGTTCGAAGGTGTTCGACGAACAGTTCGACGAACAGTTCGGCGAACACACGGGTGTTCGACGAACCGAACCGAACTCGAACACTACGGGGGTGGCTCAACACTAGTTATAAGTAGTGTTGAGCGAACATGCTCGACACTGCTCGGTACTCGCCCGAGCATCACGCTACTCGGGATGTTCGGCGAGCACCGAGCATTTCCGGGTTACTCAGGCGGGAGCTCGGGTCTCCGCTCTGCATGTTTGGCGCTCTTTACAGAGCCAATGAACATGCAGGGATTGCCAGCCAGTCATTGTAATGCCGCAGCCATGTTGTTTGTGGGCATTACAGCGATTGGCTGGCCGCACAGCGTCACCTCGAGTATTTAAAACCGGGCGCCGCCATCTTGGACACAGTCTCTCCGGATCAGACAGTGTAGGGACAGCGCTGCTGATTTAGGGAGAGATATATCCTGCAAAATAGTTAGTGTAGGGTCTGTAAAGGCTGCCAGATCAAACAAACAGTCCTTCTCAGGACTAATATCCATCCCAGGTATATCAGGCAGGCAGGCAGGCAGGCTGTATAGGAGACGCAGTGGTTATACCAGCAAACGCTGCATTACAGTCCTGTGTGCTGCTCCTGTTGCTGAAATTGCTGAACTTAGCTCCAGGTCTCGGGGGCCAGGAAAAATCGTTTTTTTTTATCTAAATCCTCTTTTTTTTTTCCTCCTTCACAATGTACAATTACCCATCTTATTAACATTTTGGTGCCCCCCCCCCAAAAAAAAGTGTGCCTCTGATTTTTCAGACACAAATATATCTGTTGAAAATAGTCTGGTGTAGGCCAGAGAAATAGAAGTGTGGTTTTGCAGTTCTATGGGCCATTTGTATCTAAAAAAAACAGTTTGAGTGTGTCGCTCACTGTTCAGCCGCAAATATATATATATTTTAAAAAGCCTGGTATACACCAGTAAATTATTACTGTGGTTTTGATGTTCCACGGTAAAACATCTCTATTATCCTGTTTTTGGCATTTTTTGCTGTATAAAAATAATAATAGTGTCTCCCTGATTTTTCAGACACAAATATATCTGTTGAAAATAGTCTGATGTAGGCCAGAGAGACAGAAGTGTGCTTTTGCTGTTCCACGGTAAAACATCTCTATTATCCTGCTTTTTGCATTTTTTGCTGTAAAAAAAAAAAAAAAATAGTGTCTCCCTGATTTTTCAGACACAAATATATCTGTTGAAAATAGTCTGGTGTAGGCCCGAGAAATACAAGTGTGGTTTTGCAGTTCCACGGTACAAACCTCTGTATTATCCACTTTTGGGCCATTTGTATCTAAAAAAAACAGTTTGAGTGTGTCGCTCACTGTTCAGCCGCAAATATATATATATATTTTAAAAAGCCTGGTATACACCAGTAAATTATAACTGTGGTTTTGCTGTTCCATGGTAAAAAATCTCTATTATTCAGGTTTTGGTAGTTTTTTCCATAAAGAAAAACAGTAGTGTCTCCTGACTGTTGTGACACAAAAATATATCTGTTGAAAATAGTCTTGTGTAGGCCCAACATCCCAGTGTGGTTTCGCAGTTTCACGGGTCAAATCACTGTACTATCCAGTTTTGGGCCTTTGGTATCTAAAAAAAAAGCAGTTTGAGTGTGTCGCTCACTGTTCAGCCGCAAATATCTCTATTTAAAAAAGTGTGGTATACCCCAGTAAACAATAACTGTGGTTTTCCTCTTCGATGGTTCTAATCTACTCTTTATTACCCTTTTTCCATTGATAGTGCTAGTGTAAGCTATTTTACTTCATTTACAATGGGCAAGGCGCGAGGCAAGGGACGTGGAAGTGGACGTTCTGGTGATGGTTCGTGCAGAGGACGGGGCCATGGCCAAGGTGAAAATGTGCCACAACCAACAGCCACATCTTCTCGCTCCCACTTCTTGACCGAATTACTAGGGAAGCACAGAACAACACCAGTATTGAGAACTGATCAGTGTGAACAGGTTATTAATTGGATAGCAGACAATACTTCCAGTTACCTGGGCACCACCACCTCCGGTCTGTCTTCCACACGGTCAACTCTTAGTAGCCGTGAGTCTCGACGGCATACTCCTCCTCACCCTGATGCTCCTTCCTCCCACCATGCCGAGTGTCGTCAGACAGCAAGTGATCCCACACTTGGACACTCTGAAGAGCTGTTCACTGGTCCATTTCCATATTTGGGCCCCTCGCCTGATACGCTTGAAGTGGTGGAAGAGGAGATCCCATGTTGCGATGCCCAAATATTTGAACAGCCACGGCCACAGGAAGTCGACGTTGGCAATCTGTCACAAGAGGTGGACGATGACGAGACACAATTGCCAGGAAGTGAGGAGGAGGATCGTGGTGCGCAAGTGGAAGAGGAGGAGGTGGTGGATGATCTAGTAACTGACCCAACGTGGAAGGAGGACATGCAGAGTGAGGCCAGCAGCACACAGGGGGAGGGAGGCAGAGTACCCCAACAGGCAGGAAGAAGCAGTGTGGTGGCCGCAGACAGAAGGCAGGCAACCGTTCCCCGTAACACCAACACGAGGGACGTTGCCAGTACAAGCGGTAGGTCTTCCAGAGTCTGGAATTTTTTTAAAGACTCTGCTGATAACCCCAAAAAGGCCATATGTTCCACCTGCCTTGCCAGCATCAGCAGGGGTGACAAAACTACCAGCCTGACCACCACCAGCATGATCAGGCACATGGCAGCAAAGCACCAGACTTTGTGGGGCGAAACCCAGGGTCCACGACCAGTGTCAGCGGGTGTCACCACTGCTTCTTCCACTGTTGTGCATGCAATAGAACCCCCTGTTGTGTGTGCAAGGCAATCCCCTGTCCATACTGCATGTAAAGATGCCCCCTCCTCTCAGTCTTCACTTGTTATGGCAGTTTCTCAAGAAACAGCATCAACGTCCACGTCCACGTCCCACCGCAGCGTTCAATTGTCCATATCCCAGACCTTTGAACGAAAGCGGAAATTCGCAGCTAACGCCCCACAGGCCACAGTCCTAAATTCGCACATTTCACGACTGCTTGCATTGGAAATGCTGCCTTTTAGGCTGGTGGAGACGGAATCCTTCCGCAATCTTATGGCGGTGGCCGTCCCTCGGTACTCGGTCCCCAGCCGACACTATTTTGCCCGGTGTGCCATCCCCGCACTACACAAGCACGTGTCCCAAAGCATCTGCCGTGCCCTCAACAACGCAGTTACTGGGAGAGTCCACCTGACAACGGACATGTGGACAAGTGCTTGTGGCCAGGGACGGTACATCTCTCTGACGGCACACTGGGTAAACATAGTGGAAGCCGGGACCCAGTCGGACCTTGGGACGGAACACATCCTCCCCACACCGAGGATTGCGGGCCCTATGTCAGTCAGAGTTGCCCCCACAGTGTACAGCTCCTGCGCATCCTCCTCCTCCTCCTCCTCCTCATGTTCAGCCTCCATCTCAGATATCACCACATCAGTTACAAGCTGGAAGCATTGCAGTACTGCCTCCGCCAAGCGGCAACAGGCTGTGCTGAAACTCATAAGCTTAGGGGATAAACCTCACACTGCTTGTGAGTTGTGGACAGCTGTGAAAGAGCAGGCAGATCTGTGGCTGAGACCGCTGAACCTACATCCAGGCATGGTCGTGTGTGACAATGGCCGTAACCTGGTGGCGGCTCTGAGGCGAGGTGAGATCACACACGTACCATGCCTGGCTCATGTGCTTAACCTCGTGGTTTAGCGGTTTCTTAAATCGTACCCCGAGTTGCCAGATCTGCTCGTGAAAGTACGCCGCCTGTCAGCTCATTTTCGCAAGTCGGCTACAGCTTCCGCCGCCCTTGCTGTGTTGCAGCAGTGTTTGCAGCTTCCGGCACACCGACTGGTGTGTGATGTCCCCACACATTGGAACTCTACCCTCCACATGTTGCAAAGGATTTGTGAGCAGAAGAGAGCAGTTGTGGAGTACCAGCTGCAACAAGGCCGTCGATATTCCGGTCAGACTCCACTGATAAGACCTCAGGAGTGGACCTGGATGTCTGACATATGTACCATCCTGACAAACTTTGAGGATGCCACCAAGATGGTGAGTGGCGATGACGCCATCATTAGTGTCAGCATCCCACCACTTGTCTGTCTTTTGCAACGCTTTCTGCAGAGAATTAAAGAGGAGGCATTGCAGCCAGAGTATGATGAGATGGATCAAGAAGCCGTAGCGAGCGATTACACACAGCCCAGCCTCATCTCATCCCAACGTGCATTGGGGGACAATGAGGGAGAGGAAGAGGAGGAGGAGGAGGAGGAGGAAGAACAGGAGCTGCTATCATGCGTTGTAGATGGTAGTACCTGTACAAGTGTCATACCGTCGGTTCAGCGTGGGTGGCCTGAGGACAGGGGGGAGGAGGAAGAGGAGGACGAGGAGGAGGAGGAGATCATGGTCAGTCGTCATCTTGGTGAGGACACGGAAATCTTGCCCGTTACCAGTCTGGCACGCATGGCTGACTTTATGTTACGCTGCTTTAACCGTGACCCTCGCGTTGTCAAAATGTTGGGTGACAGTCATTACTGGTTGGTGACACTTGTAGACCCCCCTCACAAGGAGAACTTTCACTCTCTTATTCCTGAGGTGGAGAGGTCTACAAAAATGGGGCAATACCAGAAGGCCCTTGCTGCAGAACTCTTAAAAAAATTCCCATCTGAACACGCTAGCGGCAGAGGTCACAGTTCGTTGCCCAACCAAGGCGTACAGGCGAGAGAGATGCAACTCCAATCCAGCAGAGGCAGGGGAACACTGTCAACGTTCTGGGACAGTTTTCTGACACCCGCCCAGCTTACAGGCCCTGAGGCGCGGGGTACTCTCACAAGGAGTGGAAAGTTTCAAAAGATGGTGAGGGAGTACCTTGCCGATCGTACCAGCGTCCTCCGTGATTCCTCTGTGCCTTTTAATTATTTGGTATCCAAGCTGGACACTTGGAATGAACTCGCTCTGTACGCCTTGGAGGTCCTGGCCTGCCCTGCTGCTAGCGTGTTATCGGAGCGTGTTTTTAGTGCCACTGGGGGAATTATAACTGATAAGCGCACTCGCCTGTCAACTGACAATGCTGACAAGCTGACCCTTATCAAAATGAACAAGGGCTGGATTGGGCCAGACTTCTCATCACCACCAAATGACAGCAGAGTAACATAAAGTCAAATCTACTGTGTTATTTCGGGAGGTGTATTCACATGCACCGCTTCACACCCACACATGGGTATACGCTTCCTCGTTTCGGTTGTTTAATCTTCTTCTCCTTATCCTCAGCCTCCACCACCACTATACCACCAGGGTGCCAGCATTGCAAGTTCCTCCGTCCAAATTTTTGGCAGCTTTTGCTGGGAAAGCATAAGCAAATACCATGGGACACCCACTCCCCAATAATGGGACTTATGTTTGTAATATGCTGTACTGCATGGCTCTTGTAAGGGGCATTGCAAGTTGCTCCATCCTAATTTTTGGCAGCTGTTGCTGGGAAAGCATAAGCAAATACTATGGGAGACCCACTCCCCAATAATGGGACTTATGTTTGTAATATGCTGTACTGCATGGCTCTTGTAAGGGGCATTGCAAGTTGCTCTGTCCTAATTTTTGGCAGCTTTTGCTTGCAAGGCATAAGCAAATACTATGGGACACCTACTCCCCAATAATGGGACTTATGTTTGTAATATGCTGTACTGCATGTGACGCGCCCCCTGGGCCATGTGTACACGTGTGTGGGATACCCGGTGCCGGGTCTCTGGGGTCTGTAGTCTCCGTGGCGGTGACCCAGTCCCGTGGCTCAGGCTGGTCAAACCAGTGGCAGTCTTTCTTAGGTTTTGAGGTTAATTGTCCGACTGCGCCACCCGTGGATTGCGGTCAGGGAGTACCACCGCAGCGAGGCAGACCGCTGAGGCTGGTGTTGTGTGCGCAGCATAGAATGGAATAACTCCCCTCGGGAGGAGTATAGCCTCAGGGCAGTGAGTGTGGATGATGAGGGTGATGGTGCACGAGTGCAGCAGGAACGACTCAGAGTCTTTGCAGTGCAGTTCAGGGTCTTTACTGATGATTATAAGGTAGACCCTCCCGGGAGTACTGGCTAGCATAAGAGGCCTGGTCAGTCTGTGAGCAAACAGGAGTTCCCCTGGCTAGGTGGAGTTGTAGGCCTCCCCGTCTGTCTGCACTCTTCCTGGCTACCTTGCTGTAAGCGGGTAGAAGTAGCCCACGTCCCTGAGTGTACCGTGTAGTGCTCACCCGTATGGCTGGTGACTTGGGGCCTCCTGTTAGCCTCCGCTCCACGACGGCGGTGCTGGTCCCTTGCTTGTGACTGAGCCTCCGGGCTTCTATGGTCAGAGGACCTGAAATTCCATGCCGGCTGGTTTCTGCTGCTGGATATATAAGTCCTCACAGCTTCGGACTCCTGTGTCCGGTTCCTATTGTCTTCTGTCAGGGCGAGCTCTACTCAGCTTCCAGCCCCTGGTCTTTAGCTCCTAGCTCCTACAGAGCTCCTTGCTGTTACTTTCCCTTGCTCTCACTCTGACTCTGACTGTTCTCTGACTCACTCAGCCCCGCCCCAGATCCAGTTTATAAAGGCAGAATTCTCCCCTCCCAGGACTGGGGCAGGAGGTTGTTGCATGTTTAAGGGATCCTGACCAGGAAACCTCCCACTTGCTCTCCGACTTAATATCTCTATTACTGTGGTGACCAGACCCCTGGGGTGCCACACATGGCTCTTGTAAGGGGCATTGCAGTTCCTCATAATTTTTGGAAAGCCTTCCATTCACTGCTTAGGCCAACAGTGCACGGGAGACCCAGTTGCTATAAATCGAAAAAAAGGTTTAGTTAACGCCCTCTGACCTCCATGTCATTTCCAAGGGGCATTGGAGTGGCTCGAAATTTTTGGTAGGCATTGCACTCACTGTATGCCCTATAACTGTGTAGCCGAACCGCTCCTTTTGTTACAGAAACATATCCTACAAGACATATCTGGTTGACTGGCCTGATATTGATGTGAATGGTCCCTGTTCCTCCTGCTCTTTCTCCTTTGCCACTACCTCATCCATCATTTATCACCTGAAGCTTTGTTTTAACGGGAGTCATAGAACTGGGATAGTAGCAGGAAAACATCCAGCAATCCTCGGAGGAGGTAGGATATGCGCCAAAACGCGGACCACCTCAGGCCTAGCCGCTACTACATACATGCGCTTGCATTCCAAGAAAACAAAGCAGATGCTAACTTCTATCATCATCATCATGCTCCTCACCTAGGCTCTCTCAACTCCCCTGATGGAGAAGCCAGGGCCCACCGGAGGAGTCTGGTTCTCTGGTGGGCTCGTCCAATGCTGCCCTAAAGCAGGCCAGGCTAAGAAAAGTGTGTGGGAAGGTGACAGGAGAAATCAGGGCGGCTGGGGACCGAGTATGGACACCTGGCCGCCGGGCGGCTGGGGACAGAGTATGGATACCTCGCTGCCGAAGCGGCCATGAGGTAGTGGCCAGCTTCGGCCTCCTCCAAACTAAAAGGCCCCATTTCAAGTGAAAGCTAGCAGTATGGTATTGCAGCCTGCAGGTGGGTGGGTGGTTGGCTGCATATTTTCGCTTGCATTGCAAGGAATGGGGGAGGTACAATTGAACACTGCCCTGGGACAAGGACTTGCACGGGGATAGTTGCAAGTCTGCATCTTCTGATGCGGCAAGGATCACTTCTGATAGGCACACTTTTAGACAGTGACCTGGGGGTCAGAGATGCTTCCAGGGGTCTTCCCCATGCTGATCCCTTGTCTTTTCAGCACTGTATGCATGTGTCACACAGCACATGGCCAGATAAGGTTGTAAAATGTTAAAATGACATTTCCCGGTGAACGCATTTGTCACGGTTGAAAGCAATACAAAAGTGCAAAAACGCATGAAAAATGCTACTTGTGAACATAGCCCAAGGTGTGGAGGAGTATTTTTGTTTTGGTTATTTATTTTACCTTATACACAAGTTTTTACCCTGGAAAGGAAATTCCTTAACATATTTCACAGGAAAACCGTTTCAGTTTTGTTTTTGAACGTTTTATTGTGAGCCCGCAAAAGTGGCTTAATACCTCTGACCACGTTGTTGACAGCAGTGACCTGGGGGTCAGAAATGCTTCCAAGGGCGATCCCCATGCTGCCCCCATGTCTTTTGAGCACTGTTACTATCGTTTTGGGCACTTTTTAGGCTTTCTACAGACTGCCGGGGGTGCTGCCGCAAAAATGCTCGGGTCTCTCATAGACTAACATTGGGCTCGTTGCTCGGGTCGAGCACCCGAGTATCACGGTAAGCTCGGCCCGAGCTTCGAGCACTCGAGCATTTTAGTGATCGCTCAACACTATCAGTCGTAATCTTGGTGAGGACACGGAAGTCTTGCCCGTTACCAGTCTGGCACCCATGGCTGACTTTATGTTACGCTGCCTTAACCGTGACCCTCGCATTGTCAAAATGTTGGGTGACAGTCATTACTGGTTGATGACACTTTTAGACCCCCTCTACAAGGAGAACTTTCACTCTCTTATTCTTGAGTTGGAGAGGTCTACAAAAATGGGGCAGCACCAGAAGGCCCTTGCTGCAGAACTATTAAAAAAATTCCCATCTGAACACGGTAGCGGCAGAGGTCACAGTTCGCTGCCCAACTAAGGCATACAGGCGAGAGAGACGCAACTCCAATCCAGCAGAGGCAGGAGAACACTGTCAATGTTCTAGCACAGTTTTCTGAGACCTGCCCAGCTTACAGGCCCTGAGGCGCAGGGTACTCTCACATGCCTTGTAGGTCGTGGCCTGCCCTGCTGCTTGCATGTTATCAGAGCGTGTTTTTAGTGCCGCTGGGGGAATTATAACTGATAAGCGCACTCGCCTGTCAACTGACAATGCTGACAAGCTGACCCTTATCAAAATGAACAAGGGCTGGATTGGGCCAGACTTCTCATCACCACCAAATGACAGCAGAGTAACATAAAGTCAAATCCACTGTGTTATTTCGGGAGGTGTATTCCCATGCATCGCTTCACACCCACACATGGGTATACGCTTCCTCATTTCGGCTGTTTTTTGCTCTTCTCCTTATCCTCAGCCTCCACGACCATTATACCACCAGGGTGACCGTGGTCCATGTTGCCAGCGTTGCAAGTTCCTCTGTCCTAATTTTTGGCAGCTTTTGCTTGGAAGGCATAGGCAAAGACTATGGGAGACCCACTCCCCAATAATGGGAATAATGTTTTTAATATGCTATACTGCATGGCTCTTGTAAGGGACATTGCAAGTTCCCCCTTCCTAATTTTTGGCAGCTTTTGCTTGGAAGGCATAGGCAAAGACTATGGGAGACCCACTCCCCAATAATGGGAATAATGTTTTTAATATGCTGTACTGCATGGCTCTTGTAAGGGGCATTAAAATCGTCTTGTTAAGCTACTGTGACCTCCACGTCTCTTCCAAGGGTCGTTAATATTGTCTTTTTATTCCACTGCGACCTCCACCACTCTTCCAAGGGGCATTAAAAGCGTCTTGTTAAGCTACTGTGACCTCCACGTCTCTTCCACAGGGCGTTGATATTGTCTTTTTATTCCACTGTAACCTCCACCACTCTTCCAAGGGGCATTGATATTGTCTTTTTATTCCACTGCGACCTCCACCACTCTTCCAAGGGGCATTAAAACCGTCTTGTTAAGCTACTGTGACCTCCACGTCTCTTCCACGGGGCATTGATATTGTCCTTTTATTCCACGGTAACCTCCACCACTCTTCCAAGGGGCATTAAAACTGTCTTGTTAAACCACTCTGAACTCCACGTCTCTTCCAAGGGGCATTAAAACCATCTTGTTAAGCTACTGTGAACTAGTGTTGAGCCACCCCCGTAGTGTTCGGGTTCGGTTCGGTTCGTCGAACACCGGGATGTTCGAGGAACTGTTCGTCGAACTGTTCGTCGAACACCTTAGAACACCGTCGAACACCGTTAAAACCAATGGCAGGCAAACAAAAACACATAGAAACACATAGAAAACACCTGCAAAGGTGTCCAAAAGCTGACAAACTGCTCAGAAGACACTCTGTTTAAAAAAGCCGGCCGGCAAATTCAGCAGCGGCATACACCGGTACCCGACAATTTAGACAAGAAGGAATAGAGCCTCACACATAGATTAGATAGATAGAAACATGTCAGTCACACATGTAAGAAGCACAGTGACAGTGTTGGTTACTGCATTTGTCATTTAGTGTAAAGGATTTATTAAAAAAAATATTAGTGTTTTCGTGCACCGTCTCTTTAAAAAAGCCGGCCGGCAATTCAGCATCTGTACCCGACAATTTAGAACAGAAAGAATAGAGCTTCACACATAGATTAGATAGATAGAAACATGTCAGTCACATATATAATAAGTACAGTGATAGTGTTGCTTACTGTACTTGTCATTTAGTGTAAAGGATTTATTTAAAAAAATAATAGTGTTTTCATGCACTGTCTCTTTAAAAAAGTCGGCCGGCAATTCAGCAGCGGTACCCGACAATTTAGAACAGAAAGATAGAGCATCACACATAGATTAGATAGATAGAAACATGTCAGTCACATATATATGAAGTACAGTGATAGTGTTGGTTACTGTACTTGTCATTTAGTATTAAAATAAAGGATTTATTATTAAAAAAATTGGTGTGGGGTTCCCCTTAATTTTAGGCTCTAGCGGAGGTTAAGCAGACGACTGGGGCAGATGTTTGAAGCCTGGGAAGGGGGTAATACCCACGGAGCTTCCCAGGCTACTAATATCAGCCCCCAGCTGAATACATAGCCTTTACTAGCTATTAAAATGGGGGACCCCCCAAAAAAATGACGTGGGGTCCCCCCTAATTTAATAGCTAGCAAAGGCTAGGCAGACAGCTGGGGGCTGATATTAATAGCCCAGGAAGGGAGCCATGAATATTGGCCCCCTCCCAGGCTAGAAACACCAGCCGTCAGCCGCCCCAGAAATGGCGCATTCATAGGATGCGCCAATTCTGGCACTTAGCCTCGCTCTTCCACGCTGCCCTGGTGCGGTGGCAGGGGGTAATAGGGTTGGGGTTGATGTCAGCTTATAATGCCAGCTGACATCAAGCCCAGGTTAGTAATGGAGAGGCGTCTATAAGACACCCCCATTACTAACCCCATAGTCAAAGTTAAAAAAAACACAAACACCCAGAATAAAGTCCTTTAATTGAAATAAAGACACAATCCTTTATTGTTCTAAATTAAACCATACCTACCATCACGCCCATTCCAGCTGAAGCCAACGATCTCCTGCAATAAAAGAAAAATAATAAAGCAACCTCATCCTTACCTTTCCATGGTTCCCACGACAGCTCCAGCTCTGCTACATCGAGATGACAGGCTGGACCGCAGCAGAACGCCGCCATCCAGCCTGTCATCCCGCAGACACTGAGAAGTGCAGGCATGCTTGCGCTGCTCAGCGTCTCTCTGTGACGACATCCAGATGAGCCGAGTTCATGTCCAATGAACTCGGCTCACCTCATGCACGTCACTGACAGCGTGGGAAAATTCTCACGCTGAAGCGCTGATTGCAGGAGAATTTTCCCACGCTGTCAGTGACGTGCAGGAGGTGAGCTGAGTTCATTGGACATGAGCTCACCTCATGCACATCACTGACAGCGTGGGAGAATTCTCCTGCACTCAGCACTTCAGCGTGAGAATTTTCCCACGCTGTCAGTGACGTGCATGAGGTGAGCCGAGTTCATTGGACATGACCTCGGCTCATCTGGATGCCGTCACAGCGAGACAGTGAGGAGCGCAAGCATGCCTGCGCTTCTCAGTGTCTGCGGGATGACAGACTGGATGGCAGCGTTCTGCTGCGGTCCAGCCAGTCATCTCGATGTAGCAGAGCTGGAGCTGTCGTGGGAACCATGGAAAGGTAAGGATGAGGTTGGTTTATTATTTTTCTTTTATTGCAGGAGATCGTTGGCTTCAGCTGGAATGGGCGTGATGGTAAGTATGGTTTAATTCAGAACAATAAAGAATTGTGTCTTTATTTCAATTAAAGGACTTTATTCTGGGTGTTGTGTTTTTTTTAAATACTTTACTAGAAATTCATGGCGGTCATGTCTAATACTGGCGTGACCCCATGAATTTTGGGCTTGGGGCCAGCTGATAATACCAAGCTGGCCCTAACCCCTTTATTACCCAGTGAGCCACCGCACTAGGGCCCTGGATGAGTTGGGTACAGCGCCAGAAGATGGCGCTTCTATGAACGCGCCATTTTCCGGGGTGGCTGCGGACTGCAATTTGTAGCGGGGGGGGCCCAGAAAGCTTGGGCCTCCCTGCGCTGCAGATTCCAGCCCCCAGCTGCCTAGTTGTACCTGGCTGGACACAAAAATAGGGCGAAGCCCCACGTACTTTTTTTTTAATTATTTCATGAAATAATTAAGCAAAAAAGGCCTTCCCTATATTGTTGTGTCCGGCCAGGTACAAATAGGCAGCTGGTGGTTGGGGGCAGCCCGTTCCTGCCTGCTGTACCTGGCTGGACACAAATATAGTGCGAAGCCCCACTTCAATTTTTTTTAATTATTTCATGAAATTCATGAAATAATTAAGAAAAAAAGGGCTTCCCTATATTGTTGTGTCCGGCCAGGTACAAATAGGCAGCTGGTGGTTGGGGGCAGCCCGTTCCTGCCTGCTGTACCTGGCTGGACACAAATATAGTGCGAAGCCCCACTTCAATTTTTTTAAATTATTTCAGGAAATTCATGAAATAATTTAAAAAAAATTGACATGGGGCTTTGCACTATATTTGTGTCCAGCCAGGTACAGCAGGCAGGAACGGGCTGCCCCCAACCACCAGCTGCCTATTTGTACCTGGCCGGACACAACAATATAGGGAAGCCCTTTTTTTCTTAATTATTTCATGAAATAATTTAAAGAAAATTGACGTGGGGCTTCGCCCTGTTTTTGTGTCCAGCCAGGTACAACTAGGCAGCTGGGGGCTGGAATCCGCAGCGCAGGGAGGCCCAAGCTTTCTGGGCCACCCCCGCTGCAAATTGCAGTCCGCAGCCACCCCGGAAAATGGCGCGTTCATAGAAGCGCCATCTTCTGGCGCTGTACCCAACTCATCCAGGGCCCTGATGCGGTGGCTCACTGGGTAATAAAGGGGTTAGGGCCAGCTTGGCATTATCAGCTGGCCCTAAGCCCGAAATTCATGGGGTCACGCCAATATTAGACATGACCACCATGAATTTCTAGTAAAGTATTTAAAAAAAACACAACACCCAGAAAAAAGTCCTTTAATTGAAATAAACACACAATTCTTTATTGTTCTAAATTAAACCATACTTACCATCACGCCCATTCCAGCTGAAGCCAACGATCTCCTGCAATAAAAGAAAAATAATAAAGCAACCTCATCCTTACCTTTCCATGGTTCCCACGACAGCTTCAGCTCTGCTACATCGAGATGACAGGCTGGACCGCAGCAGAACGCTGCCATCCAGCCTGTCATCCCGCAGACACTGAGAAGCGCAGGCTTGCTTGCGCTCCACAGTGTCTCTCTGTGAGGGCATCCAGATGAGCCGAGTTAATGTCCAATGAACTCGGCTCACCTCATGCACGTCACTGACAGCGTGGGAAAATTCTCCTGCACTCAGCGCTTCAGCGTGGGAGAATTCTCACACTGAAGCGCTGAGTGCAGGAGAATTCTCCCACGCTGTCAGTGAGGTGCAGGAGGTGAGCTGAGTTCATTGGACATGAGCTCACCTTATGCACGTCACTGACAGCGTGGGAAAATTCTCCTGCACTCAGCGCTTCAGCGTGGGAGAATTCTCACGCTGAAGCGCTGAGTGCAGGAGAATTCTCCCACGCTGTCAGTGACGTGCAGGAGGTGAGCTGAGTTCATTGGACATGAGCTCACCTTATGCAAGTCACTGACAGCGTGGGAGAATTCTCCTGCACTCACCGCTTCAGCGTGAGAATTTTCCCACGCTGTCAGTGACGTGCATGAGGTGAGCCGAGTTCATTGGACATGAACTCGGCTCATCTGGATGTCGTCACAGAGAGACGCTGAGCAGCGCAAGCAAGCCTGCGCTTCTCAGTGTCTGCGGGATGAGAGGCTGGATGGCAGCGTTCTGCTGCGGTCCAGCCTGTCATCTCGATGTAGCAGAGCTGAAGCTGTCGTGGGAACCATGGAAAGGTAAGGATGAGGTTGCTTTATTATTTTTCTTTTATTGCAGGAGATCGTTGGCTTCAGCTGGAATGGGCGTGACGGTAAGTATGGTTTAATTTAGAACAATAAAGGATTGTGTCTTTATTTCAATTAAAGGACTTTATTCTGGGTGTTTGTGTTTTTTTTAACTTTGACTATGGGGTTAGTAATGGGGGTGTCTTATAGACGCCTCTCCATTACTAACCTGGGCTTGATGTCAGCTGGCATTATAAGCTGACATCAACCCCAGCCCTATTACCCCCTGCCACCGCACCAGGGCAGCGTGGAAGAGCGAGGCTAAGTGCCAGAATTGGCGCATCCTATGAATGCGCCATTTCTGGGGCGGCTGACGGCTGGTGTTTCTAGCCTGGGAGGGGGCCAATATTCATGGCTCCCTTCCTGGGCTATTAATATCAGCCCCCAGCTGTCTGCCTAGCCTTTGCTAGCTATTAAATTAGGGGGGACCCCACGTCATTTTTTTGGGGGGGTCCCCCATTTTAATAGCTAGTAAAGGCTATGTATTCAGCTGGGGGCTGATATTAGTAGCCTGGGAAGCTCCGTGGGTATTACCCCCTTCCCAGGCTTAAAACATCTGCCCCAGCCGTCTGCTTAACCTCCGCTAGAGCCTAAAATTAAGGGGAACCCCACGCCAATTTTTTTAATAATAAATCCTTTGTTTTAATACTAAATGACAAGTACAGTAACCAACACTGTCACTGTACTTCATATATATGTGACTGACATGTTTCTATCTATCTAATCTATGTGTGATTCTCTATTCTTTCTATTCTAAATTGTCGGGTACCGCTGCTGAATTGCCGGCCGGCTTTTTTAAAGAGACAGTGCATGAAAACACTATTATTTTTTTTGATAAATCCTTTACGCTAAATGACAAGTACAGTAAGCAGCACTTTCACTGTACTTCGTATATATGTGGCTGACATGTTTATATCTATCTAATCTATGTGTGAAGCTCTATTCTTTCGGTTCTAAATTGTCGGGTACAGGTGTATGCCGCTGCTGAATTGCCGGCTTTTCATGTTTCACTGTTGGCACTGTTCCCATCGATTTGGGCAATCACTGTAATGCCACAACCACCATGGCTGTGGCATTACAGTGAGTGGCAGACAATCCCTGCATGATTGGTGCTCTAAATAGCGCCAGACATGCAGGACACGCTTTTGGTGCACGAACAGTTATCGAACATAACCTCGAACAGCCGAATTTTTTGCAAATCGTTCGGGTTCGTCGAACAACTCGAACACCGCCCAAAACAGCTCGAATTTGAGATTGGCGAACAGTTCTAGTCGAACACCGCTCATCTCTACTGTGAACTCCACATCTCTTCCAAGGGGCATTAAAACTGTCTTGTTAAACCACTCTGAACTCCACGTCTCTTCTAAGGGGCATTAAAACCGTCTTGTTAAACCACTCTGAACTCCACAGCTCTTCCAAGGGGCATTGACATGTTGTTTTTAATTATCTCTAACCTCCACGACTCTTGCAACGGGCATTGCATTTCCTCCTAATTTTTGTCAGCTTTTGCTTTTCAATGCATAGGCGAACACTAAGGGAGACCCACTCCCCAATAATGGGTAGAAGGTTTTTAATACGCTGTAATCCACGTCTGTTTCAAGGGGCATTGCAGTGCCTAATAATTTTTGGAAAGCCTTCCATTCCCTGCTTAGGCCAACAGTGTACAGGAGACTCAGTTGCTATAAATGGAAAAAACGGTTTAGTTAAGGCCCTCTGACCTCCATGTCACTTCCAAGGGGCATTGGAGTGCCTCGAATTTTTGGTAGGCATTGCATTCACTGTATGCCTTATAACTGTGAAGCTGAACCGCTCCTTTTGGTACAGAAACATATCCTACAAGACATGTGTGGTTGGCTGGCCTGATATTGATGTGAATGGTCCATGTTCCTCCTGCTCTTTCTCCTTTGCCACCACCTCATCCATCATTCATCACCTGAAGCTTTGTTTTAACGGGAGTCATAGAACTGGGATAGTAGCAGGAAAACATCCAGCAATCCTCGAAGGAGGTAGAATATGCGCCAAAACGCTGACCACCTCAGGCCTAGCTGCTACTACATACATGCGCTTGCATTCCAAGGAACAGAAAGCTAAGGAGGTGGATGGCCTCATGATCATGAATAATTTACTCGTTGTGTAGGAGGCCGACCACTGCTGCTGTCTACCTTCTGAACTTTGTGTTGAAGCCTGATTGACCCAGGACCCGCAATCCTCTATGTCTGGAGGACGTGTTGCATCCCAGTGTCCAACTGTGTCACGGCTTCCACAATATTAACCCAGTGTGAAGGCGTCAGTGAGATGGACCATTCCTGGCCACATTCACTTGTCCACGTGTTTGTGGTTAGGCTGTCCTTCCCACTAAATGCACTGGGGAGGGCACAGGTAATGTTTTGGTATGCGCGCTTGTGTATAAGGCGCACCGGGACAAGTAGGGGCGGCTGGGGACCGTTTATGAACACCCGGCCACCCCCACGCGGCTGGGGACTGTGTGTGGGCACCCGGCCGCGGGGCGGCTGGGGACTGAGTATGGACACCCGGCCGCCCCCTGGCGGCTGGGGACCAAGCGTGGACAGCCGGCCGCCGAGCGGCTGGGGACTGAGTATGAATACCAGGCTACCGATGCAGCCATGACGTGGTGGCATGATTCCACCTCCACATGCCTAAAAGGCCCAATTTCAAGTGCAAGCAAGCTAGCAGTATGGTATTGCAGCCTGGGGGTGGGTGGGTGGCAGGCTGCATACTTGCGCTTGTATTGCAAGTTATGGGGGAGGTACAATTGAACACTGCCCTGGGACAAGGACTTGCACGGGGATAGTTGCAAGTCTGCATCTTCTGATGCGGCAAGGATCACTTCTGATGGGCACACTTTTAGACAGTGACCTAGGTGTCAGAGATGCTTCCAGGGGTCTTCCCCATGCTGTTCCCATGTCTTTTTAGCACTGTATGCATGTGTCACACAGCACATGGCCAGATAAGATTGTAAAATGTTAAAATGACATTTCCCGGTGAATGCATTTGTCACGGTTGAAAGCAATACAAACGTGCAAAAACGCATAAAAAATGCTACTTGTGAACATAGCCCAAGGTGTGGAGGAGTATTTTTGTTTTTGGTTATTTATTTTACCTTATGCACAAGTCTTTACCCTGGAAAGGATGTTCCTTAACCCCTTTCCGACCTGGTCAGTAATAGTACGCACCAGGTCGGGAAGGCCGGTTCAGCGGGGGCTCTGGCGGTGAGGCCGCACTGAAGCGAGCACATGTCAGCTGATTATTGGAACACCCGCGGCTGTTAACATGTTAAATCTCTGACAGTGGCATTTAACTCGCGCTTCCGGGAGTCCTAAGCCCCGCCCATCAGTGACCCCGTCACGTGATCGCGGGTCACCAATGGGTGGGCATGACAACTCAGGGTCTGCAGCAGACGCCTGTGGTTGTCATGTCTCAATTGCTATGAGCACCACCTAGTGGTCAGCGCTCATAGTAAGTGAGCATTTCTCCTGCATACAAGCGATCTGCTCATCGCTTGTATGCAGTAGAAGCAATCAGACAACTGCTGCTTCTAGTCTCCTCTGGAAACTATAGAAGCAAGCAGAAAGTGTAAAAAAAAAGTTTTAAAAAAAAATAAAAAAAATAAAAAATATATAAAGGTTTAAGTCACCCCCCCTTTCGCCCCATTCAAAATAAAATATATATATATAAAAAAAAACACATACACATATTTGGTATCACCGCGTTCAGAATCGCCCGATCTATCAATATAAAAGAAGAATTAATACAATCAGTAAACGGCGTAATGAGGAAAAAATTTTAAACGCCAGAATTAAGTTTTTTTGGTCGCTACAACTTTGCAATAAAATGCAATAACGGGCGATCAAAACATCGGATCTACCTCAAAATGGTATCAATAAAAACGTCAGCCCGGCACTCAAAAAATAAACCCTCACCTGGCCCCAGATCCCGAAAAATGGAGAAGCTAAGGGTCTCGGAAAATGGCGTCATTTTTTTTTGTTTTTTTAGCAAGCTTTGGATTTTTTTTTCACCACTTAAATAAAAAAGAACCTATACATGTTTGGTGTCTATGAACTCGTAACGACCTGGAAAATAATGATGGCAGGTCAGTTTTAGCAATCTGTGAACGTGGTAAAAAAAGGACCCAAAAAACAACTGTGGAATTGCATTTTTTTTGCAGTTTCACTGCACTTGGAATTTTTTTCCCATTTTCCAGCACACGATATGGTAAAACCAGTGATGGTGTTTAAAAGTACAACTCGTCCCGCAAAAATAAGCCCTCACATGGCCATATTGAACGAAAATTAAAAAAGTTCTGGCTCTGGGAAAAAGGGGAGCAAAAAAGGAAAACACAAAAACAGAAAGACCCATGGTCGTTAAGGGGTTAACATATTTCACAGGAAAGCACTTTCACTTTAGTTTTTGAACGTTTTATTGTGAGCCTGTAAAAGTGGCTTAATACCTCTGACCACGTTGTTGACAGCAGTGACCTGGGGGTCAGAAATGCTTCCAGGGGCGATCCCCATGCTGTCCCCATGTCATTTGAACACTGTCACTATCGTTTTGGGCACTTTTTAGGCTTTCTACAGACTGCCGGGGCAGCCGCCGCAAAAATGTTTGGGTCTCCCATAGGCTAACATTGGGCTCATTGCTCGGGTCGAGCACCCGAGTATCACAGTGAGCTCGGCCCGAGCTTTGAGCACCCGAGCATTTTAGTGCTCGCTCAACACTAGTTATAAGCTTTTATTTACATAACATGGATAAGCGACATAACTTCTGTCAGGGACTGTATACATTAATACAGTATATTGCATTATAGAACAAAACAAGCCACTTAACATTAAAATGTATTTTTTTTTCATATATGCAAATGTATAACCAAATAGCAAGCAACACTAATAAATATAACAAGAGGAAAATGAGGACAAGTCATTAGTCTAATAACAGACCCTAATAAGTCCCTAAAAAAATTTGGCCCCTGCCTGACCGTGGAGATTGGCATTAGAGATGAGGGAACATGTTCGGAAACCGTTCAATTGGTTCAAATTCGGCACGAACATTGCACATTTGGATTCGTCAAAATTGACCAAAAGTCCGGTAAATGATCGCGTTTCCACAAGTGTATTTTTTAGGACTTTGACTAGGATAGTGGTGCTGTATGATGAGCGGGGAAGACGTGTTTGATGAAGGGAGGGGGGTGGGGAGAGGTCATAGTAGCAGCGGACTGTTAATCTTATTTTTTTTTCTTAATTTAATGTGTGGAGATTCTGGCAAGCCAATCAAGGTGCGGGAAACATCCACAGCATCCAGACACAAGGGCTTCTGTCATTGGCTGCTGAAGTCACATGTCCCTCTCCATATAAAAAGCGGACATGTTGTTTTAGTGCCATTTTGTCACAGTAACAGCACAGAGAGGCAGATCAATCGTTTTCGCTATTAGTGTGGTCCAGACAGATATCAGGCCACATTTGAGCATAGAAATCTGTTGTGCTGATATTGTGCTCCATGCAGGAGTAGATCTGTAAAACTAATTTTTTCTGTTACTACCGTGTTACATAAAGCAGGCCACATCCCAGCTTGTAATTATTTTGCTCTGAGATACTGCTGTATCCACGGTTCGTCCACAGTAATAAATCTATTTTCTTCTGTTACTACTGTGATACATACAGCAGGCCAGATCTCAGCTTGTAATTGATGTGGGCCTACATCAATTGCAAACTTTTACGTGACTACAACAGTGGGACCGAGGGCTGACTGCTATGCTGAGCAAGGGTGGAGTAGGGTTAACACGACAAACTGCTGGACTGTGAGAGAGTTGCAGGCGGAGATGTTACGGTGGATTGAGAAAGATGTGGTGTGTTGGTGTCTGAGATAGGTCAAAAACAGCAAGCATGTCCACTTCTGTAATAGCTGACGGGCTCTCACTCCCCCCGACTGTAGCGGGTAAACAAGTGGAGGTTCTGCAGTTGGAGACCTGTGTGAGAACACTTGACACGGTGACGGAGGAGGAAGAAGCAGCAGCTGCCGTTGATGGGGCGGCCGGTGGTTGGCGAGGCCCGCTAGTCTGCATTTTAGCACAGGAAGATTCCTAGTATAACAAATGTTCACGTGCATTTGACAGTTCATGTATGTACTAGTCAAATTATTGCAATTTTTGCCTCAGTCATTTTTAACAAATTTGACAGATAACATGAGTTGTGCATTCCTTTGCGGTCTCCAAAAAGACACAGGCTAGGCAAACCTTACCGCCCCTACGAACTACAGACTTATGACCGCTGCTGGCCACAGCCACAGTTGTGGATAAGGATGCAGTGCTTGTCATTGTTGCATCACCCAGTGTCTGTGCAGAAAGCGGCAACAGAATCTCCTCGTTTTCCTACTCCTCCACCTCCTCTGAGCTACTCAGTTGCTTGCCTCTGGGTTCACACCAAGTGGGATCTACAACCTCATCATTATCCTCTCTGTATCCCACTCCTCACCCTGAGAGTCACCATTCTCCTCTGCCCTGACAGCACAGATTACAGCACAGCTGATGACACACAGATCTACCTCTCTGGACCTGATATCACCTCTTTACTAACCAGAATCCCACAATGTCTGTCCGCTATTTCATCTTTATTCTCTTCTAGATTTCTAAAACTTAACGTGGGACTCCAAACCTCTAAGAGGGATTTATTAGACTAGGAATGTGCAATATCAGGTTATGCTCCAGAAACAAAAGGGCATACTGCAATATTCCTACTAAAATATATTGGAGGTCAAAAGTGCAATATTATCAGACGTATACCTGAGTACTATAGATTTGAGGTAAACTCCCTGATATGGGAATAATAGTTGTTATATGAGCAATATTGTTTAGGGGAATATATTAATAGTACAATCGGAGAGTACTTTCTTTGTAATTACAGGACCATAAACCTCAATGGGGTATTGAATTAATAATGTATGATATCTGACTATGCCTCAGAACGAAAAAGGCATAGTGCAATACTTCTACAAAAATACCTCAGAGGGCATAGGTGCAATATTATTAGAGATAGACTGGAATGTGACATAAAGATTAAAAGAAAAACATTTTCTAACATGGAAAGAATATAATTTCTACTGTACAACATTAATCGGTGTAATAACAAAAATGGGACAGTCTGATAATAGAAGACAATCAAAATCCGAGGACATTAGTGGACATTAAAATATTAAGTGAGGTTATATTGGATCAACTGCACAATCACGGTGGATTTGGGAAATAAATCATTTCAAAGGAATATTATTAAGAATTAATTGTTAATCTACCTCAGTCACTGATTTTGTTTAAGTAAGTGGACTCTTGAATTTTCTAGGTCCTCATTCAGTGATTCTCTACTTCAATATCCCCAAACACCAGTAGTCGCCAAACAAAATGTTTATCTCTCCTTCCCTCTTACCCCCACCCACCTAACCTCATCTGCAGTCCTGCTCCTTAATAGAGATGAGCGTTGTTCTACTCGAACTGTTCGCCAATCTCAAATTCAAGCTGTTTTGGGCGGTGTTCGAGCCGTTCGGCGAACACGAACAATTTGAGAAAAATTCGGCTGTTCGAGGTTATGTTCGATAACTGTTCGTGCACCAAAATCATAACTGGATTTTTTCTCAGTAATGATGAAAATTAATGTTAATACGCAGTTTGAGTGTACAGCGGGGTGGGGGGAGGGGCAGGGGATGGATCTCTGCAGGAACAATGAAGATCTCCATTTTTTTTTCTCTTTCCCGCATTTGCAGTGGGGAGGTGCAATCTGTCAGCCTATCAGCAGCGCACACACGGAGCAAAGTGCTTTTTTTCACACAAGCAAGGGCATGTGTCATTGGCAGTGTATGTCACATGTTCTTGCCCTATAAGACCAAACCATTTTCCCCGTCGCCACCATTTTCTCACTGCTGCAGCTGCGTGTTAGACGGCACCGCTGTTGCGTGTGCGCTATACCTTGTTAATTTCAAGCCAATTTTCGCACAAATCTACAGATAGCTTGGGAGTAGGGAATAGTTGTGATTGCAGTCCTTTTAAGGACTAGGTTACAGCATTTCCTACGACTTTTATCAGGCAGGTCTGTGCTCTTAAATAGATAGATTGTGGGAGTAAAGACTAATTGCAATTGGAGTCCTTTTCAGGACTAGGTTAGATCAGTTCCTATCAGTTTTTGCCAGGCAGGTCTGTGCCAGTGCTGTGCAAGTTTTTTTCACAGCATTTGGCTGAATCTAGCAAAGCTAATCCTTTTTGGCCTATTGCAGAGTGTGTTAGTCAGTGGAGTAGCCTATCTGTGTTGCAAGATATACCACCTGTGTATAGAATACCAATTTTTTTACTGCACCTAGTGAAGTAAAATCTTTTGGGCATAGCATCATTCTATTAGTCCATCTATACTGACCTCCATCAGGATGCAAATTGAATATAATTTTTTTCTGCATCTAGCTCTGAAAAAATATTGGGCTTCTAGCTGTGTGTGGGACTTGTTCTATTAATCCATCTATACAGACCTCCATCAAGTTGCAAACTGAATATATTTTTTTCTGCATCTACCTCTGAAAAAATATTGGGCTTCTAGCTGTGTGTGGGACTTGTTCTATTAATCCATCTATACAGACCTCCATCAGGTTGCAAACTGAATATATTTTTTTCTGCATCTACCTCTGAAAAAATATTGGGCTTCTAGCTGTGTGTGGGACTTGTTGTATTAGTCCATCTATACTGACCTCCATCAGGTTGCAAACTGAATATATTTTTTTCTGCATCTACCTCTGAAAAAATATTGGGCTTCTAGCTGTGTGTCGGACTTGTTCTATTAATCCATCTATACAGACCTCCATCAGGTTGCAAACTGAATATATTTTTTTCTGCATCTACCTCTGAAAAAATATTGGGCTTCTAGCTGTGTGTGGGACTTGTTCTATTAATCCATCTATACAGAACTCCATCAGGTTGCAAACTGAATATATTTTTTTCTGCATCTACCTCTGAAAAAATATTGGGCTTCTAGCTGTGTGTGGGACTTGTTCTATTAATCCATCTATACAGACCTCCATCAGGTTGCAAACTGAATATAATTTTTTTCTGCATCTACCTCTGAAAAAATATTTGGGCTTCTAGCTGTGTGTGGGACTTGTTCTATTAGTCCATCTATACTGACCTCCATAAGGTTGCAAACTGAATATAATTTTTTTCTGCATCTACCTCTGAAAAAATATTTGGCCTTCTAGCTGTGTGTGGGACTTGTTCTATTAGTCCATCTATACTGACCTCCATCAGGTTGCAAATTGAATATAATATTTTTCTGCATCTAGCTCTGAAAAAATGTTTGGCCTTCTAGCAGTGTGTGGGACTTGTTCTATTAG
The DNA here is from genome assembly GCF_046119375.1 of Phyllobates terribilis. NCBI lineage: Eukaryota > Metazoa > Chordata > Amphibia > Anura > Dendrobatidae > Phyllobates > Phyllobates terribilis. The sequence continues at coordinate 257,055,229 of NW_027362763.1, read as the reverse complement.
TCCATCTATACTGACCTCCATCAGGTTGCAAACTGAATATAATTTTTTTCTGCATCTACCTCTGAAAAAATATTTGGGCTTCTAGCTGTGTGTGGGACTTGTTCTATTAGTCCATCTATACTGACCTCCATAAGGTTGCAAACTGAATATAATTTTTTTCTGCATCTACCTCTGAAAAAATATTTGGTCTTCTAGCTGTGTGTGGGACTTGTTCTATTAGTCCATCTATACTGACCTCCATCAGGTTGCAAACTGAATATATTTTTTTCTGCATCTACCTCTGAAAAAATATTGGGCTTCTAGCTGTGTGTGGGACTTGTTCTATTAGTCCATCTATACAGACCTCCATCAGGTTGCAAACTGAATATATTTTTTTCTGCATCTACCTCTGAAAAAATATTGGGCTTCTAGCTGTGTGTGGGACTTGTTCTATTAATCCATCTATACAGACCTCCATCAGGTTGCAAACTGAATATATTTTTTTCTGCATCTACCTCTGAAAAAATATTGGGCTTCTAGCTGTGTGTGGGACTTGTTCTATTAATCCATCTATACAGACCTCCATCAGGTTGCAAACTGAATATATTTTTTTCTGCATCTACCTCTGAAAAAATATTGGGCTTCTAGCTGTGTGTGGGACTTGTTGTATTAGTCCATCTATACAGACCTCCATCAGGTTGCAAACTGAATATATTTTTTTCTGCATCTACCTCTGAAAAAATATTGGGCTTCTAGCTGTGTGTGGGACTTGTTCTATTAATCCATCTATACAGACCTCCATCAGGTTGCAAACTGAATATATTTTTTTCTGCATCTACCTCTGAAAAAATATTGGGCTTCTAGCTGTGTGTGGGACTTGTTCTATTAATCCATCTATACAGACCTCCATCAGGTTGCAAACTGAATATATTTTTTTCTGCATCTACCTCTGAAAAAATATTTGGCTTCTAGCTGTGTGTGGGACTTGTTCTATTAATCCATCTATACAGACCTCCATCAGGTTGCAAACTGAATATAATTTTTTTCTGCATCTACCTCAGAAAAAATATTTGGCCTTCTAGCTGTGTGTGGGACTTGTTCTATTAGTCCATCTATACTGACCTCCATAAGGTTGCAAATTGAATATATTTTTCTGCATCTACCTCTGAAAAAATATTTGGCCTTCTAGCTGTGTGTGGGACTTGTTCTATTAGTCCATCTATACTGACCTCCATCAGGTTGCAAATTGAATATAATATTTTTCTGCATCTAGCTCTGAAAAAATGTTTGGCCTTCTAGCAGTGTGTGGGACTTGTTCTGTTAGTCCATCTATACTGACCTCCATCAGGTTGCAAACTGAATATAATTTTTTTCTGCATCTACCTCTGAAAAAATATTTGGGCTTCTAGCTGTGTGTGGGACTTGTTCTATTAGTCCATCTATACTGACCTCCATAAGGTTGCAAACTGAATATAATTTTTTTCTGCATCTACCTCTGAAAAAATATTTGGTCTTCTAGCTGTGTGTGGGACTTGTTCTATTAGTCCATCTATACTGACCTCCATCAGGTTGCAAATTGAATATAATATTTTTCTGCATCTAGCTCTGAAAAAATGTTTGGCCTTCTAGCAGTGTGTGGGACTTGTTCTATTAGTCCATCTATACTGACCTCCATCAGGTTGCAAACTGAATATATTTTTTTCTGCATCTACCTCTGAAAAAATATTGGGCTTCTAGCTGTGTGTGGGACTTGTTCTATTAATCCATCTATACAGACCTCCATCAGGTTGCAAACTGAATATATTTTTTTCTGCATCTACCTCTGAAAAAATATTGGGCTTCTAGCTGTGTGTGGGACTTGTTCTATTAATCCATCTATACAGACCTCCATCAGGTTGCAAACTGAATATAATTTTTTTCTGCATCTACCTCTGAAAAAATATTTGGGTTTCTAGCTGTGTGTGGGACTTGTTGTATTAGTCCATCTATACTGACCTCCATAAGGTTGCAAACTGAATATAATTTTTTTCTGCATCTACCTCTGAAAAAATATTTGGCCTCTCGCTGTGTGTGGGACTTGTTCTATTAATCCATCTATACAGACCTCCATCAGGTTGCAAACTGAATATATTTTTTTCTGCATCTACCTCTGAAAAAATATTGGGTTTCTAGCTGTGTGTGGGACTTGTTCTATTAATCCATCTATACAGACCTCCATCAGGTTGCAAACTGAATATATTTTTTTCTGCATCTACCTCTGAAAAAATATTGGGCTTCTAGCTGTGTGTGGGACTTGTTCTATTAATCCATCTATACAGACCTCCATCAGGTTGCAAACTGAATATATTTTTTTCTGCATCTACCTCTGAAAAAATATTGGGCTTCTAGCTGTGTGTGGGACTTGTTGTATTAGTCCATCTATACTGACCTCCATCAGGTTGCAAACTGAATATATTTTTTTCTGCATCTACCTCTGAAAAAATATTGGGCTTCTAGCTGTGTGTCGGACTTGTTCTATTAATCCATCTATACAGACCTCCATCAGGTTGCAAACTGAATATATTTTTTTCTGCATCTACCTCTGAAAAAATATTGGGCTTCTAGCTGTGTGTGGGACTTGTTCTATTAATCCATCTATACAGACCTCCATCAGGTTGCAAACTGAATATATTTTTTTCTGCATCTACCTCTGAAAAAATATTGGGCTTCTAGCTGTGTGTGGGACTTGTTCTATTAATCCATCTATACAGACCTCCATAAGGTTGCAAACTGAATATAATTTTTTTCTGCATCTACCTCTGAAAAAATATTTGGGCTTCTAGCTGTGTGTGGGACTTGTTCTATTAGTCCATCTATACTGACCTCCATAAGGTTGCAAACTGAATATAATTTTTTTCTGCATCTACCTCTGAAAAAATATTTGGCCTTCTAGCTGTGTGTGGGACTTGTTCTATTAGTCCATCTATACTGACCTCCATCAGGTTGCAAATTGAATATAATATTTTTCTGCATCTAGCTCTGAAAAAATGTTTGGCCTTCTAGCAGTGTGTGGGACTTGTTCTATTAGTCCATCTATACTGACCTCCATCAGGTTGCAAACTGAATATAATTTTTTTCTGCATCTACCTCTGAAAAAATATTTGGGCTTCTAGCTGTGGGTGGGACTTGTTCTATTAGTCCATCTATACTGACCTCCATAAGGTTGCAAACTGAATATAATTTTTTTCTGCATCTACCTCTGAAAAAATATTTGGTCTTCTAGCTGTGTGTGGGACTTGTTCTATTAGTCCATCTATACTGACCTCCATCAGGTTGCAAATTGAATATAATATTTTTCTGCATCTAGCTCTGAAAAAATGTTTGGCCTTCTAGCAGTGTGTGGGACTTGTTCTATTAGTCCATCTATACTGACCTCCATCAGGTTGCAAACTGAATATATTTTTTTCTGCATCTACCTCTGAAAAAATATTGGGCTTCTAGCTGTGTGTGGGACTTGTTCTATTAATCCATCTATACAGACCTCCATCAGGTTGCAAACTGAATATATTTTTTTCTGCATCTACCTCTGAAAAAATATTGGGCTTCTAGCTGTGTGTGGGACTTGTTCTATTAATCCATCTATACATACCTCCATCAGGTTGCAAACTGAATATATTTTTTTTCTGCATCTACCTCTGAAAAAATATTTGGGTTTCTAGCTGTGTGTGGGACTTGTTGTATTAGTCCATCTATACTGACCTCCATAAGGTTGCAAACTGAATATAATTTTTTTCTGCATCTACCTCTGAAAAAATATTTGGCCTCTAGCTGTGTGTGGGACTTGTTCTATTAATCCATCTATACAGACCTCCATCAGGTTGCAAACTGAATATATTTTTTTCTGCATCTACCTCTGAAAAAATATTGGGCTTCTAGCTGTGTGTGGGACTTGTTCTATTAATCCATCTATACAGACCTCCATCAGGTTGCAAACTGAATATAATTTTTTTCTGCATCTACCTCTGAAAAAATATTTGGGCTTCTAGCTGTGTGTGGGACTTGTTCTATTAGTCCATCTATACTGACCTCCAAAAGGTTGCAAACTGAATATAATTTATTTCTGCATCTACCTCTGAAAAAATATTTGGCCTTCTAGCTGTGTGTGGGACTTGTTCTATTAGTCCATCTATACTGACCTCCATCAGGTTGCAAATTGAATATAATATTTTTCTGCATCTAGCTCTGAAAAAATGTTTGGCCTTCTAGCAGTGTGTGGGACTTGTTCTATTAGTCCATCTATACTGACCTCCATCAGGTTGCAAACTGAATATAATTTTTTTCTGCATCTACCTCTGAAAAAATATTTGGGCTTCTAGCTGTGTGTGGGACTTGTTCTATTAGTCCATCTATACTGACCTCCATAAGGTTGCAAACTGAATATAATTTTTTTCTGCATCTACCTCTGAAAAAATATTTGGTCTTCTAGCTGTGTGTGGGACTTGTTCTATTAGTCCATCTATACTGACCTCCATCAGGTTGCAAATTGAATATAATATTTTTCTGCATCTAGCTCTGAAAAAATGTTTGGCCTTCTAGCAGTGTGTGGGACTTGTTCTATTAGTCCATCTATACTGACCTCCATCAGGTTGCAAACTGAATATATTTTTTTCTGCATCTACCTCTGAAAAAATATTGGGCTTCTAGCTGTGTGTGGGACTTGTTCTATTAATCCATCTATACAGACCTCCATCAGGTTGCAAACTGAATATAATTTTTTTCTGCATCTACCTCTGAAAAAATATTTGGGTTTCTAGCTGTGTGTGGGACTTGTTGTATTAGTCCATCTATACTGACCTCCATAAGGTTGCAAACTGAATATAATTTTTTTCTGCATCTACCTCTGAAAAAATATTTGGCCTCTAGCTGTGTGTGGGACTTGTTCTATTAATCCATCTATACAGACCTCCATCAGGTTGCAAACTGAATATATTTTTTTCTGCATCTGCCTCTGAAAAAATATTGGGCTTCTAGCTGTGTGTGGGACTTGTTCTATTAGTCATCTATACTGACCTCCATCAGGTTGCAAATTCAAAATAATTTTTTGTCTGCATCTACCTCTGAAAAAATTTTTGGCCTTCTAGCAGTGTGTGGGACTTGTTCTATTAGTCCATCTATACTGACCTCCATCAGGTTGCAAACTGAATATAATTTTTTTCTGCATCTAATTCTGAAAAAATATTTGGCCTTCTAGCAGTGTGTGGGTCTCATGGTATTAGGCCATCTATACCAAGCTCCACCAGCTTTTCAATTAATAATAATTTTTCGCTGCATCTAGCCCTGAAAATAATTTTTCTTCCCAATAGTGGTAGCAATAGAAATATGGGGCGCGCTCCTGGCTTACAAAAATATACGCTTCATAACAAAAAACACCAGCTTAGCGCACTGCATTAATAAGATGGCATCATCGTCTCTCCCAGTGCTAGGCCTACTACCCAGGCTAGCATTCCTGTGCCTAAAACACAATGTATGGGTCCGCGCTAGCCACTATGCTGAGGGGTCTAAAGCTGCTGCTAACGCTTTATAACAATTCAATTGGCAGATTTTCACAGAGCTCTTCCACAATGCCCACCCATCGGGACAACAGTTGCCTACCTTCCCTATGGGATCTAGTGGCGAATAGTTGATGCCATTAATCAGAGCGTCAGTTGCCCCGTCGACGTGGCAAGCATACGGTAAGGCATGGGAAGAGTGGACACGACTAGTAGCAGGCAGACGGGTTGACCAATGTGAACAAGCCAGATGACAAGTCACCATAGAATTTCTCCACCAGCTAATGATGAGGGGCATATCAGGGGCGTCAGCGCAGCGGTGTCTGACCGGAGTAGCATTTCACTTCCAACTACTGAATTGGGGAGATGTGACAAAGATTCATCATCAGACAATCCATAAAAGGGTGGAAAAGGGGTCAGCCAAGTCAGGAGTGTAGACGTCCCGTCCCGTGTCACTAAAACTGATTTCTCACATCATATCCCTAACACCATTAACATGACACTCACAATTTGAAGCAACACTACTGTCTACTGCATTTGTGATCGCCTTCTTCGGGGCGCTATGCATAAGCGAATTAGTCCCTCAATCCAAAATTAGCACCAGTGGAGGCTTATTACACCAGGACGTAGTCATAGGCAATAATGCAATACGTCTATGCATACACAAATCGAAAATGGTTCCAGCGGGCAGGGGCACTTGGGTACTTCTACAACCCACAAACGGTACACTGAGTCGGGTAACAATAGTAAAACCATATTTAACCATCAGATCACAAAGTAATTTGTTCCTATCACACATTGATGGGACGCCATTATCAAGATACCAGTTCCAAGCTATATTTAATAAATGCATAACATCGGCAGGGAACCACCCCAAAGATTAAGGGACACACTCATTCCGCATAGGCGCGGCCACAGAAGCAGCAAGAGCAGGACTGTCAGAAACGGAAGTTCAGAGGATAGAGAGATGGTGATCCACGTGTTTGGCAAGATACATAAGACCGGACTTGTTATCCTAACGTGGTTTGTTTCTTTTAAAGGTGACGCTAAGCCAACAGTGTGGGTGATAGGCCACTCGTATATATATTGGGCAGATTAAAGGCCGAAAGTCCACCCAGGCGGGAGGAAATTAGAGTTTCATAACACATATTTCAACTGGAGAGGTATTAGAGGCCTGCTATGGCCACAGGTACTAATGGAGGTAATCAAGGTAGGGAGAGAGGCAAGATGTCTGGTCATCTTAGTTATACAGGCCGGGGGAAACAACCTAGGTCATCACAAGAGCGCATAACTAATGGCAATAATGAAACTAGACACTGAGCGCTTCAGAGAATTTTTCACAAAACTAGCTATAGTATGGTCAGAGATTGTGCCGATAGCGGTATGGCAAGGTGCGCGAGACATCACAGCCATCGAACGGACAAGGCGGGTAATAAATATTCGGATGGCAAAATTTAGAAGAGACAGAGGTGGTGTAGTGGTACGACACCGACAACTGGAAGGAGATAAAGCAGGCCTCATACGGACCGACGGTGTTCACTTAATGGATATTGGACTGGACATATTCCTGTCAGGACTCCAGGACGGAGTGGAACAAGCGTTAAGAGTGATGGGTGGGGGTCAGAGTCCTGCATACGAGTACGCAGGATCCTCCGTGGCCTGGAAATAGAAAGGACATGTTGGAGAGTTACACTTGTTGGCCAAGTTGCCGGAGTGGAGACCCAGGGCATGCTGCAACAAGCTGAATTATTTTAGAAATAAAATGTCTTTCTAATGGAATGAGTATAAAGAGTTAATAAAGCTGTGACCGATCCTCACCCATCCAGTTGTAAGAGTTACATTATTGTATTGTCAAGGAAAGGGGGGCAGTAGGGGGGCTGAGCGTCTGGGTTTGGTTGGGGGTCCCCACAGTCTGCCTAGGCTAGATGCATTTAAAAATTCTTATTAGATACACAGGCGGTGCAGCTTGATTCGCAGCTGGGCTACTACGCCCAAAGTATTGCCTAGGCTAGATGCAGTTAAAAATTCTACGCTGACTAGCAGACACTGAAGATTTGGAGCAGACCTCTGAGTAAACAGCTCTTCAGACTCAATCATCTGTGTTACCCCAAGCCATAGTGTATGTAGTTTCTTACAGTTAAAAGGGGGGGGGGGAGCGACCCAACCCACCTGGAATTGACGATGCCAACGTCACGGAAGACACAGCAAGGGGACTCCAAAAAGAGTTTCCATTTTTTCCCAAAATTGTGGCACAGACACCACTTAACCCTAGAACGCATACCTGGGGCCTCGCAGTCCCGCCCTGTTAATTGTTTTCTATTTTCTGCAAGATTACTTTAGTTAGAATTTTGAAACTCTAGGTATTCTTCATGTATATAGTTGTTTGTCATTTGAGTTTGAGTTATTCAATGTTATTTGCACACGGGCCTAAAAGGCCCCAGGTATATGAAAGTGTAGATTTTTATGGTCATGCGTTCTAGGGTTAAGTGGCATCAATTGCCCCACAGTTGCTTAAAACGGTTGGTGAGGTGATATTACCAAATCCTCAAGCTTTTAGCCTCCCAAGGATAACACAGGATTAGAAAAGTCCTTGCGAATCCATGATTTGTTCATCTTTATGAACGTGAGTCTGTCTACATTCTCAGTGGACAGCCGCGTGCGCTTATCTGTCAGCACACCATCAGCAGCGCTGAACACACGTTCAGAGAGAACACTGGATGCAGGGCATGACAAGATCTCCAAGGCGTGAGTGGCGAGCTCCGGCCATTTTTCCAGATTGGAATACCAAAATGAGCAAGGGTCTAGTGACACAGTCATGGCTTCGATGTTCACTTGAAGATACTCCTGCACCATCCTCTCTAGGCATTGACTATGTGTCAGACTTCTTGTCTCCTGTGGCCTTGCAAAGGATGGTCTAAAAAAGTGGTGAAACGATTTCACAAAATTGCTGTTACCAGCAGATACTGTGTTACTGTTACGGTTTGAGTGATGAAGACTCGACAGTCCCGCGGTTGGCAAGTTAGAACTGTGAGATTCACTTCGTGCACCACTGGTGTTTTGTGGAAAAGCACATGTAAGATTCTGCAACAGCGTCTGCAGATACTCCTGCATGCGTCAATCCCTTTTTATGGCAGGAATTATTTCGGCAAATTTACTTTTGTACCGGGGATCTAAGAGTGTGGCAACCCAGTAGTCAAGATTACTTCGAATTCTGCAATCTGAGGGTCATGTTGCAGGTAGTGCAGCAAGAAGGCACTCATGTGTCATGCGCATCCAGGAGGACCAAGTCCTTGTTGTGTTGGTAGCGAGGTAAGAATCATGCTTCTTTCCTCTGCCCTCTCCCCCCAACCTCGCACAACAGAAATGTGATCAAGGTCTCCCTCAACTGATGAGTCTTCCATGCCCATCGCCAGTTAATCCTCCACTTCTTCCTCGGCTCCTGCACCTTCCTCAACAGTTTGGCTGCTACCATGCGCCCTGTTTAATCCCTCTCCCCCACCCTCCCATGCCTGCCTCCTTGGTGCTGCCAACCGTCTGGACCTTGGAGATGTTATCCCTTCCGCATACGACTCCTCCTCTACTTCCTCCACCTCCTCTTGTCCGACCACCTGACTCTGAATTCTGTTTAATGTGTGCTCCAGCATGTAAATTACCGGAATAGTTATGCTGATAATGGCATCGTCGTCAGCACTAAACATCTTCGTCGCCATTTCAAAACTGTGCAGAAGGGTGTGTGGCGCCCCTGAGGGTGCAGTCACCACAGAGTTACTGCATCTCACCCAGAGGTGTGGTATCTCACCCTCAGGTAAGGAAGGCGTATGGCTCGGGACCCTAACACCTGCATCCAACACATATCCGCAGTGGGGTTAGGGCGAGATTGCTCCTAAGGGAGAGCACAGTCCCAGGTCCCTAGCTGGTGAGAGGATCCTATGTAGTGGGTGCTTAGGGGAGCAGCTTAGGGGAGCACATGACAGGGAGAGTATAAATAGGAAGCCATCTTAGAAAGAGCAAGCCAGTCAGAGGAGGAAAAGTGACAGGAGCAGAGGCTCGGCATGAGCTCTGCTCCGGAGGCGGGCCTAGCCTGGGAGGCCCAGGACTGAAGGAGAGAAGAGAGGAGTGGGAGCAGGAAGGCTCCAGGAACCGAAGGGACCCTAGGGCTACGGGCCGTGCAGAAGGCCACCTGTACTCCCGCTGCTACCAGGAGGTAGAGGGGTCAGGCCAGATAAGGGGAACCGGTCCCTCAACTAGAGGAGAAACAGCAAGGCTCAACTAGAAACCGGAGGCTGCAGCATTTCAGGTACTGCAGGCAAAAGTCCACACCAGTCTCACTAAGAAGGTAGCCACATAGGACCCAGGGGACGGAACACAAGTCGCCCGCCAAGGCCCGAGGATACCGGATAGAAGTGTCACTGGGTGTGAGGTGCAGGGAGAAGGCCAGAGAAAGGACACACAGAAGGGGGTCCTGCTAAGTACTCCGGAGCTATCTGGGGGTGGACTGAGCCCCTCACTGAGTACGCACAGCGCGACGGGTGAGATAGCTCTGGTACCTGTAATCTGGACTGCAACAACTGTGAGTAAAGATCTTGGGACTGCATCACACGGACTCTGTGTTCATTACTGACTCCCTGCACTACAACCACCATCATCCACCCACACTGCCCTGAAGCTACACTCTTCCTGTGGTGAGTAATAATACCATTGCAGCAAAACCACCAGCTTCAGAGGACTGTTCCGCAGTGGCGGTCCCTTTGGCCGCACTCCACAGGTGGCGTAGTCGGACATTATAAAATCCATATATACAAATTACCGTTGGATTGACCGCCCTGGGTCACGGACCGGGTCACCGCCACAGTGACTACAACCCCCAGCGTCTACCGGCCCGGCTCCGGGTACCCCACGGCCCAGGGGGCACGTCAACTTCATAGGTCCCTGATCTGAGACCACTCCTGCTGTGTGATTTGCCCCACCTCTGGATCTCGTTGGCCCAGGCTATACGTCAGAAACTATTGCACCAGGGCTTGTTGGTGCTGCCACAGTCGCTGCAACATGTGCAGAGTTGAATTCCACCGTGTCGGCACATCGCATTTCAGCCGGTGAACTGGCAGGCCGAACGACTTCTGTAGAGATGTAAGTCGTTGAGCTGCGGGATGCGAACGGCGGAAGTGAGCACACAGCGACCGTGCCCTCTGCAGAAGGCCATCTAGTCCGGGATAGTGGGCTAAAAATTTATGGACAACCAGGTTCAACACGTGAGCCATACAAGGCACGTGTGTAACATTGCCCCGGCGAAGGGCCGCACCCAGGTTTGCAGCATTGTCGCACACGGCCTTCCCTGGTTGCAGGTCCAGTGGAGACAACCATTCATGAAACTGGGTCTCCAGAGCTGACCACAAGTCCTCAGCTGTGTGACTCACATTTCCCAGACATTTCAAAGTAAACACTGATGCCGTTGAGCCCTGCTGCCAGCATAGTAAGGAGGTGCGCAGTTAGAAAGCAGGTGGCATTACCAGACATGCTTTGGGTGCAGGTGGAGGACCGAGAGGAGGTTGAGGAGGCAGAAGCAGTGGAGGAATTTCTAGATAAAGAGGATTGACGTACAACTCGCGGGGACGGCAAGACTTGGACAGCAGCCCCTTGTCCTGCTGTCACCATAGTTACCCAGTGCCCTGTCAGCGACATGTAACGCCCCTGTCCATGCCTACTCGTCCAAGTGTCTGTGGTGAAATGCACCCTGTCACACACAGAGTTTCTCAAAGAAGCGGTGATGTTGTGTGCGACATGCTGGTGGAGCTCAGGCACACCTTTCTTTGAGAAGTAGTGCCGACTGGGCATCTGGTACTGGGGCACTGCGACGGACATAAGGTCTCAAAAATCCACTGTGTCCTCCAGGCGGAAAGGCAGCATTTCTGTAGCCAACAGCTTGCAGATGGTGAAATTCAACCTCTTAGCTTTCTCATGGCTAGTAGGAAATGGTCTTTTACTTGTCCACATCTGAGGGACCGAGGGCTGGCTGTTGTGCTTTGACGGGGTTGAGTAGGGTGTCCCTGGCAAACTGCCGGTCTGTGAGGAAGATGCAGGCGGACATGTTAGGTTGCCTTGATCCAAAGGTGGTGCTCTCGATGTCAGAGAGCTCTCAACACCAGCAGGTGTTTCCACTTCCCAATGAACTGACGACCTGCCAATCACACTGGCTGTTGCGGGTAAAGAGGTGGCAGGTCTGCGTCCAAAAACATGTGTGACTGCTGTCCCCCCAGTCACAGAGGATGAAGAGGCCGCGGATGCACAAGATGGGGCAGACGGTGGTTGGCTCAGCCTGCTAGGCCGCATTGTAGCACAGTGAGCTTCCCACTGCAACTTATGCTTCATATCCATGTGACGGTACATGCATGAAGTACTCAAACTATGGATTTTTTGGCCTCTACTTAGCTTTTGGTGACAAATATTACAGATAACACGAGTTGGGTCATCCTTATCGATCTGAATAAATGCCCAGGCTATGCAAGGCTTAGAGCCCATGCGACCTGAAGAGCCACTACGACTTGTGGTCAGAGGCGGAGTTGTGGTTGAGGATGCAGTTGTTGACGTGCTTCCAGTACTCCGTCTCTGTCCAGGAAGGCGCAACCTAACCTCGTCGTCAATAGCATCTGTGACGCCCCGCTGCGCTTGGTATCACAGATCCTAGAAGAGTGTATTGATGGAATCCTCCACAAGAGGCCCCCATAAACATTCACACATCTCCACCTTCCACCTCAGACCAGCAGAGGGAGCCCGTTAGGGATATAAATAGGGAAGGTGGAGCTAGGCAGTTCAGTTCCTCTGAAGAGTTCCTGCAGTAGAGAAGCCTAAGAGAGGTCAGTCTGCAGTGGAGCTCAGTCTAGTCTAGAGAACTCAGTTAATAGTTCAGCAGTGGAGCACGAGGCTCCTGCTAGCTAGATTCAGGGAGCCCAGATAGAGCTTATGGTGTGCCGGCGTCATAAGATCGGTGAAGCGCGGCAAGCTGCCGTTAGTGTGTATAGCCTATTGAGGGCCCGAGTAGGCCGAAGGCGAGTGGCGAGTTAGTACATAAGGGGCAGAGGAGCTTAACCAGCTCACCCCGAAGCATTTACCGGACACCGGATCCGAGCTTACCGGGATCTCTATGACCCAGTAAGGCATAACCGTAATCCCTGGAGAACTACAAGTCCCAGGATCGCTAAGGTGCTGATACGTAACAGAGCCAGGAGACGCTTAGGCCCCGCATACTGGGAGCGTGAACTTCAAGAGAAGGCCCTACCACAAGGTCAGCCAGCGCAGGACAGAGACAAAGTTAGGCCTAGCTCCAGGCAGGTCAGAAACTTACTGCGCAGAGGCAAGAAACAGGAGGCCCTACACCCGCTCATTGGGGAGGATCCTGATATGCACCCATCACCCTACAGTGCTCCAGGATGTGCCTGAATTTCCTCCAGTAAAAGGTACTGAAGTGACTACCGTGTCCGTTTCCGTTCTTGCTCTGACCCAGCTGGGTCTCGCCTGTCCTGCATTCCCCCTGCATACGCTGCCCTGAGACCTAGCTCCACCTGTGGGGAGCTATACCATCGAGCTGCCTTATCACGGGCCTCAGTGGACTGCTGCAGCGCTGGTGCTTCTCACCAGATACCACAGGTGGTGTCACAAACTCTTATAAAATTAACAATTATCCACCCTTTTAAAGAGTGACCCCAGGGTACGGGCCAGGGAGCCGACCACCGCGACATCCCAAAGGCCAGGCAAAGGCCCGGGTGACCTCATCGACTGGCTGACTGTGGGTTGACAGTAAGTGGGATCTCCAACCTTGTCATCATCACCCTGTGTGTTATCACACCCGTCGTCCTCAAAGCCAACCTCTTCCTGCCCTGACCGAAAAGTCAAGTTGTCGCTCCAATCAGGTATTTGAGTCTCATCATCGTCTTCATCATTGTCTCCACCAACAGGAGTTACAGTTTGGGAACGAGGGTCTACATTATGCTCAGAACCTTCTTCATCTGGTCCTGGATCCGACTTATAAAGATTCTGGGCATCAGTGCAGATCATTTCCTCATCTGGATTAACAGAAGCTCTGGAGCAGACCTCCGTTTCCCAGGCTATAGTATGAGTAAACAGCTGTGCAGACTCAACCATCTGTGTTACCCCATACTCAGACGGGCAGCTGGAGACTTGGGAGCTGTGAGGAAGCAAGTGCGATTGGGGTGACACCTCTGAGGACTGGAGTATTTGTGATGTTGAAGTTGAGGTGGAGGAGAGCCCACTTGAAGGAGCACTTGATATCCGCTGAAGCACCTGCTGTTTTTGTGCCTCATCTGGAATTTGTAGCGATGGGCGTGTCCGTAACAAAGGGATCGTATCACATTGTCCACGAAAAGAAATCGACATGTTAGTTTGGCTGGAAGATGGTCTTTCTTCTGCAGATGTTACTCCCCCCCCACCGCGGGGGGCTCGACCCACCAGCGGACAGGCACCAGTATTAGGAGAGGGGGGCTGGCCGTCAGGGTCCACCGCGGCTCTGGCACAAACCCGGCGACACGGAGGTGGCACGGGCAGGAACGGACTGGCCGTGTCGGCTTCTCACTTTTTGGATTTTAGAAGGGCATGACATGCCTATATCTGTGTCTCCCCCTCCTTTTACTCCTCCACCTCTTTTATTTTCGCATGACTATATGTACTTGTCACTTTTCCATGTGTTAGTTATGTCTTCTGAGCAGTTTGTCAGCTTTTGGACACCTTTGAATGTGTTTTCTATGTGTTTCTATGTGTTTTTGTTTGCCTGCCATTGGTTTTAACGGTGTTCGAAGGTGTTCGACGAACAGTTCGACGAACAGTTCGGCGAACACACGGGTGTTCGACGAACCGATCCGAACTCGAACACTACGGGGGTGGCTCAACACTACTCCTTAACCCCAGATCCCTCCTACTAAAATAGAAAACAAGCCGGCCCCTCTCCTTTTCTCACCTCCTCTACCTCTCTCTACTTCTCCTCACTGCTAGGGTTATATTCTTCAATCCTGGTTCTCCACAGCTGATACTCCCATTAACTCTCTCTCCTATCACTCTCCACCCACTAGAATCCACCGCAATCTTAGCAACATCAAATCCATTCCTTTTACCCACACTCTACCGCACTATTTCTCTGGAGCGCTTTGGAATTCCAATACTGTCTGCAATAAGCTCCACATCATTCACGATTTCTTTACCTCTCAAAACCTATCCTTCTTGGGCCTCACTGAAACATGGCTAGCACCCTCTGACACATCCTCATCTGCTGCACTATGTTACCGTGGCCTTTACTTAACCCACACCTCTCATCTTGGCAGTAGACATGGTGGAGTAGTGGGTCTTCTTCTTGCTAACAACTGCACCTTCAATCCAATCGCACATCTATCCTCCCTCATCCTCCCTTCTTTTGAAGTGCATTCTGTCCATAGCTACTCTCCCTTGAACCTCCAAGTGGCCATCATATACCGACGTCCGGGTCCGGCCACAGCCTTTATTGACCACTTCTCCACCTGGCTTCTACACTTTCTCTCTGCTGACATTTCCACCATCACCATGGACGGCTGCAACATCCCCACTGACACCCGCCAACCTGCAGCCTCCAAACTCCTGTCCCTTGCTTCATCCTTTGTCTTACTTATTGGTCCTCCGCAGCCACCCACACAGATGGACATACATAAGACCTTATCTTCATCTGCCACTGCTCCCTTTCTAACCTCACTGAGCAGTGAGGTTAGATAGAGAGCTCTCCCTCTCTCCCACTCTCCACTTTTGTGATGCATATATATATATGCATCATAGGGCATTACAGTGACATCACCTGCCCTTGAGAAAGCGGTTTGGATATACCGCGAAACGCGCGTTGGGCTTTTTTTCTACCATCCTCTCCCCCCCTCCTTCTGGGCTGTGCTTTTCTGCCAGGTAACCACTTAATGGAATGACATTGTTTTAGCACTTAGACCCTGACACAGATTCTCCTATGATATAGCACTGGTGCCTCTCTCGCCCCTGCCTATTCAGTAGTTAGTGGGATTACATGTATTGGGCTGATTCTGTGTCTCTGTTCATAGCTATTTATTGTATTTATTATCTATGAAGGGCAAGTGTGCAATTCTGTTAATCCATGGGTCTACTATGACCTTACTATTACCAATGTGCCTGGCTTGAAAGCTATTTTTATCATCTAGTCACCTCATGGTTTCTTTCTTCACCTATGTCTTTATTCTTGCATTCACTAATAAATAGAGATTTTTTGCAATATATGCTGAGTTGTTCTCCTCCTTTATACAAAGAATATTATTGTAGTATCTCTCTAAATTGATTGATGTACTTTACATATTTCCTCACTTCATTGTGCCCATATATATAGTTATTCATTTTATTCCTTTTTACTATATATGAATGTAAACTACGCTGTAATAAAAGTCTCAATCGATTTGCCCCAAAAATTATTGTATGAGTATTTGTAGGTTTTATTTTTAACAAAGAAGGTGAATTTCTGATTTCTCTATCTAAATTGCATATTCCCTATGTGTATAAAATACTTAATGTGATAGATTACATTTTTTCTGGTTATTGCTTTGTTAGAATGCACGCGGCGAGTGCAGTGATGCACATGCTAGTTTTGGCCGCAGACATTGTTCTTTAGGTGGCATTGGATGTAGCATGCAAGAAGTGATGTCCTGGGTTGGAGTGCACACAGTGCTTCATTAGGAACGCACGCAGCACTTAGTTGTAACGGGTGCTGGATATGATTCGCCAGTAGTGACAATCCTTTACCAAGGAGCCTTTAAACCGCTGGTGCATCAACTAGAACACCAAAGAACATGTGCACTGCCACTTGTTGCTTTGTTTACGGTTGATTGTACCTAATGTTGGAACTTAGTCTCCTGAGGAACTCTGCTCATCTTTAGGTGGAAATGAATTGAGACTTTGAGACTCAGGGGAAAAAGATATTCTGCAAAGATAATTATTCCTCATTACTTTTGTGTCGCTAAATTATGTATCAGTTTGTACGGATTATATAATAGGGACTACTTTAGGGAGTGGAGTCACCTTGATCGCTACCTATCAGGGTGCCAACCTCCAGGTAGGGGCCAAATGTTTTTACAGACTTACTAGGGTCTGTTATTAGACTAATGACTTGTCCCCATTTTTCCCTATACTGCCCTATTCGATTTTGTTCCCTTATTTAAGCTCATATATATATACATATATATATTCTAGGTTCTTCAAAGTAGCCACCTTTTGCTTTGATGACTGCTTTGCACACTCTTGGCATTCTCTTGATGAGCTTCAAGAGGTAGTCACCGGAAATGGTTTTCACTTCACAGGTGAGCCCTATCAGGTTTAATAAGTGGGATTTCTTGCCTTATAAATGGGGTTGGGACCATCAGTTGTGTTGTGCAGAAGTCAGGTGGATACACAGCTGATAGTCCTACTGAATAGACTGTTAGAATTTGTATTATGGCAAGAAAAAAGCAGCTAAGTAAAGAAAAACGAGTGGCCATCATTACTTTAAGAAATGAAGGTCAGTCAGTCCGAAAAATTGGGAAAACTTTGAAAGTGTCCCCAAGAGCAGTTGCAAAAACCATCAAGCGCTACAAAGAAACTGGCTCACATGAGGACCGCCCCAGGAAAGGAATACCAAGAGTCACCTCTGCTTCTGAGGATAAGTTTATCCGAGTCACCATCCTCAGAAATCGCAGGTTAACAGCAGCTCAGATTAGAGACCAGATCAATGCCACACAGAGTTCTAGCAGCAGACACATCTCTTCAACAACTGTTAAGAGGAGACTTTGTGCAGCAGGCCTTCATGGTAAAATAGCTGCTAGGAAACCACTGCTAAGGACAGGCAACAAGCAGAAGAGACTAGTGTTGAGTGAGCACTAAAATGCTCGGGTGCTCGAAGCTCGGGCTGAGCTCACCGTGATACTCGGGTGCTCGACCCGAGCAACGAGCCCAATGTTAGTCTATGTGAGACCCGAGCATTTTTGCGGCGGCACCCCTGGCAGTCTGTAGAAAGCCTAAAAAGTGCCCAAAATGATAGTAACAGTGCTCAAATGACATGGGGACAGCATGGGGATCGCCCCAAGAAGCATTTCTGACCCCCAGGTCACTGCTGTTAACAAAGTGGTCAGAGGTATTAAGCCACTTTTACTGGCTCACAATAAAACGTTCAAAAACGAAACTGAAACTGTTTTCCTGTGAAATATGTTAAGGAACATCCTTTCCAGGGTAAAGACTTGTGTATAAGGTAAAATAAATAACCAAAAACAAAAATACTCCTCCACACCTTCGGCTATGTTCACAAGTAGCATTTTTTATGCGTTTTTGCACTTTTGTATTGCTTTCAACTATGACAAATGCATTCACCGTGAAATGTCATTTTAACATTTTACAACCTTATCTGGCCATGTGCTGTGTGACACATGCATAAAGTGCTAAAAAGACAAGGGAACAGCATGGGGAAGACCCCTGGAAGCATCTCTGACACCCAGGTCACTGCCTAAAAGTGTGCCCATCAGAAGTGATCCTTGCCGCATCAGAAGATGCAAACTTGCAACTATCCACGTGCAAGTCCTTGTCCCAGGGCAGTGTTCAATTGTACCTCCCCCATTTCTTGCAATGCAAGTGCAAATATGCAGCCAACCACCCACCCACCCACAGGCTGCAATACTATACTGCTAGCTTGCACTTGAAATGGGGCCTTTTCGTTTTGCTGCTTCGGCAACGAGGTCTCCATACTCAGTACCCAGCCGCCACTATTTGTCCGGGAAACCTTCCCCACACTTTTCTTAGCCTGGCCTGCTTTCGGGCAGTATTGGACGAGCCCACCAGACAACCAGACTCCTCTGGTGGGCCCTGGCTTCTCCATCCGGGGAGTTGAGAGTGCCAAGGTGAGAAGCATGATGATGATGATAGAAGTTAGCATCTGCTTTGTTTTCTTGGAATGCAAGCATAAGTGTGCAGCCTGCCACCCACCCACCCCCAGGCTGCAATACCATACTGCTTGATTGCTTGAACTTGAAATGAGGTCTTTTAGGCTTGTGGAAGCAGACGCCGGCCAACATGTCATGGCTGCGTCGGCGGCCTGGTATCCATACTCAGTCCCCATTATTCCCATTATTGGGGAGTGGGTCTCTTATAGTCTTTGCCTATGCCTTCCAAGCAAAAGCTGCCAAAAATTAGGATGGAGGAACTTGCAATGCCCCTTATGAGAGCCATGCAGTACAGCATATTAAAAACATTAATCCCATTATTGGGGAGTGGGTCTCCCATAGTCTTTGCCTATGCCTTCCAAGCAAAAGCTGCCAAAAATTAGGACGGAGGAACTTGCAATGCTGGCAACACGGACCACGGTCACGCTGGTGGTATAATGGTGGTGGAGGCTGAGGATAAGGAGAAGAGCAAAAAACAGCCGAAATGAGGAAGCATATATCCTCCTCCTCTCCCCTGTCCTCAGGCCACCCACGCTGAACCGACGTTATGACCGTTGTACAGGTACTACCGTCTACAGCGCATGATACCAGCTCCTGTTCTTCCACCTCTTCCTCCTCCTCCTCTCCCTCATTGTCCCCCAATGCACGTTGGGATGAGATGAGGCTGGGCTGTGTGTATTCGCCTGCTACGGCTTCTTGATCCATCTCATCATACTCTGGCTGCAATGCCTCCTCTTTAATTCTCTGCAAAGAGCATTCCAAAAGACAGACAAGTGGGATGCTGATGGTAATGAAGGCGCCATCGCCACTCACCATCTTTGTTGATTCCTCAAAGTTTGTCAGGATGGTACATATGTCAGACATCCAGGTCCACTCCTGAGGTCTTATGTGTGCAGTCTGACCTGAATATCGACGGCCTTGTTGCAGCTGGTACTCCACAACTGCTCTCTTCTGCTCACAAATCCTTTGCAACATGTGGAGGGTAGAGTTCCAACGTGTGGGGACATCACACACCAGTCGGTGTGCTTGGAGCTGCAAACGCTGCTGCAACACAGCAAGGGCGGCAAAAGCTGTAGCCGACTTCCAAAAATGTGCTGACAGGTGGCGTACTTTGACGAGCAGATCTGCAACTCGGGGTACGATTTAAGAAACCGCTGAACCACGAGGTTTAGCACATGAGCCAGGCATGGTACGTGTGTGATCTCGCCTTGCCTCAGAGCCGCCACCAGGTTACGGCCATTGTCACACACGACCATGCCTGGATGTAGGTTCAGCGGTCTCATCCACAGATCAGCCTGCTCTTTCACAGCTGTCCACAACTCACAAGCAGTGTGAGGTTTATCACCTAAGCTTATGAGTTTCAGGACAGAATGTTGCCGCTTGGCTGAGGCAGTACTGCAGTGCTTCCAGCTTGCAACTGATGTGGTGATATCTGAGATGGAGGCTGAACATGAGGAGGAGGAGGAGGATGCACAGGAGTTGTACACTGAGGGGGCATCTCTGACTGACATAGGGCCCGCAATCCTCGGTGTGGGGAGGATGTGTTCCGTCCCAAGGTCCGACTGGGTCCCGGCTTCCACTATGTTTACCCAGTGTGCCATCAGGGAGATGTACCGTCCCTGGCCACAAGCACTTGTCCACGTGTCCGTTATCAGGTGGACTCTCCTAGTAACTGTGTTGTTGAGGGCACGGCAGATGTTTTGGGACACGTGCTTGTGTAGTGCGGGGATGGCACACCGGGCAAAATGGTGTCGGTTGGGGACCGAGTACGAGGGACGGCCACCGCCATAAGGTTGTGAAAGGATTCCGTCTCCACCAGACTAAAAGGCAGCATTTCCAACGCAAGCAGTCGTGAAATGTGCGAATTTAGGACTGTGGCCTGTGGAGTGTTGGCTGCGAATTTGCGCTTTCGTTCAAAGGTCTGGGATATGGACAATTGAACGCTGCGGCGGGACGTGGACGTGGACGTTGATGCTGTTTCTTGAGAAACTGCCATAACAAGTGAAGACTGAGAGGAGGGGGCATCGCTGCATGCAGTATGGACAGGGGATTGCCTTGCACGCACAACAGGGGGTTCTCTTACACGCACAACAGCGGAAGAAGCAGTGGTGACACCAGCTGACACTGGTCATGGACCCTGAGTTTCGCCCCACAAAGTCGGGTGCTTTGCTGACATGTGCCTGATCATGCTGGTGGTGGTCAGGCTGGTAGTTTTGTTACCCCTGCTGTTGCTGGCCTCGCAGGTAGTACAAATGGCCTTTTTGGGTTTATCAGTAGAGCTTTAAGAAAATTCCAGGCTCTGGAAGACCTACCGGTTGTACTGGCAGCATCCCTCGTGTTGGTGTTACGGTGAACGATTGCCCGCCTTCTGTCTGCGGCCACCACACTGCTTCTTCCTGCCTCTTGGGGTACTCTGCCTCCCTCCCCCTGTGTGCTGCTGGGCTCGCTCTGCGTGTCTTCCTGCCACGTTGGGTCAGTTACTAGATCATCCACCACCTCCTCCTCTTCCACTTCCGCACCACGGTCCTCCTCACTTCGTAGCAATTGTGTATCATCATCGTCCACGTCTTGTGACAAATTGACAGCGTCACCTTCCAGTTGCCGTGGCTGTTCAAATATTTATCCATTGCTACGTGGGATCTCCTCTTCCACCACTTCAAGCGGAGCAGGCGAGGGGCCCAAATATGGAAATAGACCAGTGAACAGCTCTTCAGAGTGTCCAACTGTGGGATCAGTTGCTGTCTGACGACACTCGGCATGGTGGGAGGAAGGAGCATCAGGGTGAGGAGGAGTATGCGGTCGAGACTCACGGCTACTAAGACTTGACCGTGTGGAAGACAGAACAGAGGTGGTGGTGCCCAAGTGACTGGAAGTATTATCTGCTATCCAATTAATAACGTGTTCACACTGATCAGTTCGCAATAGTGGTGTTGTGTGTTTCCATAGTAATTCGGTCAAGAACTGGGAGCGAGAAGATGCGGCTGTTGGTTGTGGCACATTTTCACCTTGGCCACGGCCCCGTCCTCTGCACACACCATCACCAGAACGTCCAGTTCCACGTCCCTTGCCACGTGCCTTGCCCATTGTAAATGAAGTAAAATAGCTTACACTCGCACTATCAATGGCTAAATGGTAATAGAAAGGAAATTTGAACCGTGGAAGAGGAAAACCACAGTTCTATTTCTCTGGCCTACACTGGAATCTTTTAAACAGATATATTTGTGTCTGAACAGTCAGCGTGACACTTAAACTGTTTTTTTTATGTAAAAAATGCAAAAAGGTGGATAACACCCAGATTTGAACCATGGAAGAGGAAAACCACAGTTCTAGTTCTCTGGCCTACACCAGAATCTTTTAAACAGATATATTTGTGTCTGAACAGTCAACGTGACACTTAAACTGTCTTTTTTATGGAAAAAAGGCAAAAAGGTGGATAACACCCAGATTTGAACCGTGGAAGAGGAAAACCACAGTTATAGTTCTCTGGTCTACACCAGAATCTTTTAAACAGATATATTTGTGTCTGAACAGTCAGCGAGACACTCAAACTGTTTTTTTTTATGGAAAAAAGGCAAAAAGGTGGATAACACACAGATTTGAATCGTGGAAGAGGAAAACCACAGTTCTAATTTCTTGGCGTATACCAGACTTTTTTAAATTGATATATTTGTGTCTGAACAGTCACCGAGACACTCAAACTGTCTTTTTTCATGGAAAAAAAGGCAAAAAGGTGGATAACACCCAGATTTGAACCGTCGAAGAGGAAAACCACAGTTCTAATTTCCTGGCGTATACCAGATTTTTTGAAATAGATGTATTTGTGTCTGAACAGTCAGTGAGACACTCAAACTGTTTTTTTTATGGAAAAAAGGCAAAAAATGGCTAATACAGAGATTTGAACCGTGGAACTGCAAAACCACAGTTCTAGTTATCTGGCCGAAATCAGACTCTTTTAAACAGATATATTTGTGTCTGAACACTCACAGACACACTCAATTTTTTTTTGGGGGGGGGGATACCAAAAGGTTAATAAGATGGGTATTTGTACAGTCTGAGTGAGGAAAAAAAAAAAAGAGGATTTAGATGAAAAAAAAAGATTTTTCCTAGCCCCTGAGACCTGGGGCTAAGTCTAGCAATTTGAGCAGCAGCACACAGGACTGTAATGCAGTGTTTGCTGGTATAACCACTGCGTCTCCTATACAGCCTACCTGCCGGCGTGATATCTGGGATAGATATTAGTCCTCAGAAGGACTGTTTGTTTGATTTTGCAGGCTTTAGAAACCCTACACTACCTATTTCGCAGTATAAATCTCTCCCTAGCTCAGCAGCACTCTCCCTAAACTATCTGATCCGGAGCAACTGTGTCCAAGATGGCGGCGCCCGGTTTTAAATACTCGAGGTGACGCCGTGCGGCCAGCCAATCACTGTAATGCCCACAACCAACATGGCTGAGGCATTACAGTGACTGGCTGGCAATGCCTGCATGTTCATTGGCTCTGTAAAGAGAGCCAAAGATGCAGGGCAGAACCCGAGCTCCCGCCCGAGTAACCCGAAAATACTCTGTGCTCGCCGAACATCCCGAGTAGTGAGATGCTCGGGCGAGTACCGAGCAGTGTCGAGCATGCTCGCTCAACACTAGAAGAGACTTGTTTGGGCTAAAGAACACAAGGAATGGACATTAGACCAGTAGAAATCTGTGCTTTGGTCTGATGAGTCCAAATCTGAGATCTTTGGTTCCAACCACCCTGTCTTTGTGCGACGCAGAAAAGGTGAACGGATGGACTCTACATGTCTGGTTCCCACCGTGAAGCATGGAGGAGGAGGTGTCATGGTGTGGGGGTGCTTTGCTGGTGACACTTTTGGGACTTATTCAAAATTGAAGGCATACTGAACCAGCATGGCTACTACAGCACCTTGCAGCGGCATGCTATTCCATCCGGTTTAGTTGGACCATCATTTATTTTTCAACAGGACAATGACCCCAAACACACTTCCAGGCTGTGTAAGGGCTATTTGACCAAGAAGGAGAGTGATGGGGTGCTACGCCAGTTGACCTGGCCTCCACAGTCCCCAGACCTGAACCCAATCAAGATGGTTTGGGGTGAGCTGAACGGCAGAGTGAAGGCAAAAGGGCCAACAAGTGCTAAGCATCTCTGGGAACTCCTTCAAGATTGTTGGAAGACCATTTCTGGTGACTACCTCTTGAAGCTCATCAAGAGAATGCCAAGAGTGTGCAAAGCAGTCATCAAAGCAAAAGGTGGCTACTTTGAAAAACCTAGAATATAAGACATATTTTCAGTTGTTTCACACTTTTTTGTTAAGTAAATAATTCCACATGTGTTAATTCATTGTTTTGATGCCTTCAGTGTGAATGTACAATTTTCATAGTCAAGAAAATACAGAAAAATCTTTAAATGAGAAGGTGTGTCCAAACTTTTGGTCTGTACTGTATATAATTAGATATTAGTGATGCTTCCAATTTTGGGTATACTTTTAAATATTTGAATAAAATTTATAAATTTTAATGCTAAGCAGGTTGTTCAGTTCTATAATAAAATGTACTTCTTACAGTATTTAGTAAGAAGAACATGCAAAGATGTGTTCACTTTGTTCAATACTTCTTTGTTATACCGCATTTGCGAAGTTGCTCAAATGGGGGGAAGGCACGATGAAGAACAGGGCACTGTGCGTGTTTGATAAGAAGACATACAGGAAGAGCTCATTTTGGGTTTAGCTGCGTTGTTTGGATGTGCACAGTAGAGAGTTACTGGGAAATGTTGTTTTACAGAGGAAAAATAAGCAGAAATATTGGAGGTTGTGCTGTACTGCCAAGGAGATGAGAGATGTGGGGGACCAGAAAGTGAGAAATATTCCAGAAAGTGTCTTCTTGTATAAAAATGGTTGTGTGGGGTTGTTTAAACATGGCTGGAAATATGATAAAACAATAAAAAAGTATTACCTATTAAATCCCCTGTCACTGCAGCCCAACCACTTCAGTTATCCCTGCCATTGAAAATTGGATGCTTGCAAGAGTATCGCTGCAGGATCGGTTATACTGGATAGATATATTTGTGATTAGAACATCACTCCAGAGGTGATCTTTAAGCTAAGTAACACGCAGTACACAGTAGAATTAAAAATCCACCCATTCGTGACAATGAAGAAGATATTTAATAAGAGGTAAATTGCAAAGTTGCTTGTTTTTAGACTTTGCAATTTTACTTATTTAATAAGATGAGACAACTCCTTTATGAAAGAATAAGATTAGGCTCTGAGAGTAAAATACAGGTTTTCACCCAGCTGATTGGGGAACAGGACTTGCTGTGGTTAATAATAACTGCTATTTC
Source organism: Phyllobates terribilis (assembly GCF_046119375.1). NCBI lineage: Eukaryota > Metazoa > Chordata > Amphibia > Anura > Dendrobatidae > Phyllobates > Phyllobates terribilis. Next base: position 257,030,428 of record NW_027362763.1, on the reverse strand, counting down.
AGACTTTGTGCCTTGAGCAGATATTTTTTATTAGCTGCATTCACTGTCTTATTTATGAATGCTGTTAGAGACAGAATACTGTTGTGGCGTTCAGTTTCAAGACACCATAAATATTACCTGTGTGGGGCTGCAATTCTTGAAGTACTATAGTGACTAGAGGTTTCGAATATTGTTAGAGATGAGGCTTCCAGTCATTTTAAGATATTTCATATCATTGGTTTGGGAGTAAGAATCTACAATAAATTAGAACTTTAGATACAAGTGCTTCTCACACAATTAGAATGTCATCAAAAAGTTAATTTATTTCAGTTCTTCAATACAAAAAGTGGAACTCATATATTATATAGAGTCATTACAAACAGAGTGATCTATTTCAAGTGTTTATTTCTGTTAATGTTGATGATTATGGCTTACAGCCAATGAAAACACGAAAGTCATTATCTCAGTACATTAGAATACTTTATAACAACAGCTTGAAAAATGTTTTTAAAATCCGAAATGTTGGCCTACTGAAATGTATGTTCAATAAATGCACTCAGTACATGGTCGGGGCTCCTTTTGCATCAATTACTGCATCAATGCGGCGTGACATGGAGACAATCAGCCTGTGGCACTAGTTAGGTGTTATGGAAGCCCATGTTGCTTTGATAGTAGCCTTCAGCTCATCTGCATTGTTGGGTCTGGTGTCTCTCATCCTCCTCTTTAAGGTCAGGTGAGTTTGCTGGCCAATCAAGCACAGTGATACTGTTGTTATTAAACCAGGTATTGGTACTTTTGGCAGTGTGGACAGGTGCCAGGTCCTACTGGAGAATGAAATTTCCGTCTCCAAAAAGCTTGTCAGCAGAGGGAAGCATGAAGTGCTCTAAAATTTCCTGGTAGATGGCTGCGCTGACTTTAGTCTTGATAAAACACAGTGGACCTACACCAGCAGATGACATGGCTCCTCAAACCATCACTGATTGTGGAAACTTTACACTAGACCTCAAACAGCTTGGATTGTGTGACTCTCCACTCTTCCTCCAGACTCTGGGACCTTGATTTCCAAATAAAATGCAAAATTTACTTTCATCTGAAAACAACACCATGGGCCACTGAGCAACAGTCCAGGTCTTTATCTCCTTTGCCCTGGTAAGACGTTTCTGGCGTTGTCTATTGGTCATGAGTGGCTTAAAAATTGCTGATAGGGTGCTTTAGTCATATATACCAGTGGTACTATGTAGGGTAATCCTCCTAATTTGCAGTGAAGACCATGCCCTGTCACGCATCAAGGTCCATGAAGCCAATCACATCGGGGTAAATCATGATGTCACACCCGGTCAATCATGTGACCGCCGTGGTCACCTGTGTAGTGTAGGCTTAGTGGTCACATGACTACCGCATCATAGGAGACCCCTCCCACAGCATAATCTTGGTGCTCCGGTCAAATGACATCGGAGCAGCAGGGTAGACAGAGGACACGGTACACCAGCCACCTCACTAACATTTCAACCAACCACAATGGGGAAAATTAAGCATCTTTCGTTGCCATTCTCTATCAGGCAGACATTAGTCAAAAAGAGATCAACTTGGATGTATGGAGATAGAGCATTCCAATATCGGTAAAGTAGATTAATGGTTAAAAAAACAGAGAAAGCAGGGGAAATACAGTATAATCATCTACAATAGTATTTACCCATTTATCACTCTATATATAAAGTGTAATGCAGCAGCTTTCACGACAGTGCAGTAATGAGGCAGTAACCCAAGATAGTTCAACTTAAATGTCTTTATTTTGGCAACTTATAAAAATAAACTCAAACGTTATCTTACGGTACGCAGACAGATCTTCTGTAACAGTCCGTCTCAATCCATTGCTATAGACTGCACCATTGTGTACACATGGGTGCAGGAATTGCTTTGTTCTCTAAGGCTCTGATCTGTGTTTTTATTTTTGCACAGACCTGAAATACACAGAGCACCTGCTTTGTGGCTTGCAAAACCAAAAACTGACACACCCAAACCTTAACTGAAAGTTTAAATGGGAATCTTGGACTTGGGCCACTCCCAAGACCCTGAGTGGAGGGAGGGACCCGTCCCACTACCTTCCTACAGATCTCTCCAAAAATAAGAGCCCATATCAGGTTTTCCTAAATCTGACTTGGTCAAATAGCTTGAACAAGTTCACATTTTCTTTTACTCTCCAGCAGTTTCAGTATTGTAATGCAGCGGCTTGCTGCATTGCTAAAATGTCCAGGGGGTGTGTTCTGGCTGACCATGTACCTCCCCCTCAGGTGACTGATCACATGACTGTGACATCATAACAGGTCCTGTGTGCACAAAAGGATATATAAATCCTGGTGGTTTTTGAGAGGGAGAGAGAGGCCTGGTGAGGCCTGGTGAGGCAAGAAGTCTGGTCCCTGTGTCTGGGACTCCATTAGCCTGGAAGGCAGAGGCTGGATCCCTGTGTCTGAGATACCAGTAGCCTTGGAAGGCACGTGGCCTGGAGACTACATCTGGGAAGCCTTAAAGCCACGGCTGTGTCAGAACCGAGCTCATAGAAGCAGCTGAGACCCGGCAAAGGTAAATCGGCATTTTAAGCGAATATTCATGCTGTACCTTGCTGAAGTCTGTATTTGAAGCCAAGTGGGCATAGCTGCCACTGAAAAGGCTCTAGGATACATGTGTAACATTCCTGCGAGCCATTGAGATGGACTATGTTATAAACAGTTTATAAGGTGTAATAAACTGCTGGACTACATTTTACGGGAAAACGTTGGATGTGTGCTTTAATTGACCCGGTGAAGCGAGTACCCCCAGTGTGATGGAAAAAACCAGGGGAGGAGTCCTGAGGAGATCATTTGCATATTCCCACTGCATTTTGGGGTAAGTGAAGAGTCTCCGCGAGCTCAAAGAACACTGGATTTTGGCTGTTGGAGCTGAAAAGAGGACATCGGTAAACTAGGGGAGGAGTCCTGAGGAGATCATTTGCATATTCCCACTGCATTTTGGGGTAAGTGAAGAGTCTCCGCGAGCTCAAAGAACACTGGATTTTGGCTGTTGGAGCTGAAAAGAGGACATCGGTAAACCAGGGGAGGAGTCCTGAGGAGATCATTTGCATATTCCCACTGCATTTTGGGGTAAGTGAAGAGTCTCCGCGAGCTCAAAGAACACTGGATTTTGGCTGTTGGAGCTGAAAAGAGGACATCGGTAAACCAGGGGAGGAGTCCTGAGGAGATCATTTGCATATTCCCACTGCATTTTGGGGTAAGTGAAGAGTCTCCGCGAGCTCAAAGAACACTGGATTTTGGCTGTTGGAGCTGAAAAGAGGACATCGGTAAACTAGGGGAGGAGTCCTGAGGAGATCATTTGCATATTCCCACTGCATTTTGGGGTAAGTGAAGAGTCTCCGCGAGCTCAAAGAACACTGGATTTTGGCTGTTGGAGCTGAAAAGAGGACATCGGTAAACCAGGGGAGGAGTCCTGAGGAGATCATTTGCATATTCCCACTGCATTTTGGGGTAAGTGAAGAGTCTCCGCGAGCTCAAAGAACACTGGATTTTGGCTGTTGGAGCTGAAAAGAGGACATCGGTAAACCAGGGGAGGAGTCCTGAGGAGATCATTTGCATATTCCCACTGCATTTTGGGGTAAGTGAAGAGTCTCCGCGAGCTCAAAGAACACTGGATTTTGGCTGTTGGAGCTGAAAAGAGGACATCGGTAAACCGCGCGCCTACCGGCGCGCGCATTTTGAAGCTTTTTTTTTTTTTCACTGTTTTCAGAACATTAACAATAAGAACATGGAAGAGTCCAGGAGCCATTTGGTGAGCTGCATATCCTGCTACATGTTCACAGACTTGCCAGTGGAAAAGCCAAACTTCACATGCCAGAAATGCAAGCTTGTGTCCCTGTTGGAGGAAAAGTTGCGAAATCTAGAAGAGAGGTTAACTACCTTGAAAATCATTAAGGAAGGTGAAGAGTTCTTAGACAGAGCAGAATTATCTCTTCATGATTCAGAAAGAGAAGAAATTCGAACTGCACCTGACGAAACAGAGGAATGGAAGCATGTGACCCACAGAAGCAGGAGGATCGAGAGGCAGTCAGCACCCATACTGCTCAGGAACCAGTACCAGGCTCTCACGCAGGAGAACCATGAAGAAATACAGCAAAATAAGACTTTGCCAGCAATGAATAACCTTGTAAGCCCTCAGAATCCTCCTGGATGGAGAAAGAAGAATGTTGTGAAGAAAAAACGGAGAGTGGTGGTCATGGGGGATTCCCTGTTAAGAGGAACAGAGGCCGCTATCTGCAGACCAGACATAACCTCAAGAGAAATGTGCTGTCTTCCAGGAGCAAAAATTAAAGATGTGTCTGACAGGATATCAAGACTCTTCAGACCTACAGATCACTACCCATTCCTGCTAATACATGTGGGGACAAATGACACCGCAAGAAAGGACCTGGAAACCATCTGCAGTGACTTTGAAGACTTAGGCAAGAAAGTGAAAGAATTGGGAGCGCAGGTGGTCTTCTCATCCATCCTCCCAGTGGATGGCCATGGAACAATGAGGTGGAATAAGATTCTACAGGTGAACAACTGGCTACGTCGATGGTGCCGTCAACAAGGATTTGGATTTCTGGATCACGGAATGAATTACCTATACGATGGACTACTTGCTAGAGATGGGGTGCACCTTACGAAGACTGGAAAACATGTATTTGGAAGTCGCCTTGCTACACTCATCAGAAGAGCTTTAAACTAGAACAATGTGGGAAGGGAAGCAAAAGGCTAGAAAAAGCCATACAGCTGACAAATACTATTGAGATCTCTGCTACTGGAAGTGGAAAGGAAGAACAAAGACAAAACAATTTAAATAATAAAAATATGGGAGGAAGAGAAACCAATCACAAACTAAAATGTTTTTATACAAATGCACAAAGCATGGGCAACAAACAAGGAGAATTGGAACTACTAATGCAGGAAAAGGAATATGATGTCATTGGAATCACTGAAACTTGGTGGGACGATACACATGATTGGAATAAAAGGCTAAAAGGATACAACTTATTTGCAAGAAACAGACTTGATAAACGAGGAGGAGGTGTTGCATTGTATGTTAGAAAAGCGTATATCTGCACAGAGATTGAAGCTTCAGAGACTGGGAGTTCTGTGGAAACTGTTTGGGTAAGAATACAAGGAGAGAACAACGGAAAGGACACCATTGTAGGCATTTACTACAGGCCACCTGGGCAAGCTGAAGATATGGATGAACTCTTTATGTATCAAATGACCAAGTTCTCCAAAAAATATGACGTAGTGGTCATGGGAGATTTCAACTATCCAGACATTTGTTGGGAATCTCTCTCAAGTAAAACTAACAGGTCAAGCAAATTCTTATCCTCTCTTGCTGACAACTTTATCTTCCAAAAGGTAGGGGAGAAAACAAGGGGATCTGCTACTTTGGATCTAATCCTTATAAACAGGGAGGAAATGGTTGAGGAGGTAAAGGTGGCTGGGACCCTAGGAGGCAGCGATCATGCTATTATAGAATTTTGGATAACTAGAGGAGGAAGACATGTGAAGACTCAGACTTCAAGGTTAGATTTTAGAAAGGCAGATTTTAAGAGACTCAGAAAGAGAATAGGAGGGATCCAATGGCTGGATGTCCTTAAGGACAAAAATGTCCAGGAAGGATGGGAAATTTTTAAAAATGAGATTCTCAAAGCACAATCGTTAACAATCCCGAAAAGTAGGAAGAATGGGAAGCATTTAAGGAAACCAGGATGGATGAACACAGAACTTAAACACATGCTAAAAAGAAAGAAAGAAATGTTTATTAAATGGAAAGAGGGAGGCATATCTAAAGAAGATTATAATGCAGTCTGCAGATCCTGCAGGGCACGTATCAGGTTAGATAAAGCTGACAATGAATTAAGGCTTGCAAGAGATGTCAAAAGCAATAAAAAAGGATTTTGGGGGTATGTCAAAAGTAAAAGAAAAGTCAAAGATGCTATAGGATTTTTACAGGATGAAAATGGAGAAATGGTAAGAGAGGATGTTGAGAAGGCCGAACTTTTTAATTCCTATTTTGCATCTGTTTTCTCTCAGAAAGAAAATGTAACATCAACTGATCTTCACTGTCCTTTTAAAGGAATAGAGGAATCCAAGTTATCTGTAAACAGAAAGATTGTGAGGGAATATTTAGCTAACATAAATGAGTTCAAGTCTCCAGGTCCAGATGAATTACACCCCAGAGTACTGAAGGAGATCGTAGAAGAAATTTTAGAACCACTCTCCATAATCTTTGAAAATTCTTGGAGAACAGGAGAAGTCCCAGAAGACTGGAGAAGAGCAAATGTTGTTCCTATCTTCAAAAAGGGGAAGAAGGTGGACCCAGGGAACAATAGGCCGGTGAGTCTGACTTCTATACCAGGAAAGATCTTTGAACAAATTATTAAACAACATGTATGTAAGTACATGGATAAGAATGAAGTGATTAACCAGAGTCAGCATGGGTTTGTAACTAACAAGTCATGTCAGACTAACTTAATTTCCTTCTATGACAGAATCACTGACTGGGTGGATCAGGGAAATGCTGTAGATATAGTATATCTTGACTTCAGCAAAGCATTTGACAAAGTATCTCACACCATCCTTATTGAAAAAATGACCAAGTATGCAATGGACCAGGCAACTGTTAGGTGGATTCATAACTGGCTTAGTGATCGGACTCAAAGGGTGGTTGTAAATGGCTTCACATCCAGCTGGATGAATGTCTCAAGTGGGGTACCACAGGGCTCCGTCCTGGGACCTGTATTGTTCAACATCTTTATCAATGATTTAGATGAAGGAATTGAGGGTAAACTGATTAAATTTGCTGATGACACAAAGCTAGGAGGGATAGCTAATACTAGAGAAGAGAGAGAGAGGATTCAAAAAGACCTAAATAAACTGGAGCAGTGGGCAGCAACCAACAGAATGGTTTTTAACAGGGAAAAATGCAAAGTACTACATCTGGGCAATAAAAATGAAAAAAGCATATACAGAATGGGAGGAATAGAGCTAAGCAACAGTACATGTGAAAAAGACTTAGGTATACTAATAGATCATAGACTGAACATGAGTCAACAGTGTGATGCAGCAGCAAAAAAGGCAAATACAATTCTGGGATGTATTAACAGAAGCATACAGTCTAGATCACGTGAAGTCATTATCGGTCTTTACTCCTCTTTGGTCAGACCTCATCTGGAATACTGTGTACAGTTTTGGGCACCACATTTTAAAAAAGACATAGACAAACTGGAGCAAGTTCAGAGAAGAGCGACCAGAATGGTGACTGGTCTGCAAACCATGTCCTATGAGGAACGGTTGCAGGATTTGGGAATGTTTAGCTTGCAAAAAAGAAGACTGAGAGGAGACTTAATAGCTGTCTACAAATATGTCAAGGGCTGTCACATTGTAGAAGGATCATCTTTATTCTCATTTGCACAAGGAAAGACTAGAAGCAATGGGATGAAACTAAATGGGAGGAGACACAGATTAGATATTAGAAAAAACTTTTTGACAGTTAGGGTGATTAATGAGTGGAACAGGCTGCCACGAGAGGTGGTGAGTTCCCCTTCAATGGACGTCTTCAAACAGAGGCTGGACAGACATCTGTCTGAGATGATCTAGTGAATCCTGCTTTGAGCAGGGGGTTGGACCAGATGACCCAGGAGGTCCCTTCCAACTCTACCATTCTATGATTCTATGATTCTATGAATAGCACTACCTTACAGTATGTTTGTATGCACATATTGGGGGACACATAACAACCCTTGTATATGATCCCCCCACTGCCTGACATAAGATATAACTAACTCCTTCTTATTAGTTGCCAATTCATAATTAGACTATGTTTCCACATAATTGTGTATAGGGATCTAGTGGCGACTGTATCAAAACCACCATAAAGGGAGATGAAAAAAGGGGGGTACACAAAGAAACAGAAGGGAAGAATGAAACGGCTAAAACAGAGAGGAAAAAAGGGGGTAAGAAAGGGAATAAAGGGAAAAAAATAAAGAAAAAAGAAAAATGTGGGGTAATGATAAAAAACAGGAAAGAAAAGGAGAGAAAAGAAGACAAAAGAAAAGAAGAGAAAAAACAAAGGACGAAAAAAGAGAAGAGGTGCAAAAGAATGGTTTTGATAGAATGCTAAGGAGGGACACATATAGAGGTGAAATACTCATACTACTCACTGTCATTCAATCCTAGAACCAAAAAGGATAAAGACACAAAATGTTAAAGAAAGTTAAGAATGTTAAAATCATTGTTTAGACCATTAGGGCTCATAGAGTTCAGCCTATGAATTAGCATCATCTCCCTTTTCTATAAACACATTACACAGTCTCTGCTTCATCTCAGAGGTTGTACATGATCAATAACTTGAAATCTTAATTGACTAATATTGTGTCTTTTCCCAAGAAAATGTCATGGGATTGGCAAGTCGATTTTCTTAGTACAAATATGAGATTTATGCTGACCCATTCTGTTTTTCACAAGTTGAGTAATTTTACCTACTGTACATACTGGAGTCCACAGGAACAGGTAATGAGGTTGATAGAAGATTTTGTATTGCAAGCACAAAGTTCTTAATTGAGAATTTCTTGCCTGTTTGAGAATGTCTGTAAAATTTATGGTTGGTAACATTGTTTCGATTGCAACAGAGTGGACAGGGAAAGGTACCCATCTTGCAGTAGGTAACTATCATACCTCAGTAAGGAGTTCCTATCCATACTCTTAGTGTTCAGATCTGTCAAAAGTTGCCAATCGGTAATATAGACCATTGCGTCCCAAAAAATCAATTCCACACTGTAGTAGACTATCGTGAATTTGACCGTGTTGTGTCTAGAGTCAAGTTCCTTTAGAAAATCAATATGCAAATTGCCTCTTCAGAGAAAAAGAGGACTTGAACTCTATAGCGCCACCTATTGGAAGCAACAATCCTACAAGTCACAATCAGCCCTTTAACGAGTCGTGCAATATGACTTCGGATAAAAGCCAAATCAGAATCTCAATTTGCAGACACGGTGTTTCAGGCTGTTGGCCCTCATCAGTGCAAAGTATGAGAACTGATTTGGTTAGATGAGAGGCTCTGGACTGAGGTCTAAGGGGTAACGTTTCTCCTTGTGGAGAGTAACAAGGGCCAACAGCCCAAAACACTGTGTCTGCAAATTGAGATTCTGATTTGGCTTTTATCCTAAGTCATATGGTACGACCGACTCGTTAAAGGGTTGATTGTGACTTGTAGGATTGCTGCTTCCAATAGGTGACGCTATAGAGTTCAAGTTCTCTTTTTCTCTGAAGAGGCAATTTGCATATTAAGTTTCCCAGAGGAGCATTACACGGCGAATAAGCCTCCTTACCTTGACATGCCAGAGTCGGTATGTCACTCTCCACAAGGAGAAACGTTATCCCTTAGACCTTTAGAAAATCATGCAGAGACAGCTAATCTTCTCCCTTCTCCAGTCCATATACTGAAGATATTGACTATGTATCACAGCCTGACCCCACTATTTTGCTGAAATAGTCTGTAGGCTCCGTTTTCAGGGCCCCTAAAGTGCAAGAATAGCAGAAAACCTCCAAAAGTGACCCCATATTGGATATTACATCTCTCAATGAATTAATCTATGGCTATTGTGACTATTTTGGCCCCACAGATGTTTTTATTCAGCAGCATTCTCTGCTTTTTTTCTGGAAAATATACGAGTTTAGTGGCCATACATTGTGCCAGGCATGTGCTTCTAGAGAAATGCGCTCCATAAATCGTTAAGTGGGTTCTTCCCTCTACAGTAATAACAAACATGTGAATGCTTATTTTGGTATAGGAAAACTGTGGGGCTCAAAAGGAGGGGGGCATTTGGATTTGGAAGTGCAGATTTCACTGGATTCTATTTGGGGGAGGGAGCCATGAATATTTTTTCAGGACATTTAAACTACCAGTAACGTGGAAACCTCCCATATTTCCATTGCCAGATTGGGATCTAAGTTAGGACTTGTTTTTTGTGGGATAAGTTGAAGTTTTTAATGGTAACATTTTTGGGGTACATAGTAATCTTTAATCACTTTCAGTATAAGGCAAGGTTCCCAGTTATTCTGTGCATTATGCATTATGCATTATGCTGAGCACTCCAGTCAAGATTTCTGTCCAAATTCCCAAAAAACGTGATTCAGATGAAACCCTCGAATTAACCTTTCACTATAAGGCAGATAGAGTCACTTTAGACTTTGCCTGGCTTCTGTTCTGGTGGTGTCTTGACTTTTTAACTTAGACAAGTGTGGTCGACCACAGTTGTGTTCATGCTTAAAATGACAGGACACCTCAAGAATAGTGATGAGCGAATATGTTCGAAATCCGATCTCCAAACTTAAGTTCAGCATGAATGTGGCACATTCAGATTCGTGATTGGAAAGTCGAGCATTTTTACTTAAATTTGGAAAAAATCGTCAACGTTCGGCGAATAAGTGCGGGAACTTGATTGTGGGACAACTACAGCATTTTTAAGAGTTTGGCTAGCATAGTGTCTGTGTATGATGAGTGGGGGGGCTGGGGAGAGCTCAGAACAGGTCAGATCAGCTTGTAATATACATATTTTTTTTCTGTAACTTTAAGTGAGGAAAGCGCGGCTAGCCAAGATGAGGGCAGGAAGCATCCACACTGTCCAGACACAAGGGCTTCTGCCATTGGCTGCTGAAATCACATGTCCCCTCTATATAAAAAGTGGCCATGTTCCCTCAGCGCCATTTTATGCATGTCACACTGCCGGTGATAGACGCTGCTCCTGCACCCTGCTCCAGTGTAATGAGAGATATTAGCTAGATAGATGGGCGTTGGTTTAGAAGTCAGATAGTGTAGATAAATCCTCTGCTGTGTACCTGTGAAATCGACCTTGCAGCACTTTTTTTTGTGCAATTACTGAGATTCAGACAGAAACAGCAGGGCCCATGGCATAGAACTGTGTTGTGCACTGCTTGTATTGTGCTGTATGTATGAGTATCCCGTCAATCTATTTTTTCAATTGCTAATGTGGTAAAGCAAGCAAGCCCTTGTAGCCCACCTTTTGATTTTGTGGGGTTGAAATTCAGCTGTATGCAGACTCTGCAGAGCTTCTCAGTGCAGACCACAAAAACCTTTTTTTTTCATTTGCTAATGTGATAGTGCAAGCTATACAGTAGTAGCCCACTTTGTCATTTTTTGGTGGGTGAAATTCAGCTGTATGCACAGTAAAAAAAAATATCTTAATTTCTGTTGCTAGGCAGAGTCCACAAAAGATTTTGATTTTCTACTGATACACTGATTTTTTTGTGTTGAAAACATGATACACTACACTCTGCTATAAGCCATCTACTATTTTAGTGGCTCAGAACTTCAGCTGTTTTCAGAGTAAAAAAAAAAAGATTTTTTCTGTTGCTAGCCAGAGAACAAAAAATATTTATTTCTCTCGCAACATTTTACACTCTGCTATAAGCCACCTAGTCCTTTAGTGGAGGTGAAATTCAGCTGTATGCAGAGCTTATGCAGAGTAAAAAAATCTATTTTTGCTGTTGCTAACGTGATACAGCAGGCTAGATCTGAGATTGAAATTTCTTGCAGCATATATTATGTTATACAGGCCTCATACACAGTAAAAAAAAATACTTTCTTCTGTTCCTTAACGTGATACAGCAGGGGACATCCCAGTTTGAAATAATTTGGAGAACATCTTGTATGCTATACAGGCGCTCTTTATAGCGCCAATCAACTTGCATGGATTGCCTGCCACACACTGTAATGTCGCAGCCATGTTGGTTGTGGCATTACAGTGATTGGCTGGCTGCACAGCGTCATCAGGTCTATATCAGACCTGGCGCCGCCATGCTTGTCACAGTCCAATCCGCAATCAGGCAGTGTAGGGAGAGATGCTGCTGAGCTAGGGAGAGATTTGGTTGTTTATTAGTTAGTGTAGGTATTCTTCAAGATTCTCTACATATCCATCTCAACTAACAGTCCTTCTGATGACTAATCCAGCTGCAGAGATATCAGTGCCAGGCAGGCAGGCAGAGTATATAGCAGACTGCAGAGCACATAGCAAGAGGGTCCATTCCAGTTCTGTCTACTGGTGCTTTTACAGATATTTGTAAAAATAGCCCCATGTATCAGGGGCCAGGAATCATTTTTTTTTATCTTAATCCTGATTATTTGCTTAAAAAGCAATCCAGAGAACACCATTTTTCTGCGCCATTTGCTTGTTGGCACTGCAGAATACAGCCAGGTCCTTTCCATATTACAGTGCTAAAAATCCAGCTATTTAAAACTGTGGTTTCTCCATCACACGGATCACATAAAATTGCGCTGAAAATATTGCCATTTCTGGCCTCCATTGAAATTTTGTTGCAGTGTGTCAGTGAATTTATTGACACGAGGTCGGCGCTGTTAAAAATAGTTACCTAAAGGCCAGCTACTTAAAACTGTGGTTTGTCCGTCACATGGATCACATATAATTACGCTGAAAATATTGCCATTTCTGGCCTCCATTGAAATTTTGTTGCAGTGTGTCAGTGAACTTACTGACACGAGGTCGGCGCTGTTAAAAATAGTTACCTACAGGCCAGCTATTTAAAACTGTGGTTTGTCCGTCACACGGATCACATATAAGTTTACTCCAAAATCAGCCATTTGTAGTGAGCGTGGAAAATATTATCCTCCATTTAAAATGGGCAAGGCACGTGGCAAGGGACGGGGAACTGGACGTGATGGTGATGGTGATGGTGCATGCAGAGGCTGAGGCCGTGGGCAAGCTGAAATTGTGCCACAACAAACACCACATCTTCTCGCTCAACCATCCTGTCCCAATTAATAGGGGACCGCACAACACCACTATTGAACACAGAGCAGTGTGAAAAGGTTATTGGTTGGATAGCAGATAATGCTTCCTGTCACTTAGCCACCACCACCCTGTCTTCCACACGGTCAAGTCTCAGTAGCCGTAAGTCTGGACTGCATACTCTTCACCCTGAACCTCCTTCCTCCCACCATGCCGAGTGCCCAGAGACAACTGATCCCACACTTGGACACTACGAAGAGCTGTTCACTTGAAGCGGGGCAAGAGGAGATCGCATGTAGCGATGCCTAAATATCTTAGCAGCCACGGTTATACGAAAGCGACGGTGGGAAAGTACCACAAGAGGTGGATGATGATGAGAAACACTTTCCAGAAAGTCAGGAGGAGGACCAAGGTGCAGAAGTGGAAGACGAGGTGGTGGATGATATAGCAACTGACCCAACCTGGCAGGAGGACATACAGAGCGAGGATAGCAGCATACAGGGGGACGGAGGCAGAGCACCCCAACAGGCAGGAAGACGCAGTGTGGTGGCCGCAGACAGAAGGCGGGCAACCGTTCCCTGTAACACCAACACGATGAAAGTTGCCAGTACAACTGTTACGTCTTCCCGAGTCTGGTTGTTTTTTAAAGACTCTGCTGATAACCACAAAAAGGCCATTTGCACCACCTGCCAGACCAGCATCAGCAGGGGTAGCAAAACTACCAGCCTGACGACCACCAGCATGATCAGGCAAATGGCACCAAAGCACCCGACTTTGTGGGCCGAACCCCAGGGTCCAGGAACAGTGTCTGCGGGTGACACCACTGTTTCTTCCACTGTTGTGCGTGCAAGCCAATACCCTGTCCATAGTGCATGTGAAGATACCTCTTGCCCTGCACCTGTCGTTGCACACTTTCAACTAGCACCATCAGCAAGCACATCCTTGTCCCAGCGCAGCATTCAGTTGTCCATACCCCAGTCCTTGGAACGCAAGCGCAAATACGCAGCCAACGCACAACAGGCTACACTACTAAATTCACACATTTCGTGACTGCTTGCGCTCTTTTAGGCTCGTGGAGATGGAAGCTTTCCACAACCTGATGGCAGCGGCCGTCCCTCGTTACTTGGTCCCCAGCCGCCACTAGTTCATTACACAAGCACGTGTCCCACAACATTAGCCGTGCTCTCAACAATGCAGTTTCTGGAAAAGTCCACCCAACCACGGACATGTGGACAAGTGCTTGTGGGCAGGGACGGTACATCTCGCTGACGGCACACTGGGTTAACATAGTGGAAGCTGGGACCCAGTCGAATCTTGGGACGGAACAAATCCTCCCGACGCTGAGGATTGCGGGCCCTAGGTCAATCAGGGTTGCCCCCACAGTCTACAGTTCCTGCACCTCATCCCCCTCTGCCTCCTCCTCCTCTTCAGCCTCCATCTCCGAAATGACCACATCAGTCACAAGCTGGAAGCACTGCAGCATTCCCTCAGCCAAACAGCAAGAGGCTGTGCTGAAGCTAATATGCTTAGGTGACAAACCGCACAATGCTGAAGAGTTGTGGACAGCTCTGAAAGAGCAGGCAGATCTGTGGCTGACACTGCTGAACCTACAGCCAGGCATGGTTGTGTGTGACAATGGCCGGAACCTGGTGGCAGTTCTGAGGCGAGGCGAACTCACACATGTACCATGCCTGGCCCATGCGCTTAACCTCATGGTTCAGCGGTTTCTCAAAAGCTACCCGGAGCTGCCGGATCTGCTTGTTAAAGTACGCCGATTTTAGAAAGTCAGCTACAGCTTCCGCCGCCCTTGCCGTGCTTCAGCAGCATTAGCAGCTTCCAGCTCACAGACTGGTGTGTGATGTCCCCACGTGTTGGAACTCTACACTGCAGATGTTGGGAAGGATTAGTGAGCAGAAGAGGGCTGTTGTTGAGTACCAGCATCAACAAGGCCATCGGTATTCAGTTCAGACTCCACACATAAGACCTCAGGAGTGGACATGGATGGCAGACATATGTACCATCTTCCAAAACTTTGAGGACTCCACCAAGATGGTGAGCGGCGATGACACCATAATTACTGTCACCATCTCGCTTCTCTTACTTCGGAAACGCTCTCTGCTCACAATCAAAGAGGATGCAGTGCAGGAGGAGCACGATGAGATGCAGCAAGGAACCATACAGGATGATTACACACAGCCCAGCCTCATCTCACCCCAAAGTGGATTGGGTGACAATGAGGAAGAGGAAGAGGAGGAAGAACAGGAGCTAGTTTCATGCGCTATTGACGGTACTACCTGCACAACTGTCATACCGTCTGTTCAGTGTAGATGGCCTGAGGACAGGGAGGAGGAGGAGGTGGAGGAGGAGAGCATGGTCAGTCATCCTCTCGGTGAGGATGTCTTGCCTGTTAGCAGTCTGGCATGCATGGCTGAGCATATGTTATGCTTCCTTTCCCATGACCCTCGCATTCTCAAATTTTGGGTGACAGTCATTACTGGTTGGTGACACTTCTAGACCCACGCTACAAGGACAACTTTCTATCTCTTATTCCTGAGGCGGACAGGTCTACAAAAATGGGGCAGTATCTGTTATGATCTGCTACAGGGACTAAGGAAAGACAGGAGAACTGTCCCTACAATAGAACTAAACTAGATCCCTACGATGTAACGGGGAACCTGATCCTGCGATCAGACCCGCTAAAGTCCTCGGCTAGTCTGTACGAAGACCTATAGATGTGAGGGAGGGATCCCTACAAGAACTAGGGACTGGGATAAGTTGGACACCTCCTAGCAGAAATAGTAGCAGTCAAAGACAAACACACAACAAAAAGCATAGAGGTCAGAAGACCTAGCAAAACTAACAGAGAACGGCAACAGAGCACCAAGCTAGCTCAAGAGTAGTAAATACAATGAAGTCCAGCAAGACCAGGAGGGCGGAGCCGGATTAAATAGGCAAAAATGGTCATGTGACCAGCAAACTAAAAAAAAACTAACAGGAGAGTTCTAACAGTACCCCCTCTTCTAAGAGGATCCTCCGGATCCCCTAGGCCCAGGCTTACCAGGAAATCTCCTGTGAAACGCTCTGACAAGTCTGGAAGCAGAAACATCATCCGCCCTCACCCATGAGTTATCCTCAGGTCCGAAACCCTTCCAAGCGACGAGATACTGCAAACTCCCTCTATACCGTCTAGAATTTAGGATGCGGGAAATTTCATATTCCCCGTCCTCCACCACCGGAGGAACAGTGGCAGAGGCGTCACCATCCGACACATCAGCTTTTTTCAACAGAGAAACATGAAACACCGGGTTAATCTTCCAGGACGTAGGAACCTCCAACCTAACAGCAGATTGGTTAACTATCTGAAGCACCTTAAAGGGCCCTACGAACTTGGGACCCAATTTTTTAGAAGGAATCCTCAATCGCAGATTCTTAGAGGACAACCAAACCATGTCACCAACAGCAAACAAAACCTCTTTCCGTTTCCTATCAAAGTACCTCTTAGATTTTTTGTTAGCCTCCTGAAGATTACCACGCACATCCGTCCAAACTCTCTCCAAATCACCGGAAAAACTCTCCTCCTCAGGCACAGCCGAAACCAATTTGGAGAATGACCCAAAAGACGGATGTCTCCCAGAACAACAAAAAAAAAGGCGAACACCCAGCAGAAGAGGATGTATGGTTGTTAAGAGCAAATTCAGCAAGTGGCAGAAACTGAGACCACCCCTCTTGATTGTCTGCCACAAAACAACGCAAGAACTGCTCAACATCCTGGTTCTTCCTTTCTGTCTGGCCATTAGACTCAGGATGATATCCAGATGAAAACGACAAATGAACTCCCAACCTGTCACAAAAGGCAGGCCAAAAACGAGCCACGAACTGAGGTCCCCTATCAGAAACAATGTCAGTAGGAACACCATGTAGTCTGACAATTTCCTTGACAAAGGCCTTAGCGAGTGTCTTAGCGCAAGGCAGTTTGATGAAGGGAACCAAGTGACACATCTTGCTAAAATGGTCCACGACCACCCAGATGACCGTGAAACCTTCAGAGGGGGGAAGGTCAGTAATAAAGTCCATAGCCAGATGTGTCCAAGGTGCACTAGGAACCTCCAGAGGGCAAAGCAACCCCGCAGCAGGAGCATGCGAAGACTTGGATCTAGCACACACAGTACATTGGCGCACCCACTTAATGACTTCCTTCTGCCATCCAGGCCACCAAAAACTGCGACCCACAAGTCTCTTGGTCTCAGAAATTCCTGGATGACCTGCCAACGGAGACTCATGACACTCAACAAACAAATCTCTCCTAAAGGTCCTAGGCACAAACAACCTCCCATGGGGAGTGTTAGATGGGGCATTCTCCTGAGCTTTAAGAATCTCATCCTCCAAAACGGAGTCCAAAGCAGCAATCACAACACCTTCTTGTAAAATGCTCTCCTCTTCCTCCACAACACCGACCATGGGAGAAAAGCTGCGAGACAAAGCATCCGCTTTAACATTCTTGGTACCCGGGATGTAGGTAACGGAAAAATTAAACCGCGAGAAAAAAAGTGCCCACCTAGCCTGACGGGCATTCAAGCGCTTGGCAGCATCAAGATAGATCAGATTTTTATGATCAGTGAAAACCTGAATGGGAAATTCAGCACCTTCCAAGAGGTGACGCCAGTGTTCAAATGCGAGTTTAATCGCCAGCAATTCCCGATTACCAATATCGTAATTAAGTTCAGTCTCAGAAAAATTTTTTGAAAAAAAGGCACAGGAATGTACTCCATCCTTGTTTTCCTGAGACAACACCGCACCGACCCCCACCGAAGAAGCATCAACCTCAACCAAAAACGGCTTAGTCACATCAGGCTGCATAAGGATGGGAGCAGAGGTGAACCTCTCCTTTAGAAACACAAAAGCTTCAATGGCCTCAGAAGTCCACTGAACCGCATTAGCACCTTTCCTGGTGAGATCGGTCAGCGGTTTGACAATAATAGAAATTTTTTTTATGAATTTTCTGTAATAATTGGCGAAACCCAAAAACCTCTGTATCGATTTCAAACCAATAGGCCTAGGCCATTCCTGCACAGCTTGAACTTTAACCGGGTCCATCTCAAAAACCTTCACTGGAGATAATGTAGCCCAAAAAACTAATTCTCTGTACAGCGAACTCACATTTCTCCAGCTTAGCAAAAAGCGAATTGTCCATTAATAACTGTAATACCTCACGTACGCTATGCCAATGAGACTCCAGATCAGGCGAATAAATCAGAATGTCATCCAAATACACAACCACATTTTTACCGATTAAAGGTCTAAGGATGTCATTAATAAGATTCTGAAAAAAATGCTGGAGCATTGGTAAGACCAAAAGGCATAACCAGATTCTCAAAATGACCCACAGGAGTGTTAAAAGCAGTCTTCCATTCATCACCCTCCTTCATGCGCAACAAATTGTATGCCCCCCGGAGATCAATTTTAGAGAACCACTTGGCCCCCACTAACTGGTTAAATAAATCAGGAATCAATGGCAGTGGGTAAGGATTGCGTACAGTAATTTTATTAATCTCACGAAAGTCCAGACAAGGACGTAAACCGCCATCTTTTTTTTTTACAAAAAAAAATCCAACAGCCACAGGAGACTTGGAAGGCCTAATGTGACCGGCGGCCAAGCTTGTCTGTATGTATTCCTCCAAAGCCTTTCTCTCAGGAATAGTAAGATTAAATAAACGACTTTTAGGAAGAGTCGCTCCAGGGACAAATTCAATGGTACAATCATAGTCTCTATGGGGAGGCAAAATTTGTGACTCCTCCTCAGAAAAAACTCTCCAAAAATCCTGAATAGGTACAGGCAATTCCCCTTTATCCACAGCAGCAATATGTCCGTTACAACACTTGTCATAACACTTAGGGCTCCAGGACTTAATTTCATTGGTAGACCAATCCAGTACAGGATTGTGCAATTTTAACCAGGGTAACCCCAATATTACTGGAGAAGGCAAATTATCCAATACCACCAAATCCAAGTTTTCTTGGTGAATACCATTAATAGTGAGGGGAAATTCACAGACCTTATGAGTAACACTCTTCAAGGGAGAGCCATCAACAGAAACCACAGCAATAGGGGATGACAAAGTTTTAGGTTCTAATCTAAGTTTTTCCAAGAATCCCCCATCAATCACATTCAGAGTAGAACCACAATCCACAAATACCCAAAATTCAATTAATTCATCCTGAGCAGCAGTAGTGGCAGATAGGAATACTCCCTTAGAATTTAAACAGGCTATTCGGGCATAACTGACCATTTTTTTTTCTTTCTTCATACGAAGCACACAGTTCTTAATAAAATGACCAGAATTTCCGCAGTAGAAGCACAAGCCTTCAGAAAGCCTGCGGTCGTTTTCCTGAGAGCGGGGTGTCATCGCCCCAATCTCCATCGGCTCTCCATTGTCAGCACAGACCCTCTCAGGACTCGGAGCTGTCATAGCAGAGGATTTGCTCTCATTAACCCTTGCACGCAGTCTCCTGTCCACCCGTATAGCTAATTGCATTGCCTCCTGCAAGTTTCCAGGTGTGGGATAAGCAATCAGTAAATCCTTAACCCTTTCACCTAGCCCTGCAAGAAACAAGCTTTTCAAAGCTGAATCGTTCCACCCCACCTGGGCAGACCACCGACGGAAGTGAGAACAATATTTTTCCGCATTACCTGATCCCTGCCTCAAACGTCTCAATTCAGACTCAGCAGATGAGACACGATCAGGATCATCATACAACAAACCCAAAGCAGAAAAAAAACTCTCCACTGATCTAAAGCATGGATCACTAGGTTGGAGAGAGAAGGCCTATCCCTGAGGATCTTTGCGCAAAAGTGACATTATGAACCCTATGCGCTGTGATTCATCACCAGAGGATCCGGGTCTCAAACGAAAATACAATAAACAAGCATTTTTATAAGAAAAAAAATCTTGTTGTTCGCCAAAAAATAGATCAGGGAGACGTACCTTTGGTTCCACAAAATGCGCTCCAGAACAGCTACTCACGTGTTGTTGGAGCTCGGCCACCTCCAGAGAGAGTCCCTGCAAGCGTTGAGCCAAATCTTGAACCGAGACCATGATGGAAAACTGGAGGTCTTTCCTTAGAGAAAATTTTTTTTTTTCTTTTAGGGCTGGACTTACTGTTATGATCTGCTACAGGGACCAAGGAAAGACAGGAGAACTGTCCCTACAATAGAACTAAACTAGATCCCTACGATGTAACGGGGAACCTGATCCTGAGATCAGACCCGCTAAAGTCCTCGGCTAGTCTGTACGAAGACCTATAGATGTGAGGGAGGGATCCCTACAAGAACTAGGGACTGGGATAAGTTGGACACCTAGCAGAAATAGTATCAGTCAAAGACAAACACACAACAAAAAGCATAGAGGTCAGAAGACCTAGCAAAACTAACAGAGAACGGCAACAGAGCACCAAGCTAGCTCAAGAGTAGTAAATACAATGAAGTCCAGCAAGACCAGGAGGGCGGAGCCTGATTAAATAGGCAAAAATGGTCATGTGACCAGCAAACTAAAAAAAACCTAACAGGAGAGTTCTAACAGTATCAGACGGCCCTTGTTGCAGAACTATAAAATAAATTCCCATCTGAAAACGCTGGTGACAGAGGTCACACTTCGTTGGACAACCAAGGAGTACAGGCGAGAGAGACACAACTCCAATCCAGCAGAGGCAGGGGAACAGAGCGGGTTTTTAGTGCCGCTGGTGGAATTATAACTGATAGGCACATCCGCCTGTCAACTGAAAATGGCTGACTCATAAAAATGAACAAGGGCTGGATTGGGCCAGACTTCTCAACACCACCGGATGATATCTGCATAATATTAACTCAAATCCAGTGTCTTTTTTTGGGAGGTGTATTCCCATGCACCTTTTCACACCCACACATGGATATACGCTTCCTGATTCCGGCTATTTGCTCTTGTACTCCTCCATCTCCTCATCCTCCATCACCATATCACCATGGTGACTGTGGTCTGTGATGCAACACCCACATAATTTTTTTAAAGGGTGTTTATGTTGCCCGTAAAAATTTTTTTTATACATTATGTTCATGTATACCCTCCAGGGGTAAATGTTTGTCAGCCCATACACTTAGTGCATGGGTATTACAAGTATAGGAGACCCGCTCCTTTCTAATGGGAACATTTTTTATGAGGTCCTCCTCCACATCTTTTCCAAGGTGCATTGGAGTGCCTCCAAATTTTTGGCAACCCTTGCATTCACTGCATAGGCCAACACTATGGGAGACCCACTTCCTAATAATGTGATCATTTTTTCAGGAGGCCCTCTGACCTCCATGTCTCTTTCAAGGGGCATTGGATTGCCTCCAAATTTTTGGCAACCCTTGCATTCACTGCATAGGACAACACTATGGGAGACCCACTTCCTAATAATGGGAGCATTATTTTCAGGAGGCCCTCTGACCTCCATGTCTCTTCCAAGGGGCATTGGAGTGCCTCCAAATTTTTGGCATCCCTTGCATTCACTGCATAGGCAAACACAATGGGAGACCCACTTCCTAATAATTGGAACATTTTTTTTCAGGAGGCCCTTGTCTACGTCTCTTCCAAGGGGCATTGGAGTAGGTCCAAGTTTTTGGCAGCCCTTGCATTCACTGCATAGGCAAACAGTATGGGAGACCCACTTCCTAATAATGGGGACATTGTTTTCAGGAGGCCCTCCTCTAAGTCTCTTCAAAGGGGTATTCGGGTGCATCCAAATTTTCAAAGGGGTATTGGGGTGCGTCCAAATTTTGGCCAGCCCTGCCACTCACTGCATACGCAATAACAGTATAGGAGACCCACTCTTTAGTAATGGGAACAACAAAGCATAGCCGCCTGCTGGATCTCTTACAATAGTGAGGGCCGACTGCTGTCCCTTTAAGAATAGTAAAGGCCGTCTGATGGCCCTATAAAAATAGGCTTTGCGACTTTCAGAGTTCCTCCTTCATAAATGGAACAAGATGTGTCTGATCATGTCTCACACACCACATGGCCAGATAAGGTTGTAAAATGTTATAATGACATTTCCCGGTGAATGCATTTGTCATGGTTGAAAGCAATGCAAAAGTGCAAAAACGCATGAAAAAAGCTATGTGTGAACATAGCCCAAGGTGTGGAGGAGTATTTTTGTTTTTGGTTATTTATTTTGCCTTATATACAAGTCATTACCCTGGAAATGATGTTCCTTAACATATTTCACAGCAAAATCCATTTTGTTTTTGTTTTTGTATGTTTTATTTTGAGTGCGTAAAAGTGGGGTAATACCTCTGACAACGTTGTTGACAGCAGTGATCTGGGAGTCAGAAATGCTTCCAGCGGTCTTCCCCATGCTGTTCTCATGTCATTTGAGCACTGTTCCCATCGATTTGGGCAATTTTTAGGCCCTCTGCAGACCGCCGGGGGGAGCCACCTGAAAAATGCTCGAGTTTCCCATAGATTTACATTGGGCTGATTGCTCGGGTCGAGCACCCGAGCATTCCAGTCTGCTCGACCCGAGCATCAAACATCGAGCATTTTAGTGCTCGCCCATCACTACTGTTCACCCATTCTATACCATGGGCATCAGAAGTGTACGTCAAACATTCACAGAAGAGGAGGAAAGAATCTGCACCGATGCTCAATTTTTTTTTAGGTTGGATTCGGGGCAGGACGAAGTAGGGACAGAGCAGGTTCCTGCCCTTCGTCATCAGACGTTAACCACCGGGGAGGGAGGTGATCCTGTTGAGACTCAGATACCTGAAGCTCATGCGGACTGTACTGTGCCGTCTGGGCAACAAGAGGAGAAGGGTAACTCTGAGGACGAGAAACGGGATAACACATTGGATGATGATGAGGTTGAAGATCCTACTTGGTGTGAACCCAGAGTCATGCAGCCGAGTAGCTCATCTGAGGAGGTGGAGGAGGAAGACGAGGAGGTTACCTTTCGCCCTATGGCACAGACACAGAGTGATGCAAGCATGAAGAGCATTACATCCTTAGCCACAACTGTGGCCAGAAGCGGTCGCGGGTCTGCAACTTGCAGGGGTGGCAAGGTTGCCTAGCCTGGGCCTTTTTTGTTACCGCAAAGGATGAGCCAACTCACGTCATCTGCATACTTTGCGATAAAAAACTCCGTAGAGGGAAAAAGTGGAATAATTTGACTACTACATGCATGAACCTTCACATGCGCACACAACATGCGTTGAGAATCACCACGCTGAAATGCGGACCAGCAGACCTCAACAACCATCAGTTGCCCCATCAACCGCATCCGCTGCTTCTTCCTCCTCCTCTGTTACCATGCCAAGTATTGTCACGCAGGCCTCACACCTCAGAACCTCCGGTTCTATACCTGCTCCAGTCAGGCTAAGTGAGAGCCCGTCAGCTGTAATGGAAGCAGACATGCCTGCTGTGTTTGTTTCATCGAGCACACCACAAGTTTCTCAATCCACCGTAACAACTGAGCCTGCACCTCACTCACAGTAGAGTAGTTTGTCTGTTTCACCGTACTCAGCTTTTACACAGCACTGCAGCCAGCCTTCGGTGCCGCGGTTGTGGTCATGTAAAAAATTGTTTCATCCAATACATAGAAAAGCTAAGAGGTTGAACTCCACCATCACCAATCTGTTGGCCATTGAAATGCTGCCTTTCTGCCTTGCAGATACAGATGGTTTCCGAAAGCTGATGACCGTTGCAGTCCCCCAGTACCAGTTGCCCAATCACCATTACTTCTCTAAGAAAGCTGTGCCTGTGCAACACCAATATGTCGCAGACATCATCACCTGTTCCTTGAGTAAATCTATGTCTGCCAGTGTGTATTTCACCACAGACACCTGGACGAGTAAGCATTACATCTGGCTGACTGGGTACTGGGTGACTCTGGCTTGCAGAACAAAGCTCTGTATTTCACACTTCCTCTACTGCTTCTGCCTCCTCCACCTCCTCTAGGACCTCCACCTGAGCACTCAACCTCTGCCTTAATGAGACAGCAGTGCAGAGCGAATTCATACCACCTCCTTATTGCACAGTCAGGGCTCACCGCAATCAGGCAGTCTTAAAATTAATATGCCTTGGAGATCGCAGTCATACAGTTGAAGAGTTGTGGACAGCTCTCCAGGCTCAGTTTGAGCAATGGCTGTCTCCATTGAACCTAGAGCCAGGGAAGGCTATGTGCGATAACGGTGCGAACCTGGTGGCGGCCCTAAGCCAAGGCAAGATCACACACGTGCCTTGCATGGCTCATGTCCTCAGCCTGGTGGTACAGCGATTTCTCCGCCACTGTCCCGGCCTTGATCAGCTGCTTCAGAAAGCACGGAAGCTGTGTGCTCACTTCTGCCGTTCGCACCCCTCATGTCATCGACTTGCATCGATACAGAGGTCTTTGTCCATGCCAGTTAACAGGTTCGTGTGCGATGTGCCGACATGGTGGAATTCCACTCTGCACATGTTACAGCAACTGTGGCAGCAGCAACGAGCCCTGACGCAGTATCTGATGTCGTAATTTCCTGGGCTAATGCAGTACAGACGTGGGGCATATCACGTTTATGGCATGGAGACAGATTAAGGACCTCAGCACCCTTCTGCAGAGTTTTGAAATGGCAACTAAAATGGTTGACGCTAATGATGCCGTCATCAGCATCACTAATCTGGTCATCTACTTGATGGATCAGACTTTGAGAAGCCTGCGGCAGGAGGTGGTTGTTCCAGAAGAAGAGGAGGATGCGGAAGGGATAAGAATGTCTCAAAGTTCCAGACTATTGTCACACAAGCAGATGAAAAAACTCAGTAGAGGGAAAAGGGCAATAATTTGACTACTACATGCATGAACCTTCACATGCACAATCAACATGTTAGTTACTCTGGCAATCTCATCACGATAATATGCAGACCTCAACAACCATCAGCCACCCCATCAACCGCATTTGCTGCTTCTTCCTCCTCCTCTGTTACCGAGCCAACTATTGTCACACAGATCTCCCACCGCAGAACCTTCGGTTCTTTACCCGCTCCAGTCAGGCTGAGTGAGATACCGTCAGCTGTAATGGAAGCGGACATGCCTGCTGTTTTTGACCGATCTCAGAAAACGAGCACACCACAACTTTATAGATCCATTGTAACATCTCCACCTGCATCTCACTCATGGTCCAGCAGTTTGTCTGGTTCACCGTACTCCGCCCTCTCTCAGCGCAGCAGCTAGCCCTCAATCCTGGAAAAGATTGTTTCCTCCTACACATGACAAAGCTAAGAGGTTGAACTCTACCATCTCCAATCGGTTGGTCACGCAAATGGTGGTGTCAGGCCCTAATTTGTTGAACTGTGAACACTCCTGTATCGCTGATTTTTTACTGAGGAGGAAACCCCGCGCAAACACGGGGAGAACATACAAACTACTTGCAGATGTTGTCTTTGGTGGGATTTGAACCAAGGACTTCTGTGCTGCAAGGATGAAGTGCTAATCACTGAGCCACTGTGCTGCTTTCTCTGTTCTCCCTCTAATATCTTAGATTCTGGAGAAACTTGCACCTTCTGCCACTCAGTATCTTCAGCTCCTTTGTGAGAAACTAATGTTTGGGCAGCCACTCAGTCTACCAAATAAAATTGCTGAGAAGGAAATTGTGGATGATTTCGCTTCTGGTACTAGGTGCACTGCTAATACCATGGCGTGCCATAATTCACTGGAAATATTCCAGGCTGGTTGGAGACAAGCTCATTCCCACAGAAAAGTACCAGCAGCAAACTAAGGAGATGGTGCCTCTATCATCATAAAGGAGTAGGAGTTATCTCGTTGTCTAGGAGACCGACCACCGCTGTTGTCTACCTTGTGAACATTGTGTTGAAGCTTGCAAGTTGTCTCGGGTTTACCGTGACATAGAGGAGCCAGAAGACCGCAGCGTCTGATTCCTCCCACTCCTGCAGTCATTAGAAGCCATTCACCTTCATATTAATTGGTGCAGGGGTTAGTCTGCTCAGTTATGAGCTCCTGGAATTTTACTGTGATATAGGCTTTCAGCAGATTTGTCCCGTGCATCTCATCTACTGTGTAATGCTGTTCCCCAACACATCAGACTGTCGACTACCGTGCAAACCTTGAAAAGGAAGCTGAACACCCACTTTTTGTGACAAGTGTACAATCTGTGGTAACTCTCGCTCCAGCATACTGCTGCACGACTAGCTGTACCCTATTGTACCCTCACCCATCCCTTGTATATTGTTTGTGTGCCTCGTGGGCAGGATCCTCTCTCCTCTTGTAACAGTCGGTGACCCCTTTTCACATGTAAAACGCCACGGAATAAATGTCGCTGTAACAAAACCCTTGTTGGCAAGCACAGCAGTCAGACGTTATTTGTAGTTGATGATGAGGGTTGCGCACATGTCAGGAGGAATTTTGGTCCACTCCTCTTTGCAGATCAGCTCTAAATCATTCAGATTTTGAGGCTGTTGCTAGGCAGTTTGGAGCTTCAACTCCCTCTATAAGTTTTCTATGGGATTAAGGTCTGGAAACTGGCTAGGACACTCCATGACCATAATGTGCTTATTTTTGAGCCACTCCTTTGTTGCCTTGGCTGCATGTTTTGGGTCATTGTCTTACTGGAAGACCCAGCCACGACCCATTTTTAATGTCCTGGCAGAGGAAAAGAGGTTGTCACTCAGGATTTTACGGTACATGGCTCCATCCATTCTCCCACTGATGTGGTGAAGTAGTGCCCTTAGCAGAGAAACACCCCCAAAACATAGTGTTTCCATCTCCATGCTTGACAGTGGGGACGGTGTTCTTTGGGTCATTGGCAAACAACTCCTCCAAACAAGGCGAGTTGAGTTAATGCCAAAGAGCTCAATTTTTGTTTCATCTGACCACAGCACCTTCTCCCTATAACTCACAGAATCATCCAGGTGTTCATTGGAAAACTTCAGATGGGCCTGCACATGTGCCTTGCACTGCAGGATTTTAGATCTTTAAGGCGTAATGTGTTACCAATGATTTTCTTGGTGACTATGGTCCCAGCTGCCTTGAGATCATTAACAAGTTCACCCTGTGTAGTTTTAGGCTGATCTCTCACCTTCTTCATGATCAAGGATACCCCACGAGGTGAGATTTTGCATGGTGCCCCAGATTGATGTCGATTGACAGTCATTCTGTATTTCTTCCAATTTCTTACTATTGCACCAACAGTTGTCTCCTTTTCACCCAAAGTCTTACTTATGGTTTTGTAACCCATTCCAGCTTTTCGCAGGTCTATGATCTTGTCCCTGACATCTTTAGAAAGCTGTTTGGTCTTGCCCATGTTGTAGAGGTTAGAGTTTGACTGATTAATTGAGTCTGTGGACAGGAGTCTTTTATACAGGTGACAATGTAAGACAGCTGTCTTTAATACAGATAATGAGTTGATTAGGAATGTCTAACTGGTCTGTAGGAGCCAGAACTCATAATTGTTTGTAGGGGATCAAACACTTATTTCTCACTGCAAAATGCAAATAAATTTATCTCATTTATACAATGTGATTTTTTTGATTCTTTTGGATATTCTATCTCTCAATGTTAAAATTAACCTACGCTTAAAATTATAGACTGTTCATGTTTTTGTCAGTGGGCAAACTTAAAAAAAATAGCAAGGGATCAAATAATTATTTATTTTGCTGTAATTATAGTACTTGTACACTGGGTCAATTGATGGCACTGGTTTCTACCCCTAATCTGATGTGTTTTGGCAGCTTTTGGGCCCATTTGAAGGTGTTGTATATGCTTTTTTTTGGCGCACCATTGAATCCTATGGCATTCGGTAATGTTCGGCGAATATTCTATGAATAAGTTGGTGAATATTGCAAATTCAGTGAACGTAATCTGAACCGAATATTGAAACATTTGCTCATCCCTAGTCAAGAATTGAAACTATTTACACACGTGGTCAAAATTGTTGGTACCCCTCATGTAATGAAAGTAAAACCCACAATGGTCACAGAAATAACTTGAATCTGACAAAAGTAATAATAAATTAAAAATCTATGAAAATGAACAGATGAAATTCAGACATTGCTTTT
This sequence comes from Phyllobates terribilis, assembly GCF_046119375.1. Lineage (NCBI taxonomy): Eukaryota > Metazoa > Chordata > Amphibia > Anura > Dendrobatidae > Phyllobates > Phyllobates terribilis. The sequence goes on along the minus strand of NW_027362763.1, from coordinate 257,002,558 downwards.
CAACCCTGCTTCCACAGAATTTAAAAAAAAATTAAACTCATGAAATAGGTCTCAGCAGAAATGATGGTAACGCTGAAAATAATGTGACAAAAGGAACATGTTAAATCAAGTTGTGTCCACTAATTAGCATCACAGGTGTCTACAATCTTGTAATCAGTCAGTGGACCTGTATATAGGGCTACAGATACTCACTGTGCTGTTTGGTGACATGGTGTGTACCACACTCAACATGGAACAGAGGAAGCAAAGGAAAGAGTTGTCTCAGGAGATTAGAAAGACAATTATAGACAAGCATGTTAAAGGTAAAGGTTATAATACCATCTCCAAGCATTTTGATGTTCCTGTGACTACAGTTGCACATATTATTCAGAAATTTAAGATCCATGGGACTGTAGCCAACCTCCCTGGACATGGCCGCAGGAGGAAAATTGATAACAAATCAAAGAGACAGATAATACGAATGTTAACAAAAGAGCCCAGGATAACTTCTAAAGAGATTAAAGGTGAACTTTAAGCTCAAGGAACATCAGTGTCAGATCGCACCATTCATCGTTGTTTGATCCAAAGTGGACTTCATGGGAGACGACCAACAAGAACATCATTGTTGAAAAAAAATCATAAAAAAGCCAGACTGGAATTTGCCAAACTACATGTTGACAAGCCACAAAGCTTCTGGGAGAATGTCCTATGGACAGATGAGACAAAAATACAAGTTTTGGCAAGGCACATCAGCTCTATGTTCACAGAAGGAAAAATTAAGCATATCAAGAAAAGAACACTGTCCCTACTGTAAAACATGGAGGAGGCTCTGTTATGTTCTGGGGCTGCTTTGCTCCATATGGCACAGGGTGTCTTCAATCTGTGCAGGGTACAATGAAATCTCAAGACTATCAAGGGATTCTAGAGAGAAATGTTCTGCCCAGTGTCAGAAAGCTTGGTCTCAGTCACAGGTCATGGGTCTTGCAACAGGATAATGACCCAAAACACACAGCTAAAAATACCCAAGAATGGCTTATAGGAAAACATTGGACTATTCTGAATTGGCCTTCTATGAGCCCTGACCTAAATCCTATTGAGCATCTTTGGAAAGAGCTGAAACATGCCGTCGGGAAAAGGCAACCTTCAAACACGAGACAACTGGAGCAGTTTGCTCATGAGGAGTGGGCCAAAATATCTGTCAAGAGGTGCAGAAGTCTCATTGACAGTTACAGGAATTGTTTGATTGAAGTGATTGCCTCAAAAGGTTGTTCAACAAAATATTAAGTTAAGAGTACCATCATTTCTGTCCAGGCCTATTTCAAGAGTTTATTTTTTTTTTTAATTCTGTGGAAGCAGGATTGAAAAGCAATGTCTGACTTTCATTTGTTAATTTTCAAAGATTTTTAATTTATTATTACTTTGTCAGATTCAAGTTATTTCTGTGACCATTGTAGTTTTTCTTTCATTAAACGAGGGATACCAACAATTTTGACAACGTGTATAGAATCCAAAGTGTCTCCATCTGCCTCATTAGTGAATGGTTCAGTTGGGAGTTTCATCTGGATCATGTTTTGGGGTATTTACATGGAAATCCCTGACATAAGTGTGCAGCGTAACAAGATAGATGTGAGTGAACCAAGCTTAATTCTAATTCTTGGGAGGAAACATGAACAAATAAATAGCAGTTCAAAAATGGTTTCTTATAAAAAAAATATTTTTTTCTTTGCCATATTCTGAGAGATCTAACTTTTTTTTTGACAGATTGATTTGACGATCGCTTATTTTTAGCAGAGTGAGTTGAAATTAAATCTGCCAGTAGGATCAAACCTCTTAAGCCATCTATATGGGCATGTAAGTCAGAAATTTGAATACAATAATACTTTGATATCTGCAATCTGATGTCTTTTTCCAGAGAAATCCACATTTTTCTTGTATGTAAAAGAACTTTTAAGAACTATGAGTTCTATAGGAACTATGTGATATGTAATGGCTACTCTGCTTTTCTGATGTTTCTGCAGAGCTGTGTGTGATATAACTGACACATCTGCAGATTCCTTTCAGCTTCAGCTTACATCTCACAGGCAGCTAGTGTTGCTACACAGCAGAGCTGTGAGAGATGTAGTGGCAAGCATGTTTGTAATGAGACATTTCAGTTCTGCAGTTCTGTGTTAGCTACATGTCTCACATTGGTAACGTTCCGTCATGTATAATAAGCTGTAGATTCTCAAGCAGAACAGTCTCCTGTTTATAGATCTTAATAGCTCATTTACATATTAAGAAAATATGGATTGCTTTGGAAGAAGACATCAGATTGTCGACACCAAAGAACGATTTTATTCAAAAACTCCTAGTAATAGATGCCCTAGAAGTTTTTATTATTAGTATCATATTCAACTACATAACATTTATTTTCCTATTCAGAATGAACAAAAAACAGCAAAGTAGTTATTGTATGTATATATATATATATATATATATATATATATATATATATATATATATACTAGCTATTGAACCCATTCTACACCCGGGTGGCGAGCATTTTTATTGGTCTCCCATGCTGGTATGTGTTGCATCCCTCCTGGTATTTGTGCTGCCCCCATCATCCTGACCCACCATCCTATCCTGGTATGCATGGCACCCCTCATACCCATCAAGGTATGTATGGCACCACTCACCCCCAATCCTTGTATGCATTGCACCCCTCACCCCCAATCCTGGTATGCATGGAACCCCTCACCCCCAAGCCTGGTATGTATGGCACCCCTCACCCCCAATCCTGGTATGCATGGCACCCCTCACCCCCAATCCTGGTATGCATGGCACCCCTCACCCCCAATCCTGGAATGCATAACACCCCTCACCCCCAACCCTGGTATGCATGGCACCCCTCATCCCTAATCCTGGCATACGTGGCAACCCTCTCCCCCAATCCTGGTATGTGTGGCACCCCTCATCCCAAATCCTGGTATGCATGGCACCCCTCATCCCAAATCCTGGTATGCGTAGCACCCGTCATCCCCAATCCTGGTATACATGGTACCCCCATCCCTCATCCTTATCCTGGTATGTATGGTATCCCTCATCCTGGTATGCATGGGCCCCTCAATTACATCCTGGTATGCATGGCACCACTCACACACATCCTGGTGTGCATGGCACCCCTCACCCACATCCTGGTATGCATGGCACCCCTCACCCCTATCCTGGTATGCATGACACTCCTCATTCCTATCCTGGTATGCATGGCCCTTCATCGGAATCCTGGTATGCATGGCACCCCTCACCCCCAATCCTGGCATGCATGGTACCCCTCACACCCAATCCTGGTATGCATGGCACCCCTCACCCCCAATCCTGGTATGCGGGGCACCCCCCACCCCCAATCCTGGTATGCATGGCACCCCTCATCCCCAATCCTGATATGCACTTCACTCCTCACACCGAATCCTGGTATTCATGGCACCCCTCATCCCCAATCCTGGTATGCATGGCTCCCTCATCCCCAATCCTGGTATGCATGGCTCCCTCATCCCCAATCCTGGTATGCATGGCTCCCTCATCCCCAATCCTGGTATGCATGGCTCGCTCATCCTCAATCCTGGTATACATGGCACCCATCATCCCCAATCCTGGTATGCATGGCACACCTCATCCCCAATCCAGGTATGCATGGCACCCCTCATTCCCAATCCTGGTATGCATGGCTCCCTCATCCCCAATCCTGGTATGCATGGCTCCCTCATCCGTATCCTGGCATGCATGGTACCCATCACCCCCAATCCTAGTATGCATGGCACCCCTCACCCCCAATCCTGGTATGCGGGGCACCCCTCACCCCCAATCCTGGTATGCATGGCACCCCTCACCCCCAATCCTTGTATGCATGGCATCCCTCATCCCCAATCCTGATATGCATGGCACTCCTCACACCGAATCCTGGTATTCATGGCACCCCTCATCCCCAATCCTGGTATGCATGGCTCCCTCATCCCCAATCCTGGTATGCATGGCTCCCTCATCCCCAATCCTGGTATGCATGGCTCCCTCATCCCCAATCCTGGTATGCATGGCTCCCTCATCCCCAATCCTGGTATGCATGGCTCCCTCATCCTTATCCTGGTATGCATGGCTCCCTCATCCCCAATACTGGTATGCATGGCATCTCTCTTCCCCAATCCTTGTATACATGGCACCCCTCATCCCTATCCTGGTATGCATGGCTCCCTCATCCCCAATCCTGGTATGAATGGAACCCCTAATCCCCAATTCTGGTATGCATGTCACCCCTCATCCCCAATCCTGGTATGCATGGCTCCGTCATCCCCAATCCTTGTATACATGGCTCCCCTCATCCCCAATCCTGGTATGCATTTCACCCCTCATCCCCAATCCTGATATGCATGGCACCCCTCATCCCCAATACTGGTATGCATGGCTCCCTCATCCCTAATCCTGGTATGCATGGCTCCCTCACCCCCATCCTACTATGCATGGCTCCCTCATCCCCAATCCTGAAATGCATGGCACCCCTCTTCCCCAATCCTGGTATGCTTGGCTCCGTCATCCCCAATCCTGGTATGCATGGCTCCCTCATCCCTATCCTGGTATGCATGGGCCCCTCATCCCCAATCCTGGTATGCATGGTACCCCTCATCCCTATCCTGGTATGCATGGCACCCCTTATCCCAATTCTGGTATGTATGACCTCCTCATCCCAGAAACCTGGAATGCATGGCACCCAATCCCTCATCCTAGTATGCATGGCACCCCTGATCCTTATACTGGTATGCATGGCACCCCTCATCCCTATTCTGGTATGCATGGTACCCCTCATCCTGGTAAGCATGACACCCCATCACTCATCCTGGTATGCATGGTAACCCTCATTCCTATCCTGGAATGTGTGGTACCCCTCATCCCTATTCTGGTATGCATTGCATCCCTCACCCCCAAATCCTGGTATGTGTGGTACTCCTCATCCTCAATCCTGGTATGCATGGCACCCCTCACTCCCCAATCCTGGTATGCATGGCGCCCCTCACCCCAAACCTGGTATGCATGGCACCCCTGATCCCCTATCCTGGTAAGCATGGCACCCTCACCCCCAATCCTGGTATGCACGGCACCCCTCATCCCCAATCCTTGTATGCATGGCACCCCTCATCCCCAAATCCTGGTATGCATGGCACCCCTCATCCCCAATCCTGATATGCAAGGCACCCCAAATCCCCAATCCTGATATGCATAGCTCCGTCATCCCTAATCCTGCTATGCATGCCTCCCTCGCCCCCATCCTGGTATGCATGGCTCCATCATCCCCAATCCTGGTATGCATGGCTCGCTCATCCCTATCCTGATATGAATGGGCCCCTCATCCCTAATCCTGGTATACATGGTACCCCTCATCCTTATCCTGGTATGTATGGTACCCCTCAGCCCTATCCTGGTATGCATGGCACCCCTCATCCCAATTCTGGTATGTATGGCCTCCTCATCCCAAAAACCTGGTATGCATGGCACCCAATCCCTCATCCTAGTATGCATTGCACCGCTCATCCTTATACTGGTATGCATGGTACCCCTCATCCCTATTCTGGTATGCATGGTACCCTTCATCCTGGCATGCATGGCACCCCATCCCTCATCCTGGTATACATGGTACCCCGCATTCCTATACTGGTATTTATGGTATCCCTCATCCATATTCTGGTATGCATTGCTCCCTCATCCCCAATCCTGGCATGCATGGCTCCCTCATCCCCAATCCTGGTATGCATGGTTCCCTCATCCCTATCCTAGTATGCATGGCTCCCTCATCCCCAATCCTTGTATGCATGGCACCCTTCATCACCAATCCTGGTATGCATGGCACCCCTCATCCCCAATCCTGATATGCATGGCTCCCTCATCCCCAATCCTGGTATGCACGGCACCCCTCATCCCCAATCCTTGCATGCATGGCACCCCTCATCCCCAATCCTGGTATGCATGGCACCCCTCATCCCCAATGGTGATATGCATGGCACCCCTCATCCCCAATGCTGATATGCATGGCACCCCTCATCCCCAATGCTGATATGCATGGCACCCCTCATCCCCAATCCTGGTATGCATGGCTCTGTCATCCCTAATCCTGGTATGCATGGCTCCCTTGCCCCCATCCTGGTATGCATGGCTCCCTCAACCCCAATCCTGATATGCATGGCACCCCTCATCCTCAATCCCGGTATGCTTGGCTCCGTCATCCCCAATCCTGGTATGCATGGCTCCCTCATCCCTATCCAGGCATTCATGGGCCCCTCATCCCCAATCCTGGTATACATGGTACCCCTCATCGCTATCCTGGTATGCATGGCATCCCTCATCCCAATTCTGGTATGTGTGGCCTCCCCATCCCAGAAACCTGGGATGCATGGCATCCAATCCCTCATCCTAGTATGCATGGCACCCCTCATCCCTATTCTGGTATGCATGGTACCCCTCATCCTGGTCAGCATGGCTCCCCATCACTCATCCTGGTATGCATGGTACCCCGCATTCCTATCCTGGTATGTATGGTACCTCTCATCCCTATTCTGGCATGCATGGCATCCCTCACCCCCCAATCCAGGTATGTGTGGTACTCCTCATCCCCAATCCTGGTATGCATGGCACCCCTCACCCCCAATCCTGGTATGCATGGCCCCCCTCACCCCCAATCCTGGTATGCATGGCACCCCTCATCCCCAATCCTGGTATGCATGGCACCCCTCATCCCCAATCCTGGTATGCATGGCACCCCTCATCACCAATCCTGGTATGCATGGCTCCCACATCCCCAATCCAGGTATGCATTTGACCCCTCACCCCCAATACTGGTATGCATGGCACCCCTCATCCCCAATCCTGGTATGCATGGCACCCCTCATCCCCAATCCTTGTATGCATGGCACCCCTCATCCCCAATCCTGGTATGCATGGCACCCCTCACCCCCAATCCTGGTATGCATGGCACCCCTCATCCCCAATTCTGGTATGCATGGCTCCCACACCCCCAATCCTGGTATGCATGGAACCCCTCATCCCCAATCCTGGTATGCATGGCACCCCTCATCCCCAATCCTGGTATGCATGGCACCCCTCATCCCTAATCCTGGTATGTATGGCACCCCTAATCCCCAATCCTGGTATGCATGGCACCCCCCTCCCCAATCCTGGCATGCATGGCACCCCTCATCCCCAATGCTGGTATGCATGGCTCCCTCATGCCTATGCTGGTATGCATGGTTCTCTCATCCCCAATCCTGGTATGCATGGCACCCCTCATCCCCAATCTTGGTATGCATGGCACCCCTCATCGCCAATCCTGGTATGAATGCCACCCCTCATCCCCAATCCTGGTATGCATGGCTCCCTCATCCCCAATCCTGGTATACATGGTACCCCTCTTCCCCAATCCTGGTATGCATGGCACCCCTCATCCCCAATCCTGATATGCATGGCACCTCTCATCCCCAATTCTGGTATACATGGCTCCGTCATCCCCAATCCTGGTATGCATGGCTCCCTCGCCCCCATCCTGGTATGAATGGCTCCCTCACCCCCAATCCTTGTATGCATGGCATCCCTCATCCCCAATCCTGATATGCATGGCACTCCTCACACCGAATCCTGGTATTCATGGCACCCCTCATCCCCAATCCTGGTATGCATGGCTCCCTCATCCCCAATCCTGGTATGCATGGCTCCCTCATCCCCAATCCTGGTATGCATGGCTCCCTCATCCCCAATCCTGGTATGCATGGCTCCCTCATCCTTATCCTGGTATGCATGGCTCCCTCATCCCCAATACTGGTATGCATGGCATCTCTCTTCCCCAATCCTTGTATACATGGCACCCCTCATCCCTATCCTGGTATGCATAGCTCCCTCATCCCCAATCCTGGTATGAATGGCACCCCTAATCCCCAATTCTGGTATGCATGTCACCCCTCATCCCCAATCCTGGTATGCATGGCTCCGTCATCCCCAATCCAGGTATGTATGGCACCCCTCATCCCCAATCCTTGTATACATGGCTCCCCTCATCCCCAATCCTGGTATGCATTTCACCCCTCATCCCCAATCCTGATATGCATGGCACCCCTCATCCCCAATACTGGTATGCATGGCTCCCTCATCCCTAATCCTGGTATGCATGGCTCCCTCACCCCCATCCTACTATGCATGGCTCCCTCATCCCCAATCCTGATATGCATGGCACCCCTCTTCCCCAATCCTGGTATGCTTGGCTCCGTCATCCCCAATCCTGGTATGCATGGCTCCCTCATCCCTATACTGGTATGCATGGGCCCCTCATCCCCAATCCTGGTATGCATGGTACCCCTCATCCCTATCCTGGTATGCATGGCACCCCTTATCCCAATTCTGGTATGTATGACCTCCTGATCCCAGAAACCTGGTATCCATGGCACCCAATCCCTCATCCTAGTATGCATGGCACCCCTGATCCTTATACTGGTGTGCATGGCACCCCTCATCCCTATTCTGGTATGCATGGTACCCCTCATCCTGGTAAGCATGACACCCCATCACTCATCCTGGTATGCATGGTAACCCTCATTCCTATCCTGGAATGTGTGGTACCCCTCATCCCTATTCTGGTATGCATTGCATCCCTCACCCCCAAATCCTGGTATGTGTGGTACTCCTCATCCTCAATCCTGGTATGCATGGCACCCCTCACTCCCCAATCCTTGTAAGCATGGCACCCCTCACCCCCAATCCTGGCATGCATGGCACCCCTCATCCCCAATCCTGGTATGCATGGCACCCCTCATCCCCAATCCTGATATGCAAGGCACCCCAAATCCCCAATCCTGATATGCATGGCTCCGTCATCCCTAATCCTGCTATGCATGCCTCCCTCGCCCCCATCCTGGTATGCATGGCACCCCTGATCCCCTATCCTGGTAAGCATGGCACCCCTCACCCCCAATCCTGGCATGCATGGCACCCCTCATCCCCAATCCTGGTATGCACGGCACCCCTCATCCCCAATCCTTGTATACATGGCACCCCTCATCCCCAAATCCTGGTATGCATGGCACCCCTCATCCCCAATCCTGATATGCAAGGCACCCCAAATCCCCAATCCTGATATGCATGGCTCCGTCATCCCTAATCCTGCTATGCATGCCTCCCTCGCCCCCATCCTGGTATGCATGGCTCCATCATCCCCAATCCTGGTATGCATGGCTCGCTCATCCCTATCCTGATATGAATGGGCCCCTCATCCCTAATCCTGGTATACATGGTACCCCTCATCCTTATACTGGTATGTATGGTACCCCTCAGCCCTATCCTGGTATGCATGGCACCCCTCATCCCAATTCTGGTATGTATGGCCTCCTCATCCCAAATACCTGGTATGCATGGCACCCAATCCCTCATCCTAGTATGCATTGCACCGCTCATCCTTATACTGGTACGCATGGTACCCCTCATCCCTATTCTGGTATGCATGGTACCCTTCATCCTGGCATGCATGGCACCCCATCCCTCATCCTGGTATACATGGTACCCCGCATTCCTATACTGGTATTTATGGTATCCCTCATCCATATTCTGGTATGCATTGCTCCCTCATCCCCAATCCTGGCATGCATGGCTCCCTCATCCCCAATCCTGGTATGCATGGTTCCCTCATCCCTATCCTAGTATGCATGGCTCCCTCATCCCCAATCCTTGTATGCATGGCACCCCTCATCACCAATCCTGGTATGCATGGCACCCCTCATCCCCAATCCTGGTATGCATGGCTCCCTCATCCCCAATCCTGGTATGCACGGCACCCCTCATCCCCAATCCTTGCATGCATGGCACCCCTCATCCCCAATCCTGGTATGCATGGCACCCCTCATCCCCAATGCTGATATGCATGGCAACCCTCATCCCCAATGCTGATATGCATGGCACCCCTCATCCCCAATCCTGGTATGCATGGCTCTGTCATCCCTAATCCTGGTATGCATGGCTCCCTTGCCCCCATCCTGGTATGCATGGCTCCCTCAACCCCAATCCTGATATGCATGGCACCCCTCATCCTCAATCCCGGTATGCTTGGCTCCGTCATCCCCAATCCTGGTATGCATGGCTCCCTCATCCCTATCCAGGTATTCATGGGCCCCTCATCCCCAATCCTGGAATACATGGTACTCCTCATCGCTATCCTGGTATGCATGGCATCCCTCATCCCAATTCTGGTATGTATGGCCTCCCCATCCCAGAAACCTGGGATGCATGGCATCCAATCCCTCATCCTAGTATGCATGGCACCCCTCATCCCTATTCTGGTATGCATGGTACCCCTCATCCTGGTAAGCATGGCACCCCATCACTCATCCTGGTATGCATGGTACCCCGCATTCCTATCCTGGTATGTATGGTACCTCTCATCCCTATTCTGGCATGCATGGCATCCCTCACCCCCCAATCCAGGTATGTGTGGTACTCCTCATCCCCAATCCTGGTATGCATGGCACCCCTCACCCCCAATCCTGGTATGCATGGCCCCCCTCACCCCCAATCCTGGTATGCATGGCACTCCTCATCCCCAATCCTGGTATGCATGGCACCCCTCATCCCCAATCCTGGTATGCATGGCACCCCTCATCCCCAATCCTGGTATGCATGGCTCCCACATCCCCAATCCAGGAATGCATTTGACCCCTCACCCCCAATACTGGTATGCATGGCACCCCTCATCCCCAATCCTGGTATGCATGGCACCCCTCATCCCCAATCCTTGTATGCATGGCACCCCTCATCCCCAATCCTGGTATGCATGGCACCCCTCACCCCCAATCCTGGTATGCATGGCACCCCTCATCCCCAATTCTGGTATGCATGGCTCCCACACCCCAAATCCTGGTATGCATGGAACCCCTCATCCCCAATCCTGGTATGCATGGCACCCCTCATCCCCAATCCTGGTATGCATGGCACCCCTCATCCCTAATCCTGGTATGTATGGCACCCCTAATCCCCAATCCTGGTATGCATGGCACCCATCCTCCCCAATCCTGGCATGCATGGCACCCCTCATCCCCAATCCTGGTATGCATGGCTCCCTCATCCCTATCCTGGTATGCATGGTTCTCTCATCCCCAATCCTGGTCATGCATGGCACCCCTCATCCCCAATCTTGGTATGCATGGCACCCCTCATCGCCAATCCTGGTATGAATGCCACCCCTCATCCCCAATCCTGGTATGCATGGCACCCCTCATCCCCAATCCTGGTATACATGGTACCCCTCTTCCCCAATCCTGGTATGCATGGCACCCCTCATCCCCAATCCTGATATGCATGGCACCTCTCATCCCCAATTCTGGTACACATGGCTCCGTCATCCCCAATCCTGGTATGCATGGCTCCCTCGCCCCCATCCTGGTATGAATGGCTCCCTCATCCCCAATCCTTATATGCATGGCAACACTCATCCCCAATCCTGGTATTCATGCCTCCGTCATCCCCAATCCTGGTATGCATGGCTCACTCATCCCTATCCTGGTATGAATGGGCCCCTCAACCCCAATCCAGGTATACATGGTACCCCTCATCCCTATCCTGGTATGTATGGTACCCCTCATCCCTATCCTGGTATGCATGGCACCCCTCATCCCAATTCTGGTATGTATGGCCTCCTCATCCCAGAAACCTGGTATGCATGACACCCAATCCCTCATCCTGGTATGCATGGCACCCTTCATCCTTTTCCTGGCATGCATGGTACCCCTCATTCCTATTCTGGTATGCATGGTACCCCTCATCCTGGTGTGCATTGCACCCCATCCCTCATCCTGGTATGCATGGTACCCCGCATTCCTATCCTGGTATGTATGGTACCCCTCATCCCTATTCTGGTATGCATGGCATTCCTCACCCCCGAATCCTGGTATGTGTGGTACTCCTCATCCCCAATCCTGGTATGCATGGCTCCCTCATCCCCAATCCTGATATGCATGGCACCCCTCATCCCCAATCCTGGTATGCATGGCTCCGTCATCCCCAATCCTGGTATGCATGGCTCCCTCATCCCCAATCCTGATATGCATGGCACTCCTCATCCCCAATCCTGGTATGCATGGCTCCATAATCCCCAATCCTGGTATGCATGGCTCCGTCATCCCTATCCTGGTATGCATCGGACCCTCATTCCCAATCCTGGTATACATGGTACCCCTCATCCCTATCCTGGTAAACATGGTACCCCATCCCTCATTCCTATCCTGGTATGTATGGTATCCCTCATCCTGGTATGCATGGCACCCCTCACCCACATCCTCATCTGCAGGGCACCCCTCACCCACATCCTGGTATGCATGGCACCCCTCACCCCCATCCTGGTATGCATGGCACTCCTCATCCGAATGCTGGTATGCATGGCACCCCTCATCCCCAATCCTGGTATGCATGGCACCCCTTATCCCCAATCCTGGTATGCATGGCACCCCTCACCCACAATCCTGGTATGCATGGCATCCCTCACCACCAATCCTGGTATACATGGCACTCCTCATCCCCAATCCTGGTATGCATGGCATCCCTCACCCCCAATCCTGGTATGCATGGCTCCCTCATCCCCAATACTGGTATGCATGGCTCCCTCATCCACAATCCTGGTATGCATGGCTCCCTCATCCCCAATCCTGGTATGCATGGCTCCCTCATCCGCAATCCTGGTATGCATGCACCCCTCATCCCCAATCCTGGTATGCATGGCTCCCTCATCCCCAATCATGGTATGAATGGCACCCCTCATCCCCAATCCATGTATGCATGGCACCCCTCATTCCCAATCATGGTATGCATGGCTCCGTCATCCCCAATCCTGGTATGCATGGCTTCCTCATCCCTATCCTGGTATGCATGGGCCCCTCATCCCCAATCCTGGTATGCATGGGCCCCTCATCCCCAATCCTGGTGTACATGGTACCCCTCATCAATTTCCTGGTATGTATGGTACTCCTCATTCCTATCCTGGTATGCATGGCACCCCTCATCGCAATTCTGGTATTTTTGGCCTCCTCATCCCAGAAACCTGTATGCATGGCACCCAATCCCTCATCCTAGTATGCATGGCACCCCTCATCCTTATTTTGGTATGCATGGTACCCCTCATTCCTATTCTGGTATACATAATACCCCTCATCCTGGCATGCATGGCACCCCATCCCTCATCCAGGTATGCATGGTGCCCCGCATTCCTATCCTGGTATGTATGGTACCCCTCATCCCTATTCTGGTATGCATGGCATCCCTCACCCCTCAATCCTCATATGCATGGTCCCCTCACCCTCCAATCCTGATATACATGATCCCCTCACTCCCCAATCCTGGTATGCATGGTCCCCTCACCCCTTAATCCTGATATGCATGGTCCCCTCATCCCCAAATAATGGCATGTGTGGTACCCCTCATCCTGGTATGCATGGCACCTCTCATCCTCCAATCCTTGTATGCATGGTCCCCTCACCCCCCAATCCTGGTGTGCATGGTACCCCTCACCCCCCAATCCTGGTATGCATGGTCCGCTCACCCCGCAATCCTGGTAGGTGTGGTACCCCACATCCTGGTATGCATGATCCCCTCACCCCACAATACTGGTATGCATGGTTCCCTCACCCCCCAATCCTGGTATGCATGGTCCCCTCACCCCACAATCCTGGTATGTGTGGTACCCCTCCTCCCACCAATCATGGTATGTGTGGTACCCCTCATCCCCCAATCCTGGTATGTGTGGCCCCCTCACCCCCCCAATCCTGGTATGTGTGGCCCCCTCATCCCTTTCACGCTGTACGACATGTTCCCATTAGAAAGGAGAGAGTCTGCTATACAGTTATAGGGTATGCAGTGAGTCCAACGGCTGACCAATTTTAGGAAAACACCACTAAGAATTTAAAGACACACAGAGCAGGGCCACAATAACAAGGTACGACATGTTCTCATTAGAAAGGAGAGAGTCTGCTACACAGTTATAGGGTATGCAGTGAGTCCAACGGCTGACCAATTTTAGGAAAAACCCCACTAAGAATTTAAAGACACATAGAGCAGGGCCACAGTAACGACAAATTCCCATTAGAAAGGAGAGAGTCTCCCATAGTGTTGGCCTATGCAAGGGCTGCAAAAATTTGGAGGCACTTCAATGACCCTTGGAAGAGACGTGGAGGAGGGCCTCATAAAAAAATGTTCCCATTAGAAAGGAGACGGCCTCCTATACTTGTAATGCCCATGTACTAAGTGTATGGGCTGACAAACATTTACCCCTGGGGGGTATACATGAACATAATGTATAAAAAAAAAAATTACGGGCATAATAAACACCCTTTAAAAAAATTATGTGGGTGTTGCATCACGGACCACGGTCACCCTGGTGATTTGGAGGTGGAGGATGAGGAGAAGGAGGAGGACAAGAGCAAATAGCCAAAATCAGGAAGCGTATACCCATGTGTGGGTGTGAAAAGGTGCATTATGTTACGCTGCTATCATTCGGTGGTGTTGAGAAGTCTGGCCAAATCCAGCCCTTTTTCATTTTTATAAGAGTCAGCCTGTCAGCATTTTCAGTTGACAGGCAGATACGCTTATCAGTTATAATTCCACCAGCGGCACTAAAAACCACTCTGATAAAACGCTGGTGGCAGGGCAGGCCAGGACCTCCAAGGCATAGAGAGCCAGTTCATTCCATGTATCCAGCTTGGATACCAAATAATTATAAGGCACAGCGGAATCACGGAGGATGTTGGTACGGTCGGCAAGGTACTCCCTCAGCATCTTCCCAAACTTTGCACTCCTTGTGAGAGTACCCCGCTCCTCAGGGCCTGTGCGATGGGAGGGTCTGAGAAAACTCTCCCAGAACTTTGACAGTGTTCCCCTGCCTCTGCTGGATTGAAGTTGTGTCTCTCTCGCCTGTACTCCTTGGTTGTCCAATGAAGTGTGCCCTCTGCCGCCAGCGTTTTCAGATGGGAATTTTTTTAATTGTTCCGCAACAAGGGCCTTCTGGTACTGCCCCATTTTTGCACACCTGTCTGCCTCAGGAATAAGAGATAGAAAGTTATCCTTGTAGCGTGGGTCTAGAAGTGTCACCAACCAGTAATGACTGTCACCCAAAATTTTGAGAACACGAGGGTCATGGGAAAGGCAGCGTAACATAAACTCAGCCATGCGTGCCAGACTACTAACAGGCAAGACTTCCGTGTCTTCAACAAGAGGATGACTGACCATGCTCTCCTCCTCCTCCTCCTCCTCTCTGTCCTCTGGCCATCCACGCTGAACAGACGGTATGACAGCTGTGCAGGTAGTACCTTCTATAGTGCATGAAACTAGCTCCTGTCCTTCCTCCTCCTCCTCCTCTTCCTCATTGTCACCCAATCCACGTTGGGATGAGATGAGGCTTGGCTGTATGTAATCACCCTGTATGGTTCCTTGCTCCATCTCATCGTGCTCACCCCAATGCATCCTCTTTGATTGTGAGCAGAGAGCGTTTCAGAAGACAAGAGAAGCGGGATGGTGACTCTAATTATGGCGTCATCGCCTCTCACCATCTTGGTGGAGTCCTCAAAGTTTTGGAGGATGGTACATATGTCTGCCATCCATGTCCACTCCTGAGGTCTTATGTGTGGAGTCTGAACTGAATACTGATGGCCTTGTTGATGCTGGTACTGAACAACTGCCCTCTTCTGCTCACAAATCCTTCCCAACATCTGCAGTGTAGAGTTCCAATGCGTGGGGACATCACACACCAGTCGTTGAGCAAGAAGCTGCAAACGCTGCTGAAGCACGGCAAGGGAGGCGGAAGCTGTAGCTGACTTTCTAAAATGGGCACACAGGCAGCGTACTTTAACAAGCAGATCTGGCAGCTCTGGGTAGGATTTGAGAAACTACTGAACCACGAGGTTAAGCATATCGGCCAGGCATGGTACGTGTGTGAGCTCGCCTCGCCTCAGAGCCGCCACCAGGTTCCGGCCATTGTCACACACTACCATGCCTGGCTGTAGGTTCAGCGGTGTGAGCCACAGATCTGCCTGCTCTTTCAGAGCTGTGCACAACTCTTCAGCATTGTGCGGTTTTTCAGCTAAGCATATTAGCTTCAGCACAGCCTGTTGCCGATTGGCTAAGGCAGTGCTGCAGTGCTTCCAGCTTGTGACTGATGTGGTCATTTCGGAGATGGAGGCTGAAGAGGAGGAGGAGGCTGAGGAGTATGGTGCAGGAGCTGTAGACTATGGGGGCAACCCTGATTGACCTAGGGCCCGCAATCCTTGGCGTCGGGAGGACGTGTTCCATCCCAAGATCCGACTGGGTCCCGGCTTCCACTTATCCACGTGTCCGTGGTTAGGTGGACTTTACCGGTAACTGCGTTGTTGAGAGCACGGATAATGTTTTGGGACACGTGCTTGTGTAATGCGGGGACGGCACACCGGGAGAAATAGTGGCGGCTGGGGACCGAGTACCGAGGGATGGCCGCCGCCATCAGGTTGCGGAATGCTTCCGTCTCCAATAGCCTAAAAGGCAACATTTCGAGCGCAAGCAGTCGTGAAATGTGAGAGTTTAGTAGTGTGCCCTGTGGGGCGTTGGCTGCATATTTGCACTTGCGTTCCAAGGACTGGGGTATGGACAACTGAACGCTGCGCTGGGAAAAGGACATGGACATGCTTCCTGATGCTGCTATTTGAGAGTGTGCAACGACAGGTGCAGGGCAGGAGGCGTCTTTGCATGCACCATGGACAGGGGATTGGCTTGTATGCACAACAGCGGAAGAAGCAATGGTGCCACCCGCAGACACTGTTCCTGGACCCTGGGGTTTGGCCCACAAAGTCGGGTGCTTTGCTGCAATGTGCCTGATCATGCTGGTGGTGGTCAGGCTGGTCGTTTTGCCACCCCAGCAGATGAAGGCCTGGCTGGTGGTGCAAATGGCCTTTTTGGGGTTATCGGCAGAGTCTTTAAAAAACAACCAGACTCGGTAAGACCTAACAGTTGTACTGGCAACTTCCTTCGTGTTGGTGTTACGGGGAACAGTTACCTACCTTCTGTCTGCGGCCACCATACTGCTTCTTCCTGCCTGTTGGGGTGCTCTGCCTCCCTCCCACTGTGTGCTGCTGTCCTCGCTCTGCATGTCCTCCTGCCAGGTTGGGTCAGTTACTATATCATCCATCACCTCGTCTTCCACTTCCGCACCCTGGTCCTCCTCCTGACTTTCTGGCAATTGTGTCTCATCATCGTCCACCTCTTGTGACACTTTCCCACCGTCGTCTTCGTGTGACTGCGGCTGCTCAAATATTTGGGCATCGCTACACGCGATCTCCTCTTGCCCCGCTTCAAGTGGGCCAGGCAGGAGGCCCGAATCAATAAATGGAAAAGTGAACAGCTCTTCAGAGTGTCCAAGTGTGGGATCAGTTGTCTCTGGGTACTCAAAAACAAGAGAAACAGGAAGGTACATATGTGGAAATGCGCACACCTCAATACATATTAAGTAAAAAAATACAAGCTTTATTATATACTTTTAAAAACACTAAAACCCAACACATGATTATCAACACCCAAATACCACAATGCATGATTGGCCATATACAGGATATAGATATAGTGAATAATTTAAATTCATATAATAATCATATACCATTGATTGCGAGGAAAATATATAAAAATTCACAATAATAATAAATATCCTCAATGCCAATATTCAGTTCAGAGCTTCACATTTCATATCACAGTACTCCAATAATACTCAATAGAAACTGTAAAAAAAAATTTTTTGCAAGCCCTCATTATTAGAGATGAGCGTTGTTCTACTCGAACTGTTCGCCAATCTCAAATTCGAGCTGTTTTGGGCGGTGTTCGAGCCGTTCGGCGAACACGAACAATTTGAGAAAAATTCGGCTGTTCGAGGTTATGTTCGATAACTGTTCGTGCACCAAAATCATAACTGGATTTTTTCTCAGTAATGATGAAAATTAATGTTAATACGCAGTTTGAGTGTACAGCGGGGCGGGGGGAGGGGCAGGGGATGGATCTCTGCAGGAATAATGAAGATCTCCATTTTTTTTTCTCTTTCCCGCATTTGCAGTGGGGAGGTGCAATCTGTCAGCCTATCAGCAGAGCACACACGGAGCGAAGTGCTTTTTTTCACACAAGCAAGGGCATGTGTCATTGGCAGTGTATGTCACATGTCCTTGCCCTATAAGACCAAGCCATTTTCCCCGTCGCCACCATTTTCTCACTGCTGCAGCTGCGTGTTAGACGGCACCGCTGTTGCTGTGTGCGCTATACCTTGTTAATTTCAAGCCAATTTTCGCACAAATATACAGATAGCTTGGGAGTAGGGAATAGTTGTGATTGCAGTCCTTTTAAGGACTAGGTTACAGCATTTCCTACGACTTTTATCAGGGAGGTCTGTGCTCTTAAATAGATAGGTTGTGGGAGTAAAGACTAATTGTAATTGGAGTCCTTTTCAGGACTAGGTTACATGAGTTCCTATCAGTTTTTGCCAGGCAGGTCTGTGCCAGTGCTGTGCAAGTTTTTTTCACAGCATTTGGCTGAATCTAGCAAAGCTAATCCTTTTTGGCCTATTGCAGAGTGTGTTAGTCAGTGGAGTAGCCTATCTGTGTTGCAAGATATAACACCTGTGTATAGAATACCAATTTTTTTACTGCACCTAGTGAAGTAAAATCTTTTGGGCATAGCATCATTCTATTAGTCCATCTATACTGACCTCCATCAGGTTGCAAACTGAATATAATTTTTTTCTGCATCTAGCTCTGAAAAAATATTTGGGCTTCTAGCAGTGTGTGGGACTTGGTCTATTAGTCCATCTATACTGACCTCCATCAGGTTGCAAATTAAAAATAATTTTTTTCTTCATTTAGCTCTGAAAAAATATTTGGGCTTCTAGCAGTGTGTGGGACTTGTTCTATTAGTCCTTCTATACTGACCTCCAGCAGGTTGCAAATTGAATATAATTTTTTTCTGCATCTAGCTCTGAAAAAATAGTTGGGCTTCTAGCGGTGTGTGGGACTTGGTCTATTAGTCCATCTATACTGACCTCCATCAGGTTGCAAATTAAAAATAATTTTTTTCTGCATCTAGCTCTGAAAAAATATTTGGGCTTCTAGCGGTGTGTGGGACTTGTTCTATTAGTCCATCTATACTGACCTCCATCAGGTTGCAAATTAAAAATAATTTTTTTCTGCATCTAGCTCTGAAAAAATATTTGGGCTTCTAGCAGTGTGTGGGACTTGGTCTATTAGTCCATCTATACTGACCTCCATCAGGTTGCAAATTAAAAATATTTTTTTTCTTCATTTAGCCCTGAAAAAATATTTGGGCTTCTAGCAGTGTGTGGGACTTGTTCTATTAGTCCTTCTATACTGACCTCCAGCAGGTTGCAAATTGAATATAATTTTTTTCTGCATCTAGCTCTGAAAAAATAGTTGGGCTTCTAGCGGTGTGTGGGACTTGGTCTATTAGTCCATCTATACTGACCTCCATCAGGTTGCAAATTAAAAATAATTTTTTTCTGCATCTAGCTCTGAAAAAATATTTGGGCTTCTAGCAGTGTGTGGGACTTGGTCTATTAGTCCATCTATACTGACCTCCATCAGGTTGCAAATTAAAAATAATTTTTTTCTGCATCTAGCTCTGAAAAAATATTTGGGCTTCTAGCAGTGTGTGGGACTTGGTCTATTAGTCCATCTATACTGACCTCCATCAGGTTGCAAATTAAAAATAATTTTTATCTGCATCTACAGTACCTCTGAAAAAATATTTGGGCTTCTAGCTGTGTGTGGGACTATTTGTATTAGTCCATCTATACTGACCTCCATCAGGTTGCAAACTGAATATATTTTTTTCTGCATCTACCTCTGAAAAAATATTTGGCCTTCTAGTAGTGTGTTGGACTTTCTCTATTAGTCCATCTATACTGACCTCCATCAGGTTGCAAATTAAAACTAATTTTTATCTGCATCTACAGTACCTCTGAAAAAATATTTGGGCTTCTAGCTGTGTGTGGGACTATTTGTATTAGTCCATCTATACTGACCTCCATCAGGTTGCAAATTCAAAATAATTTTTTTCTGCATCTAACCCAGCCAATAGTTTTGGCCTAATACCACAGTTTGGCCACTCAGCTCTGCTCGGTTACCATCCATTGTTTTTTTGTGCAAACAACTCCAGAGTTGTGAATTAGTTAACCACCAAAATGAGTGGAAAAAGGCCTGCTGCTGGTGGAAAGGGGAATAGGCATGTTGGGAAGGGGAAAAAAGGTTGTGTCCGTGGGGTAGGTGTTAAAGCAACAGTAACATCTGCAGAAGAAAGACCATCTTCCAGCCAAACTAAAATGTCTACTTCTTTTAGCGGACAATGTGATAAGATCCCTTTCTTACGGCCACGCCAATCGCTACAAATTCCAGATGAGGCACAAAAACAGCAGGTGCTTCAACGGATATCAAGTGCTCCTTTAAGTGGGCTCTCCTCCACATCAACTTCAACATCACAAATACTCCAGTCCTCAAAGGTGTCACCCAAATCACACTTGCTTCCTCACAGCTCCCAAATCTCCAGCTGCCCGTCTGAGTATGAGGTAGAACAGATGGTTGAGTCTGCAGAGCTGTTTACTCATACTATAGCCTGGGAATCAGAGGTCGACTCCAGCGCTTCTGTGAATCCAGACGAGGAAATGATCTGCACTGATGCCCAGAATCTTTATGAGTCGGATCCAGGACCAGACGCAGAAGGTTCTGACCATAATGTAGACCCTCATTCCCAAACTGTAACTCCTGTTGGTGGAGACAATGAGGAAGACGATGATAAGACTCCTGATTGGAGCGACAACTTTAGTTTTTTGTCAGGGCAGGAACAGGTTGGCTCTGAGGACGACGGGTGTGATAACGCACAGGGTGATGATGATGAGGTCGGAGATCCCACTTACTGTCAACCCACAGTCAGCCAAGAGATGAGGTCAGCAGAGGAGGTGGAGGAAGATGCTAATGACGACGAGGTCAGGTTGCGCCTTCCTGGACAGAGACGTAGTACTGGAAGCACGTCAACAACTGCATCCTCAAACACAACTCTGCCTCTCACCACAAGTCGTGGTGGCTCTTCAGGTCGCATGGGTGCTAAGCCTTGCATAGCCTGGGCATTTTTTCAGATCGATAAAGATGACCCAACTCGTGTTATCTGTAACATTTGTCAGCAAAAGCTAAGTAGAGGCCAAAAAATACATAGTTTGAGTACTTCATGCATGAACCGGCACATGGACATGAAGCATAAGTTGCAGTGGGAAGCTCAGTGTGCTACAATGCGGTCTAGCCGGCCGGACCAACCACCGTCTGCCATATCTTGTGCATCCGCGGCCTCTTCATCCTCTGTGACTGGGGGGACAGCAGTCACACCTGTTTTGGGGCGCAGACCTGCCACCTCTTTACCCGCAACAGCCAGCGTGATTGGCAGGTCATCATTTTCTTTGGAGGTGGTAACACCAGCTGGTCTTGAGCGCTGTCCGACATCGATAGCACCACCTTTGGATCAAGGCAACCTAACATGTCCGCCTGCATCTTCCTCACAGACCGGCAGTTTGCCGGGGACACCCTTATCAACCCCGTCTAAGCACAATAGCCAGCCCTCGGTCCCTCAGATGTGGACAAGTAAAAGACCATTTCCTCCTAGCCATGAGAAAGCTAAGAGGTTGAATTTCACCATCTGCAAGCTCTTGGCTACAGAAATGCTGCCTTTCCGCCTGGTGGACACAGAGGATTTTCGAGACCTTATGTCCGTCGCAGTGCCCCAGTACCAGATGCCCAGTCGGCACTACTTCTCAAAGAAAGGTGTGCCTGCGCTCCACCAGCATGTCGCACACAACATCACCGCTTCTTTGAGAAACTCTGTGTGTGACAGGGTGCATTTCACCACAGACACTTGGACGAGTAGGCATGGACAGGGGCGTTACATGTCGCTGACTGGGCACTGGGTAACTATGGTGACAGCAGGACAAGGGGCTGCTGTCCAAGTCTTGCCGTCCCCACGAGTTGTGCGTCAATCCTCTTTATGTCAAAGTTCCTCCACTGCTTCTGCCTCCTCAACCTCCTCTCGGTCTTCCACCTGCACCCAAAGCCTGTCTGGTCATGCCACAAGCTTTCTAACTGCGCAGAAGGGATCCTGCACACCTCCTTACTATGCTGGCAGTAGGGCTCAACGTCATCAGGCGGTTTTTACATTGAAATGTCTGGGAAATGTGAGTCACACAGCTGAGGAGTTGTGGTCAGCTCTGGAGAACCAATTTCATGAATGGTTGTCTCCACTGGACCTGAAACCAGGGAAGGCCGTGTGCGACAATGCTGCAAACCTGGGTGCGGCCCTTCGCCGGGGCAATGTCACACACGTGCCTTGTATGGCTCACGTGTTGAACCTGGTTGTCCAGCAATTTTTAGCCCACTATCCCAGACTAGATGGCCTTCTGCAGAGGGCACGGTCGCTGTGTGCTCACTTCCGCCGTTCGCATCCCGCAGCTCAGCGACTTACATCTCTACAGAAGTCGTTGGGCCTGCCACTTCACCGGCTAAAATGCGATGTGCCTACCCGGTGGAATTCAACTCTGCACATGTTGCAGCGACTGTGGCAGCACCGACAAGCCCTGGTGCAATACGTTCTGACGTATAGCCTGGGCCAACGAGATTCAGAGGTGGGGCAAATCACGCTGTAGGAGTGGTCTCAGATCAGGGACCTATGCACCCTTCTGCACAGTTTTGAAATGGCGACGAAGATGTTTAGTGCTGACGATGCCATTATCAGCATGACTATTCCGGTGATTTACATGCTGGAGCACATGTTAAACAGAATTCGGAGTCAGGTGGTGGCACAAGAGGAGGTGGAGGAAGTAGAGGAGGAGGAGTTGTATGCGGAAGGGCTAACATCTGCAAGGTCCAGACGGTCGGCAGCACCAAGGCGGCAGGCATGTGAGGGTGGGGGAGATGGTTTTAACAGGGCGCATGGTAGCAGCCAAACTAGTGAGGAAGGTGCAGGAGCCCAGGAAGAAGTGGAGGACGAACTGATGGAAGACTCATCAGATGAGGGAGACCTTGATCACATTTCTGTTGTGCGAGGTTGGGAGGAGAGGACAGAGGAAGGAAGCATGATTGTTACCTCGCCACCAACACAACAGGGACTTGGTGCTCCTGGATGCGCAACACACATGAGTGCCTTCTTGCTGCACTACCTGCAACATGACCCTCGAATTGTGAGAATTAGAAATAATCCTGACTACTGGGTTGCCACACTGTTAGATCCCCGGTACAAAAGTAAATTTGCAGAAATTATTCCTGCCATAGAAAGGGATTCACGCATGCAGGAGTATCAGCAGAGACTGTTGCAGAATCTTACATGTGCTTTTCCACAAAATACCAGTGGTGCACGTATTGAATCTCACAGTTCCAACTTGCCAACCGTGGGACCGTCAAGTGTTCAGCACTCAAACCGTAACAGAACCACAGTATCTGCTGGTAACATCAATTTTGCGGAATCATTTCACCACTTTTTTAGCCCATCCTTTGCAAGGCCACAGGAGACAAGAAGTCTGACACATAGTCAACGCCTAGAGACGATGGTACAGGAGTATCTCCAAGTAAACATTGAAGCCACGACTGTGTCACTGGACTCTTGCTCTTTTTGGGCTTCCAATCTGGATAAATGGCCGGAGCTAGCCACTTACGCCTTGGAGATCTTGTCATGCCCCGCAGCCAGCGTTCTGTCTGAACGTGTGTTCAGCGCTGCTGGTGGTGTGCTGACAGATAAGCGCACGCGGCTCTCCACTGATAATGTAGACAGACTCACGTTCATAAAGATGAACAAATCATGGATCCGAAACGACTTTTCTACCCCTGTGTCATCCTGGGGAGAGTAAAAGCTTGATGATTGGTTAAAATCACCCTACCAACCGTTTTAAGCTTTCAAATTACTAATCATGTTTATCTGTATCTTGACTGGAAAATAATTTGGGCTTTATAGCAGTGTGCAGCACTGATCCTATTAGGCCATCTATACTAAAGCTTCACCAGATTTAAAATTAAAAATGATTTTTAGCTGCATCTAGCCTGGAAAATAATTTTGGGGCTCCGAGATGCGCAAGGCACATAAGTGCCTTCTTGCTGCACTACCTGCAGCATGACCCTCATATTGTCAAAATTCGAAGTAATCATGACTACTGGGTTGCCACACTCTTAGATCCCCCAAACTTTTCGATCAACCTTTTCATTTTAATAAAGACCAAAAAAATGGTCATTTTTGAAATTATAAGCATTAGCAGGTTGTTAGAAACTGAAATCAAACAGTTTTCAATTAAAAACTTTATTCTAGGTGATGTTACATTTTCACATAGGACCCCTTGTTCGAAAGGAGCTTCTGAACTCTCTCGTCCATTGAATTTGTCAGGTTTTGGATGGTTTCTGCTTCAATTGTTTTGCATGAGGACAGAATACCCTCCCAGAGCTGTTGCTTAGATGTGAACTGCCTCCCGCCATCATAGACACTCCTTTTAATGATGCTCCAAAGGTTCTGAATGGGGTAGAGGTCAGGGGAGCATGGGGGTCACACCATAAGTTTGTCCCCTTTTATGCCCATATCAGCCAGAGATGCAGATGTTTTATGTGCAGCATGAGATGGTGCATTATCATGCAGAAAAATGATCTTGCTGTGAAATACACGGTTCTTCTTCTTGAACCATGGCAGGAAGTGCTGTTTGAGAAAATCCACATACATTATGGAGTTCATCTTTAGCGCCTTCAGGGATCCTAAAGGGGCCGGCAATCTCTCTCCCCATGATTCCAGCCTAAAACATTACTCCACCTCCTCCTTGTTGGCGCTGTAGCCGTGTTTGCGTGGGGTGTCCATCAACCAGCCATCCTCCACTCCATCCATCTGGACCATCGAGCGCTGCACGGCACTCATCCGTGAACAAAACAGTTTTGAAATCAGTCTTCATGTAATGTTTGGCCCACTGGAGCCGTTTCTGCTTGTGTGAAGTGGATAGAGGAGGTCGACAGGATGGCGCATGCACAGCTGCAATCCTCTGAAGGACCCTGCAACTTGTTGTTCGGGGGACGTTGGAGGCACAAGCAGCTTCAAAAACTTGTCTGCTGCTATGACAAGGCTTTTTTGCCGCTGCTCTTTCAACCTGACGTAATTGCCTGTAGGAAAGAGTCCTCAATTTGCCCTTATCAGCACGCACACGTGTGTACTGTGAATCAGCTACATACTTCTTGATTGCCAAGACACTTCATCCTGATCATCGCACAATGTTGATTGTAGTCATGCCTTGACCTAAACACTCCACAATTTGTTGCTTCTCAGCAGCCGACACATCCTTTTTCTTTCCCATTTTGGCAGAAAATGTAGGCTGCTTAATAATGTGAGAGAGCCTTCTTAAGTAGTCTTGCCTTTCATTGGACACACCTGCCAAACTAATTAGCACAGGTGTCTGCAATTGCTTACAGTGATATAAAGAGCCCTGACACACATCACCATCAATGAGTTTAACTGACAAACAAACAAATTCTTCCCTTATCACTCCTAAACACTTTTTGTATAATAATTTGGAACGCAGTGTACATGTGCTTTTCCACAAAACACCAGTGGTTCACGTAGTGAATCTTACAGTTCTAACTTGCCAACCGTGGTCTGTATGGAGTTGTTCAATAAAGGGCCCAAAATTAAGATAACATAGATGGGAGAGGTCTCTATGAATAGGAATTCCTAAGTATTTGATACCCTGTGAGGGCCAGGCAAAGGGAAAGTTGGACTGGATGGAATCCTATATGGATTTGGGGAGGGAGACATCGAGGGCCTCAGACTTCGCTGCATTGATTTTAAAATTTTACCATGTAACAAAGTGATCTATTTCAGCCATAACAGCATGGATGGATATATGTGATTGAGTGATATATACTAGGACATCATCAGCAAATAGAGAGCACTTGTACTCGGTGCCTCCCACCTCAATCCACCTAATATTGGGGTTATGGCGAATTGATGAGAGCAGGTGCTCCGTCACTAGGATGTATAAGAGAGGGGACAGAGGACATCACTGCCTTGTCCCATTGGTGATTGTGAAAGGTGATGAAAATGTTCTGACGCACCCCCTGGGCCTTGGGACACCCGGAGCCGGACCCTTTTTGGTGGATGCTGGTGGTTGTAGTCTTCGTGGCGGCGACCCGGTTCCGTGGCTCAGGGCGGTCAAACCAGTGGCGGAACTATTTATGTGGTTTTCATGTTTAAATGTCCGACTACGCCACCCGTGGATTGCGGTCAGAGTGAACCGCCGCTACAGGGCAGACCACTGAGGCTGGTGTTGTGGGTGCAGCAGAGCGTAGTATAACTCCCCACGGGAGGAGTATAGCCTCAGGGCAGTGTATGCGGAGGATGGGGGTGATGGTGCAGGGCAGCAGCAGTAACGACACGGAGTCAGTGATGCAGTTCAGGGCCTTTACTCACAGTTCTTATTATCCAGACCACGTCTGCAGGTAACGGCTGCCCACGTCGTACTGTGCTCACCAGGTGAGGGGCTCAGACAACTCCCAGATAACTTTGGAGCACTTCACAGGACCCCCTTTGTGTGTCCTTTGTCTGGCCTTTCTTACCAACACTTCTGTCCGGCTGCCTCGGGCCTCCTCTTGGTAAACTTGGCGCCAGTTTCCCTGACCCTATGTGGTGCCTTCCTAGCGGGTGTAGCGAGGGGCTGCGCCACATAAAATGTCAGAGCCTCCGGTTTCTAGCTGAGGGTCGTTTCCTGCCTCCACTAGTTCGGGGACCGGTCTCCCCCTTTGGCCTGACCCCTCCACGCAGGTGGATTCGGGCGTGCGGTGGCGACTCGCCCGTCCGCACCCCTGGGATCCCTTCATTCCTCGTTCCTGGAGCCTTCTCCGCTCCTCTTCCTTCCTTCTCCCTCTTCCAGGCCTGGGCCTCTGTTACTAGGCCCGCCTCCGGAGCAGAGCTCATGCAGAGCCCCTGCTCCCTGCCACTTCTGCTCAGACTTCTCTGCACTGAACTAAGATGGTGCCCACCTTTTATACTCCCTTCTCAATGCACCCAGGAACTGCTTCCTCCCTGCTCCTGCACTACTGGGTTCCCCTTCCTCAGTGTTCCCTCCCCCCACTCCAGCCAGGGACAGGGACTGTCGTGCCCATCTCAGGGGCATATTGGTCGCCCTGCCCCACGGCAATGTGGTGTAATGCATGCAGGTGTCGGGTCCTGATCCACACTCCATCCTTACCTGAGAGTGAGATATCACACCTCTGGGTGAGGTGCAATACGTCTGTAGCAACCGAGCCCTCAGGGTGCTACAGTTCCATTTATCTTCAGCCTAGGTGACGTATTGCGATACAGGGCCGTGATTTTGGCTATAAAAGGGTCCCCTAGACCCCTACCCCAAGCTTTTTAAGAGAATCATATATGGCGTGCCAGGAGACTCTATGGAATGCTTTCTCAGCATCCAACGAGAGTATCTAATTACAAATTTTTAACTGCATCTAGCCCAGGAAATACTTTTTGCCTAGTAGCAGTGTCTGCTAGTGAGCGGATTATCCCGGCTGTTAAGCAAGCTGCACCACCTGTAGTTTAGACACTTAATTTTTTCAAAGGAAATGCTTCGGGACCATGGGATACTTAGTGAAGAGCATCAGGAGGCACCCCAAGGCATAGGGGCTGGGACTGGCAGTAGGATGCCTTGCGGTGGACAGCCGAGCTCGATCCTTATAAAAGCTTTTTAACTGCAGCAGCTTTAGTGGACGCTACTGGAGCTGGAATTACCGCGGCTGCTGGCATGAGACTTGCCCTCCAATAGATCCTTGTAAATGGATTTAAAGTGTATTCATTCAAATTAGAGAGACAATTTAAATTAAAAAGCTTAGAGCTGCCTCCACCACAGGGGGGCTCACTCGACCCACCAGCGGACAGGCACCAGTATTGGGAGAGGGGGGCTGGCCGTCAGGGTTCACTGCGGCTCTGGCACAAACCCGGCGACACGGAGGTGGCACGGGCAGGAGCGGACTGGCCGTGTCGGCTTCTCACTTTTTGGATTTTAGAAGGGCATGACATGCCTATATCTGTGTCTCCCCCTCCTTTTACTCCTCCACCTCTTTTATTTTCGCATGACTATATGTACTTGTCACTTTTCCATGTGTTAGTTATGTCTTCTGAGCAGTTTGTCAGCTTTTGGACACCTTTGAAGGTGTTTTCTATGTGTTTCTATGTGTTTTTGTTTGCCTGCCATTGGTTTTAACGGTGTTCGAAGGTGTTCGACGAACAGTTCGACGAACAGTTCGGCGAACACACGGGTGTTCGACGAACCGAACCGAACTCGAACACTACGGGGGTGGCTCAACACTACTCATTATATATCAGCCCAAACCGTGGACCAACCTTGCATATAGCAATTGTATGAATCTGTGTTCCTTAAGCATAGTCCAAATAAACAATACCACAATCAAATCAAATGCATATAAACAATTATATCACTGCCCAATAACCAGATGAGGGTCGATTGGTAAAACCAATCATTGTATATACATAGCCATATCACCACTTATGGATCATGTGTGGATCGATTAATAAGCCCCATGCTTATCACTGTGTAACACAGCTTCATCAGGGAGGTACTCGGCATGGTGGGAGGAAGGAGGATCAGGGTGAGGAATATGTGGTCCAGACTTACGGCTACTGAGACTTGACCGTGTGGAAGACAGTGTGGTGGTGGTGGCTAAGTGACTTGAAGCATTATCCGCTATCCAACCAACAACCTTTTGACACTGCTCTGGGTTCAATAGTGGTGTGCTGCGGTCCCCTTGAATTTGGGACAGGAAGGTCAGGCGAAAAGATGTGGGTGTTTGTTGTGGCACAATTTTGGCTTGCCCACGGCCTTGTCCTCGGCCTCTGCATGCACCACAACCATCACGTCCAGCTCCCCATCCCTTGCCACGTGCCTTGCCCATTTTAAATGGAGGACAGTATCTTCCACGCTCACTACAAATGACTGAGTTTGGAGTGAACTTATATGTGATCCGTGTGATAGAGAAAACAGAGTTTTAAATACCTGGCTTGTAGGTAAGTAGTTTGAACAGCAAACTGCGGTGAATTGCTTCAATGACACACTAAAGGAAATTTTTTATGTAGGCCAGAAATGGCAGTATTTTCTGACAACGTACAGTACAGACCAAAAGTTTGGACACACCTTCTCATTTAAAGATTTTTTTTGTATTTTCATGACTATGAAAATTGTACATTCACACTGAAGGCATCAAAACTATAAATTAACACATGTGGAATTATATACTTAATAAAAAAGTGTGAAACAACTGAAAATATGTCTTATATTCTAGGTTCTTCAAAGTAGCCACCTTTTGCTTTGATGACTGCTTTGCACAGTCTGGGCATTCTATTGATGAGCTTCAAGAGGTAGTCACCAGAAATGGTCTTCCAACAATCTTGAAGGAGTTCCCAGAGATGCTTAGCACTTGTTGGCCCTTTTGCCTTCACTCTGCGGTCCAGCTCACCCCAAACCATCTAGATTGGGTTCAGGTCGGGTGATTGTGGAGGCCAGGTCATCTGGCATAGCACCCCATAACTCTCCTTCTTGGTCAAATAGCCCTTACACAGCCTGGAGGTGTGTTTGGGGTCATTGTCCTGTTGAAAAATAAATGATGGTCTAACTAAACGCAAACCGGATGGAATAGCATGTCGTTGCAAGATGCTGTGGTAGCCATGCTGGTTCAGTATGCCTTCAATTTTGAATAAATCCCCAACAGTGTCACCAGCAAAGCACCCCCACACCATCACACCTCCTCCTCCATGCTTCACGGTGGGAACCAGGCATGTAGTGTCCAT
The DNA here is from genome assembly GCF_046119375.1 of Phyllobates terribilis. Lineage (NCBI taxonomy): Eukaryota > Metazoa > Chordata > Amphibia > Anura > Dendrobatidae > Phyllobates > Phyllobates terribilis. The sequence goes on along the minus strand of NW_027362763.1, from coordinate 256,972,672 downwards.
CCGTTCACCTTTTCTGCGTCGCACAAAGACACGGTGGTTGGAACCAAAGATCTCAAATTTAGACTCATCAGACCAAAACACAGATTTCCACTGGTCTAATGTCCATTCCTTGCGTTCTTTAGCCCAATCATGTCTCTTCTGCTTGTTGCCTGTCCTTAGCAGCGGTTTCCTAGCAGTTAATTTACCATGAAGGCCTGCTGCACAAAGTCTCCTCTTAACAGTTGTTGTAGAGATGTGTCTGCTGTTAGAACCTTGTTCTTAGGTTTTTTCCTTTGCTGGTCACATGACCTTGTTGGCCTATTTAATCCTGCTCCGCCCTTCTGGCTTTGCTGGACTTCATTGTTTAACTACTTTCTAGCTAGCCTGTGCTCTGTATCTAACTCTGTTAGTTTGCTTGGTCTACGGACCTCTATGTTCTATATATTTTGTTTGTTCGTCTGTCTGCTACTATTTCTGTTAGGAGGTGTCCCATTTTCCTCCCAGTCCTTAGTACTTGTAGGGATTCCTTCCCCACATCTATAGGTCTCCGTACAGACTAGCTTAGGACTTTAGCAGGTATGATCGCAGGATCAGGTCCCCTGTTACATCGTAGGGATTAAGCTGAGTTCTATCGTAGGGACAGATCTCCTCTCTTTCCTTAGCTCTGGTAGCAGAACATAACAGTAAGTCCAGCCCAGCAAATGCTCTAAGGAAAGATTTTTTCTGTTCCATCATGGTGTCGGTTCTGGATTTGGCTAAACACCTGCAGGGACTCTCTTTGGAGGTGACTGAGCTCTGTCAACACGTGAGTAACTGTCCTGGAGCACATTTCTTGGAGCCTAAGGTACGTTTGCCGGATTTATTTTTTGGTGAACACCGAGAATTTTTTTCATTTAAAAATGCTTGCTTATTGTATTTTCGTTTGAGACCCAAGTCCTCTGGGGATGATTCCCAGCGCATAGGGTTTATAATGTCACTTTTGCGCAAAGAGCCTCAGGAGTGGGCCTTTTCTTTGCAACCTAGTGATACATGCTTCAGTTCAGTGGATAGTTTTTTTTCTGCTTTGGGACTATTATATGATGATCCTGACCGTGTCTCATCAGCTGAGACTGAGTTAAGATGTTTGAGACAGGGATCAGGTAATGTGGAAAAATATTGTACTCATTTCCATCGATGGTCTACTCAAACAGGGTGGAACGATTCTGCTCTGAAAAGTCTATTTCTTGCTGGGCTCAGTGAAAGTGTTAAAGACCTGCTAATTGCTTATACTACACCTGAAGATTTGCAACAGGCTATGCAATTACCTATACGGGTGGATAGGAGACTGCGTGCAAGGGTTAATGAGAGCAAATCCTCTGCTGGTCAGTTTCTGGTTATGAGAATGTGTGTACTAACAGTGGGGAATCGATGGAGATTGGAGCGATGGCACCTCGCTCTCAAGAAAAAGATCGCAGATTTTCTGAAGGCTTGTGTTTCTATTGCGGAAAATCTGGTCATTTAATTAAAGACTGTGAGCTTCGTATCAAGAAAGAAAAAAAAATGGTCAGTCATGCCCGTATTGCCTGTTTAAATTCCAAGGGTGTATTTTTAGCTGCTTCCACGATTGCTCAGGAAAAATTAATGGAATTTCGGGTGTTTGTTGATTGTGGGTCTACTCTGAATGTTATTGATGGGGGATTCTTGGAAAGACTCAATTTAAAACCCGAACCTTTATCATCCCCCATTGCTGTGGTTTCTGTGGATGGTTCCCCTTTGAAGAATATTACTCTCAAGGTCTGTGAATTTCCTCTCACTATTAATGGTGTTCACCATGAGAAATTGGATTTGGTAGTGTTGAATAACTTGCCTTCTCCAGTAATATTGGGATTGCCCTGGTTAAAATTTCACAATCCTGTACTGGATTGGTCTAGCAGTGAAATTAAATCCTGGAGCCATAAATGTTATGACAAGTGTTGTAACGGGCGTATTGCAGCTTTGGATAGGGGAGAATTGCCTGTTCCTATTCAGGATTTTTGGAAAGTTTTTTCTGAGAAGTAATCGCAGGTTTTGCCTCCCCATAGAGACTATGATTGTTCTATTGAATTTGTCCCTGGAGCGACTCTTCCTAAAAGTCGTTTATTTAACCTTACTATTCCTGAGAGAAAGGCTTTGGAGGAATACATACAGACAAGTTTGGCCGCCGGTCACATTAGGCCCTCTAAGTCTCCTGTGGCGGTTGGATTTTTTTTTGTAAAAAAAAAGGACGGCGGTTTACGTCCTTGTCTGGATTTTCGTGAGATTAACAAAATTACTGTATGCAATCCTTACCCACTGCCATTGATTCCTGATCTGTTTAACCAGTTAATGGGGGCCAAGTGGTTCTCTAAAATCGACCTTAAGGGGGCATACAATCTGTTGCGCATGAAGGAGGGTGACGAATGGAAGACTGCTTTTAACACTCCTGTGGGTCATTTTGAGAATCTGGTTATGCCTTTTGGTCTTACTAATGCTCCTGCATTTTTTCAGAATCTTATTAATGACATCCTTAGATCTTTGATCGGCAAAAATGTGGTTGTGTATTTGGATGACATTTTGATTTATTCGCCGGATCTGGAGTCTCATTGGCGGAGTGTACGTGAGGTATTACAGTTATTAATGGACAATTCGCTTTTTGCTAAGCTGGAGAAATGTGAGTTCGCTGTACAGAGAATTAGTTTTTTGGGCTACATTATCTCCAGCGAAGGTTTTGAGATGGACCCGGTTAAAGTTCAAGCTGTACAGGAATGGCCTAGGCCTATTGGTTTGAAATCGATACAGAGGTTTTTGGGTTTCGCCAATTATTACAGAAAATTCATAAAAAAAATTTCTAGTATTGTCAAACCTCTGACCGATCTCACCAGGAAAGGTGCTGATGCGGTTCAGTGGTCTTCTGAGGCCATTGAAGCTTTTGTGTATCTCAAGGAGAGGTTCACCTCTGCTCCCATCCTTATGCAGCCTGATGTGACTAAGCCGTTTTTGGTTGAGGTTGATGCTTCCTCTGTGGGGGTTGGCGCAGTATTGTCTCAGGATAACGGGGATGGATTACATCCCTGTGCCTTTTTTTCAAAAAATTTTTCGGAGACTGAACTGAATTACGATATTGGTAATCGGGAATTATTGGCGATTAAACTCACATTTGAACACTGGCGCCACTTCTTGGAAGGTGCGGAATTTCCCGTTCAGGTTCTTACGGATCATAAAAATCTGATATATCTTGATGCTGCCAAGCGCCTGAATGCCCGTCAGGCTAGGTGGGCACTGTTTTTCTCGCGGTTTAATTTCTCCGTTACTTACATCCCTGGTACTAAGAATGTTAAGGCGGATGCCTTGTCTCGCAGTTTTTCTCCCATAGTCGGTGCTGAGAAAGAGGAGAACATTTTACAAGAAGGTGTTGTGATAGCTGCTTTGGACTCCGTTTTGGAAGATGAGATTCTTAAAGCACAGGAGAATGCCCCATCTAACACTCTTCATGGGAGGTTGTTTGTGCCTGGGACCTTTAGGAGAGATTTGTTTGTTGAGTGTCACGAATCTCGGTTGGCAGGTCATCCCGGAATCTCTGAGACCAAGAGACTGGTGGGTCGCAGTTTTTGGTGGCCTGGATGGCAGAAGGAAGTCATTAAGTGGGTGCGCCAATGTACTATATGTGCTAGATCTAAGTCCTCACATACTCCTGCTGCGGGGTTGCTTTGTCCTTTGGAGGTTCCCAGTGCTCCTTGGACACATTTGGCTATGGACTTTATAACTGACCTTCCCCCCTCTGAGGGTTTTACTGTCATCTGGGTGGTCGTGGACCGTTTTAGCGTCAAACTGCCCTGCGCTAAAACTCTCGCTAAGGCCTTTGTCAAGGAAATTGTCAGACTTCATGGTGTTCCTACTGACATTGTTTCTGATAGAGGTCCTCAGTTCGTGGCTCGTTTTTGGCGTGCCTTTTGTGACAGGTTGGGAGTTCACTTGTCGTTCTCGTCAGGATATCATCCTGAATCTAATGGCCAGACAGAAAGGAAAAACCAGGATGTTGAGCAGTTCTTGCATTGTTTTGTGGCAGACAATCAAGAGGGGTGGTCTGAGTTTCTGCCACTTGCTGAATTTGCTCTGAACAATCATACATCTTCTTCTGCTGGTTGTTCGCCTTTTTTTTGTTGTTCTGGGAGACATCCGTCGTTTGGGTCGTTCTCCAAGTTGGGATCTGCCGTGCCTGAGGAGGAGAATTTTTCCGGTGATTTGGAGAGAGTTTGGACGGATGTGCGTGGTAATCTTCAGGATGCCAACAGAAAATCTAAAGACTACTTTGATAGGAAACGACAGGAGGTTTTGTTCGCTGTTGGTGACATGGTTTGGTTGTCCTCTAGGAATCTGCGGTTGAGGATTCCTTCTAAGAAATTGGGTCCCAAGTTTGTAGGGCCCTTTAAGGTGCTTCAGGTTGTAAACCAATCTGCTGTTAGGTTGGAGGTTCCTACCTCCTGGAGAATTAATCCGGTATTTCATGTCTCTCTGTTGAAAAAAGCTGTTGTATCGGATTGTGACGCCTCTGCCTCTGTTCCTCCGGTGGTGGAGGACGGGGAATATGAAATTTCTCGCATCCTTAACTCTAGACAGTATAGAGGTAGTTTGCAGTATCTTGTGGCCTGGAAAGGTTTCGGACCCGAGGATAACTCTTGGGTGAGGTCGGATGATGTTTCCGCGTCCAGACTTATCAGAGCGTTTCACAGGAGATTTCCTGATAAGCCTGGTCCTAGGGGATTCGGAGGATCCTCTTAGAAGGGGGGGTACTGTTAGAACTTGTTCTTAGGTTTTTTCCTTTGCTGGTCACATGACATTGTTGGCCTATTTAATCCTGCTCCGCCCTTCTGGCTTTGCTGGACTTCATTGTTTAACTACTTTCTAGCTAGCCTGTGCTCTGTATCTAACTCTGTTAGTTTGCTTGGTCTACGGACCTCTATGTTCTATATATTTTGTTTGTTCGTCTGTCTGCTACTATTTCTGTTAGGAGGTGTCCCATTTTCCTCCCAGTCCTTAGTACTTGTAGGGATTCCTTCCCCACATCTATAGGTCTCCGTACAGACTAGCTTAGGACTTTAGCAGGTCTGATCGCAGGATCAGGTCCCCTGTTACATCGTAGGGATTAAGCTGAGTTCTATCGTAGGGACAGATCTCCTCTCTTTCCTTAGCTCTGGTAGCAGAACATAACATCTGCTGCTAGAACTCTGTGTGGCATTGACCTTGTCTCTAATCTGAGCTGCTGTTAACCTGCGATTCTTGAGGCTGGTGATTCGGATAAACGTATCCTCAGAAGCAGAGATGACTCTTGGTCTTCCTTTCCTGGGGAGGTCCTCATGTGAACCAGTTTCTTTGTAGTGCTTGATGGTTTTTGCAACTGCACTTGGGGACACTTTCAACGTTTGCCCGATTTTTCAGACTGACTGACTTTCATTTCTTAAAGTAATGATGGCCACTCATTTTTCTTTACTTAGCTGCTTTTTTCTTGCCATAATACAAATTCTAACAGTCTATTCAGTAGGACTATCAGCTGTGTATCCACCTGACTTCTGCACAACACAACTGATGGTCCCAAGCCCATTTATAAGGCAAAAAATCCCACTTATTAAACCTGACAGGGCACACCTGTGAAGTGAAAACCATTTCCGGTGACTACCTCTTGAAGCTCATCAATAGAATGCCCAGACTGTGCAAAGCAGTCATCAAAGCAAAAGGTGGCTACTTTGAAGAACCTAGAATATAAGACATATTTTCAGTTGTTTCACACTTTTTTGTTAAGTATATAATTCCACATGTGTTAATCCATAGTTTTGATGCCTTCCGTGTGAATGTACAATGTTCATAGTCATGAAAATACAGAAAAATCTTTAAATGAGAAGGTGTGTCCAAACTTTTGGTCTGTACTGTATATGTGATCCGTTTGACGGAGCAAACAGAGTTTTAAATACCTGGCCTGTAGGTAAGTAGTTTGAACAGCAAACTGCGGTGAATTGCTTCAATGACTCACTAAAGGAAATTTTTAATGGAGGCCAGAAATGGCAGTATTTTCAAACAACGTTTATGTGATCCATTTGACGGAGAAAACATAGTTTTAATTAGCTGGATTTCAAGCGCTCTAATATGGAAAGGACCTGGCTGTATTCTGCAGTGCCAACAAGCAAATGGCGCATAAAAAATGGTGTTCTCTGGATTGCTTTTTAAGCAAATAATGAGGATTAAGATCCAAAGAAAAGTATTCCTGGCCCATGAGACCTGGGCCTTTGTATAGAAATATCTAACAGCAGCAGAAGGCAGAATTGGAATGGAGCCTCTTGTGCTATATGCACTGCAGTCTGCTATATACACTGCCTGCCTATACACCCTGCCTGCCTGATATCTCTGCAGATGGATTAGTCCTCAGAAGGACTGTTTGTTAAGATGGATATGTGTAATGTACGGTTTTTCTCCCTACACTACCTAATACACAAGCAAATGTGTCCCTGACGCAGCAACACTTCTCCCAAAACAAGCAAATGGTGCAGAAAAACTGTGTTCTCTGAATTGCTTTTTAAGTAAATAATGAGGATTAAGATCCAAAGAAAAGTATTCCTGGCCCATGAGACCTGGCCTTTGTATAGAATTATCTAACAGCAGCAGAAGGCAGATTTGGAATGGAGCCTCTTGTGCTATATGCACTGCAGTTTGCTATATACACTGCCTGCCTATACACCCTGCCTGCCTGATATCTCTGCAGATGGATTAGTCCTCAGAAGGACTGTTTGTTAAGATGGATATGTGTAATGTAGGGTTTTTCTCCCTACACTACCTAATACATGATCAAATCTCTCCCTGACACAGCAGCAGCTCTCCCTACACTGTCTGATCCGGAGTGACTGTGACGAGCATGGCGGCGCCAGGTCTGATATAGACCTGATGATGCTGTGCGGCCAGCCAATCACTGTAATGCCCACAACCAACATGGCTACGGCATTACAGTGCATGGCAGGCAATCCCTGCATGTTCATTGGCTCTCTAAAGAGTGCCAAACATGCAGCGAGGGGACCCGAGTTCCCGCCCGAGCAACCCGGAACTACTCGGCGAGCGCCGAGCATCTCGAGCAGTGAGATTCTTGGGCGAGCACCGAGCAGTAGCGAGCATTCTCGCTCATCACTAGACACCAGTTGTTAGTGACAGGTTGAAAAGGTGGGTTATGGTTGGAATAAGGATAGTGGTAAGGTTGGGGATGAGATGGGATGGGATTTGGGTAGGGTTCACAGGTGGTGAGGTGTGATTTGCAGAGTAAAGAGGAAAGTTGATCTTCCGTAATGGTGGAGAAGCTGGTTAAGGAGGAGGATTGAGTAGGTGTGAGGAGGGGCTGGGGGGACTTAAGGCAAAAACTTTGCCTTATGGTGTCAATCTTCTGCTTGAAGAATGAGGCAAAGTCTTCGGCTGAGATGAGAGGGGAGAGGTGCTGGTGGACGGAGGAGAGAATTTAAGGTCTTGAATAGTTGTTTGGGGTTGTGAGTAGTGTTGAGCATTCCGATACTGAAATATCGGGTATAGGACGATATTCGCGGTATCGGAATTCCGATACTTAATTCCGATACTTTTACAATATCGAATACCGGAATCGGAAGTTCCCATAATGCCTGTGCTCTGCAGTGTCTCTGAAGGATGACAAGCTGGATGGCAGCGCTCAGCTGCGATCCAGCCTGTCATCAGAATGCCATCCCAGCGTGGGAGAATTCTCCTGATTGTTTAAAAGCCGGCAGGCGGTAAAAGGCCGCCGGCTTTTAAACAATCACACAGCCCCATACTGCTTCCCCGCAGCCTCCCACCCCAATCCTCCGCTCCCCTCGCCACCTCCCATCCCGATCGTAAGTTAGGACCGGGCGGGGAGCGCAGCACCAAGGAGCGGGGAGCGAAGGACCCGGGCGGGGAAGCCGGCAGTGAAAAGACTTCACCGCCGGCTTTCCCGTTCTGTGCTTTGCTTTCCCGCCGGTTATTTCAAATGAACAGCTGAGGTATCAGGTGATGCTGATCAGCTGTTCATTTGAAGTCGCCGCGGTGCCCTCGGAGGGTTCATGTGAGTTCATGCTTCACTGCATTGCATGAACTCACATGAACTTTCCCACGGTCGCACAGGTCAGCCTCACCTCCCAGACCGGTCATGATTGGTGTGTGTGGGTGTCTGTGCGGGTGTGCACGGTGTGTGGGGTGTCTGTGCGGTGTCTGCGGGTGTGTGCGGTGTCTGTGCGGTGTCTGCGGGTGTGTGCGGTGTCTGCGGGTGTGTGCGGTGTCTGTGCGATGTCTGCGAGTGTGTGCAGTGTCTGTGGGTGTGTGCGGTGTCTGTGCGATGTCTGCGGGTGTGTGCGTGCAGGCAGACATAGGCCGATGTGACACTACTACTCCCATCGGCCTATGTCTGTCCCCCGTCCACTCGTGCCAGCAGGATCAGCTCGATGGGAGCAGTAGTTCCCATCAGCCTGATCCTGCTATTTAAATTGCCCTACTGTGTCCCCAATAAATTTTAAATACATGTCATTGGTGGCCAGTGGTTTCCTAAAATAAATTAGTTCATACATTACCTGTCCCCGCTGATCGCCACCTAAAATAAAGTAAAAAATAAAAAACGACACCTATACTCACCTAGACACCTAATTCCCCGAAGCCATCGATCTCCTGTAATAAAATATAAAATAATAAACCACAACCTTATCCTTACCCCTCCGTAGTAGTCCACGAGTGTCCCACGAAGATCTCCAGTTCAGAGCAGCCACATAGAATGTGACCGCTCTGAACCGCTGCCGCCGCTAGAATGATGGGGCCGTAAAGTAGCCCCGTCATTGCATAAGTGGGTTCGCTGGAGTTCAGGCAGCGCTGCTCTGGTCAGCTCCTTTACGGCCCTGCTGTATCGTGAGAAATTCCCACGGTACAGCAGTGCCGTAAAGGAGGTCTCCAGAGCTGCGCTGCCTGAATGCACTCCGGTGACCTCAGTCAGTGGCTCCCGCTGCCGGGAGCGGACGTGTTGCCGGCAGTGTGAGCTTACAGCAGTCTTGCACAGCTGTCACCATCTCCAGATGTGACAGCTGTGCATGGGAGATCAGCGCAGGAACGTGGACAGGTAACTATTTTTTTTTAGTAAACTAAGAATTAAATAAAATGGTGTGTTTTATTTCAAATAAATTATTTTTTTCTGGGTGTAGTGTGTTTTTTATTTTTAACACTTTGTAGGTTAGTAATGGGGGTGTCTTATAGACGCCCATCATTACTAACCTGGGCTTCATGGCAGCTGGCGCTGACATGAACCCCAGCCCCATTACCCCCTGCCACCGCACCAGGGCAGCGTGGAAGAGCGAGGCTAAGTGCCAGAGTTGGCGCATCCTATGGATGCGCCATTTCTGGGGCGGCTGATGGCTGGTGTTTCTAGCCTGGGAGGGGGCCAATATTCATTGCACCCTTCCTGGGCTATTAATATCAGCCCCCAGCTGTCTGCCTAGCCTTTGCTAGCTATTAAAATAGGGGGGACCCCACGTCATTTTTTTGGGGGGGTCCCCCATTTTAATAGCTAGTAAAGGCTAGGTATTCAGCTGGGGGCTGATATTAGTAGTCTGGGAAGCTCCGTGGGTATTACCCCCTTCCCAGGCTTCAAACATCTGCCCCAGCCGTCTGCTTAACCTCCGCTAGAGACTAAAATTATGGGGCATCCCACGCCAATTTTTTTTTTAAATAAATCCTTTATTTTAACACTAAATGACATTTGAGGAGTTAATAAAGATGCAGTCCCTAAATTATTATTTATTTTTTAATTAATTTTTCCCCAAAATTTTGACGTGGGCTTTGCCATATTTTTGTATGCCAGCCAGGTACAGCATCCAGCTTCTATGAACGCGCCATTTTATGGGGTGGCTGCGGACTGCAATTTGCAGTGGTGGGGAGGCCCAGAAAGCTTGGGTCTCCCTGCGCTGCAGAGTCCATCCCCCAGCTGCTTAGTTGTACCTGGCTGGACACAAAAATAGGGAGAAGCCCCACGTATTTTTTTTTTTTATTATTTCATGAAATATTGTTTTTAAAAAAGGGCTTCCCGATATTGTTGTGTCCGGCCAGGTACAAATAGGCAGCTGGTGGTTGGGGGCAGCCCCTTCCTGCCTGCTGTACCTGGCTGGACACAAATATAGTGCGAAGCCCCACGTCAATTTTTTTTAAATTATTTCAGGAAATTCATGAAATAATTAAAAAAAAATTGACGTGGGGCTTCGCACTATATTTGTGTCCAGCCAGGTACAGCAGGCAGAAACGGACTGCCCCCAACCACCAGCTGCCTATTTGTACCTGGCTGGACACAACAATATAGGGAAGCCCTTTTTTTCTTAATTATTTCATGAATTTCATGAAATAATTTAAAAAAAAAATACGTGGAGCTTCGCCCTATTTTTGTGTCAAGCCAGGTACAACTAGGCAGCTGGGGGCTGGAATCTGCAGCGCAGGGAGGCCCAAGCTTTCTGGGCCCCACCCGCTGCAAATTGCAGTCCGCAGCCGCCCCGGAAAATGGCGCGTTCATAGAAGCGCCATCTTCTGGCGCTGTACCCAACTCATCCAGGGCCCTGGTGCGGTGGCTCACTGGGTAATAAAGGGGTTAAGGCCAGCTTGGCATTATCAGCTGGCCCTAAGCCCGAAATTCATGGGGTCACGCCAATATTAGACATGACCACCATGAATTTCTAGTAAAGTATTTAAAAAAAACACAACACCCAGAATAAAGTCCTTTAATTGAAATAAAGACACAGTTCTTTATTGTTCTAAATTAAACTATACTTACCATCACGCCCATTCCAGCTGAAGCCAACGATCTCCTGCAATAAAAGAAAAATAATAAACCAACCTCATCCTTACTTTCCCATGAATCCCACGACAGCTTCAGCTCTGCTACATCGACATGACAGGCTGGACCGCAGCAGAACGCTGCCATCCAGCCTGTCATCCCGCAGACACTGAGAAGCGCAGGCATGTTTGCGCTCCTCAGTGTCTCTCTGTGACGTCATCCAGATGAGCCGAGTTCATGTCCAATGAACTCAGCTCACCTCATGCATGTCACTGACAGCGTGGGAAAATTCTCCTGCACTCAGCGCTTCAGCGTGAGAATTCTCCCACGCTGTCAGTGATGTGCATGAGGTGAGCTGAGTTCATTGGACATGACCTCACCTCATGCACGTCACTGACAGCGTGGGAAAATTCTCACGCTGAAGCGCTGAGTGCAGGAGAATTCTCCCACGCTGTCAGTGACGTGCATGAGGTGAGCTGAGTTCATTGTCGGCTCATCTGGATGCCGTCACAGAGAGACACTGAAGAGCGCAAGCATGCCTGCTCTTCTCAGTGTCCGCGGGATGACAGGCTGGATGGCAGCGTTCTGCTGCGGTCCAGCCTGTCATCTCGATGTAGCAGAGCTGAAGCTGTCCTGGGAACCATGGAAAGGTAAGGATGAGGTTGCTTTATTATTTTTCTTTTATTGCAGGAGATCGTTGGCTTCATCTGGAATGGGCGTGATGGTAAGTATGGTTTAATTTAGAACAATAAAGAATTGTGTGTTTATTTCAATTAAAGGACTTTATTCTGGGTGTTTGTGTTTTTTTTTTTAACTTTGACTATGGGGTTAGTAATGGGGGTGTCTTATAGACGCCTCTCCATTACTAACATGGGCTTGATGTCAGCTGGTATTATAAGCTGACATCAACCCCAACCCTATTACCCCCTGCCACCGCTACAGGGCAGTGGGAAGAGCGAGGCTAAGTGCCAGAATTGGCACATCCTATGGATGCGCTATTTCAGGGGCGGCTGACGGCTGGTGTTTCTAGCCTGGGAGGGGGCCAATATTCATGGCTCCCTTCCTGGGCTATTAATATCAGCCCCCAGCTGTCTGCCTAGCCTTTGCTAGCTATTAAATTAGGGGGGACCCCACATCATTTTTTTGGGGGGGTCCCCAATTTTAATAGCTAGTAAAGGCTAAGTATTCCGCTGGGGGCTGATATTAGCAGCCTGGGAAGCTCCGTGGCTATTACCCCCTTCCCAGGCTTCAAACATCTGCCCCAGCCATCTGCTTAACCTCCGCTAGAGACTAAAATTAAGGGGAACCCCACGCCAATTTTTTTTTTAATAAATCCTTTATTTTAACACTAAATGACAAGTACAGTAACCAACACTATCACTGTACTTCATATATATGTGACTGACATGTTTCTATGTATCTAATCTATGTGTGAAGCTCTATTCTGTCTGTTATAAATTGTCGGGTACCGCTGCTGAATTGCCGGCCGGCTTTCTTAAAGAGACGGTGCATTAAAACACTATTATTTTTTTAAATAAATCCTTTACACTAAATGACAAGTACAGTAAGCAACACTGTCACTGTACTTCATATATATGTGACTGACATGTTTCTATCTATCTAATCTATGTGTGAAGCTCTATTCTTTCTGTTGTAAATTGTCGGGTACCGGTGTATGCTGCTGCTGAATTTCCGGCTTTTCGCATAATACATTCTACATTATTCTTAGTTGTTTTACTTCATGTAGAATTAACCTACAAGGAAAGAAAGGGTTTATTTTCATTCCGATATTTGTGTCCCATTGGTTTCCGGTATCGGAATCGGCGATATCCGATACTTTTTGAGTATCGGTCTGATCCAATCCGATACGATATTTCCCGATATCGGAAGGTATCGCTCAACACTAGTTGTGAGACAAAGAGGATATGAGAGATGAGAAGTACGTTTGTTTTGCTGTAGTGAGTGTGGACTTGAAGGTAGTGAGGGAGTGTTTGAATGCAATGAAGTGCTCATTGGAGTGGGACCTTTTCCATCTACGCTCAGCAATCCTGGAGGCCCATCGCAGTTCCTTGATTAGGTTGGTGTGCCAGGGTTGCCTGTTCATTGTGCGAGCTTTGGTATGTGTGAGGGGGGGGGGCAACCAAATTGAGAGCTGCAGTTGTTGTGGTGTTTTATAATGTGGCAGCAACATCTGCGTCATGTAAGGAACTATTGTCTGTAAGAGGGAGAAGAGATTCAGAGAGTGAGTGTAGGTCAAGGTGTTTGAGGTTTCTACGAGGGTATGCTAATTTGTTTAGAGGGGATTGTTATCCTGGAGAGGAGAGGGTAGAGAATGTAAGTAGGTTGTGGTCAGAAAGAGAGAGGGGTGAGTTAGAGAGGTTAGACAGGGAATAGAGGCAGGTGAAGATGAGGTCCAGAGTGTGGCCATCTTTGTAAGTGGCTGCGGAAGACCATTGAGTAAGGCCAAAGGAGGAAGAGAGGGATAGAAGCTTAGAGGCAGCTCAGAGAGAAGTGTCAATGGAGATGTTGAAGTCGCCCTTGATGATAGTGGGGATGTCAGCAGAAAGGAAGTAAAGTAGCCAGGTGGTGAAATGGTCTAGGAAGGTGGTGGTTGTAAATGACAGCCAGTTGGCGGTTGGAAAGGGAGTAGATGAGCACACAGTGCACTTCAAAAGCGTTCCAGAGAGCTCCTGTTAGTGGGACTGGGGAAACAGGGGCTGGGTGGATGTGTATGAGGTTAGAAGGGTTGTGAGAGTTTGTGATAGATCGTGGATAGGAGGTGGAGGTGACTGTTGGGATGTGGTAAAGAGGGCCAGGATTTGGGGAGATATCGCCAGCAGTGAGGAGGAGCAGAGAAAGTGTTAGTAGGTGGGAGCAGGAGAGAGCATGAGGTGGCTGTCTGTGCTGAGAGACACAGAATTGAATGTTGAGGAATAGCTCAGGGGAAGAGATGAGATGAGAACGGAGAGGATTGAGGGAGAGATGAAGAGTTAATTTCTAGGTTTAGGGATTAGGGGTGGTTGTAAGAATTGAAGGATTAAGGGGGTGAGAGAGAAGACAAACGCAAACATTGTTTACAGTGTCCAAGTATCCAGGTACCTTCAGTTCCCTTCAGGTATAATTCATATATTACACTTAAGCAATGGGACACTTAAGGCAATGCACTCCAGACACGTCTATAGCAGACTCCTTGTTCACAATATACAGTACAGACCAAAAGTTTGGACACACCTTCTCATTTAAAGATTTTTCTGTATTTTCATGACTATGAAAATTGTACATTCACACTGAAGGCATCAAAACTATGAATTAACACATGTGGAATTATATACTTAACAAAAAAGTGTGAAACATCTGAAAATATGTCTTATATTCTAGGTTCTTCAAAGTAGCCACCTTTTGCTTTGATGACTGCTTTGCACACTCTTGGCATTCTCTTGATGAGCTTCAAGAGGTAGTCACCGGAAATGGTTTTCACTTCTCAGGTGTGCCCTGTCAGGTTTAATAAGTGGGATTTCTTGCCTTGTAAATGGGGTTGGGACCATCAGTTGTGTTGTGCAAAAGTCTGATGGATACACAGCTGATAGTCCTACTGAATAGACTGTTAGAATTTGTATTATGGCAAGAAAAAAACAGCTAAGTAAAGAAAAACGAGTGGCCATCATTACTTTAAGAAATGAAGGTCAGTCAGTGTGAAAAATTGGGCAAACGTTGAAAGTGTCCCCAAGTGCAGTTGCAAATACCATCAAGCACTACAAAGAAACTGTCTCACATGAGGACCGCCCCAGGAAAGGAAGACCAAGAGTCACCTCTGCTTCTGAGGATAAGTCCATCCGAGTCACCAGCCTCAGAAATCGCAGGTTAACAGCAGCTCAGATTAGAGACTAGAGATGAGCGTTGTTCTACTCAAACTGTTCGCCAATCTCAAATTCGAGCTGTTTTGGGCGGTGTTCGAGCCGTTCGGCGAACACGAACAATTTGAGAAAAATTCGGCTGTTCGAGGTTATGTTCGATAACTGTTCGTGCACCAAAATCATAACTGGATTTTTTCTCAGTAATGATGAAAATTAATGTTAATACGCAGTTTGAGTGTACAGCGGGGTGGGGGGAGGGGCAGGGGATGGATCTCTGCAGGAACAATGAAGATCTCCATTTTTTTTTCTCTTTCCCGCATTTGCAGTGGGGAGGTGCAATCTGTCAGCCTATCAGCAGCGCACACACGGAGCGAAGTGCTTTTTTTCACACAAGCAAGGGCATGTGTCATTGGCAGTGTATGTCACATGTCCTTGCCCTATAAGACCAAGCCATTTTCCCCGTCGCCACCATTTTCTCACTGCTGCAGCTGCGTGTTAGACGGCACCACTGTTGCTGTGTGCGCTATACCTTGTTAATTTCAAGCCAATTTTCGCACAAATCTACAGATAGCTTGGGAGTAGGGAATAGTTGTGATTGCAGTCCTTTTAAGGACTAGGTTACAGCATTTCCTACGACTTTTATCAGGCAGGTCTGTGCTCTTAAATAGATAGATTGTGGGAGTAAAGACTAATTGTAATTGCAGTCCTTTTCAGGACTAGGTTACATCAGTTCCTATCAGTTTTTGCCAGGCAGGTCTGTGCCAGTGCTGTGCAAGTTTTTTTCACAGCATTTGGCTGAATCTAGCAAAGCTAATCCTTTTTGGCCTATTGCAGAGTGTGTTAGTCAGTGGAGTAGCCTATCTGTGTTGCAAGATATACCACCTGTGTATAGAATACCAATTTTTTACTGCACCTAGTGAAGTAAAATCTTTTGGGCATAGCATCATTCTATTAGTCCATCTATACTGACCTCCATAAGGTTGCAAATTGAATATAATTTTTTTCTGCATCTAGCTCTGAAAAAATATTTGGGCTTCTAGCAGTGTGTGGGACTTGTTCTATTAGTCCATCTATACTGACCTCCATCAGGTTGCAAACTGAATATAATTTTTTTCTGCATCTAGCTCTGAAAAAATATTTGGCCTTCTAGCAGTGTGTGGGACTTTCTCTTTTAGTCCATCTATACTGACCTCCATCAGGTTGCAAATTAAAAATAATTTTTATCTGCATCTACCTCTGAAAAAATATTTGGCCTTCTAGCTGTGTGTGGGACTTGTTCTATTAGTCCATCTATACTGACCTCCATCAGGTTGCAAACTGAATATAATTTTTTTCTGCATCTAGCTCTGAAAAATATTTGGCCTTCTAGCAGTGTGTGGGACTTTCTCTATTAGTCCATCTATACTGACCTCCATCAGGTTGCAAATTAAAAATAATTTATATCTGCATCTAGCTCTGAAAAAATATTTGGCCTTCTAGCAGTGTGTGGGACTTTCTCTATTAGTCCATCTATACTGACCTCCATCAGGATGCAAATTAAAAATAATTTTTTGTCTGCATCTATCTCTGAAAAAATATTTGGCCTTCTAGCAGTGTGTGGGACTTTCTCTATTAGTCCATCTATACTGACCTCCATCAGGTTGCAAACTGAATATATTTTTTTTCTGCATCTACCTCTGAAAAAATATTGGGCTTCTAGCTGTGTGTGGGACTTGTTCTATTAATCCATCTATACAGACCTCCATCAGGTTGCAAACTGAATATAATTTTTTTCTGCATCTACCTCTGAAAAAATATTTGGGCTTCTAGCTGTGTGTGGGACTTGTTCTATTAGTCCATCTATACTGACCTCCATCAGGTTGCAAACTGAATATAATTTTTTTCTGCATCTAGCTCTGAAAAAATATTTGTCCTTCTAGCAGTGTGTGGGACTTTCTCTATTAGTCCATCTATACTGACCTCCATCAGGTTGCAAATTAAAAATAATTTATATCTGCATCTAGCTCTGAAAAAATATTTGGCCTTCTAGCAGTGTGTGGGACTTTCTCTATTAGTCCATCTATACTGACCTCCATCAGGTTGCAAATTAAAAATAATTTTTTGTCTGCATCTAGCTCTGAAAAAATATTTGGCCTTCTAGCAGTGTGTGGGACTTTCTCTATTAGTCCATTTATACTGACCTCCATCAGGTTGCAAACTGAATATATTTTTTTTCTGCATCTACCTCTGAAAAAATATTGGGCTTCTAGCTGTGTGTGGGACTTGTTCTATTAATCCATCTATACAGACATCCATCAGGTTGCAAACTGAATATAATTTTTTTCTGCATCTACCTCTGAAAAAATATTTGGGCTTCTAGCTGTGTGTGGGACTTGTTCTATTAATCCATCTATACAGACCTCCATCAGGTTGCAAACTGAATATAATTTTTTTCTGCATCTACCTCTGAAAAAATATTTGGGCTTCTAGCTGTGTGTGGGACTTGTTCTATTAGTCCATCTATACTGACCTCCATCAGGTTGCAAACTGAATATAATTTTTTTCTGCATCTAGCTCTGAAAAAATATTTGGCCTTCTAGCAGTGTGTGAGACTTTCTCTATTAGTCCATCTATACTGACCTCCATCAGGTTGCAAATTAAAAATAATTTTTATCTGCATCTAGCTCTGAAAAAATATTTGGCCTTCTAGGAGTGTGTGGGACTTTCTCTATTAGTCCATCTATACTGACCTCCATCAGGTTGCAAACTGAATATATTTTTTTTCTGCATCTACCTCTGAAAAAATATTGGGCTTCTAGCAGTGTGTGGGACTTTCTCTATTAGTCCATCTATACTGACCTCCATCACACTGCAAATTCAAAATAATTTTTTGTCTGCATCTAGCTCTGAACAAATATTTGGCCTTCTAGCAGTGTGTGGGACTTTCTCTATTAGTCCATCTATACTGACCTCCATCAGGTTGCAAATTAAAAATAATTTTTATCTGCATCTACCTCTGAAAAAATATTTGGGCTTCTAGCTGTGTGTGGGACTTGTTCTATTAGTCCATCTATACTGACCTCCATCAGGTTGCAAATTAAAAATAATTTATATCTGCATCTAGCTCTGAAAAAATATTTGGCCTTCTAGCAGTGTGTGGGACTTTCTCTATTAGTCCATCTATACTGACCTCCATCAGGTTGCAAATTGAATATAATTTTTTTCTGCATCTACCTCTGAAAAAATATTTGGGCTTCTAGCTGTGTGTGGGACTTGTTCTATTAGTCCATCTATACTGACCTCCATCAGGTTGCAAACTGAATATAATTATTTTCTGCATCTACCTCTGAAAAAATATTTGGCCTTCTAGCAGTGTGTGGGACTTTCTCTATTAGTCCATCTATATTGACCTCCATCAGGTTGCAAATTAAAAATAATTTTTATCTGCATCTAGCTCTGAAAAAATATTTGGCCTTCTAGCAGTGTGTGGGACTTTCTCTATTAGTCCATCTATACTGACCTCCATCAGGTTGCAAATTGAATATAATTTTTTTCTGCATCTAACCCATCCAATAGTTTTGGGCTAATACCACAGTTTGGCCACTCAGCTCTGCTCGGTTCCCATCCATTGTTTTTTTGTGCAAACAACTCCCGAGTTGTGAATTAGTTAACCACCAAAATGAGTGGAAAAAGGCCTGCTGCTGGTGGAAAGGGGAATAGGCGTGTTGGGAAGGGGAAAAAAGGTTGTGTCCGTGGGGTAGGTGTTAAAGCAACGGTAACATCTGCAGAAGAAAGACCATCTTCCAGCCAAACTAAAATGTCTACTTCTTTTAGCGGACAATGTGATAAGATCCCTTTCTTACGGCCACGCCAATCGCTACAAATTCCAGATGAGGCACAAAAACAGCAGGTGCTTCAACAGATATCAAGTGCTCCTTTAAGTGGGCTCTCCTCCACATCAACTTCAACATCACAAATACTCCAGTCCTCAAAGGTGTCACCCCAATCGCACTTGCTTCCTCACAGCTCCCAAATCTCCAGCTGCCCGTCTGAGTATGAGGTAGAACAGATGGTTGAGTCTGCAGAGCTGTTTACTCACACTATAGCCTGGGAATCAGAGGTCGACTCCAGCGCTTCTGTGAATCCAGACGAGGAAATGATCTGCACTGATGCCCAGAATCTTTATGAGTCGGATCCAGGACCAGACGCAGAAGGTTCTGACCATAATGTAGACCCTCATTCCCAAACTGTAACTCCTGTTGGTGGAGACAATGAGGAAGACGATGATGAGACTCAAATACCTGATTGGAGCGACAACTTTAGTTTTTTGTCAGGGCAGGAACATGTTGGCTCTGAGGACGACGGGTGTGACAACGCACAAGGTGATGATGATGAGGTTGGACATCCCACTTACTGTCAACCCACAGTCAGCCAAGAGATGAGGTCAGCAGAGGAGGTGGAGGAAGATGCTAGTGACGACGAGGTCAGGTTGCGCCTTCCTGGACAGAGACGTAGTACTGGAAGCACGTCAACAACTGCATCCTCAAACACAACTCTGCCTCTCACCACAAGTCGTGGTGGCTCTTCAGGTCGCATGGGTGCCAAGCCTTGCATAGCCTGGGCATTTTTTCAGATCGATAAAGATGACCCAACTCGTGCTATCTGTAACATTTGTCAGCAAAAGCTAAGTAGAGGCCAAAAAATACATAGTTTGAGTACTTCATGCATGAACCGGCACATGGACATGAAGCATAAGTTGCAGTGGGAAGCTCAGTGTGCTACAATGCGGCCTAGCCGGCCGGGCCAACCACCGTCTGCCATATCTTGTGCATCCGTGGCCTCTTCATCCTCTGTGACTGGGTGGACAGCAGTCACACCTGTTTTGGGGCGCAGATCTGCCACCTCTTTACCCGCAACAGCCAGCGTGATTGGCAGGTCATCATTTTCTTTGGAGGTGGTAACACCAGCTGGTGTTGAGCGCTGTCCGACATCGATAGCACCACCTTTGGATCAAGGCAACCTAACATGTCCGCCTGCATCTTCCTCACAGACCGGCAGTTTGCCGGGGACACCCTTATCAACCCCATCTAAGCACAATAGCCAGCCCTCGGTCCCTCAGATGTGGACAAGTAAAAGACCATTTCCTCCTAGCCATGAGAAAGCTAAGAGGTTGAATTTCACCATCTGCAAGCTCTTGGCTACAGAAATGCTGCCTTTCCGCCTGGTGGACACAGAGGATTTTCGAGACCTTATGTCCGTCGCAGTGCCCCAGTACCAGATGCCCAGTCGGCACTACTTCTCAAAGAAAGGTGTGCCTGCGCTCCACCAGCATGTCACACACAACATCACCGCTTCTTTGAGAAACTCTGTGTGTGACAGGGTGCATTTCACCACAGACACTTGGACGAGTAGGCATGGACAGGGGCGTTACATGTCGCTGACTGGGCACTGGGTAACTATGGTGACAGCAGGACAAGGGGCTGCTGTCCAAGTCTTGCCGTCCCCACGAGTTGTGCGTCAATCCTCTTTATGTCAAAGTTCCTCCACTGCTTCTGCCTCCTCAACCTCCTCTCGGTCTTCCACCTGCACCCAAAGCCTGTCTGGTCATGCCACAAGCTTTCTAACTGCGCAGAAGGGATCCAGCACACCTCCTTACTATGCTGGCAGTAGGGCTCAACGTCATCAGGCGATTTTTACTTTGAAATGTCTGGGAAATGTGAGTCACACAGCTGAGGAGTTGTGGTCAGCTCTGGAGAACCAATTTCATGAATGGTTGTCTCCACTGGACCTGAAACCAGGGAAGGCCGTGTGCGAAAATGCTGCAAACCTGGGTGCGGCCCTTCGCCGGGGCAATGTCACACACGTGCCTTGTATGGCTCACGTGTTGAACCTGGTTGTCCAGCAATTTTTAGCCCACTATCCCAGACTAGATGACCTTCTACAGAGGGCACGGTCGCTGTGTGCTCACTTCCGCCGTTCGCATCCCACAGCTCAGCGACTTACATCTCTACAGAAGTCGTTGGGCCTGCCACTTCACCGGCTAAAATGCGATGTGCCTACCCGGTGGAATTCAACTCTGCACATGTTGCAGCGACTGTGGCAGCACCGACAAGACCTGGTGCAATACATTCTGACGTATAGCCTGGGCCAACGAGATCCAGAGGTGGGGCAAATCACGCTGGAGGAGTGGTCTCAGATCAGGGACCTATGCACCCTTCTGCACAGTTTTGAAATGGCGACGAAGATGTTTAGTGCTGACGATGCCATTATCAGCATGACTATTCCGGTGATATACATGCTGGAGCACATGTTAAACAGAATTCGGAGTCAGGTGGTGGCACAAGAGGAGGTGGAGGAAGTAGAGGAGGAGGAGTTGTATGCGGAAGGGCTAACATCTGCAAGGTCCAGACGGTCGGCAGCACCAAGGCGGCAGGCATGTGAGGGTGGGGGAGATGGTTTTACCAGGGCGCATGGTAGCAGCCAAACTAGTGAGGAAGGTGCAGGAGCCCAGGAAGAAGTGGAGGACGAACTGATGGAAGACTCATCAGATGAGGGAGACCTTGATCACATTTCTGTTGTGCGAGGTTGGGGGGAGAGGACAGAGGAAGGAAGCATGATTGTTACCTCGCCACCAACACAACAGGGACTTGGTGCTCCTGGATGCGCAACACACATGAGTGCCTTCTTGCTGCACTACCTGCAACATGACGTTCGAATTGTGAGAATTAGAAATAATCCTGACTACTGGGTTGCCACACTGTTAGATCCCCAGTACAAAAGTAAATTTGCAGAAATTATTCCTGCCATAGAAAGGGATGCACGCATGCAGGAGTATCAGCAGAGACTGTTGCAGAATCTTACATGTGCTTTTCCACAAAACACCAGTGGTGCACGTAGTGAATCTCACAGTTCCAACTTGCCAACCGTGGGACCGTCAAGTGTTCAGCACTCAAACCGTAACAGAACCACAGTATCTGCTGGTAACATCAATTTTGCGGAATCATTTCACCACTTTTTTAGCCCATCCTTTGCAAGGCCACAGGAGACAAGAAGTCTGACACATAATCAACGCCTAGAGACGATGGTACAGGAGTATCTCCAAGTAAACATTGAAGCCATGACTGTGTCACTGGACCCTTGCTCTTTTTGGGCTTCCAATCTGGATAAATGGCCGGAGCTAGCCACTTTTGCCTTGGAGATCTTGTCATGCCCCGCAGCCAGCGTTCTGTCTGAACGTGTGTTCAGCGCTGCTGGTGGTGTGCTGACAGATAAGCACACGCGGCTCTCCACTGATAATGTAGACAGACTCACGTTCATAAAGATGAACAAATCATGGATCCGAAACGACTTTTCTACCCCTGTGTCATCCTGGGGAGAGTAAAAGCTTGATGATTGGTTAAAATCACCCTACCAACCGTTTTAAGCTTTCAAATTACTAATCATGTTTATCTGTATCTTGGCTGGAAAATAATTTGGGCTTTGTAGCAGTGTGCAGCACTGATTCTATTAGGCCATCTATAATAAGCTCCACCAGATTTAAAATTACTAATCATGTTTATCTGTATCTTGACTGGAAAATAATTTGGGCTTTGTAGCAGTGTGCAGCACTGATCCTATTAGGCCATCTATACTAAGCTCCACCAGATTTAAAATTAATAATAATTTTTAGCTGCATCTAGCCCGGAAAATAATTTTGGGGCTCAGAGATGCGCAAGACACATAAGTGCCTTCTTGCTGCACTACCTGCAACATGACCCTCATATTGTCAGAATTCGAAGTAATCATGACTACTGGGTTGCCACACTCTTAGATCCCCCAAACTTTTCGATCAACCTTTTCATTTTAATAAAGACCAAAAAAATGGTCATTTTTGAAATTATAAGCATTAGCAGGTTATTAGAAACTGAAATCAAACAGTTTTCAACTCAAAAGTTTATTCTAGGTGATGTTACATTTTAACATAGGACCCCTTGTTCGAAAGGAGCTTCTGAACTCTCTCGTCCATTGAATTTGTCAGGTTTTGGATGGTTTCTGCTTCAATTGTTTTGCATGAGGACAGAATACACTCCCAGAGCTGTTGCTTAGATGTGAACTGCCTCGCGCCATCATAGACACTCCTTTTGATGATGCTCCAGAGGTTCTGAATGGGGTAGAGGTCAGGGGAGCATGGGGGTCACACCATAAGTTTGTCCCCTTTTATGCCCATATCAGCCAGAGATGCAGATGTTTTATGTGAAGCATGAGATGGTGCATTATCATGCAAAAAAATGATCTTGCTGTGAAATACACGGTTCTTCTTCTTGAACCATGGCAGGAAGTGCTGTTTGAGAAAATCCACATACATTGTGGAGTTCATCTTTAGCGCCTTCAGGGATCCTAAAGGGGCCGACAATCTCTCTCCCCATGATTCCAGCCCAAAACATTACTCCACCTCCTCCTTGTTGGCGCTGTAGCCGTGTTTGCGTGGTGTGTCCATCAACCAGCCATCCTCCACTCCATCCATCTGGACCATCGAGCGCTGCACGGCACTCATCCGTGAGCAAAACAGTTTTGAAATCAGTCTTCATGTAATGTTTGGCCCACTGGAGCCGTTTCTGCTTGTGTGAAGTGGATAGAGGAGGTCGACAGGATGGCGTACGCACAGCTGCAAACCTCTGAAGGACCCTGCATCTTGTTGTTCGGGGGACGTTGGAGGCACCAGCAGCTTCAAAAACTTGTCTGCTGCTATGACAAGGCTTTTTTGCCGCTGCTCTTTTAACCTGACGTAATTGCCTGTAGGAAAGAGTCCTCAATTTGCCCTTATCAGCACGCACACGTGTGTACTGTGAATCAGCTACATACTTCTTGATTGCCAAGACACTTCATCCTGATCATCGCACAATGTTGATTGTAGTCATGCCTTGACCTAAACACTCCACAATTTGTTGCTTCTCAGCAGCCGACACATCCTTTTTCTTTCCCATTTTGGCAGAAAATGTAGGCTGCTTAATAATGTGAGACAGCCTTCTAAAGTAGTCTTGCCTTTCATTGGACACACCTGCCAAACTAATTAGCACAGGTGTCTGCAATTGCTTACAGTGATATAAAGAGCCCTGACACACATCACCATCAATGAGTTTAACTGACAAACAAACAAATTCTTCCCTTATCACTCCTAAACACTTTTTGCATAATAATTTGGAACACAGTGTACATGTGCTTTTCCACAAAACACCAGTGGTTCACGTAGTGAATCTTACAGTTCTAACTTGCCAACCGTGGTCTGTATGGAGTTGTTCAATAAAGGGCCCAAAATTAAGATAACATAGATGGGAGAGGTCTCTATGAATAGGAATTCCTAAGTATTTGATACCCTGTGAGGGCCAGGCAAAGGGAAAGTTGGACTGGATGGAATCCTATATGGATTTGGGGAGGGAGACATCGAGGGCCTCAGACTTCGCTGCATTGATTTTAAAATTTGACCATGTAACAAAGTGATCTATTTCAGCCATAACAGCATGGATGGATATATGTGATTGAGTGATATATACTAGGACATCATCAGCAAATAGAGAGCACTTGTACTCGGTGCCTCCCACCTCAATCCACCTAATATTGGGGTTATGGCGAATTGATGAGAGCAGGTGCTCCGTCACTAGGATGTATAAGAGAGGGGACAGAGGACATCCTTGCCTTGTCCCATTGGTGATTGTGAAAGGTGATGAAAATGTTCTGATGCACCCCCTGGGCCTTGGGACACCCGGAGCCGGACCCTTTTTAGTGGATGCTGGTGGTTGTAGTCTTCGAGGCGGCGACCCGGTTCCGTGGCTCAGGGTGGTCAAACCAGTGGCGGAACTATTTATGTGGTTTTGATGTTTAAATGTCCGACTACGCCACCCGTGGATTGCGGTCAGAGTGAACCGCCGCTGCAGGGCAGACCGCTGAGGCTGGTGTTGTGGGTGCAGCAGAGCGTAGCATAACTCCCCACGGGAGGAGTATAGCCTCAGGGCAGTGTATGCGGAGGATGGGGTTGATGGTGCAGGGCAGCAGCAGTAACGATACGGAGTCAGTGATGCAGTCCAGGGCCTTTACTCACAGTTCTTATTATCCAGACCATGTCTGCAGGTAACGGCTGCCCACGTCGTACTGTGCTCACCAGGTGAGGGGCTCAGAGAACTCCCAGATAACTTTGGAGCGCTTCACAGGACCCCCTTTGTGTGTCCTTTGTCTGGCCTTTCTTACCAACCCTTCTGTCCGGCTGCCTCGGGCCTCCTCTTGGTAAACTTGGCGCCAGTTTCCCTGACCCTATGTGGTGCCTTCTAGCGGGTGTAGCGAGGGGCTGCGCCACATAAAATGTCACAGCCTCCGATTTCTAGCTGAGGGTCGTTTCCTGCCTCCACTAGTTTCGGGGACCGGTCTCCCCCTTTGGCCTGACACCTCCACGCAGGTGGATTCGGGCGTGCGGTGACGACTCGCCCGTCCGCACCCCTGGGATCCCTTCATTCCTCGTTCCTGGAGCCTTCTCCGCTCCTCTTCCTTCCTTCTCCCTCTTCCAGGCCTGGGCCTCTGTTACTAGGCCCGCCTCCGGAGCAGAGCTCATGCAGAGCCCCTGCTCCCTGCCACTTCTGCTCAGACTTCTCTGCACTGAACTAAGATGGTGCCCACCTTTTATACTCCCTTCTCAATGCACCCAGGAACTGCTTCCTCCCTGCTCCTGCACTACAGGGTTCCCCTTCCTCAGTGTTTCCTCCCCCCACTCCAGCCAGGGACAGGGACTGTCGTGCCCATCTCAGAGGCATATTGGTCGCCCTGCCCCACGGCAATGTGGTGTAATGCATGCAGGTGTCGGGTCCTGATCCACACTCCATCCTTACCTGAGAGTGAGATATCACACCTCTGGGTGAGGTGCAATACCTCTGTAGCAACCGAGCCCTCAGGGTGCTACAGTTCCATTTATCTTCAGCCTAGGTGACGTATTGTGATACAGGGCCGTGATTTTGGCTATAAAAGGGTCCCCTAGACCCCTACCCCAAGCTTTTTAAGAGAATCATATATGGCGTGCCAGGAGACTCTATGGAATGCTTTCTCAGCATCCAACGAGAGTATCTAATTACAAATTTTTAACTGCATCTAGCCCAGGAAATACTTTGTGCCTAGTAGCAGTGTCTGCTAGTCAGCGGATTATCCCGGCTGTTAAGCAAGCTACACCACCTGTAGTTTGGACACTTAATTTTTTCAAAGGAAATGCTTCGGGACCACGGGATACTCAGTGAAGAGCATCAGGAGGCACCCCAAGGCATAGGGGCTGGGACTGGCAGTAGGATGCCTTGCGGTGGACAGCCGAGCTCGATCCTTATAAAAGCTTTTTAACTGCAGCAGCTTTAGTGGACGCTACTGGAGCTGGAATTACGCGGCTGCTGGCATGAGACTTGCCCTCCAATAGATCCTTGTAAATGGATTTAAAGTGTATTCATTCAAATTAGAGAGATAATTTAAATTAAAAAGCTTAGAGCTGCCTCCACCACAGGGGGGCTCGCTCGACCCACCAGCGGACAGGCACCAGTATTGGGAGAGGGGGGCTGGCCGTCAGGGTTCACCGCGGCTCTGGCACAAACCTGGCGACACGGGGGTGGCACGGGCAGGAGCGGACTGAACGTGTCGGCTTCTCACTTTTTGGATTTTAGAAGGGCATGACATGCCTATATCTGTGTCTCCCCCTCCTTTTACTCCTCCACCTCTTTTCTTTTCGCATGACTATATGTACTTGTCACTTTTCCATGTGTTAGTTGTGTCTTCTGAGCAGTTTGTCAGCTTTTGGACACCTTTGAAGGTGTTTTCTATGTGTTTCTATGTGTTTTTGTTTGCCTGCCATTGGTTTTAACGGTGTTCGAAGGTGTTCGACGAACAGTTCGACGAACAGTTCGGCGAACACACGGGTGTTCGACGAACCGAACCGAACTCGAACACTACGGGGGTGGCTCAACACTATTTATTACCACTCTTTGAGTACGATCACTGAGCCATTTATGAATCCACCTAACTGTAGCCTTGTCAATCTCATACTTGGTCATTTTTTCAAAAAGGATAGAATGAGATACTTTATTAAATGCTTTGCTGAAGTTGAGATATACTATAACTAACGCATTTCCCTGATCCACCCAGTCAGTGATTCCATCATAGAAGGAAATTAGATTAGTCTGGCATGACTTGTCTGCTACAAACCCACGCTAGCTCTGGTTAATTACTGTATGCTGATTCTAACTTACTTAGTCCTACTGTGAGACTCATGTACTTAAGTACTGCATTGCATGAGACATCAGTATTTCACTAACATAGCCTGTCAGACCTGGCTGATGGCAAGGCTTAAAGCACCAGGATTGTCACCAGGATTGTGCTGAGTAAACCACATACACTGTCAGGTGGGCACCGCCAACCGCGCTTGAACAGTAGCATCTATCGGCAAACGAAAGATGCTACTGCTCATGCGTGGGCAGCAGCGCCATTTTGCTGCATGTAAATTTATGGATTCGACCCACACAATTACATATGCAGTATTTAAAATAGGAGGCAGGTAACTGAAGGCTCAGTGACCTGTCCAAAATGCAGAAAGTGAATATATAAGCAGAGAACAAGATAAAGCCCCTTCCCATAGGACCGCCCCAAAGCACGAGAATATCATTAGCTCAAAATTGAAAATAGATTATAAAAGAATCACAGGATAGATTTCATCAACCAATGTATCATTTTAATCAGTCTAATGGCACCCACCTGACAGTGTATGTAGTTTACCAAGCACAATCCTGACAGGTGCGATTTGACAGGCCACCATACTCCAAGGTCATTACTTGACCTCAGGTTGCAATCTCGAGGTGCCAAAAGTGTTAATGAGGGAGCCTAGTCCTCTTTTAACCACTAGATAATGCTGTGATGCTTGACAGCGGCATCTAAGTGAATACATTGCCCCAATGTGTTGCAAAACCGATCAGGAACAGTGCAGCAGCGTGAAGGCTTTCATATACAGTTAATACCCATAGTATTTTTGCCTTGCAGGGGCGCTATTGTTGTAAACAAATGGTGCTGAGGAATAATGTGTCTTAATGACCACCATTAGAAAAGCATATCGGTGGTTGTTACAGGGTTAAATAACACAATCTCTTGTTTAAGGTTTAAAGTTTTATGCTAATTGTTAATGAGACATAAAAATTATGGCTTTTAATAGCCAACATATTATTACAAAGTTGTTTTTAATGGATAGAGTGTTAATTATCTGGTGTTAAAATATTAAAGTAATTGATATGCAGTCACATAATTCTGAAGATAATTGCAATTCAGTCTGATTAATATCATTTGCTGTTTATTAAGCAGTTCAGTGAAGCTGTTGATGTTGACTTTTACATGACATTTTATATAATTTGTGAAAGGGGAAATTCAGTTCACGGTAAAAAAAAAATTCCCTATTAGTGACCTGGTAGAGAGTAGAAGGACATTGTGATGTAGAAGGAACATACATTTTAAGGTGGATTCATTATAAAAGAAACTTATCATCCCTTTTATGTCACCCTTTTTGAGAGACAAAAACTATCGACAAGCTGATTTTTGCATTCTGCCACCTCTGTTTGAAGTAAATCTGCAGATTAAAGTTTGTGCTATTGTAAAGTGACTGAAGGTGTAGTCTTGGTCCAGCTGCTGCTCCATAACACTGTGGCACTTTACAGGAAAATAGTGTCCCAGTCCCAATGTGCTCTCAGGTGTGGGGTGTATCACACTCACTTGTAGGCCACAGACCTCCGCTGTCTCCATCTTCCAAAGCCGCCACACATGAACTGGGTGTCCCCTGAGTTGTTTCAACAAACAAAAGTTTACTGCACAGTTCAAGTTCATCAGATTGTAACATGCAGTGTTGGGCATAACACTTGTTATTCCTTGTTTCTTTAAGACAGTACTTTTTCAGCATTACTATCCGTTCCTCCTGGACTATCACTACATTTACTGTTTCCGTCAGCCACTGGGATATCCTGTCCAGTTCCGCAGTACACCCAGGATCCTCTACCTTCCCTTCACATGGTTCCACATCCATCCTTCTTTGTAGACCAGAGGATAAGGCACTTTTCTTAGTACCTGTTGAGCTCCGGATGTTGCAGGAATGACCGCAAAGGATTCCAGTAAAGCCTTCCACTGAGAAGAAGGGTGGAGCTGGCAGCAGTGGGAGTAATGGATGGAATCCTCCATTACAGACATGTGAGAGTCTGATGCTTGAGAGCAGGAGACAGAGGCACAGAGTGAGTGCTAATCGTCCAGCCACTCAGTGTGTGAGGGGAAAAGATAATCTTGCAGCCGAACCACATCTGCACACCAGCCAGCTTACCAGTAGATGTCCATCGCCACCTGGCTTAACTAAGGGAATGAGTCCACAGTCCATTCCTTGTGGTCAAGACATCTGGATCCTGCAGCCACAAGATGGATCCCTGTGTGACCCCAAACCTGCTACATCAAGGAGTGAGTAGCTATTATGGGACTTGTGGTTTCACAGTTGAGGAGTTAATAAGAGAACTGTTGCTGAGGGGATTGTATTTCTGTGATGATATTAAAGTAAACAAACAGCATCTACAAGCGAGCTAACAACTGGGCCCGATCGTTGGACTGTGTTACTGGCACTGCTGCAGCCATTATTGGGTGTTATTAGTTAGGAGTGTGTCTGCTGTAACTTAAAGGGGAAGTGTCATCATTAACATTCAGACCTATTACAAAGTACATTTTGAAGCTGTGTCATAGCTTGTGTGATATTATATGTTCTGCTGTTCCTTGTTATGCCCTCTGAATTTAACACCATTTATTCCTCTGTAAATAAACCTGTTAATTGTTTCAACCTCATCTTTTGTGAGTGTGTACGTTGCATGGAGAGGGGTTTCCTGAGTCGACCCATGGCAGAAAAGGAAGACCCTTCTGCATACCACGACAACTCCCAGCAAGATTCAGGTGGAGGCACTGCGCCATGTAGAGGTGAGAACTACCGGACACCCTGCCCTTGGAGGCAGCTTAAAGGGGTGTTACATAATATACAGCTCTGGTAAAAATTAAGAGACCACTGAACAGTTTTCTATTGGAAAGCATGGAAAGACTGGTGGAAAGCATGCCAAGACACATGAAAGCTGTGATTAAAAATCATGGTTAGTCCACCAAATCTTAATTTCTGAACTGTTCCTGAGTTAAAACATGAGTAATTTGAGGTCTGAATGCACTGTTTCTTTTTTAGTATTTTGACGCTTTATCATTTGCTGCAAATAAATAAAAAAAATTTAGCTTTGAATTTCGGAGACATGTTGTCAGTAGTTTATAGACTAAAACAACAATGTACATTTTACTCAAAAATATACCTATAAAGAGAAAAATGAGAGAAACTGAAAATTTTGCAATGGTCTCTTAATTTTTGCCAGAGCTGTATATATAAAGTGCTGTGGAGATGACAGAATAATTAATATTAGTATTCATATATATCTTTACTATGGATAACAGAGTGTACAGTCATGGCCAAAAGTATTGAGAATGAGACAAATAGTAATTTTTCCAAAGTTTACTGCTTCCTTTTTTGTAATGGCAATTTGCATATACTCCTGAATGTCAAAGAGTGATCAGCTTAACAGCAATTACTGTACTTGCAAAGTCAATATTTGCCCAGAAAATGAACTTTAACCCCCAAAACACATTTCAACATCATTGCAGTCCTGCCTTAAAAGGAGCAGCTAACATCGTTTTAGTGATTGATCGCCAGCCCTGTCCTCATCAACACCCACACCTGTGTTAATGGATCAATCAGTCATGATTAAGTAAGAATGACATCACTGGACACTTTAAAAGGAGGCTGGTTCTTGGTATCATTGTTTCTCTTCAGTTAACCATGGTTATCTCTAAAGAAACACGTGCAGCCATCATTGCACTGCACAAAAATGGCCTAACATGGAAGAGTATCACAGCTACAAAGTTTGCACCTCAGTCAACAATCTATCGCATCATCAAGAACTTCAAGGAGAGAGCTTCCATTGTTGTCAAAAAGGCTCCAGGGCGCCCAAGAAAGACCAGCAAGCGCCAGGACCGTATCTTAAAACTGTTTCAGCTTCGGGATCGGACTATCAGTAGTGCCGAGCTTGCTCAGGAATGGCAGCAGGCTGGTGTGAGTGCTTCTGCACGCACTGTGAGGCGGAGACTCTTTGAGCAAGGGCTGGTTTCAAGGAGGGCAGCAAAGAAGCCACTTCTCTCCAGAAAAAACATCAGGGACCGACTGATATTCTGCAAAAGGTACAGGGAGTGGACTGCTGAGGACTGGGGCAAAGTCATTTTCTCTGATGAATCTCCTTTTCGATAGTTTGGGACATCTGGAAAACAGCTTATTCGGAGAAGAAGAGGTGAGCGCTACCACCAGTCTTGTCTCATGCCAACTGTAAAGCATCCTGAAACCATTCATGTGTGGGGTTGCTTCTCAGCCAAGGGAATCGGCTCACTCACAGTCTTGCCTAAAAACACAGCCATGAATAAAGAATGGTACCAGAATGTCCTCCAAGAGCAACTTCTCCCAACCGTCCAAGAGCAGTTTGGCGCCCAACAATGCCTTTTCCAGCATGATGGAGCACCTTGCCATAAAGCAAAGGTGATAACTAAATGGCTCATGGAACAAAACATAGAGATTTTGGGTCCATGGCCTGGAAACTCCCCAGATCTTAATCCCATTGAGAACTTGTGGTCAATCATCAAGAGACGGGTGGACAAACAAAAAACAACAAATTCTGGCAAAATGCAAGCATTGATTATGCAAGAATGGACTGCTATCAGTCAGGATTTGGTCCAAAAGTTGATTGAGAGCATGCCAGGGAGAATTACAGAGGTCTTGAAGAAGAAGGGGCAACACTGCAAATATTGACTTGCTGTATTAACTCATTCTAACTGTCAATATAACCTATTGGTACTCATAATATGATTGCAATTATATTTCTGTATGTGATATAAACATCAGACAAACACTAATAAAAACCAGAGGCCAGCAGATCATGTGAAAATATAATTTTGGTGTCATTCTCAAAACTTTTGGCCATGACTGTATAAGAATTCACTAAACAGCAGAGACCTCTCCTAGAGGTAAAACGAATGCAAAAAATACATAGGCAAATGCAAAAAATACCTTAAGATGTTAATCAGATCACGGAACTCACATGTGACCATAGGACATGTCTCAGCAGAGAGATATAAAGGAGTGAATGGGAGAGGGCAGTATGCCCCACGCATTACGCCATTGGTAATGGCTTCATCAGGGGTGTAGAGAGAGTGCACAATGAGGCCCTATATATATACATGAAGTCAAACATTCATAAATCATATAAAAACATATTTCTGAAGTATCCTATAGTTGTCTACAGCAAAACGTATAGGAAAATGTTTATATGCAATGAATGCTTCACATCTCATAAGATTGGGCCATTTACAATATATGTCCCATCTTACAATAAAATAAAGTACCCATCAGAAAAGATAACAAGAAGCTTGACCATGACTTTGGAGCCTTTTGTACCACATCTCGAAAAATGGAAAATGCATTGTTTTCTTTGACAATGAAAATACATGTGTATTGAAATCAACGGCATATTTAGAAGTGTATGGGGTTATACTGTAGCTTAGCATGTCTCCTACTTCCTAGACAAATAGCTGACAGCAGCCCACAAGATGCTTATAGCTTTGTAATGCTGAGCTACTTCATGTGTCACTGTACAAGCTTAATGCATGCACTTTGTGTAATGGCCACAGGGGTGGCTGCACCAAGCACAAATTCTTAGGGGTGCAAGATTTAAAAAGAAAGTAAAAGAAAGTAGCAGTGACATCACTAGCATAAATATTTAGCAATATTTTGGGCAGTGTAAATTTCTTGGACTTCTGGCTGGGTAACCCAGATCTCTGGGTGAGCTCCACTTTGAACTGTGTTGCTGACAACATGTCGCTGACACAATGTAACATAGTTTTTTAAGGTTGAAGGAAGACTAAGTCCATCTAGTTCAACCCATAGCCTAACTTGTTGATCCAGAGGAAGGCAAAAAAAACCCACGTGGCAAACACTAAGCTCCACATTGGGGAAAAAAATTCCTTCCCGACTCCATACGACAATCAGACTAGTTCCCTGGATCAACGCCCTATCAAGGAATCTAGTATTTATAACCTGTAATATTATACTTTTCAAGAAAGGCATCCATGCCCTTCTTAAATTTTAACAGTGAATCACTCATTGCAACATCATGAGGCAGAGAGTTCCATAGTCTCACTGCTCTTACAGTAAAGAATCCCCGTCTGTGATTATGTTTAAACCTTCTTTCCTCCAGGCGTAGAAGATGCCCCCTTGTCCCCGTCTCAGGCCTCAGATTAAAAAGATCAGTAGAAAGGTCTTTGTACTGTCCCCTCATATACTTGTACATAGTAATAAGATCACCCCTAAGCGTTCTTTTTTCCACAGTAAATAACCCCAAGTGTAATAACCTGTGTTGGTATTGCAGACCCCCAGTCCTCTAATAACCTTGGTCGCTCTTCTCTGCACCCGCTCTAGTTCAGCTATGTCTTTCTTATACACGGGAGACCAGAACTGTACACAGTATTCTAATGACTTGTATAGAGGTAAAATTATGTCCTCCTCATGAGCATCTATGCCTCTTTTAATGCATCCCATTATTTTATTTGCCTTTGCAGCAGCAGCCTGACACTGGCCACTAAACGTGAGCTTGTCGTCCACCAATACACCCAGGTCTTTTTCAGCTACAGTTTTGCCCAGTGTTTTACAATTAAGCATATAATTAAACATTTTATTTCCTCTGCCCAAGTGCATTACCTTACATTTATCCCCATTAAAGCTCATTTGCCATTTATCAGCCAAAGCTTCTAGTTTACATAGATCCTCCTGTAATATAAAATTGTCCTCCTCTGTATTGATTACCCTGCAGAGTTTAGTGTCATCTGCAAATATTTAAATATTACTCTGTATGCCCCCTACAAGGTCATTAATAAATATGTTAAAAAGAAGGGGATCCAATACTGACCCCTGTGGTACCCCACTGTTAACTGAGACCCAGTCTGAGTGTTTTCCATTAATAGCCACCCTTTGTTTCCTATCACTGAGCCAATTCTTAACCCAAATACATATATTTTTCCCCTATCCCCATTGTTCTCATTTTATGTATCAACTTTTTGTGTGGAACTGTATCAAAAGCTTTTGAAAAGTCCATATACACAACATCCACTGCATTTCCTTGGTCCAGTCCAGAACTCGCCTCCTCATAAAAACTGATCAGATTAGTTTGACAGGAACGGTCCCTCGTAAACCCATGTTGATATTGGGTCATGAGGTTATTCTTCTTCAGATACTCTATCATAGCATCTCTTAGGAAACCCTCCAGGATTTTACCCACAGTAGAGGTTAAGCTTACCGGCCTATAATTTCCAAGTTCAGTTTTTGTCCCCTTTTTGAATATTGGCACCACATTTGCTATACGCCAGTCCTGTGGTACAGACCCTGTTATTATGGAATCTTTAAAGATTAAAAATAATGGTCTATCTATGACCTTACTTAATTCCTGCAGTACTCGCGGGTGTATCCCATCCGGGCCCGGGGATTTGTCAACTTTAGTGATTTTTAGACGCCGCCGTACTTCCTGCTGGGTTAAGCAAGTGACATTTACTGGAGAATTTTTGTTATCACTAATCATGTTTTCTGTCATGCGATTTTCTTGTGTAAATACGGTTGAAAAAGAATCATTTAGCATATTGGCTTTTTCTTCATCCTCATCCACCATTTCACCCAGACTATTTTTAAGGGGGCCAACACTATCATTTTTTAGTTTTTTACTATTTATGTAGTTATAGAATATTTTGGGGTTATTTTTACTTTCTCTGGCAATGATTCTCTCTGCCTCAATCTTTTCTGCCTTTATTTGGTTTTTGCATAATTTATTTAATTTTCTATATTTATTTAATGCCTCATCACTACCTACTTGCTTTAGTTCTCTAAATGCTTTCTTTTTGTCACTTATTGCGCCCCTTACAGCTCTATTTAGCCATAGTGGTTTCCTCCCATTTCTAGCATGTTTATTCCCATAGGGTATATATTGTACACAGGTCCTATTCAGGATGTTAATAAATGTCTCCCATTTGCTTTGTGCAGCTTTATGTCTCAGCATATCGTCCCAGTTTATTGCACTAAGATCATCTCTTAACCGTTGGAAATTTGCCTTCCTGAAGTTTAGTGTCCTTGTAACCCCTCTACTACACATCTTATTAAAGGTTACATGAAAACATATCATTTTGTGATCACTATTACCCAAGTGACCCCCAACTCGTATATTTGATATTCGGTCTTGCCTGTTGGTTAATATTAGGTCTAGCAGTGCCCCCCTTCTTGTTGGGTCCTGAACCAGTTGTGAAAGGTAATTGTCTGTGATAGAGCAGGGAGCCATAGGGCCCACCACTCTCCACCACTCTGTAGGCCTACAAAGGTGGAAATGTCCCGGGACAGGTGGTACAATGATATCACTGTATTATGCCACCTGTGATGGCCCACTTGGTGTACATGGGAGAAAAGGACCCAATAGCTTGTATAAGACCATGTTCACATGTTCAGTATTTGGTCAGTATTTTATATCAGTATTTGTAAGAAAAAAACAGGAGTGGAATAATCAGAGGAAAAGTATAATAGAAACTCGTTACCACTTCTGCATTTTTCACCCACTCCTGGTTTTGGCTTACAAATACTGATGTAAAACACTGACCAAATACTGAACTTGTGAACATGGCCTTAGGTGAGTATAAACTTTAGGCTTCATTCACACATCAGTATTTTCAGTTAGTATTTCATCAGTATATTTATGCCAAAACCAGGAGTGTCTCCAAAACACAGAATAGGTGTCAATCTTTCAATTTTCAATCTTTGGCATACAAATACTAATGCAA
Source organism: Phyllobates terribilis (assembly GCF_046119375.1). Lineage (NCBI taxonomy): Eukaryota > Metazoa > Chordata > Amphibia > Anura > Dendrobatidae > Phyllobates > Phyllobates terribilis. Next base: position 256,937,095 of record NW_027362763.1, on the reverse strand, counting down.
AATACTGACCAAATACTGATGTGAGAATGAGGCCTAATATATATATATTTTAAGTGGTTACCCACTTACTCTTTTACTATCTAAAAGAGGCATTATTTATTTTAAGGCGTCACTAATACTGGCTCAGTGGGCGCAAAATTTGTGCCTTGCCCAGGGAGCTGACAATCCACACTACGCCACTGGCTTCATGGTCTCATATTTATTTAGCTATTCTCTAAAAAGCACAATCTACAATATAATTGAATAAAGGTTAAACAAATATATTTCCATCACAATACTGTGTGATATTACACTAAAATGAGTAATTTGTCTGCAGTTGCACAAAATACTTTAACTTCATTTTCTATTTAAAGCTCAGTGATTGATTTAATTGTCACGGTGCAAAAGAGAGAGGAGTTATAGGGAAGGTTAAAAGGTGACTATATTGTCATGAATGATTGCACAGGCTAATCACTAGCATCAAGATTATTAAAAGCATTATTAGACTATAATTTAAATCTTGATTTACCAGCTAACCATCTGCTACCCACAGGCAATTTCCACAGCATCAAAGTTGAAACTAGTTGAAAATTAAATCATCATTAGATGAGCCTCCCGCCATAAAGAAGACACCGTAAAGATTTCCTAATCAAAAGACTATTTACTCTTATTTCCAGGACATTTTTTAATTCGTGGATTTTCAAGAAATTTATTTGAAAGTAATTTTCTTTTGGTTCAAACACTTCATTTCCAATTTTTGGAGAAAATGCATTTGATTCCCTAGTAATTTTGAAATAGTAATTTCAAAGGCTTCTTGCTGACATTTCTTGATGGTTTTCAATAGAAAATGACAATTTAGCAGAATGTTTTTACTGGTTTCTTTTATATGCACTGTAAAGTTGATATGGTTGCATGTATTCATTATATATATAGAAGGGCATATTTATTTGTGGCTGCTCATTTACTATCATGGAGACATGTTTGCAAAACAATTTGCTGCCATTAGGCTTTCAGCACATAAATAAACCATTAAATTTAATTTATGCTTAAGGAAAAAAACAACATAGTATATTGAAACATTTTATAATTTCCACAAATGATTTATATGAGGAATGTGTAAATTCACAAGCAGGAAAACTGCATCAATAAAATGGTAAAAATGGTTGTCAAAGAAATTGACCTCAATAGTGAAAGAAATACAAAGTGAATCTGACAAGATATCCCTGGAGGGGCTGCAAAGAGCCATACGAAAAGTTTGTTTGCATTTGGCTAAGGAGGTAACTGGAGATTTCCTGAAACCGAGCTCTAATTTAGCACATGAAAGGAGTCTAATTGAGTGTTTAATAGCATGCATTTAGTGTGTTTCCAAATTTCTGCAATAATAATACTTGACATGCTATTTCACTTGATATTTTTTATTGTTCTTAAGAGAAAAACTTAACGAGAGGTGTTAGATAGTCATAGATTTATCAAGGTGATAAAACTATGAAGAGCTGTTACACGTGTATAGACTAATAATTAGGAAATGTATTTTTATTTATATATATATTTTTTTGCCTTCTTTCCTCTCATTTGTCAGTAGCTACCATAACAGTTTAAAAAACAACAGGAAAGTCAAGTAAAGATGTGAAAGCAAACCATTATAAATTTGAGTAATTAGCACTCATTTTCATCAGATTGTGTGAGCCCACCTGCCACAACAAGGGGATCTAATTTAGATGGGACCCTACACTACACACCATAGAGATGTCTCTCTCAGTTCAGGCCTACAAAAGGAACATACAATGGAACATGGCAAGAAAAAAGATGGAGGTGCTTTGTGTAATATGCTCAGAATAGCTTTTCCTGGTCCGCTGGATTCAATAGGCAAGCTTCTCCATTGTATAAAATGAAAAAGCGTATATGCCCCAATCTAAGGTGAAAAATGTAACATCTGCAACATCATGGTTTGGTAAATCTCCGTAAGCTGTTGCAACTCATTTGTTAAAGACTTAATTTCACTAGACCATGCCATTGTAGATGCCATTATCCAATACCATTCTATACATAGGAACATGCTTTTTTTTCTATGCTAGTACCAGCTTTGGACAGGTAGGAGGATTGCACAGTGCAAATGAAGGAAGCCACCACCCCCACATGTACAAAAAGTCAGCACCTGTGTAATACATGTGCAGCGCGCTAATCTGCTGTGACAGCAATCCACAAGCAAGCATTCACAAAGATGCAAACAGCACCATAGAGGTGCTAAAATAAATTGAAACAATGTTTTTTTTTTAAAGTGGTTTCTTTTGAGTTTATTTTTTTCACTAAAGGCCTTTTACTAATTAAGCTAACTTTTTGTGACTGCCTAAGTCAAACTGCTGCTGTTTTATTGCTGTGAATGTTTTTGTCACATACATTGATCAGTCCTATAAAGTAATGGCTCTAACCTAATGTTATTGACTATGTAGCATATATAGGATAGAGCTAAATTTTGTAGCTTCTGTAAAATATTAAAATTTGAGAGTCCTCAGTGGTTGATACCTTTTAATGGCTAACTGAAAAGATGGTAACAAATAGCAAGCTTTCTCAAATCTGATATATTAATTTATTTGTTAATAACTTTTGATGGCTTCTTCCTTTCCTAGTGATTCGGAGTTTGTGTTTTTTTCATGACACTTTGTACTTCAGGAGAGTGGTAAGATTATGTTAGTAAAATTGGCATTTATGTAATGAAAATATGGTATAAATTTAGAAAAATGTGCAATATTTTAAACTTTTATTTTTATACCCTTATGACAGTCATTCCACACAAAATAGTTAGTAACTAAAATTTCCTTTATGTCTATTATATACTATTGAATACTGAGTGGAAGTGGCGATACCAATGATGTGTATTTTTTTGTTTATTTTTATTTTTAAATAAAAATAGAGTCTGTAGCTGATCGCCTTTTTTTCGGTACTTTTTTGTACATTGTTTTGTGTTTTTTCTTATACTTTAATTTGTTTTTATTTGAATTTTTAGAATTTTTTTGCTTACTCTTAGTACAGGACTTCAACATTCATATTTCTCATTGCTGAGCTTATACCCTACAATACAATAGTATTGCAGGGTATTGAAGGGAACCTGACCGCTGATACATGTAGCCTGATCCACAGTCAAGATGTATCAGACACTGGTTGTATGAGCTCAGGAGAGGTATGCATGGCCTGAGCTCAGGAGGGGTATGCATGACTCTGAAATGCTGCGCTGTTTCAGAGAAAAACATACTATTAAAAGTCAGTGGGAACCGAGCCGCATGGGAGAGAAGTGTGACAGGCGAGTAATCTGGAGTGACAGATTTCTCACTGTGTACATGTATAGCTAAAGACAAGTGTTCAGCGAGCACTAAAATGCTCGGGTGCTCGATGCTCGGGCCGAGCTCGCCGTGATACTCGGGTGCTCGACCCGAGCAACAAGCCCAATGTTAGTCTATGGGAGACCCGAGCATTTTTGCGGCGGCACCCCTGGCAGTCTTTTAAAAGCCTAACAAGTGCCGAAAACGATAATGACAGTGCTCAAATAACATGGGGACAGCATGGGGTTCGCCCCAGGAAGCATTTCTGACCCCCAGGTCACTGCTGTCAACAACGTGGTCAGAGGTATTAAGCCACTTTTAAGGGCTCACAATAAAACGTTCAAAAACTAAACTGAAACTGCTTTCCTGTGAAATATGTTAAGGAAGTTCCTTTCCAGGGTAAAGACTTGTGTATAAGGTAAAATAAATAACCAAAGAAAAAAATACTCCTCCACACCTTGGGCTATGTTCACAAGTAGCATTTTTTATGCATTTTTGCACTTTTGTATTACTTTCAACCGTGACAAATGCATACACCGGGAAATGTCATTTTAACATCTTACAATCTTATCTGGCCATGTGCTGTGTGACACATGCATACAGTGCTGAAGAGACATGAGAACAGCATAGGGAATACCCCTGGAAGCATCTCTGACACCCAGGTCACTGCCTAAAAGTGTGCCCATCAGAAGTGATCCTTGCCGCATCAGAAGATGCAGACTTGCAACTATCCCCGTGCAAGTCCTAGTCCCAGGGCAGTGTTCAATTGTACCTCCCCCATTCCTTGCAATGCAAGCCAAATATGCAGCCTGCCACCCACCCCCAGGCTGAAATACCATACTGCTAGCTTGCACTTGAAATGGGGCCTTTTAGTTAGGAGGAGGCTGAAGCTGGCCACTACCTCATGGCTGCTTCGGCAGTGAGGACTCCATACTCAGTCCCCAGCCGCCACTATTTGTCCCGGTAACCTTCCCCACACTTTTCTTAGCCTGGCCTGCTTTAGGGTAGCATTGGACGAGCCCACCACAGAACCAGACTCCTCCGGTGGGCCCTGGCTTCTCCATCAGGGGAGTTGAGAGTGCCAAGGTGAGGAGCAGGATGATGATAGAAGTTAGCATCTGTTTTTTTTTTCTTGCAATGCAAGCGCATGTATGTAGTAGTGGCTAGGCCTGAGGTGGTCAGCGTTTTGGCGCATATCCTACCTCCTCCGAGGATTGCTGGATGTTTTCCTGCTACTATCCCAGTTCTATGACTCCCGTTAATACAAAGCTTCAGGTGATAAATGATGGATGAGGTGGTGGCAAAGGAGAAAGAGCAGGAGGAACAGGGACCATTCACATCAATATCAGGCCAGTCAACCACACATGTCTTGTAGGATATGTTTCTGTACCAAAAGGAGAGGTTCAGCTACACAGTTATAGTGCATACAGTGAGTGCAATGCCTACCAAAAATTTAGAGTCACTCCAATGCCCCTTGGAAGTGACATGGATGTCAGAGGGCCTTAACTAAACCATTTTTTCCATTTATAGCAACTGTGTCTCCTGTGCACTGTTGGCCTAAGCAGTGAATGGAAGGCTTTCCAAAAATTATGAGGAACTGCAATGCCCCTTGAAACAGACATGGATTACAGCATACTAAAAACCTTCTACCCATTATTGGGGAGTGGGTCTCCCTTATTGTTCGCCTATGCATTGAAAAGCAAAAGCTGACTAAAATTAGGAGGAAATGCAATGCCCGTTGGAAGAGTCGTGGAGGTCGCAGTAGCTTAACAAGACGGTTTAAATGCCCCTTGGAAGAGACGTGGAGGTCGCAGTAGCTTAACAAGATGGTTTTAATGCCCCTCGGAAGAGACGTGGAGGTCACAGTAGCTTAACAAGACGGTTTTAATGCCCCTCGGAAGAGACGTGGTGGTCCCAGTAGCTTAACAAGACGCTTTTAATGCCCCTCGGAAGAGACGTGGAGGTCACAGTAGCTTAACAAGACGGTTTTAATGCCCCTTGGAAAAGTGGTGGAGGTCACAGTAGCTTAATAAGATGGTTTTAATGCCCCTTGGAAAAGTGGTGGAGGTCACAGTAGCTTAAGAAGACGGTTTTAATGCCCCTTGTAAAAGTGGTGGAGGTCGCAGTAGCTTAACAAGACGGTTTTAATGCCCCTTACAAGAGCCATACAGTACAGCATATTACAAACATTATTCCCATTATTGGGGAGTGGGTCTCCCATAGTCTTTACCTATGCATTCCAAGCAAAAGCTGCCAAAAATTAGGAGGAAATGAAATGACAGTTCGAAGAGTGGTGGAGGTTAGAGTTAACTAAAAACAACATTTCAATGCCCCATGGAAGAGCTGTGGACTTCAGAGTGGTTTAAAAAGACGCATTTAATGCCCCTCAGAAAAGACATGGAGGTCCCAGTAGCTTAACAAGACGGTTTTAATGCCCCTTGGAAAAGTGGTGGCGGTCACAGTAGCTTAACAAGATGGTTTTAATGCTCCTCGGAAGAGACGTGGAGGTCCTAGTAGCTTAGCAAGGTGGTTTAAATGCCCCTCGGAAGAGACGTGGAGGTCGCAGTAGCTTAATAAGATGGTTTTAATGCCCCTCGGAAGAGATGTGGAGGTCCCAGTAGCTTAACAAGACGGTTTTAATGCCCTTTGGAAAAGTGCTGGAGGTCGCAGTTAGAGATGAGCGGTGTTCGAATCGAACTGTTCGCCAATCTCAAATTTGAGCTGTTTTTGGCGGTGTTTTCGAGCCGTTCGGCGAACATGAACGATTTGAAAAAAATTCGGCTGTTCGAGGCTATGTTCGACAACTGCTCGTGCGCCAAAATCATAACTGGATTTTTTCTCAGTAATGCTGAAAATTAATGTTAATACGCAGTTTGAGTGTACAGCGGGGCGGGTGGGGGGGGGCAGGGGATGGATCTCTGCAGAAATAATGAAGATCTCCATTTTTTTTTCTCTTTCCCGCATTTACAGTGGGGAGGTGCAATCTGTCAGCCTATCAGCAGCGCACACACGGAGCGAACTGCTTTTTTTCACACAAGCAAGGGCATATGTCATTGGCATTGTATGTCACATGTCCTTGCCCTATAAGACCTAGCCATTTTCCCCGTCGCTACCATTTTCTGACTGCTGCAGCTGCGTGCTAGACGGCACCGCTGTTGCTGTGTGCGCTATAATTTGTTAATTTCAAGCCAATTTTCGCACAAATCTACAGATAGCTTGGGAGTAAGGAATAGTTGTGATTGCAGTCCTTTTAAGGACAAGGTTACATCATTTCCTACGACTTTTATCAGGCAGGCCTGTGCTCTTAAATAGATAGGTTGGGAGCAAAGACTAATTGTAATTGCAGTCCTTTTGAGGGCTAGGTTACATCAGTTACTATCACTTTTTGCCAGCCAGGTCTGTGCCAGTGCTGTGCAAGTTTTTTTCACAGTATTTGGCTAAATCAAGCAAAGCAAATCCTTTTTGGCCTCTTACAGTGTGTGTTAGTCAGTGGAGTAGCCTATCTGTGTTGCAAGCTACACCACCTGTGTATAGAATACCAATTTTTTTACTGCACCTAGTGAAGTAAAACCTTTTGGGCATAGCATCATTCTATTAGTCCATCTATACTAAACTCCACCAGGTTGCAAATTCAATATAATTTTTCTCTGCATCTAGCTCTGAAAAAATATTTCGGCTTGTAGCAGTGTGTGGGACTTGTTCTATTAGTCCATCTATACTAACCTCCACCAGGTTGCAAATTCAATATAATTTTTTTCTGCATCTAGCTCTGAAAAAATATTTCGGCTTGTAGCAGTGTGTGGGACTTGTTCTATTAGTCCATCTATACTAACCTCCACCAGGTTGCAAATTCAATATAATTTCTATCTGCATCTAGCTCTGAAAAAATATTTCAGCTTGTAGCAGTGTGTGGGACTTGTTCTATTAGTCCATCTATACTAACCTCCACCAGGTTGCAAATTCAATATAATTTTTTTCTGCATCTAGCTCTGAAAAAATATTTCGGCTTGTAGCAGTGTGTGGGACTTGTTCTATTAGTCCATCTATACTAACCTCCACCAGGTTACAAATTCAATATAATTTTTATCTGCATCTAGCTCTGAAAAAATATTTCGGCTTGTAGCAGTGTGTGGGACTTGTTCTATTAGTCCATCTATACTAACCTCCACCAGGTTGCAAATTCAATATAATTTTTTTCTGCATCTAGTTCTGAAAAAATATTTCGGCTTGTAGCAGTGTGTGGGACTTGTTCTATTAGTCCATCTATACTAACCTCCACCAGGTTGCAAATTCAATATAATTTTTTTCTGCATCTAGCTCTGAAAAAATATTTTGGCTTGTAGCAGTGTGTGGGACTTGTTCTATTAGTCCATCTATACTAACCTCCACCAGGTTGCAAATTCAATATAATTTGTTTCTGCATCTAGCTCTGAAAAAATATTTCAGCTTGTAGCAGTGTGTGGGACTTGTTCTATTAGTCCATCTATACTAACCTCCACCAGGTTGCAAATTCAATATAATTTTTATCTGCATCTAGCTTTGAAAAAATATTTTGGCTTGTAGCAGTGTGTGGGACTTGTTCTATAAGTCCATCTATAATAACCTCCACCAGGTTGCAAATTCAATATAATTTTATTCTGCATCTAGCTCTGAAAAAACATTTCGGCTTGTAGCAGTGTGTGGGACTTGTTCTATTAGTCCATCTATACTAACCTCCATCAGGTTGCAAATTCAATATAATTTTTATCTGCATCTAGCTCTGAAAAAATATTTGGCTTGTAGCAGTGTGTGGGACTTGTTCTATTAGCCCATCTATACTAACCTCCACCAGGTTGCAAATTCAACATAATTTTTTTCTGCATCTAGCTCTGAAAAAATATTTCAGCTTGTAGCAGTGTGTGGGTCTTGTTCTATTAGTCCATCTATACTAATCTCCACCAGGTTGCAAATTCAAAATAATTTTTATCTGCATCTAACCCAGCCAATACTTTTGGGCTAATACCACAGATTGGCCACTCAGCTCTGCTCGGTTCCCATCCATTGTTTTTTTGTGCAAACAACTCCAGAGTTGTGAATTAGTTAACCACCAAAATAAGTGGAAAAAGGCCTGCTGCTGGTGGAAAGGGGAATAGGCGTGTTGGGAAGGGGAAAAAAGGTTGTGTCCGTGGGGTAGATGTTAAAGCAACAGTAACATCTGCAGAAGAAAGACCATCTTCCAGCCAAACTAAGATGTCTACTTCTTTTAGTGGACAATGTGATAAGATCCCTTTCTTACGGCCACGCCAATCGCTACAAATTCCAGATGAGGCACAAAAACAGCAGGTGATTCAACGGATATCAAGTGCTCCTTTAAGTGGGCTCTCCTCCATCTCAACTTCAACATCACTAATACTCCAGTCCTCAGAGGTGTCACCCCAATCGCACTCGCTTCCTCACAGCTCCCAATTCTCCAGCTGCCCGTCTGAGTTTGGGGTAGAACAGATGGTTGAGTCTGCAGAGCTGTTTACTCATACTATAGCCTGGGAATCAGAGGTCGGCACCAGAGCTTCTGTGAATCCAGACGAGGAAATGATCTGCACTGATGCCCAGAATCTTTATGAGACTGATCCAGGACCAGACGCAGAAGGTTCTGACTATAATGTCGACCCAAGTTCCCAAACTGTAACTCCTGTTGGTGGAGACAATGAGGAAGACGATGATGAGACTCAAATACCTGATTGGAGCGACAACTTTAGTTTTTTGTCAGGGCAGGAAGAGGTTGGCTCTGAGGACGACTGGTGTGATAACACACAGGGTGATGATGACGAGGTTGGAGATCCCACTTACTGTCAACCCACAGTCAGCCAGTCGATGTGGTCAGCAGAGGAGGTGGAGGAGGATGCTAGTGATGACAAGGTCAGGTTGCGCCTTCCTGGACAGAGACGTAGTACTGGTAGAATGTCAACAACTGCATCCTCAAACAAAACTCTGCCTCTGACCACAAGTCGTGGTGGCTCTTCAGGTCACATGGGTGCTAAGCCTTGCATCGCCTGGGCATTTTTTCAGATCAATAAAGATGACCCAACTCGTGTTAAATGTAACATTTGTCAGCAAAAGCTAAGTAGAGGCCAAAAAATCCATAGTTTGAGTACTTCATGCATGAACCGGCACATGGATATGAAGCATAAGTTGCAGTGGGAAGCTCACTGTGCTACAATGCGGCCTAGCCGGCCGGGCCAACTACCGTCTGCCTCATCTTGTGCATCCGCAGCCTCTTCATCCTCTGTGACTGGGGGGACAGCAGTTACACCTGTTTTGGGACGCAGACCTGCCACCTCTTTACCCGCAACAGCCAGCGTGATTGGCAGGTCATCATTTTCTTTGGAGGTGGAAACACCTGCTGGTGTTCAGCGCTGTCCGACATCGATAGCACCACCTTTGGATCAAGGCAACCTAACATGTCCGCCTGCATCTTCCTCACAGACCGGCAGTTTGCCGGGGACACCCTTCTCAACCCCGTCTAAGCACAACAGCCAGCCCTCGGTCCCTCAGATGTGGACAAGTAAAAGACCATTTCCTCCTATCCATGGGAAAGCTAAGAGGTTGAATTTCACCATCTGCAAGCTCTTGGCTACAGAAATGCTGCCTTTCCGCCTGGTGGACACAGAGGATTTTCGAGACCTTATGTCCGTCGCAGTGCCCCAGTACCAGATGCCCAGTCGGCACTACTTCTCAAAGAAAGGTGTGCCTGCGCTCCACCAGCATGTCGCACACAACATCACCGCTTCTTTGAGAAACTCTGTGTGTGACAGGGTGCATTTCACCACAGACACTTGGACGAGTAGGCATGGACAGGGGCGTTACATGTCGCTGACTGGGCACTGGGTAACTATGGTGACAGCAGGACAAGGGGCTGCTGTCCAAGTCTTGCCGTCCCCACGAGTTGTGCGTCAATCCTCTTTATCTCAAAGTTCCTCCACTGCCTCCTCAACCTCCTCTCGGTCCTCCACCTGCACCCAAAGCCTGTCTGGTCATGCCACAAGCTTTCTAACTGCGCAGAAGGGATCCTGCACACCTCCTTACTATGCTGGCAGCAGGGCTCAACGTCATCAGGCGGTTTTTACTTTGAAATGTCTGGGAAATGTGAGTCACACAGCTGAGGAGTTGTGGTCAGCTCTGGAGAACCAGTTTCATGAATGGTTGTCTCCACTGGACCTGAAACCAGGGAAGGCCGTGTGCGACAATGCTGCAAACCTGGGTGCGGCCCTTCGCCGGGGCAATGTCACACACGTGCCTTGTATGGCTCACGTGTTGAACCTGGTTGTCCAGCAATTTTTAGCTCACTATCCCGGACTAGATGGCCTTCTGCCGAGGGCACGGTCGCTGTGTGCTCACTTCCGCCGTTCGCATCCCGCAGCTCAGCGACTTACATCTCTACAGAAGTCGTTGGGCCTGCCACTTCACCGGCTAAAATGTGATGTGCCTACTAGAGATGAGCGTTGTTCTACTCGAACTGTTCGCCAATCTCAAATTCGAGCTGTTTTGGGCGGTGTTCGAGCCGTTCGGCGAACACGAACAATTTGAGAAAAATTCGGCTGTTCGAGGTTATGTTCGATAACTGTTCGTGCACCAAAATCATAACTGGATTTTTTCTCAGTAATGATGAAAATTAATGTTAATATGCAGTTTGAGTGTACAGCGGGGTGGGGGGAGGGGCAGGGGATGGATCTCTGCAGGAACAATGAAGATCTCCATTTTTTTTTCTCTTTCCTGCATTTACAGTGGGGAGGTGCAATCTGTCAGCCTATCAGCAGCGCACACACGGAGCAAAGTGCTTTTTTTCACACAAGCAAGGGCATGTGTCATTGGCAGTGTATGTCACATGTCCTTGCCCTATAAGACCAAGCCATTTTCCCCGTCGCCACCATTTTCTCACTGCTGCAGCTGCGTGTTAGACGGCACCGCTGTTGCTGTGTGCGCTATACCTTGTTAATTTCAAGCCAATTTTCGCACAAATATACAGATAGCTTGGGAGTAGGGAATAGTTGTGATTGCAGTCCTTTTAAGGACTAGGTTACAGCATTTCCTACGACTTTTATCAGGCAGGTCTGTGCTCTTAAATAGATAGGTTGTGGGAGTAAAGACTAATTGTAATTGGAGTCCTTTTCATAACTAGGTTACATCAGTTCCTATCAGTTTTTGCCAGGCAGGTCTGTGCCAGTGCTGTGCAAGTTTTTTTCACAGCATTTGGCTGAATCTAGCAAAGCTAATCCTTTTTGGCCTATTGCAGAGTGTGTTAGTCAGTGGAGTAGCCTATCTGTGTTGCAAGATATACCACCTGTGTATAGAATACCAATTTTTTTACTGCACCTAGTGAAGTAAAATCTTTTGGGCATAGCATCATTCTATTAGTCCATCTATACTGACCTCCATCAGGTTGCAAACTGAATCTAATTTTTTTCTGCATCTAGCTCTGAAAAAATATTCGACTTCTAGCTGTGTGTGGGTCTTGTTCTATTAATCCATCTATACTGACCTCCATCAGGTTGCAAACTGAATATAATTTTTTTCTGCATCTAGCTCTGAAAAAATATTTGGCCTTCTAGCAGTGTGTGGGACTTGTTCTATTAGACCACCTATACTGACCTCCATCAGGTTGCAAACTGAATATATTTTTTTCTGCATCTACCTCTGAAAAAATATTGGGCTTCTAGCTGTGTGTGGGACTTGTTGTATTAGTCCATCTATACTGACCTCCATCAGGTTGCAAACTGAATATAATTTTTTTCTGCATCTAGCTCTGAAAAAATATTGGGCTTCTAGCTGTGTGTGGGTCTTGTTCTATTAATCCATCTATACTGACCTCCATCAGGTTGCAAACTGAATATAATTTTTTTCTGCATCTAGCTCTGAAAAAATATTGGGCTTCTAGCTGTGTGTGGGTCTTGTTCTATTAATCCATCTATACTGACCTCCATCAGGTTGCAAACTGAATATAATTTTTTTCTGCATCTAGCTCTGAAAAAATATTGGGCTTCTAGCTGTGTGTGGGTCTTGTTCTATTAATCCATCTATACTGACCTCCATCAGGTTGCAAACTGAATATAATTTTTTTCTGCATCTAACTCTGAAAAAATATTGGGCTTCTAGCTGTGTGTGGGTCTTGTTCTATTAATCCATCTATACTGACCTCCATCAGGTTGCAAACTGAATATAATTTTTTTCTGCATCTAGCTCTGAAAAAATATTGGGCTTCTAGCTGTGTGTGGGTCTTGTTCTATTAATCCATCTATACTGACCTCCATCAGGTTGCAAACTGAATCTAATTTTTTTCTGCATCTAGCTCTGAAAAAATATTGGGCTTCTAGCTGTGTGTGGGTCTTGTTCTATTAATCCATCTATACTGACCTCCATCAGTTTGCAAACTGAATATAATTTTTTTCTGCATCTAGCTCTGAAAAAATATTTGGCCTTCTAGCAGTGTGTGGGACTTGTTCTATTAGTCCACCTATACTGACCTCCATCAGGTTGCAAACTGAATATATTTTTTTCTGCATCTACCTCTGAAAAAATATTGGGCTTCTAGCTGTGTGTGGGACTTGTTGTATTAGTCCATCTATACTGACCTCCATCAGGTTGCAAACTGAATATAATTTTTTTCTGCATCTAGCTCTGAAAAAATATTGGGCTTCTAGCTGTGTGTGGGTCTTGTTCTATTAATCCATCTATACTGACCTCCATCAGGTTGCAAACTGAATATAATTTTTTTCTGCATCTAGCTCTGAAAAAATATTGGGCTTCTAGCTGTGTGTGGGTCTTGTTCTATTAATCCATCTATACTGACCTCCATCAGGTTGCAAACTGAATATAATTTTTTTCTGCATCTAACCCAGCCAATAGTTTTGGCCTAATACCACAGTTTGGCCACTCAGCTCTGCTCGGTTACCATCCATTGTTTTTTTGTGCAAACAACTCCAGAGTTGTGAATTAGTTAACCACCAAAATGAGTGGAAAAAGGCCTGCTGCTGGTGGAAAGGGGAATAGGCGTGTTGGGAAGGGGAAAAAAGGTTGTGTCCGTGGGGTAGGTGTTAAAGCAACAGTAACATCTGCAGAAGAAAGACCATCTTCCAGCCAAACTAAAATGTCTACTTCTTTTAGCGGACAATGTGATAAGATCCCTTTCTTACGGCCACGCCAATCGCTACAAATTCCAGATGAGGCACAAAAACAGCAGGTGCTTCAACGGATATCAAGTGCTCCTTTAAGTGGGCTCTCCTCCACATCAACTTCAACATCACAAATACTCCAGTCCTCAAAGGTGTCACCCAAATCGCACTTGCTTCCTCACAGCTCCCAAATCTCCAGCTGCCCGTCTGAGTATGAGGTAGAACAGATGGTTGAGTCTGCAGAGCTGTTTACTCATACTATAGCCTGGGAATCAGAGGTCGACTCCAGCGCTTCTGTGAATCCAGACGAGGAAATGATCTGCACTGATGCCCAGAATCTTTATGAGACTGATCCAGGACCAGACGCAGAAGGTTCTGACCATAATGTAGACCCTCATTCCCAAACTGTAACTCCTGTTGGTGGAGACAATGAGGAAGACGATGATAAGACTCAAATACCTGATTGGAGCGACAACTTTAGTTTTTTGCCAGGGCAGGAACAGGTTGGCTCTGAGGACGACGGGTGTGATAACACACAGGGTGATGATGATGAGGTTGGAGATCCCACTTACTATCAACCCACAGTCAGCCAAGAGATGAGGTCAGCAGAGGAGGTGGAGGAAGATGCTAGTGACGACGAGGTCAGGTTGCGCCTTCCTGGACAGAGACGTAGTACTGGAAGCACGTCAACAACTGCATCCTCAAACACAACTCTGCCTCTCACCACAAGTCGTGGTGGCTCTTCAGGTCGCATGGGTGCTAAGCCTTGCATAGCCTGGGCATTTTTTCAGATCGATAAAGATGACCCAACTCGTGTTATCTGTAACATTTGTCAGCAAAAGCTAAGTAGAGGCCAAAAAATACAGAGTTTGAGTACTTCATGCATGAACCGGCACATGGACATGAAGCATAAGTTGCAGTGGGAAGCTCAGTGTGCTACAATGCGGCCTAGCCGGCCGGGCCAACCACCGTCTGCCATATCTTGTGCATCCGCGGCCTCTTCATCCTCTGTGACTGGGGGGACAGCAGTCACACCTGTTTTGGGGCGCAGACCTGCCACCTCTTTACCCGCAACAGCCAGCGTGATTGGCAGGTCATCATTTTCTTTGGAGGTGGGAACACCAGCTGGTGTTGAGCGCTGTCCGACATCGATAGCACCACCTTTGGATCAAGGCAACCTAACATGTCCGCCTGCATCTTCCTCACAGACCGGCAGTTTGCCGGGGACACCCTTATCAACCCCGTCTAAGCACAATAGCCAGCCCTCGGTCCCTCAGATGTGGACAAGTAAAAGACCATTTCCTCCTAGCCATGAGAAAGCTAAGAGGTTGAATTTCACCATCTGCAAGCTCTTGGCTACAGAAATGCTGCCTTTCCGCCTGGTGGACACAGAGGATTTTCGAGACCTTATGTCCGTCGCAGTGCCCCAGTACCAGATGCCCAATCGGCACTACTTCTCAAAGAAAGGTGTGCCTGCGCTCCACCAGCATGTCGCACACAACATCACCGCTTCTTTGAGAAACTCTGTGTGTGACAGGGTGCATTTCACCACAGACACTTGGACGAGTAGGCATGGACAGGGGCGTTACATGTCGCTGACTGGGCACTGGGTAACTATGGTGACAGCAGGACAAGGGGCTGCTGTCCAAGTCTTGCCGTCCCCACGAGTTGTGCGTCAATCCTCTTTATGTCAAAGTTCCTCCACTGCTTCTGCCTCCTCAACCTCCTCTCGGTCTTCCACCTGCACCCAAAGCCTGTCTGGTCATGCCACAAGCTTTCTAACTGCGCAGAAGGGATCCTGCACACCTCCTTACTATGCTGGCAGTAGGGCTCAACGTCATCAGGCGGTTTTTACATTGAAATGTCTGGGAAATGTGAGTCACACAGCTGAGGAGTTGTGGTCAGCTCTGGAGAACCAATTTCATGAATGGTTGTCTCCACTGGACCTGAAACCAGGGAAGGCCGTGTGCGACAATGCTGCAAACCTGGGTGCGGCCCTTCGCCGGGGCAATGTCACACACGTGCCTTGTATGGCTCACGTGTTGAACCTGGTTGTCCAGCAATTTTTAGCCCACTATCCCAGACTAGATGGCCTTCTGCAGAGGGCACGGTCGCTGTGTGCTCACTTCCGCCGTTCGCATCCCGCAGCTCAGCGACTTACATCTCTACAGAAGTCGTTGGGCCTGCCACTTCACCGGCTAAAATGCGATGTGCCTACCCGGTGGAATTCAACTCTGCACATGTTGCAGCGACTGTGGCAGCACCGACAAGCCCTGGTGCAATACGTTCTGACGTATAGCCTGGGCCAACGAGATTCAGAGGTGGGGCAAATCACGCTGGAGGAGTGGTCTCAGATCAGGGACCTATGCACCCTTCTGCACAGTTTTGAAATGGCGACGAAGATGTTTAGTGCTGACGATGCCATTATCAGCATGACTATTCCGGTGATTTACATGCTGAAGCACACGTTAAACAGAATTCGGAGTCAGGTGGTGGCACAAGAGGAGGTGGAGGAAGTAGAGGAGGAGGAGTTGTATGCGGAAGGGCTAACATCTGCAAGGTCCAGACGGTCGGCAGCACCAAGGCAGCAGGCATGTGAGGGTGGGGGAGATGGTTTTACCAGGGCGCATGGTAGCAGCCAAACTAGTGAGGAAGGTGCAGGAGCCCAGGAAGAAGTGGAGGACGAACTGATGGAAGACTCATCAGATGAGGGAGACCTTGATCACATTTCTGTTGTGCGAGGTTGGGGGGAGAGGACAGAGGAAGGAAGCATGATTGTTACCTCGCCACCAACACAACAGGGACTTGGTGCTCCTGGATGCGCAACACACATGAGTGCCTTCTTGCTGCACTACCTGCAACATGACCCTCGAATTGTGAGAATTAGAAATAATCCTGACTACTGGGTTGCCACACTGTTAGATCCCCGGTACAAAAGTAAATTTGCAGAAATTATTCCTGCCATAGAAAGGGATGCACGCATGCAGGAGTATCAGCAGAGACTGTTGCAGAATCTTACATGTGCTTTTCCACAAAATACCAGTGGTGCACGTAGTGAATCTCACAGTTCCAACTTGCCAACCGTGGGACCGTCAAGTGTTCAGCACTCAAACCGTAACAGAACCACAGTATCTGCTGGTAACATCAATTTTGCGGAATCATTTCACCACTTTTTTAGCCCATCCTTTGCAAGGCCACAGGAGACAAGAAGTCTGACACATAGTCAACGCCTAGAGACGATGGTACAGGAGTATCTCCAAGTAAACATTGAAGCCACGACTGTGTCACTGGACCCTTGCTCTTTTTGGGCTTCCAATCTGGATAAATGGCCGGAGCTAGCCACTTACGCCTTGGAGATCTTGTCATGCCCCGCAGCCAGCGTTCTGTCTGAACGTGTGTTCAGCGCTGCTGGTGGTGTGCTGACAGATAAGCGCACGCGGCTCTCCACTGATAATGTAGACAGACTCACGTTCATAAAGATGAACAAATCATGGATCCGAAACGACTTTTCTACCCCTGTGTCATCCTGGGGAGAGTAAAAGCTTGATGATTGGTTAAAATCACCCTACCAACCGTTTTAAGCTTTCAAATTACTAATCATGTTTATCTGTATCTTGACTGGAAAATAATTTGGGCTTTGTAGCAGTGTGCAGTACTGATCCTATTAGGCCATCTATACTAAAGCTTCACCAGATTTAAAATTTAAAATAATTTTTAGCTGCATCTAGCCCGGAAAATAATTTTGGGGCTCCGAGATGCGCAAGACACATAAGTGCCTTCTTGCTGCACTACCTGCAGCATGACCCTCATATTGTCAGAATTCGAAGTAATCATGACTACTGGGTTGCCACACTCTTAGATCCCCCAAACTTTTCGATCAACCTTTTCATTTTAATAAAGACCAAAAAAATGGTCATTTTTGAAATTATAAGCATTAGCAGGTTGTTAGAAACTGAAATCAAACAGTTTTCAACTCAAAACTTTATTCTAGGTGATGTTACATTTTCACATAGGACCCCTTGTTCGAAAGGAGCTTCTGAACTCTCTCGTCCATTGAATTTGTCAGGTTTTGGATGGTTTCTGCTTCAATTGTTTTGCATGAGGACAGAATACCCTCCCAGAGCTGTTGCTTAGATGTGAACTGCCTCCCGCCATCATAGACACTCCTTTTAATGATGCTCCAAAGGTTCTGAATGGGGTAGAGGTCAGGGGAGCATGGGGGTCACACCATAAGTTTGTCCCCTTTTATGCCCATATCAGCCAGAGATGCAGATGTTTTATGTGCAGCATGAGATGGTGCATTATCATGCAGAAAAATGATCTTGCTGTGAAATACACGGTTCTTCTTCTTGAACCATGGCAGGAAGTGCTGTTTGAGAAAATCCACATACATTATGGAGTTCATCTTTAGCGCCTTCAGGGATCCTAAAGGGGCCGACAATCTCTCTCCCCATGATTCCAGCCCAAAACATTACTCCACCTCCTCCTTGTTGGCGCTGTAGCCGTGTTTGCGTGGGGTGTCCATCAACCAGCCACCCTCCACTCCATCCATCTGGACCATCGAGCGCTGCACGGCACTCATCCGTGAACAAAACTGTTTTGAAATCAGTCTTCATGTAATGTTTGGCCCACTGGAGCCGTTTCTGCTTGTGTGAAGTGGATAGAGGAGGTCGACAGGATGGCGTATGCACAGCTGCAAACCTCTGAAGGACCCTGCATCTTGTTGTTCGGGGGACGTTGGAGGCACAAGCAGCTTCAAAAACTTGTCTGCTGCTATGACAAGGCTTTTTGGCCGCTGCTCTTTCAACCTGACGTAATTGCCTGTAGGAAAGAGTCCTCAATTTGCCCTTATCAGCACGCACACGTGTGTACTGTGAATCAGCTACATACTTCTTGATTGCCAAGACACTTCATCCTGATCATCGCACAATGTTGATTGTAGTCATGCCTTGACCTAAACACTCCACAATTTGTTGCTTCTCAGCAGCCGACACATCCTTTTTCTTTCCCATTTTGGCAGAAAATGTAGGCTGCTTAATAATGTGAGAGAGCCTTCTTAAGTAGTCTTGCCTTTCATTGGACACACCTGCCAAACTAATTAGCACAGGTGTCTGCAATTGCTTACAGTGATATAAAGAGCCCTGACACACATCACCATCAATGAGTTTAACTGACAAACAAACAAATTCTTCCCTTATCACTCCTAAACACTTTTTGCATAATAATTTGGAACGCAGTGTACATGTGCTTTTCCACAAAACACCAGCGGTTCACGTAGTGAATCTTACAGTTCTAACTTGCCAACCGTGGTCTGTATGGAGTTGTTCAATAAAGGGCCCAAAATTAAGATAACATAGATGGGAGAGGTCTCTATGAATAGGAATTCCTAAGTATTTGATACCCTGTGAGGGACAGGCAAAGGGAAAGTTGGACTGGATGGAATCCTATATGGATTTGGGGAGGGAGACATCGAGGGCCTCAGACTTCGCTGCATTGATTTTAAAATTTGACCATGTAACAAAGTGATCTATTTCAGCCATAACAGCAGGGATGGATATATGTGATTGAGTGATATATACTAGGACATCATCAGCAAATAGAGAGCACTTGTACTCGGTGCCTCCCACCTCAATCCACCTAATATTGGGGTTATGGCGAATTGATGAGAGCAGGTGCTCCGTCACTAGGATGTATAAGAGAGGGGACAGAGGACATCCCTGCCTTGTCCCATTGGTGATTGTGAAAGGTGATGAAAATGTTCTGACGCACCCCCCGGGCCTTGGGACACCTGGAGCCGGACCCTTTTTGGTGGATGCTGGTGGTTGTAGTCTTCGTGGCGGCGACCCGGTTCCGTGGCTCAGGGCGGTCAAACCAGTGGCGGAACTATTTATTTGGTTTTGATGTTTAAATGTCCGACTTCGCCACCCGTGGATTGCGGTCAGAGTGAACCGCTGCTACAGGGCAGACCGCTGAGGCTGGTGTTGTGGGTGCAGCAGAGCGTAGCATAACTCCCCACGGGAGGACTATAGCCTCAGGGCAGTGTATGCGGAGGATGGGGGTGATGGTGCAGGGCAGCAGCAGTAACGACACGGAGTCAGTGATGCAGTCCAGGGCCTTTACTCACAGTTCTTATTATCCAGACCACGTCTGCAGGTAACGGCTGCCCACGTCGTACTGTGCTCACCAGGTGAGGGGCTCAGACAACTCCCAGATAACTTTGGAGCACTTCACAGGACCCCCTTTGTGTGTCCTTTGTCTGGCCTTTCTTACCAACACTTCTGTCCGGCTGCCTCGGGCCTCCTCTTGGTAAACTTGGCGCCAGTTTCCCTGACCCTATGTGGTGCCTTCCTAGCGGGTGTAGCGAGGGGCTGCGCCACATAAAATGTCAGAGCCTCCGGTTTCTAGCTGAGGGTCGTTTCCTGCCTCCACTAGTTCGGGGACCGGTCTCCCCCTTTGGCCTGACCCCTCCACGCAGGTGGATTCGGGCGTGCGGTGGCGACTCGCCCGTCTGCACCCCTGGGATCCCTTCATTCCTCGTTCCTGGAGCCTTCTCCGCTCCTCTTCCTTCCTTCTCCCTCTTCCAGGCCTGGGCCTCTGTTACTAGGCCCGCCTCCGGAGCAGAGCTCATGCAGAGCCCCTGCTCCCTGCCACTTCTGCTCAGACTTCTCTGCACTGAACTAAGATGGTGCCCACCTTTTATACTCCCTTCTCAATGCACCCAGGAACTGCTTCCTCCCTGCTCCTGCACTACAGGGTTCCCCTTCCTCAGTGTTCCCTCCCCCCACTCCAGCCAGGGACAGGGACTGTCGTGCCCATCTCAGGGGCATATTGGTCGCCCTGCCCCACGGCAATGTGGTCTAATGCATGCAGGTGTCGGGTCCTGATCCACACTCCATCCTTACCTGAGAGTGAGATATCACACCTCTGGGTGAGGTGCAATACGTCTGTAGCAACCGAGCCCTCAGGATGCTACAGTTCCATTTATCTTCAGCCTAGGTGACGTATTGAGATACAGGGCCGTGATTTTGGCTATAAAAGGGTCCCCTAGACCCCTACCCCAAGCTTTTTAAGAGAATCATATATGGCGTGCCAGGAGACTCTATGGAATGCTTTCTCAGCATCCAACGAGAGTATCTAATTACAAATTTTTAACTGCATCTAGCCCAGGAAATACTTTGTGCCTAGTAGCAGTGTCTGCTAGTCAGCGGATTATCCCGGCTGTTAAGCAAGCTACACCACCTGTAGTTTAGACACTTAATTTTTTCAAAGGAAATGATTCGGGACCATGGGATACTTAGTGAAGAGCATCAGGAGGCACCCCAAGGCATAGGGGCTGGGACTGGCATTAGGATGCCTTGCGGTGGACAGCCGAGCTCGATCCTTATAAAAGCTTTTTAACTGCAGCAGCTTTAGTGGACGCTACTGGAGCTGGAATTACGCGGCTGCTGGCATGAGACTTGCCCTCCAATAGATCCTTGTAAATGGATTTAAAGTGTATTCATTCAAATTAGAGAGACAATTTAAATTAAAAAGCTTAGAGCTGCCTCCACCACAGGGGGGCTCGCTCGACCCACCAGTGGACAGGCACCAGTATTGGGAGAGGGGGGCTGGCCGTCAGGGTTCACCGCGGCTCTGGCACAAACCCGGCGACACGGAGGTGGCACGGGCAGGAGCGGACTGGCCGTGTCGGCTTCTCACTTTTTGGATTTTAGAAGGGCATGACATGCCTATATCTGTGTCTCCTCCTCCTTTTACTCCTCCACCTCTTTTATTTTCGCATGACTATATGTACTTGTCACTTTTCCATGTGTTAGTTATGTCTTCTGAGCAGTTTGTCAGCTTTTGGACACCTTTGAAGGTGTTTTATATGTGTTTCTATGTATTTTTGTTTGCCTGCCATTGTTTTTAACGGCGTTCGAAGGTGTTCGACGAACAGTTCGACGAACAGTTCGGCGAACACACGGGTGTTCGACGAACCGAACCGAACTCGAACACTACGGGGGTGGCTCAACACTAGTGCCTACCCGGTGGAATTCAACTCTGCACATGTTGCAGCGACTGTGGCAGCACCGACAAGCCCTGGTGCAATACGTTCTGACGTATAGCCTGGGCCAACGAGATCCAGAGGTGGGACAAATCACGCTGGAGGAGTGGTCTCAGATCAGGGACCTATGCACCCTTCTGCACAGTTTTGAAATGGCAACAAAGATGTTTAGTGCTGACGATGCCATTATCAGCATGACTATTCCGGTGATTTACATGCTTGAGCACATGTTAAACAGAATTCGGAGTCAGGTGGTGGCACAAGAGGAGGTGGAGGAAGTAGAGGAGGAGGAGTTGTATGTGGAAGGGCTAACATCTGCAAGGTCCAGACGGTCGGCAGCAGCAAGGCGGCAGGCATGTGAGGGTGGGGGAGATGGTTTTACGAGGGAAAATGGTAGCACCCAAAATAGTGAGGAAGGTGCAGGAGCCCAGGAAGAAGTGGAGGACGAGCTGATGGAAGACTCATCAGATGAGGGAGACCTTGATCACATTTCTGTTGTGCGAGGTTGGGGGGAGAGGACAGAGGAAGGAAGCATGATTGTTACCTCGCCACCAACACAACAGGGACTTGGTGCTCCTGGATGCGCAAGACACATGAGTGCCTTCTTGCTGCATTACCTGCAACATGACCCTCGAATTGTGAGAATTAGAAATAATCCTGACTACTGGGTTGCCACACTGTTAGATCCCCGGTACAAAAGTAAATTTGCAGAAATTATTCCTGCCATAGAAAGGGATGCACGCATGCAGGAGTATCAGCAGAGACTGTTTCAGAATCTTACATGTGCTTTTCCACAAAACACCAGTGGTGCACGTAGTGAATCTCACAGTTCCAACTTGCCAACTGTGGGACCGTCGAGTGTTCAGCACTCAAACCGTAACAGAAACACAGTATCTGCTGGTAACATCAATTTTGCGGAATCATTTCACCACTTTTTTAGCCCATCCTTTGTAAGGCCACAGGAGACAAGAAGTCTGACACATAGTCAACGCCTAGAGACGATGGTACAGGAGTATCTCCAAGTAAACATTGAAGCCATGACTGTGTCACTGGACCCTTGCTCTTTTTGGGCTTCCAATCTGGATAAATGGCCGGAGCTCGCCACTTATGCCTTGGAGATCTTGTCATGCACCGCAGCCAGCGTTCTGTCTGAACGTGTGTTCAGCGCTGCTGGTGGTGTGCTGACTAGTGTTGAGCCACCCCCGTAGTGTTCGAGTTCGGTTCGGTTCGTCGAACACCCGTGTGTTCGCCGAACTGTTCGTCGAACTGTTCGTCGAACACCTTCGAACACCGTTAAAAACAATGGCAGGCAAACAAAAACACATAGAAACACATAGAAAACACCTTCAAAGATGTCCAAAAGCTGACAAACTGCTCAGAAGACATAGCTAACACATGGAAAAGTGACAAGTACATATAGTCATGCGAAAATAAAAGAGGTGGAGGAGTAAAAGGAGGGGGAGACACAGATATAGGCATGTCATGCCCTTCTAAAATCCAAAAAGTGAGAAGCCGACACGGCCAGTCCGCTCCTGCCCGTGCCACCTCCGTGTCGCCGGGTTTGTGCCAGAGCCGCGGTGAACCCTGACGGCCAGCCCCCCTCTCCCAATACTGGTGCCTGTCCGCTGGTGGGTCGAGCGAGCCCCCCTGTGGTGGAGGCAGCTCTAAACTTTTTAATTTAAATTGTCTCTCTAATTTGAATTAATACACTTTAAATCCATTTACAAGGATCTATTGGAGGGCAAGTCTCATGCCAGCAGCCGCGTAATTCCAGCTCCAGTAGCGTCCACTAAAGCTGCTGCAGTTAAAAAGCTTTTATAAGGATCGAGCTCGGCTGTCCACCGCAAGGCATCCTAATGCCAGTCCCAGCCCCTATGCCTTGGGGTGCCTCCTGATGCTCTTCACTAAGTATCCCATGGTCCCGAATCATTTCCTTTGAAAAAATTAAGTGTCTAAACTACAGGTGGTGTAGCTTGCTTAACAGCCGGGATAATCCGCTGACTAGCAGACACTGCTACTAGGCACAAAGTATTTCCTGGGCTAGATGCAGTTAAAAATTTGTAATTAGATACTCTCGTTGGATGCTGAGAAAGCATTCCATAGAGTCTCCTGGCACGCCATATATGATTCTCTTA
The DNA here is from genome assembly GCF_046119375.1 of Phyllobates terribilis. Taxonomy (NCBI): domain Eukaryota; kingdom Metazoa; phylum Chordata; class Amphibia; order Anura; family Dendrobatidae; genus Phyllobates; species Phyllobates terribilis. The sequence goes on along the minus strand of NW_027362763.1, from coordinate 256,913,475 downwards.
AAAAGCTTGGGGTAGGGGTCTAGGGGACCCTTTTATAGCCAAAATCACGGCCCTGTATCGCAATACGTCACCTAGGCTGAAGATAAATGGAACTGTAGCACCCTGAGGGCTCGGTTGCTACAGACGTATTGCACCTCACCCAGAGGTGTGATATCTCACTCTCAGGTAAGGATGGAGTGTGGATCAGGACCCGACACCTGCATGCATTACACCACATTGCCGTGGGGCAGGGCGACCAATATGCCCCTGAGATGGGCACGACAGTCCCTGTCCCTGGCTGGAGTGGGGGGAGGGAACACTGAGGAAGGGGAACCCTGTAGTGCAGGAGCAGGGAGGAAGCAGTTCCTGGGTGCATTGAGAAGGGAGTATAAAAGGTGGGCACCATCTTAGTTCAGTGCAGAGAAGTCTGAGCAGAAGTGGCAGGGAGCAGGGGCTCTGCATGAGCTCTGCTCCGGAGGCGGGCCTAGTAACAGAGGCCCAGGCCTGGAAGAGGGAGAAGGAAGGAAGAGGAGCGGAGAAGGCTCCAGGAACGAGGAATGAAGGGATCCCAGGGGTGCGGACGGGCGAGTCGCCACCGCACGCCCGAATCCACCTGCGTGGAGGGGTCAGGCCAAAGGGGGAGACCGGTCCCCGAACTAGTGGAGGCAGGAAACGACCCTCAGCTAGAAACCGGAGGCTCTGACATTTTATGTGGCGCAGCCCCTCGCTACACCCGCTAGGAAGGCACCACATAGGGTCAGGGAAACTGGCGCCAAGTTTACCAAGAGGAGGCCCGAGGCAGCCGGACAGAAGTGTTGGTAAGAAAGGCCAGACAAAGGACACACAAAGGGGGTCCTGTGAAGTGCTCCAAAGTTATCTGGGAGTTGTCTGAGCCCCTCACCTGGTGAGCACAGTACGACGTGGGCAGCCGTTACCTGCAGACGTGGTCTGGATAATAAGAACTGTGAGTAAAGGCCCTGGACTGCATCACTGACTCCGTGTCGTTACTGCTGCTGCCCTGCACCATCACCCCCATCCTCCGCATACACTGCCCTGAGGCTATACTCCTCCCGTGGGGAGTTATGCTACGCTCTGCTGCACCCACAACACCAGCCTCAGCGGTCTGCCCTGGAGCGGCGGTTCACTCTGACCGCAATTCACGGGTGGCGTAGTCGGACATTTAAACATCAAAACCACATAAATAGTTCCGCCACTGGTTTGACCGCCCTGAGCCACGGAACCGGGTTGCCGCCACGGAGACTACAACCACCAGCATCCACCAAAAAGGGTCCGGCTCCGGGTGTCCCAAGGCCCAGGGGGCGCGTCAGAACATTTTCATCACCTTTCACAATCACCAATGGGACAAGGCAGGGATGTTCTCTGTCCCCTCTCTTATACATCCTAGTGACGGAGCACCTGCTCTCATCAATTCGCCATAACCCCAATATTAGGTGGATTGAGGTGGGAGGCACCGAGTACAAGTGCTCTCTATTTGCTGATGATGTCCTAGTATATATCACTCAATCACATATATCCATCCCTGCTGTTATGGCTGAAATAGATCACTTTGTTACATGGTCAAATTTTAAAATCAATGCAGCGAAGTCTGAGGCCCTCGATGTCTCCCTCCCCAAATCCATATAGGATTCCATCCAGTCCAACTTTCCCTTTGCCTGTCCCTCACAGGGTATCAAATACTTAGGAATTCCTATTCATAGAGACCTCTCCCATCTATGTTATCTTAATTTTGGGCCCTTTATTGAACAACTCCATACAGACCACGGTTGGCAAGTTAGAACTGTAAGATTCACTACGTGAACCGCTGGTGTTTTGTGGAAAAGCACATGTACACTGCGTTCCAAATTATTATGCAAAAAGTGTTTAGGAGTGATAAGGGAAGAATTTGTTTGTTTGTCAGTTAAACTCATTGATGGTGATGTGTGTCAGGGCTCTTTATATCACTGTAAGCAATTGCAGACACCTGTGCTAATTAGTTTGGCAGGTGTGTCCAATGAAAGGCAAGACTACTTAAGAAGGCTCTCTCACATTATTAAGCAGCCTACATTTTCTGCCAAAATGGGAAAGAAAAAGGATGTGTCGGCTGCTGAGAAGCAACAAATTGTGGAGTGTTTAGGTCAAGGCATGACTACAATCAGCATTGTGCGATGATCAGGATGAAGTGTCTTGGCAATCAAGAAGTATGTAGCTGATTCACAGTACACACATGTGCGTGCTGATAAGGGCAAATTGAGGACTCTTTCCTACAGGCAATTACATCAGGTTGAAAGAGCAGCGGCCAAAAAGCCTTGTCATAGCAGCAGACAAGTTTTTGAAGCTGCTTGTGCCTCCAACGTCCCCCGAACAACAAGATGCAGGGTCCTTCAGAGGTTTGCAGCTGTGCATACGCCATCCTGTCGACCTCCTCTATCTACTTCACACAAGCAGAAACGGCTCCAGTGGGCCAAACATTACATGAAGACTGATTTCAAAACAGTTTTGTTCACGGATGAGTGCCGTGCAGCGCTCGATGGTCCAGATGGATGGAGTGGAGGGTGGCTGGTTGATGGACACCCCACGCAAACACGGCTACAGCGCCAACAAGGAGGAGGTGGAGTAATGTTTTGGGCTGGAATCATGGGGAGAGAGATTGTCGGCCCCTTTAGGATCCCTGAAGGCGCTAAAGATGAACTCCATAATGTATGTGGATTTTCTCAAACAGCACTTCCTGCCATGGTTCAAGAAGAAGAACCGTGTATTTCACAGCAAGATCATTTTTCTGCATGATAATGCACCATCTCATGCTGCACATAAAACATCTGCATCTCTGGCTGATATGGGCATAAAAGGGGACAAACTTATGGTGTGACCCCCATGCTCCCCTGACCTCTACCCCATTCAGAACCTTTGGAGCATCATTAAAAGGAGTGTCTATGATGGCGGGAGGCAGTTCACATCTAAGCAACAGCTCTGGGAGGGTATTCTGTCCTCATGCAAAACAATTGAAGCAGAAACCATCCAAAACCTGACAAATTCAATGGACGAGAGAGTTCAGAAGCTCCTTTCGAACAAGGGGTCCTATGTGAAAATGTAACATCACCTAGAATAAAGTTTTGAGTTGAAAACTGTTTGATTTCAGTTTCTAACAACCTGCTAATGCTTATAATTTCAAAAATGACCATTTTTTTGGTCTTTATTAAAATGAAAAGGTTGATCGAAAAGTTTGGGGGATCTAAGAGTGTGGCAACCCAGTAGTCATGATTACTTCGAATTCTGACAATATGAGGGTCATGCTGCAGGTAGTGCAGCAAGAAGGCACTTATGTGTCTTGCGCATCTCGGAGCCCCAAAATTATTTTCCGGGCTAGATGCAGCTAAAAATTATTTTAAATTTTAAATCTGGTGAAGCTTTAGTATAGATGGCCTAATAGGATCAGTGCTGCACACTGCTACAAAGCCCAAATTATTTTCCAGTCAAGATACAGATAAACATGATTAGTAATTTGAAAGCTTAAAACGGTTGGTAGGGTGATTTTAACCAATCATCAAGCTTTTACTCTCCCCAGGATGACACAGGGGTAGCAAAGTCGTTTCGGATCCATGATTTGTTCATCTTTATGAACGTGAGTCTGTCTACATTATCAGTGGAGAGCCGCGTGCGCTTATCTGTCAGCACACCACCAGCAGCGCTGAACACACGTTCAGACAGAACGCTGGCTGCGGGGCATGACAAGATCTCCAAGGCGTAAGTGGCTAGCTCCGGCCATTTATCCAGATTGGAAGCCCAAAAAGAGCAAGGGTCCAGTGACACAGTCGTGGCTTCAATGTTTACTTGGAGATACTCCTGTACCATCGTCTCTAGGCGTTGACTATGTGTCAGACTTCTTGTCTCCTGTGGCCTTACAAAGGATGGGCTAAAAAAGTGGTGAAATGATTCCGCAAAATTGATGTTACCAGCAGATACTGTGGTTCTGTTACGGTTTGAGTGCTGAACACTTGACGGTCCCACGGTTGGCAAGTTGGAACTGTGAGATTCACTACGTGCACCACTGGTATTTTGTGGAAAAGCACATGTAAGATTCTGCAACAGTCTCTGCTGATACTCCTGCATGCATGCATCCCTTTCTATGGCAGGAATAATTTCTGCAAATATACTTTTGTACCGGGGATCTAACAATGTGGCAACCCAGTAGTCAGGATTATTTTTAATTCTCACAATTCGAGGGTCATGTTGCAGGTAGTGCAGCAAGAAGGCACTCATGTGTGTTGCGCATCCAGGAGCACCAAGTCCCTGTTGTGTTGGTGGCGAGGTAACAATCATGCTTCCTTCCTCTGTCCTCTCCCCCCAACCTCGCACAACAGAAATGTGATCAAGGTCTCCCTCATCTGATGAGTCTTCCATCAGTTCGTCCTCCACTTCTTCCTGGGCTCCTGCACCTTCCTCACTAGTTTGGCTGCTACCATGCGCCCTGGTAAAACCATCTCCCCCACCCTCACATGCCTGCCGCCTTGGTGCTGCCGACCGTCTGGACCTTGCAGATGTTAGCCCTTCCGCATACAACTCCTCCTCCTCTACTTCCTCCACCTCCTCTTGTGCCACCACCTGACTCCGAATTCTGTTTAACATGTGCTCCAGCATGTAAATCACCGGAATAGTCATGCTGATAATGGCATCGTCAGCACTAAACATCTTCGTCGCCATTTCAAAACTGTGCAGAAGGGTGCATAGGTCCCTGATCTGAGACCACTCCTCCAGCGTGATTTGCCCCACCTCTGAATCTCGTTGGCCCAGGCTATACGTCAGAACGTATTGCACCAGGGCTTTTCGGTGCTGCCACAGTCGCTGCAACATGTGCAGAGTTGAATTCCACCGGGTAGGCACATCGCATTTTAGCCGGTGAAGTGGCAGGCCCAACGACTTCTGTAGAGATGTAAGTCGCTGAGCTGCGGGATGCGAACGGCGGAAGTGAGCACACAGCGACCGTGCCCTCTGCAGAAGGCCATCTAGTCTGGGATAGTGGGCTAAAAATTGCTGGACAACCAGGTTCAACACGTGAGCCATACAAGGCACGTGTGTGACATTGCCCCGGCGAAGGGCCGCACCCAGGTTTGCAGCATTGTCGCACACGGCCTTCCCTGGTTTCAGGTCCAGTGGAGACAACCATTCATGAAATTGGTTCTCCAGAGCTGACCACAACTCCTCAGCTGTGTGACTCACATTTCCCAGACATTTCAATGTAAAAACCGCCTGATGACATTGAGCCCTACTGCCAGCATAGTAAGGAGGTGTGCAGGATCCCTTCTGCGCAGTTAGAAAGCTTGTGGCATGACCAGACAGGCTTTGGGTGCAGGTGGAAGACCGAGAGGAGGTTGAGGAGGCAGAAGCAGTGGAGGAACTTTCACATAAAGAGGATTGACGCACAACTAGTGGGGACGGCAAGACTTGGACAGCAGCCCCTTGTCCTGCTGTCACCATAGTTACCCAGTGCCCAGTCAGCGACATGTAACGCCCCTGTCCATGCCTACTCGTCCAAGTGTCTGTGATGAAATGCACCCTGTCACACACAGAGTTTCTCAAAGAAGCGGTGATGTTGTGTGCGACATGCTGGTGGAGCGCAGGCACACCTTTCTTTGAGAAGTAGTGCCGACTGGGCATCTGGTACTGGGGCACTGCGACGGACATAAGGTCTCGAAAATCCTCTGTGTCCACCAGGCGGAAAGGCAGCATTTCTGTAGCCAAAGCTTGCAGATGGTGAAATTCAACCTCTTAGCTTTCTCATGGCTAGGAGGAAATGGTCTTTTACTTGTCCACATCTGAGGGACCGAGGGCTGGCTATTGTGCTTAGACGGGGTTGATAAGGGTGTCCCCGGCAAACTGCCGGTCTGTGAGGAAGATGCAGGCGGACATGTTAGGTTGCCTTGATCCAAAGGTGGTGCTATCGATGTCGGACAGCGCTCAACACCAGCTGGTGTTCCCACCTCCAAAGAAAATGATGACCTGCCAATCACGCTGGCTGTTGCGGGTAAAGAGGTGGCAGGTCTGCGCCCCAAAACAGGTGTGACTGCTGTCCCCCCAGTCACAGAGGATGAAGAGGCCGCGGATGCACAAGATATGGCAGACGGTGGTTGGCCCGGCCGGCTAGGCCGCATTGTAGCACACTGAGCTTCCCACTGCAACTTATGCTTCATGTCCATGTGCCGGTTCATGCATGAAGTACTCAAACTATGTATTTTTTGGCCTCTACCTAGCTTTTGCTGACAAATGTTACAGATAACATGAGTTGGGTCATCTTTATCGATCTGAAAAAATGCCCAGGCTATGCAAGGCTTAGCACCCATGCGACCTGAAGAGCCACCACGACTTGTGGTGAGAGGCAGAGTTGTGTTTGAGGATGCAGTTGTTGACGTGCTTCCAGTACTACGTCTCTGTCCAGGAAGGCGCAACCTGACCTCGTCGTCACTAGCATCTTCCTCCACCTCCTCTGCTGACCTCATCTCTTGGCTGACTGTGGGTTGACAGTAAGTGGGATCTCCAACCTCATCATCATCACCCTGTGTGTTATCACACCCGTCGTCCTCAGAGCCAACCTGTTCCTGCCCTGACAAAAAACTAAAGTTGTCGCTCCAATCAGGTATTTGAGTCTTATCATCGTCTTCCTCATTGTCTCCACCAACAGGAGTTACAGTTTGGGAATGAGGGTCTACATTATGGTCAGAACCTTCTGCGTCTGGTCCTGGATCCGACTCATAAAGATTCTGGGCATCAGTGCAGATCATTTCCTCGTCTGGATTCACAGAAGCGCTGGAGTCGACCTCTGATTCCCAGGCTATAGTATGAGTAAACAGCTCTGCAGACTCAACCATCTGTTCTACCTCATACTCAGACGGGCAGCTGGAGATTTGGGAGCTGTGAGGAAGCAAGTGCGATTTGGGTGACACCTTTGAGGACTGGAGTATTTGTGATGTTGAAGTTGATGTGGAGGAGAGCCCACTTAAAGGAGCACTTGATATCCGTTGAAGCACCTGCTGTTTTTGTGCCTCATCTGGAATTTGTAGCGATTGGCGTGGCCGTAAGAAAGGGATCTTATCACATTGTCCGCTAAAAGAAGTAGACATTTTAGTTTGGCTGGAAGATGGTCTTTCTTCTGCAGATGTTACTGTTGCTTTAACACCTACCCCACGGACACAACCTTTTTTCCCCTTCCCAACACACCTATTCCCCTTTCCACCAGCAGCAGGCCTTTTTCCACTCATTTTGGTGGTTAACTAATTCACAACTCTGGAGTTGTTTGCACAAAAAAACAATGGATGGTAACCGAGCAGAGCTGAGTGGCCAAACTGTGGTATTAGGCCAAAACTATTGGCTGGGTTAGATGCAGAAAAAAATTATATTCAATTTGCAACCTGATGGAGGTCAGTATAGATGGACTAATACAACAAGTCCCACACACAGCTAGAAGCCCAATATTTTTTCAGAGGTAGATGCAGAAAAAAATATATTCAGTTTGCAACCTGATGGAGGTCAGTATAGGTGGACTAATAGAACAAGTCCCACACACTGCTAGAAGGCCAAATTTTTTTTCAGAGCTAGATGCAGAAAAAAATTATATTCAGTTTGCAACCTGATGGAGGTCAGTATAGATGGATTAATAGAACAAGACCCACACACAGCTAGAAGCCCAATATTTTTTCAGAGCTAGATGCAGAAAAAAAATTATATTCAGTTTGCAACCTGATGGAGGTCAGTATAGATGGATTAATAGAACAAGACCCACACACAGCTAGAAGCCCAATATTTTTTCAGAGCTAGATGCAGAAAAAAATTATATTCAGTTTGCAACCTGATGGAGGTCAGTATAGATGGATTAATAGAACAAGACCCACACACAGCTAGAAGCCCAATATTTTTTCAGAGCTAGATGCAGAAAAAAATTATATTCAGTTTGCAACCTGATGGAGGTCAGTATAGATGGATTAATAGAACAAGACCCACACACAGCTAGAAGCCCAATATTTTTTCAGAGGTAGATGCAGAAAAAAATATATTCAGTTTGCAACCTGATGGAGGTCAGTATAGTTGGACTAATACAACAAGTCCCACACACAGCTAGAAGCCCAATATTTTTTCAGAGGTAGATGCAGAAAAAAATATATTCAGTTTGCAACCTGATGGAGGTCAGTATAGGTGGACTAATAGAACAAGTCCCACACACTGCTAGAAGGCCAAATATTTTTTCAGAGCTAGATGCAGAAAAAAAATATATTCAGTTTGCAACCTGATGGAGGTCAGTATAGATGGATTAATAGAACAAGACCCACACACAGCTAGAAGCCCAATATTTTTTCAGAGCTAGATGCAGAAAAAAATTATATTCAGTTTGCAACCTGATGGAGGTCAGTATAGATGGATTAATAGAACAAGACCCACACACAGCTAGAAGCCCAATATTTTTTCAGAGCTAGATGCAGAAAAAAATTATATTCAGTTTGCAACCTGATGGAGGTCAGTATAGATGGATTAATAGAACAAGACCCACACACAGCTAGAAGCCCAATATTTTTTCAGAGCTAGATGCAGAAAAAAATTATATTCAGTTTGCAACCTGATGGAGGTCAGTATAGATGGATTAATAGAACAAGACCCACACACAGCTAGAAGCCCAATATTTTTTCAGAGCTAGATGCAGAAAAAAATTATATTCAGTTTGCAACCTGATGGAGGTCAGTATAGATGGATTAATAGAACAAGACCCACACACAGCTAGAAGCCCAATATTTTTTCAGAGCTAGATGCAGAAAAAAATTAGATTCAGTTTGCAACCTGATGGAGGTCAGTATAGATGGATTAATAGAACAAGACCCACACACAGCTAGAAGCCCAATATTTTTTCAGAGGTAGATGCAGAAAAAAATATATTCAGTTTGCAACCTGATGGAGGTCAGTATAGATGGACTAATACAACAAGTCCCACACACAGCTAGAAGCACAATATTTTTTTAGAGGTAGATGCAGAAAAAATATATTCAGTTTGCAACCTGATGGAGGTCAGTATAGGTGGACTAATAGAACAAGTCCCACACACTGCTAGAAGGCCAAATATTTTTTCAGAGCTAGATGCAGAAAAAAATTATATTCAGTTTGCAACCTGATGGAGGTCAGTATAGATGGATTAATAGAACAAGACCCACACACAGCTAGAAGCCCAATATTTTTTCAGAGCTAGATGCAGAAAAAAATTATATTCAGTTTGCAACCTGATGGAGGTCAGTATAGATGGATTAATAGAACAAGACCCACACACAGCTAGAAGCCCAATATTTTTTCAGAGCTAGATGCAGAAAAAAATTATATTCAGTTTGCAACCTGATGGAGGTCAGTATAGATGGATTAATAGAACAAGACCCACACACAGCTAGAAGCCCAATATTTTTTCAGAGCTAGATGCAGAAAAAAATTAGATTCAGTTTGCAACCTGATGGAGGTCAGTATAGATGGACTAATAGAATGATGCTATGCCCAAAAGATTTTACTTCACTAGGTGCAGTAAAAAAATTGGTATTCTATACACAGGTGGTATATCTTGCAACACAGATAGGCTACTCCACTGACTAACACACTCTGCAATAGGCCAAAAAGGATTAGCTTTGCTAGATTCAGCCAAATGCTGTGAAAAAAACTTGCACAGCACTGGCACAGACCTGCCTGGCAAAAACTGATAGGAACTCATGTAACTTAGTCCTGAAAAGGACTCCAATTACAATTAGTCTTTACTCCCACAACCTATCTATTTAAGAGCACAGACCTGCCTGATAAAAGTCGTAGGAAATGCTGTAACCTAGTCCTTAAAAGGACTGCAATCACAACTATTCCCTACTCCCAAGCTATCTGTATATTTGTGCGAAAATTGGCTTGAAATTAACAAGGTATAGCGCACGCAGCAACAGCGGTGCCGTCTAACACGCAGCTGCAGCAGTGAGAAAATGGTGGCGACGGGGAAAATGGCTTGGTCTTATAGGGCAAGGACATGTGACATACACTGCCAATGACACATGCCCTTCCTTGTGTGAAAAAAAGCACTTCGCTCCGTGTGTGCGCTGCTGATAGGCTGACAGATTGCACCTCCCCACTGTAAATGCGGGAAAGAGAAAAAAAATGGAGATCTTCATTGTTCCTGCAGAGATCCATCCCCTGCCCCTCCCCCCACCCCGCTGTACACTCAAACTACGTATTAACATTAATTTTCATCATTACTGAGAAAAATCCAGTTATGATTTTGGTGCACGAACAGTTATCGAACATAACCTCGAACAGCCGAATTTTTCTCAAATTGTTCGTGTTCGCCGAACGGCTCGAACACCGCCCAAAACAGCTCGAATTTGAGATTGGCGAACAGTTCGAGTAGAACAACGCTCATCTCTAGTGCTGACAGATAAGCGCACGCGGCTCTCCACTGATAATGTAGACAGACTCACGTTCATAAAGATGAACAAATCATGGATCCAAAACGACTTTTCTACCCCTGTGTCATCCTGAGGAGAGTAAAAGCTTGATGATTTGTTAAAATCACCTCACCAACCGTTTTAAGCTTTCAATTTACTAATTAAAAAATAAATAATGTGGGCCTTGCAGCAGTGTGCAGTACTGATTCTATTAGGCCATCTATACTAAACTCCACCAGATTTAAAATTACTAATCATGTTTATCTGTATCTTGGCTGGAAAATAATTTGGGCCTTGTAGCAGTTTGCAGTACTGATTCTAGTAGGCCGTCTATACTAAGCTCCACCAGCTTTCAAATTAATAATAATTTTTAGCTGCATCTAGCCAGGAAAATAATTTTGGAGCTCCTAGATGCGCAAGACACATGAGTGCTTTCTTGCTGCACTACCTGCAACATGACCCTCAGATTGTCAGTATTCGAAATAATCCTGACTACTGGGTTGCCACACTCTTAGATCCCCCACACTATTCGATCAAACTTTTCATTTTAATAAAGAACAAAAAAATGGTCATTTTTGAAATTATAAGCATTAGCAGGATATTAGAAACTGAAATCAAACAGTTTTCATCTCAAAACTTTATTCTAGGTGATGTTACATTTGCACATAGGACCCCTTGTTCGAAAGGAGCTTCTGAACTCTCTCGTCCATTGAATTTGTCAGGTTTTGGATGGTTTCTGCTTCAATTGTTTTGCATGAGGACAGAATACCCTCCCAGAGCTGTTGCTTAGATGTGAACTGCCTCCTGCCATCATAGACACTCCTTTTGATGATGCTCCAGAGGTTCTCCATGGGGTTGAGGTCAGGGGAGCATTGGGGTCACACCATAAGTTTGTCCCCTTTTATGCCCATATCAGCCAGAGATGCAGATGTGTTATGTGCAGCATGAGATGGTGCATTATCATGCATTAAAATGATCTTGCTGCGGAACACACGGTTCTTCTTCTTGAACCATGGCAGGAAGTGCTGTTTGAGAAACTCCACATACATTATGGAGTTCATCTTTAACCCTTCAGGGATCCTAAAGGGGCTGACAATCTCTCTCCCCATGATTCCAGCCCAAAACATTACTCCACCTCCTCCTTGTTGGCGCTGTAGCCGTGTTTGCATGGGGTGTCCATCAACCAGCCATCCTCCAATCCATCCATCTGGACCATCGAGCGTTGCACGGCACTCATCGGTGAACAAAACAGTTTTGAAGTCAGTCTTCATGTATTGTTTGGCCCACTGGAGCCGTTTCTGCTTGTGCACAGTGGATAGAGGAGGCCGACAGGATGGCTTACGCACAGCTGCAAACCTCTGAAGGACCCTACATCTTGTTGTTCGGGGGACGTTGGAGGCACCAGCAGCTTCAAAAACGTGACTGCTGCTATGACAAGGCTTTTTTGCCGCTGCTCTTTTAACCTGACGTAATTGCCTGAAGGAAAGAGTCCTCAATTGTCCCTTATCAGCACGCACACGTGTGTACTGTGAATCAGCTACATACTTCTTGATTGTGCGATGATCAGGATGAAGTGTCTTGGCAATGTTGATTGTAGTCATGCCTTGACCTAAACACTCCACAATTTGTTGCTTCTCAGCAGCCGACACATCCTTTTTCTTTTCCATTTTGGCAGAAAATGTAGGCTGCTTAATAATGTGGGACAGCCTTCTTAAGTAGTCTTGCCTTTCATTGGACACACCTGCCAAACTAATTAGCACAGGTGTCTGCAATTGCTTACAGTGATATAAAGAGCCCTGACACACATCACCATCAATGAGTTTAACTGACAAACAAATTCTTCCCTTATCACTCCTAAACACATTTTGCATAATAATTTGGAACACAGTCTACATGTGCTTTCCACAAAACACCAGCGGTTCACGTAGTGAATCTTACAGTTCTAACTTGCCAACCGTGGTCTGTATGGAGTTGTTCAATAAAGGGCCCAAAATTAAGACAACATAGATGGGAGATGTCTCTATGAATACGAATTCCTAAGTATTTGATACCCTGTGAGGGCCAGGCAAAGGGAAAGTTGGACTGGATGGAATCCTGTATGGATTTGGGGAGGGAAACATCGAGGGCCTCAGACTTCGCTGCATTGATTTTAAAATTTGACCATGTAACAAAGTGATCTATTTCAGCCATAACAGCAGGGATGGATATATGTGATTGAGTGATATATACTAGGAGATCATCAGCAAATGCAGAGCACTTGAACTCGGTGCCTCCCACCTCAATCCACCTAATATTGGGGTTATGGCGAATTGATGAGAGCAGGTGCTCCATCACTAGGATGTATAAGAGAGGGGACAGAGGACATCCCAGCCTTGTCCCATTGGTGATTATGAAAGGTGATGAAAATGCTCTGATGCGCCCCCTGGGCCTTGGGACACCTGGAGCCGGACCCTTTTTGGTGGATGCTGGGGGTTGTTGTCTCCGTGGCGGCGACCCGGTTCCGTGGCTCAGGGCGGTCAAACCAGTGGCGGAACTATTTATGTGGTTTTGATGTTTAAATGTCCGACTACGCCACCCGTGGATTGCGGTCAGAGTGAACCGCCGCTGCAGGGCAGACCGCTGAGGCTGGTGTTGTGGGTGCAGCAGAGCATAGCATAACTCCCCACGGGAGGAGTATAGCCTCAGGGCAGTGTATGCAGAGGATGGGGGTGATGGTGCAGGGCAGCAGCAGTAACGACACGGAGTCAGTGATGCAGTCCAGGGCCTTTACTCACAGTTCTTATTATCCAGACCACTTCTGCAGGTAACGGCTGCCCACGTCGTACTGTGCTCACCAGGTGAGGGGCTCGGCCAACTCCCAGATAACTTTGGAGCGCTTCACAGGACCCCCTTTGTGTGTCCTTTCTCTGGCCTTTCTTACCCCACCAGTGACCACGCTTCTGTCCGGCTGCCTCGGGCCTCCTCTTGGTAAACTTGGCGCCAGTTTCCCTGACCCTATGTGGTGCCTTCCTAGCGGGTGTAGCGAGGGGCTGCGCCACAAAAAATGTCACAGCCTCCGGTTTCTAGCTGAGGGTCGTTTCCCGCCTCCACTAGTTTCGGGGACCGGTCTCCCCCTTTGGCCTGACCCCTCCACGCAGGTGGATTCGGGCGTGCGGTGGCGACTCGCCCGTCCGCACCCCTCGGATCCCTTCGTTCCTCGTTCCTGGAGCCTTCTCCGCTCCTCTTCCTTCCTTCTCCCTCTTCCAGGCCTGGGCCTCTGTTACTAGGCCCGCCTCCGGAGCAGAGCTCATGCAGAGCCCCTGCTCCATGTCACTTCTGCTCAGACTTCTCTGCATTGAACTAAGATGGTGCCCACCTTTTATACTCCCTTCTCAATGCACCCAGGAACTGCTTCCTCCCTGCTCCTGCACTACAGGGTTCCCCTTCCCCGGTGTTCCCTCCCCCCACTCCAGCCAGGGACAGGGACTGTCATGCCTTTCTCAGGGGCATATTGGTCTCCCTGCCCCACGGCAATGTGGTGTAATGCATGCAGGTGTCGGGGTCCTGATCCACACTCCATCCTTTCCTGAGAGAGATATCACACCTCTGGGTGAGGTGCAATACCTCTGTAGCAACCGAGCCCTCGGGGTGCTACAGTTCCATTTATCTTCAGCCTAGGTGACGTATTGCGATACAGGGCCGTGATTTTGGCTATAAAAGGGTCCCATAGACCCCTACCCCAAGATTTTTAAGAGAATAATATATCGCGTGCCAGAAGACTCTATGGAATGCTTTCTCAGCATCCAACGAGAGTATCTAATTACAAATTTATAACTGCATCTAGCCCAGGAAATACTTTGTGCCTAGTAGCAGTGTCTGCTAGTCAGCGGATTATCCCAGCTGTTAAGCAAGCTACACCACCTGTAGTTTGGACACTTAATTTTTTCAAAGGAAATGCTTCGGGCCCCCGGGATACTCAGTGAAGAGCATCGGGAGGCACCCCAAGGCACAGGGTCTGGGACTGGCAGTAGGACGCCTTGCGGTGGACCGCCAAGCTCGATCCTTATAAAAGCTTTTAAACTGCAGCAGCTTTAGTGGATGCTGCTGGAGCTGGAATTCCCGCAGCTGCTGGCATCAGACTTGCCCTCCAATAGATCCTTGTAAAAGGATTTAAAGTGTACTCATTCAAATTAGAGAGACAATTTAAATGAAAAAGATTAGACCTGCCTCCACCGCAGGGGGGCTCGCTCGACCCACCAGCGGACAGGTACCAGTATTGGGAGAGGGGGGCTGGCCGTCAGGGTCCACCGCAGCTCTGGCACAAACACGGCGACACGGAGGTCGCACGGCAGGAACGGACTGGCCGTGTCGGCTTCGCACTTTTTTGGTTTTAGAAGGGCATGACATGCCTATATTTGTGTCTCCCCCTCCTTTTACTCCTCCACCTCTTTTCTTTTTGCATGACTATATGTACTTGTCACTTTTCCATGTGTTAGTTGTGTCTTCTGAGCAGTTTGTCAGCTTTTGGACACCTTTGAAGTGTTTTCTATGTGTTTTCTATGTGTTGCTATGTGTTTTTGTTTGCCTGCCATTGGTTTTAACGGTGTTCGAAGGTGTTCGTCGAATAGTTTGACGAACAGTGCGTCGAACATACGGGTGAACTCGAACACTACGGGGGTGGCTCAACACTAGTCGCAGTAGCTTAACAAGACGGTTTTAATGCCCCTCGGAAGAGACGTGGAGGTCGCAGTAGCTTAACAAGACAGTTATAATGCCCCTTGGAAAAGTGGTGGAGGTCGCAGTAGCTTAACAAGACAGTTATAATGCCCCTTGGAAAAGTGGTGGAGGTCACAGTAGCTTAACAAGACAGTTTTCATGCCCCTTACAAGAGCCATACAGTACAGCATCTTAAAAACATTATTCCCATTATTGGGGAGTGGGTCTCCCATAGTCTTTTCTTATGCCTTCCAAGGAAAAGCTGCCAAAAATTAGGACGGAGGAACTTGCAATGCCCCTTACAAGAGCCATGCAGTACATCATATTACAAACATTATTCCCATTATTGGGGAGTGGGTCTCCCATAGTCTTTGCCTATGCCTTTCAAGCAAAAGCTGCCAAAAATTATGACGGAGGAACTTGCAATGCCCCTTACAAGAGCCATGCAGCACAGCATATTACAAACATTATTCCCATTATTGGGGAGTGGATCTCCCATAATCTTTGCCTATGCCTTCCAAGCAAAAGCTGCCAAAAATTAGGATGGAGGAAATTGCAATGCCCCTTACAAGAGCCATGCAGTACATCATATTACAAACATTATTCCCATTATTGGAGAGTGGGTCTCCGATAGTCTTTGCATATGCCTTCCAAGCAAAAGCTGCCAAAAATTAGGAGGAAATACAATGCCCGTTCGAAGAGTCGTGGAGGTTAGAGTTAATTAAAAACAACATTTCAATGCCCCTTGGAAGAGCTGTGGATTTCAGAGTGGTTTAAAAAGACGCTTTTAATGCCCCTCGGAAAAGACATGGAGGTCCCAGTAGCTTAGCAAGACGGTTTTAATGCCCCTCGGAAGAGACGTGGAGGTCACCGTAACTTAACAAGACAGTTTTAATGCCCCTTACAAGAGCCATACAGTACAGCATCTTAAAAATATTATTCCCTTTATTGGGGAGAGGGTCTCCCACAGTCTTATGCCTTCCAAGCAAAAGCTGACAAAAATAAGGACGGAGGAACTTTCAATAATGGCAACATGGACCACGGACACCCTGGTGGTATAGTGGTGGTGGATAAGGAGAAGAACATAAAACAGCCGAAATGAGGAAGCGTATACCCATGTGTGGGTGTGAAGTCGTGCATGTGAATACACCTCCCGAAATAACACAGTGGATTTGACTTTATGTTACTCTGCTGTCATTTGGTGGTGATGAGAAGTCTTGCCCAATCCAGCCCTTGTACATTTTGATAAGGGTCAGCTTGTCAGCATTGTCAGTTGACAGGCGAGTGTGCTTATCAGTTATAATTCACCCAGCGGCACTAAAAACACGCTCCGATAACACGCTAG
This sequence comes from Phyllobates terribilis, assembly GCF_046119375.1. Lineage (NCBI taxonomy): Eukaryota > Metazoa > Chordata > Amphibia > Anura > Dendrobatidae > Phyllobates > Phyllobates terribilis. Next base: position 256,897,020 of record NW_027362763.1, on the reverse strand, counting down.
CGGCAGGGCAGGCCAGGACCTCCAAGGCGTACAGAGCGAGTTCATTCCAAGTGTCCAGCTTGGATACCCAATAATTAAAAGGCACAGAGGAATCACGGAGGACGCTGGTACGGTCAGCAAGGTACTCCCTCATCATCTTTTGAAACTTTCCACTCCTTGTGAGAGTACCCCGCGCCTCAGGGTCTGTCCGAAGGAAGGGTCTAAGAAAACTGTCCCAGAACATTGACAGTGTTCCCCTTCCTCTGCTGGATTGGAGTTGAGTCTCTCTCGCATGTACGCCTTGGTTGGGCAACGAACTGTGACCTCTGCCGCTAGCGTGTTCAGATGGGAATTTTTTTAACAGTTCTGCAGCAAGGGCCCTCTGGTACTGCCCCCTTTTTGTAGACCTCTCCACCTCAGGAATAAGAGAGTGAAAGTTCTCCTTGTAGCGGGGTTCTAAAAGTGTCACCAACCAGTAATGACTGTCACCCAACATTTTGACAACGCGAGGGTCATGGTTAAGGCAGCGTAACATAAAGTCAGCCATGCATGCCAGACTGGTAATGGGCAAGACTTCCGTGTCCTCACCAAGATGACGACTGATCATGCTCTCCTCCTCCTCCTCCTCCCCCCCCCTGTCCTCAGGCCACCCACGCTGAACCGACGGTATGACAGTTGTACAGGTGCTACCGTCTACAGCGCATGATACAAGCTCCTGTTCTTCCTCCTCCTCCTCCTCCTCTCCCTCATTGTCCCCCAATGCACATTATGATGAGATGAGGCTGGGCTGTGTGTAATCGACCGCTACGGCTTCTTGATCCATCTCATCATACTCTGGCTGCAATGCCTCCTCTTTAATTCTCTGCAGAGAGCGTTGCAAAAGACAGACAAGTGGAATGCTGATGCTAATGATGGTGTCATCGCCACTCACCATCTTGGTGGACTCCACAAAGTTTGTCAAGATGATACATATGTCAGACATCCAGGTCCACTCCTGAGGTCTTATGTGTGGATTCTGACCTGAATATCGACCGCCTTGTTGCAGCTGGTACTTCACAACTGCCCTGTTCTCCTCACAAATCCTTTGCAACATGTGGAGGCTAGAGTTCCAACGTGTGGGGACATCACACACCAGTCGGTGTGATGGAAGCTGCAAACGCTGCTGCAACATAGCAAGGGCGGCGGAAGCTGTAGCCGACTTGCGAAAATGAGCTGACAGGCGGCGTACTTTGACGAGCAGATCTGGCAACTAGGGATACAATTTAAGAAACCGCTGAACCACGAGGTTAAGCACATGAGCCAGGCATGGTACGTGTGTGATCTCGCCTCGCCTCAGAGCCGCCACCAGGTTTCGGCCATTGTCACACACGACCATGCCTGGATGTAGGTTCAGCGGTCTAAGCCACAGATCTGCCTGCTCTTTCACAGCTGTCCACAACTCACAAGCAGTGTGAGGTTTCTCACCTAAGCTTATGAGTTTCAGCACAGCCTGTTGCCGCTTGGCGGAGGCAGTACTGCAGTGCTTCCAGCTTGTAACTGATGTGGTGATATCTGAGAAGGAGGCTGAACATGAGGAGGAAGAGGATGATGCGCAGTAGCTGTACCCTGTTGGGGGCAACTCTGACTGACATAGGGCCCGCAATCCTCAGTGTGGGGAGGATGTGTTCCGTCCCAAGGTCCGACTGGGTCCTGGCTTCCACTATGTTTACCAAGTGTGCCATCAGGGAGATGTACCGTCCCTGGTCACAAGCACTTGTCGACGTGTCCGTTGTCATGTGGACTCTCCCAGTAACTGCGTTGTTGAGGGCACGGCAGATGTTTTGGGACACGTGCTTGTGTAGTGCGGGGATGGAACACAGGGCAAAATAGTGTCGGCTGGGGACCGAGTACCGAGGGACGGCCACCGCCATAAGGTTGCGGAAGGATTCCGTCTCCACCAGCCTAAAAGGCAGCATTTCCAACGCAAGCAGTCATGAAATGTGTGAATTTAGGACTGTGGCCTGTGGGGCGTTAGCTGCGAATTTGTGCTTTCGCTCAAAGGTCTGGGATATGGACAATTGAACGCAGCGGTGGGACGTGGACGTGGACGTTGATGCTGTTTCTTGAGAAACTGCCATAACAAGTGAAGATTGAGTGGAGGGGGCATCTTTGCATGCAGTATGGACAGGGGAATGCCTTGCACACACAACAGGGGGTTCTATTGCATGCACAACAGCGGAAGAAGCAGTGGTGACACCCGCTGACTCTAGTCGTGGACCCTGGGATTCGCCCCACAAAGTCGGGTGCTTTGCTGACATGTGCCTGATCATGCTGGTGGTGGTCAGACTGATAGTTTTGTCACCCCTGCTGATGCTGGCTTGGCAGGTGGTACAAATGGCCTTTTTGGGGTTATCAGCAGAGTCTTTAAAAAAATTCCAGACTCTGGAAGACCTACAGGTTGTACTGGCAACGTCCCTCGTGTTGGTGTTACGGGGAACTGTTGCCTGCCTTCTGTGTGTGGCCACCACACTGCTTCTTCCTGCCTGTTGGGTGACTCTGCTTCCCTCACCCTGTGTGTTGCTGGCCTCGCTCAGCATGTCCTCCTGCCACGTTGGGTCAGTTACTAGATCATCCACCACCTCCTCCTCTTCCACTTGCGCACCCCGATCCTCCTCCTCACTTCCTGGCAATTGTGTCTCGTCATCGTCCACCTCTTGTGACAAATTGCCAGCTTCGACTTCCTCTGGCCGTGGCTGTTCAAATATTTGGGCATCGCTACATGGGATCTCCTCTTCCACTACTTCAAGCGGAGCAGGCGAGGGGCACAAATCTGGAAATGGACCAGTGAACAGCTCTTCAGAGTGTCCAAGTGTGGGATCAGTTGCTGTCTGACGACACTCGGCATGGTGGGAGGAAGGAGCATCAGGGTGAGGAGGAGTATGCGGTCGAGACTCACGGCTACTAAGATTTAACCGTGTGGAAGACAGACCGGAGGTGGTGGTGCCCAGGTAACTGGAAGTATTATCTGCTATCCAATTAATAACCTGTTCACACTGCTGTTGTTCTGTGCTTCCCTAGTAATTCGGTCAAGAAGTGGGAGCGAGAAGATGTGGCTGTTGGTTGTGGCACATTTTCACCTTGGCCACGGCCCCGTCCTCTGCACGCACCATCACCAGAACGTCCAGTTCCACGCCCCTTGCCACGCGCTTTGCCCATTGTAAAGGAAGTAAAATAGCTTACACTCGCACTTTCAATGGAAAAAGGGTAATAGAAAGTAGATTAGAACCGTGGAAGAGGAAAACCACAGATCTATTTCTCTGGCCTACACCCGACTCTTTTAAACAATCTGAACAATCAGGGAGAAACTATTACAGTTTTTCTTTACGAAAAAAATACCAAAAGCTGAATAATAGAGATTTTTTACCGTGAAATGCCAAAACCACAGTTATTGTTTACTGGGGTATACAAGACAATTTCAAATAGATATATTTGCGGCTGAACAGTGAGCGACACACTCAAACTGGGGTTTTTTAGGTAAAAATGGCCCAAAAGTGGATAATACAGAGGTTTGAACCGTGGAACTGCAAAACCACACTTCTGTTTCTCTGGCCTACATCAGACTATTTTCAACAGATATATTTGTGTCTGAACAATCAGGGAGACACTATTACTGTTTTTTTCTTATGGTAAAAAATGCCAAAAGCAGGATAATAGAGATTTTTTACCGTGGAACAGCAAAACCACAGTTATAATTTACTGGTGTATACCAGACTTTTTTAAATATATATATTTGCGGCTGAACAGTGAGCGACACACTCAAACTGTTTTTTTTAAGGTACAAATGGCCCAAAAGTGGATAATACAGAGGTTTGAACCGTGGAACTGCAGAACCACACTTCTGTTTCTCTGGCCTACACCAGACTATTTTCAACAGATATATTTGTGTCTGAACAATCAGGGAGACACTATTACAGTTTTTTTTATGGCAAAAAAAGCCAAAAGCAGGATAATAGAGATTTTTTACCGTGGAACAGCAAAACCACAGTTATAATTTACTAGTGTATACCAGACTTTTTAAATATATATATTTGCGGCTGAACAGTGAGCGACACACTCAAACTGTTTTTTTTTAGGTACAAATGGCCCAAAAGTGGATAATACAGAGGTTTGAACCGTGGAACTGCGAAACCACACTTCTGTTTCTCTGGCCTACACCAGACTATTTTCAACAGATATATTTGTGTCTGAACAATCAGGGAGACACTATTACAGTTTTTTTTACGGCAAAAAAAGCCAAAAGCGGGATAATAGAGATTTTTTACCGTGGAACAGCAAAACCACAGTTATAATTTACTGGTGTATACCAGACTTTTTTAAATATATATATTTGCGGCTGAACAGTGAGCGACACACTCAAACTGCTTTTTTTAGGTACAAATGGCCCAAAAGTGGATAATACAGGGGTTTGAACCGTGGAACTGCAAAACCACACTTGTTTCTCTGGCCTACACCAGACTATTTTCAACAGATATATTTGTGTCTGAACTGTCACAGACACACTTTTTTTTTGGGGGGGGGTGGGAGAAGGGACCCCAAAAGGTTAATAAGACGGGTATTTCTACAGTGTGAAGGAGGAAAAAAAAAGAGGATTTAGATGAAAAAAAGGATTTTTCCTGGCCCCCGAGACCTGGAGCTAAGTCCAGCAATTTCAGCAACAGGAGCACACAGGACTGTAATGCAGCGTTTGCTGGTATAACCACTGCGTCTCCTATACAGCCTGCCTGCCTGCCTGATATCTGGGATGGATATTAGTCCTGAGAAGGACTGTTTGTTTGATCTGGCAGTCTTTACAGACCCTACACTAACTATTTTGCAGTATATATCTCTCCCTAAATCAGCAGCGCTGTCCCTACACTGTCTGATCCCAGTCGTCTGTGTCCAAGATGTCGGCGCCAGGTTTTAAATACTCGAGGTGACGCTGTGCGGCCAGCCAATCAATGTAATGCCCACAATGCAATCCCTGCATGTTCATTGGCTCTGTAAAGAGCGCCAAACATGCAGGGCGGAGACATGAGCTCCCGCCCGAGTAACCCGGAAATGCTCGGTGCTCGCCGAAAATCCCGAGTAGCGTGATGCTCGGGCGAGTACCGAGCAGTGTCGAGCATGTTTGCTCAACACTAGTCTTTAGGGTAAAATTGATGGAATTCCAAGACCCATTCAAAGCTTACAGAGACATTGAGAAAACAAGAAAATCCCTCTAGGAATTATTACTCACAGAGGGAGGCATGCCCTTAAAACACATTTGTTGATTATATAACTTGGCCTTGCTAACAAAACAGTTGTCCCTCAATTGCGTATATTATGGCAGGAAGAATAAACTGTACTGGAGTGAAAGGCAAAATGTGGAGGAAAATGCAGCCAACTATGTGGCAAACTTGAGTTTGTTCCAAAGATAAAAGAACACCAGCAGGGCTAGAATGAAAGATTTATCTTTCAGAGTCTGGTCGCACAACGTCCGTCTAGCTCCATCAATCCCTATATGAGAGATGAATGTGCCAATACACGTGGTACACCATAGCAGGGTCCTGCCTGCTAAGGTAGGAACCACTATTTGAATAAAACAATCAATCCCCTACAGAATCCTGAAAGTATTGTCTGGTATAGGAGGTTCGGTGTAGTGCCGGCATCTCTGCCTCCTGCCCGGCAGAGACGCCGATGCCCTTACCGCCGCGGCCCGAGTCCGGTGTCCTCTGCTCCACTGGCTGTGAGTGCCTAGGGTGCGTGCACTGCGTGCAGATCCCCAAGCACTGTGCTTAGGGCACGCGCTCCCTGCTTCTAATATGTTCCTGGCCAATGGCCAGAGGACAGCTGATATTTAAGGCACCTCCTCCAAAATGGAGGTGCCTGTACAATGGTGTTGTTTGCTTGCACTAAACTGCCTCTCTAGTTCTCAGGCCCCCGTGCTGCCCGCCAGCCTGTCTACCAGCCGTGCCCGCCAGCCTATCAGCCGTTCCCGCCAGCCTGTCTATCAGCCGTGCCCGCCAGCCTGTCTATCAGCTGTGCCCGCCATCCCGTCTACCAGCCGTGCCCATCAGTCTGACTACCTGACGTGTCCACCTGCCGGACTACCAGCTGTTACCACCTGTCTGTCTGTCTTCTTGCGCGGCCAGTCCACCGCCATGCCTGTCAGCTTCAGCTGTCAGCTCCGTGAGAGTCGTCTGCTCTCGCACGAGGTCTGTCCCATAGTAGCACCTGGTCCACCCTCCCGGTCCCTCCTTGGTTTATGGAGTTGACTAAGCTGCTGTGTAGCCAGGGTCAGTCAGGGTGGGCACTTAGTTACTCCCCTCTGGTCCCCCTTGCACCACGGCACAGTGTTTCCACCATCCGTAACAGTTTGCACAGACCATAGAATCCGGTGGCTCTCAGGCTCCCTCACTCTCTGACCTGTACAAAGAGGTCTCCTGCCAGAGATCTCAACAGGATATGATCCTGTCCTATCTGCGGACTGTTAACTCCCACTTGGATGCGCTGTCCACCCCGGCTGTGTCCGTCTCTAACCAAGTGGCATCCGCTTAGGCGGCACCTCAACCCAGTGGCGCTGTGACACCAAGCTTAGGACCCCAACTATCTGCTCCACCACGCTTTGGCACGTTGCACTTTGAGCTCCTGGCTCATCAGTTCACTACAGACCGGGCTAAAGTGGCGTTTATCATGTTGCATCTCACCGGAGAGGCATTGGCGTGGTTCAACCCCATCTGGGAGAGAGTGGATCCTCAGGTGTCTGACCTCCAGGCTCTTCTCACAGCCTTCCGGAGGATTTTGATGAAGCCGGCCGCACATCCTCGACTGCCTCCTCTCTTCTTCATCTACGCCAATGGAGCCTCACTGTAGGCCAGTACGCTGTGCGTTTTTGTACCATCGCGTCTGAACTGGCCTGGAATAACGAAGCCCTGGTGTCTATCTTTTGGGAGGGCCTTTCTGGACGGATCAAGCATAAACTTGCCGGTTGTGACATACCCACCTCTCTGGACAACCAGGAGCGTTCTAAGGAAGTGACCCATGAGAGAAAATCTCTGCGCCTTGCACCAACCTTCCAAAGGCCAGTCTCTCTACAGGCCTCCACCTCGGCTTCCACTCCTGAAGCTATGCAGGTAGACCAGGTTAATATGGGCAAGTCTCGCCAGGAGGCCCGCCGTGCTGAGAGAAGATGCTTTTACTGTGGAAGTCCAGAACATCTTATCCGCTCTTGTCCAGAGAGACCGGAAACTCCAATTCCTAGGATCGCTTGATTCCTCTCCATCTCTGACTTTGTCTGTATCGATCACCTGCGGTAAGACACACTTTTTCGAGACTGCTTATCTGGATTCCGGTGCCGCTGGGAATCTCATCCAACAGGCCATTGTGGAACAGTATCAGATCACTATTCAACACTTTGCGGATCCGTTAGTGGTCTCCTCCGTGGATGGGCAGCTTCTTTCAGAATCCATCTTGTTCGTCATCAAGCCTGTAGTTCTTCAGGTAGGAATGCTACACTGGGAGAAAATCTCCTGTGTGCTGTCCGGCCTCTCCCACTCTTTACTGCTTGGTCTACTCTGGCTTCAAACACATGAGCCGGTTCTGAATTGGAGTTCGGGAGAGGTGCTCCGTTGGGGTCAGGAGTGTCACAAGACCTGCTTGGTTCCTGTCCGTCCTGCTCAACCTCTGGCCACTATGAGTACCGCATGATGCCCTTTGGACTCTGAAACACATCGGCAGTCTTCCAAGAACTGGTGAATGATATCTTCCGAGATCTTCTGTACTCGTGTTTGGTAGTGTATCTGGATGACATCCTGGTGTTCTCTTCTGATCTGCCCTCGCATCAAAGAGACGTTCGACAGGTGTTGTAGAGGCTCAGGAAGAATCATCTGTATGCCAAATTCGAGAAATGCGTCTTTGAACAGACTTCTCTTCCCTTTCTGGGGTACATAATCTCAGAGACCGGGCTTAAGATGGATCCCGAAAATGTGTCTGGCGTTCTTAAGTGGCCCCGACCGGAGGGGTTGAAGGCTATTCAGAGGTTTCTGGGGTTCGCTAATTATTACCATCTGTTCATTCCTTATTTCTCCTCCCAGACAGCTCCCATCTCTTCTCTGACCCGCAAAGGGGTTAACCCAAGGAATGGACGCCTTTGTATCCTTCAAACAAGCCTTCTCCTCAGCCCCGGTGCTTCATCATCCTGACTGTAACAAGCAGTTCTTCCTGGAGGTTGATGCTTCTTCCTCTGGGGCCAGAGCAGTTCTTACCCAGAAGTCCTCATCCGGGAGTATGATAACCTGCAGCTTCTTTTCCAAGCTCTTCTCTCCTTCGGAGCGCAATTAGTCCATTGGTGATCGAAAACTGCTTGCTATTAAACTGCCAATGGAGGAATGGCGGTTCCTGCTAGAGGGGGCTTTGCACCCAGTGGTCATCTATACGGATCACAAGAATCTCTCCGACTTGCAATCCGCTCAACAACTCAATCCTTGTCAGGCCAGATGGTCCAAATTCTTTGCTCGCTTCAACTTCACTCTCCATTTCCATCCAGCTGACAAGAATTTTAAGGCAGACGCACTCTCCTGCTCCTTCCTGTCTTCTGATCAAGAGGAGGAGCCCCTGCATATCATTGACCCCTCCAGAATAATGACTCTCGCACCGCTTGACCTGTCTCATCTTCCTCCTGGTAAGACCTCTGTGGCAGCTCCAGATAGAAGGAGGGTCTTACTCTGGGGTCATTTGTCCAAACTGGCTGGACATACCGGTCAGAGGAAGACTTTTCTGATAATTTCCCGAAATTATCGGTGGCCGACTCTGCGCAAGGACATTGCGGATTTTGACACTGCTTGCTCCTCCTGTGCCTGTAACAAGACGCCTAGACAACTTCCGACTGGTTGACTTCTTCCTATTCCCGTGCCTTCTGCTCCGTGGAAACATATTGCGATCTTCCTGTATCGGCAGGTTGTACTGTCATTTGGGTGGTTGCTGACCGCTTCTCCAATATGGCTCACTTCATTCCCTTGCCTAGTCTTCCTTCTGCGCCAGTGCTAACCAAAGACTTCATCCTTCACATCTTCCATCTCCACGGCCTACCTCTCCATATTGTCTTGGATAAAGGGGTTCAGTTTACTTCACAATTCTGGAGAGCAACATGTAAGCTGCTAAATGTCGCTTTGGACTTCTCTTCAGTCTATCATCCTCAGTCCAATGGTCAGGTTGAGCGTATCAATCAGATCCTCACTATTTTCCTTCGGCATTTTGTCAACACTCATCATAGCGACTGGGTGGAGCTCCTACCTTGGGCTGAATTTTCCTACAATAACCATGTGAGTGAATCCTCAGCTAAATCTCCATCCTTTGTGGTGTACGGTCAGCATCCCAATATTCCGTTTCCTGTTTCTGATTCTGTTGACAATCCTGCTGTGAAGTCCCTCATCAGAGACTTTTCGATGATCTGGGAGGACACTAAGACGGCATTGCTACAATCCTCTGAGTGGATGAAGAGACATGCTGATAAGAGACGTCTGGACCCGCCTCTAATCCGTCCAAGGGACAAGGTCTGGCTTTCCTCCAAGTATGTTCATCTCAAGATGCCTTCTTACAAGTTGGGTCCCCGGTTCATTGGTCCGTTCAAGATTCTGAGCCAAATTAATCCAGTGGCGTACAACTTGAAACTTCCTCCCTCGCTACGGATCCCCAATTCCTTCCATATGTCTCTCCTCAAGCCTGTTGTCCTCAATACTTTCTCTGACAATCCGGGTACCGCTCCACCTCCAGTCAGCGCTGAGAACATTTTGAGGTAGAGAACATTTTGGCTACCAAGTGGGTAAGAGGAAAAACCTTTTTTCTAGTGGATTGAAAGGGGTTTGGTCCTGAGGAGAGGTCATGGGAGCACAGGGAGAAAATTAATGCTCCCCTTCTTCTGGAAAAATTTCTTGTGGGTTTGAAGAAGAGGGGGCATAAAGGGGGGTGGTACTGTAGCGCCGGCGTCTCTGCCTCCTGCCCGGCAGAGACGCCGATCCCCTCACCGCATTAGCCTGGGTCTGGCGTCCTCCGACCACTGGCCGTGCTTGCCCAGGCTCCCTGTTTCTTAAAGGGGCTGCGAGCGCCGTCCTAATATGTCCCTGGCCAGTGGCCAGAGGACAGCTGATATTGAAGGCACCTCCTCCAAAATGGAGGTGCCTGTGCAATTGTGTTGTTTGCTTGCATTAAACTGCCTCTCCAGTTCTCAGGTCCCCTTGCTGCCCGCCAGCCTGTCTACCAGCCATGCCCGCCAGCCTGTCCATCAGCCATGCCCGCCAGCCTGTCCATCAGCCGTGCCCGCCTGTCTGTCTTTCAGCCGTGACCGCCAGCTCATCTACCAGCCATCCCGTCAGTCTGATTGCCAGCCGTACCCACCTGCCAGACTACCAGCTGTTACCACTTGTCTTCTTGCACTGCCAGTCCACCGCTGTGCCTATCAGCTTCAGCTGTCAGTTCCGTGGAAGTCGCCTGCTCTCGCACGAGGTCGGTACCAGAGTGGCACCTGGTCCACCTTCCCGGTCCCTCCTTGGTTCACAGAGTCGACTAAGCCGCCATGTAGTCAGGGTCGGTCAGGGTGGGAACTTAGTTACGCCCCTCTGGTCCCTCCTTGTACCACGACACAGTGGTTCCACTATCCGGACCCATAACATTCGGAAAGACCCATGCAGTAAAGCCCATAGTGTATAAGTACTGAACAGCTTCATTATTAGAGATCCTCCAATAAAATGATCATGCTCGTATAACCAACATATACATAGTAATATACTTGGAAACAAAAGGTTTGTGTAGCAAGACATAGTCATAAAAACAGTCAAACTAAGATACCGCATATACTCGGATATAAGCCGACCAGAATATAAGCCGAGGCACCTAATTTTACCACAAAAAACTGGGACTTGAGTATAAGCCTAAGGTGGGAAATGCAGCAGCTACTGGTAAATGTCCCCATCCCTGTAAGCATTGCCCACTCATCACCAATCCTGGTATGCATGGCCCCCTCATCCCCAATCATGGTATGCATGGCACCCCTGATCCCAATCCTTGTATGCATGGCTTCCTCATCCCCAATCGTGGTATGCATGGCACTCCTCATCCAAATCCTGGTATGCATGGCACCCCTCATTCCAATCCTGGTATGCATGGCTCCCCTCATCCCAATACTGGTATGTATGGCACCCCTCATGCCAATCCTGGTATGCATGGCACCCATCAACCAATCCTGCATGGCATCCCTCATCCCAATCCGGGTACGCATGGCACCACTCATCCCAATACTGGTATGCATGGCACCCCTCATCCCAATCCTGGTATGCATGGCACCCTTCATCCCAATTCTGGTATGCATGGCACCCCTCATCCCAATTCTGGTATGCATGGCATCCCTCATCACAATTCTTGTATGTATGGCTCCCCTCATCCCAATCCTGGTATGCATAGCCCGCTTATCCTCAATCCTGGTATGCATGGCCCCCCTATCCTGGTATGCATGGAGCCCATCATCCTCAATCCTGGTATGCATGGCCCCCTCATCCCAATCCTGGTATGCATGGCCCCTTTGTCCCCAATCCTGGTATGCATGGCCCCCCTATCCTGGTATGCATGGCACCCCTCAACCTCAATCCTGGTTTGCATGGCCCCATCATCCCCAATCCTGGTATGCATGGCCACCTCATCCCCAATCCTGGTATGCATGGCACGCCTCAACCCCAATCCTGTTATGCATGGCACCCCTTATCACCAATTCTGGTATGCATGGCCCCATCATCACTAATCCTGGTATGCATGGCTTTATCAACATCAATCAAGGTATGCATGGCCCCATCATCCCCAATCATGGTATGCATGGCTCCCCTCATCCCATTCCTGGTATGCATGGCCCGCTTATCCCCAATCCTGGTATGCATGGCCCCCCTACCCTGGTATGTATGGCACCCATCATCCTCAATCCTGGTATGCATGGCCCCCTCATCCCAATCCTGCTATGCATGGCCCCTTTGTCCCCAATCCTGGTATGCATGGCCCCCCTATCCTGGTATGCATGGCACCCCTCAACCTCAATCCTGGTTTCCATGGCCCCATCATCCCCAATCCTGGTATGCATGGCCACCTCATCCCCAATCCTGGTATGCATGGCACACCTCAACCCCAATCCTGGTTTGCATGGCACCCCTTATCACCAATTCTGGTATGCATGGCCCCATCATCACCAATCCTGGTATGCATGGCTTTATCAACATCAATCATGGTATCCATGGCCCCATCATCCCCAATCATGGGCACATGGGACAAAAGTACCAGGAATCACTCCTACTGGCATCTTTTTTGAGGATACTTTTGGGTGAGAGTGGCAGGGACGAAGTAAAAAAATGAAGCTCTGCAAGTTTCCAGACATACTTGGGCTCGAAGTTCCTTCTGTGCCATCAAGTCAAATATGAGACACTTGACAATTTTCTCCTGGTACTGGAGAAATGTGAGTGCTCCTTAGGATTTTTTGTACAGGACAAAACTGTTGTATGTAGCCATCTGAAATAGGTAGATTGCCACCTTTTTGTACCAGGCTCTGGTCTTCCGCTTCACCAGATACGGTTGAAGTACCTGGTCTGACAGGTCAACGCCACTCATGAATTTATTATAATCTGTTACACAGACTGGTTTCTTTTTGTCCCTTGTGGCGCCCCTGTCTCTGACCGTCACAGTGGTGTCTGCATGCAGCGTGGTCAGCATAAAAACGTCCTTCCTGTCATTCCACTTCACTGCAAGAAGTTGGTCGTTTGCAAGTGAGAATGACACCCCCTTCTCCAAATGTCTGGACATCAACTGTGACGGAAACCCCACTCAATATTTCCTGACTGTCCCACAGGCCCCTGTATTTGCAACGTGGAGGGATTGGTATAGGGGGACGCTTGTGTAATAGTTGTCCGTATACATGTAGTACCTTGATGTTGAAAGGGTGTCATTAGCTCCCAGACAATTTTACTTTGGATGCCAATTGTCTGGGGCAGTTTGGGGGACTAATTTGTCGCCCCCCACCTTCATATATTAGGAAAGTGAATGTGTACTCTAATGTGCTCTCACACATTTTGTAGAGCTTGGCACCATATTTTGCTTGCTTGGAGGGGATAAATTGGTGGAAGGACAGATGGCTCTTGTAACTAATCAAGGAATCGTCGACTGCCACATTTTGCTTTGGGGTGTATGAATTTAGAAATTAATGTTGTAGGAGGGAAATTAGGGGTCTCAATTTGTTCAGTCAATCATAGTTTGGGTCAGTTCTTGGGGTGGCTTGGTAAATGTCACTAAAATGGAGGAAGCTCATCAGGGCTTCATAGCGTGCTCAGGAAATGACAGCTGGAAATACAGGGGTACTGTGGACAGATTTTGTTGTCCAGTAGGAGCATAGTGTGTTTGTTTTTTTACTAATTCCATGTTCAGGGTAAGGCCCAAAATTTTTTTTCATTTCAGGGACATTTGTGGGGATCCAGGAACAAGAATGAAAGTATGTGGATTTTTGGGAAATATACCGTCGTGCATATAGATTGGTTTGGTGGACAATCAATTGTAGGACTTCAGGGGTAATGAAAGTTTGGAAAAATTCAAAGGGGGTAAAATTGGTGACATTTAATTTAATCCACGGTCTGCTAAAAAAGGGGGAATTTGAGGGGAAAATGAACTGTCATGATACAACAGCAGTGAAGGGATTGCAGTACTTGGTCCTGCCTCTGAAGCTTCAGCAGTGACGACCGACTCCACTACCATTGGGCTGTGGGATCCCGTGGAGGAAGAGGAGTCATCACTGTCTGAAAACTGCTATACTTCAGAGGCAGATTCTGTTTCACTGCCACAGCTGCTGGAGCAAATCAGGGTGTATGCCTGCTCTGTGCTGAATGTTCTGCAGGCCATTGCTTTATTTTATATGCCTGCCTAACAAAAAAAATAAACCTAATCTAACACTACCAGCCCTAAACCTAATCTAACACTAACACTACTAGACCTAAACCTAATACTTTTTTTACTTATGAAAAAACTGTAAGCCTAACTGTAACAAGCCTAACCCTAATAAGCCTGACCCTAACCCTAGTAACCTTAAACCTAGTAACCTTAACCCTAGTAATCCTAATCCTAGTAACCCTACTCCCAGTAACCTTAACCATAGAAGCCCTAACTGCAAAAAATTCTAAAAAAAATTCTAAAAAAAAAAAGACAAGGCATGACAAAGAAGAATGGGGGGGGGGGGGGTAATCAATGAGGTTTAGGAATGTAGACACGGAGGTAGAAATGTAATTTTTTTTTACTTTTGTTTCTCTGACAGAGCAGCACTTGGACGTAGTTTATCTCTTTTCTCTCCTAGAACAACTACAAGGAGAGAAGAAAGAGGCACAGCTCAAGTGCTGCCATACTGACAAATATTGGAGGCTTTTGATCACTGGAATAGACCCTATCACAGTAATCAAAAGCCAGCAGCCACAAAGAAAAATACCAGCGGTTGCTGGGTGCAGGGAGGCAGATCTTGGTGGACGCACTGCGCATGATCCCACCATTTTATTTCAGCACAAGGAGGAGGTGGGCCAGCGGGCAGCTGGGGGGGGCGCTACACATTTATTCCTCAGTGCCATTAAATAGCAGTGCTGAGGAATAAGTAACCTTAACGACCGCTGTGCAAAGGTGTATCGATGGTCATTAAGGGGTTACATTTTTCTTATATTTTAACCCCTTACCAACCTTGGAAGTACTCAGTACTTCCTGGTTGGTAAGTACTTTCTGATCTTGGATGTACTGAATACATCCAGGCGATTTTGCACGCACAGGGGCTGTGCGTGTGCGATCGCTGCTGGGTGACCGCTGATTCTGACAGCTGACACCCGGCACTGTTTAGATACATCAGGGACTCTGCAAACGCAACATGGTTTTTCGCTAATTATTTCAGCATATTTTGCATTCAAAAAGTTCTGCATTCAAAAATTTTGCATTCACAAATAAATGCAAGTCATATTGAAGAAATTTTACCACTATCATGAAGTACGATATGTCACGAAAAAACATTCTCAGAATCAGTGGGATCCGTAGAAGCGTTCCAGAGGTATTACTTCTGACACTGGTCTGAATTGTAAAATTTGGCCTAGGCATAAAGGTGCAAACATGCTTGGGTGGTAAAGGGGTTAAAAACTTTTTTTTTCTATATTTTTTTTTTTTTTGAACAATCATTTTTATTAAAGGTTTTAACATTTGGATAAAGCATGAGTACAAAGATTTCACATCAAAGCTTTACATGAATACTCAAAGATAGAAAATCCCCCCTACCCTTCTCCCCTCCCAAAATGCAGCATTTTAGGTAATGTATAACGTCCTCCATATCTGAAATAAAACTCTCATCTAACCAAGCAACTCTGTTTCATTTTAATTTTTGTCCGTCCTATTGTCCATGTTACATGGTAACAAGTGTCCCGGAACCACCTGACTAGACCTTCAAGATCCCCAAAGTGCCTTAAATGTCGTTTAATAAGTACCGCTCGGAATGAGCAAATAGCTGAACCACTCCATCGATTTCTTCTTGTGAGCATTTCCTTTCTAGGAATTGTCTCCACTTTTCAAAGAATTTCCCGATCAGTTTGGTCTTATGCCTTTCTGCCTCCAATTTTTCTAAAAGCATCAGCTGTTTTAGGTTGAACACCTTTTCCGATATCCAATTTCATAGAATGCATTTTTTTGCCAAGATCATGATACTGTGTATCAGGGTGTGTCTACGTCCCCGTTGACCTATATCCTCCCCTTCAAACCCTTCTCCTCTGTAATGAAAAATCCAGAAGTATGGATCTAATGCCCAATTTCCCCCCAGATCCTCTTAACCAGACTCCTAATACTCTTCCAAAAAATTGTAATTGTTTTACTCCTCCATAACCCGTGAAACATGTCAGTATTATCTTCTTGACATTTCGGGCAGGGCCTCCGTCGGATTCCACCCTCACCCCGAATCAGGACATTGAACCCATAAATGGCCCTATGAATAATCCTAAATTGGGTATCTCTCCATGCCTCAATAATCAAATTTTTTTTCATTGTTGCCCATCCTTGTAGGATCTTATCAGCTATGCCTGGGTCATTAAGCTGTTTCGCCCAGCCCCTGAAAATTGTCTGCTCGCCTGTCGGGGATAGAGTTTCTCTCAACGCGCCGTCGATTATTGATTTTAAAACCTGCAAAATCTCCAAATTTCTCTATCAAAGATAGCGTATTCCCTAGATCTTTTCTTGGATCTTTCATGAATAAGATAATATCGTCGGCAAACAGTGCTGACTTTATCTCCCTACCCCCTATCGGTATACCTTCAAAGCTGTCCCCGCCATTTAGAACTCTCGATAGCGGTTCTATCGCCAGGTTGAATAGCAGAGGCGATAGCGGGCATCCCTGACGCATCCCTTTCTTCAGAGGGAAGATGGCCGATAGAAACCCCGGTGTATATATTCTCGCCTGGGGGTTGGAGTAGAGACCCTGAATGAAGGTGCGCATTGCACCTCTCAAACCTATTCCATCCAGTACCTGTTCCAGCCATGGCCACTGTATGTTGTCAAATGCTTTTTCAGCATCTAGTGTGACCATGGCTGGAAGACCCCCTATCTCTCCCCCTCTCACCACATCCATAAACAACATGGCCTTCCTAATATTCGTTACGGCGGACCGTCCCTTCACGAAGCCGACTTGGTGGGGCGTAATTATTCTAGGCAAAACCACTGCTAGCCGATCAGCCATGATCTTTGACAGCACTTTTAGGTCTTGG
Source organism: Phyllobates terribilis (assembly GCF_046119375.1). Lineage (NCBI taxonomy): Eukaryota > Metazoa > Chordata > Amphibia > Anura > Dendrobatidae > Phyllobates > Phyllobates terribilis. Next base: position 256,880,257 of record NW_027362763.1, on the reverse strand, counting down.
TTAATAAGCGATATCGGTCGGTAATTGGAGGGATCACCAAAGTCTTTGCCATTTTTTGGCAGTAATTTGATGTAGGCCAAATTGGCATACTGAGGTAACGCCTCTCCTCCCACTATTGCATTAAACCAAGCCATCAGCACCGGCGATACTTGTTCTCCTAGGGCCTTATAAAATTCTCCTACAAACCCGTCAGGTCCCAGGGCCTTGCCATTTCTAAATCCCCCAATCACCGTCTTAACCTCTTCCACCGAGATCTCTGCATTCAAAAGCTCTAGTTACTGTTCAGTAAAACTTTGCATGTGAGTCTTCTTTAACCATTCCCCTCCCCCTCCACCTTTCTCTTGTTTTGTATCATATAGATTTCTATAGTAATCGCCCAGAATCTTGCTTATCTCCCCAGTATCCGAGGTGGTGCCTCCTGTTCTCTTATTCAGGCTAGGGATTAATGTCAGGGGTCTACGTCCCCTTGCCAGATTAGCTAGCATTTTCCCTGCCTTGCCACCGAACCTATTTAGATCTACCTCTTGTTGTGCTCGTGTCATTTGTTCCTTTCTCTCCGCCCAAAGCTCAAATTCTTTTTTTGCTGTTATCCATCTCTCTTTTGTCAGGGTGGAGTGGTCCGCCAAAAATGCTGTGTATGCTTCCCTCAAAAGTTCGCTGGCCTTAGTATATTGCTCAGTTGTTCTTCTTTTGAACGTGGATGCATATCCCACTAGGCGCCCTCTCAAAACTGCTTTGGCTGTTTCCCAGTAGAGTTGGACATTTAATTAATGTTCTCTGTTAGTTTCTGCAAACTCCACCCACCATTCCTTCAGTATCCTGTGAAAATTCTCCTCTCTAAGTAAAAACGTCGGAAACCGCCACAAGATGTCTGTCCCTCTTTGACATCTATCCTGTATCGTAACGCTGATTGGGCTGTGGTCAGATATCACAAGGTCTTCAATCACACTTTCATATGCTCTAGGAATCAGGGGGTCACTCAACCAGATTTGGTCGATACGCGACCAACTATCATGTGGATGTGAGTAGTGGGTAAATTCCCGCTCACTTGGATGTAGTAACCTCCATACGTCTTTTAGACCCGAACCCTCCCATGGCATGTCCTTATGTCCGTCATTCTCTCCTATAATTAAAGTCTTTCCTTGTTTTTGTTTCCTGTCTTCCCTGTGGTTAGGAACCCCATTAAGGTCCCCTCCGACTATTATGTGTATTTCATTATCTTTAGCAATGTTTGTTTCTAATTGTCTAAAAAATTCCTCTTGTTTTGTGTTAGGTGCATATACGTCATTTAAGCTCAGAGTACGCGATGGCCCTGTTATCACTAAATGTTGCCACCTTCCCTCCGAGTCATCTTCTTGTAGAATAAGAGAATGATTAAAGTGTTTGCTCATAAGTATCAATGTGCCGGCTTTCCTCCCTTGTGCCAGAGATCCATATATCGGACCCACCCATGTTTTCTGCATCCTGAAAAAGTCTTCTCTCCTCAAGTGTGATTCCTGCAGTAAGGCTATGTCTGTCTTTAGTCTCTTCAAGTGTCTTAGGACCATTGCTCTCTTTACCGGGGACCTGAGTCCTTTAACGTTCCATGATACAATCTTAACCATAGTCTAGTGGTATGTTGTTCTTATCCAGAAATTTCTGCGATAGTTTTACAAACCTAATGTCTGATCTTTGGTTGGTGATAGAGCTGCAATTTATCCCTCCCTCCCCTCCCCCAAATATATCAACAACTTCCCCATAAACATAGCTATAATATTTTACATATCTTTTTGTGAGTTCCATCATTCTGGCAACACTACTTGCATCCCATAACCCCTTCATTCTTATTCTTGTGTCTTTCCCCGAGCTCTTCCCTTTTCAGCCCCCTCCTCTTCCTCCTCCTCCCAATCTCTTAAATGTTTAATTTCAGAAAGAAAAGGTAATACGACCTTTCTCGAAGTTTGTCCAGCGAAGAGCAACATATCATGTTAAATAATAGTAGAGAAAAAAAAAAGGGGGAGAAGAGAAACATATACAGGGTGGTCCAAAAGTAGGTGGACAGAAAGTGTAATAAGGTTATGAAGGGGGAGATTTATCAAACATGGTATAAAGTGAAACTGGCTCAGTTGCCCTTAGCAACCAATCAGATTCCACTTTTCATTCCTCACAGACTCTTTGGAAAATGAAAGGTGGAATCTGATTGGTTGCTAAGGGCAGCTGAGCCAGTTTCACAGATTTAGTTTTCACAGATAGATCTCCCCCAAATCTGTTTTCTTTTCAGATAATTCAGATAACACATAATGGCAAATAATTTAAATACGGATCAAAGAAAATGGATTTTAACAGAGTATTGGAAATCTCAAAATGCTGAAACCGTTAGAACAAATTGGGTTGAAACATTTGGTACTCAAGCCCCAAAGAGACAAACCATTTACTGCATTCGTGACAAATTCAATGCCACTGGCTCAATCCTTAATGCTCCAAAAACTGGTCGACCCAAAACAGTCTGTACAGAAGATAATGAACAACTTGTTGCTGAAACATTTGTTCAGAGTCCAAAATAGTCCCCCAGAAGAGCCTCTCTGGAATTGGGAATTTCACGAGCTTCTATCATGCGAATCCTGAAATCTATTGGGTGGAAAGCTGATCGTCCACGTCTAATTCATGGTTTATTGGAGGATAATCCAGACAGGCGGCTGCAATTTAGTGTTTGATAAATCTCCCCCTTCATAACCTTATTACACTTTCTGTCCACCTACTTTTGGACCACCCTATATATATATATTTCGTCCCGATCTCTTCCTGCTGTTGAAGCTTAGTCAACACGTAGCAATTTCTTTATCTTTCCCGAGTCTTTTTCAGGAACCTTTATTTGATATCTTGCGAGCTCCGACTGGTGATCTGTGTTCCCCAGGCCTGTCTCCGTCTGCACCTCTCTCAGCCTGTGATCTGTTCCTTGACTCTCTTGGGCTGACGTCATTCCCTCTTCTCCGTGTTTCCCCGGTTTTCTCTCTCTCCGATAGGTATAATCTTTCTGCTTCTATGTGGTCCTTGTAGAACTTGAAGGTACCATCTGGACCCTTCATCTTCAGAGTAGCGGGATATAGAAGTTGAAAAGGTATCTTTTTATGGTATAGGGCCATGCACACCTTGCTAAATACCTTTCTCTTCTTCATCACCTCTGCCGAGTAGTCTCCAAAGACCAAAATCTTGTGTCCATTGATTTGTAGTGTGCGGCGCCTTTCTCTGAATGCTCTTAGAATCTCTTCCTTGTGCTTATAATCCAGGTACTTGGCAATGGCCTGTCTGGGTCTTGGATGTGATACTTGTCTCTTATCAGAGTTGATATTGCCTCTTATTCCTTCTTGATCTCTCAGGGGGTTTGATACCTAGTGCCTGGGGTAGCTCGACTTCAAAAATGTTGTCTAGCTGCCATGCCGTTACTGATTCTGGGAGGCCCACAATTCTTAAATTGCTGCTCCTGGAGCAGTTTTCCAGGTCATCCAACTTGGTTCTGAGCATGTCTGTTAGGTTAGTCAGGGCCCTTATTTGATTTGACATGGACGCTATTACATCCTCTGAGTTTGCTATTCGCTGTTCAGCCTCTTGCATCCTATTGTCCTGCATCTCAAATCTTACCTCCATCTTAGACAGGGAGGCTTGTATTGCTGAGGTTATGACCTGTTTAATGTCCTGTGATATACGTGATGCGACTTCGCTGGCCATTTTGTCATAGTCTATGATGCACTCATGGGGTTTGTTCCCAATGTTGGCCTTGTGGCTAGTGCCTCTCCGTTTCCCTTTGGGCTCAGAGCTGGTCATTCTATGCTCTGTACCTCCTTCAGCCCAGGCTGATAAGGTTGAATCAGTAGTGCTCTGGCTATGTTCTCCCTGCCAGGCATTCTCTGCATGAGGAGTTTGCTCCTGCCCCCACTCTGAACTAAAGGCCACATTGTTATCTCCCTCATAGTCTTCCATGGTGCCCTTTGTTAGGCAGTCTCCTGCTGTTATATAAGCCTCCTGTGTTGCATCCAGGACTTTATTTTTATCTCCTCTCTGTCTCTCTTGCCCGCTGTCTGCCTCTCCCCCTTCCTGCTGTGCTCCTCTCTGTTCTCCAGCAGCATCTCTCCTAGGGGAGAGGGGAGTCTTCTCTACCAGCACCATGACACTGTCCTGATGGAGCGATTCATCTCCACGGTTCCCTGGGCCATCTCCAGTCCCTGCACTCCGCAGCAAGTACCTGTCCATGCCGGTCACTTTCCCCTCTGCTCCTGTGGGTATTCTGGACCTCGGGCAGGCTCGGCGGCTCTGGATTAGTCGCTTTAATGGCAGGGTTTGTGGGAGCTGATTTCCTACACCACTGCAGCAGCCAGGGCAGGAACAGGAAGTTTTTCTATATTTTTTTAGTCTTCTTAAGGGACTTGAGCCTGCAATTGTTCATTGCTTGTATGAATTCTATATACTGAAATACCACAGTATTGCAGTATATAAGAAAAATCATTGTCTCCTCAGCCTGACTTTGCCCTTTGAATAACAGGTCACTGCTTTTTTAGTGACTTACCTCCGCTGTTTTAAATTTCCTCTTCAAAAGAGGAGGCAGGCAGTAGAGATGAGCGTTGTTCTACTCGAACTGTTCGCCAATCTCAAATTCGAGCTGTTTTGGGCGGTGTTCGAGCCGTTCGGCGAACACGAACAATTTGAGAAAAATTCGGCTGTTCGAGGTTATGTTCGATAACTGTTCGTGCACCAAAATCATAACTGGATTTTTTCCCAGTAATGATGAAAATTAATGTTAATACGCAGTTTGAGTGTACAGCGGGGTGGGGGGAGGGGCAGGGGATGGATCTCTGCAGGAACAATGAAGATCTCCATTTTTTTTTCTCTTTCCCGCATTTGCAGTGGGGAGGTGCAATCTGTCAGCCTATCAGCAGCGCACACACGGAGCGAAGTGCTTTTTTTCACACAAGCAAGGGCATGTGTCATTGGCAGTGTATGTCACATGTCCTTGCCCTATAAGACCAAGCCATTTTCCCCGTCGCCACCATTTTCTCACTGCTGCAGCTGCGTGTTAGACGGCACCGCTGTTGCTGTGTGCGCTATACCTTGTTAATTTCAAGCCAATTTTCGCACAAATATACAGATAGCTTGGGAGTAGGGAATAGTTGTGATGGCAGTCCTTTTAAGGACTAGGTTACAGCATTTCCTACGACTTTTATCAGGGAGGTCTGTGCTCTTAAATAGATAGGTTGTGGGAGTAAAGACTAATTGTAATTGGAGTCCTTTTCAGGACTAGGTTACATGAGTTCCTATCAGTTTTTGCCAGGCAGGTCTGTGCCAGTGCTGTGCAAGTTTTTTTCACAGCATTTGGCTGAATCTAGCAAAGCTAATCCTTTTTGGCCTATTGCAGAGTGTGTTAGTCAGTGGAGTAGCCTATCTGTGTTGCAAGATATAACACCTGTGTATAGAATACCAATTTTTTTACTGCACCTAGTGAAGTAAAATCTTTTGGGCATAGCATCATTCTATTAGTCCATCTATACTGACCTCCATCAGGTTGCAAACTGAATATAATTTTTTTCTGCATCTAGCTCTGAAAAAATATTTGGGCTTCTAGCAGTGTGTGGGACTTGGTCTATTAGTCCATCTATACTGACCTCCATCAGGTTGCAAATTAAAAATAATTTTTTTCTTCATTTAGCTCTGAAAAAATATTTGGGCTTCTAGCAGTGTGTGGGACTTGTTCTATTAGTCCTTCTATACTGACCTCCAGCAGGTTGCAAATTGAATATAATTTTTTTCTGCATCTAGCTCTGAAAAAATAGTTGGGCTTCTAGCGGTGTGTGGGACTTGGTCTATTAGTCCATCTATACTGACCTCCATCAGGTTGCAAATTAAAAATAATTTTTTTCTGCATCTAGCTCTGAAAAAATATTTGGGCTTCTAGCAGTGTGTGGGACTTGGTCTATTAGTCCATCTATACTGACCTCCATCAGGTTGCAAATTAAAAATATTTTTTTTCTGCATCTAGCTCTGAAAAAATATTTGGGCTTCTAGCAGTGTGTGGGACTTGGTCTATTAGTCCATCTATACTGACCTCCATCAGGTTGCAAATTAAAAATAATTTTTTTCTGCATCTAGCTCTGAAAAAATATTTGGGCTTCTAGCAGTGTGTGGGACTTGGTCTATTAGTCCATCTATACTGACCTCCATCAGGTTGCAAATTAAAAATAATTTTTTTCTTCATTTAGCTCTGAAAAAATATTTAGGCTTCTAGCAGTGTGTGGGACTTGTTCTATTAGTCCTTCTATACTGACCTCCAGCAGGTTGCAAATTGAATATAATTTTTTTCTGCATCTAGCTCTGAAAAAATAGTTGGGCTTCTAGCGGTGTGTGGGACTTGGTCTATTAGTCCATCTATACTGACCTCCATCAGGTTGCAAATTAAAAATAATTTTTTTCTGCATCTAGCTCTGAAAAAATATTTGGGCTTCTAGCAGTGTGTGGGACTTGGTCTATTAGTCCATCTATACTGACCTCCATCAGGTTGCAAATTAAAAATAATTTTTTTCTGCATCTAGCTCTGAAAAAATATTTGGGCTTCTAGCGGTGTGTGGGACTTGGTCTATTAGTCCATCTATACTGACCTCCATCAGGTTGCAAATTAAAAATAATTTTTTTCTGCATCTAGCTCTGAAAAAATATTTGGGCTTCTAGCGGTGTGTGGGACTTGGTCTATTAGTCCATCTATACTGACCTCCATCAGGTTGCAAATTAAAAATAATTTTTTTCTGCATCTAACCCAGCCAATAGTTTTGGCCTAATACCACAGTTTGGCCACTCAGCTCTGCTCGGTTACCATCCATTGTTTTTTTGTGCAAACAACTCCAGAGTTGTGAATTAGTTAACCACCAAAATGAGTGGAAAAAGGCCTGCTGCTGGTGGAAAGGGGAATAGGCGTGTTGGGAAGGGGAAAAAAGGTTGTGTCCGTGGGGTAGGTGTTAAAGCAACAGTAACATCTGCAGAAGAAAGACCATCTTCCAGCCAAACTAAAATGTCTACTTCTTTTAGCGGACAATGTGATAAGATCCCTTTCTTACGGCCACACCAATCGCTACAAATTCCAGATGAGGCACAAAAACAGCAGGTGCTTCAACGGATATCAAGTGCTCCTTTAAGTGGGCTCTCCTCCACATCAACTTCAACATCACAAATACTCCAGTCCTCAAAGGTGTCACCCAAATCGCACTTGCTTCCTCACAGCTCCCAAATCTCCAGCTGCCCGTCTGAGTATGAGGTAGAACAGATGGTTGAGTCTGCAGAGCTGTTTACTCATACTATAGCCTGGGAATCAGAGGTCGACTCCAGCGCTTCTGTGAATCCAGACGAGGAAATGATCTGCACTGATGCCCAGAATCTTTATGAGTCGGATCCAGGACCAGACGCAGAAGGTTCTGACCATAATGTAGACCCTCATTCCCAAACTGTAACTCCTGTTGGTGGAGACAATGAGGAAGACGATGATAAGACTCAAATACCTGATTGGAGCGACAACTTTAGTTTTTTGTCAGGGCAGGAACAGGTTGGCTCTGAGGACGACGGGTGTGATAACGCACAGGGTGATGATGATGAGGTCGGAGATCCCACTTACTGTCAACCCACAGTCAGCCAAGAGATGAGGTCAGCAGAGGAGGTGGAGGAAGATGCTAGTGACGACGAGGTCAGGTTGCGCCTTCCTGGACAGAGACGTAGTACTGGAAGCACGTCAACAACTGCATCCTCAAACACAACTCTGCCTCTCACCACAAGTCGTGGTGGCTCTTCAGGTCGCATGGGTGCTAAGCCTTGCATAGCCTGGGCATTTTTTCAGATCGATAAAGATGACCCAACTCGTGTTATCTGTAACATTTGTCAGCAAAAGCTAAGTAGAGGCCAAAAAATACATAGTTTGAGTACTTCATGCATGAACCGGCACATGGACATGAAGCATAAGTTGCAGTGTGAAGCTCAGTGTGATACAATGCGGCCTAGCCGGCCGGGCCAATCACTGTCTGCCATATCTTGTGCATCCGCAGCCTCTTCATCCTCTGTGACTGGGGGGACAGCAGTCACACCTGTTTTGGGGCGCAGACCTGCCACCTCTTTACCCGCAACAGCCAGCGTGATTGGCAGGTCATCATTTTCTTTGGAGGTGGTAACACCAGCTGGTGTTGAGCGCTGTCCGACATCGATAGCACCACCTTTGGATCAAGGCAACCTAACATGTCCGCCTGCATCTTCCTCACAGACCGGCAGTTTGCCGGGGACACCCTTATCAACCCCGTCTAAGCACAATAGCCAGCCCTCGGTCCCTCAGATGTGGACAAGTAAAAGACCATTTCCTCCTAGCCATGAGAAAGCTAAGAGGTTGAATTTCACCATCTGCAAGCTCTTGGCTACAGAAATGCTGCCTTTCCGCCTGGTGGACACAGAGGATTTTCGAGACCTTATGTCCGTCGCAGTGCCCCAGTACCAGATGCCCAGTCGGCACTACTTCTCAAAGAAAGGTGTGCCTGCGCTCCACCAGCATGTCGCACACAACATCACCGCTTCTTTGAGAAACTCTGTGTGTGACAGGGTGCATTTCACCACAGACACTTGGACGAGTAGGCATGGACAGGGGCGTTACATGTCGCTGACTGGGCACTGGGTAACTATGGTGACAGCAGGACAAGGGGCTGCTGTCCAAGTCTTGCCGTCCCCACGAGTTGTGCGTCAATCCTCTTTATGTCAAAGTTCCTCCACTGCTTCTGCCTCCTCAACCTCCTCTCGGTCTTCCACCTGCACCCAAAGCCTGTCTGGTCATGCCACAAGCTTTCTAACTGCGCAGAAGGGATCCTGCACACCTCCTTACTATGCTGGCAGTAGGGCTCAACGTCATCAGGCGGTTTTTACATTGAAATGTCTGGGAAATGTGAGTCACACAGCTGAGGAGTTGTGGTCAGCTCTGGAGAACCAATTTCATGAATGGTTGTCTCCACTGGACCTGAAACCAGGGAAGGCCGTGTGCGACAATGCTGCAAACCTGGGTGCGGCCCTTCGCCGGGGCAATGTCACACACGTGCCTTGTATGGCTCACGTGTTGAACCTGGTTGTCCAGCAATTTTTAGCCCACTATCCCAGACTAGATGGCCTTCTGCAGAGGGCACGGTCGCTGTGTGCTCACTTCCGCCGTTCGCATCCCGCAGCTCAGCGACTTACATCTCTACAGAAGTCGTTGGGCCTGCCACTTCACCGGCTAAAATGCGATGTGCCTACCCGGTGGAATTCAACTCTGCACATGTTGCAGCGACTGTGGCAGCACCGACAAGCCCTGGTGCAATACGTTCTGACGTATAGCCTGGGCCAACGAGATTCAGAGGTGGGGCAAATCACGCTGGAGGAGTGGTCTCAGATCAGGGACCTATGCACCCTTCTGCACAGTTTTGAAATGGCGACGAAGATGTTTAGTGCTGACGATGCCATTATCAGCATGACTATTCCAGTGATTTACATGCTGGAGCACATGTTAAACAGAATTCGGAGTCAGGTGGTGACACAAGAGGAGGTGGAGGAAGTGGAGGAGGAGGAGTTGTATGCGGAAGGGCTAACATCTGCAAGGTCCAGACGGTCGGCAGCACCAAGGCGGCAGGCATGTGAGGGTGGGGGAGATGGTTTTACCAGGGCGCATGGTAGCAGCCAAACTAGTGAGGAAGGTGCAGGAGCCCAGGAAGAAGTGGAGGACGAACTGATGGAAGACTCATCAGATGAGGGAGACCTTGATCACATTTCTGTTGTGCGAGGTTGGGGGGAGAGGACAGAGGAAGGAAGCATGATTGTTACCTCGCCACCAACACAACAGGGACTTGGTGCTCCTGGATGCGCAACACACATGAGTGCCTTCTTGCTGCACTACCTGCAACATGACCCTCGAATTGTGAGAATTAGAAATAATCCTGACTACTGGGTTGCCACACTGTTAGATCCCCGGTACAAAAGTAAATTTGCAGAAATTATTCCTGCCATAGAAAGGGATGCACGCATGCAGGAGTATCAGCAGAGACTGTTGCAGAATCTTACATGTGCTTTTCCACAAAATACCAGTGGTGCACGTAGTGAATCTCACAGTTCCAACTTGCCAACCGTTGGACCGTCAAGTGTTCAGCACTCAAACCGTAACAGAACCACAGTATCTGCTGGTAACATCAATTTTGCGGAATCATTTCACCACTTTTTTAGCCCATCCTTTGCAAGGCCACAGGAGACAAGAAGTCTGACACATAGTCAACGCCTAGAGACGATGGTACAGGAGTATCTCCAAGTAAACATTGAAGCCACGACTGTGTCACTGGACCCTTGCTCTTTTTGGGCTTCCAATCTGGATAAATGGCCGGAGCTAGCCACTTACGCCTTGGAGATCTTGTCATGCCCCGCAGCCAGCGTTCTGTCTGAACGTGTGTTCAGCGCTGCTGGTGGTGTGCTGACAGATAAGCGCACGCGGCTCTCCACTGATAATGTAGACAGACTCACGTTCATAAAGATGAACAAATCATGGATCCGAAACGACTTTTCTACCCCTGTGTCATCCTGGAGAGAGTAAAAGCTTGATGATTGGTTAAAATCACCCTACCAACTGTTTTAAGCTTTCAAATTACTAATCATGTTTATCTGTATCTTGACTGGAAAATAATTTGGGCTTTGTAGCAGTGTGCAGCACTGATCCTATTAGGCCATCTATACTAAAGCTTCACCAGATTTAAAATTAAAAATAATTTTTAGCTGCATCTAGCCCGGAAAATAATTTTGGGGCTCCGAGATGCGCAAGGCACATAAGTGCCTTCTTGCTGCACTACCTGCAGCATGACCCTCATATTGTCAGAATTCGAAGTAATCATGACTACTGGGTTGCCACACTCTTAGATCCCCCAAACTTTTTGATCAACCTTTTCATTTTAATAAAGACCAAAAAAATGGTCATTTTTTGAAATTATAAGCATTAGCAGGTTGTTAGAAACTGAAATCAAACAGTTTTCAACTCAAAACTTTATTCTAGGTGATGTTACATTTTCACAAAGGACCCCTTGTTCGAAAGGAGCTTCTGAACTCTCTCGTCCATTGAATTTGTCAGGTTTTGGATGGTTTCTGCTTTAATTGTTTTGCATGAGGACAGAATACCCTCCCAGAGCTGTTGCTTAGATGTGAACTGCCTCCCGCCATCATAGACACTGCTTTTAATGATGCTCCAAAGGTTCTGAATGGGGTAGAGGTCAGGGGAGCATGGGGGTCACACCATAAGTTTGTCCCCTTTTATGCCCATATCAGCCAGAGATGCAGATGTTTTATGTGCAGCATGAGATGGTGCATTATCATGCAGAAAAATGATCTTGCTGTGAAATACACGGTTCTTCTTCTTGAACCATGGCAGGAAGTGCTGTTTGAGAAAATCCACATACATTATGGAGTTCATCTTTAGCGCCTTCAGGGATCCTAAAGGGGCCGACAATCTCTCTCCCCATGATTCCAGCCCAAAACATTACTCCACCTCCTCCTTGTTGGCGCTGTAGCCGTGTTTGCGTGGGGTGTCCATCAACCAGCCATCCTCCACTCCATCCATCTGGACCATCGAGCGCGCACGGCACTCATCCGTGAACAAAACAGTTTTGAAATCAGTCTTCATGTAATGTTTGGCCCACTGCAGCCGTTTCTGCTTGTGTGAAGTGGATAGAGGAGGTCGACAGGATGGCGCATGCACAGCTGCAAACCTCTGAAGGACCCTGCATCTTGTTGTTCGGGGGACGTTGGAGGCACAAGCAGCTTCAAAAACTTGTCTGCTGCTATGACAAGGCTTTTTTGCCGCTGCTCTTTCAACCTGACGTAATTGCCTGTAGGAAAGAGTCCTCAATTTGCCCTTATCAGCACGCACACGTGTGTACTGTGAATCAGCTACATACTTCTTGATTGCCAAGACACTTCATCCTGATCATCGCACAATGTTGATTGTAGTCATGCCTTGACCTAAACACTCCACAATTTGTTGCTTCTCAGCAGCCGACACATCCTTTTTCTTTCCCATTTTGGCAGAAAATGTAGGCTGCATAATAATGTGAGAGAGCCTTCTTAAGTAGTCTTGCCTTTCATTGGACACACCTGCCAAACTAATTAGCACAGGTGTCTGCAATTGCTTACAGTGATATAAAGAGCCCTGACACACATCACCATCAATGAGTTTAACTGACAAACAAACAAATTCTTCCCTTATCACTCCTAAACACTTTTTGTATAATAATTTGGAACGCAGTGTACATGTGCTTTTCCACAAAACACCAGTGGTTCACGTAGTGAATCTTACAGTTCTAACTTGCCAACCGTGGTCTGTATGGAGTTGTTCAATAAAGGGCCCAAAATTAAGATAACATAGATGGGAGAGGTCTCTATGAATAGGAATTCCTAAGTATTTGATACCCTGTGAGGGCCAGGCAAAGGGAAAGTTGGACTGGATGGAATCCTATATGGATTTGGGGAGGGAGACATCGAGGGCCTCAGACTTCGCTGCATTGATTTTAAAATTTTACCATGTAACAAAGTGATCTATTTCAGCCATAACAGCATGGATGGATATATGTGATTGAGTGATATATACTAGGACATCATCAGCAAATAGAGAGCACTTGTACTCGGTGCCTCCCACCTCAATCCACCTAATATTGGGGTTATGGCGAATTGATGAGAGCAGGTGCTCCGTCACTAGGATGTATAAGAGAGGGGACAGAGGACATCACTGCCTTGTCCCATTGGTGATTGTGAAAGGTGATGAAAATGTTCTGACGCACCCCCTGGGCCTTGGGACACCCGGAGCCGGACCCTTTTTGGTGGATGCTGGTGGTTGTAGTCTTCGTGGCGGCGACCCGGTTCCGTGGCTCAGGGCGGTCAAACCAGTGGCGGAACTATTTATGTGGTTTTCATGTTTAAATGTCCGACTACGCCACCCGTGGATTGCGGTCAGAGTGAACCGCCGCTACAGGGCAGACCACTGAGGCTGGTGTTGTGGGTGCAGCAGAGCGTAGCATAACACCCCACGGGAGGAGTATAGCCTCAGGGCAGTGTATGCGGAGGATGGGGGTGATGGTGCAGGGCAGCAGCAGTAACGACACGGAGTCAGTGATGCAGTTCAGGGCCTTTACTCACAGTTCTTATTATCCAGACCACGTCTGCAGGTAACGGCTGCCCACGTCGTACTGTGCTCACCAGGTGAGGGGCTCAGACAACTCCCAGATAACTTTGGAGCACTTCACAGGACCCCCTTTGTGTGTCCTTTGTCTGGCCTTTCTTACCAACACTTCTGTCCGGCTGCCTCGGGCCTCCTCTTGGTAAACTTGGCGCCAGTTTCCCTGACCCTATGTGGTGCCTTCCTAGCGGGTGTAGCGAGGGGCTGCGCCACATAAAATGTCAGAGCCTCCGGTTTCTAGCTGAGGGTCGTTTCCTGCCTCCACTAGTTTGGGGACCGGTCTCCCCCTTTGGCCTGACCCCTCCACGCAGGTGGATTCGGGCGTGCGGTGGCGACTCGCCCGTCCGCACCCCTGGGATCCCTTCATTCCTCGTTCCTGGAGCCTTCTCCGCTCCTCTTCCTTCCTTCTCCCTCTTCCAGGCCTGGGCCTCTGTTACTAGGCCCGCCTCCGGAGCAGAGCTCATGCAGAGCCCCTGCTCCCTGCCACTTCTGCTCAGACTTCTCTGCACTGAACTAAGATGGTGCCCACCTTTTATACTCCCTTCTCAATGCACCCAGGAACTGCTTCCTCCCTGCTCCTGCACTACAGGGTTCCCCTTCCTCAGTGTTCCCTCCCCCCACTCCAGCCAGGGACAGGGACTGTCGTGCCCATCTCAGGGGCATATTGGTCGCCCTGCCCCATGGCAATGTGGTGTAATGCATGCAGGTGTCGGGTCCTGATCCACACTCCATCCTTACCTGAGAGTGAGATATCACACCTCTGGGTGAGGTGCAATACGTCTGTAGCAACCGAGCCCTCAGGGTGCTACAGTTCCATCTATCTTCAGCCTAGGTGACGTATTGCAATACAGGGCCGTGATTTTGGCTATAAAAGGGTCCCCTAGACCCCTACCCCAAGCTTTTTAAGAGAATCATATATGGCGTGCCAGGAGACTCTATGGAATGCTTTCTCAGCATCCAACGAGAGTATCTAATTACAAATTTTTAACTGCATCTAGCCCAGGAAATACTTTGTGCCTAGTAGCAGTGTCTGCTAGTGAGCGGATTATCCCGGCTGTTAAGCAAGCTGCACCACCTGTAGTTTAGACACTTAATTTTTTCAAAGGAAATGCTTCGGGACCATGGGATACTTAGTGAAGAGCATCAGGAGGCACCCCAAGGCATAGGGGCTGGGACTGGCAGTAGGATGCCTTGCGGTGGACAGCCGAGCTCGATCCTTATAAAAGCTTTTTAACTGCAGCAGCTTTAGTGGACGCTACTGGAGCTGGAATTACCGCGGCTGCTGGCATGAGACTTGCCCTCCAATAGATCCTTGTAAATGGATTTAAAGTGTATTCATTCAAATTAGAGAGACAATTTAAATTAAAAAGCTTAGAGCTGCCTCCACCACAGGGGGGCTCGCTCGACCCACCAACGGACAGGCACCAGTATTGGGAGAGGGGGGCTGGCCGTCAGGGTTCACCGCGGCTCTGGCACAAACCCGGCGACACGGAGGTGGCACGGGCAGGAGCGGACTGGCCGTGTCGGCTTCTCACTTTTTGGATTTTAGAAGGGCATGACATGCCTATATCTGTGTCTCCCCCTCCTTTTACTCCTCCACCTCTTTTATTTTCGCATGACTATATGTACTTGTCACTTTTCCATGTGTTAGTTATGTCTTCTGAGCAGTTTGTCAGCTTTTGGACACCTTTGAAGGTGTTTTCTATGTGTTTCTATGTGTTTTTGTTTGCCTGCCATTGGTTTTAACGGTGTTCGAAGGTGTTCGACGAACAGTTCGACGAACAGTTCGGCGAACACACGGGTGTTCGACGAACCGAACTCGAACACTATGGGGGTGGCTCAACACTAGCAGGCAGAAGAGTTGAAGAATCACAGACAGAGGGAAGAAGACCCAGTGCACAGTCCGGCCCCTGTGCACCGAAATCTAATTAGTAGTAAACTTCAAATGATGATTAAAGAAAAACAACAAAGCGGATTTCTTCACCAAAGGTATCAATGTAATAAGTATTACAGCACCATTACAGCCATATCGGTACTTCACATTACAAAATCATGCTGAACAGGTTCATTTAAAGATATCTGTTGGACAACATCTGTTTCTCTTGATTACTTCTTTAACATACAAACCCGAATAAGGCTATGTGCCCAAGACGCAGAAATGAAGCAGAAAATTTCTGCAGCATTTCTGCATCTCCCTGGCAGAAAAAACGCATGCAGATTGTGCATGCGTTTTTCCTGCAGAATACATGCGGAATACATGCGTATCCACATGCGTTTCCGCATGCAGATTGACAATCGCTTTCCACGCGATAGCATCACTTGGAAAGTGCTTGACAACTAGGTCACACTATATAAATCCATGCAAACGGCATGGATTTATATAGTGTGACCGTAAAAATAAAAAAATAAAGCTATACTCATCCCCGATGCCCCGGCGTGTGCTGCAGCGCTGCTTCCTGGCTGGTTCCTGGCTGCCGGCATATCACGAGACAGAGCGGTGAAGGGCCTGCGGTCACATGACTGTGACGTCATTGAAGGTCCTTCAGCGCTGCCGGCATGCAGAGAGAGCCTTCGGAAAAGTGAGTATAAACTTTATTTTTTATTTTATTCTTTTTTTAAAAGTACAATGGTACCCAGGTCTGGATGAGAGTCTCCTCTCCTCCAGAACTGGGTACCATCCGCACATAGAGACGCATAAAATCCGCTTGTACAAATGTACAGATGCGGATTCTATGCGTCTCAGTGCAAGTCAATGGCGGCGCTTCCGCAGCATGTGCATAGAACATTCGGAATCCCCTTGGGGACCATGGGGTGCGGATTACCTAGCGTTTTACAAGCATTTACGCTGCGCAAATTCCACAGCATAGATGCTTGAAAAACGCTACGTGGGCACGCAGCCTTAGCCAAACTTTGCAAGAGAGGATTCTGGTGGTAAGTGATTGCCTAGGTAACTGGCACTTCTGTCACCTCTTAAAATTACAGATATTAACCTTAAAAAAGACTATCCAAAATTAAGTCAATAATCAGTAAATAATTGACAGAAAAGTTTAGTTTGTAAGTGTGTCAGAATAAGGTTTGTCAAAGCTTTACAATACACCAACCTTTCCCGGTATTATAATGCTTCTAAATGCCATGTCTTCATGCGATTGCAACAAAACAATGTGCTATTTTCAGCAGCACACACCAGAACTTGATGAACACACTTTCTTATTGTTAAGAACAGTAAGCAATGTTTTCAAGAACTGAACATTAGTGGTCTATATGGAGGGTGCATGAGTGGGCTGGAGTTGAATAATTTTAGCTCGTTTTTCCCTTAGGATTTGCTCACCCTATGCAGTAACTGTCCTCAGCAGCAGCAGTCTGTTTAGTCAGAGCAAAATGGTATAAAATTGATAGGATAAAATACAGTACTTTACACAGTAAACTAAATATATAGAAACTGTTTGTTTTGTAGCTTCACAATTTTAAGGTTGAAAGAAGACACAAGTCCATCAAGTTTAACCTACAAGTTAACATATTGATCCAGGAAAGGCAAAAACCCCATGAAGCAGATGCTACTTTCCTCATATTAGGGTAAAAATCTTTCCTAATTCCATATACAGTGGGAAAAATAAGTATTTGATATACTGCCGATTTTGCAAGTTTTTCCACCTACAAAGAATAGAGAGGTCTGTAATTTTCATCGTAGCTACACTTCAACTGTGAGAGACAAAAAATAAAAAACAGAAAATCACATTGTATGATTTTTACATAATTAATTAGCATTTCATTGCATGAAATAAGTATTTGATACAATAGAAAAACAAAACTTAATATTTGGTACAGAAACCTTTGTTTGCAATTACAGAGGTCAGATGTTTCCTGTAGTTCTTGACTAGGCATGAGCGAACATTTCAATGTTCAGTTCGGAAAAGTTCGCCGAACAAATTGATATTCGCCGAATTTATTGGCCGAATGTTTGTCGAACGTTTCCGAATCCCATAGGAGTCAATAGAGGGACCAAAAAAATGCATATACAACACCTAAAAATGGGACTAAAACTGCCAAAACACATCAAATTAGATGTAGACACCAGGGAAGTGCCATCAATTGACCCAGAGTACAAGTACTATAATTATTACTGTGTCAGCGACATTTAATCAGTTAAGCTTTACATGTCAAAAGGGGTCAGCGACTGGTACAACAGGAGAGAGGACCCTGCCTGCAAGGGAGCACTGTCAAGGAAGTGGTTTGTGGAACCACTGTGCCACGGATCCCGGAGAGCCTGGAGGGGCGGTACTAAGCGAGCACCGGACTGTTCACTAGAGCGTTTGATGGTGAGGTTAGACTTGGCTCCCGATGAATGCCATGTGCGACTGCAGGACAGACCAATGAATGCACAGCAGCTGGACCTAGTAGGATAGACTAGATGGTGCCGCAGGCAGAGTCTGTATCAGAATGCAGCAGGTAGAGTCTGTATCAGGAGTGCAGCAGGCAGAGTCTGTATAAGGAGTGCAGCAGGTAGAGTCTGTATCAGGAGTGCAGCAGGCGGAATCTGTATCAGGAGTGCAGCAGGAAGAGTCTGTACCAGGAGTGCAGAAGGCAGAGTCTGTATCAGGAGTGCAGAAGGCAGAGTGTGTATTAGGAGTTCAGAAAGCAGAGTCTGTATCAGGAGTGCAGCAGGCAGAGTCTGTATCAGGAGTGCAGCAGGCGGAGTCTGTATCAGGAGTGCAGAAGGCAGAGTCTGTATCAGAGCAGGCAGAGTCTGTATCAGAGTGCAGCAGGCAGAGTCTGTATCAGGAGTGCAGCAGGCAGAGTCTGTATCAGGAGTGCAGAAGGCAGAGTCTGTGTCAGAGCAGGCAGAGTCTGTATCAGAGTGCAGCAGGCAGAGTCTGTATCAGAAGTGCAGCAGGCAGAGTCTGTATCAGGAGTGCAGCAGGCAGAGTCTGTATCAGGAGTGCAGCAGGTAGAGTCTGTATCAGAGTGCAGCAAGGACTGGTACGCAACTTGAACTGCAGAAAAGGAAGGTTCCACTACAGCAAACCCAATAGATGGAGACCCAATCAGGATTTCCCACATTTAAAAAAATTAGCGGCATATGCCAGCAATGTGGCATCAATTTCACTACTGTACAAATAGTGTAATTAAGACCCACACCTCTTCCAGTACAGCCAACCCAGGAGATGGAGACCTAACCAGGAGTGTTCACATTGCCCTAAAAGAGGGGCTAACACCACTGAAGTGGCATCAATGTCATCAGACTACAAGTAGTTTAACGCAGACCCATACCTGTCCCACTACAGCCAACTCAGGAGATACAGACTCAATCGGAAATGTTTACATTTAAAAAAATAGGGCCTAAGACCACCATTTCCATAGCCAACAAATTGGAGATGGTGGAGTTCAACCTCTTTGCTTTGTCATGTGTGGGATGAAACAATCTTTTATGTGACCACAACTGCGGGACCGAGGGCTGGCTAAGGTGATGAGAGAGGGCGGAGTATCGTGAACCGGAAAAACTGGTGGAGCGTGAGTGAGGTGCAGAGGTTACGGTGGATTGAGAAACATGCGCTGTGCTCGGTGAAACAAACACAGCAGGCATGTCCGCTTTCGTTACAGCTGACAGGCTGTCACTCAGCCTGACTGGAGCGGGTAAAGAACTGGAGTTTCTGCATTGGGAGACCTACGTGACAATACTTGGCACGGTAACAGAGGAGGAGGAAGAAGCAGCGGATGCGTTTGATGGGGCAGCTGATGGTTCTTGAGGTGTGCTGGTCGGCATTTCAGCGCTGTAAGATTCCCAGCATAAAGAATGTTGTTTGAGCATGTGAACATTCATGATTGTAGTAGTCAAATTATTGCAGTTTTTCCCTCTCCTGAGATTTTTATCGCAAAGTTTGCAGATAACCTGAGTTGGCTCATCCTTTTCAGTGACAAAAAAGGCCCATGCTAGGCAACCCTTGCTGCCCCTGCGAGATGCAGACCTGTGACCGCTGCTGGCCATAGCCACAGTTGTGGCTAAGGACGCAGTGCTCCTCGTGCTTGCATCACTCCATATCTGCGCCATAGGGAGAAATGTAACCTCCTCGTCTTCCTCCTCCACCTCCTCAGATGAGCTACTCGGCTGCGTGACTTTGGGTTTACACCAAGTAAGATCTTCAACTTCGTCATCATCCAATGTGTTATCCCATTCCTCGCCCTCAGAGTGACCCCTCTCCTCTTGTTTCCCTGACAGCACAGTACAGTCCGCATGAGCCTCAGGTATCTGAGTCTCATCGGGATCACCTCCCCTGCGGTTAACGTCTGGTGATGAGGGTCAGGAACCTGCTTGGACCCTACTTCATCCTGCCCTGAATCCAAGCTAAAAAAATTTTGGGCATCGGTGCAGATGATTTCCTCCCCTTGACTCTGTAACTGTTTGGAGTACACTCCTGATGCCCATGGTGTAGAATGGGTGAAGAGTTCTACAGACTTGCCCATCTGTGGTTCGCTACAGTCACTTGGGCAGTTGGCAAGTTGTGACGTGGGGGGAAGCATGTGTAATTGGGGTGCCACCTCTGTGGACTGTACTGTGTGTGATGTTGAGGTGGAGGATGAAGAGTAGAGGGCACTGGAAGCAGAGCTTGCCATCCACTGGAGCACCTACTCTTTCTGGGCCTTATCAACAAGGTGTATCGCTGTTTTACTTAGAAAGACAGAGTAATTACTCATGCAACAATTTTTGTGAAAAAGTATAAATCCATTTATTTTACATATATGCTGACAAACAATTAAAAACAGTTATTTAGCAGACAGTGAGCCATAGTAAATAATGAACCGATCAATTGGGGTGGTTTGCAGGTTTACAAGTGTATATCCTGAGTGGCATTAACATCAATCAAATCACATTGCAGTAAACAGTTTAACACCAGTCTTTTTAGTAATCAGAAGGGCTTTATCTTCCCCTCTCCACGGGAGGTGGCAAACAGCAGGCAGAGAAAACACAAGTCACAGTTTAACAGCACGCCATTATATATATATATACCTCAGTCTATGCCTCAAGTGCAATCATAAATGCAGGCTGCAGACTATCAGTGCTCATGTACCCAGTGCACAGTTACCCTGTGCTGAAATCTCAGACCCCAGTTAGTGTCACCTCACTGAATCAAGCAAGAATATCTCATTTTGTGGTGTTAGCAGTGTCAAATCATGTGTTACATGCTATTACCAGTCAGGAAAGCTGTTAGGACCCACTTACCACGTGACCCCTGGCCCCAATGCGCATTTCGCACTAGCTTCCTCAAGGGTGCAGATGATTTCCTCCCCTTGACTCTGTGACTGTTTGGAGTACACTCCTGATGCCCATGGTGTAGAACGGGTGAAGAGTTCTACAGACTTGCCCATCTGTGGTTCGCTACAGTCAGTTGGGCAGTTGGCAAGTTGTGACGTGGGGGGAAGCATGGGTAATTGGGGTGCCACCTCTGTGGACTGTACTGTGTGTGATGTTGAGGTGGAGGATGAAGAGTAGAGGGCACTGGAAGCAGAGCTTGCCATCCACTGGAGCACCTACTCTTTCTGGGCCTTATCAACAAGGTGTATCACTGTGCGGCTGCCAAAGGAAGGGAGTGCGGTTGGCCGTCCACTAACATAAGTTGTCAATTGTCTTTGGATAGGACCTGTTTGTGTTGGTTCACTAGTGCTTTCACTAACATTACCATGTACCCCACGTACACCTTGAACACCAAGACTATTCCCCCTTCCACCATGCCCTCTCTTTTTCCCATTCATATTGGTCAGATACAGTGGTAGGAGCACGCAATTAACTAAAGAAAAATATGTTTTTTCCTGTGCAGTAGCTCAGCACACACCTGAATTTCAGCAACACTAAATGACAAGATAAGATTTGCCTGCCGTATAACGTTACTAACAGACAAAAGAAATTTGTTAGTGTGCATGAGGCTGATAAAACCTACGAGATATTCTCCAAACAATTTCAAACTGAGATGTCCCCTGCTGTATTACTTTAGGAACAGAAGAAATTTTTTTTTTGAATGTGGATGATGCCAGTATGACATAGAATATATGCTCCAAAATATTTCAAACTCAGATGTAGCCAGCTGTATCACTTTACTCAAAGCAAAAAATATTTTTTTGGTTACTCTGCATAAGCTCTGCGTCCAGCTGACTTTGACCGCCACTGACGTAGTAGCTGGCTTATAGCACTGTATGACTTTTGGCACAGGAAAAAATATTTTTTGGACTGGGCCTAGTAAGAGAAGTTTTGTTTTTTTAATGTGAAACCAGGACAAGTTCAACGCCACTAAAATAGGATCTGCCTTTTAGCAGACTGGATCAACTTTGCCACAGTAAAAAACCTTTGGTGGACTCTGCCTGCCAAACAAAAATATATATAGGTTTGACTGAGCGTACAAGCTGAATTTTACCACCACTGATGTAGTAGCTGGCTTATAGCACTGTATGAGCTATGTATCTTGTGTTTCTTCAATTTTCCAATAGTTTTGCCAATAGTTGTTGCCTTCTCACCAAGCTGCTTGCCTATTGTCCTGTAGCCCATTCCAGCCTTGTGCAGGTCTACAATTTTGTCCCTAGTGTCCTTAGATAGCTCTTTGGTCTTGGCCATGGTGTAGAGGTTGGAGTGTGATTGATTGAGAGCGTGGACAGGTGTTTTTTATACATGTAACGAGTTCAAATCGGTACAATTAATACAGGTAATGAGTGCAGAGTAGGAGGGCTTCTTAAAGAAAAACTAACAGGTCTGTGAGAGCCAGAATTCTTGCTGGTTAGTAGGTGATCAAATACTTATTTCATGCAATAAAATGCATTTTAATTATTTAAAAATCATACAATGTGATTTTCATAGTTTTTTATTTAGATTCTGTCTCTTTCAGTTGAAATGTACCTACGATAAAAAGTGCAGACCTCTCCATCCTTTGTAGGTGTGAAAACTTGCAAAATTGGCTTTGTATCAGATACTTATTTTCCCCACTGTATATGCAGTAGTGTTCAAAATAATAGCAGTGTGTTCAAAAACATGAATTAAGCACAAAATCTTTATACTAGTTTTTATTTCCAAGCATTGGGAACATTGCACACTGTTTTCTAATTCAAAACATGAAGAGAAATGTATATAATTTTTAACTACTTTACAGAAAATAACAAAAAAATGAACATTGGGCTGTTCTAAAAAATAGCTGTGTCTGCATTTGTCTTCACAAACTCACAACATGTACTCTCTTTTTTTAAGGATTTAGCATTCCTGTGAATCTCTAACCTAATATTTAGTTTTATACCCACAGTTTTTTAGATCTGCTTCACATCTATGTTGCATAGAGTCAACCAACTTCTGGCACCTGTCAACTGTTATTCCAGCCCTGGATGCTTTGACTACATCCCACAATTTTTTGGCATTTATTGGCTTTGCCTCAGAAATGGCATTTTTGATATCACCCCCCAAGTGTTCTATTGGATTAAGGTCCGGGGATTTAGCTGGCCACTCCATAACCTCAATTTTGTTGGACTGGAACCAAAATTTTGCTCATTTACTGGTGTGTTTAGGATTGTTGTCTTGTTGAAACACCCATTTCAAGGGCATATCCTCTTCAGCATAAGGAAACATGACCTCTTCAAGTATTTTAATATATCCAAACTGGTCCATGATCTCTGGTATGTGGTAAATAGGTCTGGCACCATAGTAAGATAAACATGCCCATATCATGATGCTTGCACCACCATGCTTCATTGTCTTCAGAGTGTACTGTGGCTTGAATGCAGAGTTCGGAGGTCGTCTGATGAACTGTCTGTGGACCAAAAAGAACAATTTTACTTTCATCAGTCCACAAAATGTTTCTCCATTTCTCTTTAGGCCAGTTAATGTGTTCTGTGGCAAATTGTATCCGCTTCAGTGCATGTCTTTTTTTTTTTGTTTAACAGTGGGACTTTGCGGGGACTTCTTGCTAAGAGATTAGCTTCACACAGGCATCTTCTAACTGTCACAGTACTCACAAGTAACTTCAAACTGTCTTTGATTATCCTGGAGCTGATCATTGGCTGAGCCTTTACCATCCTGGCTATTCTTCGATCAATTCGAATAGTAGTCTTCCATTTTCTTTCACGTCTCTCTGGTTTTGATTTCCATTTTAAAGCATTGGAGATCATTTTAGCCGAACAGTTTATCATTGTCTGTACTTCTTTATAAGTTTTACCCTCTCCAATCAGCTTTTTCAACAAAGTATACTGCTCTTCTGAACAATGTCTCGAACAACTCATATATTTCTCAGGCTTTCAAGGAGAAATGCATGTACAACATGTGCTGGCTTCACCCTTAAATAAAGGACACCTAATTCACACCTGTTTCTTCATAGAATGATTGACCTCACTAATTGAACTCCACACTGCTATTATTTTGAACACACCTCTTTTTAATTAATTATTCAAATACACAGATTCAAAAACATGCAGTTCACGAATGCTGAGTCTGTTGGTTTTCTTAGATTCTATTGCACCAACTGGTAAATTGTATGACATGTGGTATTATAATTTATACCAAAAACAGTGATTAATCTGGTTAGTCATATTGGACTGCTATTATTTTGAATACCAATGTAGTCATAGTTGCAGGTTCAATTGTAATAAGATCATACCTAGCCTTTGCTTTTACAAACATTATAACGCCAAGTTTAACAACTTGCTTTTGTTTTGCAGTCCAGACATTCCCTTAATAACCTTAGTCGCTCTGCTCTGTGGTGCCCATTTTAGTTCAGCTATATCCTTCGTATACACTCGAGCCTCAAATGGTGCACAGTATTTCAAGAGTGGCCGCACTTGTGACTTGAATAGATGTGAAATTATGTTATTGTCATGAGCATCCATGTCTCTTTTAATGCATCCTATGTTCTTATCAGCCTTGGCAGCAGCTGTCTGACACTGGCCACTAAGTAGAGTTTGTTATCCACCAATACACCCAAGTCTTTTTCATTGACAGTTTTACTTAGTGTTTTACCATTTTGAACATACTTGTACATTTTATTTCCTCTGCCTGAGTGCATGACCTTACATCTACCTAAGTTAAAATGCAATTGCCATTTCTCAGCCCAAGCCTTCAGCTTTCATAAATGTGTCTCTAGTATTAAATTATCTTTGCTTGTGTTAATTATCTTGCAGACCTTAGTATCATCTGTAATTATTGAAATTCTACGCTGTATGCCCTTTGCAAGTTCATTACAACATTAAAAGAGGGTCCAATACTGACACCTATGGTACCCTGCTGTAAACTATGACCCAATCAGAGTGCATTCCATTAATAACCACCCCCTATTTCCTATCACTGAGCCAGTTGTTATTCCAAATACACATATTTTCACCTCTTTGTTCTAAATTTATGTACCAACCTTTTATGTGGCACTGTATCAAATTTATTTGAAAAGTCCAGATAGACAACATCAATTTCATGACTCTGGTCCTGTCTGGAAGCTCTCATTGAAGCTGATCAGATTAGTTTGACAGGACTGATTCCTCTTAAATAGAAATTACTGCATTGATCTGCAGGAGATTGACTTAGAGTCAAATAACCCGAAATTTGCAAACTCTGCAAATTTGAACACTTTGTGATTCGATTTGTGAAGATAGCAAATTAAAAAATATGTTCAATTTCATAGAATGCTGAAGCATCAGAGAGGTCAGAGAGCATGATAATTATGCTTTGAGCAGCTGTGTTGGATTCCTTATAAAGCCCTGCAGCTATGACATCACTTGGCCTAGCGCAGCCAATTAGGGGGTTATCAGACTTTGTATAAAAGACTAAACAGGTAATCCAATGGCCACTTTAGGGTGATTTTAGGCTAGTGTGAGGATTTTAGAGCTCAGCAGTGGGGACAGGGAGACAATCCATAAAACTTTTGCCAAATTCTCTAGTCAGTAATATGTAAAACAACTGCAATACAATGAGGGTAGTAGCTTACGATATAGAATTTCAATCAATATGGAGAAAGAGATCGGGTAGAAGCAGCAGTGCCAGTGTAATTCTCTCTCATTTCTTTCTTCGTTAAATAAACATTTTCTTGCCAATTACACTCGCTGCGATTCATTGTTCATTGATTCATTCAAATTCGCCGAACCTTGAGAATTCTAATTTCAATTGATCCACTTATCTCTACTCATAAACCCATGTTGTGGCTGGGTTATGAGGTTTTTTTGTTGAGTTATTCCATGATAGCATTTCTTAGAAAAACCTCAAAAATGTTGGAGTGAAGTTAAACTTACTGGCCTCAGTTTCCCAGCTGAGTTTCTGTCTCCTTTGTTGAATATTGGACACCTGAAGGGCTGAAACAGTGGCCATGCCCTCCTCCAACCGTTGTCCATCCATTACTAGCTGTCACCACTGTCTGCATCCTCAGGATGCTGAGAGAGGTGAATACATATTCATCCCGCTGCTGCTGAGACTCAGTGCACAGGAGACAGGAGTAGAGCACCGGGGAATGGGAGTGAGGTGGGTATGTGTTGTTGTGTTTTTTCTTGTGTATGGGGTATTTGTATGTATATAGGAGGCTATGTGGGGCTCACACTACTTATATGGGAGATATGTGGGGCTAGCACTATATATATATGGGGGCTATATGAGGTGCTCATACTGTATATTAAAGGCTATGTGGGGGCTCATACTGTATATTGGAGGCCATGTGGGAGTTAAAACTGTATATTGGAGGCTATGTGGGGCTCACACTGTAAATATGGAGGCTATGTGGGGCTCACACTGTATAATGGAGGCTATGTGTGGTGCTCACACTGTATATATGAAGGCTATGTGGGGCTCGGACTGCATATGTGGAGGCTATGTGGGGCTCACAATGTATAGAGGCTATATGTGGAGCTCATAGTGTATATAGGAGGCAATGTGGGGGCTCGTACTGTATATTGGAGGCTATGTGTGACTCACACTGTATATATGGAAGCTATGTGAGGCTCATACTGTATATTGGAGGCTATGTGGGGCTCACACTGCATATATGGAGGAAATGTGGGGTTCACATTGTATATATGAAGGCTATGTGGGGAGTGAATACTATATATAGGAGGCTATGTGGGGGTTCATACTGTATATTGGAGGCTATGTGGGGGCTCATTGTGTATATTGGAGTGTATGTGGGGGGCTCATAATGTATATTAGCGGCTATGTGGGTCTCACACTTTATATATGGAGTCTATGTTGGGCTCATTCTCTATATATCCATAGAGGCTATGTGGGGGCTCACACGGTATATAGGAGACTATGAGGGGGCTCATACTGTATATTGGAGGCCATGTGGGGGCTCTTACTGTATTTTTAAAGCTATGTGGGTGCGCATACTGAATGTAGGAGGCTAGGTGGATGCTAATAATGTATATTGGAGGCTATGTTGAGGCTCGCACTGTATATTCGAGGCTATGTGGGGGCTCATACTGAAAGTGGGGGGCTCATACTGTATACAGAAGGCTATATGGGGACTCATACTATATACACCGCGTGCAGAATTATTAGGCAAATGAGTATTTTGATAACTTTGATACTTTTTATACATGTTGTCCTACTCCAAGCTGCATAGGCTTGAGAGCCAACTACCAATTAAGTAAATCTGGTGATGTGCATCTCTGTAATGAGGAGGGGTGTTGTCTAATGACAGCAACACCCTATATAAGGTGTGCTTAATTATTAGGGAACTTCCTTTTCTTTGGCAAAATGGGTCAGAAGAGAGATTTGACGGGCTCTGAAAAGTCCAAAATTGTGAGATGTCTTGCAGAGGGATACAGCAGTCTTGAAATTTCCAAACTTTTGAAGCATGATCACCAAACAATCAAGCGTTTCATGGCAAATAGCCAACAGGGTCGCAAGAAGCGTGTTGGCCAAAAAAGGCGCAAAATAACTGCCCATGAATTGAGGAAAATCAAGCATGAAGCTGCCAAGATGCCACCTTTGAACAAGAAACATAAGATAAAACATCAAGAATGGGCCAAGAAAAATCTTAAGACTGATTTTTCAAAGGTTTTATGGACCGATGAAATGAGATTGACTCTTGATGGGCCAGATGGATGGGCCAGAGGCTGGATCAATAAAGGGTAGAGAGCTCCACTCCGACTCAGACGCCAGCAAGGTGGAGGTGGGGTACTGGTATGGGCTGGCATCATCAAAGATGAACTTGTGGGACCTTTTCAGGTTGAGGATGGAGTGAAGCTCAACTCCCAGACCTACTGCCAGTTTCTGGAAGACAACTTCTTCAAGCAGTGGTACAGGAAGAAGTCGGTATCGTTCAAGAAAAACATGATTTTCATGCAGGACAATGCGCCATCACATGCATCCAACTACTCCACAGTGTGGCTGGCCAGTAAAGGTCTAAAAGAAGAAAAAATAATGACATGGCCCCCTTGTTCACCTGATCTGAACCCCATAGAGAACCTGTGGTCCATCATAAAATGTGAGATCTACAGGGAGGGAAAACAGTACACCTCTCGGAACAGTGTCTGGGAGGCTGTTGATGGTGCTGCATGCAATGTTGATCGAAATCAGATCAAACAACTGACAGAATCTATGAATGGAAGGCTGTTGAGTGTCATCATAAAGAAAGGTGGCTATACTGATCACTAATATTTTGGGTTTTTGTTTTTGCATGTCAGAAATGTTTATTTCTAAATTTTGTGCACTGATATTGGTTTACCTGGTGAAAATAAACAAGTGAGATGGGATTATATTTGGTTTTTATTAAGTTGCCTAATAATTGTGCACAGTAATAGTTACCTGCACATGGGGGCTCATACTGTATATTGGAGGATATGTGGGGGCTCATACTGTATATAGGAGGCCATGTGAGGGCTCATAATGTATATCTTAAAGCCATGTGGGGCTTATATTGTATACTGAAGGCTATGTGGGGGCTCATACCTTATATAGGAGGCTATGTGGGGGCTCATACTGAATGTAGAAGGCTATGTGGGGTCTCATACTGTATATATGAAGCCATGTGGGGGCTCACACTGTATATAGGAGGCTATATAGGTGCTGATACTGAATGTAGGAGGCTAGGTGGGAGCTTATACTGTATATTACAGGCTATATGGGGGGCTCATACTGTATATTGGAAGCTATGTGGGGTACATGCTGTATATAGGAGGTTATGTGGGGGCTCATACTGTATATAGGAGGCCATGTGAGGGCTCATACTGTATATTGTAAAGCCATGTGGGGGCTCATACTGTATATTGAAGGCTATGTGGGGGCTCATACTGTATATAAGAGGCTATGTGGGGCTCATACTGAATGTAGAAGGCTATGTGGGGTCTCATACTGTATATGTGAAGCCATGTGGGGGCTCATACTGTATATAGGAGGCTATATGGGTGCTCATACTGAATGTAGGAGGCTAGGTGGGGGCTCAATGCTGTATATAGAGGGCTGTGTGGGGAGTCATACTGTATATAGAAGGCTATGTGGGTGCTCACACTGTATATTGTGAGGCTGTGTGGATCAGATGCTGTATATAAAAGGCTATATGGGGCACATGTATATCAGAGTCTTTGTGGGGCACATGCTGTATATAAGAGGCTATATGGGGCACATGTATATCAGAGTCTTTGTGGGGTACATGCTGTATATCAGAGGCTATGTGGGGTTCACACTGTATATAGTGAGGCTATGTGGGGCGTATGCTGTATGTTGGAAGGCTATACGGGGCTCACACTGTATATAGGAAGGATATGTGGGGCTCATGCTGTATATAGGAGTCTATGTAGGTGTTCATACTGTATATAGGAGGCTATGGGGGCTCATGCTGTATTTAGGTGGCTATGTGAGGGCTAATACTGTATATTGGAGGCCATGTGGGGACTCATAGTGTATATTGAAGGCCATGTGGGGACTTATACTGTATATAGGAAGCTATGTGGAGGCTCATACTGTATATTGGAGGCTATGTGGGGGCTAATACTGAATGTAGGAGGCTATGTGGGGGCTCATTCTGTATATAGGAGGCTATGTGGGGCTCATACTGAATGTAGGAGGCTTTGTGTGGGCTCATACAGTATATAGGAGGCTATGTGAGGGCTTAATACTGTTTATAGGTGCTATGCGAGGGCTTATACTGTATATATGAGGCTATGTTTGGGCTCATATTGTATAAAGGAGGCTATGTGGGGCCTTATACTGTATATAGGGGAGTGGGTGTGGGCTCATACGGTATATAGGGGGCTGTGTATAGGCTAAAATGGTATATAGGGGGATGTCAGCATATATAATTCTGCTCAATATTAAGTTACACAATTAATATTAATAATTATAATTCATATGTTAATATTGAGCAGAATTAATTTCAGCCCATTTGTTCAGCCCTCCACAACAGTCACAGTCTCTCATGTGGCCCCTCGGGAAAATGAATTGTCCACCCCTGTAATAGGATAATTACAACAACCCACTATCAGTATTTTATTATTCTCTTTCGCTCCCCTTATCTTCACTCATAGGTCATTGCCTCAAATATATTATCAGGCAGGATGGATTTTAAAACCTCCACAACTGGACTATTTTCCTTTTTTTTCATTTTTGTTTTTTGCTCCATTCTTCAAAGAGCCATAACTTTTTTACTTTTCCGCTCACATAACCTTATGAGGGCTTCTTTTTGCGGAATGAGTTGTACTTTTAAATAACACCATTCATTGTGTGATGCACTGGAAAGCGGGAAAAAAAAACAAGTGCATTGAAATTGCAAAAAAGTGCAACTCCACAATTTTTTTTTTTTTTTTAATTTATTTACCATTTTCACGATATGGTAAAATTGACCTGGCAATTATTTTATTTTTAATCGGGCAAAAGTGGGGCTGAATTGAACTCTTGTATTTTTTTATTTTTCAAAACATTTTTTTTTTTACTTTTTACTGTATTTAATAAAAGGGGACTTGAAGCTGCGATCATTTGATCACTTGTACTATACATAGAAGTGTATCAGCACTGCTATGCATAGCTAAAATCACAATCTTCTATGAATGTCAACTAAACACTGGCTTTCACAGGAGTAATGAAAGGCACGGGGGTCTTCAACAGATCCCCGCTGTCATGGCAACCAATCTGTACCCTGCGATCACGTCAAGGGCGCACCGATGGGTGTAGGGAATGAAGCGCCCCCCTGCAGGAGCATGTTAAGTGCCACTGTTAGTGATTGACAGCAGCATTTAATAGGTTAACAGCTCTGGGCGGAGCTCAGCTCCACCCTGGACTGTTAGAGGCAGTCCATATACCATATACACTATGGTTCCTATCAGGATGCCGGGAGCAAGTGGGGAGCAAACTTTGTTGTTGCGCACGCCGGAGGTCACTGGAGCGGAAGTCACAGTGACTCTCTGACACTAGAGCACAGCAGGGAAAAATGGGGCCCGGGAGCAAAAAAAAGCGCGCTTCGCGTTAGAGGTGTTATGTTCTGCTACCAGAGCTAAGGAAAGAGAGGAGATCTGTCCCTACGATAGAACTCAGCTTAATCCTTACGATGTAACAAGGAACCTGATCCTGCGATCAGACCTGCTAAAGTCCTAAGCTAGTCTGTACGGAGACCTATAGATATGGGGAAGGAATCCCTACAAGTACTAAGGACTGGGAGGAAAATGGGACACCTCCTAACAGAAATAGTAGCAGACAGACGAACAAACAAAATATATAGAACATAGAGGTCCGTAGACCAAGCAAACTAACAGAGTTAGATACAGAGCACAGGCTAGCTAGAAAGTAGTTATACAATGAAGTCCAGCAAAGCCAGAAAGGCGGAGCAGGATTAAATAGGCCAACAAGGTCATGTGACCAGCAAAGGAAAAAACCTAAGAGCAAGGTTCTAACAAGAGGCGCTTCACACATGCGTGGGATGTGAGAGAGAAGAGTGTACGTCACAGGCGGGGATTTCTTAGCATCTCCTGGACGGGAACCATGTGAAAACTGAATTAATAAAAAACAATTTCAAAGAAAGCATACCACTAATATGGGCCATACAGGTATGTATAGATTCACATTTCTATCACCTGTATGCCCATAGTAGAGGTCTGATAAGTCCCAGGGGGTGACAGATTCCCTTTAAAGATGCCTTCATGTCCTTAACTAAAATACAGCCTACAACTTATTGCTCAGTTTGGCCTCAAGAATAAATGAAATCATCAGTGGAATTACCAGGTGAGTGTAAGGCTATGTGCACACGATGCAGAAATGAAGCAGAAAATTTCTGCATCATTTCTGCATCTCCCTGGCAGAAAAAACGCATGCAGATTGTGCATGCGTTTTTCCTGCAGAATACATGCGGATCCACATGTGTTTCTGCATGCAGATTGACAAGCGCTTTCCAGGCGATTTTAGCATCACCTGGAAAGTGCTTGACAACTAGGTCACACTATATAAATCCATGCAAACAGCATGGATTTATATAGTGTGACCCGAGAGAGTGTATATACTTACCTCCGATGGCCCGCGCTGTCCTGCTCACTCCGCTCTCCCGGCTGCCGGCAACTTTGAATTGAAAGACCTGCCGACGTCAGCATCACGTGACCCGTCACATGACTCTGACGTCACCGCAGGTCCTTCAACTCACTGCAAGTGCCGGGAACCAAGCAGGAGCGGTGCGCGGGCCGACAGATGGTAAGTATACATTTATTTTTTATTTTATTCTTGTTTTTACAGCTTTTTTAATGGTACCTGGATGTGGATGAGACTCTCCTCTCCTCCACACCCGGGTACCATCCGCACATTAGAACGCACCAATTACGCAAGTACAGATGCAGTCTTGCGGAATTGGCGTGTTCAAATGCAAGTCAATGGCGGCGAAAACGCCACGTTTCCGCAAAATTAAATGACATGCTGCGGATTTTTGAGCGCAGCGTTTACGCTGCGGAAAAATCCGCATCATGGGCACAGCACATGCGGATTTCAATTGGGGAACATTGCTGCCCTTCTACCATGCGTTTTTCATGCGTTTCCGCGGCGTTTACGCAACTGCAAAAACGCAGCGGAAACGCATGAAATACGCATCGTGTGAACTCAGCCTAAGTTTATTTTTATATTTCATGACATCCTCTGGTTTTATGGCATGTGTTTAAAAACATCTGGATATCCCCTGTAGACTCACAGAGCATTGTCTACACTGGATATAATCCTATCCATTTCTAATATTAGACTTAGGTTGTGTGCCCACGATGAGTTTTTTAAGCGTTTCCGCAGTGGCAAAAACGCTGCAGAAACGCTTAAAAAACACTAGGTAGAAGGTCTGCAATGTTCCCCAATGATAATCCGCATGTGCTGTGCACATGCTGCGGAAATTTTCGCTGCGGATTATCATTGCGGAAAAAAATGCAGCACTACCAATTATTTTGCGGAAGTGCTGCATTTTCACCGCCATTGACTTTCATTGGAACGCATGGATTACGCATCACTGTATATGTACATTCGTTCTAATGTGCGGATGGTACCCAGGTTTAGAGGAGAGGAGACTCTCCTCCGGACCCGGGTACCATAGAAAACTGTAAAAAAAAAGAATAAAATATAAAATAAATATATACTTACCTTCTGACGGTCCCCGCTCTCCTTCTCTTCACTTGCCGGCAGTTCGCGATGGACTGAAGGACCTGCGCTGACGTCAGAGTCATGTGACGGGTCACGCGACGCTGACGTCGGCAGGTCCTTCAGTGTAACGCGATCTGCCGGCAGCCGGGACGGTGAAGCAAGACAGCGCGGGCCATCGGAAGGTAAGTATATATTTTATTTTTTATTTTTTGACATTCTCTCGGGTCACACTATATAAATCCATGCTGTTTGCATGGATTTATATAGTGTCACCAAGTTGACAAGCACTTTTCAAGTGATGCTAACATCACTTGGAAAGCGCTTGTCAACCCGCATGCGGAAATGCATGTGAAGAACGCTTCACATCCGCATGTCCCTGGCAGGAAAAACGCATGTAAAATCCACATGTACAATCCGCATGCGTTTTTTTCTGCCAGGGAGATGCAGAAACGCTCAGAAAAAATCCGGAGCATTTCTGCATCGTGGGCACATAGCCTTAGTGCATTACTATGTATTATATATGCTTGCTAATGCTAACTCAACTGTTATGATACTGGTGGAGCACAGCTGGAATCCAATGGCCGCAGGTACATGAGCGGGACACAGCAAGAGAAAGTTCTTGGAAGTAGCACTGGAAATAGTAGGAAGAATCCAAAGAGGAGTGGGATCAGTCTGGATAAGACACTTCTCAGGAGCTGGAGACTGGAACTAGACTAAAGGCTAAACACACTACTCAAGCAATGAGTCAGAGTTCCATGTGGTCTTAAGTAGGCCCAAACAGGAAACAAGATCGCTTTCACAGGTTCAATCTTCATAAACGGTGATTGCACACACACAATAGCAGCCTCCAGTGGTAAGGAGTGGAAATGCAGTACAATTTCTCAATGTGAATAATAGCAGCTACAAATGGTCAGTCCGTAGAAGGCCAACAGAATCCTGACATCTACAGTATTCTTGTTCATTGACAGCAAACTAAAGTAAAGTATTCTAAAATGTTAAATAATTACAATCTTTACTGTGATCAAGCATTATTTACAATATATAAAATCAGAAAATCCATTTAATTATTAAAAATGGTGATATATCACACTTTAACAAAATAAGTGCCCAAGTTAAAGGGTTGCCCTCTTTCAGAAAGTTTTCCTAAACGTTCCCTTACTAGTTAAAAAAATGTTCTCTACTTACCCTGCCTGGGTCCAAGGGTCCAATGCTGAGTCTTAATCAGGAAGTATAAAGGTAAAGATGGAACAGTGAAAAAGAAAGTAGCTGAAAGATTTTCATACAGGAAACTCAATGAAATGTCATCCGTAAGATGTAGAAAAAAATAAAACAACTAATACTCACCTCACGACTCACCTCCACTTCTCATTTTTCCCCATTTAGTCCCCTTTGCCTCTTTTCACACCACCACACACTGAAACCCATCTTCATGATAGACCGAAACTTGCACCCAAGTCTGGGCCTGGGACGTCCCCTGCAATTGTGTTGCCATGACCTTGCAATGCACATGTGCAGAGATGTCTTGGGCCCACTCATGGCCAGAAGGCTAGGCCTAAAATATGCATCCTTAGGATGTGGCATGACTAGGTTCAGTTGTGACTAGGCCCAGGATATTCCTGCATCTCAGGCCTAATTTTGGAGAATACAGATTTTTGTAACATTCAAGTACAATTTAACGCTTCTCAAATAAATTTGCCCTACTTTCTGGTACCTCTTTAGATTAGACCTGAACAAACTTTTAAAGGGTACCTGTAAGACATTTCCTACTGCCCAAAACAAAGACAGCATGAAATTTAGACAGACTCCCTCATTACAAAAAACTATGTTAAATTCTAAAAAGTTGTAGGTTTTATAGAGAATATAAACTGACAAACAATCTGGAATGGAGAGAGGAGTCTGATCACAGGGAGAGATGTCTTACGGATGTCTCCCTTTGAATTATCTGTGCTTAGTTTAGCTTGATTGATTGGTCTATCCCTATATACTAAAAGGGCTAATAGTTTAGATCTGTTTACTCCATGTGGCTATTCTAGTGATAAGTAAGATGCCATATTTTATGGCACTTGGAAATTACCCAACATATCCAAGTTTGATATTAAGTGTAGTCTACTAATTCTGATGCCAATGATTCAATGATTTGTTAGATTACTTTGGACAACTTAGATTTACAATGCAATGCATGGTGCTATAACTAAAGACTCTGCGTGGGCTGAAATGCATCAGCAACTAATGTTCGTGATACCTGCATCTGGATAAATATGTGCAGGATTTAGTAAAGACAGAAGGATTTTATTTGGGGATATGGTGCTGGAAATCATTCATTCACAATACAAAGCAAACTAAGCTATTCTGGTAATGTTTCCTAGTACTGGCCACTACAACTAAGAAAACTGCTGAAGGCACCCAACTGAATAAATTTAGAACTGCAATACTAGGTTTCTCTCTTATAAAGTTTGTGATGGTTCCAAACCAAAAGCCATCAAACGATAACCACTATTGCTCATAGACCTGCCATAAAAAACAACTACTTTTTAAAGGTCCAGAAAGAACTCATAGCTACCTTGTTTGTCCAAAAATAAGACAGGGTCTTACATTATTTTTTGCTCCAAAAGATGGGTTAAGAGTAAGACTTATTTTCAGGGGATCACTTATTTTTTTCAATGAGCAACAATCCACATTTATTCTTGAACAAAAAATTAAACAATTATTCAAATATAATTATCATGTCATCATACATACACTGCACATACAGTGGGTGCGGAAAGTATTCAGACCCCTTTAAATTTTTCACTCTGTTTCATTGCAGCCATTTGGTAAATTCTAAAAAGATTTTTTTTTCTCATTAAAGTACACTCTGCACCCCATCTTGACTGAAAAAAACAAATGTAGAAATTTTTGCAAATTTATTAAAAAAGAAAAACTGAAATATCACATAGTCATAAGTATTCAGACCCTTTGCTCAGTATTGAGTAGAAGCACCCTTTTGAGCTAGTACAGCCATGAGTCTTCTTGGGAATGAAGCAACAAGTTTTTCACACCTGGATTTGGGGATCCTCTGACATTCTTCCTTGCAGATCCTCTCCAGTTCCGTCAGGTTGGATGGTGTACGTTGGTGGACAGCCATTTTCAGGTCTCTCCAGAGATGCTCAATTGGGTTTAGGTCAGGGCTCTGGCTGGGCCAGTCAAGAATGGTCAAAGAGTTGTTCTGAAGCCACTCCTTTGTTATTTTAGCTGTGTGCTTAGGGTCATTGTCTTTTTCAAAGGTGAACCTTCGGCCAAGTCTGAGGTCCAGAGCACTCTGGAAGAGGTTTTCATCCAGGATATCTCTGTGCTTGGCCACATTCATGTTTCCTTCAATTGCAACCAGTCGTCCTGTCCCTGCAGGTGAAAAACATCTCCATAGCATTATGCTGCCACCACCATGTTTCACTGTTGGGATTGTATTGGGCAGGTGATGAGCAGTGCCTGGTTTTCTCCACACATACCACTTAGAATTATCACCAAAAAGTTCTATCTTCTTCTCATCAGACCAGAGAATCTTATTTCTCATAGTCTAGGAGTCCTTCATGTGTTTTTGACCAAACTCTATGCAGGCTTTTATATGTCTTGCACTGAGGAGAGGCTTCCGTCGGGCCACTCTGCCATAAAGGCCCGACTGGTGGAGGGCTGCAGTGATAGTGACTTTGTGGAACTTTCTCCCATCTCCCTTCTGCATCTCTGGAACTCAGCCACAGTGATCTTGGGGTTCTTCTTTACCTCTATCACCAAGGCTTTTCTGCCACGATTGCTCAGTTTGGCTGGACAGCCATGTCTAGGAAGACTTCTGGTGGTCCTAAACTTTCTTCATTTAAGGATTATGGAGGCCACTGTGCTCTTAGGAACCTTTAGTAATGCAGAAATTCTTTTGTAACCTTGGCCAGAACTGTGCCTTGCCACAATTCTATCTCTGAGCTCATTGGGCAGTTCCTTTGAGCTCATAATTCTCATTTGGTCTGACATGCACTGTGAGCTGTGAGGTCTTATATAGACAGGTGTGTGCCTTTCCAAATCAAGTCCTATCAGTTTAATTAAGCACAGCTGGACTCCAATGAAGGAGTAGAACCATCTCAAGAAGGATCACAAGGAAATGGACAGCATGTGACTTAAATATGAATGTCTGAGCAAAGGGTCTGAATACTTATGACCATGTGATATTTCAGTTTTTATTTTTTAATAAATTGGCAAAAATTTCAACATTTCTGTCTTTTTCAGTCAAGATGGGGTGCAGAGTGTACTTTAGTGAGAAAAAAAAAATGAACTTTTTAGAATTTACCAAATGGCTGCAATGAAACAAAGAGTGAAAAATTTAAAGGGGTCTGAATACTTTCTGTACCCACTGTACACATGTATATATACACACTGCACAAATACATGTAAATATACACACTCTGCACATACGGTACATACCAGCCTGTCTCCTCTTCAGTTCCTCCAGACTCCTGCAGTTAAAGTATCTTAGA
The DNA here is from genome assembly GCF_046119375.1 of Phyllobates terribilis. Taxonomy (NCBI): domain Eukaryota; kingdom Metazoa; phylum Chordata; class Amphibia; order Anura; family Dendrobatidae; genus Phyllobates; species Phyllobates terribilis. The sequence continues at coordinate 256,843,011 of NW_027362763.1, read as the reverse complement.
TGACATCTTAGTCACATTACCATGCTGTCACCAAAGGTACTTAAGCAGTCCTAACCTCAGAATAGAAATGTTGGGGGCCCCTAAGAGACTGGGGACCCTGAGAAATTGCCCAGTTTCCCACCTCCCAAATGCCAGTCCTAACCATAACTAGGGTTATTTTGGAAGTAGGTCTTATATTTCAGGCATACTCCAAAAATCCTGTAAAATCATGCTAGGCCTTATTTTTGGGGTAGATCTTATTTCCGGGTAAACACGGTACGTTTCAAAAACTTGCCCAGAATCTGCTTCCAACCATATGATGTATTCAATCTGTAGACTTTGATTAATTCTTGATGCAACCATATCATAACATAGATCTCTCTTTTAGTAAGAATAGCTGAAAACCACCATGAGATGTAATCCATCTATATGTCTGTATTCAGTTTAGAAGGATGTTGGTCACATTGTCACGGTACCTTCTTTTTGTTCATTGGCAGGTGTCCCGAGGGCCAGAACACCACTAATGAAACATTGGTGTATGACAGCTGGAGAAACTCCTTCGCTTGGGACAAATATGTTAATAGGGAAGAAGACACAGTAGGGTTTTTGTTTCTTGAAATTAATCTTAGTTAGCATCATGGTGGGCTCATCACCATATGTAGCATATAAAATCAAAGCTAGAATCGTTGTTGTTTTTCTGATGGTATTGCAGACAATCGAAATTGCTGCTGTTAGGTTAGGCCAATGCATACAATAAAGAATAACTTATTATTGCCCGCATGTTTTCAGCAGTCGTTAGCCATTGGATTGCAATGTACAAACATGGACGACAGACATATTATTCCAAAGAAGAAGGCTTCACATTAGTCACTGAAACAAATGACTATGCTATCAATAGCATTTGAAGCAAAGCAGACAATAAGAAGACATCTGTCACCGACATCAGAGAAACAAATAACTGGGCTCTACTGAACTCAATGGAAATATGATGGACTCATTTATCACCATATGTGTATATGTGTTGAATGCCAAATGTGTTAACTTTCTCTCTGGAAATAATTAATCAAAAATGTAGTCTGTACCTAAAACATTGAGAAATGGCTGAGGAATGAATTATCTAAAAATATCATGGAAGAATGTTTAAATATTTAGAAATTTATAGTAAATTCCTTGGTTCTATCGGTAAAATATATCCTTTTCTTTGTATTTCATTATACATATTTTATATGGGGTTTATAGTGTAGTATCCATGAGAAGAAATTTCCTAGAAACCAATGTCTTTTAGGGCAGGTGCAGATGACCGTGTATTCTCTCATCCGTGAGAATCAGGTCGATTATACAAATCACACCCTGATCAATCTCTGATCAGAGTTTGATCAGAGTGTGAGCATAGTGTGACCCAATTCTTTTGAATGAGGAGAAGATGGAGAAAAAAAAAACTCCATCTCCTCCATTCTGTCAGTCCATGAAAATCAGACTGCACTCAGGTGTCATCCGAGTGCAGTCCAAGGGTTTCCATGCACTCATTGACTTGCATTGCCAGCTCGGTCCAAGGAAAAAATCTGACATGTGCATGTCCCCATAGAATAACATTGGTTTGAGTGCGATCCAATGTTCTGTCGGATCGCACTCAGCCCGAAAATAAGGCCATGTGCCCTTTCACAAATCCATAAATCTGATTGAGGCATATTTTTCATCCTAGTAGAGAGGAGCGAATCAATTCGATCTGCATCGAATTTGTGATGAATTTTAGGAAATTTGCTGAACTCGACGAATTTGAACAATTTGCAATTTGATTTGCATGAATTGCTAAAAATGGCCACTATTATCATACAGAAGATTATGCAGAAGATTGCATAATCTAGAGCAAGCTCATATGACTTCAGGCACAACCAGGCTCAGTTGCACACATCACATAATGGAGCACAGCAATTACATAGTAAATCACATAGCCTGTATAAAAGCCAAGGCAGGGAATACAGCGCAGCAACCATTTAAGGTTAAATCTGTTTAGCGAGTAGATTTCACAGCTCGCATCTTAGCATTAAAAAAAAGGGAGAAAAAGCCAAAAACCTCAGAATATAAAGTATAGATAGTGTGCGACAAACCATCAGCGAAGAAAGGTTACAATCAGTTTACCCAAAGCCATATATGTGGAGTTAATTTTGATAATACTAAAGCTTTGCTTACATAAAAAGCTTGAAAGCGGTAAAGGGATTGCATACAGTCCTAGTAGACCTCTGAGTGTTATACACAACATTTTTGGGCAATTAGAGTACCTGCAAATCCTGGCAAATATATTTAAATTCCAAACAATTTGATCATCTTTTCTAAAAGATTGTGAAACAAGGGTGTGATAGGTAGAAACCCCATTCATGTATTCTATACTGTAAATATTGACACCCTCATTGAGTGCAGCTTCAATGCGATCAAAGAACACTTTAATGATGTGTTATAAATAAATTCAGAAGATATTGGCACTATTAGTCTGTCAGGCATGCCCCTTATATGTGTCAATAATAAAGCCCCCCCCCATACATATTATATAGCTGTCGACCAAACAATAATTTGTCCACTGACGATCTTCACCAATTTCTCCATAGCGTATCACCCAGGACCAGAAAGATTGGCCATTGGAATTGCACAGTGATGGATCCTCCTCTCTCCCGACATCATCTGTTGAGGGACAGTTGGGAGGCTTCCATACACATTAGAACAATGGCCAATCTCGCATGTTTGAAGGACTTTGGTCTGTGTATGGGGGCACTAATTCTGATTTATTTCCTTAGAAAAGATTTAGAGCTATAGGATAGTTTACAAGGATATGAGGTAGTATTCATACAGAGCAAACCCAATCACCAACTTTTATCAGAGAAGATAATGTTAGAGGGGTTTTATGATCACCAGTTAATTTTTTATCTTCAAATACAACCCAAGCTGAAGATATATGTCATGGCACTTAGAAAGTTAGGATTTTTCTTGCAAACATAGGGCCAGGTGTACACAGTGGAATTTGATGGAGTTATTTTATGAGGAAGGGAGGAAGGAAGGAATTCTCTGTGATTTTTTATGAATCTATAAGGAAAAATCTATGTTTAGTAGGAGGTACTACACAAAGAATATTCGCTATAAATACCATAGCAGGAAATTGGTAATCACAAGCTTTCTCTAACAGTCCTGGTAATATTCAAATAGATTTTTTACATAAAAATATTGAATCAAATCCTAGAAAAGTTCTATGTGCGTGTGTGTAACCCCTTTTATGCTCTGCTACTTTGTGATACAGAACCATAGAAAAGCAGACAGTTGTAATTTAATTAATTGAAGAAAGAGACTTACATCAATTGTCAAGCAACATCACACAGAAGGCCCAATCATTTGTCTGTGATCCAGATTATTACATAATTAATCATCCAAATGATAAATCACATATTAAAAAAAGTGTCAAGCATACAGCTGTTTTTCTTAAATGGATATTGTGATAATAAAATTTCAGAGTAATCTATGCACTTACAATCAGCATTTTTAAAGTTACAAATATAAAGTTTAACTCTTTCAGTCATTTTACAGTCCACCCATTCCCCTTAATACCTTGGTTGCTCTTCTCTGCACCTGCTCAAGTTCAGCTATGTCCTTCTTATACACTAGACCCCAAAATTGCACACAGTATTCCAAGTGTTATCGCGCTAGTGAATTGTGTAGGGGTAAAGCTATGTTCTTGTCATGAATATCTATGCCTATGTTAAGGAATCTCATGATTTTATTTGACTTGGCAGCAGTTGCCTGGTACTTGTCACTAAAGTTGAGTCTGTTGTCTACCCGTATGCCCAAGTCTTTTTCAGTGGCAGTTTTACCCAGTGTTCTATCATTTATTATATAATTGTGCAATTTATATCTTCAGCACAAGTGCATGACTTTGCCATTTCTGAGCCCAAGCCTTCATCTTTCATCAACCCCTCTGTAAATTATATTCCTCTGTGTTGATTAACTTGTAGAGTTTAGTATCATCTGCAAATATTGATTTTTTTCTCTGAATGCTCTATATAAAGTCTTTTATGAATACAATAAAAAGTAGAGGGCCCAATACTGACCCCGGAGGTATCACACTTTTAACTGTGACCAAATCAGAGTGTGTTTCCTAAATAACCACCCTCTTGTTCCTATCACTGAGACAGTTGTTAATCAAATTATGTATGTTTTCACCTAGACCCATTGCTCTAATTTTTTGTACCAACTGTATCAAATCCCATTGAAAAGTCCAGATAGATTACATCCATGACTTTACACTGGTCGAATTTTTTAAAATTACATCATCGCCTGTACTCCTTCTGAAAAAAGTGAATTACAAATGTTAGTTCCTGTATGATTATCTATATTACATTGTCCAATCCAATATAAGTATCTGCCACAAATAATTTTCTGTAAATGGCCATTGACTACCTGCTAATGTGATTTCATGTCAGTGGAAAAAGAAGTTCGTGAGATAAAACACAGGGAAGAGAAAAATGAAACATATACCACCAATGTCTTTGCAGCAATATTGAAGTCATTTGTGCACTATAGCAGATATTGCCAGACATCGGGCTGTTCATTATGCTCCCTCTTTAAAACTACAACATGAAATAGAAGAAAAAGTCATATAATCATGATACAATGATATAATGTGCATAGAAAAAGTATCTTATTATTTAGAATAAAATAAGTAGAAGGAAAACAGCTTGTCAACTCAAACTGATAATTTGACATTTAACTTTTGGTAAAAAACTATTCAACTATATTAATAAGTTTGCTGAATCAACATAATGTACAGTATACACAGTAACTCAGGCACTTATCATCATATAATTTTTTCACTTAAAAGGGTTGTCCACTAATAGGACAACCCTTTCTCAATGTGTATGTTTGGTGCCGATAAAATAAAAACACTTATACTCACCTTAGGTGCTGGCGCTGTTCCACTGGTGTCGTCACTCATGTTCGCGGGGCTCTCGTGCGGTTGTTATGACATGTCAGCCCTGAGCCTAATCATCGATGGCATCACTGTCCCCGCCTTTGGACAAATCGAACATCAAGAGGAAATGAAAGAGCAGCCACAGCCCTGACTTCCTCTTTATGTTTGATTTGTCTGAACAGTGACGCCGGTGCTGATTGGGCTTATGGCTCATGCGTCATAACAACCGCACGAGATCACCGGGAATGAGAGTGCCGACACCGGCACCGGCACCGGAAGTGTGTATAGGTGTTTTTATTTTATCAGCGCCAAATATTCAGATTGAGAAGGGGTTACCCTATTAGTGGACAACCCCTTTAAGAATCATGTGAATGGTTTGGCTCTCTATCACCACCTTCTGAACTAAACTAGTGCTGCAGTGGCAGGGGCAGAATTGATCAAAAAAGGATTTTCCCAACATTTATGGTATGTCAACTATGGTCATTATTCATTATAGTTTACAGGAGATATATAAAATAGTTAAATTAAATGAATCTGTATAATCCATAGACTTGAAGTGATATGGATGTATGGCCAATGAGGTTGGTTCTAGTGAAGCCTCCATGACAGATTTCTTAATGATCATGGGAAAACATCATCAATTTGATATAGCATAGAAGGAATTAATTGAAAAACCACTTTAAATGAAAGTAAAGACTTGTGAGCGTGGAGTCTGTATGGCGGCATAAAGTTCACTTATTTATTTATATTACTCACTTATATAGCACCATTATCAATGTCCCCAGTGGGGCTCATAATTTAGGTTCCCTATCAGGAAGTCTTTGGAGTGTTGGAGGAAACTGGAGAACCCAGAGGAAACCCACGCAAACATGGGGATAACATACAAACTTATTGAAGATGTCCTTGGTGGGATTTGAACCCAGGACCCCAGCGCTGCAAGGCTGCTGTGCTAACCACTGAGCCACCATGCTGCCTGTAAAGTCAGTTGGTTCCTGTATTGCCAAGTCGCAGACAGCAGCTTAATGTGAACATCATAAAATATTGAAGTTTATTCAACGTTGTTTGCAAATGATTGTTTGTGTATCAATTAATTTCCATGTTGATGCAAAGCTATAACTTATTCCTACAGATAAATTGTTTGTGTAAAGCGATGCAAAGATCCTGTGTCAAATACACAAATTGGCTGAGAATTGAACTGCCTTGGACTTACCACAAGGATGCAGCTTTTAGAAAAAGCCATTGTTGTCTCTAAAAATTCTTGCAGATTCTTCTGGGCATTAAAGGGGTTGTTAAAGGAGTGGTTTCATTATATTAAATGGATAAATTTGAAAAGTGATGGTAAAAACAAGCAACTTTGCAATTTACCCCTTATTAAAAATCCTCTTTGTTCTAATGAAAGGAGGGAGTTTTATTATTTACTGCTTTCTGCCTATGATATTGGGCACCTTGCAATCATTCTGAGGTGGCCACACTATTAGGTAAGAAGCACAGCACTTATTATTATTAATATTATTATTATTATTATTATAGCGCCATTTATTCCATGGCACTTTACATGTGAAAAAGGGGTATACATACAAGAACAATTACAATAATCTTGAACACAAAGTGACAGCAATTGGTACAGGAGGAGCGAGGACCCTGCCCGCGAGGGCTCACAATTTACAAGGGATGGGGGAGGATACAGTAGGTGAGGGTAGAGCTGTTCGTGCAGCGGTGGTTACTGCAGGTTGTAGGCTTGTCGGAAGAGGTGGGTCTTCAGGCTCCTTTTGAAGGTTTCCACGGACGACGACAGTATGATATGTTGGGGTACAGAGTTCCAGAGTAGGGGCAGGAAGCATGGGAGAAATCTTGTATGCGATTGTGGGAGGAGGAGATAAGAGGGGAGTAGAGCAGGAGATCTTGCGAGGATCGGAGGTTGTGTGCAGGTATGTAACGGGAGACTAGGTCAGAGATATATGGAGGAGACAGGTTGTGAATGGCTTTGTATGCCATGGTTAAGGTTTTGAACTGGAGTCTCTGAGCAATGGGGAGCCAGTGAAAAGATTGACAGAGAGGAGAGGCCAGGGACTAGCGGGAGCGACAGGTGGATTAGTCAGGCAGCAGAGTTTAGGATGGATTGTAGGGATGCGAGAGTGTTGGAAGGGAGACCACAGAGCAGGAGGTTGCAGTAGTCAAGGCGGGAAATGATGAGGTCGTGCACTAGTGTTTTTGCAGATTCATGGTTGAGGAATGTGCGGATCCGGGAGATATTTTTGAGTTGGAGTTGGCAGAAAGTGGAAATGGCTTGGATATGTGGTTTGAAGGAGACTTCAGAGTCCAGGGTTACCCCAAGGCAGCGAGCTTGAGGGACTGGGGAGAGTGGACAGCCATTGACGTTGATAGATAGGTCATTTGGGGGGGGGGTGAATGAGAAAGCGGAAAGATGATGAGTTCTGTTTTGTCCTTGTTAAGTTTTAGAAATCTAGCAGAGAAGAAGGATGAAATAGCAGACAGACATTGTGGGATTTTGGTTAGTAAAGAGGTGATATCGGGTCCAGAGAGGTAGATCTATGTGTCATCAGCATAGAGGTGATAATGATAATCCCTCCAGTAGAGCTTGTAAGTGCTGACCAGCTTCAGTGTACCAGCTCTTCTCCCATTCCACAGAGGCAAAACTGCCTCTGCTTGCAACATGACAGATCACAGTGTTTGGGACAGTAGCTACTAGCATGATTACTGTGAGCAGCTTGCTTGGCCCAAACATGGTACCATGGCCTGCAACATCTCCAGCAGATCTGGGATGACACTGATGGGCAATTGCAAAGGGAGCTGTCAGCAGCAGATCTCGATAATATGTATGCCTAAGTTCCTTCATTGTTGCTGTAAACCATTAATAACCTCATTGATAGCATGCCAAGGCAGGGAAGTGCATTTTGCACGTGCTGATTATACTTGTATTGAATAAATGAAGATGTTTTTAAAAATTTTCTTCCATTTTTTTTCAATATTTGCATATCTTTAATCTGTCTATTGATCCTGTGATTTCCAAAATTCCACAATTTTCCTTTTGGTGTTGCAATTTCAATATTTAGTGCATGTATGTATATTTATAAAAAAGGAAAGAAGGTTCCAGCTTCATCAATTTGCAAAGTTTATTCCAATATTAAAAGGATTCCATCGCCAGGGTAGACATAGCAAAGCGTTTCGAACGAGCTCGGATAAAGAATGCAGTTGCGTGTTCGAAAGGCGTTGCTATGTCTACCTTGGGGATGAAATCCTTTTAATATTGGAAAAAAATTAGCAAATTGATGAAGCTGGAACCTTCTTTCCTTTTTTGCATTTTACTGCAAGTGGTCCGTTGAGTTCCGTTCCTCAGGATACCAAGAACTTGGGTGAGCTAGTTGCTTCTTTTCTTTGGAATGTATATTTATAAACATATATCAATTTTTTTTCACCACTTAAATAAATAAAATACATGGATAAGAAAATCCCCAAAACTAATGTGCTTTTTTGCCATTTTGCCGCACTTAGAATTTTTTCCTGCTTTCCAGTACATCAAGTGATAAAATAAATGGTGTCATTCAAAAATACAACTTGTTCTGCAAAATACAAGACTTCATAAGACTATATTGACAGAAAAATAAAAAAGCTATGGCTCGTGGAAGGAGAGGAAAAAATGGAAGCGCAAAGACGGAAAATAGCCATGTTGAAAAGAGGTTAAGGCATACAAATAGAGAAAAGTGTTCTGGACCCACAGTGGGTTTGGCCAACTATCCTATGTGCATGAGGGCCTCCTGACTTGAGGGAGATAAAGGCCCGGGCATGTTGGATTTCTTCCAGGAGAAAGATGCCTGGTAGCTGGTGTGCAGGAGGCCTTATATTCAGCTTCTTCAATAGCGATATGTTTAGAAGAAGTTATTGCATCTTCTTAAGGTTAATAAGTGGGCAACTAAAGGTGTCATTACTTTTTATCTTTGATGATATACAGTGTCGGATAATTTGTTTTCATAAGTTAATGCAGTAATAGAGAAGAAGAGCGCAGTAAACACATAACATAGTTCTCCTCTAATATGACAAGAACATAAACCATTTTGTGTGACAGATATTGATAGCGACTGCTGCTTCTCGCAGCTCAGTAAAAGAGGCCCCTATAAATGTCCTTGTTTCATGCATATTGTTGTATTTTGTCACTGGCATTTTCTAGAGTACACCGAAACAAAGGTACATTTTTTGTCTGGGATCTAATTGCAATCATTATTGTAACTTCACTTATCCTTATGATCAGTCTGAAAGTATCTGAGAACAATAACAAAGAGAGGTGAAGTAATGAGTCACCGCTTCGGTACCAGACAAGAGTGAAACTACCGGGCAAGCTTCTGTAATAAACATCCTCCAGTTTCTCCAGTAGGACATGATGTGAACTTTTGACAAATATTTTAGCCTTGAAACTGATATTTTGTTCTATAAGTTTATACTTTAGCAAAGAACTTGCAAAGAATAGCATGGATTTTGTTCTACTCTAATCACCACCAGAAATAACAGATTAAAGTCAAGCAATTCTGCCATTTTTAGCAGGACTGGCTAACCCTCTGATGGGTATGAGGACTCCATAAAAATACCTACATGCTTTTGTTCTCAGTGGAGATATGCTGGTGCTAAAGCAGCTTTCTCCCCTCTCCCCATTGAATACAACTGAACACTCGACTGACCTGAGCATTGATGTGTCTGGGGTAGTCAGGAGAGATAGATGTCAGCCAATACCTTTCTTTGGTATACATAGAGTTTTCTAACAAAACCTCATTTTCACTTTTAAGTCACCTTTAGAAAACCATAATACAACTGTCTTTTTTTGTAACCATATCATGATCACAACACGTGAACCTCCTGTAGCTCATCAGAAAGGAACTAAGTGCAGCACAGATGACCCCTTTCAGCTCTTGTAAAAGTGCCCAGTGTGGTAGCCGTAGGCGAGTGTCATGTGTCCGACACCCTGGCACACTACAGAGTAACGAGTGTTGTGGTTGTGCATGTAAAACATTATTCCTGCATCTGTAACCGCCACCGTCCATTCTGATGTACTTGGTGCAGAATCACTCACTTTGACTCTTTCCATCATGAGGCCAGACTGGTTCTTACAAACCATTTTTATGCACTGCTAATCTGGTGAACAGGGGATAACAGGTTATACATTCTCCTTCGCCATCTTCCATACTATACACCGGTTCCTTTCCCAGAGTTACAATTTGCATTGTGTTTCCAGCAACAGGTACCACAGGGGCAGAGGGAGAAGTTGGAATTGCCTGCATTTTCCTAGGGGTTGGGTCATTCGGGTCCTGTTATGTCGCTATGACCCTGATACCCTGAGTCTTTGCCTATGTCAATCCCAGGGATACTCGTAGAGATGATGCTCCCTGTTTCAATACCCACAGCACCTTGCTACCTTTTCCCAAGGCCCCCTTCTCGCTGGACAGTACGTTTTCTGTATTTATAAGCTTTCATCTTGCAGGGGTCCCTACTTGCCTGTGATGTCCTACCGCCTCTGTAACTAGTTCCTTTCCATGATGAGCCTTGTAGTTCCACCACCAGTAAACCTGCCCTCTCCCTTTCACCTCCTTTCCAACGCTGCCCTTTTCAATACTGACTACTTACTTCCTTTCTCCTTCAAACCTTCCCACTGGTTCTCCTATAGGGCCGCCTTTTCCCCCTCCACTCTTTCGGGCTGGCCTCTCAATTAACACTGTAGGACCTGACACAAACAACAGCCATAGAGATTAATACATTTTTATAATATGCACAAATATGACCACACAAAATAACTTTCAGCACACTTGTCACAATCTCTTCATGAGAGGGACAGGACTCCTTGTCTACCCTCTTACACGCTTATCTCATTGCACCTTTTGGCAACTATACTAGTACATAGAAAGATGGATTCTGCCAGAGCAGAAACTGCTCTTACAAGTCAGCTACAAGGGTCCATAGATTGGGATCTAAGACGTCCATATGCCCTAGGTCTTCATGAGACTACCCTTTTAAGCAGAATTTGTAAAAGAAATTTGAAAAATGGACATATAATAGTAAATTTAAAGTTAGAGCAGAAGATAAAGTTTTAAAAGTTTGTTGTTAAGTTTTAGCTTACACTTTGAGCTTTGTCATATTAATAAATTTTTCAAAAGTGACAACAATAAGTCCTGCATTGTTAGAAGTCATTTTTAAATTAGATTCTCAGAACCTAAACCAATAGCATAGCATAGTGGAGCGAAGCACAAGGATCTTTTACCAGGGTGACAAATTCTATGTGGTGCAAAATTCTACCCCTACTCCACTGTCCACTGCACTGGGGGATACAGCCAAAAACTGCTTCTTGGTGTGGCACCTCAGGAGTCTGGTTGCCACAGTGATAGAAATATCACGTCTGAGAGCAAGTGGGAGGTTCCCTGGTCAGGAGCCCTTGAACATGCAACACCTCCTGTCCCAGACCAGATAGGGGAGGAATCTGCCCTATATAAACTGGATCTGGGGCGGGGTTAGTCAGTCAGAGCCTGGCGTTAGTTCCAGACACAGGGAAAGTAACAGCTAGGAGCTCTGTAGGAGCCAGGAGCTGAAGACCAGGGACTTGAGCTAAGCAGAGTTCGTCCTGGCAGAAGACGCTAAGAGCCGGACACAGGAGTCCGAGGCTGTGGGGACTTATATATCCAGCAGCAGAAACCAGCCGGCAGGGGATTTCAGGTCCTCTGGCCATAGAAAGCCCGGAGGCTCAGTCACACACACAAGGGACCGGTACCGCCATCGAGGAGCGGAAGCTGCCAGAGGGTCCAAGTCACCAGCCATACGGGTGAGCACCACACGGTATACTCAGGGACGTGGGCTACTTCCTCTCGCTTACAGCAAGGTAGCCAGGAAGAGTGCAGATAGACGGGGAGGCCTACAACTCCACCTGGCCAGGGGAACTCCTGTTTGTTCACAGACTGACCAGGCCCCATATTCTAGCCAGTACTCCCGGGAGGGTCTGCCTTATCATCATCAGTAAAGACCCTGAACTGCACTGCAAAGACTCTGAGTCGTTCCTGCTTCACCCGTGCACCATCACTCCCATCATCCACACTCACTGCCCTGAGGCTATACTCCTTCCGTGGGGAGTTGTCCCATCCTCTGCTGCGCACACCACACCAGCCTCAGCGGTCTGCCTCGCAGCGGCGGTACACCCTGACCGCAATCCACGGGTGGCGTAGTCGGCATCAAATCATAAAAACCCTATAAAAGACTGCCACTGGTCTGACCACCTTGAGCCACGGACCGGGTCACCGCCACGGAGACTACAACCCCCAGAGACCCGGCTCCGGGTAACCCACACACGTGCACACACGGCCAAGGGGGCGCGTCAACTTTTGGCGTAGTCGGCAGGATTGTGACCAACCCGCCACAAACGGGTATTGCGTGCCTGAAAAAGACTTTATACTTACCTGAGTGAAGTTTCCCGCCATCCGGAGCCGTTTCCTGCCATCTTCAGTTGTCTCCCGCCATCTTCAGTCGTTTCCCGCTGTCTTCAGTCGTTTTCCCGCCATCGGACGCCATCTTCAGGACGCCGCGCGGCAAGAAGAGGGGCGTGGACGTCCAAACCGCGTGAGACCTGAAGCCCCGCCCTATGCACCGACACTGCGCAAGGTCCTGGAAGGAGAGAGAGCGATGCTGATGTCACCAGGACGCGACGCAAGGTCCTCGTCTGGAGCAGCACCAGCAGAGCCGCGGCCTACAGAAGAGGATCGTCGGAAGGTAGGCCACGCTTAACTAGGGGGGAGGAAGATGACGGACACGGAGGGACCTTCTACCACCAGCGCCGCTGCAGCAGCGGTGATGCCATTTACAATGCCTTACATCCCTGGAGCGGCCTGGCTGCCCCAATACTCAGGGGAGTCGCATACCCTAAGCGACTTTAAAGAGAAACTGTACAGCCTATTTAAAGTGTACCCCCTGACGGAGGGGCAAAAAGTGAGCATATTGGTAGGCCAGCTAACCAGCGCAGCCCAACGTGAAGTAAAGTCCTGGTCAGTCAGGGACAAGGAGACTGTGAAGGAGATCTTAGCCCGTCTGAAGTACAATTTTGAAACCCGTACCTCAGCAGAGATCAAAATGAGATTTTATGGGTGCAAGCAGCGGGCCCAAGACAGTATAAGAGACTATGCCTTGAATTTGCAGGAGGCCCTGGGAGTCATTAAACAGGCAGACCCTGACAGTGTGCGGATGAACTGTTGACTGAGCAATTCATTGAGGGTCTGCTGTCCAATGCCCACCGAACCCAGTTACGTGTAATGGCCTTGCAGGACCCTGGGTTAGACTTTGCAAAGTTCAAAGACAGGGCCATCCCGGTGCTCCGAGAACCGGCATCGGGTAGCGCTGTAACCCACCGGTGCCCTGCTATTACCTATCACCAGGAGGTGGCGCCCTTGTCTGCAGAGCCTGTGGGAGATGGTGCGCAGGCTTTGGATAAAGACCCGGCTGCAGACCTGCACCATCAGGTCCAAGAACTGACCAAAAGCGTTGCCGCATTAACCAGGACTGTGCAGTCGTTACAGGTATCCTCTCCTGGAAGGATCAAGCTGGCCACCTGTCCGGAGGATGTCCCATGGTACCGACAGAGGAGGATCCCATCGTCCAGAGGAAGACCCAGCGACAGATACAACGAGGACGGACAACCCATCTACCACCGCTGCAATCAACCCGGACATATGGCAAGGTACTGTCATTTAAACGGGCACAACCTGGGGCAGAGGGCCAATCCCCAGGCATAAGATCATCAGGCCCATCGAACTGGAGTGATAAATACGTAGGGAGACGTCCAGTCTTGCCTGTGGTACTGGATGGCATTCCTATGAGTGCCCTACTAGACCCCGGGTCACAGGTAACTACCATCCCTTATGTGCTCTTTAAGCGGTACTGGAATGACTCGGACATAATCCGCTACCCAGATGACGACCTGAGTATCATTGCCAGCAATGGTCAGCCCGCAGGTGGGATTCAAAGACATGACCATTAAAATCGGTAAAGTTGAGCTGGCGGCACAGGGACTCATTATTGTGGACATTGACCTTCGTGAGAGTCACCCTAAAATAACCTTGGGTACTAACGTGATTGAAAATTGTCTTGCAGAGATAATTCTCATTTTACAGCAGGTTGCCATGAACGCCAGTTCCAGCCAGCAGCGTGTCCTACAAAAGGAGATCCGGGCACTGATGAAACGGCAACAGGTGGAACTATCTGGTGGTGAGATTGGTAGCATGAGAATGTGTGACCCGTTCCCTATTGCCATGCCCCCGAAAAGTGAGATGATGATATGGTGCTGGGCAGCTATTGGTCTAAGAGGTAGAGACTACCAAGCAATGGTCGAACCAATCTACTCGGACAGTAGGCCCACCATTTTGACAGCACGGGGGTGGTCGATGTACGCTATGGGAGGGTGCCCGTCCGCATCATAAATATCGGGGAGAGAGAAGTATATCTGCCCCGGTATGCCACGCTAGCCAAATTGTTCACCATAAACCAAAATTCTGTAAAGGCTGTAGAACCCTTGCCTCCATCTCAACCAGAGGAAGGTAACGGCTCTAAGAAACAAATGGAGGACTGGTGTCAGCAGCTGCATTTGGGTACTGACTCCACTCCCTCACACCAAAAACAGGGAGTCTACCGGGTGGTTCAGGAGTACGAAAGAGTCTTTAGTAAACACCCGCTAGACTTCGGGGAGGAAAAGGGGTAGAACATCACATCCCCATAGGAGACCATCCACCCATAAAGGAAAGATACCGACCTGTACCCCCTGCACACTATCAGCATGCAAAGGGGATGTTGCGAGACATGAAGGAGGCTGGGGTAATCAGGGACAGCTGTAGCCCCTGGGCAGCTCCACTAGTTCTAGTGAAAAAGAAAGACAACACCATGAGAATGTGTGTAGACTACAGAAAGGTCAACCGAATCACACACAAAGATGCGTACCCGTTACCTAGGATAGAAGAATCTTTAGCTGCATTAAAATCTGCTAACTTCTTCTCCACTTTGGATCTTACTAGCGAGTACTGGCAGGTTCCTGTAGCAGAGGCGGACAAGGAGAAGACTGCGTTCACCACCCCGATGGGTCTCAGTGAATTCAACTGTATGCCGTTCGGGCTCTGCAACGCACCAGGAACCTTCCAGCGGTTGATGGAATGCTGTCTGGGACACCGGAATTTCGAGACAGTCCTGTTATACCTGGACGATGTCATCGTTTATTCCAAGACCTACGAGGACCATCTGAAACACCTGGCAGAAGTGTTTGACGCCCTGGCAAGCTACGGCCTAAAGGTGAAACCCTCCAAGTGTCATCTACTGAAACCAAAAGTACAGTACCTGGGACACGTGGTGAGTGCTGACGGAGTGGCTCCCGACCCCGATAAGATCACTGTGATTAAGGACTGGCCAAGACCCTCCAGCATAAAGGAAGTGCGGCAGTTCCTCGGGTTGGTAGGCTACTACCGAAGATTCATTCCCGGTTTCACCATAATGGCGGCTCCTATGCAGGACCTCCTGATAGGCCAGTTCAGGAAGGCCAAAAACCAGAAGCCACCCTTCCGGTGGGAAAAGCTGGAAGAGGAGTCCTTCACCAGCTGAAGATGGCCCTCACGGGGGATGAAATCCTGGCGTACCCTGACTACGGCCAGCCCTTTATCCTCCACACGGACGCAAGCAACATTGGGCTAGGAGACGTACTGTCCCAGATCCAGCAGGGGAGAGAACAGGTAATCGCTTACGCCAGCCGAAAACTACGGCCCACAGAGAGAAACCCTGAGAATTATAGCTCATTCAAGCTAGAGTTCCTGGCAGTGGTGTGGGCTGTGACGGAACGTTTCAAACATTACCTTGCCTCCTCCAAGTTCACCGTGTACACGGACAACAACCATTGACACATCTGGATACTGCGAAACTTGGTGCCCTGGAGCAGAGATGGATGGCCCGCCTGTCCAACTATGAATTCACCATCAAATACCGGGCGGGACGCTCAAATGCCAACACAGACGCCCTGTTCAGGATGCCGAACTTACCGGACGGGGGGGGGAGATCCAGAGGAACTGGAAGAGATCGAACTCCCTGCGTTCCACCGTCATGGGATTACCCAGTATTCCCACCGTGTAAGGGACAGGCACTCTGCTACGTTCAATCCCTTACCCCACTACAGCTGGGCAGAGACTCAAGACAGTGACCCCGCAGTCCGTCTGGTGAAGGAAATGCTGACACAGACTGATGCCCGCCTTGACCCCCGGAGGAGACCAAACAGCTGTGGAAGGAGAAGAGTAAACTGTTTCTCTACAAGGGGAAACTGTGCCGGAGAACTATCAACTGCCGGACACATGAGCTGACCTGGCAGGTAGTGGTCCTAGAGGCATACCACGACGGAGCAGGGCACTTCGGATGGAAGAATCTGGAGTTCCTGTTGCGTGACCGGTTCTTCTGGGTAAACATGAGAGTGGCCATTGAGAGATAGTGCAGAGACTGCGGCCCATGCAACCTGAGGAGGAAGGACCGTGTCAGCCAGAAGACTCCCCTGCTGCCCATCATCACGAAGCAACCACTAGAACTGGTAGCCCTGGACCATGTGAAGCTGGCTCCGAATAGGTCTGGGTACGTCTACGCCCTCACCATCGTAGACCACTACTCCCGGTTCCTGGTGGTGGTCCCTGTCAAGAACTTAACGGCTCAAACAGCTGCTAGAGCCTTCCAGCAGCACTTCTGCCGTCCACACGGGTATCCGGAGCAAATGTTGACTGACCAAGGTCCAGCCTTCGAAGCGGAGGTCTTCCAGGAGTTCTGCAACTTGTATGGCTGCAGGAAGATAAGGACAACGCCGTACCACCCCCAAACCAACGGGATGTGTGAGAAAATGAACAATATCGTCATTGATCTCCTCAAGACATTGCCCCTGGAAGAACGCAGCCTGTGGCCGGAGAAGCTGCCTGACCTGATTGACTTGTACAACCATATCCCGGTGAATGCTACAAATTGCACCCCGGCTTACCTGATGCGCGCAAGGCCTGGTAAGCTGCCACTTGACCTGGAGATGGGAGTCCTGACACCCGAGGACACCTCACCAGAAGCAGACTGGGACACGGAACGGCAGCAGCAGTACCGCAAAGTACAGGAGGCCGTGGAGCGAAGTCTGTCTCAAGCAAGAGGAAGGCAAGAGAGGACTTATAACCAACATGCTCCTGCTGTTCCCCTGGCACCTGGAGAGCAGGTCTTGAAGAGGAAGAGACGGCTCCACAAGTTGGATGACCAGTGGGAGAAGGACCCGTACACCGTACTGCCCTCAAGCCATGAGAACCCAAAGGTATGTGTCATCAGTAAGGATGGAGGAGAAACCACAGCCATTGTTTCCAGAGACCACCTGAAAAAGTGTCCCGAGCAGCTGCAAAGCACTGACGAAGATCAAGAGAACCCTCAACCCGCAGAGGAAAGGGAAGAAATGATCAGTACTGTACTCGGAGACTTTCCCCGGTCCTGGACTCAAATTAACAATGCGGTCGTGGTACCCGTCCTCACCTTTCTCCAGCCTGCCCCTCAAGGGCCTACAGAAGAACAGGTAGTGTCGGAAGAGCAGCCGGCCCAGGAGGCAGAAGAATCCGTACCAGCAGCCCAGGAGAATCAACCCTCTGCTAGTAGTGAGCCTGCCGTGCCCCTAGTAAGCCAAAGAGTACGCAGAAAGCAGCCAGGCCTACCCGCAACACCTCCTACACCCTGTAGTGCAGAACCAGATAGTGGGTTACGTAGTTCCACCAGGAGCACTAGAGGACAGATGCCCGCTCGCTGGAGAATCTAGAATGTAATGTGAATTTGCCTGTAAATTGCCAATGCTGAAAATGGTTTATGTTTTTGTTGCCCGTTTATTGATTATGTTTCTCTAGTTACCCTGCAGGTTTATTTGGACTGACAGGTTATGGACATTGAGTAACCGGAACTACATTGTAAATAGTTTCACTTTGTGCCTCTTGCGAAGACGGCTACGGAAGAAAAACCTGTCTGGCGTGGTCCCGTGTGGTCCAAAGTAGTTCGCTTCGCCTTGCAGCCACGCCCAGGGCCAACGTTTGGGGTTTGCTTTGGACAGGTCCCCTACTCTGTTCTAAAACTTCACCTTGGGTGATATGGACACCCGGTTACGGAAATGCCGTGACCATCAAGACAAAATGTACTTTTTCCTGTTATTGTTTATACCCTTGTATTTGTGTTTTTCTTAAAAAAAAAAAAATGTGTTTAGTCCCGGAGTACTAAGTTTCACTAGGGGGGAATGTGGCACCCCAGGGGTCTGGTTACCACAGTGATAGAAATATCACGTCTGAGAGCAAGTGGGAGGTTCCCTGGTCAGGAGCCCTTGAACATGCAACACCTCCTGTCCCAGACCAGATAGGGGAGGAATCTGCCCTATATAAACTGGATCTGGGGCGGGGTTAGTCAGTCAGAGCCTGGAGTTAGTTCCAGACACAGGGAAAGTAACAGCTAGGAGCTCTGTAGGAGCCAGGAGCTGAAGACCAGGGACTTGAGCTAAGCAGAGTTCGTCCTGGCAGAAGACGCTAAGAGCCGGACACAGGAGTCCGAGGCTGTGGGGACTTATATATCCAGCAGCAGAAACCAGCCGGCAGGGGATTTCAGGTCCTCTGGCCATAGGAAGCCCGGAGGCTCAGTCACACACACAAGGGACCGGTACCGCCATCGAGGAGTGGAAGCTGCCAGAGGGTCCAAGTCACCAGCCATACGGGTGAGCACCACACGGTATGCTTCAGGACGTGGGCTACTTCCACTAGCTTACAGCAAGGTAGCCAGGAAGAGTGCAGATAGACAGGGAGGCCTACAACTCCACCTGGACAGGGGAACTCCAGTTTGTTCACAGACTGACCAGGCCCCTTATGCTAGCCAGTACTCCCGGGAGGGTCTGCCTTATCATCACCAGTAAATACTCTGAACTGCACTGCAAAGACTCTGAGTCGTTCCTGCTTCACCCATGCACCATCACTCCCATCATCCACACTCACTGCCCTGAGGCTATACTCCTCCCGTGGGGAGTTGTCCCATCCTCTGCTGCGCATACCACACCAGCCTCAGCGGTCTGCCTCGGAATCCACGGGTGGCGTAGTCGGACATTAAATCATAAAAACCCTATAAAAGACTGCCACTGGTCTGACCACCCTGAGCCACGGACCGGGTCACCGCCACGGAGACTACAACCCCCAGAGACCCGGCTCCGGGTAACCCACACACGTGCACACACGGCCCAGAGGGCGCGTCATTGGCAGCTCACTGGCCAAGCTGGACAAGTAAAGAAAAGAGTGGCTGCTTTGTCATCTCGGTCACTGCCGCTAGTTTCTATACAGTTCACACCAGTCTAGATGAGTTTGTCAGCTGCTGCACTCTGCATATGAAGTATCTGAAATGATAAAGCTCTCAGTATAATGAAGTGTGCGTTTCCTGGTGTCAGTTACTGCCTATGTATGGCATAGCAGACAAGACAAACTCATTTTGACGGCTGCACTCTACATAAGCAGCAACTTAGAGTACGGAGGCTGAGCGGCCACAAGGATTAGTGCTAGGGTTAGGGTTAGGACCAGACTAATAAAATAGTTGCATTTAATTCAGTACATTGAGTTCAGTAAAGTGCTGAAAACATAGAGGGCTGAAGGACAAACTCAGTATATTGTTAAAATACAATAAGTGCTTGGGAGACTGGCAGATATTATTTTTTTATTTGTAGTATCTGCTGACTTTTTTATGCCAATCAAAATGGCCACGTGGCTCAATACTTGACTATTGAAAGGGAGTCGGGAAGTGTTCACGATTCAAAGGTTAAGGGGCAAACTACTTACCATGCTCTTGAACTGGCCTAAGACAACCTAAGCAAATCCCATATGCTTTGAATGGCTTAAAAAGGGAGCATCTCTCAATCTGTCTAAAACTCATAGAAGATTAAAAAAAATAGGGAGTAAAACAGCACTCAGGATAAACAACAAAATTTTAAAAAAACAACAGAAGAATAAAATAATATTATCCAGAAAGGAAAGGAGGAGGCACACACATATCAGGGGGAGAATCACATTCACTCTCATATATCCAGCTTCTAGTAGATGGACCAAAACTGGTTCACTTCAGGCACAACTCTTTTCTACAGTCCACATAAACAATCCATAAACATAAAATTCATATCAGACAGATGCTTCAAAAATGATACAAAACTCCTCAACACGTTGCTGGAAGGTTGACTCCCCTTCATGAGATGGAAATCCCTGATCTATAAAACCCAATAATCTTAGGCTGAATTCAGACTTCAGTGCATTTAAGATCTGAGTATGGATCATGTTTAGTGATGAGCGAGCACTAAAATGCTTGGGTACTCATTGGGTACCTTGGGTACCCCCCCTTCCCCGGCGGTTTGCAGAGGACCTAAAGATTGCCCAAATCGATGGGAACAGTGCTCAAATGACATGGGAACAGCATGGGGAAGACTTGTAATGACTTGTATATAAGGCAAAATAAATATACAAAAACAAAAATGCTCCTCCACGCTTTGGGCCATGTTCGCATGTAGCGTTTTTGATGCGTTTTTAAAACTTTTGCATTGCTTTCAACCAAGACAAATGCATTCACCGGGAAATATAATTTTAACATTTTACAACCTTATCTGGCCATGTGGTGTATGTCAAAGGAACAGCATGGGGACGACCGCTGCGACTGAAAGCATCTCTGACTCCCAGGGCACTGCCTAAATTGTGGCCATCTCATCAGATGTGATGCTATATTATTGCGGTAATAATACAGACATTTCTGGCAACATGACAAATCGTAAACTCCATTTAAAATGGGCAAGGTGTGTGTCCAGGGACAGGGAAGTGGACGTTATTGTGATAGTGATAGTGCACGCAGAGGCCGTGGGCAAGATGAAACTGTGCCTGCTGAGGGAGTACAACAAACACCCACGAACTACCTTCCTGTCCCAATTTCTAGGAGGCCGCGGAACACCACTATTGAAGCCAGAGCAGTGTGAAAAGGTTGTTGGTTGGATAGCAGATAATGCTTCCAGTCAGTTTGCCACCACCACCACCCTGTGTTCCACATGGTCCAGTCTCAGTATATGTGAGTCTGGATCACATTATTATTATTACTTTATTGCCATTTATTCCATGGCACTTTACATGTGAAAAAGGGGTATACATCGCAAAAACAATTACAATAATCTTGAACAAAAAAGTGACAGCGACTGGTACAGGAGAAGCGAGGACCCTGCCCGCGAGCGCTCACAATTTACAAGGGATGGGGGAGGATACAGTAGGAGAGGATAGAGCTGGTCTTGCAGCGGTATGGTGGAGCGAGGGTTACTGCAGGTTGTACGCATGTTGCAAGAGGTGGGTCTTCAGCTTCCTTTTAAAGGTTTTAACAGTAGGCGAGAGTCAGAAATGGTGGGGTAGAGAGTTCCAGAGAAATAGGGATGCACGGGAGAAATCTTGTATGCGATTGTGGGAAGAGAAGATAAGAGGGTAGTAGAGAAAGAGATCTTGTGAGGATCGGAGGTTGCATGCAGGTAAGTACCGGGAGGCTAGGTCACAGATGTATGGAGGAGACAGGTTGTGGATAGCTTTGCATTCCAAGGTTAGGGTTTTGAACTGGAGTCTCTGGGTAATGGGGAGCCAGTGAAGGAATTGACAGAGAGGAGAAGCCAGGGAATAGTGAGGTGACAAGTGGATTAGTCGGACAACAGAGTTTAGGATAGATTGGAGGAATGCCAGAGTGTTACAGTATAAGAGAGGCCACAGAGCAGGAGGTTGCAGCTGTCGAGAAGGGAGATGATGAGTGTGTGCACTAGTGTTTTTGAAGATTTGTGGTTGAGTAATGTGCGGATCCGGGAGATTTTTTTTACTTGGAGTCAGCATCCCGTGACCCTCGCGTTGTCCAAATTTTGGGTTGCAGTAATTACTGGTTGGAGACACTTCTAGACCCACGCTACAAGGAGAACTTTCTGTCTCTTATTCCTTTGCCAGACAGGCCTAATAAAAGGGGGCAGTACTAGAATGCACTTGTTGCGGAATTATTAAAAAAATTCCCATCTGAAAACGCTGGCGGCAGAGGTCACAGTTCGTTGGACAACCAAGGAGTACAGGCGAGAGAGACACAAATGCAATCCAGCAGCAGAGGCAGGGGAACACTGTCAAAGTTCTGGGACAGTTTTCTCGGACCCTCCCATCGCAAAGGCCTGGGAGCGCGGGGTACTCTCCCAAGGAGGGAAAAGTTTTGGAAAATGCTTGTACCTTGCCGACCATACCAACGTCCTCTGTGATTCCTCTGTGCCTTATAATTATTCGGTATCCAAGCTGGACATATGTCATGAACTGGCTCTCTACGCCTTGGAGATCCTGGCCTGCCCTGCCGCTAGCATTTTGTCAGAGCGGGTTTTTAGTGCCGCTGGTGGAATTATAACAGATAGGTGCATCCACCTATCAACTGAAAATGCTGACAGGCTGACTCTTATAAAAATGAACAAGGTTTGGATTTGGCCAGACTTCTCAACATCACCGAAAGATAGCAGCGTAGCATAAACACAAATACAGTGTCTTTTTTTTGGGAGGTCTAACTCTATTCGAATGTACCTATGTCTTCACACCCATACATGCGTGTAAGCTTCCTGATTTTGTCTATTTGCTCTTGTCCTCCTCCTTCTCCTCATCATCCACCACCACGTCACCACAATATCTATGTCTCTTGCAAGGAGCATTGGAGTTCCTCCAAATTTTTGGCAGCCATTGCATTCACTGCATAAGCAAACAGTATGGGAGACCCACTCCTTTCTAATAGGAACATGTCGTTACTGTGGTCCAGCTCAATGTGTCTTTAAATTGGTATTGAGGTTTTTCTCAAATTTTGGCAGCCCTTGCAGTCTTTGCATGGGCATTACCACTATAGGTGTCACGCAAGGTGTGGTAAAAAGGTGTGCAACACAGAGGGAAGAGGGAAAGGGAGCCAAGACACTAGGGAAAGGGGGGAGTCGAGACCTCCTAGTTTGGTCTAGTGTCAACCTGTCTCAACTACCATCCCTATATTGGCTCTTCACCAATTGCCGCACGAGTACCTCACGCTGACTTTCCCTGGCGTATGGCTAAGGCTAGAGAAGGAAAGAGATGAGCACTAGTCGATCTCCACTAAACTCTATAAACAACAAGGGTAGACAACAGGGGGGAATTGCTTAGCTTTAGATGACTCCAAACAAATGCGCACACGGCCTCAAACTCCAGAGAGGATGAAGTACTGCTCTTGCTAAAGCCTCACAAGTAATAATGAATATCACCGGCACCTCCCTCTCAGACACACCAGGTATTTATACACCCAGGCCAGGGAGCTAATTAGCCAGAGGGAGGTAGCCGCCGGGTCCTAGAGACAGCCAGCCTCTAAGAAGATGTCTGTAATGCCCAACGTAGAGATCTCCTGCAACCAACTGCAGGGCGACTGTCTGTCACATCAGACACACCCATGACAATAGGAGACCCACTCCTTTATAATGGGAACATTTTTTGTACTGAGACCCTCCTCTATGTCTCTTCAAAGGGGTATTGGGGTGCCTTCAAATTTTTGGCAGCCCTTGCAGTAACTGCATACCCAATAACAGTATAGGAGACACACTCTTTAATAATGGGAACATAATAATGGGAACAACAAAACATAGCCAACTGCTGGCCCTTTAAGAATAGTAAGGGCTGCCTGATGGCCCTATAAAAATAGTGTTTATGACTTTCAGAGTCCCTTATTCATAAATACAACAGGATGTGTCTGATGATGTCTCACACACCACATGGCCAGATAAGGTAGTAAAATGTTAAAATGAAATTTCCTGGTGAATGAATTTTTCATTGTTGATAGCAATGCAAAACTGCAAAAATGCATCAAAAACGCTACTTGTGAACATAGCCCAAGGTGTGGAGGAGCATTTTTGTTTTTGGTTAATTATTGTGCCTTATATACAAGTCATTACCCTGGAAAGGAGGTTCCTTAACATTTTTCCCAGTAAAATCCATTTTGGTTTTGTTTTTATATGTTTTCTTGTGAATTCATAAAAGTGGCGTAATACTCTGACAACATTGTTGACAGCAGTGACCTGGGAGTCAGAAATGCTTCCAGGGCTCTTCCCCATGCTGTTCCCATGACATCTGAGCACTGTTCTTATTTGGCCAATTTTTAGGTCCTCTGCAGACCACTAGAGGGGGGCCGCAGGAAAATTGCTCGAGTTTCCCCTAGACTTACATTGGGCTCATTACTCGGACAGAGCACTCGAGCATTCCAATTTGCTTGACCCGAGCAACGAGTACCCGAGCATTTTAGTGCTCGCTCATCACTAATGCTGAACCTTCCACTGCCTTTATCTGTACTCAAAATGAATATGTTTTCATGTAATTACAGATGAAGGCAGGCAATTAGATTGGGGAAAAGCAGCGGTTTGGAAGCCAATTACATGACATTTTTTTTACAGGAATGAGGAAAATCCCCTAATAAAGTGATTTGCAAAGTTTCATAATTTTTTCATGTTGGACAAAAAATGAAAGCTTGGTTAGTCTTTAAATAAATTTCTTAGACCTGATTTGGATGCTGTATTTACATTTGAAAATTTACATCAGAATGGCTGTATAATCCTTCTTGAAAGTTTAACTCAATCACTGTCAACCTAGCCTAAGTGACAGCTCATCAGTATCCTTGCTGCTGCTGAGATCTCACAATGCTCAGTACAAGCTGCAGGTGTCAGTCAGGCTAGGTGTGTGGAGACTCATGAGATATTTCAGTCTATAGCTGTACTCATAAAGTGCTCATCTTAATATCAAAATTATGCAATCATTCTGACATAGATTTGCAAAGTAAGTGCACCATTTTTATCAGATCTAAGATATCTATTTATTAATGTATGCAGTAGTGATGAGCGAGTATGTTTTGTTTAACCCTTTCGCCGAGTATACTTGGGCAAGCACCGAGTATTTACAGCATGCTCGGTGATATGTTTGAATCACTCCCGCGTGCATGATTTGTGACTGTTTGACAGCTTTAATACATGTGAGGAATGTCTGCTTCTTACACATTCCTCACATGTATTAAAGCTGTCAACCAGTAGCAAATCATGCACACGGGAGTGATTCAAACATATCACCGAGCACGCTGTAAATACTGTCGCAGAGTGCATCTTCTTACAGTCACCACTGTACTTAGGAGAGCTTCAATCAGCAAGACATCTTGAGTAAACAGTATTTACTTCATACTGGATAAACATGAGACACAATTCAGTGTCACACAGTCCGTGTGCTGCTGACATAACACATACAGGAAAAAAACACAGGAAGTAAAAACAACCAACAATTGAGAGCTTCCCTCCCCACATTACAGTAAGCATTTAACTTTACACACTATCGCCATCTGCTGTCTGGTTAGTATAAAGTCCACCTTTCACTTATAATAAGTCCTAATCTGTTGCATATGCCAACAAATACTCGGTGCTCGCGACAGAGTATACTCGGCGACGGGGTAAACAAAACATACCCGCTTATCACTAGTATGCAGTTTAATTGTGAAATTTGGTGACAGATCTGCTTTCAAAGGGGTATTCCAGTAAGAAGTTATCACTTATCTATAAGGGTAAGTGATAACTTGCTGATCACTGTGATTCTCACCACTGTGGCCCCTACTTATTCTAAGAATAAGGCTCTACTGTGGGACCAATAGTGATCAGTAAGTTATTATTTAAAAAAAACCTTTAACCCCTTTCCGACCAAGTCAGTAATAGTACGTAGCTGCGCCCTGAACCTTATGGACCAGATACCTACTATTACGCACAATCTTTAATGCGGTACCGTCATCCCGGTGGGTGTCGCAGCCCCCCGCTACCACGATCGCTGTTATTGGCTGTTCGATTCTGAACAGCCAATCACAGCATTTCTCACTGTTTCCGGTGGTGACCGGCTTGTGACCTGCCTGTCACCGCCCCATGACCCCCTGTGATGTGTGCAGACCTCCAGACAGCTCTGATTGGAGAAATCAATGAGGACATCGATCGCTTCAATCAGAGTACCTGAACACAGGTGACAGGGCGGTCACAGTGCGGTGACCAGCTTGTGAACTGCCTGCTAACACTCCATGACCCCCTGTGATGCTGCCCAGACCCCAGCCATCTCTGATTGGTGCGATCGATGTCATCATCGATCGCACCAATCAGAGTACCTGAGCGGGAGGTGACCGGGTGGTGAACAGCCTGTGATCTTCCTGTCACCACCCTATCACACCATGTGACTGCCCTGCAACTCCTCACACTTGGTGAGGATTTCTACAGAGAAATCACATTTGATCACCTCTGTGCTGGGCCTTGTGGTGCCACAGAAGCACCTGCGACACCACAAGACCTTCTCCTACCTGTTCCCGGCTCCAGTCTCCATGCTCCAGGCTACTGCTTCGGTCTCCAGGCTCCTGCTCAGGTCTGCTGCTGATCCTGCTCCAGAGCCTGCTCCTGCAGCTAATCCTTCTGCTGCTGAAAGAAGAACAGAGAAGACTTTGGTAAGTCTTTCTCTGATCTCCCCTCATTCACCCCAATCCCCCTCTCTCGCCCCTCCCCCGTCTTTTTACCCCTCTCCCCACCCCAATCCCCTTCCCCCCAGTTTTTTTTTTTTTATGCGTCCTGTAGCGGCCGAGCGCTGACCAGTGACTACATCACTGATCAACGTCCGTGCTCACTGCTTTTCAGGACTTTATTTTGTCCCTGTCAATTCTTTCTCCCTCCCACTTTGCACCACTTCCGTGCGTGCATCCAACAGCCGCCGAGCATTGATTGGTGATCAGCACTCGCTACTTTTTCCACTAACTTTTTTTTCATTTTTAGAGGGCGGTCGCGCTTTCCGATTGTGTGCCGTGCTGGGCCTTGCGGTGCCATAGAAGCCTGTGACACCACAATCGCTGCTCCTGCTACAGAAGACATTTTACAGAAGACATCAGACAGAAGACAACTGAAAGACGACAACTGTAAGTAGAATTTTTTGATCCCTCCTCATCCACCCCAATCTCCCTCTCACCCTCCCCCCCTTCCCATCCACCTTTCTGCCACCAAGTGTTGATCATTACTTGATCGCTCGACTTCTGTCATTTTTTTTCGAGCTTCCTGCAGCGGCCGAGCTCTTATCAGTGACCACAGATCACTGATCCGCACTTGTGCTTGCTGTTTTACACAGCCTCGTCCTTTGCACCACATCCGTGCACACACCCAGCAGCCGCCGAGTGTTGATCGGTGACATAATTAACGGATCCGCACTCGTGCTTGCTGTTTGCACCACCTACGGTTTTTCCTTTTTTTTTTCTCTTTTTTTTTCAGGAAAAAAAAGTTTACACCCAAGCACACTGACACACACACACAACACAATCTAAATAAAGTACTGACAAACACACACTGCATACATAAGAAAAAAATGTCCCGCTCATCCCAAACTCGCTATTCAGCAAAGGCATATGCTTTCCTTGCCTCCGACACTGACAGCAAGGGCGAGGATCCCACATTTCTTTATTTTTTTCCTCCTCCTCATCATCTTCCTCCTCCTCCTTCTCAGGTGCTGCTGGACTGCCACGCAGTCGTGACAGGAGAGAAGATGAACCAGCGCCCCCCACTACTGACCCCATATGAACCTCGCCCCCCAAAAATGATGA
This sequence comes from Phyllobates terribilis, assembly GCF_046119375.1. Lineage (NCBI taxonomy): Eukaryota > Metazoa > Chordata > Amphibia > Anura > Dendrobatidae > Phyllobates > Phyllobates terribilis. Next base: position 256,815,383 of record NW_027362763.1, on the reverse strand, counting down.
GCCACTGATTCCTCATTTTGTGGCGGAATCAGGAATCAAGTTTGACACCACCGGCCACACAGAAATAGACTTTTTCAAAGTCTTTTTCTCTGAGGATTTTGTAAACCTCATGGTGAGCCAAACTAATTTGTATGCTCATCAATTTTTGGAACAAAACCCCTCTTCATCATTTTCTAACTGGTCTCCTGTAGACGCAGTAGAAATTATGAAGTTTTGGGGCCAGGTCCTTCATATGGGGATCCTGAAGAAGCCAGAACTTCGGCAATACTGGAGTGTTAAAATTTTGTATAACATTCCGAATGGTCATGTCCCGGACACGTTTTGAGGCCATCCGCAAGTTCTTGCATTACAACGATAATGCAAGGTGTCCTGCACGCGATGACCCGAACTTTTATCGTCTTTTCAAAGTTCGGCCACTCATCGAGCACTTCAACAACAAGTTTGCTGAAGTGTACGTGCCCAGAAGGGACATCTGCGTGAATGAGTCCTTAATCACTTTTAAGGGGCGGCTTAGATTCCAGCAGTACTTTCCCAGTAAGAGGGTCAGGTACGCAATCAAGCTGTATAAACTTTGTGAGAGTACCTCAGGGTTTAAAGTTTACGAAGGGTAGAACTCTTGGATTGAACCCCCTGAATGCACCCCTGTTCTGGGAGTGAGTGGAAAAATTGTGTAGGACTTGGTGCACCCACTGCTAGATAAAGGTTATCACCTGTACGTGAATAACTTTTATACCAGTGTCCCTCTCTTCAAGTCCCTCTCTGCGCGAGGTACCACAGTCTGCGGTACTGTCCACAAAAATCAGGGAGGCCTCCCAAAGACGCTAATTGGGCAGCTGCTCAGAAGGGGTGAGAGCAGAGCCCAATGTAGCAACCACCTGCTGGTGGTCAAGTACAAGGACAGGAGGGATGTCCTTCTCTTGACCACCATACATTGTGATGGCAGCACCCTCAGCACTGTACGAGGTTCCACTACAGAGGTCGTCAAACCAGACTGTGTAGTGGGGTACAACAAGTACACATGGGGAGTTGATCTCTCTGATCAAGTCCTCCAGCTGTACAGTGCTTTGAGAAAGGCCAGAGTGTGGTGCAAGGAGCTGGCCGTGCACATCATTCAGATGGCAATGCACAACGCTTTCCTTCTGTCACAATGTGCAGGCCAGACTTCTATGACGTATCTTTACTTCCAGGAGGTAGTTATCCAGGCCCTGATATTTGGCAGTGCTGACGGAGAGGGCCCCAGTACTTACGGAACTGAAGGACCTTGAATTGTACCAGGCCAGCATTTCCCGCGGGAGGCCCCTCAAACAGGAAAAAAAGGTAAGTCACAAAAGAGGTGCTGAGTGTGTTCCAAAAGGGTAATAAGCAAAGACACCACTTACCAATGCGACACCTGCCCCAACAAACCTGGGCTGTGCATGAAAGAATACTTCAGAAGGTACCATACTTCCATGCACTACCAAATTAATTTCTGACGTATGATAACCTGATGAACACTACACAACTGACGTAGTGTTCGTCAGGTTGTCCTACATCAGTTGTGTAGTGTTCATCAGGTTGTCCTACACAACTAACGTATGACACTACATTATGAAATTCACAAATCAGTTATCAGTTCCAAAAAGGGGGGACACTTGTTGGGCATTTCCACTGTTCAGGCACATCAGGGACTCTGTAAATGCGACATGACGCCCGCAGACCATGCCATCAAAGTCTGCATTCCAAAGAGTCACTCCTTCCCTTGCGAGTCCTTACATATGCCCAAACAGTAGTTTTCTCCAACACATGGGGTATCAGCATACTCAGGAGAAATTGGACAACATATTTTGAGGTCCACTATATTTTTTTTTAACAATTTTGGGGGAAAAAAGTTTTTTTTATTTTTACACGTTAACATTATAATTTTCTGTGAAGCACCTGGGGGTTCAAGGTGCTCAAAGTACATCTAGATAAATTCAATGTGTGGGGTCCAGTTTCCGAAAAGAGGGCACTTGTTGGGCATTTCCACTGTTTAAGCACATCAGAGACTCTGCAAATGCGACATGACGCCCACAGACTATTCCATTAAAGTCTGCATTCCAAAGTGTCACTCCTTCCCTTCCTAGCCCTGCCGTGTGCCCAAACAATGGCTTTCCTCCACATATGGGGTATCAGCGTACTCAGTAGAAATTGCACAACAACTTTTGGGGTTCAATTTCTCCTGTTACCCTCGTGAAAATAAAAAAATTGGGGTCTAAATAACATTTTAGTGAAAAAAAGTTAAATGTTCATTTTTTTCCTTTCATGTTCAATTAATTGATGTGTAGCACGTGAAGGGTTAATAAACTTCTTGAATGTGGTTTTGAGCATCTTGAGGGGTGAAGTTGTTAGAATGGTGTCACTTTTGGGTATTTTCTGTCATATAGACCCCTCAAAGTGACTTCAAATGTGGTGTGGTCCCTAAAAAAAATGGTTTTGTAAATTTTTAATAAAAAAAAATTTTGGTTCCAAAATTGTGTTGATTTAAAGTAGACATGTGGGAAATGTTATTTATTACCTATTTTGTGTGACATATCTCTCTGATTTAAGGGCATAAGAATTCAAATTTGGAAAATTGCGAAAGTACAATATGTCACGAAAAAACACTTTCAGAATCAGTGGGATTCGTTGAAGCGTTCCAGAGTAATTACCGCATAAAGTGACAGTGGACAGAATTGTAAAAATTGGCCTGGTCATTAACGTGCAAACCACCCTCGGGGGTAAAGGGGTGAAGCAGTTTTTATAACTGTAAATTGCACACAGTTTATTGTAAGAACATGTAATCTCAATTGTTACATTTACAGCAAGGACCATGTAAAAATGTAAAAAAAAATATTATTATTAGTAAAAGCTTTTGTGTGTGGTGACTTGAATTGTAATACTAGGTCAGAATGTCCTTTTCTATACAGATCAAGAAATCATGGTGGTACAAGGCGTAACTCTTGAATTCATGTAGTCATCTATCACCGGCTTGCAAAAAAAGGAAAATCTCACTAGAAGTATGCCACTGCTAGACTCCTACTAGAATAAAAGCTCTCTTTTATTACAATAAAAAATAAACCCACTCTGCTCTCGTACCCTGAAAGTAACCATGGAAACATTAGCTGTTATTAGTTCTGCTAAGTATATACAGCTGACTTCTCAACAACCCCCTTCCACCCGTTCATTCTCTCCCGTCTCCCTCTGCTCCATTCGCAGTCTCTTCACTATCCTTCTCTACTTTCAGCAACGTGCATTTGTAAGGCACAGAATTTAGGTGATTTTTTTGTATGTTTTTCATGTAGTTTTGAAAAATGGAACATCAATTAAGAATGTCATATCAAAGTGGCTAAACAGTGATGCTAAGAAGCAGATAGGAAACAGGTATGAAAGGAAGTGTTAGCAAACTTAAATTAAACTCTTATTATACATAAAAAATAAATACATTTTTACTTAAAGCAACTATGACATGAAATGTGACTGTATGTGTCTGCCTAATATCCTCCTTTCTTCTGCAGATACTTCAATCTGTCAGATCATCACCATTATTTGTTTATTTTCCAAAATGGCCTTTATGGATGCTTGGAGAGTGCGCAATGTGAACCATGCATATCACTGGTCCATCCCACACCAATAGAGAGGCACTTTAAGGCATGGTTCAAACTTTCCACAGCATTTCACTTGCCTACAGCAGCTGTGTCACCCAGGGGGATATAGGGGACTCAGTACCCGGGCCTTTTACCTTGCTTTGGATGTCACGGCAGTCGGCTCCCGGGCCCGTACTCTGGGGTCTCTCTTGAAAAAGGGGTTTTTAGTGTATGGTTTGTTTCGTGACGCCACCTGTGGTTTCCGGTAATGGTTACCGGTGCTGCTGCAGACCTCCGGGGGTGATGAGATGGCAGCTGGGATGTTTCTGCTCCCCACAGGCGGAGCGGACACCCGGGGCAGAGTTGATGGAAGGGATGCAGGTGAGAGATGGCCAGGTCAGGGAGAATGACGGACACGCACACAGGGGGTTTGCTTCAGTACCTTTACTGGTGTAATGGCAGGTATGGTCCAGGGTACTTGCTAGGAAGGGTGCACTTCAGGACTTCTCCCCAGTGAGCGGGTATAAGACCTCCTGATCCGTGTCTCCCTCTCTCTAAGCTTCTAGCCAGCCTGGAACTTGGCCTAGCTTCTGTGTTGTGTTTCTCTCTCACCTGACCGCTTGGTATTAGGACCTTTCTTTGGCAACCACTATCCCTGGACGCCGGGGCCTTTGTGGTTCCTAGTCCTGTTATTGCTGGTAGCTTCAGGATGACCAGGGGTCTGGAAGCCTCCTGGTATGCCGGTTGTCCCTACTGGGTATAGAGGACCCTGTAGGCGTGGACCCAGTATCTGGTTTGTGTCTTGGAGTGAGCCTATGATGCTCCTCTGCCCCGTCAACTCCTCTCTCCTCTCCTCTTTGCCTCTAACCACACTCGGGGCCCTCAATACAGCAGCAGACGTGCTGCGTCTTCACTGCTCTCAGCGTCAGCACGCTCTCTTCAGACTAAAACTGAACTCCTATCTCCACCCTCCATATATATATCCCTAACAGGGCTCCCTCTGGTGGTATGAGGTGGAAGGGTGGAGGTGTCTGTTTGTAATGAGGGCCTCTTGTGGAGAAGTCCATCCATGCACCATTTTGGGTCCTGTGGTACCTGTAGTAGCAGGGTGCCACATTCCCCCCTAGTACAATTCAGTACTCCTGGACTGAAGCATTTTAAAACAGATAGCAATAACAACAATAATAATTACAACAACAATAACAATGTTACAATAAGTCCCGTCACCAGGTGTCCATTTCGCTGATGAAGGTGTAACAAGGGTAACATGAGGGACCCGCCTGAAAACCCTCAACGTAGGCCCTGGGCGTGGCTACAGGGCATAAGTGATCCAGGTGTTTGACCACGTCTTCGGCCATGCCAAACGGGTTTTTGGTCTGTGGTCTTTTTAATATGAAATAAATAAGGGGGCACTTTGGTAAGTGCAACTATTTACAAGGGAAAGTTTTTGTCTGCTCACAGTCCTCAGCCTACAAGTCTTTATACCCTTATGGGTAACTAAATGAACACATATTATATCCAGTAGGCATTACCCAACTGGGTAACTATTTACAATGTAGGCACTTTGTACTTTAATCCCTAAACCTGGCAGGGATTTGGCCTTGTGTGCTGCGTGTGGATCTTCGTAGCACTGGGGTGATACTGGTGTCTGTGCATGCACTCTGTGTTAACTAGAGATGAGCGGTGTTCGACTAGAACTGTTCGCCAATCTCAAATTCGAGCTGTTTTGGGCGGTGTTCGAGTTGTTCGACGAACCCGAACGATTTGCAAAAAATTCGGCTGTTCGAGGTTATGTTCGATAACTGTTCGTGCACCAAAAGCGTGTCCTGCATGTCTGGCGCTATTTAGAGCACCAATCATGCAGGGATTGTCTGCCACTCACTGTAATGCCACAGCCATGGTGGTTGTGGCATTACAGTGATTGCCCAAATCGATGGGAACAGTGCCAACAGTGAAACATGAAAAGCCGGCAATTCAGCAGCGGCATACACCTGTACCCGACAATTTAGAACCGAAAGAATAGAGCTTCACACATAGATTAGATAGATATAAACATGTCAGACACATATATACGAAGTACAGTGAAAGTGCTGCTTACTGTACTTGTCATTTAGCGTAAAGGATTTATCAAAAAAAATAATAGTGTTTTCAGGCACCGTCTCTTTAAAAAAGCTGGCCGGCAATTCAGCAGCGGTACCCGACAATTTAGAATAGAAGGAATAGAGAATCACACATAGATTAGATAGATAGAAACATGTCAGTCACATATATAAGAAGTGCAGTAACAGTGTTGATTACTGTACTTGTCATTTAGTGTAAAGGATTTATTTAAAAAAATAATAGTGTTTTCATGCACTGTCTCTTTAAAAAAGCCGGCCGGCAATTCAGCAGCGGTACCCGACAATTTATAACAGACAGAATAGAGCTTCACCCATAGATTAGATAGATAGAAACATGTCAGTCACATATATATGAAGTACAGTGATAGTGTTGGTTACTGTACTTGTCATTTAGTATTAAAATAAAGGATTTATTATTAAAAAAATTGGCGTGGGGTTCCCCTTAATTTTAGGCTCTAGCGGAGGTTAAGCAGACGGCTGGGGCAGATGTTTGAAGCCTGGGAAGGGGGTAATACCCACGGAGCTTCCCAGGCTACTAATATCAGCCCCCAGCTGAATACATAGCCTTTACTAGCTATTAAAATGGGGGACCCCCCAAAATAAATGACGTGGGGTCCCCCCTAATTTAATAGCTAGCAAAGGCTAGGCAGACAGCTGGGGGCTGATATTAATAGCCCAGGAAGGGAGCCATGAATATTGGCCCCCTCCCAGGCTAGAAACACCAGCCGTCAGCCGCCCCAGAAATGGCGCATTCATAGGATGCGCCAATTCTGGCACTTAGCCTCGCTCTTCCACGCTGCCCTGGTGCGGTGGCAGGGGGTAATAGGGTTGGGGTTGATGTCAGCTTATAATGCCAGCTGACATCAAGCCCAGGTTAGTAATGGAGAGGCGTCTATAAGACACCCCCATTACTAACCCCATAGTCAAAGTTAAAAAAAACACAAACACCCAGAATAAAGTCCTTTAATTGAAATAAAGACACAATCCTTTATTGTTCTAAATTAAACCATACTTACCGTCACGCCCATTCCAGCTGAAGCCAACGATCTCCTGCAATAAAAGAAAAATAATAAAGCAACCTCATCCTTACCTTTCCATGGTTCCCACGACAGCTTCAGCTCTGCTACATCGAGATGACAGGCTGGACCGCAGCAGAACGCTGCCATCCAGCCTCTCATCCCGCAGACACTGAGAAGCGCAGGCTTGCTTGCGCTGCTCAGCGTCTCTCTGTGACGACATCCAGATGAGCCGAGTTCATGTCCAATGAACTCATCTCACCTCATGCACGTCACTGACAGCGTGGGAAAATTCTCAAGCTGAAGCGGTGAGTGCAGGAGAATTCTCCCACGCTGTCAGTGATGTGCATGAGGTGAGCTCATGTCCAATGAACTCAGCTCACCTCCTGCACGTCACTGACAGCGTGGGAAAATTCTCCTGCAATCAGCGCTTCAGCGTGAGAATTTTCCCACGCTGTCAGTGACGTGCATGAGGTGAGCCGAGTTCATTGGACATGAACTCGGCTCATCTGGATGTCGTCACAGAGAGACGCTGAGCAGCGCAAGCAAGCCTGCGCTTCTCAGTGTCTGCGGGATGACAGGCTGGATGGCAGCGTTCTGCTGCGGTCCAGCCTGTCATCTCGATGTAGCAGAGCTGAAGCTGTCGTGGGAACCATGGAAAGGTAAGGATGAGGTTGCTTTATTATTTTTCTTTTATTGCAGGAGATCGTTGGCTTCAGCTGGAATGGGCGTGATGGTAAGTATGGTTTAATTTAGAACAATAAAGGATTGTGTCTTTATTTCAATTAAAGGACTTTATTCTGGGTGTTTGTGTTTTTTTTAACTTTGACTATGGGGTTAGTAATGGGGGTGTCTTATAGACGCCTCTCCATTACTAACCTGGGCTTGATGTCAGCTGGCATTATAAGCTGACATCAACCCCAACCCTATTACCCCCTGCCACCGCACCAGGGCAGCGTGGAAGAGCGAGGCTAAGTGCCAGAATTGGCGCATCCTATGAATGCGCCATTTCTGGGGCGGCTGACGGCTGGTGTTTCTAGCCTGGGAGGGGGCCAATATTCATGGCTCCCTTCCTGGGCTATTAATATCAGCCCCCAGCTGTCTGCCTAGCCTTTGCTAGCTATTAAATTAGGGGGGACCCCACGTCATTTTTTTTGGGGGGTCCCCCATTTTAATAGCTAGTAAAGGCTATGTATTCAGCTGGGGGCTGATATTAGTAGCCTGGGAAGCTCCGTGGGTATTACCCCCTTCCCAGGCTTCAAACATCTGCCCCAGCCGTCTGCTTAACCTCCGCTAGAGCCTAAAATTAAGGGGAACCCCACGCCAATTTTTTTAATAATAAATCCTTTATTTTAATACTAAATGACAAGTACAGTAACCAACACTATCACTGTACTTCATATATATGTGACTGACATGTTTCTATCTATCTAATCTATGTGTGATGCTCTATCTTTCTGTTCTAAATTGTCGGGTACCGCTGCTGAATTGCCGGCCGGCTTTTTTAAAGAGACAGTGCATGAAAACACTATTATTTTTTTAAATAAATCCTTTACACTAAATGACAAGTACAGTAAGCAACACTATCACTGTACTTATTATATATGTGACTGACATGTTTCTATCTATCTAATCTATGTGTGAAGCTCTATTCTTTCTGTTCTAAATTGTCGGGTACAGATGCTGAATTGCCGGCCGGCTTTTTTAAAGAGACGGTGCATGAAAACACTATTATTTTTTTTGATAAATCCTTTACACTAAATGACAAGTACAGTAAGCAACACTGTCACTGTGCTTCTTATATGTGTGACTGACATGTTTCTATCTATCTAATCTATGTGTGATGCTCTATTCCTTCTTGTCTAAATTGTCGGGTACCGGTGTATGCCGCTGCTGAATTTGCCGGCCGGCTTTTTTAAAGAGAGTGTCTTCTGAGCAGTTTGTCAGCTTTTGGACACCTTTGCAGGTGTTTTCTATGTGTTTCTATGTGTTTTTGTTTGCCTGCCATTGGTTTTAACGGTGTTCGACGGTGTTCTAAGGTGTTCGACGAACAGTTCGACGAACAGTTCCTCGAACATCCCGGTGTTCGACGAACCGAACCGAACCCGAACACTACGGGGGTGGCTCAACACTAGTGTTAACCTATCAGGTGTACGTGCTGGTAGATTGTAAAACTGCCTCAATCTCTCTATGGGACTGGCAAGAACACTGATTACTGGGCCTTTAGGCTCTGTTTCAGCGGGTGACCCTCCTCTTACTGGGGACTCTTCCTGTTCCTGAGCAGGTTCTTCTAGGGTGCTTACAGGTTCTACTGGTGGTTGAGGTTCTTCTGGTTGCTGATAGAAGTGTATCACTGGTATGATAACTGCTCCATCAAGTTGAGGCCAGTCCGCAGGGAAGTCTCCTAGAACTGTATGAAGTACATCTTCCTCGGGTTTCTCCAGTATTACAAGAGGTGCTTCTTCTTCCGGTGTCTTCAGTAGACCTGGGCACAATTTCAAGTGGTCTCTTGAGACTGTTGCGGTTGTTTTACCTCCATCCTTGCTGATCAGGCAGGTTTTACTGTTGTCAAATCTGGAGTTTAACACAGTGTTGTGCTCTCTTTCCCACTGGTCATCGAGCTTGTGACCTCCTCTTTTCCGCTTTAGCACTATTTCTCCAGGTGCCAAGGGTTCTGCTGGTGCATGTTTATTGTACTGTTCTTCTTGCCTTTCCCTCACCTTGTTTATACTGTCTTCGACACAGGCCTGTACTTTCCTGTACTGCTCTTGCTGACTTGTGTCCCAATCTTCAGTGGACGTATCTGCAGCAGGTTCTTCCACTCTGAGCTCCAGGTCCATGGGCAATTTTCCAGGTCTTGCTCTCATGAGGTACGCTGGGGTACAATTAGTAGAACTCACAGGTATGTAGTTATACAGGTCCACTAGGTCAGGTAGCTTTTCTGGCCACTGGTTCCTCTATTCCAAAGGTAGGGTTTTTAACAGATCTATGACGATGTTATTCATTTTCTCGCACATACCGTTGGTTTGCGGATGATATGGCATAGTCCGGATCTTCTTGCATCCATATAGGTGACAGAATTCCTTGAATAGCTCAGCTTCAAAAGCTGGGCCTTGATCTGTTAGCACCTTGTCCGGATATCCATGAGGTCTGCAGAAGTAGGCTTGGAACATTCTTGCTGCAGTTTCTGCTGTCAGATCCTTGACAGGGGCTACCACCAGGATCCAGGAATAGTGATCCACCATGGTCAGGGCATAGGAATAGCCTGATCTGCTGGGCGACAGTTTGAAGTGATCCTGAGCGACAATCTCCAGGGGTTGGGTTGTTTTGATGAACTGCAAGGGTGCTTTCTGGCTGCCATAGTCTTTCCTTCTGAGGCTACAGGGTCCACAATTCCGGCACCACCTTTCTATAGAACTCCGCATTCCAACTCAAAAGAACCGGTCCTTCAGCAGGGTTTCCAGCTTCTTCCAGCCAAAGTGACCTGCTTGGTCGTTGTAGGCCTTTAACACCATCTGGATATCTGTCCTAGGTACAACAATCTGCCACACCATTTCATGGGTCTTGGGGTTGACATACCTTCTGCACAGCTTCTCTCTGTAGATGAACAGCCGGCTTCTCTCATTCCACAGGTGTTTGGCTTGTGGAGGAGCATCCTTCTCCAGGTGAGAACCTTCTTGGGTTATCAGTCTTTTGATGAGGCTGACAACCGGGTCACTGTCCTGGGTCTCCTTCCAGCTGTGATGAGGTAGAGGGTTTGGCGTCCTACCATGACATCTTCTGGAGGCGTGCTGCTCGTGGACCATTCCATTTCTGTGGAAAGCAGGTAGTTCAATTTCTTCGAGATCATCCACTTCATCCTCGGTGTCCGACTGGTGAGGCATCCTTGACAAGGCATCAACATTGGTATTCTTGTGACCTGCCCGGTACTTGATTGTGAACTGATAATTCAACAGTCTGGCCACCCAACGCTGTTCCATGGCTCCCAACCTGGCTGTCTCCAGGTGTGTCAAGGGATTACTGTCGGTAAAGGCTGTGAACTTAGTTGAGGCTAGGTAATGCTTGAATCTTTCAGTGATAGCCCAGACCAAGGCCAGGAACTCCAGCTTGAAGGAACTGTAATTCTCCGGGTTCCTTTCAGTAGGGCGAAGATTCCGACTGGCATAAGCAATTACCTTTTCTCTGCCATTTTGCTTCTGGGACAACACAGCTCCCAGTCCCTCGTTGCTGGGGTCGGTATTCAACAGGAAAGGCCGGCTGTAGTCAGGGTAAGCCAGGATTTCTTCACCAATTAGGACTTCCTTCATTACTGCAAAGGATTCAGCCTGTTCCTTACCCCACTGGAATGGGGGATTTTTACCTCTCTTGGACTGTCCTACCACGAGATCTTGTAAAGGTGCTGCCTTTTTGGTGTAATCCTTTATGAACCTCCTGTAGTACCCGACCAGTCCCAGAAACTGACGTACTTCCTTAATGTTTCTCGGTTCAGGCCACTTCTGGATGGCAGTGACCTTCTCCGGGTCTGGTGCTACTCCCTCTGAGCTGACCACGTGTCCCAGGTACTGAACCTTCTGCTTGAGCAGGTGGCAATTAGAAGGTTTTAGTTTCATCCCATACCGGGACAATGCCTCAAATACCTCTGCCAGGTGCTTTAGATGGTCTTCTTACGCCCTCGAGTACACGATAACGCCATCTAGGTACAGCTGCACTGTCTCAAAGTTCCGGTGTCCTAAGCAACACTCTATCAGCCTTTGGAACGTTCCGGGGACGTTGCAGAGCCCAAACGGCATACTGTTGAACTCGCATAATCCCATCGGGGTGGTGAAGGCTGTCTTCTCCTGGTGTTCCTCAGCAACAGAGACTTGCCAGCACCCGCTAGTGAGATCCAATGTAGAGAAGTAATTGGCAGATTTTAGTGCAGCCAGGAATTCTTCTATACGGGGCAAAGGGTATGCATCTTTATGTGTTATTCGATTAATTTGTCTATAATCTACACACATCCTCATGCTACCGTCCTTCTTTCTGACCAGGACCAGGGGAGCTGCCCAGGGCCTACAGCTATCCCTTACTAACCCTGCCTTTTTCATGTCATGCAACATTTCCTTGGCTTTTTGGTAATGTGCTGGTGGTATGGGTCTGTAACGCTCCTTAATGGGTGGATGGTTCCCGATGGGTATGTGGTGTTGTACCCCTTTAACCCTTCCAAAATCAAGTGGGTGTTTACTAAACACTTGTTCATATTCCTGAAACACACTGTAGACACCGTGTTTTTGATGGACAGGAGTGGCGTCAGTTCCAACATGGAGCTGTTGACACCATTCCTCCAGCTGAGCTTCGGAGTCATTGTCCTCCACCGTATCCGGTGGGGTCAAGGACTCCACTGTGTGTATGGCATCATTGTTTACAGTATACAATCTGGCAACAGTGGCGTATCGTGGAAATTTAACTTCCTCCTCCCCACAATTTAGGAGGCTTACGGGTACCTTTCCATTGCATACATCAACTACCCCTCTAGCAGTTAGGAGTGTAGGTCTGTGTTCTGAACTGAAGGGCTCCACTACCACCTGGTATTTCTGTCCCTTGAGACCTATTGCTGCCCTACACCAAATTAGCATTTCACTCATTGGGGGAATCACAATGGGTATCAGGTCTGTCACCCGTACATTACCAATCTCACCACCTGTTAGTTTTACCTGCTGCTGGTACAGGAGGGCTCGAATTTCCTTCTGGAGCACCTTCCTCTGCCCCGGTTTGGCAGTGTCAGCCATCTGTTGGAGTAAGAACAACACTTTTCCCAAACAGTTACCAACTACATTTGTACCAAGTATCATATACAAGTCTGTATCACCAGGGTTAGACTCCACTACAATCAGCCCTTGGTCCTTTGGTTCTGCTCTCCCCACCTTCACTGTCACGTCCTTAACCCCTGCTAGGTTAAGAGGAAGGCCATTGGAAGCATAGACAGAGAGATTTGGGGCTGGCAGATGGAGTTCATCTAGGGACCAGTACCTTTGGTAGAGGATGTCAGGTATGATGGCTACCTGTGACCCGGTGTCCAGTAGTGCAGGTGTTGCTATGCCGTCCAGCACGATGGACAGGAAAGGCCTTCATCCTATAAAACGGTGGTACCAGCTTGATGGGCCTGGTTGGTCTACTCCTGGGTGTCGGCCCTCGGCCCCAGGGTTTGCCCGTTTAAAGGACAGATCCGGGTGGTATGGCCTGCCTTGTGGCAACGGTAGCAGACAAATTCTCTTGCAGGGCGACGTTGGTCGTTGGTCCTCCCACGGGGTGGCATTGTCCTCCTTCTTCTCCTCATCTAGGGGACATCCTCAGGACTGTCGGCGAGTAGGATCCTTCCCTCCGGCTCGGGCTCCACCTGTAGCTGCAGGGCGCTCAGGACAGTGGTCAGGGTTTTACTTAGCTGACGCACTTCAGAGCGCAGGCTGTCCTGCTCGCTAGGGGGCACTGTTTGCACCTTTGTTTCAGCCGTTAATGAAGGAGCAGTGGGTGCTGCGGGCACTGGGGTGGCCCCACCCTGGTAACGCTGGATAGCAGTATCTGATGGTGCCAGGGGCTGCAGACCCTTAATAGCCATGTCCTTCAGGGCGTCAAAGGTGGCATTTGGATGATCTAAGGCCCACCACTGTACGGTTCTGCTCTCCTCCTGGGACCTCAACCCCCGGATGAATTGTTCTATCAGCATTTTGTCCTCATCATGTATGCTGGCTGGACTAACCTGCTTCAGGGCCCGCAGGGCCTCTTGTAGACGCCAGGCATAGTCCCGGATACTGTCCTCAGGTTTCTGGGTACAGTGGTAGAACCTCATCCAGAGATCTGTCTCAGTGCAGTTTTCAAGGACAGTGTGCAGTCTCTTAAATATGATAGATACTGATTCCTGGTCTGCGGCTGGCCAGGTTTCAATTTCCTGCTCGGCGGCACCAGTCAATTGTCCCAGCACAACAGCGGCTCGCTGTTTACCAGTCATTGAATACATGTCCAATACACCGCATATCTTGCTCTTGAATCCAGACAGGGTGTCTGGCTTGCCATCATACTGGGGAAGCCATTTTGCTCCGGGGATGTATGGCAGGGCCATGGGCATGACTAGAATCGTGACCCCTGTTGGTGGGGCGGCTGCTCCGGCCTGAGCAGCGCCGGGCGCGAGTTGAGTATCAGGAGCGTTAACCGGTGCTCCGGCATTTTGCTGGTCGTCGGCCATGCTTGCGCCCCCCTAGTGAACCGTAGCCTACCTCCTTTACTTTTGATCGGCAGGCGACGGTCTCTTTCCAGGACTTTGCGTTTCCCTCGCGGCTGACGTCAGAGCGTGCGGGGCCTGAGCTTCGCTACCAACAGTCACGCCTCTCTGGTTCCCGCGGTTACGCCCCCCTTCTTCCCGCGCGGCGACGCGGTAATGGCGGCGATGTTCACTACAGTTTAAGCACAGTTCAATTACGGCACACAGTACCCGGTGGCAACGGGCACGAAATCCTGTTCGTGACGCCAGGAAGGGAGATGTGTCACCCAGGGGGATATAGGGGACTCAGTACCCGGGACTTTTACCTTGCTTAGGATGTCACGGCAGTCGGCTCCCGGGCCCGTACTCTGGGGTATCTCTTGAAAAAGGGGTTTTTAGTGTATGGTTTGTTTCGTGATGCCACCTGTGGTTTCCCGTAATGGTTACTGGCGCTGCTGCAGACCTCTGGGGGTGATGAGATGGCAGCTGGGACCCCCGGGGCAGAGTTGATGGAAGGGATGCAGGTGAGAGATGGCCAGGTCAGGGGGAATGACGGACACACACACAGGGGGTTCGCTTCAGTACCTTTACTGGTGTAATTGCAGGTATGGTCCAGGGTACTTGCTAGGAAGGGTGCACTTCAGGACTTCTCCCCAGTGAGCGGGTATAAGGCCTCCTGATCCGTTTCTCCCTCTCTCTAAGCTTCTAGCCAGCCTGGAACTTGGCCTAGCTTCTGTGTTGTGTTGCTCACTCTCCTGACCGCTTGGTAGTAGGACCTTTCTTTGGCAACCACTATCCCTGGATGCCGGGGCCTTCGTGGTTCCTAGTCCTGTTATTGCTGGTAGCTTCAGGATGACCAGGGGTAGCTTCAGGATGACCCATATACTGGGTATAGAGGACCCTGTAGGCGCGGACCCGGTATTCGGTTTGTGTCTTGGGGTGAGCCTATGATGCTCCTCTACCCCCTCAACTCCTCTCTCCTCTCCTCTTTGCCTCCGGCCACACTCGGGGCCCTCAATACAGCAGCAGACCTGCTGCATCTTCACTGCTCTCAGCGTCAGCACACTCTCCTCAGACTAAAACTGAACTCCTAGCTCCACCCTCCATATATATATCCCTAACAGGGCTCCCTCTGGTGGTATGAGGTGGAAGGGTAGAGGTGTCTGTTTGTAATGAGGGCCTCTTGTGGAGAAGTCCGTCCATGCACCCTTTTTCGTCCTGTGGTACCAGTAGTAGCAGGGTGCCACACAGCCATTTTGGAGAAGGACAGCCTGCCTCTGGTCTTTGAGTAACAGGTCATTACTGAGATTTCAAACAGAGGAGTAAGTTTGTTCATAGACCAGAGGCAGGGAGGTCAGGGAATCACAGAATTAGGCTGGGGTCACACATTCAGTAGTTGGTCAGTATTTTACCTCAGTATTTGTAAGCTAAAACCATGAGAACAGCAATCAGAGGAAAAGTATAACAGAAACACGTCACCACCTCTGTATTTTTTATCCACTCCTGGTTTTGGCTTACAAATACTGATGTGAAATACTGGCCACATACTGATCTTATGAACATGGCCTTAGCAGAAAACTTCAAATGGTGATTAAAGCACCACTCCAGCTTTTTTTTTTCAGAACTCGAGCGGTGCTTCTAATCTGAGGTCCTGCCTGTAGTTTTAAACTTACATGACGACAGATCACAAACTGCTGGAGACTGACGGGATCAGCGGCGATAGAAGGTGAAGACAGCATCAAGTAAGTATAAGATTAGGGTCAAGGAATTTACATTAGTAGCACTGCTCCAGCGCTGCAATAAAAAAACAAACGCTGGAGTATTGCATTAAACCCTTACTGACATATGACGTACTGGAGTGCCATGTGCCGGCTCCCTGACTTTGATGCGGACTCACACACTGAGCCTGCATCTTTCCTCACATATTATGCCTGTTTTATTCAGTCATAACCTCTAGCTTCTAACAGCTGCTAGCAGATCGGAGCTCCATCTGCGGCTGTGAACATGTTAACAGCAGCATTTAACATGTGCTGGCAGGGGGCACGTCATGCCACGAGTCCATTGTCACGCCCATAACGTGATCGCGAGGTGATGATGGTTTGCCATGACTGCTAGGGGACAGCTGAAGACCCCTGTGCCTGTTTTCATGGTACTCCCATGAAAACCAGCCTTTACCTGGCTTTCATAGGAGACCATGATTTTTGCTATAAACAGCAATACTGTGGCATTGCTCTATATAGCATAAGCTAATGGATGATCGCAGGGAACTAACAAATACAGTGATAAATGAAAAAAAGAATGTTTAAAAATAAATAAATAAATAAAATATAAAAGTTCAAATCACCAGTAGGGATGAGCAAACATGCTCGGTGATACTCGGATATCATTTGAATATCTGGGTGCTTGGAACGTGGCGAGTATTAGCCAGTGCTCGAATTTGGAACTCGAATCCCTGCCCCAAATGTTTGGCCAATAAGCATGGGTAGATTGCCTGCCAGTCACTGTAATGCTGTAGTCAGGGTCGGACTGGCCCACCGGGAAATCGGAGAATCCTCCGGTGGGCGCACCCCCTGCCCAGCACTGCCGCTCCTGCCTCCTTCCCCTCAGTGCCTGCTCTGCCCTGTGTGCACCGTGCGGTGCGTTTGTTGTTCTACACCCGGCACCTGCTGGCGGCTGCACTGTTCATCAAGAGATGTGAAGAGAGTGCCTTCTCACTACTTGCTGCTGCTGGCTTCTATTGATCTCATTGCGCCACTGCAGCTGAGAGAACGGTGCCCGCGATGAAATCAATAGAAGCCAACAGAAGCCGGCCTCAGCAGCAGGTAATGAGGAGGCTCTCTCTTCAAATCTCTTGATGAAGGCTAAGTGCCCACGATGCAGAAATGCGGCATATTTTTTCCGCTTCTCTCTGGCAGGAAAAACGCATGCGGATTTTACATGTGTTTTTCCTGCCAGGTAGAAGCGTTTGTCAAGTGTTTTTGCATGCATTTCTCTTGGAAAAGTGCTTGACAACTTGGTCACCCTATATAAATCCATGCAACCGGCATGGATTTATATAGTGTGACCAAGTAATAGTTGAAAAAAAAGTATAAGAATGGTAAAAAATAAAGATTATACTCACCTTCTGATGGCCCCCGGTCTTTTCTCCACTGCATGCGGTCTCTTGTACAGTCCGCGGTGGTGTGAAAGGACCTTTCATGACGTCATTTAGTCATGTGACAGGATACGCGACCGCTGACGTCAGCGGTCGAGTGACCTGTCACACGACTAAATGACATCATGGAAGGTCCTTTTAGACCATGGCGAGGTGCCGGGAAGACTGGATGCATCGCTATGGAGACCGGGGGCCATCAGAAGGTAAGTATAATGTATATTTTTTATTTTAATTCTTTTTTTTTACAGGTACTATGGTACCCGGGTCTGGATGAGAGTCTCCTCTTCTCCAAACCCGGGTACCATCCGCACATTGAATCGCTTAATATCCGCGTGCGCACATGTAGTCATGCGGATATTAACCCCTTAATAACATCTGACGTACTAATACGCGTCTGTGCCCTGGGACTTAAGAGCCAGACCCGTATTAGTACGTCATCGCGATCGCGCCCGCACACAGGCTGTGCGGGCGCGATCGCCGCCGGGTGTCAGCTGATTGTCACAGCTGACACCCGGTACTATGTGCAGGGAGCGGTCACGCACCGCTCCCAGCACATTAACCCCCGCGATGCTGCGATCGAAGTCGATCGAAGTCGATCGCGGCATTGCGGGGGCAAGGGGAGGTGATCGGCGATACTCACCTCCTCTTCCGGCTTCCAGCGCAGTCTGCAAAGGCTTCCCGGGTGTTGCCATGACGACCCGATGTCGTCATGACAACATCCGGGTCACCAGAGAGCAGGAAGATTGCTTGGACATGCGCAGTGCATCTCCAAGCAATCTTCACACTGTGCATTTCTGACAGCTTGCATGGCATAGGGATGGTGCTCCATTCCTGTGCCATGCAGGCGATCAGAAAAAAAAAGTGAAAGTCCCAGAGTGGGACAAAGTAATAAAGTGTATAAACTGTGTGAAAGTGGAAAAAAAAAAAAAAAAAAATGTGCAAAAATATTATAAAAAAATAAAAAAAATAATACACCAAAAATAAAAATATAATGTACCCATCAATAAATATTATTATAAAAAAAATAAAAAAAAAACAATAAAAGTACACATATTTGGTATCGCCGCGTCCGGAACAACCTGACCTATAAAACTGTCCCACTAGTTAACCCCTTCAGTGAACACGGTAAAAAAAAAAAAAAAAAAAACAAGCAAAAAACAATGCTTTATCACCATACCGCCAAACAAAAAGTGGAATAACACGCGATCAAAAAGACGCATATAAATAAAAATGATACCGCTGAAAACGTCATCTCGTCCCGCAAAAAACAAGCCGCCATATAGCTCCATCAGCCGAAAAATAAAAAAGTTATAGCTCTCAGAATAAAGCAATACTAAAAAATATTTTTTTCTATAAAATAGCTTTTATTGTGTATAAGCGCCAAAACATAGAAAAATGATACAAATGTGGTACCGCTGTAAACGTACTGACCCGAAGAGTAAAGCTGCCTCATCAATTTTACCACACGCGGAACAGAATAAAAAAAAAAAAAAAAAACAATTCCTGAATTGTTGGTTTTTGTTTATTCTGCCTCCCAAAAATCGGAATAGAAAGCGATCAAAAAATGTCACGTGCCTGAAAATGGCACCAATAACAACGTCAAGTCATCCCGCAAAAAACGAGCCGTCACATGACTGTCTGCCAAAATCTGGAAAAATTATAGCTCTCAAAATATGGCGATGCAAAAACTAGATTTTACAAAAAATGCGTCTTTTAGTGTGTGACAGCTGTCAGTCATAAAAACCCCATATGATTCTGGCATTGCTGTAATCACACCGACCCGAAGAATAAAGTCGTCTAATCACTTATACCGCACAAGGAACGGCGTCAAAAATAAACTCTTGAGTTAGGATTGGGCTAGGGTTAGGGCTGGGTTTGGGGCTAGGGTTGTGCTGGGGCTAGGGTTGTGCTGGGGCTAGGGTTGTGCTGGGGCTAGGGTTGTGCTGGGGCTAGGGTTGTGCTGGGGCTAGGGTTGTGCTGGGGCTAGGGTTGTGCTAGGGTTAGGGCTGGGGTTGGGATTTTTTTCAAAAGTAAGAAAAAAAGATGACGATATGGCGACTAGTGTTGAGAGCAAGTGCTCGCTACTTGAGTTTGCATCGGGTGCTCTGGTATGCATTTAGTATCGTGGGTATTTGAGTGACATGCTCGAGTCTCTGCCCCATATGCTTCGTGGCCAAAAAACTTTATGGGGATTGCCTGCCATGCACGAGCGATCCCCGCATGTTTTTTTTTGGGTGTCTAATAACCGTGAAACATGCGGAGCAGGGACTCGAGCATGTCACTCGAGCACTTGAGCAAACTCAAGTAGCGAGCACTTGCGCTCAAGAATAATGAAAACTTATTCAATATGATGACCTAATGTAAACAAATAATGTGCCGTACCTCTGGGTTCAAAATGTTCACTATACACCTTAATAAAATCTTTGAGGGGTATAGTTTCCAAAATGGGGACACTTGTGGGGGAGCTCCACTGTTTAGGCACATCACGGGCTCTCCAAACGCGACATGGTGTCCGCTAACAAATTGAATGGAAAATCGGCTCAAATTGTTAGCGGACGCCATGTTGCGTTTGGAGAGCCCCTGTGTGTCTAAACATTGGAGCTCCCCCACAAGTGACCCCATTTTGGAAACTAGACCCCCCAAGGCACCTATCTAGATGCATAGTGAGCACTTAGAACCCCAAGGTGCTTCACAAATTGATTCGTAAAAATGAAAAAGTGAAAATAAAACACTTTTTCATTTTTATGAATCAATTTGTGAAGCACCTGGGGTTCCAAGTGCTCACTATGAATCTAGATAGGTGCCTTGGGGGGTCTAGTTTCCAAAATGGGGTCACTTGTGGGGGAGCTCCAATGTTTGGGCACACAGGGACTCTCTAAATGCAACATGGTATCCGCTAACAAATTGAATGGAAAATCGGCTCAAATTGTTAGCGGACACCACATTGCGTTTGGAGAGCCCCTCTGTGCCCAAACTTTGGAGCTCCCCCACAAGTGACCCCATTTTGGAAACTAGACCCCCCAAGGCACCTTTCTAGATGCATAGTGAGCACTTGGAACCCCCAGGTGCTTCACAAATTGATTCGTAAAAATGAAAAAGTGAAAAAAAAAACACTTTTTCATTTTTATGAATCAATTTGTGAAGCACCTGGGGTTCCAAGTGCTCACTATGAATCTAGATAGGTGCCTTGGGGGGTCTAGTTTCCAAAATGGGGTCACTTGTGGGGGAGCTCCAATGTTTGGGCACACAGGGACTCTCCAAATGCAACATGATATCCGCTAACAAATTGTCGGCTCAAATTGTTAGCGGATATCATGTTGCATTTGGAGAGTCCCTGTGTGCCCAAACATTGGAGCTCCTCCACAAGTGACCCCATTTTGGAAACTAGACCCCCCAAGGCACCTATCTAGATGCATAGTGAGCACTTGGAACCCCTAGGTGCTTCACAAATTAATTCGTAAAAATGAAAAAGTGTTTTTTTTTTCACTTTTTCATTATTACGAATCAATTTGTGAAGCACCTGGGGGATCCAAGTGCTCACTATGCATCTAGAAAGGTGCCTTGGGGGGTCTAGTTTCCAAAATGGGGTCACTTGTGGGGGAGCTCCAAAGTTTGGGCACAGAGGGGCTCTCCAAACGCAATGTGGCGTCCGCTAACAATTTGAGCCGATTTTCCATTCAATTTGTTAGCGGATACCATGTTGCATTTAGAGAGTCCCTGTGTGCCCAAACATTGGAGCTCTCCCACAAGTGACCCCATTTTGGAAACTAGACCCCCCAAGGCACCTATCTAGATGCATAGTGAGCAGTTGGAACCCCCAGGTGCTTCACAAATTGATTCATAAAAATGAAAAAGTGTTTTTTTTTTCACTTTTTCATTGTTACGAATCAATTTGTGAAGCACCTGGGGGTTCCAAGTGCTCACTATGCATCTAGAAAGGTGCCTTGGGGGGTCTAGTTTCCAAAATGGGGTCACTTGTGGGGGAGCTCCAAAGTTTGGGCACAGAGAAGCTCTCCAAACGCAATGTGGTGTCCGCTAACAATTTGAGCCGATTTTCCATTCAATTTGTTAGCGGATACCATGTTGCATTTAGAGAGTCCCTGTGTGCCCAAACATTGGAGCTCTCCCACAAGTGACCCCATTTTGGAAACTAGACCCCCCAAGGCACCTATCTAGATGCATAGTGAGCAGTTGGAACCCCCAGGTGCTTCACAAATTGATTCATAAAAATGAAAAAGTGTTTTTTTTTTCACTTTTTCATTGTTACGAATCAATTTGTGAAGCACCTGGGGGTTCCAAGTGCTCACTATGCATCTAGATAGGTGCCTTGGGGGGTCTAGTTTCCAAAATGGGGTCACTTGTGGGGGAGCTCCAATGTTTGGGCACACAGCAGCTCTCCAAACGCAACATGGTGTCGCTAACAATTTGAGCCAATTTTGCGTTAAATTTGTTAGCGGACACCATGTTGCATTTAGAGAGCCGCTGTGTGCCCAAATATTGGAGCTCCCCCACAAGTGACCCCATTTTGGAAACTAGACCACCCAAGGCACCTATCTAGATGCATAGTGAGCACTTGGAACCCTCAGGTGCTTCATAAATTGATTCATACAAATGAAAAAGTGTTTTTTTTTTCACTTTTTCATTGTTACGAATCAATTTGTGAAGCACCTGGGGGTTCCAAGTGCTCACTATGCATCTAGATAGGTGCCTTGGGGGGTCTAGTTTCCAAAATGGGGTCACTTGTGGGGGAGCTCCAATGTTTGGGCACACAGGGACTCTCTAAATGCAACATGGTGTCCTCTAACAAATTTAACGGAAAATCGGCTCAAATTGTTAGCGACACCATGTTGCGTTTGGAGAGCCGCTGTGTGCCCAAACATTGGAGCTCCCCCACAAGTGACCCCATTTTGGAAACTAGACCCCCCAAGGCACCTATCTAGATGCATTGTGAGCACTTGGAACACTCAGGTGCTTCACAAATTGATTCATAAAAATGAAAAAGTGTTTTTTTTTTCACTTTTTCATTGTTACGAATCAATTTGTGAAGCACCTGGGGGTTCCAAGTGCTCACTATGCATCTAGAAAGGTGCCTTGGGGGGTCTAGTTTCCAAAATGGGGTCACTTGTGGGGGAGCTCCAAAGTTTGGGCACACATGGGCTCTCCAAACACAACATGGCGTCCGCTAATTATTCAAGCAAATTTTACAATCAAAAAGTCAAATAGCACTCCTTCCCTTCCGAGCCCTGCCGTGCGCGCAAACAGTATTTTTTCCCCAAATATTGGGTATCTGCGTGCCCAGGGGAAATTGCACAACAAATTTTGGGGTCCATTTTTTCTTGTTACCCCTGTGAAAATAAAAAAAATTGGGTCTAAATTAACATTTTTGTGAAAAAAGTTAAATGTTCATTTTTTTCTTCCACATTCAAAAAATTCCTGTGAAGCACCTGAAGGGTTAATAAAGTTCTTGAATGTGGTTTTGAGCACCTTGAGGGGTGCAGTTTTTAGAATGGTGTCACTTTTGGGTATTTTCTGTCATAAAGACCTCTCAAAGTGACTTCAAATGTGATGTGGTCCCTAAAAAAATGGTTTTGTAAATTTTGTTGGAAAAATGAGAAATCGCTGGTCAACTTTTAACCCTTATAGCTCCCTAACAAAAAAAAATTTTGGTTCCAAAATTGTGCTGATGTAAAGTAGACATGTGGGAAATGTTATTTATTAACTCTTTTGTGTGACATATCGCTCTGATTTCAGGGCTTAAAAATTCAAATTTTGAAAATTGCAAAATTTTCAAAATTTTCGCCAAATTTCCGTTTTTTTCACAAATAAACGCAAGTGATATCGAAGAAATTTTTCCACAATCATGAAGTACAATATGTCACGAAAAAACAATCTCAGAATCAGGGGGATCCGTTGAAGCGTTCGAGAGTAATTACCTCATAAAATGACAGTGGTCAGAATTGTAAAAATTGGCCCGGTCATTAACGTGCAAACCACCCGCGGGGCTTAAGGGGTTAAGCAATTCAATGCAAGTCAATGTTGGCAATTACGCTGTGTGTCCATAAAATTAATGGCCATGCTGCGGATTTTTCCGCAATGATAATCCGCAGCGAAAATTTCCGCAGCATGTGCACAGCACATGCAGATTATCATTGGGGAACATGGGGCACGTATTACCAAGCGTTTTTTAAGCGTTTTCACTGTGGAAATTACGCGGCAAAAACGCTTGAAAAACGCATAGTGGGCACGCAGCCGAACAGTGCACACGTACTGCACAGCCAGCACACTCAGAACACGCAAAGCTACTCACAACCAAGACTAACACTGTTTGGCTGCAGCTTTGATTATACTCTCTGATTATACTCTCTGTCCATTGGCTGCACAGCCCAGCTCAAGTAAGAAGCTGTCTGTGATTTGTGGAGCATCTGCCTGCTCCTCTGTCTCCCACGCAGTAACTGAAGAGCAAAGAGAAGTCCCGGCTCCGGTGCTTCTGGGCCAAATACAGTAAGGCTATGTGCCCACGATGCAGAAATGCTTAGGATTTTTTCCTGAGCGTTTCTGCATCTCCCTGGCAGAAAAAAAACACATGCGGATTGTACATGTGTTTTTCCTGCCAGGGACATGCGGATGTGAAGCGTTCTTCACTTGCATTTCTGCATGCGGGTTGACAAGCGCTTTCCAATCGATTTTAGCATCACTTGGAAAGTGCTTGTCAACTTGGTCACACTATATAAATCCATGCAACCGGCATGGATTTATATAGTATGACCTGAGAGAATGTCAAAAAATAAAAAAATAAATGTATACTTTATCCTCCGATGGCCTGCGCTGTCTTGCTTCACCGTCCCGGCTGCCGGCAGCGGTAGACTGAAGGACCTGCCGACGTCACCGCAGGTCCTTCAGAACATCGCGAACTGCCGGCAAGCAAGAAGGAGCGCAGTGCGGGCCGCCGGAAGGTAAGTATACATTTATTTTTTATTTTATTCTTTTTTTTTACTGGTTCTGTGGTACCTGGGTCCGGAGGAGAGTCTCCTCTCCTCTAGACCCGGGTACCATCCGCATATTAGAACGCATGTGTAGAACGAGCTAAAAAGCTTGTAACAGAACTTCAACATGACGTTTCAAGGATGGAGCGAGACTGCCATCTACTGGCCAGAGACAGTCAAGCGGAACCAAAATACACAAAGCAAGTTGCAGGCAGGGGAGATTCAGAGGCTGGACCCGATCAGGTGACTTCCAGGAAGGAGTTCAGAGAGATAAGAGGCCAGCGCGCCAAACCTGAGGGGTCTTTGGCGCCAAGCAGCAGAGAGGAGCAGACGTGCTCCCTGCGTCCTGAGAAACCCCGTGTGACAGGCCAAATCCAGAGGCCTGAGAGGTGCTCCAGCCGGGCACCGGTAAAAGAGCTCCGGATCCCTCACAGTTGTGACTCGAGTGCTGTGCCTGCTGAGGATACTAGGAACCTGATCGCTGTCCTGAGTGAGTTCGCGGAACCCGACGTCGGCCGCCGACAGACGAGGCCTGGACCCCCCTATCCAAGGCTCGAGAGACTGCCCCCAACAGCCAAGCAGAGAGGAGCTGCATACGTGAGCAGGGCCGTCACTTCCACTGCTCACCCACGGTACCGGGGACAATTGGGTTTAAGTACTCAGGTTGGGAGGGGGACGGTTGGGGCTAAAGTAGCACAACGTGATTTAATTGAATTCATCCGGAAAGAGACTCACGGCCTAGCGGGAATAACCGGTGACCCCCGCTAGGGCCAAATTCACGGTTAAAGAACTTGTGTGGTGCTTCTCATGCTTGAGGGCATCACCTTACTTTAAGAGACTGCGCCTTATTTTAAGAGACTGCGCCTTACTTTAAGAGACTGCGCCTTACTTTAAGAGACTGCGCCTTATTTTAAGAGACTGCGCCTTATTTTGAGAAATTTCGTATTTTTCTGATATTTCAAACCACTGTTCATTACCCTTGTTGCTAACCCCTTGTTTCAGTATACCTGTTGTATAAAACTGTTTACAAACATTTCTGACTGTTCTCGCCTTGTGTCTCTGTGCGTTGCATTCCGGCACCTGCATTACATTTGGCGTAGTCGGCAGGATGCAACATTCAGATGCAGAGATGGCGGATCAGTCTATGGCTGGGTCCGGCCGGAGCCATATACCCCTGGGGGCTATGCTCAGCCATCTTCCCAAGTTTACAGGGGATGGCATGTCACTTTGGGACTGGGCAGAAAGACTGAGAAGTATGCTACGTATGTATCCCCTTGACCCTCTAGCCCAGGCAGAGTTGGCCCTCCTAACCCTTGATGGAGAGGCCCGACAGACTGTGATGTACCGCCCACCTGGGGACCGTGACACCGTGGATAAAGTGATAAAAATTCTAGAGGACATGCACGGTGACACTACAGATTTGGGACACTTGCGCTTACGGTTGTTTCAGCGGGTCCAAGGGGAAAATGAGACAGTAAATCAGTATGTTAATGCATTACAGGAAGTGACGGCCCATATCACTAAGAAAACTCGAGATGGGAACCGAGGACTGGGACCATTGGATGAGGTGTTGCGTGACCAACTGATTGCTGGCTTGAAAGACCCTTCCCTGGGGCAGATCCTGAAGGAGCGGCTGCGACTGAGCCCTGATATGGGCTTCCTGGAGGTAGGGGCTGAAGCTAGAGTCCTGGAGAGAGAAGTTCCTGTTCTCAAAGCCACAGTTAGAAGTCATGAGGCAATTGCTCCTGGATTCACCAACCAAGAGCCTGATTGGGTACGGGAAATACGTCAGGAAATTCGAGACATTCGGGGTGAGCTGAATTCTATTAGGAAGACTCCTACTGCCCCCTTGCCGACGGACCGTACTGCTCAACGCGGACGGAGACCAGAACGAGAAAGACGTTCCTATCCGGCCCCAGCACGACATGTACCCGACCTATCGGCAGAACGAGGACCGGAGTGCTGGACCTGCGGAGGTAGGGGGCATATCTCCAAAGACTGTCCCAACCGAGAAAGGAGGAGGAGGGAACAGCCGTTAAACTAAAATGCCCCACGGTTGTGGAGCATACCGTGGGGTCTCGAGCTTCAGAGAGTAGAAGAGGGAGCTCTGAAGACATTGTCTCCGAGAGGCCCATTATCTGGGCTGAATTCAATGGGCAGCGGATCCGTTGTTTGATGGACACCGGGTCTCAAGTGACCACTATGCCTGAGACGTACTTCCAAAGTCACTTTCCTGAAGTCGCTCGTTCCTGCCGGGAACCCACTGTCAAACTGGTGGCGGCTAATCAACTACCTATCCCAGTAGCGGGAGTAGTATGGATGTCTGTGCGGGCATGTGGAAAGGACCTCGGTCAAAAAGGGATTGTACTGACCACCGGGCCCGGAGGCGATGGGCCCATTGTAACCCTGGGCATGAATGTGCTCAAAGAAGTCGGACAGTTCCTGGCTGAGGGCTGTGGCAAAAACAACTGGACCCGCGCCACTCGAGACCCAGCTAACAAGAGAGTGTTCCAGCACCTCGTGCGGGTCAGTCAGATTCAAAAGTTGCCCACTACCTCCCAGTACCTTGGTAAGGTATCGATACCGCCCGAAGCCACAATAACACTGCCGGTGGGACAGGCTGTACTCACTTTGCCGGTGCTGGCACATGTGTCCTTAGAGGGCGTGGACATTCAAGTTGAACCAATGGAGGGAGAAGAAGCGCCCTCTGGACTCCTGATTGCTCGAACTCTGGCCACCGTGCGGCACGGTCGAGTACCCGTGCGCTGCATCAATTTAAGTGGCACCAGTTTACAGTTGTTGCCCCGACAAGAGGTGGCGCGAGTGTGCGTAATGCCGGAGGCCCTTACTAGAGCTGACGCTATAGGGCTGGCACCTGTGGAAGGAAAACCATGGACCCTAGAGGTGTCCCTCAATAGCCAGGAACATGGAAGAGAACCGTTGGCTGGACGCCACCTCCTGGAAGAAATGGAAGCTAACCTGACTGAGTTTTCTGCTGGACAAGTGAGGCAGATCGAACAACTTCTACAGCGATATCAGGGAGTGTTTGCACAGCATGAAGATGATTTCGGGTGCACTCGGGACATTCAGCACGAAATACCCACCGGAAATACTGCTCCCATCCGAGAGAGATATCGGCAGATCCCGCCTCAAATGTACCAGGAGGTGAAAGAGCTATTGGCCCACATGTTGCGGAACGGTGTGATCCGTGAAAGCCAGAGCCCCTGGGCGGCTCCGATCGTGCTGGTCCGAAAGAAGGACGGTACCCTGAGATTCTGCGTAGACTATCGGAAGCTGAATGCCTGTACAGTACGGGACTCCTATCCACTCCCCCGAATTGAAGAGTCTCTATCTGCACTAGGGAGCGCCAAATTCTTCTCCTCCCTCAACCTGGCCAGTGGCTATTGGCAGGTCCCAGTAGCTGAGAAGGATCGTCCGAAGACAGCTTTTGTTCTCCCTATGGGCCTGTTTGAGTTCAATCGAATGCCGTTCGGACTAACAAATGCGCCAGGAACCTTCCAACGGCTGATGGAGAGATGCTTGGGGGATCTCAACTTTGAAGCCACTTTAATATATCTGGACGATATAATTATCTATTCCGCAACGTTTGAGGATCATCTCCGCCGATTGGAAAAAGTGTTAGAACGGCTACAAAGGCACGGCCTGAAAATTAAGCCTCGTAAGTGTCGTCTCTGCAAACGAGAAATTGAATATCTGGGGCACACTGTGTCCAGTGCAGGGGTGCACCCCACTGCGGAGAAAGTAGCTGCCGTGCAGAAGTGGCCCACGCCCGCCAATCTAAGGGAACTAAGGGCATTCCTGGGGCTCGCTGGATACTACCGCAGATTCATTAAAGACTTCGCTAAGATTGCGAACCCGCTCAATGAATTGCTGAGAGGAACAGCCGGGGGAGCCAAGCGGCAGCCCATTCAGTGGGGCCCACGACAAGAAGAGGCATTCCGAGCATTGAAAATGGCGCTAACAGATGCCCCGATTCTGGCCTACGCTGACTTTTCGCAGCCGTTCATGTTGTACACTGATGGAAGCTTGCATGGGCTGGGAGCAGTGCTGGCTCAAGTACAAGGAGGGAAAGAGCGAGTGATCGCGTATGCCAGCAGGTCACTCCGAGATACGGAGAAGAATCCGGACAACTACAGTTCGTTTAAGCTGGAGCTACTAGCACTGGTGTGGGCCATGACCGAGAAGTTTGCTGAGTACCTGTCAGGGTCAGAAGTGCAAGCGCGGACAGATAACAACCCTTTGGCCCACTTGGAGAACGCCAAACTGGGCGCGTTAGAACAGCGGTGGGTCGCAAGGATGTCCAAATTCCAGTATAAAATCGCCTATCGGTCCAAGGCCCTGAACACACATGCAGATGCCCTGTCCCGGGTCACTCAGACGGGGCCGAAGAAGGACAGAGATGAGGAGCTCGAAGGCGACGAGATCCCGGATTTCAGCCAGTTCGCCGCTGCTGTGGTCGACGCCCAAGAGACCAGAGGGGAGCCAAGGCCCACTCAGATTCTGGGACATTCAAGAGACGAATGGATACATCTGCAGCAATCCGACCCGGAGCTAGCAAAGTTGAGAGAATGGGTCGCCCTTAATCAGAGACCCGACCAGGAAACCAGAGCCGCTTCACTTCCAACTACCCTACAAATCCTAGGCCAGTGGGAGAGGCTCCTCCTGAAGGATGGCTTGCTATGCCGAAGAATCCAGCTGCCTCGAGAGTTTGATGTTACCTGGCAAGTGGTAGTTCCAGGAGCACTAGTAACACAGCTAGCCCAAGAAGCTCATAGAAGAGGTGCTCACTTCGGAGTAGAAAAGACCTTCCGGTGGTTGCAACGGCTGGTGTATTGGCCTCAACTGCGACAAGAAGTCGAGGGGGTCTGCCGAACATGTCGCCAGTGTGAGTTGAACAAGCCCCCGGAGCAAAGAGCTCCCATTCAGACCATCCGAACTTCTGCCCCCTTGGAAGTCTTGATGATTGACTACTTGATGGTAGGAACTTCATACAACGGTTATGGACACTGTTTAGTCATGACTGATCACTTCACCAAGTTTGCAGTAGTGACGCCCACTAAAGATCAGACGGCAGAAGCCGCAGCCAAGGCCATCTGTCAAGATTTCATCCGGATTTATGGGTGCCCGAAGCGAATACATTCTGACCAGGGGGCCTGCTTCCAAGGACGAGTGATGGATGAGCTATACCGCATCTATGGGATCGACCGTTCCTGGACAACGCCCTACCACCCGCAAGGGAACGGGGCTTGCGAGCGCTTTAACCGAACCCTGTTGCAAATGTTGCGAACACTGGAAGCGGACAAAAAGATTAAGTGGCCCGAATTCGTGTCCGAGCTGGTGTGGGTGTATAATAATCGAGTTCATGCAACCACCGGCTACACCCCCTACATGTTGCTGTTTGGAAGAAGTGGCCGAGAAATCACCGAACTGGATCTAGACTCAGAAGACCCCGGTCCGGGCAGTAGCCCAAGTACCTGGATTCGAGAACACCAGCGTCGACTCCATACCGTGAGAAGACTGGTTGCTCAGAAGTTTCAGGAAGTAGAGCATGCAGTTCGGCCCCCGACCACAGGTGGATCGCTTCAGCCAGGAGACCGAGTGCTGGTGAGGGCTAAACGATTTGGGAGTAAGCTGGACCATCGTTGGGAGGCAATACCATATCGGGTGGTGAAGAAGGTTCACCCAGACAACCCCGTCTACGAGGTTAGGCCCGAAGGGGATGACACCGCGACATCCAGGGTGTTGCACCGTAATATGTTGCGACCTTGCTCCTCTGAAGCAGAAGTCTGTAACAGGGCTGGTCCCTCAGACGTGTTGGCTGAAGTGCCACATACAGGAACCTTGGGGGATGAAGAAGGGTGGGCCACAATGCAGTTGGGCCCGTCAGAACCGTTGGTGCCACTCCCGAGTGGAAGTCAGAATGAGTCAGGAAATGATTTGCAATCCCCAGTAGTTGATTCCTCGGATCTCCCGGAGTCTCCTCCGCAAGAAGAGCCCCGCAGAACTGAGCGGGCTAATGCCGGAATTCCTCCTAACCGGTATGCTCAGGAAGAGTTTATCTGGTCTCGAATCCAACAGAAAACGCAGGAGTGTGCCCAACTCCTGTCTGAGCTTGCACTGCCTGGAAGGAGACATCAATTCTGCGAGGAGTCCACTCGCCCGAGGACTGGCGAGCAAAAAGGAGGGAGGAATGTAGAACGAGCTAAAAAGCTTGTAACAGAACTTCAACATGACGTTTCAAGGATGGAGCGAGACTGCCATCTACTGGCCAGAGACAGTCAAGCGGAACCAAAATACACAAAGGAAGTTGCAGGCAGGGGAGATTCAGAGGCTGGACCCGATCAGGTGACTTCCAGGAAGGAGTTCAGAGAGATAAGAGGCCAGCGCGCCAAACCTGAGGGGTCTTTGGCGCCAAGCAGCAGAGAGGAGCAGACGTGCTCCCTGCGTCCTGAGAAACCCCGTGTGACAGGCCAAATCCAGAGGCCTGAGAGGTGCTCCAGCCGGGCACCGGTAAAAGAGCTCCGGATCCCTCACAGTTGTGACTCGAGTGCTGTGCCTGCTGAGGATACTAGGAACCTGATCGCTGTGCTGAGTGAGTTCGCGGAACCCGACGTCGGCCGCCGACAGACGAGGCCTGGACCCCCCTATCCAAGGCTCGAGAGACTGCCCCCAACAGCCAAGCAGAGAGGAGCTGCATACGTGAGCAGGGCTGTCACTTCCACTGCTCACCCACGGTACCGGGGACAATTGGGTTTAAGTACTCAGGTTGGGAGGGGGACGGTTGGGGCTAAAGTAGCACAACGTGATTTAATTGAATTCATCCGGAAAGAGACTCACGGCCTAGCGGGAATAACCGGTGACCCCCACTAGGGCCAAATTCACGGTTAAAGAACTTGTGTGGTGCTTCTCATGCTTGAGGGCATCACCTTACTTTAAGAGACTGCGCCTTATTTTAAGAGACTGCGCCTTACTTTAAGAGACTGCGCCTTATTTTAAGAGACTGCGCCTTATTTTGAGAAATTTCGTATTTTTCTGATATTTCAAACCACTGTTCATTACCCTTGTTGCTAATCCCTTGTTTCAGTATACCTGTTGTATAAAACTGTTTACAAACATTTCTGACTGTTCTCGCCTTGTGTCTCTGTGCGTTGCATTCCGGCACCTGCATTACACATGGAATGCGCATCTACATATACAGTGATGCGTAATCCATGCATTCTAATGCAAGTCAATGGCGGCGAAAACGCAGCGCTTCCGCAAAATAATTGGTAGTGCTGCGTTTTTTTCCACAATCATAATCCGCAGCGGAAATTTCCGCAGCATGTGCAGAGCACATGCGGATTATCATTGAGGAACATGGCAGACCTTCTACCATGCATTTTTTAAGCGTTTCTGCAGCGTTTTTGCCGCTGCAGAAACGCTTAAAAAACACATCGTGGGCACACAGCCTTAGTGCCCTGATATTATGGCTCCTCACTGACTGGGGACCCTCCTGGCCTCAGCACTGTCAGTGGTGGGACACAGTGAGGGCTGACTGAGTGCGCCCTCCTCTGGCTGGACTGTGCAGGGCCAGGTGCAGGAGAGAACCGCTGAGGTTGAGCTGCTCCATCTGTCATAGGAGCCAGAGCACAGCAGTGTGAGCCTCAGAGCAGCACTCCAACTGTGTGACACGGCTGTGTCCTGAGAGGAGTAGGGGAGGGATGTGCTCTGCTGCACAGGAGGAACATGCCGCCTTTACAGAGCACAGTGTGCGCAGCGGCCTGGTACACAGACAGGGAGACTGCTGCACATTGCAAACACCTCTCTGCTGTGTGCACATGGCTACTCCTCTTACTCCAGGAAATAGCAGTGCACAGAATGTGTGTGTATAGCAGAGCTCTGTGCAGCTGGTATCTATCCACCTACCACTACTGTCTATTATCTACCATCAATCTCTCTATCCATCTCATCTATCTATCCCTCTATCTATCCTCATCTCTATCTATCTATCTATCTATCTATCTATCTATCTATCTATCTATCTATCCATCTATCCTCATCTCTATCTAGCTAGCTATTAGTGATGAGCGAGCACTAAAATGCTGGGGTGTTCGATGCTCAGGTCGAGCACATTGGAATAGTCGGGTGCTCGACCTGAGTAACGAGCCAAATGTAAGTCTATGGGAAACTCAAGCATTTTTCAGGCGGTTCCCCCTGGCGGTCTGCAGAGGGCCTAAAAATTGCCCAAATCGATGGAAATGCGACGCCTCTACTCGTAAAGCCTGTGTTTTACCCTGGGTGTTGGGGGACTCGGTGTCGGGCCCTGTGATGGAGAGGTGGGATGCAGCCGTGGCCTGGGCCCAACCCGTGCTCGGGGCCGTCACATTAGAAAGAGATGGTATGGGCTTCTCCGGGTTGAGTGGCTGATTAACGACTATGCCACCTGTGGTGCCTGGTGAAGGGTCACCAGCGCCGCTACAGTCCGCTGAGGCCTGGTGGTACTGCGGCCAAAGTTCTTACTACTCCCCACAGGCGGAGCAAGGCCTCAGGGCAGAGGGACAGGATGGAGGGGGTAGTAGTTGAGGAGAAGAGATCCCGCATCCCGCGGTGTGGTGCAGAAATAACAGTCTGGAGGCCATAGGGGTGAACTTCCAAGGCTTTACTCACTTAGATGGCAAAGGAAGGCGACTCCCTGCTCCCCGCGGAGTCCTGCGCTCACCAGAGACGGGGGTCCGACAACCTCCGAGTAGGTCCAGCATTCAGTCGCGACCCCACAGCAGAGTGTTCCTGAACTGCAGACCGAATCCTTTCCTGTCCGTGTGTGTGCAAATAGGCCAGGTCTCCCTCTGAGCTCCTCTCAGAACCAGGGTACGGGTGGCAGCTCCGCTCCGTCCGATACCCGGTGGGATCCTCTGGGCCTAACCGGGCTTTCCCGCCCAGGACGTAGAGTAGCAAGGTCGGGTGTCGGGGGCTGGTACCCCTCTTGCAGCCGGAGTCCCACTGAATATATCAGGTCGGCGAGGACAGGTGGCGTACACCGCTCCGTCTGCATCCTGCCTGGGATCCATTTGCTGTGGAGCCACACTCTTAGGCTCCGGGCCTTCTTGATCTTGGTCCTTGGCCGGGTTGAGACATTCCTTGTCTACAACCTACCTCTCGCCCCAAGGCCAGGGTACGAGGGCTGTGTCCCTTGCCGGCGCAGGCCCACACAGGATCTGCGCTCCCGGAGGGAGGTCACATTACACACAGTAGTCTGACTGCACAGTACGACCACAAGAACTTGACTAACAAGGACAAGCAACAGACTAGACAAGCACTAGCCAAAAGGACTAAAGGACCAAGATCAAAGATGGCTTTGAATTAAATCTGAAATCTAAAGTGTAACTAACTTGTAAGTCCTCCACCCTCACCCACTAACTGGTTCCCCTCACTCTTGGTTCCCCAGTCTCCCTGTAACCAGGGGAGCAGCACCTAGTGCATACTTGCTCCCTCTGGTGGAGAAATGTGGTGCTGGATGCAAAAGGTTGGGTCTCGACTATCATACTGGCCTTACCTCAGAGGAGGGACACCAGACTCCATTGAAGAAGTGCAGCATCCCTGTGGCGGTCGAACCCTCAGGGGCGCCACAGAAACATTGCTCAAATGACATGAGACAGCATGGGGAAGACCCCTGGAAGCATTTCTGACTCCCAGGTCACTTCTCTCAACAATGTTGTCAGAGTATTACGCCACTTTTACGGACTCACAATAAAACATACAAAAACAAAACCAAAATGGATTTTCCTGAGAAATATGTTAAGGAACATCCTTTCCAGGGTAATGACTTGTATATAAAGCAAAATAAATAACCAAAACCAAAAATACTCCTCCACACCTTGGGCTATGTTCACACTTAGCGTTTTTGATGCGTTTTTGCACTTTTGAATTGCTTTCAACCGTGACAAATGCATCCACCAGGAAATGTCATTTTAACATTTTACAACCTTATCTGGCCATGTGGTGTGTGAGACATGATCAGACACATCATGTTTCATTTATGAAGGAGGGACTCTGAAAGTCACAAAGCCTATTTTTATAGGGCCATCAGGCGGCCTTTACTATTCTTAAAGGGCCAGTAGTCTGCCCTCAGAGAGCCATCAGCTGGCTATGTTTTATTGTTACCATTACTAAAGAGTGGGTCTCCTATACTGTTATTGCGTATGCAGTGAGTGGCAGGGCTGCCCAAAATTTGGATGCACCCCAATACCACTTTGAAAATTTGAACGCACCCAATACCCCTTTGAAGAGACTTAGAGGAGGACCTCCTGAAAACAATGTTCCCATTATTAGGAAGTAGGTCTCCCATTGTGTTTGCCTATGCAGTGAATGCAAGGGTTGCCAAAAATTTGGAGGCACTCCAATGCCCCTTGGAAGAGACGTGGACGTCAGAGGGCCTCCTGAAAACAATGTTCCCATTATTAAGAAGTGGGTCGCCCATTGTGCTTGCCTATGCAGCGAATGCAAGGGTTGCCAAAAATTTGGAGGCACTCCAATGCCCCTTGGAAGAGACGTAGAGTAGGACCTCCTGAAAAAAAATGTTCCCATTATTAAGAAGTGAGTCTCCCATAGTGTTGTCCTATGCAGTGAATGCAAGGGCTGCCAAAAATTGGGAGGCACTCCAATGCCCCTTGGAAGAGACGTGGAGGAGGGCCTCATAAAAAATGTTCCCATTAGAAAGAAGCGGGTCTCCTATACTTGTAATGCCCATGCACTAAGTGTATGGGCTGACAAACATTTACCCCTGAGGGGTATACATGAACATACTGTATACATTTTTCTTTTTTACGGGCATTATAAACACCCTGTAAAAAAATTATGTGGGTGTTGCATCATGGACCACGGTCACCCTGGTGATATGGTGGTGGAGGATGAGGTGAAGAAGGAGGACAAGAGCAAACAGCCAAAATCAGGAAGCGTATACCCATGTGTGGGTGTGAAGAGGTGCATGGGAATACACCTCCCAAAAAAAGACTAAACTTGAGTTTATGTTACGCTGCTATCATTCGGTGGTGTTGAGAAGTCTGGCCCAATCCAGCCCTTGTTCATTTTTATAACAGTCAGCCTGTCAGCATTTTCAGTTAACAGGTGGATGCGCTTATCAGTTATAATTCCACCAGCGGCACTAAAAACCCGCTCTAATAAAACGCTAGCGGCAGTGCAGGCCAGGAGCTCCAAGACGTAGTGAGCGAGTTCATTCCACATGTCCAGCTACGTATCCAGCTTGGATACCCAATAATTATAAGGCACAGAGGACATTCGTATGGTCGGCAAGGTACCCCCTCAGCATCTTCCCAAACTTTGCACTCCTTGTGAGAGTGCCCCGCGCCTCATGGCCTGTGCGATTGGAGGGGATGATAAAATTCTCCCAGAACATTGACAGTGTTCCCCTGCCTCTGCTGGATTGAAGTTGTGTCTCTCTCGCCTGTACTCCTTGGTTGTCCATGAACTGTGACCTCTGCCGCCAGCGTTTTCAGATGGGAATTTTTTTAATAGTTCCGCAACAAGGGTCTTCTGGTACTGCCCCGTTTTTGTAAACCTGTCCACCTCAGGAATGAGAGATATAAAGTTCTCCTTGTAGCATGGGTCTAGACGTGTCACCAACCAGTAATGACTGTCACCCAAAATTTTGAGAACGCGAGGGTCATGGGAAAGGCAGTGTAACATAAACTTAGCCATGCGTGGCAGACTGCTTAAAGGCAAGACTTCCATGTCCTCACCAAGAGGACGACTGACCATGCTCTCCTCCTCCTCCTCTCTGTCCTCAGGCCATCCACGTTGAACAGACGGCATGAAAGTTGTGTAGGTAGTACCGTCTATAGCGCATGAAACTAGCTCCTGATCTTCCTCCTCCTCTTCCTCATTGTCACCCAATCCACGTTGGGAATAGATGAGGCTGGGCTGTGTATAATCACCCTGTATGGTTCCTTGCTCCATCTCATCGTGCTCCGCCTGCAATGCATCCTCTTTGATTGTGAGCAGAGAGCGTTTCAGAAGACAGAGAAGCGGGATGGTGATGCTAATTATGGCATCATCGCTGCTCACCATGTTGGTGGAGTCCTCAAAGTTTTGGAGGATGGTACATATGTCTGACATCCATGTTCACTCCTGAGGTCTTATGTGTGGAGTCTAAACTGAATACCGACGGCCTTGTTGATGCTGGTACTCAACAATTGCCCTCTTCTGCTCACAAATCCTTCCCAACATCTGCAGTGTAGAGTAGTGTTGAGCCACCCCCGTAGTGTTCGGGTTCGGTTCGGTTCGTCGAACACCGGGATGTTCGAGGAACTGTTCGTCGAACTGTTCGTCGAACACCTTAGAACACCGTCGAACACCGTTAAAACCAATGGCAGGCAAACAAAAACACATAGAAACACATAGAAAACACCTGCAAAGGTGTCCAAAAGCTGACAAACTGCTCAGAAGACACTCTCTTTAAAAAAGCCGGCCGGCAAATTCAGCAGCGGCATACACCGGTACCCGACAATTTAGACAAGAAGGAATAGAGCATCACACATAGATTAGATAGATAGAAACATGTCAGTCACACATATAAGAAGCACAGTGACAGTGTTGCTTACTGTACTTGTCATTTAGTGTAAAGGATTTATTAAAAAAAATATTAGTGTTTTCATGCACCGTCTCTTTAAAAAAGCCGGCCGGCAATTCAGCATCTGTACCCGACAATTTAGAACAGAAAGAATAGAGCTTCATACATAGATTAGATAGATAGAAAAATGTCAGTCACATATATAATAAGTACAGTGACAGTGTTGCTTACTGTACTTGTCATTTAGTGTAAAGGATTTATTTAAAAAAATAATAGTGTTTTCATGCACTGTCTCTTTAAAAAAGCCGGCCGGCAATTCAGCAGCGGTACCCGACAATTTAGAACAGAAAGATAGAGCATCACACATAGATTAGATAGATAGAAACATGTCAGTCACATTTATAATAAGTACAGTGACAGTGTTGGTTACTGTACTTGTCATTTAGTGTTAAAATAAAGGATTTATTAAAATAAAAATTGGCGTGGGATCCCCCATAATTTTAGGCTCTAGCGGAGGTTAAGCAGACGGCTGGGGCAGATGTTTGAAGCCTCGGAAGGGGTTAATACCCACGGAGCTTCCCAGGCTACTAATATCAGCCCCCAGCTGAATACATAGCCTTTACTAGCTATTAAAATGGGGGACCCCCCAAAAAAAAATGACGTGGGGTCCCCCCTATTTTAATAGCTAGCAAAGGCTAGGCAGACAGCTGGGGGCTGATATTAATAGCTCAGGAAGGGTGCCATGAATATTGGCCCCCTCCCAGGCTAGAAACACCAGCCGTCAGCCGCCCCAGAAATGGCGCATCCATAGGATGCGCCAATTCTGGCACTTAGCCTCGCTCTTCCCACTGCCCTGTAGCGGTGGCAGTGGGGTAATAGGGCTGGGGTTGATGTCAGCTTATAATGCCAGCTGACATCAAGCCCAGGTTAGTAATGGAGAGGCGTCTATAAGACACCCCCATTACTAACCCCATAGTCAAAGTTAAAAAAAACACAAACACCCAGAATAAAGTCCTTTAATTGAAATAAACACACAATTCTTTATTGTTCTAAATTAAACCATACTTACCGTCACGCCCATTCCAGCTGAAGCCAACGATCTCCTGTAATAAAAGAAAAATAATAAAGCAACCTCATCCTTACCTTTCCATGGTTCCCAAGACAGCTCCAGCTCTGCTACATCGAGATGACAGGCTGGACCGCAGCAGAACGCTGCCATCCAGCCTGTCATCCCGCGGACACTGAGAAGCGCAGGCATGCTTGCGCTCCTCTCTGTCTCGCTGTGACGGCATCCAGATGAGCCGAGGTCATGTCCAATGAACTCGGCTCACCTCATGCACGTCACTGACAGCGTGGGAAAATTCTCACGCTGAAGTGCTGAGTGCAGGAGAATTCTCCCACGCTGTCAGTGACGTGCAGGAGGTGAGCTGAGTTCATTGGACATGAGCTCACCTCATGCACATCACTGACAGCGTGGGAGAATTCTCCTGCACTCAGCACTTCAGCGTGAGAATTTTCCCACGCTGTCAGTGACGTGCATGAGGTGAGCCGAGTTCATTGGACATGACCTCGGCTCATCTGGATGCCGTCACAGCGAGACAGTGAGGAGCGCAAGCATGCCTGCGCTTCTCAGTGTCTGTGGGATGACAGACTGAATGGCAGCGTTCGGCTGCGGTCCAGCCAGTCATCTCGATGTAGCAGAGCTGAAGCTGTCGTGGGAACCATGGAAAGGTAAGGATGAGGTTGGTTTATTATTTTTCTTTTATTGCAGGAGATCGTTGGCTTCAGCTGGAATGGGTGTGATGGTAAGTATGGTTTAATTTAGAACAATAAAGAATTGTGTCTTTATTTCAATTAAAGGACTTTATTCTGGGTGTTGTGTTTTTTTTAAATACTTTACTAGAAATTCATGGCGGTCATGTCTAATACTGGCGTGACCCCATGAATTTTGGGCTTGGGGCCAGCTGATAATACCAAGCTGGCCCTAACCCCTTTATTACCCAGTGAGCCACCGCACCAGGGCCCTGGATGAGTTGGGTACAGCGCCAGAAGATGGCGCTTCTATGAACGCGCCATTTTCCGGGGTGGCTGCGGACTGCAATTTGCAGCGGGGGGGGCCCAGAAAGCTTGGGCCTCCCTGCGCTGCAGATTCCAGCCCCCAGCTGCCTAGTTGTACCTGGCTGGACACAAAAATAGGGCGAAGCCCCACGTATTTTTTTTTTAATTATTTCATGAAATTCCTGAAATAATTAAGAAAAAAAGGCCTTCCCTATATTGTTGTGTCCGGCCAGGTACAAATAGGCAGCTGGTGGTTGGGGGCAGCCCGTTCCTGCCTGCTGTACCTGGCTGGACACAAATATAGTGCGAAGACCCACTTCAATTTTTTTTAATTATTTCATGAAATTCATGAAATAATTAAGAAAAAAAGGCCTTCTCTATATTGTTGTGTCCGGCCAGGTACAAATAGGCAGCTGGTGGTTGGGGGCAGCCCGTTCCTGCCTGCTGTACCTGGCTGGACACAAATATAGTGCGAAGCCCCACTTCAATTTTTTTAAATTATTTCAGGAAATTCATGAAATAATTAAAAAAAATTGACGTGGGGCTTCGCACTATATTTGTGTCCAGTCAGGTGCAGCAGGCAGGAACGGGCTGCCCCCAACCACCAGCTGCCTATTTGTACCTGGCCGGACACAACAATATAGGGAAGCCCTTTTTTTCTTAATTATTTCATGAAATAATTTAAAGAAAATTGACGTGGGGCTTCGCCCTGTTTTTGTGTCCAGCCAGGTACAACTAGGCAGCTGGGGGCTGGAATCCGCAGCGCAGGGAGGCCCAAGCTTTCTGGGCCACCCCCGCTGCAAATTGCAGTCCGCAGCCACCCCGGAAAATGGCGCGTTCATAGAAGCGCCATCTTCTGGCGCTGTACCCAACTCATCCAGGGCCCTGATGCGGTGGCTCACTGGGTAATAAAGGGGTTAGGGCCAGCTTGGCATTATCAGCTGGCCCTAAGCCCGAAATTCATGGGGTCACGCCAATATTAGACATGACCACCATGAATTTCTAGTAAAGTATTTAAAAAAAACACAACACCCAGAAAAAAGTCCTTTAATTGAAATAAACACACAATTCTTTATTGTTCTAAATTAAACCATACTTACCATCACGCCCATTCCAGCTGAAGCCAACGATCTCCTGAAATAAAAGAAAAATAATAAAGCAACATCATCCTTACCTTTCCATGGTTCCCATGACAGCTTCAGCTCTGCTACATCGAGATGACAGGCTGGACCGCAGCAGAACGCTGCCATCCAGCCTGTCATCCCGCAGACACTGAGAAGCGCAGGCTTGCTTGCGCTCCACAGTGTCTCTCTGTGAGGGCATCCAGATGAGCCGAGTTAATGTCCAATGAACTCGGCTCACCTCATGCACGTCACTGACAGCGTGGGAAAATTCTCCTGCACTCAGCGCTTCAGCGTGGGAGAATTCTCACACTGAAGCGCTGAGTGCAGGAGAATTCTCCCACGCTGTCAGTGACGTGCAGGAGGTGAGCTGAGTTCATTGGACATGAGCTCACCTTATGCACGTCACTGACAGCGTGGGAAAATTCTCCTGCACTCAGCGCTTCAGCGGGGGAGAATTCTCACGCTGAAGCGCTGAGTGCAGGAGAATTCTCCCACGCTGTCAGTGACGTGCAGGAGGTGAGCTGAGTTCATTGGACATGAGCTCACCTTATGCACGTCACTGACAGCGTGGGAGAATTCTCCTGCACTCACCGCTTCAGCGTGAGAATTTTCCCACGCTGTCAGTGACGTGCATGAGGTGAGCCGAGTTCATTGGACATGAACTCGGCTCATCTGGATGTCGTCACAGAGAGACGCTGAGCAGCGCAAGCAAGCCTGCGCTTCTCAGTGTCTGCTGGATGACAGGCTGGATGGCAGCGTTCTGCTGCGGTCCAGCCTGTCATCTCGATGTAGCAGAGCTGAAGCTGTCGTGGGAACCATGGAAAGGTAAGGATGAGGTTGCTTTATTATTTTTCTTTTATTGCAGGAGATCGTTGGCTTCAGCTGGAATGGGCGTGACGGTAAGTATGGTTTAATTTAGAACAATAAAGGATTGTGTCTTTATTTCAATTAAAGGACTTTATTCTGGGTGTTTGTGTTTTTTTTAACTTTGACTATGGGGTTAGTAATGGGGGTGTCTTATAGACGCCTCTCCATTACTAACCTGGGCTTGATGTCAGCTGGCATTATAAGCTGACATCAACCCCAGCCCTATTACCCACTGCCACCGCACCAGGGCAGCGTGGAAGAGCGAGGCTAAGTGCCAGAATTGGCGCATCCTATGAATGCGCCATTTCTGGGGCGGCTGACGGCTGGTGTTTCTAGCCTGGGAGGGGGCCAATATTCATGGCTCCCTTCCTGGGCTATTAATATCAGCCTCCAGCTGTCTGCCTAGCCTTTGCTAACTATTAAATTAGGGGGGACCCCACGTCATTTTTTTGGGGGGGTCCCCCATTTTAATAGCTAGTAAAGGCTATGTATTCAGCTGGGGGCTGATATTAGTAGCCTGGGAAGCTCCGTGGGTATTACCCCCTTCCCAGGCTTCAAACATCTGCCCCAGCCGTCTGCTTAATCTCCGCTAGAGACTAAAATTAAGGGGAACCCCACGCCAATTTTTTTAATAATAAATCCTTTATTTTAATACTAAATGACAAGTACAGTAACCAACACTATCACTGTACTTCATATATATGTGACTGACATGTTTCTATCTATCTAATCTATGTGTGAAGCTCTATTCTGTCTGTTATAAATTGTCGGGTACCGCTGCTGAATTGCCGGCCGGCTTTTTTAAAGAGACAGTGCATGAAAACACTATTATTTTTTTTTGATAAATCCTTTACGCTAAATGACAAGTACAGTAAGCAGCACTTTCACTGTACTTCGTATATATGTGGCTGACATGTTTATATCTATCTAATCTATGTGTGAAGCTCTATTCTTTCGGTTCTAAATTGTCGGGTACCGGTGTATGCCGCTGCTGAATTGCCGGCTTTTCATGTTTCACTGTTGGCACTGTTCCCATCGATTTGGGCAATCACTGTAATGCCACAACCACCATGGCTGTGGCATTACAGTGAGTGGCAGACAATCCCTGCATGATTGGTGCTCTAAATAGCGCCAGACATGCAGGACACGCTTTTGGTGCACGAACAGTTATCGAACATAACCTCGAACAGCCGAATTTTTTGCAAATCGTTCGGGTTCGTCGAACAACTCGAACACAGCCCAAAACAGCTCTAATTTGAGATTGGCGAACAGTTCTAGTCGAACACCGCTCATCTCTAGTGTAGAGTTCCAACGCGTGGGGACATCATACACCAGTCTGTGAGCTGGAAGCTGCAAACGATGCTGAAACACGGCAAGGGCGGCGGAAGCTGTAGATGACTTTCTAAAATGGGCACACTGGCGGCGTACTTTAACAAGCAGATCCGGCAGCTCCGGGTAGGATTTGAGAAACTGCTGAACCACGAGGTTAAGCGCATGGGCCAGGCATGGTACGTGTGTAAGCTCGCCTCGCCTCAGAGCCACCACCAGGTTCCAGCCATTGTCACACACGACCATGCCTGGCTGTAGGTTCAGCGGTGTGAGCCACAGATCTGCCTGCTCTTTCAGAGCTGTCCACAACTCTTCAGCATTGTGCAGTTTGTCACCTAAGCATATTAGCTTCAGCACAGCCTGCTGCTGCTTGGCCGAGGCAGTGCTGCAGTGCTTCCAGCTTGTTACTGATGTGGTCATTTTGGAGATGGAGGCTGAAGAAGAGGAGGAGGCTGGGCGGATAAGGTGCAGGAGCTGTAGACTGTGGGGGCAACCCTGATTGACCTAGGGCCCGCAATTCTTGGTGTCGGGAGGACGTGTTCCATCCCAAGGTCCGACTGGGTCTCGACTTCCCCTATGTCAACCCAGTGTGCCGTCAGCGAGATGTACCATCCACGCCCACAAGCACTTGGTGGAATTTCCCGGTAACTGCGTTGTTGAGGGCATGGCTAATGTTTTGGAACACGTGCTTGTGTAATGCGGGGACGGCACACTGGGAGAAATAGTGGCAGCTGGGGACCAAGTACCAAGGGACAGCCGCCGCAATCTGGTTGCGGAAAGCTTCCGTCTCCACGAGCCTAAAAGGCAACATTTCAAGCGCAAGCAGTCGTGAAATGTGGGAATTTAGTAGTGTGGCCTGTGGGGCGTTGGCTGCGTATTTGTG
This sequence comes from Phyllobates terribilis, assembly GCF_046119375.1. Taxonomy (NCBI): domain Eukaryota; kingdom Metazoa; phylum Chordata; class Amphibia; order Anura; family Dendrobatidae; genus Phyllobates; species Phyllobates terribilis. The sequence goes on along the minus strand of NW_027362763.1, from coordinate 256,772,448 downwards.
CTTGCGTTCCAAGGACTGGGGTATGGACAACTGAATGCTGCATTGGGACAAGGACATGGATGTACTTCCTGATGCTGCTACTTGAGAGTGTGCAATGACAGGTGCAGGACAGGAGGCATCTTCGCATGCACCATGGACAGGGGATTGGATTGCATGCACAACAGTGGAAGAAGCAGTGGTGTCACCTGCAGACACTGTTCCTGGACCCTGGGGTTTGGCCCACAAAGTCGGGTGCTTTGCTGCCATGTGCCTGATCATGTTGGTGGTGGACAGGCTGCTAGTTTTGGCACCCCTGTTGATGCTGGCCTTCAGGTAGTGCAAATGGCCTTTTTGGGGTTATCGGCAGAGTCTTTAAAAAACAACCAGACTCGGTAAGACCTAACAGTTGTACTGGCAACTTCCTTTGTGTTGGTGCTACGGGGAACGGTTGCCATCCTTCTGTCTGCGGCCAACACACTGCTTCTTCCTGCCTGTTGGCGTGCTCTGCCTCCCTTCCCCTGTGTGCTGCTGTCCTCGCTCTGCATGTCCTCCTGCCAGTTAGGGTCAGTTACTATATCATCCACCACCTCATCTTGCACTTCCACACCCTGGTCCTCCTCCTGACTGTCTGGCAATTGTGTCTCATCATCGTCCACCTCTTGTGACACTTTCCCACCGTCACCTTCGTGTGACCGTGGCTGCTCAAATATTTGGGCATCGCTACATGCGATCTCCTCTTGCCCCGCTTCAAGTGGACTGGGCGAGAGGCCCAAATCTATAAATGGAAAAGTGAACAGCTCTTCGGAGTATCCAAGTGTGGGATCAGTTGTCTCCGGGCAGTCAGCATGGTGGGAGGAAGGAGGATCAGGGTGAGGAATACGCAGTCCAGACTCACGGCTACTGAGACTTAACCGTGTGGAAGACAGGGTTGTGGTGGCTAGGTAACTGGAAGCATTATCCGCTATCCAACCAACAACCTTTTGACTCTGGTTTCAATAGTGGTGTGCTGCGGTCCCCTAGGAATTGTGACAGGAAGGTCGGGCGAGAAGGTGTGGGTGTGTGTTGTTGCACAATTTCAGCTTGCCCACGGTTTCGGCATCGGCCTCTGCATGCACCATCACCATCACGTCCAGTTCCCCGTCTCTTGCCACACGCCTTGCCCTATTTAAATGGAGGACAATATCTTCCAAGCTCACTACAAATGGCTGAATTTGGAGAGAAGTTATATGTAATCCGTGTGATGGAGAAACCACAGTTTTAAATACCTGGCCTGTAGGTAACTATTTTGAACAGCAAACCGGTGACAAAACCTTTGCTGACACACTGAAAAAAAATTAGAATGGAGGCCGGAAATGGCAGTATTTTCAGCGCAATTATATGTGATCCGTGTGACGGACAAACCACAGTTTTAAATACCTGGCCTGTAGGTAACTATTTTGAACAGCAAACCGGTGTCAAAGACTTTGCTGACACTGAAAAAAAATTTGAATGGAGGACAGAAATGGCAGTATTTTCAGCTCAATTATATGTGATCCGTGTGATGCGCAAATCACAGTTTTAAATACCTGGCCTGTAGGTAACTATTTTGAACAGCAAACCGGTGTCAAAAACTTTGCTGACACACTGAAAAAAATTTGAATGGAGGTAAAAAATGGCAGTATTTTCAGTGCTATTAAATGTAATCCGTGTGACGGACAAACCACAGTTTTAAATAGCTGGATTTTTAGCGCTGTAATATGGAAAGGACCTGGCTGTATTATGCAGTGCCAACAAGTAAGTGGTGCAGAAAAACAGTGTTCTCTGGATTGCTTTTTAAGCAAATAATGAGGATTAAGATCCAAAAAAATTATTCCTGGCCCCTGAGACCTGGGCCTTTGTCTAGAAATGACTAACAGCAGCAGAAGGCAGAACTGGAAGCCTCTTGTGCTATATGCACTGCAGTCTGCTATATACACTACCTGCTTGCCTATATACTGTACACTGTCTGCCTGATATCTCTGCTGATGGATTAGTCCTCAGAAGGACTGTTTGTTGAGATGGATATGTGTAATGTACTTGTTTTCTCCCTACACTACCTAATACACAACCAAATCTCTCCCTAGCTCAGCAGCACCTCTCCCTACACTGCCTGATTGCGGAGTAGACTGACGAATACAGCGGCGCCAGGTCTGATATAGGCCTGATGATGCTTTGCGGCCAGCCAATCACTGTAATGCCACAACCAACATGGCTGCGGCATTACAGTGAGTGGCAGGCAATCCCTGCATGTTGATTGGCGCTCTAAAGAGCGCCAAACATGCAGGGAGGGGACCCGAGCATACGCAAGAGCATCTCGCAAGTTCTCGGCGCGCTCCGAGCATCTCGAGTACTGAGATGCCCGGGCGAGTACCGAGTACTTGCGAGTATGCTCGCTCATCACTACTATCTATCGATCTATCTATCTATCCTCATCTCTATCTATCTATCTATCTATCCTCATCTCTGTCTATCTATCTATCTTAGCACATTGTACTGTATAATTGGTGATCTTGTAATATTTCTGTATTGCTAGTACAGCAGCATGGTGGGCCCCAAGAATGATTCTCTCTGGTGGGCCCAGCGTACTCCAGTTCGACGCTGGCTGTAGCCATCTTGGCAGTAGCATTACTGTGATTGGCTGGCCATATGACATCATCTGGGGTTAGAAAAGAACAGGCACTGCCACGCTTGGCACACTGATGCCATTGCACAGCTCTGTGACAGTTCTTATTTGAGGGAGAGAGTGCTTGTGCATAGTTTAATCAATCAGAGTCCTCTATTGTTGATAATGGTGCTGATGGTGAACCACCTTACTAACAGTCCTTCTAAGCACTACTCTTGTGCTTTGCTGTTTGTATCAGATACATTCTGCATTTATCCTAGCGAGGGACAGTTGCAGAAGCAGGGAGAGTGGCTGAATACAGTCTTTAGGCAGGGCTTAGGGCTTTGCAGTCCGTTGCTAAATATATAGCTGCAGCAGTTGACCCAATAGTTTTTTTTATTGTGTGAAAAAATTGGCTATATTGTCATTCATAGAGTATTATGTGCTTTATGGTACATTTTGGTGTTATATAACACTCCACAAATGCATTAAAAAAAATTTCTGAATTCAATTACTCATCCATAGAGTGCTTCCCAATCCTGTCTATGAAACTGGCAATGATGCCTCCCGCCCTGTACATGTCCTTGCACATTCTGACGCACCATTATCAGGCACTTCCAAATCATTGTCCCAGCACAGGGTTCAGCTGTCCCTACCCCAGGCCTTGGAACAAAAGAGAAAGTTTCTAGCCACTCACAGGCCCAAATGCTAAACGGGAACATTTCCAAGCTGCTTGCCATGGAAATGTTGCCACATAGGCTTGCTGACACGGTAGGGTTTCCGCAAACTCATGACGGCAGCCATCCCTTGGTACTCAGTACCCAGCTGCCACTTTTTTTCCCGTTGTGGTGTCCCCACCTTGTACCAACAAGTGCCCAGAAACAGCACCTGAGCCCTTACCAGCACGTTTACTGGGATTGTCTACTTAACGACCTACATGTGGATAAGCACCTGTGGCCAGGGACGCTAAATTTCCCTGACGGCACACTGGGTGAACATTGTGGAGGCCGGGCCGAGTCCCACTTTGGCACGGCATATGTGCTACCGACGCCGAGGATTTCTGGCCTTCTATCAGGGTTTCCTCCACCTCCTACGACAGTTCCTGCACCACCTCCTGTTCCCCTCATACTCCATCTCCTATGTGCTATCTCAGAGCATGTCATCCACATCAGCCAGAAGCTGGAAGCTCTGTAGCCCTGCCTCAGCGAAGTGGCAACAGGTTCTGCTGAAGCTAATTTCTATAAGAGACAAGCTACACACCATGGTTGAGTTATTGAAAGGAGTAACAGACCAGACAGATCTTTGGCTCTCGACGCTGAACTTACAACTAGGCATGAGTGAACATTTCAATGTTCGGTATGGAAAAGTTCGCCGAATAAATTGATATTCGCCGAATGTTCGTCGAACATTTACGAATCCCATAGGAGTCAATGAGGGGACCAAAAAAAAGCATAGACAACACCTAGAAACGGAACCAAAAGCTGCCAAAACACATCAAATTAGGTGTAGACACCAGGGAAGTGCCATCAATTGACCAAGAGTACAAGTACTATAATTATTATTATTGTGACAGCGACATTTATTCAGTTGCGTATAACATGTCAAAAGGGGTCACCGACTGGTACAACAGGAGAGAGGACCCTGCCTGCGAGGGCGCACTGTCTCGGACGTGGTTTGTGGAACCACTGTGCCACGGACCCCGGAGAGCCTTGAGGAGAGTGACTAAGCGAGCACCAGACTGTTCACTAGAGCCTCTGATGGTGAGGTTAGAATTGGCTCCCAATGAACGCCAGGTGCCACTCTAGGACAGACCAACGGACGCGCAGCAGCTGGACCCAGTAGGACAGACTAGATGGTGCAGCAGGCAGAGTCTGTATCAGGAGTGCAGCAGGCAGAGTCTGTATCAGGAGTGCAGCAGGCAGAGTCTGTATCAGGAGTGCAGCAGGCAGAGTCTGTATCAGGAGTGCAGCAGGCAGAGTCTGTATCAGGAGTGCAGCAGGCAGAGTCTGTATCAGGAGTGCAGCAGGCAGAGTCTGTATCAGGAGTGCAGCAGGCAGAGTCTGTATGAGGAGTGCAGCAGGCAGAGTCTGCATCAGGAGTGCAGCAGACAAAGTCTGTATCAAAGTGCAGCAAGCAGAGTCTGTATCAGGAGTGCATCAGGCAGAGTCTGTATCAGGAGTAGTGTTGAGCCACCCCCGTAGTGTTCGAGTTCGGTTCGTCGAACACCCATGTGTTCGCCGAACTGTTCGTCGAACTGTTCGTCGAACACCTTCGAACACCGTTAAAACCAATGGCAGGCAAACAAAAACACATAGAAACACATAGAAAACACCTTCAAAGGTGTCCAAAAGCTGACAAACTGCTCAGAAGACTCAACTAACACATGGAAAAGTGACAAGTACATATAGTCATGCGAAAAGAAAAGAGGTGGAGGAGTAAAAGGAGGGGGAGACACAAATATAGGCATGTCATGCCCTTCTAAAATCCAAAAAGTGAGAAGCCGACACGTTCAGTCCGCTCCTGCCCGTGCCACCTCCGTGTCGCCGGGTTTGTGCCAGAGCCGCGGTGAACCCTGACGGCCAGCCCCCCTCTCCCAATACTGGTGCCTGTCCGCTGGTGGGTCGAGCGAGCCCCCCTGTGGTGGAGGCAGCTCTAAGCTTTTTAATTTAAATTGTCTCTCTAATTTGAATGAATACACTTTAAATCCATTTACAAGGATCTATTGGAGGGCAAGTCTCATGCCAGCAGCCGCGTAATTCCAGCTCCAGTAGCGTCCACTAAAGCTGCTGCAGTTAAAAAGCTTTTATAAGGATCGAGCTCGGCTGTCCACCGCAAGGCTTCCTACTGCCAGTCCCAGCCCCTATGCCTTGGGGTGCCTCCTGATGCTCTTCACTGAGTATCCCGTGGTCCCGAAGCATTTCCTTTGAAAAAATTAAGTGTCCAAACTACAGGTGGTGTAGCTTGCTTAACAGCCGGGATAATCCGCTGACTAGCAGACACTGCTACTAGGCACAAAGTATTTCCTGGGCTAGATGCAGTTAAAAATTTGTAATTAGATACTCTCGTTGGATGCTGAGAAAGCATTCCATAGAGTCTCCTGGCACGCCATATATGATTCTCTTAAAAAGCTTGGGGTAGGGGACCCTTTTATAGCCAAAATCACGGCCCTGTATCACAATACGTCACCTAGGCTGAAGATAAATGGAACTGTAGCACCCTGAGGGCTCGGTTGCTACAGAGGTATTGCACCTCACCCAGAGGTGTGATATCTCACTCTCAGGTAAGGATGGAGTGTGGATCAGGACCCGACACCTGCATGCATTACACCACATTGCCGTGGGGCAGGGCGACCAATATGCCTCTGAGATGGGCACGACAGTCCCTGTCCCTGGCTGGAGTGGGGGGAGGGAACACTGAGGAAGGGGAACCCTGTAGTGCAGGAGCAGGGAGGAAGCAGTTCCTGGGTGCATTGAGAAGGGAGTATAAAAGGTGGGCACCATCTTAGTTCAGTGCAGAGAAGTCTGAGCAGAAGTGGCAGGGAGCAGGGGCTCTGCAAGAGCTCTGCTCCAGAGGCGGGCCTAGTAACAGAGGCCCAGGCCTGGAAGAGGGAGAAGGAAGGAAGAGGAGCGGAGAAGGCTCCAGGAACAAGGAATGAAGGGATCCCAGGGGTGCGGACGGGCGAGTTGCCACCGCACGCCCGAATCCACCTGCGTGGAGGGGTCAGGCCAAAGGGGGAGACCGGTCCCCGAAACTAGTGGAGGCACGAAACGACCCTCAGCTAGAAACCGGAGGCTCTGACATTTTATGTGGCGCAGCCCCTCGCTACACCCGCTAGGAAGGCACCACATAGGGTCAGGGAAACTGGCGCCAAGTTTACCAAGAGGAGGCCCGAGGCAGCCGGACAGAAGGGTTGGTAAGAAAGGCCAGACAAAGGACACACAAAGGGGGTCCTGTGAAGCGCTCCAAAGTTATCTGGGAGTTGTCTGAGCCCCTCACCTGGTGAGCACAGTACGACGTGGGCAGCTGTTACCTGCAGACGTGGTCTGGATAATAAGAACTGTGAGTAAAGGCCCTGGACTGCATCACTGACTCCGTGTTGTTACTGCTGCTGCCCTGCACCATCACCACCATCCTCCGCATACACTGCCCTGAGGCTATACTCCTCCCGTGGGAAGTTATGCTACGCTCTGCTGCACCCACAACACCAGCCTCAGCGGTCTGCCCTGCAGCGGCGGTTCACTCTGACCGCAATCCACGGGTGGCGTAGTCAGACATTTAAACATCAAAACCACATAAATAGTTCCGCCACTGGTTTGACCACCCTGAGCCACGGAACAGGGTTGCCGCCACGAAGACTACAACCACCAGCATCCACCAAAAAGGGTCCGGCTCCGGGTGTCCCAAGGCCCAGGGGGTGCATCAGAACATTTTCATCACCTTTCACAATCACCAATGGGACAAGGCAGGGATGTCCTCTGTCCCCTCTCTTATACATCCTAGTGACGGAGCACCTGCTCTCATCAATTCGCCATAACCCCAATATTAGGTGGATTGAGGTGGGAGGCACTGAGTACAAGTGCTCTCTATTTGCTGATGATGTACTAGTATATATCACTCAATCACATATATCCATCCATGCTGTTATGGCTGAAATAGATCACTTTGTTACATGGTCAAATTTTAAAATCAATGCAGCGAAGTCTGAGGCCCTCGATGTCTCCCTCCCCAAATCCATATAGGATTCCATCCAGTCCAACTTTCCCTTTGCCTGGCCCTCACAGGGTATCAAATACTTAGGAATTCCTATTCATAGAGACCTCTCCCATCTATGTTATCTTAATTTTGGGCCCTTTATTGAACAAATCCATACAGACCACGGTTGGCAAGTTAGAACTGTAAGATTCACTACGTGAACCACTAGTGTTTTGTGGAAAAGCACATGTACACTGTGTTCCAAATTATTATGCAAAAAGTGTTTAGGAGTGATAAGGGAAGAATTTGTTTGTTTGTCAGTTAAACTCATTGATGGTGATGTGTGTCAGGGCTCTTTATATCACTGTAAGCAATTGCAGACACCTGTGCTAATTAGTTTGGCAGGTGTGTCCAATGAAAGGCAAGACTACTTAAGAAGGCTGTCTCACATTATTAAGCAGCCTACATTTTCTGCCAAAATGGGAAAGAAAAAGGATGTGTCGGCTGCTGAGAAGCAACAAATTGTGGAGTGTTTAGGTCAAGGCATGACTACAATCAACATTGTGCGATGATCAGGATGAAGTGTCTTGGCAATCAAGAAGTATGTAGCTGATTCACAGTACACAAGTGTGCGTGCTGATAAGGGCAAATTGAGGACTCTTTCCTACAGGCAATTACGTCAGGTTAAAAGAGCAGCATCAAAAAAGCCTTGTCATAGCAGCAGACTAGTTTTTGAAGCTGCTGGTGCCTCCAACGTCCCCCGAACAACAAGATGCAGGGTCCTTCAGACGTTTGCAGCTGTGCATACGCCATCCTGTCAACCTCCTCTATCCACTTCACACAAGCAGAAACGGCTCCAGTGGGCTAAACATTACATGAAGACTGATTTCAAAACAGTTTTGTTCACGGATGAGTGCCGTGCAGCGCTCAATGGTCCAGATGGATGGAGTGGAGGATGGCTGGTTGATGGACACCCCACGCAAACACGGCTACAGCGCCAACAAGGAGGAGGTGGAGTAATGTTTTGGGCTGGAATCATGGGGAGAGAGATTGTCGGCCCCTTTAGGATCCCTGAAGGCGCTAAAGATGAACTCCATAATGTATGTGGATTTTCTCAAACAGCACTTCCTGCCATGGTTCAAGAAGAAGAACCGTGTATTTCACAGCAAGATCATTTTTTTGCATGATAATGCACCATCTCATGCTGCACATAAAACATCTGCATCTCTGGCTGATATGGGCATAAAAGGGGACAAACTTATGGTGTGACCCCCATGCTCCCCTGACCTCTACCCCATTCAGAACCTCTGGAGCATCATCAAAAGGAGTGTCTATGATGGCGGGAGGCAGTTCACATCTAAGCAACACCTCTGGGAGGGTATTCTGTCCTCATGCAAAACAATTGAAGCAGAAACCATCCAAAACCTGACAAATTCAATGGACGAGAGAGTTCAGAAGCTCCTTTCGAACAAGGGGTCCTATGTGAAAATGTAACATCACCTAGAATAAAGTTTTGAGTTGAAAACTGTTTGATTTCAGTTTCTAATAACCTGCTAATGCTTATAATTTCAAAAATGACCATTTTTTTGGTCTTTATTAAAATGTAAAGGTTGATCGAAAAGTTTGGGGGATCTAAGAGTGTGGCAACCCAGTAGTCATGATTACTTCGAATTCTGACAATATGAGGGTCATGTTGCATGTAGTGCAGCAAGAAGGCACTTATGTGTCTTGCGCATCTCGGAGCCACAAAATTATTTTCCGGGCTAGAAGCAACTAAAAATTATTATTAATTTTAAATCTGGTGGAGCTTAGTATAGATGGCCTAATAGGATCAGTGCTGCACACTGCTACAAAGCCCAAATTATTTTCCAGCCAAGATACAGAGAAACATGATTAGTAATTTTAAATCTGGTGGAGCTTATTATAGATGGCCTAATAGAATCAGTGCTGCACACTGCTACAAAGCCCAAATTATTTTCCAGCCAAGATACAGATAAACATGATTAGTAATTTGAAAGCTTAAAACGGTTGGTAGGGTGATTTTAAGCAATCATCAAGCTTTTACTCTCCCCAGGATGACACAGGGGTAGAAAAGTCGTTTCGGATCCATGATTTGTTCATCTTTATGAACGTGAGTCTGTCTACATTATCAGTGGAGTGCCGCGTGCGCTTATCTGTCAGCACACCACCAGCAGCGCTGAACACATGTTCAGACAGAACGCTGGCTGCGGGGCATGACAAGATCTCCAAGGCGTAAGTGGCTTGCTCCGGCCATTTATCCAGATTGGAAGCCCAAAAAGAGCAAGGGTCCAGTGATACAGTCATGGCTTCAATGTTTACTTGGAGATACTCCTGTACCATCGTCTCTAGGCGTTGACTATGTGTCAGACTTCTTGTCTCCTGTGGCCTTGCAAAGGATGGGCTAAAAAAGTGGTGAAATGATTCCGCAAAATTGATGTTACCAGCAGATACTGTGGTTCTGTTACGGTTTGAGTGCTGAACACTTGACGGTCCCACGGTTGGCAAGTTGGAACTGTGAGATTCACTACGTGCACCACTGGTGTTTTGTGGAAAAGCACATGTAAGATTCTGCAACAGTCTCTGCTGATACTCCTGCATGCGTGCATCCCTTTCTATGGCAGGAATAATTTCGGCAAATTTACTTTTGTACCGGGGATCTAACAGTGTGGCAACCCAGTAGTCAGGATTATTTCTAATTCTCACAATTCGAGGGTCATGTTGCAGGTAGTGCAGCAAGAAGGCACTCATGTGTGTTGCGCATCCAGGAGCACCAAGTCCCTGTTGTGTTGGTGGCGAGGTAACAATCATGCTTCCTTCCTCTGTCCTCTCCCCCCAACCTCGCACAACAGAAATGTGATCAAGGTCTCCCTCATCTGATGAGTCTTCCATCAGTTCGTCCTCCACTTCTTCCTGGGCTCCGGCACCTTCCTCACTAGTTTGGCTGCTACCATGCGCCCTGGTAAAACCATCTCCCCCACCCTCACATGCCTGCCGCCTTGGTGCTGCCGACCGTCTGGACCTTGCAGATGTTAGCCCTTCCGCATACAACTCCTCCTCCTCTACTTCCTCCACCTCCTCTTGTGCCACCACCTGACTCCGAATTCTGTTTAACATGTGCTCCAGCATGTAAATCACCGGAATAGTCATGCTGATAATGGCATCGTCAACACTAAACATCTTCGTCGCCATTTCAAAACTGTGCAGAAGGGTCCATAGGTCCCTAATCTGAGACCACTCCTCCAGCGTGATTTGCCCCACCTCTGGATCTCGTTGGCCCAGGCTATACGTCAGAACGTATTTCACCAGGGCTTGTCGGTGCTGCCACAGTCGCTGCAACATGTGCAGAGTTGAATTCCACCGGGTAGGCACATCGCATTTTAGCCGGTGAAGTGGCAGGCCCAACGACTTCTGTAGAGATGTAAGTCGCTGAGCTGCGGGATGCGAACGGCGGAAGTGAGCACACAGCGACCGTGCCCTCTGCAGAAGGCCATCTAGTCAGGGATAGTGGGCTAAAAATTGCTGGACAACCAGGTTCAACACGTGAGCCATACAAGGCACGTGTGTGACATTGCCCCGGCGAAGGGCCACACCCAGGTTTGCAGCATTGTCGCACACGGCCTTCCCTGGTTTCAGGTCCAGTGGAGACAACCATTCATGAAATTGGTTCTCCAGAGCTGACCACAACTCCTCAGCTGTGTGACTCACATTTCCCAGACATTTCAAAGTAAAAACCGCCTGATGACGTTGAGCCCTACTGCCAGCATAGTAAGGAGGTGTGCAGGATCCCTTCTGCGCAGTTAGAAAGCTTGTGGCATGACCAGACAGGCTTTGGGTTTAGGTGGAAGACCGAGAGGAGGTTGAGGAGGCAGAAGCAGTGGAGGAACTTTGACATAAAGAGGATTGACGCACAACTCGTGGGGACGGCAAGACTTGGACAGCAGCCCCTTGTCCTGCTGTCACCATAGTTACCCAGTGCCCAGTCAGCGACATGTAACGCCCCTGTCCATGCCTACTCGTCCAAGTGTCTGTGGTGAAATGCACCCTGTCACACACAGAGTTCCTCAAAGAAGCGATGATGTTGTGTGCGACATGCTGGTGGAGCGCAGGCACACCTTTCTTTGAGAAGTAGTGCCGACTGGGCATCTGGTACTGGGGCACTGCGACGGACATAAGGTCTCGAAAATCCTCTGTGTCCACCAGGCGGAAAGGCAGCATTTCTGTAGCCAAGAGCTTGCAGATGGTGAAATTCAACCTCTTAGCTTTCTCATGGCTAGGAGGAAATGGTCTTTTACTTGTCCACATCTGAGGGACCGAGGGCTGGCTATTGTGCTTAGACGGGGTTGATAAGGGTGTCCCCGGCAAACTGCCGGTCTGTGAGGAAGATGCAGGCGGACATGTTAGGTTGCCTTGATCCAAAGGTGGTGCTATCGATGTCGGACAGCGCTCAACACCAGCTGGTGTTGCCACCTCCAAAGAAAATGATGACCTGCCAATCACGCTGGCTGTTGCGGGTAAAGAGGTGGCAGGTCTGCGCCCCAAAACAGGTGTGACTGCTGTCCCCCCAGTCACAGAGGATGAAGAGGCCGCGGATGCACAAGATATGGCAGACGGTGGTTGGCCCGGCCGGCTAGGCCGCATTGTAGCACACTGAGCTTCCCACTGCAACTTATGCTTAATGTCCATGTGCCGGTTCATGCATGAAGTACTCAAACTATGTATTTTTTGGCCTCTACTTAGCTTTTGCTGACAAATGTTACAGATAACACGAGTTGGGTCATCTTTATCGATCTGAAAAAATGCCCAGGCTATGCAAGGCTTAGCACCCATGCGACCTGAAGAGCCACCACGACTTGTGGTGAGAGGCAGAGTTGTGTTTGAGGATGCAGTTGTTGACGTGCTTCCAGTACTACGTCTCTGTCCAGGAAGGTGCAACCTGACCTCGTCGTCACTAGCATCTTCCTCCACCTCCTCTGCTGACCTCATCTCTTGGCTGACTGTGGGTTGACAGTAAGTGGGATCTCCAACCTCATCATCATCACCCTGTGCATTATCACACCCGTCGTCCTCAGAGCCAACCTGTTCCTGCCCTGACAAAAAACTAAAGTTGTCTCTCCAATCAGGTATTTGAGTCTCATCATCGTCTTCCTCATTGTCTCCACCAACAGGAGTTACAGTTTGGGAATGAGGGTCTACATTATGGTCAGAACCTTCTGCGTCTGGTCCTGGATCCGACTCATAAAGATTCTGGGCATCAGTGCAGATCATTTCCTCGTCTGGATTCACAGAAGCGCTGGAGTCGACCTCTGATTCCCAGGCTATAGTATGAGTAAACAGCTCTGCAGGCTCAACCATCTGTTCTACCTCATACTCAGACGGGCAGCTGGAGATTTGGGAGCTGTGAGGAAGCAAGTGCGATTGGGGTGACACCTTTGAGGACTGGAGTATTTGTGATGTTGAAGTTGATGTGGAGGAGAGCCCACTTAAAGGAGCACTTGATATCCGTTGAAGCACCTGCTGTTTTTGTGCCTCATCTGGAATTTGTAGCGATTGGCGTGGCCGTAAGAAAGGGATCTTATCACATTGTCCGCTAAAAGAAGTAGACATTTCAGTTTGGCTGGAAGATGGTCTTTCTTCTGCAGATGTTACTGTTGCTTTAACACCTGCCCCACGGACACAACCTTTTTTCCCCTTCCCAACACGCCTATTCCCCTTTCCACCAGCAGCAGGCCTTTTTCCACTCATTTTGGTGGTTAACTAATTCACAACTCTGGAGTTGTTTGCACAAAAAAACAATGGATGGGAACCGAGCAGAGCTGAGTGGCCAAACTGTGGTATTAGGCCAAAACTATTGGCTGGGTTAGATGGAGAAAAAAATTATATTCGATTTGCAACCTGATGGAGGTCAGTATAGATGGACTAATAGAACAAGTCCCACACACAGCTAGAAGCCCAAATATTTTTTCAGAGGTAGATGCAGAAAAAAAATATATTCAGTTTGCAACCTGATGGAGGTCAGTATAGATGGACTAATAGAGAAAGTCCCACACACTGCTAGAAGGCCAAATATTTTTTCAGAGCTAGATGCAGACAAAAAATTATTTTGAATTTGCAACCTGATGGAGGTCAGTATAGGTGGACTAATAGAACAAGTCCCACACACTGCTAGAAGGCCAAATATTTTTTCAGAGCTAGATGCAGAAAAAAATTATATTCAGTTTGCAACCTGATGGAGGTCAGTATAGATGGACTAATAGAACAAGTCCCACACACAGCTAGAAGCCCAAATATTTTTTCAGAGGTAGATGCAGAAAAAAATTATATTCAGTTTGCAACCTGATGGAGGTCTGTATAGATGGATTAATAGAACAAGTCCCACACACAGCTAGAAGCCCAAATATTTTTTCAGAGGTAGATGCAGATAAAAATTATTTTTAATTTGCAACCTGATGGAGGTCAGTATAGATGGACTAATAGAGAAAGTCCCACACACTACTAGAAGGCCAAATATTTTTTCAGAGCTAGATGCAGAAAAAAATTATATTCAGTTTGCAACCTGATGGAGGTCAGTATAGTTGGACTAATAGAACAAGTCCCACACACAGCTAGAAGCCCAAATATTTTTTCAGAGGTAGATGCAGATAAAAATTATTTTTAATTTGCAACCTGATGGAGGTCAGTATAGATGGACTAATAGAGAAAGTCCCACACACTGCTAGAAGGCCAAATATTTTTTCAGAGCTAGATGCAGATAAAAATTATTTTTAATTTGCAACCTGATGGAGGTCAGTATAGATGTACTAATAGAGAAAGTCCCACACACTACTAGAAGGCCAAATATTTTTTCAGAGTTAGATGCAGAAAAAAATTATATTCAGTTTGCAACCTGATGGAGGTCAGTATAGATGGACTAATAGAACAAGTCCCACACACAGCTAGAAGCCCAAATATTTTTTCAGAGGTAGATGCAGATAAAAATTATTTTCAATTTGCAACCTGATGGAGGTCAGTATAGATGGACTAATAGAGAAAGTCCCACACACTGCTAGAAGGCCAAATATTTTTTCAGAGCTAGATGCAGATAAAAATTATATTCAGTTTGCAACCTGATGGAGGTCAGTATAGATTGACTAATAGAACAAGTCACACACACTGCTAGAAGCCCAAATATTTTTTCAGAGCTAGATGCAGAAAAAAATTATATTCGATTTGCAACCTGATGGAGGTCAGTATAGATGGACTAATAGAATGATGCTATGCCCAAAAGATTTTACTTCACTAGGTGCAGTAAAAAAATTGGTATTCTATACACAGGTGGTATATCTTGCAACACAGATAGGCTACTCCACTGACTAACACACTCTGCAATAGGCCAAAAAGGATTAGCTTTGCTAGATTCAGCCAAATGCTGTGAAAAAAACTTGCACAGCACTGGCACAGACCTGCCTGGCAAAAACTGATAGGAACTGATGTAACCTAGTCCTGAAAAGGACTGCAATTACAATTAGTCTTTACTCCCACAATCTATCTATTTAAGAGCACAGACCTGCCTGATAAAAGTCGTAGGAAATGCTGTAACCTAGTTCTTAAAAGGACTGCAATCACAACTATTCCCTACTCCCAAGCTTTCTGTAGATTTGTGCGAAAATTGGCTTGAAATTAACAAGGTATAGTGCACACAGCAACAGCGGTGCCGTCTAACACGCAGCTGCAGCAGTGAGAAAATGGTGGCGACGGGGAAAATGGCTTGGTCTTATAGGGCAAGGACATGTGACATACACTGCCAATGACACATGTCCTTGCTTGTGTGAAAAACAGCAGTTCGCTCCGTGTGTGCGCTGCTGATAGGCTGACAGACTGCACCTCCCCACTGCAAATGCGGGAAAGAGAAAAAAAAATGGAGATCTTCATTATTCCTGCAGAGATCCATCCCCTGCCCCTCCCCCCACCCCGCTGTACACTCAAACTGCGTATTAACATTAATTTTCATCATTACTGAGAAAAAATCCAGTTATGATTTTGGTGCACGAACAGTTATCGAACATAACCTCGAACAGCCGAATTTTTCTCAAATCGTTCGTGTTCGCCGAACGGCTCGAACACCGCCCAAAACAGCTCGAATTTGAGATTGGCGAACAGTTAGAGTAGAACAACGCTCATCTCTAATCAGGAGTGCATTAGGCAGAGTCTGTATCAGGAGTGCATCAGGCAGAGTCTGTATCAGGATTGCATCCGGCAGAGTCTGTATCAGGAGTGAAGCAAGGACTGGTACGCAACCTTACACAACTTAGACTGCAGAACAGGAAAGTTCCACTACAGCCAACCCAATAGATGGAGATCCAATCAGGATTCACCACATTTAAAAAAAATTGTGACAGACGTCAGCAAAGTGGCATCAATTTCACTAGTGCAGAAATAGTGTAAATAAGACCCACACCTGTTCCAGTACAGCCAACCCAGGAGCTGGGCACCTAACTAGGAGTGTTGACATTGCCCTAAATGAGGTCCTAACACCACCAAAGTGGCATCAATGTCATCAGACTACAAGTAGTTTAGTTTAACGCAAACCCATACCTGTCCCTCTACAGCCAACCCAGGAGATTAACACTCAATCGGAAGAGTTTACATTTAAAAAGATAGGGCCTAAGACCACCATTTCCTTGGCCAACAGATTGGAGATGGTGGAGTTCAACCTCTTAGCTTTGTCATGTGTAGGATGAAACAATCTTTTACGTGACCACAACAGCGGGATTGAGGGCCGGATGGTTGTTTATTGAAAATCAATTTAGAGTTTATCACGTTTGTGTACCCGTTTGGGGAGAACAATATCTGCACCAAATGCTAAGTTTCACTACAGTATAACTATAGAAATGCATGGAGACCAAAACCTCTTCCACTACTGTCAATGCAATGGATGGAGACCCATTCAGGATTCCCCACATTTCCAAAAATTAGCGGCAGACGCCAGCAAAGTGTAATCAATTTCACTACAGAAGAAATAGTGTAAATACAGTGTAAATGAGACCCACATCTCTTCCAGTACAGACAACCCAAGAGATGGAGACTTAACCAGGAGTGTTCACATTGCCCTAAATGAGGGCCTAACACCACCGAAGTTGCATCAGTTTCACTACAGTATAATTATTGCAAATGAGGCCTAAACCAGTTCCACTACAGCCAACCCAATAGATGGAGACCCAATCAGGATTCTCCACATTTCAAAAAATTAGTGGCAGACACTAGCAATGTCTAATCAATTTGACTACTGTAGAAATAGTGTAAATAAGACCCACACCTCTTCCAGTACAAACAACCGAGGAGATGGAGACCTAACCAGGAGTGTTCACATTGCCCTAAATGAGGGCCTAACACCACCGTGGCATCAATGTCATCAGAATACAAGTAGTTTAACGCAGATCCAAACCTGTCCCACTACAGCCAACCCAATGAATGAAGACACAATCAGAATTCTCCACATTTCCCAAAATCAGGGCCTAAAACCTGCAGCAGCAAGAGCAGGCACTTGCCATATCACAGACTGCAATTTCCAGAGATCAATGCAGCACACTCAAAATGACTACATCGCCTACTCTGTTCAGTCTGCAATTGGGGTGCAAAATCCTTGGAGATCCATGACTTGTTCATATTGATGAAAGTTAGGCAGTCTACACTTTCAGGGGACAGCCAGGTGCGCTTTTCCATCCAGACAGTACCAGCTGCGCTGAAGACACGTTCAGAGAGAATGCTGGCTGCTGGGCATGATAAAACCTCCAAGGCGTGAGAGGCGAGCTCAGGCCATTCATCCATTTTTGAAGACCAAAATGTAAAAGGGTCAAAATCCTCCCTGATGGTATTCATATTAAGCTCTAGATACTCCTCCACCATCCTCTCCAGTCGTTCACCACGTGTCAGACTTGTACTCTGTTGTGCTGGTGCACGAGCTGGTGCAAAAAATGTGTGAAAGGACTCCCAGAAATTGCTTCTGCCACTTACTCTGCTGCTGCTGCTAATGTTTTGGTGTTGACGAACTGACGTGCCGGAGGTTGAAAGACTACAGCTGCGATGCACACTGTGTGCCTCACTGTTATCTTCAGAAAAACTTCTATTAAGGTTGCTTAAAAGGCTGTTTTGATACTCCAACATAGGCGGGTCCCTTTCCAGGGCGGGAAGCATCAAGGCAAAATTGACTCTTATGACGTGGATCCGAGTAGTCAGCATTATTTCGAATCCTAACTATACGGGGATCATGTTGCAGATAGTGCATCAAGAAGGCACTCATATGTCGGGCTCTTCCAGGAGGTCCAAAGCCAGGCTGTATTGTGGGCTGCGTAACACTGATGCTTCTTTCCTCCGTCCACTTCTGCCAACCATGTTCAAATGAGAGGGGATAATTATCCTCTTCATCCTCTGACAGCTGCTCGCCCATCACCTCTTCCCCCTCCAATAGTTCCTCAGCTCTTACATCTTCACAAACAGTTTGCCTGGTATCACCAAACCCTCTAGATTGCTGTAATCCACTGTCACTTGGCATCTGCCTGTGTGATGACAGTCTGGAAATTTGAGACATTGGTATCCCTTCCGCATCCTCCTCTTCTTCTGGGGCCACCACCTCCTGCCGCAGGTTATTCAAAGTTTGCTCCAGCATGTATATGACCGGAATAGTGATGCTGATGATGGCATCGTGAGTGCTAACCAGTTTAGTAGCCATTTCAAAACCGTGCAGAAGGGTACAGAGGTCCTTAATCTGTTCCCACTCCGCAAACGTGATATGCCCCAAGTCCGTACTGCGTTGCCCCAAGCTATACGTCATGACATACTGCGTCAAAGCTCGTTGCTGCTGGCACAGTCGCTGCAACATGTGCAGAGTGGAGTTCCGTAATGATCAACCTGTTAACTGGCACGGGCAAAGACCTCTGTATCCATGCAAGTCGATGACATGAGGGGTGCGAACAGTGGAAGTGAGCACACAGTTTCCTTACTTTGTGAAGCAGCTCATCCAGATCAGGATAGTGGCGGAGAAATCGCTGTACCACTAGGTTGAGAATGTGAGCCATGCAAGGCACGTGTGCGAGCTTGCCTCGGCCTAGGACCGCTAACAGGATCGCACCATTATCACACACGGCCTTCCCTGGCTCTAGGTTCAGCGGAAACAGCCATTGCTCAAACTGAGCCTGGAGAGCTGCCCCCAACTCTTCACCTGTATGACAGCGATCTCCAAGGCATGTTAATTTGAAGACTGCCTGATTACGGTGAGCCTTGACTGCGCAGTACGGAGGTGGTGTGTATTCGTTCCGCACCCTTGGAACGCATTTCTCGTTAAGGCAGAGGTTGGGTGCGCAGGTGGAGGCCCTAGAGGAGGTGGAGGACGCAGAAGCAGTGGAGGAAGTGGGAAACACAGAGGTTTCTTCTGCAAGCCTTGGAGATTCCAAGATTTGTTGAGCAGCCCCTTCCCCGCCTGACCCCACTGCAGTCACCAGTGCCCAGTCAGCGAGATGTAACTCCCTTGGCCATGCTTACTCGTCCAGGTGTCTGTAGTGAAATACACCCTGGCACACGTAGACAAGGAACGGGTGATGTTATCACTTATAAAGGAAACAAGGAGAGAACATTAGATCAAAAGTAATTAATATATCAAAAAGGTTTATTATATCAAAATAATTGAAAATATGTTATAGTATAGATATAGTCATTACATGGAAGCAGGACATAGACTTAGTACAAAAGGTTTTGAGAGACCTATGAGCTGGACTATTAGATTGTTTTTTCCTTTTCTCCCCTCTTCCCCTTTTGAGTCCAAGGTAAAGGATCATATATAGTATAGGGAAGGTATAGAGGGTTTCCCTGTAGTTTATATAGAAGATATGTTTTAGTCAAAGGTGACCCTATAGGTATAATTAGGGAGATATCATTGGAAAGGTATGTTACCTGTAGACATTTGAGTGTAGTCCTAGGATTGCTCGCTTGTTACCTCGACGCGCGTTTGACCGCAGCTTGCAGTTTCGTCAGGAGGTGCTTAATGCACTAATGTGTCAAGTTTTTATATGTGCAGTTAGGTGGTAATTGGTCCGATGTATGTAGGTGGTGCATCACCGCCATGTTGCTCTGTCATCCATGGGGGCCGCGCGCCCTGCTCGCATCACCATCTCCACGTGATCCGGTCACATGACCGGAGTCGTGGCCATGGCGACGCGACGCAGTTGTGGAGCACTTCCCCCCGGAAGACGCCGCAGCGCATGCGCAGTATGCGCTCTATCAGGCCAATAATAGGTATTGCGATTGGAAGTATTTTTCCCCTCTCCCCCCTTGTGATTTCGCTACATAGGTGTTCCTGTTATCTTGAAAGTATGTATCATATTATAAATAATTAATGGAGTAACTTTAAATGATGATCTAATAAGTAATTGTAGAGTAGATATAGCCATACATATATATTATGATTTAGCATATAGAGCTGTTTCTCATATATGAAATAACATTCCGGATGTAAAGATATTACGGAATGTATTTTTTAAAAACGCATGCACATATAAATATATATATAAGCACATTTGCATTGGCAGGAGTAATTTAATCTGAAGGGGAAAGTGTCCCCCAGACAAGTCCACAGATTATGAATATCTGGCAATTGCAAATGTGCACATAAATCAAAAAAAGAACCTGTGTAACAGTAATAGGTTGTTGTTAAAAATTAATAATTGATAAATCTTTGATATTACCATAAAGTTACAGCTAATAGTGTTGTTATCCGAAATGTGATTCTCAGATAATTGTCCTTTATAATTTCAGTCCTTTACATATAATTCAATCAAAGGAATAATTTCTTGATGGAGGCCATATATCTTGATTGGCAGAGGGAAATTCTATTAAGATGGGTCATATTTCTCATATATTGTCCTCTGAATATTCTTGTAATTGGGGATTGATCCTGGTATATTGAGACTTTCCTTCTATTTTCTTCCCATTAGTATGGTGCAACGGCAACTCCAGAATCCATATCGCCACCTCTTTCCATTCTCCGATCCTCACAAGAGAACATAATAAGAACACAAGTAAGTAAAAATCTATTTATATTTCCTTTTAAAGGGGATATACCTAGAAACTGGACCTTTATTTTCCTGACATTCTCAGAGTTGTGTGGAATTTGGATAAAATAACTAAACATAGAAAAAATGTATTAAAATTTGCGCATTCACAAGAAGGGTTTGAAACTTGCATATTCGTTTAGGCCATGAGGGGTTATTGTGTTTAAGACTTCTATCCATTTTGTTTCTTTTTTCAGAAGTTCTTTCTTGTAGTTTCCTCCCCTGATACCTAGATGTACTCGATCAATTCCTCGTATTTTTAGTAGTTTAGAATTACTATTATGACATCTTTTAAAGTGTTTGGGAATAGTTTTTAGAATCCCTAAATCAGTAGCTTCTGCAGCATTTTTAAGATCTCTGATATGTTCCAACGTTCTGACTTTTAGTTCTCGAGTTGTCATTCCTATGTAAATTAATTTACATGGGCAGTATGCGTAGTAAATCACATTGTCTGTTTTACAATTGATATGATGTGTTATAGTGAAGGATTTGCTGCCGTCACTATTTGAAAATTTTAGTGATCTTTCTATGTATTGACATGCCAGGCATCCTCCACATTGGAAGTATCCCCATTTTGGGCCTGCTCTGTCAGAGAAAGGATTTTTTTGTGGTGTTGTATAATGACTTTTTGTAATTGTATCTTTAAGGTTTTTTGATTTTCTCCAGGCAACAGATGGATGTTTCGGTATGCATTTTGCCAGATCCTCATCTGTTAGTAGAATTGACCAATGTTTGTCCAACATCTGTAAGATGTCTTGCCATCTGGAGTTGAATGTGGTAATGAATCTAATGGGTTGTTTCTCTCGACTAGTAGTCTTTTTTGAATATGTTAGTAATTGACTTCTGGGGGTAAATTTAGCTCTTCTATAGCCAGCTCTGATTGTTTTGTGGTTGTAACCTTTATTTTGTAGATTGTTTTTCAGAAAAATAGCTTGATTTTCAAATTTATCATTATCTGAACATAGACGTTTTCATACGTAGGAACTGTCCTATTGGTAATCCTCTTTTTATCTGAGGGGGATGGAAGGAAGAAGCATGGAGGAGTGTATTAGTGGCTGTTTCTTTCCGATAGACATCTGTGGAAATGAAACCCTCCGGGGTAACCTCAATGTGTAGATCGAGAAAATCTACATTAGTCTTGCTATAGTGCCATGTAAGCTTGATAGTTAGCTCGTTGATATTGAGCTTGTCTAGAAAGGTAAGTAAGCCTGATTCAAATCCCTGCCAGATAAACAGAATGTCGTCTATATATCTCGACCATGAGACCACGGCACTCATCTCGTTCATGTTTTGGATTATTTTGTTCTCCCACAGCCCCAGGAAAAGATTAGCATACGAGGGTGCACAAGTCGCCCCCATAGCGGTTCCCTTGAGCTGTAGGAAAAACTTGTCCTTAAATGTGAAGAAATAATTTGTTAGGGCAAAATGTAACAGATCGATGATAAAGTTTATTAATCCTCTGTCCAAATTTGACATATCAAGGAACGGGTGATGTTGTCTGCGACATGCTGGTGTACTGCAGGCACAGCTTTCTTAGAGAAGTAATGGTGACTGGGCAACTGGTACATCAGTTTTCGGAAACCGCCTGTATCTACTAGGCGGAAAGGCAGCATTGGAGATGGTGGAGTTCAACCTCTTAGCTTTGTCATGTGTAGGATGAAACAATCATTTACGTGACCACAACTGCGGGACTGAGGGCTGGCAAAGGTGCTGAGAGAGGGCGGAGTATGGTGAACCGGAATAACTGGTGGAGCGTGAGTGAGGTACAGATGTTACGGTGGATTGAGAAACATGCGGTGTGCTCGGTGAAACAAACACAGCAGGCGTGTCCGCTTCCGTTACAGCTGACGGGCTGTCACTCAGCCTGACTGACAATACTTGGCACGGTAACAGAGGAGGAGGAAGAAGCAGCGGATGCGTTTGATGGGGCAGCTGATGGTTGTTGAGGTGCGCTGGTCCACATTTCAGTGCGGTAAGATTCCCAGCATAAAGAATGTTTGAGCATGTGAACGTTCATGCATGTAGTAGTCAAATTATTGCAGTTTTTCCCTCTACTGAGTTTTTTATCGCAAAGTTTGCAGATAACGTGAGTTGGCTCATTCTTTGCAGTGACAAAAAAGAACCATGCTAGGCAACCCTTGCTGCCTCTGCGAGCTGCAGACCCGAGACCGCTGCTGGTCACAGTGCTCCTCGTGCTTGCATTACTCCGTGTCTGTGTCGTAGGGCGAAATATAACCTCCTCGTCTTCCTCCTCCACCTCCTCAGATGAGCTGCGAGACTGTGGGTTCACACCAAGTAGGATCTTCAACCTTGTCATCATCCAATGTGTTATCCCATTCCTCACTCTCAGAGTGACCCCTCTCCTCTTGTTGCCCTGACAGCACAGTACAGTCCGCATGAGCCTCAGGTATCTGAGTCTCATCGGGATCACCTCCCTCCCCTGCGGTTAACGTCTGTTGATGAGGGTCAGGAACCTGCTCGGACCCTACTTCGTCCTGCCCCGAATTCAAGCTAAAAAACCTTTGGGCATCAGTGCAGATGCTTTCCTCCCCTTGACTCTGTGACTGTTTGGAGTACACTTCTGATGCTCATGGTGTAGAATGGGTGAAGAGTTCTACAGACTCGCCCAGGTTCGCTACAGTCAGTTGGGTTGTTGGCCAATTGTGACGCGGGGGAAAGCATGGGTAATTGGGGTGCCACCTCTGTGGACTGTTCTGCGTGTGATGTTGAGGTGGAGGAAGAAAAGGAGAGGCCACTGGAAGCAGAGCTTGCCATCCACTGGAGCACCTGCTCTTTCTGGGCTTTATCAACAAGGCGTATCGATGTGCGGCTGTCAAAGGAAGGGAGTGCAGTAGGCCGTCCACTAACATAAGTTGTTAGTTGTCTTTGGATAGGACCTGTTTGTGTTGGTTCACTAGTGCTTTCACTAACATTACCACATACTCCATGTACACCTTGAACACCAAGCCTAATCCCCCTTCCACCACGCCCTCTCTTTTTCCCATTCATATTGGTCAGATACAGTGGTAGGAGCACGCAATTAATTAAAGAAAAATATGTTTTTTTCCTGTGCAATAGCTCAGCACACACCTGAATTTCAGCGACACTAAATGACAAGATAAGATATGGCCTGCCGTATATCGTTACTAACAGACAAAAGAAATTTGTTAGTGTGCATGAGGCTGATAAAACTTACAAGATATTCTCCAAACAATTTCAAACTGAGATGTCCCCTGCTGTATTACTTTAGGAACAGAAGAAATTTTTTTTGAATGTGGATGATGCCAGTATGACATAGAATATATGCTCCAAAATATTTCAAACTCAGATCTAGTCAGCTGTATCACTTTACTCAGGGCAAAAAATATTTTTGGGTTACTCTGCATAAGCTCTGCGTCCAGCTGACTTTGACCGCCACTGACATAGTAGCTGGCTTATAGCACTGTATGACTTTTGGCACAGGAAAAAATATTTTTTGGACTGGGCCTAGTAAGAGAAGTTTTTTTTTTTTTTACTGTGAAACCAGGACAAGTTCAACGCCACTTAAATAGGATCTGCTTTTTAGCAGACTGGATCAACTTTGCCACATTAAAAAACCTTTGGTGGACTCTGCCTGCCAACAATATATAGGTTTGACTGTGCGTACAAGCTGAATTTGACCGCAACTGACGTAGCAGCTGGCTTATAGCACTGTATGACTTTTGGCACAGGAAAAAATATTTTTTTGGACTGGGCATAGCAAGAGAAAAAAAATGTATTTTTTTACTCTGAAACCAGGACAAGTTCAACTCCACTAAAATAGTATCTGACACAAAAAAAACTTGATTGCACACAGCTTTCAATATCACAATAACAGAAAAAAAAAAAATTGTGCTCAGCAATAAGAAGCTCTGCAGACTGTGCAGAGCACAATTTCAACCCCACTAAATGAAAAGGTGCACTGCGCTTGCTTGATCACATTAGCAAGTGCAAAAAAAGATTCAAGGTATACTGAGACATGGAGCTCTATACCAGCGGTGCACAGCACTATTCTGTCAGAATCTCAGTTTTTGCACAAAAACACCAAAAATGTGCTGCACCAGGAGTTGCAGAGGTACACAGGCCAGGAATTATCTACACCAGGGGTCCCAAACACGCAGCCTACGGGCCGCATGCAGCCCTTCAGGCTGCTTCATGCAGCCCGCAGGCACCATAGACCCCGATCGCGGCCCGGTCCAGGAGCTGCCGGCAGCTGCGCTTCAGTTCAGTGTATTGCCACGCAGAGACCGGCTCTCTGCACAGCAATACCAGTGCCAGCCGCCAGCCAATCAGAGGCCTGCAGCTGACATCTGCGCGTGTCAGTGACGTCATACGCCGCTGCGCTGGGATGCAGATGTCAGCTGCTAGCCTTTGATAGGCTGGCGGCTGCCACTGGTATTGCTGTGCAGAGAGCCGGTCTCTGCGTGGCAATACACTGAACTGAAGTGCAGCTGCCGGCAACTCCTGGACCGGGCCGCGATCGGGGTCTATGGTGCCTGCGGGCCACAGGTGCAGAAAGGACGCTGAGGGAACGGAGGACAGGTGAGAATAATCTTTTTTTTTTCTCTTGTATGTGTAGAACGGCACAAGGGACAGTCCTAAAACATGGGGACCAGGCTGGGGACAGTCCTAAAACATGGGGACTAGGCTGGGGACAGTCCTAAAACATGGGGACCAGGCTGTGGACATTACTACAAGAGGGGGACCAGGATGGGGACATTCCTAGAAGATGGGGACATTACAACAAGATGGGGACATTACAACAAGATGGGGACCAGGATGGGGCATTACTACAAGATGAGGACATATCTACAATATAGGGACCGGTATATGACATTACGACAATATGGGGCCCAGTATGGAATATTACGACAAGATGGGGACAAAGATGGGGGACATTACAAGATGCAGACCAGGGTGGGGCACATTACTACAAGATTTTGGCAGAAAAACTTCAAAATAAAGCATGAAAAAGTATTTTGCCACTAAAAATGCTGCTTTATATCTAAACTAAAGTAAACAAAAAAAGTGCATGTTTTATTATCGCCACATCCATAACGACCCAAGCTATAAAAAATAAAACAGCAAAAATGTTCAAAAGGTGTATAGAAAAAAAATGGTATCACTAAAAATGTCACTTTGTCCTGCAAAGAATGCGGCCCCTCAAATTAAATTTTTTTCTGTGTGCGGCCCATATACCCAGCCGAGTTTGAGACCCCTGGTCTACACTATCTGACTACCACACAAGTGCCCATCTATCTAGCTAATATCTCTCAATACACAGGGGAACACTGAGCTGCGTCTGTCTCCAGCAGTGACGCGGATATAATGGCGCTGAGGGAACATGGCCGCTTTTTATATTGAGAGGACATGTGATTTCTGTGCAGCCAATTGCAGAAGCCCTTATGTCTGGACAGTGTAGATGCTTCCTGCGCTATGATTGGCTTTCGCGCTTTCCTCAGTTAAAGTTACCGCCCACAGGATAACAAAAAACAGTGTGCCGCTGATCTAACCTGTTCTAAGCTCTCCACAGCCCCCAGACTCACCTGGCACATGTCATCGCTCATCATACACTTGCACTATGTAGCAAAACTGTTCAAAACACTGTGGCTGCCCTGTAATCGTGGTCCCACACAAATTTGTCGAACTTTTCCGATTTTAAGAAAATTTGCTCACCTTTGCAATCACGAATCCGAATGTGCCATATTCGTGGCGAATTTGAGGCTTTCGAACATTCGTCGAACAAATTCGCTCAACATTACTTACAACCAGGCATGGTTGTGTGTGATAATGGCCATAACCTGGTGGTGGTTGTGAAGCTTAGCAAGCTCACAGACTTACCATGTTTGGCCCACATGATCAATTTGTTAGTTCAGCGGTTTCCTTAAACCTATCCAGAGCTTCTGGTCAAGATACGCTGTGTCAGCGCCCATTTCCGCATGTCAGCTACAGCTGCCACCGTTCTGGCAGTGCTACAGTTGTGCATGTAAGTGCTAGCTCACCGACTGGTGTGCGACATGACGACGTGCTGGAACTCCACACTGCACATGCTGGCAAGGTTTGTGAGCAGCAGAGGCCAATTGTGCAATACCAGCTCCATCAGTATTCTGGTCAGTTAAAAATTAATGTGAATAGTGCATAGTAGCTGATTCTCCTGTCGCGCAGTAGCCCAAGTTCTGGTATAGGGGCTGCCAGTCATATAATGTCCTTTGGCATACAAGGGAAGATGAACGGGGACACGCCAAGACGGAAGGTAATTGATCCCGGCTGCACTGTCGAACAGGAAGGAATATCCCTGGGGCTAACAGAGCCAGAGGGCAAAGGGATGTTCAAGGACGAACGAATGATAGGGCTGAAGATGTGTTGTGCTAAGAAGGTAAGGAATTTGAAGTGCTGGGCCTTATCCCACGTGTTACCACTTGATGAACTTGAATTGACAAGTAAACGTTTGCTTGTTGAAATGAACTTGGTGTCTGCTGAGTTGTGTGCGGCTCTCCCGGGAGATGGATGCCTAGAGACAGCGGAGTCCTGCGGCCTACAAGTGAGAGTGATACACCCAACACCTGACAACACACTGGGACACTGTTTTTATATAAAGTTCCATAGCGGAACAGGACAGCAACTCAATAATGACTACCGCTCTCACGCACTTTACATGAGGATAAAATGGATTGGTACTGTATGGAGGCGTAGACGGCAGCTTCCACTGTATGTGAATATCACTGATTGAAGTAGCTTGTTTTTGCATGTAGACATTGTTGGAGAGCATACTGTGGTTGGAATTGTAAGAACACATTGTTGGCTATGTATGGGTGGCACACTAGCACTGTATAATGGTGTTCACTGCAGCTACCACTGTATGAAGAGGTATATAGTCGTGACTTGTATTGTAAGGAACAAAATTCCTATTTATTTGTTGTCAAAAATGCTAAATACTAGTAAAAATATATACAATATAGCCAGTCATAGGGTATGAACATATGGGGCAGCCGAGATTTGGCTGCAGTACTGCCAAAAACTGCACGGACCAAGCAATCTGTCACAGTTTTCTAATAGATGGTTTTTGAATTGTCAATTGATTGCTTATTGTTAATATCAATGTGATTTTGAGCAAGTCCATACCATTACAATTTGCCATCCATTCTCATGTCTCTCCTCTCACTCTTTTCTGCATATTTGGAGAATTATGTGAATCTTTTCTGAATTCGGGAGTGTCAGCACTTTTCTAGACTGAGCACCAAGCAGCTGCAAATATTTACCTTTCCTACAGTCTTCAGCATTCAATATAGGTCAATTATAAGATATCTTCAGTCAATTCAAGGGCAGAACTGACTATCAGAATGAGAGAAATGCCAAGAACATGACTGCTCTGAACTGCTTTTTGTTTCCTAGTTTTTTTTCTGAGTAATAGATGTTCTGAGAAATGCAATAAACAATGTCTATTTGTGCAGAATGAGGCAGCACATGATGAGTGACTCGCTGAGTTATCCCTGCCTGGGGGTGTTTTTATATGTCTCTTGAGTTGGTGAAACTTTCAGTGATAAGGCAATGACAGCAGTTATGGCACATTCCAACATTTTCAAGACAATTCCAAGAATAGACAATTTTTTGACAGCACCAGAATAGGAGTGCAGCACCAATTTTGCAGCTGTACTACATAAACTGAACTACTGCAACTGACTTTTTTTTTACAATTTTTAGAGTTAAAAATAAAAATCATAAAAGTCCTACTTCCTCCTGTCTTTTACTTTTTGCTAACCCACCAATAGAAGGTTAGTGAGAAGTAGAGGGCGGATAGAAGAGCGTATGACTGTAAGATCAGACTTCACAGAGTTCGTTGCCTGTTACCATCTGGAAATATGTGCTGGAGATACAAAATGTAAATCAAGACCGATCTTGATGTTTATAGTAAGTGCATTGGGTTCATAAAAAAGGTCGTATTACTGGCCAAACATTTATATGATGTTGGCTGAACAGCTTATTTGGCCGACATTTATCTCTCCTGACTTAACCATACACATGAACGTTCTGCTCAGTCAAACGTTCAAGTTTTTAATGTGTAGAGAAGCGAAAGCCGCTGTCAGACTCCTCTGGCAAAGGTTTGTCTCTTGGAGAACAAAGTTTGGGCAATTGATCTTAAACTGCCCAAACCTAATTGCCCCCTTCATTGCCTGTTAGTGGAAAGTCAGGATGCCCATCCACATTAGATGGTCAGCCCATACCTTCATTATGACCAGGTTTGGCTGAACTTAGCCTAATATGCAAGTAGGATTTACATTCCCGATTCATAGCAATTTATTTATGTTCTGTGACAAAGTCACTGGTAAAGTGTAGTGTTGAGCCACCCCCATAGTGTTCGAGTTTGGTTCGGTTCGTCGAACACCCGTGTGTTCGCCGAACTGTTCGTCGAACTGTTCGTCGAACACCTTCGAACACCGTTAAAACCAATGGCAGGCAAACAAAAACACATAGAAAACACATAGAAAACACCTTCAAAGGTGTCCAAAAGCTGACAAACTGCTCAGAAGACACAACTAACACATGGAAAAGTGACAAGTACATATAGTCATGCGAAAAGAAAAGAGGTGGAGGAGTAAAAGGAGGGGGGGGGACACAGATATAGGCATGTCATGCCCTTCTAAAATCCAAAACGTGAGAAGCCGACACGTTCAGTCCGCTCCTGCCCGTGCCACCTCCGTGTCGCCGGGTTTGTGCCAGAGCCGCGGTGAACCCTGACGGCCAGCCCCCCTCTCCCAATACTGGTGCCTGTCCGCTGGTGGGTCGAGCGAGCCCCCCTGTGGTGGAGGCAGCTCTAAGCTTTTTAATTTAAATTGTCTCTCTAATTTGAATGAATACACTTTAAATCCATTTACAAGGATCTATTGGAGGGCAAGTCTCATGCCAGCAGCCGCGTAATTCCAGCTCCAGTAGCGTCCACTAAAGCTGCTGCAGTTAAAAAGCTTTTATAAGGATCGAGCTCGGCTGTCCACCGCAAGGCATCCTACTGCCAGTCCCAGCCCCTATGCCTTGGGGTGCCTCCTGATGCTCTTCACTGAGTATCCCGTGGTCCCGAAGCATTTCCTTTGAAAAAATTAAGTGTCCAAACTACAGGTGGTGTAGCTTGCTTAACAGCCGGGATAATCCGCTGACTAGCAGACACTGCTACTAGGCACAAAGTATTTCCTGGGCTAGATGCAGTTAAAAATTTGTAATTAGATACTCTCGTTGGATGCTGAGAAAGCATTCCATAGAGTCTCCTGGCACGCCATATATGATTCTCTTAAAAAGCTTGGGGTAGGGGTCTAGGGGACCCTTTTATAGCCAAAATCATGGCCCTGTATCACAATACGTCACCTAGGCTGAAGATAAATGGAACTGTAGCACCCTAAGGGCTCGGTTGCTACAGAGGTATTGCACCTCACCCAGAGGTGTGATATCTCACTCTCAGGTAAGGATGGAGTGTGGATCAGGACCCGACACCTGAATGCATTACACCACATTGCCGTGGGGCAGGGCGACCAATATGCCTCTGAGATGGGCACGACAGTCCCTGTCCCTGGCTGGAGTGGGGGGAGGGAACACTGAGGAAGGGGAACCCTGTAGTGCAGGAGCAGGGAGGAAGCAGTTCCTGGGTGCATTGAGAAGGGAGTATAAAAGGTGGGCACCATCTTAGTTCAGTGCAGAGAAGTCTGAGCAGAAGTGGCAGGGAGCAGGGGCTCTGCATGAGCTCTGCTCCGGAGGCGGGCCTAGTAACAGAGGCCCAGGCCTGGAAGAGGGAGAAGGAAGGAAGAGGAGCGAAGAAGGCTCCAGGAACGAGGAATGAAGGGATCCCAGGGGTGCGGACGGGCGAGTCGCCGCCGCACGCCCGAATCCACCTGCGTGGAGGGGTCAGGCCAAAGGGGGAGACTGGTCCCCGAAACTAGTGGAGGCAGGAAACGACCCTCAGCTAGAAACCGGAGGCTGTGACATTTTATGTGGCGCAGCCCCTCGCTACACCCGCTAGGAAGGCACCACATAGGGTCAGGGAAACTGGCGCCAAGTTTACCAAGAGGAGGCCCGAGGCAGCCGGACAGAAGGGTTGGTAAGAAAGGCCAGACAAAGGACACACAAAGGGGGTCCTGTGAAGCACTCCAAAGTTATCTGGGAGTTGTCTGAGCCCCTCACCTGGTGAGCACAGTACGACGTGGGCAGCCGTTACCTGCAGACGTGGTCTGGATAATAAGAACTGTGAGTAAAGGCCCTGGACTGCATCACTGACTCCGTGTCATTACTGCTGCTGCCCTGCACCATCACCCCCATCCTCTCATACACTGCCCTGAGGCTATACTCCTCCCGTGGGGAGTTATGCTACGCTCTGCTGCACCCACAACACCAGCCTCAGCGGTCTGCCCTGCAGCGTCGGTTCACTGTGACCGCAATCCACGGGTGGCGTAGTCGGACATTTAAACATCAAAACCACATAAATAGTTCCGCCACTGGTTTGACCACCCTGAGCCACGGAACCGGGTCGCCGCCAAGAAGACTACAAACACCAGCATCCACCAAAAAGGGTCCGGCTCCGGGTGTCCCAAGGCCCAGGGGGTGCATCAGAACATTTTCATCACCTTTCACAATCACCAATGGGACAAGGCAGGGATGTCCTCTGTCCCCTCTCTTATACATCCTAGTGACGGAGCACCTGCTCTCATCAATTCGCCATAACCCCAATATTAGGTGGATTGAGGTGGGAGGCACCGAGTACAAGTGCTCTCTATTTGCTGATGATGTCCTAGTATATATCACTCAGTCACATATATCCATCCATGCTGTTATGGCTGAAATAGATCACTTTGTTACATGGTCAAATTTTAAAATCAATGCAGCGAAGTCTGAGGCCCTCGATGTCTCCCTCCCCAAATCCATATAGGATTCCATCCAGTCCAACTTTCCCTTTGCCTGGCCCTCACAGGGTATCAAATACTTAGGAATTCCTATTCATAGAGACCTCTACCATCTATGTTATCTTAATTTTGGGCCCTTTATTGAACAACTCCATACAGACCACGGTTGGCAAGTTAGAACTGTAAGATTCACTACGTGAACCACTGGTGTTTTGTGGAAAAGCACATGTACACTGTGTTCCAAATTATTATGCAAAAAATTTTTAGGAGTGATAAGGGAAGAATTTGTTTGTTTGTCAGTTAAACTCATTGGTGGTGATGTGTGTCAGGGCTCTTTATATCACTGTAAGCAATTGCAGACACCTGTGCTAATTAGTTTGGCAGGTGTGTCCAATGAAAGGCAAGACTACTTAAGAAGGCTGTCTCACATTATTAAGCAGCCTACATTTTCTGCCAAAATGGCAACAACATTGTGCGATGATCAGGATGAAGTGTCTTGGCAATCAAGAAGTATGTAGCTGATTCACAGTACACACGTGTGCGTGCTGATAAGGGCAAATTGAGGACTCTTTCCTACAGGCAATTACGTCAGGTTAAAAGAGCAGCGGCAAAAAAGCCTTGTCATAGCAGCAGACAAGTTTTTGAAGCTACTGGTGCCTCCAACGTCCCCCGAACAACAAGATGCAGGGTCCTTCAGAGGTTTGCAGCTGTGCATACACCATCCTGTCGACCTCCTCTATCCACTTCACACAAGCAGAAACGGCTCGAGTGGGCCAAACATTACATGAAGACTGATTTCAAAACTGTTTTGTTCACGGATGAGTGCCGTGCAGCGCTCGATGGTCCAGATGGATGGAGTGGAGGGTGGCTGGTTGATGGACACCCCACGCAAACACGGCTACAGCGCCAACAAGGAGGAGGTGGAGTAATGTTTTGGGCTGGAATCATGGGGAGAGAGATTGTTGGCCCCTTTAGGATCCCTGAAGGCGCTAAAGATGAACTCCATAATGTATGTGGATTTTCTCAAGCAGCACTTCCTGCCATGGTTCAAGAAGAAGAATCGTGTATTTCACAGCAAGATCATTTTTTTGCATGATAATGCACCATCTCATGCTGCACATAAAACATCTGCATCTCTGGCTGATATGGGCATAAAAGGGGACAAACTTATGGTGTGACCCCCATGCTCCCCTGACCTCTACCCCATTCAGAACCTCTGGAGCATCATCAAAAGGAGTGTCTATGATGGCGGGAGGCAGTTCACATCTAAGCAACAGCTCTGGGAGGGTATTCTGTCCTCATGCAAAACAATTGAAGCAGAAACCATCCAAAACCTGACAAATTCAATGGACGAGAGAGTTCAGAAGCTCCTTTCGAACAAGGGGTCCTATGTGAAAATGTAACATCACCTAGAATAAAGTTTTGAGTTGAAAACTGTTTGATTTCAGTTTCTAATAACCTGCTAATGCTTATAATTTGAAAAATGACCATTTTTTTGGTCTTTATTAAAATGAAAAGGTTGATCGAAAAGTTTGGGGGATCTAAGAGTGTGGCAACCCAGTAGTCATGATTACTTCGAATTCTGACAATATGAGGGTCATGTTGCAGGTAGTGCAGCAAGAAGGCACTTATGTGTCTTGCGCATCTCGGAGCCCCAAAATTATTTTCCGGGCTAGATGCAGCTAAAAATTATTATTAATTTTAAATCTGGTGGAGCTTAGTATAGATAGCCTAATAGGATCAGTGCTGCACACTGCTACAAAGCCCAAATTATTTTCCAGTCAAGATACAGATAAACATGATTAGTAATTTTAAATCTGGTGGAGCTTATGATAGATGGCCTAATAGAAACAGTGCTGCACACTGCTACAAAGCCCAAATTATTTTCCAGCCAAGATACAGATAAACATGATTAGTAATTTGAAAGCTTAAAACGGTTGGTAGGGTGATTTTAACCAATCATCAAGCTTTTACTCTCCCCAGGATGACACAGGGGTAGAAAAGTCGTTTCGGATCCATGATTTGTTCATCTTTATGAACATGAGTCTGTCTACATTATCAGTGGAGAGCCGCGTGCGCTTATCTGTCAGCACACCACCAGCAGCGCTGAACACACGTTCAGACAGAACGCTGGCTGCGGGGCATGACAAGATCTCCAAGGCGTAAGTGGCTAGCTCCGGCCATTTATCCAGATTGGAAGCCCAAAAAGAGCAAGGGTCCAGTGACACAGTCATGGCTTCAATGTTTACTTGGAGATACTCCTGTACCATCGTCTCTAGGCGTTGACTATGTGTCAGACTTCTTGTCTCCTGTGGCCTTGCAAAGGATGGGCTAAAATAGTGGTGAAATGATTCCGCAAAATTGATGTTACCAGCAGATACTGTGGTTCTGTTACGGTTTGAGTGCTGAACACTTGACGGTCCCACGGTAGGCAACTTGGAACTGTGGGATTCACTACGTGCACCACTGGTGTTTTGTGGAAAAGCACATGTAAGATTCTGCAACAGTCTCTGCTGATACTCCTGCATGCGTGCATCCCTTTCTATGGCAGGAATAATTTCTGCAAATTTACTTTTGTACCGGGGATCTAACAGTGTGGCAACCCAGTAGTCAGGATTATTTCTAATTCTCACAATTCGAGGGTCATGTTGCAGGTAGTGCAGCAAGAAGGCACTCATGTGTGTTGCGCATCCAGGAGCACCAAGTCCCTGTTGTGTTGGTGGCGAGGTAACAATCATGCTTCCTTCCTCTGTCCTCTTCCCCCAACCTCGCACAACAGAAATGTGATCAAGGTCTCCCTCATCTGATGAGTCTTCCATCAATTCGTCCTCCACTTCTTCCTGGGCTCCTGCACCTTCCTCACTAGTTTGGCTGCTACCATGCGCCCTGGTAAAACCATCTCCCCCACCCTCACATGCCTGCCGCCTTGGTGCTGCCGACCGTCTGGACCTTGCAGATGTTAGCCCTTCCGCATACAACTCCTCCTCCTCTACTTCCTCCACCTCCTCTTGTGCCACCACCTGACTCCGAATTCTGTTTAACATGTGCTCCAGCATGTAAATCACCGGAATAGTCATGCTGATAATGGCATTGTCAGCACTAAACATCTTCGTCGCCATTTCAAAACTGTGCAGAAGGGTGCATAGGTCCCTGATCTGAGACCACTCCTCCAGCGTGATTTGCCCCACCTCTGGATCTCGTTGGCCCAGGCTATACATCAGAACGTATTGCACCAGGGCTTGTCGGTGCTGCCACAGTCGCTGCAAAATGTGCAGAGTTGAATTCCACCGGGTAGGCACATCGCATTTTAGCCGGTGAAGTGGCAGGCCCAATGACTTCTGTAAAAATGTAAGTCGCTGAGCTGCGGGATGCGAACGGCAGAAGTGAGCACACAGCGACCGTGCCCTCTGCAGAAGGCCATCTAGTCTGGGATAGTGGGCTAAAAATTGCTGGACACCAGGTTCAACACGTGAGCCATACAAGGCACGTGTGTGACATTGCCCCGGCGAAGGGCCGCACCCAGGTTTGCAGCATTGTCGCACACGGCCTTCCCTGGTTTCAGGTCCAGTGGAGACAACCATTCATGAAATTGGTTCTCCAGAGCTGACCACAACTCCTCAGCTGTGTGACTCACATTTCCCAGACATTTCAAAGTAAAAACCGCCTGATGACGTTGAGCCCTACTGCCAGCATAGTAAGGAGGTGTGCAGGATCCCTTCTGCGCAGTTAGAAAGCTTGTGGCATGACCAGACAGGCTTTGGGTGCAGGTGGAAGACCGAGAGGAGGTTGAGGAGGCAGAAGCAGTGGGGGAACTTTGACATAAAGAGGATTGACGCACAACTCGTGGGGACGGCAAGACTTGGACAGCAACCCCTTGTCCTGCTGTCACCATAGTTACCCAGTGCCCAGTCAGCGACATGTAACGCCCCTGTCCATGCCTACTCGTCCAAGTGTCTGTGGTGAAATGCACCCTGTCACACACAGAGTTTCTCAAAGAAGCGGTGATGTTGTGTGCGACATGCTGGTGGAGCGCAGGCACACCTTTCTTTGAGAAGTAGTGCCGACTGGGCATCTGGTACTGGGGTACTGCGACGGACATAAGGTCTCGAAAATCCTCTGTGTCCACCAGGCGGAAAGGCAGCATTTCTGTAGCCAAGAACTTGCAGATGGTGAAATTCAACCTCTTAGCTTTCTCATGGCTAGGAGGAAATGGTCTTTTACTTGTCCACATCTGAGGGACCGAGGGCTGGCTATTGTGCTTAGACGGGGTTGATAAGGGTGTCCCCGGCAAACTGCCGGTCTGTGAGGAAGATGCAGGCGGACATGTTAGGTTGCCTTGATCCAAAGGTGGTGCTATCGATGTCGGACAGCGCTCAACACCAGCTGGTGTTACCACCTCCAAAGAAAATGATGACCTGCCAATCACGCTGGCTGTTGCGGGTAAAGAGGTGGCAGGTCTGCGCCCCAAAACAGGTGTGACTGCTGTCCCCCCAGTCACAGAGGATGAAGAGGCCGCGGATGCACAAGATATGGTAGACGGTGGTTGGCCCGGCCGGCTAGGCCGCATTGTAGCACACTGAGCTTCCCACTGCAACTTATGCTTCATGTCCATGTGCCGGTTCATGCATGAAGTACTCAAACTATGTATTTTTTGGCCTCTACTTAGCTTTTGCTGACAAATGTTACAGATAACACGAGTTGGGTCATCTTTATCGATCTGAAAAAATGCCCAGGCTATGCAAGGCTTAGCACCCATGCGACCTGAAGAGCCACCACGACTTGTGGTGAGAGGCAGAGTTGTGTTTGAGGATGCAGTTGTTGACGTGCTTCCAGTACTACGTCTCTGTCCAGGAAGGCGCAACCTGACCTCGTCGTCACTAGCATCTTCCTCCTCCTCTGCTGACCTCATCTCTTGGCTGACTGTGGTTTGACAGTAAGTGGGATCTCCAACCTCATCATCATCACCCTGTGAGTTATCACACCCGTCGTCCTCAGAGCCAACCTGTTCCTGCCCTGACAAAAAACTAAAGTTGTCGCTCCAATCAGGTATTTGAGTCTCATCATCGTCTTCCTCATTGTCTCCACCAACAGTAGTTACAGTTTGGGAATGAGGGTCTACATTATGGTCAGAACCTTCTGCGTCTGGTCCTGGATCCGACTCATAAAGATTCTGGGCATCAGTGCAGATCATTTCCTCGTCTGGATTCACAGAAGCGCTGGAGTCGACCTCTGATTCCCAGGCTATAGTATGAGTAAACAGCTCTGCAGACTCAACCATCTGTTCTACCTCATACTCAGACGGGCAGCTGGAGATTTGGGACCTGTGAGGAAGCAAGTGCGATTGGGGTGACACCTTTGAGGACTGGAGTATTTGTGATGTTGAAGTTGATGTGGAGGAGAGCCCACTTAAAGGAGCACTTGATATCCGTTGAAGCACCTGCTGTTTTTGTGCCTCATCTGGAATTTGTAGCGATTGGCGTGGCCGTAAGAAAGGGATCTTATCACATTGTCCGCTAAAAGAAGTAGACATTTTAGTTTGGCTGGAAGATGGTCTTTCTTCTGCAGATGTTACTGTTGCTTTAACACCTACCCCACGGACACAACCTTTTTTCCCCTTCCCAACATGCCTATTCCCCTTTCCACAAGCAGCAGGCCTTTTTCCACTCATTTTGGTGGTTAACTAATTCACAACTCTGGAGTTGTTTGCACAAAAAAACAATGGATGGGAACCGAGCAGAGCTGAGTGGCCAAACTGTGGTATTAGGCCAAAACTATTGGCTGGGTTAGATGCAGAAAAAAATTATATTCAATTTGCAACCTGATGGAGGTCAGTATAGATGGACTAATAGAACAAGCCCCACACACAGCTAGAAGCCCAAATATTTTTTCAGAGGTAGATGCAGAAAAAAATTGTATTCAGTTTGCAACCTGATGGAGGTCAGTATAGATGGACTAATAGAACAAGTCCTACACACAGCTAGAAGGCCAAATATTTTTTCAGAGGTAGATGCAGAAAAAAAATATATTCAGTTTGCAACCTGATGGAGGTCAGTATAGATGGACTAATAGAGAAAGTCCCACACACTGCTAGAAGGCCAAATATTTTTTCAGAGCTAGATGCAGATATAAATTATTTTTAATTTGCAACCTGATGGAGGTCAGTATAGATGGACTAATAGAGAAAGTCCCACACACTGCTAGAAGGCCAAATATTTTTTCAGAGCTAGATGCAGAAAGAAATTATATTCAGTTTGCAACCTGATGGAGGTCAGTATAGATGGACTAATAGAACAAGTCCCACACACAGCTAGAAGGCCAAATATTTTTTCAGAGGTAGATGCAGATAAAAAATATATTCAGTTTGCAACCTGATGGAGGTCTGTATAGATGGATTAATAGAACAAGTCCCACACACAGCTAGAAGCCCAATATTTTTTCAGAGGTAGATGCAGAAAAAAAATATATTCAGTTTGCAACCTGATGGAGGTCAGTATAGATGGAATAATAGAGAAAGTCCCACACACTGCTAGAAGGCCAAATATTTTTTCAGAGCTAGATGCAGACAAAAAATTATTTTTAATTTGCAACCTGATGGAGGTCAGTATAGATGGACTAATAGAGAAAGTCCCACACACTGCTAGAAGGCCAAATATTTTTTCAGAGCTAGATGCAGATATAAATTATTTTTAATTTGCAACCTGATGGAGGTCAGTATAGATGGACTAATAGAGAATGTCCCACACACTGCTAAAAGGCCAAATATTTTTTCAGAGCTAGATGCAGAAAAAAATTATATTCAGTTTGCAACCTGATGGAGGTCAGTATAGATGGACTAATAGAACAAGTCCCACACACTGCTAGAAGCCCAAATATTTTTTCAGAGGTAGATGCAGAAAAAAATTATATTCAGTTTGCTACCTGATGGAGGTCTGTATAGATGGATTAATAGAACAAGTCCCACACACAGCTAGAAGCCCAATATTTTTTCAGAGGTAGATGCAGAAAAAAAATATATTCAGTTTGCAACCTGATGGAGGTCAGTATAGATGGACTAATAGAGAAAGTCCCACACACTGCTAGAAGGCCAAATATTTTTTCAGAGCTAGATGCAGACAAAAAATTATTTTTAATTTGCAACCTGACGGAGGTCAGTATAGATGGACTAATAGAGAAAGTCCCACACACTGCTAGAAGGCCAAATATTTTTTCAGAGCTAGATGCAGATATAAATTATTTTTAATTTGCAACCTGATGGAGGTCAGTATAGATGGACTAATAGAGAAAGTCCCACACACTGCTAGAAGGCCAAATATTTTTTCAGAGCTAGATGCAGAAAAAAATTATATTCAGTTTGCAACCTGATGGAGGTCAGTATAGATGGACTAATAGAACAAGTCCCACACACAGCTAGAAGGCCAAATATTTTTTCAGAGGTAGATGCAGATAAAAATTATTTTTAATTTGCAGCCTGATGGAGGTCAGTATAGATGGACTAATAGAGAAAGTCCCACACACTGCTAGAAGGCCAAATATTTTTTCAGAGCTAGATGCAGACAAAAAATTATTTTGAATTTGCAACCTGATGGAGGTCAGCATAGATGGACTAATAGAAAAAGTCCCACACACTGCTAGAAGGCCAAATATTTTTTCAGAGCTAGATGCAGACAAACAAATATTTTTAATTTGCAACCTGATGGAGGTCAGTATAGATGGACTAATAGAGAAAGTCCCACACACTGCTAGAAGGCCAAATATTTTTTCAGACCTAGATGCAGATAAAAATTATTTTTAATTTGCAACCTGATGGAGGTCAGTATAGATGGACTAATAGAGAAAGTCCCACACACTGCTAGAAGGCCAAATATTTTTTCAGAGCTAGATGCAGAAAAAAATTATATTCAGTTTGCAACCTGATGGAGGTCAGTATAGATGGACTAATAGAACAAGTCCCACACACAGCTAGAAGCCCAAATATTTTTTCAGAGGTAGATGCAGATAAAAATTATTTTTAATTTGCAACCTGATGGAGGTCAGTATAGATGGACTAATAGAACAAGTCCCACACACTGCTAAAAGGCCAAATATTTTTTCAGAGCTAGATGCAGACAAAAAATTATTTTGAATTTGCAGCGTGATGGAGGTCAGTATAGATGGACTAATAGAACAAGTCCCACACACTGCTAGAAGGCCAAATATTTTTTCAGAGCTAGATGCAGAAAAAAATTATATTCAGTTTGCAACCTGATGGAGGTCAGTATAGATGGACTAATAGAACAAGTCCCACACACTGCTAGAAGCCCAAATACTTTTTCAGAGCTAGATGCTGAAAAAAATTATATTCAATTTGCAACCTGATGGAGGTCAGTATAGATGGACTAATAGAATTATGCTATGCCCAAAAGATTTTACTTCACTAGGTGCAGTAAAAAAATTGGTATTCTATACACAGGTGGTATATCTTGCAACACAGAAAGGCTACTCCACTGACTAACACACTCTGCAATAGGCCAAAAAGGATTAGCTTTGCTAGATTCAGCCAAATGCTGTGAAAAAAACTTGCACAGCACTGGCACAGACCTGCCTGGCAAAAACTGATAGGAATTGATGTAACCTAGTCCTGAAAAGGACTGCAATTACAATTAGTCTTTACTCCCACAATCTATCTATTTAAGAGCACAGACCTGCCTGATAAAAGTCGTAGGAAATGCTGTAACCTAGTCCTTAAAAGGACTGCAATCACAACTATTCCCTACTCCCAAGCTATCTGTAGATTTGTGCGAAAATTGGCTTGAAATTAACAAGGTATAGCGCACACAGCAACAGCGGTGCCGTCTAACATGCAGCTGCAGCAGTGAGAAAATGGTGGCGACGGGGAAAATGGCTTGGTCTTATAGGGCAAGGACATGTGACATACACTGCCAATGACACATGCCCTTGCTTGTGTGAAAAAAAGCACTTCGCTCCGTGTGTGCGCTGCTGATAGGCTGACAGATTGCACCTCCCCACTGTAAATGCGGGAAAGAGAAAAAAAAATGGAGATCTTCATTATTCCTGCAGAGATCCAAACCCTGCCCCTCCCCCCACCCCGCTGTACACTCAAACTGCATATTAACATTAATTTTCATCATTACTGAGAAAAAATCCAGTTATGATTTTGGTGCACGAACAGTTATCGAACATAACCTCGAACAGCCAAATTTTCCTCAAATCGTTCGTGTTCCCGAACGGCTCGAACACCGCCCAAAACAGCTCGAATTTGAGATTGGCGAACAGTTCGAGTCGAACAACGCTCATCTCTAGTAAAGTGCTGGAGGGGAGATATGTTCCCCTGAGGCTGTTGGCTTCAGTGAACTAAAAACAATTAAGTTTCCTCCAGCATATTATTTGTTGAGAGGGGTATAGTCTGTAGTAAAAGGGAGTGTTTTTTTGTGAATGACCATTGTGAACGGTGTGAGGTCATTCACCATATCTCTCTAATTAGGGGAGTGTCTGGGCTTTAACCCCTTTCCGACGTGGTCAGTAATAGTACTGGCGCTGAGCCCGCACTGAACCGGGCACATGTCAGCTGATTTATTCAGCTGACATGTGCCCACGATTCCACCTGCGGCTGTTAACCAGTTAAATGCTGCCAGAATTTAACTCGCGCTTCCGTGCTAGGCCCCGCCTATCGGTGACCCCGTCACGTGATCGCGGGTCACCGAAGGGTTGGCATGACAACTCGGGATCTGCAGCAGACCTTTGTGGATGTCATGTCTCACTTGCTATGAGCGCCACCCAGTTGTCGGCGCTCATAGCAAGTGAGCATTTCTACTACATAGAGGCGATCTGCTCAATCTGCTCATCGCCTCTATGTAGCAGAGGCGATCGGACAGCTGCTGCTTCTAGTCTCCTATGGAGACTATAGAAGAAAGCAGAACGTGTAAAAAAAATGTTTTTAAAAATATTAAAAAATATAAAAGTTTAAATCACCCCCCTTTTTCCCCATTCAAAATAAAATAATAAAAAATAAACCCCACATACACATATTTGGTATTGCCGCATTGAGAATCGCCCGATCTATCAATGTAAAAAGAAAATTAATCCGATCGGTAAACGGCGTAACGAGAAAAAAATTCCAAACGCTCGAATTACGTTTTTTTGGTCGCCGCAACATTGCAATAAAATGCAATAACGGGCGATCAAAACATTGGATCTATTCCAATTGGTATCAATAAAAACATCGGGCCGAGCGCAAAAAATAAGCCCTCATCAGGCCCCAGAACCCGAAAAAAAATGGAGACGCTATGGGTCTCGGAAAATGGCGCCATTTTTTTTTTAAGCAAACTTTGGAACTTTTTTTCACCACTTAAATAAAAAAGAACCTATACATGTTTGGTGTCTACAAACTTGTAATTAGAGATGAGCGTTGTTCTACTCGAACTGTTCGCCAATCTCAAATTCAAGCTGTTTTGGGCGGTGTTCGAGCCGTTCGGCGAACACGAACAATTTGAGAAAATTTCGGCTGTTCGAGGTTATGTTCGATAACTGTTCGTGCACCAAAATCATAACTGGATTTTTTCTCAGTAATGATGAAAATTAATGTTAATACGCAGTTTGAGTGTACAGCGGGGTGGGGGGGAGGGGCAGGGGATGGATCTCTGCAGGAATAATGAAGATCTCCATTTTTTTTTCTCTTTCCCGCATTTGCAGTGGGGAGGTGCAGTCTGTCAGCCTATCAGCAGCGCACACACGGAGGGAAGTGCTTTTTTTCACACAAGGAAGGGCATGTGTCATTGGCAGTGTATGTCACATGTCCTTGCCCTATAAGACCAAGCCATTTTCCCCGTCGCCACCATTTTCTCACTGCTGCAGCTGCATGTTAGACGGCATCGCTGTTGCTGTGTGCGCTATACCTTGTTAATTTCAAGACAATTTTTGCACAAATCTACAGAAAGCTTGGGAGTAGGGAATAGTTGTGATTGCAGTCCTTTTAAGGACTAGGTTACAGCATTTCCTACGACTTTTATCAGGCAGGTCTGTGCTCTTAAATAGATAGATTGTGGGAGTAAAGACTAATTGTAATTGGAGTCCTTTTCAGGACTAGGTTACATCAGTTCCTATCAGTTTTTGCCAGGCAGGTCTGTGCCAGTGCTGTGCAAGTTTTTTTCACAGCATTTGGCTGAATCTAGCAAAGCTAATCCTTTTTGGCCTATTGTAGAGTGTGTTAGTCAGTGGAGTAGCCTATCTGTGTTGCAAGATATACCACCTGTGTATAGAATACCAATTTTTTTACTGCACCTAGTGAAGTAAAATCTTTTGGGCATAGCATCATTCTATTAGTCCATCTATACTGACCTCCATCAGGTTGCAAATCGAATATAATTTTTTTCTGCATCTACCTCTGAAAAAATATTGGGGTTCTAGCTGTGTGTGGGACTTGTTGTATTAGTCCATCTATACTGACCTCCATCAGGTTGCAAACTGAATATATTTTTTTCTGCATCTACCTCTGAAAAAATATTGGGGTTCTAGCTGTGTGTGGGACTTGTTGTATTAGTCCATCTATACTGACCTCCATCAGGTTGCAAACTGAATATATTTTTTTCTGCATCTACCTCTGAAAAAATATTGGGCTTCTAGCTGTGTGTGGGACTTGTTCTATTAATCCATCTATACAGACCTCCATCAGGTTGCAAACTTAATATATTTTTTTCTGCATCTAGCTCTGAGAAAATATTTGGCCTTCTAGCAGTGTGTGGGACTTTCTCTATTAGTCCATCTATACTGACCTCCATCAGGTTGCAAATTGAATATAATTTTTTTCTGCATCTAACCCAGCCAATAGTTTTGGCCTAATACCACAGTTTGACCACTCAGCTCTGCTCGGTTCCCATCCATTGTTTTTTTGTGCAAACAACTCCAGAGTTGTTAATTAGTTAACCACCAAAATGAGTGGAAAAAGGCCTGCTGCTGGTGGAAAGGGGAATAGGCGTGTTGGGAAGGGGAAAAAAGGTTGTGTCCGTGGGGTAGGTGTTAAAGCAACAGTAACATCTGCAGAAGAAAGACCATCTTCCAGCCAAACTAAAATGTCTACTTCTTTTAGCGGACAATGTGATAAGATCCCTTTCTTACGGCCACGCCAATCGCTACAAATTCCAGATGAGGCACAAAAACAGCAGGTGCTTCAACGGATATCAAGTGCTCCTTTAAGTGGGCTCTCCTCCACATCAACTTCAACATCACAAATACTCCAGTCCTCAAAGGTGTCACCCCAATCGCACTTGCTTCCTCACAGCTCCCAAATCTCCAGCTGCCCGTCTGAGTATGAGGTAGAACAGATGGTTGAGTCTGCAGAGCTGTTTACTCATACTATAGCCTGGGAATCAGAGGTCGACTCCAGCGCTTCTGTGAATCCAGACGAGGAAATGATCTGCACTGATGCCCAGAATCTTTATGAGTCGGATCCAGGACCAGACGCAGAAGGTTCTGACCATAATGTAGACCCTCATTCCCAAACTGTAACTCCTGTTGGTGGAGACAATGAGGAAGACGATGATAAGACTCAAATACCTGATTGGAGCGACAACTTTAG
Source organism: Phyllobates terribilis (assembly GCF_046119375.1). Taxonomy (NCBI): domain Eukaryota; kingdom Metazoa; phylum Chordata; class Amphibia; order Anura; family Dendrobatidae; genus Phyllobates; species Phyllobates terribilis. The sequence goes on along the minus strand of NW_027362763.1, from coordinate 256,728,588 downwards.
TTTTTTGTCAGGGCAGGAACAGGTTGGCTCTGAGGACGACGGGTGTGATAACGCACAGGGTGATGATGATGAGGTTGGAGATCCCACTTACTGTCAACCCACAGTCAGCCAAGAGATGAGGTCAGCAGAGGAGGTGGAGGAAGATGCTAGTGACGACGAGGTCAGGTTGCGCCTTCCTGGACAGAGACGTAGTACTGGAAGCACGTCAACAACTGCATCCTCAAACACAACTCTGCCTCTCACCACAAGTCGTGGTGGCTCTTCAGGTCGCATGGGTGCTAAGCCTTGCATAGCCTGGGCATTTTTTCAGATCGATAAAGATGACCCAACTCGTGTTATCTGTAACATTTGTCAGCAAAAGCTAAGTAGAGGCCAAAAAATACATAGTTTGAGTACTTCATGCATGAACCGGCACATGGACATGAAGCATAAGTTGCAGTGGGAAGCTCAGTGTGCTACAATGCGGCCTAGCCGGCCGGGCCAACCACCGTCTGCCATATCTTGTGCATCCGCGGCCTCTTCATCCTCTGTGACTAGGGGGACAGCAGTCACACCTGTTTTGGGGCGCAGACCTGCCACCTCTTTACCCGCAACAGCCAGCGTGATTGGCAGGTCATCATTTTCTTTGGAGGTGGTAACACCAGCTGGTGTTGAGCGCTGTCCGACATCGATAGCACCACCTTTGGATCAAGGCGACCTAACATGTCCGCCTGCATCTTCCTCACAGACCGGCAGTTTGCCGGGGACACCCTTATCAACCCCGTCTAAGCACAATAGCCAGCCCTCGGTCCCTCAGATGTGGACAAGTAAAAGACCATTTCCTCCTAGCCATGAGAAAGCTAAGAGGTTGAATTTCACCATCTGCAAGTTCTTGGCTACAGAAATGCTGCCTTTCCGCCTGGTGGACACAGAGGATTTTCGAGACCTTATGTCCATCGCAGTGCCCCAGTACCAGATGCCCAGTCGGCACTACTTCTCAAAGAAAGGTGTGCCTGCGCTCCACCAGCATGTCGCACACAACATCACCGCTTCTTTGAGAAACTCTGTGTGTGACAGGGTGCATTTCACCACAGACACTTGGACGAGTAGGCATGGACAGGGGCGTTACATGTCGCTGACTGGGCACTGGGTAACTATGGTGACAGCAGGACAAGGGGCTGCTGTCCAAGACTTGCCGTCCCCACGAGTTGTGCGTCAATCCTCTTTATGTCAAAGTTCCTCCACTGCTTCTGCCTCCTCAACCTCCTCTCGGTCTTCCACCTGCACCCAAAGCCTGTCTGGTCATGCCACAAGCTTTCTAACTGCGCAGAAGGGATCCTGCACACCTCCTTACTATGCTGGCAGTAGGGCTCAACGTCATCAGGCGGTTTTTACATTGAAATGTCTGGGAAATGTGAGTCACACAGCTGAGGAGTTGTGGTCAGCTCTGGAGAACCAATTTCATGAATGGTTGTCTCCACTGGACCTGAAACCAGGGAAGGCCGTGTGCGACAATGCTGCAAACCTGGGTGCGGCCCTTCGCCGGGGCAATGTCACACACGTGCCTTGTATGGCTCACGTGTTGAACCTGGTTGTCCAGCAATTTTTAGCCCACTATCCCAGACTAGATGGCCTTCTGCAGAGGGCACGGTCGCTGTGTGCTCACTTTCGCCGTTCGCATCCCGCAGCTCAGCGACTTACATCTCTACAGAAGTCGTTGGGCCTGCCACTTCACCGGCTAAAATGCGATGTGCCTACCCGGTGGAATTCAACTCTGCACATGTTGCAGCGACTGTGGCAGCACCGACAAGCCCTGGTGCAATACGTTCTGATGTATAGCCTGGGCCAACGAGATCCAGAGGTGGGGCGAATCACGCTGGAGGAGTGGTCTCAGATCAGGGACCTATGCACCCTTCTGCACAGTTTTGAAATGGCGACGAAGATGTTTAGTGCTGACGATGCCATTATCAGCATGACTATTCCGGTGATTTACATGCTGGAGCACATGTTAAACAGAATTCGGAGTCAGGTGGTGGCACAAGAGGAGGTGGAGGAAGTAGAGGAGGAGGAGTTGTATGCGGAAGGGCTAACATCTGCAAGGTCCAGACGGTCGGCAGCACCAAGGCGGCAGGCATGTGAGGGTGGGGGAGATGGTTTTACCAGGGCGCATGGTAGCAGCCAAACTAGTGAGGAAGGTGCAGGAGCCCAGGAAGAAGTGGAGGACGAACTGATGGAAGACTCATCAGATGAGGGAGACCTTGATCACATTTCTGTTGTGCGAGGTTGGGGGGAGAGGACAGAGGAAGGAAGCATGATTGTTACCTCGCCACCAACACAACAGGGACTTGGTGCTCCTTGATGCGCAACACACATGAGTGCCTTCTTGCTGCACTACCTGCAACATGACCCTCGAATTGTGAGAATTAGAAATAATCCTGACTACTGGGTTGCCACACTGTTAGATCCCCGGTACAAAAGTAAATTTGCAGAAATTATTCCTGCCATAGAAAGGGATGCACGCATGCAGGAGTATCAGCAGAGACTATTGCAGAATCTTACATGTGCTTTTCCACAAAATACCAGTGGTGCACGTAGTGAATCTCACAGTTCCAACTTGCCAACCGTGGGACCGTCAAGTGTTCAGCACTCAAACCGTAACAGAACCACAGTATCTGCTGGTAACATCAATTTTGCGGAATCATTTCACCACTTTTTTAGCCCATCCTTTGCAAGGCCACAGGAGACAAGAAGTCTGACACATAGTCAACGCCTAGAGACGATGGTACAGGAGTATCTCCAAGTAAACATTGAAGCCACGACTGTGTCACTGGACCCTTGCTCTTTTTGGGCTTCCAATCTGGATAAATGGCCGGAGCTAGCCACTTACGCCTTGGAGATCTTGTCATGCCCCGCAGCCAGCGTTCTGTCTGAACGTGTGTTCAGCGCTGCTGGTGGTGTGCTGACAGATAAGCGCACGCGGCTCTCCACTGATAATGTAGACAGACTCACGTTCATAAAGATGAACAAATCATGGATCCGAAATGACTTTTCTACCCCTGTGTCATCCTGGGGAGAGTAAAAGCTTGATGGTTGGTTAAAATCACCCTACCAACCGTTTTAAGCTTTCAAATTACTAATCATGTTTATCTGTATCTTGGCTGGAAAATAATTTGGGCTTTGTAGCAGTGTGCAGCACTGATTCTATTAGGCCATCTATAATAAGCTCCACCAGATTTAAAATTACTAATCATGTTTATCTGTATCTTGACTGGAAAATAATTTGGGCTTTGTAGCAGTGTGCAGCACTGATCCTATTAGGCCATCTATACTAAAGCTTCACCAGATTTAAAATTAATAATAATTTTTAGCTGCATCTAGCCCGGAAAATAATTTTGGGGCTCCGAGATGCGCAAGACACATAAGTGCCTTCTTGCTGCACTACCTGCAGCATGACCCTCATATTGTCAGAATTCGAAGTAATCATGACTGCTGGGTTGCCACACTCTTAGATCCCCCAAACTTTTCGATCAACCTTTTCATTTTAATAAAGACCAAAAAAATGGTCATTTTTGAAATTATAAGCATTAGCAGGTTGTTAGAAACTGAAATCAAACAGTTTTCAACTCAAAACTTTATTCTAGGTGATGTTACATTTTCACATAGGACCCCTTGTTCGAAAGGAGCTTCTGAACTCTCTCGTCCATTGAATTTGTCAGGTTTTGGATGGTTTCTGCTTCAATTGTTTTGCATGAGGACAGAATACCCTCCCAGAGCTGTTGCTTAGATGTGAACTGCCTCCCGCCATCATAGACACTCCTTTTAATGATGCTCCAAAGGTTCTGAATGGGGTAGAGGTCAGGGGAGCATGGGGGTCACACCATAAGTTTGTCCCCTTTTATGCCCATATCAGCCAGAGATGCAGATGTTATGTGCAGCATGAGATGGTGCATTATCATGCAGAAAAATGATCTTGCTGTGAAATACACGGTTCTTCTTCTTGAACCATGGCAGGAAGTGCTGTTTGAGAAAATCCACATACATTATGGAGTTCATCTTTAGCGCCTTCAGGGATCCTAAAGGGGCCGACAATCTCTCTCCCCATGATTCCAGCCCAAAACATTACTCCACCTCCTCCTTATTGGCGCTGTAGCCGTGTTTGCGTGGGGTGTCCATCAACCAGCCATCCTCCACTCCATCCATCTGGACCATCGAGCGCTGCACGGCACTCATCCGTGAACAAAACAGTTTTGAAATCAGTCTTCATGTAATGTTTGGCCCACTGGAGCCGTTTCTGCTTGTGTGAAGTGGATAGAGGAGGTCGACAGGATGGCGTATGCACAGCTGCAAACCTCTGAAGGACCCTGCATCTTGTTGTTCGGGGGACGTTGGAGGCACAAGCAGCTTCAAAAACTTGTCTGCTGCTATGACAAGGCTTTTTTGCCGCTGCTCTTTCAACCTGACGTAATTGCCTGTAGGAAAGAGTCCTCAATTTGCCCTTATCAGCACGCACACGTGTGTACTGTGAGTCAGCTACATACTTCTTGATTGCCAAGACACTTCATCCTGATCATCGCACAATGTTGATTGTAGTCATGCCTTGACCTAAACACTCCACAATTTGTTGCATCTCAGCAGCCGACACATCCTTTTTCTTTCCCATTTTGGCAGAAAATGTAGGCTGCTTAATAATGTGAGACAGCCTTCTTAAGTAGTCTTGACTTTCATTGGACACACCTGCCAAACTAATTAGCACAGGTGTCTGCAATTGCTTACAGTGATATAAAGAGCCCTGACACACATCACCATCAATGAGTTTAACTGACAAACAAACAAATTCTTCCCTTATCACTCCTAAACACTTTTTGCATAATAATTTGGAACACAGTGTACATGTGCTTTTCCACAAAACACCAGTGGTTCACGTAGTGAATCTTACAGTTCTAACTTGCCAACCGTGGTCTGTATGGAGTTGTTCAATAAAGGGCCCAAATTAAGATAACATAGATGGGAGAGGTCTCTATGAATAGGAATTCCTAAGTATTTGATACCCTGTGAGGGCCAGGCAAAGGGAAAGTTGGACTGGATGGAATCCTATATGGATTTGGGGAGGGAGACATCGAGGGCCTCAGACTTCGCTGCATTGATTTTAAAATTTGACCATGTAACAAAGTGATCTATTTCAGCCATAACAGCAGGGATGGATATATGTGATTGAGTGATATATACTAGGACATCATCAGCAAATAGAGAGCACTTGTACTCGGTGCCTCCCACCTCAATCCACCTAATATTGGGGTTATGGCGAATTGATGAGAGCAGGTGCTCCGTCACTAGGATGTATAAGAGAGGGGACAGAGAACATCCCTGCCTTGTCCCATTGGTGATTGTGAAAGGTGATGAAAATGTTCTGACGCGCCCCCTGGGCCTTGGGACACCCGGAGCCGGACCCTTTTTGGTGGATGCTGGTGGTTGTAGTCTCCGTGGCGGCAACCCAGTTCCGTGGCTCAGGGTGGTCAAACCAGTGGCGGAACTATTTATGTGGTTTTGATGTTTAAATGTCCGACTACGCCACCCGTGGATTGCGGTCAGAGTGAACCGCCGCTCCAGGGCAGACCGCTGAGGCTGGTGTTGTGGGTGCAGCAGAGCGTAGCATAACTCCCCACGGGAGGAGTATAGCCTCAGGGCAGTGTATGCGGAGGATGGGGGTGATGGTGCAGGGCAGCAGCAGTAATGACACGGAGTCAGTGATGCAGTCCAGGGCCTTTACTCACAGTTCTTATTATCCAGACCACGTCTGCAGGTAACGGCTGCCCACGTCGTACTGTGCTCACCAGGTGAGAGGCTCAGACAACTCCCAGATAACTTTGGAGTGCTTCACAGGACCCCCTTTGTGTGTCCTTTGTCTGGCCTTTCTTACCAACCCTTCTGTCCGGCTGCCTCGGGCCTCCTCTTGGTAAACTTGGCGCCAGTTTCCCTGACCCTATGTGGTGCCTTCCTAGCGGGTGTAGCGAGGGGCTGCGCCACATAAAATGTCACAGCCTCCTGTTTCTAGCTGAGGGTCGTTTCCTGCCTCCACTAGTTTTGGGGACCGGTCTCCCCCTTTGGCCTCACCCCTCCACGCAGGTGGATTCGGGCGTGCGGTGGCGACTCGCCCGTCCGCACCCCTGAGATCCCTTCGTTCCTCGTTCCTGGAGCCTTCTCCGCTCCTCTTCCTTCCTTCTCCCTCTTCCAGGCCTGGGCCTCTGTTACTAGGCCCGCCTCCGGAGCAGAGCTCATGCAGAGCCCCTGCTCCCTGCCACTTCTGCTCAGACTTCTCTGCACTGAACTAAGATGGTGCCCACCTTTTATACTCCCTTCTCAATGCACCCAGGAACTGCTTCCTCCCTGCTCCTGCACTACAGGGTTCCACTTCCTCAGTGTTCCCTCCCCCCACTCCAGCCAGGGACAGGGACTGTCGTGCCCATCTCAGGGGCATATTGGTCGCCCTGCCCCACGGCAATGTGGTGTAATGCATGCAGGTGTCGGGTCCTGATCCACACTACATCCTTACCTGAGAGTGAGATATCACACCTCTGGGTGAGGTGCAATACCTCTGTAGCAACCGAGCCCTCAGGGTGCTACAGTTCCATTTATCTTCAGCCTAGGTGACGTATTGCGATACAGGGCCGTGATTTTGGCTATAAAAGGGTCCCCTAGACCCCTACCCCAAGATTTTTAAGAGAATCATATATGGCGTGCCAGGAGACTCTATGGAATGCTTTCTCAGCATCCAACGAGAGTATCTAATTACAAATTTTTAACTGCATCTAGCCCAGGAAATACTTTGTGCCTAGTAGCAGTGTCTGCTAGTCAGCGGATTATCCCGGCTGTTAAGCAAGCTACACCACCTGTAGTTTGGACACTTAATTTTTTCAAAGGAAATGCTTCGGGACCACAGGATACTCAGTGAAGAGCATCAGGAGGCACCCCAAGGCATAGGGGCTCGGACTGGCAGTAGGATGCCTTGCGGTGGACAGCCGAGCTCGATCCTTATAAAAGCTTTTTAACTGCAGCAGCTTTAGTGGACGCTACTGGAGCTGGAATTACGCGGCTGCTGGCATGAGACTTGCCCTCCAATAGATCCTTGTAAATGGATTTAAAGTGTATTTATTCAAATTAGAGAGACAATTTAAATTAAAAAGCTTAGAGCTGCCTCCACCACAGGGGGGCTCGCTCGACCCACCAGCGGACAGGCACCAGTATTGGGAGAGGGGGGCTGGCCGTCAGGGTTCACCGCGGCTCTGGCACAAACCCAGCGACACGGAGGTGGCACGGGCAGGAGCGGACTGAACGTGTCGGCTTCTCACTTTTTGGATTTTAGAAGGGCATGACATGCCTATATCTGTGTCTCCCCCTCCTTTTACTCCTCCACCTCTTTTCTTTTCGCATGACTATATGTACTTGTCACTTTTCCATGTGTTAGTTGTGTCTTCTGAGCAGTTTGTCAGCTTTTGGACACCTTTGAAGGTGTTTTCTATGTGTTTCTATGTGTTTTTGTTTGCCTGCCATTGGTTTTAACGGTGTTCGAAGGTGTTCGACGAACAGTTCGACGAACAGTTCGACGAACACACGGGTGTTCGACAAACCGAACCGAACTCGAACACTACGGGGGTGGCTCAACACTACTTGTAATGACCTGGAGAATAATAATGGCAGGTCAGTTTTAGCATTCGGTGAACGTGGTAAAAAAAAAAACTGTGGAATTGCATTTTTTTTGCAATTTCATCGCACTTGGAATTTTTTTCCCTGTTTTCCAGTATACAATATGGTAAAACCAGTGCTGGCGTTTAAAAGTACAACTCGTCCTGCATAAAATAAGCCCTCACATGGCCATATTGAACAAAAATAAAAAAGTTCTGGCTCTGGAAAGAAGGGGAGGAAAAAACGAAAACGCAAAGACGGAAAATGCTCCGGTCATTAAGGGGTTAAACAGCCAGCCTTGACACTCAGGTGTGGTCAGTATCTGGAGGCCAGCCCCAGAGAGAGGAGCATGTGTTTGTTCCTGCTAAACCTGAACCATCTGGTTTTTGCTAAACCCGGAGTGGCTGGACCCCGGCCGGTGCATGGAGTTTGCTGGACTCTTCTTAATTTGTTTGCCGTTAGGCCGGATGGGCTGTGTTTATTTTTCATGAACTTTACATTGGTTTATGCTGCTCGATAAACCAACTGAAAATTTAAAGAGACAGTGTTCCGTTTATACCTCAATGTGTAGCCGATCTGCAACAGTTGGTGTTAGAAGTGCAGGCAGCATTCCCAGCGAACACGTGTGACTGTTATAAGAGGCGCTGCATGTCCTGGCGAAGGCGGCCGTAAGCCAGCAAGTGACGCTGGACAAAATGGAGGACCTGCTTAAGCATTTGTTGCAGGCATAGCAGGTGCAGCAAACGCAGCACCAGCAGAGCATGCAGCAGTACCAGCAGAGCATGCAGCAGCACCTGCAGCAAAACATACAGCAGAAGCAATGGGAGCATTAGCAGGAGACAAATAAACTATTGATGCAACAGATCCAACAACAGCAGCAACAGCTACAAGACCAGTACCGTCAACAGCAATAGCATCAACAAGACTAGTACCGACAGCAGCAAATTGGGCTACTTGCAGAGGTGGTTCGTGGGAGGTCGGCAGCCCCTCCCCCAACTTCAGGTGATGGTTCATATGTCTGGAAAGCAGTAAGACAAGCCATGCAAAAGATGACCCCAGGTGATGATGTGGAGGCATTTCTTACTGTTTTTGAACGGGTAGCAGAATGAGAGAAGCTGCTGCCAGAACAGTGGGCGAAGGTGCTGGCCCCCTATCTAACTGGCGAGCCGCAAAAGGCTTATTAGTATGCAAAATTTAAAACTGAAATTTCGGCACGCGCTGGAGTGACTATGTCATTTAGTGCCCTAAGGGTTCACCACTGGGCGTATTATGGTGACAAACTCGCTCGTTCCCAGATGATCGACTTGCTGCATCTTGTACAAAAGTGGTTGCAGCCGGAGTCCTCATCTCCATCCCAGATGGTCGAGCGAGTTGTTATAGATAGATTTATCCACTATCTTCTTAGACAGGTGCATACCTGCGTTGCCCAGGTCGACCCTCGAATTGCAGACGATCTAGTTGGACTGGTAGAAAGGTACCATGTGGTCGAGAGGTCCCTAAGGAAGCCGGGTGTGGTTGCATTCCAGTACTGGAGTACCCAGAAGGAGCCCGAATCTCAAAAGAGGGATAGTAGAGCCACAACTGGGGGGAATGCAAGATCCCAAGGGGTTGCTGAGGGGTTGCCAAAAGTCACTGGTAATGACTTGACCTGTTGGAAGAGTCCCGGTCCCGGACACACAGCGACCCATTGTCCTATGTCCTCCAAACAGATGGACTGCAGCGTAGGCAGACGTTCTTATTACGCTTATCTAGCCTGAAGTGTGGACTGTCAACCCAGCGAGGGGTCGCAGGCGTGTGCCGTGTCCGTTAATAGAGTGAGGGTGCTTGGACTATTGGACTCTGTGAGTCTGGTGACCCTAATCGGTGCCACCCTTCCACTCCAGCTGATCCCGGCCAAAACTGTGGGCATCCGCTGCATACATGGGGACGCCAAGAACTACGCGGTGGCTAGTGTGACAGTGGGAACATACTGTAGTGCCCAATCCCACGAGGTCGGAGTGGACAAGGACCTGATAAATCCGGTCATATTGGGGCTTAATTTTTCTTTGTTCTGGGACTTGTGGGGGGAAGGGAACTAAACTGAGTCGCGTGGACAAAAGCCAGGTCCCTGGGGAAATACCCCACTGAAATCTAAAGTGGATGAGTTCCCTTTGTGTGTCCTTGTCAGTGATGAGGATGAGACTGTGACCAAGGAGGCTGAACTCCCTGAGTTTTAGATGCCCGGGGAGAACTTTGGGTCAGCTCAAGTTTGGGACTTGACCTTGAAGGGAGCATGGGACAATGTTACTGTTTGTAATGGGGTTGCTCAAGAGCTAGGGACAGACACCAGGTACCCACATTTTGCAGTTGAGGGGGAATCATTATACCAGTTGGCCAAACTAAGACTCGAGGAGATAGTGGAACAGCTGCTAGTTCCAGGGCCATACCAATGGAGGGTATTAGATATGGCCCACTCACATGTTCTGGGGAGACACCTGGGGATTGAGAAAACCCAGGAAAGGATAATGAGGAGGTTCTATTGGCCAGGATGTTACCGGGAGATTCTAAACTATTGTAGGTCTTGCCCCACCTGCCAGATAACCGCTCCCTCCTCCCACTTCCGTAGTCCCTTAGTTCCACTACCTGTGATAAAGGTTCCCTTTAAGAGGATTGCCATAGACCTAGTGGGTCCCTTATTTAAATCAGTCCGGGGCCACCAATACATCCTGGTGGTCATGGACTATGCAACCCGGTACCCTGAAACGGTACTCCTAAGAAATTAGTCAAGTAAGAGTTCAGCCCGGGAGCTGGTCCATATTTTTGTTCGGATAGGTCTGCCAAAAGAGATTTTGACAGACCTGAGAACCCCCTTCATGAGCAAAGTGATGAAGGAGCTATGTAGAGTCCTTCAGATTGCCCAGATACGGACCTCAGTTTACCACGGACGGGCTGGTGGAACGCTTTAACAAAACCTTAAAAGCGAAGCTCAGGAAGGTCGTTGAAAAGGATGGGCAAGACTGGGACTATCTGCTTCCATTTCTACTTTTCTCCATCAGAGAAGTCCCTCAAGCCTCCACTGGTTTCTCTCTGTTCGAGCTCCTGTATGGCCGACATCCAAGAGGTCTCCTAGACATTGCCAAGGAAAGTTGGGAGGCCGAGGTTACACCCCACCGGAGCATCCTCGAACATGTCGCCCAGTTACAGGAGAGAATGGCAAAAGTGATGCCCATCATAAAGAAACATTTCCTCCAGGTGCAGGAAGCCCAAGCGAGGGTGTATAACCGGTCGGCAAGACCGAGACAGTTCCAGCCTGGTGATCACGTTCTGGTTCTCATTCCCACTGTCGAAAGTAAATTCCTGGCCAAGTGGCAAGGCCCATATGAGGTGGTGGAGAAACTCGGTGAAGTGAACTACAGAGTCCACCAGCCTGGCCGAAGAAAGCCGCATCAGGTGTATCATGTGAACCTGCTTAAACCGTGGTGAGATTGGGAGCCCGTGGGAGCTCCTTGCCTGGGAGCCACTCCCAAAGGCCAGGTGGAAGATATCACAATAGCGGAGACTCTATCACTGGCCCAGAAGCAACAGTGTCGAGAGCTACATACCTAGGTGGTAGAGCATGATGTGCTAACAGAGCCGCATATAAGGGTGAACCTGAGACCCTTCAGGATTCCTGAAGCACGCAGAGAGGTGATCTCAACCGAAGTAAAAAGGATGTTAGACCTCGGTGTGATAGAGGAGTCTAAGAGTGGATGGTCGAGTCCCATTGTCCTCGTGCCAAAACCCAACGAGGAGTGGAGGTTTTGTAATGACTACCGCCGGCTGAATGAGGTGTTCAAGTGTGACGCATACCCGAAGCCCCGCACCGACGAACATCCTTTTTACCTTGGTTGAGATCACCTCTCTGCGTGCTTCAGGAATCCTGTAGGGTTTCAGGTTCACCCTTATATGCGGCTCTGTTAGCACATCATGCTCTACTACCTAGGTATGTAGTTCTTGACACTGTTGCTTCTGGGCCAGTGATAGAGTCTCCGCTATTGTGACATCTTCCACCTGGCCTTTGGGAGTGGCTCCTAGGCAAGGAGCTCCCACGGGCTCCCGATCTCACCACGGTTTAAGCAGCCGGTCCTGGTTGCACCAGACTTTGAGAAAGATTTTGTGGTCCAGACAGACGTTTCAGAAGTTGTCCTAGGAGCCGTTCTCTCTCAAGAGATAAATGGGGAAGAATATCCCATTCTCTATCTGAGCCGGAAGCTCTTGTCCTAAGAGAAAAACTACGCAATAGTAGAAAAAGAGTGTTTAGCCTTAAAATGGGCCGTAGATAAACTGAGATACTACCTACTAGGCCGGAAGTTGAAACTGGTATCAGACGATGTCCTGTTGAGTAACTAGGTGGTTCCTAGCACTACAAGGCTTTAATTTTCATGTAGAGCACAGGCCCAGGAAACTACATGGAAATGCAGATGCCCTGTCCAGACTTCCCTGTTTAGCCAGTGAATGTGCCAAAACCCCCGGCTTTGGGCAGGGGAGGGGGATATGTGACAAAGTCACTGGTTAAGTGCTGGAGGGGAGATTTGTTTCCCTGAGGCTGTTGGCTTCAGTGAATTAAAAACCATTAAGTTTCCTCCAGCATATTATTTGTTGAGAGGGGTTAAGTCCGTAGTAAAAGGGAGTGTTTTTTTATGAATGACCATTGTGAAGGGTGGGAGGTCATTCACCATATCTCTCCAATCAGGAGAGTGTCTGGGATTTAAATAGCCAGCCTTGACTCTCAGGTGTGGTCAGTATCTGGAGGCCAGCTCCAGAGAGAGGAGCGTGTCTTTGTTGCTGCTAAACCTGAACCGTGTGGTTTTTGCTAAACCCGAAGTGGCCAGACCCCGGTCGGTACATGGACCTTCTGGGCTCTTTTCTTATTTTGTTTGCCGTTAGGCTGGATGGGTTGTGTTTATTTTTCATGAACTATACATTGATTTATGTTGCTCAATAAACCAACTGAAAATTTAACGAGACAGTGTTCCGTTTATACCTCAATGTGTAGCTGAGTGAGCCGATCTACCACAGTTAATATACTGCATGCTGAAATAGTGAAATCGACTATTAGGCCATGGCCCCACTATCAGTATTTTGTCAGTATTTGGTAAGTATTTTTTCTCAGGTCTGGGAGCCAAAACCAGGTGAGGAACAATCAGAAAAAATGTATAATAGAAACAAGGCACCAATTCTGCATTTATCACCCACTCCTGGTTTGGCTCCCGCTCCTGAGAAAAATTACTGACCGAATACTGAACAAATACTGATAGTGGGGCCATGGCCTTACTACTAGCATTACCAATTAAAGTATTTGGATTTATAAAGAGATTTTTCATTGCAGAATTTAGCATGACTGTTTATTTCAAAGAGATAAGGGGAATTAGCTGGCTTTTATTTGACTCCTGTTCAATCAGAAGTGCATGTTAGAATCCAACATGGTAGATCCAGCCCCCCTCCCCCAACACCCTAACATCTGGTATCTGGGACAGTTACACATAAGATTATTGGCTGGTCCCACTGAACGCAACATGTCTGGCACACCTTTATCTCATTTATATGATAAACTTAATTCTTATTTCTGTTACATCTCTACTTGGACCTACTACAGCAACCTCACCTTCTGACGCCAGGCGCCACTGTATTCACTCTGTGGGTGCTGCTGGTGATTGAGGAGACGTCATGACCAATATTGTTAGGTGGCGCAAGCTTTGTCAACCAGAGATACTGGTGTGTATGGTACCCTGTCAGGCAAAATGTGTGTGTGATCTGTTCAGCAGCTCAGCAGGAGTAATCAGATTCCTGCTATGGCTAATGGGGAAGCACCATACTCTACTTAAACTCCCAGCATGTTGCTGGGAATTGCCAGTTTTGACTTGATTTTCTCCTGGTTCTCTGGTGCTTTTCCTGATGCACTTATTCTGACTCGTGACTTTGACCACATTTGATCTGTATTGCCTTATGACTCTGACGACGGCCAGCCTCACTTTTGTTTTACTGACAAACTGGTATCTAATCCCAGCTGCTTGCTTGACTAAAATTTCCATCTACTGATTATGTCCCTGGTTTGTTCCTCATGATCCACCTTCGCTTGACAATCCCTGTTTCAGGCAGGCTCGCTCCACCAGCCAGCAGTGACTCCATGCATTCTACCAAGGGAGCCTTGTAGTAAGAATAGATCATTGTATATGAATTAAAGGGTGATGGCTGGGGATTCTCAGGAATGGTATCAGACTGAATGGCTTGTGCAAAAACAGCATTTCTGAACAGATGCCCTTTGGCAGCCTTTACAATAATATTATAGCTGAGAGGCAAAGATTCACCTTAGTACTGAAAGAGCTGATTGCAAAGAAGCAAAGATTAAGCAACCAGTTTGTTTTTCTATTTCTTGCAAACCATTTCTTAAAAAGATTGTCTAAACATATTTTGTTCAAACTTCAAATCCCTCTTTTAGAAGCTGTGAAATCAGCAGCGCATCCTATGGTCTAGGCGAGCTTTGGATATCAACAAATGCTGTGAGAACTATACATTGCATGGCCAGTCCAAGTCCTGCGTAGCTGGAGCTACACTTTCCACAAGGCCTGTTTAATAGAGGGGTGCCTTGGGTACATATATTGAAAAGGAGCTGTCCTTTATAACAAGACAAATACCGTAATCATTTACTAATATACAAAGTAAGTTCAATGATGTTCAATACAGGATGAGGGCCATCCTTGGTGCTTTGCTGCCAGGCTTGATGGTGATTCATATGGCTTGTGCAGAATTGTATAATTAAAGACATTTTCAAAACTTTCACATAAAACATAATGATACAGGAAAAATATATCTTTATACTGTGTTAGCCAATAGATAGAAAAATATTAAAATTTGAGAGAAATCAGTCGTTGATAACTTTTAATGGCCCCCCTAAAAGATGGTAATAAATAGAAAACTTTCGCGACTACTCATGTCTCTTCATCAGGGACATACTGCAACATATAAAACATAAGATATGCTTTAAGACAACAGCCAAAATAACTACTTATCAGACTTTTTTTTCCCAAGGAAATCCAAAAATATAGCCCTTCACTAGTCACATGAACTGCTGATAGAATGAGAATATACAGGGTCTGAGTTCACTGCAATAAATATTAGCCCAGCAAAGTAATGTGATTCTATTGCATTATGTGAAGGTACAAAGGCTCATGATTAGGAAGGCTGGGGGCTGAAAACTTAACAGGATTACAATATCTAATTTACTTAGCACATCTGCATGCAATTATGTTCATTTTCTTAGCAAGAATTAAAAGCTGAAGAGTTTTCTAACACTTAAAGTTAGATTAGATTAGAACATAAAACGTGCTTTGCTAAATGGGATGCTTGTTGCTGGGTGTATCTTGGAAACCCAACATGTTGTATTACAAAGTATTATTAGGGATGATTTTTTTATTCTTAATTTATTTTAAGCTAAGTCTACACTGTGTTTGTGCACTTAGCCTTATACTGCATGTACTGTAATGTTGCCATAGGCCTGCCATTCACCAGACGAAAGCCAAAAATGCATTTTTTTGCATTTTTTTGCTTGCATTTGGCTGGTTTTTGTCTGAATACCGTTTGTTGCATCGTATAGGAAAGCACTGCAGATTGTATTTTTCTATATAGAGGTCCACTGCAAAGAAAAGTATACCATGCAGTATACGGTATGGCTAGGCATCCATCCTGACTGTGGCCAAGCCTAAGTATATGTGTCTGACAGTGGGTACAGATGCTGTGTGTACTTAGCCTAAGGCCATGTTCACACGTTCAGTATTTGGTCAGTATATTACATCAGTATTTTACATCAGCATTTGTAAGCCAAAACCAGGAGTGGGTGAAAAATACAGAAGTGGTGACGTGTTTCTATTATACTTTTCCTCTGATTGTTCCACTCTAGATTGTGGCTCACAAATACTGATGTAAAATACTGACCAAATACTGAATGTGTGAACGTGGTCTAATGGAGATTTTTTTCAGTATAGAAGTTAAATCAAATAAAGTCATATAGCCAAAAAGCTTATCTTATATATTGAGTCTTACATAAGGGTAAATCAGATATTTAGTATATGCTGGAGTCAAAAAAATATAGTTTTAAGCAATATCCATTTATATATGGATATTATTAATACCCTTGCATAAATACGGCATTTAATTTTTTTTATGAAAAATATCCTAAGATATCATGGCCAGTGCCCTGTTGAAGCCTTAAACTATGGTACTGGCAGTCACAACCAGGACCTTGGTGCGATACTTGGTCCATTAGTTCCTCTGCCATACAAGAAAAACTTTATCTTACTCTTCTGACGACAAGTCTACTGTCTACACAGCCCCATAGCATTGAGCACCAGGGTCTCTGTCTACTTATGAAAAGGTATGCAGTGTTCTTGAGGCCTTAAGTGGTACTGTCATCCAAGAAGTACCAATTATTTATTTATTTAGTTTACTCACTTATATAGTACCATTAATTCCACAAAGCTTTACAGACATTATCGACACTGTGCTCATTGGGGCTCACAATCTACATTCCCTATCAGTATGTCTTTGGAGTGTGGGAGGAAAGTGGAGAACCCGGAGGAAACCCACGCATATGACTCGCCCCCTGGGCCGCAGGGCACTCGAGACCGGGCCTCTGTACGATGCTGGGGGTAGTAGTGGTGGCAGCCCGGTCCCTTGGCTCAGGGTGGTCAGACCAAATGGCGGTCTATCAATCAGCGCTTTAAATGTCCGACTACGCCACCCGTGGATTGCGGTCAGGGATAACCGCCGCTGCAGGGCAGGCCACTGGGGCTGGTGTTGGTGTGCAGCACAGAGGTAGGATAACTCCCCATGGGAGGAGTGTAGCCCCAGGGTAGTGTAGGTGGATGTTGGGGGTGATAGTTCCGTCCGCGACGGTCATAATGCAGAGTCCGCTTAAACAGTTCAGGGTCTTTATTATAACAGATGGTAATGACCCAACAACAGTACCGGCTAGAAGGGGGCCTGGATGTCTGAGAACACTCGGGAAGCCCCTCTGGTCAGGGTGAGGGTGTAGGCCTACCGTGCTCTCTAAGCTCTTTCTGACTATTTCCCCATTTAGTGGTAAAATAGCCCACGTCCCTGAGCGTGCCGTGTATTCTTACCCGTATGGCTTGCAACTCCTTTTACCTCTGGCCTCTTTTGACTTTGCTGGTCCCTTCTGTTGTGGCGGAGCCTCCAGGCTTCTTAGGCCAAAGGACATGAAATCCCTCGCAGATTGGTTCTCTGCTGCTGGACTTAGAGTCTTTACAGCCTCGGACCCCAATGTCCGGTAGATTATTCTCCCTTTCTTCCAGGACAGGCTCTCGGCGCCGTACGTCCCTGGCTAGCAGATCCTCCACTGCCTCACGACCTCCTCAGCTACAGCTGAACTGTCCCTCCTTCTCTGGGACTAGTCTCACTCCTGAGCTAGGTCGTCCAGTTCTCCCTAACCCTGCCCTCAGTTCCAGCTTTTATAGGGGCAGCCAGCTCCCCCTACTGGCCTGGGACAGGACGTGCTGTATGCTAATTGTCCCTAACCAGGGAACCTCCCTCCTGCTCTCAGACACAGCCTTTATTATTTGTGGCATCCAGGCCTGGGGTGACACACATACACTGGGACAACATACAAACTCCTTGCAGATGTTGTCCTTGGTGGGATTTGAACCCAGGACCCCAGCGCGACAAGGCTGCAGTGCTAATCACTGAGCCACCGTGCTGCCCCTCATTGCAAAAAAAATGTTTAATCTGCCTACAGACCAAATGTATTTTTTAATGAAATTTCTCTTTAACCCCTTAATAACATTTGACGTACTAATACGCGTCTGTGCCCTGGGACTTAAGAGCCAGACCCGTATTAGTACGTCATGGCGATCGCGCGTGCACACAGGCTGTGCGGGCGCGATCGCCGCCGGGTGTCAGCTGATTGTCACAGCTGACACCCGGTACTATGTGCAGGGAGCGGTCCTGCACCGCTCCCAGCACATTAACCCCCGCTATGCTGCGATCGAAGTCGATCGAAATCAATCGCGGCATTGCGGGGGCAAGGGGAGGTGATCGGCGATACTCACCTCCTCTTCCGGCTTCCAGCGCAGACTGCAGCGGCTTCCCGGGTGTTGCCATGACGACCCGATGTCGTCATGACAACATCCGGGTCACCAGAGAGCAGGAAGATTGCTTGGACATGCGCAGTGCATCTCCAAGCAATCTTAACACTGTGCACTTCTGACAGCCTGCATGGCATAGGGATGGTGCTCCATTCCTATGCCATGCAGGCGATCAGAAAAAAAAAAGTGAAAGTCCCAGAGTGGGACAAAGTAATAAGGTGTACAAACTGTCTGAAAGTGGAAAAAAAAAAAAAAAATGTGCAAAAATATTATAAAAAAATAAAAAAAATAATACACCAAAAATAAAAATATAATGTACCCATCAATAAATATTATTATAAAAAAAATAAAAAAAAAACAATAAAAGTACACATATTTGGTATCGCCGCGTCCGGAACAGCCTGACCTATAAAACTGTCCCACTAGTTAACCCCTTCAGTGAACACGGTAAAAAAAAAAAAAAAAACGCAGCAAAAAACAATGCTTTATCACCATACCGCCAAACAAAAAGTGGAATAACACGCGATCAAAAAGACGCATATAAATAAAAATGAAACCACTGAAAACGTCATCTCGTCCCACAAAAAACAAGCCGCCATACAGCTCCATCAGCCGAAAAATAAAAAAGTTTCAGCTCTCAGAATAAAGCGATGCTAAAAAATATTTTTTTCTATAAAATAGCTTTTATTGTGTATAAGCGCCAAAACATAGAAAAATTATACAAATGTGGTACCGCTGTAAACGTACTGACCCGAAGAATAAAGCTACCTCATCAATTTTACCACACGTGGAACAGAATTAAAAAAAAAAAAAAAAAAAACAATTCCTGAATTGTTGGTTTTTGTTTATTCTGCCTCCCAAAAATCGGAATAGAAAGCGATCAAAAAATGTCACGTGCCTGAAAATGGCACCAATAACAACGTCAAGTCATCCCGCAAAAAACGAGCCATCACATGACTGTCTGCCAAAATCTGGAAAAATTATAGCTCTCAAAATATGGCGATGCAAAAACTAGATTTTACAAAAAATGCGTCTTTTAGTGTGTGACAGCTGTCAGTCATAAAAACCCCATATGATTCTGGCATTGCTGTAATCACACCGACCCGAAGAATAAAGTCGTCTAATCACTTATACCGCACAAGGAACGGCGTCAAAAATAAACTCTTGGGTTAGGATTGGGCTAGGGTTAGGGCTGGGTTTGGGGCTAGGGTTGTGCTGGGGCTAGGGTTGTGCTGGGGCTAGGGTTGTGCTGGGGCTAGGGTTGTGCTAGGGCTAGGGTTGTGCTAGGGCTTGGGTTGTGCTAGGGCTAGGGCTGGGGTTGGGATTTTTTTCAAAAGTAAGAAAAAAAGATGACGATATGGTGACTAGTGTTGAGAGCAAGTGCTCGCTACTTGAGTTTGCATCGGGTGCTCTGGTATGCATTGAGTATCGTGGGTATTTGAGTGACATGCTCGAGTCTCTGCCCCATATGCTTCGCGGCCAAAAAACTTTACGGGGATTGCCTGCCATGCACGTATATCCCCGCATGTTTTTTTTTGGGTGCCTAATAACCGTGAAACATGCGGAGCAGGGACTCGAGCATGTCACTCAAGCACACGCTGTACATGGTGCATACCTGAGTACCCGATGCAAACTCAAGTAGCGAGCACTTGCGCTCAAGAATAATGACAACTTATTCAATATGATGACCTAATGTAAACAAATTCTGTGCCGTACCTCTGGGTTCAAAATGTTCACTATACACCTTAATAAAATCCTTGAGGGGTATAGTTTCCAAAATGGGGACACTTGTGGGGGAGCTCCACTGTTTAGGCACATCACGGGCTCTCCAAACGCGACATGGTGTCCGCTAACAAATTGAATGGAAAATCGGCTCAAATTGTTAGCGGACGCCATGTTGCGTTTGGAGAGCCCCTGTGTGCCCAAACATTGGAGCTCCCCCACAAGTGACCCCATTTTGGAAACTAGACCCCCCAAGGCACCTATCTAGATGCATAGTAAGCACTTGGAACCCCCAGGTGCTTCACAAATTGATTCGTAAAAATGAAAAAGTGAAAAAAAAAACACTTTTTCATTTTTATGAATCAATTTGTGAAGCACCTGGGGTTCCAAGTGCTCACTATGCATCTAGAAAGGTGCCTTGGGGGGTCTAGTTTCCAAAATGGGGTCACTTGTGGGGGAGCTCCAATGTTTGGGCACACAGGGACTCTCTAAATGCAACATGGTATCCGCTAACAAATTGAATGGAAAATCGGCTCAAATTGTTAGCGGACACCACATTGCGTTTGGAGAGCCCCTCTGTGCCCAAACTTTGGAGCTCCCGCACAAGTGACCCCATTTTGGAAACTAGACCCCCCAAGGCACCTATCTAGATGCATAGTAAGCACTTGGAACCCCCAGGTGCTTCACAAATTGATTCGTAAAAATGAAAAAGTGAAAAAAAAAACACTTTTTCATTTTTATGAATCAATTTGTGAAGCACCTGGGGTTCCAAGTGCTCACTATGCATCTAGAAAGGTGCCTTGGGGGGTCTAGTTTCCAAAATGGGGTCACTTGTGGGGGAGCTCCAATGTTTGGGCACACAGGGACTCTCCAAATGCAACATGATATCCGCTAACAAATTGTCGGCTCAAATTGTTAGCGGATATCATGTTGCATTTGGAGAGTCCCTGTGTGCCCAAACATTGGAGCTCCCCCACAAGTGACCCCATTTTGGAAACTAGACCCCCCAAGGCACCTATCTAGATGCATAGTGAGCACTTGGAACCCCAGGTGCTTCACAAATTGATTCATAAAAATGAAAAAGTGTTTTTTTTTTCACTTTTTCATTATTACGAATCAATTTGTGAAGTACCTGGGGGTTCCAAGTGCTCACTATGCATCTAGAAAGGTGCCTTGGGGGGTCTAGTTTCCAAAATGGGGTCACTTGTGGGGGAGCTCCAAAGTTTGGGCACAGAGGGGCTCTCCAAACGCAATGTGGTGTCCGCTAACAATTTGAGCCGATTTTCCATTCAATTTGTTAGCGGATACCATGTTGCATTTAGAGAGTCCCTGTATGCCCAAACATTGGAGCTCCCCCACAAGTGACCCCATTTTGGAAACTAGACCGCCCAAGGCACCTATCTAGATGCATAGTGAGCACTTGGAACCCCTAGGTGCTTCACAAATTGATTTGTAAAAATGAAAAAGTGTTTTTTTTTTCACTTTTTCATTTTTACGAATCAATTTGTGAAGCACCTGGGGGTTCTAAGTGCTCACTATGCATCTAGAAAGGTGCCTTGGGGGGTCTAGTTTCCAAAATGGGGTCACTTGTGGGGGAGCTCCAAAGTTTGGGCACAGAGGGGCTCTCCAAACGCAATGTGGTGTCCGCTAACAATTTGAGCCGATTTTCCATTCAATTTGTTAGCGGATACCATGTTGCATTTAGAGAGTCCCTGTGTGCCCAAACATTGGAGCTCCCCCACAAGTGACCCCATTTTGGAAACTAGACCCCCCAAGGCACCTATCTAGATGCATAGTGAGCACTTGGAACCCCTAGGTGCTTCACAAATTGATTCGTAAAAATGAAAAAGTGAAAAAAAAAACACTTTTTCATTTTTACGAATCAATTTGTGAAGCACCTGGGGGTTCCAAGTGCTCACTATGCATCTAGAAAGGTGCCTTGGGGGGTCTAGTTTCCAAAATGGGGTCACTTGTGGGGGAGCTCCAAAGTTTGGGCACAGAGGGGCTCTCCAAACGCAATGTGGTGTCCGCTAACAATTTGAGCCGATTTTCCATTCAATTTGTTAGCGGATACCATGTTGCATTTAGAGAGTCCCTGTGTGCCCAAACATTGGAGCTCCCCCACAAGTGACCCCATTTTGGAAACTAGACCCCCCAAGGCACCTATCTAGATGCATAGTGAGCACTTGGAACCCCTAGGTGCTTCACAAATTGATTCGTAAAAATGAAAAAGTGTTTTTTTTTTCACTTTTTCATTTTTACGAATCAATTTGTGAAGCACCTGGGGGTTCCAAGTGCTCACTATGCATCTAGAAAGGTGCCTTGGGGGGTCTAGTTTCCAAAATGGGGTCACTTGTGGGGGAGCTCCAAAGTTTGGGCACAGAGGGGCTCTCCAAACGCAATGTGGTGTCCGCTAACAATTTGAGCCGATTTTCCATTCAATTTGTTAGCGGATACCATGTTGCATTTAGAGAGTCCCTGTGTGCCCAAACATTGGAGCTCCCGCACAAGTGATCCCATTGTGGAAACTAGACCCCCCAAGGCACCTATCTAGATGCATAGTGAGCACTTGGAACCCCTAGGTGCTTCACAAATTGATTCGTAAAAATGAAAAAGTGTTTTTTTTTTCACTTTTTCATTTTTACGAATCAATTTGTGAAGCACCTGGGGGTTCCAAGTGCTCACTATGCATCTAGAAAGGTGCCTTGGGGGGTCTAGTTTCCAAAATGGGGTCACTTGTGGGGGAGCTCCAAAGTTTGGGCACACAGGGGCTCTCCAAACAGAACATGGTGTCCGCTAATTATTCAAGCAAATTTTACAATCAAAAAGTCAAATGGCGCTCCTTCCCTTCCGAGCCCTGCCGTGCGCCCAAACAGTGTTTCTTCCCCAAATATTGGGTATCTGCGTGCCCAGGGGAAATTGCACAACAAATTTTGGGGTCCATTTTTTCTTGTTACCCCTGTGAAAATAAAAAAAATTGGGTCTAAAGTAACATTTTTGTGAAAAAAGTTAAATGTTCATTTTTTTCTTCCACATTCAAAAAATTCCTGTGAAGCACCTGAAGGGTTAATAAAGTTCTTGAATGTGGTTTTGAGCACCTTGAGGGGTGCAGTTTTTAGAATGGTGTCACTTTTGGGTATTTTCTGTCATAAAGACCTCTCAAAGTGACTTCAAATGTGATGGGGTCCCTAAAAAAATGGTTTTATAAATTTTGTTGGAAAAATGAGAAATCGCTGGTCAACTTTTAACCCTTATAGCTCCCTAACAAAAAAAAATTTTGGTTCCAAAATTGTGCTGATGTAAAGTAGACATGTGGGAAATGTTATTTATTAACTCTTTTGTGTGACATATCGCTCTGATTTCAGGGCTTAAAAATTCAAATTTTGAAAATCGCAAAATTTTCAAAATTTTCACCAAATTTCTGTTTTTTTCACAAATAAACACAAGTGATATCGAAGAAATTTTTCCACAATCATGAAGTACAATATGTCACGAAAAAACAATCTCAGAATCAGGGGGATCCGTTAAAGCGTTCCAGAGTAATTACCTCATAAAGTGACAGTGGTCAGAATTGTAAAAATTGGCCCGGTCATTAACGTGCAAACCACCCGCGGGGCTTAAGGGGTTAAAGTCACAAGTCATGAGATAATAATTTTCTAGGTTAAAAAAAAAATAGATCTAGAGGTGTTGTAGGAATTCGTAGTATTAACTATAATAATTCCTTGATCAAGGTACCTAGTATTATGGACATGTGAGCTGTAGGTTTGTAGTGTACTGTTCTTCCCCTTTTACATCGAAACTTGTAGATTTCTTAAAGGGGTTGTCTGGTCCAAATCGATAAGTCTGCAGTCACTCTGTGTAACTGCAGACTTATGAATTCCCCTAGAGCACGTACTATGCACTGCAGGGATTTGCCAGATTCTGAGCCGGGATCGGAGGGTATGTATGAGTTATAGATACTCCCAGCCAGAGTCCGTCCAGTGGGTGCGGCCTCGCTCCATACAGTTGTATTGAGACGAGGTCGTCCAGTGTGCGTGGCCGACTAGAGGGTGCGGCCTTTGCTCCGTACAAGTGTATGGAGCGAGGCTGCGCCCACTGGACGCGCTCTGGCCGGGAGTATCTATAACTCTTACATACCCTCCGATCCCCGGGTCAGAAACCAGCGAATCCCTGCAGTGCACAGTGCATGTGCTGGTGGAATTCATAAGTTTGCAGTCACACGGAGTGACTGCAGACTTATAGATTTGGACCGGACAACTCCTTTAAGCGGAATTTACACTGCGTTTTACAATTATCTTGCAGAGTAAACAGGCTGCCGATCACCCAATGAATGAGCAAAACGGTCATTCTTAGGGTGAATTGATATTTTGTGCAGCACAAAAGATGATCATTCTCAGAAGTTCATCATCCTGTGTAAACAGCATTTGCATTGTTGAGAGCTATGGCAGCCTATGTGCACTGAGCGAATGCTCAGTGCTCAGTGTATATTTTGGTCTGCCTGTGTAAGGAAGCATTCACACGACTGCCGGTCGGTCCATGTAAACGGACTCTTGTAGGAAGCAAAGAGAAAGAGATTTGGTCTTTCTTTTTCTATATAAATTTATAGAACATAACACATTTTCAATTATAAATATTATCAGAATGTAATTATATGAGAAGGTGTACAAAGGTGAGCATGTGCATATCATTAAGCTAATGATCCAGTGATTGCTGAGGAGCGCCCTCCATTTGCCCGGTGTTAAACTTTTGTAGCTAACTTATACAGTATATTATGTGCCCATACAAATGTCACATTAGTAATGCTGGACAAAACTGTGACTAGATTATCATAGCAACTCGGGAGCAAACAATTACCCATTGAGAAGAAACACATTCTGACTGCACAATACAGCACATATTTGCATCGAATCACAACTGCTGGAACAAAGAAAACTTCAGTGGTCACTCACTACCTCTTAACAACCAACAGATGAATGCTCTCTTATCCATGTTCATTCAATAAATATGGTCACCTTACTAGCTTTTCAAGAATAATGAGAGATATCAAAAGGGTTTTCCAACATTAAAAAATGACCAAAGAGCAAAGAAAAACATATTTTAATATATAAATTACGTTACCCAACATTGATACTCTGGTGGTCTCCTCTTGGATCAGCAGTCATGAAGTCCAGTTTCTGTTCTAAAACCCCTTTATGAGGCATCTGCATTCATTTATACAAGTCTCATTTGGATCCCTTTGGTATTTTTTTGGGCTTTCTTCCTACTTCTTTGCAGCAGATATAGTGGCATTTAGTTATGGAGGATGATTAGTCAATTGGTTTCGCCTATATAGTCTTTTCTTCTGACAGAAATGTTTCTTTTTACATGGCAAAGGCAGGTCATTGGGTTTTATTTGGTTGGGACTTATATAATTGGTGATGTAATCAGTGATCTGCCATGATAGTCAAACTCTTATATTATCTTTGGAACATATTTCAATGAGATATATCTATAACTTTATTTATAAAATCTTCTACTCCATAACTGAACAATCCACATTTTATTCCATAAAGGAATGACGCAGAAGTGCTCAAATCTTAGCACATAGGGCTCGCTCAGACTGATGTATAGCCAGCGTATAACTAGGACGAGTGTTGTCCGATGTTTCATGTTATACAACCCCTGGCAAAAATTATGGAATCACTGGGCTCGGAGGATGTTCATTCAGTTGTTTAATGTTGTTGAAAAAAAGCAGATCACAGACATGGCACAAAACTAAAGTCATTTCAAATGGCAACTTTATGACTTTAGGAAACACTAAAAGAAATCAAGAAAAAAAATGTGGTACTCAGTAAGGGTAATTTTTTTCAGAACAAGCAGAGGGAAAAAATTATGGAATCACTCAATTCTGAGGAAAAAAATATGGAATCATGAAAAACAAACACACAAAAGAACACTCCAATACATCACTAGTATTTTGTTGCACCACCTCTGGCTTTAATAACAGCTTGCAGTCTCTGAGGCATGGACTTAATGAGTGACAAACAGTACTCTTCATCAATCTGGCTCCAATTTTCTCTGATTGCTGTTGCCAGATCAGCTTTGCAGGTTGGAGCCTTGTCATGGACCATTTTCTTCAACTTCCACCAAAGATTTTCAATTGGATTGAGATCCGGACTATTTGCAGGCCATGACATTGACCTTATGTGTCTTCTTTCAAGGAATGTTTTCACCGTTTTAGCTCTATGGCAGGATGCATTATCATCTTGAAAAATGATGTCATCATCCCCAAACATCCTTTCAATTGATGGGATAAGAAAACTGTCCAAAATATCAATGTAAACTTGGGCATTTATTGAAGATGTAATGATGGCCATCTCCCCAGTGCCTTTACCTGACATGCAGCCCCAAATCATCAATGACTGTGGAAATGTGCATGTTCTCTTCATGCAGTCATCTTTATAAATCTCATTGGAACGACACCAAACAAAAGTTCCAGCATCATCACCTTGCCCAATGCAGATTCGCGATTCATTACTGAATATGACTTTCATCCAGTCATCTACAGTCCACAAATGCTTTTCCTTAGCCCATTGTAACCTTGTTTTTTTTCTGTTTAGGTGTTAATGATGGCTTTTGTTTAGCTTTTCTGTATGTAAATCCCATTTCCTTTAGGCGGTTTCTTACAGTTCAGTCACAGACATTGACTCCAGTTTCCTCCCATTTGTTCCTCATTTGTTTTGTTGTGCATTTCCTGTTTTGGAAACATATTGCTTTAAGTTTCCGGTCTTGACGCTTTGATGTCTTCCTTGGTCTACCAGTATGTTTGCCTTTAATAACCTTCCCATGTTGTTTGTATTTGGTGTCCAGATTTTAGACACAGCTGACTGTGAACAACCAACATCTTTTGCAACATTGCGTGATGATTTACCTTCTTTTAAGAGTTTGATAATCCTTTCCTTTGTTTCAATTTACATCTCTCGTGTTGGAGCCATGATTCATGTCAGTCCACTTGGTGCAACAGCTCTCCAAGGTGTGAGCACTCCTTTTTAGATGCAGACTAACGAGCAGATCTAATTTGATGCAGGTGCTAATTTTGGAAATGAAAATTTACAGGGTGATTCCATAATTTTTTCCTCAGAATTGAGTGATTCCATAATTTTTTCCCTCGGCTTGGTCTGAAAAAAATTACCGTTACTGAGTACCACATTTTTTTTCTTGATTTCTTTTAGTGTTTCTTAAAGCCATAAAGATTACAGAGAATTACCTGATGATCAGTCTCCATCCTGCTAGATCATGTTTGCCGACATCTGTGCCAAATGAAAAATAAGCTATTATATACAGGTAAGTGTACAGAACTGATAATAAGGGCAATTAAAGGACCCAACAATGTGGTAAATTATATTAGTTAAAAAGGGAATGATTTATATATAATATATTTAAAATTAGTTCACATCACATGTTTAATCTTCATTACTATTATATATACGGTATTATATTTATAAATTAAGTGGTCCTATATTTTTCGATTTATATCCTTGTGCTTATATGCTGATATATAACCCCTTTTGAAGTGCTTTGAACTCATTTTGCTTTGTTTTTATGGTGCATAATACATGTAGTGACATTGTTTATTTTTTACAAGTTTCCTTTTTTACTTCTTATTCTGTGAGGAAGTGACTGGGATCGTATACGAGGGACGTTATATATCCCCCAGAATGTGTACAGAGACCTATTAAATCCATTGGAGTGCATTGCAGTCACAGACACAGCTGCGGCTGCAATGCAGGAATGAAGGTGAGCATTGACCTGGTCAGGCTATCTGGCTAAGGCAGATTAAGTAAAACCCGGCAGGGCCTTCATTTCTTGGGGGAGGCTACAGGTAGGCAGTGGGGCGGCCTCCTCCCTCCAACCCGGGTTTTCCAGTGGCTCTTGCCACAGGTCCTTTAAAAACCCTGCATTAAGGATTAGTGTTGTTCTATGTTGGAACCTGCTAGGAGCACAGCAGGAAACCTCAGCAGGATTGAATGTGGCTGAACCCACGCCTGGGAAGGCTCTGCACCTGTCAGGCTCTGAGCGGCCCAGCGCGGCCGTTGCCCACGGCAACCGTTGTTTAAGGACTCGTGTTAACCCGACTGCGAACCGGAGGACTTTTCTCTTTACCCGTGAGTTGCTGAATAAAGCTGTTTATGTTGGACTTGCTTGGGTCACTGCCTCAGTTACTGCACGGTGTGAACACCGCCGCCTTACGACTTGGTGGAGAATGCGGGCATAGTGACTGAGGAATACCCCACCGGCAGCTGCATGACTACAATCCCGCCACCTTTCAGCCCCACCCCGTGGACAAAATGGAGGAGCTGTTAAAGCAGCTGGTACTTACCCAGCAGCAGCAGCTGCAGTCTTATCGGCAACAGCAGGAGCAGCACCTGAGTCTCCAGCGGCAACAGCAGGAGCGGGAGCAGCAGCACAATCAGCAGCAGCTATTGTACCAGCAGCAGCAAAAAACAAATGAACTGTTGCTGCAACAGATTGCTGCCCTGAGGGAGACGCTGACAGCACCAGCCTCAGAATGTCACGAGGCCTGGGACAAGCCTTCCTGACCATTTATGAGCGCACAGCAGAGCGGGAAAACCTACCGGCCGGCCAGTGGGCAGAAGTGGTGGCTCAGTTTCTGGTCGGCGATGCCCAAAAGGCCTACTTCGACCTCAGTCGGGAGGACGCCCAGGACTACCAGAGGCTCAAAGGTGAGATTCTTGCCCGACTGGGGGTCAATACATACGTGAGGGCTCAGCGTGTATTTTCATGGGCCTATGTGGAGACCTGATCCACCCTGTCTCAGGCTTATGACCTTTTGCAGCTGGTCAAGAAGTGGCTCCAGCCTGAGTCTTTGACTCCAGCCCAGATGGTGGAGAGGGTGTTGGTCGACCGGCTGGTGAGAACTCTGCCGGACACTATCCAATGTGGGTGGAGCAAGGGGACCCTGGCACCCTTGACCAGGTGGTCAGCCTGATCGAGCGCTACTCGGCCACTCAGGACTTTATACGGGACTCTGCCTCCTCGCGGCTGTCACGCCGGACCCTGCCAGACCAGGAACTGGGAAAGGGGTCGTGTCCCCCTGCTGAGGACAGTCAGCACCGTACCCGTACTGAAGGGGAACCCCGGAGTGAGAGTGGCAGGAGACCGGTTCCCTCCCAAAAGGTCACAAGGTCTAACAATACCTCCGCCATTAGGTGCTGGCGATGTCAGGGACCGGGACACGTGGTTGCTAACTGCCCCCTGACTACAGATCCCATGGACTTCGGGTATACCCGCCAGGTTTCACTGTACACCCAGACCGTCTGCTCTGCGAGGGCCGACCCCCCGGACAGTGAACCCCAACTGTGCCAGGTACTGGTTAATGGGTACCCAACGGAGGCCCTCTTAGACTCGGGGAGCCTAGTGACTTTAGTACATGAGTCGCTGGTGGCAGGAGACAACCCCAGAGGACAGACTATCGGGGTAGTGTGTATCCATGCGGACCTCTGAGAATACCCAACCGCGGAGGTAGTGGTGGGGGTGGTAAAAGCTCTTCCCTATGGAACTGTGTTGGGAAGAGACTTACCCCTGTTCTGGACTCTGTGGAAAAACAAAAACCACGCTTCCCCGGTAAAATTTATTACGGGTGCTGTACCCGAAGAACCCGAGTCAGGGGTACCTGCGGTAGGGGTGTCCAACCTAGGGACAGAGTTTAACCCCGATATATTTCCCCTAGAGGTGCTGGCGGGATAGGTCGAGGAGACCCCATTGATCCCTGAGCTGGAGGTGTCCTGGGGCACGTTTGGGACAGCTCGGCTACAGGATCCCACCATGACTCGGGCGTGGAAAAGGGTGTTAGAGGTAAATAGTGTAGCTCAAGAGCCCGGTGTAGATACTGTGTTCCCACGTATGGTGGTCAACGGTGAGTTGCTCTATAGGGTAGACAAAATCAGGGACGAGGTCGTGGAACAGTTAGTGGTACCTCAGTCGTACCGTCGGGCGGTTCTGGAGATGGCACACACACACCTGCTAGGTGGACACTTATCTTGCAGCAGTTCTTTTGGCCGGGGATTTACGCGGGGTTCAAAAGTACTGCGAATCCTGTCCCGAGTGTCAGCTGTCCA
Source organism: Phyllobates terribilis (assembly GCF_046119375.1). NCBI lineage: Eukaryota > Metazoa > Chordata > Amphibia > Anura > Dendrobatidae > Phyllobates > Phyllobates terribilis. The sequence continues at coordinate 256,698,971 of NW_027362763.1, read as the reverse complement.
CACCCACCGCAAGCTTCCGTAGCCCATTGGTACTTCCGCCAGTGATAGAGGTACCTTTTGAGCGGATTGCAATAGATTTGGTAGGGCCCATTGTAAAATCCGCTCGTGGCCACCAATATATACTTGTGGTCGTCGACTGTGCCACCCGGTATCAAGAGGCTATACCGCTACGCCACCCCTCGGCAAAACTGATTGCACGGGAGCTGTTTGCCATGTTCTGTCGCTTTGGACTACCGAAGAAGATCCTGAAGGATCTAGGGACCCCTTTTACTGTATGTCCAAGGTGACAAGGGAACTGTGCAAACTGCTGAGAATAAAACAATTGCGCACCTCGGTGTACCACCCTCAGACCGACAGGCTAGTAGAACGGTTCAATAAAACCCTCAAGTCCATGTTAAAAAGGTGGTTTCTAAGGACGGAAGGGATTGGGACATGCTACTACCCTATTTGATGTTCACCGTCCGTGAGGTATCCCAGGCTTCCACAGGGTTCTCTCCCTTTGAGTTATTGTACAGCAGGTTTGTTGGAAGTAGCCAAAGAGACGTAGGAGCCGACTCCACATAGGAGTATAATTGAACCCGTGGCTAGTATGCAGGACCAGATCGCTGCGGTCAAGCCCATCGTCAAAGACCATCTGTTAGATGCCCAGGCAGCACGGAGGCACACATATTATAAAAGAGCCACGGACTGGTCTTTTAACAAGGGCGATCGGGTGGTAGTATGCGTACTCTCAGCCAGGAGTGCGTCCGGGGGAGAGGTCAGGATAAGTGATGCTCTCACTAAACTGCAGCGACAGGAGGCTCACTCACTGGTGCAGCAGAATACCGTCGTGTTCTCAGAGCTACTGGGTACGAATGAGACTGTACCGGGTACCCGAAGCCCGGAGGCAAGCCAGCACAGCTGAGGTAAAACAAATGCTACAGTTAGGAGTCATTGAAGAATGCGCAAGTCACCAGGCAGTTTCTGTCACTGCACAATTTCAGTCTCTCTGTAGAAGTCGCAGGCAAACGCGGATGCCCTGTCCCGGGCACCCTGTATGGTGACAAATGTTCAACCTCACAAGTTTGAACAGAGGGGGGGGATATGTGAGGCAGTGACTAGGATTGAATACGAGGGACATTATATATCCCCCAGAATGTGTACAGAGACCTATTAAATCCATTGGAGTGCATTGCAGTTACAGACACACCTGCGGCTGCAATGCAGGAATGAAGGTGAGCATTGACCTGGTCAGTCTATCTGGCTAAGGCAGATTAAGTAAAACCCGGCAGGGCCTTCATTTCTTGGGGGAGGCTACAGGAAGGCAGTGGGGCGGCCTTCTCCATCCAACCCAGGTTTTCCAGTGGCTCTTGCCACAGGTCCTTTAAAAACCCTGCATTAAGGGTTAGTGTTGTTCTATGTTGGAACCTGCTAGGAGCACAGCAGGAAAGCTCAGGAGGATTGAGTGTGGCTGTTTCCTTAGGGACCTATCTAGATTTCAATGGACTTGGGGGGGGCCTATATATTGGAAACTCCACAAAAGTGATATCGTTTTAAAAACCGCACCCCTCAAATACTTCAAAACTATTGTCAGGAATTTTTGTTTTTTCAATAATTTTTATTCAATATTCATAAATAAATGGGAAAGGAAAAGAGAGGAGGAGGTAAGGTAAGGAAAATTGGGTAGGAGTAATTTTTATGAAGGAGGAAATAAGTGGAGGGAACAGGAAAATAGGGTTGGGAATAAGGAGAACAAAGATTGTATAAACATATTTGTACAATTTTGAGGCAAGAATACAGATAAAACAAATAACAAATAAATACCAAAGATAACATATAAAATAATATGACGATATCCATATCACAAAGTTATGTTTACAATGCAAAGAATACAACTTAAGGAAATACTTAAGACCAAATATTCAATTATTTATGGAACTTTTAAAACATACTGTTTGCAATTGAAAATTTATATTCATAAGTTTTATGTAGCATTATTTTTTGAACAATATCATTGAATTTAGGGGGTAATTATTTTTTTCCATAGAGCTGCTATCGATACTTTCACAACTTGGAAAATATGTAAAAGAATTAACCGTGCAGAAGGGGGAAATTGGTCCATTTAAAGGGAGAGTAACTCCATTTAAGGTGATAAATGTGGGTTCGAGTTAAAAAGTTGGTTAATTAGTTGAGACACCTGATACCAGAGATTTTTAATTTTAGGGAAGTTCCAATAGACATGCATCAAGTCGGCATTATATATACAGTTTCTCCAACATTTAGGAGAATGATTTGTATTCATTTTTGACAGCCTAATTGGTGTAAAATACCATTTAGTGAAGATCTTATAATATGACTCATGTAAAGTTATGCAAATGTTTGAAGCGTATGTAGGTTTTAAAACTTTTTCCCATTGATCTAAAGAGAATAATTTTTTCAAATCTATTTCCCATTTAATCATATGGGTTTGTGTTTCGAGGGAGATATCATTGTTAAAATGAGAATATAAATAACTTGTATTCCATAAAACTTTACAGTTAGGATTTCCAACAAGTAGGCCAATAATTTCAGAGAAGGATGACTTACTATTTAAAAGAACCTGAATGGTATCTTTAACCAAGATTAAATGGAAAAAATCAGTGCTAGGTAGCTTATATTTTGTAAGGAAATGTTTAACCCTTCACGTTCAACACAGGAATTAATGCAAAGTGGAATGAAAAAAATAATAATTTTAAATTTTACCTCTAAAATGTTGCTTTAGCCCCAATTTTTTCACTTTTGCAAGAGGTAACACCAAAAAGTGGACCACACAGTTTGTTACTTTATTTCGAGCACAGCGATATCCCACATGTAGTTGAGAGTTCTGTTTGGACAAAGGGCAGGGCTCGCAGCGGAAGGAGCAATATTTGAATTTTGGCTGAAATAGATTGTGGAAACCATATCACATTTGTTGGGCCCTTAAGGTGCCTAAACGGCAGAAACCCCCCACAAGTGACCCCATTCTGGAAACTAGACCCCTCAAGGACTATATCTGGGGTTATAGTGAGGATTTTGAACCCACGGGTACTACACAGAATTTGATAACATTAGGTCGTCATATTGAACATGTCATTATTAGTGTTGAGTGCAAATGCTCGTTACTTGAGTTTGCATCTAGTGCTCGGTACGCACCAAGGATCGTGGGTGCTTGAGTGACATTCTCGATCCCCAACCTTCATGTTTTGTGGCTGTTAGATAGCCAAAAAACATTTTTGGGGGTGTCTAACAGCCGCAAAACATGCGGGGCAGGGACTCGAGAATGTCACTTGAGCACCCGCTATATTCCGCACATAACCGAGCATCCGATGCAAACTCGAATAGCTCAACGCTAGTCATCATATTGTCGTCATTCTTTTTTACTTTTGCAAAAACCTCAACCCTAATCCTAAACCCAACCCTAACCCTAAGACCAACCCTAACTCTAAACCCAACCCTAATCCTAAGCCAAATCCTATCCCCAACCCTAACGAAAAAAAAAAATCAATCTGACTAAAGGGATGACACAGGGATGATTTACTAATTATTGGGCTTTTTATCACTGTGATAGGTTCTATCACAGTGATCAAAAGTCTTGATCCAATAGGAAAATTCCCTGCTGTTGCCGGGTGCCTGCCAGTAGATCTCATTGGGCGCACTCTGCATGCGCTGCCATTTTTCTTCATGAACAGGAAGCGGAGGGCCGTGGGGCGGAGCATGATGGCCTTGGGATGGTGGAGATACTAAGAGGGGCTATGTGACATCATTTCTCTCCTCTGACATGTTATGTCATGTCAGAAGAGAGAGAAATGATTTTTATAGCGGACACACTTTTTTTGTGCGTGTTCTCCAGGGTCTCAGCTACCTCCGGTAGCTTACATCCCGGAGATTTTCAGATTCTGGGGGGCGCCATAGACTTATTCACAAATGCTGTCTGAAAATGGCGATGAGGGAATAAGGCCCCTTAGCGGCCACCATTTTAATGCGTATCAACGGTCTTTAAGGGGTTTTTAAAGAAGTCGTTTTATCACATACATTAATGGCATGTCTGGCATGTCCCTCCCCTATCTCCAGAACAGGGGTGTTTTGATTCCATTCCCGTTGGTAATACATCCTTGTTTTGACTCACTGATGCAAAATACACTTGTGTGACAAAGGATACACATTGTATTTTAGTCGCCAGCTTGCTCCTTTGATGGCTTAGAGGCATGGTTGCCAACTGTCTATAAATTTACAGACAGTCCGTAAAAACCCAGTGCTTTTCTCTACCGCCCGTAGCGTTCGGCATAAAAAAGCACCGTCCGTGATTTTTTTCACTTTTCCTCCCATGTTTGTACTGAGCATGTGCTAAAGAGGCTGCAGTACAAATGGGACCTTACCGGAAGAAGAATGACGTCAGCGCGAGGAGAGAAGATCAGCCAATCATCACAGAGCGTGCCAGGACTACATTTTAAATCTTCTACTTTCAGCTTTGGAGCTGCCCGCTCCCGGGGCATGTGAGTATAACTCTGTGCGTGTCAGTCTTCTGCTCCTGTTTCCAGCTCATACACAGTCCCATACTGTATATACAGGTCCACAATATCCTGCATTACAGTTATGTCTGTATATACTACTGTATATGTATATAGTGTAGATCTGTGTGTACAGTATAGTGCTGTGTATGCACTATATGCAACCTGTAGCCTACGCAGCTAACATCCTCTATACGCAGCCAGCATCCTCTATATTATACAGTATATACACAGCCTGCATCCTCTATATTACATATACGCAGCCAGCATCCTCTATATTATATATATACGCAGGCAGCATCATATACATTATATACAGTTATATGAAAAAGTTTGGGCACCCCTATTAATCTTAAGCTTAATGTTTTATAAAAATTGGTGTTTTTGCAACAGCTATTTCAGTTTGATATATGTAATAACTGTTGGACACAGTAATGTTTCTGCCTTGAAATGAGGTTTATTGTACTAACAGAAAATGTGCAATCTGCGTTCAAACAAAATTTGACAGGTGCATAAGTATGGGCACCTCACCAGAAAAGTGACATTAATATTTAGTAGATCCTCCTTTTGCAAAAATAACAGCCTCTAGTCGCTTCCTGTAGCTTTTAATGAGTTCCTGGATCCTGGATGAAGGTATTTTTGACCATTCCTCTTTACAAAACAATTCCAGTTCAGTTAAGTTTGATGGTCGCCGAGCATGGACAGCCCTCTTCAAATGATCCCACAGATGTTCAATGATATTCAGGTATGGGGACTGGGATGGCCATTCAAGAACATTGTAATTGTTCCTCTGCATGAATGCCTGAGTAGATTTGGAGCGGTGTTTTGGATCATTGTCTTGCAGAAAGATCCATCCCCTGCATAACTTCAACTTTATCACTGATTCTTGAACATTATTGTCAAGAATCTGCTGATACTGAGTGGAATCCATGCGTCCCTCAACTTTAACAAGATTCCCGGTGCCGGCATTGGCCACACAGCTCCAAAGCATGATGGAACCTCCACCAAATTTTACTGTGGGTAGCAAGTGTTTTTCTTGGAATGCTGTGTTTTTTTGCCGCCATGCATAACGCCTTTTTGTATGACCAAACAACTCAATCTTGGTTTCATCAGTCCACAGGACCTTCTTCCAAAATGAAATTGGCTTCTCCAAATGTACTTTTGCATACCTCAGCCGACTCTGTTTGTGGCGTGCTTGCAGAAACGGCTTCTTTCGCATCACTCTCCCATACAGCTTCTCCTTGTGCAAAGTGCGTTGTATAGTTGACCGATGCACAGTGACACCATCTGCAGCAAGTTGATGCTGCAGCTCTCTGGAGGTGGTCTGAGGATTGTCCTTGACTGATCTCACCATTCTTCTTCTCATCCTTTCTGATGTTTTTCTTGGCCTGCCACTTCTGGCCTTAACAAGAACTGTCCCTGTGTTCTTCTATTTCCTTACTATGTTCCTCACAATGAAAATTGACAGGTTAAATCTCTGAGACAGCTTTTTGTATCCTTCCCCTGAACAACTATGTTGAATATTCTTTGTTTTCAGATCATTTGACAGTTGTTTTGAGGAGCCCATGATGCCACTCTTCAGAGGAGATTCAAACAGGAGAACAACTTGCAAGTGGCCACTTTAAGTAGCTTTTCTCATGATTGCATACACCTGGCTATGAAGTTCAAAGCTCAATGAGGTTACAAAACCAAAAAAAGTGCTTTAGTACGTCAGTAAAAAGTAGGTAGGAGTATTTAAAACAAGAAAATGATAAGGGTGCCCATACTTATGCACCTGTCAAATTTTGTTTAAATGCAGATTGCACATTTTCTGTTAGTAAAATAAACCTCATTTCAAGGCACAAACATTACTGTGTCCAACAGTTATTACATATATCAAACTGAAATAGCTGTTGCAAAAACACCAATTTTTATAAAACATTAAGCTTAAGATTAATAGGGGTGCCCAAACTTTTTCATATAACTGTATATGCAGCCAGCATCCTTTATATTATACTGTATATGCGCAGCCAGCATCCTCTATATTATACATATGCAGCCAGGATCCTCTAAAATATACATACGCAGACTGCATCCTCTATACTATATATGCTCAGCCAGCATCCTCTATATACTATAAATATATGCAGCCTGCATCCTCTGTATTATACAGTATATACACAGCCATCCTGTCCTGTATACTGGGTGTAATTCTCAGTATCTGAAATATTCTGTTCATTTACACTGCACTATACCACTTCTCCTGCCCCGTGAACTAGGTATAATTGTATCTATTCTCTACATATACACTGCAGGGGAAGAAAGGATATGATCCAGCTCTCAGAGTCATATTTTAAAAATTATGACGAAACATGACAAAATTAACAACAAACCTCTGGCAAGAGGTGGAGGGGGGACGGAGGCAGAAAAAAATTTACACAGCGTTTAGAACGCCAAGCATTCTTAGGCTTTGATACCGTATGGTATCGTATGGTTGCGTACATTTTTTTTCTGCCCCTATCCCCCCAACTCTTGCTAGAGTTTTAACCGCCTGTTATTCATTTTATCATGTTTCCCCTTAATTTTTAAAATGTTTATAATAAAGGACTATTGGTTTGAACACATCGTTGAAATATGGGAGCTAGATCATATCCTTTCTTCCCCTGCATTGACTGACACCCTACGTCACTGGATCACGACCTTCCCTGCAAGATCTGCAGCATCGAACAAGGGTGAGCTGATATGTTTTTTCTTTTTACTTATCACAGATACACTGCACAGTACCACTTCTCCTGTCCTGTATACTGGGTGTAATTCTAAGTATCTGTATTATTCTGTATACTGTATATACAGTACAGACCAAAAGTTTGGACACACCTTCTCATTTAAAGATTTTTCTATATTTTCATGACTTTGAAAATTGTACATTCACACTGAAGGCATCAAAACTATGAATTAACACATGTGGAATTTATATACTTAACAAAAAAGTGTGAACCAACTGAAAATATGTCTTATATTCTAGGTTCTTCAAAGTAGCCACCTTTTGCTTTGATGACTGCTTTGCACACTCTTGGCATTATCTTGATGAGCTTCAAGAGGTAGTCACTGGAAATTGTCTTCCAACAATCTTGAAGGAGTTCCCAGACATGCTTAGCACTTGTTGGCCCTTTTGCCTTCACTCTGCGGTCCAGCTCACCCCAAACCATCTCGATTGGGTTCAGGTCTGGTGACTGTGGAGACCAGGTCATCTGGTATAGCACCCCATCACTCTCCTTCTTGGTCAAATAGCCCTTACACAGCCTTTACAGAATTTACAATTTTCATAGTCTTGAAAATACAGAAAAATCTTTAAATGAGAAGGTGTGTCCAAACTTTTGGTCTGTACTGTACATGCACATTGCCATTTTTATCCTTTATGCTGGGTGTAATTCTCAGTATGGGCTCTTACTCTGTATTATTTTGGACACCTCAGTAGGGATGGTTTTATTAATGGGAATGGTTTTATCATAGGCGTGGCTTTATGGGGCCTGGTAAATGTCCATAAAAAATTTGGACCGTCCGTGAATTTTGGTCCAGTTGTCGAGGAAAAATTGAATAGTAGGTTGGCAACCCTGCAGTTGGTGGCACACAACAGTCCCGATTGAAGCATCTGGCCGGTGGGCCTGTCAACAACTGGCATGTGTAAATGCAACCATGGAAGGCCCAGAAGAACAGAATTTACACATTTAAGTAGCACGTAGACAGAAGTTTTTTAGGAATGCAGGACTCCAATCTGGAACATGACTGGCAGCGTGATATATCGGATAGGCAGGAATTGTCCGTCAATGAAGGCAATACCAAGGGGATGATCTAGCTGTTGTATAGGTAACTAGAGTTGAAGAACTAGATCCTGATGGATGAGGTTGGCAGCAAATCCAGAGTCCAAATGAGCTGTCATGGAGAGAGACCTCTCTCCCCAGAATAGGGTAACCTCGGTCAATAGTTTTGGAGAGCAATCTTTCTCACATAGGGTCATCTCTCCAACCAACCCTAGGTGCTGGAGTTTTACGGTCTTACTGGGCACTAATGAACATAATGTTCTTTGCCTCCACAGTACATGCACTTGTTTTCTTTAAACCTGTGTTGTCGCTCATGTACAGAAAGTTTAGCCTGCTCCACTTGCATCAGCTCTATAGCTTATAGCAGCTAGGGACACTGGAACATATGGGCCAGCCTGAGTGGTCTTCTGACAAGAGAAGGTACTTGAGCCTGTTCCAGGACCCACTCATGGAAATGGAGATCAATCCTACAAGCCAGGTGTTTAAGGGTATCCAGGAAAGATGGTAGATCTCTGCTTACCAATTCATTCTTAATATGAATGAACAGACCCTGCCAGAAGGTTGCCACCAGAGCTTCTTCATTCCAAGCCAACCCTTCAGCCAGAGTACGGAATCATAAAGCATACTGCTTCATGGTGTCGTGTCCGCACCTGGTCTCAGAATCAAAAGGGACGAGGCAGCTGAGAACGTGTGGCCTGGTACCTCAAACACCTCTCAAAACTTCTCCAAGAACTTTCTTAAATCGCGGATCTCTGGACCTCAACGCTCCCAAATGGAATTTGCCCAAGCCAGTGCTTGTCCGGACAGGAGAGACCATAAATGCAATCTTGGTTTGATCCAATAGAAAAAGATGAGCGTGGAGCATGAAGTGGATTTGTCACTGGTTAATAAAGTCACGACTCTCCTTGGGGTCTCAATTATAGCAGGATGGGAGTGGAAGCTGGAGCTCACCTGCTCCACCTGAAACTTGAGCTTTAGGCGATTTCCCTGGAGAGGATGTCAATCCTTAGAAAGTATGACCTGTCATGGTAAAGGCACAGGGCACGGTGGAAACCGAGATGGACAACTCCTGCAGCTGAATTGCCACCACACTAATTGCCTGGATCAGCTGTTCTTGATGTTCACATTGAGAATGATCCTTCTCATACAGGACTTGAACATTAGACTTGGGGTCTGAGGGCCCCGATTTGTCAGAGAGGTCCATGGCCTGAACTTATTGTGATGGCGGTGGGTGTGGACCTACTGCACCACTGGTCGGACTTGCCCTTGAGGGGCATGACTAAGTGGCTGCCTGGTCTTCACTAGAGCCTCTGATGGTGAGGACAAGTGTGGGCTGTTAAGGTAGCCACCAGGGGCCACTCCGCTGCCAGTCCCCGGACCTGCAGCAGCTGACCGAAGGGTCAGAGGGACAGACGTGAAGTACAGAGGGTGTAAACAGAGATTTGGTCAGAAAGTCCAAGGTTGGCGCAGGCAGCACGGGTTCACAATACGAAGCCGCGATCAAGAGCAGAGAGGTCAGACAAAATGAGGAAACAAGCCGGGTCAGCAGCAGGAGAGACAAAACTGTAATGCACCTTGACAGGATACTAGAGACGCACTGCAACTAGGAACCTACGTTCAGGGAAGGTATGAGGGGAGGAGCTACCTAATATATCTGCTACTGGCATGGGATAGACCAGGGAAGTAAAACTTTACAGGACACTTTGGATTAAATTCCTGTAGAGTCTGCCGTGCCTCCCTACAGTCAGGTGGAGACAGCGGGAAGATTCAGCAGTACTGGGAGTGCTGCAAGAGGCAACTCAGTGAGATGGCCTGACACGGGGAGGAGCAGAGCGGCAAACGTAGTGAGTAGGATGGGGCCTGCTAACCATGTGAGTTACCGGCGTGACATACATTTTGTCACGCTACATCATAATACCAAGATTAGGACCAGTATGATGTTCCTTGTGAAGACCTTTTCATGGTGATGCCCACTTGGTTTCAAGACCAATTTCTGGCTATCATTGCATCCAAGTAAAAAATCGGAATTATTGCCTGATAAGCATAGACCTCCATTCCAGCCGTCATTGTTATCTTGTTCTGCACAATGATAGCATTTGAGAGAATTGGCAACAGGTCAGTGGAACACCTGAAATTGGATGTCTGGATTAAAGGCCAATTTCATGCAAATGCCTTCTGAAGGTTTGTGCAGAAAATAGTTAACACCTTAGGTTTGGTATGTGATGTCCAATTTCACTTGCAGCATAGAATGGATCAATTGTGGAAAAAGTGGTATGTCCATTTCTATAAAGTGTTTCTAGAGACATTTTTCAACATGACAGTGTCAGGCGGCATATCATCTGTGCTACTGAGAGCAGCCAGTGAGGTCTAATTGTGCTACCATGGCTTGCAGCATCTACGGACTTGTCTCCCATCCACCACATCTGGGACTTTGTTAGTTGGCAATTGCAAAGGGAGCTGCCAGCAGCGGATCTTGATGATTTTTTCCATGTGAATTCAGCGTGGCAGAACCTTCCTCAGATAACTATTAATAACTTCATTAATAGCATGCCAAGGCATGTAAATGCGTTTATTTCTCTGTATGAGGCTTATGCACGGTACTGAATAAATTGAGATGTTTTGAATTTTTTTTTTATCATTGGCATATAGATAACATGTCTATCCATCCCGTGATTTCCATAAGTTCACAAATTTTCCTTCTTGCTGTTGCAATTTTATTGTTGAAGAGTTTATATTTGAATAAAATGGTTGAAAATAGCCACATGTTTGACTCACCAAAAATAGATCTGGAAACTGCAGATTTATTTTCCCTTCAAGCAATTTATACACTATTGATTTCTGAGACTGCATGTGTAGTTGAAGCAAGTGTACAATAAACACCAGATGATTCCTAAGTGATCCTTAACATGTGGCCTTTCATGATGTGCCTGCTATGTGCAGTTATTAGGCTCAAAGGGATCAACAGAGAAAAACTGAACACACTATGAACCAAAGATGCAATTAAATCAAACAAATATGACTTCAAAGAATTTGACTACTTCAAAGTCTCAATGTTTCATCATTGTTCAAATTACAGAAATGTCTAAAGTTCTTACGTGTAAATACTGCACAGCCACTATGGCCTGTGCTAATTCTAGAATCCCCTCAATTGTTTTTTGAAACTTTAAAACTTGCATATTTCTGTGTGTAAATGCAATGGTTTATGATCTTTCAATTAATAAGGGTGTTGCCACACTAAACTCTTCAGTATCATGCTCCATCTTCACACTTTTTATTGTGACTTTTGACTTCAACTTAATCATAATGTGCTTTGTTGAATAATCTCATAGACGCATTATATTTTTTGCTCATGATCAGGAGCAATTGATCAAATCACTAAATCATATACGTTAACAAAGGCTATAAATACACCTTTTACAAGAACTTTAAAATAACAAGATTTTGTGCTAGGTTAGCAAGTATAAGCTATTAAGCTATTGTCTTTTTAGCAAGAGCAATGTATATTAGTAGCTTAGTAGCCTCTCATCAATTATAATAAGCCATTAATTTCAATCAGTGCTAATGCAGACAGGTCTTATATATAATCCTGATCATCGTTATTGGCACCCATGAAGTTTAAGTACATAGTAACATAGTAACGTAGGTTGAATAAAGACCTAGGTCCATCAAGTTCAACCTTTCTCCCCCAATTGTACTCCCTGCACTAACAATACACTAACTTACAAACTTACTGGAACTAGGCCTTACAAATGTATTACCGTTTTTATTATTACTACACTATATCCCCTGTAGATTGTGAGCCCTCGCGGGCAGGGTCCTTGCTCCTCCTGTACCAGTCGCCGACTTGTATTGTTCAAAATTTATTGTAGTTGTTTGTGCTATGTATATCCCTTTCACATGTAAAGCACCATGGAATAAATGGCGCTATAATAGATAATAATAATAATAATATTACAATTACAAATGAACCAGTTTTGGAATATCTCCTGGAAAAAAATGAATCAAGTGAAACAGTTTTTTGTATAGAGCACTCGTGTTCAATACAAAAGAAGAAATGATAAACAATAATTTAAAACAAAAAATAATGGGAGGGAAAAATAGAAAAACCTAAAGCCTGCTATGACACTGATATTGCCACTCTTTATATTGATTTAGTATTGTAAGATGGCTGCCGGACATGTCCTTGAGGGGGGATATGTATCGCTGAGGTTGGCAGCTTCAGTGATGTAAAACTGGGAAAGCATGCTCCAGCACACATAGTGCTGAAAGGGTTAATAGGGCGTATCAGGGCTGGTTTTTACGAGCTGTCATAAGAGATGAGTGGGAGTGGCTGCTCACATATCCCCACCCCGCGGCGTGGTTTGTTGTAAATAAAATGGAGGCCAAGTGTCTCATTTGGTGTCTGTGTCTGGAGACTTGTGGATATCCAGTGTGTTGGTCTTTGCTAAGGCCATGAGAACTAGACACTGACCTCTAGCGGGCAAACCCGCACCATTGCAAGGACATTTTGCTTGTGTTTTCCCTTTGTGCCAGAGAAGGCTGGCTTTTTTTTGGCTATGTTAAGTGTTAAGCGGTTTATGAAGTCAGAATAAACCTGCCTGAACATTTTTATGAAAATGTTTCCTGTTCCTACCTGAACCGTGGCTGAGTGAGTATGAAACCCCTACAGTATGGAAACACATTTTGACTCTCCTGCAGTAAATCACAAAAGAGATTCACCTGTGATTAATTGTAGGTGCCCATGTGACATGAATTAGCCAATGATTGATGACTTCAGTGTTTTAAAAAGTCTCATGGTAGGCCCTGTTCCTTTGTGGCAATGGTAAAGACAAAGGAGCTGTCTGAGGACATCAGAACTGCTATTATTAGCAAACACAAGACTTCCAAATGGTATAAGGCCATCTCCAAAGACCTTGGTATCCCAGTTTCAACAGTGTGCAATGTTATTAAGAACTTTGCCAAGCATGGAACCGTGAAGAACCTCACTGGACGTGGGGGAGAAAGGAAAATTGACAAGAGATGTCTTAGAAAGTTGGTATGAATAGTGGAAAAAACAGTACGTCCAACATCCAAAGACGTGAAAGCCAACCTGGAACAGTCTGGGATCATGGTTTCAACAAATACCATACGACGAACCCTAATTCAAGCAGAGCTTTAAGGGCAAAGGCCAAGGAAGAAACCAAGAGGCTACTGCATGGGTCCCCAGCATAACTTGCTCTATTCCATATCATGACTCAAGGTAATTCCTATGCTTTATATTACTTTCTAGTCTTCTATTGACATGCACTAAGATAGAATCAGGCTGCATTTAATCCTTCTGATTGTTCACTAAGAATGTATTCTATTGCTGCGCAACATGCCAGAGCAGCCTTTGGTTCACCATAATTAATAGGATGCCTTACATAGATCAAATAGGACCCAATGTGTCTCTATTATTTATTTTTTGTGATAGATTTTCTATCACTTCCTCTATAGTGCCATTGCAGTAATTTGTGTCATTCCAAACCTTTTTAGCTGATCTGTTTCTATGCTGTATATTTATTACATTGAATAAAATTTGATATCTTCTTATAAACTGATCCCACAGTTTGTCTTAATTCCTGCTAGTCTCCAATGAAATACTATATGCTGTATCACCAGGTTGGTGACATTGATTTGGGAATGCTCTGCTTCTCGGTTTTTTATCTAATTTGGGATTGATTTCACTTTCTAGTGTTATCTTTATAGGTTTATACAAGGAAGAAACCATTGCTGAAGAAGACATAAAAAGGAACAACTGATCTTTGCTAAAGAGTACGCTGACAAACCACAATCCTTCTGGGAAAATGTTCTGTGGACAGATGAAACAAAAATAGAGCTTTTTGGCAATGCAAAGCAACAGTTTGTCTACAGACGGCGCAATGAAGCTTATAGGAAAAGAACACCTTACCAACAGATAAGCATGCTGGAGGAACCATAATGCTGTGGGGTTGCTATGCTGCGCCTGGTACTGGAGCCCTTGACCGTATCACAGAAATCATGAAATCAGAGAATTACAAAGAGATTTTAGAGCAAAATGTCTTATCCATTGTAAAAAACTTTGATTCAAGATGGGTCCTTCAGCAAGACAATGACCCCAAAACACACATCCAAAAGTACAGAGGAATGGTTGAAAAAGAAAAAATGGACTGTTTTAAAATGGCCAGCAATGAGTTCTGACATCAATATTCTTGAAAATCTGTGGTGTGAGCTGAAATCTGCCATTAGGAAAAAGAACCCTGCAAACATTCAAGAGCTTGACAAAACTGTAAAGGAAGAGAGAGAAAATTCCAGCTGAAAAGTGCAAGAAGCTTATAGATGGCTACAAGAAACGTTTGGAGGCTGTCAGCAATGCTAAAGGGTATGCAACCAAGTATTAATTAGGGATGCCTTTATTACGGCACATTCTCTTTATTCTGTTTCTTCTTTGAAATTGCAACATAGAAGTTGATAAACAATGTTTTATTGTTGTATTACTTTGAACCAGTAATTAAGAAATTCTGAGGATATAACTGTGGTACATTTATTTCTGAAGATATTGTACAGTCTATGATAAAAATGAAGGGGTGCCAATAAAGGTGAACAGCACTGTAAAAGACCAGGTTCTATATTGAAGTTCAGAGTAATGCTTGGAAGAAGGATGTATAGACTCTATTAATCTCATATGTCCCTGTGCATCTGCTGAACACATCCTTAGTGTTTGCCTAAAGAGTCTTCTTTTCTCACATGCAAGGTTAATATGCATATAAATTTTCACAGTAAAGGAAAGTGTAATTTCCTGAGAATTCTTAAACAGAGGTATATAGCTAAAAAATATAATGCATGATATACATTTCTTTTTACAATGGGAGCCTACTGGTGACGTATGGCACTGTATAACTATAAAATATCATACAAATACAGTATATACTAACAACATGCATCAGCATTGTGCAATTAATGAATACTTGAGTTCCACATTTGCTACATAAAGTTTTGGTCCATCCACGAGGTCACGTTGCTGCGGTTGAGTGACTTACACATTTTATGTCAAAAACAGTTAACTTATTAACTTAAAATTTTATATTTGTAGCAATACTGGAATTCATGTATTCATTAATTGCAGTATGCAGATGCATTTTCTTATGACTATATATTGACCATGGTTAAGGTGCACCTGTGCATTAATTTAGTTTTAGAGGAGTGTATACTTCTATGTGTACTAAAAATTGTATATGACAGAAAAGCTGAAATTTGCTTTTGAGTTTTCTCTAGTCCCCGCTGGTCTCTTTTTCCTGGACACACAAGAAATAGTGCTCAGCCAATCACTGGTTGCAATGGTAACCTGCCTCAGACATTGATTGGTGGAGTGGTCATTTCCTGAGTGTCAAGAGGAACCAGGAAGTAGAGGGCAGAGGGAACCTGGGAAGTGACACATCTTTCAGCTGTCCATGTGGAAAAGTCGTGGACTGGAGGATATTTCTTCTATAGTTTGCATATTGTGTCAAAAAGTACGTGTTACGCACACGCCTGGACTAACTGGCGTGAGCGTGGTTAGTGATCCCACTAGACCATGAACCGAGAAGTGCCTGGAGGGGCGTGACTAAGTATCAACTCGGTCCGACCAAGGTCGCATGGTGGCTCAATCGACTCCGTGAACCAGGGAGGAACCGAGCAGAGAGACCAGGTGCTATTCCAGGTCAGACCCCGGTCACAGCTGTTAACCCACACCGGGGAATGCAGGAACAGGCAGGTTAGGCTGGCATACTGACAGGTGGGTTCTGGCAGGCACGGCTGGTATGCAGACAGGTGGGTACTGGCAGGCACGGCTGGTATGCAGACAGGTGGATACTAGCAGGCACAGCTGGTATACAGACGGGTGGGTACTGGCAGGTAGGAACGCAGGCAGGATAGGGACCAGTACAGACTGGGATACAGGAACAGAGCCGCAAGTGCGGCAGACAAGCAGAACAGAGCAAAACCCGCAGGTGCGGTAGACAAGCAGAGCAGAGCAAAACCCGCAGGTGCGGTAGACGAGCAGAGCAAAACCCGCAGGTGCGGTACACAAGCAGAGCAGAGCAAAACCTGCAGGTGCGGTAGACAAGCAGAGCAGAGCAAACCCGCAGGTGCGGTAGACAAGCAGAGCAGATACACACAAGGTACTTACAATGAAGTAGCGAGTGGACACTAAACTCACAAACAGAAGTACAGAGACAACGAGTTGGAGTTAGGTGCAGGTTCAGACACTGCAGGAAAAGGAAAGATACGAACATAGAGACAAACAAGTAATGGGTTAGGACACTGTTCAGACAGGTACTGAACCAGGAACAAGATACAGGAACGAGCCTGGGAACTCAGCCCCCAGGGTGGCGGAACAGACTAGAAGTCACAGATACATGTAACAGGCCTGGGTAATCAGATCCCAGGGTGGTGGAAACACACAAGATACAGAACAGGACCTGGCAACTCAGTTGCACAGAACACACTGAAAGAAAGTGCTGCTCAGGCACCTCCTACTGGGTGGAGGGGGTTTAAGTATCCAGTGACTCACAACAATAGGCTGGGGATGCCCCCTCTTCTTCAAGCCTGCAAGGATTTTCTGCAGAGAATTTGGAGGTCGATCCTTCTCTTCAAGAAGATTACCTCTTCTGTCCACTAGAGGGAACGAAACTGGTCTCACCATCTTGGTGACTAGGATGCTTCCTCCCATCGAGCCATCCTCAGCAACAGATGAAGTGAGTGAAGTACCAGAAACAAGACACAGGAAAGTCTCTATCTATTTGTTAATATCGGGTAGCACCCCAAAGGATTCACGGGACAACTGGAGATCCTCCACCGGGTTGGAGGAGTGCAGAGACTCGGGGGTAACCACCACCTTAACGTACACTTTGCCAAACTTACTGGATGAAGTGGGCGAAGTACCAGGTACAGGGTGCCGAAAAGTCTCTCTCCATTTGTTATCAGGTAGCACCCCAGAGCATTCAGGAGACAACTTGAAGTCCTCCACCTGGTTGGAGGGGTGCAGAGACTTGGAGGTAGCCACCGCCTTGATGGACTTATTGCCAGATTTATTAGAGATGGAAGATCCTTGCTTAGGGACCAACTTCAGTCTGGTTTCTGAGATGACACGTCTGCGAGGCAGGGTGGTACCTGAAGCCAGATCATTGCTACAATCGTCGAGACTGTGTGGGGACAATGCCTCCGCTTTCCTTTCCTTCGGAGACCAGCGCACAACGAGTCAGCGACTAGCAGATTTGGTGAAGAAGAAGAAGAAGACACTGCTGACCGTCCTGAAGATATGGGGACTGGACACACCTTGTACCTCAGCAGTCCCCCAGGAAACACCATGCAGGATCTCCAGACCTGAGCGGGCACTAGATCTCTCGGCTCTGGACGACCTGTGGGTAAACCAGACAGCACCTGGAATGTGAACTTCTTCATGTGTAATGCTCCAATCTGGAGCTTAATTTGCACAGACATATTTTGACTGTTTGAGTATGCCTCGTCCTTCCGCTGACAATGGCCAAACCGGATTCTGGAGTTGTCGGACGGGAATCAAACACCGACTCTTCAAGGCTTTAAGCCCGAACCTTCCGGTTAATCCGAGGCCTTCACTTGCCACGGAGACAGTCACGGTCATCTGTGGAGAGGAAACACTAACGCCAAGGGTAGCCTCTCCTACAGGCCTAATATCTTGGGATTCTCCAACCTTCACTGGACAAAGACCATCAAGGTGTCCAAAACAACCGCAGCTGGACCGCAATCCGATTTTGTGACTGAGTTCCGGCCTCTGCTTTGCCTGACGAACATGGTCATCCTTCATGGATTCTGTGCGGGTAGCTGCCTCTACAGGCTGTGGAACAGAAGGTCTTTGGGAGGACAGAACCTGGCGTGACGATTTACCTCTACACCTTGCACGTCTGGACTTCCACTTGAGGTTGGGAAGAGAAGTATTCTGTGGAGCATTGTCATCCTGTGTGGATTCTGTATGGGCAGCAGCCTCTTCTAGCTGGGGAACTGGTGGGCTACCTACACGCATCACCCATCGGGACTGCTCCAGGATATTGGGAAGGGAAGCTTTAGCAGAAGCCTCAGTGTTAGGGTCATTGAAGACCATTAGAAATGCCACCAGGAAGGCTGCAGGTCAGAGACGATAGGATCCCATGCTTCCCATAGGGGGGTGATCCAAATCAAGGCATCACCCGCTAAGTAGGACATTATAAATGCTACTTTAACCCGATCAGAGGGAAAATAGTGAGCATAGAATTTGAAATGCACCATACATTGCTCCACAAACGCACGGCTTTGTTTTGGATCCCCATAGTACCGTGGTGGATCCGCAGGAACGACTGCTGATAGCTCCATTTGGGCTAGTGCGTAAATCACCTGGACCTCAGCTTGAGAAAAAAATTTTCCTTGGTGCACGTATTCGCCAGACAAGAATTCAAATGTCTCCGAGAACGAAGGGCCGTGGGGCTCAACTGGGACCATGGCCTGAGCAAACTGTTACGCACACGCCAGACTGGCGTGAGCGTGCTTAGTGATCCCACTAGACCATGAACCGAGGAGTGCCTGGAGGGGCGTGACTAAGTATCAACTCGGTCCGACCAAGGTCGCACGGCGGCTCAATCGACTCCGTGAACCAGGGAGGAACCGAGCAGAGAGACCAGGTGCTACTCCAGGTCAGACCCCGGTCACAGCTGTTGCCCCACA
Source organism: Phyllobates terribilis (assembly GCF_046119375.1). Lineage (NCBI taxonomy): Eukaryota > Metazoa > Chordata > Amphibia > Anura > Dendrobatidae > Phyllobates > Phyllobates terribilis. The sequence continues at coordinate 256,679,956 of NW_027362763.1, read as the reverse complement.
CCGGCGAATGCAGGAACAGGCAGGTTAGGCTGGCATACTGACAGGTGGGTACTGGCAGGCACGGCTGGTATGCAGACAGGTGGGTACTGGAAGGCACGGCTGGTATGCAGACAGGTGGATACTAGCAGTCACGGCTTGTATACAGACAGGTGGGTACTGGCAGGTAGGAACGCAGGCAGGATAGGGACCAGTACTGACTGGGATACAGGAACAGAGCCGCAAGTGCGGCAGACAAGCAGAACAGAGCAAAAACCCGCAGGTGCGGTAGACGAGCAGAGCAGAGCAAAACCCGCAGGTGCGGTAGACAAGCAGAGCAGAGCAAAATCCGCAGGTGCGGTAGACAAGAAGAGCAGAGCAAAACCCGCAGGTGCAGTAGACAAGCAGAGCAGAGCAAAACCCGCAGGTGCGGTAGACAAGCAGTGCAGAGCAAAACCCGCAGGTGCAGTAGACAAGCAGAGCAGAGCAAAACACGCAGGTGCGGTAGACAAGCAGAGCAGAGCAAAACCCGCAGGTGCGGTAGACAAGCAATGCAGAGCAAAACCCGCAGGTGCGGTAGACAAGCAGAGCAAAACCCGCAGGTGCGGTAGACAAGCAGAGCAGAGCAAAACCGCAGGTGCGGTAGACAAGCAGAGCAGAGCAAAACCCGCAGGTGTGGTAGACAAGCAGAGCAAATCCCGCAGGTGCGGTAGACAAGCAGAGCAGAGCAAAACCCGCAGATGCGGTAGACAAGCAGAGCAGAGCAGAACCCGCAGGTGCGGTAGACAAGCAGAGCAGACCAAAACCCGCAGGTGCGATAGACAAGCAGAGCAGAGCAAAACCCGCAGGTGCGGTAGACAAGCAAAGGAAAGCAAAACCTGCAGGTGCGGTAGACAAGCAGAGCAGTGCAATACCGCAGGTGCAGTAGACAAGCAGAGCAGAGCAAAACCCGCAGGTGCGGTAGACAAGCAGAGCAGAGCAAAACCCGCAGGCGCGGTAGACAAGCAAAGCAAAGCAAAACCTGCAAGTGCGGTAGACAAGCAGAGCAGTGCAAAACCCGCAGGTGCGGTAGACAAGCAGAGCAGAGCAAAACCCACAGGTGCGGTAGACAAGCAGAGCAGTGCAAAACCCGCAGGTGTGGTAGACAAGCAGAGCAGAGCAAAACCCGCAGGTGCGGAAGACAAGCAGAGCAGATACACACAAGGTACTTACAATGAAGTAGCGAGTGGACACTAAACTCACAAACAGAAGTACAGAGACAACGAGTTGGAGTTAGGTACAGGTTCAGACACTACAAGAAAAGGAAAGATACGAGCATAGAGATAAACAAGTAACGGGCTAGGACACTGTTCAGACAGGAACTGAACCAGGAACAAGATACAGGAACGAGCCTGGGAACTCAGCCCCCAGGGTGGCAGAAACAGACTAGAAGTCACAGATGCAGGCAACGGGCCTGGGTATACATCCACCAGGGTGGCGGAACAGACTAGAAGTCACAGATACAGGTAACAGGCCTGGGTACTCAGCCCCCAGGGTGGCGGAAACAGACAAGATACAGAACAGGACCTGTCAACTCAGTTGCACAGAACACACTGAAAGAAAGTGTTGCTCAGGCACCTCTTACTTGGTGGAGGGGGTTTAAGTATCCAGTGACACACAACAATAGGCTGGGGACACATTAGGAGTGCGCACACAGTAACTATAAGAATCAGGCAGTAACCGCGCCGCCGCCCTAAGCAATCAGCCTCCTGCCAGACAGGGACGCCGTTCCCCTCACCTCTCCGCTCCGTGCCCGGCGGCTTCCTCCCGCTCTGCTGCCGTCCTAAGGAGTCCCCGGCCAATGGCCGGAGGACCTCACCATATATAAGGCACCTCCTCCAAAATGGAGGTGCCCGAGCAATGTTGTTGCAAAGCCTTTCAACTCTGCTTCAGCCCTCAGGTCCCGTTACCAGATACCTGCCAGTCACCTGCCAGTTTCCTGCTTGATACCTGCCTGATACCTGCCTGTTATCTGCTTACCTGCTTGCTATCCTGTGGTCCGACAGTCTGCCTACCAGCACCTGCCAGTCTGTCTATGGATCAGTCCGCCTGCGGACCAGGAAGTACCTACCAGATACCTGTCTGATACCTGCCTGCCTGTCCAGAGACTCTTACTCGCTCACCTGGGAGCGCTCACCTGCTATCTGCCTGCTAGCCTACCTGGAGGCTTAGCTGTCACTAGCTGTGACCACCTGCCTGTCCAGAGACTCTTACTCGCTCACCTGGGAGCGCTCACCTGCTACCTGCCTGCTTGCCTACCTGGAGGCTTAGCCGTCACTTGCTGTGACCACCTGCCTGTCCAGAGACTCTTGCCCGCTCACCTGGGAGCGCTCACCTGCTACCTGCCTGCTAGCCTACCTGGAGGCTCTGCCGTCACTTGCCGTGACCACCTGCCTGTCCAGAGACTCTTGCCCGCTCACCTGGGAGCGCTCACCTGCTACCTGCCTGCTAGCCTATCTAGAGACTCTTTCCCTGCTGTCACTTGCCGTGACCACCTGCCCGTCTAGAGACTCTTACCCTGCTGTCACTTGCCGTGACCATCCGCCTGTCTAGAGACTGTCCCCGTCACTAGCCGTGACTTCCTGCCCTTCTACCCAGAGACTGTCCCTGTCACTTGCCGTGACTACCTGCCCGCCTTCCCTGGGAGCCACCCGCTTCCTTACAAGGACTGCCCCTTTGTATAGTTGCTCAGAGGTTCCACCTCCCAGACCCGTTACACATGCACACAGCAGGTACTGGAGCAAAGTGTGCAGCCTGGACTGATAGGTAAGATGGCGGTCTTGCATGGTGGGAGGTGGTAAACCATGCCAGCACGCCGCCAGGGATGTTATAGTACGTCTTCTGTACGCCAGCTTCCTGGCATAAAGCACTTGATTAATTTCCTCCTTTGTGTTTTATCATAATACAGAAACTTCTGCAGACTGACTGATGCCCTTGGTATTTTTAGGTTTGGAGTTCCTTTTTGTAACATAAAGAACTCTGACTATATTTTTCAGTGCAGCTTTATGGTCTCTTTACTCTTACACATGCTATTAAACCTCTATCTATTTCAATCTGCATTATGAAGCATTGCAGTGTTAAATCTTACCAAACGTCCCAGTCTCTAGGGGGAGATTAAACATAGGAATGACACTGTCAACTCATTTAGCATTTCAGATGACTGCGTGAGATTGTGAAGGAGAAATGTAGGCAGCACAGAGGCACAGACTAAGGTTACTTAGAACGGCAACCTATATTTACTAAGCAGATCATATTCCTACAGTTCAACTAGGGACATAAAAATTGAAGTGTATAAGCTAACACCATCACTTAGCTTCATCCCCCACCCATATACAGCACATCAAGGTTTTACACGGAAGCAAATTTAGAAAAACGCTTTCAAGTCAGGTAAAGAACTGTTATGAAATTTGTAAATCTCATCGCACATGCTTATTATGTGGGTGCTATAAAAAGTTACATTTCCACCACCAAACCTCACCCTAGAGAACGTGACCCTGCAATTTTCTTCCAGACAAGACTCGCTCAACACTTTATAACAGGGTAGTTTCTATTCTTGTTCATAGCATCAAAGCAAACATGGAAAATATGTAATTCTGTTCAATAGAGAATTATGATCAGGCACACTGGATCCTATACAGCCCCCTTATATGAAGCCATGTGCTTGAAGCCTTTTACAATGTAAAAAATTTTTTCCTAAAATTGAATACTTTTTATAGAAAAATATTACAATTTGAGAGTCCTCAGTGGTTGATACCATTTAAAGGGAATCTATCAACCCCTCAGACCTCTAATTTGGGGATACAGGCGATAGAAATGTAAATGTATACATACCTGTATGTCCCATATTAGCGGTTTGATTACAGAGAAATGCCTTTTTATAAAATCCTTTTTCATATGTTTTGCGCCCGGGAGACGCCAAGAAATCCCCGCCTATCTGCTTAGGATGCCAAGAAATCCTGTGCTTAAATTCTATATTCCTTCCCTCCCCTGCAAGTCACAGGGCCCTGTGACGTGCATGCTTAGTGTTCACAACCCACGCATTCACACAAGATAGGTTGCGGGGGACATAAGAGGGGCTGACTGTTGGGGACATATGAGGGGCTGACTGTTGGGGACATATGAGGGGCTGGCAGCAGTGACATAAGAGAGTCTTGCTGTGGGACATACAAGGGGCTGGATGGGGGGACATATGAGGGGTTGGCTGCAGTGACATAAGAGGGTCTGGCTGCGGGGACATATAAGGGGCTGGATGTGGGGACATAAGATGGGCTGGTTGCGATGACATATGAGCGGCTGGCTGTGGTTTTATACGAGGGGCTGGCTGTGGGGACATACAAGGGGCTGACTGTGGGGGACATGTGAGGGGCTGGCTGTGGGGGACATGTGAGGGGCTGGCTGTGGGGGAAATACCAGGGGCTGACTGTAGGGGATATACGAGGTACGAGTTGTGGGGACATGCGAAGTTCTGGCTGTGGGGACATACGAGGATCTGACTGTTGGCACATAGGTGTTGGATGTAGGGGACATATGAGGTTCTGGCTGTAGAGACATGCAAGGGGCTGAATGTGGGGAATACATGATGATCTGGCTATTGGCAACTAAGAGTGACTGGCTGTAGGGACATAAGACGGGTTGGCTGTCGGGGACATACGAGAGGCTGGCTGTGGGGACATATAAGAGACTGGCTGTGGGAGACATGAGGGGCTGACTCTGGGGGATATATGAGGGGCTTGCTGCGGTGACATAAGAGGGTCTGACTGGGACATACAGGGGGGGCTGGCTGTGGGTGACACAAGAGGGGCTGACTGTGGGGGACATATGAGGGGCTGGCTGCAGGGATATCAGATAGGATTGTTGCGGTGACGTATGAGGGGCTGGCTGTGTGGAAATAAGAGGCTGGTTGTGGGGACATACAAGGGGCTGGCTGTGGGGACATACGAGGGACTGACTGGGGACATACGAGGGTCTGGCTGTGGGGACATAAGAGGTGTTGGATGTGGGGGACATACGAGAGGCTCGCTGTGGAGAATAAATGAGGGTCTGGCTGCAGACACATAAGAGTGTCTCGCTGTAGGGACTGTGAGGCAGTGAACGGGATTGTATACAAGGGACGTTATATATCCCCCAGAATGTGTACAGAGACCTATTAAAACCATTGGAGTGCATTGCAGTCACAGACACACCTGCGGCTGCAATGCAGGAATGAAGGTGAGCATTGACCTGGTCAGGCTATCTGGCTAAGGCAGATTAGTAAAAACCCGGCAGGGCCTTCATTTCTTGGGGGAGGCTACAGGAAGGCAGTGGGGCGGCCTCCTCCCTCCAACCCAGGTTTTCCAGTGGCTCTTACCACAGGTCCTTTAAAAACCCTGCACTAAGGATTAGTGTTGTTCTATGTTGGAGCCTGCTAGGAGCACAGCAGGATTGAGGGTGGCTGAACCCACGCCTGGGAAGCCTCTGCACCCGTCAGGCTCTGAGCGGCCCGGCGTGGCTGTTGCCCACGGCAATCATTGTTTAAAGACTTGTGTTAACCCGGCTGCGAACCGGAGGACTGTCCTGTTTACCCGTGAGTTGCTGAATAAAGTTGTTTATGTTGGACTTGCTTGGGTCACTGCCTCAGTTACTGCACGGTGTGAACACCGCCGCCTTACAGGACATAAGATGAGCTTACCGCTGGGAACATAAGAAAGGCTGGCTGTGGGGACATACGAGGGGCTGGCTGTGGGGGCTATCACAAGAGGGGCTGTAGGAGACATCATATTATATGGGAGACTGTGGGGAACATTATACTTAGCATTGTGGGGTACATTATACTGGGAGCTGTGGGAGACATTATACCTGGGCTGTGGGGGTCATCATACTATATAGGATATGTGGGGGGTGTCATATTGTATATGGAGCTGTCGGGGACATCATACTGTACATTGGGGGCTGTGACATCATAGTGTATATTGGGGGTATGTTGTGGATATCACACTGTATGTGGCTGTGGTGACCATCATACCATGTATGGGACAGTGTGATGAGGGGATATAGTTTAGAGATGACAATGTGGTGGGCAGTATGAGGGCATAGTGGGAAAAGGGGATACATAATGGATGTGGAGAGCGAGAAGCGTGAAATGGAGGCATAGTATGGAAAGAGGTTAGCATGGTGGGGATACAGTGTAGAGATATAGAGAGTGCAAGGGAAAACAGTGGAGAGTGGACAGCCATGGTATAGACTGTGGTTCATAAGTGAAGACAGTGGGGTGGTTATAGATCATTAAAACAGACAGTGTGGAAGCCATATACCATAAGAGGCATATTTAAGTCATAATTTGGACAGATATGTTTATCCATGTTAATAACACTCTTGGTTTTAAGGGCATTGTAATGGGATGTGCTGCAGAAGACCGGAGAAGAGGGAATATGGAGAGATGACCTGTGGATGTGAAAATTCATTATAGCGCCTGGATAAGATGGAGACAAAAATAAAGAAAAGACTCAGAGAAGATGTCACCTATAAGGTACCTGAATGTAAATGTTTACTTGTTGAAACTGACTACGCTTCATCAGTACTGTGGTTCCTGTAAGGTCTGCATTCTCTGAGCATCTCCTTACCATTGTTAAGGACATTCTGGGAGTTGTAGATTAACAAGATGCAAATGTATATGGGCCTGACTTGACATTACAATTGATTGCTGTACTAAGTTTGGTGATGTGTTCATGTAGTGATGGTGATTCTGCTGATTTATTCATGTACTAATGGTGGTTCTGGTGTCATATTCTTTGGTGATTCTAGTGACCTATTTATTTACTGATTATGGTTCTGGTGCTGTTTTTATGAACTATTGATGGCTCTGCTGTTCTATTTATGTACAATCCTAGTGGAAGTGGTCATCAGAGCTTATTACCTGACCCATCGGAGGGGGAGGGAGAGTGTGTTATGGGTCCTTTTACTTGGGTGTTGAGGGTTCATCATGGGGGGATTCCATTGGCTTCATCTGCCTAGAGCACCAAAATACCTTGTCCCGGCCCTGGTTTGGCTCACAAGCAGTGTTGTTACTGATCTCAAGGATTATTCCTATTTTCTAGAGCAGTAATGCAATTCAAATTTCATATATTTCATGTTTGCATGCTATAGAGCTACAGAGTGCTACTTTATTTGTTAGTTATATATGGAGGTGGCTACTCTTAGTAAGCACCTATACACACCAGTTTTCTGTTTTGGAAGTGATGGTCAGTCTTTTGATATTTGTATACATAGACTTTCTGACTGAGCACTCCACCCCTAAGCCTCAGGCGGTTTTAATTATAGCAGGATCCTATCTTCCCATATCCGTGTAGGCTTCAGTCTAAGAGAGGATTCACACTAGATAGGTTCCAAGCAACGAGAGTCGCATTACCATGCTTGCCGGGTACACATGAATTGGCCAATTTATGCGCTAAGTATACTCAGTTATTCCTATTTTTCCTAGAGCAGTAATGCAATTCAAATTTTTTATATTTCATGTTTGCATACTATAGCGCTACAGAGTGCTACTTTATTTGTTGCTAACCTAAATGATAACATGGTGGGTATTCTATACAGTAGATCGTGGGTACACATTTTTATGAATGTTTCCTTTACAACTACTGTCAAGCAGAACCCTAAACCAACACTATTAAAGCATGTCACAATACACATTACACAATACTACATTACACTTGTTCTTCAAGGGGGAACGTTGGCAGTAGGTCCATTTCCTTACATAAGTACATTGGAAACATGCTTTGAATGAGGGAAATAAGGGTCTTGGATAATCACTAGTGTTGAGCATTCCGATACTGAAATATCGGGTATCGGCCGATATTCGCGGTATCGGAATTCCGATACTTAATTCCGATACTATTGCAATATCGTATACCGGAATCGGAAGTTCCCATAATGCAATGAGACATTTTCATTTTATTCAGCCAATGAGGATCCTAAGAAGTGTGGGCACATCCTGTTAGGCATGTAGGCATCTTAACTAATGGCATGGCTGTGATTGGCTGCTGAAATGATGTCATGATGCACTATAAAAGCCACCGCCGCCATTTTGAGCTCACTCTGCTGTGAATTCAGTTAGGGATAGGACGCTGTTGTTCTGAGGGACAGTTTTAGCTACCTATTTGCTCTATACTGCTTTACCCAAGCTACTTTCTAAATCACTGTGCCTTGCAGTGCTAGTGCACAGTTCCCTGTGCTGTTCACCGCTATCTGCAAGGTCTGTGTGTGTGAGTGCAGCTCACCCTGTAGTGTGTGCTTCAGCCAAGTCTGGTTGTAGTGCACTCAGTGTGTGTCACTGCCTCATACATTGTCCTTTTTTGCCAATTCATAATTTTTCCTGATATCTCCTATTAGTGTGGTGGTTCCATCCATATTCAGCTAAATTGATTCCAAACACACTATATAGGAGTAGATAGAGGAGCCTTTCTGCAGCATTGGGCCCTGCAGCCCCAGCCAGATTAGTATTAGCCTATTTTTTGCAGCCTCATCTATTGCATTGTAGGTTACCTTCCTACATTGTAATAGCTACAAAAAGTTTGTGATACTATCGTTATTACATCTTTAGGCACATCCAGTGTCTTTTTGTGACAAAAAAAACCTAAATAAAGTTCACCAAACACTCCACTTTACAGTTGTGTAGGCCACATTAGCTCATATTAAAGTCTAGTCCACACTTTATAAAATTAGTGTTTCTTATACCTGTTAGCAGCTGTTCAGGAATAAGCACACTAAGCCCTTAGTACTTTTCTGCCTATCTTTATCAGTCTACCAAGATGAAGAAGGCAGGGAGTAAGGCATGTGGTCGTGGTCGTGGGCGTGGGCGTGGAGTTTCTGCAGGGAGAGGACGTGAGGATTCTGTGCCTGCAGGGAGAGGACGTGGGGATTCTGTGCCTGCTGCGGGCACCAGTGACTCAGCATCCCCCAGTTTTACCAGGGAACAGTCCTTTATGCGCAGCTTTGTAGGAGCTAGCCGTACCCCACTGCTGCGCGAGGACCAAATTGAAGCCGTTGTCGGATGGATGGCAGCTAACGCATCGACTTCAATTAGTTCCAGATCCTCTCAGGTCCTGAGCACTGAAGAGCACCCATCTGTCTCTTCACCACCTGCCAAATTGCCCAGGCAGTCAGAGAGCCCTGGACAGGAGCCATCTCTACTTCTGTTCTCTGAATCTCTTGGCTTGGAAAGAGGGGGCCAGCCAAGCAGAATTCGAGAATTTGAAGAAGAGGTAGTATGCAGTGATGCGCAACCGTTTTGTCTCTCTGAATCTGAAGAGGCGGGTGGGCCAGTGCCTATGGTCAGCAGCACACCTCAGTACGCATCTGATGATGAGACTCAGGTGCCACTTTCTGGTGCGTACTGTGCTGTCGAGACTACCCAGGAGAAGCAGTTGTTTGAAGAGGGTGGTGTAGATGATGAGGTCCTTGACCCATCATGGCGTGAGGGACAGGAAGGTGGTGGGAGCAGCTCTGAGGAAGAGATTCCCCGAACGGCCCAAAAAGGAGGGAGAGGGAGGGGGCAGACTTGGTTGCCTGTAGCCTCCACTTCGGCACCCATTAGGAGCATGGCTCTTCCAAAATCCAAAGCGGGCGCTCCCAAGACTTGCAGTGCCTGGTCCTTTTTTGACACAGTTGCAGATGACATTTGCTTTGTCAAATGCAAGCTGTGTAATCAGAAGGTGAAAAGAGGGAAAAGTGTCAGCAACCTCAATACCACAAATATGTGGAAACATGTGCGGACCAAGCACGTGGTGGAGTTACACAAACACACTGAAGACCTAGGCCAACCTACAGCGCCACCTACCACCTCTTCAGCTCGTGTTGTAGCCTCTTCCTCCAGCTCACACACAGCTGGTTCGGCTTCCTCACAGGATCGCCATGGAAGAATCTCTGGCACTGTTGTACAGAGACACAGTGTAATTCCACCCACAGCACCACTTTCCCAGTCATCCTCACACTCCCAGGCCAGTCTACAGCCATCGTTAGCACAGGCATGGGAGAAAAGGCGCCCATACTCGGCAAACCACCCCCGAGCACAGGCTCTGAATGCTGGCATTGCTAAACTACTGGCCCTTGAAATGCTATCATTCAGGCTGGTGGAGACTGACACATTCCGTAACTTTATGGCATTGGCAGTCCCACAATACAACGTGCCCAGCCGCTTTTATTTCAGCAGGCAAGCCGTCCCTGCCCTGCAACATCATGTGGAGGGAAAAATTAAACATGCGCTACAAAACGCCGTCAGTAGCAAGGTCCACCTGACCACTGATGCGTGGACCAGTAAGCATGGACAGGGACGATACCTTTCCCTCACTGCCCATTGGGTAAATGTTGTGGAGCCGGGTACAGATCTTGAGAGTGGCGCTGTACGTGTTCTGCCAACTCCAAGGATTGCAGGAATCCAGTCTGTACACATTGACTCCTCCTCATACTCCAGTTCCTCTGAATCAGCGCTGCAGGAGCCGTCACGGTCTACCTCCACATCGACCCGTGAACGGTTACCTGTTATGATGACCGATATGAGCACAGCCGTGGCCAAACGTCAACAGGCCGTATTAAAATTAATTTCTTTGGGGAATCGAAGCCACACAGCGCAGGAGCTCTGGAATGCCATCAAGCAGCAGAGTGACGTGTGGTTTGTGCCAGCGAATCTCCAGCCAGGCATGGTAGTGTGTGACAATGGCCGAAATCTGGTGGCAGCTCTGGGCCTAGGCAACCTCACTCACATCCCATGTCTGGCACATGTGCTCAACTTGGTCGTGCAGAGTTTTTTGAGGGACTATCCGGATCTTGATGCACTGCTTCACAAGGTCCGCATAGAGTGCGCTCACTTGCGGCGTTCCAGCAATGCAAGATCACGCATTGCAGCTCTGCAGCGCCGATTATGTCTTCCGGAACATCGCATCATATGTGACCTACCCACCAGGTGGAATTCAACGTTACATATGTTGGAGAGGTTGTGTGAGCAGCAGGCAGCAGTAATGGAGTACCAGCTGCAGCAGGCGCAAACAAGTCGCAGTGCGCGCCGTTCACACTTCACCACCACTGAGTGGGCCTCTATGAAGGACATTTGCCACGTTTTGCGTGCCTTCGATTATTCCACGCGGATGGCGAGTGCAGATGATGCACTAGTCAGCATGACTATCCCCCTTATCTGCCTGCTTGAAAAAACACTGCAAGCACTAAGGGACGAGGTTTTGGAAGAGGTGGAGGATGAGGAGTCACAAATGCCATCTGCTTCTCTACAGTCTGCGCAACGTGGTTCCTCACAAAGGCCTAGGCAGGGGACACTTTGTGAGGAGGATGAGGAGGAGTCAATGGATGAGGAAGACATCTGTCCAGAGGAGGGAGGTACACAATGCTCTAGTAGTCAGTATCTAGAGCGAGGGTGGGGTGATGCAGAGCAGGCAGAGATCACGCCTCAAGCAGGGGACAGCGTTTCTTGGCCAGTTGGCAGTCTGCAGCACATGGTTGATTTCATGCTGCAGTGCCTCAGAAACGACCGCCGCATCGCCCACATTCTCAACACGGCTGATTATTGGGTGTCCACCCTCCTAGATCCTCGCTACCGGGACAACTTACAAAGCCTCATAACACCATTGAACCGGGAGCGTAAAATGCGGGAGTACCAAGACGCACTGGTGCATTCCATCATGTTCTCCATTCCAACCGAGAGCAGTGCTGCTAGTGCTTTACAAAGCAGCTCAGTGCGTCGAGGCAGTGGAGGAAGCTCTGCACAAAGAGGGAGCAGAAGCAGCGCCTCAGCACAAGGCAAGACCAGTATGGCCGAAATGTGGCAAAGTTTTGTGTCCCCGCCGCCACAAATGTCTACACCATCACAGACAGCTCCAGTCAGCAGGAGGCAACGTTTCCGTCAGATGGTGACAGACTACATGTCTTGCCCTCTTAGTGTACTCCCAGACGGCTCTTCTCCCTTCAAGTTTTGGGTCTGTAAGCTGGATACATGGCCAGAGCTTAGTCAGTATGCACTGGAGGTGCTAGCTTGCCCTGCTGCTAGTGTATTATCGGAACGCGTCTTTAGTGCCGCAGGTGGTGTACTAACAGACCGTCGCATGCGACTATCCTCCGATAACGTTGACCGGCTTACTTTTCTCAAAATGAACAAGGCCTGGATCTCTCATGAATTTGCCAGTCCTCTTCCAGAATAAATAATTGGTTGGCAACAGTATCCAGGTCTCCTGTTCTGTTCATGTTTCTACCACCTGAACTGTAATCCCTGAGCTCCAACACCGCCAGTTGGCGCTCGGAAGTGCCGTCTGCACAGTCAACACTTGCTGCCGTGTTATTGGGGTTCAGTAACGTCAGCTGTTCTCCTGCTGTGCGGACGGCAATTTCTCCTGATTTGTCCACATCCACTGTACTACACATTTTAAAGTTGCTCCAATTACTCCTCTGGCTCCTCTGTTTTCATTCTTATCCCTGGGCTCCAGCACCGCCAGTTGGCGCTCGGAAGTGCTGTCTGCACAGTCAACACTTGCTACCATGTTATTGGGGTTCAGTAACGTCAGCTGTTCCCCTGCTGTGCGGACGGCAATTTCTCCTGCTCTGTCCACATTCTCACTACTACAGATTTTAAAGTTGCTCCAATTACACCTCTGGCTCCTCTGTTTTCATTCTTATCCCTGGGCTCCAGCACCGCCAGTTGGCGCTCGGAAGTGCCGTCTGCACAGTCAACACTTGCTGCCGTGTTATTGGGGTTCAGTAACGTCAGCTGTTCTCCTGCTGTGCGGACGGCAATTTCTCCTGATTTGTCCACATCCACTGTACTACACATTTTAAAGTTGCTCCAATTACTCCTCTGGCTCCTCTGTTTTCATTCTTATCCCTGGGCTCCAGCACCGCCAGTTGGCGCTCGGAAGTGCTGTCTGCACAGTCAACACTTGCTACCATGTTATTGGGGTTCAGTAACGTCAGCTGTTCCCCTGCTGTGCGGACGGCAATTTCTCCTGCTCTGTCCACATTCTCACTACTACAGATTTTAAAGTTGCTCCAATTACACCTCTGGCTCCTCTGTTTTCATTCTTATCCCTGGGCTCCAGCACCGCCAGTTGGCGCTCGGAAGTGCCGTCTGCACAGTCAACACTTGCTGCCGTGTTATTGGGGTTCAGTAACGTCAGCTGTTCTCCTGCTGTGCGGACGGCAATTTCTCCTGATTTGTCCACATCCACTGTACTACACATTTTAAAGTTGCTCCAATTACTCCTCTGGCTCCTCTGTTTTCATTCTTATCCCTGGGCTCCAGCACCGCCAGTTGGCGCTCGGAAGTGCTGTCTGCACAGTCAACACTTGCTACCATGTTATTGGGGTTCAGTAACGTCAGCTGTTCCCCTGCTGTGCGGACGGCAATTTCTCCTGCTCTGTCCACATTCTCACTACTACAGATTTTAAAGTTGCTCCAATTACACCTCTGGCTCCTCTGTTTTCAGTATTATCCCTGAGCTCCAACACCGCCAGTTGGCGCACGGAAGTGCCGTCTGCACAGTCAACACTTGCTGCCGTGTTATTGGGGTTCAGTAACGTCAGCTGTTCTCCTGCTGTGCGGACGGCAATTTCTCCTGCTTTGTCCAAATCCACTGTACTACACATTTTAAAGTTGCTCCAATTACACCTCTGGCTCCTCTGTTTTCATTCTTATCCCTGGGCTCCAGCACCGCCAGTTGGCGCTCGGAAGTGCCGTCTGCACAGTCAACACTTGCTGCCGTGTTATTGGGGTTCAGTAACGTCAGCTGTTCTCCTGCTGTGCGGACGGCAATTTCTCCTGCTTTGTCCACATCCACTGTACTACACATTTTAAAGTTGCTCGAATTACACCTCTGGCTCCTCTGTTTTCATTCTTATCCCTGGGCTCCAGCACCGCCAGTTGGCGCTCGGAAGTGCCGTCTGCACAGTCAACACTTGCTACCATGTTATTGGGGTTCAGTAACGTCAGCTGTTCCCCTGCTGTGTTCACGGCAATTTCTCCTGCTCTGTCCATATTCACTGTGCTACTTATTTAAAACTTGCTCCAATTACACCTCTGGCTCCTCCGTTTTTAGTATTTACCCTGGGCTCCAACACCGCCAGTTGGCGCTCGGAAGTGCTGTCTGCACAGTCAACACTTGCTGCCGTGTTATTGGGGTTCAGTAACGTCAGCTGTTCCCCTGCTGTGCGGACGGCAATTTCTCCTGCTCTGTCCACATTCTCACTACTACAGATTTTAAAGTTGCTCCAATTACACCTCTGGCTCCTCTGTTTTCATTCTTATCCCTGGGCTCCAGCACCGCCAGTTGGCGCTCGGAAGTGCTGTCTGCACAGTCAACACTTGCTACCATGTTATTGGGGTTCAGTAACGTCAGCTGTTCCCCTGCTGTGCGGACGGCAATTTCTCCTGCTCTGTCCACATTCTCACTACTACAGATTTTAAAGTTGCTCCAATTACACCTCTGGCTCCTCTGTTTTCATTCTTATCCCTGGGCTCCAGCACCGCCAGTTGGCGCTCGGAAGTGCCGTCTGCACAGTCAACACTTGCTGCGGTGTTATTGGGGTTCGGTAACGTCAGCTGTTCCCCTGCTGTGTTCACGGCAATTTCTCCTGCTCTGTCCATATTCACTGTGCTACTTATTTAAAACTTGCTCCAATTACACCTCTGGCTCCTCCGTTTTTAGTATTTACCCTGGGCTCCAATACCGCTAGTTGCTGCTCAGAAGTGCCGTCTGCACAGTCAACGCTTGCTCCAGTGTTATTGGGATTCAGTAACGTCAGCTGATCCCCAGCTGTGTGTCCGGCAAATTCTCCTGCTTTGTCCACATCCACTGTAGTACGGATTTAAAACCTCCTCCAAATACACCTCTGGCTCTTCTGTTTTTAGTATTTACCCTGGGCTCCAGCACCGCCAGCTGGTTCTCGGCAGTTCCATTGGCTCTTGTACCTTCTGCTACCCATCCGGGTTCCAGTACCGTCAGCTGGTCCTCGGTAGTTCCATTTGCTCTTGTATCTTCTGCTACCCATCCGGGTTCCAGTACCGTCAGCTGGTTCTCGGCAGTGTCTTTGGCACGGGTACTCCCTCCTGCCCAGCCTGGTTCCAGCACGCCAGCTGTTTCCGGGTAGTGTCAACGTCACTTTGCCTCCAATGCGTTGTCCTGTCGTGTTGCGGTCGGGTTAGCCGACTCTATGGTGCCTGCAGTTTAGGTGACTCCTATGTGGGCTGCGGGATCTGGCAATGAAGGCTGGTTCCATAGTGCCAATAGGACAAGCACCCTCTGTAGGACTGTGGGTTTTGGTAACTGCGGCCGGCTCGCGGCCTTGAACTTTTTTTTTACATGGGTACCTTCTGCTACCCATCCGGGTTCCAGTACCGTCAGCTGGTTCTCGGCAGTGCCTTTGGATTAGGTGCCTCCTTCTCGGTATCCAAGTTCCACCAACGTCTGCTGGTCCTTGGTAGTGCTTTCTGGCACAGGTACCTCCTGCTTAGTAACCGAGTTCCAGTAACATCAGCTGGTCCTCGGTAGTTCCATTGGCTCTTGTACCTTCTGCTACCCATCCGGGTTCCAGTACCGTCAGCTGGTCCTCGGTAGTTCCATTTGCTCTTGTATCTTCTGCTACCCATCCGGGTTCCAGTACCGTCAGCTGGTTCTCGGCAGTGCCTTTGGATTAGGTGCCTCCTTCTCGGTATCCAAGTTCCACCAACGTCTGCTGGTCCTTGGTAGTGCTTTCTGGCACAGGTACCTCCTGCTTAGTAACCGAGTTCCAGTAACATCAGCTGGTCCTCGGTAGTTCCATTGGCTCTTGTACCTTCTGCTACCCATCCGGGTTCCAGTACCGTCAGCTGGTCCTCGGTAGTTCCATTTGCTCTTGTATCTTCTGCTACCCATCCGGGTTCCAGTACCGTCAGCTGGTTCTCGGCAGTGTCTTTGGCACGGGTACTCCCTCCTGCCCAGCCTGGTTCCAGCACGCCAGCTGTTTCCGGGTAGTGTCAACGTCACTTTGCCTCCAATGCGTTGTCCTGTCGTGTTGCGGTCGGGTTAGCCGACTCTATGGTGCCTGCAGTTTAGGTGACTCCTATGTGGGCTGCGGGATCTGGCAATGAAGGCTGGTTCCATAGTGCCAATAGGACAAGCACCCTCTGTAGGACTGTGGGTTTTGGTAACTGCGGCCGGCTCGCGGCCTTGAACTTTTTTTTTACATGGGTACCTTCTGCTACCCATCCGGGTTCCAGTACCGTCAGCTGGTTCTCGGCAGTGCCTTTGGATTAGGTGCCTCCTTCTCGGTATCCAAGTTCCACCAACGTCTGCTGGTCCTTGGTAGTGCTTTCTGGCACAGGTACCTCCTGCTTAGTAACCGAGTTCCAGTAACATCAGCTGGTCCTCGGTAGTTCCATTGGCTCTTGTACCTTCTGCTACCCATCCGGGTTCCAGTACCGTCAGCTGGTCCTCGGTAGTTCCATTTGCTCTTGTATCTTCTGCTACCCATCCGGGTTCCAGTACCGTCAGCTGGTTCTCGGCAGTGTCTTTGGCACGGGTACTCCCTCCTGCCCAGCCTGGTTCCAGCACGCCAGCTGTTTCCGGGTAGTGTCAACGTCACTTTGCCTCCAATGCGTTGTCCTGTCGTGTTGCGGTCGGGTTAGCCGACTCTATGGTGCCTGCAGTTTAGGTGACTCCTATGTGGGCTGCGGGATCTGGCAATGAAGGCTGGTTCCATAGTGCCAATAGGACAAGCACCCTCTGTAGGACTGTGGGTTTTGGTAACTGCGGCCGGCTCGCGGCCTTGAACTTTTTTTTTACATGGGTACCTTCTGCTACCCATCCGGGTTCCAGTACCGTCAGCTGGTTCTCGGCAGTGCCTTTGGATTAGGTGCCTCCTTCTCGGTATCCAAGTTCCACCAACGTCTGCTGGTCCTTGGTAGTGCTTTCTGGCACAGGTACCTCCTGCTTAGTAACCGAGTTCCAGTAACATCAGCTGGTCCTCGGTAGTTCCATTGGCTCTTGTACCTTCTGCTACCCATCCGGGTTCCAGTACCGTCAGCTGGTCCTCGGTAGTTCCATTTGCTCTTGTATCTTCTGCTACCCATCCGGGTTCCAGTACCGTCAGCTGGTTCTCGGCAGTGTCTTTGGCACGGGTACTCCCTCCTGCCCAGCCTGGTTCCAGCACGCCAGCTGTTTCCGGGTAGTGTCAACGTCACTTTGCCTCCAATGCGTTGTCCTGTCGTGTTGCGGTCGGGTTAGCCGACTCTATGGTGCCTGCAGTTTAGGTGACTCCTATGTGGGCTGCGGGATCTGGCAATGAAGGCTGGTTCCATAGTGCCAATAGGACAAGCACCCTCTGTAGGACTGTGGGTTTTGGTAACTGCGGCCGGCTCGCGGCCTTGAACTTTTTTTTTACATGGGTACCTTCTGCTACCCATCCGGGTTCCAGTACCGTCAGCTGGTTCTCGGCAGTGCCTTTGGATTAGGTGCCTCCTTCTCGGTATCCAAGTTCCACCAACGTCTGCTGGTCCTTGGTAGTGCTTTCTGGCACAGGTACCTCCTGCTTAGTAACCGAGTTCCAGTAACATCAGCTGGTCCTCGGTAGTTCCATTGGCTCTTGTACCTTCTGCTACCCATCCGGGTTCCAGTAACATCAGCTGGTCCTCGGTAGTTCCATTGGCTCTTGTACCTTCTGCTACCCATCCGGGTTCCAGTACCGTCAGCTGGTTCTCGGCAGTGCCTTTGGATTAGGTGCCTCCTTCTCGGTATCCAAGTTCCACCAATGTCTGCTGGTCCTTGGTAGTGCTTTCTGGCACAGGTACCTCCTGCTTAGTAACCGAGTTCCAGTAACATCAGCTGGTCCTCGGTAGTTCCATTGGCTCTTGTACCTTCTGCTACCCATCCGGGTTCCAGTACCGTCAGCTGGTCCTCGGTAGTTCCATTTGCTCTTGTATCTTCTGCTACCCATCCGGGTTCCAGTACCGTCAGCTGGTTCTCGGCAGTGTCTTTGGCACGGGTACTCCCTCCTGCCCAGCCTGGTTCCAGCACGCCAGCTGTTTCCGGGTAGTGTCAACGTCACTTTGCCTCCAATGCGTTGTCCTGTCGTGTTGCGGTCGGGTTAGCCGACTCTATGGTGCCTGCAGTTTAGGTGACTCCTATGTGGGCTGCGGGATCTGGCAATGAAGGCTGGTTCCATAGTGCCAATAGGACAAGCACCCTCTGTAGGACTGTGGGTTTTGGTAACTGCGGCCGGCTCGCGGCCTTGAACTTTTTTTTTACATGGGTACCTTCTGCTACCCATCCGGGTTCCAGTACCGTCAGCTGGTTCTCGGCAGTGCCTTTGGATTAGGTGCCTCCTTCTCGGTATCCAAGTTCCACCAACGTCTGCTGGTCCTTGGTAGTGCTTTCTGGCACAGGTACCTCCTGCTTAGTAACCGAGTTCCAGTAACATCAGCTGGTCCTCGGTAGTTCCATTGGCTCTTGTACCTTCTGCTACCCATCCGGGTTCCAGTAACATCAGCTGGTCCTCGGTAGTTCCATTGGCTCTTGTACCTTCTGCTACCCATCCGGGTTCCAGTACCGTCAGCTGGTTCTCGGCAGTGCCTTTGGATTAGGTGCCTCCTTCTCGGTATCCAAGTTCCACCAACGTCTGCTGGTCCTTGGTAGTGCTTTCTGGCACAGGTACCTCCTGCTTAGTAACCGAGTTCCAGTAACATCAGCTGGTCCTCGGTAGTTCCATTGGCTCTTGTACCTTCTGCTATCCATCCGGGTTCCAGTACCGTCAGCTGGTCCTCGGTAGTTCCTCAGCTTTCTTGTACCTTCTGCTACATTTCCAAGTTCAAGCTTTTTGAAATGGTTCTTGGTAATCACTCTGGATCTCCCTGACGAGGACCCTGAAGACGAGGACCCTGAAGACCAACCCTAAGAAGACGAGGACCCCGAAGACAATGACCCTGAAGACGAGGACCCTGAAGACCACCCCGAAGAAGACGAGGACCCTGAAGACCACCCCGAAGAAGACGAGGACCCTGAAGACCACCCCGAAGAAGACGAGGACCCCGAAGACGAGGACCCAGAAGACCAACCCGAAGAAGACGAGGACCCCGAAGACGAGGACCCCCGAAGACGACGACCCTGAAGACCACCCCGAAGAAGACCAAGAAGATGACCCTGAAGAAGTTGACCAAGAAGACAAAGAAGAGAAGACAAGCACCAAGATACAGAAAAACAAGAGACAGAAAACCAAGAAGCAGAAATACAAGAAGCTGCAGAACAAAAAGCGGAAGAACATTAAGCATAAGACTAAAAATCAGAGCAAAAGATAATATCTAAATTATAAGCAGAAGATGACTAAGCAGTGTATGGGGGTGAGTCCGTTCCTCCTCGTGGTGCCCCTGGAAAAGACCTGCTGCTGCAGGCCAAACTGAACGCGGACAAATCCTGTTGTAAATCTTTTGTGACGGGCAGAACGAAAGGTGTAATGTCCAACCTTTTATAGATAACAACTACAGGAATGCCTGTCACAAATAAGAATATGATGAAGAAGAAGAATATGAAGAAGATGAAGAAGTAGAATATGAAGAATGTAAAAAAAAGAATAATACGAAGAAGGTGAAGAAGAAGAAGGTGAAGAAGAAGTGGATGAAAAAGATGCTGAGGATGATGAAGGAGAAAGTGTGGGAGAAGTAAAAAAGAAGGTGAAGAGCATGGAAGTAGTGAAACATAAATATCTGACAAAATATAAAAATACTTAACATAGTTAATATTTCCGTAACTCAGAACATAATAAAAAAATATTAATTCCTGCTATTCCATTTGACTGGGCTAAACCTCTATGCCTTTATTGTCTCCCCCACCTCCCCCAATACATTCTACATTATTCTTAGTTGTTTTCCTTCATGTAGAAATAACCTACAAGGAAAGAAAGGGTTTATTTTAATTCCGATATTTATGTCCCATTGACTTGCATTGGTTTCCGGTATCGGAATCGGCGATATCCGATACTTTTTCGGTATCGGTCCGAT
The DNA here is from genome assembly GCF_046119375.1 of Phyllobates terribilis. NCBI lineage: Eukaryota > Metazoa > Chordata > Amphibia > Anura > Dendrobatidae > Phyllobates > Phyllobates terribilis. The sequence continues at coordinate 256,659,948 of NW_027362763.1, read as the reverse complement.
CCAATCCGATCCGATATTTCCCGATATCGGAAGGTATCGCTCAACACTAATAATCACAGGTCCTGCAAAACCGTACAGACCTTTCTGAATCTAGTTTCAATTCAGCAACATGGAAAAATGTAATGTCATCATGTCAATACTTTGAAACACTGTTTGACATGTTAGTGTTATATTTGCATAGACACATGTCATAAACAAAAATAAAAAAGTGACATCTTGTAAATTCCCCATTCATTCGTAATAAGATTCTTAGGACAATTCCTGACAAGAAAAATTAATGACTGATAAATATTGCATAAAATTAGTTTCACTTCACAAATCCAATGCAAATTAAATGTGTCATTGCCAAGGGAGCAAATACCATAAGGAATTCAGGAATTTTGACATACTCCTGTTTTCACACATATTTTGCTCATATGTGTTTATTAGGCTCCTATTGTGTATTCTGTGTGGATACATTATTAGCAGTTCTCAAGTATAAATGTTGCTACTTACATCAGACTGTACTCTTTATCTAATCTAATGTTAGTGCTGTTTGTAATATTCTTATTAGTCTTATTATGGCTATAGGAGTCATTTTAACGCAATAACATTACAACTTGTTCTCTTTCACAATGACAACATGTTGTGCACAGTAGAGATTCCTTGCAATTATCTTGCTTACTTGCCTTTTTATTCCAGTAATATAAATTATTGAGATTTGGGTTACATTTATTTCTACTTTGATTTTGAAATATCTAAACCAAATATTTTTCCCTGCTTCTTAAATTCAAAGTCTAAAAAAATTAACTGCCATCAAGTACGTACAAATTATAGAACATTGCCCTCCTTTGAGAACAAGGGAGTGTATGTAAAATGACTGCTTCTGCAGCAATTAGTTCCAATCCGCCCCCTGTTATTGTAGAAAAGGCTTCTACCATATGTCAGAAGAGAACAAAGCTGAAATTTCTGTGTAATCTACATGCTGAAAAATGGCCCGCACTCAGGAACTTTATTGAAATCGTTTATTAAATTGCATAATAATAAAATCAGCTTTAATTCTACATGAGAAAGTGTAATTGATTAAAGAATGCTTCTGCTTTTACTTCCAAGGATAATCTTCTGTTTCTAAATCAGCTTTAATCTTCTGTAATGCTACTTAGCCGACTACCCGATTATTTATCATTGCCTTAATAGATCAAATTGCTCAGTAATAATATTAGTGCTGGTCCTTTTCCATCATTTTTATGAACAGCAGAACTTAACCTATATAATCTTCTATTGGATGTATTGGTTAGAGTAGTAGCAGACACTGGCAAAAGAGGGCACCTGTGCTAGAACAGTATATGGGCCCTTTGAAGTCCAATCGTTCATCATAATGCATCCTTTATGTGCTGCTTTTAGATATAAGTGGGCCCACTTACCTCTTGGGCCCTATGCAGATGTACAGGTTGCACCAATGATATGTCTACCCCTGGGTTAGAGTTATTTGAAGTAGATGTTATCTGAAAGCACTCATCCTTAAAGCACCATTCCAGCATTTTTTTTTCAGCACTGGAGTGGCACTTTAATTGTAAGCTCCCGATCGCCAGTCATATATTCACCCCCCAGCGTCTTCACTGTTTTTCGGCACCACTTCTGTCCCACCGTCCCATGTTGTGACAGTAGCTTCTGACTGGTCGGAAGTCAGAAGCTATGTCACACACTTTCACTACAAGTCTATTAACGCCAGAACTAGGCCAAAATGACTCCAGAACGAGAACAGAATGGTATTGAAAAGTGATCTCTGCGCAGCTCCAGGTCAATTTTCGCCATAGACCGACCAGACTGATGCTGGAAATGGATGAAAACATCAGAAGGTGAGTATCAGACAGGGGTCAGGAGACTTACATTTAAAGCACCACTCCAGCGGTGCAATAAAAAAAACACTGGAATGGTGCTTTACAGGATGTTTCCTATTTTTCCATTCAAGTGGTCCCCAGCAGCAGTTCATATAACTTTCCAAAAAGGTTGTATAAGCAGATATGTCCCAATTCAACACTGCAGGGAAAGATGTCACGATTCAGTGCTACGTCCAGCAGTCAAATTGTATGTTCACTTAACCCTTTTACGAAATTAGACGTAAATTACATCAAAGGTCATGTCCCTGCCATTGATTTGGGTTTGCATGCCGAGCCCACATCTTTCCTAGCACATGATGACAGATTTAATCAGTCATCATGTGCCTTTAACAGCCGCGGTTGAAGCAGTGCTCTGCCCGCAGCTATTAACCAGTTAAATCCGGCTGTCAATCACTGACAGTGGGATTTAACACACGCAGGACAAAAGAGCATCATGTACCCCACCCATCGGCGCCCCTGTCACGTGATTGCGGGGCATCGATGGGTTGTCATGACAGCCAGGGTTCTGCTGAAGACCCCTGCCTGTCATTACGACACTCCTGTGAACATTCATTGGAGATCATGATTTCTGCTATACATAGCAGTGTTGAAACACTCATTTCCTGAGATCTGAATCTGCGCATGCGCTGCCTCCGGCGGCCATTTTCCCGAAGCCCACCGTAGGGAACTGAATAACTCCGCTCACCACCACTGACATCCAATGATTGCCCAGGCACTGCAGCATCGCCCCACTCCTGATGCTGGACTCCAGAAGCAGCGACCCTGCTTCCTGTGACCCCGCTCCACCACCGTCAACCACCTGGTAAGCTACAGTTAAAACGGACTATAAGACGCATCACCATTTTATTTAAAAAAAAATGTTTTCCCTATTGTCCATCCCAAAAATTGGGGTGCATCTTATAGTCCATAAAATACAGTAGATAGATAGATTAGAATAAATATCCTGCAGCTATATAATTTCACAACCCCCGTACATATATCAAACTTGCACCCTTTAGTGCCTTTCATGTGGCACTGAATGGTGTTTAGCTTTGCTTAACCTAATAAATAATAAAAAAAAAAGATGTGGGGTCCCCCAATTTTTTTTTATTAAACCAGCAAAGATAAAGCAGACAACTGAGAGCTGATATTATACCAGCCCGCAGTAGAGCATCACAAGAGATGCGCTAATTCTGGTGCTTTGACTTCGCTCTTCCCAATTGCCCTGGTGTGGTGGCAATCGAGGTAATGGTAGTTGGGATTAATGTCAGCTGTGAATTGTCCAAAAACACAGCTGGCATCAAGCCCTGGTATTAGTAATGGAGAGGTGTCTATCAGACATTTACATTCCATTAACCCAGTAATAGAAAGTAAACCACACACACAAAAATACTTTATTCAAAAGAACACTCCCTGACACTTTCCCTGGTTCACCAATGTATTTAAACCATTTTTGGGGTTTGTTTCAAATTATAATTTTCCAATTTGCCTTTTTTCAGTTTTTTTGTTGTTCCAATACACACAAAGGAAATAAACATGTGTATAATAAAACATGTATAGTTACAATCATTTTCTAGGAGAAATATTTCATTTTCTGGAACAATTTCAAGGGTGTCAACACTTTCGGCCATCAGTGTAGAAATGCACAGCAGATTTTACTTTCCTATTCAGTGGGCCATATCAGAAATGTATTTTTTTTTAGCATTCTGGCCAATTGATGATGTATGCCATTGTAAGACTCCACAGTATCACACGTTGAAAGAGGTGTATGTACAAAAATTATTTCAGTATACATATTAAAGGGAATCTGTCAGTAGGATCAACCATCCTAAGCTGTCCATATGGGCATGTAGGTTATAGAAAGCTGAATAAAATTATATCTTGATATCTATGATCCGATGTCTTAATACAGAGAAATCCACATTTTTCTTATATGTACATGACCTCTTCCAGGCTATGGGGAGGATGCCTGGAAGATAACTCTGGCTCCAGAGCTTATTTTATATGAAGGTGGAGTTACCAGTGTTAGACAAGTAATTAACACAGAACAGAAGAAATTAACTTTGTCTTCTTTCAAACACATTTTTTGCAGCTCTTGAGCTCCGCTGTTTTGCAACAATATTGCCACCCTGTCTGCCTGGGAGGTGGAAGCTGAAGCTAAGAGGAACCTGTAGATGTGTCAGTTATAATCACACACAGCTCAGCAGTGAGATCAGGAGAGCAGAAAGTGGCCATTACACATCACACTGGTAACCATTATACATCACACTGGTAACACTGGTAGTCATTACACATCACACTGTTAACCATTACCCATCACACTGGTAAACATTACACATCACACTGGTAACAATATTAACTATCATACATCACACTAGTAACCATCACACTTGTAACACTGGAAACCATCACACATCACACTGGTAACACTGGAAACCATTACACATCACACTGGTAATAACCCCTTCTATTTATAATAATCTCTGGGGGCAGAGTTATCTTCCAGGCAACATCCTCCCCATAGCCTGTGTGACAGAGTCACTGGTGTTATATGCAAGGGAATATATGTGTCTCTCCGGCTGCTAGCCTGTGTGAACTGAAACCTACAAACTTTCCTCCAGCATGTTATATCTTGGAGGTTAACCCACCTAAAGGGTGTGGTTTATGTTAATAGCAAATAGGGTGGGAAGTCATTCACCCTACCTCCCCTCAGGGTGTGGGTGAGAAAGCTTAAATGCTCAGTCACTATTTTTTTTCTGGTTGTTGTGTTTGGAGAGGCAAGGTCTCCAGTCTGGAAGCCATAGATCAGGAAGGAGCTGAAGGCTGGGCTACAACCTGTGTGGGCCAACCCCACACGCCTATGAATTGTGTTATCATTTATCTTTTGTTTTGTCGTTTTGTCAGTAAGGCCATGTCTATTTTGCTGGAGCTGCAAGGCTTTATGCCATACAATAAAGCCTGCAGAGAAAACCCAGGTTCCTGAGTCTACTTTCGGAAGCGGCCTAGTGAGTAATCTTACCACACCTGGAAGAGGTCATTTATAGTGATGAGCGAGCACTAAAATGCTCGGGTACTCGTTGTTCGAGTCGAGCAAATTGGGATGCTCGAATGCTTGGTCCAAGTAACAAGCCCAATGTAAGTCTATGGGAAACTCGAGTATTTTTCTGGCGGCTCCCCCGGGCGGTCTGCAGACTGCCTAAAAATTGCCCAAATCGATGGGAACAGTGCTCAAATGACATGGAAACGGCATGGGGAAGACCCCGGGAAGCATTTCTGACTCCCAGGTCAATGCTGTCAACAATGTTGTCAAAGGTATTACGCCACTTTTACGGACTCACAATAAAACATAAAAAAAACGAAACCAAATTGGATTTTCCTGGGAAATATGTTAAGGAACATCCTTTGCAGGGTAATGACTTGTATATAAGGCAAAATAAATAACCAAAACCAAAAATATTCCTCCACACCTTGGGCTATGTTCACACGTAGCGTTTTTGATGCGTTTTTGCACTGTTGCATTGCTTTCAACCAAGTCAAATGCATTCACCAAGAAATGTCATTTTAACATTTTACAACCTTATCTGGTCATGTGGTGTGTGACACATCATCAGACACATCCTGTTTCATTTATTATGGAGGGGCTTTAAAAGTCACAAAGCCTATTTTTATGAGGCCATCAGTTGGCCCTTACTATTTATAAAGGGCCAGCAGTAAGCCCTTTCTATTGTTCGAGAGCCATCAGCTGGCTATGCTTTGTTGTTCCCATTATTAAAGAGTGGGTCTCCTATACTGTTATTGCATATGCAGTGACTGCAATGGCTGCCAAAAATGTGGATGTAACCCAATACCCCTTTGAAAAGACATAGAGGAGGGTCTCAATAAAAAAAATGTTCCCATTATAAACGAGCGGGTCTCCTATAGTGGTAATGCCCATGCTGTGACCACAAGGGCTGCCAAAATTTAGGAAAAACCCCACTAAAAATGTAAAGACACATAGAGCTGGGCCACAGTAACGAGTACAATATGCTCCCATTAGAAAAGAGAGGGTCTGCTATTCAGTTATAGGGTATGCAGTGAGTCCAACGGCTGCCAAAATGTAGGAAAAACCCCACTAACAATTTAAAGTCATATAGAGCTGGGCCACAGTAACAACATGTTCTCACTAGAAAGGAGAGGGTCTGCTATTCAGTTATAGGATATTCAGTGAGTCCAATGTCAACCAAAATTTAGGAAAAATCCCACTAACAATTTAAAGACACATAAAGCTAGGCCACCGTAACAAATACAACATGTTCCCATTAGAAAGGAGAGTGTCTGCTTTTCAGTTATAGGGTAGGCAGTGAGTGCAACGGCTGCCAAAATTTAGGAAAAACCCTACTAACAATTTAAAGACACATAGAGCTGGGCCACAGTAATGACATGTTCTCATTAGAAAGGAGAGGGTCTGCTATTCAGTTATAGGGTATGCAGTGAGTCCAACGGCAGCCAAAATTTAGGAAAAACGACACTAACAATTTAAAGACACATAGAGGGGTGCCTCAGTAATGACATATTCCCATTAGAAAGGAGAGGGTCTCCCATACTCTTTGCCTATGCAGTGACTGCAATGGCTGTCAAAAATTTGGAGGCACTCTAATGCCCCTTGCAAGAGACGTAGAGGTCGGAGGGCCTCCAGAAAACAATGTTCCCATTATTAGGACATGGATCTCCCATACTGTTTGCCTATGCAGTGAAGCAATGGCTGCCAAAATTTTGGAGGAACTCCAATGCCCCTTGCAAAAGACGTAGAGGTCAGAGGGCCTCCTGAAAACAATGTTCCCATTAGTAGGAAGAAACATAGTAACATAGTTTTTAAGGTTGAAGGAAGACTAAGTCCATCTAGTTCAACCCATAGCCTAACATGTTGATCCAGAGGAAGGCAAAAAAAAAACATGTGGCAAACACTAAGCTCCACATTGGGGAAAAAAAATCTTTCATGATTCCACATACGGCAATCAGACTAGTTCCCTGGATCAATGCCCTATCAATGAATCTAGTATATATAACCTGTAATATTATACTTTTCAAGAAAGGCATCCAGGCCCTTCTTAAATTTTAGTAGTGAATCAATCATTACAATATCATGCGGCAGAGAGTTCCATAGTCTCACTGCTCTTACAGTAAAGAATCCGCGTCTGTGATTATGATTAAACCTTCCTTCCTCCAGACGTTGAAGATGCCCCCTTGTCCCCGTCTCAGGCCTCAGAGTAAAAAGATCAGTAGAAAGGTCTTTGTACTGTCCCCGCATATATTTGTACATAGTAATAAGATCACCCCTAAGCCTTCGTTTTCCAAACTAAATAACTCCAAGTGTAATAACCTGTCATGGTATTGCAGACCCCCCAGTCCTCTAATAACCTTGGTCGCTCTTCTCTGCACCCGCTCTAGTTCAGCTATGTCTTTCTTATACACCGGAGACCAGAACTGTACACAGTATTCTAAGTGTGGTCGCACTAGTGACTTGTATCGAGGTAAAATTAGGTTCTCATGAGCATCTATGCCTCTTTTAATGCATCCCATTATTTTATTTGCCATTGCAGCAGCTGCCTGACACTGGCCACCAAACGTGAACTTGTCGTCCACCAATACACCCAGGTCTTTTTCAGTGACAGTTTTGCCCAGTGTTTTACAATTAAGCATATAATTATACATTTTATTTCCTCTGCCCAAAGGAAGTGGGTCTCCCATACTGTTTGCCTATGCAGTGAAGCATCGGCTGCCAAAAATTTGGAGAAACTCCAATGCCCCTTGCAAGAGACGTAGAAGTCGGAGGGCCTCCTGAAAACAATGTTCCCATTATTAGGAAGTGGATCTCCCATACTGTTTGCCTATGCAGAGAAGCAGTGGCTGCCAAACATTTGGAGGAACTCTAATGTCCTTGCAAGAGACGTAGATATGTTGGTGATATGGTGGTGGAGGATGAGGATGCGGAGAAGGAGAAGGACAAGAGCAAATAGACAAAATCAGGAAGCGTATACCCATGTCTGGGTGTGAAGACAGGTGCATGGGAATAGAGATAGACCTCCCAAAAAAAAGACACAGCATTTGAGTTTATTTTACACTGCTATCATTCGGTGGTGTTGAGAAGTCTGGCCCAATCCAGCCCTTGCTCATTTTTGTAAGAGTCAGCCTGTCAGTATTTTCAGTTGACAGGCGGATGCGCCTATAGGTTATAATTCCACCAGCGGCACTAAAAATCAGCTCTGACAAAACGCTAGCAGCAGGGCAGGCCAGGACCTCCAAGGCATAGAGAGCCAGTTCATGCCACGTGTCCAGCTTGGATACCCAATAATTATAAGGCTCAGAGTAATCAGGGAGGAAGTTGGTACGGTCGGCAAGGTACTCCCTCACGATCCTCCAAAACTTTTCCCTACTTGGGAGAGTACCCAGTGCCTCAGAGTCTGTGCGATGGGAGGGTCTGAGAAAACTGTCCCAGAACTTTGACAGTGTTCAACTGCCTCTGCTGGTTTGCATTTGTGTCTCTCTTACCTGTACTCCTTGGTTGTCCAACGAACTGTGACCTCTGCCGCCTGTGTTTTCAGATGGAAATTTTTTCAATAATTCCGCAAATAGGGCCTTCTCGTACTGCCCCATTTTTTAGGGCTGTCCTACGTGGGAATAAGAGACAGAAAGATCTCCTTGTAGCATGGGTCTAGAATTGTCACCAACTAGTAATGACTGTCACCCAAAATTTGGTCACGGGAAAGGCAGCGTAACATAAACTCAGGCATGTGTGCCAGACTGCAAAGAGTCAAGACTTCTGTGTCCTCACCAAGAGGACAACTGACCATGCTCCCCTTCTCATCTTCCTCCCTGTCCTCAGGCCATTCACTCTGAACAGACGATATGACAGTTGTGCGGGTAGTACCGTCTATAGCGCAGGAAACTAGCTCCTGTTCTTCCTCCTCTACCTCATTGCCACCCAATCCACTTGCTCCATTTCATCATGCTCTGTCTGCAAAGCATCCTCTTTAATTGTGAGCAGAGATCATTTCAGAAGACAGAGAAGTGGGATGGTGATGCTAATTATGGCGTCATCGCCGCTCACCATCTTGGTAGAGTCCTCAAAGTTTTGGAGGATGGTACATAAGTCTGACATCCATGTCCACTCCTGAGATCTTATATGTGGTATCTGAACTGAATACAGACGGCCATGTTGATGCCGGTAGTCAACAACTGCCCTCTTCTGCTCACAAATCCTTCGCAACATCTGCAAAGAAGAGTTCCAGTGTGTGGGGACACCGCAGATCAGTCAGTGAGCTGGAAGCTGCAAATGCAGCTGAAGCACGACAAGGGCAGCGGAAGCTGTAGCTGACTTTCTAAAATGGGCAGACAGGCGGTGTACTTTGACAAGCAGATCAGGCAGATCCGGGTAGATTTTGAGAAACCGCTGAACCATGAGGTTAAGCACATGGGCCAGGCATGGTACGTGTGTGAGCTCGCCTCGCCTCAGAGCCGCCACCAGGTTCCGGCCATTGTCACACACGACCATGCCTGGCTGTATGTGTTATGATCTGCAACATGAACTAAGGAAAGATAAGGGAAAGCTGTCCCTACAGTAAGACTAAGCTGAATCCCTACGATGTAGCGGGCTGCCTGTTCCTAGCGAACAGACCCGCCTTAGTCCTCGGCTAGTCTGAATGAAGACCTATAGCATAAGGGAGGGGTCCCTAAAAGAACTAAGGACTGGTACAAAAATGGGACACCTCCTAAACAGAGAAGTTGTTGCTGAACACAAAAAGACAAACTGACAAAAAGGTACTAGAGGTCCCAGAAGGACCAAGCGAACTGACAGAGAAAGGCACCGAAGCACCTAACTAGAGAAACAGTCAAACACTGAAGTCCAGCACAGCCAAAAGGGCGGAGCTGGAATATAAAGGCAGATGGTCACGTGACCGCAAAACACAAGATGGAAAAAAAAACAGGAGGGTTCTAACAGTACCCCCTCTTTTATGAGGATCCTCCGGATCCTCCTGGCCCAGGCCTATCCGGAAACCTCTTGTGGAAAGCTTTAACAAGCCTAGGAGCAGAGACATCATCCGTCCTTACCCAGGAGTTGTCTTCGGGACCGAAACCCTTCCAGGAGACAAGATACTGTAATCTCCCTCTATGCCATCTAGAATTCAAGATACGAGAAATTTCATATTCGCCGTCTTCCACCACAGGAGGAACTGAGACAGTGGCATCCTTATCTGATACATCAGCCTTTTTCAACACGGAAACCTGAAACACAGGATTAATCTTCCAGGAAGTAGGGACATCCAGCCTAACAGCAGACAGGTTAACAACCTGAAGCACTTTAAATGGACCCACACACTTAGGACCCAGCTTTTTAGAGGGAATCCTCAACCGCAGGTTCTTTGAAGACAACCAAACCATGTCACCCACAGTAAAAAAAACCTCCTTACGTTTCCTGTCAAAATAATTCTTGGACTTCTAGTTAGCCTCTTGAAGGTTGCAACGTACATTAGTCCAAACTCTCTCCAAATCACCGGAAAAATTCTCCTCCTCCGGCACCGCCGACCCCAATTTGGAGAGCGAACCAAAAGACGGATGTCTCCCAGTACAACAAAAAAAAGGAGAACACCCAGCAGAGGAGGATGTATGATTGTTAAGAGCAAATTCTGCGAGAGGCAGAAACTCAGACCACACCTCTAGATTGGCCGCCACTAAACAACGCAAAAACTGTTCAACATCCTGGTTCTTTATTTCAGTCTGTCCATTAGGCTCAGGATGATACCCAGACGAAAATGACAAATGGACTCCCAACCTGTCACAAAAAGCACGCCAAAAGCGAGCCACAAACTGAGGTCCTCTATCAGAAACAATATCCGTGGGAATGCCATGGAGCTTGACAATCTCCTTAACAAACGCCTTAGCGAGTGTCTTGGCGCAGGGAAACTTAATGAATGGAACCAAATGACACATCTTACTAAAACAGTCCATGACCACCCAGATGACAGTAAAACCCTCGGACACAGGAAGATCAGTAAAAAAAATCCATTGTGAGATGCGTCCAAGGCGCATTTGGAACCTCCAGAGGGCAAAGCAACCCCGCAGCAGGAGTATGTGAAGCCTTTGACCTAGCACACACAGTACATTGACGCACCTACTTGATGACTTCCTTCTGCCATCCAGGCCACCAAAAACTGCGACTGATAAGTCTCTTAGTCTCCGAAATTCCTGGATGACCTGCCAACCGAGACTCATGACACTCCACAAACATATCTCTCTTAAAGGCTCTAGGCACGAACAACCTCCCATGGGGAGTGTTAGATGGAACATCATCTTGAGCTTTCAGAATCCCATTCTCCATAACGGAGTCCAATGCCACCACCACAACTCCTTTCTATAAAATGCTCCCCTCCTCCTCGGCACCGACCGTAGGAGAGAAGCTGCGAGATAAAGCATCGGCTTTAACATTCTTAGTATCAGGGATATAGGTAACAGAAAAATTTAATCGTGAAAAAAAAGTGCCCACCTAGCTTGAAGGGCATTCAAGCGCTTGGCAGCATCCAGATAGATCAAATTCTTATGATCTGTGAAAACCTGAATAGGAAATCTAGCGCCTTCCAAAAAATGACGCCAATGTTCAAACACGAGTTTAATAGCCAGCAACTCCCGATTTCCAACATCACAATTCAGTTCGGTTTCCGAAAAATTTTTTGAAAAAAAGGCACAAGGATGTACTCCATCCTTGTTCTCCTGAGACAAAATTGCTCTGACCCCCACCGATGAAGCATCGACCTCGACCAAAAAAGGCTTGGTCTCATCAGGCTGCATAAGGATAGGGGCAGAACTGAACCTCTCTTTGAGATACTCAAACGCTTCAATGGCCTCAGTAGTCCACTGGACCGTATTCGCTCCTTTCCTGGTGAGATCGGTCAGAGGCTTAATAATTACAGAAAAATTCATAATGAATTTCCTGTAATAATTGGCAAAACCCAAAAATCTCTGAATAGATTTCAAACCAATAGGCCTAGGCCATTCCTGCACAGCCTGAACCTTCACCGGGTCCATCTCAAAGCCCTCGCTGGAGACAATGTAGCCCAAAAAACTAATTTTCTGCACAGTGAACTCACATTTCTCCAGCTTAGCAAAGAGTGAATTATCACTCAATAACTGCAAAACTTCACGTACACTCTGCCAATGGGACTCTAGATCTGGTGAATAAATCAAAATGTCATCCAAATACACAACCACATTCTTACCAATCAAAGGTCTCAGGATGTCATTAGTAAGGTTCTGAAAAAAAGCAGGTGCATTGGTAAGACCAAAAGGCATCACCAGATTCTCAAAATGACCTACCGGAGTGTTAATAGCAGTTTTCCATTCATCACCCTCCTTCACTCGTAACAAATTGTATGCCCCCCGGAGATCAATTTTAGAGAACCACTTGGCCCCCACCAACTGGTTAAACAAGTCAGGAATTAACGGCAATGGGTAGGAATTGCGTACGGTAATCTTATTGATTTCACGAAAATCCAGACATGGACGCAAACCCCGTCCTTTTTTTTTAACAAAGAAAAATCCAACTGCCACAGACGACTTAGAAGGTCTAATGTGACCAGCAGCCAGGCTAGTCTGTATGTACTCCTCCAAGGCCTTTCTTTCAGGGATAGTCAGATTAAACAAGCGACTCTTGGGAAGAGTAGCACCCGGAACAAACTCAATGGCGCAATCATAATCCCTATGAGGAGGTAAAACTTGCGACTCCTCCTCTGAAAAAACCCTCCAAAAATCTTGAATAGGTACAGGTAATTCCCCTTTTTCCACAGCCGCAATGCGACCATTACAACATTTATCATAGCACTTCGGACTCTAAGACTTAATCACATTAGTAGACCAGTCCAGCAAAGGATTGTGCAGTTTTAACCAAGGCAATCCTAGAACGACTGGAGAGAGTAAACTAACTAATACAACCAAGTCCAAAATTTCTTGGTGAACTCCATTGATAGTGAGGGGAAATGCAGCAACCTTGTCAGTAATACATTTCAAGGGATTGTTATCAATTGCAATCACAGAAATAGGTGATGACAAAGGTTTGGATTTCAATTTAAGGTTTTCCAAAAACCCTTTATTAATCACATTAAGTGTTGAACCACAGTCCACAAATACCTGAAATTCAATCAAATTTTCCTGAAAAGTAGTACTCCCAGAAAGAAATGCTCCTGGAGAGCGTAAACAAGCTATACGGGTGTAACTGACCTTTTTCTTTACTTAAACGAAGCTCACAATACTTAATCAAATGGTCAGCTTTACCACAATAAAGACACAATCCCTCGGCGAACCTCCGGTCTCTTTCCTGAGAGGGGAGTGACTTTGCCCCAACCTCCATTGGTTCTCCGCCGTCAGAGAAGATTTTCTGGGGACTAGGACCTGGCATTACAGGAGTCTTTACCTCATTCTGTCTAAATCTCAGTCTCCTATCCACACGAACAGCTAATTGCAGGGCATCCAGCAGAGTCTCAGGTGCGGGGAATGCAATTAGCAGATCCTTAACCCTTTCACTTAGACCAGCAAGAAATAGACATTTCAGAGCTGGATCATTCCATTTAACTTCTGAGGCCCATCTTCTGAAGTCTGTGCAATAATTTTCAACATCACCTGACCCCTGATTCAAACGCCTGAGTTCTGCCTCAGCAGATGAGATTCAATCAGGATCGTCATATAATAGCCCCATAGCAGAAAAAAATTCTTCTACAGACCTTAAACATGGATCATTAGGTTGGAGAGAAAAGGACCACCCCTGTGGTTCTTTGCGCAAAAGTGACATAATAAAACCAATGCGCTGTGATTCATTCCCAGAGGACCTTGGTCTCAAACTAAAATATAACAAACAAGCATTTTTAAAGGAAAAAAAATCTTGCTGTTCACCATAAAAAACATCAGGCAGTCCTACATTGGGTTCCACAAAATGCGCTTCAGAACAGCTACTCACGTGTTGCTGGAGCTCGGCCACCTCCAGAGACAATCCCTGCAGGCGTTGAGCCAAATCCTGGACGGAAACCATACTGATCCCCGAATTTCTTTCCTTTTAGTTTTTTTTGGGCTGGACTTACTGTTATGATCTGCAACATGAACTAAGGAAAGATAAGGGAAAGCTGTCATTACAGTAAGACTAAGCTGAATCCCTACGATGTAGCGGGCTGCCTGTTCCTAGCGAACAGACCCGCCTTAGTCCTCGGCTAGTCTAAAAGAAGACCTATAGCATAAGGGAGGGGTCCCTAAAAGAACTAAGGACTGGGACAAAAATGGGACACCTCCTAAGCAGAGAAGTTGTTGCAGAACACAAAAAGACAAACTGACAAAAAGGTACTAGAGGTCCCAGAAGGACCAAGCGAACTGACAGAGAAAGGCACCGAAGCACTTGGCTAGAGAAACAGTCAAACACTGAAGTCCAGCACAGCCAAAAGGATGGAGCTGGAATATAAAGGTAGATGGTCACGTGACCGCAAAACACAAGATGGATAAAACAAACAGGAGGGTTCTAACAGTATGGTCAGCGGTGTCAGCCATACATCTGCCTGCTCTTTCAGAGCTCTGTCCACAACCCTTCAGCATTGTGCGGTTTGTCACCTAAGCATATTAGCTTCAGCAGTGCCTGTTGCTGCTTGGCTGAGGCAGTGCTGCAGTGCTTCTAGCTTGTGACTGTTGTGGTCATTTTGGAGAGGGAGGCTGAAGAGGAGGAGGAGGACGAGGTGCAGGAGCTGTAGAATGTGGGGGCAACCCTGATTGACCCAGGGCCTGCAATCCTCGGCGTGGGGAGGACGTGTTCCATCCCAAAGTCTGACTGAGTCACGGCTTCCACTATATTAACCCAGTGTCCCGTCAGCGAGATGTAATGTCCCTGCCCACAAGCACTTGTCAACGTGTCCGTGGTTACGTGGACTTTCCCAGTAACTGCGTTGTTGAGGGCACGTCTAATGTTGCGGGACGTGTGCTCTTATAATGCGGGGATGGCGCACCGGGAGAAATAGTGGCGGCTGGGGACCAAGTACCAAGGGACGGCCGCCGTCATCAGTTTGCGGAAAGCTGTCTCCACGAGCCTAAAAGGCAACATTTAGAGCACAAGCATTCGCAAAATGTGTGAATTTAGTAGTGTGGCCTGTGGGGCGTTGGCTGCGTATTTGCGCTTTCGTTCCAAGGACTGGGGTAGGGACAACTGAACGCTGCCCTGGGACAAGGACATGGACGTGCTTGCTAATGGTGCTTGTTGAGGGTGTTCAATGACAGGTGCAGGGCGGCAGGCATCTTTGTATGCTCTATGGACAGGGATTGATGTGCGCGCACAACAGTGGAACAAGCAGTGGTGTCACCCGGAGACACTGTTGCTGGACCCTGGGGTTCGGCCAACTTAGTCGAGTGCTTTGCTGCCATGTGCCTGATCATGCTGGTGGTGGTCAGGCTACTTGTTTTGCTACCCCTGTTGATGCTGGCCTGGCAGGTGGTGCAAATGGACTTTTTGGGATCATCTGCAGAGTCTTTAAAAAATAATCAGACTCAGGAAGACCTAACAGTTGTACAGGCAACTTCCGTCGTGTTGGCGTTACGAGGAACTCTTTCCCACCTTGTGTCTGCGGCCACCACACTGCTTCATCCTGCCTGTTGTTGTGCTATGCCTCCCTCCTCCTGTGTTCTGCTGTCCTTGTTCTGTATGTCCCCATGCCAGGTTGGGTCAGTTACTATATCATCCACCTCGTCTTCCACTTCCGCACCGTGGTCCTCCTGACTTTCTGGCAATTGTGTCTCATCATCATCATCCACCTCTTGCGACAGTAATTGCACTTTCCCACCATCGCCTTTGTGTGACCATGGCTGCTGCAATATTTGGGCATCGCTACACGCGTTCTCCTCTTGACTCGCTTGAAGCTGGCTGGGCGAGATGCCCCAATCTACAAAAGGAAAAGTCAACAGCTCTTCTGAGTGTCCAAGTGTGAGATCAGTTGTCTCCGGGCACTCTGCATGGTGGGAGGAAGGAGGATCAGGGTGAGGAATATGCGGTCCAGACTCACTGCTACTGTGGCTTGACCGTGTGGAAGACAGGGTGGTGGTGGTGGTGGCCAAGTGACTGGAAGCATTATCCGCTATCCAACCAACAACCTTTTGACACTGCTCTGGGTTCAATAGTGGTGCACTGTGGTCCGCTAGGGACAGGAAGGTCGAGCGACAAGATGTGGGTGTTTGCTGTGTCTCAACTTCAGCTTGCCCACAGCCACGTCCTCGGTCTCTGCCTCTGCATGCACCATCACCATCACGTCCACTTCCCCATCCCTTGCCATGCACCTTGCCCACTTTTAATGGAGGACAGTATTTTCCACGTTCACGAGAAATGGCTGATTTTGGAACGCAGTTATATGTGATACGTCTGACAGAGAAGCACGATTTTAAATAGCAGGCCTGTAATTTACTAATATTATTCTACACAGAGACCTAGTATGAATAGCTTGACCGACACACTGCAACGAAATGAAAATGGAAGAAATGGCTGATTTTGGAACACTCTTATGGGTGATATGTCTGACAGAGAACCACGGTTTTAAATAGCAGTCCTGTAATTTATTAATATTCTTCTATACAGAGACCTAGTGTGAATACCTTGACCAACACTGCAACGAAATGAAAATGGAAGAAATGTCTGATTTTGGAACACTCTTATAGGTAATATTTCTGACAGAGAACCACGGTTTTAAATAGCAGGCCTTTAATTTACTAATACTATTCTTCACAGACATCTGGTGTGAATAGCTTGACTGACACACTACAACAGAATGGAAAAGGAGGCCAAAATTTCTGGATTTTATCGCTGAAATATGGAACAGATCTGGCTTTATTCTCCAGTGAGAACAAGCAAATGGAGCAGAAAAAAGGCGTACTCTGGATTGCTTTTTAAGCAAATAACCTGGATTAAGATAAAAAAAAATTGGCCCTGGCCCCTGATATCTGGGACAATGTCTACAAATACAGTGGGTACGGAAAGTATTCAAACCCCTTTACATTTTTCACTCTTTGTTTCATTGCAGCCATTTGGTAAATTCTAAAACGTTCATTTTTTTTCTTGTCATCTTGAATTGTGACTGAAAAAACACAGAAATGTAGAAATTTTTGAAAATGTATTAAAAAAGAAAAACTGAAATATCACATGGTCATAAGTATTCAGACCCTTTGCCCAGTACTGAGTAGAAGCACCCTTTTGAGCTAGTACAGCCTTGAGTCTTCTTGGGAATAATGCAACAAGTTTTTCACACCTGGATTTGGGGATCCTCTGCCATTCTTCCTTGCAGATCCTCTCCAGTTCTGTCAGGTTAGATGGTGAACGTTGGTGGACAGCGATTTTCAGGTCTCTCCAGAGATGCTCAATTGGGTTTAGGTCAGGGCTCTGGCTGGGCCAGTCTAGAATGGTCACAGAGTTGTTCTGAAGCCACTCCTTTGTTATTTTAGCTGTATGCTTAGGGTCATTGTCTTGTTGGAAGGTGAACCTTTGGCCAAGTCTGAGGTCCAGAGCACTCTGGAAGAGGTTTTCATCCAGGATATCTCTGTACTTGGCAGCATTCATGTTTCCTTCAATTACAACCAATCGTCCTGCCCCTGCAGCTGAAAAACACCCCCATAGTATGATGCTGCCACCACCATATTTCACTGTTGGGATTGTATTGGTCAGGTGATGAGCAGTGCCTGGTTATCTCAACACATACCGCTTAGAATTATCACCAAAAAGTTCTATCTTCGTCTCATCAGACCAGAGAGTCTTATTTCTCATAGTCTGGGAGTCCTTCATGTGTTTTTGAGCAAACTCTATGCAGGCTTTCATATGTCTTGCACTGAGGAGAGGCTTCTGTCGGGCCACTCTGCCATAAACGCCCGACTGGTGGAAGGCTGCAGTGATAGTTGACTTTGTGGGACTTTTTCCCATCTCCCTACTGCATCTCTGGAGCTCAGCCACAGTGATCTTGGGGATCTTCTTTACCTCTCTCACCAAGGCTCTTCTCACATGATTGCTCAGTTTGGCTGAACGGCCAGGTCTAGGAAGACTTCTGGTGGTCCCAAACTTCTTCCATTTAAGGATGATGGAGGCCACTGTGCTCTTAGGAACCTTGAGTAATGCAGACATTCTTTTGTAACCTTGGCCAGATCTATGCCTTGCCACAATTCTGTCTCTGAGCTTCTTGGGCAGTTCCTTTGAGCTCATAATTCTCATTTGGTCTGACATGCACTTTGTGCTTTGAAGTCTTATATAGACAGGTGTGTGCCTTTCCAAATCAAGTCCTATCAGTTTAATTAAACACAGCTCTGCACTGTCTAAATGCAGATGGATTAGTCCTCAAAAGGACAGTTAGTTCAGATAAATATATATATATATATATATATATATATATATATATATATATATATATATATATATATAGTACAGACCAAAGGTTTGGACACACCTTCTCATTTAAAGAAATTTCTGTATTTTCATGACTATGAAAATTGTACTTTCACACTGAAGGCATCAAAACTATGAATTAACACATGTGGAATTATATACTTAACAAAAAAGTGTGAAACAACTGAAAATATGTCTTATATTCTAGGTTCTTCAAAGTAGCCACCTTTTGCTTTGATGACTGCTTTGCACTCTCTTTGCATCTTGGCAATATATATATTGTGGAATACCTATACTAACTATAAACAAGCAAATCTCTCCCTGACGCAGCAGCATCTCTCCCTACTCTGCCTGATTCCGGGGTAGACTGTGATGAGCATAGCGGCGCCAAGTCTTATATAGACCTGCTGATGCTGTGCGGCCAGCCAATCACTGTAATTCCCACAACCAACATGGTTACGGCATTAAAGCGCATGGCAGGCAATCCCTTCATGTTCATTGGCTCTCTAGAGAGCGCCAAACATGCAGGGAGGGGACCCAAGTTCCCGCCCGAGCAACCCGGAAATACTCGCCGAGCTTGTCGAGCCCAGTGATGCTCTGGCGAGTATCGAGCAGTGGCGAGCACGTTCGCTCATCACTAGTCATTTACATAAAGTGAAAAAGATGATTTTTCTGCAACAAGGCATTTGATATGAGGCATACCGATATGACATTTTTCAGCTGTCTGAAACCTGTATGCCCATATTAATAGCTTAGATAGGTCAAATATGGTGACAGATTCCCTTTAAACAGAAGAAAATGAGGTTGTGATGATGCACAACCATCCAGTAAGATAAAAAACTTTGTTATTTGTTATTAGCGATGAGCAAGAACTAAAATGCTCAGGTGTTCGACTCGAGTAACGAGTATAATGTAAGTCAATGGGAAACTTGAGAATTTTTCCAACAGACCTTCCCAGGAAATCTGGCAGGTATTAAAATGGATGGAAAAAGTGCTCAAATGTGTAGCATCGGCGTCTCTGCCTCCTGCCGGGCAGAGACGCCGTTCCCCTCACCGCCGCTGTCCAGGTCCAGCGTCTTCCCGCTCCCCTGCTGCTGTGGCGCGCACTGCGTGCAGCTTCCCGGGCACTGTGCGTAGGGCGGGCACTCGCTCCCTCCCTCTTAAAGGGGCCGTGCACGCCGTCCTATAGAGTCCCCGACCAATGGCCAGAGGACTTCCCCTTTATAAGGCACCTTCTCCAATATGGAGGTGCCTGTGCAAGGTTGTTGTGTTAAACACTTGCTCCAGCCCTCAGGTCCCGCTGCCTGTCAGTCCTGCCTGCCAGTCTGTCTGTCAGTCCAGCCCACCAACCTGTCTAACAGTTCTGTCCTCCAGTCTGTCTACAGTTCTGTCCGCCAGCCAGCCTACCTGGAGCACCTGCCTGTTACCTGTCGTGCCCGCCAGCCAGTTTACCCGCCGTGCTCGCCTACCCGGAGCACCCGTCTGGCTATCTGCCGAACCAGCCTGCTTATCTACCCGGTCCACCGGTCAGCCTTCCTGCCGTGCTCATCCGCTGTACCGGTCAGTCCCTGCCATCTGACCCATGGGAGTCACCAGCTCTCACACAAGGTCGGCGCAGAGTGGCACCTGGTCCACCTGCCTGGTTCCTCCCTGGTTCACGGAGTCGATTAAGCCGCCGTGTGACCTTGGTCAGGCTGAGTAGGCACTTAGTCACGCCCCTCTGGTCCCTCCTTGCACCGAAGTACAGAGGTTCCACCACCCGGACTCGTTGCAAAATGGAATGGGAACAGCATGGGAAAGATTCCTGGAAGCATCTCTGACTCCCAGGTCGCTGTTGGGAACAATGTTGTCAGAGTATTACACCACTATTATGCAATAAAACATAGTAAACTGAAGATGAAACGGATTTTACAGGAAATTATTGGGAAATACTATTTCATGTATAATGACTTGTATGTTTGGTAAAATTAAAAAGAGAGAAAAAATGCCTCCTCCACCCTTTAGGCTATGTTCATACAGCATTTTTAATGCATTTTTGCACTTTCTCATTGCTTTCAATAGAGAAAAAATCCTGCAAAAATGCTGAAAAAATTTGCATGCTCCTGCTGTCAAAAATGCAGCAGTTTTCCATTTCAGTCAGGGAAAAAAAAGAACCGTGTGCGTGCGATTTTAGGACTTTTATTCCATTTGTAAGAAGTGGGACTCCTAGAATGGTGAACGCTATGCAGTAAGTATCAAAAATTGAAAGGAGGGATTGCAATACACCCTGGAATACACGTAGATGATGGCCTCGGAAACCATTTTTTCCCCATTTGAAAGGAGTGGGACTCCTAAACTAGTAAAGCCTATGCACTATGTGCAAGGGCTTCCAAAAATTAGAAGGAAGCACTCCAATATACCCTGGAATACATGTAGCGTAGGGCCTCAGAAAACATTTATATTTAGAAGGAGTGGGACTTCTTTGGCCAACAACAAAGAGTCCTGGATTCGACGTCACTACTCAGGGTACAACTGGCACAACAAGGACCTTAAGGCATCCGACTCCAATTTTTTTCCAGCTAAGGTGGGTGGTAGTTCCTTGTGTGCCAGTGTAATGCAGGTGCCAGGATGCAACGCACAGAGACACAAGGCGAGAATAGTAAGAGCTGAATATAATGCCGTGGGGCATTTTAGTGTAACGGCTGTCCCCGCCTCCTCCTTTCTCGGTTGGCACAGTCATTTGACATATGCCCCCTACCCCCGCTGGTCCAGTCCTCGTTCTACCGATAGGTCAGGTACATGCCGTGCTGGGGCCGGGTAGGAACGTCTTTCTCGCTCTGGTCTCCGTCTGCGTTGGGCAGTACGGTCCGTTGGCAAGGGGGCAGTAGAGGTCTTTCTAATAGCATTTAACTCACCCCGAATGTCTCGAATTTCCTGACGTATTTCCCGTACCCAATCAGGCTCTTTGTTGGTGAATTCAAGGGCAACTGCCTCATGACTTCTAACTGTGGTTTTGAGAACAGGAACTTCTACCTCCAGGACTCTAGCTTCAGCCCCTACCTCCAGGAAGCCCAGATCAGGGCTCAATCGCAACCGCTCCTTCAAGATCTGCCTCAGGGAAGGGTCTTTCAAGCCAGTAATCAGTTGGTCACGCAACACCTCATCCAATGGTCCCAGTCCTCGGTTCCCATCTCGAGTTTTCTTGGTGATATGGGCCGTCACTTCCTGTAATGCATTAACATTCTGATTTACTGTCTCATTTTCCCCTTGGACCCGCTGAAACAACCGTAAGCACAAGTGTCCCAAATCTGTAGTGTCACCGTGCATGTCCTCTAGAATTTTTATCACTTTGTCCACAGTGTCACGGTCCCCAGGTGGGCGGTACATCACAGTCTGCCGGGCCTCTCCATCAAGGGTTAGGAGGGCCAGCTCCGCCTGGGCCAGGGGATTGAGGGGATACATACATAGCATACTTCTCAGTCTTTCTACCCAGTCCCACAGTGACATGCCATCCCCCGTAAACTTGGGTAGGTGGCTGAGCATAGCCCCCAAAGGTATATGGCTCCGGCCGGACCCAGTCACACGCTGCTCCGCCATCTCTGCGTCTGAATGTTGCATCCTGCCGACTACGCCAAATGTAATGCAGGTGCTGGGATGCAATGCACAGAGACACAAGGCGAGAACAGTAAGAGTTGAATATAAACAGTTTATATATATATATTTAACAGGTACGCTGAACAATGGATTGCAACAAGGGTAATAAACAGTAATTTGAAGTATTAGCAAAATGCGAAGTCTCTAAGGTAATGTGGTGCCCTAGATCATGGGAGACACCACGTGAGTTCCTTAACTGTGCATATGGCTCTAGCGGGGGTCACCGGTTATTCCCGCTAGGCCGTGAGTCTTTTTCCGGATAAATTCAATTAGGTCACGTTGAGCTTCTTTAGCCCCAACCGTTCCCCTCCCAACCTGAGTACCTAAACCCAATTGTCCCCGGTACCATGAGTGAACAGTAGAAGTGACGGCCCTGTTCACGTATGCAGCTCCTCTGCTTTCGCTGGCATGACTTTCCTGGGGCAGCCGTCTCTCAAGTCCTCTCTGCTTGGCCGTTGGAGGCAATCTCTCAAGCCTTGGGTAGGGGGGTCCAGACCTCGTCTGTCGGCGGGCGACGTCAGGTTCCGCGAACTCACTCAGCACTGCAAGCCGGTTCCGACTCTCCTCAGCAGGCACAGCACTCACTCGGGTCACATCTGTGAGGGATCCGGAGGTCTTCTACTGGTGCTCGGCTGTGGCATCTCACAGGCCTCTGGCTTATGCCTGTCACGCGGGGCTTCTCAGCGCGCAGGGAACACGTCTGCTCCTTTCTGCTGCTTGGTGCCAAAGACCCCTCAGGTTTGGCGCGCTGGCCTCTTATCTCCCGGAACTCCTTCCTGGAAGTCACCTGATAGGGTCCAGCGTCTAAATCTGCTCTCCCTTCATCTTCCCTTGCATATCTTGGTTCCGCTTGACTGTGTCTGGCCAGCAGATGGCAGCCTCTCTCCATCTTTGAAACATCATGTAGGAATTCCCTTACAAGCTCTCTCGCCTTTGCTACACCAGCTCAAGGCATCAGACAGCCCTGAGACTTCAAATAGATTGAAGCAGAGGTTTCAAAACATTTTTTTATCTCCTTGGAAACCTTTGCCATTGAAAATTCATGAACCATGTGAGGGAAACTTCTCCAACGCATACTGGGGATAGAACACCAGAAGTCCTTTGTCCATTTAATCACACAAGAGGTGCATTTGGGCCTTTCTCCCATTGTTTGAATGCGTCTTTATTTTTATTTAACATGGAGTTGAGGCAAATCTGAGGCTCGCAGGCCGAAGTCACTGCTCCCTCCCTGCTTAAGTTGATTCGGTGGGTTTTTAGCGCCACCGGGAGCATAATAATCGATAGGCGCATCTGCCTGTCAACTGAAAATGCTGCCAGGCTGACTGTTCTCAAAAAGAACAAGGCCTGGATTGGCCGAGGCTTGTCAACCCCACCAGATGACAGCAGCGAGATATTAAGGCAATTCAAATGTTCTTTTTTGTTCTGGTGTATTCCCATGCACCCCTTCCCACCCCAAAAAGGGTATATGGTTCATGGTTTATTATTGTGATGTCCTCCTCCTACACCATATCAACAGGGTTATCCTGCAGCCCTCGCTCCAAATTTTTTGAAGGCTCGCACATCTGAAACCTTTAGGCTGTGTGCCCACGATGCATTTTTGGTGCGTATTTTGGTGCGTATTTTCAGCACGTAAACGCTCCAGAAACGCATTGCATACCTTATCCCATGACTTCCTATGACATTCTGCAAGTTCTGTGCACATGGTCCGTATTTTTTCTGCGCAGATTTTACTTGCAAAAAAAATACGGACATGACCGTTCCTGCATGCGTATTTGCTTATACAATGCATTGGAAAAACGCATGGCAAATACGCATGCAAATACGCATCAAATATGCTTCAAAAACGCATGTAAAAAACGCATGCGTTTTTCTGCCAAGGAGATGCAGAAATGCTCAGGAAAATTTCTGCTTCATTTCTGCATCGTGGGCACTAAGCCTTAGAGGGGAGCCAA
This sequence comes from Phyllobates terribilis, assembly GCF_046119375.1. NCBI lineage: Eukaryota > Metazoa > Chordata > Amphibia > Anura > Dendrobatidae > Phyllobates > Phyllobates terribilis. The sequence goes on along the minus strand of NW_027362763.1, from coordinate 256,636,096 downwards.
GTGGGAGTAGTAGATTGTTCCTGGAAAAGACTGGGGGATAAAAAATTCCATAATGATCAACCTCTCCTGGCTACATATGTACCCTTTCCTTCCATAACTTTTTTTAATGTGTCATCCTGATTAACTACTGGTAAATATTTCGAAACAATCTGTATTGTTTGATTGGATTGCAAACTGGAAGGTGTGCTGAATGTTGCATGGGAAAGAGAATTCTTTTTATATCTGTTGATTTTGTTATTATCATACAAAGCTGAATTGTTAGACTTGAACTTAGCTTTATCAAACACAGAATTAAAGGGGGTGTCCAGACTAAAGTGATAAGCCTGCAGTCACTGTGTGACTGCAGACTTATGAATCCCCCCCCAGCATAGGCACTGTGCGCTGCGGGGATTCGCCGGTATGAGACCCGGTAAAGGAGGGTATGTATAACACATACACTTCTATTGAGCGAGCCCGCGCCTTCTAGTCGGACGTGCCCACTGGCCGTCCACGTTACTAGATGGGGCATGGCCTCGCTCCATACAAGTGAATGAAGAGAGGCGGCGCTGAATGGCCGGGGCTATGTATAACGTATATATACCCTCCGTTACCAGGTCTCATACCGGCGAATCTCTGCAGTGCACATTACGTGCACTGGGGATATTCATAAGTCTACAGTCACACAGAGTGACTGCAGACTTATCACTTTTGACCGGACAACCCCTTTAATTAATTGTTTGTGATAACCTCTACTCAGAAGTCTGTCTCTGATGATGGAACCCTCCTGTAGGGAGGCATCATTATTAGAGCAAATGCTTCTGGCTCGTACAAATTCACCATAAGGTATGGCTTTGATCGCATGATGGGAATGATAGTTGGATTATTGTAAAATAGCATTCCCTGATGCATTCTTCCTATATAAAGATGTGTCAACTTTGTCGCTATTGGGATAACTTAGTAAATGTGAGTCCAAAAAAGATGTATGGAGACTAGGAGGCGAATGAGTGAAATATAACATACAAAAATGTATATACTTTCAGCTCTGACTGCATATACCATCCGGATAAAGGCCAAAAAGACAATCTTTGAATGGAACCTTATCGATACATTTGACTCATACAATGGAAGAAAACTGCCTAAAACTATATATGTATTTAAAATATGTATGGAATAGGTTTCCCCAATGGTATTGAAAATGTATAATCAACCAATATGAACCTGAGCACACATTGCATAGTTATTTTTTTTTATTTTACATGTACAGTATATTAATTTAAGGCATGTTCTCACATGATGTACATGTAGCATATTTTCTGGGCACAAAATAATCTGTGTTTTATAACAGAAAACTAATTGACACACTGCAGAGAAAAGCGGAGTGCAGAATGAATTGATATCTGCTGCATATCAATTTATACTGTAAATGTCGCCATGGATTTCATCCTTTGCTATGTAAAGGGTTACATTTTGGCAAATCCATGGCACTTTTCTGACATTTTTTGCCACTGACCATGTGGCTGTAAGTTTTCTGCTGCATAAAATCTAATGCATATAAACCCAAGGCGAACGAATCAGTGCTGCCCATGTCTGTCATGGGGCACTCCTTGACAAGAGGAATGGTAACATCCCCTTGTAAATGTATTCATAAATTTCAAGAATTAAATAGAGTAACAAAACATAAATATGGCTAATACAAGTATATATAGTACTAACATAGTTATGTCATAAGAGCAGAACAGTCTTTTTAAAACAAATATGAAGCTGGTAACAAAAACTATATTGTGTTCCTGGGGTTTGTGCACTGATAGGCAAACACTTAGTGGACAATACATCACATTAGGTAAGCTAAAAAATGCTGGTGGAACCAAAAAGTGTAAAGAAATGTTTAAAATAAATAACCACCTCCGCTTCTGCTACCCGTTTTCATACTATTGCTCTTTGCAGAACAAGTTGTTTTTTTACTGGCATTTTTGGTCATTTCCCATGTGGGTTAAATAACATAGTTTTAATAGTTTGGATTGTTATGGACTCGGCAAAACCAAATATGTTCATATTTTTTATTCACATTTTTTTTTACATAAGAAAACAGGAAACAACTCTGTACAGTACTGAAAACAACAGATTTTTGGTGGTTTCCAGATCCCTATTTAATTTCGTGATTTTGCCATACAACAGTCCTACACGGCCTTCTTCTTTCGCACTAACTCTGAAATATCAGTTAAAGGGAACCTGTCTACATGATATTGCAGTCCAGTCTGCAGGCCCCATGTCATAGAGCGGAAGGAGCTGAGTGAATTGATATAGTTTTTGGAGAAATTATTCAGTATAATCCATGTTTTCTCTGCTCTGAGATTTTCGGTCCAGTATAAAAGATAGCTGTTAGTCACTGATAGGACCGCACGCTGGACCGAAAATCCCAGAAAGAGCAGAGGATTAAAGGCTAAAAACACAGGTTATACTGAATCATTTCTCCCAAAACTATATATAAATCTACTTAACTCCCCCTGATCTATAATATGGTGCCTACAGATTGGACTGCACTATCATGCTGACATGTTTCCTTTAATTACTGGCTATAAATATAAGGTTAAAAAGTATAGAAAAAGGGAATAAATATTTCCAGCTACATAATTAGCATTTTAGTGCATGATTTTAGGATTAGCTCATGAACATGCTTATATAATTGTTTAGCTTATGTTGAAGTGGCATGAACCAACATCCTTTTTTTAACTATGAATGAAAGAACAAACAAACTGTTCTTTCTTATAGAATTGACCACCATGAAAAATGGTGTTCTAATTTTACCATTATCACCAATAACCAACATATGCCATGCTATGGCTATATGATATACAGTATACAGGGTGGCCCAATAGTAGGTATAGGAATGTTGCCTAGAAGACATTTCATGCATTTGTCATAAAATGCAAATAAATGTCTATTGTGTGTCAGTAAGTATGTTAACCCATGAAATCTGTTGTGTTAAAGAGCAATGATTGTCCTGTATACACCCAATATATACATCCAATGTATACTAATTTTGTGAAAACATCTGTAAATGATTCAAACGCAAAGAGGCTTTCTGTAGTAATACAATTCTGAATACAACTATACATCTATCTATCTATCTATCTATCTATCTATCTATCAATCAGTACATATCTCCTTCGGAGGTCCCGTTAGAAGTCTCTGTTGCAGATTTCATAAAAGCTGGAAAAATAGTGCAGCGTAATGCATTATTTTTTCCAGTAAAATTACAGAAATCCAATCATTCTATTAATGCGGTCCATCAGGTGCCATTGGTGTCATCAGCTGAGCATTCGTGTTTTTAATGGGGTGATTGATGAAATCCCCTGACAGAGAACAAACGGATCACATGTTAGAGACCCTTGTTTCCCTCGGCATCACCTATTGGGGAAGAGTTGCAGGAGACCATTAGATGGTCATCTGGTGCTGACAAATTTGCCAGTTTTTGTTGACCTTAAACCAATGTGTATGAAGGCCTTTACTGCTGCTGCATCTGCTGATCATACAAAATACAACAGCCCAATATCTGGATAGAAATACACAAGGACAATGTTGTTAATTGCAGCAGATACAGGGAGGAGCTGTGTACTTCTTCTTGTGGCTGTGATAAGTGTGGGTTTAAGGTCTCCAGCATCCTAAGAATGCCCAAACACATTGGACAAAGCTCAAATGAAATGGTCGATTATGACAAATATTCATAAACATTATAAAACACCTGTCAGGCTGAATCACTGGGAGGAAAAATACAATAATGGGTTTTCTGCCTAACTCTGAATCAAACTGTAAGGCAATAGGTTGAACTCAATTGACTTAAAGTGGTGGTTGATGGAATTAAAGGTTGCCTGGCATTGCTGAGACCAGCGCCCCCCCCCCCCTCAAGTGATATCACTTGCTGGTGCGGCGCTGTGTTATGTACGCTGTCAGGTATTCTGACACTGCGCTCTGACAATGTGCTCTCCACTGCGTTGCCTGCTCGCTAATACTGATCTAAGCCGGCAACACAGAGTGTGCACTGTAATTGTGCATATCGCACAGTGCACAATGTGCAGGGACAGAGCAGTGATTAGTCTGACAAGCCCAGGGGGATGGGGACAGCTCGGTACCCAGGCCTTTGCCTGGCCTTGGGGATGTCGCGGTGGTCGGCTCCCGGGCCCGTACCCTGGGGTCAGCTTTTAAAAGGGGATTGTTCGTTAATTTTATGAAAGTTTGTGATGCCACCTGTGGTTTCTGGTGAGAATCACCAACGCTGCGGCAGTCCACTGAGGCCGGTGATAAGGCAGCTCGATGGTATAGCTCCGCACAGGTGGAGCTAGGCCTCAGGGCAGTGTACGGAGAGGGGGATGCAGGACAGAGGGGACCCAGCCGTCTCAGAGCGAGAATAGGAGCACACACGAAAGTCACTTCTGTACCTTTTACTGATGGAAATTCAGGCACGTCCCGGAGCACTGTAGGGTGAAGGGTGCACGTCCGGATTCTCCCCAGTGAGCGGGTGTAGGGCCTCCTGTCTCTTGCCTCTCTGTAGTAAGTTTCTGACCTGCCTGGATCTAGGCCTAACTTAGTTTCTGTTCTGCACCTGCTGACCTGGTGATAGGGCCTTCTGTTGGAGATCACTCTCCCTATTATCTGGGGTTTCCGTGATTCCTGACCCTGGTACGTATCAGTTTTTGGTGATCCTGGGACATGTAGTTCGCCAGGGGTTCCGGTTGTTTTCTACTGGTCATGAAGATCCACGTAGACTCTCGGACCCGGTGTCCGGTATATTCTTCGGGGTGAGCTGGTTAAGCTCCTCTGCCCCCTATGTTACTCACTTTCCACTCGCCTTCGGCCCCGCTCGGGCCCCCACTAGGCTACACACACTACAGCTGGAACGCTGCTCTTCTTCGCCGCTCTCAGAGTGTCGGCACACTCCTAGCTCTCTATCCTGAGCTCTGTGAGTTCTAGTCTGGACTCACTCTACAGACTGTACAGAACTTTTTCTGTGTCTGAGCAGGAACTCCCTAGCTGCTCTGTACTCTAGCAGGCTAGGAACTGAACTGCCTTGCTCCACCTTCCCTATTTATATCCCTATCGGGCTCCCTCTGGTGGTCTGAGGTGGAAGGTGGAGGTGTGTGTATGCTGTGGGGGCCTCTTGTGGAGAAATCCGGTAATACACCCCTCTAGGATATGTGGTACCAAGCGCAGCTGGGTGCCACATTCCACCCTAGCAAAGCTCAGCACTCCCGGGTTGAAGTACATTTTAAAACAACAATCATTAACAATCTTCCCTTTATGGAAGGCACTTTGACTTGAACGGTGCATAACAAAAACATTATAAACATATAAAACATTTTCAGCAGTTCAATAATGGTGCTCCTTCTGGGGAAGCACCTGTCCATGATAGGCTGGCCCAGCCGGGTCATCAGCTGTAGATGGCGGGGGTTTGCTCTCCTCCCCCACCTTGTGGACATTCAGGGCCATGGGTATGACAGGGGTAACAGGCGCTGCTGGTTGAGCGGCCACCTCGGCCTGACCGGCGTCGGGCATGGGTTGAACATCAGGGCCGTTAACCGGTATTCCGGCGTTGTGCTGTTCCTCGGACATTCTGGCACCCCCCTAGCGAACCATGGCCTACCTTCTTTACTTCCGGTAGGCCGCAGCTCCACAGGTGACGGTCATCTTCAGGACCTTGCGTCGCTTGCGTCCTACGTCAAGAGCGTTCAGCGACGCTCCTTCCAGGACCTGGCGCTCCCTGGTTTGACGTCGAGGCGTGGGGCGTGTCCAGGGCTTCATGCGCTTTTGCAGGTACGCCCCTCAGTTTCCCGCGGTTACGCCCTTCTTCTCGCTCGGCGGCCCAACAATGGCGGCAATCTTCACCACAGTTTAACATACACAGTTTTTAATTAAAGGCGCACAGTACCCGGTGGCAACGGGCATAACACTCCGTCGTTGCAGCGGGCACCCGATCCTGTTCGTGACGCCAGGAAAGTGACAAGCCAAGGGGGATGGGGACAACTCGGTACCCGGGCCTTTTCCTGGCCTTGGGGATGTCGCGGTGGTCGGCTCCTGGGCCCATACCCTGGGGTCAGCTTTTAAAAGGGGATTGTTCGTTAATTTTATGAAAGTTCGTGATGCCACCTGTGGTTTCTGGTGAGAATCACCAGCCCTGCGGCAGTCCACTGAGGCCGGTGATAAGGCAGCTCGATGGTATAGCTCGCCACAGGTGGAGCTAGGCCTCAGGGCAGCGTGCGGAGAGGGGGATGCAGAACAGAGGGGACCCAGCTGGGTCAAAGCAAGAATAGGAGCACACACGAAAGTCACTTCAGTACGTTTTACTGATGGAAATTCAGGCACGTCCCGGAGCACTGTAGGGTGAAGGGTGCACGTCCGGATTCTCCCCAGTGAGCGGGTGTAGGGCCTCCTGTCTCTTGCCTCTCTGTAGTAAGTTTCTGACCTGCCTGGAGCTATGCCTAACTTAGTTTCTGTTCTGCTACTGCTGACCTGGTGATAGGGCCTTCTGTTGGAGATCACTCTCCCTATTCTCTGGGGTCTCCGTGATTCCTGACCCTGGTACGTATCAGCTTTTGGTGATCCTGGGACATGTAGTTTGCCAGGGGTTCCGGTTGTTTTCTACTGGTCATGAAGATCCACGTAGACTCTCGGACCCGGTGTCCGGTATATTCTTCGGGGTGAGCTGGTTAAGCTCCTCTGCCCCCTATGTTACTCACTTTCCACTCGCCTTCGGCCCCGCTCGGGCCCCCACTAGGCTACACACACTACAGCCGGGACGCTGCTCTTCTTCGCCGCTCTCAGAGTGTCGGCACACTCCTAGCTCTCTATCCTGAGCTCTGTGAGTTCTAGTCTGGACTCACTCTACAGACTGTACTGAACTTTTTCTGTGTCTGAGCAGGAACTCCCTAGCTGCTCTGTACTCTAGCAGGCTAGGAACTGAACTGCCTAGCTCCACCTTCCCTATTTATATCCCTATCGGGCTCCCTCTGGTTGTCTGAGGTGGAAGGTGGAGGTGTGTGTATGCTGTGGGGGCCTCTTGTGGAGAAATCCGGTAATACACCCTTCTAGGATCTGTGGTACCAAGCGCAGCTGGGCGCCACAAGTCCAGCCCCTGAAAAGAGCATCACTGATGACGCAGCCTCTGCCCCCTTATGATGCTTTGTTTGAGTATCCCAGCATGCACTGAGATTCTCAAATGAAGAGTCATCACACATTAACTATGGAAAAAAAATTCAATAGTAGTTAGATAGTTTAGTTACGGAAAGGTAGAGAATTTTTAATGCAAGCATATTAGAAATTAATTTAGATTATGTGGCACCCCTGAGGGTTCAGTCGCCACAGGGGTACTGCACCTCAGAATGAGGTGTGGTATCTCCTCTCCAAGGTAAGGATGGATCACCACACAGGACCCCCTACCACACACTCAACACTACACCACTCCAGTTCTGAAGGGGGCCTAAAAGCACCATAGTGCTGCCCCGGGCCTGAATGGAGGAGTTGGGGGGAACCAAAGTTAGGGGGAACCACGTAGTGAGTGAGGAGGAAGCACTTTACTTTAGCACTTAATAGAAGCATATATAAATGGAGGACATTTTAATAACCGGGTCTTTGGTCGTGGGTCTTTGGGACGGCAGGTCAGCACAAGGCTGCAGTCGCCTCAGGGTCCATGGTTCCCGGTCTCAGGCCTCGAGACGGGGGACTGGGGCAGAGTTAAAACCGGCTCTGTCCCCGGTCAGAATCCAACCAAGAAGGCCCAGGAGGGGAGCAGAGGAGTTAAGCTCCACAGGCGAAAGGATCTCAGGTGGTGCGGACGGAGCGGAGTCGCCACCTGCATACCTTATTCTGGCCCTGCCAGAGAGACCCTGCCGCAAGAGGGGGTACCGGTCCCCGATTATCTGACTTTGCACTTCACGTCTCTGTCAGTAAACTCCGGAGGCTTATGTGGATCCCAGGAGGATACGGACGGAGCGGAGTCTCCACCTGTATTCCCTAATCTGAGTTCATCCAGAGGGACCCGGCCTTACGCCACGTTCTCACCACTAGTAACCAAGAAGGGCACCCAGTCAGTCCGGGAGCTACACACTACCCATCAAGGACATCGCAGTACCCGTACAGGACACAGTGGGGGACACAAAGCGGGAGAAGTTCACCAGGAGAGGAAAACTTTAGAGCGGGGGTCCTGTCAAGCGCTCCTGAACAACCTGGAGTGTGCTGAACCCCACCCTGGCAGCCGCAGCTCGCCGTGTGACAGCAGAGAGAAGCTCTGAGCTGAGAAAGCACTACCGTGAGTAAAGACTTGGATGACTTCAAATACTGCCTCTGTCTGTTCTTTCCTCCGCGGCTCTGCACTCGCCAATGCTCTATTCTGCATCCCCTCTCCTACGCTGCCCTGAGGCCCCGCTCCACCTGTGGGGAGCCGCATCAACTAAGCTGCCTGAACACCGGCTTCAGAGGACTGTCGCAGCGCTGGTGATCCTCACCAGACACCACGGGTGGCGTCACGAACTTTCCCTATCCCATACACCTTTCCCCCATTATTCCTTGCTTTTAAGAGTGCCCCAGGGTACGGGCCCGGGAGCCAGCCACCCCGACTTCCCCCAAAACTAACAGCAAGGCCCGGGAGCCGAGTAGTCGTCCCCCATCCTCTGGGCGCGTCAATTACAGCACAAAATAGACTGCGATTTAGATGAAAATTTCTTTGGCTTTTGGGCCACCCCTTTAAGTCTACTTTCAGCCTTAAAAACTATGAAATTATGAATGTAGTCTTTGATGTGTTTTGGGGGCCATTAATTTGGCTGTGTGTGAAACTGTTATTGTTTGCTTTAAAAATCTATTCATTATTATCTGGATCCCAAATACAGATCTAAATCAGTTTGTGTCCTGAAGGCAACCCATTCAGAGCGCGGCGCCGTACTTGGGTATGGGACATCTAGGAGCGGATTCCTTACTTGGGTCTCCTTTCACTGCTCTTGCAGGCATTGTGTCTTGATGTATTACACCCCAGGAATATCATGTCATTGCCAGGAGATTCTGAATCGCGAATTTTGGTGATCAACTATACTGTATTATTCAGACTATTTGGATGTTTAAGTGCCAGGCTATTAGAAACTGTGAAGACTGAACCATGAAGTCTGACATTTCTCTTGTTTCATTCTCACTTTGGGCTATGTGTGATGCTAACAAATTTGTCTTTGGGCTAAGCAGACCTACGTTCCACAGCAAGTTCTAACAGAAGACAGCAATTCCATGAACTTTGCTCTGCTGACTCATGAGTCAGTCTTCTTGGTGAGAGACACACATGACATGGGGCATGCACAAGTCAACTTCCTGTTGAGTGACATACCAACAAAACATTTTACTGTTCTGATCATAAAACAGAAGTTACTTACTGAAAATACATAGGAAGTAGAGTTTTTGTACTGCATTTTGAAACATGGGAAAACAATCGTTTCACAGTGCCAGTTATGGAGGACACAGTTTTTCATGTAAGATGCTGTATTTACTCCAGAAATACATTTCATGATACATAATACTGTTAGGACATAGGACATAGTCCAGAGGCCTTCAGCACACTAGGTAGTCGCTGTAAGCCAAAATCACCAGGTTTCCTTGACTTCACACTTATGCATATGGAAACCTTACGTATCAAGCACCAATGGACATTACCATATAGTCAATACAATTGTGTGCCCCCACATAGTAGACAATGCTCGCACTAGTTGGACAGTGTCAGAATATGTAGGGACATTTATCATTGACAAGAGGAATGCTAACACCCAGTTCTCAGTTTACCTTTAGGCTGTGTGCCCACGATGCGTTTTTTAAGCGTTTGCGCAGCGGCAAAAACGCTGCAGAAACGCTTCTAAAACGCAAGGTAGAAGGCCTGCCATGTTCCCCAATGATAATCCGCATGTGCTGTGCACATGCTGCGGGAATTTCCGCTGCGGATTATCATTGTGGAAAAAAACGCAGCACTACCAATTATTTTGCGGAAGTCCCGCGTTTTCGCTGCCATTGACTTGCATTAGAACGCATGGATTACACATCACTGTATATGTAGATGCGCATTCCATGCGTTCTAATGTGCGGATGGTACCCGGTCTGGAGGAGAGGAGACTCTCCTCCGGACCCGGGTACCATAGAAACTGTAAAAAAAAGAATAAAATAAAAAATAAATAGGATACTTACCTTCTGATGGCCCCCGGTGCGCTCCTCCTCCCTTGCCGGCAGCTCGCGATGGACTGAAGGACCTGCGCTGACGTCATAGTCATGTGACGGGTCATGCGACGCTGACGTCGGCAGGTCCTTCAGTGCAGTGTACCGCGATCTGCCGGCAGTCAGCACCGAGCGAAGCAAGACTGCGGGGGCCATCGGAAGGTAAGTATAGATTTATTTTTTATTTTTTTTACATTCTCTCGGGTCACACTATATAAATCCATGCCTTTTGCATGGATTTATATAGCGTGACCAAGTTGTCAAGCACTTTCCAAGTGATGCTAAAATCGCTTGGAAAGCGCTTGTCAACCCACATGCGAAAATGCATGTGAAGAACGCTTCACATCCGCATGTCCCTGGCAGGAAAATCTTAGCCTTAGTAAGTTATCAATTTGAACTTTATTAAACCTTTTTTTTAAAATAGCATAAAAATAGCACAATGCAAAAAGGATGCTCCAACATAGTCATGTGGGAAGAGCTGACAGGCCTCCATACCATCAGACGGGTGTGGAGACAGCTTTGACTGGTACTCACTGTAAGTATTTATAGAACTGCAGGGAGTGTTAAAATTTATGGAAACAATTACAGCCACATTGAGATTTGACAATGTTATATTATGTATAATGTCTTCACACACATTTAATATTACATTATATGAGAAAATAAAAATAAAAAAATACGGTAACAAAGCCAAACACTCTTGGCAGCAGCCACACCTGCTGCTTCTGAGCTTATGAATGAGAAGCCAAAGTGTCAATGAATTTCTGGCAGCATGTCAGATTACACTAGAAAGCAGATAAGGAAGCGCGGCACTTCTGCATTCTTCTTCTTTTTGTTTTCCCAAAAACATAAGGTATGTTAACTGCATTATGGGAGTCTGCAAGATCTATACATACAGTCATGAGAAAAACTAAGCACACCCACTTTGAGTTTTGTATGTAGTCAGGACATAATAAAAAACATCTGGCTTTAGAAGGTCTTGAAATTAGGGAAGTACAACATCAGATGAACAACACATGAGAAATTACATTGAGTCATTATTTATTTAAGAAAAACTAGGCCAAACTGCAGAAGTGGTGGGTGAAAAGTCAAGTACAACTCTGCTGAATTATGAAGGAAACTAACAGCTATGTGCTGCTAATAGAATGTGCTTACATGGCTTTAGGGACAGACAAGCGCAATAGGGTGTTATCCAGACAACAGTGGTAAAGGTAAGGCACGATCCAAGGAGTAACGTTTCTCCTTGCGGAGACTGACATGCCAAGGTGAGGACAATTTTAAATCTCCTTCCCTTGACATGTCAGTCTCTGCAAGGAGAAACGTTACCCCTTGGATTCCGATCAGATGCCTCTCACCCAGCCAAAACAGATCTCACATTTTGCACTGATGAGGGGCAGCACCCCGAAACACAGTGTCTACAAATTGAGACTCTGGTTTGGCTTTTAGCCTAAGTCATGTGGCAAGGATCGTTAGAGGGTCGATATTGGCTTTAGGATTTCTACTTCCTATAGGTGGCACTAGAGTTCTAGTCCTCTTCCTCTCTGAAGAGACAATTTGCAAAGGTAAGGCGGTACTGCTCACCTGGTGTGATTGTGTGAGACACAACCCTAATAGTTTCTAGCTGCTGCAGCACCACAGGTTGTCAATTCCAATGTAATATTCGAGTGTTAGGAGATGTGGGTGTCTGCGCTGGTGTTTGTGTATCCATAATAAAATCCAATAACGCCATAGAGGGTAATCTATCGGTATCTTTGTGGTTCTCCTGATGAAGAAGTTATAGCATTTCAAAATGCATAGACAATAAACCACACTTTTACTCTCTATGCCATTTATTGGATTTGATTGTGAATATACATCTAACAGTGCACATCTCTTAAAGGGAACCTGTCAGATTAGATATAGTGTTAATCAGCAGGTTAACAATGTTAGCAAGGTGATTTGCTACTGTATTGAAAGTGCAGCACATGGGAGAAAATTAAATCTTTTTCTCCCAGGAGTTGCAGGTTTTTTTTCATGCAGGCGTGCTGACGCAGCATCAGTCGTCAGTGTGTGGCTGATGTAAGCACGCCATGCAGATTAACACTATATCTACAGCACAATTTTTGAAACGTACCTTTTTTTTTGTTAGGAAGTTAGAAGGGTTAAAAGTTGATTAGCGATTTCTCATTTTTACAACAAAATTTACAAAACTATTTTTCTTAGGGCCCACATCACATTTGAAGTAACTTTGAGGGGCCTATGTGACAGAAAAAAAACCAAAATTTACACCATTCTAAGAACTGCACCCCTCAAGGTGCTTAAAACCACATTCAAGAAGTTTATTAATTCTTCAGGTGCTTTACTAGAATTATTGCAATGTGGAAGGAAAAAATAAACATTTAACTTTTTTTCCCCAAAATTTTTTTTTTTTTTATTTTCACAAGGGTAACAGGAGAAAATTAACCTAAAAAATTGTTGTGCAATTTCTCACAACATGTGGGGTAAAACTACTGTTTGGGCGCACAGCAGGGCTTGGAAGGGAAGGAGCACGGTTTGTCTTTTTGAACACAAAATTGGCTGGAATCATTAGCGGACACCATGTCACATTTGGAGAGCCCTTGATGTGCCTAAGCAGTGGAAACCCCCCACAAGTGATGCCATTTTGGAAACTGGACCCCTCAAGGAATGTATCTAGGTGTGGGGTAAGCACCTTGAACCCCCAGGTGCTTCACAGAAGTTTATAACGTTGACCTGTGAAAATAAAAAAACAAATTTTTCCCTCAAAAATGTTATTTTAGCCCTAATTATTTTTATTTTCACAAGGATAGCAGGAAAAATTGCACCATACCATTTATTGTGCAACTTCTCTTGAGTACGCCGATACTCCATATGGGAGAGGGCTGCTGTTTGGGTGCATGGCAGAGCAGGAGTCCACTTGACTTTTTGAATGCAAAATTTGCTGGAATCAATAGCAGAAGTCATGTCTCGTTTCTAGAGCCCTGATGTGCCTAAACAATGGAAACCCCCCACAAGTGACCCCATTTTGGAAACTAGACCCCTCAAAAGGAATGTACCTAGATATGTGGTGAGAACTTTGAAACCCCAGATGCTTCACAGAATTTTACATTGTTCTATGAAAATTTAAAAAAAATTGTTCCCACAAAAATGTTTTAGCCCCGAATGTTTTTATTTTTGCAAGGATAGCAGGAGAAAATGGACCCCAAAATTTATTGTGCCATTTCTCCTGAGTACACCAATACCCCACAAGTAGTCAAAAACTACTTTTGAGGCACAGTGAAAAGCTCAGAAGGGAGGGAAAGCTACATGTGCGTCACAGAATTTTATACCATTGGACGGTGAAGAAAGAATAAACTACATTTTTACCACTAAAATGTTGTTTTAGCCCCAAGTTTTTAATTTTTCAAAGGGTTAATAGGAAAAAATGGACCTTAGTAAAAATTTCTCCTGAGAGTGCCAATACCATGCATGTAATCGGGAAATACTTTTGAGGCACAGTGCAAAGCTCAGAAGGGAAGGAGAGCCATATTGTAGTACAGATTTTACTGTTATGGTTTGCGGGTGCCATGACCCACTGAGAGAGCGCCTAAGGTGCCAGAACAGCATAACTTCCCATAAGTAACCCCATTTTACAAACTACACCTCTTAATGAATTAATCTAGGGGTGCAGTGATCATATTGACACCACAGGTATGTCACAGAATTTTATACTATTGGTCAGTGAAGAAAAAGTAATTACATTTTTACCACCAAAATTTAGTTTTAGTCTCAGATTTTCAATTTTCACACAGAAAAATGGGTAAAAACAGCATCAAAATTTGTCCCTCAATTTCTGCTGAATGTAGAAATACCCCATATGTGGCTGTACAGTACTGCTTAGCCACATGGCGAGACTCGGGTGGAACGGAGAGCTGTTTGCCTCCTGGAGCACAGATTTTCCTAGAATAGTTTGCGGACTCCATATACAGAGCCCCTAGGTGCTAGAAGAGCAGAATTCCCCTCTCTCAAGCGACCCCACTTTGGAAATTATACCTCTTTTGGAATTTATATACAGGTGTAGTGACTATTTTGATTCCATGGGTGTTTTTGAGAAACAAGCAGCAGTGGAGGTTCCTGAGAGAAAATTGCAAGCTGTCAGTACATTGTAGTCCCCAGTACATTGTAGTGACCAGAACGTTATAGTGACCAAGACATTATGCCCAGCTTGTGCTTCTGGAGACACACACATGTAAATTAAGCGGGCTCTCATCGCTACAGAAATGCCAAACAATGTGGACGCTAAATATGCTTTATGCACACTGGTGGGCTCAGAAGGGAGGGTGCATTTCAATTTGAGAGTGCAGAATTCGTTTGATTTCTTTTGAGGGGCGAGGAGCCATAGCGCTTTTTCAGAGCCTTTGTACTACCAGTAACGTGGAAGCCCCTATATTTCCCTTGACAGATGACAGACCTGAGTGAGGACTTTTTTTGTGGATTGATTTGTAACAGTTTACATAACGTTTGGGATCACATTTATCCTGTGCTCTATGCTGAAAACTGATATCAGGGTTTCCATCTAAATTTCCAAATGACGTGATTCAGAAGAAACCCCCGAAGGATCCATTCACTATAATGAGGCAGCAGAGTTACTCTGGACTCTGTCTGGCCTGTGTTCAGGGTTGTCCTTTTTTTCAGAGATGCACCAAACTGTGGCTAATGGCACTTTTATGCACACTTAAAAAGACGGACATCACCGGATCACAGGTAAGACGATGTTCACAGTGCCTCCATCTGCCTCATTATATGGAATCTTCTGCTGGGGGTTCCATCTGAATCACGTATTTAAGCGCTCAGCCTAGAGTGCAGAATAAATGTGCGCCAAGACTTACTGCGAGCTTTGGGAGGCAGAATGAACAAATTAACAGCAGGTAAAGAATTGGTTTTATTTATTTTTTTACACCGTTCCTTGTGCGGTATAAGTGATTAGACAACTTTATTCTTCGGGTCGGTGAGATTACAGTGATACCAGATTTATAACGGGTTTTTATGATTGACATCTGTCACACACTAAAAGACGCTTTTTTTGCAAAAAATAGTTTTTGCATTGCCATATTTGAGAGCTAGAATTTTTCCATATTTCTGCTTACATGTGAGGGCTTTTTTTCTTGCTGGACGAGTTGACGCTTTTATTGGTACCATTTTTGGGCAAATGCCATTTTTTGATTGCTCTATTCTGCTTTTTCGAGATGCAGAATGAACAAAACCCAGCAATTTAGGGATTTTTTTTTTTGGGGGGGGGGGTTATGCCTTTCCGGTTGTGGTTAAATTGATAAGGCAGCTTTATTCTTCAGGTCAGTACGATTACAGTGGTACCACATTCATATCGTTTTTTATTTGTGTTGGCGCTTTTACACAGTAAAAATAATTATTTTTGCATTGCTTTATGCTGGCATGGTAAATTAGTGGCTCTCCCAGTGGGTCATGGCACGCACAAACCATAACAGTAAAATCTGCACTATAATATGGCGCTCCTTCCCTTCTGAGCTTTGCACTGTGCTTCAAAATTTCCCGATTACATGTAGGGTATTGGCGCTCTCAGGAAAAAATGGACCTCAGTTTGTTGTAAAAAGTTATCCTATTAGCCCTTAAAAAATTAAAAACTTGGGGCTAAAACAATATTTTACTGGTAAAAATGTAATTTATGCTTTATTCACCACTAAATGGTATAAAATTCTGTGAGGCACATTTGGTGTCAATATGATCACTGCACCCTAGATGAATTCATTGGGGGGTGTAGTTTGTAAAGTGAGGTCACATATGGGGATTTCGGTTGTTCTGGCACCTTAGGGGCTCTGCCAATGTGACATGGCACATTCAAACCATTCCAGAAAAATCTGAACTTCAATATGGTACTTCTTCCCTTCTAGTTTTCGACCACATATGAGATATCGGCGCACTCAGGAGAAATTGCACAACAAATTTTGGGGTCCATTTTCTCCTGCTATACTTGTGAAAATTAAAAAATTTGGGACTAAAACTAAATTTTTGTGGGAAAAATATTTATTTTTTTAATTTTCAAAGATGAAAATTGTAAAATTCTGTGAAGCACCTAGGGGTTCAAGTTGCTCACCACATGTCTAGATAAATTCCTTGAGGGGTCTAGTTTCCAAAATGGGGTCACTTATGGGAGGTTTCAACTGTTAAGGCACATCAGGAACTCTCCAAATGAGATATGACTCCTGCAGACCATTCCATCAAAGTCTGCATTCCAAAACGTCACTATTTCCTTTCTGAGCCCTGCCATATGCCCAAACAGTAATTTTCCTCCACATATGGGGTATCGGTGTACTCAGGAGAAATTACACAACAAATTGTAAGGTGCAATTTCTCCTGTTACCCTTATTAAAATGCAAAATTTGGGGCTAAAAAACATTTTTGTGGAAAAAAATAGAATTAGTCTTACCGGTAATTCGGTTTCTAAGACCCTCCACGACAGCACCACCTGGAGATTTCCTCCCCATCCTAATTATGGACAGAAAACCTAAAAGGTTAAATAGCCCCTCCCCTATACTATCCCCAGTGTTTTCAAAGGACCACAGAAGATGAATGCTTCAATAATATTTTATTAACACTAAGGAGTTTTTCTCATAAATCAAGAAAGGGCGGGAATTACCCGTGCTGTCGTGGAGGGTCTTAGAAACCGAATTACCTGTAAGACTAATTCTATTTTCTCCAATCCCCTCCACGACAGCACCACCTGGAGCAATACCAAAGAATGAATTTTAGGGAGGGACAACTGCCTGAAGGACTTTCCTTCCAAATGCTAGGTCTCTATTTGACATTACATCCAATCTATAATGTTTAGCAAAGGTATGGACGGATGACCATGTAGCCCCCCTGCAAATCTGCTCCACGGATGCGCTAGCCTTTTCAGTCCAGGAGACAGACATAGCTCTGGTGGAATGAGTTTTCAAGGATTCTGGAGGAAGTAAATCTTGAGTTTTGTATGCCTCACAAATCGCTTTTTTAATCCAATTTGCCAATGTGTATTTGGAGATTTTCTTCCCTTTGTTGGGGCCTCCATATTGCACAAATAGGCTCTGATCCTTTCTCCAGGACTCAGTCTGACTTAAGTAGAAGATGATAGTCCTTCTAACATCCAGCGAGTGGAACTCCTCTTCCCTGGTATTTGATGGATTCTGACAAAAGGATTATAGGCATATGGAATTCAGATGAGACTTTGGGAAGAAATGAAGGCTCCAACTGGAGGATGATTCTGTCTTCCAAAACACGAAAGTAAGGCTCTCTGATGGAAAGTGCTTGAATTTCCCCTACTCTCCTAGCTGTAGTCAGGGCTACCAACAATTTTGCTTTCCATGACAGCTTGTCTATTTGAGATTCAGATATTGGCTCGAAAGGTTGCATGGTAAGACCTTTAAGAACTGTATTGAGATCCCAAGGCAGAACATTTCTTGCTCTCATCAGGTTTATTCGTGATGTAGCCATCATGAATCTCCTAATCCATCTGTTTTGGCCCAAGTCAGTACCAAAATAGCTTTGAGCCGAGATATGGACCTTAAGAGTGCTTGGTCTTAATCCTTTAGACAGACCGTTTTTCAAAAAATCCAGAATCTTAAATATATTCGGCTGAAAGGGATCTAGTGTATGAGGGTCATACCACAGCACCAGGCTGCTAAGGAGAGATTTTGAGGGGTCGGATGGTAGATCGGACCCTGATGCAACAGATCGTGTATCTGTGGAAGAATCAACGGATCTGCCACTTTTAAACTGTTCAATATTCCGAACCATGCCCTTTTGGGCCACATCGGAGCTATGAGGATTGTTTTTACCCTTTCGGTCCAAATTTTTTGGTAAGTCCTTGGTAACAACGGAATTGGGGGAAACGCATATGCGAGTCTGACATTCCAAGGATGAGCAAACGCGTCTATCCCCGCTGCCGGATCCTTGGGGTCCAGGGAGAAAAAGGTTTTTACTTTTGTGTTCTCGTGGTTTGCGAACAGATCCACTTCTGGATTTCCCCATTTCTGTACAACCATGTGGAATATCTTCAGTTCAGACTCCATTCCCCCGGAAGAATATCTCTTCTGCTTAATAAATCTGCCTGATAATTGTTGGACCCCTTCAGGTGCAGAGCCTACAGAGATAGGAGATGAAGCTCTGCCCAGCGAAAGATCCATGCTGAGATTAACTGCAGGTTTCAGTTCCTTGTGCTTCCCTGATGGCTCAGGTGAGCTACCGTTGTCATATTGTCCGAGTATATTCTGACATGCGACCACTGGAGTAGGGACTCGGCTGCCAGAAGGGTCTCTTCCACCGCTTTCAATTCTCTTAAGTTCGAGAACTGATCCGCAACTTCTTGTGTAGCATCGGCGTTTCTGCCTCCTGCCGAGCAGAGACACCGTTCCCCTCACCGCCGCGGTCCTGGTCCGGCGTCTTCCTGCTCCCCTGCTGCTGTGGCGTGCACCGCACGCAGCTTCCCGAGCACTGTGCTTAGGGCGCGCGCTCCCTCTTGAAGGGGCTGCGTGCGCCATCCTAAAGAGTCACTGGCCAATGGCCGAAGGATTTTTCCTATATAAGGCACCTCCTCCAAAATGGAGGTGCCTGTGCAAGGTTGTTGTTCTGTGTGCTAACACTTGCTTCAGCCCTCAGGTCCCGCTGCCAGTCAGTCCTGCCCGCCAGTCTGTCTAACAGTCCAGCCCGCCAGTCTGTCTTTAGTCCAGCCTGCCAGTCTGTCTAATAGTTTGCCTGCCAGTCTGCCAGTTACCTGCCATGTCTGCCAGCTTGCCTACCTGGAGCACCTGCCAGCTACCTGCCATGCCCGCCAGCCTGCCTACCCGGAGCACCTGTCTGGCTATTTGCCGTACCTGCCTGCTTGCCTACCTGGAGTACCTGTCTGACTATCTGCCGTACCTGCCTTCTGATCTACCCAGACCACCCGTCTGCCTTCCTGTCGTGCTCATCCGATGTACCGGTCATTTCCCATCATCTGACCTGTGGGAGTCACCTGCTCTCACACAAGGTCGGTCCCAGTGTGTCACCTGGTTCACCTGCCCAGTCCCTCCCTGGTTCACGGAGTCCACTAAGCCGCCGTGTGACCTGCGTCAGGCTGAGTAGGCACTTAGTCATGCCCCTCTGGTCTCTCCTTGCACTGAAGCACAGAGGTTCCACCACCCGGACCCGTAACAGTTTGCACAGGCCATGGAACCCGGTGGCCCCCAGGCTCCTTCGCTCTCATGTCAGAGATCCCAACAGGAAGCTATCTTGTTCTATCTGCGGACTGTCAGCTCCCACCTGGACACGCTGTCCACCCCGTCTGTGGCAGTTTCTAGTCAAGCAGCACCTGCTCCGGCGGCACCTGAACCCAGTGGGGCTGGGCTTTGGACCCCGGCTCTCTGCGCCTCCACGTTTTGGTGGTGACTCCGTCTTATGTCGTGGCTTCATAAATCAGTGCACGCTGCACTTTGAACTGCTGGCACACCAGTTCACCTCCAACCTGGCCAAAGTGGCGTTCATCATGTCTTACCTCACCGGGGAGGCATTGGCATGGCTAAACCCTCTGTGGGAAAGAGGGGATCCCCTGGTGTCCGATCTTCTGGCTTTCCTTGCTGCCTTCCGGAAGATCTTCGATGAGCCCGGACGAAAATCTTCTATTGCCTCCTCACTTCTCCGTCTCCGCCAAGGGAGTCTCACTGTGGGCCAGTAAGCCATACGTTTCCGAACCCTCGCATCTGAACTTGCTGGAACAACGAGGCCCTGGTGTCCACCTTTTGGGAGGATCTTTTCGGACGGATCAAGGATGAGCTAGCGGTCGTGACATCCCTTCCACCCTGGACGACCTGGTGTTATTAGCTACCCAGATAGACATCCGTTTTCTGGAACGTGCTAAGGAGACTACCAACATTCCAAAGGCCAGCCTCGCAACCAGCAATTTCCCTGGCATGTTCGCCTGAGACTATGCAAATTGACCAAACCAAGATGGTCAAGTCTCGCCTGGAGACGTGCCGAGCCAAGGGGAGTTGCTTCTACTGTGGCAGTATAGAGCATCTGATCCGTTCCTGCCCGGTGAGGCCGGGAAACTCCAGTGTCTAGGACCGCTTGGAGAGGTGGTCCTAGGCAACAGTAAATCCTCTCCGTCCTTGACTCTGTCTGTTTCTATTACCAATGGTGAGACCCGCTTCTTCGAGACTGCCCATCTGGATTCCAGAGCCGCTGGGAATCTCATTCAACAGGCTGTTGTGGAGCGGTATCAGATTCCTACCGTACGTCTGGCTGAACCATTGACGGTTGCCTCCGTGGATGGGAGGCTTCTTCCGGAGACCATCTTGCTCGTCACAGAGCCTGTAACCCTTCAGGTGGGAATGCTGCACTCGGAGAAGATCTCCTTTCATGTGGTTTCCGGTTCGTCCTGCTCGACCCCCATCTACGCCGGCTAATCTACCTGGTCTGCGGGCACCTTACTGGTCCTATGCGGACATCTTTGACAAAAAGGAAACAGAGACACTACCACCTCATAGGCCGTATGATTGCCCCATCGACCTGGTACCTGGTGCTTCTCCTCCCCGCGGGCGAATCTACCCCTTGTCATTGGCTGAGACCCGGGCCATGTCTGAGTACATAGAAGAGAATCTTGCTAGGGGATTTATCCAGAAATCCACCTCTCTGGCTGGAGCAGGATTCTTCTTCGTCAAGAAGAAAGACGGCTCTCTACGTCCCTGTATCGATTACAGGGGCCTTAACCAGATTACCATCAAAATAAGTACCCCCTGCCTCTCATTTCGGAACTGTTTGACCGCCTTAAAGGCGCGAAGATCTTCACCAAGCTCGATCTTCGTGGGGCGTACAATTTGGTCCGGATCCGCCAGGGAGACGAGTGGAAGACGGCATTCAACACCCGGGATGGTCACTACGAATACCGCGTGATACCCTTTGGTCTCTGTAATGCTCCAGCCGTCTTCCAGGAGCTGGTGAACGACATCTTCCGAGGCGTCCTGTATTCTTGCGTGGTGGTGTACCTGGACGATATCTTGTTTTTTTCTCCGGATCTGCCCTCACACCGGAGGGATGTTCGTCAGGTTCTGCTAAGGCTCCGGAAGAATCGCCTATACGCTAAATTTGAGAAATGCCTCTTTGAGCAGACCTCTCTACCGTTGCTGGGCTATGTTATCTCTGAGACTGGTCTGCGGATGGATCCCGAGAAGGTGTCTGCTGTCTTAAAGTGGCCCCGACCGGAGGGGTTGAAGGCGATTCAGCGATTCTTGGGCTTCGCAAACTATTACTGCCTCTTCATTCCTCATTTCTCCTCCCGGACTGCTCCAATCTTCGCGCTCACCAGTAAAGGAGCAAATATCAGGGAATGGACTTCCGAAGCGGAGAAGGCCTTCGTCTCCCTTAAACAAGCCTTCTCCTCCGCTCCTGTGCTGCACTGTCCGGATTGCAACAAGCAGTTCTTCCTGGAGGTTGATGCATCCTCCTCTGGAGCCGGAGCGGTGCTCACCCAGAAATCCTTGTCCGGGAGAATGGTAACCTGTGGCTTCTTCTCCAAGCTCTTCTCCTCGTCCGAGCGCAACTACTCCATATTAGATCGTGAGCTGCTGGCCATCAAATTAACGCTGGAGGAGTGATGCTACTTGCTGGACGGGGCTCTGCACCCGGTAGTCATCTACACTGACCACAAAAACCTCGCTTATTTGCGGAACGCCCAAAGACTAAATCTGCATCAGGCCAGGTGGTCTTTATTCTTTGCCCGATTCTGCTTCACTCTGCATTACCACCTGGCGGACAAGAACATTAAAGCTGATGCTCTATCCCACCCACTCCTGTCTTCCGACCAAGAGGAGGAGCCTCTACATATCACTGTCCCCTTCAAATTAATGACTGTTGCTCCGTTTGACCTGTCTCATCTTCCACCCAGTAAGACCTTTGTAGCGGTTCTGGATTAAAAGAAGGTTCTATTCTGGGGCCATTTCCTCTTCAGTGGACAATCCTGCCACGGAGTCTCTTGTCAGCGAATTTTTGGCTATTTGGGAAGACACTAGACCTGCACTTCTCCAGTCCTCCGAGCGGATGAAGAGACATGCTGATAAGAGATATCTGGATCCGCCTCAATTCCGTCCGGGAGACAAGGTCTGGCTTTCCTCCAAATATGTCCGTCTCAAGATACTGTAAGGCGGCGGTGTTCACACCGTGCAGTAACTGAGGCAGTGACCCAAGCAAGTCCAACATAAACAGCTTTTATTTCAGCTACTCACGGGTTAACAGAAAGTCCTCCGGTTCGCAGCCGGGTTAACAGAAAGTCCATACACAATGGTTGCCGGGGACAACGGCCGCGCCGGGCCGCTCAGAGCCTGACAGGTGCAGAGCCTTCCTAGGCAGTGGTTCAGCCACACACAGTCCTGTGCTCCTAGCAGGTTGCAACATAGAACAACACTAATAGTTAGTGCAGGAGTTTTAAAGGACCTGTGGCAAGAGCCACTGGAAAACCCGGGTTGGAGGGAGGAGGCCGCCCCACTGCCTCCTGTGACCTCCTCCAAGAAATGAAGGCCCTGCCGGGTTTTACTTAATCTGCCTTAGCCAGGTAGTCTGACCAGGTCATTGCTCACCTTCATTCCTGCATTGCAGCCGCAGCTGTGTGTGTGACTGCAATGCACTCCAATGGATTTAATAGGTCTCTGTACACATTCTGGGGGATATATAACGTCCCTCGTATACGATCCCGGTCACTGCCTCACAATACCTTCTTGTAAGTTGGGTCCGCGGTTGATCGGTCCATTCGAAGTTCTGAACCAAATCAATCCCGTGGCTTACAAGCTGAAACTCCCGGTCACCTTACGGATTCCCAACTCCTTTCATGTATCCCTCCTCAAACCAGTTGTCCTTAATTCCTTCTCTGATGATCCAGGTACCACTCCAGCTCCAGTCTCCGCTGAGTACATCTTTGAGGTAGAAAACATTTTGGCCACCAAGAGGGTAAGAGGAAAGACTTTCTTTCTTGTGGATTGGAAGGGGTTTGGCCCGGAGGAGAGGTCTTGGGAACCCAGGGTGAACATTCATGCCCCTCTTCGTCTTAAAAAATTTCTCGCAGGCCTAAAGAAGAGGGGGCGTAAAGGGGGGTACTGTAGCATCGGTGTCTCTGCCTCCTTCCAGGTAGAGATGCTGTTCTCCTCACCGCCACGGTACTGGTCCGGCGTCTTCCTGCTCCCCTGCTGGTGTGGCGCGCACCGCTCGCAGCTTCCCGGGAACTGTGCTTAGGGCGCGCGCGCTCCCTCCCTCTTGAAGGGGCCGCGCGCGCCGTCCTAAAGAGTCCCCGGCCAATGGCCAGAGGACTTCTCCTATATAAGGCACCTCCTCCAAAATGGAAGTGCCTGTGTAAGGTTGTTGCTCCGTGTGCTAACACTTGCTTCAGCCCTCAGGTCCCGCTGCCAGTCAGTCCTGCCCGCCAGTCTGTCTAATAGTTCTGCCCGCCAGTCTGCCAGTTACCTGCTGTGTCCGCCAGCTTGCCTACCTGGAACACCTGCCAGTCACCTGTCGTGCCCGTCAGCCTGCCTACCTGGAGCACCTGCCAGTTACCTGTCGCTCCCGCCAGCCTTTCTACCTGGAGCACCTGCCAGTTACCTGTCGTGCCCACCTGCCAGCCTACCTGGAGCTCCTGCCAGTTACCTGTCGTGCCCACCAGCCTGCCTACCTGGAGCACCTGCCAGTTACCTGCCGTGCCCGCCAGCCTGCCTATCCAGAGCACCTGTCTGGCTATCCGCCATACCCGCCTGCTTGCCTACCCGGAGTACGTGTCTGACTATCTGCAGTACCTGCCTGCTGATCTACCCGGACCACCCGTCTGCCTTCCTGCCGTGCTCATCCGCTGCAGCAGTCAGTTCCTGTCATCTGACCTGTGGGAGTCACCGGCTCTCACACAATGTCGGTCCCAGAGTGGCACCTGGTTCACCTGCCCGGTCCCTCCCTGGTTCACGGAGTCGACTAAGCCACCGTGTGACCTGGGTCAGGCCGAGTAGGCACTTAGTCACGCCCCTCTGCTCCCTCCTTGCACTGAAGCATAGAGGTTCCACCACCCGGACCTGTAACATTTTGCGACCAAATTCCCTGAAAGGCCACCTGGGAGACTACGGCTCCCCATCCCCTCTTGCTGGCGTCAGTCTTGACTGACACAAATGGATGCTGAAACCATACTGTTCCCTTTTCCAGATTTCTCGGACAAAGCCACCATCTTAAAGATACTTTCACCTGCTCTGGTAGATGAATCCTGCTGGAGAGGGAACATAGAGATCTGTCCCAGTGGGAAAGGATGAAGCTCTGGAGAACCCTTGTATATGTTTGAGCCCAAGGTACCACTTGAATAGAAGAGGTCATGGTCCCCAGGACAGACATGGCGAATCTTATTAAGACCTTGTTCTGGTTCATTAGTGCACAGACTTTCGACCTCAGCTGAATTTGCTTTTGCCTGGCAAAAACAAGGCCTGCTGCTGGGAATCTAGAAGAATCCCCAAAAAGGTCTTCTTGATGGAGGGAAGTAGATCCGACTTGTCGTGATTTATCAGCCATCCCAATGATTCCAGAGTATGAAGAGTCATCTGGAGGTGCTCCTTCAATATTGGGACTGAGGGAGCCATTAATAAAAAATCGTCCAAATATGGAACGATACTGATATCCTGTCTTCTTACAAAGGCCACCACTTCCGCCATGAGCTTCGTGAGCAAACGGGGAGCCGACGAAATCCCCAAGGGAAGCACCTTGAACTGAAAATGATGTATTCTTTGATTTTGACTTACAGCAAATCTGAGGAACTTCCTGTAAGAAGGATGAATTGGCACATCATAGTACGCCTCTAGCAGGTCTATTGTTGCCATCACAAAATCTTCCCCAATCAGTGGAATTGTGGACTTTAATGATTCCATCTTGAACCTTCTGTATTTTACATATTGGTTGAGACGTTTCAGATTGAGAATTATCCAGTAGGCACCTGATACCTTTTTTATCAAGAATATTCGAGAATAGTGACCTTCTCCTCGTTCTCTGCCAGGAACTGTTGATATTACTCCTGCATTTTGTAAATCCTGAAGACCTGATATTAGGACTTTCTGCAATCTTGAGGAAGACAAGGTTGTTATCTCTACTCTTCTTGGTGGGTAAGCAGCGAAGTCGATTTTGACTCCGGTTTCCACTCACTCCAGTATCTTTCTGTCTGTTGATATTAGCCGCCACTGTGGAAGGAAACTTGCAATCCTGCCTCTTACCTTCCTGGCGTCATTGTCTGTCTTGTCTTTAGTTTTGAAAAATATTCTTCCCTCTTCCACCTTTGGGGTAAGACCAGCGACCGGATTTTCCTTTGCCTCTATTGCTGTTGCTGAGATGGACAAAATGGCCTCTTCCTAAAGTTTTTTTTAACTTTTGGCTCTAGTAAAGATTTTCTCTTGTCCGAAGCTTTTTCTAATAGCTCATCCAAGGCTGAACCAAACATATATTCTCCTTTAAATGGGATGGAAGAAAGCTTTGATTTTGACACATTATCTCCGCTCCACATCTTCAGCCATAAAGCCCTTCTCGTGGAATTGGATAGGACTGCCGATCTTGCTGCAATTCTAACAGACTCTGCAAAGGCATCCACTAAGAATCCTGTGGCTTTCTGCAGTAGGGTAAGAGATGCAAGAAGGTCTTCCCCAGGATAACCTTTCCAGAGATGATCCTCTAATTGCTGTAACTAGAGGAACATGGATCGTGCTACACAAGTCGAGGCGATATTTGTCCTCAGGGAAGCCGCAAATATTTCCCATGTCTTCCTCAACAGGCTGTCCATCTTCCTCTCCACTGGATCTTTAGTTGGGAGGAATCATCAAATGGAAGGGTCGTCTTTTTCGTCACCCTTGCAACTTGAACATCTACTTTTGAAATCTCTGACAATGCTTTAGTCATACTCTCATCTAATGGGAATCTCTCTTTCATTTCTCCAGCAATATTTAACCTTTTTTCCGGAAACTCCCATTCATCCATGATGAGACTACGGATATTGTCGTGCACTGGGAACACTAGCTTTTTCTTCGACTTCAAGCCCCCAAACATCTCATCCTGGATTGTATGGGTTTTCTTCTCTTCCTCCACCTGCATAGTGTCTCTCACTAGCAATAACAACTCTTCCATATTTTCTGACAAAAAATAGTACTTTTTGTCCTCCTCACTTCCCTGATCTGCACTCAGGTCACCCTTTTCAAGCTCTTCCATAGAAATATTTTCCTCTGAGTCTGAAGTATCCCTGACTGGATACTTCCTCTTTTTAGCCGGGGCAGGACCCTCAGCCCTCGCTTGCTGGAAGGACTGTGAGGAGGAAGCTAGTGAGGATTGTATTTCCTGCCGAACCATTCCCCTAACTTCCATAAGGGACGGCTGTTCCTCTTGCACAATATTCTCCGTACATCTCTGGCACAGGGGTTTCATATGGCCTGAGGTAAGCTTTTTTCTACAAATGGCACATTTGCATATTATAGTATTTTCACCCACTTTCGGTGCAGGATTTCTGTCTCCCTAAAATTAGAAGGGAAGATGTATTTAAACTTTTCGGATCCTGCTCAAGAGAGTGGAGAATAACCTATCCCAGGAGTACTTACTGGGGTTGGGTTCACACTGGGTTCTGCAGATGCAGGCTTTGAGACAACACCTTCCATAGATACAGACATTTTCTGTCCTACCTTATCGGTGTCTTCTCATCTGGGCCTCTTATAGAAGGAACCGAGATCCAGCACCCACTCCCACCAATCAGGTGGAAGTTTTCCTCCATTTTAGGGAAAAACTGCGGTTTCAAATTTCCCACCGCGGCCCCATGCGTTCCACTGTGGAACGCAAACCGTAAGTAGCGTCACCGGCCAAACACCGCATACTTCCAGTGCGTCCTGCATGCGTGCCGGCTGCTGCCATGGAGGACGGAGGACAATCCACAGTCTGGGGAGCTACAGGAGGCCCCCAGCCCACCACCTACTCAGCTTTACCCGAAGGCGCAGGAGAGTGAGGAGGTCCCGCTCCGGAGGGAACGGGAGCTAACAGGGGAGGAAGGCCAGCGGCGCTCGATCCCTGCAGCCCGGTTCAGGTATGTTATTATGGCACTGCTCACCGGCCACAGCTACCCTAGGGACCTCTTCATCCCATAGGGACAGGAAAACACTGGGGATGGTATAGGGGAGGGGCTATTTAACCTCTTGTGTTTCCTGTCCCTAGTTAGGATGGGGAGGCAACCTCCAGGGGGTGCTGTCATGGAGGGGATTGGAGAAATTAGATTTTTTTATTTTCACAGATCAATGTTATAAACTTCTGTGAGGCACCTGGTGATTCGAGGTGCTCACCACACATCCAGATAAGTTCCCTGAGGGGTCTAGTTTCCAAAATGATGTCACTTGAGGGCAGTTTCCACTGTTTAGGTGCATCAGGGTCTTGGCATCCGCTAATTATTCAAGCAAATTTTACATTCAAAAAGTCAAATGGGGCTCCTTCCCTTCCGAGCTCTGTCATGCGCCCAAACAGTGGTTTTCCTCCACATATGGGGTATTGGCATGCTCAGGAGAAATTGCACAAATTTTGAGATCCATTTTTTCCTATTACCCTTGCGAAAATAAATAAATTTGGGTTTAAAGAAAAATTTTTGTGGAAAAAAGTTAAATGTTAATTTTTTTTTCCACGTTACAAAAATTCCTGTGAAGTACCTGAAGAGTTAATGAATTTCTTGGATGTGGTTTTGAGCACTTTGAGGGGTTCAGTTTTTATAATGGTGTCACTTTTTGGTATTTTCTGTCATGCAGACACCTCAAAGTCACTTCAAATGTAATGTGGTCCCTAAAAAATTAATTTGTAAATTTTGTTGGAAAAATTAGAAATCGCTGGTCAACATTTAACCCTTATAACTTTCTAACAGAAAAAAAAATTATGTTTCAAAAATTGTGCTGATGTAAAGTAGACATGTGGGAAATGTTATTTATTAGCTAGTTTGTGTGACACAACTCTCTGGTTTAAGGGCATAAGAATTATATTTTGAAAATTGGAAAATTTTCAAAATGTTTGCCAAATTTCCATTTTTTCACTAATAAACGCTAGTCATAACGAAGAAATTTTACCACTATCATGACTCATAAAGTGCAAAATATCACGAAAAAACTGTCTCAGAATCAGTGGGATCCATTGAAGCCTTCCAGAGTTACTACCACACTAGATGCTTGCCCGATTCTAACGCATCGGGTATTCTAGAATATGCCCCATGCAGGATGTGACTCCCCCCCCCATATAATGCGCCATGCAGGATGTCACATCCCCCGTCCGTTATAATGCCCCATGCTGGATGTGACATCCCTCCCTCCCTTATAATACCCCATGCAGGATGTCACATCCCCCCCATAGTGCCCCATGCAGGATGTGACACCCCCCCTCCCTTATAATGGCCCATGCAGGATGTGACATCCCACCTATATAATACCCCATGCAGGATGTCACATCCCCCCCATAGTGCCCCATGGAGGATGTCACATCCCCCTTCCCTGATAATAGCCCCTCCCGATGTCACACTTCCCCACCCCACCATTTAATGCCCTATGGCCCCATACAATAAATAAAAAAAAAAAATCCAATACTCACCTCACTTGTCAGCTGCTCCTCTGGACTCCAGCGTAGCCCGCATGTTCCTGCTGTGCGCTGTGACCGATCAGGAGAGAGAGCGGTGTAAAGACGTCAAAGCGCTCTCTGACCTGACACGTCACACAGCAGCAGCGGAAGACACAGGAGCTGCTGCGCAGGCATGGGGAGGGATAAGTATGGTGCCGGGTGCTGGGGTCCTGAGCGAGCGGGGGGGGAGGGAGAGGGGAGGGGAGAGGAGGAGAGGGGAGGGGAGAGGAGGAGAGGGGAGGGGTAAGTATGGCGCCGGGTGCCGGGGTCCTGAGCGAGCGGGGGGGGTGTGGAGAGGGGAGGGGAGAGGAGGAGAGGGGAGGGGTAAGTATGGCGCCGGGTGCAGGGGTCCTGAGCGAGCGAGGGGGGGAGGAGAGGGGAGGGACAGGAGGAGAGGAGGGGAGGAGAGAGTAGAGGAGGGGAGGAGAGGGGAGGGGCCTCACTTTTACCATCCAGAGATAAGCGGCCGTAGCCGCTGATCTCCCGACAGTAGCCGCATGGGGGTCAGCGGCGCCTCCGGTCGGGGGACGTATGCTGCGAGCAGCCGGCTTCATCTCCCGGCTGCATCGCCGCTCACCTCCGTGCGGCAGATCAGAAGCTAACGGCAGCCATCTTTTTGTGAAATGCCGCGTCGCTGATTGGCCGCGGCCGGACCAATCAGCGACGCGGGATTTCCAGGACAGACAGAAAGACAGACAGACAGACAGACAGACGGGATAAGACAATTATATAGATAGATAAAGTGACACTGGTCAGAATTGTAAAGTTTGGCCTGGTCATGAAGGTGCAAACAAGCATGAGGGTAAAGGGGGTAACACAATGCCAAGATGGAAAAACATAATCGAAGATCTTAGAGAGGTACAAAATATAGCTTCATATTTCTAATACCAGTTTAACTTAATAAAATATATGCAGTAACCACACTACAAACACGCCTTATGATTAGTGTTGAGCATTCCGATACTGAAATATCGGGTATCGGCCGATATTCGCGGTATCGGAATTCCGATACTTAATTCCGATACTTTTGCAATATCGTATACCGGAATCGGAAGTTCCCATAATGCAATGAGACATTTTCATTTTATTCAGCCAATGAGGATCCTAAGAAGTGTGGGCACATCCTGTTAGGCATGTAGGCATCTTAACTAATGGCATGGCTGTGATTGGCTGCTGAAATGATGGCATGATGCACTATAAAAGCCACCGCCGCCATTTTGAGCTCACTCTGCTGTGAATTCAGTTAGGGATAGGACGCTGTTGTTCTGAGGGACAGTTTTAGCTACCTATTTGCTCTATACTGCTTTACCCAAGCTACTTTCTAAATCACTGTGCCTTGCAGTTCTAGTGCACAGTTCCCTGTGCTGTTCACCGCTGTCTGCAAGGTCTGTGTGTGTGAGTGCAGCTCACCCTGTAGTGTGTGCTTCAGCCAAGTCTGGTTGTAGTGCACTCAGTGTGTGTCACTGCCTCATACATTGTCCTTTTTTGCCAATTCATAATTTTTCCTGATATCTCCTATTAGTGTGGTGGTTCCATCTGTATTCAGCTAAATTGGTTCCAAACACACTATATAGGAGTAGATAGAGACATTTTTTTCCGTCTTGCAGCACTAGTGCACAGTGCTCTGCATCTGTACTGTTCACCGCTGTATGCAAGGTCTGGTGTGTGAGTGCAGCTCACCCTGTAGTGTGTGCTTCAACCCCGTCTGGTTGTAGTGCACTCAGTGTGTGTCACTGCCTCATACATTGTCCTTTTTTGCCAATTCATAATTTTTCCTGATATCTCCTATTAGTGTGGTGGTTCCATCCGTATTCAGCTAAATTGGTTCCAAACACACTATATAGGAGTAGATAGAGGAGCCTTTCTGCAGCCTTGGGCCCTGCAGCCCCAGCCAGATTAGTATTAGCCTATTTTTTGCAGCCTCATCTATTGCATTGTAGGTTACCTTCCTACATTGTAATAGCTACAAAAAGTTTGTGATACTATCGTTATTACATCTTTAGGCACATCCAGTGTCTTTTTGTGACAAAAAAAAACCTAAATAAAGTTCACCAAACACTCCACTTTACAGTTGTGTAGGCCACATTAGCTCATATTAAAGTCTAGTCCACACTTTATAAAATTAGTGTTTCTTATACCTGTTAGCAGCTGTTCAGGAATAAGCACACTAAGCCCTTAGTACTTTTCTGCCTATCTTTATCAGTCTACCAAGATGAAGAAGGCAGGGAGTAAGGCATGTGGTCGTGGGCGTGGGCGTGGAGTTTCTGCAGGGAGAGGACGTGAGGATTCTGTGCCTGCAGGGAGAGGACGTGGGGATTCTGTGCCTGCTGCGTGCACCAGTGACTCAGCATCCCCCAGTTTTACCAGGGAACAGTCCTTTATGCGCAGCTTTGTAGGAGCTAGCCGTACCCCACTGCTGCGCGAGGACCAAATTGAAGCCGTTGTCGGATGGATGGCAGCTAACGCATCGACTTCAATTAGTTCCAGATCCTCTCAGGTCCTGAGCACTGAAGAGCACCCATCTGTCTCTTCACCACCTGCCAAATTGCCCAGGCAGTCAGAGAGCCCTGGACAGGAGCCATCTCTACTTCTGTTCTCTGAATCTCTTGGCTTGGAAAGAGGGGGCCAGCCAAGCAGAATTCGAGAATTTGAAGAAGAGGTAGTATGCAGTGATGCGCAACCGTTTTGTCTCTCTGAATCTGAAGAGGCGGGTGGGCCAGTGCCTATGGTCAGCAGCACACCTCAGTACGCATCTGATGATGAGACTCAGGTGCCACTTTCTGGTGCGTACTGTGCTGTCGAGACTACCCAGGAGAAGCAGTTGTTTGAAGAGGGTGGTGTAGATGATGAGGTCCTTGACCCATCATGGCGTGAGGGACAGGAAGGTGGTGGGAGCAGCTCTGAGGAAGAGATTCCCCGAACGGCCCAAAAAGGAGGGAGAGGGAGGGGGCAGACTTGGTTGCCTGTAGCCTCCACTTCGGCACCCATTAGGAGCATGGCTCTTCCAAAATCCAAAGCGGGCGCTCCCAAGACTTGCAGTGCCTGGTCCTTTTTTGACACAGTTGCAGATGACATTTGCTTTGTCAAATGCAAGCTGTGTAATCAGAAGGTGAAAAGAGGGAAAAGTGTCAGCAACCTCAATACCACAAATATGTGGAAACATGTGCGGACCAAGCACGTGGTGGAGTTACACAAACACACTGAAGACCTAGGCCAACCTACAGCGCCACCTACCACCTCTTCAGCTCGTGTTGTAGCCTCTTCCTCCAGCTCACACACAGCTGGTTCGGCTTCCTCACAGGATCGCCATGGAAGAATCTCTGGCACTGTTGTACAGAGACACAGTGTAATTCCACCCACAGCACCACTTTCCCAGTCATCCTCACACTCCCAGGCCAGTCTACAGCCATCGTTAGCACAGGCATGGGAGAAAAGGCGCCCATACTCGGCAAACCACCCCCGAGCAGAGGCTCTGAATGCTGGCATTGCTAAACTACTGGCCCTTGAAATGCTATCATTCAGGCTGGTGGAGACTGACACATTCCGTAACTTTATGGCATTGGCAGTCCCACAATACAACGTGCCCAGCCGCTTTTATTTCAGCAGGCAAGCCGTCACTGCCCTGCAACATCATGTGGAGGGAAAAATTAAACATGCGCTACAAAACGCCGTCAGTAGCAAGGTCCACCTGACCACTGATGCGTGGACCAGTAAGCATGGACAGGGACGATACCTTTCCCTCACTGCCCATTGGGTAAATGTTGTGGAGCCGGGTACAGATCTTGAGAGTGGCGCTGTACGTGTTCTGCCAACTCCAAGGATTGCAGGAATCCAGTCTGTACACATTGACTCCTCCTCATACTCCAGTTCCTCTGAATCAGCGCTGCAGGAGCCGTCACGGTCTACCTCCACATCAACCCGTGAACGGTTACCTGTTATGATGACCG
Source organism: Phyllobates terribilis (assembly GCF_046119375.1). Classification (NCBI taxonomy): domain Eukaryota; kingdom Metazoa; phylum Chordata; class Amphibia; order Anura; family Dendrobatidae; genus Phyllobates; species Phyllobates terribilis. The sequence goes on along the minus strand of NW_027362763.1, from coordinate 256,603,298 downwards.
ATATGAGCACAGCCGTGGCCAAACGTCAACAGGCCGTATTAAAATTAATTTCTTTGGGGAATCGAAGCCACACAGCGCAGGAGCTCTGGAATGCCATCAAGCAGCAGAGTGACGTGTGGTTTGTGCCAGCGAATCTCCAGCCAGGCATGGTAGTGTGTGACAATGGCCGAAATCTGGTGGCAGCTCTGGGCCTAGGCAACCTCACTCACATCCCATGTCTGGCACATGTGCTCAACTTGGTCGTGCAGAGTTTTTTGAGGGACTATCCGGATCTTGATGCACTGCTTCACAAGGTCCGCATAGAGTGCGCTCACTTGCGGCGTTCCAGCAATGCAAGATCACGCATTGCAGCTCTGCAGCGCCGATTATGTCTTCCGGAACATCGCATCATATGTGACCTACCCACCAGGTGGAATTCAACGTTACATATGTTGGAGAGGTTGTGTGAGCAGCAGGCAGCAGTAATGGAGTACCAGCTGCAGCAGGCGCAAACAAGTCGCAGTGCGCGCCGTTCACACTTCACCACCACTGAGTGGGCCTCTATGAAGGACATTTGCCACGTTTTGCGTGCCTTCGATTATTCCACGCGGATGGCGAGTGCAGATGATGCACTAGTCAGCATGACTATCCCCCTTATCCGCCTGCTTGAAAAAACACTGCAAGCACTAAGGGACGAGGTTTTGGAAGAGGTGGAGGATGAGGAGTCACAAATGCCATCTGTTTCTCTACAGTCTGCGCAACGTGGTTCCTCACAAAGGCCTAGGCAGGGGACACTTTGTGAGGAGGATGAGGAGGAGTCAATGGATGAGGAAGACATCTGTCCAGAGGAGGGAGGTACACAATGCTCTAGTAGTCAGTATCTAGAGCGAGGGTGGGGTGATGCAGAGCAGGGAGAGATCACGCCTCAAGCAGGGGACAGCGTTTCTTGGCCAGTTGGCAGTCTGCAGCACATGGTTGATTTCATGCTGCAGTGCTTGAGAAACGACCGCCGCATCGCCCACATTCTCAACACGGCTGATTATTGGGTGTCCACCCTCCTAGATCCTCGCTACCGGGACAACTTACAAAGCCTCATAACACCGTTGAACCGGGAGCGTAAAATGCGGGAGTACCAAGACGCAGTGGTGCATTCCATCATGTTCTCCATTCCAACCGAGAGCAGTGCTGCTAGTGCTTTACAAAGCAGCTCAGTGCGTCGAGGCAGTGGAGGAAGCTCTGCACAAAGAGGGAGCAGAAGCAGCGCCTCAGCACAAGGCAAGACCAGTATGGCCGAAATGTGGCAAAGTTTTGTGTACCCGCCGCCACAAATGTCTACACCATCACAGACGGCTCCAGTCAGCAGGAGGCAACGTTTCCATCAGATGGTGACAGACTACATGTCTAGCCCTCTTAGTGTACTCCCAGACGGCTCTTCTCCCTTCAAGTTTTGGGTCTGTAAGCTGGATACATGGCCAGAGCTTAGTCAGTATGCACTGGAGGTGCTAGCTTGCCCTGCTGCTAGTGTATTATCGGAACGCGTCTTTAGTGCCGCAGGTGGTGTACTAACAGACCGTCGCATGCGACTATCCTCCGATAACGTTGACCGGCTTACTTTTCTCAAAATGAACAAGGCCTGGATCTCTCATGAATTTGCCAGTCCTCTTCCAGAATAAATAATTGGTTGGCAACAGTATCCAGGTCTCCTGTTCTGTTCATGTTTCTACCACCTGAACTGTAATCCCTGAGCTCCAACACCGCCAGTTGGCGCTCGGAAGTGCCGTCTGCACAGTCAACACTTGCTGCCGTGTTATTGGGGTTCAGTAACGTCAGCTGTTCCCCTGCTGTGCGGACGGCAATTTCTCCTGCTCTGTCCACATCCACTGTACTACTGATTTAAAACCTCCTCCAAATACACCTCTGGCTCCTCTGTTTTCAGTATTATCCCTGAGCTCCAACACCGCCAGTTGGCGCTCGGAAGTGCCGTCTGCACAGTCAACACTTGCTACCATGTTATTGGGGTTCAGTAACGTCAGCTGTTCCCCTGCTGTGCGGATGGCAATTTCTCCTGCTCTGTCCACATTCTCACTACTACAGATTTTAAAGTTGCTCCAATTACACCTCTGGCTCCTCTGTTTTCAGTATTATCCCTGAGCTCCAACACCGCCAGTTGGCGCTCGGAAGTGCCGTCTGCACAGTCAACACTTGCTGCCGTGTTATTGGGGTTCAGTAACGTCAGCTGTTCCCCTGCTGTGCGGACGGCAATTTCTCCTGCTCTGTCCACATCCACTGTACTACTGATTTAAAACCTCCTCCAAATACACCTCTGGCTCCTCTGTTTTCAGTATTATCCCTGAGCTCCAACACCGCCAGTTGGCGCTCGGAAGTGCCGTCTGCACAGTCAACACTTGCTACCATGTTATTGGGGTTCAGTAACATCAGCTGTTCCCCTGCTGTGCGGATGGCAATTTCTCCTGCTCTGTCCACATTCTCACTACTACAGATTTTAAAGTTGCTCCAATTACACCTCTGGCTCCTCTGTTTTCAGTATTATCCCTGAGCTCCAACACCGCCAGTTGGCGCTCGGAAGTGCCGTCTGCACAGTCAACACTTGCTACCGTGTTATTGGGGTTCAGTAACGTCAGCTGTTCCCCTGCTGTGCGGACGGCAATTTCTCCTGCTCTGTCCACATCCACTGTACTACTGATTTAAAACCTCCTCCAAATACACCTCTGGCTCCTCTGTTTTCAGTATTATCCCTGAGCTCCAACACCGCCAGTTGGCGCTCGGAAGTGCCGTCTGCACAGTCAACACTTGCTACCATGTTATTGGGGTTCAGTAACGTCAGCTGTTCCCCTGCTGTGCGGACGGCAATTTCTCCTGCTCTGTCCACATTCTCACTACTACAGATTTTAAAGTTGCTCCAATTACACCTCTGGCTCCTCTGTTTTCAGTATTATCCCTGAGCTCCAACACCGCCAGTTGGCGCACGGAAGTGCCATCTGCACAGTCAACACTTGCTGCCGTGTTATTGGGGTTCAGTAACGTCAGCTGTTCCCCTGCTGTGCGGACGGCAATTTCTCCTGCTTTGTCCACATCCACTGTACTACACATTTTAAAGTTGCTCCAATTACACCTCTGGCTCCTCTGTTTTCATTCTTATCCCTGGGTTCCAACACCGCCAGTTGGCGCTCGGAAGTGCCGTCTGCACAGTCAACACTTGCTGCGGTGTTATTGGGGTTCGGTAACGTCAGCTGTTCCCCTGCTGTGTTCACGGCAATTTCTCCTGCTCTGTCCATATTCACTGTGCTACTTATTTAAAACTTGCTCCAATTACACCTCTGGCTCCTCTCTATTTTTATTCTTATCCCTGGGCTCCAGCACCGCCAGTTGGCGCTCGGAAGTGCCGTCTGCACAGTCAACACTTGCTGCCGTGTTATTGGGGTTCAGTAATGTCAGCTGTTCCCCTGCTGTGCGGACGGCAATTTCTCCTGCTCTGTCCACATCCACTGTACTACTGATTTAAAACCTCCTCCAAATACACCTCTGGCTCCTCTGTTTTCAGTATTATCCCTGAGCTCCAACACCGCCAGTTGGCGCTCGGAAGTGCCGTCTGCACAGTCAACACTTGCTACCATGTTATTGGGGTTCAGTAACGTCAGCTGTTCCCCTGCAGTGCGGACGGCAATTTCTCCTGCTCTGTCCACATTCTCACTACTACAGATTTTAAAGTTGCTCCAATTACACCTCTGGCTCCTCTGTTTTCAGTATTATCCCTGAGCTCCAACACCGCCAGTTGGCGCACGGAAGTGCCATCTGCACAGTCAACACTTGCTGCCGTGTTATTGGGGTTCAGTAACGTCAGCTGTTCCCCTGCTGTGCGGACGGCAATTTCTCCTGCTTTGTCCACATCCACTGTACTACACATTTTAAAGTTGCTCCAATTACACCTCTGGCTCCTCTGTTTTCATTCTTATCCCTGGGCTCCAACACCGCCAGTTGGCGCTCGGAAGTGCCGTCTGCACAGTCAACACTTGCTGCGGTGTTATTGGGGTTCGGTAACGTCAGCTGTTCCCCTGCTGTGTTCACGGCAATTTCTCCTGCTCTGTCCATATTCACTGTGCTACTTATTTAAAACTTGCTCCAATTACACCTCTGGCTCCTCTCTATTTTTATTCTTATCCCTGGGCTCCAGCACCGCCAGTTGGCGCTCGGAAGTGCTGTCTGCACAGTCAACACTTGCTGCCGTGTTATTGGGGTTCGGTAACGTCAGCTGTTCCCCTGCTGTGTTCACGGCAATTTCTCCTGCTCTGTCCATATTCACTGTGCTACTTATTTAAAACTTGCTCCAATTACACCTCTGGCTCCTCTCTATTTTTATTCTTATCCCTGGGCTCCAGCACCGCCAGTTGGCGCTCGGAAGTGCTGTCTGCACAGTCAACACTTGCTGCCGTGTTATTGGGATTCGGTAACGTCAGCTGTTCCCCTGCTGTACGGACGGCAATTTCTCCTGCTTTGTCCACATCCACTGTACTACACATTTTAAAGTTGCTCCAATTACACCTCTGGCTCCTCTGTTTTCATTCTTATCCCTGGGCTTCAGCACCGCCAGTTGGCGCTCGGAAGTGCCGTCTGCACAGTCAACACTTGTTGCGGTGTTATTGGGGTTCGGTAACGTCAGCTGTTCCCCTGCTGTGTTCACGGCAATTTCTCCTGCTCTGTCCATATTCACTGTGCTACTTATTTAAAACTTGCTCCAATTACACCTCTGGCTCCTCCGTTTTTAGTATTTACCCTGGGCTCCAATACCGCTAGTTGCTGCTCAGAAGTGCCGTCTGCACAGTCAACGCTTGCTCCAGTGTTATTGGGGTTCAGTAACGTCAGCTGATCCCCAGCTGTGTGTCCGGCAAATTCTCCTGCTTTGTCCACATCCACTGTACTACGGATTTAAAACCTCCTCCAAATACACCTCTGGCTCCTCTGTTTTTAGTATTTACCCTGGGCTCCAGCACCGCCAGCTGGTTCTCGGCAGTTCCATTGGCTCTTGTACCTTCTGCTACCCATCCGGGTTCCAGTACCGTCAGCTGGTCCTCGGTAGTTCCATTTGCTCTTGTATCTTCTGCTACCCATCCGGGTTCCAGTACCGTCAGCTGGTTCTCGGCAGTGTCTTTGGCACGGGTACTCCCTCCTGCCCAGCCTGGTTCCAGCACGCCAGCTGTTTCCGGGTAGTGTCAACGTCACTTTGCCTCCAATGCGTTGTCCTGTCGTGTTGCGGTCGGGTTAGCCGACTCTATGGTGCCTGCAGTTTAGGTGACTCCTATGTGGGCTGCGGGATCTGGCAATGAAGGCTGGTTCCATAGTGCCAATAGGACAAGCACCCCCTGTAGGACTGTGGGTTTTGGTAACTGCGGCCGGCTCGCGGCCTTGAACTTTTTTTTACATGGGTACCTTCTGCTACCCATCCGGGTTCCAGTACCGTCAGCTGGTTCTCGGCAGTGCCTTTGGATTAGGTGCCTCCTTCTCGGTATCCAAGTTCCACCAACGTCTGCTGGTCCTTGGTAGTGCTTTCTGGCACAGGTACCTCCTGCTTAGTAACCGAGTTCCAGTAACATCAGCTGGTCCTCGGTAGTTCCATTGGCTCTTGTACCTTCTGCTACCCATCCGGGTTCCAGTACCGTCAGCTGGTCCTCGGTAGTTCCTTAGCTTTCTTGTACCTTCTGCTACATTTCCAAGTTCAAGCTTTTTGAAATGGTTCTTGGTAATCACTCTGGATCTCCCTGACGAGGACCCTGAAGACGAGGACCCTGAAGACCAACCCTAAGAAGACGAGGACCCCGAAGACAATGACCCTGAAGACGAGGACCCTGAAGACCACCCCGAAGAAGACGAGGACCCTGAAGACCACCCCGAAGAAGACGAGGACCCTGAAGACCACCCTGAAGAAGACGAGGACCCCGAAGACGAGGACCCAGAAGACCAACCCGAAGAAGACGAGGACCCCGAAGACGAGGACCCCCGAAGACGACGACCCTGAAGACCACCCCGAAGAAGACCAAGAAGATGACCCTGAAGAAGTTGACCAAGAAGACAAAGAAGAGAAGACAAGCACCAAGATACAGAAGAACAAGAGACAGAAAACCAAGAAGCAGAAATACAAGAAGCTGCAGAACAAAAAGCGGAAGAACATTAAGCATAAGACTAAAAATCAGAGCAAAAGATAATATCTAAATTATAAGCAGAAGATGACTAAGCAGTGTATGGGGGTGAGTCCGTTCCTCCTCGTGGTGCCCCTGGAAAAGACCTGCTGCTGCAGGCCAAACTGAACGCGGACAAATCCTGTTGTAAATCTTTTGTGACGGGCAGAACGAAAGGTGTAATGTCCAACCTTTTATAGATAACAACTACAGGAATGCCTGTCACAAATAAGAATATGATGAAGAAGAAGAATATGAAGAAGATGAAGAAGTAGAATATGAAGAATGTAAAAAAAAGAATAATACGAAGAAGGTGAAGAAGAAGAAGGTGAAGAAGAAGTGGATGAAAAAGATGCTGAGGATGATGAAGGAGAAAGTGTGGGAGAAGTAAAAAAGAAGGTGAAGAGCATGGAAGTAGTGAAACATAAATATCTGACAAAATATAAAAATACTTAACATAGTTAATATTTCCGTAACTCAGAACATAATAAAAAAATAGTAATTCCTGCTATTCCATTTGACTGGGCTAAACCTCTATGCCTTTATTGTCTCCCCCACCTCCCCCAATACATTCTACATTATTCTTAGTTGTTTTCCTTCATGTAGAAATAACCTACAAGGAAAGAAAGGGTTTATTTTAATTCCGATATTTATGTCCAATTGACTTGCATTGGTTTCCGGTATCGGAATCGGCGATATCCGATACTTTTTCGGTATCGGTCCGATCCAATCCGATCCGATATTTCCCGATATCGGAAGGTATCGCTCAACACTACTTATGATCATTATTGTACTGGCGCAGCAGAGTAACAGACATTCCTCCGGTGGGCCCTCCACCTTGCTCCTGAATGTTTGGAGCAGAAACACTTCAACTGAAGTTAAGATAGTACTGACATCTACATTGAGTTCTGCAGTACTACCTTAAGGCTAAGTGCCCACGATGCAGAAATGCTCCTGATTTTTCCTGAGCATTTCTGCATCTACCTGGCAGAAAAAATGCATGCGGAATTTACATGCGTTTTTTCTGCCAGGAACAAGCGTAAGTGAAGCATTTTGATCATGCGATTTCGCATGCAGGTTGTCAAGCGCTTTCCAAGCGATTTTTAGCATCACTTGGAAAGTGCTTGACAACTTGGTCACACTATATAAATCCATGCAACCGGCATGGATTTTATATAGTGTGACCAAGTTAGTTAAAAAAAGAATAAAAATGATAAAAAAAACAAAAAAAAACATATACTCACCTTCCGATGGCCTCCGGTCTCCTTATCCAATGCGTCTGGTCTTCCCGGTGTCTAAAAGGACCTTCCATGACGTAATTTAGTCATGTGACAGGTCATGCGACCGCCGACGTCAGCAGTCGCGTGACCTGTCACATGACTAAATGACGTCATGGCAGGTCCTCTTAGACCATCGCGAGCTGCCGGGGAGCCAGGACGCAGCCAGGCGACCGGGGACCATCAGAAGGTAAGTATAATGTATATTTTTTATTTTAATTCATTTTTTTTTTACAGGTACGATGGTACCCAGGTCTGGAGGAGAGTCTCCTCTTCTCCAGACCCGGGTACCATCCGCACATTGAATCGCTTAATATCCGCATGTGCACATGTAGTGATGATGATATTAAGCGATTCAATGCAAGTCAATGGCGGTGTAAACGCCGCGATTACACAAAATAATTGGTAGTGCTGCGGATTTTTCCGCAATGATAATCCGCAGCGGATATTTACGCAGCATGTGCACAGCACATGCAGATTATCATTGGGGAACATGGCAGACCTTCTACCAAGCGTTTATATAGTGTGACCGTAAAAGAATAGTAAAAACTAAAAAATAAATATTATACTTACCTTCTGATGTCCCCCGGTGTCCTTATCCGATGCGTCTTGCCTTGCCGGCAGCTCGCGGAGGACTAAAAGGACCTGCCATGACGTCATTTAGTCATGTGACGGGACACGCGACCGGCGACGCCAGCGGTCGCGTGACCCGTCACATGACTAAATAACGTCATGGCAGGTCCTTTTTAGACCATCGCGAGCTGCCGGCAAGCCAGGATGCATCGCTAAGGACATCGGGGGCCATCAGAAGGTAAGTATAATGTATATTTTTTATTTTATTCTTTTTTAACAGGTACTATGGTACCCGGGTCCGGAGGAGAGTCTCCTCTTCTCCAAACCCGGGTACCATCCGCACATTGAAACGCATGGTATCCACATCTGCAGATACAGTGATGTGGATGTCATGCTGTCCAATGCAAGTCAATGGCGGCGAAAACGCAGCGATTCCACAAAATAATTGGTAGTGCTGCGGATTTTTCCGCAATGATAATCCGCAGTGGAAATTTCCGCAGCATGTGCACAGCACATGCAGATTATCATTGGGGAACATGGCAGACCTTCTACCAAGCGTTTTTTAAGCGTTTCTGCAGCGGAATTGCCGCTGCAGAAAAGCTTAAAAAACGCATAGTGGGCACACAGCCTAATAAAACTTTCTGTGCCACCTTAACACACCCTTCCTTCCCCCTCACACATACACTTCTGTTTTTTTTTTTGCTTTTAGCATAGAGTGCTAGAGGGTCTGAAGGCTGCAGCTATATTTAGTGGCACTCAGCAATTGAGCTATAAAGTAAGGGTTTTTGTGTGTAAAGTGTGAATATTTATTGGGTATATGTGTTTATTGTGTACATGTGTGTGTACTTATACTCTTGTATAATGTGTGTATAGCTGTCAGTGTGAGTGAGGGGGGCCCTCATTTAGTAAGGGGTGATATGGGTGGTGGAGGAATGAGCCCTCACTCATAACTGAGTGACTAGGGGCCCCCATCCCACAACACCCATATATTACTTTACTTTACTTTACTTACTTTACTGAATGAGGGCCCTCACACTCACTCTGACAGGCATGCACACATTTTACATGAGTATTAATATTCATACTCTGTATAAACATGTACTCACAATTACTGACAGTGGTGTTGGTTAACCTATGGGCCCTCAATCACAACCTATAGGTGATACTGAACTTTCCATAAAAAGTCTATAGAGATGAAGAGTTACAGAAAGTTCTCTTTCTATACTAACAAAGCCATAACTGGTTAAGGGCCTCCTCGCATCTCCTATCTATGTCAATAAAGGCTCTTTCACACATCAGATTTTTTGGTACGTTTGCTATCCATCATTTTTGCAGATAGATCATGGACCAATAAGAATGAAAATGATTTTTCATCTGTCTTTTTTTGGAAGAAAAAAAACCCTGAGACATATCCTACTTTGATCCGTGTTTCCTATAACCACACTTATTGTTTCCAATTTTCCAATTTTTTCTGTGCATTTTACCCCATGCAATGCAAAGGGTTCAATCTACAGTGAAAATCATCACAAAGAATTGACGTGAAGTGGAATTTCCACCTTGCACTGTAATTATTAGGAACGCTGTATGTGACGAAAATCTAGCATTTGCGATGTACCTTCTTGTAAACGCTGATTCCATGTGCAGTTCACCATGGGACAAAAGTAAGAATCACAACTGGTTATTATTTACAAATTGTAATAATTGTATAAATTATTACCATGTACACATTCATTATTTAAGGCCAAACCTTCAGTAGACAGTCACATTTCCCCTGAGGAAACATGGATGGTGATACACGAGGAGTTTCTGTGGTCCCCAACCTACAGCCTTATTCAGATGTCCATTTTCACATTACGTATGTAATGTATGTATGTATGTACGTACGTATGTTTTTCACAGATAGAATATAGTGGATATGTGTTCTATGAAGCTATTTATACCACAGAGTTTTTTTGCAGACTGTGTGTCCGCATCTCAAAATTACTACGTATATATGTCAATTTTTGATCCAACCCACAAATCAAAATCACCTGAATAAGTCTATTTATTGCCATTGCAATGATCTGTATACTGACCAGGTATGTTATTATTATACTAGTAGCTGTGCTGCATTATTGGGTAAGTAGGGGTTGGTGGCCAGATTCTATTAGGAATCTGGCCACCAACCTTTGGCTACAGGTGGTTTACTTATGTGTTGTCTTTTTCTGGTGTGTACTAATACATTTTGAAAGGATATTATGAAAAAATAATTTGTTCATGATCCCCCTATATTTCTATATTTCTTCTTTGGTAGATGTGCTTCTGTTCTGAGGAGTGGAGTGCACCTCTGGCACTTACATTGATGACTGCGCTGCGATCCGAACATTTTGTTGCGCTGCAGTTTCTGTGTTAGGACAAAGCATCTGAAAGTAAATCCCAGAGATATCTTTCATTCTTTTTACTGTCATGTTTTTGTGCTTTTACTTTTTACAAGTTTCCAATTTGGTCTCCATTGGATTAGGTGGACGACGTTTGACCGGCATGGGATCTATATCTTTAACAAAATATCCACTACTATCGCTGGGACTTGGTATCAGCCAGTGTTGTTTTTTGTCACTTAAGAGCTGTTCACCCCCTTACTATTATTTAACTACCCAATACAGGGGTTTTTAGAGAAGCCGGGTTACCCTCAGAATTGGAATATGCAATGTGACAGGCCACCGAGAGGGTGACTGCTGTTTGGTGCTTTTAGTTTGTGAATGCACCAATAAAAACCTACCCATCCTGATAGTGTCAGTTTGTTGCTGTCATTTTTACCTGTTTTAGTTATGTAGAATGAGAGGAACCTGCGTTATTTTTGTTTTCTAACTATTCATTTAAGCAGAATCGAGCAGTCCGTATCCACTATACTGGGGTCATTTATTTATGTTTCATACTGGACATTATAGATGGTAGTCCAGGTACATATGGGGCAGAGAAATAATATAATAGTAAAGGCTAAATCGCCATATAAGTTGCCTCACCACATATGCATATGGACAGTTAAATAGAGAAAGTATCATTAAAGTATAATAACTTTTATTAACTAACTAGATGCCATGTTGATCCAACGTGGTCCATCAAATCCAAAGCAGTCCAAATAGTGATAAGAAAAAAATTAAATAAATCTCTGACAATCTCTGAAATAGCAGCAGAGGACAGATACAGCAAGCAGAGATATTATACCTGTGTGAAGAGAGAAGAAGATGGGTGTTAGTCCACTGCTGAATGAAGTAACTGCACACACTTAGCGCCGATGACACTTTGCGCAAGAAGACACGTGCATGCACCCCACACACGTGCACCCCTTATGCTGCTTCTAGATTTATAGGGTAGACTATACCATCAGGTGAAGGACTTTGTGGGAGCTGCTTGTGAATAAATTAGCACACCAAGGGATGGCTAGCTGATCAAAGACAGAACGAACATCATGCTTTGCTACACAGTATAACATCTTCCACCATCAGATAAAGTCAGTAAATTGTTTCAGGGGGAAATAGCAGCAGATGACAGATACAGCAAGCAGAGATATTGAGAAGAGAGAAGATGGGTGTTAGTCCAATGCCGAATGAAGTAACTGCACACACTTAGCGCTGATGACACTTTGCCCAAGAAGACATGTGCATGCACCCCACACACGTGTAACCCTTATGCTGCTTCTAGATTTATAGTTGACATTTATTTTCACATACTTTATCTTAAAAGGGTTGTCCATCTTTGGGGTCAATTATTTTTTCTTACTTAAATGTATGCGATTTGGGCCCAAAAGAATTTTTGCAATTTGATTTAATTAAAAATTGTGCACCGTTTGCCTTATATGTTTCACTGTCTATTGCTGACTGCCGAATGAAGTAATGGGTTTGGTCACATTATCTTTATTTTATCAGATAGGTTAAGGACTAGTGAAGGGTGAGCACCGAGCAGTAGCGAGCATGTTCGCTCATCACTATTAAGGACATGATTTTGTGGTACTTACTATTATATAGGTATGACAGGTTCTTCTGTACCTGTTAGGCTGTGTGCCCACGATGCGCTTTTTAATTCCGCTGCTGAAACGCTTAAAAAACGCTTTGTAGAAGGTCTGCTATGTTCCCCAATGATAATCCGCATGTGCTTTGCACATGCTGCGGAAATTTCTGCTGCGGATTATCATTGCGGAAAAATACGCAGCATTACCAATTATTTTGCGGAAGCGCTGCATTTTGGATGCCATTGACTTGCATTGGAACGCATGGAATCCGCATCACTGCATCAGTACATACGGAATCCATGCGTTTCAATGTGCGGATAGTACCCGGGTCTCGAGAAGAGGAGACTCTCCTCCGGACCCGGGTAATATAGAACCTGTAAAAAAAAGAATAAAATAAAAAATAAATTTTATACTTACCTTCTGATGGCCCCCGGTGTCTTTGTCTTGGCTTGCCGGCAGATCGCGGTGGACTCAAGGACCTGTGCTGACGTCATTTAGTCATGTGACGGGTCACGCGACCACTGACGTCGGCAGGTCCTTTAGTGTACCGCGAGCTGCTGGCAAGCCGAGACGCATCGAATAAAGACTCGGGGCGCCATCAGAAGGTAAGTATATTTTTATTTTTTAACATTCTTTCGGTCACATTATATAAATCAATGCCGTTTGCATGGATTTATGTAGTGTGACCAAGTTGTCAAGCACTTTCCAAGTGATGCTAAAATCGCTTAGAAAGCACTTGACAACCCGCATGCGGAAATGCATGTGAAGAACGCTTCACTTCCGCTTGTCCCTGGCAGGAAAACGCATATACAATCCGCATGTGTTTTTTCTGCCAGGGAGATGCAGAAACGCTCAGGAAAAAATCTGGAGCATTTCCGAATAGCCTTAGTGCAGCTTTCTGCACAGACTGCACATCTCTCCAGTTCATGTAATGGGTACTAGTGGAGGAACATGTGACCAGACCTGTCCATCAGCCTTGTCCAAATGGAAAGCTCTCATGAGAAAACAGCTTTTCTATTGGAGGAGACTGATAGACAGGTCTGGTCACATGCTCCTCCACCAACAGCCATTGTTTACTTGATGTTTCCATCAAGTACTCGGGTTTCCTCCCACACTACAAAGACATAGAGATAGGGGGGTTTTAGATTGTAAGCACCAATGGGGACAATGATGACGCTATATAAGCAAAGCATAATAATAATAATAATTGTATGGACTGGAGAGCTGTATAGTCTGTGAGGAACGCTGCACTAATAAGTAGAGATGAGCGGTGTTCGACTAGAACTGTTCGCCAATCTCAAATTCGAGCTGTTTTGGGCGGTGTTCGAGTTGTTCGACGAACCCGAACGATTTGCAAAAAATTCGGCTGTTCGAGGTTATGTTCGATAACTGTTCGTGCACCAAAAGCGTGTCCTGCATGTCTGGCGCTATTTAGAGCACCAATCATGCAGGGATTATCTGCCACTCACTGTAATGCCACAGCCATGGTGGTTGTGGCATTACAGTGATTGCCCAAATCGATGGGAACAGTGCCAACAGTGAAACATGAAAAGCCGGCAATTCAGCAGCGGCATACACCTGTACCCGACAATTTAGAACCGAAAGAATAGAGCTTCACACATAGATTAGATAGATATAAACATGTCAGCCACATATATACGAAGTACAGTGAAAGTGCTGCTTACTGTACTTGTCATTTAGCGTAAAGGATTTATCAAAAAAAATAATAGTGTTTTCATGCACCGTCTCTTTAAAAAAGCCAGCCGGCAATTCAGCAGCGGTACCCGACAATTTAGAATAGAAAGAATAGAGAATCACACATAGATTAGATAGATAGAAACATGTCAGTCACATATATATGAAGTACAGTGACAGTGCTGCTTACTGTACTTGTCATTTAGCGTAAAGGATTTATCAAAAAAAATAATAGTGTTTTCATGCACCGTCTCTTTAAAAAAGCCGGCCGGCAATTCAGCAGCGGTACCCGACAATTTATAACAGACAGAATAGAGCTTCACACATAGATTAGATAGATAGAAACATGTCAGTCACATATATATGAAGTACAGTGATAGTGTTGGTTACTGTACTTGTCATTTAGTATTAAAATAAAGGATTTATTATTAAAAAAATTGGCGTGGGGTTCCCCTTAATTTTAGGCTCTAGCGGAGGTTAAGCAGACGGCTGGGGCAGATGTTTGAAGCCTGGGAAGGGGGTAATACCCACGGAGCTTCCCAGGCTACTAATATCAGCCCCCAGCTGAATACATAGCCTTTACTAGCTATTAAAATGGGGGACCCCCCAAAAAAAATGACGTGGGGTCCCCCCTAATTTAATAGCTAGCAAAGGCTAGGCAGACAGCTGGGGGCTGATATTAATAGCCCAGGAAGGGAGCCATGAATATTGGCCCCCTCCCAGGCTAGAAACACCAGCCGTCAGCCGCCCCAGAAATGGCGCATTCATAGGATGCGCCAATTCTGGCACTTAGCCTCGCTCTTCCACGCTGCCCTGGTGCGGTGGCAGGGGGTAATAGGGTTGGGGACTTGCGCTGCTCAGCGTCTCTCTGTGACGACATCCAGATGAGCCGAGTTCATGTCCAATGAACTCGGCTCACCTCATGCACGTCACTGACAGCGTGGGAAAATTCTCACGCTGAAGCGGTGAGTGCAGGAGAATTCTCCCACGCTGTCAGTGACGTGCATAAGGTGAGCTCATGTCCAATGAACTCAGCTCACCTCCTGCACGTCACTGACAGCGTGGGAGAATTCTCCTGCACTCAGCGCTTCAGCGTGAGAATTCTCCCACGCTGAAGCGCTGAGTGCAGGAGAATTTTCCCACGCTGTCAGTGACGTGCATAAGGTGAGCTCATGTCCAATGAACTCAGCTCACCTCCTGCACGTCACTGACAGCGTGGGAGAATTCTCCTGCACTCAGCGCTTCAGTGTGAGAATTCTCCCACGCTGAAGCGCTGAGTGCAGGAGAATTTTCCCACGCTGTCAGTGACGTGCATGAGGTGAGCCGAGTTCATTGGACAATAACTCGGCTCATCTGGATGCACTCACAGAGAGACACTGTGGAGCGCAAGCAAGCCTGCGCTTCTCAGTGTCTGCGGGATGACAGGCTGGATGGCAGCGTTCTGCTGCGGTCCAGCCTGTCATCTCGATGTAGCAGAGCTGAAGCTGTCATGGGAACCATGGAAAGGTAAGGATGATGTTGCTTTATTATTTTTCTTTTATTTCAGGAGATCGTTGGCTTCAGCTGGAATGGGCGTGATGGTAAGTATGGTTTAATTTAGAACAATAAAGAATTGTGTGTTTATTTCAATTAAAGGACTTTTTTCTGGGTGTTGTGTTTTTTTTAAATACTTTACTAGAAATTCATGGTGGTCATGTCTAATATTGGCGTGACCCCATGAATTTCGGGCTTAGGGCCAGCTGATAATGCCAAGCTGGCCCTAACCCCTTTATTACCCAGTGAGCCACCGCATCAGGGCCCTGGATGAGTTGGGTACAGCGCCAGAAGATGGCGCTTCTATGAACGCGCCATTTTCCGGGGTGGCTGCGGACTGCAATTTGCAGCGGGGGGTGGCCCAGAAAGCTTGGGCCTCCCTGCGCTGCGGATTCCAGCCCCCAGCTGCCTAGTTGTACCTGGCTGGACACAAAAACAGGGCGAAGCCCCACGTCAATTTTCTTTAAATTATTTCATGAAATAATTAAGAAAAAAAGGGCTTCCCTATATTGTTGTGTCCGGCCAGGTACAAATAGGCAGCTGGTGGTTGGGGGCAGCCCGTTCCTGCCTGCTGTACCTGGCTGGACACAACAATATAGGGAAGCCCTTTTTTTCTTAATTATTTCATGAATTTCATGAAATAATTAAAAAAAATTGAAGTGGGGCTTCGCACTATATTTGTGTCCAGCCAGGTACAGCAGGCAGGAACGGGCTGCCCCCATCCACCAGCTGCCTAGTTGTACCTGGCTGGACACAAAAATAGGGCGAAGCTCCACGTATTTTTTTTTTTAATTATTTCATGAAATTCATGAAATAATTAAGAAAAAAAGGGCTTCCCTATATTGTTGTATCCGGCCAGGTACAAATAGGCAGCTGATGGTTGGGGGCAGCCCGTTCCTGCCTGCTGTACCTGGCTGGACCCAAATATAGTGCGAAGCTCCACGTCAATTTTTTTTTAATTATTTCATGAATTTCCTGAAATAATTAAAAAAAAATTGACGTGGGGCTTCGCACTATATTTGTGTCCAGCCAGGTACAGCAGGCAGGAACGGGCTGCCCCCAACCACCAGCTGCCTATTTGTACCTGGCCGGACACAACAATATAGGGAAGGCCTTTTTTTCTTAATTATTTCATGAATTTCATGAAATAATTAAAAAAAAAGTACGTGGGGCTTCGCCCTATTTTTGTGTCCAGCCAGGTACAACTAGGCAGCTGGGGGCTGGAATCTGCAGCGCAGGGAGGCCCAAGCTTTCTGGGCCCCCCCCCGCTACAAATTGCAGTCCGCAGCCACCCCGGAAAATGGCGCGTTCATAGAAGCGCCATCTTCTGGCGCTGTACCCAACTCATCCAGGGCCCTGGTGCGGTGGCTCACTGGGTAATAAAGGGGTTAGGGCCAGCTTGGTATTATCAGCTGGCCCCAAGCCCAAAATTCATGGGGTCACGCCAGTATTAGACATGACCGCCATGAATTTCTAGTAAAGTATTTAAAAAAAACACAACGCCCAGAATAAAGTCCTTTAATTGAAATAAAGACACAATTCTTTATTGTTCTAAATTAAACCATACTTACCATCACACCCATTCCAGCTGAAGCCAACGATCTCCTGCAATAAAAGAAAAATAATAAACCAACCTCATCCTTACCTTTCCATGGTTCCCACGACAGCTTCAGCTCTGCTACATCGAGATGACAGGCTGGACCGCAGCAGAACGCTGCCATCCAGTCTGTCATCCCGCAGACACTGAGAAGCGCAGGCATGCTTGCGCTCCTCACTGTCTCGCTGTGACGGCATCCAGATGAGCCGAGGTCATGTCCAATGAACTCGGCTCACCTCATGCACGTCACTGACAGCGTGGGAAAATTCTCACGCTGAAGCGCTGAGTGCAGGAGAATTCTCCCACGCTGTCAGTGACGTGCAGGAGGTGAGCTGAGTTCATTGGACATGAGCTCACCTTATGCACGTCACTGACAGCGTGGGAGAATTCTCCTGCACTCACCGCTTCAGCGTGAGAATTTTCCCACGCTGTCAGTGACGTGCATGAGGTGAGCCGAGTTCATTGGACATGAACTCGGCTCATCTGGATGTCGTCACAGAGAGACGCTGAGCAGCGCAAGCAAGCCTGCGCTTCTCAGTGTCTGCGGGATGAGAGGCTGGATGGCAGCGTTCTGCTGCGGTCCAGCCTGTCATCTCGATGTAGCAGAGCTGAAGCTGTCGTGGGAACCATGGAAAGGTAAGGATGATGTTGCTTTATTATTTTTCTTTTATTGCAGGAGATCGTTGGCTTCAGCTGGAATGGGCGTGATGGTAAGTATGGTTTAATTTAGAACAATAAAGGATTGTGTCTTTATTTCAATTAAAGGACTTTATTCTGGGTGTTTGTGTTTTTTTTAACTTTGACTATGGGGTTAGTAATAGGGGTGTCTTATAGACGCCTCTCCATTACTAACCTGGGCTTGATGTCAGCTGGCATTATAAGCTGACATCAACCCCAACCCTATTACCCCCTGCCACCGCACCAGGGCAGCGTGGAAGAGCGAGGCTAAGTGCCAGAATTGGCGCATCCTATGAATGCGCCATTTCTGGGGCGGCTGACGGCTGGTGTTTCTAGCCTGGGAGGGGGCCAATATTCATGGCTCCCTTCCTGGGCTATTAATATCAGCCCCCAGCTGTCTGCCTAGCCTTTGCTAGCTATTAAATTAGGGGGGACCCCACGTCATTTTTTTGGGGGGTCCCCCATTTTAATAGCTAGTAAAGGCTATGAATTCAGCTGGGGGCTGATATTAGTAGCCTGGGAAGCTCCGTGGGTATTACCCCCTTCCCAGGCTTCAAACATCTGCCCCAGCCGTCTGCTTAACCTCCGCTAGAGCCTAAAATTAAGGGGAACCCCACGCCATTTTTTTTAATAATAAATCCTTTATTTTAATACTAAATGACAAGTACAGTAACCAACACTGTCACTGTACTTCATATATATGTGACTGACATGTTTCTATCTATCTAATCTATGTGTGATGCTCTATCTTTCTGTTCTAAATTGTCGGGTACCGCTGCTGAATTGCCGGCCGGCTTTTTTAAAGAGACAGTGCATGAAAACACTATTATTTTTTTAAATAAATCCTTTACACTAAATGACAAGTACAGTAAGCAACACTGTCACTGTACTTCATATATATGTGACTGACATGTTTCTATCTATCTAATCTATGTGTGAAGCTCTATTCTTTCTGTTCTAAATTGTCGGGTACAGATGCTGAATTGCCGGCCGGCTTTTTTAAAGAGACGGTGCATGAAAACACTAATATTTTTTTTAATAAATCCTTTACACTAAATGACAAGTGCAGTAACCAACACTGTCACTGTGCTTCTTATATGTGTGACTGACATGTTTCTATCTATCTAATCTATGTGTGATGCTCTATTCCTTCTTGTCTAAATTGTCGGGTACCGGTGTATGCCGCTGCTGAATTTGCCGGCCGGCTTTTTTAAAGAGAGTGTCTTCTGAGCAGTTTGTCAGCTTTTGGACACCTTTGCAGGTGTTTTCTATGTGTTTCTATGTGTTTTTGTTTGCCTGCCATTGGTTTTAACGGTGTTCGACGGTGTTCTAAGGTGTTCGACGAACAGTTCGAGGAACAGTTCCTCGAACATCCCGGTGTTCGAGGAACCGAACCGAACCCGAACACTACGGGGGTGGCTCAACACTACTAATAAGAGCAGGAGGATAACCTGTCATACTTACAGTATATAATAGTAAGTGCCACAAAACCATGTCCCCAACATATTCGATAAAATAAAGATAATATGGCCAACACCAATAACTCATTCTGCAGCCAGCAATAGACAATGTAATACACTGGCTATAGGAGGCAAATGGTGCAAAATATTTAATGAAACCAAATTGCAAAATTATTTTTGCATGTATTTAAGTAAGAAAAAAAAATTGTCCCCAAAGGTGGACAACCCCTTTAGGCTGTGTGCCCACTATGCATTTTTTAAGCATTTCCGCAGTGGCAATTCTGCCGCAGAAACGCTTAAAAACGCTTGGTAGAAGGTCTGAAATGTTCCCCAATGATAATCCTGTGCACTGCGGAAATTTCTGCTGCAGATTATCATTACAGAAAAATCCGCAGCACTACCAATTATTTTGCATAAGCGCGGCATTTTTGCCGCCATTGACTTGCATTAAATCGCTTAATAGCCGCATGACTACATGTGCACATGCAGGTATTAAGCGATTCAATGTGCGGATGGTGCCCGGGTCTGGAGAAAAGGAGACTCTCATCCAGACCCGGGTACCATAGTACCTGTAAAAAAAAGAATTTAAAATAAAAAAAAAAACATTATACTCACTCCTTAGTGATGCGTCCTGGCTCCCCTGTGGCTCGCGATGGTCTAAAAGGATCTTCCATGACGTAATTTAGTCATGTGACGGGTCACGCGACCGCTGACGCCGGCGGTCGCGTGACGTGTCACATGACTAAATTACGTCATGGAAGGTCCTTTTACACCACCGCGAGCTACCGGGGGCCATCGGAAGGTGAGTATAATGTTTTTTTTAATTTTTTTACCATTTTTATTCTTTTTTTTTAACTAAGTTGGTCACACTATAAATCTATGCCGGTTGCATGAATTTATATAGTGTGACCAAGTTGTCAAGCACTTTTCCAAGTGATGCTAAAAATCGCTTGGAAAGCGCTTGACAACCTGCATGCGAAATTGCATGTGCAAAACGCATGACAAACGCTTGTCCCGGGCTGAAAAAATGCATGTAATATCCGCGGCATGTGTTTTTTCTGCCAGGGAGATGCATAAACGCTCAGGAAAAATCCGGAGCATTTCCGCATCGTGGGCACATAGCCTTAATGTACACAGCTCTGTCAGACTTTGTCCTGTCGTATTTCTATATTGCTAGATGGTAGGCCCTAAAATGATATTCTCTGGTGGGCCTTGTGTTCTCCAGTCCTAACCTGCATATAATCTGGACCTAAGGTGGGTTCTTTAGGAGATCAGCAAGCTGATACTTTGGCTTTTGATAAAATTATAGAGGCCATTTATCACTATTAGCAAGAATGAATATATAAATGGGTAAAAAACAGATTATAGGGAAATCTCATAGAAGTGCTGTTGCCCTGCACCTCTCCTGAATATATTCATTACTGTAATATTTTTTTTCCTCCACTTCATTAATATCAAACAAAACCCTTTCAGCTCTTCAACATTGGACTTTTTAAATGAATGAGAATGTATTATTCTGGTTAGATGGTAAGTATGAGCTGTCATCGTCTGCATGATATACACAATAGTATTGGAGGACAAGAAATTTCCAGGAGAGTCAAGGTTACTGCATTATTGTTAATGTGCACAAAAGCTTTCAACTAGATATAGCTGAGAAACAGGTTACTATATCGTGCCAACCGACAGTACTTTCTTTCCTTTTCGTGCATGTATAGTTAATTATATTCTCTAACTAAAAACTTTTGTCCAAGGTATTTCCATATTTTTCTTTGCCTTAAGAAAATATTACCAATTATGGCTTTTTCTGAATGCCGATATTAGAGAGCTGAGTATATCATTTTACAGTTTTCTCAAGACATTATGATAACTCTGAAGATAATGCAGTAGATTTACATGCAATCCTATGTAAAGAAACAAAAAAAAAATAGGACCCGATTCATTATTTTAATTTTTAACATGATTTTTCTTTTTTGTCTTGTGGTATCTGTTGCGTTTTTTTGCACCAAATTCTTCAAAATAGTGCTTATTGGTTGCTGAATTTTGTAAAAAATCAGAGATGCTCTTTTTTTGTCTTTTAACTTTTTGCAACGTCTCAGAGCAAAAACTATGTTAGTTTTCAACTGCACAAAAATAGAATTGGATAGATTATACTGGGAGTATACTTGCTTTAAATGTTGCAACATTTTGAAAAGTCACAAATAATGAATTACAGTAAAGCATCAGGATAAACA
The DNA here is from genome assembly GCF_046119375.1 of Phyllobates terribilis. NCBI lineage: Eukaryota > Metazoa > Chordata > Amphibia > Anura > Dendrobatidae > Phyllobates > Phyllobates terribilis. The sequence goes on along the minus strand of NW_027362763.1, from coordinate 256,582,096 downwards.
CATTGTCCAACAAAAAAAACAGACAAAACTAAGTAATGTGAACTTAGGTGCAAACTAAATAATGAATAAGGCACAAACACAAAAGTTACTATAAGGCCAGGCCCAAACTACACTGCTCCAAAAAATAAAGGGAACACTCAAATAACACATCCTAGATCTGAATGAATGATATATTCTCATTGAATACTTTGTTCTGTACAAAGTTGAATGTGCTGACAACAAAATCACACAAAAATCATCAATGGAAATCAAATTTATTAACCAATGGAGGCCTGGATTTGGAGTCACCCCCAAAATGAAAGTGGAAAAACATACTACAGACTGATCCAACATTGATGTAATGTCCTTAAAACAAGTCAAAATGAGGCTAAGTATCGTGTGTGGCCTCCACGTGCCTGTATGACCTCGCTACAACGCCTGGGCATGCTCCTGATGAGATTGCAGATGGTCTCCTGTGGGATCTCCTCCCAGACCTGGACTAAAGCATCCGCCAACTCCTAGACAGTCTGTGGTGCAACGTGACGTTGGTGGATGGAGCAAGACATGATGTCCCAGATGTGCTCAATCAGATTCAGGTCTGGGGAACGGGCGGTCCAGTCCATAGCTTCAATGCCTTCATCTTGCAGGAACTGCATATGGTCTCACATGGGGTCTTGTGACCGCTTTGTGCAAGGAGGAATAGGAGGAGCACTGCCAGAGCCAGAGCACTGCCAGAACCTCATCAGGCGCATGCCCAGGCATTGTAGGGTGGTCATACAGGCACATGGAGGCCACACACAATACCTGGCCTCATTTTGACTTGTTTTAAGAACATTACATCAAAGTTGGATCAGCCTGTAGTGTCTTTTTACACTTTAATTTTGGGGGTGACTGCCAAATCCAGGCCTTTCATTTCCATTGATGACTGTTGTGTGATTTTGTTGTCAACACATTCAACTTTGGACAGAACAAAGTATTTAATGAGAATATTTCATTCATTCAGATCTAGGATGTGTTATTTGAGTGTTCCCTTTATTTTTTTTGAGCAGTGTATATATATATATATATATATATATATATATATATATATATACAGTACAGACCAAAAGTTTGGACACACCTTCTCATTTAAAGATTTTTCTGTATTTTCATGACTTTGAAAATTGTACATTCACACTGAAGGCATCAAAACTATGAATTAACACATGTGGAATTATATACTTAACAAAAAAGTGTGAAACAACTGAAAATATGTCTTATATTCTAGGTTCTTCAAAGTACCCACCTTTTGCTTTGATGACTGCTTTGCACACTCTTGGCATTCTCTTGATGAGCTTCAAGAGGTAGTCACCGGAAATGGTTTTCACTTCACAGGTGTGCCCTGTCAGGTTTAATAAGTGGGATTTCTTGCCTTATAAATGGGGTTGGGACCATCAGTTGTTTTGTGCAGAAGTCAGGTGGATACACAGCTGATAGTCCTACTGAATAGACTGTTAGAATTTATATTATGACAAGAAATAAGCAGTTAAGTAAAGAAAAACGAGTGGCCATCATTACTTTAAGAAATGAAGGTCAGTCAGTGCGAAAAATTTGGCAAACTTTGAAAGTGTCCCCAAGTGCAGTTGCAAAAACCATCAAGCGCTACAAAGAAACTGGCTTACATGAGGACCGCCCCAGGAAAGGAAGACCAAGAGTCACCTCTGCTTCTGAGGATAAGTTTATCTGAGTCACCAGCCTCAGAAATCGCAGGTTAACAGCAGCTCAGATTAGAGACCAGGTCAATGCCACACAGAGTTCTAGCAGCAGATACATCTCTACAACAACTGTTAAGAGGAGACTTTGTGCAGCAAGCCTTCATTGTAAAATAGCTGCTAGGAAACCACTGCTAAGGACAGGCAACAAGCAGAAGAGACTTGTTTGGGCTAAATAACACAAGGAATGTGTAACGGGTCTGGGAGGTGGAACCTCTGTGCAACTATACAAGGGGGCAGTCCTTGTAAGGAAACGGGTGGCTCCCAGGGAAGACGGGCAGGTAGTCACGGCAAGTGACAGGGACAGTCTCTGGGTAGAGGAGCAGGTAGTCATGGCAAGTGACAGGGACAGTCTCTGGGTAGAAGGGCAGCGGGCTGGTGGCTGGTGAACGCTCCCAGGTGAGCGAACGAGAGTCTCTGGACAGGCAGGTGGTCACGGCAAGTGACGGCAGAACCTCCAGGTAGACTAGCAGACAGGTAGCGGGTGGACGCTCCCAGGTGAGCGGGCAAGAGTCTCTGGACAGGCAGGTGGTCACGGCAAGTGACGGCAGAGCCTCCAGGTAGGCTAGCAGGCAAGTAACAGGTGAGCGCTCCCAGGTGAGCGGGCAGGCTGGTCCATAGACAGACTGACAGGTGTCGGAGAGCAGACCGTCGTACCGCAGGCTTGCAAGCTGGTAAGCGGATATCAGGCAGGTATCAAGCAGGAATCTGGCAGATGACTGGCAGGTAACAGGCAGGAATCAGGCAGGTGACTGGCAGGTCACTGGCAATGGGACCTGAGGGCTGAAGCAGAGTGAAGGCTTTGCAACAACATTGCTCGGGCACCTCCATTTTGGAGGAGGTGCCTTATATATGGGAGGTCCTCCGGCAATTGGCCGGGGACTCCTTAGGACGGCGCGCGCGGTCCCTTTAAGAGAGGGGGAGCGCGCGCGCGCCCTAAGCACACTGCCGGGGAAGGAGCGCGAGCCGGAAGCAGCGGGGAGAGAAGCGCTGGAGGACGCCGCGCCAGGAGCGGGGAGGTGAGAGGGACGGCGTCTCTGCCTAGTACGGGGCAGAGACGCCGATGCTACAGTACCCCCCCCTTTAGGCCCCCTCTTTTTTTGGCCAGAAAGAAATTTTTCAAGGAGAAACGGGGCGTTGATGTTCTCCCTGGGTTCCCAAGTTCTCTCCTCAGAGCCAAACCCCTTCCAATCTACCAGAAAAAAGGTCTTTCCTCTTACCCTCTTGGAGGCCAGAATACTCTCTACCTCAAAGACGTCATCAGCGGAAACCGGAGCAGGAGGGGCACCTGGATTATTGGAAAAAGAGTTAAAGACAACGGGTTTGAGGAGAGATACGTGGAAGGAGTTGGGAATCCGTAGGGTGGCCGGGAGTTTTAATTTGTAGGCCACAGGGTTAATTTGCCTGAGGACTTCGAAGGGACCGATGAATCGAGGGCCCAACTTGAAGGAGGGTACTTTGAGCCGCACATGTTTGGACGAGAGCCAAACCTTGTCTCCCGGACGGAATTGAGGCGGATCCAGACGTCTCTTATCAGCATATCTCTTCATCCGCTCAGAGGACAGAAGAAGAGCGGACCAGGTACTCTCCCAAATAGTAGAAAATTCGCTGACAAGAGACTCCGCAGCAGGGTTGTCCACAGAAACGGAGACAGGAAGCGGAATCCGGGGGGTGCTGGCCATAGACAATAAAGAACGGGGACTTGGAAGAGGATTCGCTCTCGTGGTTATTATAAGAGAACTCGGCCCAAGGAAGGAGGTCCACCCAATCAGAATGGTGGGCATTAACAAAGTGCCGGAGATAGCTGGTAAGGATCTGATTGATCCGCTCCACTTGACCATTGGACTGAGGGTGGTAAGCGGAGGAGAAGTCCAGGGTGACGTCCAGCAGTATACATGTGGCTCTCCAGAAGCGTGAGGTAAACTGAACCCCTCGATCCGACACGATGTGGAGGGGTAGGCCATGGAGACGGAAGATATGGCGAATAAAGTCCTTAGCCAGCTCAGGTGCAGACGGAAGACCAGGCAGGGGAATGAAGTGGGCCATTTTAGAGAAGCGGTCCGCGACCACCCAAATGACAGCACACCCGGCAGAGACAGGAAGATCGGTAATGAAGTCCATAGCGATGTGATGCCACGGGGCAACAGGTATGGGAAGCGGCAGGAGATGACCAGCTGGTAAGTGTCTGGGAATTTTGTTGCGGCCACAAGATGAACAGGTAGAGACGAAGTCTACCACATCCTTACGCAGGGTAGACCACCAGTAATGCTGGGAAATGAGTAGGAAGGTCTTCTTTTGGCCGGCATGGCCAGCTAGTTTAGAAGAATGACCCCAGCGAAGAACCCTCTCACGGTCTGGAGGCGCCACGAACGTCTTGCCGGGTGGAAGACGAGTCAAATCCAAGGGGGCCACATTCATCACCTTGGAGGGGTCGATAATGTGCATAGGCTCCTCCTCTTGGTCGGAGGACAGGAAGGATCGGGACAAGGCATCAGCTTTGACATTTTTGTCCGCCGGGCGGAAATGAAGGTTGAAATCGAAGCGGGCAAAGAACAAAGACCACCGGGCCTGACGTGGATTAAGTCTCTGGGCATTTTGGAGATATGCCAGGTTCTTGTGATCCGTATAGATGATCACCGGGTATAGAGCCCCTTCAAGCAGGTAACGCCACTCCTCCAGCGCCAATTTAACAGCAAGCAGTTCTCGGTCTCCTATAGAGTAATTGCGCTCAGAGGAGGAGAAAATTTTAGAGAAAAAGCCGCAGGTTACCATTCTCCCGGAGGAAGACTTCTGGGTGAGCACCGCTCCGGCTCCAGAGGAGGAGGCATCAACCTCCAGGTAGAACTGTTTGTTGCAGTCCGGACGGTGCAGCACAGGGGCAGAGGAGAAGGCTTGTTTCAGGGAAAGGAAGGCCTCCTCAGCTTCGGATGACCATACCTTGGGATTTGCTCCCTTACGGGTGAGTGCAGATATGGGCGCAGTCCGTGACGAAAAGTGAGGAATGAAGAGACGATAGTAATTAGCGAAGCCCAGGAATCGCTGTATCGCCTTCAAGCCCTCCGGACGGGGCCACTTTAGGACAGCAGAGAGCTTCTCGGGATCCATTCGCAAGCCTGTCTGGGAGATAACATAGCCCAGGAAAGGAAGAGAGGTCTGCTCAAAAAGGCACTTCTCGTATTTAGCATAGAGGTGGTTCTGCCTGAGCCTAAGCAGGACCTGACGAACATCCCTCCGGTGTGTGGGGAGATCCGGAGAGAAGACCAAGATGTCGTCCAGGTATACCACCACGCAGGAGTAAAGAAGGTCACGGAAGATGTCGTTGACCAGTTCTTGGAAGACGGCGGGAGCATTGCAGAGACCGAAGGGCATCACACGATACTCATAGTGTCCGTCCCGGGTATTAAATGCTGTTTTCCACTCGTCTCCCTGACGGATACGGACCAGGTTATACCCTCCATGTAGATCCAGCTTGGAGAAGATCCTGGCGCCTCTAAGACGATCAAATAACTCAGAGATGAGCGGAAGGGGGTATTTATTTTTAACCGTGATCTGATTGAGTCCTCTATAGTCAATACAGGGGTGTAGCGAGCCGTCTTTCTTTTTGACAAAGAAGAATCCGGCTCCAGCCGGGGAGGTAGATTTCCGGATAAATCCCCTAGCCAGATTCTCTTCAATGTACTCAGACATGGCCCGGGTCTCGGCTGCAGACAACGGGTAGATACGCCCACGGGGAGGAGTGGTGCCAGGTACCAGGTCGATCGGGCAGTCATATGGCCAATGGGGTGGCAACGTCTCTGCTTCCTTCTTACCGAAGACGTCCGCATAGGGCCAGTAAGGAGTCGGGAGACCTGGTAAATTAGCTGGAGTTGGCGGAGGGCGAGCTGGGCGGACCGGAACCAGGCAGGTCCTATGGCAGTCTGGACCCCATCTGAGTACTTCACCGGATCGCCAGTTCAATACGGGTTCGTGTGTCTGGAGGTAGACCTAGCAACAGGGAGTGAGAAAGTCCGGACAACACATGGAATGAGATTTCCTCAGAGTGCAGCATTCCCACCTGCAGGGTTATGGGTTCAGTGACGAGCAGGATGGTCTCCGAGAGAAGTCTTCCATCCACGGAGGCGACTGATAATGGTTCAGCCAGGGACTTGGTGGGAAAACGGTATCTCTCTACCAGAGACTGGGAGATGAGGTTTCCAGCAGCTCCAGAATCCAGGTGGGCGAGTTCAAAGTGACGGTTTTCTCCCCAAGCAATAGAGACCGGTAAAGTCAGAGACGGAGAGGGCTTACTTTTGTCTAGGACGACCTCTCCGAGCGGTCCTAGACACTGGCGTTTCCCGGCTTCTCCGGGCAGGAACGGATGAAGTGCTCCATACTGCCACAATAGAAACAGCTTCCCTCGGCTCGGCGAGATTCTTGGCGAGATCTGACCATCTTGGTCTGGTCGATCTGCATAGGTTCAGGCGAGAGCGCCCGCGGAGTGACTGATTGAGAGGCAGGTCTCAGGGAAGTAGGAGCAGAGCAAGAAAAGTCTTTCTCCCAGGTAGTCTCTTTGGCACGTTCTTGGAACCGGATGCCAATCCGGGTAGCTAGTGACACCAGGTCATCCAGAGTGGTAGGAATGTCCCGACCAGCTAACTCGTCCTTAATCCGACCGGAAAGACCCTCCCAGAAGATGGACACCAGAGCCAGAAGAGGTTTTCCATCCAGGTTCATCGAAGACTTTCCGGAAAGCAGCGAGGAAAGATGGCAGGTCGGACACCAGGGGATCCCCTCTCTCCCACAGGGGATTTAGCCATGCCAGTGCCTCCCCAGTGAGATGGGACATGATGAAGGCCACCTTGGCCCGGTCGGAGATGAACTGGTATGCCAATAGCTCAAAGTGCAGGGTGCACTGGTTTATGAAACCCCGAGCTAAAGTAGGTTCGCCGGCAAAGCGTGGAGGTGCCAGAAGCCGAGGTCCATAGTCGGGTACCATGAAGGGACTGGATTGTGGTACCGCAGGAATGGGCACGGCTGGACCAGAGGTAGACATAGACAAGTCACACAATGCGCTTAGACGAGAGTTAACGGACCGTAGATAGGACAGTACCACCTCCTGCTGAGTTTTCTGACGTAAGACTTCCTGGTGCAGATCGGAGATCTGGGGGCCACCGTGTTCCATGGCCCGAGCAAACTGTAACGGGTCTGGGAGGTGGAACCTCTGTGCAACTATACAAGGGGGCAGTCCTTGTAAGGAAGCGGGTGGCTCCCAGGGAAGACGGGCAGGTAGTCACGGCAAGTGACAGGGACAGTCTCTGGGTAGAGGGGCAGGTAGTCACGGCAAGTGACAGGGACAGTCTCTGGGTAGAAGGGCAGCGGGCTGGTGGCTGGTGAACGCTCCCAGGTGAGCGGGCGAGAGTCTCTGGACAGGCAGGTGGTCACGGCAAGTGACGGCAGAACCTCCAGGTAGACTAGCAGACAGGTAGCGGGTGGACGCTCCCAGGTGAGCGGGCAAGAGTCTCTGGACAGGCAGGTGGTCACGGCAAGTGACGGCAGAGCCTCCAGGTAGGCTAGCAGGCAGGTAGCAGGTGAGCTCTCCCAGGTGAGCGGGCAAGAGTCTCTGGACAGGCAGGAGGTCACGGCAAGTGACGGCAGAGCCTCCAGGTAGGCTAGCAGGCAAGTAACAGGTGAGCGCTCCCAGGTGAGCGGGCAGGCTGGTCCATAGACAGACTGACAGGTGTCGGAGAGCAGACCGTCGGACCGCAGGCTTGCAAGCTGGTAAGCGGATATCAGGCAGGTATCAAGCAGGAATCTGGCAGATGACTGGCAGGTAACAGGCAGGAATCAGGCAGGTGACTGGCAGGTCACTGGCAACGGGACCTGAGGGCTGAAGCAGAGTGAAGGCTTTGCAACAACATTGCTCGGGCACCTCCATTTTGGAGGAGGTGCCTTATATATGGGAGGTCCTCCGGCAATTGGCCGGGGACTCCTTAGGACGGCGCGCGCGGTCCCTTTAAGAGAGGGGGAGCGCGAGCGCGCGCGCCCTAAGCACACTGCCGGGGAAGGAGCGCGTGCCTGAAGCAGCGGGGAGAGAAGCGCTGGAGGACGCCGCGCCAGGAGCGGGGAGGTGAGAGGGACGGCGTCTCTGCCTAGTACGGGGCAGAGACGCCGATGCTACAGAATGGACATCAGACCAGTGGAAATCTGTGCTTTGGTCTGATGAGTCCATATTTGAGATCTTTGGTTCCAACCACCGTGTCTTTGTGCGACGCAGAAAAGGTGAACGGATGGACTCTACATGCCTGGTTCCCACCGTGAAGCATGGAGGAGGAGGTGTGATGGTGTGGGGGTGCTTTGCTGGTGACACTGTTGGGGATTTATTCAAAATTTAAAGCATACTGAACCAGCATGGCTACTACAGCATCTTGCAGCGGCATTCTATTCCATCCGGTTGCGTTTAGTTTGACCATCATTTATTTTTCAACAGGACAAAGACCCCAAACACACCTCCAGGCTGTGTAAGGGCTATTTGACCAAGAAGGAGAGTGATGGGGTGCTACACCAGATGACCTGGCCTCCACAGTCACCAGACCTGAACCCAATCGAGATGGTTTGGGGTGAGCTGGATCGCAGAGTGAAGGCAAAAGGGCCAACAAGTGCTAAGCATCTCAGGGAACTCCTTCAAGATTGTTGGAAGACCATTTCCAGTGACTACCTCTTGAAACTCATCAAGAGAATGCCAAGAGTGTGCAAAGCAGTCATCAAAGCAAAAGATGGCTACTTTGAAGAACCTAGAATATAAGACATATTTTTAGTTGTTTCACACTTTTTTGTTAAGTATATAATTCCACATGTGTTAATTCATAGTTTTGATGCCTTCAGTGTGAATGTACAATTTTCATAGTCATGAAAATACAGAAAAATCTTTAAATGAGAAGGTATGTCCAAACTTTTGGTCTGTACTGTATATATATATATATATATATATATATATATATGTATGTATGTATGTATGTATGTATGTATGTATGTATGTATGTATATATATATATATATATTGTGGTAGGACGACTCGCTCAGCCACTTCCAGAAGTAGACTCAGGATCCCGGGTTTTCTTTGCAGGCTTTATTAACAGCATAAAGCTCTGCACTCCAGCAAAATAAATACAGCCTTACTTGGCTAAACAACAAAACAAAAGATAAACTATAGCATAGTCCATATATGTGTGTGCGGTTCGCCCACACAAGTTATGTGCAGCCTTCAGCTACCTCCTGAGCTGTGGCTATCCAGTCTGGAGACCTTGACTCTCCAAACACAAGTCAAAGAAAAAAAACAGCACTGAACATTTAAACGTTGCTCAGCCACACCTGGAGGTGGAGGTATGGGGAATGACGCCCCTCCCATCTTAATGTCATTCCCCTAAAACCACGCCCTTTAAGTGAGTTAACCCACCAGCATATAACATGCTGGCAGAAAGTCCATTGGTTTCAGTTCACACAGGCTAGCAACCTGTGCAACACATACCTCCCCTCATACCCTCATAGATCATACCAGTGTAGACATAGCCCCAGATATCAGGGGCCAGGGCAAATTTTTTTTTATCTTAATCCTGATTATTTGCTTAAAAAGCAATCCAGAGTACAACATTTTTCTGCTCCATTTGCTTGTTCTCACTGCAGAATAAAGCCAGATCTGTTCCATATTTCAGCGATAAAAATCCAGAAATTTGAACTGAACGTGGAAAATATTGGCCTCCTTTTCCATTCTGTTGCAGTGTGTCGGTCAAGCTATTCACACTAGGTGTCTGTGAAGAATAATATTTGTAAATTACTGGCCTGCAATTTAAAACTGTGGTTTTCTGTCAGACATATCACCTATAAGAGTTTTCCAAAATCAGCCATATCTTCCATTTTCATTTCATTGCAGTGTGTCCGTCAAGCTATTCACACTAGGTGTCTGTGAAGAATAGTATTAGTAAATTACAGGCTTGCTATTTAAAACCGTGGTTCTCTGTCAGACATATCACCTATAAGAATGTTCCAAAATCAAATATTTCTTCCATTTTCATTTCGTTGCAGTATGTCAGTCAAGCTATTCACACTAGGTCTCTGTGTAGAATAATATTAGTAAATTACACACCTGCTATTTAAAATCGTGGTTCTCTAGCAGACGTATCACATATAACTGCGTTCCAAAATCAGCCATTTCTCGTGAACGTGGAAAATATTGTCCTCCATTTAAAATGGGCAAGGTGAGTGGCGAGGGACGGGGAAGTGGACGTGATGGTGATGGTGCATGCAGAGGCCGAGGACGTGGCCGTGGGCAAGCTGAAATTGTGCTACAACAAACACCCACATCTTGTCGCTCGACCTTCCTGTCCCAATTACTAGGGGACCGTAGTACACCACTATTGAACCCAGAGCAGTGTCAAAAGGTTTTTGGTTGGCTAGCATATAATGCTTCCAGTCACTTTGCCTCCACCACTACCACCCTGTCTTCCACACAGTCAAGTCTCAGTAGCCGTGAGTCTGGACCGCATATTCTTTACCCTGATCCTCCTTCCTCACACCATGCCGAGTGCCCAGAGACAACTGATCCCACACTTGAACACTAAGCTGTTCACTTTTCCATTTGTAGATTCGGGCCTCTCGCCCGGCCAGCTTCAAGCGAGTCAAAAGGAGAACGCGTGTAGTGATGCCCAAATATTTGAGCAGCCACAGTCACATGAAGGCAATAGTGGGAAAGTGCAATTACTGTACCAAGAGGTGGATGATGATGAGACACAATTGCCAGAAAGTCAGGAGGAAGACCAGGGTGCGGAAGTGGAAGACACGGCGGTGGATGATAAAGTAACTGACCCAACCTGGCAGGGGGATATACAGAGCGAGGACAACAGCACACAGGAGGAGGAAGGCATAGCAACACAACAGGCAGGAAGAAGCAGTGTTGTGGCCACAGACAGGCGGGAAAGCGTTCGTAACGCCAATACGACAGAAGTTACCAGTACAACTTCCCGAGTCTGGTTGTTTTTTAAAGACTCTGCAGATAACCCCAAAAAGGTCATTTTCACCACCTGCCGGGCCAGCATCAGCAAGGGTAGCAAAACTAGCAGCCTGACCACCACCAGCATGATCAGGCACATGGCAGCAAAGCACCCGATTAAGTGGGCCGAACCCCAAGGTCCAGAAACAGTGTCTGCCGTTGACACCACTGTTTCTTCCACTGTTTTGCTTGCATGCCAATCCCCTGTCTATGGCGGATGTCAAGATGCCTCCCGCCCTGCACATGTCATTGCACACTCTCAACTAGCACCATCAGCAAGCACGTCCTTGTCCCAGCACAGCGTTCAGTTGTTCTTACCCCAGTCCTTGGAAAGCAAGCGCAAATACGCAGCCAACGCCCCACAGTCCACACTATTAAATTCTCATATTTCACGAATGCTTGCGCTCGGAATGTTGCCTTTTAGGCTCATGGAGACGGAAGCTTTCCGTCCCCAGCCGCCACTATTTCTCCCGGTGTGCCATCCCCGCATTACACGAGCATGTGTCCCACAACATTAGCCATGCCCTCAACACGTGGACAAGTGCTTGTGGGCAGGGACGGTACATCTCGCTGACGGCACTCTGGGTTAATATAGTGGAAGTCAGGAACAAGTGGGACCTTGGGATGCAACAAATCCTCCCAACGCCAAGGATTTCGGGCCCTGGGTCAATCATGGTTGCCCCCACATTCTACAGCTCCTCCACTTCCTCCTACTCTTCAGCCTCCATCTCCGAAATGGCCACATCTGACGCAAGCTGGAAGCACTGCAGCACTGCCTCAGCCAAGCGGCAACAGTTTGTGCTGAAGCTAATATGCTTAGGTCACAAACCGCACAATGCTGAAGAGTTGTGGACAGCTCAAAAAAAGCAGGCAGATCTGTGGCTAACACCGCTGACCCTACAGCCAGGCATGGTCAAGTGTGACAATGGCCGGAAGCTGGTGGCGGCTCTGAGGCGAGGTGAGCTCACACACGTACCATGCCTTGCCCATGTGCTTAACCTCATGGTTAAGCGGTTTCTCAAAATCTACCCAGATCTGTCGGATCTGCTTGTCAAAGTACGCTCCCTGTGTGCCCATTTTAGAAAGTCAGCTACAGCTTCCGCTGCCCTTGCCATGCTTCAGCAGCGTTTGCATCTTCCAGCTCACCGACTGATCTGTGATGTCCCCATGCATTGGAACTCTACATTGCAGATGTTGGGAAGGATTTGTGAACAGAAGCGGGCAGTTGTTGTCTACCAGCATCAATAAGGCTGTCGGTATTCAGTTCAGACTCCACACATAAGACCTCAGAAGTGGCAATGGATGTCAGACATATGTACCATCCTCCAAAACTTTGAGGACTCCACCAAGATGGTGAGCGGTGATGATGTCATAATTAGCGTCACCCTCCCGCTTCTCTGTCTTCTGAAACGCTCTCTGCTCATAATTAAAGAGGATGCATTGCAGGCGGAGCATGATGAGATGAAGCAAGGAACCATATAGGGTGATTCCACACAGCCCTGCCTCATCTCATCCCAACATAGATTGGGTGACAATGAGGAGGAGGAGGAAGAACAGGAGCTAGTTTCCTGCGCTATAGACGGTACTACCTGCACAACTGTCATACCGTCTGTTCAGCATGAATGGCCTGAGGACAGGGAGGAGGAGGAAGAGGAGGAGGATGAGAGCATGGTCAGTCATCCTCTTTGTGAGGTCACGGAAGTCTTGCCTCTTTGCAGTCTGGCACACATGGCTAAATTCCCATCTGAAAACGCTTGCGGCAGAGATCACAGTTCATTGAACAACCTAGGAGTACAGATGAGAGAGACACAAATGCAATCCAGCAGAGGCAGGGGAACACTTTCAAAGTTCTGAGAAAGTTTTCTCAGACCCTCCCATCGCACAGGCCCTAAGACGTGGGGTACTCTCACAAGGAGGGAAATGTTTTGGATGATGGTGAGGGAGTACCTTGCCGACCGTACCAATGTCCTCCGTGATTCCTCTGTGTCTTTTAATTATTGGGTATCCAAGCTGGACACGTGTCATATAACTGGTTCTCTACACCTTGGAGGTCCTGGCCTGCCCTGCTGTTACCGTTTTGTCAGAGTGGTTTTTAGTGCCGCTGGTGGAATAATAACCGATAGGCGCATCCGCCTGTCATCTGAAAATGGTGACAGGCTGACTCCTATAAAAATTAACAAGGGCTGGATTGGGCCAGACTTCTCAACACCACTGAATGATAGCAGCGTATCATAAACTCAAATACAGTGTTTTCCTTTGGGAGGTCTAACTCTATTCCCATGCACCTCTATCTTCACACCGAGACATGGGTATATGCTTCCTGATTTTGTCTATTTGCTCTTGTCCTCCTCCTTCTCCTCCACATTCTCCTCCATATCACCACCATATCTACCATATCACCATATCTACATCTGTTGCAAGGGGCATTGGAGTTCCTCCAAATTTTTGGCAGCCGTTGCATTCACTGCATAAGCAAACAGTATAAGAGACCCACTTCCTAATAATGGGAACATTGTTTACAGGAGGCCCTCTGACCTTTACCTCTCTTGCAAGGGGCATTGGAGTTCCTCCAAATTGTTGGCAGCCATTGCATTCACTGCATAGACAAACAGTATGGGAAACCCACTTACTAATAATGGGAACATTGTTTTCAGGAGGCCTTCCGACCTCTACGTCTCTTGCAAGGGGCATTGGAGTGCCTCCAAATTTTTCACAGCCATTGCGTTCACTGCATAGTCAAACAGTGTGGGATACCCACTTCCTAATAATGGGAACATTGTTTTCAGGAGGCTCTCTGACCTCTACGTCTCTTGCAAGGGACACTGGAGTTCCTCCACATTTTTGGCAGCCGTTGCATTCACTCCATAGGCAAACAGTATGGGACACTCACTCCTTTTTAATGGGAATATGTCGTACTCATTACTGTAGCCCAGATCCATGTGTCTTTAAATTGTTGCTAGGGTTTTTCCTAAATTTTGGCAGCCGTTGGACTTAATACATACCTTATATCTGTATAGCAGACCCACTCCTTTCTAATGGGAACATGTCGCTACTGTGGCCCAGCTCTATGTGTGTTTACATTGTTAGCGGGGTTTTCCTAAAGTTTGGCAGCCTTTGGACTCACTGCATACCCTATAACTGTATAGCAGACCCTCTCCTTTCTAATGGGAACATGTCATTACTGTGGCCCAGTTCTATGTGTCTTTAAATTGTTAGTGGGGTTTTTCCTAAATTTTGGTTGCCGTTGGACTCACTACATACCCTATAACTGGATAGCAGACCCTCTCCTTTCTAATGGGAACATGTTGTTACTGTGGCCCAGCTCTATGTCTCTTTAAATTGTAAGTGGGGTTTTTCCCAAATTTTGGCAGCCGTTGCAGTCACAGCATGGGCATTACCACTATAGGAGACCCACTCCTTTATAATGGGAACATTTTTTAACTGAGACCCTCCTCTGTGTCATTCAAAGGGGTATTGGGTTGCATCCAAATTTTTGGCAGCCCTTGCAGTCATTGCATATGCAATAACAGTATAGGAGACCCACTCTTTAATAATGGGAACAACAAAGCATTGCAGACTGCTGGCCCTTTAAGAATAGTAAGGCTGTAAAATTAGTGTTTGTGACTTTTACAATCCCTCCTTCATAAATGAAACAGGATGTGTCGGATGATGTTTCACACACCACATGGCCAGATACGTTTTTAAAATGTTAAAATGATATTTCCCGTTAAATGGATTTGTCTTGGTTGAAAGCAATGCAAAAGTTCAAAAACGCATCAAAAATGCTACATGTGAACATAGCCCAAGGTGTGGAGGAGTATTTTTGTTTTTGGTTATTTATTTTGCCTTATATACAAGTTATTATCCTGGAAAGGATGTTCCTTAACATATTTCCCAGGAAAATCCATTTTGGCTTAGTTTTTGTATGTTTTATTGTGAGTCCGTAAAAGTGGCGTAATACCTCTGACGATGTTGTTGACAGTAGTGACCTGGGAGTCAGAAATTCTTCCAGGGGTCTTCCCCATGCTGTCCCCATGTCATTTGAGTACTATTCCCATCGATTTGGGCAATTTTTAGGCCCTCTGTAGACCGCCGGGGGGAGCCGCCGGAAAAATGCACGCATAGACTTACATTGGGCTCATTACTCGGACCGAGCACTCAAGCATTCCAATTTGCTCGACCTGAGCATTTTCGTGCTCGCTCATCACTACTAATAATACTACTACTAGTTGGCATTAAGGTGCATTCGTATAGGTTGATGAACTGTATACAAGTCGATCAGAACTTTCTTACAGGTTTGTGTACACAGTCAGAGGCGTACTGATAGGGAGAGAACGACTGTTAATATGATAGTTCTGACCCTATACAGTAGTATGTTGCTTGCAGCACACAAGGCGATGTGTAGCTGGTAATGGTGATTTTTATGCCAGTAGAACAAGCATTTTGCTCCTCTGATAAGGTAACTGTCAGCACGCTTACAATGGATGAATAATCAGGAATGATTATAAATGTTAGTTCACTAGTTCCCGACCCATCTAAGTACACTTTTAGTAATAATCGGTTTATTGCACTTCTTCAGGTAATAGATAAGAGAAGAGTCTTTGCCTTCTCATACAGGTTTATCCAGTGAAGGCTCCAGTTTTTGCTAGCTCTAATATAAAGCCTTTCTATTTTTACTGCAATCATAGTACTTACATCCAACAACCAGGGCAAATTTTGAAGAATAAAAATTAATCAGAATTAATCATTTAAGGCTTCTGTCCATAAAGTGCCACCTATGTTGCCTGAACTCTTAATACTTCCAAGCATTTAATAAAGCTATGTATATGTCAGCACAGCTCTTTTGGTAGCCACTTTTGAAGCCTGGCAGAGTCGGCATCTTTTATGTCGAACCATGTTTCAGCAGGAAGAGCCCGTTCTCTTGTTTTTTTCATTGTTTTAAAATCAGAAATCCCCACATGAGACAAATCTAGCATGATGAGAGACATCTGGAAGGGCTTAATACATTTTATATTCCAGGTAAAAGAACTGTAATAATACCATATGTTTTGTTCACAGGAGATAGAAGGGGAGACAGCTAGAATGAATTCTCATTCGAATATATGATGATGAAAACAGTTTTGGAAAACAGAATCCAATGATTATGGTTGGGACTGTCTTGGCAAAGTAACTGAACCAAATAACCTATCAGTCTAAACACAGGCACTAATTACAACAGTCTGCGACTACTGTGCCAGCAGATCAAGGCAGGCAGGAATCACCCCTGTTTTGGAACCATAGTGATTACTCAAGCATTTGGCATTTGGCTGATCTCCAAAGAAGTCTTTGGGAAGCCTCAATGAAATCAAATGTAGCATGAAAGCTTGGACAGGTAGTATCAGCTTCTTAGCCGTGCTGGATTACTTGCCTGGAAAGATTTCAAGACTGGCAAAGCTTATGATAAGAAATGCATGGCTATATAGAGGTGATTGAGCTGTGGGTATGCTTCTGGACTGTTCTATTTTCAGTAGGTTTAACCAGAATAAGATTAATTTAGTATCCTATAATAAACTGGAGGCAGAAAAACCAATAAAGTGAGTTTAAAGTGCTTGTAAATGAAGGGACAAAAGTCTAAAGTTACTCTAAGTGACTCCAGAATGCCAAATCATGACAATGTGAGGTGCACATGTTGTTATGATTCCTCACTATTCCCGCTGCGAGTGGGTGGTCACATGACCACATGCATGTAAGTTGCATACTTGCGGTTACACGCCAATTAGTCTCTTCTGGCTTCTCTCAATCCTCTTCGATTGAGAGAAGCTGAAAGCATCTGGTCGGCAGGTGACTGCAAGTAAAAAAATCATATATATGTGGTCACATGACATGGAGTAATGGTGACAGCCAGTGTAGGGCACACGGTCACAATTCATAAGTCTTCAGACACAGAGAGTGACTATGGACTTTTGTCCCAAATCCAGACAACACCTGTGAAGTAAAGATGTAATGGCAACCGTCAGAATAATATAAAACAATAAAGTACCATATTTTTCAGACTATAAGAAGCACATTTTTGCAAGTAAAACTCTAACTAAAAAGTGTGCGTGACATATAGTCCAGAGGCAGCTTCTGGTGATGGAAAAAAACACTGACACTGCGTCCTTCCCGATCACTGAGGGAGCTGCTCTTTCTTCCACCCTACTAGATCCAGAACCTTTCAGATCATGAGATCAGTAACATGCCTGGAAGGAACTGCAAGATGTAGTAATGTGTGTTGTGTGTGCACGTAGCAGAGTTGTGTGTATGTAAATGTGCATGTAGCAGAGCTGTTTGTGTGTCCATATGTGCATATGTAGCAGAGCTGTGTGTGTCTATATATTCATGTGTAGCAGAGATGTGTGTGTGTCTATATGTGCATATGTAGCAGAGCTGCACGTATATGTGCATGTGTAGCAGAACTGTGTAAGTCTACATGTGCATATGTAGCAGAGTTGCGTGTGTGTATTTATATGCGCATTTGTAGCAGATCTGTGCGTATAATACGCACTGCAGAGAAACACAAACACTAGATCTATTACATCCCAATTCTACCCTAGTGCTTTGAAATTAGTGATAATGACCCCTCCCACCAGAGAAGTTTTAATTAATAGGAAAAAACGTTTTCCTATTTTCTGCTGTCTGCCGCTAAACCTGGGGGGCGTTTTATGGTTTTTCTCATAGTCCGAAAAATATGGTAATATTATTACTAATAATTTGAGCCCCCAAACAGTATTATTATTAATCTATTATCATTATTATTACCATTCTTGTTTTGAGCTTGAATGTGCTCTATGACCATGTAGACACAATAAGTTTCTACTTATTGAAAATGAATTGATTTAAGCTTCTATTCAAAACCCAGAAATCATTATACTAAATGTAATCTGTTTCGTTCTGGCAGTTACTGTACATTCCTGACGTTCCTATATCAAACACTGAAATGCATATACCAGCATTATCTCTGTGTGAGTCAGAGCAAGACAGGAAATCTCAAGCAGACCCACCCTTCCTTCCTGAAAGTCAATTGCAAAATTCTAGGCAAGTGTGACCAGATGACTGAACGAAAAGCTAAACACTTGTGGAAGACAATGCAGATTGAGAAATCTGTTGAGTTCATCTCCATTCGGAAGTATTTTTTGCCAATTACATTTAAACCATGATAAGCAAATGGTTATTATATCATTGCAACATGATACAGTATGAAAACTAGATGACGTTGCAAAAATTATACCGCTGTGTATTTTACTAATACAATAGCAATGTTGTAGATATAACTATGCAACAAATATCCAAAAATATACTGGTAGGTTAACTGGCTGCCTATGAATTGGCCCTAGAGTGTAGGCATGTCTTAGAAAAGGAAATTAGAGTTTGAGCCCCATTGGAGACTAAACTGAAGAGAAAAATCTCTAATAGTGATGAGCGAGCACTAAAATGCTCGGGTGCTTGTTGCTCAGGTCGAGCAAATTGTAATGCTCAAGTGCCCGACCCGAGCAACAAGCCCAATGTAAGTCTATGGGAAACTAGAGCATTTTTCCGGTGGCCTAAAAATTGGCTAAATTGATGGGAACCGTGCTCAAATGACATGGGAACAGCATGGGGAAGACCCAGGAAGCATCTCTGTCTCCCAGGTCACTGCTATGAACAATGTTGTCAGAGGTATTACAACACTTTTATGGACTCACCATAAAACATACAAAAACAAAATGGATTTTCCTGGGAAAAACATTAAGGAACATTCTTTCCAGGGTAATGACTTGTATATAAGGCAAAATAAATAACCTCCCCAAAAAATGCTCCTCGACACCTTGGCCTATGTTCACATGTAGTGTTTTTGATGCGTTTTTGCACTTTGGCATTGCTTTTAACGGTGAAAAACACCTTCACTGGTAAATGTCATTTTAACATTTTACTACCTTATCTGGCCATGTGGTATGTGAGACATGATCAGACACATCCTGTTTCATTTATGAAGGAGGGACTCTGAAAGTCGCAAAGCCTATTTTTATAGGGCCATCAGGTGGCTCTTACTATTGTTAAAGGGCCAGCAGTCAGCCCTCATTATTGTTAGAGGGCCGTCAGCTAGCTATGCTTTGTTGTTCCCATTATTAAGGAGCAGGTCTCCTATAGTGGTAATGCCCATGCAGTGACTGTAAGGCCTGCCCAAAATTTAGAAAAAACCCAATACACCTTTGAAGACACATAGAGGGCCTGATTTATAAAAATAATTTCCTATTATTAAAACCCCAATACACCTTTGAAGACATGTAAGATGCCCCAGCAAGGTAGTCGTGGGCGAGCTGTAGCCCATACTCGCTCTGACACCCTATAGGCAAAGTGTGTCCTCCCTCTAATGTGCTGCAGTGTAGGTGGTGCTTTCCACTTACTTTTGATCAGCCGGTCACGTCTGTCTCCAGGCATTTCTCTTCTGCAGCCAGAGCAGCAATGAATTGAGAGGACACAAGGTTCATAACAATAACTGTAACTTTATTTGGGAATTAGGGATATTTACAATATTTACAGGCAGATATAATGGCTAAGGCCCAACGGATTTTCATCTTTCCCACAGTTACTTAATACAACTTCAGCCCTGGTTCCCAATTTAGGTGAGGCATCTCTGTTGCTTTATTCTCCAGCCCTAGAAAATCTTCCTCACCAGTGACAGTATATCCGGATACTAGTCCTCCCCACGTCCTAGACTTGAGTACTAACTTCTTCTGCTGCCTGCAGACAGAATGTGCCCCTGAGTTCTGAATGACTCTCTTGATTTTCTCCGACCAGTTAAGGGGACTCTTATGAGGAGACTCTTTTATCTGATGATCCACTATCTGAGATACTGGGCCAACGTTTACCCTAGCCCCAGTATATGGAGCCTGTCTGTCTTGTCTCAGGTACCCAAAACTACTCTCTCATCACTTCCTGCTCCTGGAAGAACTAACTAGAGATTTCCTCTATGGGCTGTCCTCAGACTGTTAACTCTTTCACTGCCCTAAATGCCTGCAATGCAGCTGGCAAACTTCACCTGTCATCTGTATTCTAGACAGTGGCATCTTGTAGCTGGTTACTAATACTACAGCCCACAAGGAAACACATCAGGAACAAAGCATTTCCTCAATCCTGTCCTCAGCCATAGCACTGGGATCACTCTCCTTCTACTGGGCTGGATTATCACAGCTAACCCATTAACTGGATCTAACTGCAGCCCAGAGAGGTCTAACTGTCAGGAACTTTCTCCTTAACCCTTTTAGTGCCAGAGGGAAGCTACTTCCTTCACCACTACTACAGACACATAGAGGGCCTGATTTAAAAAAATAATTTCCCATTATTAAGGAGTGGATCTCCTATACTGCTATAGCATGTGCAGTAAATGTAAGGCCTGCTCAAAATTTAGAAAAACCCCAATACACCTTTGAAGACACATAGAGGGCTTGATTTAAAAAAATAATTTCCCATTATTAAGGAGCGGGTCTCCTATAGTGGTAATGCCCATGCAGTGACTGTAAGGCTGGATGAGGATGAGAAGGAAGAGGACAACAGAAAATAGAAAAAATAAGGAAGCGTATACCCATGTCTGGGTGTGAAGAGGTGCATGGGAATAGACCCCCCCCCCAAAAAAAAAGCCACTGGATTTGACTTTATGTTCCGCTTCTATCATCTGGTGGTGTTGAGAAGTCTGGCCCAATCCAGTCCTTGTTCATTTTTATAAGAGTCAGCCTGTCAGCATTTTCAGTTGACAGGCAGATGCGCCTATCAGTTATAATTCCCCTGGCAGCACTAAAAACCCGCTCAAAAAAATGCTAATGGCAGGTCAGGACCTCCAAGGCATAGAGAGACAGTTCTTGCCACGTGTCCAGATTGGATACCCAATAATTATAAGGCTCAGAAGAATGATGGAGGACATTCAGCATCTTCCAAAACCCTTCCATTACCGTCAGAATACCCCTCGCATCAGGGCTTGGGCACTGGGAGGGTCTGACAAAAATTTTCCCACACCTTTGACAGTGTTCCCCTGCCTCTGCTGTGTCATATTTGTGTCTCCCTCTCCTGTACTCCCTGGTTAACCAAGGAACTGTGACCTCTGCCGCCAGCGTTTTCAGATGGGAATTTTTTTTAATAATTAAACAACAAGGGTTTCCTGGTACTGCAACATTTCACTAGACCTCTCTGCCGCAGGAAGGAGAGATAGAAAGTTCTCGTGTAGCGTGGGTCTAGAAGTGTGACCACTCAGTAATTACTATCAACCAAAATGCGTAAAACGTGAGGGTCACGGGAAAGGCAGAGGGACATAAAGTTAGCCATGTGTGCCAGTCTGTCACCAGCCAAGTCTTCCCTGTCCTGACCAAGAGGACAACTGTCCATGCTCTCCTTCTCACCCTGCTCCTCATGCTCCCTTTCTTCAGGCCATCCATGCTGAACAGACGTTATGAATGTGGTGTGGGTAGTACCTTCTGTAGCTCAGGAAACCAGATCCTGTTCCTCCTCATCCTCTTCCTCCTCCTCCTCATTAGCACCCAATCTGCGTTGGGATATGATGAGGCTTGGCTGTGTGACATCACCCTGTATGGATCCTTGCTCCATCACATCGTGCTGCGCCTGCAATGCCTCCTCTTTAATTGTGAGCAGCGAGCATTTCATAAGACAATGAAGCGGGATGGTGACTCAAATTATGGCATCATCGCCGCTCACCTTCTTGGTGGAGTCCTCAAAGTTTTTGAGGACGACACAGATGTCTGACATCCATGCCCACTCCTCAGTTCTTATGTGCGGAGGTTGACTTAAATGCCGACGGGTGTGTTGAAGCTGGTACTCAACAACTGCCCTCTGCTGCTCACAAATCCTTCCCAAAATCTGCAAGGTTGAGTTCCAATGTGTGGTGACATCGCACACCAGTCGGTGAGCTGGAAGCTGCAAACGATGCTGAAGCATGGAGAGAGCGGCGGAAGCTGTTGGTGATTTTCAAAAATGGGCACACAAGCAGCGTACTTTGACAAGCAGCTCAGGCAGATCCGGGTAGGTTTTGAGAAACCGCCAAACCACTAGCTTGAGCACATGGGTCAGGCATGGTAGGTGTGTGAAGTTGCCTAGCTTCAGAGCTGCCACCAGGTTTCGTCCATTGTCACACACGACCATGCCTAGCTGTAGGTTCAGTGGGGACAATCACAGATCTGCCTGCTCTGTTACAGCGGTCCACAACTCTTCAGAGGTGTGCAGTTTGTCCTCTAAGCATATTAGCTTCAGCAGTGCATGTTGCCGCTTGGCTGAGCCAGTGCTGCAGTGCTTACAGCTTGCGACTGATGTGGTCATTTCGGAGATGGGGGCTGAGGAAACTGAGGAGGAGGGGCAGGAGCTGTAGAAAGTGGGGGCAACCCTGGTTGACCCAGGGCCTCTAATCCTTGGCGTCGGGAGGACGTGTTCCATTCCAAGGTCCGACTGGGTCCCGGCTTCCACTATATTAACCCAGTGTGCTGTCAGCGAGATGTACCATCCCTTGCTACAAACACTTGTCCCTGTGTCCGTGGTTATGTGGACCTTCCCAGTAACTTGGTCGAGAGGCCCGAATCTATAAATGGAAAAGTGAACAGCTCTTCGGAGTGTCCAAATGTGGGATCAGTTGTCTCTGGGCACTCGGCATGGTGGGAGGAAGGAGGATCAGGGTGAGGAATATGTGGTCCAGACTCAAGGCTACTGAGACTTGGTGGTGGTGGCAAACTGACTGAAAGCATTATCTGCTATCCAACCAACAACCTTTTCATACTGCTTTGGCTTCAATAGTGGTGTTCCGCGGCCCCCTAGTAATTGGGACAGGAAGGTAGTTCGACATGATGTGGGTGTTTGTTGTGCTCCTTCAGCAGGCACAGTTTCATCTTTCCCACGGCCTCGGCTTCTGCGTGCACCATCACCATCATGTCCACTTCCCCATCGCTTGCCACGCGCCTTTACCATTTTAAATGGAGTGAAATATTTGGCACACTCCAAAAAATGTCACGATTATTACCGCAGTAATATGTGATCACGTGTGACGACCACGGTTTTAGGCAGTGGCTCTGTAGTATAGTATTAGTCAGTATCACCGAAAAAATACACCTAAAATTTTATGTTTATTAGTATCATTAAAAGTTGAACTGTAACTGACCTTCAAAAAACACCAAAAATGGTTAAAAGGCTGTAAAGTATTCTCAGCCCAAAAAGAGATTCTCATAAAGTGGGAAAGGGGCAATGCCCTAAGCTGACCGCTAATCTGTCCCTACCTCACAGCGGAGGTTGGCACCCTCTTGAATGCAAATGGCGTCCCCGCTCCTCGTCGGCTCACCCTAAAGGACCCTATAAGTCCCTGATTAGGTGAGAGTGGTGGGAGTCAATTATCAGTGGGGGTTAGTGCGAGTGGTTGCCATTTGGCACAGACCTCATGGGAATGGGGCATTATCCCCCCTGTTTGTACTGAGCACTTTATTACTATCTCCACTGTCACATCTGCGGAGCAGTTTGCACGAGGCACCTTACTGAGAATACCAACAAGATTAGGGGTCATCTTAGGGCATTGCCCCTTCCCCACTTTATGAGAATCTCTTTTTGGGCTGAGAATAGAAGAGTGAGATGCTCGGGCGAGTACCGAGCAGTGACGAGCACACTCGCTCATCACTAATCTCTATATATCATTATGTATAGTGAATATGTTGTCACTATGTAAGCGGAAATAAATAATCCTGCTTCTGTCACCTTTAGTGCCAGTTATACTTTTTGTGTGAAACTGGAAGTAAAAGAATAAAATTTGAAAACATTTTCAGATGTCATTAAAGTGGTTAACCCGGCCTAAGATATTGATTATGTATCCTGATAACACATGGCATAAGCTGTTAAAGGGAATCTGTCAGTAGGATCACCCCTCCTAAGCCATCTATATGGTCATGTAGGTCATAGGAAGCTTAATAAAATGATCCATTGATATCTGTGATCCAATATCTTATTCCAGAGAAATCAAAGTTTTTCTTATGTGCAAATGAGCTGTTAAGATCTATGGGCCGACACTGATCTGCATGAGAATCTCTCCAGAGCTTATTTTAATTGAATGGAGGTTTTGCCAGTGTGAGACATGTAATGACTGACAGTTTGCTCTCTTAATCACACACAGCTCCGCAGTGAGATCAGAGGTACAGCAGAAGTGAATTTTGTTTCATTAAAAACACATTTGCAGCTGCAGTCCTTTAACAATGCTGTCAGCTTTGATCTCACAGGCAGCTTGTGTGGGGGAAGAGAGGTAGAGCAGATCTGACAGTGGTTTGAGAAGACAACTGCAAATGTGTGTTTGTAGTGAGAAAAGGTTCTGCTCTGCTGTACTGTGTTAGGCACAGCTATACTGCACAGCTGCCAGCACTATGAGAGGACAAGTGCTGCTGTAAATGCTTGTAATAAGACAAAGTACATTTATGTTATACTGTGTTAGTTCTGATCTCACTGCAGAACTGTGTGTGATTATGAGAGCAAAGTGTCAGTTATTACATGTCTCACACCGGTAACACCCCCTTTTATTAAAAAAGTTCTAGAGGCAGATTTTTAGGAAGATCTATGTTCGGCACATATATCTTAACTGTTCATTTACATATAAGAAAAATGTGGATTTCTCTAGAATAAGTCATTGAATCATAGATATCAAGGTATCATTTTATTCAATGTTCTATGATCTACGTAATCATATAGAAGACCAGACATTATGTAGTGACCATTCCCAGGTACTGCACAGTGCCCATTGAATTGAATGTATATCATTATCTTAGTCCTAGACAACCCCTTTAAGTAGCCACAGACCTTATTTGGGGGAATATAACAAATGTAAATTGCATGTAGGGGCTGTGCGCTCCCCTGGGGTCTTAATTACGTGCTTACAGAGCATCAGCCATACATACATATGATATGTGCTTTTAAAAATACAAAAAAAAATACTTCTAAAACATGAAATATTTTCTGGAGATTTGGTCATACTGTAGAAAACAATGTACATGTATATTGCCTATAAGTGTTTCCTTGCATAATAGTAATGAAAATGGCTAGGAAAAACTTGGAATAATAAAAACTTTTGCTACTGTGAAAATCAATGCAGCAGCATACACTAAAATCAAAATGTATATAATAATAAGGACACAAAAAGGAAAACTTACAAACTTAGTGCCATTTCTCATCTCAGTATTTTGGTCAGTACTTGGCATTAATATCGTGATCTAGAATTAGTCCAAAACATAGAAGGGTGAAAATGGCAATACTTTACTGCCCTGATCATTCAGCCCTAGCTCGGATCCAATTTATAAAATGTAGCATTGTAGAGTATTCATTGATATGTAAATCTAATACTATGATAAAAGACAAAGAATGAAGAACATTTATGAATGTTCTAAATAAAAGAACTTAGAAAATCATGTTCATGGTGACTTTCTTTTTAAAAAAAAACTGATTAAAAGAAAAGCTGATGCATAAAGCAAATTCATTATGTCATTTGCTCTGATCATATCCTAATTGACTTTAGTATATGTTCAACTTACAAAGACTAAGCTGCTCTAGTGGTGAAATAATGGAATTGTAGAAAGCTGCCTTACTGCAACATTAAAGTTCTAGCTCCCTGGTAGTGTGGAACATTTTCACTTTTGGTAGATCTCAAGAAACAAATTGGGCAACCACTTATATGGAGTTTATCTAGCACTGTTCCAGGGAACTCTAGGGTCCTGACTTGGCTATTCGGAGTTCATCTCAAGTTGAAAATGGGTAGTGAAGAACAAAATGGGGATTAGTATGGTCTCCAGCTCCATCCTTGTAATTGTGATACACAAAGCTTCTAAGTTTTTCCACTTCACAGGAATGCTCTGTTAAAATGAATCTGTCAGCAGGCTTTTGCTATATAGTCTGAGAGCAGCATAACACAGAGCAAGAAAGTATGATTTCAGAGATGCATCATGAAGGGTGCTCTCACATTGCGCTTAGGCACCCGTTCAGTGGTCCCATCAGAGCTTACGTCCGAACCCCAAAATGGGAATCGGATGTATGCAAGAAGTAGTAGACTGCGTCTGAGTGTCCGCCTCCAGTAGGCATACACTCCCGAAAATGATGCACAGCAGAGAGCACCTTTGCTCCGTCTGCACCATTATAGTCTATGGCCCAGTAGGCGCATACTTCCGAATCCCGTTTTGTGGAGGGTTCGGATATAAGCCCAGATGTGAGCCACTGAACGGGTTCCTAAACGCAATGTGAAAGCACCCTAACTGGGCTGCTTGGTGTGGTTTTCATAGAATACCTGTTTTGTCTGATGTAGATGTCTTCTGCTCTGTGTATAACGCGCCCACACTCCTGACTGGCAGATTCTTGTGTATACTGTGAGCAAGCTGCTACTCAGTGGTAAGGGTGGGGTTACACTGATTAGCCTGACTCCTGGTCACGTGAGCTGTAGTCCGGCAGTGTTAATCTCCTGCTGATAAAACACTGTTTGTATTGATACTACAACACACAGCTTAATAAGTGACACATCCCTGGATTCAAAGTCTCGTGCCCTATATTATGCTAATCTCAGATTAAATAGCAAAAACCTACTGACAGATTCACTATAGTAAAATCATCTTTACCAAACATAGCTTCTCATCCGCTGCCCCCTGCGTTTGCTTAAATGGCTGAGGCAGTGATGTCTCAATCACAGCACGTGACCGCTGCAGCCAATCACTTGGCTTAGTGTCTTCTATTACATGCAGTGTAATCGCTAATCAGCCCAGTGATTGACTGCTACGCTCACATGCTATAGTTATTATGTCACTGCTACAACCATATCAACAAAGACAATCAGCAATGGCAATGGCAGAGCTGGAGTGTCAGGGAGCAATGGCAATGGCAGAAAGGCAGAGCTGGAGTGTCAGCGAGCAATGGCAATGGTAGAAAGGCAGAGCAGGAGTGTCAGGGAGTAATGGCAATGGCAGAAAGGCAGAGCTGGAGTGTCAGGGAGCAATGGCAGAAAGGCAGAGCTGGAGTGTCAGGGAGCAATGGCAATGGCAGAAAGGCAGAGCTGGAGTGTCAGGGAGCAATGGCAGAAAGGCAGAGCTGGAGTGTCAGGGAGCAATGGCAATGGCAGAAAGGCAGAGCTGGAGTGTCAGGGAGCAATGGCAGAAAGGCAGAGCTGGAGTGTCAGGGAGCAATGGCAGAAAGGCAGAGCTGGAGTGTCAGGGAGCAATGGCAATGGCAGAAAGGCAGAGCTGGAGTGTCAGGGAGCAATGGCAGAAAGGCAGAGCTGGAGTGTCAGGGAGCAATGGCAATGGCAGAAAGGCAGAGCTGGAGTGTCAGGGAGCAATGGCAGAAAGGCAGAGCTGGAGTGTCAGGGAGCAATGGCAGAAAGGCAGAGCTGGAGTGTCAGGGAGCAATGGCAATGGCAGAAAGGCAGAGCTGGAGTGTCAGGGAGCAAGTAAAGCTGATTTTGATATTTAAGACCACATGAAAGTGAAGTGACAAAACTTAGAAGTGGTAAACTCTTTTCATTTATTTCCCATAGGGGATTACTTGCCACTTTATTATCTACTATGTTTTTTTGTCTACGCGACAGACTCCACACAAGAATTGTGTAAAACCTCAGTTGTGACATTACACAAGCCACACAGGCTATAAGTCAAATACTTTAGATAGCTGCTGGCTAAGCACTTGTTCAGCCGACAGCTATTTTCTATCGAAACTTCAATCTAATCAACCATGCTTGTGCGCATCAAGTGTATATATTTATTTCAGCAGCGAGAGGCGAATAGATTCTGGACACCAACGATTCAACTTCTGTGGTTACAAAAGATTGGGCATGTTGAAATCCATCATGGCTGATCCTTTTTTTTAACATCTGGAATCAGAGAACAAGTGTATAGTGTAGTGATCAGCTGACGTTTTCCTCAAGTGTATCACAAGCTTAGATTTATGGAGCGGTCAGCCCAGTCAGCAGCTGATATACACATTACTGTACATGACAAATGTAATTGCAGAAATACGCTGATCTTTTCAATAATGTGAAAATAGCAAGTCATCCTCAGAGTAAGAGGAGAAAAGTCATATCCGTGCCTACAGATGCATTGGCTACACAAGTACAGTAAAGCTGTGTAAATACTAGATGACTTGTGGCTGAGAATAACCTTTTGTAATACATCTTCAGCTAATTTATACAATATGTCTTCTGCTGCATATTGTTAAAGCATTAAAAAAATATGAAATTTTATCAGGCAAAAGTAGGGGAATTTAGCAATCAGCTCCACGATCTTTGTCTGGAAGATTGCTTCAGCACTTTGGCACTAAGCTTCACTTTATTAAAACGCTTCCCTATTTTATTTCCAAGTAAAATCCCAAACATTTCTGACCTCATTACATTGAACATATTAATAAAATTACACCACGTTTTGAAAAAGCTAACTTGCCAAGCATCTGTTCTTTATCAGTAGATGAAACAGTGTTACATGTATTCTAGGGTTCCCAAACTTCCATCACTTTGTTTCATTAAATATGAATTGCAGCATTTACAATATGCTAAGAAATCACTGTGTAGCTGTAAGGCCCTTGTAGCACATCCACTTACTAATCCAACAAAAGCTGTACAAAAGTTTAGCTCTCCAGACATATACAGTTTAATCTATTACCTTTAATCTATTACTTTTTTTAAACATGTATTTAGGTGTCAAACACTAGAAATGGCTGGTTAGGCAGGGTATTTAGTAGGAGATATACAAATGCTGATGGGTTAGAGGTCATGGGGGACCTGTAAGCTTCCCTTTAAAGCGCTGCAACATTTTTTCTTGTTCAGATATTCATGTAGTTTTTGCGTCTTTTTTTCTTGATACAAGACTTCATTGTCCCCTCCTTTATAAAATCATAAAAGATCTTAAGGGGGCATTAGAATATTGAAATAATTTTACTTTCATCTCATTTCCCTTATAACTGGGGCTGTTATATTATCCCCAGTTACAAAGGAAATGCAACCTCCTGACTGCATAGCAGGGCTGTCTGGGTCTACTATAAGCCAGCAGCTCCTGTTCCCTTACTATACCCAGTGATCACAACTAGGGATTGGCAGACTTGTGGATGTTCGGATCCATCAGGTGCGACCGAACTTTATAAAAAAGTTTGGTTCGGGTACCAGAACGGTACCCGAACTTGATCCCGAACCCGAAGCCCATTCAAGTGAACGTAGGGCCTGAACATCTGGCAGTTCCCACACTATGATCTGTGTGACAGCGTGGGAAACACCAGCTCCGACCAGCGGTAACCTTACTGAAGTCACTGCCAGCCTCAGCCGCCAGGTAGCGCACGCTGCCACACAGAGGACAGAGTGTGAACCAGTAGCTGTGACTTGTGGTAAAAAGGTTACCGCTGGTCAGGTGTCGGCTGATGACTACTACTGTCAACAGCTTTGCCTGCTCTCGCTGATATCAGCAAGAGCAGGCTACACTGATGAGAGTATTCACCAGCCGGCGACTGTGCATAGTAGTAGCTTTACTGCTATCCACAGGCGCTGGAGACAAAGAAGAAGGTGGACGTGGAATCAGGATTACTTCATGGGATCAATTAAATAATAAATGGGTGTACTAGGTATGGGGAGTCTTTATTCAAATACAATTTTTTTCTGTGTGTTTATTTATTCTTACTACTGGGTTAGTAATGGGGTTGTCTGACTGACACCATGGGCATCCCCAGCCTATTAATATAAGCCCGCAGCTGTCAGCTTTCCATTAGCTGGTTATTAAAAATAGGGGGGGCCCACAATGTTTTATTAATTTATTATTAATAAATTAATGAAAAATACTAATATAAAAATAAATAAATGAATGAAAAAAAATTACTTGGGGTCCTCCCTATTTTTAAAAACCAACCAAGGGAAAGCAGACAGCTGTGAGCTGGTGTTATTATTCTGGGATATCCATCCATCCTGGGATATCCATGGATCTTCCCAGCCTATTAATGACAGCTCACAACTGTTTGCATAGACTTTACTGGTTATTAAAAAGGGGGCCCTCCTAAAAAAATGACATGGGACCTCCCCTATTTTTAATAACCAGCAAAGGCTAAGCAGACATGGATATTGGCCCCCTCCCAGACTAATAACACCAGCCCTCAGCTGCCCCAGAAATGGGGCAACCATTAGATGCGCAAATTCTTGTGCTTAGCCTCAGCTCTTCCTGCTTGCCCTGGTGCTTTGGAAAGCAGGGTAATGGTTTTGGGGTTGATATCAGATTCCAAGGGTTAGTAATGGAGAGGCGTCTATAAGACACCCCCAATATTAACCCCGTAGTTAAAAGCCATAAACACACACAGAGAAAAGTCCTTTAATTGTAAAAAAGCACTCCCCGACCCCTTTTTACCCTTTTATTACCTTTAAAAAATAAAATAATCCAAAGGGGTCCACCGTAAATCCATCCAACGTCCCATAACGATCCTGACTCTGCTACATCCGGATGCAGTGACATTTTAGAACGTCACTGCACAGTTGGAGCAGTACCCCCCCTGCTACCACAATCGCTGTGATTGGCTGTTCAGAATTTCTCACTGCTTAAGAGCACCGATCCTAGGCTATTGCCTAGGAAGCCCAGCCCTGGCTCCAACCCGCTATGATCGGTGCGATCGCCGATCACACCGATCATAGCGGGACCGCGTGCTGACAGGACGGTCAAGGGGTGGTGACCGGCTTGTGACCTGCCGGTCACCTCCCTGTTACCCTCTGTGATGTGATCAGAGGCCCCAGACAACTCTGATTGGAGCGATCGATGATGACATTGATCGCTCCAATCAGAGTACCTGAACACAGGTGACAGGGTGGTCACAGGGCGGTGTCACCTCCCTGTGACCTCCTGTGATGTTGCCCAGGCCCCAGCCATCTCTGATTGGTGCAATCGATGTCATCATCGATCACACCAATCAGAGTACCTGACTGGGAGGTGACCGGGTGGTGACCGGCCTGTGACCTGGCTGTCACCACCCTCTCACCCCCCTGTGACCGCCCTGCCATTCCTCACACTTGGTAAGAATTTCTACAGAGCAGTCACACTGCTGATCTCTATGCTGGGCCTTATAGTGTCACAGCATTTGTGATACCACAAGACCTTCTCCTACCTGCTCCAGGCTCCGGTCTTCAGGCTCCTGCTCAGGTCTCCAGGCTCCTGCTCCGGTCTCCCGGCTCCTGCTTTGGGCTCCAGGTTCCTGCTCTGGGCTCCAGCTCCGGGCTCCTGCTCCGGTCTCCATGCTTTGGTCTCCAGGCTCCGGTCTCCAGGCTACTGCTCCAGTCTCCAGGCTTCGGTCTTCAGGCTCCTGCTCCGGTCTCCAGGCTCCTGCTCCAGGCTCCTGCTCCGGTATCCAGGCTCCTGCTCTGGTCTCCAGGCTCCGGTCTTCAGGCTCCAGGCTCCTGCTCTGGTCTCCAGGCTCCAGTCTCCAGGCTCCTGTCTCCAGGCTCCTGTCTCCTATTCCAGGCTCCTGCTCCGGTCTCCAGGCTCTGGTCTTCAGGCTCCAGGCTCCTGCTCCGGTCATCAGGCTCCGGTCTCCAGTTCCTGCTCAGGTCTGCTGCTGATCCTGCTGCTTTGATCTCCCCTCATCCACCCCAATCTCCCTCTGCTCTCTTTTTACCCTTCTTTCCAACCAAATCCCCCTCTCCCCAGTTTTTTTTTTTAGTGTGTCCTGCAGCGGCCAAGCGCTGACCAGTGACTACGTCACTGATCAACGTCCATGCTCGCTGCTTTTCAGGACTTTATTTTGTCCTTGTCAATTCTTTCTCCCACCTTTTTCCCCCCTCCCACTTTGCACCACTTCCGTGCGTGCATCCAACAGCAGCCAAGCATTGATCGATGATACAATTCACCGATCAGCACTCGCCACTTTTTTTTCCACTAAATTTTTTCTGTTCTAGAGGGCGGTCACGCTGTCTGATTGTGCGCCTTGTTGGGCCTTGCGGTGCCATAGAAGCCTATGACACCACAATTGCCGCTCCTGCTCCAGCTACAGAAGACATCTGACAGAAGACATCTGACAGAAGACAACTGAAAGACGACATCTGAAAGACGACAACTGTAAGTAGGACTTTTTGATCCCTCCTCATCCACTACAATCCCCCTCTCCCCCTTCTCCCCTTTCCCCCATTCCCATCCCCCTTTCTGCCACCAAGTGCTGATCATTACTTGAGTACTTGATCGCTCGACTGTTGTCCGTTTTTTTTAGTGCTTCTTGCAGCGGACAAGCGCTGATCAGTGACCACAGATCAATGATCTGCACTCGTGCTCGCTGTTTTACACAGCCTCATCCATTGCACCACATCTGCGTGCACATCCAGCAGCTGCCAAGTGTTAATCAGTGACATAATTCACCGATCCGCACTCGTGCTTGCTGTTTGCACCACCTACGGTTTTTCCTTTTTTTTTCTCTTTTTTTTTTTTTAGAAAAAAAAAGTTTACACCCAAGCACACTAACAAACACACACACACACACACACACACACACACACACACACTCTAAATAAAGTACTGACACACGCACCACATACATAACAAAAAACGCTCATCCCAAACTCGCTATTCAGCGGAGGAGGCATATGCTTTCCTTGCCTCCGACACTGACAGCGAGGGCGAGGATCCCACATTTATTTTTCCGACTCCTCGTCGTCTTCCTCCTCCTCTTCCTCCTCAGGTGCTGCTGGACCGCCACGTAGTCACCTCAGGAGAGAAGATGAACCAGCGCCCCCCTCATATTGACCTCGCCCCCTGAAAATTATGAGCCACTGGCGGAATCAGCGGAATCGGGAATCAAGTTTTCAAAGTCTTTTTCTCTGAGGATTTTGTAAAACTCATGGTGGGCCAAACTAATTTGTATGCTCATCAATTTTTGGAACAAAACCCCTCTTCATCATTTTCTAACTGGTCTCCTGTAGACGCACAAGAAATGAAGAAGTTTTGGGGCCTGGTCCTTCATATGGGGATCCTGAAGAAGGCAGAAGTTTAGCAATACTGGAGTGTTGACATTTTGTATAACACTCCAGTGTTCTCAATGGTCATGACCCGGATACATTTTGAGGCCATCCTCAAGTTCTTGCATTACAACGATGCAAGGTGTCCTGCACGCGATGACCGGAACTTTGATTGTCTTTTCAAAGTTCGGCCGGTCATTGCATACTTCAACAACAAGTTTGCTGAAGAGTACGTGCTCCAAAGGGACATCTGCGTGGATGAGTCCTTAATCGCTTTTAAGGGGCGGCTTGAATTCTTGCAGTACCTGCCCAGTAAGAGGGTACGGAATCAATCTGTATAAACTTTGTGAGAGTAACTCAGGGTACACTCACAAGTTTAGAGTTTACGAAGGGAAGGACTCCTGGATTGAATTCCCTGAATGCCCCCCTGTTCTGGGAGTGAGTGGGAAAATTGTGTGGGATTTGGCGCACCCACTGCTGGATAAAGGTTATCATCTGTACGTGGATAACTTTTATACCGGGGGTCCCTCTCTTTAAGTCCCTCTCTGCGTGAGGTACCGCAGCCTGTGGTACTGTCCGCAAAAATCAGAGAGGCCTCCCAAAGATGCTAATTGGGCAGCTGCTCAGAGGGGATGAGAGCAGAGCCCAATGTAGCCACCACCTTCTGGTGGTCAAGTACAAGGACAAGAGGGATGTCGTTTTCTTGACCACCATACATGGTGATGGCAGTACCCTCAGCACTGTACGAGGTTCCACTACACAGGTCGTCAAACCAGACTGTGTAGTGGAGTACAACAAGTACATGGGGGGGAGTTGATCTTTCTGATCAAGTCCTCCAGCCGTACAGTGCTTTGAGAAAGGTCAAGGTATGGTATAAGAAGCTGGCCGTGCACATTGTACAGATGGCAATGCACAACGCTTTCCTTCTGTCACAAAGTGCAGGCGAGACTTCTACATCGTATCTTCACTTCCAGGAGGTAGTTATCAAGGCCCTGATATTTGGCAGCGGTGACGGAGTGGGCCCCAGCAATTCCGGAACTGAAGGACCTTGAATTGTACCAGGCCAGCAAATTCCCGGGGGGGGCGTTCCTAAAACAGGAAAAAAAGGTAAGTCACAAAAGAGGTGCCGAGTGTGTTCCAAAAGGGGAATACGCAATGACACCACTTACCAATGCGACACCTGCCCCAACAAACCTGGCCTGTGCATGAAAGAATGCTTCAGAAGGTACCATACTTCCATGCACTACTAAATTAATTTCTGACGTATGACAACCTGACGAACACTACACAACTGACGTAGTGTTAGTCAAGTTGTCCTACACAACTGACATATAACACTATATTATAGTATTCACAAATCAGGTATCAGTTCCAAAAAGGGGGGTCACTTGTTGGGCATTTCCACCATTTAGGCACATCAGGGGCTCTGAGAACGTGACATGACGCCCACAGACCATTTCATCAAAGTCTGCATTCCAAAGCGTCACTCCTTTCATTCCGAGCCCTAACATGCGTCCAAACAGTAGTTTTCTCCAACACATGGGTATCAGCGTACTCAGGAGAAATTGGACAACAGATTTGAGGTCCACTTTCTCCTGTTACCCTTTTAACATTTTTGTGGAAAAAATGTTTTTTTTTTTTATTTTCACAAGTCAACATTATAATTTTCTGTGAAGCACCTGGCGGTTCAAGATGCTCACAACACATCTAGATAAATTCAATGGGGGGTCTAGTTTCCAAAAAGAGGGCACTTGTTGGGCATTTCCACTGTTTAGGCACATCAGGAACTCTGATGGAATGGTCTGTGGGCGTCATGTCGCGTTTGCAAAGTCTGCAATCCAAAGTGTCACTCCTTCCCTTCCGAGCACTGCTGTGCGCCTGAACAATGGATTTCCCCCACATATGGGGTATCAGCGTACTCAGGAGAAATTGCACAACAACTTCCTGTTACCCTCGTGAAAATAAAAAAATTGCAGCTAAAAGATCGTTTTTGTAGAAAAAAACATATTTTTCTTTTTCACGGCTCTACATTATGAACTTTTGCAAAACACTTGGGGGTTCAAAGTGCTTACCACAAATCTAAATAAGTTACTTAAGGGGTCTAGTTTCCAAAATGGGGTCACTTGTGGGGGGTTTCCACAGTTTTGGCACATCAGGGCTCTCCAAATGCGACATGGCGTTCACTGTCAATTCCAGCGAGTTTACGTTGAAAACGTCAAAGGGTGCTCCTTCCTTTCCGAGCCCTGCCGTGCGCCCAAACAATGGCTTTCCCCCACATATGGGGTTTCAGCGTACTCAGGAGAAATTGTACAACAACTTTTGGGGTCCAATTTCTCCCTATTACCCTTGTGAAAATAAAAAAGTTGGGGTCTAAAGTAAAATTTTAGTCAAAAAAAGTTAAATGTTCATTTTTTTCTTTCACGTTCAATTAATTAGTGAGAAGCATGTGAAGGGTTAATAAACTTCTTGAATGTGGTTTTGAGCATCATGAGGGGTGTTGTTTTTAGAATGGTGTCACTTTTGGGTATTTTCTGTCATATAGACCTCTCAAAGTGACTTCAAATGTGATGTGGTCCCTAAAAAAAATGGTTTTGTAAATTTTGTTGTAAAAGTGAGAAATCGCTGGTCAACTTTTAACCCTTATAGCTCACTAATAGAAAAAAAATTTGGTTCCAAAATTGTGCTGATGTAAAGTAGACATGTGGGAAATGTAATTTATTAACTATTTTGTGTGACATATCTTTCTGATTGAAGGGCATAACAATTCAAATTTTGAAAATTGCAAAATTTTCTAAATTTTCGTCAAATTTCCGTTTTTTTTCACAAATAAGCGCAAGTGATATCGAAGAAATCTTACCACTATCATGAAGTAGAATATGTCACGAAAAAACAGTCTCAGAATCAGTGGGATATGTTGAAGCGTTCCAGAGGTATTTCCTCATAAAGTGACACTGGTCAGAATTGTAAAAATTGGCCCGGTCATTAACGTGCAAACCACCCTCAGGGGGTAAAGGGGTTAACGTCAATGGGGGTCCGGAAGCAGTTCATAAATCAATAGCACAAATGAAAATAACAAACTTCATAATATATCTTATTAGAGAAATTAGCTTTCTCCTACTAGACTGATCATTTATTCTCAAAATTCTCATTTTAAAGGTAAAATTGGTCTTCAGTGAATCCTGATCTGACATGTTTGTGACAAACGCATCCATGAATAATAATAATAATAATAATAATTCTGTGGTTAGAAGAAGGCTGCAGGTTTTGCAGACGATTTGTCCAGTGTATAAATTTATGGCCCGGACGTGTCCACGCTAATTGTTAGTATGTTCACAAGGAGCAGATTTTTTGTAGAAAGTCACACAATTAATAAATCAATTTCACACATCTGAATGGGGTTGTTACCACAACATACACATTGGTTTCTGCAAATTCCATTCAGATGAATAGAACAGCCAGAAGTTTCTCAACAAATCTGCCACATGTAAACAGACTATAACGGTACGTTTTCACTGCACTACTCGCAGTGTTAAGTGACCGCTGACCAGCAACATGCTTGCCGATCGGCGGTCCTTTAATAGCCTGGTTACACAGGCCGACCACGGTTCAGATGTGCACGCAACAATCTGCAGTAGATCTGCTGCCATTGCTCTCTACAGCATAAGTTCTATTTACACAGCGCAATGCGGTGCCGAGAACAACAATCTTTTTTACACCTCGAAAGGTCATTTCACCCAACAAGTGCTCTGCTCATTTGTTGGGTGATTGGCGGACTGTTTAGGCTGCACAATTAATGGGAAAAGAGCGTTCCTAGGAATACTCATACACAGTAATCATGTAGTGTAAATGCACTTTTATTCTCAAAAAGATATATGAACAAATTATAGTTTTCCACCTTCCTTCCACCACATTCATATAACATTGTGTATCACTATGCAGACAATCTCTGTAAAGTTAATATACGTGTGAATAAAGTCCTCTGTGTAGCATCTTACAAGGGCTATGACCAAAGTGATGGTAGCCCTGGAAGATGATTTAGACATTTTATTGACACTTGTGATGGTTACCCCAAAATCAGACTGTCCCAATATAACTGGAGGCACTGCTGGTATCATCCAAAATGTACAGTTGGTGTTAGGGGGGGTGTGGGAATACTGTGAATATAAATTCCTGTCACATCAATCTCTGAATTGTGAACACACCATAACACAACCCCAGGCTTCTTGTCATTTGTCTCAGTGTAAAGTTTTCATGCATAATCCTCATCCAAAGAGTAAAAAAACTAAGACAGCAAATTAATTTTACCCATTAGCTGCATTATCTAACCACAAACAGTAGCACGAAGCCGGCACAGATGTCCTGAAATTGTGGTCTGTGATGTTACAGCAACGAGAATAAAATAATGTCTATGGAAGCTATCATCAGAAAAAGATTTATTTTTTAAATCAGGTTTTTAGGTTACATGTTTTTTTTTTTTTTTAATTTTCATATTAAAATTTTTATAAAAAACGAAACAAGATTAGAAATCTTGCAATTTTCACAGTGGCCACTGGGTCTTTTTTTAGACTTATACTTCCTGTCCTTTCAGGGAGTGTTTTCACCAGGTTTCTTATCATCAGAGGCAGGATTACAATAAGTGGTTACACCTCTAGGAGAAGGAGGAGACAGAC
This sequence comes from Phyllobates terribilis, assembly GCF_046119375.1. Classification (NCBI taxonomy): domain Eukaryota; kingdom Metazoa; phylum Chordata; class Amphibia; order Anura; family Dendrobatidae; genus Phyllobates; species Phyllobates terribilis. Next base: position 256,544,725 of record NW_027362763.1, on the reverse strand, counting down.
CGACACCACCCAGACTAAATGTTACTGTGCTACAAACTAAGAAAGAGGCAATTTACAAAGCGGAAAGGAAATATTCTTAGTAAAGAAGAGCACCAGTTTCCATATAATAGATAAAGCAATCTGACTACTAGAATATAAAGCTTTATTGTACAATATAGATGCCCAGAAAATCACACAGATACAGATGAAAACCACTTAAAAAGCAAAAGCAAAGGATTGTTTCTGCAAAAGACACTGAATGTCCACAAAAAAATTTCAATGTGGAAGTATAAGCTGCCCCCCTCCAAAATATACAAAAATGTGTAAGGGTAATATGTCCAAAAAGAAATGACAAAATATATCAGTAATAACTGTGTAACGACAAAAGGAACACAGATATAACATAGTTTCAGATAAGGAATGTAAATATCAGATCAAAACAAGCAGACGTCTGAACTTTTGGTATTACCCTGGATATAGATAAAGGGGAGAGAGAAGCTACAGATCCCACAGGTTACACCAGAAACATGTGGCTCATTCGGGGGAGAAGCCACACGTTGCTGGTGTAACCTGAGGGATCTGTAGCTTCTCCCTCCCCTTTATCTATATCCAGGGTAATACCAAAAGTTCAGACGTCTGCTTGTTTTGATTTGATACAGTCATAGCCGAAAGTGTTGGCACCCTTGAAATTGTTCTAGAAAATGAAGTATTTTTCCCAGAAAATTATTACAATTTTTTTTTTATACACATGTTTATTTCTTTTGTGTGTTTTGGAACAACACAAAAAAACAGAAAAAGGAAATTAACATTCAAGTGCTTCTCACTAAATTAGAATATCATCAAAAAGTTAATTTATTTCAGTTCTTCAATACAGAAAGTGAAACTCATATATTATATAGAGTCATTACAAACAGAGTGATCTATTTCAAGTGTTTATTTCTGTTAATGTTGATGATTATGGCTTACAGTCAATGAAAACACAAAAGTCATTATCTCAGTAAATTAGAATACTTTATAACACCAGCTTGAAAAATGTTTTTAAAATCCGAAATGTTGGCCTACTGAAATGTATCTTCAGTAAATGCACTCAATACTTGGTCGGCTCCTTTTGCATCAATTACTGCATCAATGCGGTGTGGCATGGAGGCGATCAGCCTGTGGCACTGCTGAGGTGTTATGGAAGCCAAGGTTGCTTTGATAGCAGCCTTCAGCTCGTCTCCATTGTTGGGTCTGGTGTCTCTCATCTTCCTCTTAATAAGGTTAGGCTAGGGGAGTTTGCTGGTCAATCAAGCACAGTGATCCTGTTGTTTTTAAACCAGGTATTGGTACTTTTGTCAGTGTGGACAGGTGTCAAGTCCTGCTGGAGAATGAAATTTCCATTTCCAAAAAGCTTGTCAGCAGAGGGAAGCATGAAGTGCTCTAAAACTTCCCGGTAGACGGCTGCGCTGACTTTGGTCTTGATAAAACACAGTGCAGATGACATGGCTCCCCAAACCATCACTGATTGTGGAAACTTCACATTAAACCTCAAGCAGGTTGGATTGTGGCCTCTCCACTCTTCCTCCAGACTCTGGGTCCTTGATTTCCAAATGAAATGCAAAATTTACTTTCATCTGAAAACAACATCTTGGACCACTGAGCAACAGTCCAGGTCTTTTTCTCCTTGGCTCAGGTAAGACGCTTCTGGAGTTGTCTATTGGTCATGAGTGGCTTGACACAAGGAATGCGACGCTTGTATCCCATGTCCTGGATACGTCTGTGTGTGGTGGCTCTTGAAGCAATGACTCCAGCAGCAGTCCACTCCTTGTGAATCTCCCCCAAATTTTTTGAATGGCCTTTTCTTAACAATCCTTTCAAGGCTGCAGTTATTCCGGTTGCTTGGGCACCTTTTTCTACCACACTTTTTCTTTCCACTCAACTCTCCATTAATATGCTTGGATACAGGACTCTGTGAACAGCCAGCTTCTTTAGCAATGACCTTTTGTGGCTCACCCTCCTTGTGTTAATGACTGCCTTCTAGACATCTGTCAAGTCAGCAGTCTTCCCCATGATTGTGAAGCCTACTGAAACAGACTAAGAGACCTTTTTAAATGCATCGGAAGCCTTTGCAGGTGTTTTTTGTTAAATATTCTAATTTACTGAGATAATGACTTTTGTGTTTTCATTGGCTGTAGACCATAATCATCAACATTAACAGAAATAAACACTTGAAGTAGATCACTTTGTTTGTAATGACTCTATATAATATATGAGTTTCACTTTTTGTGTTGAAGAACTGAAATAAATTAATTTTTTGATGATATTCTAATTTAGTGAGAAGCACTTGTATGTATAAGAAAAAATGTGTAATTGCAATAATTTTCTTGGAGAAATACTTCATTTTCTGGAATAATTTCAAGGATGCCAACACTTTTGGCCAAGATTGTACATTCTTTATCTGAAACTATTTTATATCTGTGTTCCTTTTGTCGTTACACAGTTATTACTGATATATTTTGTCATTTCTTTTTAGACATATTACCCTTACACATTTTTGTATATTTTGGAGGGGGTCAGCTTTTACTGCCACATTGATATTTTATTGTGGAGATTTGGTGTCTCTTGCAGAAACAATCCTTGGTTTTTGTTTTTTTAACTGGTTTTAATCTTTATCTGTGTGATTTTCTGGGCATCTATATTGTACAATAAAGCTTTATATTCTAGTAGTCAGATTGCTTTATTTATTATATGGAAACTGGTGCTCTTTTTTACCAAGAATATTTCCTTTGCACCAGGTTACACCTCTACACTCATCTGATAACAATGGATCCACCAATCACAGTAGGCAATGTAACAGCTGACTCTGCTGCCCCTCCCTTCACAATGACCTTTGCACACGCTCATTAGGCACTTCAATATATAGGTTCGGGGCCTGACTATAGAGGCTAATGTACATGTGTTATTTCATTAAAAAAAATAGGAAGTCGGAGTCTAAAAAAGTCCAAGTGGACAGTCTGAAAATTGCAAGAGTTCTATTTTTAATACAAATTGTGATATGTAAAAAAAAATACCATTGCCAAAAAATGATTAGCTTCCATTTCAGGCCCCTATAGACATTAAAGTCATATCAACCAGTGGCAAAGCTTGAGGGATGAATGGGGGGCACACAAGCGGTTGTTATGGGCATCAAATTCTACAGGGGGGGGCTTTTGGTTACCTCCTCTGTCAAATGATTGGCACCAACAAGCTTCTTCTTGGAGCGGGGCAATTAGTGCCCGCCCAGCACTACCCATGCAGAACACAGCATTTGAGATGGGTATGTCATAACCTGCTGTAGTCTGCATAGGAAGCAACTGATAAGACAAAGTTCAACATAATGAAGTGAGCAGTGTCATCTTAGTCACCTTCTAGAGAACGTAGCAGGTTATAACAAACTCATCTCTGTTGCGATCTACATAAGCAGCAACTGAGAAGGCACAAGTTGAGAACCTAGTGAATGAAGACCGTACTGAATCATGTGCAGTGGGACTTGAAAAAAAAAACATAAGTTTGTAAAAAAAAAAAAAAAAAGTTTGGGTTTGTTTTGCTATTTTCCAAAACTTTAAATGGAAAAAAAACATATGTTTGATATCACCGTGATCATACTGACCTGGAGAATCACGGTACTATGCAACTTTTTCCACAAAATGAATGCAATAAAAACTAAATCCTAAAAAAATGGTGAAATTGTGTTTTTTTTCACCATTTCATCCCACTTGAATTTTTTCCCATTTTTCAGTACATTGTGTGGTAAAAATCAACTGTTTCAGGAAAAAAAGTACAACTTGTCCTGTAAAAACAAGCCCTTGTTCAGCTACAGTGAAGGAAATAAGTATTTGATCCCTTGCTGTTTTTGTAAGTTTGCCCACTGACAAAGACATGAACTGTCTATAATTTTAAGGGTAGGTTAATTTTAACATTGAGAGATAGAATATTCAAAAAAAATCAAGAAAATCATATTGTATAAATTGGATAATTTTTTTTGCATTTTGCAGTGAAAAATAAGTATTTGATCCCTCTGGCAAACAACACTTAATACTTGGTGGCAAAACCAGTATTGGCAAGCACAGCAGTCAGAAGTTTTTTGTAGTTGATGATGAGGGTTACGCACATGTCAGGAGGAATTTTGGTCCACTCCTCTTTGCAGATCATCTCTAAATCATTCCGATTTTGAAGCTGTCGCTTGGCAAGTCGGAGCTTCAACTCCCTCCATAAGTTTTCTATGTGATTAAGGTCTGGAGACTGGCTAGGCCACTCCATGACCTTACTGTGTTTCTTGTTGAGCCACTCCTTTGTTGTTTTGGCTGTATTTTTTGGGTCATTGTCTTGCTGGAAGACTCAGCCACGACCCATCTTCAATGGTCTTACTGAGGGAAGGAGATTGTTGGCCAAAATCTCACGACATATGACCCCATCCATCTTCCCTTCAGTATGCTGCAGTCATCATGTCCTCTTTGCAGAAAAGCAGCCCTAAAGCATAATGTTTCCCCCACCATGCTTCACGGTTGTGACGATGTTCTTAGGGTTGTACTCATTCTTCTTTTTCCTCCAAACACGGCAAGTTGAGTTAATGCCAAAGAGCTCAATTTTTGACCACAGCACCTTCTCCCAATAACTCACAGAATCATCCAGGTGTTCATTGGCAAACTTCAGACGGGACTGCACATGTGACTTCATGAACATGGGGACCTTGCGGGCACTGCAGGATTTTAAACCTTTAAGGCGTAATGTGTTACCAATGGTTTTCTTGGTGACTGTGGTTCCAGCTGCCTTCAGATCATTAACAAGTTCCCCCCGTGTAGTTTTAGGCTGATCTCTCACCTTGCTCATGATCAAGGATACGCCACGAGGTGAGATTTTGCATGGTGCCCCAGATCGATGTTGATTGACAGTCATTTTGTATTTCTTCCATTTTCTTACTATTGCACCAACAGTTGTCTCCTTCTCACCCAGCGTCTTATGGTTTTGTAGCCCATTCTAGCTTTGTGCAGGTCTATGATCTTGTCCCTGACATCCTTAGAAAGCTCTTTGGTCTTGCCCATGTTGTAGAGGTTAGAGTCTGACTGATTAATTGAGTATATGGACAGGAATATTTTATACAGGTGACTATGTAAGACAGCTGTCTTTAATGCAGGTAACGAGTTGATTAGGAGCGTCTAACTGGTCTGTAGGAGCCAAAACTCAATGGTTTGTAGGGGATCAAATACTTATTTCTCACTGCAAAATGCAAATTAATGCATCTAATTTATACGTGATTTTCTTGATTTTTTTTAGGATATTCTATCTCTCAATGTTAAAATTAACCTACCCTTAAAATTATAGACTGTTCATGTCTTTGTCAGTGGGCAAACTTACAAAAACATCAAGGGATCAAATACTTATTTCCTTCACTGTATATCGAAGTAAAAGTAAAGTCAGAGAAAGGGGTTAAGATAGCCATAGGCATTAGACCCAGTTAAGAGTCAATGTTGCCTAGTAGACTATTAGAAGAGTGTTGGCAATGGATCTGACATAAATAAGTCTTGTGTGATTCTGTTACTTTTCCCCTCGTACATGTTTCTACAAAGCCAATGTTTTGTATGGCCGTAATGGGACTTCCATAGAGATCCATGAGGTCCTTTATGTCTCTGATTTCAGACATATGTTGTAACTTACTCCATCTGACTCATTTCTTCTAGAGGAAAATACTTCTGTACAGCGTCTGATGTTGCCTGTGTTTTACTGAAGCAGTGGGAATCATATTTATACAATTAGATCAATGCTTTAATTTACTAATCTACACTATTAAAAGGGAATCTGGTATTTGGCTGCTAAGCATAACACTATTTTTTGTCTATCATGATGGGGAGCATTTGACCAAGCAGAACAAGACCTTCACTAAGTGGCCATTTACAGTGACATGTAAAAGTTTGGGCACCCCTGGTCAAAATGACTGTTATTGTGAACAGTTAAGCAAGCTGAAGATGAAATGATCTCTAAAAGGCCTACAGTTAAAGATAACACATTTTCTTTGCATTTTAGGCAAATAAATATATATTTTAATCTTTTACATTTTAAAAACTACAAAAAGGAAAATGTGCCGATGTAAAATTTTGGACACCCTGCATGGTTAGTACCTAGTAGCACCTCCTTTTGAAAGTATCACAGCTTGTAAATGCTTTTTGTAGCCAACCAAGAGTCTTTCAATTCTTGTTTGAGGGATTTTCATCCATTTTTCTTTGGAAAATTCCTCGAGTTCTGTGAGATTCCTGGGTCGTCTTGCATGCACTGCTGTTTAAAGGTCTAGCCACAGATTTTCAATGATGTTCAGATCAGGGCACTGTGAGGGCCATTGTAAAACCTGCAGTTCGCGCTACTGATGTAGTTTATTGTGGCTTTTGACTTGTTTAGGATCATTATCCATTTCTAGAAGCCATGCTTTTTCAACTTCAGCTTTTTACAGATGGTGTTATATTTGCATCAAGAATTTGTTGAAATTTCATTGAATCCATTCTTCTCTCTACTCGTGAAATTTTCCCCATATCATTGTCTGCAGCACAACCCCAAAGCATGATTGATCCACCCCCATGCTTAATGGTTGGTGAGATGTTCTTATCCTGAAATTCTGTGCCCTTTTATCTCCACACATATCTTTGATCATTGTGGCCAAATAGTTCTATTTTAACCTCATAGGTCCACAGGACATTTTTCCAAAATGCATCACGCTTATTTAGATGTTCTTTTGCATACTTCTGATGCTGAATTTTATGGTGAAGACTCTGCAGAGGATTTCTTCCATGAAGGCCATATTTGTGCAGGTGTCTCTGAATGATACGCTCCCTTTAGTAGCACCAATACACATTTAATGAAAGTCGCCCCACCTGTTATTTTTTATTGGAACTGACCATCTAATATTTAGATATGGCAAATGTCAAGGCAATTTGGAATCAGGCATGTTGGATTTCTACATACTTGATCCTTTGTTCTCACAGGAGATAAAACGCTACCAGAGGAATCTGAAGGAGACAGATTTGTCTGGCAGTAGGTTACCATCCTCTCCACACATAAAACATACCAACCACAGTATGTCAAAAGGACACGCTCTTGCTGAGGGAATACTCGACATTTAACCTTATAGGTTTGAGCTTTGTAAGTTGGACTGCAAGGTATCTGGGACCGAGAATGCTTAGTTATACTTCAGAACTTGACCTACACTTTGAAGGTAACCTGACTTACCAAGTTTCCAATATGCATCCTTGCCTGAAATTAGGATGTTACTGGAGTATTGCAAAGCAGATCAATCTTTACATTCATTGGGGAATAAAAGCAGATCTCCGATTCAATGAGTGATCCCACACTGTAAAAGCACCCATACACATTACACTAACGTTGGCTGAACCTGTAGATATCAATGAATTCGGCCACCAGTCCAATGTGTAAGAAGACCTCACGACTGTTCACTGACCAATGATTATTGGGAGAGATGTTGATCCGGTATATCCTATTTTTGACTGCCAATACTTTTGTTCTCTAAGTGATAACAGAGTGGGTGAGATGTCTGACAGCAGCTCTATGATAGAGAATACAGGAGCACTTGGCAGAGTGGTCTATCAGAGAGTCAGGTGAGATAGTCCTCTCAAAACCTTCTTCTCTCATCCATACTTATACGTTCCTCACCCAATCACCCCCAAGACTTCTGATCATCCACCGTACTCTAGAATTCTGTGTCCCAACACGTCTGATTATCCGCCAGTTTCAAAACCTTCAGACAGAACTTGAAAATGCATCTCATTGCATTTATGCATTTCATATATAACCCCTTCTCATGTACAGACTCATTTGGGCTCTAAAAATAAATAATAATTATAAGATAGCTACAAAATGATCAGCCAAACCACTGTTTAGCCGGCAGCTTTCTAAAGTGTGTAGGAGGGCTTAATTTTACAGTTCTCACTGTTTCCTGTAATATTTCTAATTTATCTCCTTACTTTCTAGTACAAACTGCCACTCAAAGCTGGGGCTAAACATCAAGCAGTGACCCCAAGTCAATTCTACAAGCAATTGGTTAATTAGCTAAAACATTAACCCGTTAATGACTGTCAATACGCATTAAAACGGTGAGTGTTAAGGGGCCTTATTCCTGATCGCTGTTTTAAAAAGGCGATCAGGAATAAGTGAATAGCGCCCCTCGCAGGCGCAATTCCCATGTGTGAAAGTTGTATGTGACGACTGATTCCCTGAGATATTAGCCCTGGCCAGTTTTGGAACTGATCAGGGCCAAAAAACCCTCAATTATGACTAACTGGTTTAAGGATATAAAGATTGAAAGTTTGAAAATTGCGAAATTTTTGACAAAATTCCGATATTTTCACAAATAAATGCAAAATATGATGACCTAAATTTACCCCTATCATAAAATAAAATGTGTCACGAAAAAACGATCTGAGAATCACTGTAATACGTTGAAGCGTTCCAGATTTATGGCCACATGAAGTGACCCTGGTCAGATTTAAAAAATTTGGGCCTGTCAATAAGGTTCAAATAGGGTATGACCGCTAAGGGGTTAAAGGTTTCCTTTCCTGATTTATCTTCAGGTGTGCACACCTCCCATGCCTTTTGGCTTCTTGTTGGCCAGGGGGTTATGTGCTCCTAAAGACTGACAGTCCAGACAAGGGACATGATTGAGCTGCTCTGCCAGTTTCAGAATATCACTTGCAAGTGCATGTTCTTTGCCTAGAAAAAACGGCCACCTGTTTTAAACTGCAGCCATGGCCAGTGACCTAGACAATGAGCAATAAGCAGCAGAATTAAAAAATCCCTCTGAGATAATATTTAAAAATAGGTACAATTGATTTTACAAGTACTTTGGACTTTTACCCATTTATGATCATGAGAAAACCCCTTTAAATTGAACAGGAACAGCATTATGCATTATAATGATGTCTAGGTTATAAAAAGGTGGAAGTAATTGTGCTGTCAGAGATTCCCTTTATAAAAGAGTACACATTTGTATCGTATATACTGTATGTCATCTTCATGTTAAAATGCACCCAGTGCTGAACTGTTGCATTAGTATCCTGTGAACAATAGCTAAAGGCGATCAAAATGACAAGGCAGTCATGAATGCCGTATAGGAGATAGCTTGAGATCTTAATCACTGTGACAGGGCAGCCACATCTTCGCATCCAAGTGGCACAGATATAACGTAACCCAAACACATAAATCACTAACCTCATTACATTTGGTTTGCATGGATGACTAGCTTATAAAATCTGGCTCCTTGGCATCAATAGTTCCAAGACATCCATAAACCAGACTTACATTGTAAAATGTAGGTGATATAGCTGTGGAAGTTTTGGAAAGAGTTTACAGAAAATATTAAAACTGGAACAAAAGAGTATATTACTAAAGTACAGTTAAACCTCTCTAAGACAAGCTTTCTGCGGAGGCCATTCCCTTATCCAGGTCAGAAATCATTAGACAGATTTTCAGTTCCATCATATTTTATGCACGCTATCCATCTTGTTTGAGAAGACCACCACCTAGAAGCCCAATTTAAAATGCAATTTTGGATGGTTCTTTTTGAAGACGTTTCACTGCAGTAATTTTGTGCTTTAGGGGTATGTGCACACGTTAAGCATTTGCTGCAGACATTTCAGCATCAAAAATGTGTCTTTTGGCAGATAAAGCACTGCATAAAAATGTGCATTTTTGTTTGTGTGTTTTTGATGCGTTTTTTCCCCATTTATTAGAATCTGTGAAAAATGCTGCAAAAAACGCTGAAAGACTTGACATGCTGCAGATTTGAAACTGCTCCATGGAAAAAAATAAGCAGCAAGTATATGAGATTTCAGAAATCTCATTCACTTTGCTTGGACAGTAAAATCCTGTGGTTTTTTATTGGAAAAATGTGTGGCAAAAAACATGACGTTTGAACATATCCTAGGGGTTATGTACAGGATAAGAAAAAAATAGATTGCAGACTCAGAAGACACGAAGGTTTCGCCTCTACCTGTGTGCAGGTGATGTATTTAAATTGCCTAGGTGTCTGGCTCAGATTATTGGATAAGCCAGGCCCCTTCTTTGTCATAGCATATTCAGTAACTAAGAAGGGGTCTGGCTTAAGTAATGAACTGAGCTAGTCAACCAGGGCCTTATGACATGTCACCAACACACAAGGAAGGGGGAAGTTTCCTGCCACTTCAGGCTGGGACAATGCATCACAGCTTACAGGAGAAGATCAGAACCTCAATGACCAAATGACAGTAGCAGAAATTGTGTGATCAGTAAGGTTTAAAATTGAGAGTATTAGCAAAATAACAATGGACCTTTCAGCCATATATCATTTGTCACACACATGTATGTATATATGTATTTGAATATTGGCAAAGGAAATGTGAAACAACTCTGTAGTATTAAAGGGAGCAAATCCAGGGATTTTAATCAAATCCACATGTAGATATGATGTAAAAAATGGCAGCACGCCAAGATTCAAGTATGAAGAAAAAGTTGTTCCTTTATTAAGCCATTAACCACATGGCTTAATAAAGGCACAACTTTTTCATTTAACTTGACACTTGGAGTGTTGTTATCCATTTTTACATCTTATTTTTTGTGTATATGTATATCAATGTGTGTATGTATATATACACTGTATATACTGTAATGCAGCAGGTTGCTAGCATTACTGTAAATGGTCCAGGATGTGCTTACCGGACCATGTACCTTCCCCTTTATCTGACTGGTCACATGACTGTGACATCACCCAGGTCCTGCATGCACAGTAAAGCTCTGTATACATGACTGGGACAGCACACAGGACCTATACACACAGCTGACTGATCACATGACTGTGACATCAGCAAGGTCCTGTCAGTATGTGGCTGTCTGTGCACAGCTTATATAAACCTGCTTAATTTGAGACAGGTGTGTTCGGTGTGAGGCGTGAGGCCTGTTCCCCATGTGTGTGGGATACCGTGATACCGTTTGTGAGAGGCCTAGTGAGGCCGAGAGTGAAGCCTGGCAGCCTGAAAGGCCAAGCCTGGATCCGATGCATGGATGTCAGTGGCCTTTGAGGGAAAGCCGGCTTGTGGAAGAGTCCTGAAAGGCGCAGGCTGGATGTGAGTGGAGACATACCAGTAGCCTTAGACGGAACGACGGCTGGAGACCCCTACCTGGGAAGCCGCAGAGCCACAGCGGTGGCAGAGTAACGGACTGAGACAGCTATACCCGGCAAAGGTAATACCCGGTGCTATATGGACATTGTGATATGAACATTGCTACTTTATTACCTTGCCGTAAGCTGTACCCTGGAGCAAGTGGGCCGGTGTGCCACTTGGCTCATGAATTGTTTATGTGTGTAAACCTGCCGGTGGCGGACTAAGATGAACTGTGTGTGAACAGCGGTTTATGAAGTGCCATAATAAACTGCAACACTGTGTGAAAAACGTAAAGACATTGCACGTGTGCATTGATTGACGCAGCGAAGCGAGTTACCCCCAGTATGATGACGAGCGCTGCCTTACATATGGTTCGAGAGTGCGGGCAACGGCAGCCCGGTTGCTAGTGGCAACGACAACCCTGGTTGCTAGGGGCAACGGCACAGGACGACGATTGTGGATAAAGCATCTTGCGGCAACTCGGCGGGGTTGCGAAGATTGGCGTCGCACTCAAACCTGGTTTGCTGTGGCTCGGCGGGGCTCACGAAGTATAAAGCATCTTGCGGCAACTCGGCGGGGTTGCGAAGATTCTCATCGCACTCAAATCCGGTTTTGCGGTGGCTTGGTGGGGCCACGAAAATTTTCCGGGAGAGCGATGAAGTGCTAGTGTGAACAGTGTACCGCGATGGCTGTGAGCAAAGCAGCAGATCTGTCTGGAGCTATTGAGCGGTTGAAGGGCCGGTTGGGACCGGAGCAGGTATTTGGGAAACTTTTACTGGACATGGTGCAGGAACCGCAGGAGCTGTGGGCACCATATGGAATGGCGGCAGTGGACCATTCTATGGACTCTCCGGGGGCGCCAGTGTTGTCCCAGAGTACCCGGGGAGGTGGTAAGAGATGTTGTGAACTGAGTCCTAAGACTACTGCTGATTTTTTGTGTAAAAATTACCCTGCCGGTGTGGTTGTTAAAAAGGGGGCGGAGTCTAAAAAAGGGGCGGATTTTCACAAGAGTATGGAGTGTAGAAAACTGAAAATTGTTACTGGTGGTGGGTTGGTGCCTCCTAAAAATGACAATGTGACCGTTGATAACGTGGTAACTCCAGTAGAAGGGGGTGACGTCAAAGTGGGAGGTGACCTGTTAGTCCACAACACCATGGGTAGTGACACAGACCCCGTAGCTGACTGTGACACTATGAAAGTAAAAAGTGAGTTCAGTCAGGAGGGGCTAGACGAGGTGAGAGAGTCCCCATCTCGTAGACGGCGCAAGGGCCACAAAAAGGTTGCTCCTGTAGACTTGGCTGAAAATAAAAATAAAGAGAGGGTAGTACTGTGTGGATCCTCCATTAGAGGTAGAAGAGGAGGTGACGTTGCCAGTAGCAACCTCCGGTACGGTACCGAGTCAGAAGGATCTGACAGCCCTGGAAGGGGAGGCGGCCAGTCGTGACCAAGAGCTGGAACCTATCGGCCAGCAGGGTCAGAGTGACGGGCAGCAATTATGTGGAAACCTAGGGAACGTGTCCTCAATCCAGTTGATCCTGGAGTCTGAACAGCAGAAAATACACCAGCTTGTGAAGGACTTACAGCGAGATCTAAAGGGAAGCAACGAGGAAATTAACCAGTGGAAGGAAATGTTCTACGCAATTAAGGAGGACCGCCGCAAAATCCAGGAAGAGGTTTTGCAGTTGAAGCTTGAGAAGGAGGCGCGGCAGAATGGTGTTTCTGGACGCGAACAAATCCTAGAACGACTGCGCAAACAGCTCAACCAGGAGCTGTGTGACTCCAAGAAGGAGTGTGGTGAACGCAGTAGGGAACTGCAACAGAGTAAGAGAGATTATGAGGATCTCCTCAAGGTGAAGGAAAAACTAGAGGAGGATAAGGTGGGTGCAGAGCAAGTGCGCCAAGCGGTTGAGACCACTCTGCAAGACACCCGTGAGGAGAATGATGGTCTCCGGGGAAAGACCCTAGATCTGGAAGCTCAGGTGAAGGAGCTACAGATGTCCTGTGATGCTCTCCAGAAGGCGGAGACGTACCTTAAAGAAACAGTCAGCAAGATGGAAGCTGAGCGGAAAAAGATGGAGGAGTCTGTCGGAGAATCCACAGACCAGGGCCAGGAGTTGGCCGCTGGTGAGGGGAGGTGTGAAGCAGATACCTCCTCGAGTGATGCGAGCTTGGATGATTCGGTGGAAGTAAGAGCCGAGATCAGGGAGCTCAAGGAGTTGCTACAAACCCAGTGGACTTAGTAAAGCTGTCTCTCAGCTTCTAGGGGAGAAAATGGAAAAAGGAACGGCGCAGATCTAAGTGCAGTATATTTTAGGATTTGTAAATAAGGGTGAGGTAACTGAAAACTGCTCACCTTTAAGTAATCTTGAGGTTTAACGTTTAGTAGTGGTGGACTCTTGTGGCTTGCAGCACGCTTTACCGGAAGGATCAGGTCCTCATGTTGGAAGATCCTGTTTGCTCAGTAGATCAGTTCGATAAATTCCGGTTTGTATATCGCGGCGCTTCCAAATAGGGCCCAGTGGATATTTACATTCAGGATTTATTGATTAGAATATAAAATGGCAATGTACAACGCGTTTCTACTCATTACAGAGTCTTCATCAGGTACAATTTCGTAGTCATGCTTATGGAAAGTCTCTTCATTATATAAAGCACTGATCAGGTTCATCAGGGTCATGGACCGCCCAGTTAATTAATCATGTTAATTGAGTTGATTTATGCATGTGATTAGTTATGCAATCTAAGGTTGACTACGAAATTGTACCTGATGAAGACTCTGTAATGAGTAGAAACGCGTTGTACATTGCTATTTTATATTCTAATCAATAAATCCTGAATGTAAATATCCACTGGGCCCTATTTGGAAGCGCCGCGATATACAAACCGGAATTTATCGAACCGATCTACAAACCCAGTGGACGCAAGAGAAGCGTGAGAGACTGGCTATTGAGAGCCGAGTGGGCACATTGGAGATGGAGAGGTCTGAGAGAGCTCTGCTGCTGGAAGAGCAGTTGAAGCAGGAAGAGCTTCAGAGACGGGCCGCTGAGAGGCGAGTAATTGAGCTGGAAGGAGAAGTTTTGGAGCTCAAAGGTCGCCTAGCAAAGTGTCACATGGTGAACGAGGTCTCCTTGGAGAAGGGAAAAGGCAAACAAGTTGCACTTACTCCCTTAGACCATGAGAAGGTAGACCTGAGGAGAGCTAAGAGTATGGTGTTGGAAGATAAAGGTGAAGTGGAGGTGGTCAAGACGAAAAGTTGTGAAGTGGTAGTTGTGAGTCAGCTCAGGGGAAGCATCCAAGGTGAAGAAGCTGGAAGTCAGTTGTCCCTGAAACCTGAGCTGGTTGATCGTTTGGAAACCACTGGTGAGACCGAAACGTCTCGGTACAAGTGCCTCGTAGATGTACCCGAGGACTTGAGGGAAGAATGCACCCGTGAGTTCGTGCATGAGGAGTTTAAGAAAGCCGTGGGAGCCTGTAAGGTGTACCTGACCTCAAAAGCTAAACAGCTGGTGGTCCTGTCCACGACCGAAGTCACAGTGAAGAGGGTGGCTATCCTAAGTGACATGCACTGGTGATGTATTCGTACGAAGCGGTTTCTCCGGTTGAAGACGGAACAAGCCGTTAGGCAACTGGAGCTTAGGAGAAAAGCTCACAGTATGCGTGAAGAGGTCATCCGGGTGCCTCATGTTCTGGTGAGAAAGCTCATTGGGAGAAGCGGTCGAGCCATGCAGATGATGGTCAAGAAGTCTGGTGTGGTGAAAGTAAGCAGTCCACGTGATCATCAGGACTGGATACCAGACGAAGACGGCATGGTGTCCTTCTCCACTGTAGGAACAGAAGAAAGCCTAGAATATATACGCATGCTGATTGAGTACCGAGTGACCTACCTGCAGGAGGTAGAACAATTGAATCTCGCTAGACTGCGAGTAGATAGACAGTATCATCTGAGAAGCAGAAGATGGGAGCCGTCTAGAAATAGTGAGACCCGACAGAGAAAGGGCCCCCTAAATAACAGAACAGCTACAGCTGAAGTTAGGGACCTTTCAAGATGTCCTGAGATTAGTGGGCCTGGGTTTAGAGGTAGTGAGACCTCCAGTAACTCAGGTTTGAGCAGTCCGTACAAACGACCCAATAGAGGACAGGACAGTACGGAGTCGAACCGGACCTTAGATACCAGGGCATGTGAGTCGCACTGCTGTATTGACCGCTGGGAGCAGGGAAGACCTGACAGGGTTTTGATTGACCGCTGGGAGCGGGGGAGACCTGACAAGGTTACAACTGACCGCTGGGAGCGGGGGAGACCTGACAACGTTACGACCCGGAAAGGTGACCTGACGAAGTCAGTGACAGTGACAAATGGTAGGTCCCTAAGGAATGGGCTAATGTCATTGACTAAGGTTCCAGGGACTGAGTAGCACAATTGTAAAGTTCATGGTCTATATGTGAGCTGGGGGTTATAATGTTATTGTGTATATTATGTGTTCAACCCCACAAGTTTGAAGAGGGGGGGGATATGTAATGCAGCAGGTTGCTAGCATTACTGTAAATGGTCCAGGATGTGCTTACCGGACCATGTACCTTCCCCTTTATCTGACTGGTCACATGACTGTGACATCACCCAGGTCCTGCATGCACAGTAAAGCTCTGTATACATGACTGGGACAGCACACAGGACCTATACACACAGCTGACTGATCACATGACTGTGACATCAGCAAGGTCCTGTCGGTATGTGGCTGTCTGTGCACAGCATATATAAACCTGCTTAATTTGAGACAGGTGTGTTCGGTGTGAGGCCTGTTCCATATGTGTGTGGGATACCGTGATACCGTTTGTGAGAGGCCTAGTGAGGCCGAGAGTGAAGCCTGGCAGCCTGAAAGGCCAAGCCTGGATCCGATGCATGGATGTCAGTGGCCTTTGAGGGAAAGCCGGCTTGTGGAAGAGTCCTGAAAGGCGCAGGCTGGATGTGAGTGGAGACATACCAGTAGCCTTAGACGGAACGACGGCTGGAGACCCCTACCTGGGAAGCCGCAGAGCCACAGCGGTGGCAGAGTAACGGACTGAGACAGCTATACCCGGCAAAGGTAATACCCGGTGCTATATGGACATTGTGATATGAACATTGCTACTTTATTACCTTGCCGTAAGCTGTACCCTGGAGCAAGTGGGCCAGTGTGCCACTTGGCTCATGAATTGTTTATGTGTGTAAACCTGCCGGTGGCGGACTAAGATGAACTGTGTGTGAACAGCGGTTTATGAAGTGCCATAATAAACTGCAACACTGTAAAGACATTGCACGTGTGCATTGATTGACGCAGCGAAGCGAGTTACCCCCAGTATGATGACGAGCGCTGCCTTACAATACATACTTTCAATTTGCCCTTCTCTTCTTTACCATTTATTTTGCATTTGATTATCTTTACTATACGTTGTACTTCCGTGCTTCAGCATATTCAACTTCTCAATTGGAACACCATTTCAAAAAGCACAAGCCATAATTTTTTTTCTTCACTGCTTCAGCAAAAATTCATTGAATTTTATTTCCATAACAATAATCCATATACAAAAATCAAAACTTCCACTATATTTACCAACTTTGTGGGAATCAGCACGCGGCTTTCACTTGGCTTCTAAAACGGCAAACCTTCAGACCTTCTGCACGATGAGACACTACAAGGTGCGTTGAGCGTTTCCAGTGAATTGAAACATTGGTTGGTTACAACTAGACATTAAATAGGATCTTTCACCAAATTTTTCATATGTGGCTGCAGAGCGGGATAAAACATTTTACTTCTTTCGCCTCTCTGTTGCGGAGATAGCATAGTATTTGGCATCTAATGAACTCATTTTCCTTAAGTTCAAGTGTGTGTTATCTATGATGTTGACCAATTATGAACGGAGAAAGAACACATCTCTACATTAGCTTATAGCAGATCTCTCAGTATGTGAAATGTAAGGATACATCTTTCATCTCCTGGCCTAGCCTCCTGCATGATTAGAAAGTACTGGGAGTAGAGTACAGATGACCACCACCTTTCAAATAAGGACCCAGAGGGGGAGGGGGAGAGGCAGCACATCTAAGTTTAGCTATGTCACTTTACAACACTTTTATCAGATTTCCCTATCTCATAGGACTGTCACCTTTGCAGTCCTGCCCCTCCACCCTACAATGTCTGTCCAGAGATGAGCTCAAAGGTGTCACAATCACAATTTTTAATGTTTGTTGTGCTCGCAACAACTTGTACTCACTCTTCAGTGAAATCAGAGCATTGTATAATTACATCTTGCACAGGAGTAGTTTAGAACGGGCAGGCTACTCCTATGCGAGATGTAATAATACTTTGCTCTGATGTCACTGTAAAACGAGTAACTGTTGCTATAAGCACAACAAACATAAATGTGATACAGACACCTTTGCGCTCTCATCTCTGAATAGGCAGTACAGCAGAGGTGACAGTGCTATGAGAGGAGGAGAGCTAACCTCAGCTGTGCTGCCCCACACCCCAGATGGACCTTACCTGAATGATATTATCATTTGTCTTCTCCTTCAAGCACTCTAATCCTGCAAGATGTTAGACGAAAAGATTAGACTGTCATTACATCTCACACACTGAAAAACCTGCTCTAAGTTATGGTGGGGTTGTGCCCTTCTTTACCTTAATTGTTGCTGCTGCTTTATGATTATTCAACATCATACAATGGGAAGGAGTTTTTACTGGGAGTGAGGACTATCTGATAACACCCACTTGGACATAATGAACATTGACTAGGTGCCAAATACTTTAATAGCTAATATCTCCACAACAAAGAAGCAAAATTTAAAAAGAAAAATAAGTATTCTGTTCCGCAGCCACTATTACATATTGTGTCTAGATTAACAGTAAAAATGTTGTGACAGGTCTTCTTTAATAACCAATCCACATCATATCCAACTGATACGGGAGCATGTGATCACTGACTCTTAGGTCACATTCAGACATTCAGTATTTTACATCAGTATTTGTAAGCCAAAAACAAGGAGCGGGCTAAAAATACCGAAGTGGTGACGTGTTTATACTTTTCCTCTGATTGTTCCACTCCTGGTTTGGGCTTACAAATACGGAGGTAAAATACTGACCAAATATGAACGTGTGAACGTGGCCTTAGGATGGATGTCTTGGTCATCTAATTTTTCCTGAAAACAGCTCTCATATGAAAAGAATACCAATCTGCTGTTTTTAGTATACTCACCCTTTTTGTTCAGAGGACACAAGCTGCCTCCGTAAAGTGCCTGCGAGTGGTTTACTCTATTTAGAACATGTGCACATTAGTGGGAATGATCAGAACAGTCTGCGGTGCTTGTGTGGGTCCTGAAGGCTCTTCTTTGTATTCCTTGTTTGTACTTACGTACGCCATACTTTTTGCACCCGGGGTGGAACATATTGCAGCGTTGCCCTACTCCAGTTAAAGGTCAATTCACACTAGCCAAACTGCGGCAATAAACAACCATTGATTAACTATTTGTTTGTTGATCGGCAATCCTTTATTAGCCTGTTTAGACCACAACCACGCTGCAGATGCACTGAAAAATCTGTAATAGATCATTCCGTGTGGATTGGCTGCCATTGTTCAGCCTATCCGCACGCCATCATCGTTCTGTCTGCAGAGTGTCGCCATGTGTAAGCAGTAACTGTGCGGCCGAGAATGATAATCTTGTGGGCAAACCAAAAGATCATTTCCCCCAATGAATGAGCATTTTGCCCATTCGTTGGGTGATCGGCAGCCTGTTTAGACTGTAAGATTATTGTGAAACAAGTGTTCCTAAGAATGCTCAATTATGATAATCTTGCAGTGTAAACGCAGCCTAAAAGGGGTTGTCCAGTCCAAATCGATAAGTCTGCAGTCACTCTGTGTGACTGCAGACTTATGAATCCCTTCAAAGCACTCACTGTGCTCTGCAGGGATTCACCGGTTTCTGAGCTGGGACCGTAGGATATGAATGAGTTATAGATTCTCCCGGCCAGAGCCCGTACAGTGGGTGTGGCCTCTCTCCATACACTTGTATGGAGTGAGGCAGCGCCCTGTAGTCAGACGCGGTCACACCCAGTGGACAGGCTCTGGCCAGGAGTATGCATAATGCATATGTACCTGCCGGTCCCGGCTCAGAAACCGGCGAATCCCCGCAGCACACAGTGCATGCTCTGGGGGAATTCATAAGTCTGCAGTCACACGGAGTGACTTATCGATTTGGACCGGACATCCCCTTTAATATTATACTCTGGTAAACGGTGGGGCCGTTCAGTATGGATAATGATAGGTCTTATTTTGTTCTGTTAGGCTGTGTGCCCACTATGCGTTTTTCAAGCGTTTTTGCTGCGGAATTTCCGCAGCGTAAACACTTGCAAAATGCTTGGTAATCCGTGCCCCATGGTCCCCAATGAAAATCTGCATGTTCTGTGCCCATGCTGCAGAATTTTCCGCAACGGATTTTCCTTGCGGAAAAATCCGCAGCATGTCCATTATCAGTGCGTTTCTGCATGCGGATTTGAGGTCCCAATGCATTTGAAAAACGCAAGTCAAATCCGCATGTAAAAACGCTGCAAAAAATGTGTCAAAAAAGCGTGTAAAATCCGCAAGCGTTCTTGACAGCCAAGAACATGCAGAAACGCTGCCGAAATTTTCTGCTTCATTTCTGCATCGTGGGCACATACCCTTAATCCTTACAAATCAGTTTATTCAATTTCATTTTCACTTCTATTGAGGTAGTGATAGGTCTCGTATCATGTTTTTTGGGAGGAGTTGATAAGAATGTGATGATCTTTCACACATGATAACATCTCTCAACTTCAGGGCACAGTTATGAAATAGCAGGGTTTTTTTTTAACCACTGAACCAGATTATAGGAACCGTGCATCCTTCACATGATGATGGGTCACACGGGTGCAAGCTATGGCTCGTGTATTTGGACAGACATGTGACAACTCTTCTTTTCTTTTTTGAAGCAGGGAAAACAGAGCTCCACCTCAGTAACAGAGTAAAGTAATAATAATAACTGTGGCAGGATGCAGAGACCACAGGGTGAATGCCTATTAGATACATGATGTACAAATAGAGCGTACTCACGAAATCAAAACTGATGTTAGTAATTCTCTTACATTTGGTGTTTTAGGCGTTTATTTAAATGCCCAAGTAAATATCAGACTGTTCAGCAGAACAACTGCTCATTCATTGGTTGATTCAATCAATCGTATATATGGAACTAAAATGGATATTGTATGAGAACAGAATGATTGTCTTGTCCCCATACACTTTTTATTGGGCTGTGGGAACTGGTTTTCAAATTGGACATAGTGGATTGGCACATGTTTATGCGCAGAAGGGTATGATCACGTAGTTTTTGAAATTACATTTTCTAAAATTAACTATAATCCCACTAGTTAAAGCACGTGGTTTTTGGCATGGTTTTCAAACACTGCAGTTTTTGATACATTGTTTTCATCATTTTTAATTATGAGATGCAGCAATAGTATTTTTCTGTGAGTTTTCGCTGTAAAAACATCGCAAAACGCATCAAAGGTCATTTAAAAAACATGGCAAAAACACTGGTTGTATCGTGATTTACATGCAGAAAAAAAAAAAAAGAAGTGACATGCGTTTTTGACACATGAACGCCCCCCACATTAAAAAAAAAGCAACAACCGCACAATATATGCACTATAGGGCTATGTTCCCACAATGAGATTTTGGTGAGTTTTTGATATTGCAGCTTTTCTGCACCATTGCTGCAGCCAGGTTACTTGCATTTTTTTCACAAATACACAGCGTAAAAAAAACACCTCACCAAAAACTCATTGTGGGAACGTAGCCCAAGCGAGTATTCTCATTCAAATGAACAGGAAACAAGTTGCAAGCAGTATAAAGCTGCCAAAAAACACATAAAGACTGTGTACACAGACCAGAAATCTGCCATCTAAATGGCCCTTTAGGACATGTTCACACATTGCTTACTTGTTACCGACATTGTTGTGGAAAGTTCTGCCGATGTCGTCTTCTGAAATGAACGCATTCGGATGAATGGAACAGTTCTCCAGTTGCGAGAAATTTCTGCAACAAAATCTGCAGCGTGGGAATTAACACTTAGTGTAAGTTCAGTGCATAGTCCATGCAGATTTTTCATCTGCTATGGAACCTGCATGCAAATTTTGAAATGGAGTTGAAGAATTCTCCATTTCCATTGTAAATGAGGAACTTCGCTTTGAAGTCCATGCAAATAACGTATTGTACATGCTACAGATTTAAAATCTGCACCACGTCACTTTCTGTACAGAGGTTTTCAGCAATGCGTTGTTGCTCCCAAATATGCATGAAAAACCCCACACAAAAATGTGCAACATGTGAACTTACCCTAAGGACTCCATCACCTATCCGCACAAAATCCGTACGTGGAAAAAATGGTACCGTGGTCAGTGTGTCATCCATGGGTCTGTTTTTACACATCAGTGGGTCATCAGTGTTTTTCCAGGATGAATAAAGTAATAAATGACAAAGCTTCTCCTATACTTTGCAATGATAAATACAGACAGCACATGGATGGTACATGGATGCCCTCCGACTGCTGTACGTATTTTTATCAAATAGTCATTGAAAATGGACGGTACAGGGATGGCACATGCGTGCTATTTTCTTCAAGGACTTCTTCATTTAAATGGGCAACTTTGATCTGTAAATTGAATAAAGTTTAAACAAGTCTCCATTCTTGTTCGGTGGACCATCTGTCCAATGAAAAACACAGAAGAATGGGTATGTGCTGTGATAGAGCTGATATGGAATGAAGTTGTCAAATAATTTCTAATAGGAATATTAATGGAATTTCTCAAGGCAGAGTCCCAAGACAAAGCTACCAAATGGCTATTTTGTGGGGAATACAAACTAAAATAGAAGGACCATGGAGCTGATCGTGGATGAAGGAAAAAAAAAACCTTAAGAGAAACAATCAGCCCGGATATCAGATTCTAAGGCCACGTTCACACGTGTATTTGTAAGCCAAAACCAGGAGTGGGTGATAAATACAGAAGTGGTCAAGTGTTTCCATTATACTTTTCTCTGATTGTTCCACTCTTGATTTTGGCTTACAGATACTCAGGTCACCACTATTCACAAAATCCAATAAAAGAATATCTAAGTTTCATCAAATAAAAAATTTCCCTCTCACTTTTATCAATTATTTGGGTAAAGGAGAAATTCTCAAATCTTGGATCCTGGCAGGCATTAAAAAGATTAAAGATATACATGATGGTGTCAGTTTCCTTCCTTTTAAAGATCTTAAAATACAATTTATCTAGCATAGATTTTCTACATTTCCTATTGATTAAAGAACAAACTCAAACTCTTTTAAATAGCAAAGCTCCTATTTCTGAGATCA
The DNA here is from genome assembly GCF_046119375.1 of Phyllobates terribilis. Classification (NCBI taxonomy): domain Eukaryota; kingdom Metazoa; phylum Chordata; class Amphibia; order Anura; family Dendrobatidae; genus Phyllobates; species Phyllobates terribilis. The sequence goes on along the minus strand of NW_027362763.1, from coordinate 256,522,192 downwards.
TAGGTCTGTTAGTAGGGAACCCAACCAACAAATTACTTTGGAATACTAATAATTTATACAATCTGAAGACAGACTGTCACTTTGAAAAAAAAAAAACTCTCATATGATTAAATGGAAAGAGGACCTAAAAAAATCCCTTTTCACTAGATCAATGGGAAAAGAGTATAAGGCCACGACCCCCCACTATCAGTATTTGGGCAGTATTTTTTTTTTTTTTTTTTCCAGGAGTGGGAGCTAAAACTAGGTGAGGAACAATCAGAGAAAAGGTATAATAGAAACACGTCACCAATTCTGCATTTATCACCCACTCCTGGGAAAAAATACTGACCGAATACTGACCAAATACTGATAGCGGGGCCATGGCCTAAAACTAACTTCAACATCCAATATCTGTGTGTCCCTCCAAAAAATGTATTAAGATTCTTACCAGATGGTATAATAAAGCAATTAGACTTTCTAAAATGAATTCAAATTATTCCCTTAACTGCTGGAGAAATTGTGAGAAAAAAAAAGTGACTTAAAGGGGTTGTCCAGTACTTTATATTACCCCCCCCAACGTATACCCTCGGGGCCCCTAAGGATTTTTGTAATTACCTTCCTCTGCCTTTTCTGCCTGTGAGCGGCGCTATCACTAGCCGCTCACAGGCATCACGTGACCCCCGGCTGCAGCCAGCTCTGCCATCCGCTGATGTCACGACAAGTGCAGGCTGCAGTCGGGGGGGGGTCTTTGTCTTCCTGGTTCCACGGCGGATGCCAGGCTGTGGGCGGGGTTCCCCCTCCCCCCCCCGCGTCACACCCAGCATCCACCGCGCGCTCTGCCTCTCCCCATCCATTGGGAAAGCGCGCGGTGTGACATGTGGGGTAACCCCATCCACAACCCAGCAGTCACCGCGGGGACCCCAGCGCTGGTCACGCCTCACTTGTCGTGACGTCTGTGAGCGGCCACCGATAGCGCCACTCACAGGCAGAAACAGCAGCGGGAGGTATTTACAAAAATCCTTAGTGGCCCCAGGGGATGGGGGAGGATACATTGTGGGGGGTGGGGGAATCTAAAGTAGTGGACAACTTCTTTAATGCATATTTATTGGAACTGTCTGAAGATCAAGAATCTGTGGTATCAGGGGCCTCAGTTAATTAATAATCTACTTAAACAGTGAAATTACACTGTCATCCTAAATGGCTCTCCTTTCTCTCGAGATGGAACTCCCTTCTCCTCTTAAGCTCCTTTTAAGGCCACGGCCCCACTATCAGTATTTGGTCAGTATTTTTTCTCAGGAGTGGGAGCCAAAACCAGGAGTGGGTGATAAATGCAGAATTGGTGACTTGTTTGTTCCTCATCTGGTTTTGTCTCCCACTCCTGAGAAAAAATACTGACTAAATACTGATAGTGGGGCCGTGGACTAATCACCAAATTTCTGGTGGTAAAAAATTCAATAGCAGCCTTACGGAAAAAAACAAAACAGGTTCCTCCTAAATTTACTGACATTGAGAAAATATCACTATATAAAACATATGAATGTAAATGTGCCAGTACAATTAATATGTTGGAAATTTTTTATAAATAAAAACAAAAAAGGGATCTTTGGAGTTAAATATTCTCTTAATTTGTCTCGCTGGTACTTATTTTGTTAGTTAAAACTGAAGTATGGTGAATTGCGTAATCTTGTTCTTTTCTTGCTCTAAATGTACAAATATGACTATACAATCTTTGTCCTCCCTTTACCCTCCTCTTTATTTGTTGCCCTTCCTTAATAAATATTTCCCTTCCCTTGTTTCCCATTTTTTCCCCCTTTCCCTTCCCATCATAAAAATTAATACCCAATAAAAATTGAAACAAATACTCAGGTCAAAAACTGACCAAATACTGAACGTGTGCACGTGGCCTTATACAATCAAAGTGATCATGTTTGGGCTGGAATCAGTCACCGTTGGAGATGTAATGTTTCAGCCAAAGTCATAAGTGCTTCTAAGGGTATTTGCACACGATGCAGAAATGAAGCAGAAAATTTCTGCATCATTTCTGCATCTCCCTGGCAGAAAAAACGCATGCAGATTGTGCATGCGTTTTTCCTGCAGAATACATGCGGATCCACATGCGTTTCCGCATGCAGATTGACAAGCGCTTTCCAGGCGATGTTAGCATCACCTGGAAAGTGCTTGATAACTAGGTCACACTATATAAATCCATGCAAACAGCATGGATTTATACAGTGTGAACCGAGAGAGTGTATATACTTACCTCCGATGGCCCGCGCTGTCCTGCTCACTCCGTTCTCCCGGCTGCCGGCAACTTTGAATTGAAAGACCTGCCGACGTCAGCGTCACGTGACCCGTCACATGACTCTGACGTCACCGCAGGTCCTACAACTCACTGCAAGTGCCGGGAACCAAGCGGGAGCGCTGCGCGGGCCGACAGAAGGTAAGAATACATTTATTTTTTATTTTATTCTTCTTTTTACAGCTTTTTTTTAATGATACCTGGGTGTGGATGAGACTCTCCTCTCCTCCACACCCGGGTACCATCCGCACATTAGAACGCACCAATTACGCAAGTACAAATGTAGTCTTGCGGAATTGGCGCGTTCTAATGCAAGTCAATGGCGGCGAAATCGCCGCGTTTCCGCAAAATTAATTGACATGCTGCGGATTTTTGACCGCAGCGTTAACGCTGCGGAAAAATCCACATCATGGGCACAGCACATGCGGATTTCCATTGGGGAACATTGCTTCCCTTCTACCATGCGTTTTTCATGCGTTTCCGCGGCGTTTACGCAACTGCAAAAACGCCGCGGAAACGCATGAAATACGCATCGTGTGAACACAGCCTAAAACTCATTTCTTATCAAAACCCATTCATAATACTTGATTGTAATGGAAAGAAAAATTTTAGGCTGAAATCACAAAAGCAGTTTTTGAGCCAAAGCTAGAAAATAGATTCTAATGGAATGGGAATTATAAACTTCACCTTTTTGCTGGCTCCACATTTGGCTTTAGGTTCGGTCCAGGGACAGGGATAGTGCTGGCCGTACATTGCAAGCACCAATTTGTTTACCATTTACACCTGAATAATTAGTCCCTCATACTATCCATAGTGCTGAATATTAACCACTGTGTGGCCTCATAATGTGTAAGCGGGAGAGGAGTGGCTAGCACCAAATTAAAGGGTTCAAGTTAGATTACCAAAATGTGGTCTTTTGGGGAATGACAAGATAGGACATTTGGGGTTGTTTGGATAAATAGCGAAATACGGTTTTAGGTTTAGTGGCCAGAGACATGCACGAGTTGCTACAGATTTTAGAAGCCAGTTAGAAATCAAACTGGGTCTTGGAGAGGTATAAGGAGTACCTAGTCAAAAACAACTGCTACAGATCTCAGGAGAAAAAAAAAAAATAATAATAATTTTTTTATTATATATATATATATATATATATATATATATAAATTTTGAGATTTATTGATCCTATGATATATCAAGTTAGATTTCACCGATTTTCTGCTAAAAAGGTGAGGTCTAGGAAAAAAAAACAAAACAAAAAAAACCACCCACAAGTGAACAGTTCAGTTACAACACCCATACTTTATAGGCGACGTACACAGGACAGATGCAAAACCTGCATACCTACGTCAGATCGTATATTTCACTTTGCTATGAAATGCACAGCAAAATCTGCATGTTACTACAGGCAGAATTACTTATGGGTCTTAGATTAGGCCACAGAATCTGCTGTTTAATAACGATATATTCTCATGGCACAGACTTGTAATCATTGGCAAACCTGCTTACAAGAGAAAAATCTATTTCATACATAAACAGGGTTGTTTCGGCAGCATATATATGGATTTTATCAAGCCCTATTCAGATGAAAGGGGAAGTGGCAGAACTTTCTGCAAACAGCCTGCCAAATCTTTACTGTACACTTAAGGCTATGTTCCCACAATGAGCTTTTGTTGCATTTGGACAATATGCATTTTTTTTTTTTTGCTGGGTCAAGAGTACAGCGTCTTACATTTCCAGCAAAGTGGATGGGATTTATAGAAATCTCCTGCCCCCCCGTGCTTCTTTAGAACGCAGCGTATACTGACCTGCTGTGCATATTTCAAATTCGCAGCACGTCAATTTCTATTGCGGGTACGCTGAGATTTATGGGCAGAATTTCCCTACTGACTTGCAATAGGTGCGGAAATTCCACAGGTAAAAAAAAATATATACGTTTTCAGTGCGGTTTTGTGGCAGAAACGCATGTTATCCACAATAAAGTTGTCAAACCCAAATACCAGGTTATAATCAAAAACAAAACAAGCAGCTTTATTTAATGCATGACACACTAAAAAGACAAAAACAAAAAAAAAAAAAAAAAAAAAAAGCGATAAATACACATGTTGAAAACCACAACTGCACAAAAAAAAAAAAAAAAAAAACGCAATAAAAAAAAGTGAGCAAACCAATTTAAATAGGTGCAGAAATTCTGCAACTTGAAAAACTCAAGAGCTCAGAATGGGAACATAGCTTAGAAGTTGGCATTTTAATCAACTTTGCTAAAAGAACAGTCATGCAAAAAACAAAGTTGAAAATGTAAATCACGAGGGAGGCCTTACAATGTGCCGAGCTATTTAGCTGCCCTTGTAAACAGGGTATTTTACAGTAATTAGCACGCCCAGTGACAAGAGCTTTGATGGTGGACTGCCCAGACAACATGTCGTGTGGGTGTCAGTGTTGTATTTCAAATAAAATAAAGTAACTCCCACTTCTTGAGACCAAGGTTCTTATTATTGGACTACTTGCCCTTTTAACTTTGACATTTCGTTAGCAGTTCACTTATTTACAGTAGTTAATGCTCATGAAACCATAAACCCTGCACAGAGGTATCCACAGAAAAGCAATATGTATAACCATTACAGAGCAACAATAGCTGAAGAAAATAAGGAGAAAACTTACAATACTAAATGTGACATTTGCATGTTATGCTATATATCGCCCTTTAGAGGGAATCTGTCACCCCCCTGGAACTTATCAGACCTCTAATATGGGCATACAGGTGATAGGTATAGATTTACATTTCTAACTGTTTACCTCATAATAGAGGTCTTGTTGCTGTGAAATGTCTTTATTCCTACAAGTTTCTGATGTGTTCCAGTCTCGAGTCCTGGAAGAAATCCCACCTACTGTGTGAATTACAATGTTTCCCCCCTCCCCTGCATGTCACAGTGACCTGTGATGTGCAGTTGCAGCAGCCAAATCCAGGCACTGTGACATGCAGGGGAGGGGGGGAAACATTGTAATTCACACAGGAGGCAGGATTTCTTCAGGGCCCCAGGACTGGAACACATCAGAAACTTGATTGAATTAAAACAAAATTTCACAGCAACAAGACCTCTAATATGAGGCATACAGCTAGGTATAGATTTACATTTCTAATCACCTGTATGCCCATATTAGAGGTCAGATAAGTGTCAGTGGGTGACAGATTCCCTCTAAGGTTTTTAAAGGGCAATTCTTCCTAGTACAAAAATAACCAGTAAGTTTAAATAAAGACCCGTTACCCCTCAAGACAAGCCCGTTTTATAAATATGTCCAGTAGGGTTTTGTTTCCTCCTCTGAGAGCAGCATACTGTAGAGAAAGATCCTGATTGTAGCAGTTGTGACACAGGTTTCAGATGTAGCAGAGCTCAGAAAGCCATGCCTGTACCACCTGATTAGCAGCTTTGTGTACATTTTATAATAAGAGTCAGCAGCTACTCAGTGTTTGGGGCATGGCCGGAGCAGGGTGCACATGTGCAGCTAGTTTGGGCAGTGATATTATCCTGCTGATAAAACACTCATTGTATTGAAATGAAAGCACACAGTCTAATAAAGGGACACATTCCCGAAATCAGTGTCTCAGTCTCTACCTCATGCTGACCTCAGATTACATAGCAAAAACCTGCTGACAGATTCTCTTTCAAATTTGTGGAATTTTCTCACAACTATGTTGTGCCAGTCATCTATTATTCTTACGAGTAATTTATACATTTACCAACTGGGTATTACCATTTTCCCTAGTCAGTGGGGTGTGCCCCTACAACGTCACACAGTCGGCACAGATTGGACAGCATCGTGTAGGAAGCTGCACAGAAATATGAAAGGGATGTATAAATGAGGCGCACATCCCATTAAGGAGTTGAGTAACTACTTTGTATGAAGTTGCAATGGGGGCTCATATTACTTGCCAAGAACTTTGTAACAAGGTGTGACTAAACTGAATTGTTGTAATCCTGACAAGAGGCGTACTCAAAACTTAAAATTGAAGGGGTCTTAGGAGTATAAATGCATTATTGAAATGACCTAGACTGCTTAAAAAAGGATTGTAAACCCTTTACGGCATATTAAAAGGATCTGTTACACCTTAACTGTACTACAGAAAAAAACTTTGCTCATTACTACCAGTGTATCATTTATGGTTTTATCTTATAGGAGTTTTGAAAATGTAACTAAAGGCGCCCATACACATAGGACCAGCTGACTCTCCCAAATGTTGACATCAGGTAAAAGTAGGATCAAGCATGTTAGATTTCACAAAGGCTGATTCTTCTTTCTAGCTGCTATATCAGGTGTCATCTTATTTCGTGTTAGCTGTTAAGGGTTTATGGGCTACTTAAAAGGAATCAGTCACCAAGTTTTTTTTGCATCCATCCGAGATCAGCATTGCACAGGGGCAAAGACCCCAAGTCCGGCGATGTGTCACTTACTGAGCTGCTTGCTGAAGTTTTGATAAAAAACAGTTGTCTCTGCTGAAGCTCTGTATAATCCCACTCACACCACTGATTTGCACCTTTCTTTGTGCACTGTCCATAGGCAGAAAGTTGCCAATCAGTGCTAGTACATGGAGCTATACAGAGCTCATAAATAACGTAGATATACACAGCAGCACGTTTACTCGTTCTCTAGTGATTATCTGCTGCTGAAAAAAAAAAAAAAAATTTATAGCAAAACCACAACAAGCAGCTCAGTAAGTTACATCGCTGGAATCAGGGTCTCTACATTATACTGCTCTCAAGTTAGGCGGCAGAAATCTGGTGCCAGAGTCCCCTTGGGCAACATACAAAACATCAGACAAATTACTAGTTCCAACCAATTCTAGATCTTGAAGTTTGCTTCTTGTATTATGGTCTATTTAAAGTTTACACCATGAGTAATGATATGGTAGTCTATCATTTACTATTTTCAGCTACCAGTGTGCGCAGCATAGTGTAAACATACCAGGGCTGGCACGACACCAACCGAAAGTACAAACCTAGCACAGGATCACATCATTGCTTAGCTACACTTTTGCAGTTTATTAAAGGTCTAGTTTAGCCCACATGAACAATACTGGAATACGGATCTGCATGTTATCACCTCCCAATACAGTGCTCTGACCCGGCTAGGACCCAATGCTGCAGGTCTGTTTCTGACGCCAATGCAATCACTGTTTTCTTCTCATGGATTGCGCATGGCTTACAATGGAGAATCCAATGCTGTACGGAGGTATTATACTGCACTACACCCTTTACTTAGGTTTATTAAAGGGAAACTGTCACATCCTAGTTACTATCATCACTGTCCCCATTGGCTTGTTAGTGATGCAATGTGCGTCACTAACAAGCAGTTTTCATGAAAATCGGTGGTAGTATAATGATTTTATATACTTTGCCCTACCTGCTCGTATTCAGTCATAGGTGTGTGATTCTCAGATTCAGTCACTGCTGGAGCCCCCCCATGACATTTGAATACTGCTCCAGTGTCACTGCGCATGTGGTGACCACAAGATACATTGACCGCGGACGCGCCAGGAGGCACAGGTCACAGCGCGCACGCACTAAAGCTGGTAATCACACAGCCTCAGTGCACACGCACCGGACCAGCAGCCCGATGTGTGCAAATACGCATGGGCCCCTCAAACCTAGCGCTTGCCAGCAGTATTCAAATGTCATGGGCAGCGCCAGCAGTGACTGAATCTGAGAATCACACCCCTATGACTGAATACGAGCAGGTAGGGCAAAGTATATAAAACGTTAGAAAAGCATTATAATACCACCAATTTGCATGAAAACAGCTTGTTAGTGATGCACACTGCATCACTAACACACCAATGGGGGCAATAATGGTAGTAACTAGGACGTGACAGGTTCCCTTTAAAACTAGTGCAGCAAAGATCTGGTTTCCCACTTAAATATCTGATTGAATAAAAATAGATGTAAGATACCAATTACAGATTAACAATACTGAAGTGTGAATGAAATAACAGTTAATAATCAAATAAGATTAAACCGTAGCTCTATTTGGCAGTTGTCTGTAAACTGTCCTCATCTCACCTAATGGAAACAAGCAAGACCATGAGAAGACAACAGAAGCGGCATTAAAATAAAGATGCCACTTTCATTTCAAGTGGAATATGTTTACAGATAAATCTAAAGCACATTAGCAAATAAATCCGGTTCAAAGCAAAAGTCAGTGTTAATGGAAACTTGTATCATTGTGAAGGTGTCACTGTAAAGTAAGCAAGGGACAACTCCCCCTACACATCAGGTGACATGTCAGCTCCCCTATCATATGTAATAGTAAATACTTGCATTTTCCATTAAGTAACAATTTTGGAGAATCTTTTCTTTGAACCCAGCATTGTACAGTCCCTTTGTTATTCCTCAAAGATATTCATGGATAAACTTGACAACTGAATTCTACCATGAGTGCGTGTCCCTCCATACGCTTACACTGGACAATCAGTGATTACTGCATGGAAACACACCCCTTTTACAAAAGGAAATCTTTAGCTATCAAATCATACATTTCTAGGATGAATAACAGCATGATGAATTCTAAAAGAAGATGAGAATACAAGCATTTTCTAAAAAATGGACATGTCTGAAATAATGATGCTCATATATATATATATATATATATATATATATATATATATATATATATATATATATATATATATATATATATATATATATATATATATATATATATATTACACATACCTGTAAAGCTAAAACAAGATTTCTGTAACACAAAACAATTACATAAAACTATGCTGCCACAAATAACATAGTATCTGCATATAAAATGGACGAACCGATAACGTGTGTGCATACCCCAAGTATTAGGTGCAGAAATTTCTGCATCTCTCAGCAAGATAAAAGCAGCGTAAAATAGGTGCATCTTTGGAGCAGATTTTTCCCACACTCATTAGTATTGGTGAAATCTGCAGCAAAAAAACACTGAAAGAATTGACGTCCTGCAGCTTTAAATCTGCTGGTCACAAATAAGCAAGGTGTGCATGAGACTTCAGGATTTTCATCCACTTTGCTGGTACTAGGTAACCCATCAGGTTGTGACAAATCTGCACAGGCCCATATATAGTCACTAAGATCTAAATGCAAGGCTGCAGTCCCACTATCAGTATTCGGTCAGTATTTTTCCCTCAGTATTTGTAAGCCAAAACCAGGTGAGGAACAATCAGAGAAAAAGGTATAATAGAAACGCGTCACCAATTCTGTATTTTTCACCCACTCCTGATTTTAGCTACCAAATACTGAGGAAAAATACCAACCAAATATTGATAGTGGGGCCATAGCCTACACCTCAATATTTAGTGCTCCCTACATTTAAAACCACAAGCACTACTTCCCCTGTCCTCCTATAATTCTAGTTAAGCAAAGAGTCACACTGACCATGGTGGGGGATCATTGCTCTCCTCAGCATGGATTTACTACAGCAGTTTCCGCCTCTAGAAAGAAACAGGAAGAAGAAAACCCCAAAGTTTGTATTACGCAGACTACTCTCCAGACTCCATAAGAATGGAAAAAGCATTTGCAACATTCTAGGTGGAACATCTGAGCAAAACTGAGTAAGGCTGTGTAATTCCGCTGCAGAAACGCATGGTAGAAGGTCTGCTATGTTTCCCAATGATAATCCACATGTGCTGTGCACATACTGCGGATTATCATTGCAGAAAAATCCACAGCACTACAAATTATTCTGCATAATCATGGCGTTTTCTCCGCCATTGGCTTGCACTCAATCGCATAATATCCACATCACTACATGTTCACATGCGGATATTATGAGATTCAATGTGTGGATGGTACCCGGGTTTGGAGAAGAGGAGACTCTCATCCAGACCCAGGTACCATAGTACCTGTAAAAAAAAAAAAAAAAAAAAAAAAAAAAAACACTAATTAAAATAAAAAAAAAACATTATACTTACCTTCTGATGGCCCCCAGTCTCCTCAGCGATCCGTCCTGGCTTCCCGGCAGCTCGCGATGGTCTAAAAGGACCTGCCATGACGTCATTTAGTCATGTGACCAGACACATCAGATAAGCAGATCGGGGGCCATCAGAAGGCAAGTATAATATTTATTTTTTACCATTCATTTACGGTCACACTATATAAATCCATGTCGGTTGCATGGATTTATATAGTGTGACCAAGTTGTCAAGCACTTTCCAAGTAAGGAAAAAAAATAAATAATCGCTTGACAACCGGCATGCGAAATCGTATGTGCAAAATGCTTCACTTCCGCATGTCCCTGGCAGGAAAAACACATGTAAAATCCGCATGCGTTTTTTTTTCTGCCAGGGAGATGCAGAAACGCTCAGGAAAAATCCGCAGCAATTCTGCATCGTGGGCACATAGCCTAAAGGAACCAAATACTCAGGAGCACTCGTGATCAGTTAGAGGGCTGAAAACCTATGTTCAGTATAATGTTAAACAGCTATATACGCTTCTGCAATCTTAAAAATCCCTGATGTGCAATACATACGAGGATTTGTTACTGGTGGGACTCCAGGTTTAAAGATCCCCACTGTTTCTCTAGAGAAAATATATAAGAGTTCTTGCTAGGCTACGTTCCCATAACGAGCTTTTGGTGCTGCATGTTTTTTTTGCAGTGTTAAAAACACAGCATCTTACAGTTCCAGCAAAGTGGATGGGATTTATAGAGATCTCCTGCCCACTGTGCTTTTCTTAATGCGCCGTGAATGGACCTGCGGTGCGTTTTTCAAATCCGCAGCATGTTGATTTCTCTTGCAGGTACACTGAGATTTGTGTGTGAATTTTACCAATAGACTTGCATTAGATGCAGAAAATCCGCAGAAAGGAGGAAAAAAAAAAAACACTTTCGTGTGATTTTAGAACGTTTCCATGGTTGAAGTGCATCAAAACCTCATCCAAGTAGGCCAATAAAAAAAGTTTTGTTAGAGTGAAAATACAGGAAGTATCAAAAACAAAACAGGAAACACCAAAAAAACAAAACAATAATAAAAAATAAATAAATAAAAAAAAAAAAACACGCAATGTCAAAAACACACAAAAATGAAAAGGGAAAAAAAAAAAAAAAAAATGTAACCCAATTTAAATAGGAGCATAAATTCTGCAACATTAAAAACGCAGCAAAAACTCATTGTGGGAATGTAGCCTGAGGGTCCAGGAGCATCAGCTACTCCCAGTTTTATTTAGATATGCATCACAGTCTATCCACTGTCTTCAGCTTTCCTAAGTAAAGCCAAATAAAGTTGATAGTAGCCTGTGTGAATATGCTTTCTAATTAACACTTTAAGGGTCTCAAAGCCTGAAGCGCCATTACACTTTGGAGAATCTTTTCTCATAAGTAGATTCCTATTAGAACACATTCAGTATTTTACATCAGTGTTTGTTCCACTCCTGAATTTGGCTTACAATCAGAGGAAAAGTATAATAGAAACAAGTCACCACTTCGGCATTTTTTTTTTTTTTTTTTTTTTTTTTTTTAACCCTCTCCTGGTTTTGGCTTACAAATATTGAAGGTGTGAACATGGCCTTACTGGAAGTACAGTTCCTTTTGTAAATATTGTAACAAACTCACCAAGGCTACATCTGTCTATTTACAAAATTGTGAAATAAGACTGTAAAATAAACAGATCACATGTAAACAAAAAGAATCCCAATTCAGTAGTCAGAGGTAGGGAACACCAACCACACTGTGGCATCAATCCAATGAGGCCTGGCATCATAACCAGCATGGATTCATGAGCACCCACCCGTACAGTAACTGCACCCTCCGTGCCCCCTCCCAAAGAAAAGCAAAGAAGCCACATCATGTTATGTCACAATGAATCTGTATTCAACATACTTTAAAACAGAAGAGGAAAAACTTGTTCTAGCATGTCCAAGAAATAAAATGACACTGGTTTATAGTCTTGTGGTACATCACATTTCCTTTTTGTAAGATCTCAGGCCTCTGTGCAATGATAAAGCCACTGCTTGCCAAGTAAAAGTTAAAAACAAGGAGTAATAAGACTGTAACCCTTTCTGTGCCGTATTGTTGTTGGCGCAAGACAAAATTTGTTAGCCAACTTCCAAAATCCCTTCCCCCCCCTTAAAAATGTGCAAGACATGGAAATGACATTTACAGGCTCAGATATAGGTTCCAGGGACAATAGTTCCCTTTGTCCACTGCTTGTTCAGTGTGATTACCAAGAGGAAACTGTTAAGTAGTTTGCAGAATAGGAGATAATGGGATTTTGTGGAGATTTCACAGGTTGGCACCGGCTGGAACAGCTGAATTTTGAAGGCACTCTGGGTGCTGGTGACCCTGGTACACAAGTCATTGTTTCATTGTCTATTAAATATAGCTGGGCATCAAAAAACAGTTATTGCCAGCACATGAAAAAAAAAAAAAGAAAAACACATTTTCACAGCTGATAAAAAAAATAATAACAATCTTCCCAAATTCCCATTTTATACAGCAGGTAAACAAAATAGATTTCCCCCTCTCATCCCCACACACACACTAACATACACCACAGGGGAGCAGACAAGCTGCCCACGCCAGTTGGCATCATTGTAGATGTGCAATACTTATGAATGGATACTCTGTAACAACAATCCCACTTTGCATAGAAGTATGTGATATGACAGTCAGAGGGGGGGGGGGGGGGGGAGAGCCCATGCCTCCTGGCCAGGGCACAGGGCTCATCCTGGCCCTCACCCCTTCAGCAAACTTTTCTTCTCCACTCTGCAGACCCCAGTGACGTCTCAGCAGGATAGATCCTTCAGAGCTGAAATCCAGAGATGCAAAGTTGGTTGCAATCACGTTACAACAAGTGACACAGTGCATTGTAAACCAAAAGGGCCACCTCAGAGGATGACACAGGACGAGCAGCATTGATCGTCCCCATTGGGCTGGGAAGCATAGTTCATCTGCCTGACGATCTCTGCGAACAGTTCATCCACAGAGGCTTTGTTTTTCGCAGAAGTTTCCATGAAGGGACAGTTCCAGTCATCGGCCAAAGCCTTGCCTTCCCCATAGGAGACCTCCCTCTCCCCCTCCAGGTCCACCTTGTTGCCCACCAGGATCATGGGCACCTTCTCATACCTCTTCACCCTGATGATCTGGTCCCTCATGGGCTTGATGTCCTGGAAGCTCTGCTGGTTCACCAGGCTGTACACCAGGATAAAGCCCTGGCCGTTCTTGATGTACAGATCTCTCATGGAGGCGAACTGCTCCGTGCCCGCAGTGTCCAGGATCTCCAGCACCGAGGGCGACGAGTCCACCTCGATCTCCTTCCTGTAGAAGTCCTCAATGGTGGGGTCATATTTCTCTATGAACGAGCCTGTGACAAACTGCACGGTGAGGGCAGATTTCCCCACCCCGCCTGAGCCCAGCACCACTACTTTGTATTCTCTCATGGCTCCTGGCTGTCTGCTGCTCGCCGGCTGCTGGACTGAGAGGGAAGGCAGCAACTCACTTCATCAGCTCCACATGCAACAAAGGCGAGTGGGCTCAGCTCCGGCTCTGCTGTGCTCTCTGCCCGCAGCTCTCCATTCCTCTCTGAGGCTGCAGCCCACACTCTACTTATCTTCAATTACACTTGCATTTTGTTACTTCTTTGCATTTATTGGCTGCTCAGGCTGTCAGTCTGGAATGTCGCGCCGTGATTGGCTCAGCTGATTAGCTGCAGAGAAAGTCCTCTCATTAGTCAAACATGAGTCATTTCCCATTGGCTGCCGGTGCGCGGCCCGTGATTGGCTGTGCGCGGCATTGCCAGGATGGTTCCATGTAGTCCCTCACATGAATCACCTTCCCTCCCATTACCCGCCTCATAACGTCTCATTATACATGTCCTCTTCACGACACCTTGCACTTACGTCCATCAAAGTCCTTCAGCGTCTGTTAAGTTTTTTTTTTTATCTGCTTTTGAGAAAGCTGTGTGCCTAATATTACTGCACTGGTAATTGCAGCAGGTAGTCACCCAGCTTTCCTAGAAGGTTGAATGGCTATACTGCCGGCTGTACTAGTCACTCTTCTAAGTAATCAATCTTCATTCAGGACTATAGGAAAGCTGACTGACACCCTTGTCAGCGTTATAATGGCGGACATATTGGTTGTCACACAGCTTTACTACTAATAAAAACAAGGAGATACATTAAGGGGGTTGTCCGGCCTCAGGCTACAAGTCTGCAGTCATCTATGTGACTGCAGACTTGTGAATCCTCACATTGCGTGCACTACATGCTGCGAGGAGTCTCAGGGAGCAGGAGCGGCGGGCGCGTGACCACAAGTATGTCACATGCTATCAAGATGGACGCAGCCTCGCTCAGTGCAAGTGTCTAGTCGAAATGTGTCGGAAGTATGCAAATCTCACATGACCGCCTGCTTCTAGCACCAGCACTGGAGAACCCTCACAGCGAGTAGTGCGCGCGATCTAGGGATTCACAAGTCTGCAGTCGCAGAGTGACGGCAGACTGGTAGCCTAAGGCCTGACACAGTCTAGTCGGAATGTGGCTGGAAGTATGCAAATCACGTACTTGACCGCCTTCTAGCGGAGAATCCTCATGGTGTGTGTGTTGTGTTGTGAGGATTCACAAGTCTGCTGTTACATAGAGTCCCTGCAGACTTGTAGCCTAAACCCGGGCAACCCCTTTAATAACCAATCAGGGCAAAGCCGGTTTCAGGTTCATGCTGGCCCTCGGGGCTCATTCAGATGTCAGTGATTTTTCTCGAATGCAAAAAACAAACTAATTTCCATCTCTGATTTCGATGAGATTTTCTTCAGACTTTGTTCAGTGTTTCATCGGTTTTTCTCGTATGCAAAAAAAAACAAAACTCACAATTGGCATCAGCGTGCTGTCCGATATCTTCACTGACCCATGGACATGCATTGTTGAGTTTAGTCTGTGACTCAGATCAATATCAGACATATATCTCCTTGATTTTATCCTCAAAAATACACAGACATTTGAACAGTTTCATAGGCTATACGGCTACGTTCCCACAATGAGTTTTTGGTGCATTTTTGATGTTGCAGAATTTCTGCGGCTATTATTTCAATTAGGTTACTTGTGCTTTTTCATTGAGTTTTTGGCTGCGCTTTTTAATATGCGTTTTTGTCTCTGTGTTGTGTGTCATATTTTAAATAAAGCTACTTTGTTTTTCATACTTCTTGGTTGTTTGCTTTGACAAAACTTTATTGATATGTTTAGGTGTAGATTACGTGTGTTTTTTTGCTGCGGATTTTCTGCATCTAATGTAAGTCTATGGGGAAAATCCGCACAGAAAACTCACCGCAGGTCAATTTACACAGCGTTAAAAAAAAGGACAGTGGGCATGAGATTTCTATAAATCCCATCCACTTTGCTGAAACTGTAAGATGTCACGTTTTTAACGCAGCAAAAACACTCAGCGTCAAAAACGCACACAAAGCTCTTCATGGGAATGTAGCCTAGGGCTACATTCCCACGATGAGTTTTTGGTGCGTTTTTTACGCTGCAGATTTTTGAAAAAATGCAAGTAACCTATTTTACTTAATGGATGCAGAATTGGTGGAGAAAATCTTCAACATCAAAAACTCACCAAAAGCTCATCGTGGGAACATACCCTAAGGGAACGTTCCCACGATCAGTGTTTGTTCACACAGTTGGGTTTCTGCATGAATTCCGCACCTCAGCTCACTTGCGTTTTTCATTGCGTTTTTGCCGCATGTTTTTTTTTTCTCTCTTTAGATCAGATGTGCAAAGATATAGATGGATATCTGTGAGATATATAATTAGTGCTTTGCGTGTGTAGTTTGGTGATAAGTGTCTGGTGCTGGTGATATTCTAACCATTGGCACAACAACCTACCTAAGTGGTGAAAATAAATCCAATGTTTTCTAAGGTAAAATAAATGTCGCCATTTTCTGAGACCCGATGCATTTTTCGTGATCTGGGGCTGGGTAAGGACTTATTTTTTGCGCACAGAGCTGACGTTTTTATTGATACCATCTTGGGATAGATACAATGTTTTGATCAACTGTTATTGCATTTTATTACAATGTTGTAGTGACTAAACGTAAAAGTAAAACTTTTTTTTTTTGCTTTTTACTGACTTTAATAGTCCCCTTAGGAGACTTGAATCCGATCCGATCGCCTGTGCTACACATAGCAGGGCTTCAGCCACAGGCCAGCGTTCATAGGAGATTCACAATGACAAGCACATGGGTCTTCTGCAGACAACTCATCGGCGCCCTGCGATCACGTGACAGGGGCACCGATAAGCGTGTCTTGTGACGCATTTCCTGCTAGCGCGAGTTAAATGCCGCTGTCAGAGATTGATAGCGGCGTTTAACTTAGCAGCGGGTGGATCGTGATTCCACCCATGGCTGGTAGATGCACATAACAGCTGATCAGATCAGCTGCCATGTGCAGGGAAATATGTGGGCTCAGCACCAGAGCCCGCATCAACACCAGGGACATGGCTGATGACGTATCATGAAGGTTAAACTGGTTCATGGTTTGGAAATTTTGAAGCGGTCAAAGAAGTGCCATGCTCATAATTTGAGAGGCTTTCTCTGATTTCTATACTAAACACTATAGAGTGAAAGCCGCTGGCAACAGAGTTGCTGCAAAAACATAGACAAAAATGAAGCGGCAGTAGGAAGACAACTGCTGGTATTTTCTTGAAGCTGCTACACCAGGGAAAACTCAGTGGCTGCGCCAGCATCTAACTGACACCATGTTCACATACCCTTACAGAATACCCTTGACATTCTCTCAAGAAGCTTCCTCAGGTAGTTACTAGTGATGAGCGAGCACTAAAATGCTCGGGGTACTCGTTGTTCGAGTCGAGCAAATTGGAATGCTCGAGTGCTCGGTCCAAGTAACGAGCCCAATGCAAGTCTATGGGAAACTCGAGCATTTTTCCGGCGGCTCCCCCCAGCGGTCTGCAGAGGACCTAAAAATTGACCAAATCGATGGGAACAGTTCTCAAATGACATAGGAACAGCATGGGGAAGACCCCTGGAAGCATTTCTGACTCCCAGGTCACTGCTGTCAACAACGTTGTCAGAGGTATTACGCCACTTTTACTGACTCACAATAAAACATATAAAAATGAAACCAAAATGGATTTTCTTGGGAAATATGTTAAGGAACATACCTTTCCAGGGTAATGACTTGTATATAAGGCAAAATAAATATACAGAGACAAAAATGCTCCTCCACACCTTGGGTTATCTTCACACGTAGCGTTTTTGATGCGAATTTTGCACATTTGCATTGCTTTCAACCAAGACAAATGCATTCATCGGGATATGTCATTTTAACATTTTACAACCTTATCTGGCCATGTGGTGTGTGACATATCATCAGACACATCCTGTTTCATTTATGATGGAGGGACTCTGAAAGTGACAAAGCCTATTTTTATAGGGCCATCAGGCAGCCCTTACTATTCTTAAAGGGCCAGCAGTCGGCCCTTACTATTGTTAGAGAGCCATCAGCCCGCTATGTTTTGTTGTTACCATTATTAACGAGTGGGCCTCCTATACTGTTATTGCGAATGCAGTGACTGCACCTGCTGCCAAAAATTTTGGAGGAACTCCAATGCCCCTTGCAAGAGACGTAGAGGTCGGAGGGCCTCCTTCAAAAAATGCTCCCGTTATTGCGAACTGTGTCTCCCATACTGTTTGCCTATGCAGTGAAGCAACGGCTGCCAAAAATTTGGAGGAACTCCAATGCCCTTTGCAAGAGATGTAGAGGATGGGGGGCCTCCTGCAAAAAATGCTGCCATTATTAGGAAGTATGTCTCCCATACTGTTTGCCTATGTAGTGAAGCAACGGCTGCCAAAAATTTGGAGGAACTCCAATGCCCCTTGCAAGAGACGTAGAGGTTGGAGGGCCTCCTGCAACAAATGCTCCCAATATTAGGAAGTGTGTCTCCCATACTGTTTGCCTATGCAGTGAAGCAACTGCTGCCAAAAATTTGGAGATACTCCAATGCCCCTTACAAGAGACGTAGAGGTCGGAGGGCCTCCTGAAAACAATGTTCCCATTATTAGGAAGTGTTTCTCCCATACTGTTTGCCTATGCAGTGAAGCAACGGCTGCCAAAAATTTGGAGGAACTCCAATGCCTCTTGCAAAAGACGTAGAGGTCAGAGGGCTTCCTGCAACAAATGCTCCCAATATTAGGAAGTGTGTCTCCCATACTGTTTGCCTATGCAGTGAAGCAACGGCTGCCAAAAATTTGGAGCAACTCCAATGCCTCTTGCAAGAGACGTAGATATGTTGATATGGTACATGTGGTGGTGATATGGTGGTGGAGGATGAGGATGCGCAGAAGGAGGAGGACAAGAGAAACTAGACAAAATCAGGAAGCATATACCCATGTCTGGGTGTGAAGACAGAGGTTAATGGGAATAGAGTTAGACCTCCATAAAAAAAGACACTGTATTTCAGTTTATGTTACGCTGCTGTTATTCGGTTGTGTTGAGAAGTCTGGCCCAATCCAGCCCTTGTTCATTTTTATAAGAGTCAGCCTGTCAGCATTTTCAGTTGACAGGCGGATGCGCCTATCGGTTATAATTCCACCAGCGGCACTAAAAACTCGCTTTGACAAAACGCTAGCAGCAGGGCAGGCCCGGACCTCCAAAGCATAGAGAGCCAGTTCATGCCACATGTCCAGCTTTGATACCCAATAATTATAAGGCACAGAGGAATCACTGAGGACGTTGGTACGGTCGGCAAGGTACTCCCTCACCATCTTCTGAAACTTTTCCTTCCCTGGGAGAATACCCCACGCCTCAGGGCCTGTGCAATGGGAGGGTCTGAGAAAACTGTTCCAGAACTTTGACAGTGTTCCCCTGCCTCTGCTGGATTGCATTTGTGTCTCTCTTGTCTGTACTCCTTGGTTGTCCAATGAACTGTGACCTCTGCCACCAGTGTTTTCAGATGGGAATTTTTTAAATAATTCCGCAACAAGGGCCTTCTCGTACTGCCCCATTTTATTAGGCCTGTCCTGCAAGGGAATAAGAGACAGAAAGTTCTCCTTGTAGCGTCGGTCTAGAAGTGTCACCAACCAGTAATGACTGTCACCCAAAATTTGGACAACGAGAGGGTCACGGGAAAGGCAGCATAACATTAACTCAGCCATGTGTGCCAGACTGCAAAGATGCAAGACTTCTGTGTCCTCACCAAGAGGATGACTGACCATGCTCTCCTCCTCCTTCTCTTCCTCCTCCTCCTTGCTGTCCTCAGGCCATCCACGCTGAACAGATAGTATGACAGTTGTGCAGGTAGTACCATCTATAGCGCATGAAACTAGCTCCTGTTCTTCCTCTTCCTCCTCTTCTTCATTGTCACCCAATCCAAGTTGGGATGAGATTAGGCTGGGCTTTGTGGAATCACCCTGTATGGCTTCTTGCCCCATCTCATTGTGCTCCGCCTGCAATGCATCCTCTTAAATTGAGAGCAGAGAGCGTTTCAAAAGACAGAGAAGCAGGATGGTGACTGTAGAGTCGGCGTCCCTGCCTCCTGCTAGGCAGGGACGCTGTTCCCCTCATCTCTCCGCTCCGTGCCCGGCGTCTTCCTCCCGCCCTGCTGGCAGCGCGCGCTGCTTCCCGGCCACGGTGCTTAGGGCGCGCGCGCTCCCCCTCTCTTAAAGGGGCCGCGCGCGCCGTCCTAAGGAGTCCCCGGCCAATGGCTGGAGGACTTCACCATATATAAGGCACTTCTTCCAAAATGGAGGTGCCCGAGCAATGTTGTTGCAAAGCCTTCACTCTGCTTCAGCCCTCAGGTCCCGTTGCCTGTTACCTGCCAGTCACCTGCCAGATTCCTGCTTGTTACCTGCCAGTCACCTGCCAGATTCCTGCTTGATACCTGCCTGATATCCGTTTACCTGCTTGCAAGCCTGCGGTCCGACGGTCTGCCTTCCGACACGTGTCAGTCTGTCTATGGACCAGCCTGCCCGCTCACCTGGGAGCGCTCATCTGCCACCTGCCTGCTAGCCTACCTGGAGGCTCCGCCGTCACTTGCCGTGACCACCTGCCTGTCCAGAGACTCTTGCCTGCTCACCTGGGAGCGCTCACCTGCTACCTGTCTGCTAGCCTACCTGGAGGCTCCGCCGTAACTTGCCGTGACCACCTGCCTGTCCAGAGACTCTTGCCTGCTCACCTGGGAGCGCTCACCTACTACCTGTCTGCTAGCCTACCTGGAGGCTCTGCCATCACTTGCCGTGACCACCTGCCCGTCCAGAGACTCTTGCCCGCTCACCTGGGAGCGCTCACCTGCTACCTGCCTGCTAGCCTACCTGGAGGCTCTGCCGTCACTTGCCTTGACCACCTGCCTGTCCAAAGACTCTCGCCCGCTCACCTGGGAGCGCTCACCAGCCACCTGCCTGCTGTCCTTCTACCCAGAGACTGTCCCTGTCACTTGCCGTGAGTACCCGTCCTTCTACTCAGAGACTGTCCCTGTCACTTGCCGTGACTACCTGCCCTTCTACCCAGAGACTGTCCCTGTCACTTGCCGTGACTACCTGCCCGTCTTCCCTGGGAGCCACCCGCTTCCTTACAAGGACCGCCCCCTTGTATAGTTGCTCAGAGGTTCCGCCTCCCAGACCCGTTACAGTGACGATAATTATGGCATCATCGCCGCTCACCATCTTGGTGGAGTCCTTAAAGTTTTGGAGGATGGTACAAATGTCTGACATCCATGTCCACTCCTGAGGTTTTATGTGTGGAATCTGACCTGAATACCGACGGCCTTGTTGATGCTGATAGTCAACAATTGCCCTCTTCTGCTCACAAATCCTTCCCAACATCTGCAATGTAGAGTTCCAACGTGTGGGGACATCGCAGATCAGTCGGTGAGCTGGAAGCTGCAAACGCTGCTGAACCACAGCAAGGGCGGCGGAAGCTGTAGCTGACTTTCTAAAATGGGCACACAGGCAGCGTACTTTTACAAGCAGATCCAACAGATCCGGGTAGGATTTGAGAAACTGCTGAACCAGGAGGTTAAGCACATGGGCCAGGCATGGTACGTGTGTGAGCTCGCCTCACCTCAGAGCCCCCACCAGGTTCCGACCATTGTCACACACGACCATGCCTAGCTGTAGGTTCAGTAGTGTCAGCCACAGATCTGCCTGCTCTTTCAGAGCTGTCCACAACTCTTCAGCGTTGTGTGGTTTGTCACCTAAGTATATTAGCTTTAGTACAGCCTGTTGTCGCTTGGCCGAGGCAGTGATGCAGTGCTTCCAGCTTGCGACTGATGTGGTCATTTCAGAGATGGAGGTGGAAGAGGAGGAGGAGAAGGTACAGGAGCTGTCGAATGTGGGGGCAACCCGGATTGACCCAGGGCCCGCAATCCATGGCGTCGGGAGGACGTGTTCCGTCCCAAGGTCCGACTGGGTCCCGTCTTCCACAATATTAACCAAGTGTGCCGTCAGTGAGATGTACCGTCCCTGCCCACAAGCACTTGTCCACGTGTCTGTGGTTAAGTGGACTTTCCCAGTAACTGCGTTGTTGAGGGCACGGCTAATGTTGTGGGACACTTGTTCGTGTAATTCGGGGACAGCACACCGGGAGAAATAGTGGCGGCTGGGGACCGATTACCAAGGGACGGCCGCCGCCATCAGGTTGCAGAAAGCTTCCTTCTCCACGAGACTAAAGGGCAACATTTCGAGTGCAAGCATTCGCGAAATGTGTGAATTTAGTAGTGTGGCCTGTGGGGCGTTGGCTGCGTATTTGCGCTTACGTTCCAAGGACTGGGGTAGGGACAACTGAACGCTGCGATGGGACAAGGACATGGATGTGCTTGCTGATGGTGCTAGGGTGCTAGTTAAGAGTGTGCAACGAGAGGTGCAGGGCGGGAGTCATCTTGGCATGTGCCATGGACGGGATTGGCGTGCACGCACAACAGCGGAAGAAGCAGTGGTGTCACCCGCAGACACTGTTGCTGGACCATGGGGTTCGGCCCACTTAGTCGGGTGCTTTGCTGCCATGTGCCTGATCATGCTGGTGGTGGTCAGGCTGCTAGTTTTGCTACCCCTGCTAATGCTGGCCTGGCAGGTGGTGCAAATGGCCTTTTTGGGGTTATCTGCAGAGTCTTTAAAAAATAACCAGACTCGGGAAGCCCTAACAGTTTCATTGGCAACTTCTGTTGTCTTGGCGTTATGAGGAACGCTTTCCTGCCTTGTGTCTGCGGCCACCACACTTCTTCTTCCTGTCTGTTGTGGTGCTATGCCTCCCTCCCCCTGTGTTCTGCTGTCCTCCCTCTGTATGTCCCCCTGCCAGGTTGGGTCAGTTACTATATTCTCCACCACCTCGTCTTCCGCTTACGCACCCTGGTCCTCCTCATGACTTTCTGGCAATTGTGTCTCATCATCATCATCATCCACCTCTTGCGACAGTAATTGCACTTTCCCACCGTCGCCTTCGTATGACTGTGGCTGCTCCAATATTTGGGCATCACTACACGCGTTCTCCTCTTGACTCTCTTGAAGCTGGCCGGGCGAGAGGCCCAAATCTACAAATGGAAAAGTGAACAGCTCTTCTGAGTGTCCAAGTGTAGGATCAGTTGTCTCCGGGCACTCGGCATCGTGGGAGGAAGGAGGATCAGGGTGAGGAATATGCGGTCCAGACTCACTTCTACTGAGACTTGACTGGATTGAAGACAGGGTTGTGGTGGCTAAGTGACTGGAAACATTATCTGCTATCCAACCATTAACCTTTTGACACTGCTCTGTGTTCCATAGCAGTGTTCTGAGGTCCCCTAGTAATTGGGAAAGGAAGGTTGAGCAACAAGATGTGGGTTTTTGTTATGGCACTATTTCAGCTTTCCCACGGCCACGTCCTTGTCCCCTGCATGCACCATCACGTCCACTTCCCCGTCCCTTGCCACTCACCTTGCCCATTTTTAATGGAGAACAATATTTTCCACGTTCACGAGAAATGGCTGATTTTGGAACGCAGTTATATGTGATAGGTTTGACAGAGAACCACGGTTTTAAATAGCAGGCCTGTAATTTGCTAATACTATTCTTCACAGACATCTAATGTGAATAGCTTGACCGACACACTGCAACAAAATGAAAATGGAAGAAATGTCTGATTTTGGAACACTGTTATAGGTGTTATGTCTGACAGAGAACCACAGTTTTAAGTAGCAGGCTTGTAATTTGCTAATACTATCCTTCACAGACACCTAGTGTGAATAGCTTGACCGACACACTGCAACAGAATGGAAAAGGAGTTTAAATTTCTGGATTTTTATCGCTGAAATATGGAACAGATCTGGCTTAATTCTGCAGTGAGAACAAGCAAATGGAGCAGAAAAATGGTGTATTCGGGATTGCTTTTTAAGCAAATAGCCATGATTAAGATAAAAAAATTTCTTTACCTGGCCCCTGATATCTGGGGCTATGTCTACAAATATCTGTAAGACCAGGAGCAGCAGAAACGTTCAATGGACCCTCTTGCACTATATGCACTGCAGTCTGCCACATACACTGCCTGCCTGCTTAATTCCTGCTATCACCACTGAATATATGCAGCTGGATTAGTCCTCAGAAGCACGGTGAGTTCAGATGGATATACACACATATATATATATATATATATATATATATATATATATATATATATATATATATATATATATATACTGTATATACTGCTCAAAAAAATAAAGGGAACACTTAAACAACAGAATTTAACTCCAAGTAAATCAAACTTCTGTGAAATCAAACTGTCCACTTGGGAAGCAACACTGATTGACAATCAATTTCACATGCTGTTGTGCAAATGGAATAGACAATAGATGGAAATTATTGGCAGTTATCAAGACACCCTCAATAAAGGAGTGGTTCTGCAGGTGGGGACCACAGATCACATCTCAGTACCAATGCTTTCTGGCTGATGTTTTGGTCACTTTTGAATGTTGGTTGTGCTTTCACACTCGTGGTAGCATGAGACGGACTCTACAACCCACAGAAGTTGCACAGGAAGTGCAGCTCATCCAGGATGGGACATCAATGCGATCTGTGGCAAGAAGGAATGCTGTGTCTGTCAGTGTAGTGTCCAAAGGCTGGATGCGGTACCAGGAGACAGGCCAGTACACCAGGAGATGTGGAGGGGGCCGTAGGAGGGCAACAACCCAGCAGCAGGACCGCTACCTCCGCCTTTGTGCAAGGAGGAATAATAATAATAATAATTTTTATTTTTATACCGCCAATATGTTCCGCAGCAATTTACACTTTTAGGGGGGACTTATTCAAACAATACGGAACAAACATTTCTCAAATCAAAAGGAGTGAGAGCCCTGTTCGCAAGCTTACAGTCTATGAGGAAATGGGGGAGACACAAACTGTACATATATTGTATAATGCAGCCTTGATATACTAAATAGGATAAATAATAATACCTGGACTGGTCGCCAGCCAGTATGTGTACAGTCCTGACCGAGGCTATTAAGTACATGGCTGGTATGAACCTGAAATTGAAGAAGATTTTAATATGGGGGAAAACTGGAACGGACAGATAGTATGTTTAGGCGATACGCCAGTCTAAAGAAATGGGTTTTTAGGGTCCGCTTGAAACTGTGGATATTGGGAATTAATTGAACTGTCCAGGGTAGTGCATTCCAAAGCAGAGGAACAGGAGGAGCACTGCCAAAGCCCTGCAAAATGACCTCCAGCAGGCCACAAATGTGCATGTGTCTGCACAAACGGTTAGAAACCGACTCCATGAGGGTGGTATGAGGGCCTGACGTCCACAGATGGGGGTTGTGCTCACAGCCCAACACCGTGCAGGACGCTTGGCATTTGCCACAGAACACCAGGAATGGCAAAGTCGCCACTGGTGCCCTGTGCTCTTCACAGATGAAAGCAGGTTCACACTGAGCACATGTGATAGACGTGACAGAGTCTGGAGACGCCATGGAGAGCGATCTGCTGCCTGCAACATCTTTCAGCACTGCCTTTGGCAGTGGGTCAGTAACGGTGTGGGGTTGCATTTCTTTGGAGGGCCGCACAGCCCTCCATGTGCTCGCCAGAGGTAGCCTGGCTGCCATTAGGTACCGAGATGAGATCCTCAGACCCCTTGTGAGACCATATGCTGGTGCGGTTGGCCCTGGGTTCCTCCTAATGCAGGACAATGCCAGACTTCATGTGGCTGAAGTGTGTCAGCAGTTCCTGCAAGATGAAGGCATTGAAGCTATGGACTGGCCCTCCCGTTCCCCACACCTGAATCCGATTGAGCACATCTGGGACATCATGTCGTTCTCCATCCACCAACATCACGTTGCACCACAGACTGTCCAGGAGTTGGCAGATGCTTTAGTCCAGGACTGTGAGGAGATCCCACAGGAGACCATCCACAACCTCATCAGGAGCATGCGCAGGCATTGTATTGAGTTCATACAGGCACTTGGAGGCCACACACAATACTGAGCCTCATTTTGACTTGTTTTAAGGACATTACATCAAAGTTGGATCAGCCTGTAGTGTGTTTTTCCACTTTAATTTTGGGGGTGACTCCAAATCCAGGCTTCCATTGGTTAATAATTATGATTTCCATTGATGATTTTTGTGTGATTTTGTTGTCAGCACATTTAACTTTGTACAGAACAAAGTATTCAATGAGAATATTTCATTCATTCATTCAGATCTAGGATGTATTATTTGAGTGTTCTCTTTATTTTTTTGAGCAGTGTATATATATATATATATATATATATATATATATATATATATATATATATATATATATATATATATATATATATATATATATATATATATATACAGTACAGACCAAAAGTTTGGACACACCTTCTCATTTAAAGATTTTTCTGTATTTTCATGACTATGAAAATTGTACATTCACACTGAAGGCATCAAAACTATGAATTAACACATGTGGAATTATATACTTAACAAAAAAGTGTGAAACAACTGAAAATATGTCTTATATTCTAGGTTCTTCAAAGTAGCCACCTTTTGCTTTGATGACTGCTTTGCACACTCTTGGCATTCTCTTGATGAGCTTCATGAGGTAGTCACCGGAAATGGTCTTCCAACAAACTTGAAGGAGTTCCCAGAGATGCTTAGCACTTGTTGGCCCTTTTGCCTTCACTCTGCGGTCTCGATTGGGTTCAGGTCTGGTGACTGTGGAGGCCAGGTCATCTGGCGTAGCACCCCATCACTCTCCTTCTTGGTCAAATAGCCCTTACACAGCCTGGAGGTGTGTTTGGGGTCATTGTCCTGTTGAAAAATAAATGATGGTCCAACTAAACGCAAACCGGATGGAATAGCATTCCGCTGCAAGATGCTGTGGTAGCCATGCTGGTTCAGTATGCCTTCAATTTTGAATAAATCCCCAACAGTGTCACCAGCAAAGCACCCCCACACCATCACGCCTCCTCCTCCATGCTTCACGGTGGGAACCAGGCATGTAGAGTCCATCCGTTCACTTTTTCTGCGTCGCACAAAGACACAGTGGTTGGAACCAAAGATCTCAAATTTGGACTCATCAGACCAAAGCACAGATTTCCACTGGTCTAATGTCCATTCCTTGTGTTCTTTAGCCCAAACAAGTCTCTTCTGCTTGTTGCCTGTCCTTAGCAGTGGTTTCCTAGCAGCTATTTTACCATGAAGGCCTGCTGCACAAAGTCTCCTCTTAACAGTTGTTGAAGAGATGTGTCTGCTGCTAGAACTCTGTGTGGCATTGACCTGGTCTCTAATCTGAGCTGCTGTTAACCTGCAATTTCTGAGGCTGGTGACTCGTATAAACTTATCCTCAGAAGCAGAGGTGACTCTTGGTCTTCCTTTCCTGGGGCGGTCCTCATGTGAGCCAGTTTCTTTGTAGCGCTTGATGGTTTTTGCAACTGCACTTGGGGACACTTTCAAAGTTTTCCCAGTTTTTCGGACTGACTGACCTTCATTTCTTAAAGTAATGATGCCCACTCGTTTTTCTTTACTTTGCTGCTTTTTTCTTGCCATAATACAAATTTGAACAGTCTATTCAGTAGGACTATCAGCTGTGTATCCACCAGACTTCTGCACAACACAACTGATGGTCCCAACCCCATTTATAAGGCAAGAAATCCCACTTATTAAACCTGACAGGGCACACCTGTGAAGTGAAAACCATTTCCGGTGACTACCACTTGAAGCTCATCAAGAGAATGCCAAGAGTGTGCAAAGCAGTCATCAAAGCAAAAGGTGGCTACTTTGAAGAACCTAGGATATAAGACATATTTTCAGTTGTTTCACACTTTTTTGTTAAGTATATAATTCCACATGTGTTAATTCACAGTTTTGATGCCTTCAGTGTGAATGTACAATTTTCATAGTCATGAAAATACAGGAAAATCTTTAAATGAGAAGGTGTGTCCAAACTTTTGGTCTGTACTGTATATGTTGTGGAATACCTATACTAACATGACGTTCAATGAAGCTTCTTGTGCTGTGTAATGCACTGCCGTCTGCCACATACACTGCCTGCCTACCTAACTCCTGCTATCACCACTAGTGTTGATCGAGCACTAAAGTGCTCGGGTGCTCGAAGTTCGGGCCGAGCTCGCCGTGATACTCGGGTGCTCGACCCGAGCAACGAGCCCAATGTTAGTCTATGGGAGACCTGAGCATTTTTGGCGCGACACCCCCGGCAGTCTTTTAAAAGCCTAACAAGTGCCCAAAACGATAGTGACAGTGCTCAAATGACATGGAGACAGCATGGGGATTGCCCCAGGAAGCATTTCTGACGCCCAGGTCAATGCTGTCAACAACGTGGTCAGAGGTATTAAGCCACTTTTAAGGGCTCACAATAAAACGTTCAAAAACGAAACTGAAACTGCTTTCCTGTGAAATATGTTAAGGAACTTCCTTTCCAGGGTAAAGAAGACTTGTGTATAAGGTAAAATAAATAACCCCCCCAAAAAAATACTCCTCCACACCTTGGGCTATGTTCACAAGTAGCATTTTTTATGCGTTTTTGCACTTTTGTATTGCTTTCAACCGTGACAAATGCACGGGGCTGGGGGCAGCCGGGTGTCCATAAGCGGTCCCCAGCCGCCCCTATTTCCCCTGTCAACTTCCCCCACACACTTTTCTTAGCCCAGCCTGCTTTAGGGCAGCATTGGACGAGACCACCAGAGAAGCATACTCCTCTGGTGGGCCCCGGCTTCTCCATCAGGGGAGTTGAGAGTGCCAAGGTGAGGAGCATGATGATGATGATAGAAGTTATCATCTGCTTTGTTTTCTTTTAATGCAAGCATAAGTGTGCAGCCTGCCACCCACCCACCCCCAGGCTGCAATGCCATACTGCTAGCTTGCACTTGAAATGGGGCCTTTTAGTTTGGAGGAGGCCGAAGCTGGCCACTACCTCATGGCTGCTTCGGCAGCGAGGTATCCATACTCAGTCCCCAGCCTCCCCTATTTGTCCCGGTGTGCCTTATACATAAGATTAAGTGCGTATACCAAAACATTACCTGTGCCCTCCCCAGTGCATTTAGTGGGAAGGACAGCCTATTCCGCTGTAGTGTGCGCATGCCAAACCCCTGTTCATGGTACATGCGAAGATGCCTCCCACCCTGCACCTGTTGTTGCAGACTTGCAACTATCCCCGTTCAAGTCCTTGTCCCAGGGCAGTGTTCAATTGTACCTCTCCCATTCCTTGCAATGCATGAGCAAGTATGCAGCCTGCCACCCACCCACCCCCAGGCTGCAATACCATACTGCTTGCTTGCACTTGAAATTGGGCCTTTTAGGCATGTGGAGGCGGAATCTGGCCACCACGTCATGGCTGTGTTGGCGGCCTGGAATCCATACTCAGTCCCAAGCCGCCCCGCGGCTGGGTGTCCACACTCGGTCCCCAGCCGCCAGGGGGCGGCTGGGTGTCCACACTCGGTCCCCAGCCGCCAGGGGGCGGCTGGGTGTCCATACTCGGTCCCCAGCCGCCCCGCGGCCGGGTGTCCACACACGATCCCCAGCCGCCTGGGGGCAGCCGAGTGTCCATAAACGGTCCGCAGCCGCCCCTATTTCTCCTTGGAACATCCCCCCACACACTTTTCTTAGCCCGGCCTGCTTTAGGGCAGCATTGGACGAGCCCACCAGAGAACCAGACTCCTCCGGTGGGCCCTGGCTTCTCCATCAGGGGAGTTGAGAGTGCCAAGGTGAGGACCATGATGATGATGATACAAGTTAGCATCTGCTTTGTTTTCTTGGAATGCAAGCGCATGTATGTAGTAGCAGCTAGACCTGAGGTGGTCAGCGTTTTGGCGCATATCCTACATCCTCCGAGGATTGCTGGATGTTTTCCTGCTACTATTCCAGTTCTATGACTCCCATTAAAACAAAGCTTCAGGTGATAATTGATGGATGAGGTAGTGGCAAAGGAGAAAGAGCAGGAGGAACAGGGACCATTCACATCAATATCAGGCCAGTCAACCACATATGTGTTGTAGGATATGTTTCTGTAACAAAAGGAGCGGTTCGGCTACACAGTTATAGGGCATACAGTGAGTGCAATGCCTACCAAAAATTTTGAGGCAATCCAATGCCCCTTGGAAATGACATGGAGGTCAGAGGGCCTTAACTAAACTGTTTTTTCCATTTATAGCAACTGGGTCTCCTGTACACTGTTAGCCTAAGCAGTGAATGGAAGGCTTTCCAAAAATTATGAGGAACTGCAATGCCCCTTCAAACAGACGTGGATTACAGCGTACTAAAAACCTTCTACCCATTATTGGGGAGTGGGCCTCCCTTAGTTTTCGCCTTTGCATTGAAAAGCAAAAGCTGACTAAAATTAGAAGGAAATGCAATGCCCGTTGGAAGAGTCGTGGAGGTTAGAGGTAATTAAAAACAACATTTCAATGCCCCTTGGAAGAGCTGTGGAGTTCAGAGTGGCTTAAGAAGACGCTTTTAATGCCCCTTTGAAGAGACGTGGAGGTCACAGTAGCTTAACAAGACGGTTTTAATGCCCCTCGGAAAAGTGGTGGAGGTCGCAGTAGCTTAACAAGACGGTTTTAATGCCCCTTCCAAGAGCCATACAGTACAGTATCTTAAAAACATTATTCCCTTTATTGAGCAGTGTGTCTCCCATAGTCTTTGCTTATGCCTTCCAAGCAAAAGCTGCCAAAAATTAGGATGGAGGAACTTGCAATGCCCCTTACAAGAGCCATGCAGTACAGCATATTACAAACATAATTCCCATTATTGGGGAGTGGGTCTCCCATAGTGTTTGCTTATGCCTTCCAAGCAAAAGCTTCCAAAAATTAAGACTGAGCAACTTGCAATGCCCCTTACAAGAGCCAAGCAGTACAGCATATTACCAGCATTATTCCCATTATTGGGGAGTGGGTCTCCCATAGTATTTGCTTATGCCTTCCAAGCAAAAGCTTCCAATAATTAGGAGGAAATGCAATGCCCGTCTCTTACAAGAGACGTGGAGGTCAGAGTGGTATAACAAGATGCTTTTAATGCCCCTTACAAGAGACGTGGAGGTCAGAGTGGTATAACAAGATGCTTTTAATGCCCCTCGGAAGAGACGTGGAGGTCAGAGTGGTATAACAAGACGCTTTTAATGTCCCTTACAAGAGACGTGGAGGTCAGAGTAGTATAACAAGACGCTTTTAATGCCCCTTACAAGAGCCATACAGTACAGCATCTTAAAAATATTATTCCCATTATTGGGAGTCGGTCTCCCACAGTCTTTGCTTATGCCTTCCAAGCAAAAGCTGACAAAAATAAGGACGGAGGAACTTTCCATAATGGCAACACGGACCACGGTCACCCTGGTGGTATAGTGGTGGTGGAGGCTGAGGATAAGGAGAAGAACATAAAACAGCCGAAATGAGGAAGCGTATACCCATGTGTGGGTGTGAAGCGGTGCATGTGAATACACCTCCCGAAATAACACAGTAGATTTGACTTTATGTTACTCTGCTGTCATTTGGTGGTGATGAGAAGTCTGGCCCAATCCAGCCCTTGTTCAGTTTGATAAGGGTCAGCTTGTCAGCATTGTCAGTTGACAGGCGAGTGCGCTTATCAGTTATAATTCCCCCAGCGGCACTAAAAACACGCTCCGATAACACGCTAGTGGCAGGGCAGGCCAGGAACTCCAAGGCGTACAGAGCGAGTTCATTCCCAGTGTCCAGCTTGGATACCCAATAATTAAAAGGCACAGAGGAATCACGGAGGACGCTGGTACGGTCGGCAAGGTACTCCCTCACCATCTTTTGAAACTTTCCACTCCTTGTGAGAGTACCCCGCACCTCAGGGTCTGTCCGAAGGGAGGGTCTGAGAAAACTGTCCCAGAACGTTGACAGTGTTCCATGCCTCTGCTGAATTGGAGTTGCCTCTCTCTCGATTGTACGCTTTGGTTGGTTAACGAACTGTGACCTCTGCCGCTAGCGTGTTCAGATGGGAATTTTTTTTAACAGTTCTGCAGCAAGGGCCTTCTGGTACTGGCCCATTTTTGTAGACCTCTCCACCTCAGGAATAAGAGAGTAAAAGTTCTCCTTGTAGCGAGGGTCTACAAGTGTCAACAACCAGTAATGACTGTCACCCAACATTTTGACAACGCGAGGGTCATGGTTAAGGCAGCGTAACATAAAGTCAGCCATGTGTGCCAGACTGGTAACGGGCAAGATTTCCGTGTCCTCACCAAGATGATGACTGACCATGCTCTCCTCCTCCTCCTCCCCCCTGTCCTCAGGCCACCCACGCTGAACCGACGGTATGACACTTGTGCAGGTACTACCGTCTACAGCGCATGATAACAGCTCCTGTTCTTCTTCCTCCTCCTCCTCCTCCTCTCCCTCATTGTCCCCCAATGCACTTTGGGATGAGATGAGCCTGGGCTGTGTGTAATCGCCCACTACGGCTTCTTGATCCATCTCATCATACTCTGGCTGCAATGCCTCCTCTTTAATTCTCTGCAGAGAGCGTTGCAAAAGACAGACAAGTGGGATGCTGATACTAATGATGGCGTCATCGCCACTCACCATCTTGGTGGCCTCCTCAAAGTTTGTCAGGATGGTACATATGTCAGACATCCAGGTCCACTCATGAGGTCTTATGTGTGGAGTCTGACCTGAATATCGACGGCCTTGTTGCAGCTGGTACTCCACTACTGCTCTCTTCTGCTCACAAATCCTTTGCAACATGTGGAGGGTAGAGTTCTAACGTGTGGGGACATCACACACCAGTCAGTGTGCCGGAAGCTGCAAACGCTGCTGCAACACAGCAAGGGCGGTGGAAGCTGTAGCCGA
This sequence comes from Phyllobates terribilis, assembly GCF_046119375.1. Classification (NCBI taxonomy): domain Eukaryota; kingdom Metazoa; phylum Chordata; class Amphibia; order Anura; family Dendrobatidae; genus Phyllobates; species Phyllobates terribilis. The sequence goes on along the minus strand of NW_027362763.1, from coordinate 256,489,662 downwards.
CTTGCGAAAATGAGCTGACAGGCGGCGTACTTTCACGAGCAGATCTGGCAACTCCGGGTATGATTTAAGAAACCGCTGAACCACGAGGTTAAGCACATGAGCCAGGCATGGTACGTGTGTGATCTCGCCTCGCCTCAGAGCCGCCACCTGGTTACGGCCATTGTCACACACGACCAAGCCTGGATGTAGGTTCAGCGGTCTCAGCCACAGATCTGCCTGCTCTTTCACAGCTGTCCACAACTCACAAGCAGTGTGAGGTTTATCACTTAAGCTTATGATTTTCAGCACAGCCTGTTGCCGCTTGGCGGAGGCAGTACTGCAGTGCTTCCAGCTTGTAACTGATGTGGTGATATCTGAGATGGAGGCTGAACATGAGGAGGAGGATGATGCGCAGGAGCTGTACACTGTGGGGGCAACTCTGACTGACATAGGGCCCGCAATCCTCGGTGTGGGGAGGATGTGTTTCGTCCCAAGGTCCGACTTGGTCCCAGCTTCCACTATGTTTACCCAGAGTGCCGTCAGGGAGATGTACCGTCCCTGGCCACAAGCACTTGTCCACGTGTCCGTTGTCAGGTGGACTTTCCCAGTAACTGCGTTATTGAGGGCACGGCAGATGTTTTGGGACACGTGCTTGTGTAGTGCGGGGATGGCACACCGGGCAAAATAGTGTCGGCTGGGGACCGAGTACCGAGGGACGGCCACCGCCATAAGGTTGCGGAAGGAATCCGTCTCCACCAGCCTAAAAGGCAGCATTTCCAACGCAAGCAGTCGTGAAATGTGCGAATTTAGGACTGTGGCCTGTGGGGCGTTGGCTGCGAATTTCCGCTTTCGTTTAAAGGTCTGGGATATGGACAATTGAACGCTGTGGTGGGACGTGGACGTGGATGTTGATGCTGTTTCTTGAGAAACTGCCATAACAAGTGAAGACTGAGAGGAGTGGGCATCTTTACATGCAGTATGGACAGGGGATTGCCTTGCACACACAACAGGGGGTTCTATTGCACGCACAACAGCGGAAGAAGCAGTGGTGTCACCCGCTGACACTAGTCGTGGACCCTGGGTTTCGCCCCACAAAGTCGGGTGCTTTGCTGCCATGTGCCTGATCATGCTGGTGGTGGTCAGGCTGGTAGTTTTGTCACCCCTGCTGATGCTGGCATGGCAGGTGGTACAAATGACCTTTTTGGGGTTATCAGCAGAGTCTTTAAAAAAATTCCAGACTCTGGAAAACTACCGCTTGTACTGGCAACGTCCCTCGTGTTGGTGTTACGGGGAACGGTTGCCCGCCTTCTGTCTGCGGCCACCACACTGCTTCTTCCTGCCTGTTGGGGTTCTCTGCCTCCCTCCCACTGTGTGCTGCTGGCCTCACTCTGCATGTCCTCCTGCCACGTTGGGTCAGTTACTAGATCATCCACCCCCTCCTCCTCTTCCACTTGCGCACCACGATGCTCCTCCTCACTTCCTGGCAATTGTGTATCGTCATCGTCCACCTCTTGTGACAAATTACCAGCGTCGACTTCCTGTGGCCGTGGCTGTTCAAATATTTGGGCATCGCTACATGGGATCTCCTCTTCCACCACTTCAAGTTTAGCAGGCGAGGGGCACAAATATGGAAATGGACCAGTGAACAGCTCTTCAGAGTGTCCAAGTTTGGGATCAATTGCTGTCTGACGACACTCGGCATGGTGGGAGGAAGGAGCATCAGGGTGAGGAGGAGTATGCGGTCGAGACTCACGGCTACTAAGAGTTGACCGTGTGGAAGATAGACCGGATGTGGTGGTGCCCAGGTAACTGGAAGTATTATCTGCTATCCAATTAATAACCTGTTCACACTGATCAGTTTGCAATACTGGTGTTGTTTTGTGCTTCCCTAGTAATTCGGTCAAGAAGTGGGAGCGAGAAGATGTGGCTATTGGTTGTGGCACATTTTCACCTTGGCCACGGCCCCGTCCTCTGCACGCACCATCACCAGAACGTCCAGTTCCACGTCCCTTGCCACGCACCTTGCCCATTGTAAAGGAAGTAAAATAGCTTACACTCGCACTATCAATGGAAAAAGGGTAACAAAAAGTAGATTAGAACCGTGGAAGAGGAAAACCACAGTTCTATTTCTCTGGCCTACACCCGACTCTTTCAAACAATCAGAACAATCAGGGATAAACTATTACTGTTTTTCCTTACGGAAAAAATACCGAAACCTGAATAATAGAGATTATTTACCGTAGAATGGCAAAACCACAGTTATTATTTACTGGTGTATACCACACTTTTTAAAATATATAGATTTGCGACTGAACAGTGAGCGACACACTCAAACTGTTTCTTTTTTAGATACCAAAGGCCCAAAACTGGATACTACAGAGATTTTACCCGTAGAACTGCAAAACAACACTGGAATTTGTCAGGCATACACCAGACTATTTTCAACAGATATATTTTTGTGTCAGAACACTCAGACACTACTGGTTTTTTTTACTGCAAAAAATGCGAAAAGCAGGATAATAGAGATTTTTTACCGTGGAACAGCAAAACCACAGTTTTAATTTACTGGTGTATATACCAGACTTTTTTAAAAATATAGATTTGCGGCTGAACAGTGAGCTACATACTCAAACTGTTTTTTTTTTAGATACCAAAGGCCCAAAACTGGATACTACAGAGATTTACCGTTGAACTGCAAAACCACACTGGGATTTCTCAGGCGTACACCAGACTATTTTCATCACATATATTTTTGTGTCAGAGACACTACTGTTTTGTTTTTTTTTACTGCAAAAAATGCGAAAAGCACGATAATAGAGATTTTTTACAGTGGAACAGCAAAACCACAGTTTTAATTTACTGGTGTATACCACACTTTTTAAAATATATAGATTTGCGGCTGAACAGTGAGCGACACACTCAAACTGCTTTTTTTTTAGATACCAAAGGCCCAAAACTGGATACTACAGAGATTTTACCCATAGAACTGCAAAACCACACTTGGATTTGACAGGCGTACACCAGACTATTTTCAACAGATATATTTTTGTGTCAGAACACTCAGGAGACATTACTGTTTTTTTTTACTGCAAAAAATGCGAAAAGCAGGATAATAGAGATTTTTTACCGTGAAACAGCAAAACCACAGTTTTAATTTACTGGTGTATATACCAGACTTTTTTAAAAATATAGATCTGCGGCTGAACAGTGAGCGACACACTCAAACTGTTTTTTTTTAAATACCAAAGGCCCAAAACTGGATACTACAGAGATTTTACCCGTAGAACTGCAAAACCACACTGGGATTTGTCAGGCGTACACCAGACTATTTTCAACAGATATATTTTTGTGTCAGAACACTCAGGAGACACTACTGGTTTTTTTTACTGCAAAAAATGCGAAAAGCAGGATAATAGAGATTTTTTACCGTGGAACAGCAAAACCACAGTTTTAATTTAGTGGTGTATATACCAGACTTTTTTAAAAATATAGATTTGCGGCTGAACAGTGAGCGACACACTCAAACTGTTTTTTTTAGATATCAAAGGCCCAAAACTGGATACTACAGAGATTTTACCCGTGGAACTGCAAAACCACGCTTCTGTTTCTGTGGCCTATACCAGACTCTTTTCAACAGATATATTTGTGTCTGAAAAATCAGAGACACACTTTTTTTGGTGGGGGGGGGGGACACCAATAGGTTAATAAGACGGGTATTTGTACAGTGTGTAGGAGGAAAAAAAAAAGAGGATTTAGATGAAAAAAAAAGGATTTTTACTGGCCCCCGAGACCTGCAGCTAAGTCCAGCAATTTCAGAAACAGGAGCACACAGGACTGTAATGAAGCATTTGCTGGTATAACCACTGCGTCTCCTATACAGCCTGCCTGCCTGATATCTGAGATGGATATTAGTCCTGAGAAGGACTGTTTGTTTGTTCTGGCAGCCTTTACAGACCCTACACTAACTATTTCGCAGGAAAAATCTCTCCCTAGCTCAGCAGCGCTGTCCCTACATTGTCTGATCCGGAGCGTCTGTGTCCAAGATGGCGGCGCCTGGTTTTAAATACTCGAGGTGACGCTGTGCGGCCAGCTAATCACTGTAATACCCACAAACAACATGGCTGTGGCATTACAGTGACTGGCTGGCAATCCCTGCATGTTCATTGGCTCTGTAAAGAGCGCCAAACATGCAGGGCGGAGAACCGAGCTCCCGCCCGAGTCACCCGGAAATGCTCGGTGCTCGCCGAACATCCCGAGTAGCGTGATGCTCGGGCGTGTACCGAGCAGTGTCGAGCATGCTCGCTCAACACTAAACACCACTGAATATATGCAGCTGGATTAGTCCTCAGAAGGACTGTTAGTTCAGTTGGATATATATATGTTGTGGAATACCTATACTAACTATGAAGAAGCAAATCTCTCCCTGAGACAGCAGCAGCTCTCCCTACTGGTGTAGTTCTGGAGTAGACTGTGACAAGCATGGCGGCGCCCGGTCTTATATACACCTGATGATGCTGTGCGGCCAGCCAATCACTGTAATGCCCACAACCAACATGGCTACGGCATTACAGTGCATGACAGGCAATCCCTGCATGTTCATTGGCTCTCTAAAGAGCGCCAAACATGGAGGGAGGGGACCCGAGTTCCCGACCGAGCAACCCAGAAATACTCGCCAAGCGCCGTACTCGTCGGGCACAGTGATGCTCGGGCCAGTACCAAGAAGTGGCGAGCACGTTTGCTCATCTCTAGTAGTTCCCTGAAATGGCTTTACAACAGTCTTGGATTGGAAGAGTTTCCAGAGGTGCTGAACACTTATTGGGTGCTTTGCCTTCATTCTTTGGTCCAACTTATTCCATCTCATGAGGTCAGGTGATTGCGGAGGTTATGTCATCTGACATAGCAATCTGTCCCTCTCCTTTTTGGTTATTTAGTTCTTCCATAGTCTTGAGGTGTGTTTTGGTTCATTGTCTTGTTGCAACACAAATAATGTTACCACTACAGTAAGTGCAAACCAGATGAGATGGCATGTCATACAGAATACTGAGGTAGCCGTACTGGATAGGTATTTCTTGAATTTGAAATAAATCACCAACTGTGTCATCATCAAAACACCTCCACACCATCACACCTCCCTCTCCATACACCATGTTGGGTACCACACACGTTGAAAGCATCCACCCACATTTTATGCATCTCACATGGCGATTAGTAAAAAAAATTTGACTTATGAGACATAGTATATATTTCCACTCATTTAATGTCCAGTCCTAACGTTGCTTGGCCCAAACAAGTCTCTTCTTATTTCTGCTCTTCAGTACTGCCTTCTTTGCCACAATTTGACTATAACGGTATGCTCCTCGCAGTTTCCTCTGGACAGTTGATATTGAGATGTGCATTATTCTGTACATCATTTATGAGGACTATCATCTGAGGTGCTGTCAATGTGTGTTTATTGAGGCTGGTAACTTTGATGAACTTGTCCTCTACAACAGCAATAATTCTTGTTCTTCCTGTCCTGGGGCAGTCCTCCGTTTCATCATAACAGTTGATGGTTTTCATATCTGCACTTGGAAATACCTTCAATGTTCTAGCAATTTTCTTGATTGAATGACCTTTGTGTCTTAAAATAATATTGGCATGTTATTTCTCTTTACTTAGCTGAGTGATTCTTGCCATATTCTGGTTTAGAACAGTTGTGGAATATGATCTGCACTGTATGGAACTGTGTACCAACACTGCCTCTGCAGAACACACTTGATGGTGTATGTATAGTCTGATGGGCCTCAGTGCAAGATTTGGACCGCCCCCCCCATCCTAAATAATAAAAAAAATGATATATATGTTTATATGTATGCGTCCTCCATCCTTGTATATATGTCCCTCATCTTGGCCTCATTCTGGTATATATATCGCCCAGCGTGGTATATGTCCCTTATCCTGGGCCCCATTCTGGTATATATCCACATCCTGGTATATATGTCTCCCGTTCTGCCACTGTTGATTAACATATAGAAGAAAATAATCCATTATACTCATCAGGGGGTACATAGAGACCATGGGGCTCCATAGAAGAAGTATAATGCATCCCATAGTCCTCCACATAATATACTGCACAGCTCATAGTCATCCATGTAGTATAATGCACAGCCCATAGTCATCCATAAAGTATAATGCACCCCATATTCATCCATAAAGTATAATGCACCCCATAGTGATCCATTATGTATAATGCACTCCCCATAGTCATCCATAAAGTATAGTGCACCCCATAGTCATCCATAAAGTATAATGCACCCCCACAGTCATCCATAAAGTATAATGCACCCCATAGTCATCCATGAAGTATAGTGTACCCCATAGTCATTCATAAAGTATAATGCACCCCCATAGTCATCCATAAAGTATTATGCATCCCATAGTCCTCCATATAATATACTGCACAGCTCATAGTCATACATGTAGTATAATGCACAGCCCATAGTCATCCATAAAGTATAGTGCACAGATCATAGTCCTCCATACAGTATAGAGCACAGCCCATAGTCATCAATAAAGTATAGTGCACAGATCATAGTCCTCCATAAAGTATAATGCACCCCCATAGTCATCCTATAAAGTATAATGCACCTCATAATCCTCCATAAAGTATAATGCATCCCATAGTCCTCCATAAAGTACAATGCACAGCCAATGGCCAATGATTTTTAAAAAATAAATAAATAAATCCTCACTGTTCCTTCGCTCCCGTGTCAGGCGCTTCCTCTTGTGAAGCTAGGTGGACTCCGCGTGTGACGGGAGCATGTGACTTCACTGCCATGCGCCCCATCACTTGCACATGATGTCAGCTGCTGGCCTCTGATTGGCCTGCAGCGTGTATTATGGTGCGTGGATTCTCGCGCCACAATACACTTCAGCTGACTTGCTGGGCCCGGTTGCAGCGGCAACTGCTGTGACCGCGGTTGTTACTCCCCTGGTTGCAGACAGTTTCAGAAAATCAGTGATTCCACCAATGAACTCTTGACATTGCATAGCTGTTTATTAGAAGCCATTCCAGGTGACTACCTGACGAAGCTTCTTGAGAGAATGCTAAGGCGATGTAAAGCTTCATCAAAGTAAAAGGGGGATACTGTAAAGAATATTAGGTTTAACACATATTTTAGTCTTTTTCACACATGTTTCTTTACTCCTTGTTCCTCTATAATCTAATGTCCAGTCTTGGTGTTGCTTGGCTGAAACAAGTCGCTTCTTGTTGTTTCTGATCCACAGTAATTGCAGCTTTTCAGAACTTTGTCCATAACGATTTTGTGGTTTTGCTGCCTTCATTCTGGCTCTAGAATCTGCATATTCAAGTTAAAAAACAGGAAACCCATGGCATGAACAGGTGTATGCGAACTTTTGACTGATACTACAGGTGCATCTCACTAAATTAGAATATCATCAAAAAGTTAATTTATTTCAGTTGTTCAATACAAAAAGTGAAACTCATATTATATAGAGTCATTACAAACAGTGATCTATTTCAAGTGTTTATTTATGTTAATGTTGATGATTATGGCTTACAGCCAATGAAAACACAAAAGTCATTATCTCTTTAAATTATAATAATTTATAACAACAGCTTGAAAAAGGTTTTTAAAATCCGAAATGTTGGTCTACTGAAATGTATGTTCAGTAAATGCACTCAATACTTGGTCGGCTCCTTTTGCATCAATTACTGCATCAATGCGGCGTAGCATGGAAGTGATCAGCCTGTGGCACTGCTGAGGTGTTATAGAAGCCCAGGTTGCTTTGATAGCAGCCTTTTGCTCATCTGCATTGCTGGGTCTGGTGTCTCTCATCTTCCTCTTGATAATACCCTATAGATTCTCTATGGGGTTAAGGTCAGGCGAGTTTGCTGGTCAATCAAGCTCAGTGATACTGTTGTTTTTAAACAGGTATTGGTACTTTTGGCAGTGTAGACAGGTGCCAAGTCCGGTTGGAGAATGAAATTTCAATCTCCAAAAAGCTTGGCGGCAGAGGGAAGCATGAAGTGCTCTAAAATTTCCTGGTAGACCGCTGCGCTGACCTTGGTCTTGATAAAACACTGTGGACCTACACCAGAAGATGACATGGCTCTCCAAACCATCACTGATTGTGGAAACCTCACACTAGACCTCAAGCAGCTTGGATTGTGTGCCTCTCCACTCTTCCTCCAGACTCTGGGACCTTGATTTCCAAATGAAAATTGGAACTCTGGGACCCTGTGGAGTGTGTCAATAACTGCCTTCTGGACATCTGTCAAGTCAGCAGTCTTCCCCATGATTGTGGAGCCTACTGAAACAAATGAAGGGAACTTTTTAAACACTTAGTAAGCCTTTGCAGGTGTTTATTGCTAATTATTCTAATTTACTGAGATAAGGACTTTTGTATTTTCATTGGCTCTAAGCCATAATCATCAACATTAATAGAAATAAACACTTGAAATAGATCACTCTGTAATGACTCTATATAATACAGTATATGAGTTTCACTTTTTGGATTGAAGAACTGAAATAAATTAACTTTTTGATGATATTCTAATTTTGTGAGATACACCTGTATATGTGTAAGCTAAAGGCGATATCTGTGGGCTTGGCAGACAGTCTAATAGACTGGGGGCATCACAACTCTCCAGATGATGTAGTAGAGATAAGGATATGGATTGTCTGAATTCGGACTGCCGACCTCTTTGTTTTCCCCAAAATATGCCGCCACCAGTGGAGTCTGGCAGAAGCTCTCTCTTATGAATGCTCATTCACAATAATCTTTCAGTGTAAATGCACTCTAGCATACAAAGAATGGAGACTAGTGTTGAGCATTCCGATACTGAAATATCGGGTATCGGCCGATATTCACTGTATCGGAATTCCGATACTTAATTCCGATACTTTTATAATATCGAATACCGGAATCGGAAGTTCCCATAATGCCTGCGCTCTGCAGTGTCTGTGAAGGATGACAAGCTGGATGGCAGCGCTCAGCTGCGATCCAGCTTGTCATCAGAATGCCATCCCAGCGTGGGAGAATTCTCTTGATTGTTTAAAAGCCGGCGCGCGGTAAAAAGCCGCCGGCTTTTAAACAATCACGCAGCCCCATACTGCTTCCCCGCAGCCTCCCACCCCGATCCTCCGCTCCCCTCGCCACCTCCAATCCCAATCGTAAATTAGGACCGGGCGGGGAGCGCAGCACCAAGGAGCGAAGGACCCGGGCGGGGAAGCCGGCAGTGAAAAGACTTCACCGCCGGCTTTCCCGTTCTGTGCTGCGCTTTCCCGCCAGTTATTTCAAATGAACAGCTGAGGTATCAGGTGATGCCGATCAGCTGTTCATTTGAAGTAGCCGCGGTGCCCTCAGAGGGTTCATGTGAGTTCATGCTTGACTGCATGAACTCACATCAACTTTCCCACGGCCGCACAGGTCAGCCTCACCTCCCAGACCCGTCATGATTAGTGTGTGCGGGGTGTGAGTGTGTGCGGGGTGTGTGTGTGTGCGGGGTGTGAGTGTGTGCGGGGTGTGTGTGTGTGCGGGGTGTGTGTGTGTGCGGGGTGTGTGTGTGTGCGGGGTGTGTGTGTGCGGGTGTGTGTGCGGGTGTGTGTGCGGGGTGTCTGTGCGTGCAGGCAGACATAGGCCGATGTGACACTACTACTCCCATCGGCCTATGTCTGTCCCCCGTCCACTCCTGCCAGCAGGATCAGCTCGATGGGAGCAGTAGTTCCCATCAGCCTGATCCTGCTATTTAAATTGCCCTACTGTGTCCCCAATAAATGTTAAATACATGTCATTGGTGGCCAGTGGTTACCTAAAAGAAATTAGTTCATACATTACCTGTCCCCGCCGATCGCCACCTAAAATAAAGTAAAAAATAAAAAACGACACCTATACTCACCTAGACACCTAATTCCCCGAAGCCATCGATCTCCTGTAATAAAATATAAAATAATAAACCACAACCTTATCCTTACCCCTCCGGAGTAGTCCACGAGTGTCCCACGAAGATCTCCAGTTCAGAGCAGCCACATAGAATGTGACCGCTCTGAACCACTGCCGCCGCTAGAATGACGGGGCCGTAAGGGTTCACCGGAGTTCAGGCAGCGCTGCTCCGGTTAGCTCCTTTACGGCACTGCTGTATCGTGAGAAATTCCCACGGTACAGCACTGCCGTAAAGGAGGTCTCCGGAGCTGCGCTGCCTGAATGCACTCCGGTGACCTCAGTCAGTGGCTCCCGCTGCCGGGAGCGGACGTGTTCCCGGCAGCGTGAGCTTACAGCAGCCATGCACAGCTGTCACCATCTCCAGATGTGACAGCTGTGCATGGGAGATCAGCGCAGGAACGTGGACAGGTAACTATTTTTTTTTTAGTAAACTAAGAATTAAATAAAATGGTGTTTTATTTCAAATAAATTATTTTTTTCTGGGTGTAGTGTGTTTTTTCTTTTTAACACTTTGTAGGTTAGTAATGGGGGTGTCATATAGACGGCCATCATTACTAACCTGGGCTTCATGGCAGCTGGCGCTGACATGAACCCCACCACTATTACCCCCTGCCACCGCACCAGGGCAGCGTGGAAGAGCGAGGCTAAGTGCCAGAATTGGCGCATCCTATGGATGCGCCATTTCTGGGGCGGCTGACGGCTGGTGTTTCTAGCCTGGGAGGGGGCCAATATTCATGGCACCCTTCCTGAGCTATTAATATCAGCCCCCAGCTGTCTGCCTAGCCTTTGCTAGCTATTAAAATAGGGGGGACCCCACGTCATTTTTTTGGGGGGGGTCCCCCATTTTAATAGCTAGTAAAGGCTAGGTATTCAGCTGGGGGCTGATATTAGTAGCCTGGGAAGCTCCGTGGGTTTTACCCCCTTCCCAGGCTTCAAACATCTGCCCCAGCCGTCTGCTTAACCTCCGCTAGAGACTAAAATTATGGGGGATCCCACGCCATTTTTTTTTTAAATAAATCCTTTATTTTAACACTAAATGACATTTGAGGACTTAATAAAGATGCAGTCCCTAAATTATTATTTATTTTTTAATAAATTTTTCCCAAAACTTTTGACGTGGGCTTCGCCATATTTTTGTATGCCAGCCAGGTACAGCATCCAGCTTCTATGAACGCGCCATTGTCCGGGGCGGCCGCGGACTGCAATTTTCAGCGGGGGGGGGGGAGGGCAGAAAGCTTGGGCCTCCCTGCGCTGCAGATTCCATCCCCCAGCTGCCTAGTTGTACCTGGCTGGACACAAAAATAGGGAGAAGCTCCACGTTTTTTTTTTTTTAATTATTTCATGAAATTCATGGTATAATTAAGAAAAAAAGGGCTTCCCTATATTGTTGTGTCCGGCTAGGTACAACTAGGCAGCTGGGGGCTGGAATCTGCAGCGCAGGGAGACCCAAGCTTTCTGGGCCCCACCCGCTGCAAATTGCAGTCCGCAGCCGCCCCGGAAAATGGCGCGTTCATAGAAGCGCCATCTTCTGGCGCTGTACCCAACTCATCCAGGGCCCTGGTGCGGTCGCTCACTGGGTAATAAAGGGGTTAAGGCCAGCTTGGCATTATCAGCTGGCCCTAAGCCCGAAATTCATGGGGTCACGCCAATATTAGACATGACCGCCATGAATTTCTAGTAAAGTATTTAAAAAAAACACAAACACCCAGAAAAAAGTCCTTTAATTGAAATAAAGACACAATTCTTTATTGTTCTAAATTAAACCATACTTACCGCCACGCCCATTCCAGCTGAAGCCAACGATCTCCTGCAATAAAAGTAAAATAATAAAGCAACCTCATCCTTACCTTTCCATGGTTCCCAGGACAGCTTCAGCTCTGCTACATCGAGATGACAGGCTGGACCGCAGCAGAACGCTGCCATCCAGCCTGTCATCCCGCGGACACTGAGAAGCGCAGGCATGCTTGCGCTCCTCAGTGTCTCTCTGTGACGTCATCCAGATGAGCCGAGGTCATGTCCAATGAACTCAGCTCACCTCATGCACGTCACTGACAGCGTGGGAAAATTCTCCTGCACTCAGCGCTTCAGCGTGAGAATTCTCCCACCCTGTCAGTGACGTGCATGAGGTGCGCCGAGTTCATTGGACATGACCTCACCTCATGCACGTCACTGACAGCGTGGGAAAATTCTCACGCTGAAGCGCTGAGTGCAGGAGAATTCTCCCACGCTGTCAGTGACGTACATGAGGTGAGCCGAGTTCATTGTCGGCTCATCTGGATGCCGTCACAGCCAGACACTGAGGAGTGGAAGTATGCCTGCGCTTCTCAGTGTCTGCGGGATGACAGGCTGGATGGCAGCGTTCTGCTGCGGTCCAGCCTGTCATCTCGATGTAGCAGAGCTGGAGCCGTCGTGGGAGCCATGGAAAGGTAAGGATGAGGTTGCTTTATTATTTTTCTTTTATTGCAGGAGATCGTTGGCTTCAGCTGGAATGGGCGTGATGGTAAGTATGGTTTAATTTAGAACAATAAATAATTGTGTCTTTATTTCAATTAAAGGACTTTACTCTGGGTGTTTGTGTTTTCTTTTAACTTTGACTATGGGGTTAGTAATGGGGGTGTCTTATAGACGCCTCTCCATTACTAACCTGGGCTTGATGTCAGCTGGCATTATAAGCTGGCATCAATCCCAACCCTATTACCCCCTGCCACCGCACCAGGGCAGCGTGGAAGAGCGAGGCTAAGTGCCAGAATTGGCGCATCCTATGGATGTGCCATTTCTGGGGCGGCTGACGGCTGGTGTTTCTAGCCTGGGAGGGGGCCAATATTCATGGCACCCTTCCTGGGCTATTAATATCAGCCCCCAGCTGTCTGTCTAGCCTGTGCTAGCTATTAAATTAGGGGGGACCCCACGTTATTTTTTTGGGGGGGTTCCCCCATTTTAATAGCTAGTAAAGGCTAGGTATTCAGCTGGGGGCTGATATTAGTAGCCTGGGAAGCTCCGTGGGTATTACCCCCTTCCCAGGCTTCAAACATTTGCCCCAGCTGTCTGCTTAACCTCCGCTAGAGCCTAAAATTAAGGGGAACCCCACGCCAATTTTTTTTTAAATAAATCCTTTACACTAAATGACAAGTACAGTAAGCAACACTGTCACTGTACTTCATATATATGTGACTGACATGTTTCTATCTATCTAATCTATGTGTGAAGCTCTATTCTTTCTGTTATAAATTGTCGGGTACCGCTGCTGAATTGCCGGCCGGCTTTTTTAAAGAGACGGTGCACGAAAACACTAATATTTTTTTTAATAAATCCTTTACACTAAATGACAAGTACAGTAAGCAACACTGTCACTGTACTTCATATATATGTGACTGACATGTTTCTATCTATCTAATCTATGTGTGATTCTCTATTCTGTCTGTTATAAATTGTCGGGTACAGATGCTGAATTGCCGGCCGGCTTTTTTAAAGAGACGGTGCACGAAAACACTAATATTTTTTTTAATAAATCCTTTACACTAAATGACAAGTACAGTAAGCAACACTGTCACTGTACTTCATATATATGTGACTGACATGTTTCTATCTATCTAATCTATGTGTGAAGCTCTATTCTTTCTGTTGTAAATTGTCGGGTACCGGTGTATGCCGCTGATGAATTGCCGGCTTTTCATGTCATTCTACATTATTCTTAGTTGTTTTACTTCATGTAGAATTAACCTACAAGGAAAGAAAGGGTTTATTTTCATTCCGATATTTGTGTCCCATTGACTTGCATTGGTTTCCGGTATCGGAATCGGCGATATCCGATACTTTTTGGGTATCGGCCCGATCCAATCCGATACGATATTTCCTGATATCGGAAGGTATCGCTCAACACTAATGGAGACCAATCCATTCCTACAGTAAAATCCAATAAGGAAATGATCACCTAAATAAAAGTTAATCTTGTGAAGAGTTTAGACATTTGCTGTAATTTGCATTAAACAGGTTGTGTTTACATAAACATTCCTTGCCTTGACAACTCGTTATGGCCGTATGTTAGTTAGATCCACACCCAGACAATCTCATGAAAAAGTACAGAGATCAAAAGCCACAATGATATTATCATATCGGAAGCAATGAGAAAAACAGTAGGGTGCTTGTTTCTCACACACACACCTTCACAGCCCTGGATCTTGTAGCCTCTAATACAATTCTAATCTTTACAGAAGAAGAAATGGACAGGTCATGGTTGGAGTAAAGGCAAGAAACAGGGCTTTGCTTACACCAGGCAAAACATTTAATCTAATATTTAATATGATTTGGAATTGTATCACATAAAAACAAACAACAAAAAAGTTTGCTATGTAATAAGTCATAGATGTAATTTTTTAAATTGAAACAAAACCTAAAACTTATTTGACTACAGTAATAGCTTAACATCTAACAATTAAAAGGGTCGTCTCAGCACAAACCATCCTTTTCATTTTTCATACTGGGGCTTCAGTGGCTTTGCAACCTGTTCCTGTTCCCCTTCCCGGCAATTAGCTCATTTTTCTAACAAAAAGTTGGCCATATTAGATAGCTGTTGGGCCAAACTATCATTCAGCAGACATCTATCTCTCCCTATTCCTTCATACACAGGAACGCAGGTCTCAGCCGGCCATTCCTGTGTTTTCTATGAGAGAGCCGCTGCCAAACTCCTCTGGCAATGGCTTATCTCGCCACGTATAAAAGGATCTGTGGGGGGAGAGTCAAGAGGCCACCATACACATTACCTAATCAGCTGATTCCATCAAAATCAAAGGGCTTGGCCAACCTTTATCTGTGTATGAGGGCCTTTACATGCTGGCTTTTTCGGATGAATAGCTGGACCCCACTTGGTAATGTATTAGCAAACAGGAAATACAAGACCCCTGATAATACCAAGGTGAAAATATACAACTTCAGAACATATTTATCAAAATTCTGTAAAACCATGTATGGCATTGGCAACTAATCATAATGTAGCGTTCACTGAGTATTTTTCCTATTTACACCCCTTTTTAACAATATTTTTATTGAAATTTACATTTTTTTAAATAGAGGTAAAAAAACCTTTTCCTGTTATAAGGTAACCAAAATTGAAAAAGAATATACATTGCATGTTGACATGAGCATAAGAAAAAGACTGATGGTCTGTCTTTCAGTGTTTAAGTATTAGTCGATTCCCTCATGCAAGAGCATTGGGCTGATTATGCTAATGTCACAGAGTTTAAAGGCCCACGTCACACATAACGAGATCGCTAACGAGATCGTTGATACGTCACGGTTTTTGTGACGCAATAGCGATCTCGCTAGCGATCTCGTTATGTCTGACAGGTAGCAACGATCAGGCCCCTGCTGTGAGATCGCTGATCGTTACAAAGCTTCCTGGACCATTCCTGGGTCGTTGCGCTCCCGCTGGGCAGTGTGCATCACTGTATTTGACACCTTATCAACGATCTCGTTAGCGATTCAGAACTGAGACACGTAGGCATGCATAAATTGGACTTTTCCGCGCCCCTCGTCCCCAATTGGTGGTCGCTACAGCGTTCTCATTTTCCGCTTTGCATAAAGAAGGCAACAGAATAGCGATTCCATCCTTTGTTTCTGACCTCGTGCTGGATTGCAGATTCTAGCAGAATTCTGCGGGCTGTTGATATCCATTCATTCGACTGAGTCCTGATTTTGCGGAGATGAGGGGGCAAGGAAAAGTAATTTTATGCATGCCTTTGTGACACAGTACAGTCCCTATCAAGGTGTGGATCGTTGAAATAGCTGCTGTGTGAAAGCGTCCCAACGACCGCCGAGATCATTAGTTAGATCGCTGGGGCGGCCAAAATCGTTGGGAAGTTCTGCATGTTTGACTCTCCAGCGATCCCAAAACCGTGACGTAATAACGATCTCACTAGCGATCTCGTTATGTGTGACGGGACCTTAAGCCGAGTGTCATCTTACTGTGATTCGATTCTCAAGCATGAGAGAATCGCAGCACAGGTTCGGAGAAGGTGTAAAACTTAATTTTTCCCATCTTCTCCATTCTCCACGGTAATCAGACTACACTCGGATCACCACTTATGAGATATTGGCACACTCAATAGGAATTGCATAATAAATTGTACTGTTTGTTTTCTTCTATTACCCCTTTTGAAAATTACAAACTTTGGGTCAAAGCAACATTTTAGTGGAAAATTTCATATACTCGGTCCAATGTTATACAAGTCTGTGAATTGCCTGAGTGTTAAAAAATACTTACTACTCCACTAGATGAATTCCCTGAGAGATGTTGTCTTCAAAATGGGGTCACGTGTGGCGGTTTCTTCTGTCTTCGCATGTCAGGGGCTCTTCAAATAGAACATGGTGTCCATAACCTATTCCAGCCAAAATAGTGCTCCTTCCCTAGAGACCTGCCTTGTGTCCAAACAGTAGTTTTCCACTACATATGGGGTGTTCTCAGAAGAAATTGCATAACAAACTGTATGGTCTCCTGTTATCCTTGTTAAAATGAAAAATTTGGGGCTAAAACAACATTTTTGTTTTAAAAATGTGATTTTCAATGTTATAAAATTCTATGAAGCACCTGGGAGATCAAGGTACTCATCAAGCTTCTATATAAATTCCTTGAGGGGTCTAGTTTCCCAAATGGGGTCACTTATGGGGGGTTTCCACTGTTTAGGCACATCAGGGGCTCTCCAAACACGACATGGCATCCACTATCAATTCCAGACACTTTTGCACTCCAAAATTCAAATGGTGGTCCTTCCCTTACGAGCCCTGTCATGCGCCAAACAGTAGTTTTCCACCACATATGGGGTATCAACGTACTCAGGAGAAATTTCACAAATAATTTTGGGGTCCATTTTTTTCTTGCTACCATTGTGAAAATAAAAAAATTGTGGCTAAAATAACATTTTTATGGAAAAAAATTGATTTTTAATTTTCACAGCTCAATATTATAAAATTCTGTGAAGCCCCTGGGGGTTCAAGGTGCTCACCACATGTCTAGATAAATTCCTTGAAGGGTCTAGTTTTAAAAATGGGGTCACATGTGGGGGGTTTTCACTGTTTAGGCACATCAGGGGCTCTCTAAACGCGACATGACGTCCACAATTGATTCCAGAAAATTTTGCATTCCAATAGTTATATGGTGGTCTTTCTCTTCCGTGCCCTGCCTTTTACTTTTTTCCTTCCACATTGCTTAAGTTCCTATGAAGCACCTGAAGGGTTAATAAACTTCTTGGATGTAGTTTTGAGCAGTTTTAGGGGTGCAGTTTTTGTATTGGTGTAACTTTTGGGCATTTTCTGTCATATACCCCCTTCAAAGTCACTCCAAATGGGTTGGGCACCCTAAAAAAATTGGTTTTGTAAATTCTGTTGGCAAAATTAGAAATTGCTGATCAATCCCTTCTAACTTCCTAACAAAAATAAAATATGTTTCAAAAATTGTGGTGATGTAGAGTAGACATGTGAGAAATGTTATTTGTTAACTATTTTGTGTGATATAACGTTCTGGTTTAGGGGCATAAAAATTAAAAGTTTGAAAATTGCAAAATTTCCGATATTTTCAGAATTAAACACAAGTCATACCAAACAAATTTTACCATTATCATGAAGTACAATATGTCATGAGAAAACATTTGCATAATTACCTCATAAAGTGACAGTAGTCAGAATTGTAAAAATTGGGCTGGTCAGGAAAGTGAAAACAGACTTTTGCGCGAAAGGGTTAATGTAGGATTTCCAGTGTCACAGTCACCCACTGATTGTTTTTTCAACAGGTTTGGATTTCTTTTTCCCTTAATAAATACCTTCAGTTAAAAACTGCATTTTGTGTTTACTTGTGTTATCTCTATTTAATATTTAAATTTGTTTTGTCATCTGATACATTTAAGTGTGACAAACAAGCAAAAAAATAAGAAATCAGGAAGGGGGCGAACACTTTTATCACACCACTGTAAGTGGCTGGAAAAAAAGACGTAACAACGCCAAATTGTCAAAGTGACAGTGAATTAAGCAATGATTCTGAGTCTATTTATGGATGGTAAATTAATCTCATGGTATATCTGCTATTTAAGGATGACGGCATGGTATAATTTATAGACACAAAGTAGCTCCAGAATAAAAGGGGAGATCTCTATGTGTCACATAACTTCTAATATACAGTGACGTTAAAAAATTGAAGTAAATGGCAGTAAAGTGGACATTGCGTGCTGCGAACAGACATAATCCAGAGTCAAAACCCATTACATTAAAAAACATACACATGATGAGAATACTGACTAAAAACCATAAAGGGAAAGATATTAGGTAATATATAGTAATATATACCAAACACACTAAGAATGTCGATGGTGTAGCCAAAATGTAACTATTCATTTAAGCCTTTAGGGGCTATAGTCTCCAAAGAAAAAATCCATTTAGTTTTTCAATGAAGAAATCTGTAATACAAATTAGCTCCTCTTCCCAAGTGTTTAACCAAGTCGATATCTGTACATTTTAGACCTGTGGGATTAACACCATAGACCAAAGTGATATGTCGTGTACCTCACTTGACAATTTTAATATTGCATCAGTCAAATAATCCACTTTTACTTCACTTATGTGTAAAGACTTTTTAATACATTTTCCATGATTACACTTTTATAAATATAACCAACTATGATGTATATGTACTTTTAGCTATAGAATTATATCAATACCATAGTGGACCTTTGTTTATTCAGTTTGGTTGTATAAGGGACAATTGTAGGGAGCTTCTATGATGTCTATTATTGTTCTAGTATGCCATATAGACAGAAGCTGTCTTCGTGAAACAGTCCCTTAAATTGTGACAACTCAAACAATTTTGATCAAAGAACGACTCAACCACCATCAACATTATTTGAATGGTTTGTCCAAGTTTAGAACAAAGTTTGCAGTCACTCTATGTGACTGCAAACTTGGGTTTGTAGTCAACGTGACCACATGTCTGCGATTTGCATATTTGCAGTCACATGTTGTGTAGACTTATTCGGCTTCTCTGAATAGAAGTGAATTGAGAGAATCCTGATCAACTTAGTCAGCATTTGACTACTTGACATACAGTACAGACCAAAAGTTTGGACACACCTTCTCATTTAAAGATTTTTCTGTATTTTCCTGACGATGAAAATTGTACATTCACACTAAAGGCAACAAAATTATGAATTAACACATGTGGAATTATATACTTAACAAAAAAGTGTGAAACAACTGAAAATATGTCTTATATTTTAGGTTCTTCAAAGTAACCACCTTTTGCTTTGATGACTACTTTGCACACTCTTGGCATTCTCTTGATGAGCTTCAAGAGGTAGTCACCGGAAATGGCTTTCACTTCACAGGTGTGCCCTGTCAGGTTTAATAAGTGGGATTTCTTGCCTTATAAATGGGGTTAGGACCATCAGTTGTGTTGTGCAGAAGTCTGGTGGATACACAGCTGATAGTCCTACTGAATAGACTGTTAGAATTTGTATTATGGAAAGAAAAAAGCAGATAAGTAAAGAAAAACGAGTGGCCATCATTACTTTAAGAAATGAAGGTCAGTCAGTGCGAAAAATTGGGAAAACTTTGAAAGTGTCCCCAAGTTTAAAACCATCAAGAACTACAAAGAAACTGGCTCACATGAGGACCGCCCCAGGAAAGGAAGACCATGCTTATGAGGATAAGTTTATCCAAGTCACCAGCCTCAGAAATCGCAGGTTAACAGCAGCTCAGATTAGAGACCAGGTCAATGCCACACAGAGTTCTAGCAGCAGACACATCTCTTCAACAACTGTTAAGAGGAGACTTTGTGCAGCAGGCCTTCACGGTAAAATAGCTGCTAGGAAACCACTGCTAAGGACAGGCAACAAGCGGAAGAGACTTGTTTGGGCTAAAGAACACAAGGAATGGACATTAGACCAGTGGAAATCTGTGCTTTGGTCTGATGAGTCCAAATTTGAGATCTTTGGTTCCAACCACCGTGTCTTTGTGCGACGAGGAAAGGTGAACGGATGGACTCTACATGCCTGGTTCCACCGTAAAGCATGGAGGAGGAGGAGGTGTGATGGTGTGGGGGTGCTTTGCTGGTGACACTGTTGGGGATTTATTCAAAATTGAAGGCATACTGAACCAGCATGGCTACCACAGCATCTTGCAGCGGCATGCTATTCCATCCGGTTTCCTTTTAGTTGTACCATCATTTATTTTTCAACAGGACAATGACCCCAAACACACCTCCAGGCTGTGTAAGGGCTATTTGACCAAGAAGGAGAGTGATGGGGTGCTACGCCAGATGACCTGGCCTCCACAGTCACCAGACCTGAACCCAATTGAGATGGTTTGGGGCGAGCTGGACCGTAGAGTGAAGGCAAAAGGGCCAACAAGTGCTAAGCATCTCTGGGAACTCCTTCAAGATTGTTGGAAGACCATTTCCGGTGACTACCTCTTGAAGCTCATCAAGTGAATGCCAAGAGTGTGCAAAGCAGTCATCAAAGCAAAAGGTGGCTACTTTGAAGAACCTAGAATATAAGACATATTTTCAGTTGTTTCACACTTTTTTGTTAAGTATATAATTCCACATGTGTTAATTCACAGTTTTGATGCCTTAAGTGTGAATGTTCAATTTTCATAGTCAGGAAAATACAGAAAAATCTTTAAATGAGAAGGTGTGTCCAAACTTTTGGTCTATACTGTACATGCCGTCACGTGACTGCCAACGAGCATGGGGAATACTGGGGAAACGCGAGAGCATACATATCACATGCTGACATGATTCAGCAGTCTGCAGACACAGAGTGACTGCAGATTTTTGACCCAAGCCCAGACCACCCATGAAACACAAACCACAGGGTATCCAATTTGCCATTGTAGAAGTTTCTAAGGTAAAGAATGGATTTATGTTCTCTACTTGCTTTTTTCCAGAAAACCCAAGCAATTGAGGAGCCAAACATATGCCATTGAACCTGCGTGTATATTGTGTCTGATTATTGCACACATTTATCCTCTATGAGGGTACCCATAAATGGTGCACGCAGTGTGGGGTGCACGCACGTGTCCTCTTCAGCAAAGTGTCCTTTTCGACAAGTGTCTGACAGTCATTTCAGTGGCAACTGACTAACGTCCATCCATCTCTTCTATCTGCACACAGGTATAACATCTCTGCTTGCTGTATCTATGTCATCTGCTGAACTCTCATCTTGAAACAATTTCTATGTTATAACATCTCTGCTTGCTGTATCTATGTCATCTGCTGAACTCTCATCTTGAAACAATTTCTATGGTATAATGTGTCTGCTTGCTGTATCTGTGCTCTGTTATTTGGTGCATTGTATTCAATATTCACTGTCTGTCCTTCCATCATTGTAGACTTTATGTGATGGTGAAAGGTGTTATACTGTGTCAGGCATAGTGTTAGGCCTGTGTCTTTGATCAGTTATCCACTCCCTGGTGAGCTGAGCAGCTGCCAATTTACTCACAAGCTGCTCCCACAATCCCTCTCACCTGATGCTAAAGTCTTTCCTATAAATCTAGATGCATCATAAGGGATGCACGCACGTGTCCTCTTCAGCAAAGTGTCCTGTTCGACAAGTGTCTGACAGTCATATCAATGGCAGTCATTCAGGGCAGGAGTCAGGTAACCCACACTTTATACTCTCTTCTAACTATGTACTTTATTCCTGCATCCATATTCCTGTGTGCTTTTTTCATCCACATTCACCGCCCTATCCCCCCTCCATCACCACTCATCCATATCTACCCCTCTCTCCTTCCCTCTCCTATGTACAGCTCCCATGCTTTTTTGAACTTCCTGAAAAATTTCACTCTATCTTAACCAAAGGTATTGCACAAGAAACCATGTCACAAATCCAAAAACTATCTGCTCTTTCTCTTTTTACTGCTACTACTCATTTCAGGGGATATCTCTCCTAACCCCGGACCACCCTCCACCAACCTCAACCTCTCCCTTACCTCACATCGAAACCCTGCTAACCTTATTAACATCAGCTGTACTCCTTCATCTCCCTCCTTCAATTGCGCACTGTGGAATCCACGGTCTGTATGCAACAAGCTTCCTTTCCTGCACAATTACTTTCTGACCAACTCTCTCAATCTGCTGGCCCTCACTGAAACCTGGATCCAGGATTCTGACACTGTCTCCCCTGCCGCTATTTCTCATGGCGGCCTGCATTTTTCCCATTCCCGAGACCTGCAAACAGACTTGGTGGTGGTGTCGGCATACTCATGTCCCCACATTGCACCTTCCAGGTCATCCAGCCACTACCATCACTCTCATTCCCTTCTTTTGAGGTCCACACCATCAGGCTCTTCCATCCCCTCTCCCTCAGAGTAGTGGTCGTATACCGTCCCCCAGGCTTACCCACCCAGTTCCTTGACCATTTTTCTGCCTGGCTGCCGCACTGCATGTCCTCAGATTTACCAACCCTTATCCTGAGAGACTTCAACATCCTCATAAACAGCCCCACCTCCTCATCCGCATCCCAGCTTCTATCTTTAACCATTTTTCTTTCCTCTCACAGCTTTCAACCTCTAAGACACACAAAGCTGGAAACACCCTTGATCTGGTCTTTGCCCGACTTAGTTCAATCCCCCACCTAAATAACTCCCCTCTTCCCCTCTGTGATGATAACATTCTCTCCCTTCACGCTCACAAATCTTCGCCCGCCCCAGCACACTCCTACCTATCACACATTCAGAAATCTACAAGCCATTAACCCTCATACACTTACAGACTCCCTTCACTCATCACTGTCCCCAATCTCCTCTTTTTCCTGTCCTGATCTGGCTATAAACCACTACAATGACACACCCAGAAGCACGCTGGACCAAGTAGCGCCTCTCACCCTCAGAACCTCTAAACACAGAGGAAAACAGCCCTGGCTCACACCGCAAACCCGATTTCTCCAGCGTTGCTCTAGAAGTGCCAAACGCCTATGGAGGAAAACTCGCACACTAGAAGACTTTATCCACTACAAATTTATGTTAAAAACATAACTCTGCCCTTCACCTCGCCAAACAGACCTACTTCACCACCCTGATCTCCTCACTATCCAACAACCCCAAAAAACTCTTCGATACCTTTCACTCCCTCCTCAGTCCTAAAGCGCAGGCCCCCATCACGGACATTTGTGCCGAGGACTTGGCCTCGTACTTCTCAGAGAAAATAGACACCATCCATCAGGAAATCAGCTCCCAGCCACCAAGTGCCGTGACTCCCATCCCTCCCCACATCCCCTCTGGATCACTCTCCACATTTGACCCAGTCACAGAAGACGAAGTCTCCAGGCTCCTCTCTTCTTCCCATCCCACTACATGCACCACTGACCCCATCCCCTCACATCTACTCCAGTCTCTTTCTTCAGTCGTCACTACTCACCTAACTAAAATCTTCAACCTCTCCCTCTCTTCTGGTATCTTCCCCTCCTCCTTCAAACACTCCATCATTACTCCATTATTAAAAAAAGCCCTCTCTTGACCCTTCCTGCACAAACAACTACAGACCAGTCTCCAATCTTCCCTTCATCTCTAAACTCTTGGAGCGCCTGGTCTACTCCCGCCTTACCAATTACCTCTCCACTCACTCTCTTCTAGACCCATCACAGTCCGGCTTCCGCCCCCTACATTCTACAGAAACTGCACTCATCAAAGTAACCAATGACCTTCTGACAGCAAAACGTAATGGTGACCACTCTCTGCTCATTCTTCTTGACCTCTCTGCAGCCTTTGACACCGTTGACCACCACCTCCTACTCTCTACGCTCCACTCAATCGGCATAAAGGACACTGCTCTCTCTGTTATGATCTGCTACAAGCACTAAGGAAAGACAGGAGATCTGTCCCTACAATAGAACTAAGCTGGATCCCTACGATGTAATGGGGAACCTGATCCTGCGATCAGACCCCCTAAAGTCCTCGACTAGTCTGAACGAAGACCTATAGATGTGAGGAAGGGATCCCTACAAGAACTAGGGACTGGGAGAAAGATGGACACCTCCTAGCAGAAATTGTAGCAAAAATAAGACAAACAAACAACATAGAACATAGAGGTCCGAAGACCTAGCAAAACTGACTAAGAAAGGAAACAGGGCACCAAGCTAGCTCAAGAGTAGAAATTACAATGAAGTCCAGCAAGGCCAGGAGGGCGGAGCCGGATTAAATAGGCAAAAAAGGTCATGTGACCAGCAAACTAGAAAGAGAAGAGTTCTAACAGTACCCCCTCTTCTAAGAGGATCCTCCGGATCCCCTAGGCCCGGGCTTATCAGGAAACCTCCTGTGAAACGCTCTGACAAGTCTGGAAGCAGAAACATCATCCGCCCTCACCCATGAGTTATCCTCGGGTCCGAAACCCTTCCAAGCGACAAGATACTGCAAACTCCCTCTATACCTTCTAGAATTTAGGATGCGGGAAATTTCATATTCCCCGTCCTCCACCACCGGAGGAACAGTGGCAGAGACGTCACCATCCGACACATCAGCTCTTTTCAACAGAGGAACATGAAACACCGGATTAATATTCCAGGAGGTAGGAACCTCCAACCTAACAGCAGATTGGTTAACTACCTGAAGCACCTTAAAGGGCCCTACAAACTTGGGACCCAATTTTTTAGAAGGAATCCTCAATCGCAGATTCTTAGAGGACAACCAAACCATGTCACCAATAGCAAACGAAACCTCTTGCCGTTTCCTATCAAAATACCTCTTAGATTTTTTGTTAGCCTCCTGAAGATTACCATGCACATCCGTCCAAACTCTCTCCAAATCACTGGAAAAACTCTCCTCCTCAGGCACAGCCGATACCAATTTGGAGAATGACCCAAAAGACGGATGTCTCCCAGAACAACAAAAAAAAGGCGAACACCCAGCAGAAGAGGATGTATGGTTGTTAAGAGCAAATTCAGCAAGTGGCAGAAACTCAGACCACACCTCTTGATTGTCTGCCACAAAACAACGCAAGAACTGCTCAACATCCTGGTTCTTTCTTTCTGTCTGGCCATTAGACTCAGGATGATATCCGGATGAAAACGACAAATGAACTCCCAACCTGTCACAAAAGGCACGCCAAAAACGAGCCACGAACTGAGGTCCCCTATCAGAAACAATGTCAGTAGGAACGCCATGTAGTCTCACAATTTCCTTGACAAAGGCCTTAGCGAGTGTCTTAGCGCAAGGCAGTTTGATGAAGGGAACCAAGTGACACATCTTGCTAAAACGGTCCACGACCACCCAGATGACCGTGAAACCCTCAGAGGGGGGAAGGTCAGTAATAAAGTCCATAGCCAGATGTGTCCAAGGTGCACTAGGAACCTCCAGAGGGCAAAGCAACCCAGCAGCAGGAGCATGCGAAGACTTAGATCTAGCACACACAGTACATTGACGCACCCACTTAATGACTTCCTTCTGCCATCCAGGCCACCAAAAAGTGCGACCCACAAGTCTCTTGGTCTCAGAAATTCCTGGATGACCTGCCAACCGAGACTCATGACACTCAGCAAACAAATCTCTCCTAAAGGTCCTAGGCACAAACAATCTCCCATGGGGAGTGTTAGATGGGACATCCTCCTGAGCTTTAAGAATCTCATCCTCCAAAACGGAGTCCAAAGCAGCAATCACAACACCTTCTTGTAAAATGCTCTCCTCCTCCTCCTCAGCACCGACCATGGGAGAAAAGCTGCGAGACAAAGCATCAGCTTTAACATTCTTGGTACCCGGGATGTAAGTAACGGAAAAATTAAACCGCGAGAAAAAAAGTGCCCACCTAGCCTGACAGGCATTCAAGCGCTTGGCAGCATCAAGATAGATCAGATTCTTATGATCAGTGAAAACCTGAATGGGAAATTCAGCACCTTCCAAGAGATGACGCCAGTGTTCAAATGCGAGTTTAATAGCCAGCAATTCCGGATTACCAATATCGTAATTAAGTTCAGTCTCAGAAAAAAATTTTTAAAAAAAGGCACGGGGATGTACTCCATCCTTGCTTTCCTGAGACAACACCGCACCGACCCCCACAGAAGAAGCATCAACCTCAACCAAAAACGGCTTAGTCACATCAGGCTGCATAAGGATGGGAGCAGAGGTGAACCTCTCCTTTAGAAACACAAAAGCTTCAATGGCCTCAGAAGTCCACTGAACCGCATTAGCACCTTTCCTGGTGAGATCGGTCAGTGGTTTGACAATAATAGAAATTTTTTTTATGAATTTTCTGTAATAATTGGCGAAACCCAAAAACCTCTGTATCGATTTCAAACCAATAGGCCTAGGCCATTCCTGCACAGCTTGAACTTTAACCGGATCCATCTCAAAACCTTCACTGGAGATAATGTAACCCAAAAAACTAATTCTCTGTACAGCGAACTCACATTTCTCCAGCTTAGCAAAAAGCGAATTGTCAATCAATAACTGCAATACCTCACGAACGCTCCGCTAATGAGACTCCAGGTCAGGCGAATAAATCAAAATGTCATCCAAATACACAACCACATTTTTGCCGATCAAAGGTCTAAGGATGTCATTAATAAGATTCTGAAAAAATGCTGGAGCATTGGTAAGACCAAAAGGCATAACCAGATTCTCAAAATGACCCACAGGAGTGTTAAAAGCAGTCTTCCATTCATCAGCCTCCTTCATGCGCAACAAATTGTATGCCCCCCGGAGATCAATTTTAGAGAACCACTTGGCCCCCACTAACTGTTTAAACAAATCAGGAATCAATGGCAGTGGGTAAGGATTGCGTACAGTAATTTTATTAATCTCACGAAAGTCCAGACAAGGACATAAACCGCCGTCCTTTTTTTTAACAAAAAAAAATCCAACAGCCACAGGAGACTTGGAAGGCCTAATTTGACCGGCGGCCAAGCTTGTCTGTATGTATTTCTCCAAAGCCTTTCTCTCAGGAATAGTAAGATTAAATAAACGACTTTTAGGAAGTGTCGCTCCAGGGACAAATTCAATGGTACAATCATAGTCTCTATGGGGAGGCAAAATTTGCGATTCTTTCTCAGAAAAAACTTTCCAAAAATCCTGAATAGGTACCGGTAATTCCCCTTTATCCACAGCAGCAATGCGCCCGTTACAACACTTGTCATAACACTTAGGGCTCTAGGACTTAATTTCATTGGTAGACCAATCCAGTACAGGATTGTGCAATTTTAACCAGGGTAACCCCAACACTACTGGAGAAGGCAAATTATTTAATACTACCAAATCCAAATTCTCTTGGTGAATACCATTAATAGTGAGGGGAAATTCACAGACCTTGTGAGTAACACTCTTTAAGGGAGAGCCATTGACAGAAACCACAGCAATAGGGGATGACAAAGGTTTGGGTTTTAATTTAAGTTTTTCCAAGAACCCCCCATCAATCACATTTAGAGTAGAACCACAATCCACAAATACCCGAAATTCAATTAATTCTTCCTGAGCTGCAGTAGTAGCAGAAAGAAGTACACCCTTAGTATTTAAACAGGCAATACGGGCGTAACTGACCTTTTTTTTTTCTTTGTTCACATGAGGCACACAGTTCCTAATGAAATGGTCAGATCCACCGCAATAAAAGCACAAACCTTCAGAAAATCTGCGGTCTTTTTCCTGAGCTGGGTGACATCGCTCCAATCTCCATCGGCTCTCCAATGTCAGTACAGACCCTCTCAAGACTCGGAGCTGACATGGCAGAGGATTTACTCTCATTAACCCTTGCACGCAGTCTCCTGTCCACCCGTATAGCTAATTGCATTGCCTCCTGCAAGTTTCCAGGTGAAGGATAAGCAATCAGCAGATCCTTAACCTTTTCACCTAGCCCCGCAAGAAACAAACTTTTCAAAGCTGAATCGTTCCACCCTACCTGAGCAGACCACCGACGGAAGTGAGTACAATAATTTTCCACATTACCTGATCCCTGCCTCAAACGTCTTAATTCAGACTCAGCAGATGAGACACGATCAGGATCATCATACAACAACCCCAAAGCAGAAAAAAAACTATCCACTGATCTAAAGCACGGATCATTAGGTTGGAGAGAAAAGGCCCATCCCTGAGGTTCTTTGCTCAAAAGTGACATTATGAACCCTATGCGCTGTGATTCATCACCAGAGGATCTGGGCCTCAAACGAAAATACAGCAAACAAGCATTTTTAAAGGAAAAAAAATCTTGTTGTTCACCAAAAAATAGATCAGGCAGACGTACCTTTGGCTCCACAAAATGCGCTCCAGAACAGCTACTCACATGTTGTTGGAGCTCGGCCACCTCCAGAGAGAGTCCCTGCAAGCGTTGAGCCAAATCCTGAACCGAGACCATGATGGAAACTGGAGGTCTTTCCTTAGAGAAATTTTTTGGGCTGGACTTACTGTTATGATCTGCTACAAGCACTAAGGAAAGACAGGAGATCTGTCCCTACAATAGAACTAAGCTGGATCCCTACGATGTAACGGGGAACCTGATCCTGCGATTAGACCCGCTAAAGTCCTCGGCTAGTCTGAACGAAGACCTATAGATGTGAGGAAGGGATCCCTACAAGAACTAGGGACTGGGAGAAAGATGGACACCTCCTAGCAGAAATTGTAGCAAAAATAAGACAAACAAACAACATAGAACATAGAGGTCCGAAGACCTAGCAAAACTGACTAAGAAAGGAAACAGAGCACCATGCTAGCTCAAGAGTAGAAATTACAATGAAGTCCAGCAAGGCCAGGAGGGCGGAGCCGGATTAAATAGGCAAAAAAAGTCATGTGACCAGCAAACTAGAAAAAACCTAACAGGAGAGTTCTAACACTCTCCTGGTTCTCCTCCTACCTATCTGACTGCTCTTTCAGTGTATTGTTCGCTAGCTCCACTTCTTCCCCTCTTCCTCTCACTATTGGGGTTCCTCAGGGTTCAGTCCTTGGCCCTCTTCTATTCTCTCTCTACACAGCCCCAATTGGACAGACCATCAGCAAATTTGGTTTTCAGTACCATCTTTATGCTGATGACACACAACTATACACCTCATCCCCTGACCTTACCCCCGCTGTACTACAGAACACCAGTGACTGTCTGTCCGCAGTTTCTAACATCATGTCCGCTCTCTACCTGAAACTCAACCTTTCCAAAACTGAACTTCTTCTGCTCCCGTCGTCTACTCACCTCCCGAAATGTGACATCTCTCTCCGTGTGTGGCACCACAATAATGCCGAGCCAGCAGGCGCGTTGTCTGGGCGTTGTTTGACACCAATCTCTCCTTCACCTTCCACATACAGTCTCTTGCCCGCTCTTGTCGCTTGCACCTGAAGAACATCTCTAGAATCCGCCCCTTTCTCACCTTGGAAACAACAAAAACCCTCACTGTTGCCCTGATCCATTCCCGCCTTGACTACTGTAACTCTCTATTAATTGGCCTCCCCCTCACTCAACTTTCCCCCCTCCAGTCCATCCTTAATGCTGCAGCCAGGGTCATCTATTTGGCTGACCGTTACTCAGACTCCTCCGCTCTGTGCCAGTCATTGTACTGGCTGCCCATGAATTATAGTATCCAATTTAAATTGCTTGTTCTCACCCACAAAACTCTCCACAGTGTGGCACCCCCCTACATCTCTTCCCTCATTTCTGTTTATCGGCCTACCCATTCTCTACGCTCCACAAGCGACTTTCGACTAACATCCACACTAATCCGTACCTCCCACTCCCGGCTTCAAGACTTCTCCCGAGCTGCACCTATTCTTTGGAATGCTCTACCGCAAGAAATTAGGATGAACCACAATTTACACAGTTTTAGGCGCTCCCTAAAAACACACCTGTTTAGGACAGCCTATCACATTCCCTAATCGAAGTCCTTTAATATTCTTATAGCTCATCCCTTATTTCTCCACACATAACTCTCCACCGAACCAAAAAGCACCACAAATACTGGCTGGTGATGAGCTCATGCAGCCTGTATCTATCCCTCATGCCCTCAAGATGGCTGGACCATCCTTGTAAATAAGCCATTGTACTTTGAGTCACCCCCACCTCATTGTAGATTGTAAGCTCTTACGAGCAGGGTCGCCATTATTTTTGCCGTAATTATTGTATTATCTTTAGCTATGTTACCTATGACTGTTGTATATGAGCCTGTGAATTGTTAAGCGCTGCGGAATATGTTGGCGCTATATAAATAAAGATTATTATTATTATTATGAGCGTATATGCTTCACTTGGTTAAATTTACCACTATGGCAGCCAAATACTTCAAGAATTGATTATAAAAAAACACTCCCATCAACATATTTATCCTCTTAATATATTGCAGTCTTATTATATAGCACTCTGTACTCACAAGTGCTCCTTTTTGCCTCCTACCCAGCTAATTCTTTAATTTTCCATTGGGTCTATGAGATCAGATGATTAAAACTGACTAGCTGAATCCTTCTAAGCTCTATGTAGAAACAGGAGGTCAATTTTCCCTGCATGAGTCATAAGTCACTGCAAAAATCCATGGCGGGGGGGGGGGGGCAAAGCAGCTGGGTCAAGAGTTGAAGAGGGGGATGCACATTGGGTTGGAAAGAAGGCTAACTTTAACCACCACCCCCATAGCAGTCACCTTGTGTTGGGCTGCCTATTTTTGCCCTTGATATTCTTGGTTAAGCAACTGTAGAATTTTTAACTTGTATTGCGTGATATATAACTTTCTAATTAGCTAAGAGCAGATTAGAAACCTATTCAGAACGTTGCATGATTTGTTATATCATTGATTGTATTACTTGTTAAATGGGTTGCTTCAAGTTCTTAAATAGTGAACATGACAAAGTGCTTGTAAAAACAAGCAACTTTGCAATTTACCTATTATTAAAAATCCTCTTTTTGTTTTCAAAAAGGAGGGATTTTTAATTCTTTGGTTTACACCTCGTTGCTTGGCTGAACGTCCACCATGCTGTCTCAGAGGAGACGCTTATCTAGACAACCTGGTGCCCCTGCACTTCTCCCATGCTGTAGATGCTAAGCTGCCTCTCCTAGCAGCACGGAAAAGCACTCAGCGCTGTCAATCTTCAGGAGCACAGCACCCCTGGCAAGCAGGAGGCGAGAGTCAGAGCAGATTAGAACACTCCTTTAACTAACAGAAACAAAAGTCATAAAATAACTAAACAGAATTTAAACTAGAAATCTTTCATACTTTGAGGTTAATAGCCCAGTTCACACAGTACAAACACAATTTTTTGTGTTCCAATATCATTTTTATTATTTATTTTTATAGCACCATTTATTCCATGGAGCTTTACTTGTGAAAAGGGGTATACTTAATAAAAACAAGTACAATAATCTTAGACAATAGAAGTCACCGACTGGTACAGGAGGAGAGAGGACCCTGTTCGCGAGGGCTCACAATCTACAAGGGATGGGTGAGGATACAGTAGGGTGGAGCTGGTCGTGCAGCGGTATGGTGGAGCGAAGGTTACTGCAGGTTGTAGGCTTGTCGGAAGAGCTAGGTCTTCAGGTTCCTTTTGAAGGTTTCCACGGTAGGCGTGAGCAGGCTCGGACTGGCCTGGCGGGGTGCCGGGAAATTTCCCGGTGGGCCCTGGGCCCCCTGCAGAGAAGACAAAGGAGAATTTAAAAAAAAAAAAAAAAAAGTGGTCAAGGGCCCTTTAAGGGCGTGCACATGCACTCTCACTGCCGCGATGCCCAGGACAGTAGCGGGAGGGGCCTGGGAGCAGGAGAGCCGAAGAGCAGAGCAGGGGCTGCACTGCAGCGTCACACTCAGCAGACAGGGCCGCACGTCTGCTAAAAGTGACGTCACAGTGCGCCCTGCACTGCAGTCTCCCGCCTTAGGAGCGCGTCTGTACTGTACAGGTAGTGTAATATTTGTGTGTGTTTGTATGAATTTGATGAATTTGTGTGTTTATGATGCCTGTGTGTGTATATGCCTGTGTGTGTGTATATATGCCTGTTGCCTGTGTGTGTGTATATGCCTGTGTGTGTGTGTATATATATGCCTGTGTGTGTGTGTGTATGCCTGTGTGTATATATGCCTGTGTGTGTGTATATATGCCTGTGTGTGTATGCCTGTGTGTGTATATGCCTGCGTGTGTGTATATGCCTGCATGCGTGTGTGTGTGTGGTGTGTTTATGCCTGCATGCATGTGTGTGTGGTGTGTTTATGCCTGCATGCGTGTGTGTGTGGTGTGTATAGGCCTGCATGCGTGTGTGTGTAGTGTGTCTATGCCTGCATGGGTTTGTGTGTATGTATTTGAGTGCCTGCATGCCTACGTGTGTATATGTGTCTTCACACGTGTGTGCGTGCTTCCTTGCGTGCCTGCATTTTTGTTTGTGATTGTCTGAGTGTGTCTTTGCATGACTGCGTGTGCATTTCTGTGTTTGCTTGCCTGCGTGTGTACGTGTCCCCATTTCTGTGAGTGTGTATCTGTGTGTGTATATTAGGGCTCTTTCACATGTCCTGATATTTACGGGACTGGAGATATCCGTGTCCACCTGTGTGTCATCCGTGTGACACATACCGGCACTTGGGAATCAGTGTACAGTTAGCACTGTTCCCAAGAGCCGGGTGCTGAGCGCTGCCCTCATCATAGATCCCTGCCGGTGCTGTGATCAGCAGCAGCAGGGTCAATGATGAGAGTAGTAGTCTACTCCCGCCGTGTCCAACTGTAAAAATAGGAATAAAATAAAAAAATCCTTATACTCACCTCTCCTAAGTGTCACCCGCTGTAATCCGTGCGAGTGCTCACGCCGAGGGGAATGACTATTGCAGCGAGTGAGCCCCGCAGCCCGAGCACCTCTTGTTGAGCGCAGCTCCAGGGTCCGCTCGCTGCAGTAGTCATTCCCCTCGGCGTGAGCACTCGCACGGATTACAGCGGGTGACACTTAGGAGAGGTGAGTATAAGGATTTTTTTATTTTATTCCTATTTTTACAGTTGGACACGGTGGGAGTAGACTACTACACTCATCATTGACCCTGCTGCTGCTGATTGCAGCACCGGCAGGGATCTATGATGAGAGCAGCGTTCAGCACCCGGTGCTTGGGAAGAGCGCTAACTGTCATCAGTGTGCGGGACGTTTTGCGGGAGGTGCAGCAGGTAAAAAACAGATGACGCGCCCCCTGGGACATATTCCTTTTTGAGGGGAATACCCGGCACCGGATCAGATGGGGGGTTGTAGTCTCCGAGCGGCTGTGACCCGGCCCCGTGCCCAGGGCGTCAAGCTCAGTGTTATGTGGCAGTCCTACAGATGTTACTAAAGTTCTTTTGTGTCGACTACGCCACCCGTTGTGATGCGGTCACTGTGGCCGCCGCTGCAGCAGGGTCCGCTGAGGCTGATGGTGGGTGCGCAGCTTGGTGAAATAACCCCCAACGGGAGGGGTATAGCCTCAGAGGGGACAGGCGCAGAGGATGGGGGTTGTGGTGGTGTAGTGCAGACGGCAGTGAAGACAGAGTCGGGTTGTGCAGTTAAGGGTGTTTACTTACTGCAGATGTTGTACTGGTCACTCCAGCTGCTAGTGACCACCCGAGCCGTGCTGCGTCCACCAGGTCCTGGATCCAGCCAACCCCCAAACAAGTCCGGAGCGTGGCCCTGAGCTCTCCCTCTGTCCTTTCTTCAGCCGTCCCCACCAGTGATCCACCTAGGTCCAGCTCCCTCGGGCCTTCTGTTGGGACACCCTTGGCCCTGGGTTCCCTGACCCTTCATGTGGTGTGCCTTCGGGGTGAATGTGGTGGGTGACCGTGACAGACACTGCCCACGGTCTCCGGTCTCTGGCTGGGGATTGTTTTTACCCCCACCAGTTTGGGTTCCGGTACCCTGATGCCGACTCTTCACCCGGTGCTTTGAGTTGGGATCTCAGAGTCCTTCTCTTCTGTGCTCTGGGTCTCTCTCTTTTCTCCTCTCTCACTCTGGGTCCTGGTCTTTCTTCTCTCCTCTCCTAACTTGTTTTCTGCAGCTGATCCTCTCTGCATCTGACTCTCTGCGTCTGACCCTGATTCTAGTTGGTGCCCACCTTATATATCCCTCTATGTGTGAGCTCAGGTGACCAGCACCCAATGAGCTCCTAACTTTACCCAGGCTGCTCCCCCTATCTGCCCCTACACTACATGGGATGTTCCACCCCCCTCCCACTCCAGCCAGGAACAGACTCGGTCGTACCTGCACATTTCTAAGTGGGAGTACCGTCGGCCTGTTCCTCGGAAATGGGATGTATGTAGTGCATGCAGCCTACCGAGCTCAGTTCCACACTCCATCCTTACCCGGGAGTGGAATATCACACCTCTGGGTTGAGGTGCAATACCCCTGTAGCAGCCGAATCCTCAGGGTGCCACACAGACATGTCAGCGTGTTTTGCCCACGGACACCACATGGTCTGTCTGTGGAAAGTGGACACACACTGACATGTGCCCATTCATTTGAATGGGTCTACGTGTACCAATGTCTCTGGTACGTGTGGAAACTGTCAACGCACGTACTGACGTGTGAAAGAGCCCTTAGTATGTGTCTGTGTGCGCTTGTTTTTGTGTGTGTAAGCGCGCTTCTGCATGTCTGTGTGCTCTTCCGAAGATTTATTATATTTGGGGAGAGATGGGAGAGAAATTTTATGAGACAGAATGGGGAGATGTGTGAAGAAACTGTATGGTGAACTAGGGGAGGGGTGGGAATGGGTGCGGGAACAGAATGGGGAAGGGGGATGTATGAGAAAACAGTATGGAGAGTGGGGGAATAGTGTGAGGAGACAGTATGGAGGGAGAAAAGTGTGAGGTGACACAGCACAGAGACTAGGTAGTGTGGGGGAAGGTATAGAGATGCGGCAGTATAGGGGAAACTGTGAGGGCACAGCAAGGAGGGAACAGTATGCTGAGGAGGGGGAGTGTGATGAAGGGGCACAGTATAGAGACTGGGCAGTATAGGGGGGACACAGTGTGAGAGGACAGTGTGAAGAGGGGGCCCAGTATGGTAAGGAGAGGACAGTGTGGAGAGCAGGTACCATAAGAGGGGTAGAGTGTATGTCATGTTTTGTGCAGGGAGCATTGTAAGAGTTAGGTTTATTCAGGGGCTCAGTGTAGATATTTTTATTCAGGAGCATTATAATGACACTGCTATCTTTAAGGGCATCGTGTCGGGATGTGCTGCAGAATACCGGAGAAGATGTAAGTCTGCAGAAACGAGCCGTGGATGAGAAAAGTCATCATGGAGTTTGGACAAGAGGAAGAAAAGAAAGAGAACGACTCTAATCAAAGAAGACGTCTCAGGTAAGATATCTGGATGTAAATGTTCATTTGTGATACTGCCTGTGTCTCATCAGTACTGTGGTTCCTGTATGGTCCGCAGTCTAATGATGACTGATAACAACTCCCAGTATCTCTATTGTTAATTACATACTGGGAGTTGTAGGTTTATGCAATACAAAGATATATGGGTCTGACCTGACATTACAATTGATGGTGGTTCAGATGATGTATTCATGTACTGATGTGTTTGTGTGCGTCTGCGTGTTTGTGCGCGTTTGCGTGTTTGTGCGCGTCTGCGTATCTGGAATAATATGTATTTTTGTAAGATGCGTGTATGTAACTGTGCATTGTGGTGTGTAATAACATTCATATGCTTGAGGCACCTTTACTAAATCTATTAGGTCTCTTTCACATGTGTTAGGGAATTCCATTTGTCTTTCCACATTTAGGAACAGACAAATGAAATTTGCTAACCTTGTCATAACTGTCACCATTGGGATGTGCTTGTATGAAGCGGGTTCAGGAGCTGAGCCTGCTCCATACCGGGCAGATGTCGGCTGTGTTATATAGCCGGAGTCTGCATGAAACAGCAGTGATCAGAGCTCACCTTGATTGCTGCTGTTTTGAGTATTTAAGTGCCCTTGTCAATCACTGACAGAGGCATTTAGATAGCACAATGGCCGGTGCATGCAGTCACCTGTTCCCTTCTGCCCCCTGTGACGCAGTTGCAGGTTGCTGTTCGGTTGCCAGTAATGCTGACTGAGCGTGGTCAGATAAGAGACATTACAGTCACCGCGAACTACAAATTGAGAGTGCTGCAATAACGTGCGGCACCTTGATTGGGACACTTCCATGGAGCCCAACCTCAGACTGAGCTTCATTGAATGACTAACATGGCAGCAGCACCTGGCAACTAGTGCTGAGCGAGCGTGGTCAGATAAGGTGTGATCCCAGCATGCTCGGGTGTTATCTGAGTATCTTGTAGTGCTCTGCTAATATGCTCTAGTCCCCGGGTGTAGCGTCGGCGTCCCTGCCTCCTGCTAGGCAGGGACGCTGTTCCCCTCACCTCTCCACTCAGTGCCCGGCGTCCTCCTCCCGCTCTGCTGGCAGCGCGCGCTGCTTCCCGGCCACTGTGCTTAGGGCGAGCGCGCGCTCTCCCTCTCTTAAAGGGGCCGTGCGCGCCGTCCTAAGGAGTCCGCGGCCGGAGGACCTCACCATATATAAGGCACCTCCTCCAAAATGGAGGTGCCCGAGCAATGTTGTTGCAAAGCCTTCACTCTGCTTCAGCCCTCAGGTCCCGTTACCAGTTACCTGCCAGTCACCTGCCAGATTCCTGCTTGATACCTGCCTGATATCCGTTTACCTGCTTGCAAGCCTGCGGTCCGACGGTCTGCCTTCCGACACCTGTCAGTCTGTCTATGGACCAGCCTGCCCGCTCACCTGCGAGCGCTCATCTGCTACCTGCCTGCTAGCCTACCTGGAGGCTCCGCCGTTACTTGCCGTGACCACCTGCCTGTCCAGAGACTCTTGCCTGCTCACCTGGGAGCGCTCATCTGCTACCTGTCTGCTAGCCTACCTGGAGGCTACGCCGTCACTTGCCGTGACCACCTGCCTGTCCAGAGACTCTTGCCTGCTCACCTGGGAGCGCTCACCTGCTACCTGTCTGCTAGCCTACCTGGAGGCTCCGCTGTCACTTGCCGTGACCACCTGCCTGTCCAGAGACTCTTGCCTGCTCACCTAGGAGCGCTCACCTGCTACCTGTCTGCTAGCCTACCTGGAGGCTCCGCCGTCACTTGCCGTGACCACCTGCCTGTCCAGAGACTCTTGCCTGCTCACCTGGGAGCGCTCACCTGCTACCTGTCTGCTAGCCTACCTGGAGGCTCTGCCGTCACTTGCCGTGACCACCTGCCTGTCCAAAGACTCTCGCCCGCTCACCTGGGAGCGCTCACCAGCCACCTGCCTGCTGTCCTTCTACCCAGAGACTGTCCCTGTCACTTGCCGTGAGAACCCGTCCTTCTACCCAGAGACTGTCCCTGTCACTTGCCGTGAGTACCCGTCCTTCTACTCAGAGACTGTCCCTGTCACTTGCCGTGACTACCTGCCCTTCTACCCAGAGACTGTCCCTGTCACTTGCCGTGACTACCTGCCCTTCTTCTCTGGGAGCCACCCGCTTCCTTACAAAGACCGCCCCCTTGTATAGTTGCTCAGAGGTTCCGCCTCCCAGACCCGTTACACCGGGGTAGCATGTTTTGCGGCGGTAGACAGAAGCAACACATGCAGGGATTACCTAACAAACAGGCAATTCCTGCATGTGTTGCGTCTGTCTACCGCCGCAAAACATGCTACCCCGGGGACTCGAGCATATTAGTAGAGCACTACAAGATACTCAGATAACACCCGAGCATGCTGGGATCACACCTTATCCGACCACGTTCGCTCAGCACTAGTTGGCAGGTGCTGCTGCCATGTTAGTCATTCAATGAAACTCAGCCTGAGGTTGGGCTCCATGGAAGTGTCCCAATCAAGGTGCCGGACGTTATTGCAGCACGCTCACTTTGTAGTTCGCGGTGACTGTAATGTCTCCCTCCTTGCACCGACCCAATAACAGGAAGCGAGTGGCGACAGGGAGAATAAAATGTCATTTTTCTCCGTGTAGCCAACGCTTTTCCAATAAGCCGTCTAACCAGGCTTTAAACCCTATTTACCTGCAGATTACCCCTATATCTGCAGATAAATAGCGTTTTTCAAGGTGACAAGTTACCATTAAAGTTACTCTAGCAGTACGGAATGAGTGTTCGAACAAAGTCCTGCCGCTTGGTGCTCCACAGCGCGGCCAATCATGTAACTATAGTACATTATAGAAAAGCATAACAAGTAATAAAACCGTTTATGGTGGGATGTAGTGTGGGCCCCTAGAGTCAGTTCCCCTGGTGGGCCCTAGGCACCCCAGTCCGACCCTGGGCGTGAGTCTGATATGTTGGGGTAGAGAGTTCCAGAGTAGGGGGGATGCACGGGAGAAGTCTTGTATTATTGAAGAGGAGATAAGAGGGGAGTAGAGAAGGAGATCTTGTGAGGTGGCCATGCACACCTTTTCGCCCTCACTTTCCTAATATTGATTGATAGTGCCTGAATTGAATTTTCAGCCCTGCACATTGACATTGCAGGAACCAAGTGCACAGTGTCAGTGTGAGAAGTAGCGTTCTTATCTCCAACTCCTGTGTGTAGTGACTGCACACAGGATTGCACAGTAGTGGATGGCTGATGCTGACAGGAGAGGAAGATGACACACTGACACTGTTTGCGCACAAGGCTCATTGAGTGTGCGTGCTCTCATCTCCCTCCCGACAGCATCGACCTCCCACTACTGTGTGATCTGCATGAAGCAAGCAGCTGCTGCCAATAGATGAGGGTGATAAGAACGCACCTGCACACACTTACACTGTGCGCTTTTCTCATGCACTGTCAGTGTTTCCAGTGTTGAGGATTCAATTCAGGCAGCAATCCAAAGGCTATGTTCACACATGTGTTTTTTTCTGATGAAAATCTGCAGCAAATCTGCTACCAACTTTTCTCTGGCAGGAAAACAGCTGCATAAAAAACACAGGTTTTGTTGCCTTTTTTGTTGCCTTTTTTCTGCTTATTTGCTGCGGTTTTTTTGACCATCCATTACTTCCTATGGGTGAAAAAACGCAACAAATACGCAGCAAAAACGCAGGTACGTTTTCTGCTGCAGAAACGCTGAAAGAAGTGACATGCTCTATTTTCCAAATACGCAAGGCAGAAATATGCAGCAAACAAAAAACAACATGTGTGAACAGAGAATTCTGTTTTCTCATAGACTTTGCTGGTACTGCAAGACGCAGCTGAAAATTAGCTTAAAAATCTGCTGCAAAGTACGCAGCAAAACACAACGTGTGTGAACATAGCTAAAGGGAGCACTGTCAATTAACATATGGGGAAATAAAGAGGAATATAATTGAGGGGATGAAACAATGCAGTGAGCTCTTTGCCATGCATAGGGTGTGCCAAAGCCCCCTCATTTACATATCTAATAAAGTGGGTTTTATATAAAACTACAATAAGTGAAATCTACACTACAAGTATGATTTTTATAGAGGCTAGGTCCCCTGTATGAATGCATGAATGGTTTATTTGAGTGTTAGGGAGTGACAGACTCTCTGTAGCTATTATATAAGATAGCTATAAACATCAGATAGCTGTGTGCTGATCACTCGTGTGACAGCTATCTATACTGACTTCTCCTTCACATGCACGCTTGGCTCGACCAAGCATGCATGTGTCCTTTATGGGGAAAGTGGAATAAGCTGCTGCCAGAAAACCCTCAACGTCATCTGTCTGGGTAGTGTTGGAAGACTTCCTTACACATGTGTACAGTCATGGCCAAAAGTATTGAGAATGAGACAAATAGTAATTTTTCCAAAGTTTACTGCTTCATTTTTTGTAATGGCAATTTGCATATACTCCTGAATGTCAAAGAGTGATCAGCTTAACAGCAATTACTGTACTTGCAAAGTCAATATTTGCCCAGAAAATGAACTTTAACCCCCAAAACACATTTCAACATCATTGCAGTCCTGCCCTAAAAGGAGCAGCTAACATCGTTTTAGTGATTGATCCATTAACACAGGTGTGGGTGTTGATGAGGACAGGGCTGGCGATCAATCAGTCATGATTAAGTAAGAATGACATCACTGGACACTTTAAAAGGAGTCTGGTTCTTGGTATCATTGTTTCTCTTCAGTTAACCATGGTTATCTCTAAAGAAACACGTGCAGCCATCATTGCACTGCACAAAAATGGCCTAACAGGGAAGAGTATCGCAGCTGCAAAGATTGCACCTCAGTCAACAATCTATCGCATCATCAAGAACTTCAAGGAGAGAGCTTCCATTGTAGTCAAAAAGTCTCCAGGGCTCCCAAGAAAGACCAGCCAGCGCCAGGACCGTATCTTAAAACTGTTTCAGCTGCGGGATCGGACTACCAGCAGTGCCAAGCTTACTCAGGAATGGCAGCAGGCTGGTGTGAGTGCTTCTGCATGCACTGTGAGGCGGAGACTCTTTGAGCAAGGGCTGGTTTCAAGGAGGGCAGCAAAGAAGCCACTTCTCTCCAGAAAAAACATCAGGGACCGACTGATATTCTGCGAAAGGTACAGGGAGTGGACTGCTGAGGACTGGGGCAAAGTCATTTTCTCTGATGAATCCCCTTTTCGATTGTTTGGGACATCTGGTAAACAGCTTATTCGGAGAAGAAGAGGTGAGCGCTACCACCAGTCTTGTCTCATGCCAACTGTAAAGCATCCTGAAACCATTCATGTGTGGGGTTGCTTCTCAGCCAAGGGAATCGGCTCACTCACAGTCTTGCCTAAAAACACAGCCATGAATAAAGAATGGTACCAGAATGTCCTCCAAGAGCAACTTCTCCCAACCGTCCAAGAGCAGTTTGGCACCCAAAAATGCCCTTTCCAGCATGATGGAGCACCTTGCCATAAAGCAAAGGTGATAACAAAATGGCTCATGGAACAAAACAGATTTTAGGTCCATGGCCTGGAAACTCCCCAGATCGTAATCCCATTGAGAACTTGTGGTCAATCATCAAGAGACGGGTGGACAAACAAAAACCAACAAATTCTGGCAAAATGCAAGCATTGATTATGCAAGAATGGACTGCTATCAGTCAGGATTTGGTCCAAAAGTTGATTGAGAGCATGCCAGGGAGAATTAAAGAGGTCTTGAAGAAGAAGGGGCAACACTGCAAATATTGACTTGCTGCATTAACTCATTCTAACTGTCAATATAACCTATTGGTACTCATAATATGATTGCAATTATATTTCTGTATGTGATATAAACATCAGACAAACACTAATAAAAACCAGAGGCCAGCAGATCATGTGAAAATATAATTTTGGTGTCATTCTCAAAACTTTTGGCCATGACTGTACATCAGCTAGTCCCAGTGATATTGGCTAGTCTGGGTGACTTAAAGAGGTTGTTCAGGAGCTATATATTGATGACCTATCTTTATCAACTCAAAATGTGGAAAATTTGGGACCACACTTATATACTACTAGCTATTGAGCCCGTTCTACGCCCGAGTGGCGAGCATTTTTATTGGTATATGGCTTCCATGCTGGTATGTACTGCCCCCCTCCTGGTATTTGTGCTGCCCCCACCATCCTATCCTAGTATGCATGGCACCCCTCATCCCCATCCTGGTATGCATGGCATCCCTCATCCCTATCCTGGTATGCATGGCACCCCTCACCCCCAATCCTGGTATGCATGGCACCCCTCAACCCCAATCCTGGTATGCATGGCACCCCTCATCCCCAATCCTGGTATGCATGTCACCCCTCAGCCCCAATCCTGGTATGCATGGCACCCCTCGCCCCCAATCCTGGTATGCATGGCACCCCTCAACCCCCAATCCTGGTATACATGGCCCCCTCATCCCTCAATCCTGGTATGCATGGTCCCCTCACCCCCAATCCTGGTATGCATGGTCCCCTCATCCCCCAATCCTGGTATGCATGGTCCCCTCACCCTCCAATCCTGGTATGTATGGTACCCCTCATTCCCCTATCCTGGTATGTATGGCCCCCTCATCCCTCAATCACAAGCCATCAAGCAAAGAAGAACTGCTTAAATTTTTGTGCCAGGAGTGGCATAAGGTCACCCAAAAGCAGAGTGAAAGACTGGTGGAAAGCATGCCAAGACGCATGAAAGCTGTGATTAAAAATCATAGTTATTCCACCAAATATTGATTTCTGAACTCTTCCTGAGTTAAAACATGAGTATTGTTGTTTCTAAATGAATAAGAACTTGTTTTCTTTGCATTATTTGAGGTCTGAAAGCCCTGTTTCTTTTTTATTATTTTGATGAGTACTCATTTGCTGCAAATAAATACAAAATTTTTAGCTTTGAATTTCGGAGACATGTTGTCAGTTTATAGAATAAAACAACAATGTACATTTTCTCAAAAATATACCTATAAACAGAAAAATCAGAGAAAATGAAAATTTTGCAGTGGTCTCTTAACTTTTTCCAGAGCTATATATATATAT
Organism: Phyllobates terribilis; assembly: GCF_046119375.1. NCBI lineage: Eukaryota > Metazoa > Chordata > Amphibia > Anura > Dendrobatidae > Phyllobates > Phyllobates terribilis. The sequence goes on along the minus strand of NW_027362763.1, from coordinate 256,447,464 downwards.
ATACTTGTCACTAACAACTGGTGTCTTCCCCTCATGCTTCAAACATGCCTCAATCACACCCATCCTCAAAAAGCCCTCCCTTGACCCATCCTCTCTGTCTAGCTATCGCCCCATATCACTTCTCCCCTATGCCTCAAAACTACTGGAAAAATACGTCCGTTCTGAGCTGTCCTTCCACCTCTCCTCCTGCTCCCTCTTCGACCGCCTACAATCTGGTTTCCGACCGCACCATTCTACTGAAACTGCACTGACCAAAGTTACCAACGACCTACTAACCGCCAAATCTAAGCGACACTATTCTGTCCTCCTCCTCCTAGACCTGTCATCTGCCTTCGACACAGTGGACCATTCCCTCTTACTAAAAACTCTCTGATCTCTCGGCATCACAGACTTGGCCCTATCCTGGATCTCCTCATATCTAACAGACAGGACATTCAGTCTCTCTCACTCACAGACCACCTCCTCATCTCACCCCCTATCTGTCGGTGTCCCCCAAGGTTCAGTTCTAGGACCCCTGCTCTTCTCCATCTACACCTTAGGCCTGGGACAGCTCATAGAGTCTCACGGCTTTCATTATCACCTCTATGCTGACGACACACAGATCTACCTCTCTGGACTTGATATCACCTCCTTACTAACCAGAATCCCACAATGTCTGTCTGCTATTTCATCCTTTTTCTCTGCCAGATTTCTAAAACTTAACATGGACTAAACAGAATTCATCATCTTTCCGCCATCTCATTCAGCCCCCCCAACTGACCTATCCATCATAGTCAATGGCTGCCCAATCTCCCCAGTCCATCAAGCTCACTGCCTTGGGGTAACCCTGGACTCTGAACTCTCCTTGAAACCACATATCCAAGCCCTTTCCACTTCCTGCCGACTCCAACTCAAAAATATCTCCCGGATCCGCACATTCCTCAACCATGAATCTGCAAAAACACTAGTGCACACCCTCATCATCTCCCGCCTTGACTACTGCAACCTCCTGCTCTGTGGCCTCCTTTCCAACACTCTCGCACCCCTCCAATCCATCCTAAACTCTGCTGCCCGACTAATCCACCTGTCCCCCCGCTATTCCCCGGCCTGTCCTCTCTGTCAATCTCTTCACTGGCTCCCCATTGCCCAGAGACTCCAGTTCAAAACCCTAACCATGACATACAAAGCCATTCACAACCTGTCTCCTCCATATATCTCTGACCTAGTCTCCCGCTACATACCCGCACGCAACCTCCGATCCTCACAAGATCTCCTTCTCTACTCCCCTCTAATCTCCTCCTCCCACAATCGCATACAAGATTTCTCCCGTGCTTCCCCTCTACTCTGGAACTCTCTACCCCAACACATCAGACTCTCGTCAACCGTGGAAACCTTCAAAAAAAGCCTGAAGACCCACCTCTTCCGACAAGCCTACAACCTGCAGTAACCACCACTCCACAAATAATGCTGCATGACCAGCTCTACCCTCACCTACGGTATCTTCACCCATCCCTTGTAGACTGTGAGCCCTCGTGGGCAGGGTCCTCGCTCCTCCTGTACCAGTCGCCGTCACATTGTGTTCAAGATTATTGTAATTGTTCTTGTATGTATACCCCTTCTTCACATGTAAAGTGCCATGGAATAAATGGCGCTATAATAATAAATAATAATAATAATAATATATACAGGTTCTTCTCACAAAATTAGAATATCATCAAAAAGTTATTTAATTTCAGTTCTTCAATACAAAAAGTGAAACTCATATATTATATAGAGTCATTGCAAACAGTGATCTATTTCAAGTGTTTATTTCTGTTAATGTTGATGATTATGGCTTACAGCCAATGAAAACACAAAAGTCATTATCTCATTAAATTAGAATACTTTATAACACCAGCTTGAAAAATGATTTTAAAATCTGAAATATTAGCCTACTGAAATGTATTTTCAGTAAATGCAATCAATACTTGGTCGGGGCTCCTTTTGCATCAATTACTGCATCAATGCGGCATTCCATGGAGGCAATCAGCCTGTGGCACTGCTGAGGTGTTATGGAAGCCCAGTTTGCTTTGATAGCAGCCTTCAGCTCATCTGCATTGCTGGGTCTGGTGTCTCTCATCTTCCTCTTGACAATACCCCATAGATTCTCTATGGGGTTAAGGTCAGGCGAGTTTGCTGGCCAATCGAGCAGTGATACTGTTGTTTTTAAACCAGGTATTGGTACTTTTGGCAGTGTGGACAGGTGCCAAGTCCAGCTGGAGAATGGAATTTCCATCTCCAAAAAGCCCTAGGGGACAGAGAGGATGTCGCCCGACAAGGCCCGGGGCCACTGGCTCGGAACACTGTGTTTGAGGCGCAGGGCAGGAGGGCGAGAGCCAGCGCAGAGAGACGACCCGGGAAGGTACATAAGAAGGGAGTCCCGCTCAAGTGCACCCAAGTTATCTGAGAGTTGGCTGGATCACTTCCACGGAGGACACAGGACTCGGTGGGCTGTTATAACCTGCTGGCAGTTGTAATCTGGAACACCATAAAAACTGCGAGTAAACACTTGAAGACCTCAACCCGCTGTGTCCTAGACTTAATTGCTGCGTCACCTGCCTTTCACTACAACACCAGCATCCAAAATTCTCCTATTTAACTGCTCTGGGGCCTAGCTCTACCCATGGAGAGCTGAACCATCTATGCTGCATCACCAACAGCCCCAGTGGATCTGAACAGCAGCGGCGGCCACCTATAGCCACATACCACGGGTGGCATCACGAAACCTTATCCCCAAAATATTATTTCCCCTCTCTTTTCTTTATTTTATTGACTGCCCTGGGCCACGGACCGGGTCACTGCCGCCGTGACTACCCCAAAAAGAACCGACCGGCCCAGCTACCGAGTACCCCACGGCCCCAGGGGGGCGCGTCACATCCAAACAAGAACACCTGATAAACATCTGGTATCGCTGTAATCGCACCGACCCGAAGAATAAAGTCGTCTAATCACTTATACCTCGCGGGGAATGGTGTAAAAAATAAATAAAACCAGTTCTTGACCTGCTGTTGATTTGATTATTCTGCTGTCCAAATATTGCAGTAACGCTCGGCTCACATTTATCCTGCGCTCTGCACTGAGAGCTTATACTTTGGTTTCCATGTAAATCTCTGAAATATGTGATTCAGACTAAACCCCCGGTGGAAAATTCCCTATAATGAGGAAGATGGTGGCACTGTGGATGCCGTCTGACCTGTGATCTGGCGGTGTCCGTGTTTTTAGGCGTTGTGACAAAGTCACTGGCAAAGTACTGGAGGGGAGATATATAGCACTGAGATTGTTAGCTCCTTGTAATTAAACATAGGAAAAATTTTCCAGCATCCGAAGGAATAAGGGGTTAAGCAGCCATGTTTAGTTCTAGTGTGATTGAACACCTGTAGAGAGGGAGGAGGTCAAAGGATATATTTGGTGTGGGGTGGGTCTGGAAACACAAGCTCTGGAGCTGTTTTGTCATGTGAATGAAAGTTAAACCTTGGGTTGTTTGTTCTTGAAGCAGGCGGTTACCCGTAGCAACAAGGACTGTGCCATGCGTTATGTTTTGTTTTTCCTGTTAGGCTGGGAAGGCCGTGTTTGTTTTGCTAATGTTGCTGTGGTTTATGCAGTGCTCTTAATAAACCACAGCAGGTGGATGTGAAAGAAGAAAGGTGTATGGATATCCACACTCCTGCTAAATGTACAAGGAGGCACATGCTGCTCATACACGTGTCGGAGGAACAGGGGCAGGCATCACCATGTCAAGACAGCATCTCATTTACTTCACCCGGACCTGAAGACGTGCAGGACACTATTCAGACTGATCAGTAACGCATCATACTGTGAGCCCACAGCGAGAGCTGCACAGGAGACAGGAGGCAGACGGGGAGTTGAGGGAGGAAGCAGCCATATCCCTGAGCTGTCCGTCAGCTGTCCGTCCACTGCCCGCGGGGTGGAGAGTGCCCCCTGCATGGAGCACACTGCACTGCACCGGCCGGACGCATCATACACAGTTTACCTCACTCAGCCGGAGCTGCCGCCACAGATATGTCATATCGATGAAATTTTACCACTATAATAAAGTTAGTGGGATCTGTTGAAGCATTCCAGAGTTATTACCTCTTAAAATGACACTGGTCAGAATTGTAAAATGTGGCCCGGTAATGAAGGTGAAAACAGGTTCGGGGGTGAAGGGTTTAAAATGACAGTGTCATTCTTATTGCTTCAGTGATAAATGCAGGTAATACTATGTTCTGAAGTATGGGTGTTATATTTATGGTAGTGTGAATAGCACTGACTGACATTAGCTCTGTATTCATGGCATGTTGGCGACTTGTGTGAATGCAGCTCTAATCGCCTTGTTAAGCTGATTATTCTTGGAGTGATAATATGTAACGTCTCATTGGTCACTTTATACATTTATCAACTGTACAATTTCATCACATGGTAAATGTTTTATCACATCACTTGGAAAGTAATTAGGGACAATGCAGACTATATCATGTACAGAAAACGAGATGAGCTTTCTAGTAAATGTCTTTAACAATGCAAATGTCTCATGGCTTTTAATTGAGCAAATGCATTCAGGATCATGTAAATCTCATTGTCTTTGTAACTGTATTTGTCTCTGTTTTGTATCACAGCACATTTCCATTTGTTAACAGACCTTCCATTGAAAAGACAAGTGTTGTTATATTACTGTGGAGTAAAGGTGCAGAGGAGCTAAACCAATTACCAAGATTCATAGACATGCCCTGATAAGGAGCCTCACTGCATGGTAATCTGAGCTCACTTCTGTCTCTACAGGAGAAATTCAACTTTGTGCCCGATACTTTGAATAACAAATGATTAATGCATGCTCATTAGTGTTGAGCGAACATGCTCGACACTGCTCGGTACTCGCTCGAGCATCACGCTACTCGGGATGTTCGGCGAGCACCGAGCATTTCCGGGTTACTCGGGCGGGAGCTCGGGTCTCCGCCCTGCATGTTTGGCGCTCTTTACAGAGCCAATGAACATGCAGGGATTGCCAGCCAGTCACTGTAATGCTGCAGCCATGTTGGTTGTGGGCATTACAGTGATTGGCTGGCCGCACAGCGTCACCTCGAGTATTTAAAACCGGGCGCCGCCATCTTGGACACAGTCGCTCCGGATTAGACAGTGTAGGGACAGCGCTGCTTATTTAGGGAGAGATATAAACTGCAAAATAGTTAGTGTAGGGTCTGTAAAGGCTGCCAGAACAAACAAACAGTCCTTTTCAGGACTAATATCCATCCCAGATACCAGGCAGGCTGTATAGGAGGCACAGTGGTTATACCAGCAAACGCTGCATTACAGTCCTGTGTGCTCCTGTTGCTGAAATTGCTGGACTTAGCACCAGGTGTCGGGGGCCAGGAAAAATCCTTTTTTTTTCATCTAAATCCTCCTTTTTTTTCCTCCTTCACACTGTACAAATACCCGTCTTATTAACCATTTGGTGTGTACCCCCCCCCCCAAAAAAAAAGCGTGTCTCTGATTTTTCAGACACAAATATAACTGTTGAAAATAGTCTGGTGTAGGCTAGAGAAACAGAAGTGTTGTTTTGCACTTCCACGGTTCAAACCTCTGTATTATCCATTTTGGGCCATTTGTATCTAAAAAAAAAAACAGTTTCAGTGTGTCGCTCACTGTTCAGCCGCAAATATCTCTATTTAAAAAGTGTGGTATACCCTAGTAAACAATAACTGTGGTTTTGCCATCCCACGGTAAAAAAATCTCTATTATTCAGCTTTTGGTAGTTTTTTCTGTAAAGAAAAACAGTTGTGTCTCCTGACTGTTGTGACACAAAAATATATCTGTTGAAAATAGTCTTGTGTAGGCCCGACATCCCAGTGTGGTTTCGCAGTTCCACGGGTCAAATCGCTGTACTATCCAGTTTTGGGCCTTTGGTATCTAAAAAAAAAGCAGTTTGAGTGTGTCGCTCACTGTTCAGCCGCAAATATCTCTATTTAAAAAAGTGTGGTACACCCCAGTAAACAATAACTGTGGTTTTGCCATCCCACGGTAAAGAATCTCTATTATTCAGCTTTTGGTAGTTTTTTCCGTAAAGAAAAACAGTAGTGTCTCCTGACTGTTGTGACACAAAAATATATCTGTTGAAAATAGTCTTGTGTAGGACCGACATCCCAGTGTGGTTTCGCAGTTCCACGGGTCAAATCGCTGTACTATCCAGTTTTGGGCCTTTGGTATCTAAAAAAAAAGCAGTTTGAGTGTGTCGCTCACTGTTCAGCCACAAATATCTCTATTTAAAAAAGTGTGGTATACCCCAGTAAACAATAACTGTGGTTTTGCCATCCCACGGTAAAAAATCTCTATTATTCAGCTTTTGGTAGTTTTTTCCGTAAAGAAAAACAGTAGTGTCTCCTGACTGTTGTGACACAAAAATATATCTGTTGAAAATAGTCTTGTGTAGGCCTGACATCCCAGTGTGATTTCACAGTTCCACGGGTCAAATCGCTGTACTATCCAGTTTTGGGCCTTTGGTATCTAAAAAAAAAAGCAGTTTGAGTGTGTCGCTCACTGTTCAGCCGCAAATATCTCTATTTAAAAAAGTGTGGTATACCCCAGTAAAAAATAACTGTGGTTTTCCTCTTCCACGATTCTAATCTACTCTTTATTACCCTTTTTCCATTGATTGTGCAAGTGTAAGCTATTTTACTTCATTTACAATGGGCAAGGCGCGTGGCAAGGTATGTGGAAGTGTACGTTCTGGTGATGGTTCTTGCAGAGGACGGGGCCGTGGCCAAGGTGAAAATGTGCCACAACCAACAGCCACATCTTCTCGCTCCCACTTCTTGACCAAATTACGAGGGAAGCACAGAACAACACCAGTATTGAGAACTGATCAGTGTGAACAGGTTATTAATTGGATAGCAGATAATACTTCCAGTTACCTGGGCACCACCACCTCCGGTCTGTCTTCCACACGGTCAACTCTTAGTAGCCGTGAGTCTCGACCGCATACTCCTCCTCACCCTGATGCTCCTTCCTCCCACCATGCCGAGTGTCGTCAGACAGCAAGTGATCCCACACTTGGACACTCTGAAAAGCTGTTCACTGGTCCATTTCCATATATGGGCCCCTCGCCTGATACGCTTGAAGTGGTGGAAGAGGAGATCCCATGTTGCGATGCCCAAATATTTGAACAGCCACGGCCACAGGAAGTCGACGTTGGCAATCTGTCACAAGAGGTGGACGATGACGAGTCACAATTGCCAGGAAGTGAGGAGGAGGATCGTGGTGCGCAAGTGGAAGAGGAGGAGGTGGTGGATGATCTAGTAACTGACCCAACGTGGAAGGAGGACATGCAGAGTGAGGCCAGCAGCACACAGGGGGAGGGAGGCAGAGTACCCCAACAGGCAGGAAGAAGCAGTGTGGTGGCCGCAGACAGAAGACAGGCAACCGTTCCCCGTAACACCAACACGAGGGACGTTGCCAGTACAAGCGTTAGGTCTTCCAGAGTCTGGAATTTTTTTAAAGACTCTGCTGATAACCCCAAAAAGGCCATATGTTCCACCTGCCATGCCAGCATCAGCAGGGGTGACAAAACTACCAGCCTGACCACCACCAGCATGATCAGGCACATGTCAGCAAAGCACCCGACTTTGTGGGGCGAAACCCAGGGTCCACGACCAGTGTCAGCGGGTGTCACCACTGCTTCTTCCACTGTTGTGCATGCAAAAGAACCCCCTGTTGTGTGTGCAAGGCAATCCCCTGTCCATACTGCATGTAAAGATGCCCCCTCCTCTCAGTCTTCACTTGTTATGGCAGTTTCTCAAGTAACAGCATCAACGTCCATGTCCACGTCCCACCGCAGCGTTCAATTGTCCATATCCCAGACCTTTGAACGAAAGCGGAAATTCGCAGCTAACGCCCCACAGGCCACAGTCCTAAATTCGCACATTTCACGACTGCTTGCGTTGGAAATGCTGCCTTTTAGGCTGGTGGAGACGGAATCCTTCCGCAATCTTATGGCGGTGGCCGTCCCTCGGTACTCGGTCCCCAGCCGACACTATTTTGCCCGGTGTGCCATCCCCGCACTACACAAGCACGTGTCCCAAAGCATCTGCCGTGCCCTCAACAACGCAGTTACTGGGAGAGTCCACCTGACAACGGACACGTGGACAAGTGCTTGTGGCCAGGGACGGTACATTTCTCTGACGGCACACTGGGTAAACATAGTGGAAGCCAGAACCCAGTCGGACCTTGGGACGGAACACATCCTCCCCACAACGAGGATTGCGGGCCCTATGTCAGTCAGAGTTGCCCCCACAGTTTACAGCTCCTGCGCATCCTCCTCCTCCTCATGTTCAGCCTCCATCTCAGATATCACCACATCAGTTACAAGCTGGAAGCATTGCAGTACTGCCTCCGCCAAGCGGCAACAGGCTGTGCTGAAACTCATAAGCTTAGGTGATAAACCTCACTCTGCTTGTGAGTTGTGGACAGCTGTGAAAGAGCAGGCAGATCTGTGGCTGAGACCGCTGAACCTACATCCTGGCATGGTCGTGTGTGACAATGGCCATAACCTGGTGGCGGCTCTGAGGTGAGGTGAGATCACACACGTACCATGTCTGGCTCATGTGCTTAACCTCGTGGTTCAGCGGTTTCTTAAATCGTGCCCCGAGTTGCCAGATCTGCTCGTGAAAGTACGCCGCCTGTCAGCTCATTTTCGCAAGTCGGCTACAGCTTCCGCCGCCTTGCTGTGTTGCAGCAGCGTTTGCAGCTTCCGGCACACCGACTGGTGTGTGATGTCCCCACACGTTGGAACTCTACCCTCCACATGTTGCAAAGGATTTGTGAGCAGAAGAGAGCAGTTGTGGAGTACCAGCTGCAACAAGGCCATCGATATTCAGGTCAGACTCCACACATAAGACCTCAGGAGTGGACCTGGATGTCTGACATATGTACCATCCTGACAAACTTTGAGGAGGCCACCAAGATGGTGAGTGGCGATGACGCCATCATTAGTGTCAGCATCCCACTTGTCTGTCTTTTGCAACGCTCTCTGCAGAGAATTAAAGAGGAGGCATTGCAGCCAGGGTATGATGAGATGTAGCGGGCGATTACACACAGCCCAGCCTCATCTCATCCCAACGTGCATTGGGGGACAATGAGGGAGAGGAGGAGGAGGAGGAGGAACAGGAGCTGCTATCATGCGTTGTAGACGGTAGTACCTGTACAAGTGTCATACCGTCGGTTCAGCGTGGGTGGCCTGAGGACAGGGGGGAGGAGGAAGAGGAGGAGGAGGAGGAGGAGAGCATGGTCAGTCGTCATCTTGGTGAGGACACGGAAATCTTGCCCGTTACCAGTCTGGCACGCATGGCTGACTTTATGTTACGCTGCCTTAACTGTGACCCTCGCGTTGTCAAAATGTTGGGTGACAGTCATTACTGGTTGGTGACACTTGTAGACCCCCGCTACAAGGAGAACTTTCACTCTCTTATTCCTGAGGTGGAGAGGTCTACAAAAATGGGGCAGTACCAGAAGGCCCTTGCTGCAGAACTCTTAAAAAAATTCCCATCTGAACACGCTAGCGGCAGAGGTCACAGTTCGTTGCCCAACCAAGGCGTACAGGCGAGAGAGATGCAACTCCAATCCAGCAGAGGCAGGGGAACACTGTCAACGTTCTGGGACAGTTTTCTGACACCCGCCCAGCTTACAGGCCCTGAGGCGCGGGGTACTCTCACAAGGAGTGGAAAGTTTCAAAAGATGGTGAGGGAGTACCTTGCCGACCGTACCAGCATCCTCCGTGATTCCTCTGTGCCTTTTAATTATTGGGTATCCAAGCTGGACACTTGGAATGAACTCAGTCTGTACGCTTTGGAGGTCCTGGCCTGCCCTGCCGCTAGCGTGTTATCGGAGCGTGTTTTTAGTGCCGCTGGGGGAATTATAACTGATAAGTGCACTCGCCTGTCAACTGACAATGCTGACAAGCTGACCCTTATCAAAATGAACAAGGGCTGGATTGGGCCCGACTTCTCATCACCACCAAATGACAGAAGAGTAACATAAAGTCAAATCCACTGTGTTATTTCGGGAGGTGTATTCACATGCACCGCTTCACACCCACACATGGGTATACGCTTCCTCGTTTCAGCTGTTTTATCTTCTTCTCCTTATCCTCAGCCTCCACCACCACTATACCACCAGGGTGCCAGCATTGCAAGTTCCTCCGTCCTTATTTTTGGCAGCTTTTGCTTGCAAGGCATAAGCAAATACTATGGGACACCCACTCCCCAATAATGGGACTTATGTTTGTAATATGCTGTACTGCATGACTCTTGTAAGGGGCATTGCAAGTTGCTCCGTCCTAATTTTTGGCAGTTTTTGCTTGGAAAGCATAAGCAAATACTATGGGACACCCACTCCCCAATAATGGGACTTATGTTTGTAATATGCTGTACTGCATGGCTCTTGTAAGGGGCATTGCAGGTTGCTCCGTCCTAATTTTTGGCAGCTTTTGCTTGGAAAGCATAAGCAAATACCATGGGTCACCCACTCCCCAATAATGGGACTTATGTTTGTAATATGCTGTACTGCATGGCTCTTGTAAGGGGCATTGCAAGTTGTTCCGTCCTAATTTTTGGCAGCTTTTGCTTGGAAAGCATAAGCAAATACTATGGGACACCCACTCCCCAATAATGGGACTTATGTTTGCAATATGCTGTGCTGCATGGCTCTTGTAAGGGGCATTGCAAGTTGCTCCGTCCTAATTTTTGGCAGCTTTTGCTTGGAAAGCATAAGCAAGTACTATGGGACACCCACTCCCCAATAATGGGACTTATGTTTGTAATATGCTGTACTGCATGGCTCTTGTAAGGGGCATTGCAAGTTGCTCCGTCCTAATTTTTGGCAGCTTTTGCTTGGAAAGCATAAGCAAATACCATGGGACACCAACTCCCCAATAATGGGACTTATGTTTGTAATATGCTGTACTGCATGGCTCTTGTAAGGGGCATTGCAAGTTGCTCCGTCCTAATTTTTGGCAGCTTTTGCTTGGAAAGCATAAGCAAATACTATGGGACACCCACTCCCCAATAATGGGACTTATGTTTTTAATATGCTGTACTGCATGGCTCTTGTAAGGGGCATTGCAAGTTGCTCCGTCCTAATTTTTGGCAGCTTTTGTTTGGAAAGCATAAGCAAATACTAAGGTACACCCACTCCCCAATAATGGGACTTATGTTTGTAATATGCTTTACTGCATGTCACGCGCCCCCTGGGCCGTGTGTACATGTGTGTGGGATACCCGGTGCCGGGTCTCTGGGGTCTGTAGTCTCCGTGGCGGTGACCCGGTCCCGTGGCTCAGGCTGGTCAAACCAGTGGCAGTCTTTCTTAGGTTTTGAGGTTAATTGTCCGACTGCGCCACCCGTGGATTGCGATCAGGGAGTACCACCGCTGCGAGGCAGACCGCTGAGGCTGGTGTTGTGTGCGCAGCAGAGAATGGGATAACTCCCCACGGGAGGAGTATAGCCTCAGGGCAGTGAGTGTGGATGATGGGGGTGATGGTGCACGAGCGCAGCAGGACGGACTCAGAGTCTTTGCAGTGCAGTTCAGGGTCTTTACTGATGATTATAAGGTAGACCCTCCCGGGAGTACTGGCTAGCATAAGAGGCCTGGTCAGTCTGTGAGCAAGCAGGAGTTACTCTGGCCAGGTGGAGTTGTAGGCCTCCGCGTCTGTCTGCACTCTTCCTGGCTACCTTGCTGTAAGCGGGTAGAAGTAGCCCACGTCCCTGAGTGTACCGTGTAGTGCTCACCCATATGGCTGGTGACTTGGGGCCTTCTGTTAGCCTCCGCTCCACGACGGCGGTGCTGGTCCCTTGCTTGTGACTGAGCCTCCGGGCTTCTATGGCCAGAGGACCTGAAATCCCCTGCCGGCTGGTTTCTGCTGCTGGATATATAAGTCCTCACAGCCTCGGACTCCTGTGTCCGGTTCCTATTGTCTTCTGCCAGGGCGAGCTCTATTCAGCTTCCAGCCTCTGGTCTTTAGCTCCTAGCTCCTACAGAGCTCCTTGCTGTTACTTTCCCTTGCTCTCACTCTGACTCTGACTGTTCTCTGTTCTCTGACTCACTCAACCCCGCCCCAGATCCAGTTTATAAGGGCAGAATTCTCCCCTCCCAGGATTGGGGCTGGAGGATGTTGCATGTTTAAGGGATCCTGACCAGGAAACCTCCCACTTGCTCTCCGACGTAATATCTCTATTACTGTGGTGACCAGACCCCTGGGGTGCCACACATGGCTCTTGTAAGGGGCATTGCAGTTCCTCATAATTTTTGGAAAGCCTTCCATTCACTGCTTAGGCCAACAGTGCACAGGAGACCCAGTTGCTATAAATGGAAAAAAAGGTTTAGTTAACGCCCTCTGACCTCCATGTCATTTACAAGGGGCATTGGAGTGCCTCGAAATTTTTGGTAGGCATTGCACTCACTGTATGCCCTATAACTGTGTAGCCAAACCGCTCCTTTTGTTACAGAAACATATCCTACAAGACATATCTGGTTGACTGGCCTGATATTGATGTGAATGGTCCCTGTTCCTCCTGCTCTTTCTCCTTTGCCACTACCTCATCCATCATTTATGACCTGAAGCTTTGTTTTAAGGGGAGTCATAGAACTTGGATAGTAGCAGGAAAACATCCAGCAATCCTCGGAGGAGGTAGGATATGCGCCAAAACGCTGACCACCTCAGGCCTAGCCGCTACTACATACATGCGCTTGCATTACAACAAAACAAAGCAGATGCTAACTTCTATCATCCTCATCATGCTCCTCACCTTGGCACTCTCAACTCCCCTGATGGAGAAGCCAGGGCCCACCGGAGGAGTCTGATAGTCCGGTGGGCTCGGTCAATGCTGCCCTAAAGCAGGCCAGGCTAAGAAAAGTGTGGGAAAGGTTGCCGGGACAAATAGGGGTGGCTGGGGACCGAGTATGGACACCTGGCCACCCCCTGGAGGCTGGGGAGCAAGCGGGAACACCCAGGCGGCTGGGGACTGAGTATGGATACCAGGCCGCCGACACAGCCATGGCGTGGTGGCCAGATTCCGCCTCCACATGCCTAAAAGGCCCAATTTAAAGTGCAAGCAAGCAAGCAGTATGGTATTTCAGCCTGGGGGTGGGTGGGTGGCAGGCTGCATACTTGCGCTTGCATTGCAAGGAATGGGAGAATGGGAGAGGTACAATTGAACACTGCCCTGGGACAAGGACTTGAATGGGGATAGTTGCAAGTCTGCAACGACAGGTGCAAGGTGGGAGGCATCTTCGCATGTACCATGAACAGGGGTTTGGCATGCACACACTACAGCGGAATAGGCTCTCCTTCCCACTAAATGCACTGGGGAGGGCACAGGTAATGTTTTGGTATACGCTCTTAATCTTATGTATAAGGCACACCAGGACAAATAGGGGCGGCTGGGGACTGAGTATGGATACCTCACTGCTGAAGCAGCCATGAGGTAGTGGCCAGCTTCGGCCTCCTCCAAACTAAAAGGCCCCATTTCAAGTGCAATCTAGCAGTATGGAATTGCAGTCTGGGGGTGGGTGGGTGGCAGGCTGCACACTTACACTTGCATTAAAAGAAAACATAGCAGATGCTAACTTCTGTCATCATCATCATGCTCCTCACCTTGGCACTCTCAACTCCACCGATGGAGAAGTCAGGGCCCACCGGAGGAGTCTGGTTCTCTGGTGGGCTCGTCCAATGCTGCCTAAAGCAGGCCGGGCTAAGAAAAGTGTGTGGGGGGATGTTCCAAGGAGAAATAGGGCGGCTGGGGACTGTTTATGGACACCCGGCTGCCCCCAGGCGGCTGGGGACCGTGTGTGGACACCCAGCCGCGGGGCGGCTGGGGACCGAGTATGGACACCCGGCCGCCGGGCAACTGGGGACTGAGTATGGATTCCAGGCCGCCAACACAGCCATGACGTGGTGGCCAGATTCCGCCTCCACATGCCTAAAAGGCCCAATTTCAGGTTCAAGCAAGCAAGCAGTATGGTATTGCAGCCTGGGGGTAGGTGGGTGGCAGGCTGCATACTTGCGCTTGCATTTCAAGGAATGGGGGAGGTACAATTGAACACAGCCCTGGGACTAGAACTTGCATGGGGATAGTTGCAAGTCTGCATCTTCTGATGCGGCAAGGATCAGTTATGAAGGGCACACTTTTAGACTGTGACCTGGGAGTCAGAGATGCTTCCAGGGGTCTTCCCCATGCTGTTCCCATGTCTTTTCAGCACTTTATGCATGTGTCACACAGCACATGGCCAGATAAGGTTGTAAAATGTTAAAATGACATTTCCCGGTGAATGCATTTGTCATAGTTGAAAGCAATACAAAAGTGCAAAAACGCATAAAAAATGCTACTTGTGAACATAGCCGAAGGTGTGGAGGAGTATTTTTGTTTTTGGTCATTTATTTTAACTTATACACAAGTCTTTTCCCTGGAAAGGATGTTCCTTAACATATTTCACAGGAAAAAAGTTTCACTTTCGTTTTTGAACGTTTTATTGTGAGCCCGTAAAAGTGGCTTAATACCTCTGACCACGTTGTTGACAGCAGTGACCTGGGGGTCAGAAATGCTTCCTGGGGCGATCCCCATGCTGTCCCCATGTCATTTGAGCACTGTCACTATCGTTTTGGGCACTTGTTAGGCTTTTAAAAGACTGCCGGGGGTGCCACCGCAAAAATGCTCGAATCTCCCATAGACTAACATTGGGCTCGTTGCTCGGGTCGAGCACCCGAGTATCACGGCGAGCTCGGCCCGAGCTTCGAGCACCCGAGCATTTTAGTGCTCGCTCAACACTAATGCTCATCGACTTCCTGCCTATCTAGATAGGTATAGTTTATATAATGTGAAATATAGAGATTAAGTTGGGCGATCTAATCTTTATTATTCAGCTTTTGGTAGTTTTTTCCGTAAAGAAAAACAGTAGTGTCTCCTGACTGTTGTGACACAAAAATATATCTGTTGAAAATAGTCTTGTGTAGGCTCGACATCCCAGTGTGGTTTCACAGTTCCACGGGTCAAATCGCTTTACTATCCAGTTTTGGGCCTTTGGTATCTAAAAAAAACAGTTTGAGTGTGTCGCTCACTGTTCAGCCGCAAATATCTCTATTTAAAAAAGTGTGGTATACCCCAGTAAACAATAACTGTGGTTTTGCCATCCCACGGTAAAAAAATATCTATTATTCAGCTTTTGGTAGTTTTTTCTGTAAAGAAAAACAGTTGTGTCTCCTGACTGTTGTGACACAAAAATATATCTGTTGAAAATAGTCTTGTGTAGGCCCGACATCCCAGTGTGGTTTCGCAGTTCCACGGGTCAAATCGCTGTACTATCCAGTTTTGGGCCTTTGGTATCTAAAAAAAAAAGCAGTTTGAGTGTGTCGCTCACTGTTCAGCCGCAAATATCTCTATTTAAAAAAGTGTGGTATACCCCAGTAAACAATAACTGTGGTTTTGCCATCCCACGGTAAAGAATCTCTATTATTCAGCTTTTGGTAGTTTTTTCCGTAAAGAAAAACAGTAGTGTCTCCTGACTGTTGTGACACAAAAATATATCTGTTGAAAATAGTCTTGTGTAGGCCCGACATCCCAGTGTGGTTTCGCAGTTCCACGGGTCAAATCGCTGTACTATCCAGTTTTGGGCCTTTGGTATCTAAAAAAAAAAGCAGTTTGAGTGTGTCGCTCACTGTTCAGCCGCAAATATCTCTATTTAAAAAAGTGTGGTATACCCCAGTAAACAATAACTGTGGTTTTGCCATCCCACGGTAAAGAATCTCTATTATTCAGCTTTTGGTAGTTTTTTCCGTAAAGAAAAACAGTAGTGTCTCCTGACTGTTGTGACACAAAAATATATCTGTTGAAAATAGTCTTGTGTAGGCCCGACATCCCAGTGTGGTTTCGCAGTTCCACGGGTCAAATCGCTGTACTATCCAGTTTTGGGCCTTTGGTATCTAAAAAAAAAGCAGTTTGAGTGTGTCGCTCACTGTTCAGCCGCAAATATCTCTATTTAAAAAAGTATACCCCAGTAAAAAATAACTGTGGTTTTCCTCTTCCACGGTTCTAATCTACTCTTTATTACCCTTTTTCCATTGATATTGCAAGTGTAAGCTATTTTACTTCATTTACAATGGGCAAGGCGCGTGGCAAGGTACGTGGAAGTGTACGTTCTGGTGATGGTTCTTGCAGAGGACGGGGCCGTGGCCAAGGTGAAAATGTGCCACAACCAACAGCCACATCTTCTCGCTCCCACTTCTTGACCAAATTACTAGGGAAGCACAGAACAACACCAGTATTGAGAACTGATCAGTGTGAACAGGTTATTAATTGGATAGCAGATAATACTTCCAGTTACCTGGGCACCACCACCTCCGGTCTGTCTTCCACACGGTCAACTCTTAGTAGCCGTGAGTCTCGACCGCATACTCCTCCTCACCCTGATGCTCCTTCCTCCCACCATGCTGAGTGTCGTCAGACAGCAAGTGATCCCACACTTGGACACTCTGAAGAGCTGTTCACTGGTCCATTTCCATATATGGGCCCCTCGCCTGATACGCTTGAAGTGGTGGAAGAGGAGATCCTATGTTGCGATGCCCAAATATTTGAACAGCCACGGCCACAGGAAGTCGACGTTGGCAATCTGTCACAAGAGGTGGACGATGACGAGACACAATTGCCAGGAAGTGAGGAGGAGGATCGTAGTGCGCAAGTGGAAGAGGAGGAGGTGGTGGATGATCTAGTAACTGACCCAACTTGGAAGGAGGACATGCAGAGTGAGGCCAGCAGCACACAGGGGGAGGGAGGCAGAGTACCCCAACAGGCAGGAAGAAGCAGTGTGGTGGCCACAGACAGAAGGCAGGCAACCGTTCCCCGTAACACCAACACGAGGGACGTTGCCAGTACAAGCGGTAGGTCTTCCAGAGTCTGGAATTTTTTTAAAGACTCTGCTGATAACCCCAAAAAGGCCATATGTTCCACCTGCCATGCCAGCATCAGCAGGGGTGACAAAACTACCAGCCTGACCACCACTAGCATGATCAGGCACATGGCAGCAAAGCACCCGACTTTGTGGGGCGAAACCCAGGGTCCACGACCAGTGTCAGCGGGTGTCACCACTGCTTCTTCCACTGTTGTGCATGCAATAGAACCCCCTGTTGTGTGTGCAAGGCAATCCCCTGTCCATACTGCATGTAAAGATGCCCCCTCCTCTCAGTCTTCACTTGTTATGGCAGTTTCTCAAGTAACAGCATCAACGTCCACGTCCACGTCCCACCGCAGCGTTCAATTGTCCATATCCCAGACCTTTGAACGAAAGCGGAAATTCGCAGCTAACGCCCCACAGGCCACAGTCCTAAATTCGCAAATTTCACGACTGCTTGCGTTGGAAATGCTGCCTTTTAGGCTTGTGGAGACTTAATCCTTCCGCAATCTTATGGCGGTGGCCGTCCCTCGGTACTCGGTCCCCAGCCGACACTATTTTGCCCGGTGTGCCATCCCCGCACTACACAAGCACGTGTCCCAAAGCATCTGCCGTACCCTCAACAACGCAGTTACTGGGAGAGTCCACCTGACAATGGACACGTGGACAAGTGCTTGTGGCCAGGGACGGTACATCTCTCTGACGGCACACTGGGTAAACATAGTGGAAGCCGGAACCCAGTCGGACCTTGGGACGGAACACATCCTCCCCACACCGAGGATTGCGGGCCCTATGTCAGTCAGAGTTGCCCCCACAGTTTACAGCTCCTGCGCATCCTCCTCCTCCTCCTCATGTTCAGCCTCCATCTCAGATATCACCACATCAGTTACAAGCTGGAAGCATTGCAGTACTGCCTCCGCCAAGCAGCAACAGGCTGTGCTGAAACTCATAAGCTTAGGTGATAAACCTCACTCTGCTTGTGAGTTGTGGACAGCTGTGAAAGAGCAGGCAGATCTGTGGCTGAGACGCTGAACCTACATCCTGGCATGGTCGTGTGTGACAATGGCCGTAACCTGGTGGCGGCTCTGAGGTGAGGTGAGATCACACACGTACCATGCCTGGCTCATGTGCTTAACCTCGTGGTTCAGCGGTTTCTTAAATCGTACCCCGAGTTGCCAGATCTGCTCGTGAAAGTACGCCGCCTGTCAGCTCATTTTCGCAATTCAGCTACAGCTTCCGCCGCCCTTGCTGTGTTGCTGCAGCGTTTGCAGCTTCCAGCACACCGACTGGTGTGTGATGTCCCCACACGTTGGAACTCTACCCTCCACATGTTGCAAAGGATTTGTGAGCAGAAGAGAGCAGTTGTGGAGTACCAGCTGCAACAAGGCCATCGATATTCAGGTCAGACTCCACACATAAGACCTCAGGAGTGGACCTGGATGTCTGACATATGTACCATCCTGACAAACTTTGAGGAGGCCACCAAGATGGTGAGTGGCGATGACGCCATCATTAGTGTCAGCATCCCACTTGTCTGTCTTTTGCAACGCTCTCTGCAGAGAATTAAAGAGGAGGCATTGCAGCCAGAGTATGATGAGATGTAGCGGGCGATTACACACAGCCCAGCCTCATCTCATCCCAACGTGCATTGGGGGACAATGAGGGAGAGGAGGAGGAGGAGGAGGAAGAACAGGAGCTGCTATCATGCGTTGTAGACGGTAGTACCTGTACAAGTGTCATACAGTCGGTTCAGCGTGGGTGGCCTGAGGACAGGGGGGAGGAGGAAGAGGAGGAGGAGGAGAGCATGGTCAGTCGTCATCTTGGTGAGGACACAGAAATCTTGCCCGTTACCAGTCTGGCACGCATGGCTGACTTTATGTTACCCTGCCTTAACCTGACCCTCGCGTTGTCAAAATGTTGGGTGACAGTCATTACTGGTTGGTGACACTTGTAGACCCCCGCTACAAGGAGAACTTTCACCCTCTTATTCCTGAGGTGGAGAGGTCTACAAAAATGGGGCAGTACCAGAAGGCCCTTGCTGCAGAACTCTTAAAAAAATTCCCATCTGAACACGCTAGCGGCAGAGGTCACAGTTCGTTGCCCAACCAAGGCGTACAGGCGAGAGAGATGTAACTCCAATCCAGCAGAGGCAGGGGAACACTGTCAACGTTCTGGGACAGTTTTCTGACACCCGCCCAGCTTACAGGCCCTGAGGCGCGGGGTACTCTCACAAGGAGTGGAAAGTTTCAAAAGATGGTGAGGGAGTACCTTGCCGACCGTACCAGCGTCCTCCGTGATTCCTCTGTGCCTTTTAATTATTGGGTATCCAAGCTGGACACTTAGAATGAACTCGCTCTGTACGCCTTGGAGGTCCTGGCCTGCCCTGCCGCTAGCGTGTTATCGGAGCGTGTTTTTAGTGCCGCTGGGGGAATTATAACTGATAAGCGCACTCGCCTGTCAACTGACAATGCTGACAAGCTGACCCTTATCAAAATGAACAAGGGCTGGATTGGGCCCGACTTCTCATCACCACCAAATGACAGCAGAGTAACATAAAGTCAAATCCACTGTGTTATTTCGGGAGGTGTATTCACATGCACCGCTTCACACCCACACATGGGTATACGCTTCCTTGTTTCGGCTGTTTTATCTTCTTCTCTTTATCCTCAGCCTCCACCACCACTATACCACCAGGGTGCCAGCATTGCAAGTTCCTCCGTCCTTATTTTTGGCAACTTTTGCTTGCAAGGCATAAGCAAATACTATAGGACACCCACTCCCCAATAATGGGACTTATGTTTGTAATATGCTGTACTGCATGGCTCTTGTAAGGGGCATTGCAAGTTGGTCCGTCCTAATTTTTGGCAGTTTTTGATTGGAAAGCATAAGCAAATACTATGGGACACCCACTCCCCAATAATGGGACTTATGTTTGTAATATGCTGTACTGCATGGCTCTTGTAAGGGGCATTGCAAGTTGCTCCGTCCTAATTTTTGGCAGCTTTTGCTTGGAAAGCATAAGCAAATACCATGGGACACCCACTCCCCAATAATGGGACTTATGTTTGTAATATGCTGTACTGCATGGCTCTTGTAAGGGGCATTGCAAGTTGCTCCGTCCTAATTTTTGGCAGCTTTTGCTTGCAAGGCATAAGCAAATACTATGGGACACCCACTCCCCAATAATGGGACTTATGTTTGTAATATGCTTTACTGCATGTAACGCGCCCCCTGGGCCGTGTGTACATGTGTGTGGGATACCCGGTGCCGGGTCTCTGGGGTCTGTAGTCTCCGTGGCGGTGACCCGGTCCCGTGGCTCAGGCTGGTCAAACCAGTGGCAGTCTTTCTTAGGTTTTGAGGTTAATTGTCCGACTGCGCCACCCGTTGATTGCGATCAGGGAATACCACCACTGCGAGGCAGACCGCTGAGGCTGGTGTTGTGTGCGCAGCAGAGAATGGGATAACTCCCCACGGGAGGAGTATAGCCTCAGGGCAGTGAGTGTGGATGATGGGGGTGATGGTGCACGAGCGCAGCAGGACCGACTCAGAGTCTTTGCAGTGCAGTTCAGGGTCTTTACTGATGATTAGTGTTGAGCATTCCGATACTGAAATATCGGGTATCGGCCGATATTCGCGGTATCGGAATTCCGATACTTAATTCCGATACTTTTGCAATATCGTATACCGGAATCGGAAGTTCCCATAATGCAATGAGCCATTTTCATTTTATTCAGCCAATGAGGATCCTAAGAAGTGTGGGCACATCCTGTTAGGCATGTAGGCATCTTAACTAATGGCATGGCTGTGATTGGCTGCTGAAATGATGTCATGATGCACTATAAAAGCCGCCGCCGCCATTTTGAGCTCACTCTGCTGTGAATTCAGTTAGGGATAGGACGCTGTTGTTCTGAGGGACAGTTTTAGCTACCTATTTGGTCTATTCTGCTTTACCCAAGCTACTTTATAAATTGCTGTGCCTTGCAGTGCTAGTGCACAGTTCTCTGTGCTGTTCACCGCTTTCTGCAAGGTCTCTGTGTGTGAGTGCAGCTCACCCTGTAGTGTGTGCTTCAACCACGTCTGGTTGTAGTGCACTCAGTGTGTGTCACTGTCTCATACATTGTCCTTTTTTGCCAATTCATAATTTTTCCTGATATCTCCTATTAGTGTGGTGGTTCCATCCGTATTCAGCTAAATTGGTTCCAAACACACTATATAGGAGTAGATAGAGAAATTTTTTTGGTCTTGCAGCGCTAGTGCACAGTGCTCTGCATCTGTACTGTTCACCGCTGTCTGCAAGGTCTGGTGTGTGAGTGCAGCTCACCCTGTAGTGTGTGCTTCAACCACGTCTGGTTGTAGTGCACTCAGTGTGTGTCACTGCCTCATACATTGTCCTTTTTTGCCAATTCATAATTTTTCCTGATTTCTCCTATTAGTGTGGTGGTTCCATCCGTATTCAGCTAAATTGGTTCCAAACACACTATATAGGAGTATGTAGAGGAGCCTTTCTGCAGCATTGGGCCCTGCAGCCCCAGCCAGATTAGTATTAGCCTATTTTTTGCAGCCTCATCTATTGCATTGTAGGTTACCTTCCTACATTGTAATAGCTACAAAAAGTTTGTGATACTATCGTTATTACATCTTTAGGCACATCCAGTGTCTTTTTGTGACAAAAAAAACCTAAATAAAGTTCACCAAACACTCCACTTTACAGTTGTGTAGGCCACATTAGCTCATATTAAAGTCTAGTCCACACTTTATAAAATTAGTGTTTCTTATACCTGTTAGCAGCTGTTCAGGAATAAGCACACTAAGCCCTTAGTACTTTTCTGCCTATCTTTATCAGTCTACCAAGATGAAGAAGGCAGGGAGTAAGGCATGTGATCGTGGGCGTGGGCGTGGAGTTTCTGCAGGGAGAGAACGTGAGGATTCTGTGCCTGCAGGGAGAGGACGTGGGGATTCTGTGCCTGCTGCGGGCACCAGTGACTCAGCATCCCCCAGTTTTACCAGGGAACAGTCCTTTATGCGCAGCTTTGTAGGAGCTAGCCGTACCCCACTGCTGCGCGAGGACCAAATTGAAGCCGTTGTCGGATGGATGGCAGCTAACGCATCGACTTCAATTAGTTCCAGATCCTCTCAGGTCCTGAGCACTGAAGAGCACCCATCTGTCTCTTCACCACCTGCCAAATTGCCCAGGCAGTCAGAGAGCCCTGGACAGGAGCCATCTCTACTTCTGTTCTCTGAATCTCTTGGCTTGGAAAGAGGGGGCCAGCCAAGCAGAATTCGAGAATTTGAAGAAGAGGTAGTATGCAGTGATGCGCAACCGTTTTGTCTCTCTGAATCTGAAGAGGCGGGTGGGCCAGTGCCTATGGTCAGCAGCACACCTCAGTACGCATCTGATGATGAGACTCAGGTGCCACTTTCTGGTGCGTACTGTGCTGTCGAGACTACCCAGGAGAAGCAGTTGTTTGAAGAGGGTGGTGTAGATGATGAGGTCCTTGACCCATCATGGTGTGAGGGACAGGAAGGTGGTGGGAGCAGCTCTGAGGAAGAGATTCCCCGAACGGCCCAAAAAGGAGGGAGAGGGAGGGGGCAGACTTGGTTGCCTGTAGCCTCCACTTCAGCACCCATTAGGAGCATGGCTCTTCCAAAATCCAAAGCGGGCGCTCCCAAGACTTGCAGTGCCTGGTCCTTTTTTGACACAGTTGCAGATGACATTTGCTTTGACAAATGCAAGCTGTGTAATCAGAAGGTGAAAAGAGGGAAAAGTGTCAGCAACCTCAATACCACAAATATGTGGAAACATGTGCGGACCAAGCACGTGGTGGAGTTACAAAAACACACTGAAGACCTAGGCCAACCTACAGCGCCACCTACCACCTCTTCAGCTCGTGTTGTAGCCTCTTCCTCCAGCTCACACACAGCTGGTTCGGCTTCCTCACAGGATCGCCATGGAAGAATCTCTGGCACTGTTGTACAGAGACAGTGTAATTCCACCCACAGCACCACTTTCCCAGTCATCCTCACACTCCCAGGCCAGTCTACAGCCATCGTTAGCACAGGCATGGGAGAAAAGGCGCCCATAGTCGGCAAACCACCCCCGAGCACAGGCTCTGAATGCTGGCATTGCTAAACTACTGGCCCTTGAAATGCTATCATTCAGGCTGGTGGAGACTGACACATTCCGTAACTTTATGGCATTGGCAGTCCCACAATACAACGTGCCCAGCCGATTTTATTTCAGCAGGCAAACCGTCCCTGCCCTGCAGCATCATGTGGAGGGAAAAATTAAACATGCGCTACAAAACGCCGTCAGTAGCAAGGTCCACCTGACCACCGATGCGTGGACCAGTAAGCATGGACAGGGACGATACCTTTCCCTCACTGCCCATTGGGTAAATGTTGTGGAGCCGGGTACAGATCTTGAGAGTGGCACTGTACGTGTTCTGCCAACTCCAAGGATTGCAGGAATCCAGTCTGTACACATTGACTCCTCCTCATACTCCAGTTCCTCTGAATCAGCGCTGCAGGAGCCGTCACGGTCTACCTCCACATCGACCCGTGAACGGTTACCTGTTATGGTGACCAATATGAGCACAGCCGTGGCCAAACGTCAACAGCCCGTATTAAAATTAATTTCTTTGGGGAATCGAAGCCACACAGCGCAGGAGCTCTGGAATGCCATCAAGCAGCAGAGCGACGTGTGGTTTGTGCCAGCGAATCTCCAGCCAGGCATGGTAGTGTGTGACAATGGCCGAAATCTGGTGGCAGCTCTGGGCCTAGGCAACCTCACTCACATCCCATGTCTGGCACATGTGCTCAACTTGGTCGTGCAGAGTTTTTTGAGGGACTATCTGGATCTTGATGCACTGCATCACAAGGTCCGCATAGAGTGCGCTCACTTGTGGCGTTCCAGCAATGCAAGATCACGCATTGCAGCTCTGCAGCGCCGATTACGTCTTCCGGAACATCGCATCATATGTGACCTACCCACCAGGTGGAATTCAACGTTACATATGTTGGAGAGGTTGTGTGAGCAGCAGGCAGCAGTAATGGAGTACCAGCTGTAGCAGGCGCAAACAAGTCGCAGTGCGTGCCGTTCACACTTCACCACCACTGAGTGGGCCTCTATGAAGGACATTTGCCACGTTTTGCGTGCCTTCGATTATTCCACGCGAATGGCGAGTGCAGACGATGCACTAGTCAGCATGACTATCCCCCTTATCTGCCTGCTTGAAAAAACACTGCAAGCACTAAGGGACGAGGTTTTGGAAGAGGTGGCGGATGAGGAGTCACAAATGCCATCTGCTTCTCTACAGTCTGCGCAACGTGGTTCCTCACAAAGGTCTAGGCAGGGGACACTTTGTGAGGAGGATGAGGAGGAGTCAATGGATGAGGAAGACATCTGTCCAGAGGAGGGAGGTACACAATGCTCTAGTAGTCAGTATCTAGAGCGAGGGTGGGGTGATGCAGAGCAGGCAGAGATCACGCCTCAAGCAGGGGACAGCGTTTCTTGGCCAGTTGGCAGTCTGCAGCACATGGTTGATTTCATGCTGCAGTGCCTGAGAAACGACCGCCGCATCGCCCACATTCTCAACACGGCTGATTATTGGGTGTCCACCCTCCTAGATCCTCGCTACCGGGACAACTTACAAAGCCTCATAACACCGTTGAACCGGGAGCGTAAAATGCGGGAGTACCAAGACGCACTGGTGCATTCCATCATGTTCTCCATTCCAACCGAGAGCAGTGCTGCTAGTGCTTTACAAAGCAGCTCAGTGCGTCGAGGCAGTGGAGGAAGCTCTGCACAAAGAGGGAGCAGAAGCAGCGCCTCAGCACAAGGCAAGACCATTATGGCCTAAATGTGGCAAAGTTTTGTGTCCCCGCCGCCACAAATGTCTACACCATCACAGACGGCTCCAGTCAGCAGGAGGCAACGTTTCCGTCAGATGGTGACAGACTACATGTCTTGCCCTCTTAGTGTACTCCCACACGGCTCTTCTCCCTTCAAGTTTTGGGTCTGTAAGCTGGATACATGGCCAGAGCTTAGTCAGTATGCATTGGAGGTGCTAGCTTGCCCTGCTGCTAGTGTATTATCGGAACACGTCTTTAGTGCCGCAGGTGGTGTACTAACAGACCGTCGCATGCGACTATCCTCCGATAACGTTGACCGGCTTACTTTTCTCAAAATGAACAAGGCCTGGATCTCTCATGAATTTGCCAGTCCTCTTCCAGAATAAATAATTGGTTGGCAACAGTATCCAGGTCTCCTGTTGTGTTCATGTTTCTACCACCTGAACTGTAATCCCTGAGCTCCAACACCGCCAGTTGGCACTTGGAAGTGCCGTCTGCACAGTCAACACTTGCTGCCGTGTTATTGGGGTTCAGTAACATCAGCTGTACCCTGCTGTGCGGACGGCAATTTCTCCTGCTCTGTCCACATTCTCACTACTACAGATTTTAAAGTTGCTCCAATTACACCTCTGGCTCCTCTGTTTTCAGTATTATCCGTGAGCTCCAACACCGCCAGTTGGCGCTCGGAAGTGCCGTCTGCACAGTCAACACTTGCTGCCGTGTTATTGGGGTTCAGTAACGTCAGCTTTTCCCCTGCTGTGCGGACGGCAATTTCTCCTGCTCTGTCCACATTCTCACTACTACAGATTTTAAAGTTGCTCCAATTACACCTCTGGCTCCTCTGTTTTCAGTATTATCCCTGAGCTCCAACACCGCCAGTTGGCGCTCGGAAGTGCCGTCTGCATAGTCAACACTTGCTGCCGTGTTATTGGGGTTCAGTAACGTCAGCTGTTCCCCTGCTGTGCGGACGGCAATTTCTCCTGCTCTGTCCACATTCTCACTACTACAGATTTTAAAGTTGCTCCAATTACACCTCTGGCTCCTCTGTTTTCAGTATTATCCCTGAGCTCCAACACCGCCAGTTGGCGCTCGGAAGTGCCGTCTGCACAGTCAACACTTGCTGCCGTGTTATTGGGGTTCAGTAACGTCAGCTGTTCCCCTGCTGTGCGGACGGCAATTTCTCCTGTTCTGTCCACATTCTCACTACTACAGATTTTAAAGTTGCTCCAATTACACCTCTGGCTCCTCTGTTTTCAGTATTATCCCTGAGCTCCAACACCGCCAGTTGGCGCTCGGAAGTGCCGTCTGCACAGTCAACACTTGCTGCCGTGTTATTGGGGTTCAGTAACGTCAGCTGTTCCCCTGCTGTGCGGACGGCAATTTCTCCTGTTCTGTCCACATTCTCACTACTACAGATTTTAAAGTTGCTCCAATTACACCTCTGGCTCCTCTGTTTTCAGTATTATCCCTGAGCTCCAACACCGCCAGTTGGCGCTCGGAAGTGCCGTCTGCACAGTCAACACTTGCTGCCGTGTTATTGGGGCTCAGTAACGTCAGCTGTTCCCCTGCTGTGCGGACGGCAATTTCTCCTGCTCTGTCCACATTCTCACTACTACAGATTTTAAAGTTGCTCCAATTACACCTCTGGCTCCTCTGTTTTCAGTATTATCCCTGAGCTCCAACACCGCCAGTTGGCGCTCGGAAGTGCCGTCTGCACAGTCAACACTTGCTGCCGTGTTATTGGGGTTCAGTAACGTCAGCTGATCCCCAGCTGTGTGTCCGGCAAATTCTCCTGCTTTGTCCACATCCACTGTACTACGGATTTAAAACCTCCTCCAAATACACCTCTGGCTCCTCTGTTTTTAGTATTTACCCTGGGCTCCAATACCGCTAGTTGCTGCTCAGAAGTGCCGTCTGCACAGTCAACGCTTGCTCCAGTGTTATTGGGGTTCAGTAACGTCAGCTGATCCCCAGCTGTGTGTCCGGCAAATTCTCCTGCTTTGTCCACATCCACTGTACTACGGATTTAAAACCTCCTCCAAATACACCTCTGGCTCCTCTGTTTTTAGTATTTACCCTGGGCTCCAATACCGCTAGTTGCTGCTCAGAAGTGCCGTCTGCACAGTCAACGCTTGCTCCAGTGTTATTGGGGTTCAGTAACGTCAGCTGATCCCCAGCTGTGTGTCCGGCAAATTCTCCTGCTTTGTCCACATCCACTGTACTACGGATTTAAAACCTCCTCCAAATACACCTCTGGCTCCTCTGTTTTTAGTATTTACCCTGGGCTCCAATACCGCTAGTTGCTGCTCAGAAGTGCCGTCTGCACAGTCAACGCTTGCTCCAGTGTTATTGGGGTTCAGTAACGTCAGCTGATCCCCAGCTGTGTGTCCGGCAAATTCTCCTGCTTTGTCCACATCCACTGTACTACAGATTTAAAACATGCTCCAATTACACCTCTGGCTCCACTCTCTTTTTAGTATTTACCCTGGGTTCCAGCACCGCCAGCTGGTTCTCGGTAGTTCCATTTGCTCTTGTACCTTCTACTACCCATCCGGGTTCCAGTACCGTCAGCTGGTTCTCGGCAGTGACTTCGGCATGGGTACTCCCTCCTGCCCAGCCTGGTTCCAGCACGCCAGCTGTTTCCGGGTAGTGTCAACGTCACTTTGCCTCCAATGCGTTGTCCTGTCGTGTTGCGGTCGGGTTAGCCGACTCTATGGTGCCTGCAGTTTAGGTGACTCCTATGTGGGCTGCGGGATCTGGCAATGAAGGCTGGTTCCATAGTGCCAATAGGACAAGCACCCCCTGTAGGACTGTGGGTTTTGGTAACTGCGGCCGGCTCGCGGCCTTGAACTTTTTTTTACATGGGTACCTTCTGCTACCCATCCGGGTTCCAGTACCGTCAGCTGGTTCTCGGCAGTGCCTTTGGATTAGGTGCCTCCTTCTCGGTATCCAAGTTCCACCAACGTCTGCTGGTCCTTGGTAGTGCTTTCTGGCACAGGTACCTCCTGCTTAGTGACCGAGTTCCAGTACCGTCAGCTGGTCTTCGGCAGTTCCATTGTCTCTTGTACCTTCTGCTACCCATCCGGGTTCCAGTACCGTCAGCTGGTCCTCGGTAGTTCCTCAGCTTTCTTGTACCTTCTGCTACATTTCCAAGTTCAAGCTTTTTGAAATGGTTCTTGGTAATCACTCTAGATCTCCCTGACGAGGACCCTGAAGACGAGGACCCTGAAGACCAACCCTAAGAAGACGAGGACCCCGAAGACGACGACCCTGAAGACGAGGACCCTGAAGACCACCCCGAAGAAGACGAGGACCCTGAAGACCACCCCTAAGAAGACGAGGACCCTGAAGACCACCCCGAAGAAGACGAGGACCCCGAAGACGAGGACCCAGAAGACCAACCCGAAGAAGACGAGGACCCCGAAGACGAGGACCCCTGAAGACGACGACCCTGAAGACCACCCCGAAGAAGACCAAGAAGATGACCCTGAAGAAGTTGACCAAGAGAACAAAGAAGAGAAGACAAGCACCAAGATACAGAAGAACAAGAGACAGAAAAACAGGAAGCAGAAATACAAGAAGCTGCAGAACAAAAATCGGAAGAACATTAAGCATAAGACTAAAAATCAGAGCAAAAGATAATATCTAAATTATAAGCAGAAGATGACTAAGCAGTGTATGGTGGTGAGTCCGTTCCTCCTCGTGGTGCCCCTGGAAAAGACCTGCTGCTGCAGGCCAAACTGAACGCGGACAAATCCTGTTGTAAATCTTTTGTGACGGGCAGAACGAAAGGTGTAATGTCCAACCTTTTATAGATAACAACTACAGGAATGCCTGCCACAAATAAGAATATGATGAAGAAGAAGAAGATGAAGAAGATGAAGAAGTAGAATATGAAGAATGTAAAAAAAAAGAATAATACGAAGAAGGTGAAGAAGAAGAAGATGAAGAAGGTGAAGAAGAAGTGGATGAAAAAGATGCTGAGGATGATGAAGGAGAAAGTGTGGGAGAAGTAAAAAAGAAGGTGAAGACCATGGAAGTAGTGAAACATAAATATCTGACAAAATATAAAAATACTTAACATAGTCAATATTTCCGTAACTCAGAACGTCTTAAAAAAAAATATTAATTCCTGCTATTCCATTTGATTGGGCTAAACCTCTATGCCTTTATTGTCTCCCCCACCTCCCCCAATACATTCTACATTATTCTTAGTTGTTTTCCTTCATGTAGAATTAACCTACAAGGAAAGAAAGGGTTTATTTTCATTCCGATATTTCTGTCCCATTGACTTGCATTGGTTTCCGGTATCGGAATCGGCGATATCCGATACTTTTTCGGTATCGGTCCGATCCAATCCGATCCGATATTTCCCGATATCGGAAGGTATCGCTCAACACTACTGATGATTATAAGGTAGACCCTCCCGGGAGTACTGGCTAGCATAAGAGGCCTGGTCAGTCTGTGAGCAAGCAGGAGTTCCCCTGGTCAGGTGGAGTTGTAGACCTCCGCGTCTGTCTGCACTCTTCCTGGCTACCTTGCTGTAAGCGGGTAGAAGTAGCCCACGTCCCTGAGTGTACCGTGTAGTGCTCACCCATATGGCTGGTGACTTGGGGCCTTCTGTTAGCCTCCGCTCCACGACGGCGGTGCTGGTCCCTTGCTTGTGACTGAGCCTCCGGGCTTCTATGGCCAGAGGACCTGAAATCCCCTGCCGGCTGGTTTCTGCTGCTGGATATATAAGTCCTCACAGCCTCGGACTCCTGTGTCCGGTTCCTATTGTCTTCTGTCAGGGCGAGCTCTGTTCAGCTTCCAGCCCCTGGTCTTTAGCTCCTAGCTCCTACAGAGCTCCTTGCTGTTACTTTCCCTTGCTCTCACTCTGACTCTGACTGTTCTCTGTTCTCTGACTCACTCAACCCTGCCCCAGATCCAGTTTATAAGGGCAGAATTCTCCCCTCCCAGGATTGGGGCAGGAGGATATTGCATGTTTAAGGGATCCTGACCAGGAAACCTCCCACTTGCTCTCCGACGTAATATCTCTATTACTGTGGTGACCAGACCCCTGGGGTGCCACACATGGCTCTTGTAAGGGGCATTGCAGTTCCTCATAATTTTTGGAAAGCCTTCCATTCACTGCTTAGGCCAACAGTGCACAGGAGACCCAGTTGCTATAAATGGAAAAAAAGGTTTAGTTAACGCCCTCTGACCTCCATGTCATTTCCAAGGGGCATTGGAGTGCCTCAAAATTTTTGGTAGGCATTGCACTCACTGTATGCCCTATAACTGTGTAGCCGAACCGCTCCTTTTGTTACAGAAACATATCCTACAAGACATATCTGGTTGACTGGCCTGATATTGATGTGAATGGTCCCTGTTCCTCCTGCTCTTTCTCCTTTGCCACTACCTCATCCATCATTTATGACCTGAAGCTTTGTTTTAACAGGAGTCATAGAACTTGGATAGTAGCAGGAAAACATCCAGCAATCCTCGGAGGAGGTAGGATATGCGCCAAAACGCTGACCACCTCAGGCCTAGCCGCTACTACATACATGCGCTTGCATTACAACAAAACAAAGCAGATGCTAACTTCTATCATCCTCATCATGCTCCTCACCTTGGCACTCTCAACTCCCCTGATGGAGAAGCCAGGGCCCACCGGAGGAGTCTGATAGTCCGGTGGGCTCGGTCAATGCTGCCCTAAAGCAGGCCAGGCTAAGAAAAGTGTGGGAAAGGTTGCCGGGACAAATAGGGGTGGCTGGGGACCGAGTATGGACACCCGGCCACCCCCTGGAGGCTGGGGAGCAAGCGGGGACACCCGGCCACCAGGCGGCTGGGGACTGAGTATGGATACCACGCCGCCGACACAGCCATGGCGTGGTGGCCGGATTCCGCCTCCACATGCCTAAAAGGCCCAATTTAAAGTACAAGCAAGCAAGCAGTATGGTATTGCAGCCTGGGGGTGGGTGGGTGGCAGGCTGCATACTTGCGCTTTCATTGCAAGGAATGGGAGAATGGGAGAGGTACAATTGAACACTGCCCTGGGACAAGGACTTGAATGGGGATAGTTGCAAGTCTGCAACGACAGGTGCAAGGTGGGAGGCATCTTCGCATGTACCATGAACAGGGGTTTGGCATGCACACACTACAGCGGAATAGGCTCTCCTTCCCACTAAATGCACTGGGGAGGGCACAGGTAATGTTTTGGTATATGCGCTTAATCTTATGTATAAGGCACACCAGGACAAGTAGGGGCGGCTGGGGACTGAGTATGGATACCTCGCTGCCGAAGCAGCCATGAGGTAGTGGCCAGCTTCGGCCTCCTCCAAACTAAAAGGCCCCATTTCAAGTGCAAGCTAGCAGTATGGAATTGCAGTCTGGGGGTGGGTGGGTGGCAGGCTGCACACTTACACTTGCATTAAAAGAAAACATAGCAGATGCTAACTTCTGTCATCATCATCATGCTCCTCACCTTGGCACTCTCAACTCCACCGATGGAGAAGTCAGGGCCCACCGGAGGAGTCTGGTTCTCTGGTGGGCTCGTCCAATGCTGCCTAAAGCAGGCCGGGCTAAGAAAAGTGTGTGGGGGGATGTTCCAAGGAGAAATAGGGGTGGCTGGGGACCGTTTATGGACACCCGGCTGCCCCCAGGCGGCTGGGGACCGTGTGTGGACACCCAGCCGCGGGGCGGCTGGGGACCGAGTATGGACACCCGGCCGCCGGGCAGCTGGGGACTGAGTATGGATTCCAGGCCGCCAACACAGCCATGACGTGGTGGCCAGATTCCGCCTCCACATGCCTAAAAGGCCCAATTTCAAGTTCAAGCAAGCAAGCAGTATGGTATTGCAGCCTGGGGGTAGGTGGGTGGAAGGCTGCATACTTGCGCTTGCATTTCAAGGAATGGGGGAGGTACAATTGAACACTGCCCTGGGACTAGAACTTGCATGGGGATAGTTGCAAGTCTGCATCTTCTGATGCGGCAAGGATCACTTATGATGGGCACACTTTTAGACTGTGACCTGGGAGTCAGAGATGCTTCCAGGGGTCTTCCCCATGCTGTTCCCATGTCTTTTCAGCACTTTATGCATGTGTCACACAGCACATGGCCAGATAAGGTTGTAAAATGTTAAAATGACATTTCCCGGTGAATGCATTTGTCATAGTTGAAAGCAATACAAAAGTGCAAAAACGCATAAAAAATGCTACTTGTGAACATAGCCGAAGGTGTGGAGGAGTATTTTTGTTTTTGGTCATTTATTTTAACTTATACACAAGTCTTTTCCCTGGAAAGGATGTTCCTTAACATATTTCACAGGAAAAAAGTTTCACTTTCGTTTTTGAACGTTTTATTGTGAGCCTGTAAAAGTGGCTTAATACCTCTGACCACGTTGTTGACAGCAGTGACCTGGGGGTCAGAAATGCTTCCTGGGGCGATCCCCATGCTGTCCCCATGTCATTTGAGCACTGTCACTATCGTTTTGGGCACTTGTTAGGCTTTTAAAAGACTGCCGGAGGTGCCACCGCAAAAATGCTCGAGTCTCCCATAGACTAACATTGGGCTCGTTGCTCGGGTCGAGCACCCGAGTATCACGGCGAGCTGGCCCGAGCTTCGAGCACCCGAGCATTTTAGTGCTCGCTCAACACTAATGCTCATCAACTTCCTGCCTATCTAGATAGGTATAGTTTATATAATGTGAAATATAGAGATTAAGTTGGGCGATCTAATTGTGTTGTCATATCTTGTGTGCTCTGGATCCAGAACGGTCTTAACTGAGCAAACAGACCTCCATTAGTAAAGAATATCAACACTGAGGTCAGTTCCCCATATAGATTAGACTAATGTAGGAAGAAGCCACCAATACTGACAGCCTAACGTGTATGGGGATCTCCAAGATTATTGTTGTGGAAGTTAACAATACGGCATGTCCGATTTCGGACTGCTGATCCTTTTATTCTCCCTGAGATACAGTAAGCTGTAGCCAGAGATGTCAGGCAGCAGCTCTCTCACAGAATCCACAGGAGTGTTCGGCTGAGCGAGTGCTCCTGTGTATGGCAGAGCCGGTAGAGTTAGCTGCTGACAGTTATCTAACTGGTGTGCAGTGATTTAGCCTATCTGCAGCTTTACGTAAGTTGAACCACAAATATGTGAGAATAACTAACACAATCAATATACAGTGGGGAAAATACAGAAAGTATTTGATACACTGTCGATTTTACAAGTTGTCCCACTTACAAAGAATGGAGAGGTCTGCAATTTTTATCATAGGTACACTTCAACTGTAAGAGACAGAATCTAAAAATAAATCCAGAAAATCACATTTTATGATGTTTACATAATTAATTTGCATTTTATTGCATGAAATAAGTATTGGATACAATAGAAAAATAGAGCTTAATATTTGGTACAGAAACCTTTGTTTGCATTACAGAGATCAGACGTTTCCTGTAGTTCTTGAACAAGTTTGCACACACTGCAGCAGGGATTTTGGCCCACTCCTCGGTGCAGAACTTTCCCCACATGTTTCAGGTTTGGGGCTGTCGCTGGGCAACATTGGGTTTCAGCTCCCTCCAAAGATTTTCCATTGGGTTCAGGTCTGGAGACAGGCTAGGCCACTGTAGGACCTTGAAATGCTTCTTACGGAGCCACTCCTTAGTTGTCCTTGATGGGTGTTTCGGGTCGTTGTAATGCTGGAAGACTCAGCCAGGACCCCTCTTCAATGCTCTTACTGAGGGAATGAGGTTGTTAGCCAAAATATCACAATACATGACCCCATCCATCCTCCCTTAAATATGGTGGAGTCGTCCTGTCCCCTTTGGTCTCATCTGACTACATGACCTTCTCACATTCCTCCTGTGGATCATCCAGATGGTCAATGGGGAACTTCAAAAGGGCCTAGACACCTGCTGGCATGAGCAAGGGGGACGTTGCGTGCCCTGCAGGATTTTAATCCATGACGGCGTAGTGTGTTACTAATGGTAATATTTGATACTGTACTCCCAGCTCTCTTCTGGTCATTGACCAGATCTTCCCGTGTAGTTCTGGGCTGATTCCTGACCTTTCTCAGAATCATTCTTACCCCACGAGGCGAGATCCTGCTTGGAGCCCCAGACCGAGGAGGATTGACAGTCATCTTGTGTTTCTTCCATTTTCTAATAATTGCGCCAACAGTTGTTGCCTTCTTGACAAGCTTCTTGTCTATTGTCCTGTAGCTCATCCCAGCTTTGTGCAGGTCTACAATTTTGTCCCTGGTATACCCAGACAGCTCTTTGGTCTTGCCCATAGTGGAGAGGTTGGCATGTGATTTATTGTGTGGACAGTTGTCTTTTATACAGGTAATAACGAATTCAAACAGGTGCAGTTAATACAGGTAATGAGTGCAGAGTAGTAGGGCTTCTTAAAGAAAAACTAACAGGTCTGGGAGAGCCAGAATTCTTGCTGGTTGGTAGGTTAATAAATACTTATTTCATGCAATAAAATGCAATTTAATTATTTAAAAATCATACAATGTTGTTTTCTGTTTTTTATTTTTAGATTCTGTCTCTTACAATTGAAGTGTACCTACAATAAAAATTACTGACCTCTCCATTCTTTGTAGGTGGGAAAACTTGCAAAATTGGCAGTGTATCAAATAATTATTTTCCCCACTGTACTTACAGAGCCAGGAAGACATGGTTTGCAGCCATAGCAACTAAAGATGTTAAACATGATGGACAGATTTTTACTTGAGTTTAATTATACTGTAGGATTATTCCCAAAATCACAAGGTAACTCCAAACTTATCAACACATCTTAATTTATTCAGTATCGACTGTGAGTGCCAATACACCTTGGTATGCTATTAATGAAGTTATAAAAGGTTGCCTGAGGAATTTTCTGCCACACTGAATGCTTGGGCATGTAAATCATCAAGATCCTCTACTGACAGCCCCCTTTGCAATTGATGACGTCCCAGATGTGCTTGATGGGAAACAAGTCCAGAGGCCATGATAGCACGTTTAGGCCACAGAGACTGCTCGTAGTAGAAGCATGAGCAATGTGTAGCCTTGTGATGTGTTGAAAAATGGCCTGTAATGCACACGCCCGGACTGAGTGGCGTGTGCGTGTATATGTAGTGATTCCACTGGACCGTGCCGGAGAGTGAATGCCTAGAGGGGCATAACTAAGTATCCACCCGATCCGACCAGGGTCGCACGACGGCATACGACGCCAGTGCACCAAGGAGGAACTGAGCAGAGGGACCAGGTGCTACTCCAGGACAGACCCCGGACACGGCTGTTGACCCACACAGGGGAATACAGGAACAGGCAGGTTAGGCTGGCACTCAGACTGCTGGGTATAGGCAGACACGGCTGGTATGCAGAATGGCGGATGCTGGTAAGCACGACTGGTATGCAGGCAGGGAGGTACTGGCAGGTACGACAGGTTGGAGCACCGAGTGGATAGGACCCAGTACAGACTGGGACTCAGGAACAGAACCGCAGATGCGGTGGACAAACACAGAAGAGTGAGGCCGCCCAGAGCGGCGAGCAAGAGCAGAACAAGACGAGACCGCCTGGAGCGGTGAGCGAGAGCAGAGCGAGACTGCCGGAGCAGCGAGCAAAGGGTCAGAGCAGAGCGAGACTGCCGGAGCAGCGAGCAAAGGGTCAGAGCAGAGCGAGACTGCCGGAGCAGCGAGCAAAGGGTCAGAGCAGAGCGGAAACCGCAGGAGCAGCGAGCAAGGCAGAGCAGAGCGGAAACCGCAGGGGCGGCGAACAAGGCAGAGCAGAGCAGAAACCACAGGAGCGGTGAGCAAGGCAGAGCAGAGCGGAAACTGCAGGAGCGGTGAGCAAGGCAGAGCAGAGGGGACAGGGCTCTGTTCACACGGAACAGACTTGAAGGGAAAGGCAGAACCAGGTACACACAAGATACTTGCAATGAAGTAGCAAGTGGACTCTAAACTCACAAACGGGAGTACAGGGACAACGAGTAGGAGTTAGGTACGGGATCAGATTCTGCAGGAAAAGGGAAGGTACGGACATGGAGAAAAACAGGTAACAGGCTAGGAGAGTATTCAGACAAGAACAGACACAGCAGCAAGATACAGGAGCGGGACTAGGTATGCGGCCCCTAGAAGTCGGAACGAACAGACTAGGAGCGTGTTCAGACAGGAACAGGCAAGATACAGGAACGGGTCTAGGTATGCGGCCCCTAGAAGGCGGAAAGAACAGGCTAGGAGCGTATTCACACTGGCCTGGAAATACAGCCTCCAGGATAGGCAGAAGACAACAGGCTAGAAGATAGTTCAGACAGGACACAGTTCAGACACGGGAACTGATACCGCAAGGCAGGAAACATAGACAGGACCTGGCACATCAGTGAATAAAAGCCAACTGACAGAACACAATGCTCAGGCAAGGATTCCAGGAAAGAGCTGGGTTAAATACCAGGTGACAGACAGCAATAGGCTGAGGACGCACAAGGGGTGTGTCTGCAGCAGCTACAAGAAGCAGGAAGTGATCGGGCGCCGCCCTTAAGCAGAAGAAACAGAGGCAAGCAGACAGCATGGAGGAAAGCCAGAGTAATAGTCTGGACTGGAAATCAAGTGCGCGCTCTTGCACAGTGGGAGATGGACCACTATGCAAGGACGCGGCCAGGTATGTTACATGGCCCCTGGGATATTTTGAAGAAATGGTCATACCATTTGTTCCACAGACAAATCAATGTAGCACCATGCTTTTAGTGTACTAGGAATGAAGACTAGAGGGGTCCAGTCATTGTATATTATGTCACCCCACACCATAATCCTGAGAGTGAGATCAGCACGATCTTCCCTTGTGAAATCATCTTCATGGCGTTTACCACATGGTCACCAAACAAATCTCCGACTATCATTGTATTCAAGATGAAAGAGGGACTCATTGCCAAAGTGGATTTACCTCTATTCTATCCTCCATTACCATCTTGCTCTGCACAATGATAGCTTTTGAGAGCTGTGGCCTGAGGTCAATGGAGCATCTCTTAGCTGGATGTCTGGCTCATAGCCCAATGTAATGTAAACACCTTCTGATGGTTTGTGTAGACACTTTTTGATACCGTAGGCTTGATATATTACATCCAATTTCAATCGCAGTACAGAAGGTATCAACCATGGAACAAGTGGTATAACCATTTCCTTAAAGCGTCCAAGGAGACCATTTTTAAACACAATGCCAGGGGGCTTGAACAGCCTGCATGGCCGAAACATTTTACCATGGTCTGCACCAGCTCTGGACTTGTTCCCATCTAGTACATCTGGGATACAATTGGTTAACAAGCGGCAAAGGGAATTGACAGTATCATGATGATTTGTGTGCCATAGTGACAGCAGTTGTAGAGCATTACTCAGATAACATTTCTGCGCATGGCATTTATTCATGATGCCGACTAAACCAAGATGTTTTGAAAATGTTGTTTCCATTTTTCATCACTAGCATATCATTAAAATTTCTAGCAATCCTGTGATTTCCATAATTGTACAACTCTTCCTTCTTAGTGTTTCTTTTTCATTGTTGGGGAGTGGGTACAGCTTCAATAAAACACATACAGTGGGTACGGAAAGTATTCAGACCCCTTTACATTTTTCACTCTTTGTTTCATTGCAGCCATTTGGTAAATTCTAAAAAGTTCATTTTTTTTCTCATTAAAGTACACTCTGCACCCCATCTTGACTGAAAAAACCAGAAATGTAGAAATTTTTTCAAATTTATTAAAAAAGAAAAACTGAAATATCACATGGTCATAAGTATTCAGACCCTTTGCTCACTATTGAGTAGAAGCACCCTTTTGAGCTAGTACAGCCATGAGTCTTCTTGGGAATGATGCAACAAGTGTTTCACACCTGGATTTGGGGATCCTCTGCCATTCTTCCTTGCAGATCCTTTCCAATTCCGTCAGATTGGATGGTGAACGTTGATGGACAGCCATTTTCAGGTCTCTCCAGAGATGCTCAATTGGGTTTAGGTCAGGGCTCTGGCTGGGCCAGTCAAAAATGGTCACAGAGTTGTTCTGAAGCCACTCCTTTGTTATTTTAGCTGTGTGCTTAGGGTCATTGTCTTGTTGGAAGGTGAAAATTCGGCCAAGTCTGAGGTCCAGAGCACTCTGGAAGAGGTTTTCATCCAGGATATCTCTGTACTTGGCAGCATTCATGTTTCCTTCAATTGCAACCAGTCGTCCTGTCCCTGCAGCTGAAAAACACCCTCATAGCATGATGCTGCCACCACGTTTCACTGTTGGGATTGTATTGGGCAGGTGATGAGCAGTGCCTGGTTTTCTCCACACATACCACTTAGAATTATCACCAAAAAGTTCTATTTTTGTCTCATCAGGCCAGAGAATCTTATTTCTCATAGTCTGGGAGTCCTTCATGTGTTTTTTGAGCAAACTCTATTTGGGCTTTCATATGTCTTGCACTGAAGAGAGGCTAATGTGGCGCCCCTGAGGGTTCAGTCGCCACAGGGGTACTGCACCTCAGAACGAGGTGTGGTTTCTCCTCTCCCAGGTAAGGATGGAGTACCTCACAGGACCCCAACCACACACTTAACACTACACCACTCCAGTTCTGAAGGGGGCCTATAGCACCATAGTGCTGCCCCGGGCCTGAATGGAGGAGTTGGGGGGAACCAAAGTTAGGGGGAACCATGTAGTGAGTGAGGGTGGACGAAGCACTTTACTTAGGCACTTATTAGAATCATATATAACTGGAGGCCATCTTTATAACCGGGTCTTTGGTCGTGGGTCTTTGGGACAGCAAGTCAGTACAAAGCTGCTGCCGCCTGAGAGGTCCATGATTCCCGGTCTTAGGCCTTGAGACGGGGGATTGGGACAGAGTTAAAACCGGCTCTGTCGCCGGTCAGAGTCCAACCAAGAAGGCCCAGGAGGGGAGCAGAGGAGTTAGGCTCCACAGGCGAAAGGATCTCAGGGGGTGCAGACGGAGCAGAGTCGCCACCTGCATACCTTATTCTTGCCCTGCCAGAGAGACCCTGCTGCAAGAGGGGGTACCGGTCCCTGATTATCTGACTTTGCACTGCACGTCTCTGTCGGAAAAGTCCGGAGGCTTATGTGGATCCCAGGGGGATACGGACGGAGCGGAGTCGCCACCTGTATGCCCTAATCTGAGTTCATCCAGAGGGACCTGGCCTTACGCCACGTTCTCACCACAAGTCACCAAAAAGGGCACCCAGTCGGTCTGGGAGCTACAAGCTACCCATAAGGGACATCGCAGTACCTGTACGGGACTCAGTGGGGGACACAAGGCGGGAGAAGTACAACAGGAGAGGAACACTTTAGAGCGGGGGTCCTGTCAAGCACTCCTGAACTACCTGGAGGGGGCTGAACCCCACCCTGGCGGCTGCAGCTCGCCATGTAACAGCAGAGAGAAACTCTGAGCTGAGAAAGCACTACCGTGAGTAAAGACTCGGATGACTTCAATTACTGCCTCTGTCTGTTCTTTCCTCCGCGGCTCTGCACCCGCCAACGCTCTATTGCACACCTTCTCTACGCTGCCCTGAGGCCCCGCTCCACCTGTGGGGAACCGAACCATCTATAGCTGCCTGAACACCGGCCTCAGAGGACTGTAGCAGCGCTGGTGATCCTCACCAGACACCACTGGTGGCTTCATGAACTTTCCCCTTTCCCATACACCTTTTCCCCCTTCCTCATACACCTTTTCCTCTTTCCTTTGATTTTAAGAGTGACCACAGGGTATGGCCCCGGGAGTCGGCCACCACGGCATCCCCAAAACCAACAACAAGGCCCGGGCGCCGAGTCGTCCCCATCCCCTGGGCGCGTCATCTCTTCCTGGCGTCACAAACAGGATTTTGTGCCCGTGGCAACGGCAGAAGTCTATACCCATTGCCATCAGGTACTGTGCGCCTTTCCTAAAGACTGCATTTCCACATTCCATGTGGCGCCCGCCCAAGAAGAACGGGCGCCATTATGTGCAGGGAAGACAACAACAACTTAAGCCCTCCCATCGTGGGCCAGGTTCCCCAATGGCGCCAAAAGCTCAGACCGCCCATTGCCTTAGAGACTGTCTGCATAATTGTGTCCGTCAAGACGGATGGGACGTCCCAAGGAGTGCCCGTCTGTGAGCAGCCACTGAACCGCCCCCGAAAGAGGAGGAGAAAGAGAGGGAGACAAGGTGTGGTCTGGGCAAGTCTAGACAGACCACCCCTTGCAGCCGCGATGGAAGGAGAAGAGGAAGTACCCTCCGTCATTGGCCCACCAGCAGCCACCTCTCTTACTCTGAAGGGATGCAGCATTTACCTGACAGCGGAGGAGGCTGAGTACCTCCACGGCAAGATGCAGGATCTGACCCGGCGAGTTGAGGAGGCCCAGCGGAAAGCAGTCGCGGAGTGGAGAGAGGATCTGCTGGGGAAGCTCGCGGCCCGACGCAAAGATACTTCGCGCCCCACCAGCGATTCCCCAGCCCAGGCAGAAAGGAAGGAAGACCAAGGAGCCACGTCCAGCCCAGGAGCGGGTAAGAGTGAATCCCCTGCCCTGGGCGCTGAGTGCGCCGAACTGCTCCTGGAGCTCCTACCATCACCTCCATCCCCGGGCGCCACCGTTTGGGAGCAGCTACTAGCCCTGGAACCTGAGGCCCCAGCCGCCGCAGCTACCAGAAGCCTGCTACTCCTCACACTCCCAGAACCGCCAGCACCTGCCCTCATCTGGGTGTACATGCACATGAACCCGGACTGGTCCGCAAGGGTCGAGGACCAGCAGCGGCCCCTGTTAATGCCGTTACCAGCATCCCTGGTTGCTTGCCCAAAAGCGGAGGAGTTTAGATGGGACAACCGGGGGGGGATCTAATAAGGTTTCCCCGGGAGACCCAAGCTGAGGCCCGACGGAGGGAGAAGCATTGAAAAAGTGAGCTCCTCCAGCTAGAGAAAGAACGGCGTGCCCGGAGGGTCCGCTGTTGACAGCTGGAGGCGCAGTCAAAAGCCGCCAAGGCCCAAGCCAGGCAGGCGGAGGCCTCCTGTTTTAGCCCCCGGGAGGAAGGACTTATCATTCGGTTCCACCAGGAAGCGGGATGGGGCTTCATCCGCAGCCCCCAGTTTAAGCACGACGTGTTTGTTAATTGGCGGGACGTTGAGCCCCACTTGGAGCAAGGACACCCGAACCGTAATCTGTACCGGGGAGACTTGGTCTCCTACACCCGCCACCATGGAGTACGAGGGTGGTACGCCCTAGAGGTGCACCGGGTGTTCAAGGAGGATGCCCCCCTGCGCATTGCCACTGGAGATCGGTCCGGATCTGTGGGTAAACACGAGCCGTACCCCCGGTGGGGATACCATCAGTAATGCGGCCCCGGAGGCTGGACTTCCTTGTTTCTTAGTTTTTGTTCATGTTTTATTAAGACGTTATGCCTGCGGACAGTGAGCAGTCAACAAACTGAATTGTACATAGTTTGCACCTATTAAGGTGCCCCCTATTGGTTTTAAATGCGAAACATCTGACCTCAGAACAAAAACCTGTCTGGTGTAGCACAATTGGAGGTCCAACTCGGGATTGCCATGCCCTGCAGCCACCCCAGGGCCTACGTTGAGGGTTTGCTTTGGACAGGTCCCTCATGCTGCTGAACTTGCACTTAAATAATATTTTCTACTGTTTTTCTATATATATAATGTCTTTATATTTATAATGTATCACCTTATACTGTGGAGAAGTGTGAAATACTGCCGATAAACATAAAACCAAAACGTAAAAAGACAAAAAATAAAAAAATAGTAAAAAAGTAAAAATAAAAAAATATAAAAATATAATGAAAAGGCATATCCATTAGAGAAATCCTGTTGTAGGTAGAAAAAGCAAGAAAAGAAGGAAAGAAAAGAAAGAAAGAAAGAGGGGGAGAGTGAGGGGGGGGTGAGAAAGAAAAAATATATGAAAAAAATATATGAAGAAAATATATGAAAAAAGGGAAGTATATGAGAAAAAGAAAGTATATAAAAAGTGAGTTATTGAACAATAGCGAGCGGAAGAGAAAAGAAAGACTCCTATATATATAAAGGTGATGACAAGGTGGAAAAAGATAATTACTTGTCCACTTGTGTTGAGAAGGGTAGAGTCTCTATAAAGAGTATGATATAATATGAGCCTGTTAGTCATTAAAACTAAGGGACTGATGAAGATGATAGAAAAGAATTAAGAAAAGTCATCCCCCCAAAACAAATAAATAATACCTGGTCAATCCTGTGTGACACGTGTGGATGAATGGCCTGGGCTGGGCGGTGTGTGAATACCCATGGCGAACGCCGTTTAAATAAAGCCAGGGCGGAAGTGCGCGCTCGGCAAGAATCAGCTGTACGATGACGTTTTAATTAGAGCTGCGCATGCGCAAGGACGGAAGAAAACGAAAAAAGCCGAAGGAAGCCGAAGCAGAAGAACGGGACAGCCAGAACAGGGGGAATGGGAGCCGAATACGTGACTCGCTATAGAGCGAAGAGAATAGACTGAGCAGAGGTCGGAAAGAGAGAGAGAAAAAAAGGGGAGAGGGAAAGACATTTCCGGTGACTACCTCTAGAAGCTCATCAAGAGAATGCCAAGAGTGTGCAAAGCAGTCATCAAAGCAAAAGGTGGCTACTTTGAAGAACCTAGAATATAAGACATATTTTCAGTTATTTCGCACTTTTTTGTTAAGTATATAATTCCACATGTGTTAATTCATAGTTTTGATGCCTTCAGTGTGAATGTACAATTTTCATAGTCATGAAAATACAGAAAAATCTTTAAATGAGAAGGTGTGTCCAAACTTTTGGTCTGTACTGTATGTTGGGAAATGCAGTCTCGGATATGTTGGGTGGTCTCTCCAACATATCCAAGACCGCAAGGACACTTGATTAAATATACAACAAATGACCAGTCACAAGTGTAAAGCCCACTGATAGGGAATTTCTTTCCCGATCGGGGATGCGTGAACGAGTCACCCTTAGAAATGTTGGAACATTGTAAACAGTGAAGACAGGGGAATGTTCCTCTTCTCGGTGTAGACAACAAGGTCTGTGTATCTTTAGTTGTAGAGCCAAGGTCGGCTCTAACAAGTATGTCACGAAAGTTCTGGGGTTTCTTATGACAAATTAGAGGTGGTTTTTGAAATTCCGATATGTTGGGGTAAGAATTCCTTAAAAGAGCCCAAAGGGAATGAATGACTGTATGAATAACAGGCATAAATGGATGGTAAGTATTCACGAATGTCGCTCTCGGACCTACAATTTTCTCATTAGGTGTCTTGAACACAAGAGAGAGACAGGCATCGGGGTAACCCCGATTCCTGAATTTGTTTTGCATTTCTTTCAATCGGACCTCACGGGTTTGAGTCTCTGAGACAATACGGTGGACTCTCTGAAACTGTGAGCGTGGTAATGCCCTCTTCATGTGGTTAGGGTGACAACTAGAGAAATGAAGAAGACTGTTCCTGTCTGTTGGCTTAATAAAGAGATCTGTAGTCAATATTCCCTCCTGATTCACGATAACATAGGTATCCAAAAAACTGATCTTATGGGGATGGGAATGTAACGTAAAGGTAAGCCGTGGTACCGCAAGATTGATAACCCCAAAAAAAGTATCAAGAGAGGTTTGATCCCCCTGCCATATAAGAAAAATATCATCAATGTACCTCTTCCAGAGTAAAGCATGCTTCTGGAAGAGGACATTGGGATAAACGTAAATGGATTCAAATTGAGCCATATATATGTTGGCGTACGGAGGCGCCACATTAGAACCCATGGCTGTGCCTGTTGTTTGCATAAAAAATTTGTCCTCAAACATAAAAAAATTATTGGACAGAATAAGTTTAAGAATCGATATGCAAAACTCCTTTTGTGATATTGCAAGATCAGTAAATTCATTAAGAAATGATTCGACCGCCTGAATGCCTCTCATATGTTCAATATTCGTGTATAAACTATTCACATCTAGGATAACAAGTAAACTGTCCCGAGGAATAGAGGTCAGGTCCTTAATGGACGCCAAAAAATGGGA
Source organism: Phyllobates terribilis (assembly GCF_046119375.1). NCBI lineage: Eukaryota > Metazoa > Chordata > Amphibia > Anura > Dendrobatidae > Phyllobates > Phyllobates terribilis. Next base: position 256,403,682 of record NW_027362763.1, on the reverse strand, counting down.
GGTGTCCCTAAGATATGACGGTATATGGCTCAGCAATGGGGTAAGAATCTTTTCTAAGGTAATGGCTAAAGGTGATAACAGAGAATTGGTAGAGGTCACTATAGGTTGACCTGGAGGAGAGTGTAAATTTTTATGTATTTTCGGAAGGGTATAGAAAACCGGGATCACCGGATGTTGATTAATAAGAAAATCTCCCAATTTATTGTCAATAACTCCCTGTGATTTAAAGTGGTCCACCAATTTTCGTATCTTTTTAGTAATATGAAACGTAGGATCATGTGACAATGATAGATATACGTCTTTATCATTCAATTGCGAATAGATCTCGGAAACATAGTAACGTCTGTCCATAACCACGATGGCTCCACCTTTATCGGCGGGTTTGATCACAAATTGTTTATTCATCTTAAGATCATGTAAAGCCCGTGTCTCCATCTGTGAACAATTACGTTGGATCCGTAAATGACTATTTTGAATTAGTCGTATCTTGGTAGTAATATCCCTTTTAACAAGTGATATATAATTCTCAACCGGATGGTAAGATTTAGGTGGGCTAAAATTACTAGCAAAATGCAGTTTCAGATCTTTAAGTGTAAAACATTGGTTAGAAACAGATGAATCCACCTTGGTCAGAGTTGAGGAACGTGTATGATCAGTGGATACAGGAATTTCTTGAAAATGAACTTTTAATCGTAATGTCCTAAAAAAACGATGGAGTTCCTGATCTAAGAGAAACTCATTAAAGTTAGGGGTAGGGCAAAATGAGAGGCCTTTCTGTAATATGGAGAGTTCCACGGGGGATAAATTGTATGATGAAATGTTGTACACTATTTGTTCCATGGTACCTGTGATCGGGCCTGCATCTGGGACGTGGTTGTCGGCTGGGTGTCTCCTGCCCCTCCTTGTCGATCTCTTGGACCTCTTCCACATCTGCGTTCTAAAAGATAAGGGGTGCGTTTAGAGTTGTCATTGTCAGAGCTTGTGGAGAAAGATGATGTGCCGCGTCTCGGTGTCCTAAATCCTCTAAAGGGATTAATATCCTGCCATCTGTAAACTTGATTACGTTGGTAATCCTCCGTGTCCCTCAAAAATTTGATTCTCTTACGTTCCTGTAGGAGAGTACGAAATTCAGTTATATTTTTATCCGTCTTATTTTTGATGTCACCAAATTCTTCTGCTGTCAATGTATTATTCATCTGTGTATGAATACTGGTAATTTGAGTATCGACCTCCATCAGATCCTTCTGCAAGAATTCAATGGTTAATAGCATTAGATCCATAGAGCACTTGTTAAGGATACCCTCAAATGTAGAACAAAATTCCGGTTTCTCGGAAAGAGTGTTAGACGTAATGACACTCTTAGGCCCCGAGGGATCCTTTGTACCCTGTGATATTCTGTCAATGTAACATAGTGTAATTCAAACGCTGTTTTTTTGCGTAGAGTCTTTTCATAATCTTTCGGTCGTATCTCCTCGGCCGGAGTATGTAAAAATTCACCAGGAATATGAACCTGGCCTATGATGGCTTCGGCTTGATTGTAGGAAGCAAGTTAAGTGCCATGATAACTGCAATTGGGTGCATAATTCAAATTTAAAGACTATAACACGGAAAAGAGTATGCGCTACTCCTTGAGAGTGCCTAATAGATGCAAAGTCAATATCCTAATAAGATTAACATCGGGCACTGTACAAAGTCCATAATCAATAATTCATTTTTCAAAAATGTATTGCCAACATGGTCAGACAGACTTCAAACCAACGTTTCGGCTCTCAAAGCCTTCATCAAGGTTTATCTGCATATTAACAAATCAATTCGTTATTAATATAATAAACAAAAATTCAACAAGGTGATACAAGAGAAAATCACAAAACAAAATATGCATGATTCTGTAAGCCAATAGCATAAGACGAACATCAGTAAAAAAACGGAAAACAAAAATCAATGCAGATATAAATGATACTGTAGAAATAATAATATCAAGATAGCGGGGGCCATCATCTTCAAACTGGATTCATACTGTGGAGAAGTGTGAAATACTGCAGATAAACATAAAACCAAAACGTAAAAAGACAAAAAATAAAAAAATAGTAAAAAAAGTAAAAATAAAAAAAATATAAAAATATAATGAAAAGGTATATCCATTAGAGAAATCCTGTTGTGACAGCAGAGAGAAACTCTGAGCTGAGAAAGCACCACCGTGAGTAAAGACTCGGATGACTTCAATTACTGCCTCTGTCTGTTCTTTCCTCCGCGGCTCTGCACCCACCAACGCTCTATTGCACACCTTCTCTACGCTGCCCTGAGGCCCCGCTCCACCTGTGAAGAGCCAAACCATCTATAGCTGCCTGAACACTGGCTTCAGAGGACTGTAGCAGCGCTGGTGATCCTCACCAGACACCACGGGTGGCGTCACAAACTTTCCCCTTTCCCATACACCTTTTCCCCCTTCTTTTGCTTTTAAGAGTGACCCCATGGTACGGCCCCGGGAGTCGGCCACCGCGGCATCCCCAAAACCAATAACAAGGCCCGGGCGCCGAGTCGTCCCCATCCCCTGGGCGCGTCACTTCCATCTGGCCACTCTGCCATAAAGGCCCGACAGGTGGAGGGCTGCAGTGATAGTTGACTTTATGGAATTTTCTCCCATCTCCGTATTGCATCTCTATAGCTCTGCCACAGTGATCTTGGGGTTCTTCTTTACCTCTCTCACCAATGCTTTTCTCCCACGATTGCTCAGTTTGGCTGGACGGCCAGGTCTAGGAAGAATTCTGGTGGTCCCAAACTTCTTCCATTTAAGGATTATGGAGGCCACTGTGCTCTTAGGAACCTTGAGTAATGCAGAAATTCTTTTGTAACCTTGGCCAGATCTGTGCCTTGCCACAATTCTGTATCTGAGCTCATTGGACAGTTCCTTTGAGCTCATGATTCTCATTTGGTCTGACATGCACTGTGAGCTGTGAGGTCTTATATAGACAGGTGTGTGCCTTTCCAAATCAAGTCCTATCAGTTTAATTAAACACAGCTGGACTGCAATGAGGGAGTAGAACCATCTCAAGGAGGATCACAAGGAAATGGACAGCATGTGACTTAAATATGAGTGTCTGAGCAAAGGGTCTGAATACTTATGACCATGTGATATTTCAGTTTTACTTTTTTAATAAATTTGCAAAAATGTCTGCATTTCTGTTTTTTTCAGTCAAGATGGGGAGAAGAGTGTACTTTAATGAGAAAACAATGAACTTTTTAGAATTTACCAAATGGTTGCAATGAAACAAAGAGTGAAAAATTTAAAGGGGTCTGAATACTTTCCGTACCCACTGTAAGTTTTTTTGTACTTCGTTCTAGTTCAGAACCATACCATTTTTTATCTTTCCTAAATAGGCACATTTTCAGGTTTTATCGTACATGCACTTTAAGCCTCTCTAAAAAAAATTATTGTTTGAATATTCAAAAAAAAAAATTCCCCACAAATTATTATTATTTATTATTATAGCGCCATTTATTCTATGGCGCTTTACATGTGAAAAGGGGTATGCATAATAAAAACAAGTATAATAATGTTAAATAATAGAAATTACCGACTGGTACAGGAGGAGAGAGGACCCTTCCCTGCGAGGTAGAGCTGGTCATGCAGTGCTATGGTGGAACGAGGGTCATTGTAGGTTGTAGGCTTGTCAGAAGAGGTGAGTCTTCAGGTTCCTTTTGAAGGTTTCCATGGTAGGTGAAAGTCTGATATGTTGGGGTAGAGATTTCCAGAGTAGGGGGGATGCATGGGAGAAGAGGAGATAAGAGTAGAGTAGAGAAGGAGATATTGTGAGGATCAGAGGTTGCGTTCAGGTAAGTACCAGGAGAGTAGGTCACAGATGTATGGAAGAGACAGGTTGTGGAAGGCTTTGTATACCATGGTTAGGGTTTTGTACTGGAGTCTCTTGGTAATGGGGAGCCAGTGAAGGAATTGACAGAGGTGAAAGGCTGGGGAATAGCGGGGGGACAGGTGGATTAGTCAGGCAACAGAGTTTAGGATAGATTGGAGGGGTGCGAGAGTGTTAGAGGGGAGGTCACAAAGCAGGAGGTTGCAGTAGTCGTGGCGGGAGATGATGAGTGTATGGACTAAGGCTTTTGCAGATTGTTGATTAAGGAATGTACGGATCCCGGAAATATTTTTGAGTTAGAGTCAGCAGGAAGTGGAAAGAGCTTGGATATGTGGTTTGATGGAGAGATCAGACTCCAGGGTTACCCCGAGGCAGCAAGCTTGTGGGACGAGGGAGAGTGAGCAGCCATTTACTTCAATTGATAGGCCTGTTGGGGGGGTTGAGTGGGCGGCACGGTGGCGCAGTGGTTAGCACTGCAGCCTTGCAGCGCTGGGGTCCTGGGTTCAAATCCCACCAAGGACAACATCTGCAAGGAGTTTGTATGTTCTCCTCTTGTTTGCGTGGGTTTCCTCCGGGTTCTCCGGTTTCCTCCCACACTCCAAAGACATACTGATAGGGAATCTAGATTGTGAGACCCGATGGGGACAGCGACGATAATGTATGTAAAGCGCTGTGGAATATGTTAGCGCTATATAAAAATTAAGATTATTAATATTATTGAGTAAGATGGGGGAAAGATGATGAATTCTGTTTTGTCCATGTTAAGTTTTAGAAATCTAGCAGAGTGGAAGGATGAAATAGCGGACAGACATTGTGGGATTCTGGTTAGTAGGGAGGTGATATCGGGTCTAGAGAGGCAGATCTGTGTGTCATCAACATAGAGGTAATATTAAAAGCCGTGGGACTCTTTGAACTGTCTCAGACCGAAGGTGTAAATGGAGAAGAGCAGGGGTCCTAGGACTTAACTTTGCGGTACACCAACAAATGGGGGAAAGCTGAAGAGGTGGTGTGTGAATGGGAGACGCTGAATGTCCGGTCTGTTAGGCATGAGGAGATCCAAGATAGGGCCAAGTCAGTGATGCCAAGAGATGAGTGAATCTGTTGTAAAAGGGAATGGTCCACTATGTCAAAAGCAGAGGACAGGTCAAGGAGGAGGACAGAGTATTGTCACTTAGATTTGGCAGTTAGTAGGTCATTGGTGACTTTAGTCAGGGCAGTTTCAGTGGAGTGATGCAGTTGGAAACCAGATTGTAAGCGGTCGAGGAGGGAGCAGGAGGAGAGGTGGGAGGACAGTTCAAGATAGATATGTTGTTCCAGTAGTTTTAAGGCATAGGGGAGAAGTGATATGGAGCGATAGCTAGACACAGATGATGAGTCAAGGGAGGGCTTTTTGAGGATGGGTGTGATTGAGGCATGTTTACAGCAGGAAGGGAACATACCAATTGTTAGTGATAGGTTGAAGAGATGGGTTAGGGTTGGGGTCAAGACTGTGGTGAGGTTTGGGATGAGGTGGGATGGGATCAGGTCGAGTGTACTGGTGGTGAGATATGATCTTGAGAGTAGAGCGAAAAGTTGATATTCTGTAATGGTGGAGAAGCAGGTTTTGGAGGGCTGAGTAATTATGACGAGGGGCTTTGGGGGTTGTAAGCCAAAGCTTTCTCTGATGTTATCAATCTTCTGCTTGAAGAATGAGGCAAAGTCTTCAGCTGAGATGGGTGGAGAGGGAGGAGGTGCTGGGGGAAGGAAGAGAGAATTGAAAGTGTTGAATAGCTGTTTAGAGTTGTGAGACAGGGAGGTTAGAATGGTTACGGAAAGTTGAGATAGATTGTGGATGAGAGTTAGAAGTGACTGTAGGGATGTGGTGAGGAGGACAAGAGGTAGGGAAAATCAGGATGGACAAGCTGAGTGATATACCTGTAGGAAGAATAGATAAATAGACATGCTGATTAGAGTGCTGCGATGGTGGCAGATGACAAGGTACCGTCTGTATACATCATATTAAAATCTGTTATAATTCATGGCAGCACACTTCTATGTTGCACTTGTATGGTGCACTGAGCAGATGAGCAGACTGACAAATACATAGAACTTAATTTTTATGTCATTTTTATATTCTTTTTTTAATGTATTGACTGGAAATGTGCAAAAAAAATTGTAATTTTTTATTTATTTATTTATTTATTTTTCATCCACAAAGGACTGCTACAACATATTTTAAATTGCTTTCCGTTTTCCATAGAAATTATTACTTGATTTAATCTGGCAACGTCTAATTTCTGTAGTTTTGTTTTATCCCTCTCCCTACACCGAAGGATCACATTAACTAGTTCCAGAAGAGAAAGGGATGTTTCTGCTTCCTGTCTGTATACACAAGCTCTGGTTAAACATTGTGTATACAGCAATCAAGAAGGCAGGTATAGTAATAAACCATGTTTGACTTCTCTGTGGGGAGTCTGGCTGTGTCTGACAGCCAGCTCACCACCCCCACAGCTGCGCAATCTTATGCAAGGTGTTTACTCTACATTGACATTTTAGAACATTAGTGCAGAGTAAAGTGTGGACTGCGCAGAAGTTCATAGTGAATGGGCGTCCAGAAATATTTAAACATTCTTTCATTTCAATAGTGCAACATCGATATGGTAACTTCATCTTTAAATCTGTTATGGTTTTCAGGTGGCAAAACACTGGTCCTTAGGAGCAACTCTTAGAACTCTATTAAGATGTGCTGAGACTTGGTTCTCCACTTATCTGTTCTCTCAATTTGTCTAGCCTCTCATTCTCCATCTCTTATGGAATCCTCTCCTGGAAGACTCTGCTCTCTACTTGCTTGTTTTAGTTCTCACTATAAGCTATCTGCCGCCTCTGTATTAATGCTTACTTAGTACCTGCATGGCAATAATATTATTTTGTACATTGGATTTTGGGATCTTTTATTGCAGCACATTCCTGTGACAATGTGGATGTGTCTGCTGTTTAACGGTTTGTCCCAGGCCTCACTACAGTTTCTCGGCTGTCTGTATAATCAGGATCTCCATGACTCTCTCTAATGAATCTCTAATCGAGTATTTTGCTCCCTGGGAGAAACTGTTAGTTAAGAAGAGTCTTCTTGCAATACCTGGCATCCATCCAATTCCTGAGCGCAATAAAATACCATCCCTTTCATATTCACACATATACATGCCTGAAGGCATGGCACTAACTCACACACATCTTGCATCAAATCTCAACAGGCTTGTAGATAGTAGAGCACCCAGTTACAGCAGCCTTTAGCAACATGGCATCATGGCTAAATCTCTCCCATCCCTCAACTCTAGACCACAAACACAGCCAAATAAACTATACAGATCTTAAATCCAACCATGATTGTTAGCACAAGTCCTTTAATACAGCAATATAAGGCCTTCGATTACCTTCTTCTTTAAATATTGCATTCAACTGTTCCTTTAGCCCACATATATAGTATATACACTACACACTATATAAAAATACACATATGCATGTTTTTCTCAATATCTGACATGAAATCAGAAAAAACCTTTCCCGTTTTAGGTCAATTAGGATTACCATAATTTTTAATATTTGCCAAATGCCAAAATAATGAGAGCGAGAATGTTTTAAGGCATTTTTATTACGTACTGCAAAGTCAAAAGTTTACATACATTTCATTAGTATTTGGTACCATTGCCCTTAAACTGAATGACTTGGGTCAAACGTTTGGGATATCCTTCCACAAGCTTCTCACAATAGTTGGTCAGAATTTGGGCCAATTCCTCCTGACAAAACTGGTGTAACTCATCCAGGTTTGTAGGCCACCTTGCTCGCACCTGCCTTTTCAGCTTTGCCCATAAATTTTCAGTAGGATTGAGATCAGAGCTTTGTGATGTCTACTTCAAAACATTGACTTTGTTATCCTTAAGCCACTTTGTTACCATTTTGGCAGTATGTCATTGTCCATTTGGAAGACCCATTTCCTCCCAAGCTTTAACTTCCTTGCTGATGTTTTGAGATGTTGCTTCAGTATTGCCACATAATCTTCTTTTCTCATGATGCCATATATTTTGTGAAGTGCACCTGTCCCTCCTGCAGCAAAACAACCCCACAACATGATGCTGCGACCCCCGTGTTTCACTGTTGGGATGGTGTTCTTAGGCTTCCAAGCTTCTCCCTTTTTCCTCCAAACATAACGATAGTCATTATGCCCAAAAAGTTCAATTTTAGTTTCATCAGACCACAGGACATGTCTCCAAAAATTTGCAAACATTAATGTGGCTTTTTAGTTTCTTTTGGAGTAATGGCTTCTTCCTGGCAGAGCGGCCTTTCAGCCCATGTTGATACGGTATTCGTTTCACTGTGGTTAGTGACACAATCTTACCCGCTTCCGCCATCATCTTCTCAAGGTCTTTTGATTTTGTCCTTGGGTTGATATGCACATGTCGGACCAAAGCATATTCATCTCTGGGACACAGAATCCGTCTCCTTCCTGAACAGTAAGATGGCTGGACATTCCCATCTTGTTTGTACTTGCATATAATTGTTTGTACAGATGAATGAGGCACCTTCAGGTATCTTGAAATTGTACCCAAGGATGAGCCAGACTTGTAGAAGTCCACAATTCTCTTCCTGATATCTTGGCTCATTTCTTAAGACTTTCCCATGATGCTACACAAAGAAGCAGTGTGTTTCAGGTGTGCATTAAAATACATCCACAGATGTGTCTCTAATGAACTCAGATGTTGCCAAAAAAACTATCAGAAGCTTCCAAACACATGACATAATCATAGGGGCAATCCAGAATTGTTTAAAGGCATAGTAATCTTAGTGTATGTAAACTTTTAACTTTGCAGTAAGTAATAAAAATGCCTTAAAACATTCTCTCTCTCTCATTATTCTGGCATTTGGCAAATATTAAAAATGATGGTAATCCTAATTGGCCTAAAATGGGAAAGGTTTATTCTGATTTCATGTCAGATATTGAGAAAAACTTGCATATGTGTCTTTTTATATAGTGTATGTAAACTTCTGGTTTCAGCCGTAATTATATCTGTTAATAATAAGATGGTAAGGGGAGTATAATATAATGGCTGGTCCACTCTACTATTAGCCACTATGAAACAAAATTAATGTGCTGCTTGTTCAATAGGCGTGATCAGAGAGTACACCAGATACATGTGCCAAGATTCATCAAGACTAACATTGTTCACTCCAGTCTTGATGAGGGGGTGTGCTGGAGTGAGACAGACCTGATTGATGAATCACGCATATCTTAAAAGTGGTGTTTGCCTTCCCACAAATCCTACTCCAGTCAGAGACCGGAACAAAATCTGTGGCATGAGACACATCACAGCTTGTCATAAATTAGATGAGGGGGGGTTGCCCCATCTCCCCATCTCACACCCGTTCTACCCTAGTTCTGCCAATTTTGGCAAAAACTAGAGTAAAATGCCAACATTTTCAAAAAAAATTTTTTGTGCAACTCTATGTTGCGTAAAAGACCTTGTGACTTTTGAATATACTTTATATCTCCTTTTTTAGATTTTTCTTTCATTCTTTCGGTCCATCCTTTTTGTCTAGTTTGTTTAGCGATGTCCCTTGGGATTGTGTGCATGCGCCGCTTTCTCCTCCTCCATGACTTCTGATGACGCTCATCACATGACCCACTTGCGTTCCACGTGTGCGGATCACAGAGCGTTGGAAGGAAGATTCATGGACAGTGACGACATGCGCCTACGACATCCCATGGATGCTAATCCTCCCTGCATGGCAATTGGCCACCTTCCATATAAATATTCTAACCGCCTCTCACCATGACACGCCCCCGGAAGAAGCTGGCGGCAAAACGCACATCGGGGTGAGGGGATGCCGTGGTGACTTCTCACATTCCTTCTGAATACGCACCTATATATTGCCATTACAGATACTGTCCTATTCTATTGCCTATATTACAATCTTTATATACCTCTGCATCTTCCAATCTCTTTGTGGCTTTAATTGCCCATATTTACTTGGACACTGTTCCTTATAACTACTACAATTCATAGCAACTTATTGGTATTTTACCACATACATTGCTTTTGGGTTTATTTTTACCCTTCTACAGATGCACTTCAATTTTCTCTCTTCAGGACAGCTTATGGCTAGCCTTGTGCTATAATCATGCATGGCATTTCAGGTCCTTCTGTGAGGATATATTAATCATTTTTGGTATAGAAATATTCTACGTGTATTTAATATTGTCACCACTGTGTCCCCTGTAGGAAATGTATTGCTTTTTCATTGTATTTTATCTCATGTAATAAAATGTAGTTTTTTTATCAGGGATTGCTTCTGGGTATAGACTTATTTAAGTCTGTTCTTTTGACTTTTATTCATGTCTTTAATGTATCTTCACATAATGTGAGATGCCAAAAAAGAGAGAGAAAGATTGCATTATTAGGAGTTACTCACCATTTTTTACTATTTTCATAGTTTTGAAAAGTCTTAAAATGAGACAAACTCTTTAAAGAAATACAATATTTCACAGAGAAAGATATTGGTGTGAACTACTAATTACATACACGCATTATCAGATGGCATAACTTGGAACGTTTTTCACTTGTGCACTTTTAATCTGAGTCATTCTAAATGACTGTCCTCTATCTGCACTGTTATAAATCGTCCAGTAAGTAGTGCACGTTTAATATTTTTTCTTTCATGTTTCATAACTCTTTTCAGATTCCTTACTCTCAGTTCAAAACTGGGAAAGTAGTTGCACATATTTTGAAGAAACACAAAATTTGGCAAATGAAATATATTATTTTTCAGTGCTGTTGCATTGAATTCTGACCCATTTATGCTGAATATCTCCCCAATAGATTCTAAATTATGAAAACTGTTTCTGTTGGCCGTAATGGAGATTATACTTGCTTTGAAATTTTTTCTTGCCCTCTACTGATTAGGCATCACAATGAAGAAACAAGAAAATGGATGTGCTACAAAGCTCGTAAACAATATTGCCAGAATGAGAAGGAAAATCATTGCAATCATTGAACTTAACCTGCATTGTTGCCCCAAAAGTGAAAAATGTTAGAACACTAAACATACCCTTATTGGCAAAAATAGGGGATAAGCAATATAGCCACCAGCCATTACCATTTGTACAATGGTATTGCTCAGCTTGTACTGGTTTCATGAGAATATCGCTGGTCCACATTCACTGTATGTTGTGCGGATAATATATGAAAAATTATAGTTCCTTTATTACATATTCAGCAGTGATAATAATTGAGATTCCAGGATCTATTCACACCCAGAACAGAGTCTGAAAGTAATATACAAATTCTGTTTTTTTTCAGGTCAGCTTAGACACAGGAATTTGCCCAGGGGAAAAATACTTTCTGTTGAAACTACGAGGAAAGTTGCTGGAGCACTCTCAAAATACAACTGCATACAACTAAGTCTGCAAAAAGAGTGTATCATATAATTACTTGTCATCAAAGTATGTATATATAATTTTAATAACTGTTACAACAAAACAGTGCAGAAAAACAAGTAAAAGTATGAGGAAAAGTGTAACTCGGTGTAAAAGCAAGTTGTTTTTGGAGCAGTACACTATAAAAAAAACTTCAAACAGTAAACTTTATTTTAGCAGTGACCGACTGTATGTTTTTTGCACAGCTGGCCAGTTGGGGCCATAATGACACTGTTTTGAAGGGTTGGCCCCTTGGCACATACATTAAAATGTGAAAAATAAAAATATATATATTTTTTTTTGCCTAAAATAAAAAGTAAATGTGTCATCTTTAATATTTGTCCTTTTTGAGATCATTTCATCTTCAACTTGCTTAAAGGGGTATGCCCATCTCCAAGATCCTATCCCAATATGTAGTATGTGTGATAATAATATTAGCAAATACCTTCAATTAGAAATGTAGTATAGTTTTTCTGAGTCGCTATGTCTCTTTCCTCATGTGCAGGCATTGCAGGAACTTAGGTATCCATAGTTACGACCACTAGCAACTAGCTAACTAACTGTCACTAAAACCACTGTAACCATGGATACCAAAGGTCCTGCAATGCCTGCACATGAGGAAACAGACATAGTGAATCAGAAAAACTATACTACGTTTCTAATTGAAAGTATTTGCTAATATTATTATTATTACACCTACTACATTTTGGGATAGGACCTTGAAGATAGGCATACCCCTTTAAGCAAATTGAAGATGAAATGATCTCTAAAAGGCCTAAAGTTAAAGATGACACATTTCCTTTTTATTTTAGACAAAAAATATATATATCATTATATTTTACACCTAATACATATTGGGATAGGATCTTGGAGATGGGAATTATTATTATTATTATTTATTATTATAGTGCCATTTATTCCATGGCGCTTTACATGTGAAAAAGGGGTATAATACAAGAACAATTACAATAATCTTGAACACAATGTGACAGCGACTGGTACAGGAGGAGCGAGGACCCTGCCCGTGAGGGCTCACAATCTACAAGGAATGGGTAAGGATACATTAGGTGAGGGTAGAGCTGGTCGTGCAGCGGTATGGTGGAGCAGTAGTTACTGCAGGTTGTAGGCTTGTCGGAAGAGGTGGGTCTTCAGATTCCTTTTGAAGGTTTCCACGGTAGGCGAGAGTCTGATACGTTGGGGTAGAGAGTTCCAGAGTAGGGGGGAAGCACGGGAGAAATCTTGTATGCGATTGTGGGAGGAGGAGATAAGAGGGGAGTAGAGAAGGAGATCTTGTGAGGATCGGAGGTTGCAGGCGGGTATGTAACGGGCGACTAGGTCAGAGATATTTGGAGGAGACAGGTTGTGAATGGCTTTGTATGTCATGGTTAGGGTTTTGAACTGGAGTCTCTGAGCAATGGGGAGCCAGTGAAAAGATTGACAGAGAGGAGAGGCCGGGGAATAGCGGGGGGACAGGTTGATTAGTCGAGAAGCAGAGTTTAGGATAGATTGGAGGGGTGCGAGAGTCTTAGAGGGGAGGCCACAGAGCAGGAGGTTGCAGTAGTCAAGGCGGGAGATGATGAGGGCTTGCACTAGTGTTTTTGCAGATTCATGGTTGAGGAATGTGCGGATCTGGGAGATATTTTTGAGTTGGAGTCGGCAGGAAGTGGAAAGGGCTTGGATATGTGGTTTGAAGGACAGTTCAGAGTCCAGGGTTACCCCAAGGCAGTGAGCTTGAGGGACTGGGGAGAGTGGGCAGCCATTGACGTTGATAGATAGGTCAGTTGGGGGGGTTGAATGAGATGGCGGAAAGATGATGAATTCTGTTTTGTCCATGTTAAGTTTTAGAAATCTGGCAGAGAAGAAGGATGAAATAGCAGACAGACATTGTGGGATTTTGGTTAGTAAGGAGGTGATATCGGGTCCAGAGAGGTAGATCTGTGTGTCATCAGCATAGAGGTGATAATGAAAGCTGTGAGACTCTATGAGCTGTCCCAGGCCGAAGGTGTAGATGGAGAAGAGCAGCTGTCCTAGAACTGAACCTTGGGGGACACCGACAGATACGGGGCGAGATGAGGAGGTGGTGTGTGAGTGGGAGACACTGAATGTCCGGTCTGTTAGGTATGAGGAGATCTAGGATAGGGCCAAGTCTGTGATGCCGATAGATGAGAGAGTCTGTAGTAAGAGGGAATGGTCCACTGTGTCAAAGGCAGATGACAGGTCTAGGAGGAGGAGGACAGAGTAGTGTCGCTTAGATTTGGCGGTTAGTAGGTCGTTGGTGACTTTAGTCAGTGCAGTTTCAGTAGAATGGTGCGGTCGGAAACCAGATTGTAGGCGGTCAAAGAGGGAGCAGGAGGAGAGGTGGGAGGACAGTTCAGAATGGGCATGTTGTTCCAGTAGTTTAGAGGCATAGGGGAGAAGTGATATGGGGCGATAGCTAGACACAGAGGATGGGTCAAGGGAGGTCTTTTTGAGGATGGGTATGATTGAGGCATGTTTGAAGCATGAGGGGAAGACACCAGTTGTTAGTGACAGGTTGAAGAGGGCTGGGATGAAGATAGTGGTAAGGTTTGGGATGAGGTGGGACGGGATTGGGTCAAGTTTACAGGTGGTGAGGTGTGATTTGGAGAGTAAGGAGGAAAGTTGATCTTCAGAAATGGTGGAGAAGGTGGTTTTGGAGGAAGAGGGTTGAGTAGGTGTGGGGAGGGGCTGTGGGGGCTTTAGGCAAAAGCTTTGTCTGATGGTGTCAATCTTCTGCTTGAAGAATGAGGCAAAGTCTTCGGCTGAAATAAGAGGAGAGGGAGGAGGCACTGGGGGACGGAGGAGAGAATTGAAGGTGTTGAATAGTTGTTCGGGGTTGTGAGACAGGGAGGATATGAGAGATGCGAAGTATGTATGTTTTGCTGCAGTGAGTGTTGACTTGAAGGTAGTGAGGGACTGTTTGAATTCGATGAAGTGCTCATGGGAGTGGGACCTTTTTCATCTACGCTCAGCAACCCTGGAGGCCCCGCCGCAGTTCTTTAGTTAGGCTGGTGTGCCAGGGTTGTCTGTTGATTGTGCGAGCCTTGGAACGTGTGAGGGGGGCGACCGAATCGAGAGCTGCAGCGGTTGTGGTGTTGTATAAAGTGGCAGCAACATCTGCCTCATGTAAGGAACTAATGTCTGTAAGAGGGAGGAGGGATTCAGAGAGTGAGTGTAGGTCAAGGTGTTTGAGATTTCTGCGAGGGTATGCAAGTTTGTGGAGTGGGGATTGTTGCCCCGGGGAGGAGAGAGAAGAGAATGTGAGTAGGTTGTGGTCAGAAAGAGGGAGAGGTGAGTTACAGTGGTTAGATAGGGAACAGAGGCAGATGAAGATGAGGTCCAGTGTGTGTCCGTCTTTGTGGGTGGGTGTGGAAGACCACTGAGTAAGACCAAAGGAGGAAGTGAGGGATAGAAGCTTAGAGGCAACTGAGAGGGAAGTGTCAATGGGGATGTTAAAGTTGCCCATGAGGATAGTGGGGATGTCAACGGAGAGGAAATGAAGTAGCCAAGTGGTGAAGTGGTCAAAGAAAGTGGTGGTTGATCCTGGGGGGCGGCAGATTACAGCCAGTTGGAGGTTGGATTCGGAGTAGATGCGCACGCAGTGCACTTCAAAAGAGGGGAGAGTAATTGAGGACGGCAGTGGGATATGGGTGAAGGAGCAGTTTTCTGAGAGGAGGAAACCTATTCCTCCACCGTGCTTGCCAGTGGGGTGGGGGGTATGGGAGAGGTGGAATCCCCCATACGAAAGTGCAGCAGGAGAGGCTGTGTCGGAGGGGGTGAGCCAGGTTTCAGTGATGCCGAGGAAGGAAAGCTTGTTAGTGATGAAGAGATCGTGAATGTAGGAAAGTTTGTTGCAGACGGAGCGAGCGGTCCATAGAGCTCCTATTAGTGGGACTGGGGAAGCGGGGGCTGGGCGGATGAGTATAAGGTTAGAAGGGTTATGAGAGTTTGGGATAGATCGTGGGTAGGAGGTGGAAGTGAGTGTAGGGATGTGGTGAGGAGGACCGGGATGTGGAGAGATGTCGCCGGCAGTAAGGAGCAGCAGAGAAAGCGTTAGTAGGTGGGAGCAGGAGAGGGCATGAGGTGGCTGTCTGTGTTTGGAGGCAAAGGATTGTATTTTGAGGAATAGCTCTGAGGAGGAGGTGAGATGGGTGGGGAGAATGGAGGGCGAGATGAAGAGTTCATTACTAGGTGTAGGGATTAGGGGTGGTTGTAAGAAGTGAAGGATTAAGGGGGTGAGAGTGAAAACAAAGACAGACATTGTTTACTGTGACAAAGTATCCAGTTACCTTCAGTTCCCTTCAGGTTCAATTCAGGATTAATTCAAATTTCAGACACTTCAGCTAATGGACACATAAGGTGATGGACACAGACTAAAGCCTAACAGACTCCTGGCCCACAATATGTTTGTAACAGAATGCATTCAGCTGTGAACCAGCGGGGAGTGGTCTGTGCTCATCTTGATCAGCTGATTAGATTGAACCAGATGCTGGATACTCAAAGACTGAGTAAACAAGGTCATAAATGAAAGTGGGGGGTAGCTGGTGTAAGTTGTGTGACGTACCATTAGAAAGTAGGAACAGAACTGTATAGAGAAGACAGCATGGAAGTCAACGAATACCCTTTAACTGTTCACAATATCAGTAACTTTGACCAGGGGTGCCCAAACTTTGTCATGCCACGCATATACATCTTTTGCCTTGACACACTGTCACCTTGGAATTCTTACTCCTGGACTGTGACCTGACTACGCCTTTTGTCTCTTTCCTCTGTTTATGATGCACCCTCCTGGCTCTTGACCTCGGATTCCTTGACTTATCCCAACTTATGGCCTTTCCATGAGAAGTGACTCAGTGTCACACTTACCTTTTGTTACTACTATTAGGCATAGTTTTGTCGATATTGGTCTTCTCAATCTCCATTTATTTTGAAAGTTCGGTAGCTTCTCCTTAGGCCCTGATTTAATGGGCTCTTGCTAGGCCACCTCTCCCATTAGTTTCCCCAGACATTCCATTATGGTTCAAGACTGTACTTCCAGGCCACACATCAAGCTTTCAAGGTAAGTGGACCCCACTGGATTCTCTAACAACACGCAGGTATCCTCCCCACCCACCAACCCAGGTTCTGCCTTTACTATTGCCACCAACAGGATTAGCTACTGTCCAGAGCCCCAGAAGACTGTATAGAGCTAACACGTTTGGCTGATGATACACTTCAGAGATCACCAGTCAGCTGTGAGGCCACATACAATACTTGCAGGCCCATCTCTTACACAACACAACTCAACCTCAGACCACCACTGGTCATTTATTAGCTCATCTTCTGCTACTTGGAATACTCACCAGGACTTACTTGGCAAAGTAGCCATTGTCATGTCCCATGACTTGGGAATCATTCAGTATTGTATTGTCTTTATAATGTTGCTGTTACATTGCTATGTAATCAGTTTGCCTTTTAGAAGTTTGTCCTGTCTCTCTCCCTGTAGCCCAGCTCTAATGTAAGTAATTCCTCCCTTCTTCCACTGTCAGTGTTTGTCATCAATCCTGCTATACATCTCTGGTTCAGAATTTTCATTTTACCTACAGATGTTGCAGCTACTGCTATTGTGCATAATACAAGAACTCAGTTTAAAAACAAACCTTCTTCTGGAATCCTCATACATGCCTCTGCAGTTGAGTTGAAGCTATCTGATGAAATTACTTTGTGTGAGTACTGGTTCAGTACAGACTTCCATAGAAACAGTGTCTCAATGGAACCACACTTGCAGAATAGTTATGGAGTTAGAATAGCCATACTGATTTAGACCTTCATGATGATTAAATTTTAGCAAGCAGAACCTCTCCACAACTCGTCAAAGGCATCATGTCTCCCAGCCACTGGCTCACCACCTTTCAGCATGATTTGCCTTTACTTCCTAATCGGTAGGCTGCTAGGACCCTAGGATCCTATCCTCAGAATGAAAAGACAGCAGGACAAGTAAGATTAGGAAGTCTATTCCAATAGTAAGACTTAGGAAAGGCTTTCTTATTCTCTCAGGATAGGATTAAATCCAATTCCTGACTTCATCAGAGCTGTCATATAACAATGTGCAGTTGCCATTTTATTTGTGCTCTATAGATTTAAAACTGCCCTCTGTGAACCTCTCTGAAGGCATTTCCGACAAGCCCATTCCAAGTGTTGAAGTTTTATAGATATTTTTCCATCATTACAGAATTCACAGATCACAAGAGACACTCAAACAAGTTTCCTTCACTTCACCCTCAGACTGTGAGAGTACACTGTACATTCTATAGGGAAAAGGACATGCACTTCAGAAATGGTTACAAGTTTATTTTTCAAAACAGGTAAGTCAGGTGTGGCTGTGAAGTTCACCTGAAAGAGCTTTGAGCTTTATGATTCATGCTTGTATTTAATTACTGACTCATGAAGAACTGGTTTCACAGAGGTAGCATCATAATTACATTTCATAAAAGTTTACTAGCTGCAGAAGTATACAGAGTAGAATGACTAAGAATGACATTTCCTGTATCTTGCCATGGGAGAGTTAATTTCCACACATAACTCATACACTTGTTATGCTGTCTAACATAATCACAAATTAGAATTATTGGAGACTGCATCTATCTATCTATCTATCTATCTATCTATCTATCTATCTATCTATCTATCTATCTATCTACTGTATCTGCCCATCTGTCTGTCTTCTTAATCTATAGTTGCAATCAAAATAATTAAAACCTCATTAGAAATGAGTAGTGATGAGCGAGTGTGCTCCTTTAACTCTGTCACCGAGCATGCTTGGGTGCTTACCTAGTATCTTCAGAGTGCTCGTATATTATGTTCGAGTCCCTGCGTCTGCATGATTTACAGCTGTAAGACAGCCTGAACACATGCAGTTTGTTAGGGAATCCTCACATGTGTTGAGGCTGCCTTACAGCTGTAAATCATACAGATGCAGGGACTCGAACATAATATACGAGCACTCCGAATATACCCAGTAAGCCCCCGAGCATGCTCGGTGAAAAGGTTAAACCATCATGCTCGCTTATCACTAGAAATGAGCAAAATTTTCAAACCATCTACTGTCTGCAATAAACCAATTAAACAAAAACAATATAATCCCTTAAAGGGGTTGTCCACTACTTTATATTACCCCCCCCCCCCAATGTATCCCCCCGGGGCCTCTAAGTCTTTTTGTAAATATCTTATGTTGCAGATAATGCCTGTGGGCGGCACTATCACTGGCCACTCACAGGCATCACGTGACCCCCGGCTGCAGACAGTTCTGACATCCACTGATGTGACGACAAGTGCTGGCAGCAGCCGGGGGTCTTTGTCTTCCGCGTTTGAGGTGGATTCCAGGTTGTGGGCGGGGTTACCCCCCGCGTCACACCCGGCATCCACCGTGCGCTCTGCCTCTCCCCATTCATTGAGAAAGTGTGCGGTGGATGCTGGGTGTGACTCGGGGGGGGGGTCACCCCGTCCACAACCCAGCAGCCACCGTGGGGACCCCAGCACTGAGTCACTCCTCACTTGTCATGACATCAGCGCGGGGTCACATGATGCCTGTGAGCGACCAGTGATAGCGCCACTGACAGGCATTATCAGCAACATAAGGTATTTACAAGAAGTCTTAGGGGCCCCGGGGGGATACATTGGGGGGGTAATATAAAGTAGTGTACAACTTCTTTAAGGACCCAGGAATTTTTCATTTTTGAACGTGTTTTTCCTCCCCTTGTTCCAGGTCACATAAATATTTAATTTTCCGTCAACACAGCCGTATAAGAGCTTGTTTTCTTTTTCTGGGGGGTGAATTGTAATTTTGAAAGACATCAATGCAGCAAGATTTCATGGCAGCAGGCGCTGAGGTTTCAGATTGTACAGTAAGGTGCACACTAAACGCTAAAAGTCTTCATGCCTTAATGCCAAGACGTGCATCTCTACTGACCCAAAAACTAAAGAAAAGTCATCTCTAAAATGTTCATAATCACATAAATAAGCCAGAAATGTCTTAGGATTCCATTTTGTGGAGCAATAAAACCTAACTGGAAGTTTCCAGGCCTATGGATCAGTGGTATGTCTGTAACAAGAACACTGCATGTAGTGAAGCAAGGCTGTGGCTCAGAGATGCTTTGGGGATGCGTAGATTTCTCTGGCACTGGAAACCTAGATCATGTGGAGGCCAAGATGGATTCAACCAAGTATCAGGAAATCCTGGAGAAAACGTCATCTGTGCTGTGAGAAAACTGAAGCTTGGGTGTCATTGGACCTTTCAGCAAGACAATGATCCCAGTCAACCTAAAACTCCACCAACGCTTGGTTTCACAAGAAATTCTGAAAGATTCAGGAGCGCCCATCATAGTTGCATGACTTGAACCCTATAGAAAATATTTGAGGGGATCCGAAGAAGTTGGTTGCAGCATGCAAATCCAAGGAACTGGAGGCCATTGCCTATGAGGAATGGATAAGATACATTCGAACCGCTGTCAGAGTTGATGTCTGGGTTTGCACCATATCTGCATCAGGTCATAACAACCAAACGCTGCTCTACTAAGTACTAAAGATACTTGTCATGAAGACATCTTGTAATGTGTCTACTTATTCTTTAAATTTTAAAAAATATTGCTTTTCGGCAATAAGTTCTGGGACCATAAAAAAACACATATAGATGTTGGTTGCATTTATAAAAAAAGAGGCAAGGAACCTGTCAATCAAATCACATTGTCTGTGACTAATTTACATTTTTTGTCACTTTTCAAAACACAGAAATTAGCCGTGATCAAAGCCAGGTACAAAAGATGATGGTTTATATTTTTGTCCCAATGTCTCAATCGTTTTTTTTTTCCTATGTAGCAAGTGTATTCCTATTTGTAAAGAACGAATCTCTTCACAGTCCACACAGAAAGCAACTGAGCACCACTATGACACTTAGATTACCTTATTTCTTAATAATGGACACAAGGAAACAAACCTCACAAGGTATAATAGTCACAGAGAGAACATTTCCAGTAATGTCAAATGACTAGCAATCAGTTTATGTGTGAGACAACCTAAGTGTCAGCTGGAGTGTTATCTACAGAATGTCTGTAATAAACATTCTTCAGTGCTCTGTTGTAACACGCACTGCTCATTTCTCATATCTTCACAAAAAAAAACAAATAATATAATCAGACCTTTCCAGAGGTCAAAATGTTCTTGGTTTCTGGATGAAATAAATAGATGTGTAATTGCAAGATGCAATAATAAAAAGCAACCTTTATTCCACTCTTACAAGAAGTTTTCATGTGAGATCACCACGCAGATAGTAAAAAGACAATAGATAACAAGTTTCTATTTAAAGTAGATTCATGCTGCATGAACCAAGGGCAGCAGGAATTAGACACTGGCTGCACGATTGCAACCAGGTATGTTTTACTCTGAAATGCTGCAGCCTTGCAGGATAAACATTCTTTGAAATGATAGGGGACTATGTCTCTTGGTTGACTAGTCTGATGAGCTTCTCCCTTCCCCAATCCAGTTGACCGACAGGTCTCTCCATATGCTTTTACATAGAGAGAGACCTGTAAGTCATAGGGAGAAGCCAACTGGGGAGAGACAAGTCAGCCAAGACACTCAGGACCTGATTTATCAAGACTGGCATTGTTCACTCCGGTCTTGAGGAGGCGTGCTGGAGTCAGATGCTCCTGATTCATGAAAAGTTGCACGCCTCTCCATGAATCTTGAGCGTTTGATGACTGGCACACACATACGTGTGATATGCCTGAGATCGCACTCCAATGAGTTATTGGAGTGAGATTTCTGTCGTAGGGAACGCCACAGTTGGCCATGAATTTGATGAGCGCTCTGTTGTAACACGCGCTTCCCTGTCGCAATCCCACCCCAGCTCCGCCAAAATGAGAAACTGACATGAAGACAGCAAAAGTTGCAAAATTTAGGGGCCTAAATTTTGCAACTTTTCAAAGCTTTTTATAGCAGAATTCTGGTGTGACAGCTTAGATACCGCAGCGTTTCAAAGTAAAACATGCCTGGTCTCAGTCACTCAGCCAGTGTCTGATTTATGCCACCCGTGGTTCAGGCAGCATGAGTTTGTTGATACGTTTCCTTTAAGTCCTACATACTTGTGCTTATATATAAATGGAAATTTAGATTGTTAGATAAATTATTGATCAATAGATAGATAAATTATTTGCAAATCACAATAAGCTGGTCAGTCCATTGTCCAGTTACTTCTATACTTTTAAAAGATACAGTGTTCTGTATACATCTTAGTGGTACTAAGTAATTTAACAATTGTGCCCCATAGAAAGCTATAAGAAACGGATAGCATACATTTATATGACCAATTGTATCTGTCTGACTTATGGCCTAAATGTGATGTGAACAGAGGCTAAAACCAGTTTACAAGCTTTAGTGCCAGTGAAAACTACTGACAACTTTACTTTGACTCATTAGTTTAATTAGTTGATTTAAATATTATGTAATTTCTACTTGATCATAGGTGTAAACCCTTTGCTTGCTCATTATACAGTGGGGCTTACTCATCATCATACTGCACTGTGTAATATCCTGAATCCTTTTGTGACTATTTTCTTTCCTTTTTTAACCCCTTTATGACATATGACGTACTATGTCTGTCATAGCTCTTGCAGCGTGATAGGTTGACACCAATGGGTTGGCATGACAGCAAGGGGTCTGCTGATGACCCCCATGCCTGTTATCACGGTACTCCTGTGACAACCAGCACGTGGCTGGTGTACATAGGAGACTGTAATTTTCACTATACATTAAGAAATACAAAAATTAAAAGAATACACATATTTGGTCCAATCTATGGAAATATAAAATAAATGAATCAAAACACCAGATTTGCGTTTTTTCGGCCACCGCAACAACACAAAAAATTTAATAACAGGCAATAAAAACATTGTATCCATCCAGGGGCGGACACAGACTGTAGTGGGCCCCTGTGCAAGAAATTTTGGGGGGCCCCCCCTGCCCTTCATAAGGCAACAAAGTTATGTAAACATAACCCCCCATGTGCATCTCTCACCCCCCCATGTGCAGCTCTCATCCCACCCATGTGCAGCTCTCACCCCCCGTGCATCTCTCATCCCCTCCATGTGCATCTCTCATCCCCCCCATGTGCATCTCTCATCCCCCCCATGTGCATCTCTCATCCCCCCATGTGCATCTCTCATCCCCCCCATGTGCATCTCTCATCCCCCCCATGTGCATCTCTCACCCCCCCATGTGCATCTCTCACCCCCCCATGTGCATCTCTCACCCCCCCATGTGCATCTCTCACCCCCCCATGTGCATCTCTCACCCCCCCCATGTGCATCTCTCATCCCCCCCGTGCATCTCTCACCCCCCCCGTGCATCTCTGATTCCCCCCACTCCTAGTTAATTAATTGTATTTAAAAAAAATAAAACTTGTTATACTTACCCCCATGCAATCCCTGCAGAATCCTGGCGCTCGTCCACGTCGCTGCCACCAGGTTCTCCTGACGTTCGGCCATGTGACGGCGCCACATACATAGCCATCAGCTTTTGTTTTGGCCAAAAGATTTTTAAAGCCGCCACCACGATAAGGTAGACTCTTCTGGGCGGGCCCTACTCTAACCTATTAAAATTTTCTTAAAATATCCAATACTCTTTTTAGATATATTTTTATTTAGTTTTCTTTAAGGGAATGTGTCATATACATTTTTTTTTTAAATGACCAATAATACCACATACAGGGAATACCGCCACACCATGACCAGACCACATATTACCACAACATAGTGACCGAATAATACCACACAGAAGGGAGAAAAACTGCCACACCATGACCAGACCACATATTACCACTACATTACTAATATTACCACCACATTACTAATATTACCATAAGTGTCATTATACACGGGAGCTCTATACATGGTATGTATAACGTAAGTGTCCAGGTAATCTAGTGATCACCAGTGAAATTATACACAGGAGCTCTGTATATAGTGTCAGTGTACAGGTAATACAGTGACATTATACACAGGAGCTCTGTATATAGTGTACAGGTAATACAGTGATCATCAGTGACATTATACACAGGAGCTCTGTATATAGTGTCAGTGTACAGGTAATACAGGGATCACCAGTGACATTATACACAGGAGCTCTGTATATAGTGTCAGTGTACAGGTAATACAGTGATCACCAGTGAAATTATACACAGGAGCTCTGTATATAGTGTCAGTGTACAGGTAATACAGTGATCACCAGTGACATTATACACAGGAGCTCTGTATATAGTGTCAGTGTACAGGTAATACAGTGATCACCAGTGACATTATACACAGTGTACATGTAATAGACTGACTCACCGGTGACGTCTCTAGGTGAAGTCCTTCATCTTCGCTTTTCTCCTTCATCCAGCACAGACCGCCATCACGTCTTCCAGCCAGGACTCATCTCTGCATAAAATAACACAGTTATCTAGAGCACATTCCCCAACTTCTACATTACGCAGCTGAATACAGACGTGCATCCA
Organism: Phyllobates terribilis; assembly: GCF_046119375.1. NCBI lineage: Eukaryota > Metazoa > Chordata > Amphibia > Anura > Dendrobatidae > Phyllobates > Phyllobates terribilis. Next base: position 256,379,819 of record NW_027362763.1, on the reverse strand, counting down.
CCATCAATATATGGTTAGTTATTAGGCAACCTACCATTCCAAATATAAATTGTAATCCACCACTGTGCCCCCATTAACTGTAAATAGGCACTTAATATATAATTTAATTAGAACCTCTACTCTTTCCGCCAATTTGTTACCAGTCACACTCCTGCATCCGCAACGCCCCCTACTCTATACTTCCTGCTCCCCGCATTCAATATTTACATGCACCCCCTGCCCCAATTCATTATATCATGTCCGTGCTCTCCCCACCCCATCATCATTTATCATTTACTCTCCCCCACCCCACATTCGTTATGTGCAGCTCATTATCCCCCTACTCCCAATTCCCCCATGTGCAGCTCTCAAACCCCCCCATGTGCAGCTCTCATCCCCCTCCATGTGCCCCTCTCTCATCCCCCTCCCCCACATGTGCCCCTCTCTCATCCCCCTCCCCCACATGTGCCCCTCTCTCATCCCCCTCCCCCACATGTGCCCCTCTCTCATCCCCCCCCCACATGTGCCCCTCTCTCATCCCCCTCCACCACATGTGCACCTCTCTCATCTCCCCCCACATGTGCATCTCCCATCTCCCCCCCCACACATGTGCATCTCCCATCTCCCCCCCACACATGTGCATCTCCCATCTCCCCCCCACACATGTGCATCTCCCATCTCCCCCACACATGTGCATCTCCCATCTCCCCCCCCCACACACGTGCATCTCCCATCTCCCCCCCCCACACACACGTGCATCTCCCATCTCCCCCCCCACACACATGTGCATCTCCCATCCCCCCCCCCACATGTGCATCTCCCATCCCCCCCCACATGTGCATCTCCCATCCCCCCCCACACACATGTGCATCTCCCATCCCCCCCACACACACATGTGCATCTCCCATCTCCCCCCCTACACACATGTGCATCTCCCATCTCCCCCCCCCCACACACATGTGCATCTCCCATCTCCCCCCCCACATACATGTGCATCTCCCATCTCCCCCCCCACACACATGTGCATCTCCCATCTCCCCCCCCACACACGTGCATCTCCCATCTCCCCCCCCCACACACATGTGCATCTCCCATCTCCCCCCCCACACACATGTGCATCTCCCATCTCCCCCCCCACACACACACATGTGCATCTCCCATCTCCCCCCCCCACACACATGTGCATCTCCCATCTCCCCCCCCACACACACACGTGCATCTCCCATCTCCCCCCCCACACACACATACACACACACACACATGTGCTTCTCCCATCTCTCCACTCCTAGTTAATTGTATTTTAAAAAAAATAAAACTTGTTATACTTACCCCCATGCGATCCCTGCAGAATCCTGGCGCTCGTCCAAATCGCTGACAGCAGGTTCTCCTGACTTCCGGCCATGTGACGGCATCGTCACATGACCGGAAGTCAGGGGAATCATGAAGGCGCTGCTGCAACAGCGCAGCTCAGCGCTGAAATGTCCCGGACCCGGCGCATAGCATGGGGCCGGGGGCCCCATGAGGAGAGAGACGCACAAGAGGGGGGCCCCCGAGGGGGCCCCTACCGGCCGGGCCCCATACTGGAGTCAGGGCAGTCATGCCCTGATGGCGGCCCTGCTGGAGGCTGGAGGGGCCCCCTCTCCCTCGGGGCCCCCGTTCAATGAACCGGCTGCACGGGCGGTAGTTCCGCCCCTGTATCCATCCCAAAATGTTATCAATAAAAACATTGGCTCAGGGTGAAAAAACCAAGCTGTCGCATAGCTCCATATCCTGAAAATGTAAACCATTACAGCTCTTGGAAAATGGCATCACAAGAAAATGTTGTTTCCTTAAATAAAACAAAAACTATGCATGTTTGGTATTGCAGTAATTGTACTAACCTGCATAATCATATTGTCAGGCCAGTTTTATGGCAAAATGAACACTGTGAATTAAAAACCCAAAAAACAATTGCTTAATTGCGCTTTTTTTTGTTATTTCGACACACTTAGAATATTTTTTCCAGCTTTCCAGTGCATCACATGATAAAATGTGTGAAGCCACTCTAAAGCACAACTCGTCCCGCAAAAAACAAGCCCTCATATGGTTATGTGGACCAAAAACTAAAAAAGTTATGGCTTTTGTAATAAAGGGAATAAGAAACGAAAGCGCAAAAATGAAAAATTGCCTGGTTCTTAAGTGGTTAAATTCAAATAACTTAAAAAAGTAAACATTGAAAACAAGTTACCAGCGGCTGTTGGACTGTTTTATTACTATTACTCTTATTATATTGAGGGAAACATGAGATGACTGAAATATTTCTCTCTTTTGAAGGCAATTTGTTGCGATTCTGTTGGTGCAGTTACTTCCCCTAAATAATATTTAGGAATCCTGATCAAGCCACTGTTAAAAAGCATGGACCATAAACTACTTGTGGCATGTCTCAACTGAGTACCACAACTTATGGCTAGACTTCTTATGCAGCATATTTTTTTATTGATGAGCTTAAAAACTTGGAGACATTTTCACTGTAAGGGGCGCAATAAGTGACAAAAAGAAAGCATTTAGAGAACTAAAGCAAGTAGGTAGTGATGAGGCATTAAATAAATACAGAAAATTAAATAAATTATGTAAAAACCAAATCAAGGCAGCAAAGATTGAGGCAGAGAGAATCATTGCCAGAGAAAGTAAAAATAATCCCAAAATATTATTTAACTACATAAATAGTAAGAAACTAAAAAAGGATTGTGTTGGCCCTCTTAAAAATAGTCTGGGTGAAATAGTGGATGAGAATGAGGAAAAAGCCAATATGCTAAATGATTTTTTTTCAACAGTATTTACACAAGAAAATCGCATGACAGAAAACATGATCAGTGATAACAAAAATTCTCCATTAAATGTCACTTGCTTAACCCAGCAGGAAGTACGGCGGCGTCTAAAAATCACTAAAGTTGACAAATCCCCGGGCCCGGATGGGATACACCCGCAAGTACTGCAGGAATTAAGTCATAGATAGACAATTATTTTTAATCTTTAAAGATTCCATAATAACAGGGTCTGTACCACAGGACTGGCGTATAGCAAATGTGGTGCCAATATTCAAAAAGGGGACAAAAACCGAACTTGGAAATTATAGGCAAGTAAGCTTAACCTCTACTGTGGGTAAAATCCTGGAGGGTTTCCTAAGAGATGCTATACTAGAGTATCTGAAGAAGAATAACCTCATGACCCAATATCAACATGGGTTTACGAGGGACCGTTCCTGTCAAACTAATCTGATCAGCTTTTATGAGGAGGCAAGTTCCGGACTGGACCAAGGAAATGCAGTGGATGTTGCGTATATGGACTTTTCAAAAGCTTTTGATATGGTTCCACACAAAAGGTTGATACAAGGTTGATACATAAAATGAGATCAACGGGGATAGGGGAAAATATATGTATGTGGGTTAAGAACTGGCTCAATGATAGGAAACAAAGGGTGGTTATTAGTGGAACACACTCAGACTGGGTCATGGTTAACAGTGGGGTACCACAGGGGTCAGTATTGGGCCCGCTTCTTTTTAGCATATTTATTAATGACCTTGTAGGGGGCATACAGAGTAGTATTTCAATATTTGCAGAAGACACTAAACTCTGCAGGGTAATCAATACAGAGGAGGACAATTTTATATTACAGGAGGATCTATGTAAACTAGAAGCTTGGGCTGATAAATAGCAAATGAGCTTTAATGGGGATAAATGTAAGGTAATACACTTGGGCAGAGGAAATAAAATGTATAATGATATGCTTAATTGTAACACTGGGCAAAACTGTCACTGAAAAAGACCTGGGTGTATTAGTGGACGACAAGCTCACCTTTGGTGGCCAGTGTCAGGCAGCTGCTGCAAAGGCAAATAAAATAATGGGATGCATCAAAAGAGGCATAGATGCTCATGAGGAGAACATAATTTTACCTCTATACAAGTCACTAGTGTGACCACACTTAGAATACTGTGTACAGTTCTGGTCTCCGGTGCATAAGAAAGACATAGCTGAACTAGAGAGGGTGCAGAGAAGAGTGACCAAGGTTATTAGAGGAATGAGGGGTCTGCAATACCAAGACCTGGTTATTACACTTTGGGTTATTTAGTTTGGAAAAACGAAGGCTTAGGGGTGATCTTATTACTATGTACAAATATATGCGGGGACAGTACAAAGACCTTTCTACTGATCTTTTTACTCTGAGGCCTGAGACGGGGACAAGGGGGCATCTTCTACGTCTGGAGGAAAGAAGGTTTAATCATAATCACAGACGCGGATTATTTACTGTAAGAGCAGTGAGACTATGGAACTCTCTGCCGCATGATGTTGTAATGAGTGATTCACTACTAAAATTTAAAAAGGGCATGGATGCCTTTCTTGAAAAGTATAATATTACATGTTATATATACTGGATTCCTTGATAGGGCGTTGATCCAGGGAACTAGTCTGATTGTCGCATGGAGTCGGGAAGGAATTTTTTTCCCCAATGTGGAGCTTAGTGTTTGCCACATGGGTAGTTTTTGCCTTCCTCTGGATCAACATGTTAGGCTATGGGTTGAACTAGATGGACTTAGTCTTCCTTCAACCTTAAAAACTATGTTACTGTTACTTTAAAAAGCGCTGTCTATATAATGTATTTGTACTGTGCTTGCCAATAGATAGAAAAGATTCAACTTGAGAGCTCTCAGCTGTTGGTAACTTTTAATGGATAAGGCTCTGTTCTTATGGATTTGTCTCAAGAAGGACTCCATTGATTATAACCCACTAGTTTGCATAATTGTGTTCAACATTTTATTTGTCCAGTATTTGGTGTGCCTCAGCTGGTGTTGTGGATTCGCTAAGCTGTAGGTCTGGATGAGCAGCACGGACCAGAGGCATTCGTGCAGTGAGATACAGAGGCGTTGGATGGCATGTTGGGCAGTAGAGCTGGATATGCTGATCATCACCATTAAAAGTGCCTAAGCTGGTCTAAATAGGCCTAGGGGAGTGACGTCAGAGGTGCTCGCACAAGAGCACAGGGAGACAGATATTTTATGTCCCTCTATATTCAAAATCTCTGTTTTGTGTCATTTTGTTTTCACTATTGTAAAAAGTGACCTAACATCATCCACTTAACCATGGTATATTATTTATAATAATGACCTAAACCAGTGTTTTCCAAACTCTTGTCCTTACGATCCCCAACACATCATGTTTTCAGGATTTCCTTAGTATTGCACAGGTGAAAGAACCTATGGCCATTTCTGATGCCTTAAAGAGGTTGTCTACTACTTTTTCATTGATGACCTTAGTATTGCCCAGGTGATGGAATTATTATTAAAGAGATTGCCCACTACTTTTTCATTGATGACCTATCCTTAGGATAGGCCATCAATGTCTGACCAGCCGGGATTTGACACCCGGCACCCACGCTGATCAGCTGTTATAAGGGTCGGCCACGGCGGCTGCCGGCAGGAAATACTTGCGGAGCTTGCCATCTTGTCATAGTGGCCACCACAGGATACTACACATCCGCTTCCTATTGATTTGAATAGGAGGCAGATCTGTAGTGCCAATCCTTGGCCACTATCAGAAGACGGCCAGCTCCGGAAGTGAGCCTTTCCGGCCAGCACCCGCCACCGTCGACACCGATAAGAGCTAATCAGCAGGGGTGATGACCTGTCCTAAGGATAGGTCATCAATGAAAAAGTAGTGGACAACTTCTTTAATAATAATTCCATCACCTGGGCAATACTAAGGAAATCCTGAAAACATGACATGTTTGGGACCATAAAGACTGGGGTTTGTGAAACACTGAACTAAACTAAACAAACCAGATTGCCATTCTGCAAAGCAAAATGAAAATGATACACAGTTCTGCATCCATCAATTTTTACATTGAAGCCATGAGAACAAAGATGGGAAATGAATGTGCATTTATTTTTTTTTCCATTAGTTACATTATTAAGAGCAATGTAAAGAAAGTGATGGATGGGAAAATATATATTGCCCCACTGACTAAGTGCAAAAGGACAGATATATTCTCATCCATCATTTTTCACTCTGAAATCAATGAGACAATGGATGGAAAAACTGATATGACAATTAAAGACAACCTGGTGATCAACTAATCGCTGCGGGTCCAGCTCTGATTGAGGCTGGCCATATGTTTGCCTTGAAGTGGATGCTGATGGGGGAATCTAGAATAGCATAAAAGCTATTAAAATAATTGTCATCCAAATATTGCATAGATGAGCTGGGTCCACAAGAGTGACAGGACAATGGATAGATGCTTTCTATTATATCTACAGGAAACCATCAATGTAAATTATTGACATTATGACTAATATCTAATGTTATCACCACCATATTCATGGACAGGAGCTTTCTTCTGTCCTGTACCACTTGAATATGACTATTACAAGAATGCACTCCACCTACTACTAACTTAAAGGATCTCCTCTCCTTGTAATGAAACATTTGGCACTATCATATTTACAATGTTCTTTAATTTATTTAACTTCCAGGTTTAATACTTATTATCTGCCCAAATAGTTGATGTTAGCAGGAGGTCCCTAGCTGGTGGGGGAGTCTACAGGAAGCAATGGAGCTAAATTAGGGATCAGCAGGAATTGTCTGGAGGCTGAGAAAGAAACCTTTCATGTCCATACATGATTAGCACATACTGGGGTAAGGGATCCTATGGTCTAAAGACAACAGTATTCATGTCCTGTCGGCTGAGATGATGAGCTTTATATCTGGAGCCTCATTAGCCAAATGACTTATATGCAAACATTGGGGATATGTGAATGTAAAAATGTATTCACACGCTCTATAATGAAAAGGATGCACAGCATTTTTGGTATTTCCTCACATCATCCAGCTACAAGTTAGCAATAGGTACTTACAGGAATAGACACAGAAATTCATTATAGTGAATCATTCTTTGAGGTGACTCACAATACATGCCCTAATGCAGCTCATAACCCTGGCAATCAGTGACAATACTGTCATCGCTCATTAGCCAGATAAGCTTTATTGCTGTGAGGCCATAAACTATATTTTAAACCATATGTAAAATATTGCAGCCTTGTTTTTATTAATGATAATATATGATAATCTTATTATACTCATGAGACGACTTCTTCTCACTCATTGTCTCATTATTCTAATCCTTGGGACATTATTGAATACAGTACAATAATTGAAGGCATAAAGCAGGGCAATTGCATTTAATGTAATATGTTTCAAATAAACATTAAAAGATAAAAAGAAAAAAGTAATATGTTGTAATACGTCCTTCTTTCCGGAACTGATGCATTTCTGTTGAAGAACATGCTAGCAATAAGCATAAATTATAACTACAAGAGGCTTAAAAGTTGAATGGATACTCTTGAGAGATTGCTGAGTCTTCATAGAAGTGAATCTTCATAGTTTATGACCCCAGGCCTTTTCCTGGCATGCTGTGCCGCTGTTAAACTGTATTGCAAAAGAATGCAAAACCAACAAATTCACTGCTACATCAGCCTGATAGTCTCTTACTGAAATCATTACACCAGCCATACCAGGAACCAATGTCTCCAACACTACAGTCACCATGCTTTCCGATTAGGCTCTCACATTGCTATTTCAATGTGTTATCCCATGGTTTGTGTCATCTTAAACCATTTGCTTAATAAACAGACGCATTTTCTGGGCTGATAACTGGATTACCTCTCTGATCTTTAATTGCCCCTGGCTGCACTCTCAAGAATAAAAGACTCTTGTATCCTGCATGGAATTTACTCCAACATAATTCACTAACATGAGCCAAAATAGATTCTAAATTTGACATACATACATCATATACAATGTGGCGAACAATGTATATTTTGTATAGTACATGTAGTGAACATATAATATAGATGATATATTTATGGCATGCCTACTGTCGGTTTTACAATTAAAACTGTTAGTTTATTTCACACTGTTATCAATTTGTTATACTATACTTGCTTATACTGTATAGGGATGAGTCAAATATACTCTATTGCACATTATAAATATTGTCATCACTCACTGTTCCCATGGGTGCTTACAGTATAATATAAATTCCCTAAGGGCTCGTTCACACTGGCGTATAATACGGAGGATTGCAATGTGAGAAAACATCGCATTGCACTCTGACCAATGTTAGTAAATGAGTCAGTGCTCATCTGCAATTTTTTTTCTCAGCTCGGATTGAACTGAGAAAAAAATTGCAGCATGCTACGATTGTCTGCGAGAATCCGATCGCACTCGCCAATGCAAGTCAATGGGTGCGAGAAAAAAATTGCACAACACAAACGGACCATGCGTCTACCGTCCGATTTTTATGCACACATCTCAAAGAAACCCTGACATTTCATCAGCCAAGTACAGTAAATTCATAGCCCGAACAATCAGAATAGACATATAGATAGAATAGATAGATAGAAATATGTCGGTAACATATATAATCAGTGCCCTGCGTGTGTAGTTTTCTATACTTGTATTTAACTAATAAATAATGGCATAGGTTCCCCCCTATTTTTAATAATTAGCTAAGGGAAAGCAGACAGCTGTGAGCTGGTCTTAATAGTCTTGGAAGAGGCCAAAAACCATGGAGCTTCTCAGCCTATTAATATCAGCTCACAGCTGTCTGCTTAGCCTTAACGGGTTCCCCCTATTTTTAGTAACCAACATAGGCTAAGCAGACAGTTGCGGGCTGATAGTAATAGGCTGGGAAGGTCCATGGATATTGGCCCCTTTCCAGACTAATAAGACATGCCTTCAGCTGCCCCAGAAATGGTGCATGCATTAGCCTCGGCTCTTCCCAATAGCCCTGATGCGTTGGCAATCTGGGTAATAGGTAAGGGGTTGATGTCAGCTGTGTAATGTCCACTGACATCAAGCTCAGAGGTTAGTAATGGAGAGGGAAAGAGATAAATTCTCGGGGAGTGCTTTTTACAAATAAATAACTTTTGTGTGTGTGTTTCTTTCTTTTGACTACAGGGTTAGTTATGGGGGTGTCAGACTCCTCTTCATTACTAATGGAATGTGTAATGGTTACCAGTGTGATATGTAATGGTCGCTCTCTGCTCTCCCACTGCAGAACTGTGTGTGATTACAACTGACACATCAGCAGGTTCCTCTCAGATTCATCTTCTATCTCACAGGCAGACAGGGATGCAATATTGTTGCAATACAGCAGCGCTCAGAGAGCTGCAAAAAAAATGTTAGTTACTTGTCTCACACTGATAACTCCCTCTTTATGTAAAATAAGCTCTGGAGGCAGAGTTATCTTCCAGGCAGTGTCCTCCCCATAGCCTGAAAGAGGTCATTTACATATAATAAATGGATTTCACTGGAATAAAACATCAGATTGCAGATATCAAGGTGTCATTTTACTCGGCTTCCTATGACCTACATGCCCATAAAGACAGCTTAGGAGGGTTGATCCTACTGACAGATTCCCTGATCTTTGATTAGTTGATTGCTTATGATAGGGTATCTTTCTGTCTGAAAAACCTACAGCCATGCACAGAGGAGCAAGAGGAAGGATACTGGTAGATTTCAATAAAACTAGTCAAAGATGTTTCCCATTATTATATTATTGATTACTTATCCTCAGGACAGGCCAGATGTTAATAGTGTATAAAGCTGAACAACAAAGATCAGCCACAATGTTTAGTGGCTGCTGACATGTATTGCAGGTCAGTTCTTTATAGAATAGGAGCTGATCTGCAATAATCAGGGGTTGCCGTTGAACAGTGTGATGGAGCTGTATTGTTCAGGGTCGCTGCTGGAACTGGTAAGAGCTGATCGATGGGGGTGATGGATATCAAACATTCACCAATTTGTAGTGGACAGCCCCTTTAATTTCTACTCAAAGAGTTAACTTATTGCTACTTAGCCCACCAGGAATATTATTATTAACCATTTCACTGCCTTAGACCTCCAGGGATTTATTAATAACCCCCTTCACGTCCCTAGATAACAGGGAATTTTAGCATTTAAGAGGTATTCTAATGTTATGAAATTGTATTAGTTAGCTAGGAATCATGAAAATAAGCAAATTTGCATTTGACTTGCTTTCTTTATCTACTAACATTTTCCTACTATGAGAGCTTTTATCTTCTATAATGTACAGCTTGTTTCCAAGGAGCTCAGCCACCAAAGCCTGACGAGTGTTCGCAGTAGTTATGTTCCAGGAAAGAAATTAACTCCTAACATCCCAGTCAGCTCTCTGTAGACCATTCATTTCTATACAGCAGTTAGCTGTTCACCTTTTTTCTTCTCCATCTCAGCTTCTGAGCTGTTGGCAATGCTGTAGAATCATCAGCTCCAAGTCCCCATCATCATAGCCTCTATAGCAATTTTTCTTATCACAGCTCTCACTTTCCTGAGCCATGAGCTTGTTCAAATGCAGTGTTATCGCTATATGCAAATATAGTAATAACAATGTAGATTCAGAACAAATACTGACAGACAGTGAAAGGGAATGTGTCATGAGAAATATTTCAATTTTCAACAATGTAAAAAATGTTAAGTGGAAATGTTTTATTTCTTTAAAGAGGTTTTTTTTACTTTTATAAAATATGAATAATTCTTAAAAAATGTAATTGTTATAAATTTAAAAACTAGGAGTAATAGCTGCTGCCATTTGTAATGAAAATGTAGTGTAGTGTGCTTGCTTTCATTATGACTGTAGTAAAAGTGGGCAGGATCTGCTTGCATGTGTCTGACATCATTCCTCCCCCTTTGGGTGTTTGCAAAAGGAGGTGGGAAGAGAAAGTCTAGAATCACAGTGTAGAGTCATTTTGTTGGTGACTGCAATGTGATACTGAAATGTGGGTAGTGTCACCAAGGACAGCTGGCAGTGCCGATTCTGGCTTTCCTGCTAACTGATGCAAAAATATAAATGACTGTGGATTAGCATGCACACAGTCTGCAAATCGAGGTGCCAGTATATGTGCTGTGGAATCCACAGAATAAATGTAGAGAAAATCACCGCACACTCTAATTTCAAAATGCAGTAGAAGTTTTTATTTGTAGACGTGAAATAGACACACTTACGGTGCAGGGATAAATGTGACAGAATATATAAAACGTTTCGACCCTTCCTCAATCTTGTTCACAATGTCGCTTAGAACAGGATAGTATGGAGGCATTCCCGCGCCAAGGTCTAATTCGTCTGGATTAAAGTTGACAGTATCCAGTCCAGGGAAGTTATATTAAAAAAGTTGATACATTTCAACCTATTATAGGTCTTTATCAAGTTTCAAGTCTAGTCTGTCTGTCTCATTTTAGGAAGGTGAAGTGCCAAAAAAATAATTTTGGGGGGGATTTTGACTACTTTTATACTTATGGCATTTACCATAGGGGTGAATTCTTTATATACAGGTGCTTCTCACTAAATTAGAATATTATCAAAAAGTTAATTTATTTCAGTTCTTCAATTCAAAAAGTAAGTAAAATCATATATTATATAGAGTCATTAAACTTGAGTGATCTATTTCAAGTGTTTATTTCTGTTAATGTTGATGCTTATGGCTTACAACCAATGAAAACACAAAATTTATTATCTCAGTAAATTAGAACAATTAACAATAAACATCTGCAAAGGCTTCCGAAGAGTTTAAAAAGGTCTCTTAGTGTGTTTCAGTAGGCTCCACAATCATGGGGAAGACTGCTGACTTGACAGATGTCCAGAAGGCAGTCATTGACACACTTCACAAGGAGGGTAAGCCACAAAAGGTCATTGCTAAAGAAGCTGGCTGTTGACAGAGTGCTGTATCCAAGCATATCAATGGAAAGTTGAGTGGAAAGAAAAAGTGTGGTATATAAAGGTGCACAAGCAACCGGGATAACCGCAGCCTTGAAAGGATTGTTAAGAAAAGACCATTCAAATATTTGGGGGAGATTCAAAAGGAGTGGACTGCTGCTGGAGCCATTGCTTCAAGAGCCACCACACACAGATGTATCCAGAACATGGGCTACAAGTGTCGCATTCTTTGTGTCAAGCCACTCATGACCAATAGACAACGCCAGAAGTGTCTTACCTGGGCCAAGGAGAAAAAGACCTGGACTGTTGCTCAGTGGTCCAAGGTGTTGTTTTAAGATGAAAATAAAATTTTGCATTTAATTTGGAAATCAAGGTCCCTGAGTCTGGAGGAAGAGTGGAGACGCACACAATCCAAGCTGCTTGAGGTCTAGTGTTAAGGTTCCACAATCAGTGATGGTTTGGGGAGCCATGTCATCTGCTGGTGTAGGTCCACTGTGTTTTATAAAGACCAAAGTCAGCGCAGCTATCTACCAGGAAATTTTAGAGCACTTTATGCTTCCCTCTGCCGACAAGCTTTTTGGAAATGGAAATTTCAGTTTCCAGCAGGATTTGGCACCTATCCACACTGCCAAAAGTACCAATACCTGGTTTAACAACAGTATCATTGTGCTTGATTGGCCAGCAAACTCGCCTGACCTTAATCTCATAGAGAATCTATGGGGTATTGTTAAGATGAAGATGAAAGGCACCAGACCCAACAATGCAGATGAGTTGAAGGCTGCTATGAAAGCAACCTGGGCTTCCATAACACCTCAGCAGTGCCACAGGCTGATCGCCTCCATGCCACGCCGAATTGATGCAGTATTTGATGCAAAAGGAGCCCCGACCAAGTATTGAGTGCTTGTACTGAACATACATTTCATAAGGCCAACATTTCGGATTTTAAAACATTTTTCAAGCTGTTATTATAAAGTATTCTAATTTACTGAGATAATGACTTTTGTGTTTTCATTGGCTGTAAGCCATAATCATCAACATTAACAGAAATAAACACTTGAAATACATCACTCTGTTTGTAATGACTCTATATAATATATGTTTCACTTTTTGTATTGAAGAACTGAAATAAATTAACTGTTTGATGATATTCTAATTTTCCGAGAAGCACCTGTATTTTGATAGATCAGACTTTTACAAATGTGGCGATACTAAATGTTTAATTTTTTTAATTAGAATTTACAAATAGAAGAGTTGTTCAAATGATTCAACATTTATCTTTACATTTAATTTTTAACTTTATTTCTTTTTTTCCTTTCTTTTTTTCCTTTCTTTTTTCTACTTTTTCTTTCTTTTTCTACTGAAGCCTCTGCACATTGGCTGAGCTCTGTTATGTCAGTGTAAAGCCTCATTCAGATGTCTGTGATGCATGAACATCTGAATGAGGCTTTTCACTTGTGTCTGCAATGGGCATTAGAGAGATGACTTTGTCAGTGATTACTGCACTCTGTATATTGAAGCAGAGCACTGTAGTCAGTGACAAAGTCACCTCTTCTGATTCACTTTGAAGATTCAGTAATAAAGCCTCATTCAGACATCTATGCTTCACGGACATCTGAATGAGGCATTATAGTAACATTGTAGAGCTTAGTCAGTGTTTAGAGCTCAGTCAGTGTTCAGAGTGCAGCAGTGTACTGATTACACTGCTGAGCTCAGAACACATCATCAGGTTGGTATTCTACTGCTGATGCCAGTGTATTGACTTGTGCTCACACTAAAAACAATAGTGAACTGGGCAGCCCAGGGGTTTAGCATAGTTCACAGATAAGGCAGCCAGGGACACCAACTGCTTTCTTCTATGGCCAGGAGCTGCCATATTTGTAGTGTGTAAGTGTTGTGCTCTGATAATTAAACCTTACACACCTGCAAATAAAATTGTCAGCTCCTAGTGGCTGAAGAAAAAAATAATAAAAAAATAAATGTTAATATAGTGAATTTTATTTTGTTTCAAACATTAATTTTTCTATAATTAATCATTATTCAAAGAAAACACTTGTAATATATTCCCTTCATTGTGTAGTAACAGGATGAAGCTCTTGGATCAGAACTGTCATTCAAGGAGGAGTGTCCACCCACACCACAAGCAATCAGAAAGTAAGGAGACTGCATAGCTCTGAGCTGCTAAACAGGCTGAAAAATACCACTTTAAAGTGCACCTGTCGACAGGAGTGTGCTCAATAAACTACAAACACTGTCAAATGGGCGACATAAGAGCATACAGATGAATAAGTAAGCAGAGCACCAGATAGAGCCCACCCCACAGGCCCACCCCAAAGCACGAGCATATCATTATCTCCAAATTGAGAGTAAAGATTAAATAAGAACCACAGGACGGATTTCATCAACCCAGGTATAATTTTTATCAGTGTAATGTCGCCCACCTGACAGTGTATGTAGTTTACTGAGCACAATCCTGCTGTCAGGTGTGCTTTAAACATTTTACTACTCTTGACTACTAAGGCCAATAACTCGCTGCAAGGTTATCAGAGAGATAACAACAAAAATTATTTTTCACAGTCATAGCTGATTTTGAATATGAGAAGATGTAAGTCAAGTACTGAGGAGCATTCTTCAGGACACAGCGGAGTCATGGGCGAGAAAACCAACTCTTACACAGTTCACTGCCTTGACTATTACACTGTGTGCAGAATTATTAGGCAAGTTGTATTTTAGAGGATTATTTTTATTATTGATCAACATCTATGTTCTCAATCAACCCAAAAGACTCATAAATATCCAAGCTTAATATTTTTGGAAGTTGGAGTGTTTTTTTTTTAGATTTGGCTATCTTAGGAGGATATCTGTTTGTGCAGGTAACTATTACTGTGCCGAATTATTAGGCAACTTAATAAAAATCAAATATAATTCCATCTCACATGTTTATTTTCACCAGGTAAACCAACATCAGTGCACAAACCTTAGAGATAAACATTTCTGACATGCAAAAACAAAAACCAAAAAAATTAGTGATCAATATAGCCACCTTTCTTTATGATAACACTCAACAGCCTTCCATCCATAGATTCTGTCAGTTGCTTGATCTGTTTTCGATCAACATTGCGTGTAGCAGCCATCACAGCATCCCAGACACTGTTCCGAGAGGTGTACTGTTTTCCCTCCCTGTAGATCTCACATTTTATGATGGACCACAGGTTCTCTATGGGGTTCAGATCAGGTGAACAAGGGGGCCATTGTGGCACCCCTGAGGGTTCGACCGCCACAGGAATGCTGCACTTCTTCAATGGAGTGTGGTGTTCCTCCTCTGATTTAAGGCCAGTGTGATGGTAGTGACCTAGCCTTTTGCATCCAACACCACATTTCCACCAGAGGGAGCTAGTATGCACTAGGTGCTGCTCCCCTGGTTACAGGGAGACTGGGGAACACAAAGTGGTAGGAACCAGTTAGTGTGTGTGGGTGGAGGAACACTAGTTAGTTACACTTCTAATTTCATATTTAATAGAATGCCATCTTTGATCTTGGTCTTTTGGTCCTTCTGTCCTGTCTTTTGGTCCTTCTGTCCTGTCTTTTGGTCCTTCTGTCGGCTGTCACTGTCCTGTCAAACTACTGTGTGTAAATGTGACTTCCCTCCGGGAGCGCAGATCCTGTGTGGGCCTGCACCGTCATGGGATACGGCTCTCGTACCCCGATCTTTGGGACGAGAGGTAGGTTGCAGACAAGGAATGTCTCAACCCGGCCGAGGACCAGGATCGAGAAGGCCCGGGAGCTTTAGAGTGTGGCTCCCTAGCAAATGGGTCCCGGGGAGGATGCAGACGGAGCGGAGCACGCCACCTGTCCTCGCCTACCTGATCTATTCAGAGGGATTCCGGCAGCAAGAGGGGTACAGGCCCCCGACACCCGACCTTGCATTCTATGTCCTGGACGGGAAAGCCCGGTTAGGCCCTGAGGATCCCGCCGGGCATCGGATGGAGAGGAATTGCCACCCGACCCCTAGACCTGAGAGGAGCTCAGAGGGAGACCCGGCCTATCTACACACGCACAGACTGGAAAGGGTGAAGTCTGTAGTGCAGGAACACTCTGGTGCAGGGTAACTACCAAACACTGGACTTCCTCGGAGGTAGTCGGACCCCCGTCCCTGGTGGCCGCAGGACTCCGCGAGGAGCAGGGAGTCGCCTTCCCGCTAACATCTCTGAGTGAGTAAAGCTTTGGAAGTTCACCCCTATGGCCTCCGGACTGTTCATTTCACGCCATACCACGCGACGCGGTGCCCGTACTCTCTCCCGCGCTACTGCTACCCCCTTCATCCTGCCTTGCCTGCCCTGAGGCCCTGCTCCGCCTGTGGGGAGCAGCGAGAACTTTGGTCGCCATGACATCGGGCCTCAGCGGACTGTAGCGGCGCTGGTGGCCCCTTTCACCAGACACCACAGGTGGCGTAGTCGTTAATTCAGCCACTCAACCCGGAATAGCCCACATCATCTCTTTCTAATGTGACGGCCCTGAGCACGGGTCGGGCCCGGGCCACGGCTGCATCCCATCTCTTCAACGCAGGGCCCGACACCGAGTCCCCCAACACCCAGGGTAAAACACGGGCTTTCTGAGTAGAGGCGTCACAACCATGTCATTATTTTTTCTTGTTTTAGACATTCACTGGCCAGACACGCTGTGGAATAGTTGGATGTGATGGAGCATTGTCCTGCATGAAAATCATGTTTTTCTTGAACGATACCGACTTCTTCCTGTTCCACTGCTTGAAGAAGTTGTCTTCCAGAAACTGGCAGTAGGTCTGGGAGTTGAGCTTCACTCCATCCTCAACCCAAAAAGGTTCCACAAGTTCATCTTTGATGATACCAGCCCATACCAGTACCCCACCTTCACCTTGCTGGCGTCTGAGTCAGAGTGGAGCTCTCTGCCATTTACTGATCCAACCTCTGGCACATTCATCTGGCCCATCAAGAGTCACGCTCATTTCATCAGTCCATAAAACCTTTGAAAAATCAGTCTTAAGATATTTCTTGGCCCATTCTTGACGTTTTATCTTATGTTTCTTGTTCAAAGGTGGTCGTTTTTCAGCCTTCCTTACCTTGGCCATGTCCCTGAGTATCACACACCTTGTGCTTTTTGATACTTCAGTAACGTTGCAGCTCCGAAATATGGCAAAACTGGTGGCGAATGGAATCTTGGCAGCTTCACGCTTGATTTTCCTCAATTCGTGGGCAGTTATTTTGCGTCTATTTTGGCCAACACGCTTCTTGCGACTCTGTTGGCTATTTGCCATGAAATGCTTGATTGTTCGGTGATCACGCTTCAAAAGTTTGGAAATTTCAAGACTGCTGCATCCCTCTGCAAGACATCTCACAATTTTTGGACTTTTCAGAGCCCGTCAAATCTCTCTACTGACCCATTTTGCCAAAGGAAAGGAAGTTGCCTAATAATTAAGCACACCTTATATAGGGTGTTGATGTCATTAGTCAACACCCCTCCTCATTACAGAGATGCACATCACCAGATTTACTTAATTGGTAGTTGGCTCTCAAGCCTATGCAGCTTGGAGTAGGACAACATGTATAAAAAGCATCATGTGATCAAAATACTCATTTGCCTAATAATTCGGCACACAGTGTATTTGTGTGGATAATTTAACCAGACAATAGAAAACTTTTAAAACATTATACAGACATTTAGCCAGATGACTGAAACCTTTGTGCTATACAGCGTGGCACCCAAATAATCTGTACCTACTATTTTATCTATAAATTTACCTACTGGCGTGCCTGTCTAAACCGGTCACCTATTACTGCTTTACACCCTGGGAAATTGAGTCATTTGTATGAGTGTAATGTAGGGGCTAGCCTGCAGAACAGTACAGAAGCTTACAATCTTACAAACATTTACTTCTATTCCCTTAATCAAATATCCCTCTCCTGTCCCTTTGTGTCTTCAGTGAACTCAGAGGAATAGTCCGTCCTCAACTGTATGGAAGATACCCTAAAAGCTACTGCAACGACTATTTAGCTGTGAATGAAGTCTATCGAAGTTGAATAACTGTCCCATACTATAATGCTCCACAGAAACTTTCTCCTGCAAAAAAATGAAGTTCAAGTTTGGTCTGAAGTCCGTTGAGTGCCGTGATGGCATCTAGGTGTGGATTAGGATTTTTAATCATTGAACAAACAGGACACGTGGCAGCTAGTGATGAGCGAGTATGTTCGGATAACCTTTTCGGTTGTTTCTTCCGCGTTCCTAACATGTATTAAAGCTGTCAAACAGTCGCAAATCATGCACACGAGACTGATTCAAACATATCACCGAGTACGCTGAAGATACTCGGTACTCGCCCGAGTATACTTGCCGAAAGGGTTATCCGAACATACTCGCTCATCACTAGTGGCAGCAAATCCGAAAGTTCTGGACTCTGATTTTTTGCATTTAACATTGTCTGAAATAGTCAAAATGCCTAACAATGTAACTACAGGCTCTATCTCAGCCTTAAGTATTTTGGTGCCAGAATGTAGAGAGGTGCATGCTCGGATACTCACTGCGGGGTCCCTCCAACCGGTCAGCGGTACTGTTGAGGCTTGTGGCTTAATTCCTCAGCGGCGTACAACACCTCTCACTGTAGGTCCCGGCCTTTACCATCTCTTAGCAGGGTTCCTGTCAGAAATCTCCTCACATATGGACAGGTTCTGGTCACAAGCAAATTCAGCTCCAATCTGCCACTTCTCTGGCCTTGGTGGGATGTTTCCACAAGAAGATGCTGCTGGATTCCCCTCCATCATATCCTTTCCCTGTTCAGGGCATCTCCAGACTGCTTTTAAGATGGCCTCACTTTCTCTTCCTGTGTCTTACATCAGTCAGAATATAGTCCCTCCTCTGACAATTTTATTTATATCACACAGTTTTTCAACAATACTTAGGCAACAGCGACATCTTGTGACCGAACAACAACATTACTGTAGAGAAGCAAATCTATATACAAGAGGTACAGT
The DNA here is from genome assembly GCF_046119375.1 of Phyllobates terribilis. Classification (NCBI taxonomy): domain Eukaryota; kingdom Metazoa; phylum Chordata; class Amphibia; order Anura; family Dendrobatidae; genus Phyllobates; species Phyllobates terribilis. The sequence continues at coordinate 256,361,074 of NW_027362763.1, read as the reverse complement.
GTTATACTGGTGCTGATACAGGTATACACAATTATATCACTCTGGTGAGCTGACACACGTCTCACAAAGATATAAGTTGAAAGTAGGCTACTTAATGGGAGTCCACATGCTGTTTTTGCACAGAGGCCTTATGTGTCTCCTGGTACACTTTCAAAATTTTGAGAAAGCATGGTGATATGCAAAACAAATAACTACTGACAAAACTCTGGCTAACCATTTGGCTATCTGATACTTGTACCAGTGCTAAGTGTTGTTCTTTTGTTGGAGAATATATAGATATATTTCTAGACATTTTGAGTACTCCCATTGAGTAACAATACAGTCAGATTCTCCCCTGCTTAAAATCTAAGAAATATAGATTAAAGTTATGCTTGTTTTACATGTAGTAGAACATACAAGCATAAAATAAAGATGGCCATTTTTTTTTTTGCTGAGAAATTAAGTTAATTGAGCCCGACAGACCCTTTCCTACCTGGGGAATTTTGGGAATTAATGTTCAGAAAGATTAGTTTTTTATTTCTGGTGCTTTTGTTTTCCTAGAGATAAGCTGTGTCATGTGGAACCTGGAAGCTGATTTTATCTACCTACTCCATTGAAATTATAGAACTGTGGCATGACACTTATTTTCTAACTATGGTCAGATTGAGAAAAGCATGTGTATTTTATGTTCATATGAGTCTTAAGGCTTCCATTCACATTAGATTAGGTTGGCCAAAACTTCAGAAATCGTCAGGGTAACATACCTGGCGGCGTCTTTGCATAGTGGTCCATCTCCCACTGTGCAAGAGCGCGCACTTGATCTCCAATCCAGAATGTCTCTCTGGCTTCCCTCCATGCTGTCTGTTTGCTTCTCTTTCTGCTGCTTAAGGGCGGCGCCCGATCACTTCCTGCTTTTTGTACCTGCTGCAGGCACACCCCTTGTGTGTCCTCAGCCTATTGCTGTCTGTCATCTGGTATTTAACCCAGCTGCTCCAATGAATCCCTGCCTGAGCATTGTGTTTCATTCAGTGTGCTCTTTCACGCTGAATGTGCCAGGTCCTTTTCTGTGTTTGCTTGCTTGCCTTTCTTGTAGGCTGTATTTCCAGTCCTGTCTGAACACGCTCCTAGCCTGTTCATTCCGCCTTCTAGGGGCCGCATACCTAGACCCGCTCCTGTATCTTGTCTGTCCTGTCTGAACACGCTCCTAGCCTGTTCCTCCCGCCTTATAGGGGCTGCATACCTAGACCCGCTCCTGTATCTTGCTACTGTGTCTGTTCTTGTCTGTATACTCTTCTAGCCTGTTTCCTGTGTTTCTCTGTGTCTGTACCTTTCCTTTTTCTGCAGAGTCTGAACTCGTACCTAACTCCTGCTCGTTGTCACTGTACTCCCGTTTGTGAGTTTGTGGTCCACTCGCTACTTCACTGCAAGTACCCTGTGGGTATCTGGTTCTGCCTTTGCCTTCCTGTCTGTTCCGTGTGAACAGAGCCCTGTCCCCCCTGCTCTGCTTTGCTCACCGCTCCGGCAGTTCTAGCCTGCTTTGCCTTGCTCACAGCCTCGGCAGTCTTGCTCCGCTCTGCCTTTGCTCACCGCTCCGGCTGTTCTAGCCTGCTCTGCCTTTGCTCACCGCTCCGGCGGTTCTAGCCTGCTCTGCCTTTGCTCACCGCTCCGGCGGTTCTAGCCTGCTCTGCCTTTGCTCACCGCTCCTGCGGTTCTAGCCTGCTCTGCCTTTGCTCACCGCTCCTGCGGTTCTAGCCTGCTCTGCCTTTGCTCACCGCTCCGGCGGTTCTAGCCTGCTCTGCCTTTGCTCACCGCTCCAGGCGGCCTTGTCCTGCTCTACTCTTGCTCACCGCTCCAGGTGGCCTTGTCCTGCTCTACACTTGCTCACCGCTCCAGGTGGCCTTGTCCTGCTCTACTCTTGCTCACCGCTCCAGGCGGCCTCGTCCTGCTCTACTCTTGCTCACCGCTCCAGGCGGCCTCGTCCTGCGCTTCTCTTGCTCACTGCTCCAGGCGGCCTCGTCCTGCTCTACTCTTGCTCACCGCTCCAGACGGCCTCGTCCTGCTCTACTCTTGCTCACCGCTCCAGGCGGCCTCGTCCTGCTCTACTCTTGCTCACCGCTCCAGGCGGCCTCGTCCTGCTCTACTCTTGCTCACCGCTCCAGGCGGCCTTGTCCTGCTCTACTCTTGCTCACCGCTCCAGGCGGCCTTGTCCTGCTCTACTCTTGCTCACCGCTCCAGGCGGCCTTGTCCTGCTCTACTCTTGCTCGCCACTCCAGGCGGCCTTGTCCTGCTCTACTCTTTCTCGCCGCTCCAGGCGGCCTCGTCCTGCTCTACTCTTGCTCACCACTCCAGGCGGCCTCGTCCTGCTCTACTCTTGCTCACCGCTCCAGGCGGCCTCGTCCTGCTCTACACTTGCTCACCGTTCCAGGCGGCCTCGTCCTGCTCTACTCTTGCTCACCGCTCCAGGCGGCCTCGTCCTGCTGTACTCTTGCTCACCGCTCCAGGCGACCTCGTCCTGCTCCACTCTTGCTCACCGCTCCAGGTGGCCTCGTCCTGCTCTACTCTTGCTCACCGCTCCAGGCGGCCTTGTCCTGCTCTACTCTCGCTCACCGCTCTAGGCGGTCTCGTCTTGCCCTGCTCTCGCTCACCTCTCTGGGCGGTCTCACTCCGCTGTGCTTGTCCGCCACATCTGTGGTTCTGTTCCTGAGTCCCAGTGTGTACTGGGTCCTATCCCGCCTGTGTTCCAACCTGCAAATGCCTCCCTGTCTGCACTCTAGCCGTGCCTGCCTGCATACCCGCCTGCCTGCATACCAGTCGTGCCTGCCTATACCCACCAGTCTGTGTGCCAGCCTAACCTGTCTGTTCCTGTATTCCCCTGTGTGGGTCAACAGCCGTGTCCGGGGTCTGTCCTGGAGTAGCACCTGGTCCCTCTGCTCGGTTCCTCCTTGGTGCACTGGCGTCGTATGCCGTCGTGCGACCCTGGTCGGATCGGGTGAATACCTAGTTACGCCCCTCCAGGCATTCACTCTCCGGCACGGTCCAGTGGAATCACACGCACACGCCGCTCAGCCCGGGCGTGTGCATAACAGTCAGGAGCAGGCGACAATCTAATGTGTACAGGTCCTCCCGACTTTCCCCAATAAATGATGTCGGAGGAGAGAAAGATCCAACACATGTGATTTCCAACAGCTGATTAATTTGTTCCTGTGCTGAGATAATCTTATAAATGCGCCCCTGCTGTGTACTGTGTAATGGCTGTGTCTGACCATTCACGGAAATGGTCTGATCATACCACATCTCCTGGGCAGGGGAGGAGGCAAACGAGTATACAAATAGCACAGCACAAGACTGTTTCTTTTTGGGAGGCAAAACATTTTACTGCCTGGTTTTAATCGATGTTTTACCTCAAATAGAGAATCTGCTGTGATCCCCTGCTGTAATGTCTGTATACTCTTTTTCTTCCTCCCCTGCCCAGGAGCTGTGGTATGATCAGACCATGTTCCTGCATGGTAAGACATGGCCACTACACAGAACATTTTAATTCTTATTGTTAATTCTTTTTTCTCCCTCTCTCTCTCTCTCTTTCTCCCTCCCTTCGTCCTTCTCTCTTTCTCCCTCTCTCTGTTTTTTGGCGCTGTTTACAAACAAGATGTAGCCTCACTCAGAATCCAAATGTGATTGTGCCTGAACCAATAGTCCCTGAAAGTGCTCTTCAAACAAATGGGCAGGTTTGAAACAATACATACTATTGGTTTGGATGGGGCAGCACTGGGCGTGTACTTATGCTAATGAATACATGATGTAATAAGAAGTGTATTTCTCTTAACTACACATATGATGAGGTGGGATTGTCCCTGTGTTTCACCTTTATCTGGGATTGTATATTTATTGATTGCCATTCGACCAATGACTTTTGATGCGTTCTCTTTTATGTATTTATGTTATTTTTAATTCTTGTTGTAGTGTCTGGTAACGGAGGTTGGACCAACAGGAGGAACTAAAGGGAGTGGTTCATGACTGATTCACTATAAATACTTCCTGTCTTGTATTATTTAACTATGCACTTTTTTTTCTTGGCTTGACAAAGGCCCTGCCTGGCTGAAACGTTGCTAAATTTCCTGTGTGTACACTGGTATCAATAGAAATATTTTTGTGGAAGATACCTGGGGTTTTGGATTCTTGGAGAACATGCATTTGTTACAACCTACTGAAGCGGCTGTACCAAGTTTGCACAAGATATGGAGTGGTGCATGGGGATATACCTTGTCTTGATGACCGTACATAGCATGGGCACATTTATAAGATTATTTATCTCAGCACAGAAATATTTTTTTTAAACACATCCAATTATGGAACTTATTATTATTCAAAGATCTATTAATCCAAATGTTGATTAAAATTAACTTTGACTGTGGGAAAACCCCTTTTAGGCTCCAATAGATATTAGACTAATGTCAGCTGATCCCGTCAATTTTGACAGTCTAATGTGTGGGGGGACGCCCGCTGACTGATGGCCGAAGGAGATGATGATCATATTGTTCTTCTGGAGATAAACCACAGGCTGAATGTCAGTCATCGGCTTTCTCAAAGATAACACAGGAGCGCTCGGCTGAGCAAGTGCTCCTTTCTATGGGAGCGTGGGCTGAGATAGCTGTTGGCTGGACAATTGGCCGAAGCATTATTTCTCCCACATCTTATGGGCATGGTGGGCTTTAGTTTAAAAATACGATGTATAGTTTTAGACAAAACATTCTTTATGTTCTTTAAAAATTGAGGTGCTTGGAGCATTGCGGGGAGCCGCACTGTCTGCAGTAGCCATCCTCTGACCGTTTTGCTGGATAGCCTTACCCCTCACTACATTGATTGATATTGCTAAGCTAGTTGAAAAATACAAAACATGGCTAAAAGAGAGTGGTCCCATGGAGATAAAATCAAATAGAGCATATGGACAGGAGTTGTGATCAGACAACCTCTCTAAGTGCCAACTGTAGTAGAATGGGAAATCATACAATGATACTGAGGAGTTAATTCCATTTTTGTCTTCATTGTTGACCTAATACCACCTAACTTTGCCTGACTATATTCATATCCAGACAATTCTGTATCACTCTGGTTGCACGTAACATAAATAGGTGTTCGATGCTGACAGGGTCACATTCCATAATTTGTAATGGATAGTTTTTACTTGCATTTTGTCAGTGCATTCAAAAGCAGTATGTCAGCATGAGTTCATGTCAAATGGAAGAACACATTCTTTGCATTGTCATTTTTGGAGGACATTTTCACACAGTTCTTAAAAAGAGTTGTACAATATCCTGTTTTTTCAGTGATTACTTCACCAAGAAGGATATCGTAAAAAGAGACAGTTGAGAGAGGCCAGTATCCTGGAAGTGGCAGAGCTGGCCTTGAGACTCCCTGGAGAGGAGATGTCAGACAACATCAATGGAATCCATTGTCCCAGAGCTTCTGTTGAAGGGGATTTACATGATAATGAAACAAGTCAAGGGCTGTCTTAACTTTCTGCTTTCAATTAAAAAGCCAGTGGTGCAAGCTATGATCTGCCTTATATAAACGTAGAGCCTTTTAAGTTTATATAGTATATTCATTACAGAACTGTGGAAATAATTTCACAGCTTTATCAAATGGATTTTCTAGCACATAAAAATAATAACCACTATGTTTTAAATGTCTAACAATACCAAAACATACTACATTTCCTTCTATTTCCTGAATACAATTCACTGTTTCCCTGCTTCTGGCGTGTATTTTTTATCACAGCAGTGTGATGATGTGTCAGATCTGACTGCACACCGTGAGCGCTAACAGTGATAGGAAATGCTGTGAAAACTGAAATAATTATTTGAATCCTTCAATTTGCATGTGATACGTTTCAATTTTTTTTACCCCCCCCCCCCTTTCTCTATTAAAGAGAAATTTTAAAATGGTAAGTGATAACTTGTGGATCGGTGGCGGTCTGACTGCTGGAACCTGCACCAATTACAGAGTGGGAAACTTTTATCCCCATTAAAATGTTGATGCTTGACTGCTGCTACATTTACACCCTATGAGCTTCTGAGCGATGCACTCTGCTTTTTCTGTGACTCTGTAGAGAATGAACGGCGTGACAGTCGATCGTCCGATTGATGCCATACTGAACTGAATGACTGAGGGGAAGTGTGTAGAGGCACAGCATGTGATTCAGAGGAGTATAGCGATACAATGATGACACATGCTAATTAAAAGTGTTGTTTGATATACAGCCGGTGAAATAAGTATTGAATACATCACCAATTTTTAAGTAAATAACAGGATGCAGGTAACAACCCATCCAATCCACACAGGCAAAGAAATCAAACTATAGATGTCCATAAATCAGGCTATGTGTAATTATAAAAAAATGACACAGGGAAAAGTATTGAACTAAGCTTAATGAAATGTAATTAATACTTTGTGCAAAAACCTTTGTTGGCGACAACAGCTTCAAGATGCCTCCTGTATGGAGAAACTAGTCACATGCATTGCTCAGGTGTGATTTTGGTCCATTCTTCCACACAAACACATTTCAAATCCTGAAAGTTCTATGGGCTCCTTCTATGAACTTTGATCTTTAATTCATTCCATAAATTTTCTACTGGATTCAGGTCAGGTGATTAGCTGGGCCATTCTTGCAGCTTTATATTCTGTCTTTGAAACCAATTGAGAGTTTCCTTGGCTGTGTGTTTGGGATCATTAGTACCTTGCAGAAATGACCACCTTTGTTTCATCATCATCATCCTTGTAGATGGCGGTAGATTTTTATCAAGAACGTCTCAGTACATTTGTCCATTCATCCTTCCTTCAATCATATGAAGTTTGCCAGTGCCACTACATGATATTTCCACCTCCAAACTTCACTGTTGGTATGGTGTTTTGGGGTGATATGCAGTTCCTTTTGGCTTCCAATCTGTAGTGTATTATGGCATCCAAAGATTTCAATTTTGTCTCATCTGACCAGACTATATTCTGGCAGTATTTCACAGGCTTGTCTAAATGTTGTTGAGCAAACTTTAAACGCGCTTGAACATACTTTTTATTTAGCCATAGAGTGTTGCATACAAGACATGGAGGTTGTGTGTGTTACATATATTTTTCTTTGAAACAATTTAACCTGCTGATTCCAGGTGTTAGAAATTCTTCTGTAATCAATGCCATCAGTATGTTTTGAAACAATAAGGTTGCGAAGGTTTTGAGACAGCTGGTTTTACCTTTTATAGGCCATCAGTTGAACCAGCTGATATTATTTTTCACTAAATGACAGGATTGCTTTTGCTTTCTTTATGGACATCTATGGTTTGATTTCTTTGCCTGTGTTACTGACATCTGGTGAGACTTTCATGTTAATAGCTCCTTTAGAAATATATTTAGAAAATTGATGACGTGTTCGATACTGATCTAACCTGCTGTACATAAAGTTTTTGTCGGACCTTTTTTGTCTGTACCACCCCACCCTGTATGATAGCTCTGTACTTTTATCCATGCAAAGGGCACTTTTTTATCCCTATATGTTGTGAGGACCTACTGTCCTTCATGTGGGATTATCTGTGTGGTTTTCACAGTTTGATCCTATATTTATGTAGCGCCATTAAGGGACATAGAGGAATAGTTCCCGGTGATCAGGGGTGTCATTTGTGCTTATCCTAGGGTGCCAACCTCTGCGGTAAGGTTCTTGCAGTTCTTGACAAAAAATGTCAGGCAGCATGGTGGTTCAATCGTTAGCACTGTTACTTTGCATCACTGGGTTCCTGGGTTCATATCCCATCAAGGAAAACATCTGCAATGAGTTTGTACGTTCTCTCTATGTTTGCGTTGGTTTCCTCCCACACTCCAAAGACATACAGATAGGGAGTTTAGATTGTAAGCCCCAACGGGAACAGTGCTGATGTCTGTAAAGCGCTGTGGAATTAATGGTGCTATATAAGCAAGTAAAATAAAATAACACATGCAGTTGGTGTGCTCTTATTATATGTATTGTGTATGATAAGAAAACCTATAGCAGCACAGACCTCTTAGATAGCTAAGATGAGCCTTCCCCATACACATGACTGCTTAGCTCAACCAAACATTCATGTGCTCTCTATGGGAAGAGCATAGAGGGACTGCAGACTTGCATACCTCACAACTTTAACAGAAAGAGGAACAAACCACAGCAAATTTTGACATGCCCCTAGTAACATCCACAAGCCACCCCATTTACCATTTCTGTCTACCCTGGCAGGAGAAGACAGAGGGAGCGATGGCAGTTAGGGACATTCAGCAGACGCCCGATACTGCAGGGTATAGACACATATCCTGCACTGTAGTGCTGTATTCAGGATGAGTGGGCATAGAGATGAGTGGATTGATTCATAGGACTCCGGTCCAGGTCAGTGGTACCTGACGGCTGGATGGGAGGCCTGTGAATTTCAGGGGCACCAAATATGTTCATGTTATTTGCGGATTTGTGATGTTTATATATATATTTTTTAAAAGCGCAGTAAAAATTACATTTATGTAATTGTTTATCATTATTTTTTAGTAATTTTATATAAAGAAACAAATATTTATTTTATTTTCCCTCCAGAATACTAGTACATAGAAATGTACTGTTATACCGAGATGTATCGCTATGAACCAGTACAAACTGCCTGTGGGTTGTGAGCCTGCAATGCAGCTTTAGGCTGTGTGCCCACTATGCGTTTTTTAAGCGTTTCCGCAGCGGCAATTCCACTTGGTAGAAGGTCTGCTATGCTCCCCAATGATAATCCGCATGTGCTGTGCACATGCTGCGGAAATTTCGGCTGCGGATTATCATTGCAGAAAAATCTGCAGCACTACCAATTTACTTGTACAAAAAACAGAATTAAAATAAAAAATATACATTATACTCACCTTCTGATGGCCCCCGGTCTTCATAGCAATTCGTCCTGGCTTCCCGGCAACTCACAATGGTCTAAAGGGACCTGCCATTACGACATTTAGTCATGTGACAGGTCACGCGACCGCCGACGTCAGTGGTCGCGTGACCCGTCACATGACTAAATGACATCATGGAAGGTCCTTTTACACAACCGCGAGACACTGGGAAGACGCATCGAAGATGGAGACCGGGGGCCATTGGGAGGTGAGTATATGGATTTTTTTTTTATTTTTTACCATTTTTATAACTAACTTGGTCACACTATATAAAATCGATGCCGGTTGCATGGATTTATATAGTGTGACCAAGTTGTCAAGCACTTTTCCAAGTGATGCTAAAATCGCTTGGAAAGCGCTTGTCAACCCGCATGCGAAATCGCATGTGAAAAACACTTCACATCCGCTTGTCCCTGGCAGGAAAAACGCATGTAAAATCCGCAGGTGTTTTTTTTGCCGGGGATTATTTCTACATCGTGGGCACTTAGCCTTAAGGATAAAAAAAATTCTCCCAAACTTGTCAGTACGTGCTATGACTTCAGCTGCTGCTTGCAATTATACATGTTGTAAGTTTGATTTCCAAGGAGACCAGATCACAAGAAAATATGAGCATTGTTTATTTCATTAATGTGACTGCAGAGCACAGATGCCACCCCAACTCCCAAGGAGAAGGAGCTATTGAGTGTGAAGACACTGAGAGAAGACATCATACTGAGAGAGTAAATGGAAGTTGAGACAAAGCCCTGATCTCCCGGGAGAGCGGGCCTGTACCTTCAAATCAGGACAGTCCCACTAAATCTGCGATAGTTGGGAGCTATTAGACTTGCACCCGAAGCATGGACAACTTCCTTTAATAAAAAGTTGGAGCCGTCATCCTTGATATTTCCTCATCTCTGTTCGGTGTCTGCAGCAGAATGCCCATTTCCTGTACATTCACAACATAGGTTTTTTCTATTGAAGAAGAGAAACAACATTGGAGCCTTCCATGACTATGATGCCATCTATAGTTGAGAGGATCAAGTTGAAGTCGATCTTCCTAAAATTCACAGATTTGTTCAAATTCAAACACTTTGAGATTCAATTCACAGTTTGCAAAAAAAAAAAAAAAAAAAAAAAAACCTTGCCGGGCGTCATTTCTGAAGCGTCAGGGAGCAGGCTTATGTTTGTTGCGTGGCAACGCGGGCTTTCCCATAATGCCCTTCATCTATGAAATCTAGCGAGATATCATACCTTATACAGTGTTGCTTAGTACTTGGACCATTACAAATCAGCGATTCCCATTGTAGTACAGTTTGCAGAGTAATTTTCTCTCTCCAGAGTCACTAGGTAATTCTCTCTCTCCTCTAGAGTGAAAGCTCTTGCAGTCAGCAGGGTCCTTTCTCTCTCTCTCACCTGTAAAGTGTAAGCTCTTATAAACAGCGGGGTCCTCTCTCAGTCTTTTGTAGGGTGTAAGCACTAATGGTCAGTGTGGTCCTCTCTCTCTCTTTCTGTAGAATGAAAGCTCTTGTAGTCAGCAGGGTCCTTTCTCTCTCTCTCACCTGTAAAGTGTAAGCTCTTATAAACAGCAGGGTCCTCTCTCATTCTTCTGTAGGGTGTAAGCTCTAATGGTCAGCGTGGTCCTCTCTCTCTCTCTTTCTGTAGAGTGTAAGCTCTTGTAGTCAGCAGGGTCCTTTCTCTCTCTCTCACCTGTAAAGTGTAAGCTCTTATAAACAGCTGGGTCCTCTCTCATTCTCCTGTAGGGTGTAAGCTCTAATGGTCAGTGTGGTCCTCTCTCTCTCTTTCTGTAGAGTGAAAGCTCTTGTAGTCAGCAGGGTCCTTTCTCTCTCTCTAACCTGTAAAGTGTAAGGTCTTATAAACAGCAGGATCCTCTCTCATTCTTCTGTAGGGTGTAAGCACTAATGGTCAGCGTGGTCCTCTCTCTCTCTCTTTCTGTAGAGTGTAATCTCTTGTAGTCAGCAGGGTCCTTTCTCTCTCTCTCACCTGTAAAGTGTAAGCTCTTATAAACAGCAGGGTCCTCTCTCATTCTTCTGTAGGGTGTAAGCTCTAATGGTCAGTGTGGTCCTCTCTCTCTCTTTCTGTAGAGTGTAAGCTCTTGTAGTCAGCAGGGTCCTTTCTCTCTCTCTCACATGTAAAGTGTAAGCTCTTATAAACAGCGGGGTCCTCTCTCGTTCTTCTGTAAAGTGTAAGCTTTAATGGTCAGCGTGGTCCTCTCTCTCTTTCTGTAGAGTGTTAGCTCTTATGGTCAGCAGGGTTCTCTCTCTCCTGTAGAGTGTAAACTCTTATAGACAGCAGGGTCCTTAGTCTCTCTCGCATGTAAAGTATAAGCTTTTATGGACAGCATGGTCCTCTCTTCTGTAGAGCATAAGCTCTTATGGTCCGGGGGTACTCTCTCTTGCTCTTCTGTAGTGTGTAAGATCTTATAATCAGCAGGGTCCTCACTCTCCTATAGAGATTAAGTGTAAACTGATTATGGTCAGATTGGGTTCTCTCTAACTCTCATTCTTCTCTCCCCACGTGTACTTTCCAAGCTATCACAAGCTTTCCAGTATTGAGATTAGCATGAATTTATTAACCACAAATCAATTTTTTCGGGGAAAATTTGGCAAAGATGACATAACACATTCAAATTTCAAAAGATCTGCTCGTTCTTAGTGTCATCCCATCCAGTGACCTGCAAACAAGATCCTGCGGCAATAAGTTTTTACCCTTAGTGGTGCTGCTGCACTGGGTCATCACCTGAGTCCTTTATGTGTATTGCAACGGCTGTTAATTTCTACCTGCCCTATATATTTTATTTTTGTACTACCCTGTAAATAAAAAAAAAAAAGACTTTCGGAAGAGAATTGGTATTTGTGTTCTAACAATGGGAATATTATATTGATCTGTTAGTCATGGCCGGAGCTTGGGTTTTATGAGCACAATTTGTAAACTGCAGGTAACAGGCTTGTGTTGTTTTTTCCATTCGGAAGTCTTGATCTGAGTTATGAAGAGCCTGTATGAGCCATCTGGTTAACAGGAGGCATAAAAGCACAAAATCAATTAGAGCCATATGCAAGAAACAGAAGTGAGATGCAAAATCTGAAATATCTAATCCACTTACAATATGCATTAGAGGCATAACAGGAGAAAATATAAGCTAGTGTTCATATGAACACTAAGTTATACCTTGAAAGCCAAGCTTCAATTAGGGAAAAGATTTGGTTGGCTTCATGTTACACACACGCCGCTAGGTTCAGATAGGGGCGAGACAGGTTGCATGAATTCTTTGGAATCCTGGGGGAACCGTTACTCAGGGCGACCTTAGACCATGTGCTGAAACTTCTCTCAGGCACACAAGGGTATTGACCCTCAGGAACAGACACGTAGGTTGTTTCACTTGCTGACCAGACACACTTGACAAGAGTCCTCATAAATGGTAGAACAGTAGCATTTAATAAGAAGCCGCACAGCCAGTGCAAGTTAAGTCTTATGAGCAACAGGCTCCAGTGACAAACAGTACAGTTTCCTTAGCAGCACAGCAGTTCACAGTCTTCCCAGTAGTACAGGACAGCACCGTTTTAATGCAAAGGCACATTAATGAACACAGCATTCTTTACAGCACAGTGAGATGGAGGAGGGGGGGAGGGTTTGCTGAGGGAGATGATCCCTGTGACACCATTTCTTCCAGTCCTTATCTTTCTGCCTGACAATACTCTGCACTCTAGTTCAGGAACTCTACCTGACCTGTGCTTAGCTTCACTCCTGACTTGAATCCTTTTCACTTGCAGGGGGCTTCTGTGAGATACAGAACACACACACACCACCTTTCTCTTTGGCTCCAGCCAGACAGTAAACAACTTCCCCACAAACCCCCTGGGGCTCTGCTAAAACATTCCCCTTCTCCAGTGACTGTGTTAACCCCTCTAGTTGCTGGATGCTTCTGTAGCACAACACTTCCTGTCTCATGTGCTTGTGTTACTTCTAATGGTTGCTGAATGCTTTTAAAGCAACAGCACTACTTCTGCATGTCACACTCTGCAACAGCACTACTTCTTCATGTCACATTCATCCTATAAATATATTGTTACAGGTTAGAACTTTAAACAAGATTATATCACCATTTAGTGATGCTGGGACCAGGTTTGTGACAACCTGTCATTTAATGCTCATGAGAAAGAGAAAATACAGTAAAGCAATGTATAGATTTGTAATTTACAATAAAGGCACAGATACATCACTAATATATTAACCCCTTAATGGATAGGCAAATTTATTTGATTTTGCCTTGTCACACTAGGATAGCCATAGCTTTTTGTATTTCTACATAGGTACTCTAATGCCATTGTTAGGCTGTTAGGTATAAATATACTGTACGTTGTCCATCAAGCTCTCTTGCCTTTATTGTCATTAACTAAGTTCCAGCTCAGCATAAAGCTGAGATTTGCATAATCTACATATGTATATGTGATAAAAGACAAGTCTCAAACTTGAGAAAGGTTCCATGTAGGACTTGAAACGTTGCTTCTTACACGAGGGGATGCATTTTCACCTTCCACTTGATGAAAGTACTGACATTGTTGGCAGCGTTTTTACATGTGTTTTCGCATGCATTTTTCAAGCAGTTTTCCAAGCGATTTTGAGCATCACTTGGAAAAGTGCTTGACAACTTGGTCACACTATATAAATCCATGCAACCGGCATGGATTTATATAGTGTGACCAAGTAATAGTTAAAAAAAAGAATAAGAATGGTAAAAAATAAAAAAAAAAGATTATACTCTCCTTCCTGTGTCTTCCCGGTGTCATCTCTGCTGCGTCCGGTCTCGTGCAATGCTCGCGCTGTTGTGAAGGACCTGCGGTGACGTCATTGAGTCATGTGATGGGTCACATGACTCAGTGACGTCATAGCAGGTTCTTCACAACAGCGCAAGCATTGCAAAAGACCGGACGGCGTGGACAAAACACCGGGAGGACACCGAAAGGTGAGTATAAACTTTATTTTTTATTTTAAATTCTTTTTTTTAACAGGTACCATGGTACCCGAGTCTGGAGGAGAGTCACCTGTCCTCCACACCCGGGTACCATCCGCACATTAGAATGCGCCAATTACGCAAGTACAGATGCAGTCTTGCGGAATTGGTGCGTTCTAATGCAAGTCAATGGCGGCGATTATGCTGTGTGTCCGCAAAATTAATGGACACGCTGTGTATTTTTGAGCGCAGCATAAACGCTGCGGAAAAATACACAGCATGGGCATTGAAAGTGCGGATTTGCATTGGAGACCATGGGGGAAGGTTTACCAAGCATTTCCCAAGCGTTTACGCTGCAGAAATTCCGCAGCATAAACGCTTGAAAAACGCATCGTGGGCACACAGCTTTATGGAAGACAGGAGTTTATAACACAAAAAAAGTGTTTTGTTGATTTCAAGATTCTAATTTGAGTGAACAACGCTGATCAGTGTTTAAAAGTAATGATGGTTGAACCCAGGGCCAGCATTAGGGCAGGGCAGACTAGGCATTTGCCTAGGGCCCCCACCTTCTTGGGGGCCCCCAACGCCTACAGCAGCAGCTTCACTGATAATAGCATTATCAGTGAAGCTTCCGATGTAGAGATTGGTTCAGGACCTGTAGTGACATCACGATCATGTGACCTGCCATGTGACTGTGATGTCACCACAAGCCTTGCACTCTGGGGAACTTCAGGACCTTGGGTGAGGGCCTGGCATTAAGAGAGGAGCATGCAGCGAAGGACAAGAGCACTGGCCACAGAACCTCGCCAATCAGAGTGATAGAAGTGCTCACTGGCTGGTGCTTCTGTCCTCCTGCACAGAGCCTGAGGGGGAGAGAGAGCCAGAGACTGGCACCTACTGAGCTGCTGAGCTTCCAGATAAGTCTTCATGTGTCCACCTGTGTCCTGTGCTGAGCTCTGGCTCCTGTCAGCTCCTCTTGCTCCTGTCCACAGTCCCCGCAGAGGAGAGGCAGGGAGGTTTCTGCTGGGACAGTTCTGCTGCCAGCAGGAGAAGCTGCAGCTCATATTGTGGAAGATCATCATTCCCTCCAGCATAAAGCAGTGTGTGCATGTGAGGTGTGTGCATGTGAGGTGTGTGCATGTGAAATGTGTGCATGTGAAATGTGTGCATGTGAAAGAGCTTAGCCCCAGGGCAGTGTAGATGTTATAGGTGATGCTGGGCATTGTAGTGCAGGGGTTGATGGTGCAGATAATAATCACAGAGACAGTGGGGTGCAGTCCTCAGGGTCTTTACTCACGGTTGTTGCAGTCCAAGTTACAGGTACCAGTGTAACTTCCCTCGTCGTGCTGCCCTTACTCAGGGAGGGGTTCAGTCCACCCTCAGATATCTCTGGAGTACTTAGTGGGACCCCCCTTCTGTGTGTTCTCTCTCTGGCCATCTCCCTGCACCTCATACCTAGTGTCCCAATCCGGTACCCGCGGGCCTTGTCTGGCGACGTCTGTTTCATCCCCTGGGTCCTCTATAGCTACCTTCTTGGTGAGACTGATATGGACTGTTGGCTGCAGGACTTGAAATACTGCAGCCTCTGGTTTCTAGTTGAGACATACAGTCTTCCGCTAGTTGAGGGACCGGTCCCCTTTGTGTGGCCTGACCCCTCCACCTCCTGGTAGATTCGGGTGTACGGGTGGCCTCCAGCACTGCCCATACCCCTGGGGACCCTTCCTCGTTCCTGGAGCCTTTCCTGCTCCTCTCTCCTTCTCCTTCAGTCCTGGGCCTCTCTTCTGGCCCTCCGCCTGAGCAGAGCTCCTACAGAGCTCCTGCTCCCACTCCTCTCTCTGCAGACTGTTCTCACTCCTCCTCCCTAAACAAGATGGCTTCTCTATTTATACCTTTCTTCATGTGCTCCCCTAAGCTACTTCCTCCACCCACACCCACTACTTAGCTCCTCCCATCAGCTAGGGACCAGGGACTTTGCTCTCCCTTAGGAGCAATCTCGCCCTGCCCTTACTGCTGGTATGTGTTGGATGCAGGTGTTAGGGTCCCGAGCTGTACTCCTTCCTTACCTGAGAGTGAGATACCACACCTCTGGGTGAGATGCAGTACCTCTGTGGCGACTGAACCCTCAGGGGCGCCACATGTGCATGTGAAGTGCTTGCATGTGAGGTGTGTGCATGTGAAATATGTGCATGTGAGGTATGTGCAGTATGTGCATGTGAAATGTGTGCATGTGAGGTGTGTGCATGTGAAGTGCGTACATGTGAGGTGTGTGCAGTGTGTGTTATGTGCAGTCCGTGAATGTGAGGTGTGTGCAGTGCATGCATGTAAGGTGTGTGCAGTGTGTGTTATGTGAGGTGTGTGCAGTGTGTGTTCTGTGCAGTGCGTGCATGTGAGGTGTGTGCAGTGCATGCATGTGAGGTGTGTGCAGTGCGTGCATGTGAGGTGTGTGCAGTGTGTGTTATTTGAGGTGTGTGCAGTGTGTGCTATGTGAGGTGTGTGCTCTGTGAGCTGTGTGCATGTGAGATGTGTGTGCAGTGTGTATTATATGAGGTGTGCAGTGTGTGCATGTGAGATGTGTGCAGTGTGTGCTATGTGAGATGTGTGTGCATTTGAGATGTGTGCAGTGTGTGCTGTGTGAGGTGTGTGAGGTGTGTGCAGTGTGTGTTATGTGAGGTATGTGCACTGTTTGCTATGTGAGGTGTGTGCATGTGAGATGTGTGTGCATGTGAGATGTGTGTGCAGTGTGTATTATGTGAGGTGTGCAGTGTGTGCATGTGAGATGTGTGCAGTGTGTGCTATGTGAGGTGTGTGCATGTGAGATGTGTGTGCATGTGAGGTGTGTGCACTGTGTATTATGTGAGGTGTGCAGTGTGTGCTATGTGAGGTGTGTGCAGTGTGTGCTATGTGATGTGTGTGCATGTGAGGTGTGTCTTATATGAGGTATGTGCAGTGTGTGTTATGTGAGGTGTGTGCAGTGTGATGTGTGTGCATGTGAGGTGTGTGCAGTGTGTGTATGTATGTGAGGTGTGTGCAGTGTGTTTTATGTGAGGTATGTGCAGTGTGTTTTATGTGAGGTATGTGCAATGTGTGTATGTGAGGTGTGTGCAGTGTTTGTATGTTATGTTAGGTTGTTGTGCAGCATGTGTGTGCAATGTGCATATATGTACGTGTGTGTGTACAAGTGTGTGCCTTGTATGTGTGTGTGTCTTGTGTGTGTGTACAAGTGTGTGCCTTGTACGTGTGTGTGCCGTGTATCTGTGTGTATGATTATATATTTTATTGCATTATTCTAACTTGTATATACAGTACAGACCAAAGTTTGGACACACCTTCTCATTTAAAGATTTTTCTGTATTTTCATGACTTTGAAAATTGTACATTCACACTGAAGGCATCAAAACTATGAATTATCACATGTGGAATTATATACTTAACAAAAAAGTGTGAAACAACTGAAAATATGTCTTATATTCTAGGTTCTTCAAAGTAGCCACCTTTTGCTTTGATGACTGCTTTGCACACTCTTGGCATTCTCTTGATGAGCTTCAAGACGTAGTCACCGGAAATGGTCTTCCAACAATCTTGAAGGAGTTTCCAGAGATGCTTAGCAGTTGTTGGGCCTTTTGCCTTCACTCTGCGGTCCAGCTCACCCCAAACCATCTCGATTGGGTTCAGGTCTGGTGACTGTGGAGGCCAGGTCATCTGGTGTAGCACCTCATCACTCTCCATCTTGGTCAAATAGCCCTTACACAGCCTGGAGGTGTGTTTGGGGTCATTGTCCTGTTGAAAAATAAATGATGGTCCAACTAAACGCAAACCGGATGGAATAGCATGCCGCTGCAAGATGCTGTGGTAGCCATGCTGGTTCAGTATGCCTTCAATTTTGAATAAATCCCCAACAGTGTCACCAGCAAAGCACCCCCACACCATCACACCTCCTCCTCCATGCTTCACGGTGGGAACCAGGCATGTAGAGTCCATCCATTCACCTTTTCTGCGTCGCACAAAGACACGGTGGTTGGAACCAAAGATCTCAAATTTGGACTCATCAGACCAAAGCACAGATTTCCACTGGTCTCATGTCCATTCCTTGGGTTCTTTAGCCCAAACATGTCTCTTCTGCTTGTTGCCTGTCCTTAGCAGTGGTTTCCTAGCAGCTATTTTACCATGAAGGCCTGCTGCA
The DNA here is from genome assembly GCF_046119375.1 of Phyllobates terribilis. Classification (NCBI taxonomy): domain Eukaryota; kingdom Metazoa; phylum Chordata; class Amphibia; order Anura; family Dendrobatidae; genus Phyllobates; species Phyllobates terribilis. The sequence continues at coordinate 256,343,039 of NW_027362763.1, read as the reverse complement.
CAAAGTCTCCTCTTAACAGTTGTTGTAGAGATGTGTCTGCTGCTAGAACTCTGTGTGGCATTGATCTGGTCTCTAATCTGAGCTGCTGTTAACCTGCGATTTTTGAGGCTGGTGACTCGGATAAACTTATCCTCAGAAGCAGAGGTGACTTTTGGTCTTCCTTTCCTGGGGCAGTCCTCATGTGAGCCAGTTTCTTTATAGCGCTTGATGGTTTTTGCAACTGCACTTGGGGACATGTTCAAACTTTGACCAGTTTTTCGGACTGACTGACCTTCATTTCTTAAAATAATGATGGCCACTGTTTTTTCTTTACTTAGCTGCTTTTTTCTTGCCATAATACAAATTCTAACAGTCTATTCAGTAGGACTATCAGCTGTGTATCCACCTGACTTCTGCACAACACAACTGATGTTCCCAACCCCATTTATAAGGCAAGAAATCCCACTTATTAAACCTGACAGGGCACACCTGTGAAGTGAAAAACATTTCCGGTGACTACCTCTTGAAGCTAATCAAGAGAATGCCAAGAGTGTGCAAAGCAGTCATCAAAGCAAAAGGTGGCTACTTTGAAGAACCTAGAATATAAGACATATTTTCAGTTGTTTCACACTTTTTTGTTAAGTATATAATTCCACATGTGTTAATTCATAGTTTTGATGCCTTCAGTGTGAATGTACAATTTTCAAAGTCATGAAAATACAGAAAAATCTTTAAATGAGAAGGTGTGTCCAAACTTTTGCTCTGTACTGTATGTTAATAGTCTGTGTAGATGGTCAGGTACAAACACACACTGGCAGTATGTGACACTGTGTGTGTGTGACATCCACATTTATAAATCCCGGCAGTGCAGACGAGAGCTCAGAGGTGTAAACATGTCGGCAATCGCCCAACGAGCAAGGAAAATTCTCATTCATCGAGTGATTGGATTGTTTATGCTGGGACAAAAATCATTGTTCTCAGCAGCACATCGCCTGCTGTAAGCTGCAAATGTGCTGCTGATAACATGATACTGTATGGGGACACATTGATCTACTAGTGATTGTTCTGTGTCCATCATTCTTCCTCAGCCGATGTAAAGATGCCAGGAAATAAGCGCCAAACGACTTCAATATTGTCGATCACGCTTGTTTAACGGCCTGAACTCAGCGCATATAAATGCAGCCAAAATGTATAAGAGTGGTGGCGCAATGTGTGAGCATTTAGGGCCCCACTTTAAACTTTTGCCTATGGCCCCAGTTTGTCTAAAACCGGCCCTTGGCAAACCCGAACAGTAAAGTTCCGGATCTGTACTGAACACCTAGTGTCCGCGCACGGACCACGAACAGGGACTTATCCAGGAAGTCCGTGTTACTGTTTGGGTTCAGCTGTTTTCCATGCTGTCATCTGTGTGACAGCACAAGAAACCCCTGCGGCTCTGATCAGCGGTAAGTTCATTACCGCCGGTCAGAAAGCTGTGGTTCTCACGCTGTCAGATGACAGCATGTGAGCCAGCCTCTGTGACCGGCGGTAAAAATGTTACCGCCGGTCACAGGCGTCAGCTGATGAGAGCCCTTGCCATTCAGATGAGAGCATGGGAAACGACGGATGTTCAGGTCCCTTATTCATCTGAATATGGTTCGGGTTCGAGTTCGGGTACCGTTCTGGTACCCGAACCAAACTTTTTTTAAATGTTTGGATGAACCTGCCGGACCCGAATGTCCATGGATTCGCCCATCACTATTTAAGAGCAACTGTTCCCTAAATGTAATGCAAAAAAAGCATGGACCACACATCCAAAAAATCATACATTGATCTAATGCCTCTCGATTAAAATATATATAACTGAACATGAGGTTCTTAGTTTAACATTCTGATCAGACTGTATGAAGCCCACTGCCACGTCACAGCAAACCTCTTAGTGGGTCTCTAACTTTTACTGCCTTAAAGGAGCGATGTCGTGCGCTAATCCTAATGTATTTATGCATATGAAGGGACAGTACAGAGACAATGTAGGGATTTTTCTAATTATCTTTTTATACTTAGGCCTGCAATGGTGACAAGGGGGTATCATCTACGTCTAGAAGAAAGAAGGCCAACCCCTTCTAACTCTGAATGTTTGCCCCCATTAAAATAAAACCACCTATACTCACCTCTCATGCCGGCGCCGTTCCACCTGTGCCTGCATTCCCTGGGCTCACGTTAGGTTGTTAGGACACATGAGCCCTGTGCCCAATCAGCACTGATGTTGCTCTCCCCACCTTTGGACGTGGGGATCAAGAGGAAGTGAGCTGCCAGGAGGGTACAGCTAATTGGGTGCAGGGCTCATGTGACGAAACAACTAATGATGAGTGAGCACTGAAATGCTTGGGTACTCATTGTTCGAGTCGAGCAAATTGGAATGCTCGAGTGCTCCGACTGAGTAATCAGCCCAAGGTAAGTCTATGGGAAATTCGAGCATTTTTCCGGCGGCTCCCCCAGGCGGTCTGCAGAGGGCCTAGAAATTGCCCAAATCAATGGGACCAGTGCTCTAATGACATGGAAACAGCATGAGGAAGACCCCTGGAAGCATTTCTGACTCCCAGGTCACTGCTGTCAACAACGTTGTCAGAGGTATTACGGCACTTTTATGGACATACAAAAACAAAACCAAAATGGATTTTCCTGGGAAATATGTTAAGCAACATCCTTTCCAGGGTAATAACTTGTATATAAGGCAAAATAACTAAAACCAAAAACGCTCCTCCACACCTTGGGCTATGTTCACACATAGCGTTTTTGATGCATTTTTGCACTTTTGCATTGCTTTCAACCAAGACAAATGCATTCACTGGGAAATGTCATTTTAACATTTTACAACTTTATCTGGCCATGTGGTGCGTGACACATAATCAGACACATCCTGTTTCATTTATGATGGAGGGACTCTGAAAGTCACAAAGACTATTTTTATCGGGCCATCAAGTGGCCCTTACTATCCGTAAAGGGCCAGCAGTCGGCTATGCTTTGATGCTCCCATTATTAACGAGTGGGTCTCCTATACTGTTGTTGCGTATGCAGTGACTGCAAAGGCTGCCAAAAATTTGAGAAACTCCAATGCCCCTTACAAGAGATGTAGAAATTGGAGGGCCTCCTGAAAACAATGTTCCCATTATTAGGAAGTGTGTTTCCCATACTGTTTGCCTATGCAGTGAAGCAATAGCAGCCAAAAATTTGGAGGAACTCCAATGCCCCTTGCAAGAGATGTAGAGGTCAGAGGGCCTCCTGCAAAAAATACTCCCATTATTAGAAAGTGTGTCTCCCATACTTTTTGCTTATGCAGTAAAGCAATGGCTGCCAAAAATTTGGAGGAACTCCAATGCCCCTTGCAAGAAACGTAGAGGTCAGAGGGCCTCCTGCAAAAAATGTTCTCATTATTAGGAAGTGTGACTCCTATGACTTCCTATTAGGAAGTGTGTTTGCCTATGCAGCGAAGCAACGGCTGCCAAAAATTTGGAGGAACTCCAATGCCCCTTGCAATAAACGTAGAGGTTGGAGGGTCTCCTGCAAAAAATGCTCCCATTATTAGGAAGTGTGTTTCCCATACTGTTTGCCTATGCAGTGAAGCAACGGATGCCAAAAATTTGGAGGAACTTCAATGCCCCTTGCAAGAGACGTAAATATGTTGATATGGTACATATGGTGGTGGAGGATGAGGATGCGGAGAAGGAGGAGGACAAGAGCAAATAGACAAAATTAGGAAGCTTATACCCATGTTTGGGTGTGAAGACAGAGGTTTATGGGAATAGAGTTAGACCTCCAAAAAAAGACACTGTATTTAAGTTTATGTTACCCTGCTATCATTGAGCAGCAGGTGTTGAGAAGTCTGGACCAATCCAGCCCTTGTTCATTTTTATAAGTGGCAGCCTGTTAGCATTTTCAGTTGACAGGCGGATGCGCCAATCTGTTATAATTCCACCAGCGGTACTAAAATCCCGCTCTGACAAAACGCTAGCCACAGGGCAGGCCAGGGCCTCCAAGGCGTAGACAGCCAGTTAATGCACGTGTCCAGCTTGGATACCCAATAATTATAAGCCACAGAGGAATCACGGAGGACGTTGGTATGGTCGGCAAGGTACTCCCTCACCATCTTCCGAAACTTTTCCTTCCTTGGGAGAATACCCCGCGCCTCAGGGCCTGTGCGATGGGAGGGTCTGAGAAAACTGTCCCAGAACTTTGACAGTGTTCCTCTGCCTCTCCTGAATTGCATTTGTGTCTCTCTTGCCTGTACCCCTTGGTTGTCCTCTGCCGCCAGAGTTTTCAGATGGGAATTTTTAAAATAATTCCGCAACAAGGGCTTTCCCGTACTGTGCCATTTTATTAGGCCTGTTCTGCAAAGGAATAAGAGACAGAAAGTTCTCTTTGTAGCATGAGTCTAGAAGTGTCACCAACAAGTAATGACTGTCACCCAAAATTTGGACAACACGAGAGTCACGGGAAAGGCAGCGTAACATAAACTCAGCCATGTGTGCCAGACTGCAAAGAGGTAAGACTTCCGTGTCCTCACCCAGAGGACGACTGACCATGCTCTCCTCCTCATCCACCTCCTCCTCCTCCCTGTCCTCAGGTTATCCACGCTGAACAGACGGTATGACAGTTGTGAAGGTAACGAGAAACAAGGGGAAAAAGAGGAACCGACCATAAAGTCCAAAATACCAGATGTAGTGAATAATATATTTATTGGTAACAGGTGACAATAATGTATAGCAGATCAAATACAATAATTAAAAACATCTAAAAAACAGGGGCGCGTATCCGGATGGTGTACAAAATTCATGCGGGAGGATACTAATATACATAAAGTGCACAGTATTGCAGTATATATAAATATAATAAATAGTATATTTAAGTGCTAGTGCTTTAAAGGTTCCCCTAAATTATGTGTAACATATATAATATAAAGTAAATCAATATCAGTATCCTCGCATATGTGCGATGGCACAATATGTATTGCACATAAATATGTTAAAGGGGGGGAAGAAAAAACCTGCAATAATCAATAACTGCAAAAAATTAATCTGCACTGGAGCCAAAGCAAGTCAATGTGCATTTAAGATATACAGGTATATAGACATAATTGGCACGTATCAAGGCAACATAGCAGCAATGCGTACCACCTCCAGTGTGAAAGAATCAATTACCAGTGTTTGGAACGAAAAAAAGGGGAGGGGAGGAAAGAGGAAGAGAGACATGCCAATTATATTCAATAGGGACAAAGTCCAATTGATTGAATAGAATGGTGACAAGGGAAATAATAATGGTGAAAAATGAAAATAAAATAATAAAATAATAAGATGATGTACAATAAAAAAGTGAAAAAAATGAAAAAAAGGGGGGGAGAATAATATATAGTAGGATAAAAAGACTATAAACAGTGTATGGTGTAAAAAATTTAATAATAAATATGTGTATGAATAAAGTGAAAAGTACAATATAGAAGAGAATGTAGAGACAGTGAAAAATATAAAGTGAATGTGATGAGTAGAGGAAGAATGTGCAGGTGCTTGCAAAAATACCAAAATTATTTAAATATTAATACATAAATGTGACAAAAGAAATGTGTTAAGATGACTAAATGCATAAAGTGACAAAAAATGATGATGTGAATGTGTGTATGACTAAATGTGTTCATCTAAGCATGAACGTGGACGTGTAAGACTATACATATATACACATACACACACATATACAATACATATGTACACATATATATACATGCGCGTGGGCACATATACATATACCTGCAGCAAAAAATAATATTATACATACACCATATATTAGTACATAAAATAATCATAATAATAATATACGGAATCCACATAAATCCATCGTATAAACCCAATTCATATCTACAAAACGCATGAAGGCATGACACTCCAGATGATAGTATCCACCACATCCTTGGACCCCCAACGACATGAGTCGGTATGTGAAAATCTATGAAGATCATATGTTGATGTACAACGATCGATGTAAGTCCATTCAATGTTCATCAGATATATAGAAACGTGACACCACACAGTCGTATCCCCCGCATAACCGGACCACAAAAAACAAAACTGAAAAGATACAAATATATAATCATCAGTTAGAACCCAGAACGAATTGTAACTATAAATGAATATCCCAACACCCGATAATAATCAGAACATAAATGAAGATATACACTAATAAGTATAAATAGTTAAAAATGTTAAAAAATAATAAATAAAAACAGACCTGATATCACATAGATGGTCAGAGAAATGGGATAAAACTATTGTATTCATTGAGACCAAAAGGATGAACCGTATTTAGGGTCCAAATCCATTTCGTTTCCTGCTGAGCAAGTTTGCGACTAATGTTACCTCCTCGAATAGTGGGAGAAATGGAGTCAATACCCCGGACCATAAATTTCGTACTATCACAATCGTGATGGATTTTAAAGTGTCTAGGGATTGTCTTCAGAATTGATACATCTTTCTCATCTCTAGCAGCCATAATACCCAAGATGTGTTCACGTACCCGCACCTTTAATTGTCTAGTTGTCATCCCAACATAAATTTTAGGGCATGGGCAGGTGGCATAATATATAACAGCCTTAGTTGTACAAGAATTTTTTTTATTAATTTTAGATGATCTGAGTCCCTTTGAATCCGCAAAAGTGTTCAATCGTTCAATATTGGGACATGCCACACAACGCCCACATGGTGAGCAACCTCCTATCTGAGAGTTGTTATCCAAAAATGTCTTAGGGGGCATAGATTGATAGTGACTTGTGACTAATTGATCATATAGATTTTTGGATCTCCGAAAAGTAATTTGTGGTTTGTCCGAAAGGTACTTAGATAATATGGGGTCTGCCAAGAGAATAGGCCAAGATCTATCAAGACATTGTCTCATGGCCTCAGCATGGGCATTGAACGTCGTAATGAAGCGAACATAATTCTTGTCAGTTGATTGTTTGGAGGAATACAAGAGTTGTTCGCGTGGTGTATGTTTGGCTCTATGGTAAGCCCTTTTAACCATTCTGTGGCTATAGCCACGTTCATGAAAACGGGCCCTAAGATCCAAGGCTCGTTTCTCAAAATCTGTATCCGAAGAACAAATCCTACGAAGTCTCAAAAATTGACCAACAGGAATAGAGTTGATCATAAAGGAGGGATGAGCTGAAGAAGCGTGTAAGAGCGAGTTAACAGAAGTTGGCTTATGATACATGTCGGTTTGTAATACATTGTTGGTGTCACGTTTAATATTCACATCCAAAAAGTTAATGGATGAAACGTCCGCCTCAAACGTAAGGTGAATGTTATAGTCATTGTTGTTCAAATTAGACATAAAATCAATCAGAAAATCCCTAGTCCCCTGCCAGATCAAGAATATGTCGTCAATGTACCGCGTCCAAAAGAGGACGCGGTCCATTGACGAGAAACGATCCGACAGGAAGAGGTCTCTCTCCTACAGCCCCAGGAACTGGTTAGTCACAAGTCACTATCAATCTACGCCCCCTAAGACATTTTTGGATAACAACCCTCAGATAGGAGGTTGCTCACCATGTGGGCGTTGTGTGGCATGTCCCAATATTGAACGATTGAACACTTTTGTGGATTCAAAGGGACTCAGAGCATATAAAATTAATCTAAAAAAATTTCTTGTACAACTAAGGCTGTTATATATTATGCCACCTGCCCATGCCCTAAAATTTATGTTGGGATGACAACTAAACAATTAAAGGTGCGGGTACGTGAACACATCTTGGGTATTATGGCTGCTAGAGATGAGAAAGATGTATCAATTCTGAAGACAATCCCTAGACACTTTAAAATCCATCACGATTGTGATAGTACGAAATTTATGGTCCGGGGTATTGACTACATTTCTCCCACTATTCGAGGAGGTAACATTAGTCGCAAACTTGCTCAGCGGGAAACGAAATGGATTTGGACCCTAAATACGGTTCATCCTTTTGGTCTCAATGAATACAATAGTTTTATCCCATTTCTCTGACCATCTATGTGATATCAGGTCTGTTTTTATTTATTATTTTTTAACATTTTTAACTATTTATACTTATTAGTGAATGTCTTCATTTATGTTCTGATTATTATCGGGTGTTGGGATATTCATTTATAGTTACAACTCGTTCTGGGTTCTAACTGATGATTATATATTTGTATCTTTTCAGTTTTGTTTTTTGTGGTCCGGTTATGCGGGGGATACGACTGTGTGGTGTCACGTTTCTATATATCTGATGAACATTGAATGGACTTACATCGATCGTTGTACATCAACATATGATCTTCATAGATTTTCACATACCGACTCATGTCGTTTGGGGTCCAAGGATGTGGTGGATACTATCATCTGGAGTGTCATGCCTTCATGCGTTTTGTAGATATGAATTGGTTTTATACGATGGATTTATGTGGATTCCGCGTATTATTATTATGATTATTTTATGTACTAATATATGGTGTATGTATAATATTATTTTTTGCTGCAGGTATATGTATATGTGCCCACGCGCATGTATATATATGTGTATATATGTATTGTATATGTGTGTGTATGTGTATATATGTATAGTCTTACACGTCCACGTTCATGCTTAGATGAACACATTTAGTCATACACACATTCACATCATCATTTTTTGTCACTTTATGCATTTAGTCATCTTAACACATTTCTTTTGTCACATTTATTTATTAATATTTAAATAATTTTGGTATTTTTGCAAGCACCTGCACATTCTTCCTCTACTCATCACATTCACTTTATATTTTTCACTGTCTCTACATTCTCTTCTATATTGTACTTTTCACTTTATTCATACACATATTTATTATTAAATTTTTTACACCATACACTGTTTATAGTCTTTTTATCCTACTATATATTATCCCCCCCCCTTTTTTTCATTTTTTTCACTTTTTTATTGTACATCATCTTATTATTTTATTATTTTATTTTCATTTTTCACCATTATTATTTCCCTTGTCACCATTCTATTCAATCAATCAATTGGACTTTGTCCCTGTTGAATATAATTGGCATGTCTCTCTTCCTCTTTCCTCCCCTCCCCTTTTTTTCGTTCCAAACACTGGTAATTGATTCTTTCACACTGGAGGTGGTACGCATTGCTGCTATGTTGCCTTGGATACCTGCGGCCTCTGTGTGTCTCTATGTGATCTTTGCACTGGTAGGGTGCTGGTCACATGACGCAGGGGTCGCGGCTGCCCTCGGTTGCCGTTACATCATATGCGTCATATCACGCCTCCTTTATCACCTTGGAGATGGCGGCACGTGGGCGCGCTCTGGTGTCTGTGTGGTCTCCGTGCCGGCCACGTCTTCCATGGGGCCCTGTGGTTCCGGGTCACGTGTTCTCACGTGGTCCCGTGACTGCGGGTCACATGACGTGGTTGTCGCGGAGACGTGCTGACGCCGGAGCGCGCATCGCGTCACACCACGCCCCCTTCTTGTTGATTGGTCCACAACCACACGCCCGTTATACGATTGGCACCTTCTCATTGGTTTCCCGTTTGTTTTTATACTTCCTGTTTTGCCTGATGTCTCCACCCCCTGACGAAGGCGCTTGCCGAAACGCGCGTCGGGGTGGACGCGGTCCGGTCCGTGGGAGCAATTTAGCATACTATTTGTAAGTAATTTTTACTTTTGATACGTGCCAATTATGTCTATATACCTGTATATCTTATATGCACATTGACTTGCTTTGGCTCCAGTGCAGATGAATTTTTTGCAGTTATTGATTATTGCAGGTTTTTTCTTCCCCCCCTTTAACATATTTATGTGCAATACATATTGTGCCATCGCACATATGCGAGGATACTGATATTGATTTACTTTATATTACATATGTTACACATAATTTAGGGGAACCTTTAAAGCACTAGCACTTACATATACTATTTATTATATTTATATATACTGCAATACTGTGCACTTTATGTATATTAATATCCTCCCACATGAATTTTGTACACCATCCGGATACGCGCCCCTGTTTTTTAGATGTTTTTAATTATTGTATTTGATCTGCTATACATTATTGTCACCTGTTACCAATAAATATATTATTCACTACATCTGGTATTTTGGACTTTATGGTCGGTTCCTCTTTTTCCCCTTGTTTCTCGTTATGCTTTTCCGACTGTCTTTTTCGCTTATACTGGTCCTTTATTCTGGTTGGTACAATATTTTATATATATATATATATATATATATATATATATATATATATATATATATATATATATTTCTATCTAACACCTCCAGAAGCACATCTCTTTAGGCATCCTTGTATTGTGTTATTAGTTGTGAAGGTAGTACAGTCTATAGCGCAGGAAGCTAGCTCCTGGTCTTCCTCCTACTCATCCTCTTCCTCATTGTCACCCAATTCACGTTGGGATGAGATGAGGCTGGGCTGTGTGTAATCACCCTGTATGGTTCCTTGCTCCATCTCATTGTGCTCTATCTGCAATGCATCCTCTTTAATTGTGAGCAGAGAGCGTTTCAGAAGACAGAGAAGCGGGATGGTGACACTAATTATGGCATCATCGCCATTCACCATCTTGGTGGAGCCCTCAATGTTTTGACGGATGGTACATATGTCTGACATCCATGTCCACTCCTGAGGTTTTATGTGTGGAGTGTGACCAGAATACCGATGGCCTTGTTGATGCTGGTAGTAAGCAACTGCTTTCTTCTGCTCACAAATCCTTCCCAACATCTGCAATGTAGAGTTCCAACGCTTGGGGACATCAGTCGGTGAGCAGGAAGCTGCAAACGCTGCTGAAGCACAGCAAGGGCGGCGAAAGCTGTAGCTGACTTTCTAAAATGGGCACACAGGTGGCGTACTTTGACAAGCAGATCCGACAGATCCAGGTAGGTTTTGAGAAACCACTGAACCACGAGGTTAAGCACATGGGCCAAGCATGGTCCATGTGTGAGCTCGCCTCGCCTCAGAGCCGCCACCAGGTTCCGGCCATTGTCACAGATGACCATGCCTGGCTGTAGGTTCAACGGTGTTAGCCACAGATCTGCCTGCTCTTTCAGAGCTGCCCACAACTCTTCAGCATTGTGTGGTTTGTCACTTAAGCATATTAGCCGCTTGGCCGAGGCAGTGCTGCAGTGCTTCTGGTATCCGACTGATGTGGTCATTTTGAGATGGAGGCTGAAGAGGAGGAGGTGTGGGGGCAACCCTGATTGACCCAGGGCTCGCAACCCTTGGCGTTGGGAGGACGTGTTCCGTCCCAACGTCCGACTGGGTCCCGGTTTCCACTATATTAACCCAGTGTGTCGCCAGCAAGATGTACCGTCCCTGCCTACAAGCAATTGTCCACATGACTGTGGTTAGGTGGACTTTCCCAGTAACTACGTTTATGAGCGAACGTCTAATGTTGTGGGACACGAGCTTGTGTAATGCGTGGACTGCACACCGGGAGAAATAGTGGCAGCTGGGGACCGAGTACCGAGGGACAGCCGCCGCTATCAGGTTGCGGAAAGCTTCAGTCTCCACGAGCCTAAAAGGCAACATTTCGAGCGCAAGCATTCACGAAATGTGTGAATTTAGTAGTTTGGCCTGTGGGACGTTGGCTGCGTATTTGCGCTTGCGTTTCAAGGACTAGGGTAGGGACAACTGAACGCTGCACTGGGATAAGGACGTGGACGTGCTTGCTGATGGTGCTAGTTGAGAGTGTGTAATGACAGGTGCAGGACGGGAGGCATCTTGGAATGTGCCATGGACAGAGGATTGGTGTGCACGCACAACAGCGGAACAAGCTGTGGTGTCACCCGCAGACACTGTTGTTGGACCCTGGGGTTCGGCCCACTTAGTCGAGTGCTTTGCTGCCATGTGACTGATCATGTTGGTGGTGGTCAGGCTGCTATTTTTGCTACCCTTGCTGATGCTGGCCTGGCAGGTGGTGCAAATGGCCTTTTCGGGGTTTTCGGCAAAGTGTTTAAAAAACAACCAGACTCGGGAAGACCTAACAGTTGTACTGGCAACTTCTGTCGTGTTGGCGTTAAGAGGAACACTTTCCCGCCTTGTGTCTGTGGCCACCATGCTCCTTCTTCCTGCCTGTTGTGGTGCTACGCCTCCCTCCCCCTGTGTGCTGCTGTCCTCGCTCTATATGACCCCCTGCCAGGTTAGGTCAGTTACTATATCATCCACCACCTCGTCTTCCACTTCCACACCCTGGTCCTCCTCCTGACTTTCTGGCAATTGTGTCTCATCATCATCATCATCATCCACCTCTTGTGACAGTAATTGCATTTTCCCACCATCGCCTTCATGTGACCGTGGCTGCTCCAATATTTGGGCATCGCTACACGAGTTCTCCTCTTGGCTCGCTTGAAGCTGGCTGGGCGAGAGGCCCGAATCTACAAATGGAAAAGTGAACAGCTCTTCTGAGTGTCCAAGTGTGGGATCAGTTGTCTCTGGGCACTCGGCATAGTGGGAGGAAGGAGGATCAGGGTGAGGAATATGCGGTCCAGACTCACGGCTACTGAGACTTGACTGTGTGGAAGACAGGGGGGTGGAGGTGGCTAAATGACTGGAAGCACTATCTGCTATCCAACCAAGAACCTTTTGACATTGCTCTGTGTTCAATAGTGGTGTTCTGCGGTCCCCTAGTAATTGGGACAGGAAGGTCGAGCGACAAGATGTGGGTGTTTGTTGTGGCACAATTTCAGCTTACCCACGGCCATGTCCTCGTCCTAGGCCTCTGCATGCACTATCACGTCCCTGTCCCTTGCCACGCAGCTTGTCCATTTTTAATGGAGGACAATATTTTCCACGTTCACGAGGAATGACTGATTTTGGAACGCAGTTATATGTGATACGTCTGACAGAGAATCACAATTTTAAATAGCAGGCCTGTAATTTGCTAATGCTATCCTTCACAGACACCTAGTATGAATAGCTTGACCGACACAGTGCAACGGAATGAAAATGGAAGAATTGTCCGATTTTGAAATACTCTTATAGGTGTTATGTCTGACAGAGAACCACGGTTTTATATAGCAGGCCTGTTATTTGCTAATACTATCCTTCACAGACACCTAGTGTGAATAGCTTGACCAACACACTGCAACGGAATGAAAATGGAAGAAATGTCTGATTTTGGAACACTCTTATAGGTGTTATGTCTGACAGAGAACCACGTTTTTAAATAGCAGGTCTGTAATTTGCTAACAATATTCTTGACAGACACCTAGTGTGAATAGCTTGATCGACACACTGCGACAGAATGTAAAACGAGGCCTATATTTTCCACGTTCAGTTTAAATTTCTGGATTTTTATCGCTGAAATATGGAACAGATCTGGCTTCATTCTGCAGTGAGAACAAACAAATGGAGCGGAAAAATGGTGTACTCTGGATTGCTTTTTAAGCAAATAACCAGGATTAAGATAAAAAAAAATTTCCCTGGCCCCTGATATCTGGAGCTATATCTACAAATATCTGTAAGAACAGCAGCAGCAGGAACTTTCAATGGACCTTCTTGCACTATATGCACTGCAGTCTGCCACATACCCTGTCTGCCTGCCTAATTCCTGCTATCACCACTAAATATATGCAGCTGGATTAGTCCTCAGAAGGACTGTTAGTTCAGATGGATATATATATATGTTGTGGATTACCTATACTAACAGGACGTTCATTTGACCCTCTTGTGCTGTATCATGCCCTGCAGTCTGCGACATACACTGCCTGCCTGCCTAACTTCTGCTATCACCACTGAATATATGAAGCTGGATTAGTCCTCAGAAGGACTGTTAGTTCAGTTGGATATATATATACAGTACAGACCAAAAGTTTGGACACACCTTCTCATTTAAAGATTTTCTGTATTTTCATGACTAAGAAAATTGTACATTCACACTGAACAAAATTGAAGGCATACTGAACCAGCATGGCTACCACAGCATCTTGCAGCGGCATGCTATTCCATCCGGTTTGCGTTTAGTTGGACCATCATTTATTTTTTAACAGGACAGTGACCCCAAACACACCTCCAGGTTGTGTAAGGGCTATTTGACCAAGAAGAAGAGTGATGGGGTGCTACGCCAGATGACCTGGCCTCCACAGTCACCAGACCTGAACCCAATCAAGATGGTTTGGGGTGAGCTGGACCGCAGAGTGAAGGCAAAAGGGCCAACAAGTGCTCAACATCTCTGGGAACTCCTTCAAGATTGTTGGAAGACCATTTCCAGTGACTACCTCTTGAAGCTCATCAAGAGAATGCCAAGAGTGTGCAAAGCAGTCATCAAAGCAAAAGGTGGCTACTTTGAAGAACCTAGAATATAATACATATTTTCAGTTGTTTCATTTCACACTTTTTTGTTAAGTATATAATTCCTCATGTGTTAATTCATAGTTTTGATGCCTTCAGTGTGAATGTACAATTTTCACAGTCATGAAAATACAGAAAAATCTTTAAATGAGAAGGTGAGTCCAAACTTTTGCTCTGTATTGTATATATATATGTTGTGGAATACCTATACTAACTATGAACAAACAAATCTCTTCTCGACGCAGCAGCAGCTCTCCCTACTGTGCCTGGTTCCGGAGTAGACTGTGACGAGCATGACGTCGCCCGGTCTTATATAGACCTGATGATGCTGTGCAGCCAGCCAATCACTGTAATGCCCACAACCTACATGGCTACGGCATTACAGTGCATGGCAGGCAATCCCTGCATGTTCATTGGCTCTCTAAAGAGCCCCAAATATGCAAGGAGGAGACCCGAGCTCCCACCGAGCAACCCGGAAATACTCGCCGAGTGCTGAGCTTGTCGAGCACAGAGATGCTCGGGCAAGTACCGAGCAGTGGCGAGCACATTCGCTCATCACTAGTAACAACCTCACATGAGCCCTGGGAACGTGGGTACCTACAACCCTGAAATGGCACCGAGCACAGGAGGAGAGCATAAGTGTGTTTTTTTTATGTTGGTAACCATTTAGATTGAGAAACGGTTGTCCTAGTCATAATCACAGACAACGATTCTTTACTATAAGAGCAGTGAAACTATGGAACTCTGCCACAACATATTGTAATGGTTGATTCACTAAAAAAGTACAAGGCAGCTCCCTGAACGTGTGAAGGTGATCTTACGCAGACTTTTGGTTGGCTTACTTTTAGATAAATTTTTATAGCACTGCTAACATAAATCATGCAGTGTGATTATGCTATCAACAAGTGAGCATTTGTTCGGTAAAATGATCTTTCACTTGGCTAAAAGATCATAATTTTTGGCAGAAAATTGTCCTTTGTAAACCTGTGATGCCAAGAAAAATATATCTATTACTGATCATTCTGTGCACATAATAAATGCAATTGGCCTGTTTAAGCAGGCTACTAGACAAGTAGCTGATTGGTGGCCATTTACTTCTGCAAGCCAAGTGGTGTAACCCAACCTTTAGACCATGCTCTTTCCATTAAGCCACTGTTCCATAAACCATGACACAAAAAGTGTCTAAAATACTTGTTAAATGGCATGACATGTTAGCCCGAATTCTGAATTCATTTAAGGAATTTTGATTAGCAAACTTGCTCTATCATCTTTTTTAGGAGAATCTATTACCAATTTTTTCTGGCCTATGCAAAGGTCGGAAAAAGTGGTGCAGAGAGGAAAAGAAGATGTACTGTGACCATCACATAATGTATATAGTGGATCCTGTAGGACAGGGGTTGGGAACCTTAGGCCTGCGGGCTGTTTATGGCACGCAATGTCATTTTCTCTGGCCCCTGGGTAGATTCCCAAAGCAACAACCGCTGGCCCTTTAATTGCCATTAAAACTGTGTGCACACGCTCACAGCATTTACTACTGTGGAGCGTGGAATAAAGAATTGGGTCCTGCATCAGGATGTACTTTGTGGGTGGAGTCAGTGTGCTCCAGTCCCACCAACGACAACAGCAGCAGACGCCTATGCCCCTCCTGTGATATATATATAGATCCCCAGCCCCTCCTGTGATGTATATAGGCCCCCAGCCCCTCCTGTGATATATATAGGCCCCCAACCCCTCCTGTGATGTATGTAAGCTCCAGTCTCTCCTGTAATGTATATATGCCCCCAGCCTCTCCAGTTATGTATATGCCCATAGCCTCTCCTGTGATGTATATGCCCCCAGTCCTTCCTGTGATGTATATGCCCCAAGCCCCTCCTGTGATGTATATGCCCCCAGCCCCTACTGAGATGTATAGGCCCCAGCATCTCCTGTGATGTATGTGCCCCCAGCATCTTCTGTAATATATATGCCCTAGTATCTCATGTATGTGCCCTGCCATCTACTCTGATGTATGTGCCCCTGGCGCCTCCTGTGATGTATATGTCCTAGATTCACATGTATTTGCCCTGGCATATCCTTTGATGTATGTGCCCCCGCCATCTCCTGTGATGTATGTTCCCTGGCGTTTCCTGCGATGTGTATACCCCCAGCTTCTCCTGTGATATATGAGGCACAGTGCATCATATGCGATGCGTATGCTGCTGCCCCAATGTCTCCTATGTGATGTATGTACTCCAGGCCCCCACTGCTTGAGTTCTATAAATGTAATGTGTGCAGTGATTTCCTCCTGTGAGCAGACCTGCAGTGAAATATGCATCAGTGTTCAGAATTTACTGATGTGAGTTCTTTTCAAAATTCATCGCAAAGAGTCGATTGCGCTCCAGTCCGATGCAAATCTGGAAAAGCAGTTGCCAATAGCAATATCATCAATACCACCTAACATCGCAACCGCACCAAAGAGAAGCATCTCTCCAGCCATCACATTAGGGGTGAGTTAATTAAATGTTTGACCAAATATAGCAGGATAAATTTCAAGTTGATAATTTTGTATGGCCCCCGAGTTATGGTATAAATATTCAAATGGCCCCTGGCCGAAAAAATGTTCCCTACCCCTGCTGTAGGATCTTTATAAAGGTGATAACTATCTTGATAATTCTGCGTTTGATGACTACAGAAAAGTGATCTGTTGGGACTCTGAACTATCCAGTCACATATGAGGTTCAGTGTAAAGATGGCAATGTTTCAGGACTATTTTTTAATATAGAACATGATACAAAAAAGCCTAAGTTTTATCCTCTACGTGGAAGCCATATATTTAGAACCAAGGATACAATCTGGTTTGATTTTTGAGTTTCCTGAAAACAGAGATAATATGCTCATGTCATGGCTGGACTTCTAAAGATGTTCTCTCATTCACTCCTGTGTAGGTGGAAAATTAAAGTAATGCCACAAACTATGGTCCCAAATTTTTTGGAGTAGTTTGACAAAGGTTAAAATAATCATTTAGTAGGTCAAAAGAACCGTTTTTCAAAATGTTGGATCTTTCTGTAATACTTAATCAAAGAATAAGGTTGTCCTTTTACCGCGGGTTAATAGGTCATTCAAGCTTCTCTCCAATTTCAAAGTCATTTTAGAGTATAACCCAAGGCTTTCCTATACTGACCTTGTGACCAGACAGTAATATTAAACCTTCACTGTGCGTGAAAATTCAGCCAGTTTTAGTATTTCTATTGATTAAAGGAGAAAACAGAACTGTAGTGAATTCATTCTCTAGTTTCAGGAAGAAGTCAAGAACTCTGGTGTAAAAGAACCCAAAGGCAATATTATGAGATCTGTTTTGATATACATAGGTTGCATACTAGGAATTTCAAGAGTTAAATATTGTATATTTTTGTAGCTTATTACAGCACCCTTTTTAAGTGCAACAATTTATTGATGCCCATGTTACGAAAAGGAAAAAAAACAAATATAACCCTTATTACTGATAATTTTAGAATGTCAACAATAATGTTTTAGGGAAATTAAAGCATTTGTAGGGATATTATGAGATAAAACATGAGGTGCCAATACTTTAATATTCTTATAATGCAGATTTAGGTAAGATATATATCTATATAACCACAAGGGGGAGCTCCAATGTTATCTTTTAAATAACGTACAAACAGCTGCACTCATGTATCTTTTTATTAATAACAATAATACAGGTACTGTGCTTATTGGTAGTTATTAGAAAATTGCATTCATTCATATCTGTTATATTAATTAAAAAATACAATGTTAGCACATGAGTTAGAGCTAGTCAGCACCTCCTAACATAATGAAATTAATGCGCAGGTGCAAATCTGCAGTGACTGAGTTGCAAAAGCAAAATCTAAAAAGGAGAAGCAGCATGTAGCAACATCAACATGTATTACTTTTATATGAACAAAATTGTAATATAGTGCACATACCTAGGACATAGGACATGATTATTGTGCTATACTTCTACTTTCAAAGTAAAAAAAATATATATATTTATATATATGTTCTAGATATTGACATACAGCGGTTGAAATAAGTATTGAACACGCCACCAATTTTCTAAGTAAATATATCTCTAAAGGTGCTATTGACTTGAAATTCTCAATAGATGTCAGTAACAACCTATTAAATCCACACAGGCAAAAAAATAAAACCATAAATGTCCATAGCATATGTGTAATAATGAGAAATGGCACATGGAAAAAGTGTTGAACACATGAAAAAAGAGAGGTTCAAAAATCCATGGAAAGTCATGACACCAACTGAAATCTATTAGTAGTTACATAGTAATCCTGCCACTGGTTCAACTGATAGCCTATAAAATGGTGTCTCATTACCAAGGTGTCATACAAGAAACATCTCATGATGGGTGACGCAGTCTCAAGACCTTCGCAACTTTATTGTTGCAAAACATACTGATGGCATTGGTTACTGAAGAATTTCTAAACTAATAAAGATTCCAGTGAGCACTGTTGTGAGCACCGTTGGGACCATAATCCGGAAGTGGAAAGAACATCATTTCACCATAAACCTGCCATGACCAGGTGCTCACTGCAAGATTTCAGAAGGAGGAGTTAAAAGAATTTTCAGAAGAGTTGTCCCTGAACCAAGGACTACCTGTGGAGAGTTATAGAAAGACCTGGAATCAGCAGATACGATAGTTTCAAAGAAAACTATAAGTAATGCACTCAACCTCCATGGCCTGTATGCACGCTCACCACGTAAGACTCCATTGCTGAACAAAAATCATGTTCCAGCGTGTTTAAAATTTGCTCAACAACATTTATACAAGCCTGTGAAATACTGGGAGAATATAGTCTGGTTAGATAAGACCAAAATTGAACTCTTTAGATTCCATAATACACACCATGTTTGGAGGTCAAAAGGCACTGCATGTCACCTCAAAACATCATACCAACAGTGAAGTTTGGAGGTGGGAACATCATGGTGTGGGGCTGTTTTTCTACACTGGCAAACTTCATATAATTGAACAAAAGATGAATGGACAAATGTACCAAGACATTCTGGATAAGAATCTGCTGCCATATACCAAAATGATGACAATGAAATGAGGGTGAGCATTTCAGCAAGACAAGGATCTTAAACACACAGTTAAGGAAATGCTCTATTGGTTTCAGAGAAAGAAAATAAAGCTGCTAGAATGGCCCATCCAATCATCTGACCAGAATCCCATAGAAAATTTATGGAAGGAACTAAGCTCAGAGTTCATAGAAGGAGCCCATGGAACCTTTAGGATTTGAAGAGTGTTTGCGTGGAAGAATGGGATAAAAAAAATCACACCTGAGCAATGCCTGAGACTAGTTTCTACACACAGGAGGTGTCTTGAAGCTGTCATCACCAACAAAGGCTTTTGTATGAAGTATTAAAGGGAACCTGTCACCAGCAAAAACACTATTCACCTGCATATATGGGGTTAATCTGCAGGTAAATATCGTTACTAACCTGCCTGGCAGAGCCAGTGTCAGTCATGGCCGAGGGCGCGGTTACAGCCGATGCTCTGTATACACAGAGCGGTGACTGAACCAATGCCGTTGCCGCCCCCGTGACTGAAACCGAATAAAATTCATTTTCTTCCCACAGCGTTCAGCTACATGCAGGCTGCGGGCAGGATAATAATGCTATTAACCTGCAGATTGACCCAATATCCGCAGGTAATAGTGTTTTTGCTGGTGACAGGTTCCCTTTAAATAACTTTCAGTAAGCTTGTTCATTACTTTTTCCCTGTTGCTTCTAATTATTACACATAACTTAATTTATGGACATCTATGATTTGATTTCTTTGCCTGTGTGGATTGCATGGGTTGTTATCAACATCTCGTGAGAATTTCATGTCAATAGCAACTTTAGAAATATATTTACTTAAAAAATTGGTGACATGTTCAATAATTAATTCACCCATAGTGATGAGCGAGCACTAAAATGCTCGGGTGCTCGTTGAAAGTCAGGAGGAGGACCAGGGTGCGGAAGTGGAAGACGAGGTGTAACTGATCCAACCTGGCAGGAGGACATGCAGAGCGAGGACAGCAGCACACAGGGGGAGGGAGGCAGAGCACCCCAACAGGCAGGAAGAAGCAGTGTGGTGGCCGCAGACAGAAGGCAGGCAATCGTTCCCCGTAACACCAACACGAAGGAAGTTGCCAGTACAACTGTTAGGTCTTCCCGAGTCTGGTTGTTTTTTAAGACTCTGCCGATAACCCCAAAAAGGCCATTTGCACCACCTGCCAGGCCAGCATCAGCAGGGGGGGAAAAATGACCAGCCTGACCACCACCAGCATGATCAGGCACATGGCAGCAAAACACCCGACTTTGTGGGCCGAACTCCAGGGTCCAGCAACAGTGTCTGCAGGTGGCACCATTGCTTCTTCCGCTGTTGTGGATGCAAGCCAATCCCCGGTCCATGGTGCATGCGAAGATGCCTCCTGCCCTGCACCTGTCTTGCACACTCTCAAGTAGCAGCATCAGGAAGCACGTCCATGTCCTTGTCCCAGCGCAGCGTTCAATTGTCCATAACCCAGTCCTTGGAATGCAAGCGCAAATATGCAGCCAAAGCCCCTCAGGCCACACTACTAAATTCTCACATTTCACGACTGCTTGCGCTCGAAATGTTGCCTTTTAGGCTCGTGGAGGTGGAAGCATTCCGCAACCTGATGGCGGTGGTCGTCCCTCGGTACTCGGTCCCCAGCCGCCACTATTTCTCCTGGTGTGCCGTCCCCGTATTACACAAGCACGTGTCCCAAAACATTAGCCGTGCTCTCAACAACGCCGTTACCGGTAAAGTCCACCTAACCACGGACACGTGGACAAGTGCTTGTGGGCAGGGACGGTACATCTCGCTGACGGCACACTGGGTTAACATAGTGGAAGCTGGGACCCAGTCGGACGTTGGGACGGAACACGTCCTCCCGACGCCAAGGATTGCGGGCCCTGGGTCAATCAGGATTGCCCCCATGGTCTACAGCTCCTGCACCTCATCCTCCTCAGCCTCCTCTTCCTCTTCAGCCTCCATCTCCGAAATGACCACATCAGTCACAAGCTGGAAGCACTGCAGCACTGCCTCGGCCAAGCGGCAACAGGCTGTGCTGAAGCTAATATGCTTAGGTGAAAAACTGCACAATGCTGAAGAGTTGTGGACAGCTCTGAAAGAGCAGGCAGATCTGTGGCTCACACCGCTGAACCTACAGCCAGGCATGGTCGTGTGTGACAATGGCCAGAACCTGGTGGCCGCTCTGAGGTGAGGCGAGCTCACACACGTACCATGCCTGGCCCATGTGCTTAACCGTGTGGTTCAGCGGTTTCTCAAATCCTACCCGGTGCTGCCGGATCTGCTTGTTAAAGTACGCCGCCTGTGTGCCCATTTTAGAAAGTCAGCTACAGCTTCCGCCGCCCTTGCAGTGTTTCAGCAGCGTTTGCAGCTTCCGGCTCACAGACTGATGTGTGATGTCCCCACATGTTGGAACTCTACACTGCAGATGTTGGGAAGGATTTGTGAGCAGAAGAGGGCAGTTGTTGAGTACCAGCATCAACAAGGCCGTCGGTATTCAGTTCAGACTCCACACATAAGACCTCAGGAGTGGACATGGATGTCAGACATATTTACCATCCTCCAAAACTTTGAGGACTCCACCAAGTTGGTGAGCGGCGATGACACCATAATTAGCGTCACCATCCCGCTTCTCTGTCTTCTGAAACGCTCTCTGCTCACAATCAAAGAGGATGCATTGCAGGCGGAGCACAATGAGATGGAGCAAGGAACCATACAGGTTGATTACACACAGCCAAGCCTCATCTCATCCCAACGTGGATTGGGTGACAATGAGGAAGAGGAGGAGGAGGAGGAAGGACAGGAGCTAGTTTCATGCACTATAGACGGTACTACCTGCACAGCTGTCATACCGTCTGTTCAGCGTGGACAGAGAGGAGGAGGAGGAGGAGGAGGAGGAGAGCATGGTCAGTCATCCTCTTGATGAGGCCACGGAAGTCTTGCCTGTTAGTAGTCTGGCCCGCATGGCTAAGTTTATGTTACACTGCCTTTCCCATGACCCTTGCGTTCTCAAAATTTTGGGTGACAGCCATTGCTGGTTGGTGACACTTCTAGACCCACACTACAAGGAGAACATTATATCTCTTATTCCTGAGGCGGACAGGTCTACAAAAATGGAGCTGTAGCAGAAGGCCCTTGTTGCGGAACTATTAAAAAAATTCTCATCTGAAAACGCTGGCGGCAGAGGGCATACTTCATTGGACAACCAAGGAGTACAGGCGAGAGACCCACAACTTCAATCCAGCAGTGGCAGGGGAACACTGTCAAAGTTCTGGGAGAGTTTTCTCAGACCCTCCCATCGGACAGGCCCTGAGGCGCGAGGTACTCTCACAAGGAGTTCAAAGTTTGGGAAGATGCTGAGGGAGTACCTTGCCGACAGTACAAACGTCCTCCGTGATACCTCTGTGCCTTATAATTATTGGGTATCCAAGCTGGATACGTGGAATGAACTGGCTCTCTATGCCTTGGAGGTCCAGGCCTGCCCTGCCGCCAGCGTTTTATCAGAGCGGGTTTTTAGTGCCACTGGTGAAATTATAACTGATAAGCGCATCCGCCTGTCAACTGAAAATGCTGACAGGCTGACTCTTATAAAAATGAACAAGGACTGGATTGGACCAGACTTCTCAACACCACCGAATGATACCAGCGTAACATAAACTCCAATCCAGTGTCTTTTCTTGAGAGGTGTATTCCCATGCACCTTTTCACACCCACACATGGGTATACACTTCCTGATTTTGGCTATTTGCTCTTGTCCTTCTCCTTCTCCTCATCCTCCACCACCATATCACCAGTGTGACCCTGGTCCGTGATGCAACACCCACCTAATTTTTTTAAAGGGTGTTTATGATGCCCGTAAAAATTTTTTTTGATACAGTATGGTCATGTATACCCCTCATGGGTAAATGTTTGTCAGCCCATAAACTTAGTGGATGGGCATTACAAGTAGAGGAGGCCCGCTTCCTTCTAATGGGAACATTTTTTTATGAGGCCCTCCTCCACGTCTCTTCCAAGGGGCATTGAAGTGCCTCCAAAATTTTGACAGCCCTTGTATTCACTGCATAGGCCAACACTATGGGAGACTCTCTCCTTTCAAATGGGAATTTGTCGTTACTGTGGCCCGGCTCTATGTGTCTTTAAATTCTTAGTGGGGTTTTTCCTAAAATTGTCAGCCGCTGGACTCACTGCATACCCTATAACTGTATAGCAGACTCTCTCCTTTCTAATGGGAACATGTCGTACCTTGTTACTGTGGCCCTGCTCCATGTGTCTTTAAATTCTTAGTGGGGTTTTTCCTAAAATTGTCAGCTGTTTGACTCACTGCATACCCTATAACTGTATAGCAGACCCTCTCCTTTCTAATGAGAACATGTCGTACTTGTTACTGTGGCCCTGCTCCATGTGTCTTTAAATTCTTTGTGGGGTTTTTCCTAAAATTGTCAGCCGTTGGACTCACTGCATACCCTATAACTGTATAGCAGACTCTCTCCTTTCTAATGGGAACATGTCGTACCTTGTTTCTGTGGCCCTGCTCTGTGTGTCTTTAAATTCTTAGTGGGGTTTTTCCTAAAATTGTCAGCCGTTGGACTCACTGCATACCCTATAACTGTATAGCAGACTCTCTCCTTTCTAATGGGAACATGTCGTACCTTGTTTCTGTGGCCCTGCTCTGTGTGTCTTTAAATTCTTAGTGGGGTTTTTCCTAAAATTGTCAGCCGTTGGACTCACTGCATACCCTATAACTGTATAGCAGACTCTCTCCTTTCTAATGGGAACATGTCGTACCTTCTTACTGTGGCCCTGCTCCATGTGTCTTTAAATTCTTAGTGGGGTTTTTCCTAAAATTGTCAGCTGTTTGACTCACTGCATACCCTATAACTGTATAGAAGACCCTCTCCTTTCTAATGAGAACATGTCGTACTTGTTACTGTGGCCCTGCTCCATGTGTCTTTAAATTCTTAGTGGGTTTTTTCCTAAAATTGTCAGCCGTTGGACTCACTGCATACCCTATAACTGTATAGCAGACTCTCTCCTTTCTAATGGGAACATGTCGTACCTTGTTACTGTGGCCCTGCTCTATGTGTCTTTAAATTCTTAGTGGGGTTTTTCCTAAAATTGTCAGCCATTGGACTCACTGCATACCCTATAACTGTATAGAAGACTCTCTCCTTTCTAATGGGAACAAGTCGTACCTTGTTACTGTGGCCCTGCTCTATGTGTCTTTAAATTCTTAGTGGGGTTTTTCCCAAATTTGGCAGCCCTTGCAGTCACAGCATGGGCATTACCACTTATAGGAGACCCGCTCCTTTATAATGGGAACATTTTTTTTACTGAAACCTTCCTCTATGTCTCTTCAAAGCGTTATTGGGTTGCGTCCAAATTTTTGGCAGCCCTTGCAGTCACTGGATACGCAATAACAGTATAGGAGACCCACTTGTTAATAATGGGAACAACAAAGCATAGCCGGCTGATAGCTCTCTAACAATAGCTAGGGCCGACTGCTGGCCTTTAAGAATAGAAAGGGCCGTCTGATGTCCCTATAAAAAATAGGCTTTATGACTTTCAGAGTCCCTCCATCATAAATAAAACAGGAAGTGTCTGATGATGTGTCACACACCACATTGCCAGCTAAGATTGCAAAATGTTAAAATGACATTTCCCAGTGAATGCATTTGTCTTAAAAAAAAACTTAAAAAAAACAAAACAATAGGATCTTTCTTTAGTATAAAAAACAGCGTCACCAATTTAACAACAATGTAATCACATTGTTCAGCTCATGCACCTCCTCCTCCATCTCCGAAATGACCACATCAGTCACAAGCTGACAGCACTGCAGCACTGCCTTGGCCAAGCGGCAACAGGCTGTGCTGAAGATAACATGCTTAATGCTTAATTGACAAACCGCCCAGCGCTGCAGAGTTGTTGAAAGCTGTAACACAGCAGCCTGATCTGTGGCTCTCACCGCTGAACATACAGCCAGGCATGGTCGTGTGTGACAATGGGCAGAACCAGGTGATGGAGAAATGACAGCCGGGGTAGATACGGTTTCCCTCTATGCCAGTCCTTTCACCGAGCTAAAGAATATGGCTGTGGTGAAATACAACTCCCACTGAGAAGCTGTTTCAGATTGAAAAACATTGTGCCCCCAAGAGGATTTGATTATGAGGGCTAACCTTTCTCCCCCGCTCAAGAGCCCCATAGCAGCTACAAATTTAGCGCTATCATGAACTTTCCTGAGGTAGAAGCAAAGGCACACCAGACAATTCTCTGGTGGGACCGTCCAACCCTGCCGAGAAGCAGTCCAGGCTAAGGAAATTGTGTGAAAAGGTTCCCAGACACTCTATGGCTGCTTTTTTAATGTGGATCGGCCATGCTTATGCATGTTATTTCTCAAACCGCATTGCAGATCAGGTCATTGTCCAACTCTGTATTCAAGAAATTAAATGCACAAAGAAAGATGTGTGTGTGTCAAAGCACCACCGACAAGAGCGAGTTGATGTTGGACGGGCTGCCGTTGCTTCTGCAACAAGCTGCATTACAGGACTTCCTGTGAGAAATGACATGCAGGGTAGATAGGGTTTCCCTCTATGCCAGTCCTTTCACCGAGCTAAATACAACCGTCAGCAAAAAAAGTTGTGGACTGGCTCTGTACCGTCCCTGGCCACATTCACCTGTCCACGTGTTTGTGGTTAGGTGGTCCTTCCCAGTAAGTGCACTGGGGAGGGCAAGGGTAATGTTGTGGGACCCATGCTTGTGGAAGGCGGAGGCGATACCGGGAAATATAGTGGCGGCTGGGGTCCGAGTATGGACGCCCGGCCGCCGCCGTCATGAGGTTGTGAAAAGCTTCCGCCTCCACGAGCTTAAAAGACCATATTTCAAGTGCAAAAAGCTGCCCAGAAATCTGGCAGTTTAGTGTTGCATCCAGTGGGTGGGTGGGTGGCTGGCTGCCTGCATACTTGCGCTTGCATTCCAAGGAATGGGGTAGGGACTAGAGATGAGCGTTGTTCGACTCGAACTGTTCGCCAATCTCAAATTCGAGCTGTTTTGGGCGGTGTTCGAGCCGTTCGGCGAACACGAACGATTTGAGAAAAATTCGGCTGTTCGAAGTTATGTTCGATAACTGTTCGTGCACCAAAATCAGAACTGGATTTTTTCTCAGTAATGATGAAAATTAATGTTAATACGCAGCTTGAGTGTACAGCGGGGCGGGGGGAGGGGCAGGGGATGGATCTCTGCAGGAATAATGACGATCTCCATTTTTTTTTCTCTTTCCCGCATTTACAGTGGGGAGGTGCAATCTGTCAGCCTATCAGCAGCGCACACACGGAGCGAAGTGCTTTTTTTCACACAAGCAAGGGCATGTGTCATTGGCAGTGTATGTCACATGTCCTTGCCCTATAAGACCCAGCCATTTTCCCCGTCGCCACCATTTTCTCACTGCTGCAGCTGCGTGTTAGACGGCACCTCTGTTGCTGTGTGCGCTATACCTTGTTAATTTCAAGCCAATTTTCGCACAAATCTACAGATAGCTTGGGAGTAGGGAATAGTTGTGATTGCAGTCCTTTTAAGGACTACGTTACATCATTTCATACGACTTTTATCAGGCAGGTCTGTGCTCTTAAATAGATAGGTTGGGAGTAAAGACTAATTGTAATTGCAGTCGTTTTCAGGGCTAGGTTACATCAGTTCCTATCACTTTTTGCCAGGCAGGTCTGTGCCAGTGCTGTGCAAGTTTTTTTCACAGCATTTGGCTGAATCTAGCAAAGCTAATCCTTTTTGGCCTATTGCAGAGTGTGTTAGTCAGTGGAGTAGCCTATCTGTGTTGCAAGATATACCACCTGTGTATAGAATACCAATTTTTTTACTGCACCTAGTGAAGTAAAACCTTTTGGGCATAGCATCATTCTATTAGTCCATCTATACTGACCTCCATAAGGTTGCAAATTGAATATAATTTTTTTCTGCATCTAGCTCTGAAAAAATATTTGGCCTTCTAGCTGTGTGTGGGACTTGTTCTATTAGTCCATCTATACTGACCTCCATCAGGTTGCAAACTGAATATAATTTTTTTCTGCATCTACCTCTGAAAAAATATTTGGGCTTCTAGCTGTGTGTGGGACTTGTTCTATTAGTCCATCTATACTGACCGCCATCACGTTGCAAATTGAATATAATTTTTTTCTGCATCTACCTCTGAAAAAATATTTGGCCTTCTAGCAGTGTGTGGGACTTTCTCTATTAGTCCATCTATACTGACCTCCATCAGGTTGCAAATTCAAAATAATTTTTATCTGCATCTAGCTCTGAAAAAATATTTGGCCTTCTAGCAGTGTGTGGGACTTTCTCTATTAGTCCATCTACAGTGCCTACAAGTAGTATTCAACCCCCTGCAGATTTAGCTGGTTGACACATGCGGAATTAACTTGGCATTGTGACATTTGTACTATAGATCAGCCTGGAAGTGGGAAATGCACTGCAGCAAATTTTTTTTTTTTTTTTTTTAAAAAAACGTTAAAAGTTAATTCAGAGTGTCATTTATTATTCAACCCCTCAAACCACAAGAATTCTGTTTGGTCCCCCTAAAGTATTAAGAAGTAGTTCAGGCACCAAGAATAATGAGCTTCACATGTGTGGATTAAAGATCTCTTTTGCCAGCCTTTTCTGACTATTTATGACCCTCCCCAAACTTGTGAACAGCACTCAGACATGGTGAACATGGGAAAGAAAAAGGAGCATTCCAAGGCCATCAGAGACAAGATCGTGGAGAGTCACAAGGCTGGCAAGGGGTACAAAACCTTTTCCAAGGAGTTGGGCCTACCTGTCTCCACTGTTGGGAGCATCATCCGTAAGTGGAAGGCTTATGGAACTACTGTTAGCTAGTGTTGAGCCACCCCCGTAGTGTTCGAGTTCGGTTCGGTTCGTCGAACACCCGTGTGTTCGCCGAACTGTTCGTCGAACTGTTCGTCGAACACCTTCGAACACCGTTAAAACCAATGGCAGGCAAACAAAAACACATAGAAACACATAGAAAACACCTTCAAAGGTGTCCAAAAGCTGACAAACTGCTCAGAAGACACAACTAACACATGGAAAAGTGACAAGTACATATAGTCATGCGAAAAGAAAAGAGGTGGAGGAGTAAAAGGAGGGGGAGACACAGATATAGGCATGTCATGCCCTTCTAAAATCCAAAAAGTGAGAAGCCGAGACGGCCAGTCCGCTCCTGCCCGTGCCACCTCCGTGTCGCCGGGTTTGTGCCAGAGCCGCGGTGAACCCTGACGGCCAGCCCCCCTCTCCCAATACTGGTGCCTGTCCGCTGGTGGGTCGAGAGAGCCCCCCTGTGGTGGAGGCAGCTCTAAGCTTTTTAATTTAAATTGTCCCTCTAATTTGAATGAATACACTTTAAATCCATTTACAAGGATCTATTGGAGGGCAAGTCTCATGCCAGCAGCCGCGTAATTCCAGCTCCAGTAGCGTCCACTAAAGCTGCTGCAGTTAAAAAGCTTTTATAAGGATCGAGCTCGGCTGTCCACCGCAAGGCATCCTAGTGCCAGTCCCAGCCCCTATGCCTTGGGGTGCCTCCTGATGCTCTTCACTAAGTATCCCGTGGTCCCGAAGCATTTCCTTTGAAAAAATTAAGTGTCCAAACTACAGGTGGTGTAGCTTGCTTAACAGCCGGGATAATCCGCTGACTAGCAGACACTGCTACTAGGCACAAAGTATTTCCTGGGCTAGATGCAGTTAAAAATTTGTAAGTAGATACTCTCGTTGGATGCTGAGAAAGCATTCCATAGAGGCTCCTGGCACGCCATATATGATTCTCTTAAAAAGCTTGGGGTAGGGGTCTAGGGGACCCTTTTATAGCCAAAATCACGGCCCTGTATCACAATACGTCACCTAGGCTGAAGATAAATGGAACTGTAGCACCGAGGGCTCGGTTGCTACAGACGTATTGCACCTCACCCAGAGGTGTGATATCTCACTCTCAGATAAGGATGGAGTGTGGATCAGGACCCGACACCTGCATGCATTACACCACATTGCCTTGGGGCAGGGCGACCAATATGCCCCTGAGATGGGCACGACAGTCCCTGTCCCTGGCTGGAGTGGGGGGAGGGAACACTGAGGAAGGGGAACCCTGCAGTGCAGGAGCAGGGAGGAAGCAGTTCCTGGGTGCATTGAGAAGGGAGTATAAAAGGTGGGCACCATCTTAGTTCAGTGCAGAGAAGTCTGAGCAGAAGTGGCAGGGAGCAGGGGCTCTGCATGAGCTCTGCTCCGGAGGCGGGCCTAGTAACAGAGGCCCAGGCCTGCAAGAGGGAGAAGGAAGGAAGAGGAGCGGAGAAGGCTCCAGGAACGAGGAATGAAGGGATCCCAGGGGTGCGGACGGGCGAGTCGCCACCGCACGCCCGAATCCACCTGCGTGGAGGGGTCAGGCCAAAGGGGGAGACCGGTCCCCGAACTAGTGGAGGCAGGAAACGACCCTCAGCTAGAAACCGGAGGCTCTGACATTTTATGTGGCGCAGCCCCTTGCTCCACCCGCTAGGAAGGCACCACATAGGGTCAGGGAAACTGGCGCCAAGTTTACCAAGAGGAGGCCCGAGGCAGCCGGACAGAAGTGTTGGTAAGAAAGGCCAGACAAAGGACACACAAAGGGGGTCCTGTGAAGCGCTCCAAAGTTATCTGGGAGTTGTCTGAGCCCCTCACCTGGTGAGCACAGTACGACGTGGGCAGCCGTTACCTGCAGACGTGGTCTGGATAATAAGAACTGTGAGTAAAGGCCCTGAACTGCATCACTGACTCCGTGTCGTTACTGCTGCTGCCCTGCACCATCACCCCCATCCTCCGCATACACTGCCCTGAGGCTATACTCCTCCCGTGGGGAGTTATGCTATGCTCTGCTGCACCCACAACACCAGCCTTAGCGGTCTGCCCTGTAGCGGCGGTTCACTCTGACCGCAATCCACGGGTGGCGTAGTCGGACATTTAAACATCAAAACCACATAAATAGTTCCGCCACTGGTTTGACCGCCCTGAGCCACGGAACCGGATCGCCGCCACGAAGACTACAACCACCAGCATCCACCAAAAAGGGTCCGGCTCCGGGTGTCCCAAGGCCCAGGGGGTGCGTCAGAACATTTTCATCACCTTTCACAATCACCAATGGGACAAGGCAGGGATGTCCTCTGTCCCCTCTCTTATACATCCTAGTGACGGAGCACCTGCTCTCATCAATTCGCCATAACCCCAATATTAGGTGGATTGAGGTGGGAGGCACCGAGTACAAGTGCTCTCTATTTGCTGATGATGTCCTAGTATATATCACTCAATCACATATATCCATCCCTGCTGTTATGGCTGAAATAGATCACTTTGTTACATGGTAAAATTTTAAAATCAATGCAGCGAAGTCTGAGGCCCTCGATGTCTCCCTCCCTAAATCCATATAGGATTCCATCCAGTCCAACTTTCCCTTTGCCTGGCCCTCACAGGGTATCAAATACTTAGGAATTTCTATTCATAGAGACCTCTCCCATCTATGTTATCTTAATTTTGGGCCCTTTATTGAACAATTCCATACAGACCACGGTTGGCAAGTTAGAACTGTAAGATTCACTACGTGAACCACTGGTGTTTTGTGGAAAAGCACATGTACACCGCGTTCCAAATTATTATGCAAAAAGTGTTTAGGAGTGATAAGGGAAGAATTTGTTTGTTTGTCAGTTAAACTCATTGATGGTGATGTGTGTCAGGGCTCTTTATATCACTGTAAGCAATTGCAGACACCTGTGCTAATTAGTTTGGCAGGTGTGTCCAATGAAAGGCAAGACTACTTAAGAAGGCTCTCTCACATTATTAAGCAGCCTACATTTTCTGCCAAAATGGGAAAGAAAAAGGATGTGTCGGCTGCTGAGAAGCAACAAATTGTGGAGTGTTTAGGTCAAGGCATGACTACAATCAACATTGTGCGATGATCAGGATGAAGTGTCTTGGCAATCAAGAAGTATGTAGCTGATTCACAGTACACACGTGTGCGTGCTGATAAGGGCAAATTGAGGACTCTTTCCTACAGGCAATTACGTCAGGTTGAAAGAGCAGCGGCAAAAAAGCCTTGTCATAGCAGCAGACAAGTTTTTGAAGCTGCTTGTGCCTCCAACGTCCCCCGAACAACAAGATGCAGGGTCCTTCAGAGGTTTGCAGCTGTGCATACGCCATCCTGTCGACCTCCTCTATCCACTTCACACAAGCAGAAACGGCTCCAGTGGGCCAAACATTACATGAAGACTGATTTCAAAACTGTTTTGTTCACGGATGAGTGCCGTGCAGCGCTCGATGGTCCAGATGAATGGAGTGGAGGATGGCTGGTTGATGGACACCCCACGCAAACACGGCTACAGCGCCAACAAGGAGGAGGTGGAGTAATGTTTTGGGCTGGAATCATGGGGAGAGAGATTGTCGGCCCCTTTAGGATCCCTGAAGGCGCTAAAGATGAACTCCATAATGTATGTGGATTTTCTCAAACAGCACTTCCTGCCATGGTTCAAGAAGAAGAACCGTGTATTTCACAGCAAGATCATTTTTCTGCATGATAATGCACCATCTCATGCTGCACATAAAACATCTGCATCTCTGGCTGATATGGGCATAAAAGGGGACAAACTTATGGTGTGACCCCCATGCTCCCCTGACCTCTACCCCATTCAGAACCTTTGGAGCATCATTAAAAGGAGTGTCTATGATGGCGGGAGGCAGTTCACATCTAAGCAACAGCTCTGGGAGGGTATTCTGTCCTCATGCAAAACAATTGAAGCAGAAACCATCCAAAACCTGACAAATTCAATGGACGAGAGAGTTCAGAAGCTCCTTTCGAACAAGGGGTCCTATGTGAAAATGTAACATCACCTAGAATAAAGTTTTGAGTTGAAAACTGTTTGATTTCAGTTTCTAACAACCTGCTAATGCTTATAATTTCAAAAATTACCATTTTTTTAGTCTTTATTAAAATGAAAAGGTTGATCGAAAAGTTTGGGGGATCTAAGAGTGTGGCAACCCAGTAGTCATGATTACTACGAATTCTGACAATATGAGGGTCATGCTGCAGGTAGTGCAGCAAGAAGGCACTTATGTGTCTTGCGCATCTCGGAGCCCCAAAATTATTTTCCGGGCTAGATGCAGCTAAAAATTATTTTTAATTTTAAATCTGGTGAAGCTTATTATAGATGGCCTAATAGGATCAGTGCTGCACACTGCTACAAAGCCCAAATTATTTTCCAGTCAAGATACAGATAAACATGATTAGTAATTTGAAAGCTTAAAACGGTTGGTAGGGTGATTTTAACCAATCATCAAGCTTTTACTCTCCCCAGGATGACACAGGGGTAGAAAAGTCGTTTCGGATCCATGATTTGTTCATCTTTATGAACGTGAGTCTGTCTACATTATCAGTGGAGAGCCGCGTGCGCTTATCTGTCAGCACACCACCAGCAGCGCTGAACACACGTTCAGACAGAACGCTGGCTGCGGGGCATGACAAGATCTCCAAGGCGTAAGTGGCTAGCTCCGGCCATTTATCCAGATTGGAAGCCCAAAAAGAGCAAGGGTCCAGTGACACAGTCGTGGCTTCAATGTTTACTTGGAGATACTCCTGTACCATCGTCTCTAGGCGTTGACTATGTGTCAGACTTCTTGTCTCCTGTGGCCTTGCAAAGGATGGGCTAAAAAAGTGGTGAAATGATTCCGCAAAATTGATGTTACCAGCAGATACTGTGGTTCTGTTACGGTTTGAGTGCTGAACACTTGACGGTCCCACGGTTGGCAAGTTGGAACTGTGAGATTCACTACGTGCACCACTGGTATTTTGTGGAAAAGCACATGTAAGATTCTGCAACAGTCTCTGCTGATACTCCTGCATGCGTGCATCCCTTTCTATGGCAGGAATAATTTCTGCAAATTTACTTTTGTACCGGGGATCTAACAGTGTGGCAACCCAGTAGTCAGGATTATTTCTAATTCTCACAATTCGAGGGTCATGTTGCAGGTAGTGCAGCAAGAAGGCACTCATGTGTGTTGCGCATCCAGGAGCACCAAGTCCCTGTTGTGTTGGTGGCGAGGTAACAATCATGCTTCCTTCCTCTGTCCTCTCCCCCCAACCTCGCACAACAGAAATGTGATCAAGGTCTCCCTCATCTGATGAGTCTTCCATCAGTTCGTCCTCCACTTCTTCCTGGGCTCCTGCACCTTCCTCACTAGTTTGGCTGCTACCATGCGCCCTGGTTAAACCATCTCCCCCACCCTCACATGCCTGCTGCCTTGGTGCTGCCGACCGTCTGGACCTTGCAGATGTTAGCCCTTCCGCATACAACTCCTCCTCCTCTACTTCCTCCACCTCCTCTTGTGCCACCACCTGACTCCGAATTCTGTTTAACATGTGCTCCAGCATGTAAATCACCGGAATAGTCATGCTGATAATGGCATCGTCAGCACTAAACATCTTCGTCGCCATTTCAAAACTGTGCAGAAGGGTGCATAGGTCCCTGATCTGAGACCACTCCTCCAGCGTGATTTGCCCCACCTCTGAATCTCGTTGGCCCAGGCTATACGTCAGAACGTATTGCACCAGGGCTTGTCGGTGCTGCCACAGTCGCTGCAACATGTGCAGAGTTGAATTCCACCGGGTAGGCACATCGCATTTTAGCCGGTGAAGTGGCAGGCCCAACGACTTCTGTAGAGATGTAAGTCGCTGAGCTGCGGGATGCGAACGGCGGAAGTGAGCACACAGCGACCGTGCCCTCTGCAGAAGGCCATCTAGTCTGGGATAGTGGGCTAAAAATTGCTGGACAACCAGGTTCAACACGTGAGCCATACAAGGCACGTGTGTGACATTGCCCCGGCGAAGGGCCGCACCCAGGTTTGCAGCATTGTCGCACACGGCCTTCCCTGGTTTCAGGTCCAGTGGAGACAACCATTCATGAAATTGGTTCTCCAGAGCTGACCACAACTCCTCAGCTGTGTGACTCACATTTCCCAGACATTTCAATGTAAAAACCGCCTGATGACGTTGAGCCCTACTGCCAGCATAGTAAGGAGGTGTGCAGGATCCCTTCTGCGCAGTTAGAAAGCTTGTGGCATGACCAGACAGGCTTTGGGTGCAGGTGGAAGACCGAGAGGAGGTTGAGGAGGCAGAAGCAGTGGAGGAAAAATGACATAAAGAGGATTGACGCACAACTCGTGGGGACGGCAAGACTTGGACAGCAGCCCCTTGTCCTGCTGTCACCATAGTTACCCAGTGCCCAGTCAGCGACATGTAACGCCCCTGTCCATGCCTACTCGTCCAAGTGTCTGTGGTGAAATGCACCCTGTCACACACAGAGTTTCTCAAAGAAGCGGTGATGTTGTGTGCGACATGCTGGTGGAGCGCAGGCACACCTTTCTTTGAGAAGTAGTGCCGACTGGGCATCTGGTACTGGGGCACTGCGACGGACATAAGGTCTCGAAAATCCTCTGTGTCCACCAGGCGGAAAGGCAGCATTTCTGTAGCCAAGAGCTTGCAGATGGTGAAATTCAACCTCTTAGCTTTCTCATGGCTAGGAGGAAATGGTCTTTTACTTGTCCACATCTGAGGGACCGAGGGCTGGCTATTGTGCTTAGACGGGGTTGATAAGGGTGTCCCCGGCAAACTGCCGGTCTGTGAGGAAGATGCAGGCGGACATGTTAGGTTGCCTTGATCCAAAGGTGGTGCTATCGATGTCGGACAGCGCTCAAGACCAGCTGGTGTTACCACCTCCAAAGAAAATGATGACCTGCCAATCACGCTGGCTGTTGCGGGTAAAGAGGTGGCAGGTCTGTGCCCCAAAACAGGTGTGACTGCTGTCCCCCCAGTCACAGAGGATGAAGAGGCCGCGGATGCACAAGATATGGCAGACGGTGGTTGGCCCGGCCGGCTAGACCGCATTGTAGCACACTGAGCTTCCCACTGCAACTTATGCTTCATGTCCATGTGCCGGTTCATGCATGAAGTACTCAAACTATGTATTTTTTGGCCTCTACTTAGCTTTTGCTGACAAATGTTACAGATAACACGAGTTGGGTCATCTTTATCGATCTGAAAAAATGCCCAGGCTATGCAAGGCTTAGCACCCATGCGACCTGAAGAGCC
Source organism: Phyllobates terribilis (assembly GCF_046119375.1). Lineage (NCBI taxonomy): Eukaryota > Metazoa > Chordata > Amphibia > Anura > Dendrobatidae > Phyllobates > Phyllobates terribilis. The sequence continues at coordinate 256,307,495 of NW_027362763.1, read as the reverse complement.
ACCACGACTTGTGGTGAGAGGCAGAGTTGTGTTTGAGGATGCAGTTGTTGACGTGCTTCCAGTACTACGTCTCTGTCCAGGAAGGCGCAACCTGACCTCGTCGTCACTAGCATCTTCCTCCACCTCCTCTGCTGACCTCATCTCTTGGCTGACTGTGTTTTGACAGTAAGTGGGATCCCCGACCTCATCATCATCACCCTGTGCGTTATCACACCCGTCGTCCTCAGAGCCAACCTGTTCCTGCCCTGACAAAAAACTAAAGTTGTCGCTCCAATCAGGTATTTGAGTCTTATCATCGTCTTCCTCATTGTCTCCACCAACAGGAGTTACAGTTTGGGAATGAGGGTCTACATTATGGTCAGAACCTTCTGCGTCTGGTCCTGGATCCGACTCATAAAGATTCTGGGCATCAGTGCAGATCATTTCCTCGTCTGGATTCACAGAAGTGCTGGAGTCGACCTCTGATTCCCAGGCTATAGTATGAGTAAACAGCTCTGCAGACTCAACTATCTGTTCTACCTCATACTCAGACGGGCAGCTGGAGATTTGGGAGCTGTGAGGAAGCAAGTGCGATTTGGGTGACACCTTTGAGGACTGGAGTATTTGTGATGTTGAAGTTGATGTGGAGGAGAGCCCACTTAAAGGAGCACTTGATATCCGTTGAAGCACCTGCTGTTTTTGTGCCTCATCTGGAATTTGTAGCGATTGGCGTGGCCGTAAGAAAGGGATCTTATCACATTGTCCGCTAAAAGAAGTAGACATTTTAGTTTGGCTGGAAGATGGTCTTTCTTCTGCACCTACCCCACGGACACAACCTTTTTTCCCCTTCCCAACACGCCTATTCCCCTTTCCACCAGCAGCAGGCCTTTTTCCACTCATTTTGGTGGTTAACTAATTCACAACTCTGGAGTTGTTTGCACAAAAAAACAATGGATGGTAACCGAGCAGAGCTGAGTGGCCAAACTGTGGTATTAGGCCAAAACTATTGGCTGGGTTAGATGCAGAAAAAAAATATTTTTAATTTGCAACCTGATGGAGGTCAGTATAGATGGACTAATAGACCAAGTCCCACACACCGCTAGAAGCCCAAATATTTTTTCAGAGCTAGATGCAGAAAATTTTTTTATTCAATTTGCAACCTGATGGAGGTCAGTATAGATGGACTAATAGACCAAGTCCCACACACTGCTAGAAGCCCAAATATTTTTTCAGAGCTAGATGCAGAAAAAAATTATTTTTAATTTGCAACCTGATGGAGGTCAGTATAGATGGACTAATAGACCAAGTCCCACACACTGCTAGAAGCCCAAATATTTTTTCAGAGCTAGATGCAGAAAAAAATTATTTTTAATTTGCAACCTGATGGAGGTCAGTATAGATGGACTAATAGACCAAGTCCCACACACTGCTAGAAGCCCAAATATTTTTTCAGAGCTAGATGCAGAAAAAAATTATTTTTAATTTGCAACCTGATGGAGGTCAGTATAGATGGACTAATAGACCAAGTCCCACACACCGCTAGAAGCCCAAATATTTTTTCAGAGCTAGATGCAGAAAAAAATTATATTCAATTTGCAACCTGCTGGACGTCAGTATAGAAGGACTAATAGAACAAGTCCCACACACTGCTAGAAGCCCAAATATTTTTTCAGAGCTAAATGAAGAAAAAAATTATTTTTAATTTGCAACCTGATGGAGGTCAGTATAGATGGACTAATAGACCAAGTCCCACACACTGCTAGAAGCCCAAATATTTTTTCAGAGCTAGATGCAGAAAAAAATTATTTTTAATTTGCAACCTTATGGAGGTCAGTATAGATGGACTAATAGACCAAGTCCCACACACCGCTAGAAGCCCAAATATTTTTTCAGAGCTAGATGCAGAAAATTTTTTTATTCAATTTGCAACCTGATGGAGGTCAGTATAGATGGACTAATAGACCAAGTCCCACACACTGCTAGAAGCCCAAATATTTTTTCAGAGCTAGATGCAGAAAAAAATTATTTTTAATTTGCAACCTGATGGAGGTCAGTATAGATGGACTAATAGACCAAGTCCCACACACTGCTAGAAGCCCAAATATTTTTTCAGAGCTAGATGCAGAAAAAAATTATTTTTAATTTGCAACCTGATGGAGGTCAGTATAGATGGACTAATAGACCAAGTCCCACACACCGCTAGAAGCCCAAATATTTTTTCAGAGCTAGATGCAGAAAAAAATTATATTCAATTTGCAACCTGCTGGACGTCAGTATAGAAGGACTAATAGAACAAGTCCCAAACACTGCTAGAAGCCCAAATATTTTTTCAGAGCTAAATGAAGAAAAAAATTATTTTTAATTTGCAACCTGATGGAGGTCAGTATAGATGGACTAATAGACCAAGTCCCACACACTGCTAGAAGCCCAAATATTTTTTCAGAGCTAGATGCAGAAAAAAAATATTTTTAATTTGCAACCTGATGGAGGTCAGTATAGATGGACTAATAGACCAAGTCCCACACACCGCTAGAAGCCCAAATATTTTTTCAGAGCTAGATGCAGAAAATTTTTTTATTCAATTTGCAACCTGATGGAGGTCAGTATAGATGGACTAATAGACCAAGTCCCACACACTGCTAGAAGCCCAAATATTTTTTCAGAGCTAGATGCAGAAAAAAATTATTTTTAATTTGCAACCTGATGGAGGTCAGTATAGATGGACTAATAGACCAAGTCCCACACACTGCTAGAAGCACAAATATTTTTTCAGAGCTAGATGCAGAAAAAAATTATTTTTAATTTGCAACCTGATGGAGGTCAGTATAGATGGACTAATAGAACAAGTCCCACACGCTGCTAGAAGCCCAAATATTTTTTCAGAGATAAATGAAGAAAAAAATTATTTTTAATTTGCAACCTGATGGAGGTCAGTATAGATGGACTAATAGACCAAGTCCCACACACTGCTAGAAGCCCAAATATTTTTTCAGAGCTAGATGCAGAAAAAAATTATTTTTAATTTGCAACCTGATGGAGGTCAGTATAGATGGACTAATAGACCAAATCCCACACACCGCTAGAAGCCCAAATATTTTTTCAGAGCTAGATGCAGAAAAAAATTATATTCAGTTTGCAACCTGATGGAGGTCAGTATAGATGGACTAATAGAATGATGCTATGCCCAAAAGATTTTACTTCACTAGGTGCAGTAAAAAAATTGGTATTCTATACACAGGTGGTATATCTTGCAACACAGATAGGCTACTCCACTGACTAACACACTCTGCAATAGGCCAAAAAGGATTAGCTTTGCTAGATTCAGCCAAATGCTGTGAAAAAAACTTGCACAGCACTGGCACAGACCTGCCTGGCAAAAACTGATAGGAACTGATGTAACCTAGTCCTGAAAAGGACTCCAATTACAATTAGTCTTTACTCCCACAATCTATCTATTTAAGAGCACAGACCTGCCTGATAAAAGTCGTAGGAAATGCTGTAACCTAGTCCTTAAAAGGACTGCAATCACAACTATTCCCTACTCCCAAGCTATCTGTATATTTGTGCGAAAATTGGCTTGAAATTAACAAGGTATAGCGCACACAGCAACAGCGGTGCCGTCTAACACGCAGCTGCAGCAGTGAGAAAATGGTGGCGACGGGGAAAATGGCTTGGTCTTATAGGGCAAGGACATGTGACATACACTGCCAATGACACATGCCCTTGCTTGTGTGAAAAAAAGCACTTCGCTCCGTGTGTGCGCTGCTGATAGGCTGACAGATTGCACCTCCCCACTGCAAATGCGGGAAAGAGAAAAAAAAATGGAGATCTTCATTGTTCCTGCAGAGATCCATCCCCTGCCCCTCCCCCCGCCCCGCTGTACACTCAAACTGCGTATTAACATTAATTTTCATCATTACTGAGAAAAAATCCAGTTATGATTTTGGTGCACGAACAGTTATCGAACATAACCTCGAACAGCCGAATTTTTCTCAAATTGTTCGTGTTCGCCGACTGGCTCGAACACCGCCCAAAACAGCTCGAATTTGAGATTGGCGAACAGTTCGAGTAGAACAACGCTCATCTCTACTGTTAGCCTTCCACGGCCTGGACAGCCTTTGAAAGTGTCCTCCCGTGCCGAGGCCAGGCTTGTCCGAAGAGTCAAGGCTAACCAAAGGACAACAAGGAAGGAGCTCCGGGAAGATCTCATGGCAGTGGGGACATTGGTTTCAGTCAATACCATAAGTAACGTACTCCACCGCAATGGTCTCCGTTCCAGACGAGCCTGTATGGTACCTTTACTTTCAAAGCGTCATGTCAAGGCTCGTCTACAGTTTGCTCATGATCACTTGGAGGACTCTGAGACAGACTGGTTCAAGGTTCTATGGTCTGATGAGACCAAGATCGAGATCTTTGGTGCCAACCACACACGTGACGTTTGGAGACTGGATGGCACTGCATACGACCCCAAGAATACCATCCCTACAGTCAAGCATGGTGGTGGCAGCATCATGCTGTGGGGCTGTTTCTCAGCCAAGGGACCTGGCCATCTGGTCCGCATCCATGGGAAGATGGATAGCACGGCCTACATGGAGATTTTGGCCAAGAACCTCCGCTCCTCCATCAAGGATCTTAAGATGGGTCGTAATTTCATCTTCCAACAAGACAACGACCCAAAGCACACAGCCAAGAAAACCAAGGCCTGGTTCAAGAGGGAAAAAGTCAAGGTGTTGGAGTGGCCTAGTCAGTCTCCTGACCTTAACCCAATTGAAAACTTGTGGAAGGAGCTCAAGAATAAAGTCCACATGAGACACCCAAAGAACCTAGATAACTTGGAGAAGATCTGCATGGAGGAGTGGGCCAAGATAACTCCACAGACCTGTGCCGGCCTGATCAGGTCTTATAAAAGACGATTATTAGCTGTGATTGCAAACAAGGGTTATTCCACAAAATATTAAACATAGGGGTTGTATAAAAATTGACCCACACTTTTATGTTTAAAATTTAATAAAATTCAACTGAGCAACATAACTTTTTGGTTTGTAAGATTTATGCTTCTGTTCATAAAACCAACTCTCGTTTGCAGTTTGAAGGCTCTAACTTATTTGCATCTTATCAAACCAGCGAAATCTGCAGGGGGTTGAATACTACTTGTAGGCACTGTATACTGACCTCCATCAGGTTGCAAATTCAAAATAATTTTTATCTGCATCTAGCTCTGAAAAAATATTTGGCCTTCTAGCAGTGTGTGGGACTTGTTCTATTAGTCCATCTATACTGACCTCAATCAGGTTGCAAATTCAAAATAATTTTTTGTCTGCATCTAGCTCTGAAAAAATATTTGGCCTTCTAGCAGTGTGTGGGACTTGGTCTATTAGTCCATCTATACTGACCTCCATCAGGTTGCAAATGAAAAATAATTTTTATCTGCATCTAACTCTGAAAAAATATTTGGCCTTCTAGCAGTGTGTGGGACTTTCTCTATTAGTCCATCTATACTAACCTCCATCAGGTTGCAAATTAAAAATAATTTTTTTCTGCATCTAGCTCTGAAAAAATATTTGGGCTTCTAGCAGTGTGTGGGACTTGGTCTATTAGTCCATCTATACTGACCTCCATCAGGTTGCAAATGAAAAATAATTTTTATCTGCATCTAACTCTGAAAAAATATTTGGCCTTCTAGCAGTGTGTGGGACTTTCTCTATTAGTCCATCTATACTAACCTCCATCAGGTTGCAAATTAAAAATAATTTTTTTCTGCATCTAGCTCTGAAAAAATATTTGGGCTTCTAGCAGTGTGTGGGACTTGGTCTATTAGTCCATCTATACTGACCTCCATCAGGTTGCAAATTCAAAATAATTTTTATCTGCATCTAGCTCTGAAAAAATATTTGGCCTTCTAGCAGTGTGTGGGACTTGTTCTATTAGTCCATCTATACTGACCTCAATCAGGTTGCAAATTCAAAATAATTTTTTGTCTGCATCTAGCTCTGAAAAAATATTTGGCCTTCTAGCAGTGTGTGGGACTTTCTCTATTAGTCCATCTATACTGACCTCCATCAGGTTGCAAATGAAAAATAATTTTTATCTGCATCTAACTCTGAAAAAATATTTGGCCTTCTAGCAGTGTGTGAGACTTTCTCTATTAGTCCATCTATACTAACCTCCATCAGGTTGCAAATTAAAAATAATTTTTATCTGCATCTAGCTCTGAAAAAATATTTGGCCTTCTAGGAGTGTGTGGGACTCATTGTATTAGGCCATCTATACCAAGCTCCACCAGCTTTTAAATTAATAATAATTTTTAGCTGCATCTAGCCCTGAAAATAATTTTTCTTCCCAATAGTGGTAGCAATAGAAATATGGGACGCGCGCCTGGCTTACAAAAATATACGCTTCATAACAAAAAACACCAGCCTAGCGCACTGCATTAATAAGATTGCATCATCGTCTCTCCCAGTGCTAGGCCTACTACCCAGGCTAGCATTCCTGTGCCTAAAACACAATGTATGGGTCCGCGCTAGCCACTATGCTGAGGGGTCTAAAGCTGCTGCTAACGCTTTATAACAATTCAATTGGCAGATTTTCACAGAGCTCTTCCACAACGCCCACCCATCGGGCAACAACTTGCCCACCTTCCCTATGGGATCTAGTGGCGAATAGTTGATGCCATTAATCAGAGCGTCAGTTGCCCCGTCGACGTGGCAAGCATACGGTAAGGCATGGGAAGAGTGGACACGACTAGTAGCAGGCAGACGGGTTGACCAATGTGAACAAGCCAGATCACAAGTCACCATAGAATTTCTCCACCAGCTAATTATGAGGGGCATATCAGGGGCGTCAGCGCAGTGGTGTCTGACCGGAGTAGCATTTCACTTCCAACTATTGAATTGGGGAGATGTGACAAAGGTTCATCATCAGACAATCCATAAAAGGGTGGAAAAGGGGTCAGCCAAGTCAGGAGTGTAGACGTCCCGTCCCGTGTCACTAAAACTGATTTCTCACATCATATCCCTAACACCATTAACATGACACTCACAATTTGAAGCAACACTACTGTCTACTGCATTTATGATTGCCTTCTTCGGGGCGCTATGCATAAGCGAATTAGTCCCTCAATCCAAAATTACCACCAGTGGAGGCTTATTACACCAGGATGTAGTCATAGCCAATAATGCAATACGTCTACGCATACACAAATCGAAAACGGTTCCAGCGGGCAGGGGCACTTGGGTACTTCTACAACCCATAAACGGTACACTGAGTCGGGTAACAATAGTAAAAACATATCTAACCATCAGATCACAAAGTAATTTCTTCCTATCACACATTGATGGAATGCCATTATCAAGATACCAGTTCCAAGCTATATTTAATAAATGCATAACATCGGCAGGGAACCACCCCAAAGATTACGGGACACACTCATTCCGCATAGGCGCGGCCACGGAAGCAGCAAGAGCCGGACTGTCAGAAACGGAAGTTCAGAGGATAGGGAGATGGCGATCCACGTGTTTGGCAAGATACATAAGACCGGACTTGTTATCCTAACGTGGTTTGTTTCTTTTACAGGTGACGCTAAGCCAACAGTGTGGGTGATAGGCCACTCGTATATGTATTGGGCAGAAAAAAGGGCGAAAGTCTGCCCAGGCGGGAGGAAATTAGAGTTTCATAACACATATTTCAACTAGAGAGGTATTAGAGGCCTGCTATGGCCACAGGTACTAATGGAGGTAATCAAGGTAGGGAGAGAGGCAAGATGTCCGGTCATCTTAGTTATACAGGCCGGGGGAAACAACCTAGGTCATCACAACAGCGCATAACTAATGGCAATAATGAAACTAGGCACTGAGCGCTTCACAGAATTTTTCACAAAACTAGCTATAGTATGGTCAGAGATTGTGCCGATAGCGGTATGGCAAGGTGCGCGAGACATCACGGCCATCGAACGGACAAGGCGGGTAATAAATATTCGGATGGCAAAATTTAGAAGAGACAGAGGCGGTGTAGTGGTACGACACCGACAACTGGAAGGAGATAAAGCAGGCCTCATACGACCCGACGTTGTTCACTTAATGGATATTGTACTGGACATATTCCTGTCAGGACTACAGGACGGAGTGGAACAAGCGTTAAGAGTGATGGGTGGGGGTCAGAGTCCTGCATACGAGTACGCAGGATCCTCCGTGGCCTGGAAATAGAAAGGACATGTTGGAGAGTTACACTTGTTGGCCAACTTGCCGGAGTGGAGACCCAGGGCATGCTGCAACAAGCTGAATTATTTTAGAAATAAAATGCCTTTCTAATGGAATAAGTATAAAGAGTTAATAAAGCTGTGACCGATCCTCACCCATCCAGTTGTAAGAGTTAAATTATTGTATTGTCAAGGAAAGGGGGGCGGTAGGGGGGCTGAGCGTCTGGGTTTGGTTGGGGGTCCCCACAGTCTGCCTAGGCTAGATGCATTTAAAAATTCTTATTAGATACACAGGCGGTGCAGCTTGCTTCGCAGCTGGGCTACTACGCCCAAAGTATTGATTAGGCTAGATGCAGTTAAAAATTCTACGCTGACTAGCAGACACTGAAGATTTGGAGCAGACCTCTGAGTAAACAGCTCTTCAGACTCAACCATCTGTGTTACCCCAAGCCATAGTGTATGTAGTTTCTTACAGTTAAAAGGGGGGGGGGGGGAGCAACCCAATCCACCTGGAATTGACGATGCCAACGTCACGTAAGACACAGCAAGGGGACTCCAAAAAGAGTCTCCATTTTTTCCCAAAATTGTGGCACAGACACCACTTAACCCTAGAACGCATACCTGGGGCCTCGCAGGCCCACCCTGTTAATTGTTTTCTATTTTCTGCAAGATTACTTTAGTTAGAATTTTGAAACTCTAGGTATTCTTCATGTATATAGTTGTTTGTCATTTGAGTTTGAGTTATTCCATGTTATTTGCACACGGGCCTAAAAGGCCCCAGGTATATGAAAGTGTAGATTTTTATGGTCATGCGTTCTAGGGTTAAGTGGCATCAATTGCCCCACAGTTGCTTAAAACGGTTGGTGAGGTGATTTTACCAAATCCTCAAGGTTTTAGTCTCCCAAGGATAACACAGGGGTAGAAAAGTCCTTGCGAATCCATGATTTGTTCATCTTTATGAACGTGAGTCTGTCTACATTCTCAGTGGACAGACGCGTGCGCTTATCTGTCAGCACACCACCAGCAGCGCTGAACACACGTTCAGAGAGAACACTGGCTGCAGGGCATGACAAGATCTCCAAGGCGTGAGTGGCGAGCTCCGGCCATTTTTCCAGATTGGAATACCAAAATGAGCAAGGGTCCAGTGACACAGTCATGGCTTCGATGTTCACTTGGAGATACTCCTGCACCATCCTCTTTAGGCATTGACTATGTGTCAGACTTCTTGTCTCCTGTGGCCTTGCAAAGGATGGTCTAAAAAAGTGGTGAAACGATTCCACAAAATTGCTGTTACCAGCAGATACTGTGTTACTGTTACGGTTTGAGTGATGAAGACTCGACAGTCCCATGGATGGCAAGTTAGAACTGTGAGATTCACTCCATGCACCACTGGTGTTTTGTGGAAAAGCACATGTAAGATTCTGCAACAGCGTCTTCAGATACTCCTGCATGCGTCAATCCCTTTTTATGGCAGGAATTATTTCGGCAAATTTACTTTTGTACCGGGGATCTAAGAGTGTGGCAACCCAGTAGTCGGGATTACTTCGAATTCTGACAATCTGAGGGTCATGTTGCAGGTAGTGCAGCAAGAAGGCACTCATGTGTCTTGCGCATCCAGGAGGACCAAGTCCTTGTTGTGTTGGTAGCGAGGTAAGAATCATGCTTCCTTCCTCTGCCCTCTCCCCCCAACCTCGCACAACAGAAATGTGATCAAGGTCTCCCTCATCTGATGAGTCTTCCATGCCCATCGCCAGTTCGTCCTCCACTTCTTCCTCGGCTCCTGCACCTTCCTCAACAGTTTGGCTGCTACCATGCGCCCTGGTTAATCCCTCTCCCCCACCCTCCCATGCCTGCCGCCTTGGTGCTGCCAACCGTCTGGACCTTGGAGATGTTATCCCTTCCGCATACGACTCCTCCTCTACTTCCTCCACCTCCTCTTGTCCCACCACCTGACTCTGAATTCTGTTTAATGTGTGCTCCAGCATGTAAATCACCGGAATAGTCATGCTGATAATGGCATCGTCGTCAGCACTAAACATCTTCGTCGCCATTTCAAAACTGCGCAGAAGGGTGTGTGGCGCCCCTGAGGGTTCAGTCGCCACAGAGTTACTGCATCTCACCCAGAGGTGTGGTATCTCACCCTCAGGTAAGGAAGGCATATGGCTCGGGACTAGAGATGAGCGGTGTTCGACTAGAACTGTTCGCCAATCTCAAATTCGAGCTGTTTTGGGCGGTGTTCGAGTTGTTCGACGAACCCGAACGATTTGCAAAAAATTCGGCTGTTCGAGGTTATGTTCGATAACTGTTCGTGCACCAAAAGCGTGTCCTGCATGTCTGGCGCTATTTAGAGCACCAATCATGCAGGGATTGTCTGCCACTCACTGTAATGCCACAGCCATGGTGGTTGTGGCATTACAGTGATTGCCCAAATCGATGGGAACAGTGCCAACAGTGAAACATGAAAAGCCGGCAATTCAGCAGCGGCATACACCGGTACCCGACAATTTAGAACCGAAAGAATAGAGCTTCACACATAGATTAGATAGATATAAACATGTCAGCCACATATATACGAAGTACAGTGACAGTGCTGCTTACTGTACTTGTCATTTAGCGTAAAGGATTTATCAAAAAAAATAATAGTGTTTTCATGCACTGTCTCTTTAAAAAAGCCGGCCGGCAATTCAGCAGGGTACCCGACAATTTATAACAGACAGAATAGAGCTTCACACATAGATTAGATAGATAGAAACATGTCAGTCACATGTATATGAAGTACAGTGACAGTGTTGATTACTGTACTTGTCATTTAGTGTAAAGGATTTATTAAAAAAAATAATAGTGTTTTCATGCACCGTCTCTTTAAAAAAGGCGGCCGGCAATTCAGCATCTGTACCCAACAATTTAGAATAGAAGGAATAGAGAATCACACATAGATTAGATAGATAGAAACATGTCAGTCACATATATATGAAGTACAGTGACAGTGTTGCTTACTGTACTTGTCATTTAGTGTAAAGGATTTATTAAAAAAAATAATAGTGTTTTCATGCACCGTCTCTTTAAGAAAGCCGGCCTGCAATTCAGCAGCGGTACCCGACAATTTATAACAGACAGAATAGAGCTTCACACATAGATTAGATAGATAGAAACATGTCAGTCACATATATATGAAGTACAGTGATAGTGTTGCTTACTGTACTTGTCATTTAGTATTAAAATAAAGGATTTATTATTAAAAAAATTGGCGTGGGGTTCCCCTTAATTTTAGGCTCTAGCGGAGGTTAAGCAGACGGCTGGGGCAGATGTTTGAAGCCTGGGAAGGGGGTAATACCCACGGAGCTTCCCAGGCTACTAATATCAGCCCCCAGCTGAATACATAGCCTTTACTAGCTATTAAAATGGGGGACCCCCCAAAAAAAATGACGTGGGGTCCCCCCTAATTTAATAGCTAGCAAAGGCTAGGCAGACAGCTGGGGGCTGATATTAATAGCCCAGGAAGGGAGCCATGAATATTGGCCCCCTCCCAGGCTAGAAACACCAGCCGTCAGCCGCCCCAGAAATGGCGCATTCATAGGATGCGCCAATTCTGGCACTTAGCCTCGCTCTTCCACGCTGCCCTGGTGCGGTGGCAGGGGGTAATAGGGTTGGGGTTGATGTCAGCTTATAATGCTAGCTGACATCAAGCCCAGGTTAGTAATTGAGAGGCGTCTATAAGACACCCCCATTACTAACCCCATAGTCAAAGTTAAAAAAAACACAAACACCCAGAATAAAGTCCTTTAATTGAAATAAAGACACAATCCTTTATTGTTCTAAATTAAACCATACTTACCGTCACGCCCATTCCAGCTGAAGCCAACGATCTCCTGCAATAAAAGAAAAATAATAAAGCAACCTCATCCTTTCCTTTCCATGGTTCCCACGACAGCTTCAGCTCTGCTACATCGAGATGACAGGCTGGACCGCAGCAGAACGCTGCCATCCAGCCTGTCATCCCGCAGACACTGAGAAGCGCAGGCTTGCTTGCGCTGCTCAGCGTCTCTCTGTGACGACATCCAGATGAGCCGAGTTCATGTCCAATGAACTCTGCTCACCTCATGCACGTCACTGACAGCGTGGGAAAATTCTCACGCTGAAGCGGTGAGTGCAGGAGAATTCTCCCACGCTGTCAGTGACGTGCATAAGGTGAGCTCATGTCCAATGAACTCAGCTCACCTCCTGCACGTCACTGACAGCGTGGGAGAATTCTCCTGCACTCAGCGCTTCAGCGTGAGAATTCTCCCACGCTGAAGCGCTGAGTGCAGGAGAATTTTCCCACGCTGTCAGTGACGTGCATAAGGTGAGCTCATGTCCAATGAACTCAGCTCACCTCCTGCACGTCACTGACAGCGTGGGAGAATTCTCCTGCACTCAGCGCTTCAGTGTGAGAATTCTCCCACGCTGAAGCGCTGAGTGCAGGAGAATTTTCCCACGCTGTCAGTGACGTGCATGAGGTGAGCCGAGTTCATTGGACATTAACTCGGCTCATCTGGATGCCCTCACAGAGAGACACTGTGGAGCGCAAGCAAGCCTGCGCTTCTCAGTGTCTGCGGGATGACAGGCTGGATGGCAGCGTTCTGCTGCGGTCCAGCCTGTCATCTCGATGTAGCAGAGCTGAAGCTGTCATGGGAACCATGGAAAGGTAAGGATGATGTTGCTTTATTATTTTTCTTTTATTTCAGGAGATCGTTGGCTTCAGCTGGAATGGGCGTGATGGTAAGTATGGTTTAATTTAGAACAATAAAGAATTGTGTGTTTATTTCAATTAAAGGACTTTTTTCTGGGTGTTGTGTTTTTTTTAAATACTTTACTAGAAATTCATGGTGGTCATGTCTAATATTGGCGTGACCCCATGAATTTCGGGCTTAGGGCCAGCTGATAATGCCAAGCTGGCCCTAACCCCTTTATTACCCAGTGTGCCACCGCATCAGGGCCCTGGATGAGTTGGGTACAGCGCCAGAAGATGGCGCTTCTATGAACGCGCCATTTTCCGGGGTGGCTGCGGACTGCAATTTGCAGCGGGGGTGGCCCAGAAAGCTTGGGCCTCCCTGCGCTGCGGATTCCAGCCCCCAGCTGCCTAGTTGTACCTGGCTGGACACAAAAACAGGGCGAAGCCCCACGTCAATTTTCTTTAAATTATTTCATGAAATAATTAAGAAAAAAAGGGCTTCCCTATATTGTTGTGTCCGGCCAGGTACAAATAGGCAGCTGGTGGTTGGGGGCAGCCCTTTCCTGCCTGCTGCACCTGACTGGACACAAATTTAGTGCGAAGCCCCACGTCAATTTTTTTTTAATTATTTCATGAATTTCCTGAAATAATTTAAAAAAATTGAAGTGGGGCTTCGCACTATATTTGTGTCCAGCCAGGTACAGCAGGCAGGAACGGGCTGCCCCCAACCACCAGCTGACTATTTGTACCTGGCCGGACACAACAATATAGGGAAGGCCTTTTTTTCTTAATTATTTCATGAATTTCATGAAATAATTAAAAAAAAAATACGTGGGGCTTCGCCCTATTTTTGTGTCCAGCCAGGTACAACTAGGCAGCTGGGGGCTGGAATCTGCAGCGCAGGGAGGCCCAAGCTTTCTGGGCCCCCCCCCCGCTGCAAATTGCAGTCCGCAGCCACCCCGGAAAATGGCGCGTTCATAGAAGCGCCATCTTCTGGCGCTGTACCCAACTCATCCAGGGCCCTGGTGCGGTGGCTCACTGGGTAATAAAGGGGTTAGGGCCAGCTTGGTATTATCAGCTGGCCCCAAGCCCAAAATTCATGGGGTCACGCCAGTATTAGACATGACCGCCATGAATTTCTAGTAAAGTATTTAAAAAAAACACAACACCCAGAATAAAGTCCTTTAATTGAAATAAACACACAATTCTTTATTGTTCTAAATTAAACCATACTTACCATCACACCCATTCCAGCTGAAGCCAACGATCTCCTGCAATAAAAGAAAAATAATAAACTAACCTCATCCTTACCTTTCCATGGTTCCCACGACAGCTTCAGCTCTGCTACATCGAGATGACTGGCTGGACCGCAGCAGAAAGCTGCCATCCAGCCTGTCATCCCGCAGACACTGAGAAGAGCAGGCATGCTTGCGCTCCTCACTGTCTCGCTGTGACGGCATCCAGATGAGCCGAGGTCATGTCCAATGAACTCGGCTCACCTCATGCACGTCACTGACAGCGTGGGAAAATTCTCCTGCACTCAGCGCTTCAGCGTGAGAATTTTCCCACGCTGTCAGTGACGTGCATGAGGTGAGCCGAGTTCATTGGACATGACCTCGGCTCATCTGGATGCCGTCACAGCGAGACAGTGAGGAGCGCAAGCATGCCTGCGCTTCTCAGTGTCCGCAGGATGACAGGCTGGATGGCAGCGTTCTGCTGCAGTCCAGCCTGTCATCTCGATGTAGCAGAGCTGGAGCTGTCCTGGGAACCATGGAAAGGTATTTTTTCTTTTATTGCAGGAGATCGTTGGCTTCAGCTGGAATGGGCGTGATGGTAAGTATGGTTTAATTTAGAACAATAAAGAATTGTGTGTTTATTTCAATTAAAGGACTTTATTCTGGGTGTTTGTGTTTTCTTTTAACTTTGACTATGGGGTTAGTAATGGGGGTGTCTTATAGACGCCTCTCCATTACTAACCTGGGCTTGATGTCAGCTGGCATTATAAGCTGACATCAACCCCAGCCCTATTACCCCACTGCCACCGCTACAGGGCAGTGGGAAGAGCGAGGCTAAGTGCCAGAATTGGCGCATCCTATGGATGCGCCATTTCTGGGGCGGCTGACGGCTGGTGTTTCTAGCCTGGGAGGGGGCCAATATTCATGGCACCCTTCCTGAGCTATTAATATCAGCCCCCAGCTGTCTGCCTAGCCTTTGCTAGCTATTAAAATAGGGGGGACCCCACGTCATTTTTTTGAGGGGGTCCCCCATTTTAATAGCTAGTAAAGACTAGGTATTCAGCTGGGGGCTGATATTAGTAGCCTGGGAAGCTCCGTGGGTATTACCCCCTTCCGAGGCTTCAAACATCTGCCCCAGCCGTCTGCTTAACCTCCGCTAGAGCCTAAAATTATGGGGGATCCCACGCCAATTTTTATTTTAATAAATCCTTTATTTTAACACTAAATGACAAGTACAGTAACCAACACTGTCACTGTACTTATTATAAATGTGACTGACATGTTTCTATCTATCTAATCTATGTGTGAAGCTCTATCTTTCTGTTCTAAATTGTCGGGTACCGCTGCTGAATTGCCGGCCGGCTTTTTTAAAGAGACAGTGCATGAAAACACTATTATTTTTTTAAATAAATCCTTTACACTAAATGACAAGTGCAGTAACCAACACTGTCACTGTGCTTCTTATATGTGTGACTGACATGTTTCTATCTATCTAATCTATGTGTGATGCTCTATTCCTTCTTGTCTAAATTGTCGGGTACCGGTGTATGCCGCTGCTGAATTTGCCGGCCGGCTTTTTTAAAGAGAGTGTCTTCTGAGCAGTTTGTCAGCTTTTGGACACCTTTGCAGGTGTTTTCTATGTGTTTCTATGTGTTTTTGTTTGCCTGCCATTGGTTTTAACGGTGTTCGACGGTGTTCTAAGGTGTTCGACGAACAGTTCGACGAACAGTTCCTCGAACATCCCGGTGTTCGACGAACCGAACCGAACCTGAACACTACAGGGGTGGCTCAACACTACTCGGGACCCTAACACCTGCATCCAACACATACCCGCAGTGGGGGTAGGGCGAGATTGCTCCTAAGTGAGAGCACAGTCCCAGGTCCCTAGCTGGTGGGAGGGTCCTATGTAGTGGGTGCTTAGGGGAGCAGCTTAGCGGAGCACATGACAGGGAGAGTATAAATAGGAAGCCATCTTAGAAAGAGCAAGCCAGTCAGAGGAGGAAAAGTGACAGGAGCAGAGGCTCGGCATGAGCTCTGCTCCAGAGGCGGGCCTAGCCTGGGAGGCCCAGGACTGAAGGAGAGAAGAGAGGAGTGGGAGCAGGAAGGCTCCAGGAACCGAAGGGACCCTAGGGCTACGGGCCATGCAGAAGGCCACCCGTACTCCTGCTGCTACCAGGAGGTAGAGGGGTCAGGCCAGATAAGAGGAACCGGTCCCTCAACTAGCGGAGAAACAGCAAGGCTCAACTAGAAACCGGAGGCTGCAGCATTTCATGTACTGCAGGTTAAAGTCCACACCAGTCTCACTAAGAAGGTAGTCACATAGGACCCAGGGGACGGAACACAAGTCGCCCGCCAAGGCCCGAGGATACCGGATAGAAGTGTCACTGGGTGTGAGGTGCAGGGAGAAGGCCAGAGAAAGGACACACAGAAGGGGGTCCTGCTAAGTACTCCGGAGCTATCTGGGGGTGGACTGAGCCCCTCACTGAGTACGCACAGCACGACGGGTGAGATTGCTCTGGTACCTGTAATCTGGACTGCAACAACAGTGAGTAAAGATCTTGGGACTGCATCACACGGACTCTGTGTTCATTACTGACTCCCTGCACTACAACCACCATCATCCACCCACACTGCCCTGAAGCTACACTCTTCCTGTGGTGAGTAATAATACCATTGCTGCAAAACCAACAGCTTCAGAGGACTGTTCCGCAGCGGCGGCCCCTTTTGCCCCACTCCAGAGGTGGCGTAGTCGGACATTATAAAACCCATCTATACAAATTACCCTTGGATTGACCGCCCTGGATCACGGACCGGGTCACCGCCACAGTGACTACAACCCCCAGCGTCTACCGGCCCGGCTCAGGGTACCCGACGGCGCAGGGGGCGCGTCAACTTCATAGGTCCCTGATCTGAGACCACTCCTGCAGCGTGATTTGCCCCACCTCTGGATCTCGTTGGCCCAGGCTATACGTCAGAACGTATTGCATCAGGGCTTGTCGGTGCTGCCTCAGTCACTGCAACGTGGTCAGAGTTGAATTCCACCATGTCGGCACATCGCATTTCAGCCGGTGAGCTGGCAGGACCAACGACTTCTGTAGAGATGTAAGTCGTTGAGCTGCGGGATGCGAACGGCGGAAGTGAGCACACAGCGACCGTGCCCTCTGCAGAAGACCAT
This sequence comes from Phyllobates terribilis, assembly GCF_046119375.1. Classification (NCBI taxonomy): domain Eukaryota; kingdom Metazoa; phylum Chordata; class Amphibia; order Anura; family Dendrobatidae; genus Phyllobates; species Phyllobates terribilis. Next base: position 256,290,201 of record NW_027362763.1, on the reverse strand, counting down.
CTAGTCCGGGATAGTGGGCTAACAATTTATGGACAACCAGGTTCAACATGTGAGCCATACAAGGCACGTGTGTGACATTGCCCCGGCGAAGGGCCGCACCCAGGTTTGCAGCATTGTTGCACACGGCCTTCCCTGGTTGCAGGTCCAGAGGAGATAACCATTCATGAAACTGGGTCTCCAGAGCTGACCACAACTCCTCAGCTGTGTGACTCACATTTCCCAGACATTTCAAAGTAAACACTGATGCCTTGAGCCCTGCTGCCAGCATAGTAAGGAGGTGTGCAGGATTCCTTCTGCGCAGTTAGAAAGCAGGTGGCAATACCAGACAGGCTTTGGGTGCAGGTGGAGGACCTAGAGGAGGTTGAGGAGGCAGAAGCAGTGGAGGAACTTCGAGATAAAGAGGATTGACGCACAACTCGTGGGGACGGTAAGACTTGGACAGCAGCCCCTTGTCCTGCTGTCACCATAGTTACCCAGTGCCCAGTCAGCGACATGTAACGCCCTTGTCCATGCCTACTCGTCCAAGTGTCTGTGGTGAAATGCACCCTGTCACACACAGAGTTTCTCAAAGAAGCGGTGATGTTGTGTGCGACATGCTGGTGGAGCGCAGGCACACCTTTCTTTGAGAAGTAGTGCCGACTGGGCATCTGGTACTGGGGCACTGCGACGGACATAAGGTCTCGAAAATCCACTGTGTCCTCCAGGCGGAAAGGCAGCATTTCTGTAGCCAAGAGCTTGCAGATGGTGAAATTCAACCTCTTAGCTTTCTCATGGCTAGGAGGAAATGGTCTTTTACTTTTCCACATCTGAGGGACCGAGGGCTGGCTGTTGTGCTTAGACGGGGTTGAGTAGGGTGTCCCCGGCAAACTGACGGTCTGTGAGGAAGATGCAGGCGGACATGTTAGGTTGCCTTGATCCAAAGGTGGTGCTCTCGATGTCAGAGAGCGTTCAACACCAGCAGGTGTTTCCACTTCCCAATGAACTGACGACCTGCCAATCACACTGGCTGTTGCAGGTAAAGAGGTGGCAGGTCTACGTACAAAAACATATGTGACTGCTGTCCCCCCAGTCACAGAGGATGAAGAGGCCGCGGATGCACAAGATGGGGCAGACGGTGGTTGGCCCAGTCTACTAGGCCGCATTGTAGCACAGTGAGCTTCCCACTGCAACTTATGCTTCATATCCATGTGACGGTACATGCATGAAGTACTCAAACTATGGATTTTTTGGCCTCTACTTTGCTTTTGGTGACAAATATTACAGATAACACGAGTTGGGTCATCTTTATCATTCTGAATAAAAGCCCAGGCCATGCAAGGCTTAGAGCCCATGCGACCTGAAGAGCCACTACGACTTGTGGTCAGAGGCAGAGTTGTGGTTGAGGATGCAGTTGTTGACATGCTTCCAGTACTCCGTCTCTGTCCAGGAAGGCGCAACCTAACCTCGTCGTCAATAGCATCTGTGACGCCCCGCTGTGCTTGGTATCACAGATCCTAGAAGAGTGTATTGATGGAATCCTCCACAAGAGGCCCCCATAAACATTCACACATCTCCATCTTCCACCTCAGACCAGCAGAGGGAGCCCGTTAGGGATATAAATAAGGAAGGTGGAGCTAGACAGTTCAGTTCATCTGAAGAGTTCCTGCAGTAGAGAAGCCTAAGAGAGGTCAGTCTGCAGTGGAGCTCAGTCTAGTCTACAGAACTCAGTTAATAGTTCAGCAGTGGAGCATGAGGCTCCTGCTAGCTAGATTCAGTAAGGCATAACCGGAATCCCTGGAGAACTACAAGTCCCAGGATCGCTAAGGTGCTGATACGTAACAGAGCCAGGAGACGCTTAGGCCCCGCATAGTGGGAGCGTGAAGTCCAAGAGAAGGCCCTACCACAAGGTCAGCCAGCGCAGGACAGAGACAAAGTTAGGCCTAGTTCCAGGCAGGTCAGAAACTTACTACGCAGAGGCAAGAAACAGGAGGCCCTACACCCGCTCATTGGGGAGGATCCTGATATTCACCCTTCACCCTACAGTGCTCCGGGATGTGCCTGAATTTCCTCCAGTAAAAGGTACTGAAGTGACTACCGTGTCCGTTCCCGTTCTTGCTCTGACCCAGCTGGGTCTCGCCTGTCCTGCATTCCCCCTGCATACGCTGCCCTGAGACCTAGCTCCACCTGTGGGGAGCTATACCATCGAGCTGCCTTATCACGGGTCTCAGTGGACTGCTGCAGCGCTGGTGCTTCTCACCAGATACCACAGGTGGCGTCACGAACTCTTATAAAATTGACAATTATCCACTCTTTTAAAGAGTGACCCCAGGGTACGGGCCAGGGAGCCGACCACCGCGACATCCCCAAGCCAGGCAAAGGCCCGGGTACCGAGTCATCCCCATCCCCTGGGCTAGTCACATCCTCCTCCACCTCCTCCGTTGACCTCATCGACTGGCTGACTGTGGGTTGACAGTAAGTGGGATCTCCAACCTCGTCATCATCACCCTGTGTGTTATCACACCCGTCGTCCTCAAAGCCAACCTCTTCCTGCCCTGACCGAAAAGTCAAGTTGTCGCTCCAATCAGGTATTTAAGTCTCATCTTCATCATTGTCTCCACCAACAGGAGTGACAGTTTTGGAACATTATGCTCAGAACCTTCTTCATCTGGTCCTGGATCCGACTTATAAAGATTCTGGGCATCAGTGCAGATCATTTCCTCGTCTGGATTAACAGAAGTTCTGGAGCAGACCTCCGTTTCCCAGGCTATAGTATGAGTAAACAGCTCTGCAGACTCAACCATCTGTGTTACCCCATACTCAGACGGGCAGCTGGAGACTTGGGAGCTGTGAGGACGCAAGTGCGATTGGGGTGACACCTCTGAGGACTGGAGTATTTGTGATGTTGAAATTGAGGTGGAGGAGAGCCCACTTGAAGGAGCACTTGATATCCGCTGAAGCACCTGCTGTTTTTGTGCCTCATCTGGAATTTGTAGCGATGGGCGTGTCCGTAAGAAAGGGATCGTATCACATTGTCCACGAAAAGAAGTCGACATCTTAGTTTGGCTGGAAGATGGTCTTTCTTCTGCAGATGTTACCCCCCCCCACCGCGGGGGGGCTCGACCCACCAGAGGACAGGCACCAGTATTGGGAGAGGGGGGCTGGCCGTCAGGGTCCACCGCGGCTCTGGCACAAACCCGGCGACACGGAGGTGGCACGGGCAGGAACGAACTGGCCGTGTCGGCTTCTCACTTTTTGGATTTTAGAAGGGCATGACATGCCTATATCTGTGTCTCCCCCTCCTTTTACTCCTCCACCTCTTTTCTTTTCGCATGACTATATGTACTTGTCACTTTTCCATGTGTTAGTTATGTCTTCTGAGCAGTTTGTCAGCTTTTGGACACCTTTGAAGGTGTTTTCTATGTGTTTCTATGTGTTTTTGTTTGCCTGCCATTGGTTTTAACGGTGTTCGAAGGTGTTCGACGAACAGTTCGACGAACAGTTCGGCGAACACACGGGTGTTCGACGAACCGAACCGAACTCGAACACTACGGGGGTGGCTCAACACTAGTAGGGACAATTGTTATCTGCAGTGGGACAAGGACGTGGACGGTGATTGTTGCAAGTCTGCAACGACAGGTGCATGGCGGGAGGCATCTATGCATGCGCCAAGGATCACTCATGATGGACACACTTTTAGGCAGTGACCTGGAAGTCAGAGATGCTTCCAGAGGTCTTCCCAATGCTGTTCCCATGTCTTTTCAGCACTGTATGCATGTGTATGATGATGTGTCACACACCACATGGCCAGATAAGGTTGTAAAATGTTAAAATTACATTTCCTGGTGAATGCATTTCTCTTGGTTGAAAGCAATGCAAAAGTGCAAAAACGCATCAAAAACGCAATGTGTGAACATAGCCCAAGGTGTGGAGGAGTATTTTTGGTTTTGGTTATTTATTTTGCCTTCTATACAAGTCATTACCCTGGAAAGGATGTTCCTGAACATATTTCCCAGGAAAATCCATTTTGGTTTCGTTTTTGTATGTTTTATTGTGAGTCCGTAAAAGTGGCGTATTACTCTGACAACGTTGCAGTGACCTGGGAGTCAGAAATGCTTCCAGGGGTCTTCCCCATGCTGTTCCCATGTCATTTGAGCACTGTTCCCATCGATTTGGGCAATTTTTAGGCCCTCTGCAGACCGCCTGGGGGAGCCGCCTGAAAAATGCTCGAGTTTTCCATAGACTTACATTGGGCTCGTTGCTCGGGTCGAGCACCCGAGTATTCCAATTTGCTCGACCCGAGCAACGAGTACCCGAGCATTTTAGTGCTCGCTCATCACTAGTGATAATGCATGCAGAGGCCGAGGCCGTGGGCAAGATGAAACTGTGCATGCTGAGGGAGCAAAACATGCACCCACATCATGTCGACCTAGCCTCCTGTCCCACTTTCTAGGGGGCCGCGGAATACCACTCTTGAACCAGACCAGTGTGAAAAGGTTGTTTGTTGGATAGCAGATAAATAAATAATACTTTCAGTCAGTTTGCAACCATCACCACCACCCTGTCTTCCACATGGTCCAGTTTTAGTAGCCATAAGTCTGGACCACATTATTATTATTATTATTATTATTATAGCGCCATTTATTCCATGGTGCTTTACATGTGAAAAAGGGGTATACATAGCAAAAACAATTACAATAATCTTGAACAAAAAAGTGACGGCAACTGGTGCAGGAAGAGAGAGGACACTGCCCGCGAGGGCTCTTAGTCTACAAGGGATAGGTGAAGGTAGAGCTCATCGTGCAGCGGTATGGTGAAGCAATGGTTGCTGTAGGTTGTAGGCTTGTCGGAAGAGATAGGTCATTAGGTTCCTTTTGAAGGTTTCCACGGTAGGCGAGAGCCTGATATGTTGGGATAGAAAGTTCCAGAGTAGGGGGGGATGCACGGGAGAAATCTTGTATTCGATTGTGGGAAGAGGACATAAGAGGGGAGTAGAGAAAGATCTTGTGAGGATCAGAAGTTGTGTGCAGATAAGTACTGGGAGACTAGGTCACAGATGCATAGATGAGAAAGGTTGTGGATGGCTTTGCATGACAAGGTTAGGGTTTTGAACTGGAGTCTCTGGGTAATGGGGAGCCAGTGAAGGGGTTGACAATGAGGAGAGGCCGTGGAATAGCGAGGGGACAGGTGGATTAGTCAGGTAGCAGAGTTTAGGATAGATTGGAGGGGTGCAAGAGTGTTAGAAGGGAGGCCACAGAGCAGGAGGTTACAGTAGTTGAGGTGGGAGATGATGAGGGCATGCACAATAGTTTTTGCATATTCTTGTTTGAGGAATGTGCGGATCCCGGAGATTTTTTTCACTTGGAGTCTGCATATTCTTCACCCTGATCCCCCTTCCTCCCACCATGCAGAGTGCCCGGAGACAACTGATCCCACACTTGGACACTCTGAAAAGCTGTTTTGTTCATCTTTCGATCTATAAATTCTGGCCTCTCGCTCGGTCCGCTTCAATCGGGGCAACAGGAGATCGCATGTACCAATGCCCAAATATTTCAGCAGCCAAGGTCTCATGAAGGTGACAGTGGGAAAGTGCAATTACTGTTGCAAAAGATGGATGATGGTGAGACACAATGGACAGAAAGTCAGGAGGAGGATCAGGTTGCGGAAGTGGAAGACGAATTGGTGGATGATGAAGTCACTGACCCAACCTGATAGAGTGACATGCATAGCGAGGACAGCAGCGCAGAGGGTGAGGGAAGCGTAGCACCACAACAGGCAGGAAGAATCAGTGGGGTGGCCACAGACACAAAGCGGGCAACTGTTTCCTAAAACACCAATACCAGGGAAGTTGCCAGTCCAACTGCCAGGTCTTCCCGAGTCTGGCTCTTTTTTTAAAGACTGTCCAGTTTACCCCAAAAGGCCATTTTCAACATCTGCCATGCAAGCATCAGCAGGGACAGCAAAACTACCAGCCTGACCACCACCAGCATGCTCAGGCACATGACAGCAAAGCAGCCGACTAGTTTGGCTGAACGTCAGGGTCAAAAACAGTGTCTGCGGGTGACACTACTGCCTCTTCCGCTGTTGTGCATGCATGCTAAGCCTCCAATCCATGATGCAGGTGAAGATGCCTCCCACCCGGCATCTGTAGTTGCACACTTGCAACCGTCACAGTCAGCAACCTTGTCCATGTCCTTATCCCAGCGCAGCGTTCAGTTGTCCCTACCCCAGTCCTTGGAACGTAAGCGCAAATATGCAGCCACCAACAGGCCACAATACTAAACTGCCACATTTCTCGACTGCTTTCACTAGAAATTTTGCCTTTTAGGCTCGTGGAGGCAGAAGCTTTCCGCAACCTCATGGCGATGGCTGTCCCTCGGTACACAATCCCCAGCCGCCACTATTTCTCCCGATGTGCCGTCTCCGTCTTATACAAGCACGGGTGCCAGAACATTAGCCGTGCCCTCACCAACGCAGTTACTGGGAAGGACCACCTAGCCACAGACATGTGGACAAGTGCTCGTCTTGCTGAAGGCACACTGGGTCAATATTGTGGAAGATGGGACCCAGTTGGACCCTGGGATGGAACATGTCCTCTCAACGCAGAAGATTGCGGCCCCTGGGTCAATTGGTTGTCCCCACCTTCCACAGCTCCTGCACCTCATCTTCGGCCTCCATCTCTGAAATGACCACATCAGTCGCAAGCTGGGAGCCCTGCAGCACTGTCTCGGCCAAGTGGCAACGGGCTGTGCTGAAGATAATATGCTTAGGTGACAAACCACACACCGCTGCAGAGTTGTTGAAAGCTGTAACAGAGCAGGCAGATCTGAGGCTCTCACCACTGAATATACAGCCAGGCATGGTCATGTGTGACAATGGACAGAACCTGATGGTGGCTCTGAAGGTAGGCAACCTCGCACATGTTCAGTGGCTGGCCCATGTGCTCAACTTAGTGGTTCAGCAGTTTCTCAAAACCCACCCAAATCTGTTAGAGCTGTTTATGAAAGTACGCCGCCTGTGTGCCCATTTCAGAAAGTCAGCTACAGCTTATGCCACCCTGGCACTGCTTCAGCAGTGTTTGCAGCTTCCAGCTCACTGACTGGTGTGCGATGTCACCACATGTTGGAAATCAACATTGCAGATGTTGGGAAGGATTTGTGAGCAGCAGAGGGCAGCTGTGGAGTACCAGCTTCAACAAGCCTGTTGGAATTCAGGTCAGCCTCCGCACATAAGAGCTGATGAGTGGGCATGGATGTTTGACATCTGTGCCATCCTCCAAAACTTTGAAGACTCCACCAAGATGGTGATGATGCCATAATTAGTGTCACCATCCCGCTTCTCTGTCTACTGAAACGCTCACTGCTCACAATTAAAGAGGAGCCATTGCAGGCAGAGAAAGGAACTACATAGGTTTATGCTACACAGCCTCACCTCATCTCAATGCGGATAGGGTGATAATGAGGAGGAGGAGAACATGAACCTAAAGAATATGGCTGTGGTGAAATACAACTGTCACAGAGAAGCAGCCATGGCTAAGAAAAGTCTGTGTGAAGGTTGACGGACACTCTATGGCTGATTTTTTACTGTGGACTGGCTCCAGCAATCTATAAGACTTAAGATGCAATCTGGCACCTTGACAAAGCCCAATTCTGTTCTCCCTCTGATATCTAATAAACAGGTCATGCTGGGGAAACTTGCACCTACTGCCACTCAGTGTCTTCAGCTCCTTTGTGAGAAAGCAATGTTTGGGCAGCCAGTCTATCAAATAAAATTCCTGAGATATGGAAATTGTGGATGGCTTCGCTTCTGGTACTGGGTGCTAATACCAAATCTCGGTGTGCCATTCACTGGATATTCCTGGCTGGTTGGAGACAAGCTCATTCTCACAGAAAAGTACCAGCAAGCAAAGGAGATGGTGGCCTCTATTATCATGAAGGAGTTTGCTCGTTGTCTAGGAGACCGACCACCTCTGCTGTCTGCCTTGTGAACATTGTGTTGAAGCTTGCAAGGATTAAGAGGTTACATTGGCAAGTCTGATTTTTATACTAAAGATCCTGCTGTGTTTTTATATATATATATATATATATATATATATATATATATATATATATACAGTACAGACCAAAAGTTTGGACACACCTTCTCATTTAAAGATTTTTCTGTATTTTCATGAAATTGTACATTCACACTGAAGGCATCAAAACTATGAATTAACACATGTGGAATTATATACTTAGCAAAAAAGTGTGAAACAACTGAAAATATGTCTTATATTCTTGGTTCTTCAAAGTAGCCACCTTTTGCTTTGATGACTGCTTTGCACACTCTTGGCATTCTCTTGATGAGCTTCAAGGACAATTCAAATAGATTCTATATTCTACAATATTACCTGTCTTATCTGAAATTCGTTTACGGGTGAGCTATCGCATTATGGATAGTTTATTACACCGATCCAGCCAGGTATTATTGCCTTATACTGCGTGCTGCAAAAAAAAATACAAATCTATTCTCTTCCCTATTGATACCGCTGTTAGATGCATTTACAAAAGGGACAGGTGCTGCTAGGTGGTATCATCAGCTCGAGATAAGTGTTCATTCTGTTCGCATAAATCTCTTCCATAGTCCATACTTTTTTTTTATTATTTATTTGGCGACTAGAGGCTGTTATTTTTGCAAAAGGAGGATCTACTAAATATTAATGTCACTTTTCTGGTGAGGTGCCCATACTTATGCACCTGTCAAATTTTGTTTGAATGCAGATTGCACATTTTCTGTTAGTACAAGAAACCTCATTTCAAGGCAGAAACATTACTGTGTCCAACAGTTATTACATATATCAAACTGAAATAGCTGTTGCAAAACACCAATTTTTATAAAACATTAAGCTTAAGATTAATAGGGGTGCCCAAACTTTTTCAGATAACTGTATATACAAGTCATAGCACTACAAAGAATGTTTCTTAACACTTCTTCCAGGAAAATCCATTTTAGCTTTGTTTTTTTATGTTTTATTGTCAGTCCGTAAAAATGGCATAATACTCTGACAACATTGTTCACAGATATACACTGCTCAAAAAAATAAAGGGAACACTCAAATAACACATCCTAGATCTAAAGGAATAAAATATTCTCATTGAATACTTTGTTCTGTATAAAGTTGAATGTGCTGACAACAAAATCACACAAAAATCATCAATGGAAATCAAATACGATTTGATTAGAATCAAATATGATTCTAAATTTATTAACCAATGGAGGCCTAGATTTGGAGTCACCCCCAAAATTTAAGTGGAAAAACACACTACAGGTTGATCCAACTTTGATGTAATGTCCTTAAAACAAATCAAAATGAGGCTCAGTATTGTGTGTGGCCTCCATGTGCCTGTATGACCTCCCTACAACACCTGAGCATGCTCCTGATGAGGTTGTGGATGGTCTCCTTTGGGATCTCCTCCCATACCTGGACTAAAGCATCCGCCAACTCCTGGACAGTCTGTGGTGTGACGTTGGTGGATGGAGCGAGACATGATGTCCCTGATGTGCCCAATCGAATTCAGGTCTGAGGAACGGGCGGGCCAGTCCATAGCCTCAATGCCTTCATCTTGCAGGAACTGCTGACACACTCCAGCCACATGAGGTCTGGCATTGTCCTGCATTAGTAGGAACCCAGGGCCAACCGTACCAGCATATGGTCTCACAAGGGGTCTGAGGATATCATCTTGGTACCTAATGGCAGTCAGCCTACCTCTGGCGAGCACCTGGAGGGCTGAGCAGCCTTCCAAAGAAATGCCACCCCACACCATTACTGACCCACTGCCAAACTGGTCATGCTGAAGAATGTTGCAAGCAGCAGATCGCTGTCGACGGCATCTCCAGACTCTGTCATGTCTGTCACATGTTGTTCAGTGTGAACCTGCTTTCATCTGTGAAGAGCACAGGGCGCCAGTGGCGACTTTGTCAATCCTGGTGTTCTGTGGCAAATGCCAAGCGTCCTGCATGGTGTTGGGCTGTGAGCACAACCCCCATCTGTGGACGTTGGGCCCTCATACCACCCTCATGGAGTCAGTTTTTAACTGTTTGTGCAGACACATGCACATTTGTGGCCTGCTGGAGGTCATTTTGCAGGGCTCTGGCAGTGCTCCTCCTGTTCCTCCTTGCGCAAAGGCAGAGGTAGCAGTCCTGCTGCTGGGTTGTTGCCCTCCTACAGCCCCCTACACGTCTCCTGGTGTACTGGCCTGTCTCCTGGCGCCTCCAGCCTCTGGACACTACACTGACAGACACAGCAAACCTTCTTGCCACAGCACGCATTGATGTGCCATCCAGGATGAGCTGCACTACCAGAGCAACTTCTATGGGTTGTAGAGTCCGTTTCATGCTACCACAAGTGTGAAAGCACAACCAACATTCAAAAGTGACCAAAACATCAGCCAGAAAGCATTGGTACTGAGATGTGGTCTGTGGTCTCCACCTGCTGAACCACTCCTTTATTGAGGGTGTCTTGATAATTGCCAATAATTTCCATCTATTGTCTATTCCATTTGCACAAAAGCATGTGAAATTGAATTTCAATCAGTGTTGCTTCCCAAGTGGACAGTTTGATTTCACAGAAGTTTGATTTACTTGGAGTTATATTCTGTTGTTTAAGTGTTGCCTTTATTTTTTTGAGCAGTGTCCTATTGGTCAGCAACCAAGTATTAATAGATTTGAACAACACATAACTGGCAGACTTTAAATTGAGTGTAATATCTGGCACACTCCCCAAAATGTCACGATTATTACCACAGTAATATTGGATCACTTCTGAAGAACACGATTTTAGGCACGGGCCTATCAGTATGATATTGGTGAGCGACCAAGTGTGAATGGGTTTGAACAACACACAACTGGCAGACTTTAAATGGAGTGTAATATCTGGCACACTCCCAAAGAATTCTGGATTATTAGTGCAGTAATATCTGATCCCGTCTGATGACCACAGTTTTAGGCAGTGGCGTTAGAGATATGGTATTGGTCAGCGACCAAGTGTCAATAGGTTGAACAACACACAACTGGCAGACTTTAACTGGAGTGTAATATTTGGCACGCTCCAAAAAATGTCACAATTATTACCGCAGTAATATCGGATCACGTCTTATGATGGACAAGTTTCTCTGCTTCCACAGTAAAGCAATGAGAATAAAATGGTGTATTGTATTGCTTTTTAAGGAAATAATCCGGATTTAGGCTATGTGCCTGACGCGCCCCTGGGCCTGTGTCGCGCTGCGTTGCGCACGCGGGAGCTTACCCGGAGCCGGATCTCTTGAGGGTTGTAGTCTCGTGGCGGTGACCCGGTCCGTGCCCAGGGAGTCAAACTGAGCGGCGATGTAACAGCGGTAGATGCAGGACGACTACGCCACCCGTTGAATGCAGCTATGGAGCTGCCGCTGCAGGACAGTCCGCTGAGGCCGGTGGATGGATGGTGCAGCATAGATGGTATAACCCCCAACGGGAGGGGTATGGCCTCAGGGCAGCAGATGTGGATGATGGGGGTAGCAGGAACCACTCAGAGACGGTGCGGTGTAATTCAGGGTCTTTACTGGTAACAACGATAGACCCTCCCGGAGTACTTGCTAGTGAACGGGGCCTGGTCAGTCCTTGAGCAGATGGGATCTCCCCTGGCCAGGCGGAGTTGTAGGTTTCCCAAATTGACTGTACTCTTCTGGCTACCTTGCTAGAAGCGGATATAAGTAGCCCACTAGTGTTGAGCCACCCCCGTAGTGTTCGGGTTCGGTTCGGTTCGTCGAACACCGGGATGTTCGAGGAACTGTTCGTCGAACTGTTCGTCGAACACCTTAGAACACCGTCGAACACCGTTAAAACCAATGGCAGGCAAACAAAAACACATAGAAACACATAGAAAACACCTGCAAAGGTGTCCAAAAGCTGACAAACTGCTCAGAAGACACTCTCTTTAAAAAAGCCGGCCGGCAAATTCAGCAGCGGCATACACCGGTACCCGACAATTTAGACAAGAAGGAATAGAGCATCACACATAGATTAGATAGATAGAAACATGTCAGTCACACATATAAGAAGCACAGTGACAGTGTTGGTTACTGCACTTGTCATTTAGTGTAAAGGATTTATTAAAAAAAAATTAGTGTTTTCATGCACCGTCTCTTTAAAAAAGCCGGCCGGCAATTCAGCATCTGTACCCGACAATTTAGAACAGAAAGAATAGAGCTTCACACATAGATTAGATAGATAGAAACATGTCAGTCACATATATAATAAGTACAGTGATAGTGTTGCTTACTGTACTTGTCATTTAGTGTAAAGGATTTATTTAAAAAAATAATAGTGTTTTCATGCATTGTCTCTTTAAAAAAGCCGGCCGGCAATTCAGCAGCGGTACCCGACAATTTAGAACAGAAAGATAGAGCATCACACATAGATTAGATAGATAGAAACATGTCAGTCACATATATATGAAGTACAGTGATAGTGTTGGTTACTGTACTTGTCATTTAGTATTAAAATAAAGGATTTATTATTAAAAAAATTGGCGTGGGGTTCCCCTTAATTTTAGGCTCTAGCGGAGGTTAAGCAGACGGCTGGGGCAGATGTTTGAAGCCTGGGAAGGGAGTAATACCCACGGAGCTTCCCAGGCTACTAATATCAGCCCCCAGCTGAATACATAGCCTTTACTAGCTATTAAAATGGGGGACCCCCTAAAAAAAATGACGTGCGGTCCCCCCTAATTTAATAGCTAGCAAAGGCTAGGCAGACAGCTGGGGGCTGATATTAATAGCCCAGGAAGGGAGCCATGAATATTGGCCCCCTCCCAGGCTAGAAACACCAGCCGTCAGCCGCCCCAGAAATGGCGCATTCATAGGATGCGCCAATTCTGGCACTTAGCCTCGCTCTTCCACGCTGCCCTGGTGCGGTGGCAGGGGGTAATAGGGTTGGGGTTGATGTCAGCTTATAATGCCAGCTGACATCAAGCCCAGGTTAGTAATGGAGAGGCGTCTATAAGACACCCCCATTACTAACCCCATAGTCAAAGTTAAAAAAAACACAAACACCCAGAATAAAGTCCTTTAATTGAAATAAAGACACAATCCTTTATTGTTCTAAATTAAACCATACTTACCATCACGCCCATTCCAGCTGAAGCCAACGATCTCCTGCAATAAAAGAAAAATAATAAAGCAACCTCATCCTTACCTTTCCATGGTTCCCACGACAGCTTCAGCTCTGCTACATCGAGATGACAGGCTGCACCGCAGCAGAACGCTGCCATCCAGCCTGTCATCCCGCAGACACTGAGAAGCGCAGGCTTGCTTGCGCTGCTCTGCGTCTCTCTGTGACGACATCCAGATGAGCCGAGTTCATGTCCAATGAACTCGGCTCACCTCATGCACGTCACTGACAGCGTGGGAAAATTCTCACGCTGAAGCGCTGATTGCAGGAGAATTTTCCCACGCTGTCAGTGACGTGCAGGAGGTGAGCTGAGTTCATTGGACATGAGCTCACCTCATGCACATCACTGACAGCGTGGGAGAATTCTCCTGCACTCAGCACTTCAGCGTGAGAATTTTCCCACGCTGTCAGTGACGTGCATGAGGTGAGCCGAGTTCATTGGACATGACCTCGGCTCATCTGGATGCCGTCACAGCGAGACAGTGAGGAGCGCAAGCATGCCTGCGCTTCTCAGTGTCTGCGGGATGACAGACTGGATGGCAGCGTTCTGCTGCGGTCCAGCCAGTCATCTCGATGTAGCAGAGCTGAAGCTGTCGTGGGAACCATGGAAAGGTAAGGATGAGGTTGGTTTATTATTTTTCTTTTATTGCAGGAGATCGTTGGCTTCAGCTGGAATGGGTGTGATGGTAAGTATGGTTTAATTTAGAACAATAAAGAATTGTGTCTTTATTTCAATTAAAGGACTTTATTCTGGGTGTTGTGTTTTTTTTAAATACTTTACTAGAAATTCATGGCGGTCATGTCTAATACTGGCGTGACCCCATGAATTTTGGGCTTGGGGCCAGCTGATAATACCAAGCTGGCCCTAACCCCTTTATTACCCAGTGAGCCACCGCACCAGGGCCCTGGATGAGTTGGGTACAGCGCCAGATGATGGCGCTTCTATGAACGCGCCATTTTCCGGGGTGGCTGCGGACTGCAATTTGTAGCGGGGGGGGCCCAGAAAGCTTGGGCCTCCCTGCGCTGCAGATTCCAGCCCCCAGCTGCCTAGTTGTACCTGGCTGGACACAAAAATAGGGCGAAGCCCCACGTACTTTTTTTTTAATTATTTCATGAAATTCATGAAATAATTAAGAAAAAAAGGCCTTCCCTATATTGTTGTGTCCGGCCAGGTACAAATAGGCAGCTGGTGGTTGGGGGCAGCCCGTTCCTGCCTGCTGTACCTGGCTGGACACAAATATAGTGCGAAGCCCCACTTCAATTTTTTTTAATTATTTCATGAAATTCATGAAATAATTAAGAAAAAAAGGGCTTCCCTATATTGTTGTGTCTGGCCAGGTACAAATAGGCAGCTGGTGGATGGGGGCAGCCCGTTCCTGCCTGCTGTACCTGGCTGGACACAAATATAGTGCGAAGCCCCACTTCAATTTTTTTAAATTATTTCAGGAAATTCATGAAATAATTTAAAAAAAATTGACGTGGGGCTTCGCACTATATTTGTGTCCAGCCAGGTACAGCAGGCAGGAACGGGCTGCCCCCAACCACCAGCTGCCTATTTGTACCTGGCCGGACACAACAATATAGGGAAGCCCTTTTTTTCTTAATTATTTCATGAAATAATTTAAAGAAAATTGACGTGGGGCTTCGCCCTGTTTTTGTGTCCAGCCAGGTACAACTAGGCAGCTGGGGGCTGGAATCCGCAGCGCAGGGAGGCCCAAGCTTTCTGGGCCACCCCCGCTGCAAATTGCAGTCCGCAGCCACCCCGGAAAATGGCGCGTTCATAGAAGCGCCACCTTCTGGCGCTGTACCCAACTCATCCAGGGCCCTGATGCGGTGGCTCACTGGGTAATAAAGGGGTTAGGGCCAGCTTGGCATTATCAGCTGGCCCTAAGCCCGAAATTCATGGGGTCACGCCAATATTAGACATGACCACCATGAATTTCTAGTAAAGTATTTAAAAAAAACACAACACCCAGAAAAAAGTCCTTTAATTGAAATAAACACACAATTCTTTATTGTTCTAAATTAAACCATACTTACCATCACGCCCATTCCAGCTGAAGCCAACGATCTCCTGAAATAAAAGAAAAATAATAAAGCAACATCATCCTTACCTTTCCATGGTTCCCATGACAGCTTCAGCTCTGCTACATCGAGATGACAGGCTGGACCGCAGCAGAACGCTGCCATCCAGCCTGTCATCCCGCAGACACTGAGAAGCGCAGGCTTGCTTGCGCTCCACAGTGTCTCTCTGTGAGGGCATCCAGATGAGCCGAGTTAATGTCCAATGAACTCGGCTCACCTCATGCACGTCACTGACAGCGTGGGAAAATTCTCCTGCACTCAGCGCTTCAGCGTGGGAGAATTCTCACACTGAAGCGCTGAGTGCAGGAGAATTCTCCCACGCTGTCAGTGACGTGCAGGAGGTGAGCTGAGTTCATTGGACATGAGCTCACCTTATGCACGACACTGACAGCGTGGGAAAATTCTCCTGCACTCAGCGCTTCAGCGTGGGAGAATTCTCACGCTGAAGCGCTGAGTGCAGGAGAATTCTCCCACGCTGTCAGTGACGTGCAGGAGGTGAGCTGAGTTCATTGGACATGAGCTCACCTTATGCACGTCACTGACAGCGTGGGAGCATTCTCCTGCACTCACCGGTTCAGCGTGAGAATTTTCCCACGCTGTCAGTGACGTGCATGAGGTGAGCCGAGTTCATTGGACATGAACTCGGCTCATCTGGATGTCGTCACAGAGAGACGCTGAGCAGCGCAAGCAAGCCTGCGCTTCTCAGTGTCTGCGGGATGAGAGGCTGGATGGCAGCGTTCTGCTGCGGTCCAGCCTGTCATCTCGATGTAGCAGAGCTGAAGCTGTCGTGGGAACCATGGAAAGGTAAGGATGAGGTTGCTTTATTATTTTTCTTTTATTGCAGGAGATCGTTGGCTTCAGCTGGAATGGGCGTGACTGTAAGTATGGTTTAATTTAGAACAATAAAGGATTGTGTCTTTATTTCAATTAAAGGACTTTATTCTGGGTGTTTGTGTTTTTTTTAACTTTGACTATGGGGTTAGTAATGGGGGTGTCTTATAGACGCCTCTCCATTACTAACCTGGGCTTGATGTCAGCTGGCATTATAAGCTGACATCAACCCCAACCCTATTACCCCCTGCCACCGCACCAGGGCAGCGTGGAAGAGCGAGGCTAAGTGCCAGAATTGGCGCATCCTATGAATGCGCCATTTCTGGGGTGGCTGACGGCTGGTGTTTCTAGCCTGGGAGGGGGCCAATATTCATGGCTCCCTTCCTGGGCTATTAATATCAGCCCCCAGCTGTCTGCCTAGCCTTTGCTAGCTATTAAATTAGGGGGGACCCCACGTCATTTTTTTTGGGGGGTCCCCCATTTTAATAGCTAGTAAAGGCTATGTATTCAGCTGGGGGCTGATATTAGTAGCCTGGGAAGCTCTGTGGGTATTACCCCCTTCCCAGGCTTCAAACATCTGCCCCAGCCGTCTGCTTAACCTCCGCTAGAGCCTAAAATTAAGGGGAACCCCACGCCAATTTTTTTAATAATAAATCCTTTATTTTAATACTAAATGACAAGTACAGTAACCAGCACTGTCACTGTACTTCGTATATATGTGGCTGACATGTTTCTATCTATCTAATCTATGTGTGAAGCTCTATTCTGTCTGTTATAAATTGTCGGGTACCGCTGCTGAATTGCCGGCCGGCTTTTTTAAAGAGACGGTGCATGAAAACACTATTATTTTTTTTGATAAATCCTTTACGCTAAATGACAAGTACAGTAAGCAGCACTTTCACTGTACTTCGTATATATGTGGCTGACATGTTTATATCTATCTAATCTATGTGTGAAGCTCTATTCTTTCGGTTCTAAATTGTCGGGTACAGGTGTATGCCGCTGCTGAATTGCCGGCTTTTCATGTTTCACTGTTGGCACTGTTCCCATCGATTTGGGCAATCACTGTAATGCCACAACCACCATGGCTGTGGCATTACAGTGAGTGGCAGACAATCCCTGCATGATTGGTGCTCTAAATAGCGCCAGACATGCAGGACACGCTTTTGGTGCACGAACAGTTATCGAGCATAACCTCGAACAGCCGAATTTTTTGCAAATCGTTCGGGTTCGTCGAACAACTCGAACACCGCCCAAAACAGCTCGAATTTGAGATTGGCGAACAGTTCTAGTCGAACACCGCTCATCTCTATAGCCCACGTCCCTGAGTGTACCGTGTGGTGCTCACCCGTATGGCCGGTGACTCGGGGCCTTCTAATGGCTTCCGCTCCACGATGGCGGTGCTGGTCCCACGCGTGTGACCGTGCCTTCGGGTTTCTGGGCCTGAGGACCTGAAATCTCCTGCCGGTCGGCTTCTGCTGCTGGGTAAGAGTTAGTCCCCACAGCCTCGGACGCCGGGTCCGGTAAGAAAGCTTCTCAGTCAGGGCGAGCTCTGCAGCTGCCAGCCCCTGACTCGTAGTAGTATTGCTTCTGCTGTTTCTTGTCTCTACTCTCTTTGACTACTAACCCTGCTTCAGCCCCGGGTTTATATAGGGGAAGTTCTTCCCCTCCCAAGACTGGGCAGGAGGTGTGGCATGCACAGGATCCCTGACCAAAGGACCTCCCACCTGCTCTCTGACATAACATTGCTGTTACTGTGGAAAACCAGACCCCTGGGGTGCCACATGCCTACGTAGCAGATTTGATGCAGAGCGTTTTTTTGCCTCTCTCTGGCAGAAAAAAAATGCATGCAGATTTACATGCGTTTTTTCTGCCAGAGAGAAGCGTTTTTTCAGAGTTTTTACATGCGAAAACGCATGCGTTTTTTCAAGCACTTTTCCAAGAGATTTTGAGCATCACTTGGAAAAGTGCTTGACAAGTTGGTCACACAATATAAATCCATGCAACTGGCATAGATTTATATTGTGTGACCAACTTAGATGCTTTAAATGCTTTATCTATAGTAAAAAAAAGAATTAAAAAGTTTAAATAAAAAAAAACCTGTATACACACCTCTCCGGTCTGCTCCCGGCGGCGATTCTCTCTCCTCGGCGTCCCACAGTGTACTGGCAGGACCTGGGATGATGTCATTTAGTCAGCTGATGGTCACGGACCGGAGAGGTGAGTATACAGGTTTTTTTATTTTTAACTTTTTTATTTCTTTTTTTCACCGCGTGGTAGCCGGGATGAAGAGGAGTTGTAGTCTCCTCTTCATCCTGGGTACCACACGCACCGCGATTATGCTGCAAATTCGCGGCCATTGAATTTAATTGAAACACAGCAAATCCACATATACCTGCGGGTTTGCTGCGTTTCAATGTTCCTCAATGGATGCAAATTTGCGGCGTAATCACGGTAGAAATGGTCATGCTGCATTTTGCATAGGGTCACCGGGTCTGATATAGACCCAATGACGCTATGCGGTCAGCCAATCAATGTAATGCCACAACCAACATGGCTGCGGCATTACAGTGAGTGGCAGGCAATCCAAGCATGTTTATTCGCTGTTAAAACAGTACCAAACTTGTGGGGCGGGGACTCAAGCTCCCGCCCGAGCATCCTGGAAGTACTCGCCGAGTGCCGAGCAGTGAGATGCTCGGGCGAGTACAGAGCAGGAGCGAGCATGCTCGCTCATCACTATTCACTCACTATATATACACCGCGTGCAGAATTAATAGGCAAATGAGTATTTTGATCACTTTGATACTTTTTATACATGTTGTCCTACTCCAAGCTGCATAGGCTTGAGAGCCAACTACCAATTAAGTAAATCTGGTGATGTGCATCTCTGTAATGAGGAGGGGTGTTGACTAATGACATCAAAACCATATATAAGGTGTGCTTAATTATTAGGCAACTTCCTTTCCTTTGGCAAAATGGGTCAGAGGAGAGATTTGACGGGCTCTGAAAAGTCCAAAATTGTGAGATGTCTTGCAGAGGGATGCAGCAGTCTTGAAATTTCCAAACTTTTGAAACGTGATCACCGAACAAACAAGCATTTCATGGCAAATAGCCAACAGGGTCGCAAGAAGCGTGTTGGCCAAAAAAGGCGCAAAATAACTGCCCATGAATTGAGGAAAATCAAGCGTGAAGTGGCCAAGATGCCACTCGCCACCAGTTTTGCCATATTTCAGAGCTGAAACGTTACTGGAGTATCAAAAAGCACAAGGTGTGCGATACTCAGGGACATGGCCAAGGTAAGGAAGGCTGAAAAATGACCACCATTGAACAAGAAATAAGATAAAACGTCAAGAATGGGTCAAGAAATATCTTAAGACTAATTTTTCAAAGGTTTTATGGACAGATGAAATGAGCGTGACTCTTGATGGGCCAGAGGCTGGATCTATAAAGGGCAGAGAGCTCCACTCAGACTCAGACGCCAGCAAGGTGGAGGTGGGGTACTGGTATGGGCTGGTATCATCAAAGATGAACTTGTGGGACCTTTTCGGGTTGAGAATGGAGTGAAGCTCAACTCCCAGACCTACTGCCAGTTTCTGGAAGACAACTTCTTCAAGCAGTGGTACAGGAAGAAGTCGGTATCGTTCAAGAAAAACATGATTTTCATGCAGGACAATGCTCCATCACATGCATTCAACTACTCCACAGCGTGGCTGGCCAGTAAAGGTCTAAAAGAAGAAAAAATAATGACATGGCCTCCGTGTTCGCCTGATCTGAACCCCATAGGGAACCTGTGGTCCATCATAAAATGTGAGATCTACAGGGAGGGAAAACAGTTCACCTCTCGGAACAGTGTCTGGGAGGCTGCGGTGGCTGCTGCACGCAATGTTGATCGAAAACAGATCAAGCAACTGACAGAATCTATGGATGGAAGGCTGTTGAGTGTCATCATAAAGAAAGGTGGCTATATTCATCACTCATTTTTTGGGTTTTTGTTTTTGCATGTCAGAAATGTTTATTTCTAAATTTTGTGCACTGATATTGGTTTACCTGGTGAAAATAAACAAGTGAGATAGGATTATATTTGGTTTTTATTAAGTTGCCTAATAATTCTGCACAGTAATAGTTACCTGCACAAACAGATATCCTCCTAAGATAGCCAAACCTAAAAAAAACCCCACTCCAACTTCCAAAAATATTAAGCTTGGATATTTGAGTCTTTTCAGTTGATTGAGAACATAGTTGGTGATCAATAATAAAAATAATCCTCTAAAATACAACTTGCCTAATAATTCTGCACACAGTGTATATATATATATACAGTAGAGACCAAAAGTTTGGACACACCTTCTCATTTAAAGATTTTTCTGTATTTTCATGACTATGAAAATTGTACATTCACACTGAAGGCATCAAAACTATGAATTAACACATGTGGAATTATATACTTAACAAAAAAGTGCGAAATAACTGAAAATATGTCTTATATTCTAGGTTCTTCAAAGTGGCCACCTTTTGCTTTGATGACTGCTTTGCACACTCTTGGCATTCTCTTGATGAGCTTCAAGAGGTGTAAAATTTTCCATAGTCAAGAAAATATAGAAAAATCTTTAATTGAGAAGGTGTGTCCAAACTTTTGGTCTGTACTATATATATATATATATATATATATATATATATATATATATATATATATATATATATATATATATATATATATATATATATATAAAGAAAGCGCAGCAGCACTCCATTATGGCCAAGATACATAAAGACAATAAAACCATTTAATTTAAACTGTGTTATTACTCAATAAGCTTTACTTACAAAAAATGGAGGTTCTTAGCGCATAAATTGGCCAATTCATGTGTGCCCATCAACCGCTGCAAGGTGACCTCCCATCCAGGGCCGGCGTCAGCACCCAGCGCACCCGGGCAAATTCCGGGGCCCTGAGCAGGCAGAGGGGCCCACTGGCGGTCGCGCACCCCGCTGGGCTATGGGCGGAGGAGAGCGGTGTCAGCGCCCGCCCTTCTCCGCCGCTTGCTCAGGGCCCCGGCAGCCCGATACTTACCTCTCCCCGTGCCTCCGCAGATCCGCTGTCTTCCTGCTCTGCGCTCCCTGTGACGTCTCAGGTCAGAGGGCGCGGTGACGTCTTTTCACCGCGCCCTCCCCTGAGCCGTCACAGGGAGCGCTGAACGGGAAGACGCCGACAACGCTGGAGTTCGGAGTTGAGCAGCGAGCAGCGAGCAGCGGGCAGCGGCAGCAGGTGAGGAGAAGGGAGGTGAGTATTTGATTTTTTTTTTTTAATGTATGGAGGCATGGGGCATTATAAAGAGAAGGGGGGGGCATCCTGCATGGGGCATTATAAAGAGAGGGGGGGGACATCCTGCATGGGGCATTATAAAGAGAAGGGGGGGGCATCCTGCATGGGGCATTATATAGAGGGGGGGCATCCTGCATGGGGCATTATATAGAGGGGGGGGCATCCTGCATGGGGCATTATATAGAGGGGGGGGCAGCCTGCATGGGGCATTATATAGAGGGGGGGGGACAGCCTGCATGGGGCATTATATAGAGGGGGGGGACATCCTGCATGGGGCATTATATAGAGGGGGGGGACAGCCTGCATGGGGCATTATAAAGAGAAGGGGGGGGCATCCTGCATGGGGCATTATAAAGGGGGGGGGACATCCTGCATGGGGCATTATAAAGAGAAGGGGGGAGCATCCTGCATGGGGCATTATAAAGGGGGGGACGACATCCTGCATGGGGCATTATAAAGGGGGGGCAGCCTGCATAGTGCATTATGTGGGGGGGAACAGCCTGCATGGAGCATTATAAGGGGGGGCAGCCTGTATGGGGCATTATGTGGGGGGTAACAGCCTGCATGGAGCATTAAAAGGGGGGGGCCTGTATGGGGCATTATGTGGGGGGTAACAGCCTGCATGGAGCATTAAAAGGGGGGGGCCTGTATGGGGCATTATGTGGGGGGTAACAGCCTGCATGGAGCATTATAAGGGGGGGACAGCCTGTATGGGGCATTATGTGGGGGGTAACAGCCTGCATGCAGCATTATATGGGGGCCAGTATCCTGTATGGAGAGTTATAAGGGGACCGGTATCCTGTATGGAGCGTTATAAGGGGACCGGTATCCTGTATGGAGCGTTATATGGGGGCCAGTATCCTGTATGGAGTTTTATAAGGGGACCAGTATCCTGTATGGAGCGTTATATGGGGGCCAGTATCCTGTATGGAGCTTTATAAGGGGACCAGTATCCTGTATGGAGCGTTATATGGGGGCCAGTATTCTGTGTGGAGCGTTATATGGGGGCCAGTATCCTGTATGGAGCGTTATATGGGGGCCAGTATCCTGTATGGAGCTTTATTAGGGGACCAGTATCCTGTATGGAGCGTTATATGGGGGCCAGTATTCTGTATGAAGCGTTATATGAGGGCCAGTATTCCGTATGGAGCCTTATATGGGGGCCAGTATTCTGTGTGGAGCGATTCACCGGTTTCTGAGCTATTGTGGAATTTACAATAGATATCACTCATGTAATGTAAGAAGTGAAATCTTTGCGTTGTACTATATATATATATATATATATATATATATATATATATATATTTCTCCGCTGTATCTCTGCATCATGAATCGTGGTATGTGTTAAAGGGGCCCACTGAGACTCTTTCGCCCGGGGCCCAGAAAAACCTGGAGCCGGCCCTGCTCCCATCTGATGGGTACTACTCTGCCTACATGCCTCTCTTGGGCTACAAGCCTATAACTCTGGACAGAAGTATATAGAGGAGGGGGGGGGGAACAGCCTGCATGGGGCATTATAAAGAGAAGGGGGGGGCATCCTGCATGGGGCATTATAAAGGGGGGGACGACATCCTGCATGGGGCATTATAAAGGTGGGGCAGCCTGCATAGTGCATTATGTGGGGGGGAACAGCCTGCATGGAGCATTATAAGGGGGGGCAGCCTGTATGGGGCATTATGTGGGGGGTAACAGCCTGCATGGAGCATTAAAAGGGGGGGGCCTGTATGGGGCATTATGTGGGGGGTAACAGCCTGCATGGAGCATTAAAAGGGGGGGCCTGTATGGGGCATTATGTGGGGGGTAACAGCCTGCATGGAGCATTATAAGGGGGGGACAGCCTGTATGGGGCATTATGTGGGGGGTAACAGCCTGCATGCAGCATTATATGGGGGCCAGTATCCTGAATGGAGAGTTATAAGGGGACCGGTATCCTGTATGGAGCGTTATAAGGGGACCAGTATCCTGTATGGAGCGTTATATGGGGGCCAGTATCCTGTATGGAGCTTTATAAGGGGACCAGTATCCTGTATGGAGCGTTATATGGGGGCCAGTATTCTGTGTGGAGCGTTATATGGGGGCCAGTATCCTGTATGAAGCGTTATATGAGGGCCAGTATTCCGTATGGAGCCTTATATGGGGGCCAGTATTCTGTGTGGAGCGATTCACCGGTTTCTGAGCTATTGTGGAATTTACAATAGATATCACTCATGTAATGTAAGAAGTGAAATCTTTGCATTGTACTATATATATATATATATATATATATATATATATATATTTCTCCGCTGTATCTCTGCATCATGAATCGTGGTATGTGTTAAAGGGGCCCACTGAGACTCTTTCGCCCGGGGCCCAGAAAAACCTGGAGCCGGCCCTGCTCCCATCTGATGGGTACTACTCTGCCTACATGCCTCTCTTGGGCTACAAGCCTATAACTCTGGACAGAACATGTCACTTCTGGGCTAAAACACCTACAATTTAAATGGGCTGGTAGAATAGAATATACATCACCTGCTGGTTAAATGGGGGGATTGCAAGGTCAAACAGGAGGCAGTTCCCACCTCCTATAGTAATATGTCAAAAAAACTGACCAGCACATCCCAAATGTGAACAGGTGCAAGCTGCAGAAACTGCATAAGATATATAAAAAGAAAGCGCAGCAGCACTCCATTATGGCCAAGATACATAAAGACAATAAAACCATTTAATTTAAACTGTGTTATTACTCAATAAGCTTTACTTACAAAAAATGGAGGTTCTTAGCGCATAAATTGGCCAATTCATGTGTGCCCATCAACCGCTGCAAGGTGACCTCCCATCTGATGGGTACTACTCTGCCTACATGCCTCTCTTGGGCTACAAGCCTACAACTCTGGACAGAACATGTCACTTCTGGGCTAAAACACCTACAATTTAAATGGGCTGGTAGAATAGAATATACATCACCTGCTGGTTAAATGGGGGGAGTGCAAGGTCAAACAGGAGGCAGTTCCCAGCCCATTTAAATTGTAGGTGTTTTAGCCCAGAAGTGACATGTCCTGTCCAGAGTTATAGGCTTGTAGCCCAAGAGAGGCATGTAGGCAGAGTAGTACCCATCAGATGGGAGGTCACCTTGCAGCGGTTGATGGGCACACATGAATTGGCCAATTTATGCGCTAAGAACCTCCATTTTTTGTAAGTAAAGCTTATTGAGTAATAACACAGTTTAAATTAAATGGTTTTATTGTCTTTATGTATCTTGGCCATAATGGAGTGCTGCTGCGCTTTCTTTTTATATATCTTATGCAGTTTCTGCAGCTTGCACCTGTTCACATTTTGGATGTGCTGGTCAGTTTTTTTGACACATATATATATATATATATATATATATATATATATATATACAGTGGGAACGGAAAGTATTCAGGCCCCTTTAAATTTTTCACTCTTTGCTTCATTGCAGCCATTTGGTAAATTCTAAAAAGTCATTTTTTTTCTCATTAAACTACACTCTGCACACCACCTTGACTGTTTTTTCAGTCAAGATGGGGTGCAGAGTGTACTTTAATGAGAATAAAAAAATAACTTTTTAGAATTTACCAAATGGCTGCAATGAAGCAAAGAGTGAAAAATTGAAAGGGGTCTGAATACTTTCCATACCCACTGTATATATAGCTATGGATATATGGCTATATCTATACCTTGTGACAGTGTCACTGGTTTTATATGTGAGGGGAGGTATGTGTCACTCAGGATGCTCTCCTGTGTGAACTAAGACCTACTTTATTTTTCTGCCAGCGTGTTATATGCTGGTAGATTTACTCTGTTAAAGGGTGTGCGGTTTTATGGGAATGGCAAAGAGGGCGGGACGCCATTCCCCCTATCTCCCCTCAGGGTGTGGCTGAGCAATGTGTAAAAGCTCAGTCCTGTTTTTTTTTTTCCTGTGGAGTGTGTTCTGGAGAGGGAAGTCTCCAGACAGTATTGTGGAAGCTGCAGAGCTTTTCACAAGGACTTTAGCAGTGCAGTTTATGCTACCGAGAGCGGGCGGAACCCGCTTATCTATGGACTGAGTTATACTTTGTTTTGTTTTTTTCCGTTTAACCCAGAGGGGTCATGTTTGTTTTTCCTGCGAAACCTGCATGAGTTTATGGCTGATAATAAACCAGCAGAAAGGAAACCTGGGAACGTGTGTCCTGAGTCTGCCTCCAGGAGAGCCGAGCGAGTCGTCTTGCCACAACCTATATCTATCTATCTATCTATCTATCTATCTATCTATCTATCTATCTATCTATCTATCTATCTATCTATCTATCTATCTATCTATCTATCTATCTATCTATCTATCTATCTATCTATCTATCATCTCAAAAGCTGCATTTCCTGAATTTCAAAGTGATGGGAAAGTTGAGTTACAGTGACTGTTTCAGAGTGAGCACAGCTGTAACCTTGCTTTCCCACTGCATAACTATACAAAACACATAAGTGGAGAAGAAAAGGGGAGAATACAGGAGGCAAGTTGAATAAATGTGAAAAGAGAAACAGAAGACTCTGAAACAATCCTGAGAGTAGCTTAGGATTGAACGATTAATCTGCTATGAAAAACCATCAGGCAATTCAACATAAGAAGTCAACGACAGATAAAAACAGTCATAAAAGGATCCAGACATGAAAATAGTTCTACAGCTTTCTTCCCATGTGCTTGAGAGAGGCTGCCTGCAGCAAGAAGTCCCATAACACTCTGTCTACTGTATGTTAGAGCTGGGAGCAGCTTCAGACTTGTAGGGATACACCCCCACTTTCTGTAAACTGTCCGGCTTGTCTGTTAGTATATGATGATTGGTCTTGACAACAGGCAATGGACACCATTGGATTATTCAGTGTACATAGAATATCATTGTTATCAGATGCAGATGTATGTTTATGTACAACAACATGCTGCCGAGAGCAATAATTTTGACGCATTCTTAAAATTAATTTCACCTGCTGTATAACTTTTTGCTCATTTTGGGCTACACGGTGGCTCAGTGGTTAGCACTGCAGCCTTGCAGTGCTGGGGTCCTGGGTTCAAATCCCACCAAGGACAACATCTGCAAGGAGTTTGTATGTTCTCCCCATGTTTGCGCGGATTTCTTCCGGGTTCTCCGGTTTCCTCCCACTCTTCTAAGACATACTGATAGGGAATTTAGATTGTGAGCCCCAATGGGGAGAGTGCAGATAATGTCTGTACAGAGCTGTTGAATTAATGGCGCTATATAAGTGAGTAAAATACATAAATACATTTGTTGGTCAATTGGTGGCCTGTTTACATTGATTGAAATGAGTGTTTTTAAAAGACTTGTTACTGATTTTCGGCCACTGTAAAAACACCCTAAGGCTGGGGCATATGAAAAATTATCCGATTTTCATCCAGAAAACCCAGACAATTTTCATTCTTGTGACATAAATGTGGCACCTGTCTGGCATCCAATTTTATACATAAACATTTTAAAATGTACAGTTTCCTAGCTTAATAATGGCAATATATCTGTAAAAATCAGATCCCACATGGATGTTCCTTATATGATCTGATTTTTTTGAACACCCATAGACTTGTTTGGGCGACTCTCATCCCAGACTTGGAAGGGAATAGTGCATGCGGTTATTTTTTTCACATGGACATTTGGCCGTATGAAAAAACTGTCATCTGAACAGCCTTATTAAAATATCGGTGAGTGTGCTGTTCGATTTTTACTTGGACAGCACACGTCCATATTTTATGCTTGCCTAAATGAGTCATCAGTGTGCATTGTACAGTCATGAAAAGTATTGCAACATATACATTAAATGCTGTCATATTTGCTGAAAGTTGCCTTTACTATCGCTTAAGCCCTTTTATTCTCAATTTTCCTAAGTCAGTGTAAAGCTAAAATGTTAGATAATGTACAGATAAAGCTGGCTAAGTGCATGACAATGCTGTTGGCTGGACACTTGGCTGAGGGTGCATATTTACTGTAATTTAATGGGCAGGAGACAGTTATTGATAATTTGCCAACTTTGATCTAATGTTCATTGAGACTTTAGTTAGCAAAGGCACGAAAATCTACCCTGGTTGTAACATTCATTCATTTATACGGTTTGAAAAATGGTAAAAATTAGACAAAAAGTTTCAAAATGTCATACATTTGGTGTCAAGTTGGCGTCCCAAATCCGAGTTTCATGGTCTGTGGATAGACTGTGATTTCCTGTCTAACTATTGGCCTCCTGATCCTAACCGATTAGTTTTATAGACACATTGAACACGCTGTGTGAAGCCGGGCTTAGATGCATTTTTCTTCTTTATATCTATTTATGCCTGCCAATAACATACATTTATGTCTGCATTTTGCACTAAAAAATGGTACACAATTTCAATAAATGTGGTGTGTTTTTATCTCTTTGCCACATAAAGATAGGTTTAAAATCCATAATAATAAAATACACATTATAAATTTGGCACTTTATTTACCATATTTTGCAGATTATAAGATCGGACTATAAAATGCACCCCAAATTTTGGGGTGGAAAATAGGAAAAAAAGCTTTTTTAAAATAAAATGGTGGTGTGTCTTATAATCCGTTTTAACGGTAGCTTACCGGGGGGGGGGTGGCCTCGGTGAAGTGGTATGACAGAAGGCGGCGCATGTGCAGATTGAGATCTCGGGAATCGAGATCCCGACTCCCGAGATATCAATCTGCGCCTGCGCCGCCTCCGTTGGCCATTTTCCCCGAAGCCAACTGCAGGGAACTGAATGAGAAAGGGTACTCCGCTCACCGGCCCGATATCTAATGAGCGCCCAGGCAGCATCGCCCCACTCCTGCTGCCTTAAGCCTCCTGAAGCAGTGAACCTGCCTGCTGTGACCCTGCTCAACCACCGCTGAATTCCCTGGTAAGTTCACTTCGGATTATAAAATGCACCCCCATTTTCCTCCCAAGTTTGGAGGGAAAAAGTGCATTTTATAATCCAAAAAATGCAGTAATACAATTGAAAAATTTCTGTTCTCAAACATCATCAGTAGTTCCACACATACAGTGCCTTGAAAAAGTATTCAGACCCCATTAACTTTTCCACATTTTTTATGTTACATCCACAAATTTAAATGTATTGTATTAAGATTTTACGTGATATAACAACATAAAATAGCAAGTTTGTGAAGTGTAAAGGAAATGATACTTGGTTTTCTAAATATTTTAAAAATATAATTCTGAGAATTGTGAAGTGCATTTGTATTCAGTTCCCCCCGCGTCACTTCTTTGCAGGACCACCTTTAATTACTGCTGCAAATCTTTTGGTGTATTTTCTACCTGTTTTGCACATCTAGAGGCTGAAAATTTTTCAAAATTCTTCTTTGCAAAATAGATTTAGCTCTGTGAAATTGAGCTCCATTTATTTTCCCATCAACTCTGACCAGCTTAGGGTATGGTTTTTCAGGATGATGTGCATTGCTAGTTTTCCATAACACATAGCATTTTGCATTTAGCCCAAAAAGTTGTCCTTTGTTCTTATCTGACCAGACCACCTTCTTCCACATGCCATGTAGTTGACACCGCTAGCATGTGGAAGAAGCTAATCAAATCAGAACAAATTAGAACTTTTGGGGCTAAATGCAAAACACTATTTGTGGCGGAAAACTAACACTGCATATCGCCCTGAAAAAACACCATCTCCACTGTCAAACATGGTGGCAGCAGCATCATGCTGTGGGGATTCTTTTCTTCAGGAAGGACAGGGAATCTGGTCAGGACACCGACCCTAAACACATTGCCAGAGCTACAAAGCTCAAAGTCCAGACCTAAATCCCATTGAAAATTGCTATTCACAGATGCTCTCCATTCAATCTCAGTGAGCTAGAACTGGTTTGCAAAGAAGAATGGGCAAACATTCCAGCCTTTAGATGTACAAAGCTGGTAGAGACATACACTGAAAGACTTGCAGCAGTAATTGCAGGGGAAGGTGGTCCTACAAAGTATTGACTCAGAGGGGGCTGAGTAAAAAATCCACGTGACAATTTTCAGATTTATATTTATAAAATATTTAGACAACCATGTATCATTTCTGTTACACATCACAAATACTTGCTACTTTATGTTGGTATATCACATAAAATCCCAATAAAATACATTTATGTTTGTGCATGTAATGTGAAAAAATGTGGAAAAGTTCACGTGTTATGAATACATTTTCAATCAGAGTAGTGTACCCTCATAAACCCGATAAAGCTGTGTGCACACTGCTGTCTGTATGCGATATGTGCACTCTCTAGAATTCTGTATTATGGCGCTGTAGGAATGGTACACTGCCACTGGAGAATTTTCCTTTTACCGGTTCAGGACTGCCCACTGTACATAAACGTCGGCGCTGCCTGGGATCTGTGCAGCACCGACGTTTAAAAACGGTGGGTGGTCCCGCAGCCCTCAGGACCCCCAGGGTTCTGCAAGCGCTGTGGTTCTCCGGTGCAGAGCGATAGCTCTGACAGGGGACATCATCGGGACCTGATTGTTTCAGGTCCCAATGATGTTGACCCTTTGCTATTTTCTATATGCCCGATCTATAGTGATCGCGGCATATAGAAGATAGTGAGAGGAGAGGGGGTCGTCAACTTACCTCTCCGATGGCCCCCTGATGCCTTCCAGGACCTGCCATTGTTATGGCAGCTGGAGGTCACATGACCACCTCTAAATCTGCCATATATGGTGTCCTGCTAGGCTCAGCCTGCAGCTGAACTCTAGCAGGAGACAGACAGTGTAAAACTGTCAGCAAAGATCTCATCCAATGCAATACATGTCTATTACATTGCATGAGATCAGTGATTAGAAAAATAAAAATTAATGTCCCATACAGGGACTAAGTAAAAATGTAAAAAAAAAAGTCAAAAAAAGTTTTAAAACTGTTAAAAAAAATCACAAAATAAATAAAAATAAATAAAATATTAAACCAATAAATCCGTATATTTATGCAAAAGCAAAAAAAGTACACATATTTGGTATCGCTGCGTCCGAAACAACCCGATCTATAAAACTGTCACACTAATTAACTCCTTCTGTGCACACCGTAATAAAAATAAATAAAAAACGGAGCAAAAAACTATGCTTTTTCATC
The DNA here is from genome assembly GCF_046119375.1 of Phyllobates terribilis. Taxonomy (NCBI): domain Eukaryota; kingdom Metazoa; phylum Chordata; class Amphibia; order Anura; family Dendrobatidae; genus Phyllobates; species Phyllobates terribilis. Next base: position 256,259,713 of record NW_027362763.1, on the reverse strand, counting down.
GTATCGCCAAACAAAAAGTGAAAAAAATGCGATCAAAAAGCAAAATGGAAATAAAAATGGTACTGCTGAAAATGTCATCTTGTTCCGCAAAAAAAAGCCGCCATACAGCTCCATCAGCCGAAAAATAAAAAAGTTATAGCTCTCAGAATAAAGCGATGCAAAAAAAATATTTTTTCTATAAAATAGTTTTGTGTAAAAGCGCCAAAACATAAAAAAAATACAGTAAGTGTAGTATTGCTGTAAACGTACTGACCCGAAGAATAACGCTGCCTTATCACTTTTACCACACGCAGAACGGCATAAAAAAAACCCTCAAAAAACAATTCCTGAATTGTTGGTTTTTGTTAATTTTACCTCCCAAAAACAGAAAAGAAAGCGATCAAAAAATGTCACGTACCCAAAAATGGTACCAATAAAAATCTCAACTCGTCCTGCAAAAAACAAGCCACACATGACTCTGTCGGCCGAAATATGGAAAAATTATAGCTCTCAAAATATGTTGATGCAAAAACTAGATTTTGCAAAAAAAAGCGTCTTAGTGTGTGACAGCTGTCAAACATAAAAACTCGATATAAATCTGGTATCTCTGTAATCGCACCGACCCGAAGAATAAAGTAATCTCATCACTTATACCACACGAGGAACGGCGTAAAAAATAAATAAAACCAATTCTTCACCTGCTACTGATTTGTTTATTATGTCTCCCAAAGATCGCAGTAAGGCTCTGCTCACATTTATCCTGTGCTCTGCGCTGAGCACTTACACCAGAGTTTCCGTGTAAATCTCTGAAATACGTGATTCAGACGGAACCTATGACAGAAGATTCCCTGTAATGAGGCAGATATAGGCAACTGTGGATGCCGTCTGGCCTGTGATCCCACGGTGTCAGTTTTTTTAGGTGTGCATAAAAGTGCGGTTGGCCCCAGTTTTGTGCACTTCTGAAAAAAAGGACACCACTAAACAGAGGCCAGACAGTCCAGAGTAACTCTGCTGCCTCATTACAGTGAATGGATCCCACAGGGGTTTCATCTGAATTACATCACGTAAAATGTTCCCAATAAAAGCTTCAAGTCAGTCCTCAAAAAAAGCTAGTCCCCACTCAGGTCCGTCATCTGTTAAAAATACTCCAAGTTACTGGTAGCAGAAAGGCTCTGTTAAAGCGAAATGGCCCTTGCCCCCCAAAAGAAATTCAGAAAATTTTGTGCTCCCAAATCCAAATGCCTATTCTACAATAATTTCTTCTCCAATTGTCAAATAGCGCTCCGTCCCTCCCAGATCTCGCCGTATGGCTAAGCGGTACGGTACAGCCACATATGGGGTATTGCCACTTTTAGAAGAAATTGTGTGACACATTTCGGCACCATTTTTACCCATTGCCCTGTCTGAAAATGTAAAATCTGAGGGTAAAGCATTTTTTTTGTGGTAAAAATATAATTATGTTTTTTTCACTGCCCAATGGTATAAATTTAAAAATTAAAAAATACTCACTACTTCCCTAGATGAATTCCTTGAGAGGTATAGTTTACAAAATGGGGTCACTTGTGGGGGTTTCTGCTGTTTCGGCATGTCAGCGACTCTTCAAATGTGACATGGTGTCTGCAACCTATCATAGCCAACATAGCGCTCTTTTCTCTTTCGAACCCTGCCGTACACCAAAGCAGTGATTTTCCCCCACATATGGGGTATCGGTGTACTCAGGAGAAATTGCACAACAAACTTCATGGTGCAATTTCTCCTGTTATCCTTATGATAATGCAAAATTAGGGAATGAAAAACATTTTTTGTGGGAAAAATGTGAAAATTGTATTTTTACGGCTCAATATTATAAACTTCTGTGAAGCACCTGGGGGTTCAAGGTGCTCACCACACATCTAGATAAGTTCCCTAAGGGGTCTAGTTTCCAAAATGGTGTCACTTGTGGGGGGTTTCCACTGTTTAGGCACATCAGGGGCTCCCCAAATACAACATGGCGTCCGCTAATTATTCAAGCAAATTTTACATTCAAAAAGTCAAATGGCGCTCCTTCCCTTCCAAACCCTGCCGTGTGCCCAAACAGTGGTTTGCCTCCACATATGGGGTATCGGCATGTTCAGGAGAAATTGCACAACAAATTTCATGGTGCAATTTATCCTATTACCCTTATGATAATGCAAAATTAGGGATGAAAAACGTTTTTGTGGGAAAAATGTGAAAATTTTATTTTTACAGCTCAATATTCTAATCTTCTGTGAAGCACCTTGGGGTTCAAGGTGCTCACCACACATCTAGATAAGTTCCCTAAGGGGTCTAGTTTCCAAAATGGTGTCACTTGTGGGGGGTTTCCACTGTTTAGGCAAATCAGGGGCTCCCCAAACGCGACATGGCGTCTGCTAATTATTCAAACAAATTTTACATTCAAAAAGTCTAATGGCGCTCCTTCCCTTCCGAACCCTGCAGTGCACCCAAACAGTGGTTTTACCTCACATATGGGGTATCAGCACGCTCATGAGAAATTGCACTACAAATTATGTATTCCATTTTTTCCTGTTACCATTGTGAAAATAAAAAAATTGGGTCTAAAGTAACATTTTTGTGAAAAAAAGTTAAATGTTCATTGTTTTCTTCCACATTCCAAAAATTCCCGTGAAACACCTGAAGGGTTAATAAACTTTTTGAATGTGGTTTTGAGCACCTTGAGGGGTGCAGTTTTTAGAATGGTGTCACTTTTGGGTATTTTCTGTCATAAAGGCCCCTCAAAGTCACTTCAAATAAAATGTGGTCCCTAAAAAAATGTTTTTGTAAACTTTGTTGGAAAAATGAGAAATCGCTGGTCAACTTTTAACCCTTATAGCTTCCTAACAAAAAAAAATTTGGTTCCAAAATTGTGCTGATGTAAAGTAGACATGTGGGAAATGTTATTTATTAACTATTTTGTGTGACATATCTCTCTGATTTAAGGGCATGAAAATTCAAAGTTTGAAAATTGCAAAATATTCAAAATTTTCGCCAAATTTCTGATTTTTTCACAAATAAACGCAAGTGATATCAAAGAGATTTTACCACTATCATGAAGTACAATATGTCACGAAAAAACATTCTCAGAATCAGGGGAATCCGTTGAAGCATTCCAGAGTAATTACTTCATAAAGTGATGGTGGTCAGAATTGAAAAAATTGGCCCGGTCACGAAGGCAAAAACAGGCTCTGGCGCGAAGTGGTTAAAAAGCTTGATGAGGTTATCTTATATGTAAGTAGGTATACAAAAATACACTACTCCTATAAAAAATTTTTTTACAGCACTGGGTTCTCCATTCATAAAAAAGTGGTAGTCCTACTGGGGTCCAACTGCCTGCCATAAAGAAACCTACAATCAGACAGACCTAAACTAAACTCTGGGAAAACCTTACTGGTAGTAATTAATAAGGAGTAGAGATGAGCGTTGTTCTACTCGAACTGTTCGCCAATCTCAAATTCGAGCTGTTTTGGGCGGTGTTCGAGCCGGTCGGCGAACACGAACAATTTGAGAAAAATTCGGCTGTTCGAGGTTATGTTCGATAACTGTTCGTGCACCAAAATCATAACTGGATTTTTTCTCAGTAATGATGAAAATTAATGTTAATACGCAGTTTGAGTGTACAGCGGGGCGGGGGGAGGGGCAGGGGATGGATCTCTGCAGGAACAATGAAGATCTCCATTTTTTTTTCTCTTTCCCGCATTTGCAGTGGGGAGGTGCAATCTGTCAGCCTATCAGCAGCGCACACATGGAGCGAAGTGCTTTTTTTCACACAAGCAAGGGCATGTGTGATTGGCAGTGTATGTCACATGTCCTTGCCCTATAAGACCAAGCCATTTTCCCCGTCGCCACCATTTTCTCACTGCTGCAGCTGCGTGTTAGACGGCACCGCTGTTGCTGTGTGCGCTATACCTTGTTAATTTCAAGCCAATTTTCGCACAAATATACAGATAGCTTGGGAGTAGGGAATAGTTGTGATTGCAGTCCTTTTAAGGACTAGGTTACAGCATTTCCTACGACTTTTATCAAGCAGGTCTGTGCTCTTAAATAGATAGATTGTGGGAGTAAAGACTAATTGTAATTGGAGTCCTTTTCAGGACTAGGTTACATCAGTTCCTATCAGTTTTTGCCAGGCAGGTCTGTGCCAGTGCTGTGCAAGTTTTTTTCACAGCATTTGGCTGAATCTAGCAAAGCTAATCCTTTTTGGCCTATTGCAGAGTGTGTTAGTCAGTGGAGTAGCCTATCTGTGTTGCAAGATATACCACCTGTGTATAGAATACCAATTTTTTTACTGCACCTAGTGAAGTAAAATCTTTTGGGCATAGCATCATTCTATTAGTCCATCTATACTGACCTCCATCAGGTTGCAAACTGAATATAATTTTTTTCTGCATCTAGCTCTGAAAAAATATTTGGGCTTCTAGCAGTGTGTGGGACTTGGTCTATTAGTCCATCTATACTGACCTCCATCAGGTTGCAAACTGAATATAATTTTTTTCTGCATCTAGCTCTGAAAAAATATTTGGGCTTCTAGCAGTGTGTGGGACTTGGTCTATTAGTCCATCTATACTGACCTCCATCAGGTTGCAAATTAAAAATAATTTTTTTCTGCATCTAGCTCTGAAAAAATATTTGGGCTTCTAGCAGTGTGTGGGACTTGGTCTATTAGTCCATCTATACTGACCTCCATCAGGTTGCAAATTAAAAATAATTTTTTTCTTCATTTAGCTCTGAAAAATATTTGGGCTTCTAGCAGTGTGTGGGACTTGTTCTATTAGTCCTTCTATACTGACCTCCAGCAGGTTGCAAATTGAATATAATTTTTTTCTGCATCTAGCTCTGAAAAAATATTTGGGCTTCTAGCGGTGTGTGGGACTTGGTCTATTAGTCCATCTATACTGACCTCCATCAGGTTGCAAATTAAAAATATTTTTTTTCTGCATCTAGCTCTGAAAAAATATTTGGGCTTCTAGCAGTGTGTGGGACTTGGTCTATTAGTCCATCTATACTGACCTCCATCAGGTTGCAAATTAAAAATATTTTTTTTCTGCATCTAGCTCTGAAAAATATTTGGGCTTCTAGCAGTGTGTGGGACTTGGTCTATTAGTCCATCTATACTGACCTCCATCAGGTTGCAAATTAAAAATAATTTTTTTCTTCATTTAGCTCTGAAAAATATTTGGGCTTCTAGCAGTGTGTGGGACTTGTTCTATTAGTCCTTCTATACTGACCTCCAGCAGGTTGCAAATTGAATATAATTTTTTTCTGCATCTAGCTCTGAAAAAATATTTGGGCTTCTAGCGGTGTGTGGGACTTGGTCTATTAGTCCATCTATACTGACCTCCATCAGGTTGCAAATTAAAAATAATTTTTTTCTGCATCTAGCTCTGAAAAAATATTTGGGCTTCTAGCGGTGTGTGGGACTTGGTCTATTAGTCCATCTATACTGACCTCCATCAGGTTGCAAATTAAAAATAATTTTTTTCTGCATCTAGCTCTGAAAAAATATTTGGGCTTCTAGCAGTGTGTGGGACTTGGTCTATTAGTCCATCTATACTGACCTCCATCAGGTTGCAAATTGAATAAAAAAATTTTCTGCATCTAGCTCTGAAAAAATATTTGGGCTTCTAGCGGTGTGTGGGACTTGGTCTATTAGTCCATCTATACTGACCTCCATCAGGTTGCAAATTAAAAATAATTTTTTTCTGCATCTAACCCAGCCAATAGTTTTGGCCTAATACCACAGTTTGGCCACTCAGCTCTGCTCAGTTACCATCCATTGTTTTTTTGTGCAAACAACTCCAGAGTTGTGAATTAGTTAACCACCAAAATGAGTGGAAAAAGGCCTGCTGCTGGTGGAAAGGGGAATAGGCGTGTTGGGAAGGGGAAAAAAGGTTGTGTCCGTGGGGTAGGTGCAGAAGAAAGACCATCTTCCAGCCAAACTAAAATGTCTACTTCTTTTAGCGGACAATGTGATAAGATCCCTTTCTTACGGCCACGCCAATCGCTACAAATTCCAGATGAGGCACAAAAACAGCAGGTGCTTCAACGGATATCAAGTGCTCCTTTAAGTGGGCTCTCCTCCACATCAACTTCAACATCACAAATACTCCAGTCCTCAAAGGTGTCACCCAAATCGCACTTGCTTCCTCACAACTCCCAAATCTCCAGCTGCCCGTCTGAGTATGAGGTAGAACAGATGGTTGAGTCTGCAGAGCTGTTTACTCATACTATAGCCTGGGAATCAGAGGTCGACTCCAGCGCTTCTGTGAATCCAGACGAGGAAATGATCTGCACTGATGCCCAGAATCTTTATGAGTCGGATCCAGGACCAGACGCAGAAGGTTCTGACCATAATGTAGACCCTCATTCCCAAACTGTAACTCCTGTTGGTGGAGACAATGAGGAAGACGATGATAAGATTCAAATACCTGATTGGAGCGACAACTTTAGTTTTTTGTCAGGGCAGGAACAGGTTGGCTCTGAGGACGACGGGTGTGATAACGCACAGGGTGATGATGATGAGGTCGGAGATCCCACTTACTGTCAACCCACAGTCAGCCAAGAGATGAGGTCAGCAGAGGAGGTGGAGGAAGATGCTAGTGACGACGAGGTCAGGTTGCGCCTTCCTGGACAGAGACGTAGTACTGGAAGCACGTCAACAACTGCATCCTCAAACACAACTCTGCCTCTCACCACAAGTCGTGGTGGCTCTTCAGGTCGCATGGGTGCTAAGCCTTGCATAGCCTGGGCATTTTTTCAGATCGATAAAGATGACCCAACTCGTGTTATCTGTAACATTTGTCAGCAAAAGCTAAGTAGAGGCCAAAAAATACATAGTTTGAGTACTTCATGCATGAACCGGCACATGGACATGAAGCATAAGTTGCAGTGGGAAGCTCAGTGTGCTACAATGCGGTCTAGCCGGCCGGGCCAACCACCGTCTGCCATATCTTGTGCATCCGCGGCCTCTTCATCCTCTGTGACTGGGGGGACAGCAATCACACCTGTTTTGGGGCGCAGACCTGCCACCTCTTTACCCGCAACAGCCAGCGTGATTGGCAGGTCATCATTTTCTTTGGAGGTGGTAACACCAGCTGGTCTTGAGCGCTGTCCGACATCGATAGCACCACCTTTGGATCAAGGCAACCTAACATGTCCGCCTGCATCTTCCTCACAGACCGGCAGTTTGCCGGGGACACCCTTATCAACCCCGTCTAAGCACAATAGCCAGCCCTCGGTCCCTCAGATGTGGACAAGTAAAAGACCATTTCCTCCTAGCCATGAGAAAGCTAAGAGGTTGAATTTCACCATCTGCAAGCTCTTGGCTACAGAAATGCTGCCTTTCCGCCTGGTGGACACAGAGGATTTTCGAGACCTTATGTCCGTCGCAGTGCCCCAGTACCAGATGCCCAGTCGGCACTACTTCTCAAAGAAAGGTGTGCCTGCGCTCCACCAGCATGTCGCACACAACATCACTGCTTCTTTGAGAAACTCTGTGTGTGACAGGGTGCATTTCACCACAGACACTTGGACGAGTAGGCATGGACAGGGGCGTTACATGTCGCTGACTGGGCACTGGGTAACTATGGTGACAGCAGGACAAGGGGCTGCTGTCCAAGTCTTGCCGTCCCCACGAGTTGTGCGTCAATCCTCTTTATGTCATTTTTCCTCCACTGCTTCTGCCTCCTCAACCTCCTCTCGGTCTTCCACCTGCACCCAAAGGCTGTCTGGTCATGCCACAAGCTTTCTAACTGCGCAGAAGGGATCCTGCACACCTCCTTACTATGCTGGCAGTAGGGCTCAACGTCATCAGGCGGTTTTTACATTGAAATGTCTGGGAAATGTGAGTCACACAGCTGAGGAGTTGTGGTCAGCTCTGGAGAACCAATTTCATGAATGGTTGTCTCCACTGGACCTGAAACCAGGGAAGGCCGTGTGCGACAATGCTGCAAACCTCGGTGCGGCCCTTCGCCGGGGCAATGTCACACACGTGCCTTGTATGGCTCACGTGTTGAACCTGGTTGTCCAGCAATTTTTAGCCCACTATCCCAGACTAGATGGCCTTCTGCAGAGGGCACGGTCGCTGTGTGCTCACTTCCGCCGTTCGCATCCCGCAGCTCAGCGACTTACATCTCTACAGAAGTCGTTGGGCCTGCCACTTCACCGGCTAAAATGCGATGTGCCTACCCGGTGGAATTCAACTCTGCACATGTTGCAGCGACTGTGGCAGCACCGACAAGCCCTGGTGCAATACGTTCTGACGTATAGCCTGGGCCAACGAGATTCAGAGGTGGGGCAAATCACGCTGGAGGAGTGGTCTCAGATCAGGGACCTATGCACCCTTCTGCACAGTTTTGAAATGGCGACGAAGATGTTTAGTGCTGACGATGCCATTATCAGCATGACTATTCCGGTGATTTACATGCTGGAGCACATGTTAAACAGAATTCGGAGTCAGGTGGTGGCACAAGAGGAGGTGGAGGAAGTAGAGGAGGAGGAGTTGTATGCGGAAGGGCTAACATCTGCAAGGTCCAGACGGTCGGCAGCACCAAGGCGGCAGGCATGTGAGGGTGGGGGAGATGATTTTACCAGGGCGCATGGTAGCAGCCAAACTAGTGAGGAAGGTGCAGGAGCCCAGGAAGAAGTGGAGGACGAACTGATGGAAGACTCATCAGATGAGGGAGACCTTGATCACATTTCTGTTGTGCGAGGTTGGGGGGAGAGGACAGAGGAAGGAAGCATGATTGCTACCTCGCCACAAACACAACAGGGACTTGGTGCTCCTGGATGCGCAACACACATGAGTGCCTTCTTGCTGCACTACCTGCAACATGACCCTCGAATTGTGAGAATTAGAAATAATCCTGACTACTGGGTTGCCACACTGTTAGATCCCCGGTACAAAAGTAAATTTGCAGAAATTATTCCTGCCATAGAAAGGGATGCACGCATGCAGGAGTATCAGCAGAGACTGTTGCAGAATCTTACATGTGCTTTTCCACAAAATACCAGTGGTGCACGTAGTGAATCTCACAGTTCCAACTTGCCAACCGTGGGACCGTCAAGTGTTCAGCACTCAAACCGTAACAGAACCACAGTATCTGCTGGTAACATCAATTTTGCGGAATCATTTCACCACTTTTTTAGCCCATCCTTTGCAAGGCCACAGGAGACAAGAAGTCTGACACATAGTCAACGCCTAGAGACGATGGTACAGGAGTATCTCCAAGTAAACATTGAAGCCACGACTGTGTCACTGGACCCTTGCTCTTTTTGGGCTTCCAATCTGGATAAATGGCCGGAGCTAGCCACTTACGCCTTGGAGATCTTGTCATGCCCCGCAGCCAGCGTTCTGTCTGAACGTGTGTTCAGCGCTGCTGGTGGTGTGCTGACAGATAAGCGCACGCGGCTCTCCACTGATAATGTAGACAGACTCACGTTCATAAAGATGAACAAATCATGGATCCGAAACGACTTTTCTACCCCTGTGTCATCCTGGGGAGAGTAAAAGCTTGATGATTGGTTAAAATCACCCTACCAACCGTTTTAAGCTTTCAAATTACTAATCATGTTTATCTGTATCTTGACTAGAGATGAGCGGTGTTCGACTAGAACTGTTCGCCAATCTCAAATTCGAGCTGTTTTGGGCGGTGTTCGAGTTGTTCGACGAACCCGAACGATTTGCAAAAAATTCGGCTGTTCGAGGTTATGTTCGATAACTGTTCGTGCACCAAAAGCGTGTCCTGCATGTCTGGCGCTATTTAGAGCACCAATCATGCAGGGATTGTCTGCCACTCACTGTAATGCCACAGCCATGGTGGTTGTGGCATTACAGTGATTGCCCAAATCGATGGGAACAGTGCCAACAGTGAAACATGAAAAGCCGGCAATTCAGCAGCGGCATACACCTGTACCCGACAATTTAGAACCGAAAGAATAGAGCTTCACACATAGATTAGATAGATATAAACATGTCAGCCACATATATACGAAGTACAGTGATAGTGTTGCTTACTGTACTTGTCATTTAGTGTAAAGGATTTATCAAAAAAAATATTAGTGTTTTCATGCACCGTCTCTTTAAAAAAGCCGGCCGGCAATTCAGCATCTGTACCCGACAATTTAGAACAGAAAGAATAGAGCTTCACACATAGATTAGATAGATAGAAACATGTCAGTCACATATATATGAAGTACAGTGATAGTGTTGGTTACTGTACTTGTCATTTAGTATTAAAATAAAGGATTTATTATTAAAAAAATTGGCGTGGGGTTCCCCTTAATTTTAGGCTCTAGCGGAGGTTAAGCAGACGGCTGGGGCAGATGTTTGAAGCCTGGGAAGGGGGTAATACCCACGGAGCTTCCCAGGCTACTAATATCAGCCCCCAGCTGAATACATAGCCTTTACTAGCTATTAAAATGGGGGACACCCCAAAAAAAATGACGTGGGGTCCCCCCTAATTTAATAGCTAGCAAAGGCTAGGCAGACAGCTGGGGGCTGATATTAATAGCCCAGGAAGGGAGCCATGAATATTGGCCCCCTCCCAGGCTAGAAACACCAGCCGTCAGCCGCCCCAGAAATGGCGCATTCATAGGATGCGCCAATTCTGGCACTTAGCCTCGCTCTTCCACGCTGCCCTGGTGCGGTGGCAGGGGGTAATAGGGTTGGGGTTGATGTCAGCTTATAATGCCAGCTGACATCAAGCCCAGGTTAGTAATGGAGAGGCGTCTATAAGACACCCCCATTACTAACCCCATAGTCAAAGTTAAAAAAAACACAAACACCCAGAATAAAGTCCTTTAATTGAAATAAAGACACAATCCTTTATTGTTCTAAATTAAACCATACTTACCGTCACGCCCATTCCAGCTGAAGCCAACGATCTCCTGCAATAAAAGAAAAATAATAAAGCAACATCATCCTTACCTTTCCATGGTTCCCATGACAGCTTTCGCTCTGCTACATCGAGATGACAGGCTGGACCGCAGCAGAACGCCGCCATCCAGCCTGTCATCCCGCAGACACTGAGAAGCGCAGGCTTGCTTGCGCTGCTCAGCGTCTCTCTGTGACGACATCCAGATGAGCCGAGTTCATGTCCAATGAACTCGGCTCACCTCATGCACGTCACTGACAGCGTGGGAAAATTCTCAAGCTGAAGCGGTGAGTGCAGGAGAATTCTCCCACGCTGTCAGTGACGTGCATAAGGTGAGCTCATGTCCAATGAACTCAGCTCACCTCCTGCACGTCACTGACAGCGTGGGAGAATTCTCCTGCACTCAGCGCTTCAGCGTGAGAATTCTCCCGCTGAAGCGCTGAGTGCAGGAGAATTTTCCCACGCTGTCAGTGACGTGCATAAGGTGAGCTCATGTCCAATGAACTCAGCTCACCTCCTGCACGTCACTGACAGCGTGGGAGAATTCTCCTGCACTCAGCGCTTCAGCGTGAGAATTCTCCCGCTGAAGCGCTGAGTGCAGGAGAATTTTCCCACGCTGTCAGTGACGTGCATAAGGTGAGCTCATGTCCAATGAACTCAGCTCACCTCCTGCACGTCACTGACAGCGTGGGAGAATTCTCCTGCACTCAGCGCTTCAGCGTGAGAATTCTCCCGCTGAAGCGCTGAGTGCAGGAGAATTTTCCCACGCTGTCAGTGACGTGCATGAGGTGAGCCGAGTTCATTGGACATTAACTCGGCTCATCTGGATGCCCTCACAGAGAGACACTGTGGAGCGCAAGCAAGCCTGCGCTTCTCAGTGTCTGCGGGATGACAGGCTGGATGGCAGCGTTCTGCTGCGGTCCAGCCTGTCATCTCGATGTAGCAGAGCTGAAGCTGTCGTGGGAACCATGGAAAGGTAAGGATGAGGTTGGTTTATTAATTTTCTTTTATTGCAGGAGATCGTTGGCTTCAGCTGGAATGGGCGTGATGGTAAGTATGGTTTAATTTAGAACAATAAAGAATTGTGTGTTTATTTCAATTAAAGGACTTTTTTCTGGGTGTTGTGTTTTTTTTAAATACTTTACTAGAAATTCATGGTGGTCATGTCTAATATTGGCGTGACCCCATGAATTTCGGGCTTAGGGCCAGCTGATAATGCCAAGCTGGCCCTAACCCCTTTATTACCCAGTGAGCCACCGCATCAGGGCCCTGGATGAGTTGGGTACAGCGCCAGAAGATGGCGCTTCTATGAACGCGCCATTTTCCGGGGTGGCTGCGGACTGCAATTTGCAGCGGGGGTGGCCCAGAAAGCTTGGGTCTCCCTGCACTGCAGATTCCAGCCCCCAGCTGCCTAGTTGTACCTGGCTGGACACAAAAACAGGGCGAAGCCCCACGTCAATTTTCTTTAAATTATTTCATGAAATAATTAAGAAAAAAAGGGCTTCCCTATATTGTTGTGTCCGGCCAGGTACAAATAGGCAGCTGGTGGTTGGGGGCAGCCCGTTCCTGCCTGCTGTACCTGACTGGACACATATATAGTGCGAAACCCCACGTCAATTTTTTTTAAATTATTTCATGAATTTCCTGAAATAATTAAAAAAAATTGAAGTGGGGCTTCGCACTATATTTGTGTCCAGCCAGGTACAGCAGGCAGGAACGGGCTGCCCCCATCCACCAGCTGCCTATTTGTACCTGGCCGGACACAACAATATAGGGAAGGCCTTTTTTTCTTAATTATTTCATGAATTTCATGAAATAATTAAAAAAAAAGTACGTGGGGCTTCGCCCTATTTTTGTGTCCAGCCAGGTACAACTAGGCAGCTGGGGGCTGGAATCTGCAGCGCAGGGAGGCCCAAGCTTTCTGGGCCCCCCCCCCCCGCTACAATTTGCAGTCCGCAGCCACCCCGGAAAATGGCGCGTTCATAGAAGCGCCATCTTCTGGCGCTGTACCCAACTCATCCAGGGCCCTGGTGCGGTGGCTCACTGGGTAATAAAGGGGTTAGGGCCAGCTTGGTATTATCAGCTGGCCCCAAGCCCAAAATTCATGGGGTCACGCCAGTATTAGACATGACCGCCATGAATTTCTAGTAAAGTATTTAAAAAAAACACAACACCCAGAATAAAGTCCTTTAATTGAAATAAAGACACAATTCTTTATTGTTCTAAATTAAATCATACTTACCATCACACCCATTCCAGCTGAAGCCAACGATCTCCTGCAATAAAAGAAAAATAATAAACCAACCTCATCCTTACCTTTCCATGGTTCCCACGACAGCTTCAGCTCTGCTACATCGAGATGACTGGCTGGACCGCAGCAGAACGCCGCCATCCAGCCTGTCATCCCGCAGACACTGAGAAGCGCAGGCATGCTTGCGCTCCTCACTGTCTCGCTGTGACGGCATCCAGATGAGCCGAGGTCATGTCCAATGAACTCGGCTCACCTCATGCACGTCACTGACAGCGTGGGAAAATTCTCACGCTGAAGCGCTGATTGCAGGAGAATTTTCCCACGCTGTCAGTGACGTGCAGGAGGTGAGCTGAGTTCATTGGACATGAGCTCACCTCATGCACATCACTGACAGCGTGGGAAAATTCTCCTGCAATCAGCGCTTCAGCGTGAGAATTTTCCCACGCTGTCAGTGACGTGCATGAGGTGAGCCGAGTACATTGGACATGAACTCGGCTCATCTGGATGTCGTCACAGAGAGACGCTGAGCAGCGCAAGCAAGCCTGCGCTTCTCAGTGTCTGCGGGATGACAGGCTGGATGGCAGCGTTCTGCTGCGGTCCAGCCTGTCATCTCGATGTAGCAGAGCTGAAGCTGTCGTGGGAACCATGGAAAGGTAAGGATGAGGTTGCTTTATTATTTTTCTTTTATTGCAGGAGATCGTTGGCTTCAGCTGGAATGGGCGTGATGGTAAGTATGGTTTAATTTAGAACAATAAAGGATTGTGTCTTTATTTCAATTAAAGGACTTTATTCTGGGTGTTTGTGTTTTTTTTAACTTTGACTATGGGGTTAGTAATGGGGGTGTCTTATAGACGCCTCTCCATTACTAACCTGGGCTTGATGTCAGCTGGCATTATAAGCTGACATCAACCCCAACCCTATTACCCCCTGCCACCGCACCAGGGCAGCGTGGAAGAGCGAGGCTAAGTGCCAGAATTGGCGCATCCTATGAATGCGCCATTTCTGGGGCGGCTGACGGCTGGTGTTTCTAGCCTGGGAGGGGTCCAATATTCATGGCTCCCTTCCTGGGCTATTAATATCAGCCCCCAGCTGTCTGCCTAGCCTTTGCTAGCTATTAAATTAGGGGGGACCCCACGTCGTTTTTTTTGGGGGGTCCCCCATTTTAATAGCTAGTAAAGGCTATGTATTCAGCTGGGGGCTGATATTAGTAGCCTGGGAAGCTCCGTGGGTATTACCCCCTTCCCAGGCTTCAAACATCTGCCCCAGCCGTCTGCTTAACCTCCGCTAGAGCCTAATATTAAGGGGAACCCCACGCCAATTTTTTTAATAATAAATCCTTTATTTTAATACTAAATGACAAGTACAGTAACCAACACTATCACTGTACTTCATATATATGTGACTGACATGTTTCTATCTATCTAATCTATGTGTGATGCTCTATCTTTCTGTTCTAAATTGTCGGGTACCGCTGCTGAATTGCCGGCCGGCTTTTTTAAAGAGACAGTGCATGAAAACACTATTATTTTTTTAAATAAATCCTTTACACTAAATGACAAGTGCAGTAACCAACACTGTCACTGTGCTTCTTATATGTGTGACTGACATGTTTCTATCTATCTAATCTATGTGTGATGCTCTATTCCTTCTTGTCTAAATTGTCGGGTACCGGTGTATGCCGCTGCTGAATTTGCCGGCCGGCTTTTTTAAAGAGAGTGTCTTCTGAGCAGTTTGTCAGCTTTTGGACACCTTTGCAGGTGTTTTCTATGTGTTTCTATGTGTTTTTGTTTGCCTGCCATTGGTTTTAACGGTGTTCGACGGTGTTCTAAGGTGTTCGACGAACAGTTCGACGAACAGTTCCTCGAACATCCCGGTGTTCGACGAACCGAACCGAACCCGAACACTACGGGGTGGCTCAACACTAATCTTGACTGGAAAATAATTTGGGCTTTGTAGCAGTGTGCAGCACTGATCCTATTAGGCCATCTATAATAAGCTTCACCAGATTTAAAATTAAAAATAATTTTTAGCTGCATCTAGCCCGGAAAATAATTTTGGGGCTCCGAGATGCGCAAGACACATAAGTGCCTTCTTGCTGCACTACCTGCAGCATGACCCTCATATTGTCAGAATTCGAAGTAATCATGACTACTGGGTTGCCACACTCTTAGATCCCCCCAAACTTTTCGATCAACCTTTTCATTTTAATAAAGACCAAAAAAATGGTCATTTTTGAAATTATAAGCATTAGCAGGTTGTTAGAAACTGAAATCAAACAGTTTTCAACTCAAAACTTTATTCTAGGTGATGTTACATTTTCACATAGGACCCCTTGTTCGAAAGGAGCTTCTGAACTCTCTCGTCCATTGAATTTGTCAGGTTATGGATGGTTTCTGCTTCAATTGTTTTGCATGAGGACAGAATACCCTCCCAGAGCTGTTGCTTAGATGTGAACTGCCTCCCGCCATCATAGACACTCCTTTTAATGATGCTCCAAAGGTTCTGAATGGGGTAGAGGTCAGGGGAGCATGGGGGTCACACCATAAGTTTGTCCCCTTTTATGCCCATATCAGCCAGAGATGCAGATGTTTTATGTGCAGCATGAGATGGTGCATTATCATGCAGAAAAATGATCTTGCTGTGAAATACACGGTTCTTCTTCTTGAACCATGGCAGGAAGTGCTGTTTGAGAAAATCCACATACATTATGGAGTTCATCTTTAGCGCCTTCAGGGATCCTAAAGGGGCCGACAATCTCTCTCCCCATGATTCCAGCCCAAAACATTACTCCACCTCCTCCTTGTTGGCGCTGTAGCCGTGTTTGCGTGGGGTGTCCATCAACCAGCCATCCTCCACTCCATTCATCTGGACCATCGAGCACTGCACGGCACTCATCCGTGAACAAAACAGTTTTGAAATCAGTCTTCATGTAATGTTTGGCCCACTGGAGCCGTTTCTGCTTGTGTGAAGTGGATAGAGGAGGTCGACAGGATGGCATATGCACAGCTGCAAACCTCTGAAGGACCCTGCATCTTGTTGTTCGGGGGACGTTGGAGGCACAAGCAGCTTCAAAAACTTGTCTGCTGCTATGACAAGGCTTTTTTGCCGCTGCTGTTTCAACCTGACGTAATTGCCTGTAGGAAAGAGTCCTCAATTTGCCCTTATCAGCACGCACACGTGTGTACTGTGAATCAGCTACATACTTCTTGATTGCCAAGACACTTCATCCTGATCATCGCACAATGTTGATTGTAGTCATGCCTTGACCTAAACACTCCACAATTTGTTGCTTCTCAGCAGCCGACACATCCTTTTTCTTTCCCATTTTGGCAGAAAATGTAGGCTGCTTAATAATGTGAGAGAGCCTTCTTAAGTAGTCTTGCCTTTCATTGGACACACCTGCCAAACTAATTAGCACAGGTGTCTGCAATTGCTTACAGTGATATAAAGAGCCCTGACACACATCACCATCAATGAGTTTAACTGACAAACAAACAAATTCTTCCCTTATCACTCCTAAACACTTTTTGCATAATAATTTGGAACGCGGTGTACATGTGCTTTTCCACAAAACACCAGTGGTTCACGTAGTGAATCTTACAGTTCTAACTTGCCAACCGTGGTCTGTATGGAATTGTTCAATAAAGGGCCCAAAATTAAGATAACATAGATGGGAGAGGTCTCTATGAATAGGAATTCCTAAGTATTTGATACCCTGTGAGGGCCAGGCAAAGGGAAAGTTGGACTGGATGGAATCCTATATGGATTTAGGGAGGGAGACATCGAGGGCCTCAGACTTCGCTGCATTGATTTTAAAATTTTACCATGTAACAAAGTGATCTATTTCAGCCATAACAGCAGGGATGGATATATGTGATTGAGTGATATATACTAGGACATCATCAGCAAATAGAGAGCACTTGTACTCGGTGCCTCCCACCTCAATCCACCTAATATTGGGGTTATGGCGAATTGATGAGAGCAGGTGCTCCGTCACTAGGATGTATAAGAGAGGGGACAGAGGACATCCCTGCCTTGTCCCATTGGTGATTGTGAAAGGTGATGAAAATGTTCTGACGCACCCCCTGGGCCTTGGGACACCCGGAGCCGGACCCTTTTTGGTGGATGCTGGTGGTTGTAGTCTTCGTGGCGGCGATCCGGTTCCGTGGCTCAGGGCGGTCAAACCAGTGGCGGAACTATTTATGTGGTTTTGATGTTTAAATGTCCGACTACGCCACCCGTGGATTGCGGTCAGAGTGAACCGCCGCTACAGGGCAGACCGCTAAGGCTGGTGTTGTGGGTGCAGCAGAGCATAGCATAACTCCCCACGGGAGGAGTATAGCCTCAGGGCAGTGTATGCGGAGGATGGGGGTGATGGTGCAGGGCAGCAGCAGTAACGACACGGAGTCAGTGATGCAGTTCAGGGCCTTTACTCACAGTTCTTATTATCCAGACCACGTCTGCAGGTAACGGCTGCCCACGTCGTACTGTGCTCACCAGGTGAGGGGCTCAGACAACTCCCAGATAACTTTGGAGCGCTTCACAGGACCCCCTTTGTGTGTCCTTTGTCTGGCCTTTCTTACCAACACTTCTGTCCGGCTGCCTCGGGCCTCCTTTTGGTAAACTTGGCGCCAGTTTCCCTGACCCTATGTGGTGCCTTCCTAGCGGGTGGAGCAAGGGGCTGCGCCACATAAAATGTCAGAGCCTCCGGTTTCTAGCTGAGGGTCGTTTCCTGCCTCCACTAGTTCGGGGACCGGTCTCCCCCTTTGGCCTGACCCCTCCACGCAGGTGGATTCGGGCGTGCGGTGGCGACTCGCCCGTCCGCACCCCTGGGATCCCTTCATTCCTCGTTCCTGGAGCCTTCTCCGCTCCTCTTCCTTCCTTCTCGCTCTTGCAGGCCTGGGCCTCTGTTACTAGGCCCGCCTCCGGAGCAGAGCTCATGCAGAGCCCCTGCTCCCTGCCACTTCTGCTCAGACTTCTCTGCACTGAACTAAGATGGTGCCCACCTTTTATACTCCCTTCTCAATGCACCCAGGAACTGCTTCCTCCCTGCTCCTGCACTGCAGGGTTCCCCTTCCTCAGTGTTCCCTCCCCCCACTCCAGCCAGGGACAGGGACTGTCGTGCCCATCTCAGGGGCATATTGGTCGCCCTGCCCCACGGCAATGTGGTGTAATGCATGCAGGTGTCGGGTCCTGATCCACACTCCATCCTTATCTGAGAGTGAGATATCACACCTCTGGGTGAGGTGCAATACGTCTGTAGCAACCGAGCCCTCGGTGCTACAGTTCCATTTATCTTCAGCCTAGGTGACGTATTGTGATACAGGGCCGTGATTTTGGCTATAAAAGGGTCCCCTAGACCCCTACCCCAAGCTTTTTAAGAGAATCATATATGGCGTGCCAGGAGACTCTATGGAATGCTTTCTCAGCATCCAACGAGAGTATCTACTTACAAATTTTTAACTGCATCTAGCCCAGGAAATACTTTGTGCCTAGTAGCAGTGTCTGCTAGTCAGCGGATTATCCCGGCTGTTAAGCAAGCTACACCACCTGTAGTTTGGACACATAATTTTTTCAAAGGAAATGCTTCGGGACCACGGGATACTTAGTGAAGAGCATCAGGAGGCACCCCAAGGCATAGGGGCTGGGACTGGCACTAGGATGCCTTGCGGTGGACAGCCGAGCTCGATCCTTATAAAAGCTTTTTAACTGCAGCAGCTTTAGTGGACGCTACTGGAGCTGGAATTACGCGGCTGCTGGCATGAGACTTGCCCTCCAATAGATCCTTGTAAATGGATTTAAAGTGTATTCATTCAAATTAGAGGGACAATTTAAATTAAAAAGCTTAGAGCTGCCTCCACCACAGGGGGGCTCTCTCGACCCACCAGCGGACAGGCACCAGTATTGGGAGAGGGGGGCTGGCCGTCAGGGTTCACCGCGGCTCTGGCACAAACCCGGCGACACAGAGGTGGCACGGGCAGGAGCGGACTGGCCGTCTCGGCTTCTCACTTTTTGGATTTTAGAAGGGCATGACATGCCTATATCTGTGTCTCCCCCTCCTTTTACTCCTCCACCTCTTTTCTTTTCGCATGACTATATGTACTTGTCACTTTTCCATGTGTTAGTTGTGTCTTCTGAGCAGTTTGTCAGCTTTTGGACACCTTTGAAGGTGTTTTCTATGTGTTTCTATGTGTTTTTGTTTGCCTGCCATTGGTTTTAACGGTGTTCGAAGGTGTTCGACGAACAGTTCGACGAACAGTTCGGCGAACACACGGGTGTTCAACGAACCGAACCGAACTCGAACACTACGGGGGTGGCTCAACACTAATAAGGAGCGGTGTTCTTTACAGCATTCTCTCTTTATTTTCTTATATGTCATGGCACTCGTCACTGAGTCCCTGCAATGGATGTGACACATACAAGTTTTACCCGCAGTGCTACTTTAAAAGAAAAATATTAATAAATCATTCAAAGTTTTTTTGTTCTGTAAAAATAGAAGAGTAAGCAAAAGAAATCTTTAAAGTTTTGTGAGTCAGTGCCCCTTTATGATTGGCCCTCGGTAAAGCAAGGTTTCCATAGCAACTGAATGACTACACTGAATATAAAATGCTTGCAAATCAGTTACAGCTTGTTTTATTTCAGGCTTAAGCTGCGATTAAAAACATACAGTCAAAATGTCAGAACAATAGAAGCGCGGCATAAGAAAGAAGGAAATAATAAATAATACTGACCTGATAGAAATCACAAATGAGATGTTTACCCATATTATATTTACCCGAAAACACAAGGAAAATAATTGTCATGGAAAACTATTTGATGCCATGTATGAGTGATTCATGTCTGTCAGCTCTGCTAATAAACTGTGTCATCAATGGTTCAGAGGTAGCCATGTCACGCCGAGGAGCAGAATCGGAGAACTAAATATTTGCTAGAACAAGTTGCCAGGTGAAAGGTAGAAAATCTGTGCGGACAATTAGGTCAGATTTATAATAGTATCATAAAAATGATGATATATTTCTACAAGAACATCAGTAATATCAAGTATTGGTGGATAAAATGTCTGATATTGTTAGGGCTGAATAGAGATCTTTGGTAGTTTTAATTTCCAGGCTTAAAGGGGTTGTCCTTCCATAGGGTACATGTCTTGTGTATCCTAACAGCGTGCACAATGCGTGCTGTGAGGATTCTCTGGTTGCGCCGCTGGGAGCAGCGGGTGTGTGACCGCACGTGTACGATTTGCACATATGCAGTTGAGCAGCGGGTGTGTGGCCGCACGCGTGCGATTTGCATATATGAAGTAGAGCAACGGGTGTGTGACCGCACGTGTACGATTTGCATACATGCAGTCGAGCAGCAGGTATGTGACCGCACGCGTGCAATTTGCATATATGAAGTCGAGCAATGGGTGTGTGACCGCACGTGTATGATTTGCATACATGCAGTTGAGCAGCGGGTGTGTGACCGCTCATGTACGATTTGCATATATGCAGTCGAGAAGCGGGTGTGTGACCGCACGTGTATGATTTGCATACATGCAGTCGAGCAGCGGGTGTGTGACCGCATGTGTACGATTTGCATATATGCAGTCGAGAAACGGGTGTGTGACCGCATGTGTACGATTTGCATACATGCAGTCGAGCAGCGGGTGTGTGACCGCACGTGTACGATTTGCATATATGAAGTCAAGCAGCGGGTGTGTGACCGCATGTGAACTATTTGCATAAATTCTGTCGAGCAGCGGGTGTGTGACCGCACGTGTACAATTTGCATATATGCAGTTGAGCAGCGGGTGTGTGACCGCTCGTGTACGATTTGCATATATGCAGTCAAGCAGCGGGTGTGTGACCGCACGTGTAAAATTTGCATATATGCAGTCGAGCAGCAGGTGTGTGACCGCACGTGTACGATTTGCAGACATCAGATTCCGACTAGATGGGTACAGCCTCTCCCAATGCAAGTGTATTGAGTGAGGCTGGACAAGTCTAGTTGGAATGTGCCCGGGAGAATGTAAATTGCATACTTGCAGTCACATGACCACTCGCTCTTGGCGCAGGGACGGAGGAGTCACAAGTCTGTGAGGAGTCATAAGTCTGCAGTCACATAGAGTGGCTGCTGACTTGTACCTCAAGGTGGGACAACCTTTTTCAAGGCATAATCTGACTCTGCTCACTTCTGCATCGGGGGGTTAGGAACAATAACATTACGTCTACAAATGTCTGTCGACCAGCGTGCATGAGTGACAATTATTGTGCACCTGTGCTACTCATTCTTCCCTCCACCTACTAGGCTACTAGGACATTTTTATTGCTAAGTATCTCTTTTTTAGTAGTAAGGATTGCTCTGTTTCTATGTTTATTATCTTTTGATGCTTATGTCCTTTACGCTGGCCTATACTCTGTGATTATGAGGTCAATTTCCAATTATTTTAGGGTCTATTAATACTAGATTGAGGATTGTGACTTAATATTTTATGTACTTGGCTATACACATAAGTTCTTCATTAATTTGTGTGTCCTATGCCGATAATAGCTTGCAGTGAATGTGTTGAGGTGGGCTTTTCATGATCTACACCCTGAATTTCATGTCTCCCACTATTTGAAACTTTTTAAGTGCTCATATGGCACGGGTGCATTAGAGGTGACAGACAGTCGCCCTGCAGTTGGTTGCAGGAGATCTCTACGTTTGGCATTACAGACATCTTCTTAGATGAGAGGCTGTCTCTAGGACCTTGCGGCTACCTCCCTCTAGTAATTAGCTCCCTGGCCTGGGTGAATTTATACCTGGTGTGTCTGAAAGGGAGGTGCTGGCTATATTCATTTCTACTTGTGAAGGCAAGCAAGCGCAATACTTTGTCCTCTCTGAAGCTTAAGATCGAGTTCACATTTGTCTGGAGTCGTCTAAAGCTAAGCATTCTCCCCCTGTTTGTCTACCCTTGTTGTCTATAGAGTTTAGTGGAGATCGACTAGTGCTCATCTCCTCCCATCTCTAGCCTTAGCCATATGCCAGGGAAAGACAGAGTAAGGCACGTGTGCGGCGATTGTTGAAGAGGCAATATAGGGACGGTAGTTGAGACAGGGTGACACTAGACCAGACTAAGAGGTCTCCACTTCCCCCTTTCCCTAGTGTGTGGGCTCCCTTTGCCTCTTCCCTCTGCATTGCAATAAGTCTTTCCCACACCTGGCGTGACATCATGAAATGTTTTTTGTCTGTGGTTTTTGTGGTTATGTTTTTCATCTGTATGATTTCATAAAATATTGTCATTTTTTTAATCTCTGTATATTGTTTTACATGTTTGCTCTTGACTGGAACAGAACCACATTGGTACATGTTCAGTGGCAGATGCTTCTTTTCTATTCTGGGTTACCCATTTAATTGAGTGCTGTAGACCACAGGGGTAAATGTAATTCAAAACATTCCTATGGACAACAACTGTAGTTTTGTCAAATGGAGCACTATGAGGCTTTTGTACTTTTGCATTCCTCCAAGTTTATACATAAGTTTCCATGTGAATTAAACAGAAGAAAAATGTGGCATGCTCCATCAGAATCAGAATGCACTGAAGTATTCTCCCAATAACCAATGCTCTTATAAGCTACAATTCCTCAATAAAGGGGTTTCAGAAAATACTGGTACCTGTGTGCAGTTTATTATGGAAAAGCAAACTGTGCTTTACTCACTCTCTCCCGATTTCCACTGCTGCTCCCCCTATCCAATATTGGCTGCAGCGCTAACATCACGTCAATAGCACAGAAGCCAATCATTGACCTCAGTGGCTTTGAGTGGGGTGTTTCATATACGAAGGCCATGTTGAGATCACTGATTGGCTGCCACAGTGTTTTCATGATGTCAGGGCTGCAGGTATTATCAGATACCGAAAGCACTGATAGAGACTCAGTGGTTAACCAGGGGAGGATGAGTAAAGCCAGCTTGTTTGTTTTTTGTAACAAACTGCGCCCATGAACTAAAATTTTTTGAAAGTATACTGAATATACCCTTTATGAATATACCCTTTAACAAAATGGGCATATTGTACCTGTGTTTGTTTGTATTGTGGATGTATTCCTACGATGCTGTAAGTGAAGTTCCCTAGTATTGGTGGCATACCAGTAATGGGGGTGAATGTCCCCATCATTGCTCATTGGCCTATTTAAAGAGGACCTGTGAAAGTCAAAAAGGGGCCAGTTTTTGCTATTTTTATATTCCTGTTGCTCCCATGGGTAATCTGCTAAGTGTTGCGCACAGCATAAATGTGAATCTAGCCTAAAAGCAATAAATAAAAATATTATTTACGCCAAAATGGTACTAATAAAAACTTTAACTCATCCTGCAAAAAACAGGCCCCCACTGGGGTCCATCATCCTTCAATGGAAATTTAGGGGGTTTCAATGTTACTGGCAGTTCAAAGTCTTTGGAGAAGCGACATGGCTCTCCCCAAAAGAAATCTAGTGCAATATGCACTCCCAAATCCAAATAGTTTCAGTTACTGTCCACTTGTTTGGCATTACTATAGTGATGAAAGCCCACTTAAAGGGAACATGTCACCAGATTTTTCCCATATAACCTATGGCCACTACCTTTCAGCCATGTGTTACAGCATTCTGGAATGCTTCATTTCTTTCTCCTTTGCATGATATATATGTCAGAGGAGAGAGAAATGAAGCCCCTTGAGCCCCTCGGTACCTCCGCCATCCTCTGATCACCCCCGGATCTTCCCCCGGCTCTCCGGCATCTTGCCGCAGAAGAAAAAATGGCGCAGTGCACCCGCCGAGATCTGCCGGCCGGTGCCCGACAACAACAGGGAATTTTCCCTATTGGTTCATTTTGATCACTGTGATAAACCCTATCACAGTGATCAAAATAAAAATAAAAAAAAGTCAAACCCCTTTTTGTCCCCCCTTAGGTAAATAAAAATTATAAAATAAAAAATATTTTTTTGGTTAGGGTTAGCCCAGGGTTAGGGTTATCCCAAAGTTAGGGTTAGGGTTAGCCCAGGGTTAGGGTTAGCCCAGGGTTCTGATTAGGGTTAGCCCAGGGTTAGCGTTGTGTTAGGGTTATGGTTAGGATTAGCGCTAGGATTTTATTAGGGTTGTGTTGGGGTTGGGATTTTTTCAAAAGTAAAGAAAAAAATTATGACAATATGGCGACTAGTGTTGAGCGCAAATTCTCACTTCTTGAGTTTGCATCGGGTGCTTGGGTATGCACCGAGTATCGCAGGAGCTCGAGTGACATGAGTCCTCGCCCTGCATGTTTCGTGGTTGTCATACAGCCTAAAAAAACACACAGGATTTCCTGCCATACACAAGCAATCCCCATATGTTTTTTTTGGGTGTCTAACAACTGTGAAACATGCTGGACGGGGGACTCGAGCATGTCACTCGAGCATCCGCGATACTTGGTGCATACCTGTGTATCCGATGCAAACTCAAGTAGCGAGCACTTGCGCTCAAGACTAGTGACAACTTATTCAATATGATGACCTAATATTATCAAATTCTGTGTCATACATCTGGGTTATATATGTTCACTATACCCCTTGATAAAATCCTTGAGGGGTCTAGTTTCCAAAATGGTGTCAATTGTGGGGGGTTTCCACTGTTTAGGCAAATCAGGGGCTCCCCAAACGCGACATGGCATCCACTAATTATTTAAACAAATTTTACATTCAAAAAGTCAAATGGTACTCCTTCCCTTCCGAACCTTGCCGTGTGCCCAACAGTGGTTTTCCTCCACATATGGGATGCTGGCGTTCTCAGGAGAAATTTCATAACAGATTTTGTTGCCGATTTTCTCTTGTTACCCTTGAGAAAATTAAAAATTTGTGCGAAAAAAAGTTAAATGTTCATTTTTTCCTTCCATGTTGCTTCAGTTCATGTGAAGCACGTGAAAGGTTAATAAACTTCTTGAATGTGGTTTTGAGCACCTGGAAGGTGCAGTTTTTAGAATGGTGTCACTATTGGGTATATTCTGTCATGTAGACCCCTCAAAGTCACTTGAAATGTGATGTGGTCCCTAAAAAAATGGTTTTGTAAATTTTGCTGGAAAAATGAGAAATCGCTGGTCAACTTTTAACCCTTATAACTTCCAAACAAATAAAAATGTTGGTTCCAAAATTGTGCTGATGTAAAGTAGACATGTGGGAAATGTTATTTATTAACTATTAAGTGTGACTTATCTCTCTGATTTAAGGGCATAAAAATTCAAAGTTTGAAAATTGCAAAATTTTCTAAATTTTGTCAAATTTCCGTTTTTTTCACAAATAAACGCAAGTCATATCAAAGAAATTTTACCACTATCATGAAGTACAATATGTCAATAAAAAACATTTTCAGAATCAGGGGGATCCGGTGAAGCGTCCCAGAGTTATTACTCATAAAGTGACACTGGTCAGAATTGTAAAATTTGGCTTGGTCATTAAGGACATAATTGGCTCCGTCCTTAAGGGGTTAAAATAATCACTGCTCCCATAGTTAAATTCAAAGAGAGATGTAATTCCCATTTGGAGTTACTTTGGGGGGGTTTCTGTTATTCTGTCACTTTTAGGGCTTTGGAAACGGAGTTCAGTAACTATTCCAGGACGGACAATTTGTGCTCCAAAAGGGAAATGGCTCGCCTTTCTTTTTGAGCCTTACCGTGTGCCGAAATGGTAGTTTCAGACAACATATGGGGTATAACTAAATTGAGGAGAAATTGTGCAACAAATTTTGGGATCCATTTACTCCTTTTAATCCTATTGAAAATGAAAATACTAGGGCTAAGACAACATTTTAGTGAAACACATGTAGTTTTTTAATCTGTACAGCCTGTTGGTATACAATACTATGAAACACCTATGTTATCAAAATTCTAACCTCACACCTAAATAAATTATTAGAGTGGTGTTATTTGCAAAATGGGTTCATGTGTTGGGGTTCTGCTGTTATGTCCTATTAGTAAAAGTCCCCACAAACCATTCTAGAAAAATATGCACTCTAAAATAACAATCCTTCCCTTTTAATCCCTGCTGTGTTTCCAAATAGTAGTTTCTGACCACCTAAGGGGTATTGCTGAGTTCCAGAGAAATTGCATTACAAAACAAGCTGTTCATTTTCTTCTGTTACCTGTTTTGCAAATGAAAAATTTGAGACCAAAGCAACATTTTATTGTGCAAAAAACCTTACTTTTTAAGTTTCACAGCACAACATTATAAAATTCAGTGAAACATCAATGTTTTCAAATTGCTCACTACACTCTTAAATGAATTCCATGAGGGTATAGTATACAAACTGTCAGTTGTGGGGTGTTTTTGCTTTTTTGGTACTTAAGGGGCTCTACTAATGCGACACGGTGTCCACAATCTCTTACAACCGAAACCAAAAAGACAAATAGTGCTCCTTCCCTTCTGAGCTCTGCCTTGTGCCTAAGCAGTAGTTTCTGACTATGTATGTGGTGTTGCTTCTGCGTTCAGGAGAAACTGACATAACAAAATTTGAGATCCATTTTCTTCTTATTACCCTGTGTAAAAATTAAATTTGAGAATAGTGCAACATTTTTGTGAAAAAAATGAAACTTGACAATATAAAATTATCAAATTCTGTGCAATACCTTTGAGTTGAAAAAAATGGTTGCTATACCACTGGATAAAATACTTGGGGTGTAGTTTCCAAAATGGGGTCACTTGTGGGTGTTTCTGATGTTTAGACACATCAGGGTCTCTGCAAATGCGACATGGCGCCCGCAATCTATTTCAGCCAAATTTGTGTTCCAAAATTCAAATTGTGCTTCTTCCCTTCCAAGCCCAAACAAAGCTTTCTGACCACATGTAGGGTATCTGTGCCTTCATAAGAAACTGGGAAACAAATTTTGTGGTCCATTTTGTTATAGCATCCATTGTAAAAGTGAAAAAATTGGGACTAAAGCAACATTTTAGAGGTAAAATTTAAATGATTTTTTCATTCCACTTTGCGTTAATTCCTATGTAAAACATGAAGGGTTAAAAATTTCCTGACAGTAGTTTTTTGAAGTATTTGAAGGGTGTGGTTTTTAAAATGGTATCACTTTGAGGAAGTTTAAAATATATAGGCCCCTCAAAGTCCATTTAAATTTGAATATGTCACTAAAGAAACAGGTTTTGAATTTTTTTTGAAAAAATTAGGTCTAAGGGGTAACGTTTCTCCTTGTGGAGTGACATACCGGCTCTGGTATGCCAAGGTAGGGAGGCTTATTTGCCGTGCAATGCTCCGCGGGGAAATTTAATATCCAAATTGCCTCTTCAGAGGGGAAAAGGTCTTGAACTGTTTAGCGCCACTTGTTGGAAGCAGAAATCCATGATTTGGCTAGGGGAGAGGCTCTGGATTGAAGTCTAAGGGATAACATTTCTCCTTGTGGAGAGAAACATTGCACGGCGAATAAGCCTCCTTACCTTGGCATGCCAAAGCCAGCATGTCACTCTCCACAAAGAGAAATGTTACCCCTTAGACCTCAATCCAGATCTTCTCCCCTAGCCAAATCAGTTCTCATACTTTGCGCTGATGAGGGCCAATAGCCAGAAACACCGCGTCTGTAAATTGAGATTCTGATTTGGCTTTTATCCTAAGTCATATTGCACGACTCGTTAAAGGGTTGATTGTGACTTGTAAGATTGCTACTTCCAACAGGTGGTGCTATAGAGTTCAAGTCCTCTTCCTCTCTGAAGAGGCAATTGGCACATTGAAAAAATGAGAAATTGCTGCTAAACTTTTATCCCTTCAAAACATCCTGACAAAATAAAATGATATTTGAAAAATTATGCAGATGTAAACATATGGAAAATGTTGTTTATTAATTATTTTGTACAGTATGACTAACTTGTTTAAGGATATAAAAATTAAAAGTTTGAAAATTGCAAAGTTTTCCAAATTTTTGCAACATTTTTATGAATAAGCCCAAAACACATCGACCTAAAGTGTAGCATTAACATAAGGTGCAATGTATCACGAAAAAACAATCTCAAAATAACTGCGATACGTTGAAGCGTTTCAGAGTTATTACCACATGAATTGACACTGGTCAGATTTAAAAAAAAAAATTGTCCTGGTCATTAGGGCTAAAATTGGCTAGGTCACTAAGGGGTTAAATGGTTGCATTTCAGATTTGCAAAATTCTGTCTGCTAAGGTAGGTAAAACCTGGCTCCAGCTGGAACTTTTTAAAAGGTTGTATGAAAAACATGTCTGCATTCTTCCACTTTTGCTATGGGCTTTGACTGGTATTGCAGCTTAGTCAAAATCATGTGAATTTGTAAATTTGCCTCAGGATTTTACAGCAACAAGGTGTTATTAAAGTGGACATGTATTTCTTTTCTGTGTTTTTTTATTTTCATTTGCTGTGCCTGAAAACTGTTGAAATGGTTTCGATTGTTCTTCTACTGCTCAGTGGACTCTGTTCTCCTCCCTAAAATGTGTAAAAGGTCAACATAATAGAAAATGATTTCCTACCAAAGATGATGCATTCTCTGACATGTTTATATAAGTAAACAACAGTTCAATGGCAAGATGATCCTAGTGCTACTGCCAACAAGATGAAACTGAACTTTTTATCTGTCCCTGTGAGATAATAACACAGACAGAAGAGAGAGGCTTTAAAGACTCTTTAATCTATTCCCACATTTTATTTCGAACCGGACATCAATAGGGATGAAAACAGCTCTGCAGATTTATTGGGTAAAATCACATTGTTATAGAATAAATACAAGGACGGCCCCTTAGGAGCAATAACTGACAGGAAATGTCTTCAGTAAGCAGGATTATGTGTTTCTGGAGCATAGGTCTGGCTCTTATGTATAAAATTACTTTTTCATGTACTTGTTGCATACAAGAGAGACTTCTCACTGGAACTACTGCTTGGAAGGCCTTTTAGATATTGCTCTTTCTTCTCTAGTGAAATAGTGAAAGGGGTTTTCCAACCTCATACTGGAAAAAATACAAAAAATAATACATTTCTTAATAAACTTACTTTCAATCATCATGAAAAAAATCCGAATTGATAGTAATTAAACATCGGCTTTATTAATTAATTGTTCTATTATTTATTCATTTAACTCACTTATATAGAGTGTCGGCATTCATTTTCACAGCGCTTTGCAGATATAATTTTGTAAAACAATTTAAACCTCCCGACACCCACCTACACATGGATGAAGCCTTTGGGAGCGATGGGTCACTTGGTGTATTTTAGGATAACTATTAGTGTTGAGCGAGTATGTTCTGTTCCGAGTATGCTCGGGCTGAGCTCCGAATATTTACAGCTGCTCCTTGATGTATTTGAATCGCTCCCGTGTGCATGATTTGCAAACTGTTTGACAGCTTTATTACATGTGAGGAATGTGTAAGAAATAGACATTCCTCACATGTAATAAAGCTGTCAAACAGTTGCAAATCATGCACATGGGAGCGATTGAAACATAACACCGAGCAGCTATAAATACTCGGAGCTCGGCCCGAGCATACTCGGCGAAAGGGTTAACAGAACATACTCGCTCAACACTAATAACTATCCTTTACTAGGGTACATATGCCTAAATATTGTCTCCAAAATAGTAGAAATGGGTAAAACACTGTGATTTGAGGCATTCAAGGGTTTGACCCTATTTCTCCATGTTGCAAATGACTCGCCCCCTGGGCCGTGGGGTACTCAGGGCCGGGCCTCTGGATGAGGATGGGGAGTAGTAGTGGCGACCCGGTCCCATGCTCAGGGTGTCAGGCTTAAAGGGGCACCGTCTTTTGATATCTATATAGGGTAAGTTCCGACTACGCCACCCGTGGATTGCGGTCAGGGATAACCGCCGCTGCAGTGCAGACCGCTGGGGCAGATGTAAGTGTGCAGCACTGAATAATATAACTCCCCACGGGAGGCGTGTGGCCCCAGGGCAGTATAGATAGGTGATGGAGGGGATGATTCCGACCACAATAGCCAGGAAACGGAGGCCTCTTAAACAGTTCAGGGTCTTTATTTGAACAGGTGAAATGACCCAAAAACAGTCCCGGCTAGGAGGGGGCCTGGATGTCTGAGAACAAGTGGGAAGCCCTTCTGGTCAGGGTGAGGGTGTAGGCCTACCGTGCTCTCTGCGCTCTTCCTGGCTATTTCCCTCCTCGTGGTGTAATAGCCCACGTTCCTGAGCTTGCCGTGTCTTCTCGTCCGTATGGCTTGCAACTTGGGTTCCTTTCTACTCTTGGCCTGGTGCAGCTCTGCTGGTCCCTTCTGCTGTGGTGGAACCTCTGGGCTTCTTAGGCCAAGGGACATACAATCCCCTGCGGTCTGGTTATTTGCTGTAGGACTTGGAATCCTAACAGCCTCCGACACCAAAGTCCGGTAGATCAGTTTCTCTCTGTCAGGACAGGCTCACGTCGCCTTCCATCCCTGGCTCGTGGCTCCTCTACTGCCACACGACCTCCTTAGCTTCAGCTGAACTGGCTCTCCCTTCTCTGGGACACCTCTCACATCAGAGACAGGTCGTCCAGCTCTCTCTTACCCTGCCCCCAGTTCCAGCTTTTATAGGGGCAGCCTGCTCCCCCTACTGGCCTGGGACAGGAGGTGCTGCATGCTAATGGTCCCTAACCAGAGAACCTCCCCCTTGCTCTCAGACACAGCTTTATTAAACATTTGGGGCATCCAGGCCAGGGTGACACATTCCCCCCTAGTAAAACTTAGTACTCCGGCACTAAGCTTAAAACAAGAGTAACATGCATGACCATAAAAACATTATTAGGCAAGTAAAAGCAAACGACGCACAGGTTGAGTTCTTAAGGTCACAGTGTGGTCTGTGACCGGGTGTCCATTTCACCAACAACAACGGGGAGCTTTAACCAGGTGGGGTTCTACCGTAGCCCCAAGTCCTTGACAGTCCTTGTTCATTCCGTTGGTTAAGCTCCAAACATATTTACAGTAAAGTCTCGGTTACTCACAGTTCATAACCTGTTAGTCCATGTATTAACTGAAAGAAACTAAGAAAACGCGTAGTTACTGGTCATGCAATTATATTTTAAATAATTCAACATTTTGCAGGCTATTTACATTTGCTATCACACCCTACACTCTCCAGCGAGCTGGTATTTGCCCCTTAGTGCTTCGGGTTGACCTACGTAACCCACTGTCTGGTGGTGGTCTAACCTGGTTTTTCTCACTAGCGCTCGGGGTGCAATCACTGGGTAGACTTACAGGCAGGGCAGGCAGCTGTCTGCGGGTCCACTGGCTTACTGCAGGCATGGCAGGCTCACTGTCAGCAGAGGGTTGATTCTCCTGGGCTGCTGGTAAAGGCTCTTCTGCCTCTGGAGCTGCTTGTTCTTCTTCACTTTCCTGCTCTGGTGTAGGTTGTTGCTGAGTCGGTTGCAGGAAATGCAGGACGGGTACCACTATGGCATCGTTTATTCAAGTCCAGGACTGCGGGAACTCCTCAAGGACTGTGCTGATCATCTCTTCCTTGTCCTCTCTGGGTTCAAGGTCACCTTGATCTTCTTCTGCACTCTGTAGTTGCTCGGGGCACCTTTTTAGGTGGTCTCTGGAGACGGTACTAGTGGTTTCTCCTCCATCCTTAGTGATCACGCACACCTTCGGATTGTCGTGATCAGACTGCAGTACTGTGTAGGGTTCCCTCTCCCACTGGTCGTCCAGCTTGTGTAGCCGTCTCTTTCGCTTCAGGACCTGCTCACCAGGTTCTAGGGGACCAGCAGGGGCATGTTGGTTGAAGAGTCTCTCTTGCCTTTCTCTCACCTGGGCCAGGCTCTTCTCCACACTCTCCTGTACCTTCTTGTACTGCAGTCGCCTTTCCGTATCCCAGTCCGCATCTGGGGAGGTGTCCTCGGGTGTTAGGACTCCCATCTCCAGGTCTATGGGCAGCTTACCTGGTCTGGCTCGCATCAAGTAAGCCGGGGTGCAGTTTGTAGCATTCACCGGGATATGGTTGTATAAGTCTATCAGGTCCGGCAGTTTTTCTGGCCACAGGCTGCGTTCCTCCAGGGGCAACGTCTTCAGGAGATCAAAGACTATATTGTTCATTTTCTCACACACATTTTCTCACACATCCCGTTGGTTTGTGGGTGGTAAGGCGTTGTCCGAATCTTCTTACAGCCATAGAGGTTGCAGAACTCTTGGAAGATTTCAGCCTCGAACGCTGGACCTTGGTCTGTCAGGACCTGTTCCGGATACCCGTGTGGATGCCAGAAGTATTGTTGGAAGGCTCTGGCCGCCATTTGAGCTGTCAAGTCTTTTACAGGGACCACCACTAGAAATCGGGAATAGTGGTCCACGATTGTCAGGGCATAAATGTATCCTGACCGGCTAGGAGCCAATTTGACGTGGTCCAGAGCTACCAGCTCAAGAGGCTGCTTGGTGACGATGGGCCTCAAGGGTGTCTTCTGGCTGGTGCAGTCCTTCCTCCTTAGATTACAAGGGCCACAGTCTCTGCACCACTTCTCTACAGCCCCTCTCGTGCCGATCGAGAAGAACCGTCCTCTTAGCAGGAACTCCAGTTTCTTCCAGCCGAAGTGCCCCGCTCTGTCATGGTAAGCCTCCAGGACCATAGCTGCATCTCGCCTTGGGACCACGACTTGCCAGGTCAGCTCATGCGTCCGGTGATTGACGAGTCTCCTGCACAGCTTACCTTCAAAGAGGAACAGTCTGCTCTTCTCTTTCCACAGCTGCTTGGCTTCCTTTGGAGCATCCGGATCTAGACGGGCGTCTTCTTGGGTCAGCAGGTCTTTCACCATGTGGATTGCAGGGTCACTATCTTGGGTCTCGGCCCAGCTGTGGTGAGGTAGGGGATTGATCATGATGGTTGTTAAGTCTTCCTCCTTCACGCGGTGGGAGTATTGAGTGGCTCCATACCGGTGAAACGCAGGGAGTTCTACCTCCTCCAGCTCTTCCGGGTCTTCGCCTCTGTCAGGTAAGTGAGGCATTCTTGATAGGGCGTCAGCATTGGCATTGGTTCTGCCTGCCCGGTACTTGATCGTGAAGTCATAATTCGAGAGGCACCTAGTCTTGCATTGTCCAGGTG
Organism: Phyllobates terribilis; assembly: GCF_046119375.1. Classification (NCBI taxonomy): domain Eukaryota; kingdom Metazoa; phylum Chordata; class Amphibia; order Anura; family Dendrobatidae; genus Phyllobates; species Phyllobates terribilis. The sequence continues at coordinate 256,226,591 of NW_027362763.1, read as the reverse complement.
TGTCAACGGGTTGTTGTCCGTGTACACGGTGAACTTTGCGGAGGCCAGGTAATGCTTAAACCGTTCTGTGACGGCCCACATCACTGCCAAGAATTCTAGCTTCAAGGAGCTGTATTTCTCCGGGTTTCTTTCAGTGGGCCTCAGCTTCCGGCTGGCATATGCGATCACCCTTTCTCTGCCCTGTTGGTTTTGTGACAGTACTGCTCCCAGCCCCACATTACTGGCATCTGTGTGGAGGATAAAAGGCTGGCTATAATCGGGGTAGGCCAGGATCTCATCCCCCGTGAGGGCCATCTTCAACTGGCGGAAGGACTCCTCTTCCGGCTTGTCCCACTTGAAGGGCGGTTTTTGACTTCTGGATTTGAATTGACCTATCAGGAGGTCCTGCATTCGAGCTGCCATCTTAGTGAACCCGGGGATGAACCTTCGGTAGTAGCCTACCAACCCAATGAACTGCCTCACTTCTTTGATGTTTGAGGGGCTTGGCCAGCTCTTGATTACTGTGACCTTGTCAGGGTCAGGGGCTACTCCTTCTGCACTCACCACGTGCCCTAGGTACTGGACCTTCGGTTTCAACAGGTGACACTTTGATGGTTTCACCTTCAGGCCATAGCCTGCCAGGGCTTCGAACACCTCTGCCAGGTGTTTCAGATGGTCCTCGTAGGTCTTCGAATAAACTATCACATCGTTCAGGTAAAGTAGGACCGTCTCGAAGTTTCGGTGCCCTAGACAGCATTCCATGAGCCTCTGGAAGGTCCCTGGTGCATTGCGGAGCCCGAGGGCATACAGTTGAATTTGCTCAGTCCCATTGGGGTGGTGAAGGCGGTCTTCTCCTTGTCAGCCTCTGCCACAGGAACCTGCCAGTACCCGCTAGTAAGGTCCAAAGTAGAGAAGAAGTTAGCTGATTTTAGGGCTGCTAAAGACTCCTCTATCCTTGGTAACGGGTACGCGTCTTTATGGGTGATACGATTGATTTGTCTATAGTCCACCACATTCTCAAGGTACCGTCTTTCTTTTTTACCAGAACCAAGGGGGCTGCCCAGGGGCTACAGCTAACTCTAATGACCCCAGCTTCTTTCATTTCTCTCAGCATGCCCTTTGCGTTCTGATAATGTGCAGGGGGTACAGGCCTGTGTCTCTCTTTTATTGGTGGGTGGTTTCCCGTGGGGATATGGTGTTCCACTCCCTTTTCTCGGGTGCTTACTAAAAATTCTCTCATACTCCTGAACCACCCGGTATACTCCTTGTTTTTGGTACAGGGGAGTGGAGTCAGCACCCACGTGGAGTTTCTGGCACCAGTCCTCCTTTTGTTTCTGGGAGCCATTACCCTCCGCCTGTGGAGATGGGGCCAACGGTTCCACGGCCCTGATAGCTTTGTGTTCAACAGCAAACAGTTTGGCAAGTGTAGCGTACCCCAATGTTGAGGATGCGAACGGGCACTCTCCCATGATGGACATCAACCACCCCCCGGGCTGTCAAAATGGTGGGCCTGCTGTCTGAGTACACGGGTTCTACCATGGCTTGGTAGTCTCTGCCTCTCAAGCCGATTGCAGTCCGACACCAGATCATCATTTCACTTTTGGGAGGCATGGAAATGAGGAATGGGTCACTCATTCTTATGCTACCGATCTCACCACCAGACAGTTCTACCTGCTGCCATCTCATCAGAGCCTTTATCTCCTTGTTGAGGACTCTCTGTTGGCTGGAACTAGCATTCACTGCTGTAAAATTACAATTATCTCTGAAAGACAATTTTCAATCACGTTAGTACCCACAGTTATTTTAGGGTGACTTTCACGACGGTCAATGTCCACAATAATCACCCCCTGTGCCGACAGTTCAACTTTACCAATCTTAATGGTCATCTCTTTGAACCCCATCTGTGGCACGAGCAAGTCATTACTGGCGATGATGCTCAAGTCATTGTCTGGATACCGTGTTATATCAGCATCAGTCCAATACTGCTTAAAAAGTACATAAGGGATAGTAGTTACTTGCGACCCGGTATCCAGCAAGGCACTCATGGGGATACTGTCCAGCACCACGGGTAAAACCAGGCGCCCTCCGACGTACTTATTATGCCAATTGTAAGGGCCTGGTGATCTTATGCCTGGGGGTTGGCCCTCTGCCCTAGGTTGGACCCGTTTAAATTACAGTACCTGGAAATGTGTCTGGGCTGGCTGCATCGACGGCAAATGGGCTGTCCATCCTCTGCATAGCGGTCTGTGGGCCTCCCTTGGAACGACGGGGACCTCCTCTGTCGACGCCAAGGGACATCCTCCGGACTTGAAGCCAACTCGATGGGTCTTGACGGGTCCACTTGTAACGCCTGGACGGTCCTGGTCAACGCCACGACGCTCCTGGTCAGCTCCTGGACTTGGTGGTGCAGATCTTTCGACGGGGCTTGGTTCAGGGCCTGTGCATCGGCCCCCACAGAGTCCATAGAAAAGGGCGCCGCCTCCTGGTGGTAGGTGAGAGCGGGGAGCCGGGGGTTTATAGCGCCACTTGGTACAGGTTCACGGAGCACCCTTATGGCCCTTTCCTTGAATTGGGCAAAGGTTAGACCAGGGTTTTGAAAGAACATGAGGCGCAGCTGGGTTCTGTGGGCGCTAGACAGCAGACCTTCTATGAATTGTTCTGTTAGTAGCTTATCTGTATCCTGCACGCTGCCAGGGTCAGCTTGTTTGATGGCTCTCAAGGCTTCCTGCAAATTTAGGGCATAGTCTCTGATGCTGTCCTGTGCCCGCTGTTTACAGCCATAGAGCCACATTTTGATCTCTGCTGAGGTACGGGTGTCAAAGGTACTCCACAGCTGGGTCAGAATGTCCCTTACAGTTCTTTTCTCCTCATCTGACCATGATTTCACTTCCCGCTGGGCTGCACCGGTTAACTGCCCCATCAGAATGCTCACTTTCTGTTCTTCTGTCAGGGGATAAACTTTAAATAGACTGTGTAGTCTTTCTTTAAAGTCAGTTAAGGTATGGGATTCCCCTGAGTATTGGGGCAGCCAGACTGCTCCGGGGATGTAGGGCATGGAGAACGGCATCACCGCTGCTGCAGACACGCTGGTGGTATAAGGTCCGTCCACGTCCGTCATCTTCCTCCCCCCTAGTTAAGCGTGGCCTACCTTCCATTGATCCTCTTCCGTAGGCCGCGGCTTCTCTGGTGCTGCTCCGGGCGAGGACCTTGCGTCGCGTCCTGGTGACGTCAGCGTCGCTCTCACTCCTTCCAGGACCTTGCGCAGCGTCGGTGCGTAGGGCGGGGCTTCGGGTCTCGTGCGGTTTGGATGTCCATGCCCCTCTTCTTCCCGCGCGGCGTCCTGAAGATGGCGTCCGATGGCGGGAACATGGCTGAGGATGGCGGGAAACGGCTGAAGATGACGGGAAATGGCTCCGGATGGCAGGAAACCTCTTTTTCAGGTAAGTATGAAGTCTTTTTCAGGCACGCAATACCCGTTTGTGGCGGGTTGGTCACAATCCTGCCACTACGCCAGAAAGCTGACTCGCCCCCTGGTCCATGGGGTACTCAGGGCCGGGCCTCTGGATGCGGATGGGGAGTAGTCCCGTGCTCAGGGTGTCAGGCTTAAAGGGGCACCGTCTTTTGATATCTATATAGGGTAAGTTCAGACTACGCCACACGTGGATTGCGGTCAGGGATAACCGCCGCTGCAGTGCAGACCGCTGGGGCAGATGTAAGTGTGCAGCACTGAATAATATAACTCCCCACGGGAGGCGTGTGGCCCCAGGGCAGTATAGATAGGTGATGGAGGGGATGATAACGACCGCAATAGCCAGGAAACGGAGGCCTCCTAAACAGTTCAGGGTCTTTATTTGAACAGGTGAAATGACCCAAAAACAGTCCTAGCTAGGAGGGGGCATGGATGTCTGAGAACAAGTGGGAAGCCCTTCTGGTCACGGTGAGGGTGTAGGCCTACCGTGCTCTCTGCGCTCTTCCTGGCTATTTCCCTCCTCGTGGTGTAATAGCCCACGTTGCTGAGCTTGCCGTGTCTTCTCGCCCGTATGGCTTGCAACTTGGGTTCCTTTCTACTCTTGGCCTGGTGCAGCTCTGCTAGTCCCTTCTGCTGTGGCGGAACCTCCGGGCTTCTTAGGCCAAGGGACATACAATCCCCTGCGGTCTGGTTATTTGCTGTAGGACTTGGAATCCTAACAGCCTCCGACACCAAAGTCCGGTAGATCAGTTTCTCTCTCAGTCAGGACAGGCTCACGTCGCCTTCCGTCCCTGGCTCGTGGCTCCTCTACTGCCACACGACCTCCTTAGCTTTAGCTGAACTGGCTCTCCCTTCTCTGGGACACCTCTCACTTCAGAGACAGGTCGTCCAGCTCTCTCTAACCTTGCCCCCAGTTCCAGCTTTTATAGGGGCAGCCTGCTCCCCCTACTGGCCTGGGACAGGAGGTGCTGCATGCTAATGGTCCCTAACCAGAGAACCTCCCCCTTGCTCTCAGACACAGCTTTATTAAACATTTGTGGCATCCAGGCCAGGGTGACACACAAACAGTACATATACACTGATTAGCTACTTTCTGCTATGCATGTGGTTTTTTTTTCTATAACTTACATGTGTATATTTCTCTGCAGGGTTGGACACAGATAGAAAAGTGGCCCTGTAAAGGAATAGTAAATGGGCTTTTAACCTCTTAGTGACCGAGCTAATTTTAACAGGCCAAATTTTTTAAATCTGACCAGTGTCATTTTAAGTAGTAATAACTAACACTTCAATGTATCCCAGTTATTCTAAGACTATTTTTGTGATGCATTGTACTTTATGTTAGTGGTAAATTTAGGTCAATATGTTTTGTATTTATTTGTGAAAATATCTGAATTTTGATGAAGATTTTGAAAACTTCGCAATTTTTAAACTTTCAATCTTTGTATCCTTAAACCAGATAGCCTGGCTGTACAAAATAATTTATAAATAACATTTCCAATATGTCTACTTTACATCTGCATCATTTATCAAACCTTATATTATTTTTTTAGGATGTTAGACGGCTTAAAAGTTTAGTAGCAATTTATCATTTTTTGAAGAAATTTACAAAGCCTGTTGCTTTAGGGATCTATTAAGATTTAAATTGACTTTGATGGGCCTATATATTGGAAACTCCTCAAATGTGATACTATTTTAAAAACTGAACCCCTCAAATACTTCAAAACAGCTGTCAGGAAAGTTTTTAACCCTTCAGGTGCTACACAGAAATTAATACAAAGTCGAATGAAAAATAACTAAATTGTAATTTTTACTCTAAAATGTTGCTTTAGCCCCAATTTTTTCACTTTTAAAAAGAATAACACAAGAAAATTGGCACTACAATTTGTTACTTAATTTCTTCTGAGCACACTGATAGCCCACATGTGGTCATAAACCTCTGTTTGGACAAAAGGCAGGGTTCAAAAAGGTAGGAGCACTGTTTACATTTTGGAACACAAATTTGGCTGAAATAGATTGTGAGCACCAGGTCGCATTTGCACAACCCCTAAAGCACCCAAACAGCAGAAAACTCTCACAATTGACCCCATTTTGGAAGTTACACCAGTCCAAGATTTTATGCGGGGATATAGTGAGCATTTTAAATTCACAGGTACTACGCCAAATTTGATGACATTAGGTTGTCATTGTCATATTGAAAATTTTTATTTTTTTTAGGAAAATGTTGCTTTATCCCCTAACTTTTCACTTTTGCAAGAGGTGACATGAAAAAGTGGACTGCCCAGTTTGTTACCGACTTTCTTCTGAGCATGGCTATACCCCACATGTAGTCAAACAGTTCTGATTGGACACACGGCAGGGCTCGGAAGAAAAGAAGCGACATTTAGTATTTGGAATGTAAATTTGGCTGGAGTAGATTGCACACACCATGTCTCATTTGCAGAGGCCCTGAGGTACCAAAACAGCTGAAACCCCCACATATGACCCCATTTTGGAATTTAGGCCCATCAAGTAATTCATCTAAGGGTGTGTTAAGCTAGTTGAGCTCTTGGTGCTTCACATAACTTTTTAAAGTGTGGATGTGAAAACGAAAATTAGTTTTTTTCTGCTAAAATGTTTTAGCACTAAATTTGTAATTTTCACAATGGATAATAGGAAAAAACAGATCCTGTAATTTCTTACGCAATTTCTTCCAAACATGAAGATGACCCATATGTGGTCAAAAACTGGTGTTTGGGCACATGGTAGGGCTCAGAAAGGAAAGAGCACTATTTGATTTTTGTAGCGTAAATTTGTCTTTAATAGATTGTGAATGCCATGTCTCATTTGCAGAGCCCCTAGCATGCCAAAACAGCAGAAACCTCCTACAAGTGAACCCATTTTGGAAACTAGACCCCTCAAGGAATTCATCTAAGGGGGTACTCAGCATTTTTAACCTTTATTTATTTTGAAACTTTAAAACATTTAGGTGTGAAAACAAGAAATACCATTTTTTCCAGTAAAATACAGATTTAACACCAAATGTATAATTTCCAAGAGGGGTAATTGGTGAAAATGGACCCCACAATTTGGTACGCAGTTTTTACTGAACATAGCAGTACCCCATATGTGGTTGAGCACACGGCAGGGATCTGATGGGAAGGAGCCCTACTTGGCTTTTAGAATGCAGATTCCATTTGAATAGAGCGTGGGCTCCATTAGATGAGCCCCTGAGGTGCCAGAACAGCAGAAACCCCCACAAGTGACCCCATATTGGAAACATCACTGTTTAAGGAATTCATCTAGGGGTGTAGTGAGTATTATGAATGCACAGATGTCTAACTGAATTTAATACAATTGAAACGTGGAAATATAACATTTAAGTGGAAAAATGCAACTTTTTTTATTTGTTAGAAATTTGTCACTTACAAAAGGGCAAAAGGGTGAAACTGGACCACACAATTTATTGCACAATTTCTCCCGTATGCTGTGATACCTCATATGTCATCAGAAACTAATGTTTGGCCACATGTCACAGGGCTAAGAAGGAAGGAGCGCTGTTAGGCTTCTGGAGACTTAGAATAGTTTGTGGGCGATGTTTGCAGAGGCTCTAAGGTGCCAGGACAGCAGAGAAAACTCCAAACTGACCCTATTGTAGAATTTGTAACTCTCAATGAATTCACCTACGGCTGCAGTGACTATTTTGTAAGATTTATGCCGTGTTTTTTTTTCTGGAGAATAGCAAATATGCCAGTTTAGTGCCCATACATTGTGCCCCATACAATGTAGCACCCCCATACAGTGTAGTGCCCCCATACATTGTACCTAGCTTGTTTTTCTGGAGACACACACCCCATAAAATTGTTACGTTTGCTCTCCCCAGTACAATAATGCCAAACATGTGGCCGCTTACTGTGGTTTAGACACAGTGGGGCTCAGAAGGAGGGGGCATTTGGATTTGGGTGCGCAAAATTCACTGGATTTTACTTTTAGGGGGTGGGAGCCATGTCACTTTTCCAGAGTCTTTGTTCTATCAGAAATATGTGAACCCCTATATTTCCAGTGACAGATGACGGGAAGAGTGGGGGCTGGTCTTGTGCGAGATAAGTTAGGGTGTTTATTGGTAACACTTTGGAGTACATAACATTTTTTGATCGCTTTCGGTATAAGGCTGGGCTCACATTCTTTTGTTCTACACTGAGCACTTACAACGGGGTTTCCTTGTAAATTCCACAAAAATGTGATTCAGATGAAATCCCCGATGGAACCACTTACTATAATGAGGCCGATGGAGACGGTTTGGACTCTGTTTGTCATCTGGTTCCGGTGGAGTTCATCTTTTTAGGTGTTCACAGAATGGTGGTTGACCACACTTATGTGCTAGACGCCTAAAATGATGAGACACCACCAGCACAGACAGAGTTCAAAGGGACACCATGTGCCTCTTAACTGAGTGGTTTTCTTGGGGGTTTTGTTTGAATCGCGATTTTAGGGATTTACATGGCAACAGTAGGCGCTCATCGGAGAGCACAGGATAAATGTGAGCTGAGCCTTGTTTTGATTTTCAGAAAGCAGATTGAACAAATAAACAGCGGTACAAGAATAGTTCTTATTTTTATTTTTGCATGGTTCATCATGTGGTATAAATGATAAAATGACTTTATTCTTCGAGTCAGTGTGTGGCACCCTGCTATTACAGGTACCACAGGACCCAAAAGGGTGCATGGACGGACTTCTCCACCAGAGGCCCTCATTACATAACAGACACCTCCACCCTTCCACCTCATACCACCAGAGGGAGCCCTGTTAGGGATATATATATACTGGAGGGTGGAGTTAGGTAGAGAGAGTGTGCTGACACTTTAGATCAGTGAAGGAGCAGCATGTCTGCTGCTGTGTTGAGGGCCCCGAGTGTGGCCGAGGCAAGGAGAGGAGAGAGAAGTTAAGGGGGCAGAGGAGCATCTGAAGCTCACCCCAGGACACAAGCCAGACACCGGGTCCGCACCTACAGGGTCCTCTACACCCAGTAGGGACAACCGGCATACCAGGAGGATTCCAGATTCCTGGTCAACCTGAAGCTACCATCATTTTACAGAACTAGGAACCACGAAGGCCCCAGCGGCGTCCAGGGATAGTGGTAGCCGGAGAAAAGTTCTATTACCAAGCAGACAGGTGAGAGGGTGAAACAGCATAGAAGCTAGGCCTAGTTCCAGGCTGGCCAGAAGCTTTAGAGAAAGGAAGAAACGGACCAGGAGGCCTACTACCCGTTCAATGTGGAGAGTCCAGAAGTGCACCCTTCCTACTAGGTACCCTGGACCATACCTGCCATTACACCAGTAAAGGTACTGAAGCGAATCCCCTGTGTGCGTGTCCGTCATTCCCCCTGACCCGACCGGGCCGCCTCTCACCTGCATCCCTTCCATCAACTCTGCCCCGGGGCCCGCTCCGCCTGTGGGGAGCAGAAACATCCCAGCTGCCATCCCATCACCCTGGAGGTCTGCTGCAGCGCCGGTACAGATTACCGGGAACCACAGGTGGTGTCACGAGACAAAACTGTTAACAACGCCCCTTTTAAAGAGTGACCCCAGAGTGCGGGCCCGGGAGCCGACTGCCGTGACATCCCACAGAAGGCCCGGGTACCGAGTTTCCCCCATATCCCCCTGGGCGAGTCAGGTGCAATTACAGCGATACTAGATTTATATTTTTTAATGTTTTGCTGCTATCACACCTTAAATTGCTTCTTTATAAAACATAGTTTTTTTTTGTTGCCATATTCTTATTCTTCATATTTTTCATTGTTTGGCAAACAAAGCTGCATAAGGGCTTATTTGTTGAGCGATGAGTTGGAGATTTTTTGGTACTTAACATTTTTTGATCCCTGTTTATTCATATTTTTAGATGCTGAATGAACACAAAACAATAATTCAATTATTGGTTTTATTTATTTTTTTGCGTGGTTCACCGTGCGGTAAAAGTGATAAAACAGTTTTGTTTGTCGGATCAGTACGATTACAGTGATACCAGATTTATATAGTTTTTTTATGCTTTGCTGCTTTTACAGACTCAAAACAGTATTTTACAAATAGAAATTTGTTTTTGCATTGTCGAATTCTGAGAGCTGTAACTTTTTTATTCTTTGTCTGAATGAGACATATTATGGCTTGTTTTTTTGTGGGACGGTTTGGCGTTTTCATTTATACCATTTTTATTTACATATGTCTTTTTGATTGCTTTTTATTCAGATAAAATTTGTGTGTCAGTATAGTGAAAAAGCGACATTTTGGGGATTTTTTTTTTACGATGTTTTACCTTACAGAATAAATATTGTCCCAGTTTTATAGATCTGGTCGTTCCGGACGTAGCAAAACCAATTATGTGTACTTTTTTGTTTATTTTTGTTTTAACACAAATACTGGCAAAACAATTTTTTGTGATTTGTGTGTGTTTTTTTATCTTTTTACACATTTTATGAATTTTTCTTTTACTTTAACTTTTTCACTAAGTCCCACTGTGGGACATGTATATTTTTTACTTTGATCACTGGTCTCATTCATTGCAGTACTTGTGTACTGCAGTGCCAGAGACTGGTCAGTGACCCACTGACAGAGCCTGTGAGACCCTGCTTATAACTGAAAGTCATAGGCCACTGTGCTCTGGGGTCATCAGATGACCTCAGGGTACCATGCAACGATCAGCACCTGTGATTACAATTGTAGGGGTTCTATCTTGCCAAAGGGGGTCTTTTAACCCCCTTTTACCCACTTAGATACCAGTGTCGTGATTGATATCAGTATTTCCGTGTATTTTCTGAATATATTTTCCGCATCTAATGCAAGTCTATGGGGAAAATCCGCAAGAAAACTCAGCGTACCCCCAAGGCCATGTTCATCCGTTCAGTATTTGGTCAGTATTTTACATCAGTATTTGTAAGCCAAAACCAGGAGTAGGTGATAAATGCAGAAATGGTGACGTGTTTCTATTATACTTTTCCTCTGATTGCTCCACTCCTGATTTTGGCTTACAAATACTGAATAAATAAAAAGCACAGTAGGCAGGAGATGTCTATAAATCCCATCCACTGTGCTGGAACTCTAAGATGATGAGTTTTTGACTGAGCAAAAAATATGCAGTGTCAAAAACGCAACAAAAGCTCATTGTGGGAATGTAACCTAAAGTCACTTGCACACATTCAGTATCTGGTCAGTATTTTACCTCAGTATTTGTAGCCAAAACCAAGAGTGGGTGATAAATACAGAAGTGGTGATGTGTTTCTATTATACCTGTAGATTGTGAGCCCTCGCAGGCAGGGTCCTCGCTCCTCCTGTACCAGTTGCCGACTTGTATTGTTCAAATTTATTGTAATTGTTTGTGCTATGTATATCTTTCACATGTAAAGCGCCATGGAATGAATGGCGCTATAATAACAAATAATAATAATACTTTTCCTCTGATTGTCCCACTCCTGGTTTTGGTTTACAAATACTGAAGTAAAATCTCACCAAATATTCAATGTGTACACGTGGCCACATGAGAACAGGAGAATCCTCCGGTGGGCCCCTGTGCAGGAGTGAGCCACCACCCTCTTATATGAGCAGCACTTGGCACTATATACATGAATTACTATGTACAGCCAAAGCATCTTATTCATTTAACAATCTACCCAGTTCATTGTTATATAAATTTGTGATTGAGGATAATGTCACATTTGCAAGTAACTGAAAAGTGGGGCCCTGGAGTTGGTTACTGGTGGGCCCTTGGCACCCCAGGCCGACATTGGCTTTATGTATCTGTGACAGAAGATGCTTGCTGCTTTGGAGTTGAAATGGGACTCCCTACCACTTACACAGCTTGTACCATTGGTATGTCCTCCCACATTGCTCCATACTGCTGCATTTCTTTTGACATTGGGGTATCTACAGTGGGTACAGAAAGTATTCAGACCCCTTTAAATATTTCACTCTTAGTTTCATTGCAGCCATTTGGTAAATTCTAAAAAGTTATTTTTTTTTTCTCATTAAAGTACACTCTGCACCCATCTTGACTGAAAAACAACATAAATGTAGAATTTTTTGCAAAAAAGAAAAACTGAAAAATTACATGGTCAAAAGTATTCAGACCCTTTACTCAGACACTCATATTTAAGTCACATACTGTCCATTTCCTTTTGATCCTTCTTGAGATGGTTTTACTCCTTCATTGGAGTCCAGCTGTGTTTAATTAAACTGATAGGACTTGATTTGGAAAGGCACAGACCTGTCTATATAAGACCTCACAACTCACAGTGCATGTCAGACCAAATGAGAATCATGAGCTCAAAGGAACAGCCCGAGGAACTGAGAGACAGAATTGTGGCAAGGCACAGATCTGGCCAAGGTTACAAAAGAATTTCTGCATTACCCAAAGTTTCCAAGAGCACAGTGGCCTCCAAAATCCTTAAATGGAAGAAGTTTGGGACCACCAGAAGTCTTCCTAGACGTGGCCATCCAGCCAAACTGAGCAATCGTGGGAGAAGAGCCTTGGTGAGAGAGGTAATGAAGAACCCCAAGATCACTGTGGCTGAGCTCCAGAGATGCAGTAGGGAGATGGGAGAAAGTCCCACAAAGTTAACTATCACTGCAGCCCTCGATCAGTCGGGCCTTTATGGCAGAGTGCCCGACAGAAGCCTCTCCTCAGTGCAAGACATATGAAAGCCCTCATAGAGTTTGCTCAAAAACACATGAAGGACTCCCAGACTATGAGAAATAAGAATCTCTGGTCTGATGAGACGAAGATACCACTTAGAATTATCATCAAAAAGTTATATGTGTGGAGAAAACCAGGCACTGCTCATCACCTGCCCAATACAATCCCAACAGTGAAACGTGTTGGCAGCATCATGCTATGGGGGTGTTTTTCAGCTGCAGGGGCAGGCAATTGAAAGAAACATGAATGCGGCCAAGTACAGAGATATCCTGGATGAAAACCTGTTCCAGAGTGCTCTGAACCTCAAACTTGGCCGAAGGTTCACCTTCCAACAAGACAATGACCCTAAGCAAACAGCTAAAATAACAAAGGAGTGGCTTCAGAACAACTCTGTGACCATTCTTTACTGGCCAAGCCAAAGCCCTGACCTAAACCCAATTGAGCAACTCTGGAGAGACCTGAAAACGGCTGTCCAACAACGTTCACCATCCAACCTGACAGAACTGGAGAGGATCTGCAAGGAGGAATGGCAGAGGATCCCCAAATCCAGGTGTGAAAAACTTGTTGCATCATTCTCAAGAAGACTCATGGATGTACTAGCTCAAAAGGGTGCTTGTACTCAATACTGAGCAAAGGGTCTGAATACTTGTGACCATGTGATATTTCAGTTTTTCCTTTTTAAGAAATTGGCAAAAATTTCTACATTTCTGTTTTTTTTCAGTCACGATGGGGTGCAGAGTGTACACTGAGAAGAAAAAATGAACTTTTTAGAATTTACCAAATGGCTGCAATGAAACAAAGAGTGAAAAATGTAAAGGGGTCTGAATACTTTCCGTACCCACTGTATTAATTGATTATTTGACATAGTGCTTAGGCTTTCAGAAGCACTTTACCTGGTTCGGTAAACTTTACCTGAATAGGTCTAATATCTGTGTCCCTCTGTATCTGCACCAGGTGCCTATCCTGTTTTTACTTCTCTGTTTGTGGGCTTTTAAGTGGTTTTAAAAGGTCAAATAATTAATTAAGATGTTTTATTACTTTCAAGTCTTTATTTGTACCTTTTGGTGAGCTAGGATTTATTGGTGCATGAGTTTATTCATTGGTATTTAATATACTTTAACAGTTATATGACAATCAATAATATTTTTGTAGGCTACACATGTGACTGCAGCAGGTTGTGCTTGGTGACAACACTCTAGGCAACAGCCCTTGATTGCCTTGTGAATACCATCCTTTCTCTAGTAACAGCTGTCCCAGCAATCAGCCTCTGAAACAGCTGTTATTAGCAGAGGAGACTCACCCAGGTATACATTTCCTGCAGGAGAAATGTACCATTGCGTGCTGGCCAATAAAATGCCAACTGGGTCCACTAGAGTGGTAGTCGCTTTTACTTTGCACATTTGCACATTCAAAGTACACATGGAAAAGTATTTTTTTTTATAAGACATGCCCTTTAAGTTATTTACTGTATGGGAGAAAATAAAAGATAATTTATATTTTCACAGTATGCTTTAAAAAATGCATGAATGGTATTGCAATCTCTAATGCTAATGAGTCTTCAACTTTCTTATAAAAAATGTTTTCCGCTCTGATGGTTCTATGCTGCCACTTCTAGGCAGCTGCGGCATCTCACCAAATTTTGCTCCCCTGCTAAATGAACAAAATTATTCATTTATATTGTTAAAATGGTTTAAGTGGTACTCAAAATATACTGTTACATGTAGTAATAGAAGTTTTTAAAATAACAACTTACTTTAAGAGTCACATTTATGTGACCTCAATAAAAGCAAAAAAAAAATTAAGAAAACCCAAAAGCATGTTTTTTAGAATTTTTTTTTTGTGGGTTTTGTTGTTTACTGGTGTTGATAGTACATGATGTCTATTGCTGACTCTTATTTCTCAGGCTCCCAATGTATTATGATGTTTTAGCAACTTACTTGACAATTTTCTAATAATGATAAGAAGAGAGATAAAACCTATATACAAAAATTAGGCACACCTACAAAAAATAATGAAATGTCATGAATGGTATTTTATTATACCATTGAAAATAATCATGATACACAGTCCTACAAAGATGTAAATGCATTTTAAACCATGCAAAAGATATTAGATGAAATATTATAATAAAATATATAACACTCTGGAACGCTTCAACATATCCCAGTGATTCTGAGATTGTTTTTTTTCCTGACATGTTGTACATTTTGCAATTTTCAAACTTTTAATTTTTATACCCTTAAATCAGAGAGTCATATCACACAAAATAGTTAATAAATAACATTTCCCAGATGTCTACTTTACATCAGCACAATTTTGGAAACATAATTTTAGGAAGTTATTAGGGTTAAAAGTTGACCAGCGATTTCTCATTTTTGGAATAAAATATTTTCTTATTTTAGGGACCACATCACATTTGAAGTGACTTTGAGGGGTTTATATGACAGAAAATACCCAAAAGTGACATCATTCTAAAAACTGTACCTCTCAAGGTGCTCAAAACCACATTCAAGAAGTATATTAAGTATTCACGTGCTTCACAGGAATTAATGGAATGTGGAAGGAAAAAATAAACATTTAATATTTTTTTTCACAAAAAATTTACTTTAGACTCATATTTTTGTTTACTTCTTTCACAACAGTAACAGAAGAAAATGGACGAAAAAAAAAAATTTGATTTGTTGTGCAATTTCTCCTGAGCACACTGATACCCAATATGTGGGTAAAACCACTGTTTGGGCATATGGCAGGGCTTGGAAGGGAACGAGTGCCATTTGACTTGTAAAATTTGCTGGCATAATTAGCGAACGCTATGACGCGTTTGGAGAGCCGCCTAAACAGGGGAACCCCCCCCCCCCTCCAAGTGAAACCATTCTGGAAACTAGACCCCTCAGGGAACTTGTATAGATGTGTAGTGAGCACCTAGAACCCCCAGGTGCTTCACAGAATTTTATAACTTTGAGCCGTGAAAATAAAGAAATAACATTTTTCCACAAACATTTTTTTTTAGCCCTAAATTTTGCATTTTCATAAGGGTAACTGGAGAAATTGCAATATGTAATTTGTTGTGCAATTACTCATGAGTACGCTGATACTCAATATGTTGAGGAAAACTACTGTTTGGGCGCACGGCAGGGCTTGGAAGTGAAGGGGCACCATTTGACTTTTTGAATGCAAAATTTGCTGAAACTATTAGCGGACGCCATGTCGCATTTGGAGAGCCCCTGATGTGCCTAAACAGTGAAAAGCCCTCACAAGTGACACCATTTTGGAAAGTAGACCCCTCAGGGAAATTATCTATATGTGGAGTGAGCACCTTTAAAAACCCAGGTGCTTCACAGAAGTTTATAACGTTGAGTAGAGGAAATAAAAAAATCAAATTTTTTCCCTCAATAATATTTTTTAGCCCCAAATTTTGCATTTTAACAAGGGTAACAGGAGAAAATGGACCACAAAATTTGTTGTGCAATTTCTCTTGAGTACGCAGATACCCCATATGTGGTCAAAAACTACTTTTGAGGCACAGTGCAAAGCTCAGAAGGGAAGAAGCGCCATATTGGGTTCAGATTTTGTTGGACTGGTTTGAGGGTGCCATGTCACATTGGTAGAGCCCCTGAGGTGCCAGATCAGTCGAACCCCCGTAAGTGACCATATTTTACAAACTACACCTCTCAATGAATTCATCTAGGGGATCATATTGACACCACAGGTGTGTCACAGCATTTTATACCATTGGGCAGTGAAGAAAAAATAATTGTATTTTTACCACAAATTTTATTTTAGCCCCAGATTTTATATTTTCATACTGGGAAATGAAAAAAAAAATGGCACCAAAATTTGTCCCACAATTTCTGCTGAATTTAGAAATACCCTATATGTGACTGTGCAGTACTGCTTAGCAATACTGCGAGACTCGGGAGGGCCTGAGCGCTTTTTGCCTCCTGAAGCGCAGATTTTCCTAGAGATGTTTGTGGATGCCATATACAAAGCCCCTACGTGCTGGAAAAGCAGATTCCCCCTCAAGTGACCCCATTTTGGAAATTATACCTTTACAACAGGTGTAGTGATGATTTTGACTCCATGGATGTTTTCCAGAAACAAACAGCAGTGGATGTTGGTAAGTGAAGATTGCAAACTGCCGTTGTAGTGACCAAAACGTTGTAGAGACAAGTACATTATGCCCAGCTTGTGCTTCTGGAGACATGCACCCATAAATTAGGCAGGCTCTCATCACTACAGGAAAGCCAAACATGTGGATGCAAACTGCGGTTTAGGCACACTGTGGAGCTCAGAAAAGAGGGGGGTAATTGGATTTGGGAGTGCAGAATTTGCTCAATTTCTTTTGGGGGGCGATGAGCCATGGAACTTTTCCAGAGCCTTTGTGCTACCAGTAATGTGGAAGCCCCATATTTCTGATAACAGATGACGGACCTGAGTGGGGACATGCTTTTTTTGGTGAATGAAGTTGAAGCTTTTATTGGGAACATTTTAAATAACATTTGGGATCACGTTTATCCTGCGCTCTACGCTGATCACTTATATTGGCGTTTCCATCTAAATCTCCTAGTGACGTGATTTAGATGAAACCCACGAGGTATACATTCTAATGTTGAGCATTCCGATACTGAAATATCGGGTATCGGCCGATATTCGCGGTATCGGAATTCCGATACTTAATTCCGATACTTTTGCAATATCGTATACCGGAATCAGAAGTTTCCATAATGCAATGAGCCAGTTTCATTTTATTCAGCCAATGAGGATCCTAAGAAGTGTGGGCACATCCTGTTAGGCATGTAGGCATGTTAACTAATGGCATGGCTGTGATTGGCTGCTGAAATGATGTCATGATGCACTATAAATGCCGCCGCCGCCATTTTGAGCTCACTGTGCTGTGAATTCAGTTAGGGATAGGACGCTGTTGTTCTGAGGGACAGTTTTAGCTACCTATTTGGTCTATTCTGCTTTACCCAAGCTACTTTATAAATCGCTGTGCCTTGCAGCGCTAGTGCACAGTTCTCTGTGCTGTTCACCGCTGTCTGCAAGGTCTCTGTGTGTGAGTGCAACTCACCCTGTAGTGTGTGCTTCAGCCACGTCTGGTTGTAGTGCGCTCAGCGTGCGTCACTGCCTCATACATTGTCCTTTTTTGCTAATTGATCATTTTTCCTGATATCTCCTATTAGTGTGGTGGTTCCATCCGTATTCAGCTAAATTGGTTCCAAACACACTATATAGGAGTAGATAGAGAATTTTTTTTTTGTCTTGCAGCACTAGTGCACAGTGCTCTGCCTCTGCACTGTTCACCGCTGTCTGCAAGGTCTGTGTGTGAGTGCAGCTCACGCTGTAGTGTGTGCTTCAGCCACGTCTGGTTGTAGTGCGCTCAGCGTGCGTCACTGCCTCATACATTGTCCTTTTTTGCTAATTGATCATTTTTCCCGATTTCTCCTATTAGTGTGGTGGTTCGATCCGTATTCAGCTACATTGGTTCCAAACACACTATATAGGAGTAGATAGAGGAGCCTTTCTGCAGCATTGTGCCCTGCAGCCCCAGCCAGATTAGTATTAGCCTATTTTTTGTAGCCTCATCTATTGCATTGTAGGTTACCTTCCTACATTGTAATAGCTACAAAAAGTTTGTGATACTATCGTTATTACATCTTTGGGCACATCCAGTGTCTTTTTGTGACAAAAAAAACCTAAATAAAGTTCACCAAACACTCCACTTTACAGTTGTGTAGGTCACATTAGCTCATATCAAAGTCTAGTCCACACTTTGTAAAATTAGTGTTTCTTATACCTGTTAGCAGCTGTTCAGGAAAAAGAACACTAAGCCCTTAGTATTTTTCTGCCTATCTTTATCAGTCTACCAAGATGAAGAAGGCAGGGAGTAAGGCATGTGGTTGTGGTCGTGGTCGTGGGCGTGGAATTTCTGCAGGGAGAGGACGTGAGGATTCTGTGCCTGCAGGGAGAGGACGTGGGGATTCTGTGCCTGCTGCGGGCACCAGTGACTCAGCATCCCACAGTTTTACCAGGGAACAGTCCTTTATGCGCATCTTTGTAGGAGCTAGCCATACACCACTGCTGCGGGAGGACCAAATTGAAGCCGTTGTCGGATGGATGGCAGCTAATGCATCGACTTCAATTAGTTCCAGATCCTCTCAGGTCCTGAGCACTGAAGAGCACCCATCTGTCTCTTCACCACCTGCCAAATTGCCCAGGCAGTCAAGAGAGCCCTGGACAGGAGCCATCTCTACTTCTGTTCTCTGAATCTCTTGGCTTGAAAAGAGGGGGCCAGCCAAGCAGAATTTGAGAATTTGAAGAAGAGGTAGTATGCAGTGATGCGCAACTGTTTTGTCTCTCTGAATCTGAAGACGCGGGTGGGCCAGTGCCTATGGTCAGCAGCACACCTCAGTACGCATCTGATGATGAGACTCTGGTGCCACTTTCTGGTGTGTACTGTGCTGTTTAGACTACCCAGGAGAAGCAGTTGTTTGAAGAGCGTGGTGTAGATGATGAGGTCCTTGACCCATCATGGCGTGAGGGACAGGAAGGTGGTGGGAGCAGCTCTGAGGAAGAGATTCCCCGAACGGCTCAAAAAGGAGGGAGAGGGAGGGAGCAGACTTGGTTGCCTGTAGCCTCCACTTCGGCACCCATTAGGAGCATGGCTCTTCCAAAATCCAAAGCGGGTGCTCCCAAGACTTGCAGTGTCTGGTCCTTTTTTGACACAGTTGCAGATGACATTTGCTTTGTCAAATGCAAGCTGTGTAATCAGAAGGTGAAAAGAGGGAAAAGTGTCAGCAACCTCAATACCACAAATATGTGGAAACATGTGCGGACCAAGCACGTGGTGGAGTTACAAAAACACACTGAAGACCTAGGCCAACCTACAGCGCCACCTACCACCTCTTCGACTCGTGTTGTAGCATCTTCCTCCAGCTCACACACAGCTGGTTCGGCTTCCTCACAGGATCGCCATGGAAGAATCTCTGGCACTGTTGTACAGAGACACATTGTAATTCCACCCACAGCACCACTATCCCTGTCATCCTCACACTCCCAGGCCAGTCTACAGCCATCGTTAGCACAGGCATGGGAGAAAAGGCGCCCATACTCGGCAAACCACCCCCAAGCACAGGCTCTGAATGCTGGCATTGCTAAACTACTGGCCCTTGAAATGCTATCATTCAGGCTGGTGGAGACTGACACCTTCCGTAACTTTATGGCATTGGCTGTCCCACAATACAACGTGCCCAGCTGCTTTTATTTCAGCCCTGCAACAGCATGTGCAGGGAAAAATTTAAACATGCGCTACAAAACGCCGTCAGTAGCAAGGTCCACCTGACCACCGATGATTGGACCAGTAAGCATGGACAGGGACGATACCTTTCCCTCACTGCCCATTGGGTAAATGTTGTGGAGTCGGGTACAGATGTTGGGAGTGGCACTGTACGTGTTCTGCCAACTCCAAGGATTGCAGGAATCCAGTCTGTACACATTGACTCCTCCTCATACTCTAGTTCCTCTGAATCAGCGCTGCAGGAGCCGTCACGGTCTACCTCCACATCGACCCGCGAACGGTTACCTGTTATGATGACCGATATGAGCACAGCCGTGGCCAAACGCTAACAGGCCGTATTAAAATTAATTTCTTTGGGGAATTGAAGCCACACAGTGCAGGAGCTCTGGAATGCCATCAAGCAGCAGAGCGACATGTGGTTTGTGCCAGTGAATCTCCAGCCAGGCATGGTAGTGTGTGACAATGGCCGAAATCTGGTGGCAGCTCTGGGCCTAGGCAACCTCACTCACATCCCATGTCTGGCACATGTGCTCATCTTGGTCGTGCAGAGTTTTTTGAGGACCTATCCAGATCTTGATGCACTGCTTCACAAGGTCCGCATAGAGTGCGCTCACTTGCAGCTTTCCAGCAAAGCAAGATCGTGCATTGCCGCTCTGCAGCGCCGGTTACGTCATCCGGAACATCGCATCATATGTGACCTACCCACCAGGTGGAATTCAACGTTACATATGTTGGAGAGGTTGTGTGAGCAGCAGGCAGCAGTAATGGAGTGCCAGCTGCAGCAGGCGCAAACGAGTCGCAGTGCGCGCCGTTCACACTTCACCACCACTGAGTGGGCCTCTATGAAGGACATTTGCCACGTTTTGCGTGCCTTCGATTATTCCACGCTGATGGCGAGTGCAGATGATGCACTAGTCAGCATGACTATCCCCCTTATCTGCCTGCTTGAAAAAACACTGCAAGCACTAAGGGACGAGGTTTTAGAAGAGGTGGAGGATGAGGAGTCACAAATGCCATCTGCTTCTCTACAGTCTGCGCAACGTGGTTCCTCACAAAGGCCTAGACAGGGGACACTTTGTGAGGAGGATGAGGAGGAGTCAATGGAGGAGGAAGACATCTGTCCAGAGGAGGGAGGTACACAATGCTCTAGTAGTCAGTATCTAGAGCGAGGGTGGGGTGATGCAGAGCAGGCAGAGATCACGCCTCAAGCAGGGGACAGCGTTTCTTGGCCAGTTGGCAGTCTGCAGCACATGGTTGATTTCATGCTGCAATGCCTGAGAAATGACCGCCGCATTGCCCACATTCTCAACACGGCTGATTATTGGGTGTCCACCCTCCTAGATCCTCGCTACTGGGACAACTTACAAAGCCTCATAACACCGTTGAACCGGGAGCATAAAATGCGGGAGTACCAAGATTCACTGGTGCATTCCATCATGTTCTCCATTCCAACTCAGAGCAGTGCTGCTAGTGCTTTACAAAGCAGCTCAGTGCGTCGAGGCAGTGGAGGAAACTCTGCACAAAGAGGGAGCAGAAGCAGCGCCTCAGCACAAGGCAAGACCAGTATGGCCCAAATGTGGCAAAGTTTTGTGTCCCCGCCGCCACAAATGTCTACACCACCACAGACGGCTCCTGTCAGCAGGAGGCAACGTTTCCGTCAGATGGTGACAGACTACATGTCTTGCCCTCTCAGTGTACTCCCAGACGGCTCTTCTCCCTTCAAGTTTTGGGTCTGTAAGCTGGATACATGGCCCGAGCTTAGCCAGTATGCATTGGAGGTGCTAGCTTGCCCTGCTGCTAGTGTATTATCGGAACGCGTCTTTAGTGCCCCAGGTGGTGTACTAACGGACCGTCGCATGCGACTATCCTCCGATAACGTTGACCAGCTTACTTTTCTCAAAATGAACAAGGCCTGGATCTCGCATGAATTTGCCAGTCCTCTTCCAGAATAAATATTTGGTTGGCAACAGTATCCAGGACTCCTGTTGTGTTCATGTTTCTACCACCTGAACTCTAATCCCTGAGCTCCAACACCGCCAGTTGCTGCTCAGAAGTGTCGTCTGCACAGTCAATGCTTGCTCCAGTGTTATTGGGGTTCAGTAACGTCAGCTGATCCCCAGCTGTGTGTCCGGCAAATTCTCCTGCTTTGTCCACATCCACTGTACTACTGATTTACAACTTGCTCCAATTATACCTCTGGCTCCTCTGTTTTTAGTATTTACCCTGGGCTCCAATACCGCTAGTTGCTGCTCAGAAGTGCCGTCTGCACAGTCAACGCTTGCTCCAGGGTTATTGGGGTTCAGTAACGTCAGCTGTTCCCCTGCTGTGTATTCTCCTGCTCTGTCCACATTCACCCTACTACAGATTTTAAAGTTGCTCCAATTACGGCTCTGGCTCCACTCTGTTTTTAGTATTTACCCTGGGTTCCAGCACTGCCAGCTGTTTCCCAGCAGTGTCTTTGGCACGGGTACTCCCTCCTGCCCAGCCTGGTTCCAGCATGCCAGCTGTTTCCGGGTAGTGTCAACGTCACTTTGCCTCCAATGCGTTGTCCTGTCGTGTTGCGGTCGGGTTAGCCGACTCTATGGTGCTTGCAGTTTAGGTGACTCCGATGTGGGCTGCGGGATCTGGCAATGAAGGCTGGTTCCATAGTGCCAATAAGACAAGCACCCCCTGTAGGACTGTGGGTTTTGGTAACTGCGGCCGGCTCGTGGCCTTGCAACTTTTTTTTTACATGGGTATCTTCTGCTATCCTTCCGGGTTCCAGTACCGTCAGCTGGTTCTCGGCAGTGCCTTTGGCTTAGGTGCCTCCTTCTCGGTATCCAAGTTCCACCCACGTCTGCTGGTCCTTGGTAGTGCTTTCTGGCACAGGTACCTCCTGCTTAGTAACCGAGTTCCAGTACAGTCAGCTGGTCCTCGGTAGTTCCATTGGCTCTTGTACCTTCTGCTACCCATCCGGGTTCCAGTACCATCAGCTGGTTCTCGGTAGTTCCATTTGCTCTTGTACCTTCTACTACCCATCCGGGTTCCAGTACCATCAGCTGGTTCTTGGCAGTGCCTTTGGCTTAGGTGCCTCCTTCGCGGTATCCAAGTTCCACCAACGTCTGCTGGTCCTTGGTAGTGCTTTCTGGCACAGGTAGCTCCTGCTTAGTAACAGAGTTCCAGTACCGTCAGCTGGTCCTTGGTAGTTCCATTGGCTCTTGTACATTCTGCTACCCATCCGGGTTCCAGTACCGTCAGCTGGTCTTCGGTAGTTCCATTTGCTCTTGTACCTTCTGCTACCCATCCGGGTTCCAGTACCGTCAGCTGGTTCTCGGCAGTGTCTTTGGCACGGGTACTCCCTCCTGCCCAGCCTGGTTCCAGCACGCCAGCTGTTTCCGGGTAGTGTCAACGTCACTTCGCCTCCAATGCTTTGTCCTGTCGTGTTGCGGTCGGGTTAGTCGACTCTATGGTGCTTGCAGTTTAGGTGACTCCGATGTGGGCTGCGGGATCTGGCAATGAAGGCTGGTTCCATAGTGCCAATAAGACAAGCACCCTCTGTAGGACTGTGGGTTTCGGTAACTTCGGCCGGCTCGCGGCCTTGCAACTTTTTTTTACATGGGTACCTTCTGCTACCCATCCGGGTTCCAGTACCGTCAGCTGGTTCTCGGCCATGCCTTTGGCTTAGGTGCCTCTTTCGCGGTATCCAAGTTCCACCAACGTCTGCTGGTCCTTGGTAGTGCTTTCTGGCACAGGTACCTCCTGCTTGGTAACCGAATTCCAGTACCGTCAGCTGGTCCTCGGTAGTTCCATTGGCTCTTGTAACTTCTGCTTCCCATCTGGGTTCCAGTACCATCAGCTGGTTCTCGGCAGTTCCTCAGCCTTCTTGTACCTTCTGCTACATTTCCAAGTTCAAGCTTTTTGAAATGGTTCTTGGTAATCACTCTGGATCTCCCTGACGAGGACCCTGAAGACGAAGACCCTGAAGACCAACCCGAAGAAGACGAGGACCCCGAAGACGACGACCCTGAACACGAGGACCCTGAAGACCACCCTGAAGAAGACGAGTACCCCGAAGATGATGACCCTGAACACGAGGACCCTGAAGACCACCCCGAAGAAGACGATGACCCCGAAGACGATTACCCTGAAGACGATGACCCTGAAGACCACTCCGAAGACCAAGAAGATGACCCTGAAGAAGTTGACCAAGAGTACAAAGAACAAAAAGACAACCACCAAGATACAGAAGAACAAGAGACAGAAAATCAAGAAGCAGAAGTACAAGAAGCTGCAGAACAAAAAGTGGAAGAACATTAAGCATAAGACTAAAAATCAGAGCAAAAGATATTATCTAAATTATAAGCAGAAGATGACTAAGCAGTGTATGGGGGTGAGTCCGTTCCTCCTCGTGGTGCCCCTGGAAAAGACCTGCTGCTGCAGGCCAAACTAAACGCGGACAAATCCTGTTGTAAATCTTTTGTGACGGGCAGAACGAAAGGTGTAATGTTCAAACTTTTATAGATAACAACTACAGGAATGCCTGTCACAAAAGAATATGATGAAGAAGAAGAATATGAAGAATATGAAGAAGTAGAATATGAAGAAGAATAATAGTTGAATAAGAAGAATATGAAGAACTTAAAAAAAAAAGAATAATACGAAGAAGGTGAAGAAGAAGAAGAAGATGAAGAAGGTGAAGAAGAAGTTGATGAAAAAGATGCTGATGCTGAGGATGATGAAGGAGAAAGTGTGGGAGAAGTAAAAAAGAAGGTGAAGAGCATGGAAGTAGTGAAACATAAATATCTGACAAAATATAAAAAAACTTAACATAGTCAATATTTCCGTAACTCAGAACGTCTTAAAAAATATATTAATTCCTGCTATTCCATTTGATTGGGCTAAACCTCTATGCCTTTATTGTCTCCCCCACCTCCCCCAATACATTCTACATTATTCTTAGTTGTTTTCCTTCATGTAGAATTAACCTACAAGGAAAGAAAGGGTTTATTTTTATTCCGATATTTCTGTCCCATTGACTTGCATTGGTTTCTGGTATCGGAATCGGCGATATCCGATACTTTTTGGGTATCGGTCCGATCCAATCCGATCCAATATTTCCCGATATCGGAAGGTATCGCTCAACACTAATCTATTCACTATGATGAGGCAACAGAGTTACTCTGGACTCCATCTGGCTTCTGTTCAGCGTCGTCCTTTTCAGAAGTGCACAAAACTTTTGCCGACGACACTTTCATGCACGCCTAATAAAAAGACAGACACCGCCGGATCACAGGTCAGACGGCATCCACAGTGCCTCCATCTGCCTCATTATAGGGAATCTTCCATCTGAATCACGGAGATTTACACAGAAACCCCGGTGTAAGTGCTCAGCGCAGAGGCAGGATAAATGTGAGCCGAGCCTTACTGCGATCTTTGGGAGGCAGAATGAATAAGTCAACAGAAGGTGAAGAATTGACTGTCCATTTCATGCAATAAATCAAGTACAAGAAATTGTTCTTGTGAAATATCTTCTTTAGCCCCTGGGGTGCTTTGGGTTAATGGACTAAGGTGATGAATGGATAAAGATGTCACTGACACAATTGAAAGTCTGTTATGAAAATGATTGAGTGTTTTGGCGGCAGAATAGATTGACTGACTGTACAGAACACAGACTCAAATTTACGGTGTCTCTGTCAGGGCTAACATCATCCTGCTTTGTTAGAGATGAGTGATGTGCCATATATACCATTACTCTCTTCACTTCCTGTCCACTAACATGCTTGCCAGGGGTACTGCAGATGCTTGTGGCTACATAATTTTTAGCCATGGTATGTTTATTTATTTTTTCTTATACTATCATGTCCATTGTAAGTGCCATTTTTTCATTTACCATACCTTTTAGGCACAATTTTAAAGTTTACAATAAGTTTAACTAAATTTATGCAACTGTCAGGGTCGGCATTAGGGGTGAAAAGACTGGGCCACTCCCTAAGGGGCCCCCCAGCGTCTATAGCATTATCATTGAAGCTTCCGACGTAGAGACTGCTTCAGCACCTGTGGTGACATCATGAACCTTTTGACCGTGATGTCACCACAGGTCTTGTATTCTGCGATACTTCAGGACCTTTGATGAAATCACGATCATGTGACTAGTCATGTGCCCTTGATGTCACCAGAGGCCCTGCACTCTATGGGAGTCAAAAGGACTGAAGAGAGGATGGATTGGTGGTAAATCCGTGTCTGTCTGTGGTTGATCCTAGAATGTATGAGCTCCTGACAGGTCCTCTCTGCAGCCCATACAGATGGATACCTGTGGATAGATGTAATTCAGTTACTAAACTTAACCCTTTCATGATGTTTGATGTAGATTTACATCATATGATGTGTCTTTCCCTTTGATGCAGGCTCGCATCAAAGGGACCCATCTTTCCCCATACATGACGACTGATTCAATTAGCCATCATCTGCCTCCAAGAGCTGCAGATTGAGCGGTGCTCCGTACGCAGCTGTTAAATACCGCTGTCAATCTCTGCCAGTGGCATTTAATACACGCCAGCAGGGGGCACATCATTCCTACTGTGAAAGCCAGACCGTGGTGGGCATTCATAAGAGATCGTGATTTTTGCTATACATAGCAATGTCACTGCTATGTATAGCACAAGCGATCAGAAGATCGTAGCTTCAAGTCCCCTATGGGAACTAACAAATATAGTAAAAAAGTATAAAAAAAAGTTTTTTAAAAATATGAAAAACCCCCACAAAGGTTCAACTCACCCCCCCCCTTTGCTCCATTAAAAATAAAAGTAATAAAAAAAATACACATATTTGGTATCGTTGCGCTCGGAAAAGGCCGATCTATGGAAATATAAAGTAAATTATTCCGATTGGTAAAGGGCATAACGAGAAAATAAATCAAAATGCCAGAATTAAGTTTTTTTGTCACCGCAATATTGCAATAAAATGCAATAAGAAGCGACCAAAATATCGTATTTACCCCAAAATGGTATCCGTAAAAACATCAGCTCAGGGCGTTATTTCCCGAAAAGTGAAAACATAACGGATCTTGGAAAATGGTGACAAAAGCATTTTTTTTTTTTTACATTTCAGAATTTTCTTCACCAATTTAACAAAACCTGCGTGGAATTTATTTTTTCAATAAATTGGTGATCAAAGAATAGTGTGTGTGTGTGTGTGTGTGGGGGGTCTTTATTCAAATAGTGTCTGTGTTTTTTTTTTATTTTATTACTGGGTTAGTAATGGGGGTGTTTGATAGACACCTCTCCATTACTAACCAAAGGGGTTGATGGCAGTTGTGATTTT
This sequence comes from Phyllobates terribilis, assembly GCF_046119375.1. Classification (NCBI taxonomy): domain Eukaryota; kingdom Metazoa; phylum Chordata; class Amphibia; order Anura; family Dendrobatidae; genus Phyllobates; species Phyllobates terribilis. Next base: position 256,199,889 of record NW_027362763.1, on the reverse strand, counting down.
TGACAAATCACAGCTCTCATCATCCCCAACTACCATTACCCGATTGCCACCGCTCCAGGGCAATCGGGAAGAGGTAGGCATAGAGCCAGAATTGGAGCATCTCATATGATGTGCCAATTCTGGGGTGGCTACGGCTTGTATTTTTAGGCTGGGAAGGGCACAATAACCTGGGACCTTCCCAACCTGATAATATAAGCCCGCAGCTACTTCCTTTACCTTTGCTGGTTATCAAAATAGAGGTGACCTCAGTTAATTCTTAAAAAAATTATTTAATAGTTTATATAAGGCACTAAAGGGTGCTGCTAGCTTACTATATGTAGTAGTCCTGTGACATTAAATAGCTACAGGATATCTATCTATTCTATCTATCTCTCTCTATTCTGATGGTTCTGGCTGTGAATTTACTGTACTTGGCTGATAAAATGTCGGGTTTCCTTTGAAATGTGTGCATAAAAATTGTGTGGCATACGCGTGGTCCGTGTGCTGTCCGATTTTTTTTCTCGCACCCATTGACTTGCATTAGCGAGTCTCGTCCGATATACACAATCGCAGCATGCTGCGATTTTTTTTTTTTTTTTCAGTACACTTGGAGCTGAGGAAAAACTCACAAATGAGCACTGACTCATTTAATAACATTGGTTAGAGTACAATGCGATGTTTTCTCGCATTGCACTCCTCCATATCATGCACCAGTGTGAGGAAGCCCTCAAGTAGATGGTCCTATGAAAACGTTCTTCTTACTTGCTCTTCAGTTTGTAAAACCTAATTTATTAAACATTTACATGTACAAATATATGTGTGGCCAGTATAAAGTAATGACACATGACTTATTCCTTTCAAAGGCCATACTAAGGACCAGGGGGCGTTTATAACAGGTGAAAGAAAGTTGATTCTGGCAGCTAAATAGGAAAGGGTTCTTTACAGTTAGAGTAGTCAGACTGTGGAATGCCCTACCACAAGAGGTAGTAATGGCAGACACTATAACAGCTTTTATACAAGGGGTAGATGATTTCCTCACATAACATTGTGAGTTATAGTTAAATTAGTGACAAAATGTACAATTGGTGGAGGAAGGTTGAAATTGATGAACCTAGATCTTTATTCAACCTATGTAACTATGAATGAAAAGAAAAAAATGGAGTAGCCATAAACCACCAATAAATTTAAAAATTCATTATTTATTGAAAAATATTATTAAAACAATCACCATCAATACATAGATATGTCAGAAGGAACAAAGTGGAGAGCGAAAGTTGGATCCAATATTGCAAACTATACTGCAATGCGCAGCACCTACATAGCCAGTCTCAACATAACATGTGAAGCAAAAGGTAGCCATTAGTATAAAGTGAGATAGATGGAATAGGTTAAAAATGGTATTGCTTACCCATGGTAGGGAGGGATCACTGATAGACCTGCCAGCACTGCCACCATATGTAACTATGTAACTATGTAACCTGTTCTTAATCAAGAAATCAATTAAATAGGACCTGCTTGGCAAAGCTAGACATCATGCTGCAATCCAAGGAAATTCAGAAAAAGATTTATCTGTCTGGAAAAGGTTATACAGCTATTTCTAACGTTTTGGGACTCCAGCGAACCACAATGAGAGCCATTATCCACAAATGGCAAAAACATGGAATAGTGGTGAACCTTCCCCAGGAGTGACTGGCTGACCAAAATTACCCCAAGAGTGCAGCGATGACTCATCCAAGAGGTCACAAAAAAACCCACAACAACATCCAAAGAACTGCAGGCCTCACTTGCCTCAATTATGGTCAGTGTTCATGACTCCATCATAAGAAAGAGACTGGGCAAAAATGGCATGCATGGCAGAGTTCCAAGACGAAAACAACTTCTGAGCAAAAGCAACATAAAGGCTCGTCTCAGTTTTGCCAGAAAACATCTTGATGATCGCCAAGACTTTTGAGAGAATACTCTGTGAACCGACAAGACAAAAGTTGAACTTTTTGGAAGGTGTATGTCCCGTTACACCTGGCATACAAGTAACAGCAGTTCAGAAAAGGAACATCATACCAACAGTAAAATATGGTGGTGGAAGTGTTAAGGTCTGGGACTGTTTTGCTGCTTCAGGACCTGGAAGACTTGCTGTGGTAAATGGAACCATGAATTCTGCTGTCTACCAAAAAATCCTGAAGGAAAATGTCCGTCCATCTGTTCGTGACCTCATGCTGAAGCGCACTTGGGTTATGCAGCAGGACACTGATCCAAAACACACCAGGAAGTCCACCTCTGAATGGTTTAAGAAAAACAAAATTAAGACTTTGGAGTGGCCTAGTCAAAGTCCTGACCTTAATCTGATTGAGATGCTGTGGCATAACCTTAAAAAGGCGTTTCATGGTCGGAAACCCTCCAATGTGGCTGAATTACTGTCCTACTCATTATTACATAATGTGGAATATCTCCTGAAAAAATGAATAAAGCAAAAGTTTTTTTTGTATAGAGCATTCGTTTTAAATACAAAAGATAAAATGATAAATAATTTAGTGCAAAAAACAATGGGAGGGAAAAATAGAAAAACCTATAGCTTGCTGTGACACTGGTATTGGCACCCTTTGCATTAATTTAGCATGGAAATACATTTTGACTCTCCTGTGGTAAATTACAAAAGAGATTCTCCTGTGATTAATTGTCGGTGCCCATGTGACATGAATTAGCCAATGAGTGATGACTTCAGTATTTTAAAAAGCCACATGATAGGCCCTATTCCTTTGTCACAATAGTGAAGACAAAGGAGCTGTGTGAGGACATCAGAACAGCTATTATTAGCGAACACAAGACTTCCAAAGGGTATAAGGATTTCTCCAAAGACCTTGTTATCCCAGTTTCAACATTGCGCAATGTTATTAAGAAATTTGCCAAGCATGGAACTGCCAAGAAACTCCTTGGACGTAGGGGAAAGAGGAAAATTGACGAGATGTCTTCGAAGGTTGGTATGAATAGTAGAAAAAACACCACGTCAAACATCCAAAGACCTGAAGGCCAACCTGGAACACTCTGGGGTCATGGTTTCAACAAGTACCATACGCTGCACACTAAACCAAGCAGAGCTTTATGGGCGAACGTGAAGGAAGAAACCATTGCTGAAGAAAAGATATAAAATGGAACAACTGATTTTTGCCAAAGTGTACCACGACAAACCACAATCCTTCTGGGAAAATGTTCTGTGGACAATTGTAACAAAAATAGAGCTTTTTGGCAATGCAAAAACAGTTTGTTTACAGACAGTGCAATGAAGCTTACAAGGAAAAGAACATCTTACCAACAGTTAAGCATGGTGGAAGATCCATAATGCTGTGGGATTGTTTTGCTGCATCTGGTATTGGAGGCCTTGACCATACCACAGGAATAATGAAATCAGAAAATTATCAAGAGATTTTAGAGCGAAATGACCCAGTGTAAAAAAAACTTGGTTTGAGTTGAAGATTATGGATCCTCCTGCAAGACAATGACCCAAAGCACACATCCAAAAGTACACAGAAATGGTTGAAAAATAAAAAATGGACTGTTTTAAAATGGTCAGCAATGAGTCCTGACCCCAATATCCTTGAAAATCTTTGGGGTGAGCTGAACTCTGCCATTGAGAAAAAGAACCCTTCAAACATTGAAGAGCTTGAACAAACTGTGAAGGAAGAGTGGAAGAAAATTCCAGCTGAGAAGTGCAAGGAGCTTATAGATGGCTACAAGAAACATTTGGAGGCTATCTGCAATGTCAAAGGGTGTGCAACCAAGTATTAATTAGGGGTGCTGTTATTATTGCACATGCTGTTTATTCTGTTTCTTCTTTGCAGTTGCAAAATGGAAGTTGAAAAACAATGTTTTATTGTTGTATTACTTTAAAACACTAATTAAAAAATCCTGAGGATATAACTTTGGTACATTTCCATTTATTTCTAAAGATATTGTACAGTCTATGAAAAAAATGAAGGGGTGCCAGTAATGGTGACTAGCACTGTACAATTTTGCAAAGATGAGTGGGCCAAAATTCCTCCAGAGTGTTGTAAAAGACTCATTGCAGTTATGACAAATGCTTAATTGCAGTTGTTGCTGCTACGGATGGCCTAACCAGTTATTAGGTTAAGGGTGCAATCACTTTTTCACACAGTGCCCTGTAGGTTTGGATTTCTTTTTCCCTTAATAATAAAGACCTTTATTTAAAAACTGTATTTTTTGTTTACTTGTGTTTTCTTTGTCTAATATTTAAATTAGTTTTGTAATCTGAAACATTTAAGTGTGACAAACATGCAAAAGAATACGAAATCAGAAAAGGGGCAAACACTTTTTCACACCAGTGTAGATACCCAAATGGAAAAGAAAGATGTGGCCCAGCCAACAGTATTGTCGTGAGGTGTATGGTTGCTAAATTAGATTAGTAAAATAGGTATGCAAAAAATAAAATATAACCTTCATTTTAGAAAGCGAACTTGTCAGAAACTTTTACCCCCATAAACCATTAATATTATAGTGTAGACATTTAAAAAATAAACCAGTTGATCCCTTTATGACCCCAAACCACAGTATCTTGAAGTTGTGTTTCGAAGTGCATTTGTTCTGCTTTAACAGTGAAATCAGCCATCCATGGAGTTTATTCTCTTTGTGTTTATAGCAGTTATGACATTATATTGTCTGTATTTGAATGCTGTCTATTTCATATTGTTTGGTAACATCACCATCTGCTGGTGGTGTAATGTATTTGCTCTAGTTTAGATGCTTTGCTTTATGGGAAGGTTCCTGTTGCATTGTGGTCCTGTTCTTATCACAGAAGAGGCAGTGCTTCACTTCTGATGGAGAAGCCATCTTGTCACTTGTTTGTACCTTGTGATCTATGTAAAAGCTTGGCCCAGCATAGTCTGTAAGAGCACTATCTCTGTATTAAAATGTGGTGTTTTATAGTATGTTTGCAGTATTAGTTAGATAATCGTCAATTTGCATTATTATCTCATATTATACTGTGTATTGCAGACTCTCTGTATCTTATGCACTGTACAGTTATACATTCTGAAATCCTACTGTTATTGCATCTTATAGTTTCACCTTTCCTGTCACAATCTACCATCAATAAAGAGAAGGTTACAACTTCACAGCTTTTTTCTTAAGAAGACAGGGGGTTTAGCTACATGTCAGATTGCACGCCGTGCTAACATGCAAGAGGACAGTATAGCATTGATGGTGCATTTCTGGCTTGTCAGCCTCACTCTTTATTTCCTACAGAGCAGCGCCCTCCCCTGGCTGATGGACATGTCATTGTCTCTGGTACTTGGCCACTGACCTGTCAGTCATCTGGGGGAGATTGCTGCTAGGTAGGAAAATGCAGCGAGAGGCTGACCCTGACCTGTGACTATCATGAAATTTGACCTGGAGTCGATTTGCAGGGAATCGATTTGATCATCTCTAGTGTCTTCATTATTTGGTGTTCGTTACTTGTTTGGTGGTCTGTGGTGGACTGATTTTATCTTTACATAGACAATGCAATGCCCTTTACATGGTTTTAAATATTTTTCTTTTGTCTTTTTAGCAATATGTAAAACATATATAAAGACGATCGTCAAGGAGATTTCAAAAAGTACAAAAATTCCTTTATTGCTCCATACAAGAATATCCAATAGCATCATTTTGACCTGTATGGTTTTTATTAAGCTTAATAAAGACCATACAGGTCAAAATGTCGCTATTGGATTTTCTTGTATGGATCATTAAAGGAATTTTTGCATTTTTTTAATCTCCTTGAAGAGCGCTGTCTGTATATATTTTTTGTGATTTTCACCAGGTTAATTCTTTGGATGCCTGTGGACTGTGATGGGCTCGCTCACACGAACGTATAATACATACGAGTGCTATGCAATAAAACATCGCTTAGCACTCGGTCCGATGTCTGAACTGTCTATGGGGCAGTCCAGATCTGCAATTATTTTCTCAATCCGATTCGGCAGGAGAGAACAATCACAGCATCAGCAAATTGGATCGCACTCACCCATACAAGTCTATGGGTGCGTGTGAAACATTGGACTGCACTCGGATGTCATCCAACTGCAGTCCGATATACGCCGAGTCAGGTAATGGGGAAGATGGAGAAATTAATCTCTCCTTCTTCTCCTCACCTGTGATCCGATTCTCGCATGTGACAGAATCAGATCACAGTAAAATGACACTCGGCTCACGCTCGCAGCAGAGTTTGACCTGAATGTCATTAGCATATCACATCGGATGCTATACACTAATGTGACCCCGGCCTATCTCTGGGTGTGCTGCTTACAAATTAATAACTTTTGCGGTAATGTGTGTCATGATTATTTTCAAGGTATAATAAAATACCATTTATGATATTTCATTGTTTTTTTATCAGTGTGCCTAATTTTTATATGTAACTTTCTTCTCTCTTCTTATCAATTTGGATTTTTCAAACACATTGGCAGCACCCTGTGTTTCTGTTTGTATTGCGGTGCCCTCTAGTTTCAAATCTCCCAGACTCTCTGGAAGGCTCTTGGAAAAAGGGGAGACCTCCCGATCTTCCAGAATAGTTGTCAAGCTTCGGCTGCAGTGCAGAATCCTTCTGAAACCCACAGAACATCCCAAAAAGCTACACTACTGAAAGCTTTCTTCTGTGGAAGAGGCATGGAGGAGAGGAAGAAGAGGTGGTGTCTCAAAAAGGGGCATGGCGAAATTCTGTAGGACCCATTATTCTGTATGGAAGACTGTGTGGGTCCCATTATTCTGTATGGAGGACTATGTGGGGCCCATTATACTCTATGGAGGACTATGTGGGTCCCATTATTCTGTATGAAGGACTATGTGGGGCCCATTACACTCTATGGAGGACTATGTGGGTCCCATTATACTGTATGGAGGACTATGTGGGTCCCATTATTCTGTATGGAGGACTATGTGGGGCCCCTTATACTCTATGGAGGACTATGTGGGTCCCATTATACTGTATGGAGGACTATGTGGGTCCCATTATTCTGTATGGAGGACTATGTGGGTCCCATTATTCTGTATGGAGGACTATGTGGGTCCCATTATTCTGTATGAAGGACTATGTGGGGCCCATTACACTCTATGGAGGAGTATGTGGGTCCCATTATTCTGTATGGAGGACTATGTGGGTCCCATTATTCTGTATGGAGGACTATGTGGGTCCCATTATTCTGTATGGAGGACTATGTGGGTCCCATTATACTCTATGGAGGACTATGTGGGTCCCATTATACTGTATGGAGGACTATGTGGGTCCCATTATTCTGTATGGAGGACTATGTGGGGCCCCTTATATTCTATGGAGGACTATGTGGGTCCCATTATACTGTATGGAGGACTATGTGGGTCCCATTATTCTGTATGGAGGACTATGTGGGTCCCATTATACTGTATGGAGGACTATGTGGGTCCCATTATTCTGTATGGAGGACTATGTGGGTCCCATTATTCTGTATGGAGGACTATGTGGGTCCCATTATTCTGTATGGAGGACTATGTGGGGCCCATTATTCTGTATGGAGGACTATGTGGGTCCCATTATTCTGTATGGAGGACTATGTGGGTCCCATTATTCTGTATGGAGGACTATGTGGGTCCCATTATTCTGTATGGAGGACTATGTGGGTCCCATTATTCTGTATGGAGGACTATGTGGGGCCCATTATACTCTATGGAGGACTATGTGGGTCCCATTATACTCTATGGAGGACTATGTGGGTCCCATTATTCTGTATGGAGGACTATGTGGGTCCCATTATTCTGTATGGAGGACTATGTGGGTCCCATTATTCTGTATGGAGGACTATGTGGGTCCCATTATACTGTATGGAGGACTATGTGGGTCCCATTATTCTGTATGGAGGACTATGTGGGTCCCATTATTCTGTATGTAGGACTATGTGGGGCCCATTATTCTGTATGGAGGACTATGTGGGGCCCATTATTCTGTATGGAGGACTATGTGGGGCCCATTATTCTGTATGGAGGACTATGTGGGGCCCATTATTCTGTATGCAGGACTATGTGGGGCCCATTATTCTGTATGCAGGACTATGTGGGGCCCATTATTCTGTATGGAGGACTATGTGGGGCCCATTATTCTGTATGGAGGACTATGTGGGGCCCATTATTCTGTATGGAGGACTATGTGGGGCCCATTATTCTGTATGGAGGACTATGTGGGGCCCATTATTCTGTGTGGAGGACTATGTGGGGCCCATTATTCTGTGTGGAGGACTATGTGGGGCCCATTATTCTGTGTGGAGGACTATGTGGGGCCCATTATTCTGTATGGAGGACTATGTGGGGCCCATTATTCTGTATGGAGGACTATGTGGGGCCCATTATTCTGTATGGAGGACTATGTGGGGCCCATTATTCTGTATGGAGGACTATGTGGGGCCCATTATTCTGTATGCAGGACTATGTGGGGCCCATTATTCTGTATGCAGGACTATGTGGGGCCCATTATTCTGTATGCAGGACTATGTGGGGCCCATTATTCTGTATGCAGGACTATGTGGGGCCCATTATTCTGTATGGAGGACTATGTGGGGCCCATTATTCTGTATGGAGGACTATGTGGGGCCCATTATTCTGTATGGAGGACTATGTGGGGCCCATTATTCTGTATGGAGGACTATGTGGGGCCCATTATTCTGTATGGAGGACTATGTGGGGCCCATTATTCTGTATGGAGGACTATGTGGGGCCCATTATTCTGTATGGAGGACTATGTGGGGCCCATTATTCTGTATGGAGGACTATGTGGGGCCCATTATTCTGTATGGAGGACTATGTGGGGCCCATTATTCTGTATGGAGGACTATGTGGGGCCCATTATTCTGTATGGAGGACTATGTGGGGCCCATTATTCTGTATGGAGGACTATGTGGGGCCCATTATTCTGTATGGAGGACTATGTGGGGCCCATTATTCTGTATGGAGGACTATGTGGGGCCCATTATTCTGTATGGAGGACTATGTGGGGCCCATTATTCTGTATGGAGGACTATGTGGGGCCCATTATTCTGTATGGAGGACTATGTGGGGCCCATTATTCTGTATGGAGGACTATGTGGGGCCCATTATTCTGTATGGAGGACTATGTGGGGCCCATTATTCTGTATGGAGGACTATGTGGGGCCCATTATTCTGTATGGAGGACTATGTGGGGCCCATTATTCTGTATGGAGGACTATGTGGGGCCCATTATTCTGTATGGAGGACTATGTGGGGCCCATTATTCTGTATGGAGGACTATGTGGGGCCCATTATTCTGTATGGAGGACTATGTGGGGCCCATTATTCTGTATGGAGGACTATGTGGGGCCCATTATTCTGTATGGAGGACTATGTGGGGCCCATTATTCTGTATGGAGGACTATGTGGGCCCATTATTCTGTATGGAGGACTATGTGGGGCCCATTATTCTGTATGGAGGACTATGTGGGGCCCATTATTCTGTATGGAGGACTATGTGGGGCCCATTATTCTGTATGGAGGACTATGTGGGGCCCATTATTCTGTATGGAGGACTATGTGGGGCCCATTATTCTGTATGGAGGACTATGTGGGGCCCATTATTCTGTATGGCGGACTATGTGGGGCCCATTATTCTGTATGGCGGACTATGTGGGGCCCATTATTCTGTATGGAGGACTATGTGGGGCCCATTATTCTGTATGGAGGACTATGTGGGGCCCATTATTCTGTATGGAGGACTATGTGGGGCCCATTATTCTGTATGGAGGACTATGTGGGGCCCATTATTCTGTATGGAGGACTATGTGGGGCCCATTATTCTGTATGGAGGACTATGTGGGGCCCATTATTCTGTATGGAGGACTATGTGGGGCCCATTATTCTGTATGGAGGACTATGTGGGGCCCATTATTCTGTATGGAGGACTATGTGGGGCCCATTATTCTGTATGGAGGACTATGTGGGGCCCATTATTCTGTATGGAGGACTATGTGGGACCCATTATTCTGTATGGAGGACTATGTGGGGCCCATTATTCTGTATGGAGGACTATGTGGGGCCCATTATTCTGTATGCTGGTTGGCCCCCGACTTTGTCCACGTTTTTCATTTTGGCCCTCTGTGTGTTTGAGTTTTAAATCTCTGTTCTACAGCATTAGTATTAAATATACACAGCCCTTTTAAAGAGAAATAATGTCCCTCCAATCACAGCAGGTGTTATAATAATAAAGTAGTCTATTAGGCTGAATAGACCACACTTATCTGTATCCCATCTCAGAATAGTCCAGGGTGACTTGGAGGGAAATATTTCCTTCCTAGGGGTTTGATCTAGCTTTATTGTACTCATCGGCAACCGGCCTTATTGATCACCACATGTACGGTAGGCATTAGTTCCCGTTGTTCAGAAGCTAATGACAATCAGTGCTTATGCTTGTAAAGTCCCATTAACATCATGGCACAGTACGCACTGTTTGTAGGTTTTATTTATTTCTTTTTCAAATTGATTAGTGTTGTTAACAAATACATGAGAAAACTGCAACACTGTTTTTTTTTTGTCTAACATTAAGTATAGCAATAATGTTTTCCTTCTAAGCAATTTTAGATCCAGATTACAGCAAAAACTGCTGGTATTTACTGAAGATGCTTGCTGTAGTTTTCCTAGTTGCATCACTGCCGCTCATCACTGCTTTTTATTGCCAACTGAGCTAATAAAGTAAGAATACAGCCAAAAAGTTGAATGTTAATGAAAGTGTTTTGATGCCACCTAGTGGATACTATTTGATACTTCAGTTAGTTATATGGTGTTTCCAGGCTTGTGAAAACATTGAGAGATATCACGAAATTAAAAAAAAAACAAACAACAATTATTATACACAACAACAGGAATAAATATAAATGTGAAGCAGATCCAGACTGAGGAGTATACAGCACATCTTGAGATTATCAGTATCACAGACTCCATATTTCACATTCCGATGTCTCGCTGAAAGCAAAATAATTGAAGTTGACATATTTTGACATGCAGTGATTCATTTTGTATGTCGGATTTCAGATTACTGCTAATTTACTCTCCTCTTACATGGTGATTTGTGCTAAATCCTCTTAAATCGTTACATGTTACAAATGTGCATTGTATGTGATTATCTGAAAATGAACAGACCTTCAGGATTTTACTCCAGTTTAGTATAAATGTAATATACATTGCCTAGACCTTCTTATGATATGAAGTATGCGACAACTTTAATATTGCATCCATGAGGCTCTTGTCTTATATTTTGCTGCATAGTACAGCAGTGCGCTATGTAGTGTGCAGTGATTGACGGACGGAAGACCAACCAGTTTTAGGACAAGTCAAACCGGAAAGCTGTTAGTGGTGTGATCCCCCACTCCTCTCTTTTTTTTGCAGTTGCTTGAGGTGCATTTTACACATTACAAAGAATAGATGTTGTGTGCACATGCTGCTATGCGGAAAACATTTCCAATAGGCTCCCGACTGCCCAACCGATTATAATATATCCTATTTAGAATTGAGCAGAATGATTCACAGGACCCTGGTCCCAAGGCCACATGGTAAATCCAGGGCAGCCAGATCGAAGTACTGAGAACTCTCTACTACCTGCCAGAATCCCCAGACCCTTTTCTGATTAGAAGCCGGAGCTAACTAATCACAAGAGTACATCTTTATAATGTTTATCAGTGATTCAAAAATAAAGCGGAAAAAAGGGGCTGTGCGGCACTCCTAATTGAGAGTGCACAAATAGCATTCCACTCCACAATAAGTAAAAGAATAATATAATAATAATTTTTATTTCGATAGCGCCAACATATTCCGCAGCACTTTACATTTTAGAGGGGACTTGTGCAGACAATAAAAGACAGTACAGAATAACAATAATCACATAAATCAACAGATACCAGGAGAAGAGAGGGCCCTGCTCACAAGCTTACAATCTATGAGGAAATCGGGAAGACGCGAAAGGTGGATGGTTACAATTGTATTGTACGGTCAACCATCAATGTAATAAATAGGGTATTCACTTAATGCTAAATGAACCAGTCACCAACCAGTAATTGAACAAGCACAGACACAGTAATCTACTAAGTGATGGGGTATGTGAACAGAAGATAGGAGGGACCTGATTTGGAAGCAAGTTTTGTATGGGGGGGGGATACTTAAATAGGTGAGGTGATAGGCCAGTCTAAAGAAATGCATTTTTAGGGCACGTTTAAAACTGTGGGTATTGTGCATTAATCTAAGAATCCTGAGTAGTGCGTTCCAAAGAATTGGCACAGCACGTGAGAAGTTTTGGAGACCGGAGTTGGAGATCCGGATTATTGAGGATGTTAATCTTAAGTCATTAGCAGAACGGAGGGCATAGGTAGGGAGGTAAACTGAGACGAGAGAGGAGATGTAGGGTGGTGCTGAAGCATGGAGTGCTTTGTATTGTGGGTGAGGGTGATGAGTTTATATTGAACTCTGTTGCGGATGGGTAACCAGTGCAACGACTGGCACAGGCTGGAGGCATTGGTGTAGCGGTTGGCAAGGAATATGATCCTGGCTGCTGCATTCAGGACAGATTAGAGAGGGGAGAGTTTAGTAAGAGGGAGACCAATTAGTAGAGAGTTGCAGTAGTCCAGATGAGAATGAATCAGAGCGACAGTAAGAGTTTTTGCAGAGTCAAAGATAAGAAAAGGTTGAATTCTAGAAATGTTTTTGAGGTGTAGATGACATGAGCGGGCGAGTGATTGGATCTGGGGAGAGAAGTAAAGATCTGAATAAAGTATAACTCCAAGACAGCGGGCTTGTTGCTGGGTGTAAAGGTGGAGCCACACACGGAGATGGCAATATTGGGCATAGGTAGATTAGCGGAGGGAGGAAACACAAGAAGTTCTGTTTGTGAAAGGTTCAGTTTCAGACAGAGGGAGGACATAATGTTAGTGACGGTGGAAAGACAATCACTGGTGTTTTGTAATAATTCAGGAGTGAGGTTAGGAGATGATGTGTATAATTGGGTGTCATCAGCATAGAGATGGTACTGAAAACCAAATCTACTAATTGTTTGTCCAATAGGGATGGTGGATAAGGAGAAGAAGAGATGGCCTAGGACCGATCCTTGGGGAACCCGAACAGTAAGGGGAAAAGGGAGGAAGAGGAGTCAGCAAAAGATACAGTGAAGGAGCAGTCTGATAGGTAGGAGGAGAACCAAGATAGAACAGTTTCCTTGAGCCCGATAGAGCGGAGCATCATGAGGAGTAGCTGGTGATCCACAGTGTCGAATGGAGAGTCGAGAGAGATCAAGGAGAAAGGCAGGGAGTAGCGACCATTAGATTTACCTGTTAGTAGATCATTAGAGAATTTTATTTCAAAGATTATCCACTGTTTGCAATATTGCAAACAGTGGATAATCTGTGAAATAAAAGTCTATTATTCTTTGCATCTATTCTGGAATGCCAAAATCATATTTTGCTTAAAAAATAAAGCAGAACATGGAGATGGTGTAAGGCTTTCTTTGGCCCAGTGTAGTTTGGAAGCCCTGAACAAGAATGACAAATGTGATATGGTGACTACTATCACCCCCACACTATCTGTACTGCTTCCGTGGAGGTCGGTGGTAAGAGTCTGTGATTTAGTGTGGTGGAGGGGACGAACAAGGAAGCAGGAGAGACCATTATAGGTAACAGCAGAAAGTCCAAATGTACATACAGTATCAATAAGTAAATTAGTGGATCACCATGTAGTAGGATAAAATAGCTTTTTATTTTATTTGCATGGTCCTTTCATGCACAGAACACTTTTTTGAGGTACCTTGGGAATTATAATTCTATTATATGAACAACAGAAAGTCATTTACCGAGGCAGTTGAAGTTTTCAATGACATAACAAATAAACGGCATCAGACTGGATGGTATTCACAGACAACATTGACATAGTTTAGATGGTTATACCACATATCCATATACTCATAAGTGAGTCATAAGCATTCAGACCCTTTGCTCAGACACTCATATTTAAGTTACATGCTGTCCATTTCCTTGTGATCCTCCTCGAGATGGTTCTACTCCTTCATTTTAGTCCAACTATGTTTAATTAAACTGATAGGACTTGATTTAGAAAGTCACATACCTGTTTATATAAGACCTCACAGCTGACAGTGAATGTCAGACCAAATGAGAATCATGAGCTCAAAGGAAATGCCCAAGGAGCTCAGAGATAGAATTGTGGCAAGGCACAGATCTGGCCAAGGTTATAAAAAAATTTCTGCATTACTCAAGGTTCCTAGGAGCACAGTGGCCTCCATAATCCTTAAATAGAAGAAGTTTGATACCACCAGAAGTCTTCCTAGACCGAAGGGCCTTGATGAGAGAGGTAAAGAAGAACCCCACGATCACTGTGGCTGAGCTCCAGAGATGCAGTAAGGAGATGAGAGAAAATTCCACAAAGTCAACTATAACTGCAGCCCTCCACCAGTCGGGACTTTATGGCAGAGTGGCCTGACGGAAGCCTCTCCTCAGAGCAAGACATATGAATGCCCGCATAGAGTTTGGTCAAAAACACATGAAGGACTCCCAGACTGTGAGAAATAAGATTCTGTGGTCTGATGAGACAAAGATAGAACTTTTTGGTGATTATTCTAAGCGGTATGTGTGGAGAAAAGCAGGCACTGCTCATCACCGGCCCAATACAATCCCAACAGTGAAACATGGTGGTGGCAGCATCATGCTGTGGGAGTGTTTTTCAGCTGCAGGGACAGTTTGACTGGTTGAAATTGAAGGAAACATGAATGCGGCCAAGTACAGAGATATCCTGGATGAAAACCTCTTCCAGAGTGCTCTGGACCTCAGACTTGGCCGAAGGTTCACCTTCCAACAAGACAATGACCCTAATCACACAGCTAAAATAACAAAGGAGTGGCTTCAGAACAACTCTGTGGCCATTCTTGCCTGGCCCAGTCAGAGCCCTGACTTAAACTCAATTGAGCATCTCTGGAGAGACCTGAAAAACAGGTGTGAAAAACTTGTGATATCATTCCCAAGGAGACTCATGGCTTTACTAGCTCAAAAGGGTGTTTCTACTCAATACTGAGCAAAGGGTCTGAATACTTATGACCATGTGATATTTCAGTTTTTCTTTTTTAATAAATTTGCAAAAATTTCTACATTTCTGTTTTTTTTTTTTCAGTCACGATTTTTTCAGAACTTTTTAGAATTTACCAAATGGCTGCAATGAAACAAAGAGTGAAAAATTTAAAGGGGTCTGAATACTTTCCGTACCCACTGTATATATATATATATATATATATATATATATATATATATAGATATAGATATATATATAGATATATTTGTATATCTATAATATAACGCTGCAAGCATCCCTCTGTCTGAAGCCTTTATAGGCTGCGCATGCGCAACGCGCAGTCTGGCTCCAGACAGAAGCACGCATGGAGCCGTTACAGGTAAGAGGAGTGTATGTCGCTGGAGATCACGGTATGCGTAGGCACTGAACGCATACCGCGATCTCCGGCGCCATACTTACATACTTACCTGACCGGGAGGAGCGTTGTCGCAGCGCCTCTCTTCTTGCCGGAGACTTGGGCAGGAGTGAGGCACTGGATCGGCGCATACGCATAGCGCTATCGGGCGCAATATTACTGAAGACACATTTGCAGTGTGTCTTCAGCAAAACGGTGCCGGACAGCGCGGTGCTCCAGCGCTGCACTCCTCCCCTGGACTCCGGCAGAACAGGACGCAGCAGCGCTGGAGCACAGAGAAGAAAAGTGAGTATGACTGTTTATTTTTTTGTATGTGTGTACAGTGTGAAAGGGATGAGGGGGCCACTCATACCAGGATTGTGGGGTGAGGGGACCATGCATACAAGGATTAGGGGTACCACACATACCAGGATTGGGGGGTGAGGGGACCATGCATACCAGAATTGGGGGCTGAGGGGTACCACACATACCAGGATTGCAAGGTGAGGGGACCATGCATACCAGGATTGGGGGGTGAGGGGACCATGCATACCAGGATTGGGGGGTGAGAGGTGCCATGCATATCAGAATAGGGATGAGGGGTACCATATATACCAGGATAGAAATGCGTGGTACCATTTATGCCAGGATAGGGATTAGGGGTACCATTTATGCCAGGATAGGGATGAGGGGTACCATGTATACCAGGATTGGGGATGAGGGGTACCATGTATACCAGCATTGGGGGGTGAAGGGGTACCACACATACCAGGATTGGGGGTTGGAGGGACCATGCGTACCAGGATTGAGGGGTGAGAGGACCATGCATACCAGGATTGGGGGGTGAGGGGACCATGCATACCAGGATTGGGGGGTGAGGGGACCATGCACACCAGGATTGGGGGGTGAGGGGACCATGCATACCAGGATTTGGGGGTGAGGGAACCATGCATACCAGGATTGGGGGATGATGGGTACCACACATACAAGGATTGCGGGGTAAGGGGACCATGCATACCAGGTTTGGGGGGTGAGGGGTACCACACATACAATGCCAGGATTGGGGGGTGAGGGGACCATGCTTACCAGGATGAGGGGTAACACACATACCATTATTGGGGGGTGAGGGGACCATGTATAACAGGATTGGGGTATGAGGGGACCATGCATACCAGGATTAGGGGGTGATTGGACCATGCATACCAGTATTGGGGGGTGAGGGGTGCCATGAATACCAGGATATGATGGTGGGGACAGGATGGGGGCAGCACAAATACTAGGCGGGGGGCAGCACATACCAGCATGGGAGACCATATACCAATAAAAATGCTTGCCACCTGGGCGTAGAACGGGTTCAATAGCTAGTATATATATGTATGTATAT
Organism: Phyllobates terribilis; assembly: GCF_046119375.1. Classification (NCBI taxonomy): domain Eukaryota; kingdom Metazoa; phylum Chordata; class Amphibia; order Anura; family Dendrobatidae; genus Phyllobates; species Phyllobates terribilis. Next base: position 256,183,054 of record NW_027362763.1, on the reverse strand, counting down.
ATCTAATATATACTTACCTTGTAATGTCTTCACATCCTGTTCCGTCAAGATGTGTCCAGATCCCAGAATTCCAAGCGGCGGAAGTCTGCCAACCGCCATATTAGGACACCCAAGTGATGGGTGTCTTAATATGGAAACCGCTGGTGGCACCAGCCTCTTGCGCGGTACCACCAGCGGAACACCGTCGCATCACACACACACTGTATAAGCCGTACGCACCACACACACACACACACACACACACATACTGTACTGTATATATTTTGTCCTCATGTGGATACAATGTAAATTAAAGCACCTGGAACAGACAATAGGTAGAAATGATAGGCAATTAGCAAGATACCCCCTATAAAGGAGTGGTTCTGCTGGTGCTGACCACGGACCATTTCTCTGCTCTCATACTTTTTGGCTGTTGCTTTAGTCACTTTTGCATTTTGTCATTGCTCACACCCCTAGAGGTACAGTAGCATGAGGCGGTGTCTACAACCCACAGAAGTTGCTCAGGTAGTGCAGTTCATCCAGGATGGCACATCAGTGTGAGCTGTGGCAAGAAGGGTAGCTGTGTCTGTCAACACAGTGTCCAGAGCATGGAGCAGAAACTGTACCAGGAGACAGGCCAGTACACCAGGAGACGTGGAGGGGGGCCGTATAAGGGCAATAACCCAGCATCAGGACATCCTCCTTTATGCAAGGAGGAACAGGAAGAGCAGTGCCAGAGCCCTGCGAAATTACCTCCAGCAGGCCACTAACACCCATGTGACTGCTCAGACTGTCAGAAACAGTCTCCATGAGGGTGGTATGAGGACCGTCAGGGCGATTGGCATTTGCCAGAGAACACCAAGATTGGCTGGCAGATTCCACATTGGCACCCTCTGGTCTTCACAGATAAGAGCAGGTTCACACTGAGTACATGTGACAGACGTGACAGAGTCTGGAGACGCCGTGGAGAATGTTCTGCTGCCTGCAACATCCTCCAGCATGACTGGTTTGGCAGTGGGTCAGTAATGGTGTGGGAAAGCATTTCTTTGAAGGGCTGCACAGCCCTCCATGTGCTAGCCAGAGGTACCCTGAGTGCCATTAGGTACCTGGATGAGATCCTCAGACCCACTGTGAGGACATAGCAGGTGCAGTGGGCCCTGGATTCCTTCTGATGCATGACAATGCTAGAAATCATGTAGCTGAAGTGTGTTAGCAGTTCCTGCATGATGAACACATTGATGCTTTGGACTGGCCTGCCCGTTCCCCAGACCTGAATCCAATCGAGCACAACTGGGACATCATGTATTGTTCCATCCACCAATGCCACGTTAGACCACAGATTGTGCAGGGGTTGATTGATGCTTTAATCCAGGTCTGGGATGAGATCCGTCCGAAGAACATCCGCCACCTCATCAGAAGCATGCCCAGGCGTTGTAGGGAAGTCATACAGGCACGTGGAGGCCACGCACACTACTAATCATCATTTCTTTGTCTTGAGGAAGTTGGATTAGCCTGTAATTTGATTTTACCCTTTGATTTTGAATATCATTCCAAATCTAGACCTCCATGGGATATTAATTTTGATTTACATTGATCATTTTTATGTTTTATTGTTCTCAATGCATTCCACTATGTAATGAATAAAGATTTACAACTGGAATATCTCATTCAGTGATATCTAGAATGTGGCATTTTAGTATTCCCTTTATTATATATCCACCATCCTGATAATATGTTCCTTATCCTGGTATATGTCCCTTATCCTGGGCCCCATCCTGGTAATGTGTCCATTATCCTGGTATACATCCCTTATCCTGTGCCCCACCCTGGTAATTTGTCCCTTATCCTGGTATATGTCCCTTATCCTGGGCCCCATGCTGGTATATGTACCCCATTCTGCTGCTGTTCTTTAATGCATAGAAAAAAAAATAAACCATTATACTCTCCTTCTCTCCGCTCCCCCGCTCTTCTGAAACCGGCAGCTGACTTCAGCGTGCAAGTGATGGAAGTGCATGACATCACTACTATGCGCCACCAGTCCAGTGCACGCCGACATCAGCTGCTGGCCTCTGATTAGCTGGCAGCGTGTATTGCTGTGCATGGACCCGATGGATCTGTGCGCAGCAATACACTTCAACTGGTTGTATGTTTGAGGATGCAGGTCCAGTTGTAGTCTCTGCTGGTGTTGGTGGGCCGCCCACCTGCACAGGCTTGGTCGCGACATCTGCAACCATGATCATTACGCCCCTTCATATACTGTAGATGGTTATAAATGTCAGAGTGTTACATTTCTTCTTAATTACTATCTCACAATTACACAAATCCATTTTATCAAAATCCATCTTTATCACTTCTTGCTCACTGGCTGCATCAGCTATCTTCTCATGCTCTCTTGAGGCAAGACAGAATTTATTTTCTAAAATCTTCCGCACCTCGCAGTCCACCACTGTTATAGGATGATCTTATCCAACCTACAGCAGTCTCAGGACTACCAGTAACTCGGCTCCACTGATATTGTCAAATATGCTCTATTTGGGCCTTTCCCCGAACTTCCCAGTAATTGCCAACTCTTTACAATCCAAAATTCCTTCAGCTAACAGGAGTTTTACATGTCCAAGGGGTGCAGATAACTCTTCCACTCTCTTACAATGCCATTCTCACAAATGCTAACTCTATACAGCCTGCTTATTGTCTTATGTAAACCTATAAGAAAAGCTAGCAATCAAAATTTGAACATCCAAGAAGGAGAGAGAGAGATGTAATAAAGATAATGCTGATATATAGAAAGAACATCGCCCTCAGTAATTAACGGCCAGAGATATAGCTGTTATTGCAAAATACTGTATATTTATTAGATAAAATACAACATGTAATATATAACAGTAAAAAAACAAATAAGAGTGACTAGGATGAGAGACCCAATAGGGGTTAAGATCGAAAAAAAACCTAAACGTGAAAGGAAAACCTTAACCCAATTGCAGGTGTAACTCCATAACTCAAATAATGCAGCAAGCAGATAAAAGTGTCTAAAGTGATCAGAATAGCCGCACATTACCTTGTGACATAATGATGACCGGGTAAGAGAAGTCTGCAAAGGGGAATGAATGGCGCGCGCTATTCATTCCCCTTTGCAGACTTCTCTTACCCGGTCATCATTATGTCACAAGGTAATGTGCGGCTATTCTGATTATTATAAGCAGATCACTTTAGACACTTTTATCTGCTTGCTGCATTATTTGATTAAACTCAGATTCATAGCCTAGGTGTCTCTCCAACAAGTCGGACTCTGACCACATTGCCTGATTATGTATAACACCTGGGTATTAATTATGGAGTTACACCTGCAATTGGGTTAAGGTTTTCCTTTCACTTTTAGGGGTTTTTTCGATCTTAACCCCTATTGGGTCTCTCATCCTAGTCACTCTTATTTGCTTATTGTCTTACCCTGGGTGCCCCTCCTTTCAGTTTCACTACACTATTAATTAACTCTTTTACCCCGAAGGTGGTTTGCACATTAATGACCAGGCCAATTTTTACAACTCTGAGGTAATAGCTGGAACGCTTCATCGGATCCTACTTTTTCTGAGACTGTTTTTTCGTGACATATTGTGCTTCATGATAGTGGTAAAATTTATTTGATATGGCCGGCGTTTATTTGTGAAAAAAACGTAAATTTGGTGAAAATGTTGAAAACTTTGCAATTTTTAAAATTTTAATTTTCATGCCCTTAAATCAGAGAGATATGTCATACAAAATAGTTAATAAATAAAATTTCCCACATGTCTACTTTATATATGCACAATTTTGGAACCAAAATTTTTTTTGCTTGGGAAGTTATCAGGGTTAAAAGTTGATCAGCGATTTCTCATTTTTCCAACAAAAATTACAAAAACATTTTTTAGGGACCACACTACATTTTAAGTGACTTTGAGGGGCCTTTATGACAGAAAATACCCAAAAGTGACACCATTCTAAAAACTGCACCCCTCAAGGTGCTCAAAACCATTCTAAAAACTCAAGGTGCTCAAAATCATATTCAAGAAGTTTATTAACCCTTCAGGTGCTTCACAGGAATTTTTGGAATGTGGAAGAAAAAAATGAACATTTAACTTTTTTGTTACTATAGACCCAATTTTTTTTGGTTTTCACAATGGTAACAGAAAAAATGGACCCCAAAATTCGTTGTGCAATTTCTCCTGAGCACACCAATATCCCATATGTGGAGGAAAACCACTGTTTAGGCACATAGCAGAGTACGGAAGGGAAGGAGTGCCATTTGACTTTTTGAATGTAAAATTTGCTTGAATACTTAGCAGATGCTATGTAAAGTTTGGGGAGCCCCTGATGTGCCTAAACAATGGAAACCCCCCACAAGTGACACCATTTTGGAAACTAGACTCCTCAGGAAACTTATCAGGAAACTTATCTAGATGTGTGGTGAGCAATTTGAAGCCCCAGGTGCTTCACAGAAGTTTATAACATTGAGCTATAAAAATAAAATTTTCACATTTTTCCCACAAAAAAAGTTTTTCAGCCCCCAATTTTGCATTTTCATAAGGGTAACCAGAGAAATTGCACCATGCAATTTTTTATGCAATTTCTCCTGAGTATTCCGATACCCCATATGCGGAGGAAAAGCACTGTTTGGGCGCACAGCAGGGTTCAGAAAGGAAGGAGCACCATGTGCCTTTTTGAAGGCAAAATTGGCTGGAATCGAAAGCGGACGCCATGTCGCATTTGGAGTGCCCCTGATGTGCCTAAACAGTGGAAACCCAGAGGTATGACACAGAATTTGATAACATTAGGTCATCATATTGAATAAGTTGTCATTAGGCTTGAGTTTGCATCGGGTACTCGGGTATGCACCAAGTATCGTGGGTGCTCGAGTGACATGCTCGAGTCCCTGCCCCGCATGTTTCACGGTTGTGAAACACCCAAAAAAACTTTCGGGGATTGCCGTGTATGGCAGACAATCCCCGCATGTTTTTTTTGGCTGTATAACAGCCGCTAGCACCCGATGCAAACTCAAGTAGCGAGCACTTGCGCTCAACACTAGTTGCCATATTGTCATAATTTTTTTCTTTACTTTTGAAAAAATCACAACCACAACACAATTCTAACACAACCCTAACCCCAATACTAATACAACCCTAACCATAATACAACCCTAACCCTAGCACAACCCTAACCGTATCACAACCTTAACCATAGCATAACCCTAACACAACCCTAAATCTAGCACAACCCTAACCCTAGCACAATCCTAACCCTAGCGTTCATTTTTTACGCTGTTCCTCATGCAGTATAAGTGATTAGACGACTTTATTCAGATTTATATCGGGTTTGTATGATTGACAGCTGTAACACACTAAAAAACCCTTATTTTTGCAAAGACTAGTTTTTGCATCACCATATTTTGAGAGCTATAATTTTTTCATATTTCAGCCGACAGAGTCATGTAAGGGCTTGTTTTTTGCCGTTTACAGCGGTACCACATTTATATTGTTACTGGTGCTTTTTTTTCACTTTCTGACACTTTTTGCACTTTTACACTTTGTCCCACTATGGGACTTTTATTTTTTGCAGGCTGATCGCTTGCACAGCATAAGGATGCAACAACATCCTTATGCTATGCAGGCTGTCGGCCCTGCACACACAAGTTAGGTAGATTGTGCACTGCGCACGATCTACCTAACTTACTGCTGTCTGGTGACCCGAATGTCATCATGACAACATGGGGTCATCATGGCAACTATCCGGACCCAGCACACACAGCATGGGACCCCGGATACAAGGTAAGATCGGCGCTCTTACCGACGCTTGCCCCGGAAATGCTGCGATCGACTGCAATAGCAGCATTTTGGGGGTTAATGTGCTGGGAGCGGTGCGGCACTACTCCTGGCACATAGTACCGGGTTTCAGCTGTGAGAACCAGCTGACACCCAGCGCCGATCGCACCAGCACAGTCTCTGTGCGGGCGCGATCACCAGGGCGTAATAATATGTATCTGGTCCAATAGGCCCAGGGCGCAGATACGTATTATTACGCCCGATGTCAGAAAGGGGTTTTATATAGAATTTTATATATATTTACAGTGGCTTGCAAAAGTATTTACCACCTTGGCATTTTTCATGATTTGCTATCTCACAACCTGGAATTTCACAGTTTTTGAGGATTTTCATCTAAAGAACATGCCTACAACAAATAGGACAAAATAAATGAAAACTTCAGTGTGCATAACTATTCACCCCCCTAAAGTCAGTACTTTGTAAAACCTTCTTTTGTGGCAAATACAGCTTCAAGTCACTGTGGATAAATCTCTATGAGCTTTCTACAGCTTACCACTGCGATTTTTGCCTATTCCTCAAGGTAAAACTGCTCCAGCTCCTTAAAGTTAGATGGTTTCCTCTGGTGAGAAGCAATCTTCAAGTCTGACCACAAATTCTTAGTCTGGGCTTTGACTAGTCCACTCCAAAACATTTACACATTTCCCCTTAAACCACTCGAGTGTTGCTTTAGCAGTATACTTTGGGTCATTGTCTTGTTGGAAGGTGAACCTCTGTCCCTGTCTCAAATCACTGACAGACTGAAACAGGTTTTGCTCAAGAATATTCCTGTATTTCCACCATCCATTTTCCCCTTGACTTAGACCATTTTCCCTGTCCCTGCTGAGGAAAAACATCCCCACAGCATGATGCTGCCACCCCCATGTTTCACTGTGGGGATGGTATTATTGGAGTGATGAGCTGTGTTGATTTATGACTATATTTTTCTCACTTCACTTTACCAATTTAGCATGTGCAGAAAATATATGAATCTTCCATGAAGATTGCTATAAAGCTTCCTATAACTCAGCTTCCCTGACACTTATAATTATGATATAGCAGTCAAACCTGAATTCTTATAGTTTCACATGGAGTCTGTTCTGCAAAATCTGTGACCTTCTGATTTCAATATGCATCTATAGTGTGACAAAACTAGAATATGTTATTAGTCCTATAGGTCAAGTAAATGTATGCATTACTGCCTTATACCAGTCACAGCTTTGTCAGATGTAGCTATTGGATGGCGGATTTGCTTTGTTCCTATTACGTACTGTAATTTGTTCCATCAAACAAAATATAGCATTTTGAGAGAGCAGGGCCTATGTAGACTAATTGGCAAATACATATGTGGTTCTACTGCAGATCTACAAAATCGGTTTAGAAATAGACTCTTAGCTCTGGAATCATGCTACGCTCTATTTAATGAATTGGATACACCATCCAGATTCAGTGCACAGATCTGTGCTGAGAACAGTGATGAAATTAACATTTTCTGAACATTGCTAGGCAATACTTGCAGATCCCCAGATGGTTTTTCTGTTACTTGGCTGCAATTGCAAAACTTCCAGAGAAAAAAATCACAAAACAGCTTATATGATTCCGGTTATATTAAAGGAGATTTACATGTTAATTATGGTGTATTTGTTAACCGAATCCTTACATTCTGTGAGCTATGAGCTATTTAAATTATCATGACACTGAATTTCAATCAGGGACAGTAGCACGTAGTAACGGAGAACATAAAATGCAATATAAAAAATCATCCTATTTTTATCCAGAAAGCTCGGACAATTTCATCCATATTGACATCCGTGTGCTTGTATTTTACGTCCATGTGACATCTATATTTGTACATCAATATTTTTACATGTGCATGGTCAAATACAGTTTCCTAGGCTAATGGCAGTGCACCCGTTAAATTCAGATGAATTGTGGATGACACATTGATCTGATTTTGTTTAAACACCGATAGAATTGAATGGGGGAGTCTCATCTGACATACGGAAGAGAACAGTGCATGCTGCGATTTACATTGGTCAGAGTGTGGTCTGATTTTTATGCGAACACCACACATCAGTATAATACGGTCATCTGGACGAGCCTTCATATGTGAAATTATGTTTAATAAAAGTAATATAATAAAGTTGGCTGGTAAGTGCCCTCATGGAGACTGCTTGATATAGATTCGTGAGTAGAGCGTTTGGCCTTTGAGAATGGTGCAGGGCAGAGATGAGCTAATAAACTAGAGTGGAATTTAATTCTACTCGAATTTTACAAAAATCCAATTTCTTCAAAATGTGGATTTTTTTGTAATCCACACAGTCACATCACTGCCTCCAGGAGTATGTATAATGCTGTTTCACCCATTTACCTAGTAGTCACAATTCATATTTGTCCTGTTAAATATAGCAAAATGTTGCTAAGAAGGTCATCTTTCTTAAAAGAGGTGTTTTATCCAGATGAGACCTTTCATCTGGTTGGTTTGCACATTGCTCCTGCCTTCCATGAGTTGTTGATGAAGTGTGATGACACCATAAACTCATCCTAAGGGGAGAAGTTTCTGCAGCTGTTCTTATGCAGGCTGCTTGTGAACAGTTTTTCGCTTAGCAACAGCATTTTAAATAGGTGCAAAAGGTATTTTAATGGCACATTTATTATAGTACTGCTAATCTTAAAGAAGACATAGAAAATATAAAGAGAAGTTTCCTTATAATTAGCTTTCCAATTTTCCTTCATTGCACCTCTGTGTACTGATTTGATGTCCATAATGCTGTTTATTCTTTATTATAGTCAAGTAAAGTGTACACTGAAGCGCAGTGGGGTACAAGAAAAAGACGAAACCGGAAGTTACTGTAGTTATAGTATATGAAAAGTTGATTTTTTTTTATTAGCAGTTGGAAATGTATTTACATCCTGAAAACAACTTTTAGGCATTCTTCATACATTTTCCCAATATGCACTAAATAATATCATTGGATTTTGATTTTCTCCCCCAACTTTATTCTCCTTATTTGGCTTCTATTGTATATTTCTATTGGTGATGAATTTTTAAATATTTAGTTAAAGAAAGGTTATTTTTAATTTATTTCTTTGTAAAATATATAAATACTATTAGCAAGCACCATATAAATCAGTTCCCAATAAAGATTTATAGAAATAAACACAGTAATGCATATTATAGCAATAGCAAAAGAGTAACCATGATCTAAAGTGCCATGTGCTGTTTAATGTATGATGTAGTGCTTACCCATGATAAGAGAGGATTTGATGAGCCCACCACAGCTGCCCCGATGTATGTTTCGCGTCGTGCTCTCTCAAGGGGAGGTGACCCCATGGGCCTCTTGGCTGCTTCTCTAATTAGCGCTCTCCTTGCTTGGGATGTCAGGTAGACGGCCATGTCTTGGTAGGCTCCCAGTTGTGCCATACTTCTTTTATTTTTGGATGATGGATTGAATAATGCTCCGTGAGATGTTCAGAGTGTGGCATTTTTTTTAGAACCTAACCCAGCTTTATTCTTCTCCACAACTTTATCCATGACCTGTCTAGTGTGTTCCTTGGTTTTCATGATGCTGTTTGATCACTAATGTTCTCAAACAAACCTCTGAGGCCTTTACAGAACAGCTGTAGTTTTACTAAGAATAAATTACACACAGGTGGACACAATTTACTAACTATGTGACTTCTGGAGGCAATTGGTCACTCAAGATTTTATTTAGGAGTATCAGACTACATGGGACTGAATGCAAATGAACGTCATAATTTTCAGATTTATATTTTTAAAATAATTAGAAAACCATGTATTATTTCCTTTACACAAATACTTGTGTTGATATATCACGCAAAATCCTCAATAAAACACTTTTTAAGTTTGTGGGTGTAACATGAAAAAAATGTGGAAATATTTACGAGGTATGAATACTTTTTCAAGACACTGTATATTTGTTCTCTCGTACTCCATTTTTCTTCCCTCTCTTCATCCATTTAGCCTATTTTGTACAGAATATCCTAGATAAGAACGAACTAGATTGAAACATTAGAATATGATCTGTTATTTCTTTGACCGAACAAGTAAACACACTATAGCTTTGAAATAATCTTGTACACTATCTACTTTATTGTTCTGAGATTGCAAGAAGTCTCTTGATATATGGGCTGCTGCCCTTTCCAATACACAAACTCACTTACTGGGTGCATGCTTCTGTTATGTTACTCCAGAAAAAAAGCTGAAAGAACTGATACATTTTCTCCTTAGACTATGATAAATCTTTCTGTACACTGCCATCATTTATGATGTGGCATCTTTTGATACTTGTGCATGGACACATACGTGCATGGACAGAACTACTGGCATTGTAATGTGGTGTCTCTGGAAGATATTGTATTCTCCTCTAAATGAAGGAATTGCTTTTTAAAAGCAAAATTTTGAGATATGGTACAGTATGGGCAGGGGCGTACATAGGAATCATGGGGCCCCATAGCAGACGTTCTAATTGGGCCCCCCCCCACAAAAAAATGTAAATAATTGTTGGGGTCACAGAATAGCATATCTCATAACTTTCCAGCCTTTACAAAGTTATTTTCCTCCTGCTGAAGTCCCAGATCCCTCTTTCATTGTCCCATAAAGTATGACGCCAACAAAAATGCCCCCCAAACACAGTATGATACTCCCATGGTGAATTCCTCCACATGCACAGTATGATGACCCTACAGTACCCCACCTCAACTCCCAAGGCAGAGTATGGTGACCCCAGCTGTGACCCCCACACAGCCCTCTATGCAGTACAATAGGCCTACATACAATAAAATGGCCCGCACTAGCCCTCCAAAAAGTATAGTGGCCCACACACAAACCTTCACACTCCGCAGAGTATAATGCACTCCCCATGGTCCTCCACGCAGTATAGTGTGCTGTGATGTGGGGCATCCTGATCTGTGTGTCTGCAGTGTGAAATCAGAAATATATATATATATATATATATATATATACAGTACAGACCAAAAGTTTGGACACACCTTCTCATTTAAAGATTTTTCTGTATTTTCATGACTTTGAAAATTGTACATTCACACTGAAGACATCAAAACTTTGAATTAACACATATGGAATTATATACTTAACAAAAAAGTTTGAAACAACTGAAAATATGTCTTATATTCTAGGTTCTTCAAAGTAGCCACCTTTTGCTTTGATGACTGCTTTGCACACTCTTGGCATTCTCTTGATGAGCTTCAAGAGGTAGTCACCGGAAATGGTTTTTACTTCACAGGTGTGCCCTGTCAGGTTTAATAAGTGGGATTTCTTGCCTTATAAATGGGGTTGGGACCATCAGTTGTGTTGTGCAGAAGTCAGGTGGATGCACAGCTGATAGTCCTACTGAATAGATTGTTAGAATTTGTATTATAAAAAATACAAAAACTATCACACTCCTGATCAGTTCTTGGTGCACGGGTAGGGTACCAAGCCGAATACAATATATTAGAAAAACCCGGCACTCAAGATTTTAGTGAAAAAATTATATAGAGTTTTTAATGAAGTAGGTACAATAGAATAGACAAACATCCGCCCAGAGGATTCAGCCAGGCGGGTGGGACATCCATCCCAATTCCTCCCATATCCCTCCCTCGTGTCGCCTTATTAAGGTATATTTGCGGCTCACAAGAACTACACTTGTTCATGTATTCCTCTTATTTTGTGAATCGGCGTTTTCAGAAAAATGACCATAATTTATATTGTATGTAATTGTTTGTCTGTTTTTTTCTTGTCTTCGTAGTACACTGATGAAGGTCCCGAGGGACCGAAACGTTTGTCTATTCTATTGTACCTACTTCATTAAAAACTATAGTTTTTTCACTAAAATCTTGAGTGCCGGGTTTTTCTAATATATAGAATTTGTATTATGGCAAGAAAAAAGCAGCTAAGTAAAGAAAAATGAGTGGCCATCATTACTTTAAGAAATGAAGGTCAGTCAGTCCGAAAAATTGGGAAAACTTTGAAAGTGTCCCCAAGTGCAGTTGCAAAAACCATCAAGCGCTACAAAGAAACTGGCTCACATGAGGACCGCCCCAGGAAAGGAAGACTAGGAGTCACCTCTGCTTCTGAGGATAAGTTTATCCGAGTCACCAGCCTCAGAAATCGCAGGTTAACAGCAGCTCAGATTAGAGACCAGGTCAATGCCACACAGAGTTCTAGCAGCAGACACATCTCTACAACAACTGTTAAGAGGAGACTTTGTGCAGCAGGCCTTCATGGTAAAATAGCTGCTAGGAAACCACTGCTAAGGACAGGCAACAAGCAGAAGAGACTTGTTTGGGCAAAAGAACACAAGGAATGGAGATTAGACCAGTGGAAATCTGTGCTTTGGTCTGATGAGTCCAAATTTGAGATCTTTAGTTCCAACCAACGTGTCTTTGTGTGATGCAGAAAAGGTGAACGGATGGACTCTACATGCCTGGTTCCCACTGTGAAGCATGGAGGAGGAGGTGTGATGGTGTGGGGGTGCTTTGCTGGTGACACTGTTGGGGATTTATTCAAGATTGAAGGCATACTGAACCAGCATGGCTACCACAGCATCTTGCAGCGGCATGCTATTCCATCCGGTTTGCGTTTAGTTGGACCATCATTTATTTTTCAACAGGACAATGACCCCAAACACACCTCCAGGCTGTGTAAGGCCTATTTGACCAAGAAGGAGAGTAATGGGGTGCTACGCCAGACGACCTGGCCTCCACAGTCACCAGACCTGAACCCAGTCGAGATGGTTTGGGGTGAGCCGGACCGCAGAGTGAAGGCAAAAGGGCCGACAAGTGCTAAGCATCTCTGGGACCTCCTTCAAGATTGTTGGAAGACCAATTCCGGTGACTACCTCTTGAAGCTCATCAAGAGAATGCCAAGAGTGTGCAAAGCAGTCATCAAAGCAAAAGGTGGCTACTTTGAAGAACCTAGAATATAAGACATATTTTCAGTTGCTTCACACTTTTTTGTTAAGTATATAATTCCACATGTGTTAATTCATAGTTTTGATGCTTTCAGTGTGAATGTACTATTTTCATTGTCATGAAAATACAGAAAAATCTTTAAATGAGAAGGTGTGTCCAAACTTTTGGTCTGTACTGTATATATATATACACTGTGTTCTGAATTATTAGGCAAGTTGTATTTTAGAGGATTATTTTTATTATTGATCAACAACTATGTTCTCAATCAACCCAAAAGACTCATAAATATCCAAGCTTAATATTTTTGGAAGTTGGAGTGGTTTTTTTTTTAGATTTGGCTATCTCAGGAGGATATCTGTTTGTGTAGGTAACTATTACTGTCCCGAATTATTAGGCAACTTAATAAAAAACAAATAGAATCCCATCTCACTTGTTTATTTTCACCAGGTAAACCAATATCAGTGCACAAAATTTAGAACTAAACATTTCTGACATGCAAAAACAAAAACTAAAATAATTAGTGATCAATATAGCCACCTTTCTTTATGATGACACTCAACAGCCTTCCATCCATAGATTCTGTCAGTTGCTTGATCTGTTTTCGATCAACATTGCGTGCAGCAGCCACCACAGCCTCCCAGACACTGTTCCGAGAGGTGTACTGTTTTCCCTCCCTGTAGATCTCACATTTTATGATGGACCATAGGTTCTCTATGGGGTTCAGATCAGGTGAACAAGGGGCCCATGTCATTATTTTTTCTTCTTTTAGACCTTTACTGGCCAGCCACGCTGTGGAGTAGTTGGATGCATGTGATGTCGCATTGTCCTGCATGAAAATCATGTTTTTCTTGAACGATACTGACTTCTTCCTGTATCACTGCTTGAAGAAGTTGTCTTCCAGAAACTGGCAGTAGGTCTGGGAGTTGAGCTTCACTCCATCCCCAACCTGAAAAGGTCCCACAAGTTCATTTTTGATGATACCAGCTCATACCAGTACCCCACCTCCACTTTGCTGGCTTCTGAGTCGGTGTGGAGCTCTCTGCCCTTTACTGATCCAGCCTCTGGCCCATCACGAGTCACTCTCATTTCATCATTCCATAAAACCTTTGAGAAATCCGTATTAAGATATTTCTTGAACCATTCTTGAAGTTTTATCTTATGTTTCTTGTTCAAAGGTGGTCGTTTTTCAGCCTTCCTTACCTTGGCCATGTCCCTGAGTATTGCACACCTTGTGCTTTTGATACTCCAGTAACGTTGCAGCTCTGAAATATGGCAAAACTGGTGGCGAATGGCATCTTGGCAGCTTCACGCTTGATTTTCCTCAATTCATGGGCAGTTGTTTTGTGCCTTTTTTGGCCAACACGCTTCTTGCCACCCTGTTGGCTATTTGCCATGAAACGCTTGATTGTTCGGTGATCACGCTTCAAAAGTTTGGAAATTTCAAGACTGCTGCATCCCTCTGCAAGACATCTCACAATTTTGGACTTTTCAGAGCCCGTCAAAGCTCTCTTTTGACCCATTTTGCCAAAGGAAAGGAAGTTGCGTAATAATTAAGCACACCTTATATAGGGTGTTGATGTCATTAGTCAACACCCCTCCTCATTACAGAGATGCACATCACCAGATTTACTTAATTGGTAGTTGGCTCTCAAGTCTATGCAGCTTGGAGTAGGACAACATGTATAAAAAGTATCATGTTGTCAGGGGTGATGGCCCGGCTTCAGACTAAACACCCAAACTCTCTAACTGTAATTTCTGGGGATTTCAATCGAGTAAAGATCTCATCTGCAATACCAAAGTTCTATCAATATGTCAAATGTCCTACACGGGACAACAACACACTGGATCTCCTCTTTGCTAATGTTAAGAATGCTTATTCATCGGCTGCATTACCCCCCCTGGGGAAATCTGACCACAACCTCATACTATTGTCTCCTGCTTACCAACCAGACGTCCGCAAACAACCAGTGACAATTAAAAAGATAAGGAAGTGGTGTCCAGCAGCAGAGGAGGCGTTACAAGACTGCTTTGACTGTACAGACTGGGAGGTGTTGTGTACCATGAAAGAGAAATGTAATGTTAATGAGATTACTGGCAGAGTTACTGATTACATCAACTTCTGTATGGACATTGTAGTACCTGTTCAAGAGATTCCGTGTTATGCAAACAATAAGCCATGGATTACAAAAGAGTTGAAACATTTACTAAACATGAAAAAACTGGCTTTTAAAAGGAAGGACAAGGAGGCATTGAAAATTATACAGCGAGACCTAAAGGGGAAAATTAAGATTGCCCGTGAGGCATTCAGAGTTAAATTAGAAAATCAATTTGCACAAAAAAGCTCCAGAGAGGTGTGGGCTGGAATGAAGCTAGTGACTGGGTTTAAGGCAAGGTCGGAGCAGGGGGGTGGTGGACTTACAATGGCTAATGAAATGAATCAGTTCTTCAATAGATTCAGCAATAAAGGTGCGGTAGCAGCAGGGAAGGGGGAGGAGGCCGGGGAACAACTAGCTAAATTAACAGGGGGTGAAATAGATCATTTCTCGGTCTCCAAAAATGACGTGAGGGACCAGTTTAGTAAGCTGGCCATTGGCAAAGCAGCAGGGCCTGACGGTCTCAGTCCACGTGTCCTCAGAGTGTGTGCAAATGAGTTATGTACTGTCTTCCAGCATCTCTTTAACCAGAGCTTACAATCAAAGAGAGTACCAGTGCTATGGAAGACTTCCTGCCTGGTGCCGATTCCCAAGACTACCTTCCCGGCTTCCCCGGGGGACTATAGACCGGTGGCCTTAACATCGCATGCGATGAAGTCCTTGGAGAGAATAGTACTTGCTCACTTGTGTCCGAGGGTGATGGCGCATACTGATGCTCTTCAGTTTGCGTACCGGCAGGGACTGGGTGTGGACGATGCTGTAGCGTCTCTGCTACAAACAGTACATTCCTTTTTGGACAATGATGGAACCACAGTGCGTGCTTTGTTCTTTGATTTCTCTAGTGCGTTCAACACATTACAGCCACTCTTACTGCGAGGAAAGTTGATTAAAATGGCGGTGGATGAGGGACTTGTGAATTGGATAATTGACTACCTGTCGGATAGGCCACAGTTTGTTAGGTGGGGGACGGCTACATCAGATAGTGTACTGAGCAGTGTCGGAGCCCCGCAGGGAACAGTGCTGTCGCCATTCCTCTTTACATTGTACACAGCTGACTTTCAGTATAAATCAGACCGTTGTCACCTCCAGAAGTACTCGGATGACTCTGTGATAGTTGGCGGTATTGGGAAGGACCAGGACGAAGAGGAATATAGAAGGGTGGTTGCGGACTTTGTAGTATGGTGCCAGGCTAACCATCTAGAACTAAATGTTAAGAAAACCAGGGAGTTGGTGATGAGCTATGGAAGGTGCAAGAAGGTATGCCTACCTGTTACCATTGACGGTCAGGATGTGGAGATGGTGGACAGTTTCAAATATTTGGGGGTTTACCTGGATAGCAAGCTAGACTGGAAGTGCCACATGGAGAAGGTCTACAAGAAGGGGATGAGTAGATTGTACTTCCTAAGGAAGTTAAGGTCTTTTAATGTGTGTGGCAAAATGCTTGAGGTGTTCTACCAATCCATTGTGGCTAGTGCCACCTTTGCGGCAATAATTTGCTGGGGTAACAGTGTGCGTGTTGCTGACGCCAACAAGCTCAACAAACTTATAAAGAAGGCTAGCGCGACGGTGGGCCTACAGCTTGGGACTTTTGAAGAGGTGGTAGAGGATAGGATTAAGAAGAAGTGCAGAGCTATAATAGGCAACAACACACACCCGCTTTATGAACTGTTTGCGAAACAGAAGAGCACATTCAGCAATCGCCTAATACAACTAAGGTGTAAAAAGGAAAAATACAGGAGATCGTTTGTTCCAACAGCTATGGGGGTGTTTAACAAATGTCTGAAAAGCAATGTCTAAAGCATTCCAAATGTTTTGTTATTATATGTGTCATGTTCGAGATCTGTGTTCTGCTGCTGTGATACCGCAATTTCCTCCGGGATAAAATAAAGTATATCTTATCTTATCTTATCTTATCTTATGTGATCAAAATACTCATTTGACTAATAATTCGGAACACAGTGTATATGTATACACACAGGTCCACTATATATTTTTTTTAGAGGGGGATATTCCGGGGATCGCCCCATGTGAGTCTTGTCAGCAGGTATGAGATCCCTCCCCCCCACCCCGCGCCCTGTGTGACCACAGTATAGAAGCAGTGCAGTGTAGGCAGGGGGCGAGGGGCAGTAGAAGCTGCCGGGAGTCTGCAGGCAGCTGCGGATGATGCAGTCAGGCAGATGCAGCAGAGTGGAGGCGGCTACAGTGCTAGGACAAGCTCGGCTCTGCTGTCCCGGGTGTCATCCTCCTGATTCTGGAACATGCCGCTTCCGGTCGCTCCTGGTGCTAGATGCTCAGAGCCTTGCTGGGTCCTGTAGTCTGCCGCACTGTCTCACCTGCTGCAGCTCCTTCTCTATTTCCCTGGCTTTCATCACGATGGGTCCCAGCACCACATACACCAGAGCCCGGACCTGCGGTGACCTGCGTCAGATGCAGAGGAGGAATGATGGGAGAGGGAGTGTCACATGACGCTCCCTCCTCCCGTCATTGCTTTCAACTGTATCGGCATCTGCCCGCCGATACAATTGAATGCGGAACGGGGGGTGCGACGCTGACTGGCCAGAGAAGGGGAAGGGCAGATGCAGGAGGGGTGGCGGGGGCCTGATGCAGGAGTGGCGGCGGGGCCCCCCGGCTCACGGGCCCCATAGCAGTCGCGTGGTCTGCCACCATTGGCAGTATGCCAATGAGTATGGGCTCAAAAATCTTTGACACAGATGCTGAATATAGCGGTGTTTTGCGCCTTACAATAGACTGATTTAGTGAACTCTTTGCACTTGAAGCTCAGTGATAGGAATGAAGTAATCCAACTTCTGCTAATACTGTTTGTGTGGTGTTTTCCATAGAGCTGGACATATTTGGATTTATGTGATAAATTCTTCAAAAATTGTAAATAACAGCAGAGTCCCGCACATAAGGCAAGAAGCAGATTTTTGCAATAAGCAATCACTAACAGTTTGTTTCATGTTTCTTGCAGCCAAGTAAGGTGTAAAGCCACCAGTGAAATGTGCCATGTTTCTGCCAGTCTTCCTGCGTCTTAAATATAATTGTACATCATGGGATTTATACACTAGGTCTATTTTGCCCAAATATAGGTCAGTAATTCTGCACCAATAGTTCCAGCTAGTAATGGAAATAACTGGAATGAAAGCCTTTTTTTCACTGCTTACTATAAAAGCTTTTATCAGCCTCCCCCTGTAAGACTTTCTGACTTCTTGGGCAGCGAGCAGTGCACAGCTTCACTCTTGTAAGTATAAAAGCCACTGAATGCCAAGCCTACATTTCAGGTTATTAATCAAACATTATAATGTCGGAGGCCTGGTCAAGCATTATAATGGGGTGATCAGCATTCTGAAGGGATGAATGAGCAGATACAAACTGCTGCTCAGTATGCCAGAGCAAGCCTGGGTTCCCTTCAGAAATGCTAACTTGCTTTAGATGTTGAGCACTTTTCTGTTATTGTCTTAGAGTGCACACATTTCACAGTCTCCGACCATATATTATCCAGGAAACCTAATAACATGATTTATCATGTTTAATTTTTTTTTTTTGCAGCATATACATTTGTAATCTATTTATGCATTTGTTCTATATAATTTCTGTTAGTTGCATGGGAGCGGAGCTGCAGTACCTGCGAGCGGCAATGTGATGCTGGAGCATACTGTTTCGATTCCATACACTGCTTACGTCCATCCACCACTGAAGTTGAACAGCTGATCATGTGGGTGTTGGGAGTCGAAAGTAAAAGAGAAAAGAACCACATGCACGGAGCAGCACACTTCTATATATAAAAGGCATAATTTTATTCCAGAAACCTCATAGACAAAACATTTAAAAACATTTAAAAGTATAAAGACATAAAGGGGTCTGGTCCTCATGACTGCTCAAGTTAATAGATGGTCACCAATACAGATAGTGCAATAAATAGACAATACTTTGTATATCATGCAATAAATACATGCGTATATAGCATATCAAAATACACAGATAGAATTTACAGAAGAGAGATCATGAACACTGTAAAGGATAAACCAAAAAAGTAGTAGACACAACGTGATTTTTATTTGCCACCTAATCATCAAGGTTTGTGCAATATAGGAGCCCAATGTCTAATATAAATAAACGTGTAATATCAAATCCTTAATGCTCCTGCAAAATAGCACAATAGTCTTACAATGTATTCTTATATAAAATCCCAATAATGCAAAAGGTCTCTTATTATCAATATACAGGGATAAATGTCCGAAATAAATATTATCTATAGCCTATATTCAGCGTAAGGTAAGTATATCACTTGATCCGACCCATCTGCATATATCTAGATATAACACATCCGCATATACGGGATATAATACCCGGCAGAAAGAAATGTAGACGGGTGTACCCCGTCAGTGTGGCTAGTGCTAAAGTATACCAGTCATGTGGAAAGGATGAAGGACCAGAACCCCATGCCCCACGCGTATCGCCGCGTCTCCGCGCAGCTTCGTCAGCGGAATAGCGTCCACTGGTTCCTGGCTTGTCTTTATATCATGGTTAAATAAGCTAATAGTATACTGGTGTGTTTCCTCTGCTGACATCATCTCGACCGGACTGGAAACGATATCATGGGCTGGAGGGTGGAAGTGATGAAATCAGCCAGGAGAGTCTGAGTGTGGGCAAACACCTTGCCCTTACTATGCTATTGCCCAAAAAAAAAAAACCCTCCTCCTGTCTGTGCAGCTATGCTGCTTCCTACGGGGAGCCTGTAACCACGTTAGCCACCTTATTCACATGACAGGCTGATATGTAATTGAAGGTAATGCCCAAAAACTAGAAGATGAACACAAGCATTAATATATAGATGAGGATAGGGAAAATATATACAACACCGGACATATTGATCCCATTTACACATCTGAATATATCCAGCATCAAGATGAACTTTTGCTCTTTAGTTCATGCTATTCACTCTCAAACAGACCATCAGATAAGAATCAATCTCGTGGGGGCCCAAAGGTGGAGACCAATATGGTGCCTGTCATAGCCCCACATAAGATTGAGGGTTTGAGAGGGAATGCATGTACATGTTTGCAAGCCAACACGGTATATGGTATGACATGATACTTCCTTACCCCATATCATGGGGATATCATCCTGATACGTATTATATATATTAAAGGCCTCCCAAAAATAAATAAATACATTGGAAAAAATTAAAAAAAACAACTTTTTTTCTTTTTGTGATGTGAATGTGTATAAACAGGAATATGATGTGAATGTGTATATACAGGAATACTTCCTATTTGTCACAAAGGCTGCCTATGCATATCACAATATCCCAATTTCGATGGTACCCACTACTGCATGGTGAAATGTTTTAAGATTAGCTCATCTGAGAGGCAATTCAGAGGATTGACAAGCGGCTGGAGGATATCATCTGGAGGAACCCGGGAGAATACCCGTTTATCCAACAAAAGATAATCTTCGTAGAGTACCTCCAATCGACCAAGAGACTATTCCCATTCATACGTGCCACTTTCAAATCACGGAACGCATAACAGAGCAAGGACAGATTGCCAATGTTTTGATAATCATATAATATATCCAGTTCTAAAATATATCATAGGTACATAAAGTAGGGGGAGGCAAAAAGGGATAATGCAGGAAAAAGGCCTGCTGGAGTTATAGGCCGATCGAATTATATCAAACAGATACCACCATAGCTAGGTGTAAAGAGATCTGTCCGCCCCTCCAGATAGCTAATATTTGGATAATCAAATAATTAATCCAGCTCTAAGCTGTCCTGTCAACACATCTGGTGGAGGGGGACACGAAAGAAGGCCTACTGGAAATTTTGACCCATCCAATCATCTAAACCAGATACCAAGAATTCTAGGTGTAAAGTAACATGTCCCCCCCTCCAGTAAACATTGGTTATTTTAGATGTTCAAGTTTCAGGTAGTCAGGTATCTGGCTTCGTAGAACATGTCATCAACCATGTCACTTTCCAAGTCCATAAAGTGCCCGGATGACCCAATGGAGAGAGAATATATATCCTACTGTCAGTTGATATGAAGAAGTGAATTCTTATGGGATTCCGCTGATGAAGCCCATTTCGAAGTAGTCATCCAGGATGGAGGAATCTTGCAGTTTGCAAGCAGCCTTCTTCCAACCAGGGGAGCCCAATGTTAGGATGCAAAGAGCGCCTGGTATATCATTTTAATCCCTCAACCATGTTAAGTGTTGGGAGTCGGACCCCAAATAATCTGATATTGATGACTTTATGAAGTGTAAAGTAATGAATAACGCCCTGAACTTTTAGAATACACAAATGCTTTGCGTAGATATAAATTAGAGAATTGCCATGCATTTAAACACATTTGTAGGATTTTACAAACACTGTTTTCATGCAGCTTTTAAAGCAGATCTGTCACCAGATTTCATAATAGAAACTTCATACCTTATTAAATAGACCTCAGATCCAATGACGCTAGCATACCAGGATGGCTGTGTGGCACCCCAGGGGTCCGGTTGCCTCAGTGGCATTGCCTCCCTCACAAGAGGTGATGCCATGCCTGGAAGCAAGCAGGGGTCCCCTAGTCAGGTATACTAACATGCAACACGTTCCTGGCTCCAGACCAGCAAGGGGAGTTCCTCCCCTTGGCAACTGGGATCTGGGGGCGGGGTTAGTTAGACTTAGCGTGAGGAGTAGTGTTGAGCGATACCTTCCGATATCGGGAAATATCGGATCGGATTGGATCGGACCGATACCGAAAAAGTATCGGATATCGCCGATTCCGATACCGGAAACCAATGCAAGTCAATGGGACAGAAATATCGGAATGAAAATAAACCCTTTCTTTCCTTGTAGGTTAATTCTACATGAAGGAAAACAACTAAGAATAATGTAGAATGTATTGGGGGAGGTGGGGGAGACAATAAAGGCATAGAGGTTTAGCCCAATCAAATGGAATAGCAGGAATTAATATTTTTTTTAAGACGTTCTGAGTTACGGAAATATTGACTATGTTAAGTATTTTTATATTTTGTCAGATATTTATGTTTCACTACTTCCATGCTCTTCACCTTCTTTTTTACTTCTCCCACACTTTCTCCTTCATCATCCTCAGCATCAGCATCTTTTTCATCCACTTCTTCTTCATCTTCTTCTTCTTCTTCACCTTCTTCGTATTATTCTTTTTTTTTACATTCTTCATATTCTACTTCTTCATCTTCTTCATCTTCTTCTTCTTCATCATATTCTTATTTGTGGCAGGCATTCCTGTAGTTGTTATCTCTAAAAGGTTGGACATTACACCTTTCGTTCTGCCCGTCACAAAAGATTTACAACAGGATTTGTCCGCGTTTAGTTTGGCCTGCAGCAGCAGGTCTTTTCCAGGGGCACCACGAGGAGGAACGGACTCACCCCCATACACTGCTTAGTCATCTTCTGCTTATAATTTAGATATTATCTTTTGCTCTGATTTTTAGTCTTATGCTTAATGTTTTTCCGCTTTTTGTTCTGCAGCTTCTTGTATTTCTGCTTCTTGGTTTTCTGTCTCTTGTTCTTCTGCATCTTGGTGCTTGTCTTCTCTTCTTTGTCCTCTTGGTCAACTTCTTCAGGGTCATCTTCTTGGTCTTCTTCGGGGTGGTCTTCAGGGTCGTCATCTTCGGGGGTCCTTGTCTTTGGGGTCCTCGTCTTCTTCGGGTTGGTCTTCTGGGTCCTCGTCTTCGGGGTCCTCGTCTTCTTCGGGGTGGTCTTCAGGGTCCTTGTCTTCTTCAGGGTGGTCTTCAGGGTCCTCGTCTTCTTCGGGGTGGTCTTCAGGGTCCTCGTCTTCAGGGTCGTCGTCTTCGGGGTCCTCGTCTTCTTAGGGTTGGTCTTCAGGGTCCTCGTCTTCAGGGTCCTCGTCAGGGAGATCTAGAGTGATTACCAAGAACCATTTCAAAAAGCTTGAACTTGGAAATGTAGCAGAAGGTACAAGAAAGCTAAGGAACTACCGAGGACCAGCTGACGGTACTGGAACCCGGATGGGTAGCAGAAGGTACAAGAGCCAATGGAACTGCCGAACACCAGCTGACGGTACTGGAACTCGGTTACTAAGCAGGAGGTACCTGTGCCAGAAAGCACTACCAAGGACCAGCAGACGTTGGTGGAACTTGGATACAGAGAAGGAGGAACCTAATCCAAAGGCACTGCCGAGAACCAGCTGACGGTACTGGAACCCGGATGGGTAGCAGAAGGTACCCATGTAAAAAAAAGTTCAAGGCCGCGAGCCGGCCGCAGTTACCAAAACCCACAGTCCTACAGGGGGTGCTTGTCCTATTGGCACTATGGAACCAGCCTTCATTGCCAGATCCCGCAGCCCACATAGGAGTCACCTAAACTGCAGGCACAATAGAGTCGGCTGACCCGACCGCAACACGACAGGACAACGCATTGGAGGCAAAGTGACGTTGACTACCCGGAAACAGCTGGCGTGCTGCAACCAGGCTGGGCAGGAGGGAGTACCCGTGCCAAAGTCACTGCCGAGAACCAGCTGACGGTACTGGAACCCGGATGGGTAGTAGAAGGTACAAGAGCAAATGGAACTACCGAGGACCAGCTGACGGTACTGGAACCCGGATGGGTAGCAGAAGGTACAAGAGCCAATGGAACTGCCGAACACCAGCTGACGGTACTGGAACTCGGTTACTAAGCAGGAGGTACCTGTGCCAGAAAGCACTACCAAAGACCAGCAGACGTTGGTGGAACTTGGATACCGAGAAGGAGGCACCTAATCCAAAGGCACTGCCGAGAACCAGCTGACGGTACTGGAACCCGGATGGGTAGCAGAAGGTACAGATGTAAAAAAAAGTTCAAGGCCGCCAGCCGGCCGCAGTTACCAAAACCCACAGTCCTACAGGGGGTGCTTGTCCTATTGGCACTATGGAACCAGCCTTCATTGCCAGATCCCGCAGCCCACATAGGAGTCACCTAAACTGCAGGCACCATAGAGTCGGCTAACCCGACCGCAACACGACAGGACAACGCATTGGAGGCAAAGTGACGTTGACACTACCCGGAAACAGCTGGCGTGCTGGAACCAGGCTGGGCAGGAGGGAGTACCCGTGCCAAAGTCACTGCCGAGAACCAGCTGACGGTACGGGAACCCGGATGGGTAGTAGAAGGTACAAGAGCAAATGGAACTACCGAGGACCAGCTGACGGTACTGGAACCCGGATGGGTAGCAGAAGGTACAAGAGCCAATGGAACTGCCGAACACCAGCTGACGGTACTGGAACTCGATTACTAAGCAGGAGGTACCTGTGCCAGAAAGCACTACCAAGGACCAGCAGACGTTGGTGGAACTTGGATACCGAGAAGGAAGCACCTAATCCAAAGGCACTGCCGAGAACCAGCTGACGGTACTGGAACCCGGATGGGTAGTAGAAGGTACAAGAGCAAATGGAACTGCCGAGAACCAGCTGGCGGTGCTGGAACCCAGGGTAAATACTAAAAACGGAGGAGCCAGAGGTGTAATTGGAGCAAGTTTTAAATCCGTAGTACAGTGGATGTGGACAAAGCAGGAGAATTTGCCGGACACACAGCTGGGGATCAGCTGACGTTACTGAACCCCAATAACACTGGAGCAAGCGTTGACTGTGCAGACGGCACTTCTGAGCAGCAACTAGCGGTATTGGAGCCCAGGGTAAATACTAAAAACGGAGGAGCCAGAGGTGTATTTGGAGGAGGTTTTAAATCCGTAGTACACTGGATGTGGACAAAGCAGGAGAATTTGCCAGACACACAGCTGGGGATCAGCTGACGTTACTGAACCCCAATAACACTGGAGCAAGCGTTGACTGTGCAGACGGCACTTCTGAGCAGCAACTAGCGGTATTGGAGCCCAGGGTAAATACTAAAAACGGAGGAGCCAGAGGTGTATTTGGAGGAGGTTTTAAATCCGTAGTACAGTGGATGTGGACAAAGCAGGAGAATTTGCCGGACACACAACTGGGGATCAGCTGACGTTACTGAACCCCAATAACACTGGAGCAAACGTTGACTGTGCAGACGGCACTTCTGAGCAGCAACTAGCGGTATTGGAGCCCAGGGTAAATACTAAAAACGGAGGTGCCAAAGGTGTATTTGGAGGAGGTTTTAAATCCGTAGTACAGTGGATGTGGACAAAGCAGGAGAATTTGCCGGACACACAGCTGGGGATCAGCTGACGTTACTGAACCCCAATAACACGGCAGCAAGTGTTGACTGTGCAGACGGCACTTCCGAGCGCCAACTGGCGGTGTTGGAGCTCAGGGATAATACTGAAAACAGAGGAGCCAGAGGTGTAATTGGAGAAACTTTCAAATCTGTAGAAGTGAGAATGTGGACAGAGCAGGAGAAATTGCCGTTCGCACAGCAGGGGAACAGCTGACATTACTGAACCCCAATAACACGGCAGCAAGTGTTGACTGTGCAGACGGCACTTCCGAGCGCCAACTGGCGGTGTTGGAGCTCAGGGATTACAGTTCAGGTGGTAGAAACATGAACAGAACAGGAGACCTGGATACTGTTGCCAACCAATTATTTATTCTGGAAGAGGACTGGCAAATTCATGAGAGATCCAGGCCTTGTTCATTTTGAGAAAAGTAAGCCGGTCAACGTTATCGGAGGATAGTCGCATGCGACGGTCTGTTAGTACACCACCTGCGGCACTAAAGACGCGTTCCGATAATACACTAGCAGCAGGGCAAGCTAGCACCTCCAATGCATACTGACTAAGCTCTGGCCATGTATCCAGCTTACAGACCCAAAACTTGAAGGGAGAAGAGCCGTCTGGGAGTACACTAAGAGGGCAAGACATGTAGTCTGTCACCATCTGACGGAAACGTTGCCTCCTGCTGACTGGAGCCGTCTGTGATGGTGTAGACATTTGTGGCAGCGGGGACACAAAACTTTGCCACATTTCGGCCATACTGGTCTTGCCTTGTGCTGAGGCGCTGCTTCTGCTCCCTCTTTGTGCAGAGCTTCCTCCACTGCCTCGACGCACTGAGCTGCTTTGTAAAGCACTAGCAGCACTGCTCTCAGTTGGAATGGAGAACATGATGGAATGCACCAGTGCGTCTTGGTACTCTCGCATTTTACGCTCCCGGTTCAACGGTGTTATGAGGCTTTGTAAGTTGTCCCGGTAGCGAGGATCTAGGAGGGTGGACACCCAATAATCAGCCGTGTTGAGAATGTGGGCGATGCGGCGGTCGTTTCTCAGGCACTGCAGCATGAAATCAACCATGTGCTGCAGACTGCCAACTGGCCAAGAAACACTGTCCCCTGCTTGAGGCGTGATCTCTGCCTGCTCTGCATCACCCCACCCTCGCTCTAGATACTGACTACTAGAGCATTGTGTACCTCCCTCCTCTGGACAGATGTCTTCCTCATCCATTGACTCCTCCTCATCCTCCTCACAAAGTGTCCCCTGCCTAGGCCTTTGTGAGGAACCACGTTGCGCAGACTGTAGACAAGCAGATGGAATTTGTGACTCCTCATCCTCCACCTCTTCCAAAACCTCGTCCCTTAGTGCTTGCAGTGTTTTTTCAAGCAGGCAGATAAGGGGGATAGTCATGCTGACTAGTGCATCATCTGCACTCGCCATCCGCATGGAATAATCGAAGGCACGCAAAACGTGGCAAATGTCCTTCATAGAGGCCCACTCAGTGGTGGTGAAGTGTGAACGGCGCGCACTGCGACTTGTTTGCGCCTGCTGCAGCTGGTACTCCATTACTGCTGCCTGCTGCTCACACAACCTCTCCAACATATGTAACGTTGAATTCCACCTGGTGGGTAGGTCATATATGATGCGATGTTCCGGAAGACGTAATCGGCGCTGCAGAGCTGCAATGTGTGATCTTGCATTGCTGGAACGCCGCAAGTGAGCGCACTCTATGCAGACCTTGTGAAGCAGTGCATCAAGATCCGGATAGTCCCTCAAAAAACTCTGCACGACCAAGTTGAGCACATGTGCCAGACATGGGATGTGAGTGAGGTTGCCTAGGCCCAGAGCTGCCACCAGATTTCGGCCATTGTCACACACTACCATGCCTGGCTGGAGATTCGCTGGCACAAACCACACGTTGCTCTGCTGCTTGATGGCATTCCAGAGCTCCTGCGCTGTGTGGCTTCGATTCCCCAAAGAAATTAATTTTAATACGGCCTGTTGACGTTTGGCCACGGCTGTGCTCATATCGGTCATCATAACAGGTAACCGTTCACGGGTCGATGTGAAGGTAGACCGTGACGGCTCCTGCAGCGCTGATTCAGAGGAATTGGAGTATGAGGAGGAGTCAATGTGTACAGACTGGATTCCTGCAATCCTTGGAGTTGGCAGAACACGTACAGCGCCACTCTCAAGATTTGTACCCGGCTCCACAACATTTACCCAATGGGCAGTGAGGGAAAGGTATCGTCCCTGTCCATGCTTACTGGTCCACGCATCGGTGGTCAGATGGACCTTGCTACTGGCGGCGTTTTGTAGCGCATGTTCAATTTTTCCCTCCACAAGATGTTGCAGGGCAGGGACGGCTTGCCTGCTGAAATAAAAGCAGCTGGGCACGTTGTATTGTGGGACTGCCAATGCCATAAAGTTACGGAATGTGTCAGTCTCCACCAGCCTGAATGATAGCATTTCAAGGGCCAGTAGTTTAGCAATGCCAGCATTCAGAGCCTGTGCTCGGGGGTGGTTTGCCGAGTATGGGCGCCTTTTCTCCCATGCCTGTGCTAACGATGGCTGTAGACTGGCCTGGGAGTGTGAGGATGACTGGGAAAGTGGTGCTGTGGGTGGAATTACACTGTGTCTCTGTACAACAGTGCCAGAGATTCTTCCATGGCGATCCTGTGAGGAAGCCGAACCAGCTGTGTGTGAGCTGGAGGAAGAGGCTACAACACGAGCTGAAGAGGTGGTAGGTGGCGCTGTAGGTTGGCCTAGGTCTTCAGTGTGTTTTTGTAACTCCACCACGTGCTTGGTCCGCACATGTTTTCACATATTTGTGGTATTGAGGTTGCTGACACTTTTCCCTCTTTTCACCTTCTGATTACACAGCTTGCATTTGACAAAGCAAATGTCATCTGCAACTGTGTCAAAAAAGGACCAGGCACTGCAAGTCTTGGGAGCGCCCGCTTTGGATTTTGGAAGAGCCATGCTCCTAATGGGTGCCGAAGTGGAGGCTACAGGCAACCAAGTCTGCCCCCTCCCTCTCCCTCCTTTTTGGGCCGTTCGGGGAATCTCTTCCTCAGAGCTGCTCCCACCACCTTCCTGTCCCTCACGCCATGATGGGTCAAGGACCTCATCATCTACACCACCCTCTTCAAACAACTGCTTCTCCTGGTTAGTCTCGACAGCACAGTACGCACCAGAAAGTGGCACCTGAGTCTCATCATCAGATGCGTACTGAGGTGTGCTGCTGACCATAGGCACTGGCCCACCCGCCTCTTCAGATTCAGAGAGACAAAACGGTTGCGCATCACTGCATACTACCTCTTCTTCAAATTCTAGAATTCTGCTTGGCTGGCCCATTCTTTCCAAGCCAAGAGATTCAGAGAACAGAAGTAGAGATGGCTCCTGTCCAGGGCTCTCTGACTGCCTGGGCAATTTGGCAGGTGGTGAAGAGACAGATGGGTGCTCTTCAGTGCTCAGCACCTGAGAGGATCTGGAACTAATTGAAGTCGATGCGTTAGCTGCCATCCATCCGACAACGGCTTCAATTTGTTCCTCGCGCAGCAGTGGGGTACGGCTAGCTCCTACAAAGCTGCGCATAAAGGACTGTCCCCTGGTAAAACTGGGGGATGCTGAGTCACTGGTGCCCGCAGCAGGCACAGAATCCCCACGTCCTCTCCCTGCAGGCACAGAATCCTCACGTCCTCTCCCTGCAGAAACTCCACGCCCACGCCCACGACCACATGCCTTACTCCCTGCCTTCTTCATCTTGGTAGACTGATAAAGATAGGCAGAAAAGTACTAAGGGCTTAGTGTGCTTATTCCTGAACAGCTGCTAACAGGTTTAAGAAACACTAATTTTATAAAGTGTGGACTAGACTTTAATATGAGCTAATGTGGCCTACACAACTGTAAAGTGGAGTGTTTGGTGAACTTTATTTAGGTTTTTTTTGTCACAAAAAGACACTGGATGTGCCTAAAGATGTAATAACGATAGTATCACAAACTTTTTGTAGCTATTACAATGTAGGAAGGTAACCTACAATGCAATAGATGAGGCTGCAAAAAATAGGCTAATACTAATCTGGCTGGGGCTGCAGGGCCCAATGCTGCAGAAAGGCTCCTCTATCTACTCCTATATAGTGTGTTTGGAACCAATTTAGCTGAATACGGATGGAACCACCACACTAATAGGAGATATCAGGAAAAATTATGAATTGGTAATAAAGGACAATGTATGAGGCAGTGACACACACTGAGTGCACTACAACCAGACGGGGTTGAAGCACACACTACAGGGTGAGCTGCACTCACACACCAGACCTTGCAGACAGCGGTGAACAGTACAGATGCAGAGCACTGTGCACTAGCGCTGCAAGACCAAAAAAATTTCTCTATCTACTCTTATATAGTGTGTTTGGAACCAATTTAGCTGAATACGGATGGAACCACCACACTAATAGGAGATATCAGGAAAAATTATGAATTGGCAATAAAGGACAATGTATGAGGCAGTGACACACACTGAGTGCACTACAACCAGACGGGGTTGAAGCACACACTACAGGGTGAGCTGCACTCACACACCAGACCTTGCAGACAGCGTTGAACAGTACAGATGCAGAGCACTGTGCACTAGCGCTGCAAGACCAAAAAAATTTCTCTATCTACTCCTATATAGTGTGTTTGGAACCAATTTAGCTGAATACAGATGGAACCACCACACTAATAGGAGATATCAGGAAAAATTATGAATTGGCAATAAAGGACAATGTATGAGGCAGTGACACACACTGAGTGCACTACAACCAGACGGGGTTGAAGCACACACTACAGGGTGAGCTGCACTCACACACCAGACCTTGCAGACAGCGGTGAACAGTACAGATGCAGAGCACTGTGCACTAGCGCTGCAAGACCAAAAAAATTTCTCTATCTACTCCTATATAGTGTGTTTGGAACCAATTTAGCTGAATACGGATGGAATCACCACACTAATAGGAGATATCAGGAAAAATTATGAATTGGCAAAAAAGGACAATGTATGAGGCAGTGACACACACTGAGTGCACTACAACCAGACGTGGTTGAAGCACACACTACAGGGTGAGCTGCACTCACACACAGAGACCTTGCAGAAAGCGGTGAACAGCACAGAGAACTGTGCACTAGCACTGCAAGGCACAGCGATTTATAAAGTAGCTTGGGTAAAGCAGAATAGACCAAATAGGTAGCTAAAACTGTCCCTCAGAACAACAGCGTCCTATCCCTAACTGAATTCACAGCAGAGTGAGCTCAAAATGGCAGCTGCGGCTTTTATAGTGCATCATGACATCATTTCAGCAGCCAATCACAGCCATGCCATTAGTTAAGATGCCTACATGCCTAACAGGATATGCCCACACTTCTTATGATCCTCATTGGCTGAATAAAATGAAAATGGCTCGTTGCATTATGGGAACTTCCGATTCCGGTATACGATATTGCAAAAGTATCGGAATTAAGTATCGGAATTCCGATACTGCGAATATTGGCCGATACCCGATATTTCAGTATCGGAATGCTCAACACTAGTGAGGAGTTGAAGTGAGGACGTCAACGAGAGAGGAGCTGGTGAGTGGAGCTACGCGGCAGTTCACCCCAGAAGGAACCAACACAGAGGAACAGGACACGGGAGACCGAGGCTGTGGGGCACTGAAGGCCCAGCAGCAGAAACCGGAGGGCAGGAGACTGCAGGTCTCCTGGCCCCATCAGACGCCGGGAGGCTCAGCAGCACCGCAGGGCCCAGCACCGCCACGTGGGAGCGACACATCAGCAAGGCCCGAGCTGACTGCCATACGGGTGAGCACAAATACGTTGCACTCAGGGACGAGGGCCACCGCACAGCTACAAACAGCAGGGCCAAAGAGATTAGTGGAAAGGGAAGGCCTCCAACTTCACCTGGTGAGGTGGTTTCCTTACTTGCTTCCAGGCTGCCCAGACTTCCACTTCTAGCCAGTACCCTAGTCCCAGTTTGCCTAATCACCGCCAGTAAAGATAAGAGGAAACCGCCATTAAGTTGTGGACTGATTATTGCTGTGCCATCAAGCCCTGCACTGCAACGCCCAGCATCACCTATAACATCTACACTGCCCTGGAGCTAAGCTCTGTGTGGAGAGCCACACCAGCTTTGCTGCACTAACATCAGCTCCAGAGGACCTGCTCCGCAGCGGCGGCTCCCTTTAGCCGCATACCACAGGTGGTGTCACAAACTTTGTACATAAAAACTATAAAATCCCCTTTTTACTGACCGCCCTTGGTCACTGACTGGGTCACCGTCACTGTGACATCACCCCTAGCAACGACCGGCCCGGCACCGAGTACCCCACGGCCCAGGGGGCGCGTCAACTTGGCGTCACGAATTGGATTCACGAAGCCCGGTATAACCGGGTCCTGTGTGCCATAGACTTTACTAAACTGTGTTATCACGTGGTTTGCCACCTGCCGAGGAAAAGCAAGAGGCCCGATCCGGAACCGCCGGGCAAGAGATCCCTCCGCCTGCAGAGCTGCATACTGGTACGTCAGCACACGCCCAGGATCTGGCTGAAGTTCACTAGGGGGGGAGGAAGATGCCCAACCGTGGGGAGGATTCACTGTAATGCCGTTATCAATGCCGTACATACCAGGGGCGGCTTGGTTGCCCCAGTACTCAGGGGAGTTGCACACCCTGAACGACTTTGAGGAGAGACTGCGCAGTTTGTTTAAAGTGTACCCCCTGTCTGAGGAGTAAAAAGTCAGCATCCTCATATGCCAGCTAATCGGTGCAGCCCAGAGAGAGGTGAAGTCCTGGCCGAGCAGAGACAAAGGCACTGTAAAAGAAATACTGGCCCGATTGAAAGATATCTTTGACACCCGCACCGCAGCAGAAATTAAGATGAAGTTCAATGGGTGCAAACAAAGGATGCAGGACAGTGTACGGGACTATGCTCTAAACCTGCAGGAGGCGCTGCGGGCCATCAAACAGGTAGACTCCGACAGTGTGCATGATGAGGACAGATTGCTAACTGAGCAGTTTATTGAGGGGCTCCTGTCCAGCGCTCACAGGACACAGCTGCGCATTATGGCTCTGCAAAACCCTGATCTGGACTTTGCATAATTTAAAGACAGAGCCATGCGGGTGCTGCGAGAATCAACCCCAGGCAGCACTGTATCCCTCCGGCGCCCCGGAGGTGGCGTCCTTTTCCCCAGCACCTGTGGAGGCTGACGCGCAGACCCTAGATAATGATCCATCTGCAGACCTGCGCCTTCAGGTCCAGGAGCTGACCAAAAGTGTGGCTACACTAACCAAAACTGTGCAGGCCATGCAAGTGTCTCCCAAGGAAAAGATCCAGCTGGCTTCCAGTCCAGATGACGTCCCATAGCGACGACAGAGAAGAATTCCACCGACCAGAGGGAGGAACAGCAATCGCTATGACCAGGACGGACAACCCATCTGCGCAATGTTCTGCAATTTAAACGAGCAACCCCTGGGACAGAGGGCCAACCCCCAGGAGTAAGATGACCGGGCCCACAAAGCTGGCGAGACAAGTACGTGGGAGGACGACCGGTCCTACCTGTCGTGCTTGATGGCATCCCAATGAACGCGTTGCTGGACACTGGGTCCCAGGTGACCACGATGCCATATATCCTTTATAAACAATACTGGACTGATTCAGATATTACCCGCCATCCAGATGAACATCTTAGTATCTATGCCAGCAATGGTCAACCCTTGCCTCAGGTGGGGTATAAAGAGGTGACCATAAAAGTTGGCAAAGTAGAATTGCCATCACAAGGAATGATTATTGTTGATATTGATCGCCGAGAAAGTCATCCTATGATAACCTTAGGCACCAATGTGATAGAAAATTGTCTTGGAGAAATTATTGTTTTGTTGCAACAGGTCGCAGAGACTGCCAGTTCCAGTCAGCAGCGAGTTCTGCAGAGGTAAATCAGAGCCCTGATGAAAAGACAACAGGTAGAGCTGTCTTGTGGAGAAGTTGGCAGTGTCAGGATGAGTGATCCATTCCCCATTGCAATGCCCCTTAGGAGTGAAATGTTAATATTGTGTCAGGCAGTAATAGGTCTCAGGGGTCAAGATTATCAGGCCCTGGTGGAACCCGTGTACTCTGACAGTAGGCCCACCATCTTGACAGCCAGGGGGGTAGTTGATGTCCGCAAGGGGAGAGTACCGATACGCATCCTGAATTGTGGGGAGAAAGAGGTCCACTTACCCCGGTATGCTACCCTTGCTAAGCTGTTCACTGTCAGTAACAATGCAATAAAGGCAGTGGAACCCTTGCCTCCATCCAAACCGGCGGAGGATAACGGCTCCAAGGGGCAGATGGAGGATTGGTGTCAGAAGCTACAAGTAGGCACTGACTCCACCCCTTTGCACCAAAAGCATGGAGTATACCGGGTGGTCCAAGAATATGAGCGAGTCTTCAGCAAACACCCACTAGACTTTGGGCAGGTAAAAGGGGTCCAACATCATATCCCCACAGAAGATCATCCGCCCATTAAAGAGAGGTACCGGCCTGTACCCCCAGCTCACTATCAATGTGCCAAAGGAATGTTACGGGAGATGAAGGAGGCTGGGGTGATCAGAGATAGTTGTAGCCCCTGGGCAGCTCCATTAGTTCTCGTTAGAAAGAAGGATGGTACAATGAGGATGTGTGTTGATTACAGGCAGATTAACCGCATTACACATAAGGACGCCTACCCATTACCCAGAATTGAGGAATCATTAGCAGCACTGAGATCAGCTAACTATTTCTCCACTTTGGATCTCACCAGTGGGTACTGGCAGGTTCCTGTGGCAGAGGCGGACAAGGAAAAGACCGCGTTTACAACACCAATGGGCCTCAGCGTGTTCAACTGCATGCCATTCGGGCTCTGCAACGCCCCAGGAACCTTCCAGCGGTTAATGGAGTGCTGCCTAGGACACAAAAACTTTGAAACCGTTCTGCTCTACCTAGATGATGTAATTGTCTACTCAAAGACATATGAAAACCACCTGGAGCACGTGGCCAAGGTGTTCGAAGCCCTATCTAGTTTTGGCCTGAAGGTAAAGCCGTCCAAGTGCCACCTCCTGAAGCCCAAGGTGCAGTACCTAGGTCATGTGGTAAGCACCGAAGGTGTAGCACCAGACCCAGAAAAAGTCACAGTGATCAAAGACTGGCCAAGACCCTCCACTATTAAGGAAGTGCGGCAGTTCCTCGGGCTGGTAGGCTACTACAGGAGATTTATCAAGGGTTTCACCAAGATAGCGGCACCAATGCAAGACCTCCTAGTGGGCCAGTCCAAGAAGGCCAAGAACCAGAAACCTCCGTTCAAATGGGGTAAACCAGAAGACGAATCCTTCACCTGATTGAAAATGGCTCTCACCGGAGACGAAGTCCTGGCCTACCCCGACTATGGTCAACCCTTTATACTTCATACAGATGCCAGCAACGTGGAATTGGGAGCGGTGCTGTCCCAGGTACAGCAAGGCAGAGAGAGAGTGATTGCCTTCGCCAGCAGGAACCTCCGTCCTACGGAAAGGAACCCCGACAACTACCGTTCCTTCAAGTTGGAGTTTCTCGCCATAGTCTGGGCTGTAACAGAGCGCTTCAAGCACTATCTCGCCTCCTCCAGATTTACAGTCTTCACAGATAACAACCCGCTGACGCACCTGGAGATTGCGAAGCTTGGTGCCCTAGAACAATGATGGATGGCTCGAC
This sequence comes from Phyllobates terribilis, assembly GCF_046119375.1. Classification (NCBI taxonomy): domain Eukaryota; kingdom Metazoa; phylum Chordata; class Amphibia; order Anura; family Dendrobatidae; genus Phyllobates; species Phyllobates terribilis. The sequence continues at coordinate 256,148,261 of NW_027362763.1, read as the reverse complement.
TGTCTAACTACGAATTTACCATCAAGTATCGGGCGGGGCATAAAAACACTAATGCTGATGCGCTGTCCAGGATGCCCAACTTACCAGATGGGGGAGAAGACCCGGAAGAGCTGGAAGAGATACAGCTTCCCGCTTTCCATGGTCACGGGGTGACCCAGTGCTCCCACTATGTGAGGGACAAGCGCTCAACCAACAGAGAGGCCTCGTTCAACCCATTGCCCCACCATGGATGGGCAGAAATGCAGGATAGAGACCCGGCTGTCCGCCTAGTAAAGGAGTTGCTGACACAAGCTGACTCGCACCCTGATCCAGATGCTCCACAGGAGACCCAACAGTTGTGGATGGAAAAAGGCAAGCTGTTCATCTATGAGGTAAAGTTGTGTCGAAGAAGTATCAACCCCCGGACACACGTACTGGTCTGGCAGGTGGTAGTCCCGAGTCGGGATGCGCCAATGGTCTTAGAAGGGTACCATGATGGAGCAGGACACTTCGGGTGGAAGAATTTAGAAGTCCTGCTATGTGAGCGATTCTACTCGGTTTGCATGAGGAAGGCAATCGAGAGATGGTGTCGAGAATGTGGTCCATGCAACCTGAGACGGAAAGCCCATAATCACCAAACAACCACTTGAACTGGTAGCCTTGGACCATGTGAAGCTAGCCCCAAGCCGGTCAGGCTATGTCTACGCTCTCACCATAGTAGACCACTATTCCAGGTTCTTGGTAGTAGTGCCAGTGAAAAACCAGACGGCTCAGACGGCAGCCAAAGCGTTCCAACAGCACTTTTGTCGCCCGCACGGTTACCCTGAACGGGTGCTTACCGACCAAGGTCCAGCCTTTGAAGCAGAGGTGTTCCAGGAATTCTGGAACTTGTACGGCTGCAAGAAAATAAGGACGACGCCGTATCATCCCCAGACCAATGGGTTGTATGAGAAGATGAACCAGGTGGTAATAGACCTGTTGAAGACGTTGCCCCTTGAAGAACGTAGCCTGTGGCCAGAGAAGTTACCAGATTTGGTGGACCTATATAACCACATCCCGGTGAACTCCACCAACTGTACACCCGCTTACCTGATGAGAGCAAGACCTGGTAAGCTACCCATCGACTTAGGCATGGGAGTTTTAACACCAGAGACGACATCACCAGATGCGGATTGGGATACCGAGCAGCAGCAACAATACCGCAAGGTGCAAGAGTGTGTTGAGAAAAGTTTGTCCCAGGCGAGACAGAAGCAAGAGAAAACTTATAATCAGCACGCACCTGCCGTTCCCTTATCACCTGGAGAACAGGTACTTAAGAGGAAAAGACGAGTCCACAAGTTAGATGACCAGTGGGAGGTTGAGCCATACACCGTCCTACCCTCGAATTACGACAACACCAAAGTGTGCCTCATCAGCAAAGATGGAGGGGAAACTTCAGCGGCAGTCACAAGAGACCACTTGAAGATATGTCCTGAACAGTTGAAACACACAGAAGAAGATCAAGACAGCCCTCAGCCCACAGAAAAAGTGGAAGAAACGGTTCAGACAGTCCTCGGAGAATTTCCCCGGTCTTGGACGCAGGTGAACAAGGTGATTGTGGTACAGGTCCTGACATTTCTCCAAGCGGCCTCAACGGAAGCTGCAGAGGCTCCAGAACATCTGGAAGACCAGCCGACCCCAGAGACTGATGTTTCATCAGCAGCAGATCAGGAGAATCTACCCTCTGCTAGTAGTGAACCTGTCAGTCCCATGGTGGGTTTAGGAGTCCGGAGAAGGCAGTCCGGTATACCAGTACAGAGTAGGTCCAAGAGAAATGTAGAGGATAGTGAATCCACCACACCAAGGGTAGACAATAGGGACCAGGGTAGGACAGTGACAACAAATGAACTACATAGGTCAACCCGGAGTACAAAAGGTCAGCTTCCTGGCCGCTGGAGGAACTAAAGTATAAGAGAATTAAAGCATATGGTGTATATAGTTGTACCCGTTAAATAATCTTGGATATGTATATTTGTTGAATTTATGGACAATTGGGCCACAGGACTAGGTGTGGTCAGGACAATATTGAAAATAGTTACTAATCGGCCTAGAAAATAAACCGCAGGCGTGGCTGAAGACCAGGCCCAACGAAAGAGTGCCCTGAAGCCACGCCCAGGGACGATGCACAAAGTGGGTTGATGCGGTTCCCACCAGCCAAATTACAGATGCCCGGATTGTGGTGTACAGACTAAGCACCGCAATGACTGTTTCCAATTCTAGTTTGGTTTTTGTAATTTTTGACTTTGTAACCTGTTTCTAATGTGAATTGTTATTTGTTAATTTGGAAAGGTATCCTCAGTCCGGGAGTACTGAAGTTAACTAGGGGTGAATGTGGCACCCCAGGGGTCCGGTTGCCACAGTGGCATTGCCTCCCTCACAAGAGGTGATGCCATGCCTGGAAGCAAGCAGGGGTCCCCTAGTCAGGTATACTAACATGCAACACGTTCCTGGCTCCAGACCAGCAAGGGGAGTTCCTCCCCTTGGCAACTGGGATCTGAGAGCGGGGTTAGTTAGACTTAGTGTGAGGAGTTGAAGTGAGCACGTCGACAAGAGAGGAGCTGGGGAGTGGAGCTGCACGGTAGTTCACCCCAGAAGGAACCAACACAGAGGAACCGGTCACGGGAGTCTGAGGCTGTGGAGCACTGAAGGCCCAGCAGCAGAAACCGGAGGGCAGGAGACTGCAGGTCTCCTGGCCCCATCAGATGCCCGGAGGCTCAGCAGCACCGCAGGGCCCAGTGCCGCCACGTGGGAGCGACATATCAGCAAGGCCCGAGCTGCCTGCCATACGGGTGAGCACAAAGACGTTGCACTCAGGGACGAGGGCCACAGAACAGCTACAAGCAACAGGGCCAAAGAGATTAGTGGAAAGGGAAGGCCTCCAACTTCACCTGGTGAGGTGGATTCCTTACTTGCTTCAAGGCTGCCTGGACTTCCACTTCTAGCCAGTACCCTAGTCCCGGTTTGCCTAATCACCGCCAGTAAAGATAAGAGGAAACCGCAATTAAGTTGTGGACTGATTATTGCTGCGCCATCAACCCCTGCACTACAACGCCCAGCATCACCTATAACATCTACACTGCCCTGGAGCTAAGCTCTACCTGTGGAGAGCCACACCATCCCTGCTGCAGTAACATCAGCTCCAGAGAACCTGCTCCGCAGCGGCGGCTCCCTTTAGCCGCATACCACAGGTGGCGTCACGAACTTTGTACATAAAAACTATAAAATCCCCTTTTTCTGACCACCCTGGGTCACGGACCGGGTCACCACCATTGTGACATCACCCCTAGCAACGACCGGCCCGGCACCGAGTACCCCACGGCCCAGGGGGCGCGTCAGCTATATAATGATGATATAAAAAGGAACATTTTATAAGTCCAGTTATAAAGTGAAAGATTACATGAGTCTGAGTTTTTTTGAGTCTCTGCCCACCTAGCCTGACTAACAGCTGCAGGTTATTGGGCACCACTCATGTAGAAACCATCCGCTCACCTTTTCTGTACAAAGACATGGTGGTTGGTACCAGAAATCTCTCATTTTGACTCCATAGCACAGATTTCCCCCAATTGTTGGCGGTCCTCAGTAGTGGCATCTTTGCAGCAATTCACCATAATGTCTGATTCTCGTAGTCTCCTCTGGAAAGTTGATGTTGACATTTGTTTGCTACTTGAATACAAGTGCACGTCACAATTTTCAGATTTACGTTTTTAAAATAATTTGAAAATCATGCATCATTTTCTTTACACTTCACAAATACTTTCCACATTGTGCTGTGTAAGGTAGCGCTATTCATCACTCTGGGGTACTCACTTCACCGGGTCAATTAAAGCACACATGCAATGTTTTCCGGTAATATGTAGTCCAGCAGTTTATTACACCTCATAAACCACACATAACATAGTCCATCTCAGTGGCTCGCACGAATGTTACACATGTTTCCTAGAGCCTTTTCAGTGGCAGCTATGCCCGCTTGGCTTCAAATACAGACTTCAGCAAGGTACAGCAACAATATTCACTTATAGCGCCGATTTACCTTTGCTGGGTCTCAGCTGCTTCTATCAGCTTGGTTCTGCCACACCTGTGGCTTTAAGGCTTCCCCGACGTAGTCTCCAAGCCACGTGCCTTCCAAGGCTACTGGTATCTCAACCACAAGGATCCAGTCTCTGCCTTCCAGGCTAGTGGAGTCCCACACAGGGACCAGGCCTCTTGCCTCACCAGGCCACTCCAGGCCTCACCAGGCCACTCTCTCTCTCTGACTCTGTTTCAGAACCACCATGATTTATATATCCTTCTGTGCACACAGGACCTGTGATGATGTCACAGTCATGTGATCAGTCACCTGAGGGGGAGGTAAATGGTCAGCCAGAACACACCCCCTGGACATTTTAGCAATGCAGCAAGTCGCTGCATTACAGCTGGAATATCATATAAAATCCCAGTAAAATACATTTAAGATTGGGGGTGTAGGTGAAAAAAATAGATTCTCTATGGGGCTAAGGTCAGGCAAGTTTGCTGGCCAATCAAGCACAGTGATACTGTTGTTTATAAACCAGGTATTGGTACTTTTGGCAGTGTGGACAGGTGCGAAGTCCTGCTGGAGAATGACATTTCCATCTCCAAAAAGCTTGTCGGCAGAGGGAAGCATGAAGTGCTCTAAAATTTCCTGGTAGACGGCTGCGCTGACTTTGGTCTTGATAAAACACAGTGGACCTACAGCAGAAGATGACATGGCTCCTCAAGCCATCACTGATTGTGGAAACTTCACACTAGACCTCAAGCAGCTTGGATTGTCTGCCTCTCCACTCTTCCTCCAGACTCTGGGACCTTGATTTCCAAATGAAATGCAAAATTTACTTTCATATGAAAACAACACCTTGGACCACTGAGCAACAGTCCAGGTCTTTTTCTCCTTGGCCCAGGTAAGACGCTTCTGTCGTTGTCTATTGGTCATGAGTGGCTTGACACAAGGAATGCGACACTTGTAGCCCATGTCCTGGATACATCTGTGTGTGGTGGCTCTTGAAGCAATGAATCCAGCAGCAGTCCACTCCTTGTGAATCTCCCCCAAATGTTTGAATGGCGTTTTCTTAACAATCCTTTCAAGGCTGCGGTTATCCCGGTTGCTTGTGCATCTTTTTCTACCACACTGTTTCCTTCCACTCAACTTTCCATTACTATGCTTGGATACAGCACTCTGTGAACAGTCAGCTTCTTTAGCAATGACCTTTTGTGGCTTACCCTCCTTGTTAAGTGTGTCAATGACTGCCTTCTGGACATCTGTCAAGTCAGCAGTCTTCCTCATGATTGTGGAGCCTACTGAAACAGACTAAGGAACTTTTTAAACTCGTAGGAAGCCTCTGCATGTGTTTTTGTTAATTATCCTAATTTACTGAGATAATGACTTTTGTGTTTTCATTGGCTGTAAGCCATAATCATCAACATTAACAGAACTAAACACTTGAAATAGATCACTCTGTTTGTAATGACTCTATATAATATATGAGTTTCACTTTTTGTATTGAAGAACTGAAATAAATTATCTTTTTGATGATATTCTAAATTTGTGAGAAGCATCTGTGCATAGTGTCTAGCAGGATAAACCCACTGAAACTAGGACCACAGTATAGCAGTATATTCATTCTGTACCTAACCTGGGAATTAATGGTGTAACTCATGGTCTTATTGTCTTATGGCCCCAATCTAAAATTTGGACCTGGCTCCCCACCACCACCACCACTACTACTACCAGCAGCATGTTGCTGAGATCCATGGGCCCATTTGTCTTGGAAGAGTCTTTGTTGGCTCCATGTAAAAACAAATATAATAAATAATACAAATTTACAATATCTCAGTAAATGTGGTAATAAGTCAATTTTTTAAGTATTACTTCTAAATATTCATACAGTTATCAAGTAGCAAATTATATCACTATACAGTTACTAAGCAATTCCCACTATACCAAGATCAATTTTACTAATAATAAAGCCACATACCATACAAGGGACAAAGAGCGCCACACCATGATCATATCTTACAAGCACCTACAGTAGTGACTGAATAATACCACCATACTGATCATTAACTAAAAATCACTGTAACTAATATCAATATTACCCCCATACAGTGAGCATCTATTGGTATGTACCAGTTATACACAGGCGCTCTGCAGACCATATATGTGTATACAGTACAGATAAATTCAGTGACGCGTCCAATAAAATGCACTCAATTTCTATTTTCTTCTTCATCTACTGCAGACTGCTATGACTTATTCCAGGCATAACTCGCCTCTGCAGAATATAACACACAGATCTCTATAACTTATCGCTCCTAGCACAATATCCACACTTTTGCCCACCCTGGCCCCATACAATAGTAATTAATAATTATGTCCCTTTTTGCAGTCCTTGTACAATAGTAAAATTCCCCGACAGTACAAGGGGTAATAACTCAGTGATGTCACAGTACAGAAATAATAATCCTAATGACGTCACAGTAAAAGGATGATAAACATCGTGATGTCACAATACAACAATAATGAACTCAGTGATGTCACTGTAGAGAGGTAATAAACATAGTGATATCAAAGTATAGTGATAATAAACACACCAATTGCACATTACAGAAAAAACAGTGATACCACAGTACAGAGATAATATATGCAATGATGTCACCCAACAGGGATAATGCATACAATGATGTCACAGTAAAATGATACTATACATAGTGATGTCAGAACACGAATAATGTATACAGTGTTGTAACAGCACAGGGGGAATAATCACAGTGATGTTACAGTACAGTTGATGTACTAAACAGATATCACAGTACAGAGAAAATAGGCACAACAATGTCAAAGTACAGGCATAATAGACAGTGATGTCATAGTACTGGGATAATACACACAGTAATGTTACATGTCATGGAGATATTAAGAAAATATTAACAATTTCTCCTTGAAGCCCCTCTCACCCCTCCCCTATAGTATTTGTCACAAAAGAAGAGCTGACCATCTAAAAAGCAATCTCTCTGCAAATTATCACTCACAGCAGAAGGGGCTTGTAAACAAATGCTGGCACAAGAGAGGTGCTACCAACCCACTTAAAATGTGAGTGTATTTCCCCCTGGCCGAGGAGGAGATAATTAGACACAGGCTTGCGACAATTTACATGTAGCTGAGGAAGTTCTATTCCCAGGACGTCAAAGGGAATTTAACAGAGGTCTCGCAGACGGCTGGAGCCAATACGAAATATTGAATATTGTAAGTTCCATAATTCCGATAATAATGGGACCTATATTTTTAGTGACAGGGTCAGCTAGGGAACAATATGGATATTTTCCCATTGCTGTAAGCTTCTCCGGGGGGGCTGTGGTGCAAAAGTAACAAAATAGCAGACTATGTCATGTGTAGTCTCTACAGAAAGGTAAATTCATAACGGAAAAAGTGGTATCACTTTTGGGCCTCTATGATCAACCAGTGAGGAGTTATCAAAGAAGTTAGAGCTTTTAATAGAAACATGAAGGGTGGAGCCCAGCTCACATGATGTCAGCACAAGGGGCATGTGGGCAGATCCCCTCTTCGGCATAAAAGATCCAACTGAAGATTGATCCATACTCGTTGCTGGGAGTATATATATCATAAGCAAGGGGTCGCGTTCGCTGAACGGTCATAAGAGAACTCCCCTCCAGCTATATTGAATCATCTCAGCGATCTTTATAGTAAGTTTATTCTTTAATCCTTATTATTTTGTGTAACTGTATATTCTGTACTGTATTGTTCCCCTTGTAAAATCTTTGTATATTTTTCAATACACTGCCTCCCTTTTGGATTAAATATAAAATTGATTAGTCCTGTTTCATTTGTTCTGTAATCGTTCCCTCCCCCGAAGCTATATATGCTACCAGAACGCAAGTGTCCCACTAGGCCTGCATTATATTTCAAATCTGGACGGTGGTGACAGTGAATAATAATAATTGAGCTATCGTGAAGCAGACAGTGACCATATGGGGTGTATACACATATTCCATGCATTGGAATCCGGAGGTGTGACGTCATACGCTCACTGATCACTTGCCGATATCTCTGTAGTGCGTAGTCAGGATCGAGTGCTTGCGAATCCCTGACAAAATCCTGACAGAGTGACGGCAACAGTGAGATATTGTGTGATCTCCCATGTGTCGTCGCTGTGGAACCCTGACATTACAGTACATGGAGAATGTTCTCAGTGATGTCACATTACAGGGGAAATAAACACAGTGATGTCACAGTAAAGAGGTAATAAACAGCAATGTCATAGTACAAGGATAATAGTGAGATCTTAGTATAGGAATAAATCAGTGATGTCATTATTACTAGGATAGTGTATACAGTGATGTCACAGTACAGGGATAATAAACACAATAATGTCACAGTACAGAGGTAATAAGCACAGCAATACCACAGTACAAATACAATAAACACAGTGATGTCACAGTACAGGAATAATAAAAATACCAATTTCACAGTACATCGGTAATAAACAGTGTCACAATGTCACAATACAGGGATGATACACAAAGTGATGTCACAGTACAGAGATAATGTCCACAGTTATGTTACACTACTGAGGTAATAAACAAGTAATGTTACATTACTGGGATGGTAAACACTATGATGTCACAATACAGAGATAATAAACACAAATGATGTAAGAGTACAAGTCTAATAAATACAGTGATGTAGAAGAACAAAGATAATAAACACAGTGAAGTCACATTACAGTGTTAAAAAATTACATGTCATAGTACAGGAATAATAATCACAGTGATAATACAATGCACGGATAATAAGAACAATGATGTCACAGTATAGGGATAATATCCACAGTGATATTGCAGCATAGGGATAATATATACAGTGGTGTTATAGTTGATTTTATTTTAATGGCCTTTGGCTTGATCTCGAGCCATGGCGCCTTGATGGATGAAAACTCTGTAGTAAGATCAATCTTGTGCAAGCCTAGATAGGACCACAAGGGTATTCTCTGCCCTATCTTGATAGAATCAAGCCATTGGATTACTGGTCTACCTCTTCACCTTGTTCCTTCTATTCTTCCGAACATGATGTCCTTTTCCAATGCTTGCTTTTTTGTATGATGTGTCCAAAGTAGGTAAGTCCTTAGTGATCCTTTCTTTGAGTGACATGTCTGTCTTGATTTGTTCCAAAATGTATTTGTTTTTTTTTAATGGTATTGATAACATTCTACTCTAGCACAACAATTCGAGGGCGTTGATTCTTCTTCTGTCTTGTTTCTTGATCGTCCAGGGTTCGCATTCATATGTTACCACAGAAAAGAACAAACTATGTTCAAGCCATGTCTTTTTTGCCAGTGAAATGTTCCTTGATTTGAAGACCTTGTCCTGTGACTTCATTGTTGATTTGTCCATAGCTATTCTCACATTGACTTTCCGTGTCATCGCTGCATCTTAAGTTATTATCGATCCGAGCAGGTTGAAGTTCTTTACAACTTCCAGTTCATTGCTGTGGAGACACGAGGTTCAGTGGGTGCTCTCATCCACTGGCCTGGCTGTCTTTAGAAAGACCGCATAGACCAGGACTCATCCCACTTAACTCCTTCCCCATGGGCAAAATACCACTCAGACAACACAGGGTGAGCGTAACACAATGGGGTGATACTTTATTGGATCACCAATAGATAATAACAATATAGCACAGTTCCAGTAAATACACAAAATGATGCAAATTACAGAGTCTCACCTTTCTGCTGGCTCACCGGGAATTAAAACATCTGTGACTTCAGGGCTTCCAGGGCCAACTACCTCAACTAGTGGCACCCCACTTTTGGCGGGCACCCACAAAGAGGAGGTAGCGGCAAGCTTAGGAAGTCGACAGTGTACATTAATGTATGTGGCCAGGTGACTTTATTATCCCAACCTGGTCTCTCCAAATGTCTTTGAGGGTTCAGTGATGGTCAATGGAGCAGATCTGTATTCCTCCAGTTGGTGCCATGGTTCCCTGGATGCTGTTCTGTAGAGTCTCACTGGAAACAGAGGCAGATCCCCCTTTTATAGTTCACACCTTTTATACAGGCATTTTTCCATAGGATTGGAGGAAGGTGGGAGAAGGTCATCTCTCATTGTCCGAGTGCATATTTTGTCCTTTAATCTTAGCAGTCCATCAAGCTGCATGAACTGATACAATGGGTAATCTACATATTAACAAACATTGTTTGGTCAATTAACCTACGCCTTTGTCTCCCAAAGATAGCAGAACAATAAACTACAGGGATGCGTACAATAGGTAGTCAACAAGCATCCAACAAATCAATAAACATCAATTCAAGAGTCAACGTTCAAGTTCATATGAACAATGGCTTATACCTCTTAACCTACTAAAAATGTATGAAAATGCGTCTGCCATAACTAAGAATGAATGCTATGTCGTCACAGTCACAGTCCATCTCAAATGTGTCACAGCCATACCGGGCAGTACTGAAGATCTTTGTCTTCTTTGTGTTGAGTAGCAGTTCAATGTTCAATGTTTGAGCTTTCCAGCCTGACATTCCGTAATAAGTCCTGCCTTATATCTACACTTGTTGCTATCAATGTTCTATGGTCTGTGTATTTAAGATTGTTGATGATTCGTCCAGCAATTTTGATTCCTTCTTTTTCAGCAAGTCCAGCCTTCCTGACAATAGCTTCTGCAAATAAATTGAATGAAGAGGTGTCAGCCAGACACCCTCATTACTAAGTAAAGAGTTAAATAAACACACACCCAGAGAATAAAACACTCTATTTGAAATAGAATAGACACATTCTTTAATCATTTAAATTAACCAATATACTCACCCCAGGTCCAACGGTAATCTAAGGGTTAAAGAGATGTCCAACGTTTCTCTTTTCAAATATATTTATTTAGCTCCAAAAACATTCATTGCTGTACAAAACACATAAAAAAGCACCAAAAATGCACCAAAATCGCATCAAAATGCACCTTTTTGCCGCAGCGTTTTTGCTGCCAAGAGATGCATAAACCTTGCAGAAATTTCTACAATCGAATACTGAACGTGTTCACATAGCTTTGTTTTGGCAGAAAGGGTAGCAAAATTATTTGGAAAAGTTGCTTGCCATGAGGACAAAGTAACAAGTTTGCCAGAATATAATTTATATGATGTTATAATGACAGAATGAAATTTTTTTTTGTAAAATTTTGCTTTTAATAATTATGTTGGACACCACTTTGCCATGAGGGTGTCATATATCCTTTACTTTTAAGTCTGTATGTGAGTATGTATTTATAGACACATACCTAGCCCTTGAATGTGGTTGTTTAGTTGATATTTCTGTATATTTCTTTCTATGTTTGTTGATTCCTCCTACAGATTTACATCACTTTGTCATACGCATTTTAAAGCTGTTGAGGAAATGCTTAAATAAAGAACATGAAAATCTACTCTAACACTTCACTGAAGTATGCAGAACATTGTCTTTTCTCCTGGGATATGGAGCCTAATTATTAAAGAAACTGCCCATGCTGTAACATATTTAGAGATTTTCCATTTTTTTTTACTTCAAATTCACCATGTTCTACAAATTCCAACCCCCACCCTCCAAAACTTCAAAGTTTCCAATTTCTCTGAAAAGACAAGAATAGCATTTTGAGGTATCCTAGAACTGTATCCAACCCCTCTTTAACAAAAACAGCATTATGCCTCAATCAAATGTACATTTTTCATGTGCACGCTCTATTCATAGTTTTCAAGGATAGAACAAAAGCCTATGGCACTATGAAGATCTGAGGTTGTGGGTTGTAAGTAATCACCTAGCTAGGTTAATGATGAAACAATATTTTATTAATCACATCTATGTTAATACAGCAATTCCAGGTAAATGGCCAAAATACAGTTCTCTAACTCCTTAAGTTCCCAACCTGGGATCAGTAGTTCCACTGGCTTTGTATCTGGCCATACTCACTGTCTCCCAACTTCTGGTTGGCACACATATTTCGTATCTCCCGCCAGTATAGTCTGTAGCCACAGTCCATGATCCTCCAGACGACAGATAAAACAATGAAAGCACAGGTATCCAGTAGCCACAGTCCTTCAAGAAAGTTTATATCTAAATGACATATACACACTGTAGCACGCTTATCCAGCCAGTCGGTACTGATCTCCATATCCCATCGATCCATTCATTGTCCAGAACCATAGTCTCCCTCCTATTCCTTTCAAGTCCTTCCACACCACTCCTCACTAAAACATGTGTCCCTTTTCCTCCCTGGGGTCAGCACCCTTAAGCATTTAATTTAGCTGAAACAATGAAGAATATTCCAAGAGCCTTCACCTGAGACTGCATGTAAGACCACCTGTGGTGACGGTTCCACTGTGTCCACAATCAACACACAATGGGCTTATTTGCTTTTGGAACAATGGTTTGAGGCTCCTGAGGTACTGATGAGATTAGAGGAATGCTGGACACTCTACAAGTAAAATTAGTGCACATACACTGATGAACAAGCAGAGCATAGCCAGCAAATCTCTAATAAAACACAATAATAATATTAACGAAAATGGTGCTTCGTGCTGGAAAAGTATCTGTAGCATCGGCGTCTCTGCCTCCTGCCCGGGAGAGATGCCATCCCCCTTACCGCTGCGGTCCTGCTCCGGCGTCTTCTGGCCTCCCTGCAGCTGATGCTGGTGCACGCATCTTCCCCGACTCTGTGCTTAGGGCGCGCGCACACTCCCTCCCTCTTAAAGGGGCCGTGCGCGCCATCTTAAAAAGTCCCCGGTCAATGGCTGGAGGACTTCCCCTATAAAAGGCACCTCCTCCAATATAGAGGTGCCTGTGCAAGGTTGTTGCTTTGTGTGTGATACTCTGCTTCAGCCCTCAGGTCCCGCTGCTAGTCTGACTATCAGTCCAGTCCGTCAGCCAGACTACAAGTCCAGCCCGCCAGCCTGACTACCAGTCCAGCCCGCCAGCCTGACTACTAGTTCAGTCCGCCAACCTGACAACTAGTCCAGTCCGCCTGCTTGTCTACTCTCCAGCCCGACAGTCTGTCTACAGTCCAGTCCGCCAGTCTGTCTATGGGCTCGGCCCGCTTGCTTACCTGGAAGCAACTGCCTGTTACCTGCCGTGCCTACCAGCCAGCCTACCTGGAGGCTCCTGCCTGTTACCTGCCGTGCCTACCAGCCAGCCCACCTGGAGGCTCCTGCCTGTTACCTGCCGTGCCTACCAGCCCGCTTACCTAGAAGCACCTGCCTGTTACCAGCTGTGCCTACCAGCCCGCCTACCTGGAGGCTCCTGATTGTTACCTGCCGTGTCTGCCAGTCCGTCTGCTCGGATCACCCGTCAGCCTGCCTGCCTTGCTCATCTGCTGTACCGGTCAGTCTCTGCCTTCTGACCATGGGAGTCACCTGCTCCCATACAAGGAAGGTCCTCAGAGTAGCACCTGGTCCCTCTGCTCGGTTCTTCCCTGGTCACGGAGTCGATTGAGCCGCCGTACGGCCTTGGTCGGTCCGAGTTGATACCTAGTTACGCCCCTCTGGTCCCTCCTTGCACCGCAGCATAGAGGTTCCACCACCCAGAGCTGTAATATTTTGCACGGGCCATGGAACCCGGTGGCTCCCAGGTCCCTTCGCTGGCTGACCTGTACCAGGAGGTTTCTCATCAGAGATCCTAACAGGAAATGATCCTGACCTACCTGCGGTCTGTCAACTCTCGCCTGGACACGCTGTCTGTCCCACCTGTGTCCTCCTCAAGTCGAGCGACACCTGCTCTGGCAGCGCCGCTACCTACCAATACCACGGCATCCAGCTTAGGACCCCGGCTTTCTGCCTCCCCTCGTCCTATGTCGGGACTTTTTGAACCAGTGCACGCTGCACTTTTAACTTCTGCCACATCAGTTTCCCTCCGACCGGGCCAAGGTGGCGTTCATCATGTCTCACCTCACAGGGGAAGCATTGGCATGGCTTAACCCTCTATGGGAGAGAGGGGATTCCCTGGTGTCCAGTTTTCCGGCTTTCCTCACTGCCTTCCGGAAGGTCTTTGATGAACTTGGATGAAGGATCTCTACTGCCTCCTCATTGCTCCGTCTCCGCCAAGGGAGTCTCACCGTGGCCCTGTATGCCATACAGTTCTGTACCCTCGCTTCTGAGCTTGCCTGGGACAACGAGGCATGCTCGCCCGAACCTATGCAGACCGACCAGACCAAGATGGTCAAATCTCGCCAAGAGACACGCTGAGCCGAGGGGAGCTGTTTCTACTGTGTGTTACGCTCGTGCCCGGACTGACTGGCATGAGCTTGATTAGTGGTCCCACTGTACTATGAACCGAGGAGTGCCTGGAGGGGCATAACTAAGTTATCAACCCGATCCGACCAAGGTCGCACGGCGGCTCAGTCGACTCCATGAACCAAAGAGGAACCGAGCAGAAGGACCAGGTGCTACTCCAGGTCAGACCCCGGTCACAGCTGTTGACCCACACCGGGGAATGCAGGAACAGGCAGGTTAGACTGGCATACAGTCAGGTGGGTACTGGCAAGCACGGCTGGTATGCAGACAGGTGGGTACTGGCAAGCACGGCTGGTATGCAGACAGGTGGGCACTGGCAAGCACGGCTGGTATGCAGACAGGTGGGTACTGGCAAGCATGGCTGGAGTGCAGACAGGGAGATACTGGCAAGCATGGCTGGAGTGCACACAGGGAGGTGCTAGCAGGTTGGAGCGCAGGCTGGATAGGGTCCAGTACAGACTGGGAGACAGGAACAGAGCCGCAGATGCGGTAGACAAGCAGAGTAAAGTGAAACCGCCGGAGCGGAGGACAAGGCAGAGCAGAGAGGAACCGCCGGTGCAGTGGGCCAGCAGAGCGGAGCGAAAACCGCAGGTGTGGTGGGCAAGGCAGAGCAGAGCGGAACCGCCAGAGCGGTGGGCAAGGCAGAGCAGAGAGGAACTGCCGGAGCGGTGCTCAAGGCAGAGCAGAGAGCAACCCCCGGATCGGTGGACAAGGCAGAGCAGAGCGAAACCGCAAGTGCGGTGGACAAGGCAGAGCAGAGCAAAACCGCAGGTGCAGTGGACAAGGCAGAGCAGAGCGAAACCACAGGTGCGGTAGACAAGGCAGAGCAGAGCGAAACCGCAGGTGTGGTGGACAAGGCAGAGCAGAGCAGAACCGCCGGAGCGGTGGGCAAGGCAGAGCAGAGAGAAGTCGCTGGAGCGGTGGGCAAGTCAGAGCAGAAGGAAACCGCTGGCGCGGTGAGCAAGCAGAGACGAACAGGGCTGAAGGTGCAGGCAGAGAGGACAGGACTCTGTTCACATGGAACAGACTGGAAAATACAGGAAGATGGCTAGAACACAGGAGGTAGATACGGAGGAAGGGAAAAGTGACAAGCAGAACCAGATACACACAAGGTACTTACTAAGAAGTAGCGAGTCGACACAAAACTCACAAACAGAAGTACAGAGACAACGAGTTGGAGTTAGGTGCAGGTTCAGATACTGCAGGAAAAGGGAAGGTACGGACATAGAGACAAACAGGTAAGGATATAGTTCAGACAGGAACTGCTACTGCAACAAGATACAAGAACAAGCCTGGGTATACAGCCCCCAGGGTGGCAGAAACAGACTAGAAGTCAGAGGTAACAGGTCTGGGTATGCAGCCCCCACAGTGGCAGAAACAGACTAGAAGTCAGAGATAACAGGCCTGGGTATGCAACCCCCAGGGTGTCAGAAACAGACAAGATACAGGACAGGACCTGGCAGTTCAGTCGCCGCCCTAAGCAATCAGACAAGAGACATTCACACAGCATGAACTGGAGCAAGGTTTGTAGGCTGGACTGATGAGTAAGATTGCGGTCTTGCATAGTGGGAGGTTGTGCACTATGCAAGCACACCACCAGGGATGTTACACTGTGGTAGCAAGGAGCACCTGATTCGTTCCTGCCCAGTGAAGCTGGGAAACTCCACTGTCTATGACCGCTCGGAGAGGTCGTCCTAGGCAAAAGTAAATCCGCTCTGTTCTTGACTTTATCCGTCTCTATTTCCTGTGGAGAGAACCGCTTCTTTGAAACCGCACATCTGGATTCCGGAGCCGCTGGGAATCTCATATCCCAGTCCCTTGTAGAGAAGTATCAGATTCCTACCAAACCTCTGGCCGTACCATTGGCAGTCGCTTCCGTTGATGGAAGACTCCTTCCGGTGACCATCTTGCTCGTCACAGAGCCCGTAACCCTGCAGGTGGGAATGCTGCACTCAGAGAGGATCTCCTTCCATGTGCTTTCCAGTCTCTCTCACTCCCTTTTGCCAGGTCTACCCTGGTTACAGAAACATGAACCCATTCTAAATTGGCAATCCAGTGAGGTGCTCCGTTGGGGATAGGATTGCCATGATACCTGCCTGGTTCCGGTTCGCCCGGCTCGACCCCCATCTACTCCGACTAATTTACCTGGTCTACCAGCACCCTACTGGTCCTATGCTGATGTCTTCGACAAGAAGGAGGCATAGACTCTGCCACCCCATAGGCCATATGATTGCCCTATTGAGCTGATACCCAGTGCCACTCCACCCCGTGGGCGTATCTACCTGTTGTCATTGGGCGAAACCCAGGCCATGTCGGAGTACATCGAGGAAAATCTGGCTAGGGGATTCATCCAGAAATCTTCCTCCCCGGCTGGAGCCGGATTCTTCTTCCTTAAAAAGAAAGACGGTTCACTACACCCATGTATCGATTATAGAGGACTCAACCAAATCACTGTCAAAAACAAATACCCTCTGCCGCTCATCTCTGAGCTGTTCGATCGCCTTAAAGGCGCGAAGATCTTCACCAAGCTCGATCTTCATGGGGCGTATAACCTGGTCCGGATCCGCCAAGGAGATGAGTGGAAGACGGCATTTAATACCCAGGACGGTCACTATGAATACCGTGTGATGCCCTTCAGTCTCTGTAATGCTCCTGCCGTCTTCCAAGAATTAGTTAATGACATCTTCCGTGACCTCTTATATTCTTGGGTGGTGGTGTACTTGGATGACATCTTGGTCTTCTCTCCGGATCGTCCCTCTCATCGGAGGGATGTTCGTCATGTCTTGCTTAGGCTCAGGCAGAATCACCTATATGCAAAATTTGAGAAGTGCCTCTTTGAGCAGTCCTCTCTTCCATTCCTGGGCTATATTATTTCTAAGACAGGTCTACGGATGGACCCCGAGAAGGTCTCTGCCGCCTTAAAGTGGCTCCGTTCAGAGGGGTTGAAGGCGATTCAGCGATTCCTGGGCTTCGCCAACTATTACCGTCTCTTCATCCCACATTTCTCTTCCCGGGCTGCTCCCATCTCTGCGCTCACCCGAAAGGGAGCAAATCCTAAGTAATTGCCATCCGAAGCGGAGGAGGCCTTCCTCTCTTTAAAACTAGCATTCTCTTGTGCCCCTGTGCTGCACCGTCTGGATAACAGCAAACAATTCTTTCTGGAGGTTGATGCTTCCTCTTCCGGAGCCAGAGCGGTGCTCACCCAGAAATCTCCATCCGGGAGAATGGTAACCTGCGGCTTCTTCTCCAAGCTCTTCTCCTCGTCTGAGCGCAACTACTCCATAGGAGAACGAGCACTGCTAGCCATAAAATTGGCACTGGAGGAGTGGCGTTACCTGCTTGAGGGGACTCTGCACCCGGTGGTCATCTATACTGACCACAAAAACTTGGCTTTTCTTCAGAACGCCCAAAGACTCAATCCGTGTCAGGCACGGTGGTCTTTGTTCTTCGCCTGCTTTAATGTTACCCTACATTACCGCCCGGCGGACAACAATGTTAAAGCAGATACCTTGTCCCGATCCTTCCTGTCTTCCGATCAAGAGGAGGAGCCTATGCATATCATAGATCCCTCCAAAGGGATGAATGTGGCCCCCTTGGATCTGTCTCGTCTCCCACCCGGTAAGACATTTGTAGCTGTTCTGGATCATAAGAAGGTTCTTCGCTGGGGTCATTCTTCCAAACTAGCCGGCCATGCTCGCCAGAAGAAGACCTTCCTGCTTATTACCCGGAATTACTGGTGGCCTACCTTGCGGCAGGATTTGGTAGACTTTGTCACGGCCTGTTCATCCTGTGCCCGCAACAAGGTTCCCAGATGTCTTCCTGCCGGCCATCTCCTGCCTCTTCCCGTACCTGCTGCCCCGTGGCAACACATTGCTATGGACTTTATTACGGATCTCCCTGTTTCCGCCGGTTGTACGATCATTTGGGTGGTCGCTGACCGCTTTTCTAAAATGGCTCACTTCATCCCTCTGCCTTGGCTCCCGTCTGCATCTGTGCTGGCTAAGGACTTCATCCATCACATCTTTCGTCTCCACGGCCTACCCCTCCACATTGTGTCTGATCGAGGGGTCCAGTTCACTTTGCGCTTCTGGAGAGCTACGTGTAAGCTGCTGGATGTCACCCTGGATTTCTCCTCCGTTTACCTCCCGCAGTCCAATGGCCAAGTGGAGCGTATCAACCAGATCTTTACCAGCTACCTCCGGCACTTCGTCAACGCTCACCATACCGATTGGGTGGAGCTCCTACCATGGGCCGAGTTCTCCTACAACAACCATGAGAGCGAATCTTCTTCCAAGTCCCCGTTCTTTGTGGTCTATGGTCAACAACCCCGGCTTCCGTTTCCTGTTTCCGCTTCAGTGGACAACCCGGCCGCAGAGTCTCTGATCTGCGAATTTTCCACTATTTGGGAGGACACTAGATCCGCACTTCTTCAATCCTCCGAGCGGATGAAGAAGCATGCTGATAAGAGACGTCTGGATCCACCTCAATTCCATCCGGGAGACAAGGTTTGGCTGTCCTCCAAACATGTTCGTCTCAAAATACCCTCCTATAAGTTGGGCCCACGGTTCATCGGCCCTTTTTAAGTTCTCAAGCAAATCAACCCAGTAGCCTACACGTTAAAACTCCCGGCCACCTTACGGATTCCCAACTTCTTCCACGTATCTCTCCTCAAACCAGTTGTGCTTAATTCTTTTTCCGACAATCCAGGTACCTCCCCAGCTCCAGTCTCCGCTAGGGACGTCTATGAGGTAGAGAACATTCTGGCCACCAAGAGGGTAAGAGGTAAAACCTTTTTTCTGGTGGATTGGAAAGGGTTCGGCCCAGAGGAGAGAACTTGGGAACCCAGGGAGAACATCCACGCCCCGCTTCTCCTTAAAAAATTTCTTGCTGGCCTGAAAAAGAGGGGGCGTAAATGGGGGGTACGGTAGCATCGGCGTCTCTGCCTCCTGCCCGGCAGAGACGCCATCCCCCTTACCGCCGCGGTCCTGCTCCGGCGTCTTCTGGCCTCCCTGCAGCTGCTGCTGGTGCAGGCAGCTTCCCGGCTCTGTGCTTAGGGCGCGCGCGCTCCTTCCCTCTTAAAGGGGCCACGCGCGCTGTCCTAAAAAGTCCCCAGCCAATGGCCGGAGGACTTCTGCTATAAAAGGCACCTCCTCCAATATAGAGGTGCCCATGCAAGGTTGTAGCTTTGTGTGTGATACTCTGCTTCAGCCCTCAGGTGCCGCTGCTAGCCTGACTATCAGTCCATCCGCCAGCCAGACTACAAGTCCAGCCCACCAGCCTGACTACAAGTCCAGCCCGCCAGCCTGACTACAAGTCCAGTCCGCCAGCCTGACTACCAGTCCAGCCCGCCAGCCTGACTACTAGTCCAGTCCGCCAACCTGACTACTAGTCCAGTCCACCTACTTGTCTACTCTCCAGCCCGACAGTCTGTCTACAGTCCAGTCCGCCAGTCTGTCTATGGGCTCCCCCCGCCTGCTTAACTGGAGGCTCCTGCCTGTTACCTGCCGTGCCTATTAGCCAGCCTACCTGGAGGCTCCTGCCTGTTACCTGCCGTGCCAACCAGCCAGCCTACCTGGAGGCTCCTGCCTGTTACCTGCCATGCCTGCCAGCCCACTTACCTAGAAGAACCTGCCTGTTACCAGCCATGCCTACCAGCCCGCCTACCTGGAGGCTCCTGCTTGTTACCTGCCATGCCTGCCAGTCCGTCTGCCCGGATCACCCGTCAGCCTGCCTGCCATGCTCATCTGCTGTACCGGTCAGTCCCTACCTTCTGACCCGTGGGAGTCACTTGCTCCCACACAAGGTCGGTCCTCAGAGTAGCAACTGGTCCCTCTGCTCGGTCCTTCCCTGGTCACGGAGTCGATTGAGCCGTCGTACGGCCTTGGTCAGTCCGAGTTGATACCTAGTTACGCCCCTCTGGTCCCTCCTTGCACCGGAGCACAGAGGTTCCACCACCCGGATCTGTAACAGTATCATAGTCTTTAGTAAATGGGCAGCTCCTCACAGGTGCTATTCACATATCTGGGTATTTTTACATATTACGTGTCGGCAAAAAAATCATGGAGACATACAGTACAGACCAAAAGTTTGGACACACCTTCTCATTTAAAGATTTTTCTGTATTTTCATGACTATGAAAATTGTACATTCACACTGAAGGCATCAAAACTATGAATTAACACATGTGGAATTATATACTTAACAAAAAAGTGTGAAACAACTGAAAATATGTCTTATATTCTAGGTTCTTCAAAGTAGCCACCTTTTGCTTTGATGACTGTTTTGCACAATCTTGGCATTCTCTTGATGAGCTTCAAGAGGTAGTCACCGGAAATGGTTTTCACTTCACAGGTGTGCCCTGTCAGGTTTAATAAGTGGGATTTCTTGTCTAATAAATGGGGTTGGGACCATCAGTTGTGTTGTGCAGAAGTCTGGGGGATACACAGCTGATAGTCCTACTGAATAGTGTTAGAATTTGTATTATGGCAAGAAAAAAGCAGCTAAGTAAAGAAAGACGAGTGACCATCATTATTTTAAGAAATTAATGTCAGTCAGTCCGAAAAATTGGGCAATCTTTGAAAGTGTCCCCAAGTGCAGTTGAAAAAACCATCAAGCGCTACATGTTATGATCTGCAACATGTACTAAGGAAAGATAGGGGAAAGCTGTCCCTACAGTAAGACTAAGCTGAATCCCTACTATGCATCAGGCTGCCTGTTCCTTGTGAACAGACCCGTCTTAGTCCTCAGCTAGTCTGAACGAAGACGCATAGAATTAAGGGAGGGGTCCCTACATGAACTAAGGACTGGGACAAAAATGGGACACCTCCTAAACATAAGTTGTTGCAGAGCACAAAAAGACAAACTGAAAAAGTACTAGAGGTCCCAGAGGACCAAGCGAACTTGACAGAGAAAGGCACAGAAGCACCAGGCTAGAGAGACAGTAGAACACTGAAGTCCAGCACAGCCAGGAGGGCGGAGCTGGAATATAAAGGCAGATGGTGACATAATCGCAAACCACAAGATAGAAAAAAAACAGGAGGGTTCTAACAGTACCCCCTCTTTTATGAGGATCCTCCGGATCCTCCAGGTCCAGGCCTATCCGGAAACCTCCTGTGGAAAGCTTTAAAAAGCCTAGGAGCAGAGACATCATCCGTCCTTACCCAGGAGTTGTCTTCGGGACCGAAACCCTTCCAGGAGACAAGATACTGTAATCTCCCTCTATGCCATCTAGAATTCAACATAAGAGAAATTTCATATTCGCCATCTTCCACCACAGGAGGAACTGTGACAGATACGTCAGTCTTTTTCAACAAGGAAACATGAAACACAGGATTAGTCTTCCAGGAACTAGGAACATCCAACCTAACAGCAGACTGGTTAACAACCTGAAGCACTTTAAATGGACCCACAAACTAAGGACCCAGTTTTTTGGAGGGAATCCTCAACCGCAGGTTCTTCGAGGAGAACCAAACCATGTCACCCACAGTAAACAAAACCTCTTTACGTTTCCTGTCAAAATACTTCTTGGACTTTTTGATAGCCTCTTGAAGGTTACAACGTACATTAGTCCAAACTCTCTCCAAATCACCGGAAAAATTCTCCTCCTCCAGCACCGCCGACCCCAATTTGGAGAACGAACCAAAAGACGGATGTCTCCCAGTACAACAAAAAAAAGGAGAACACCCAGCAGAGGAGGATGTATGATTTCTAAGAGCAAATTCTGCGAGAGGCAGAAACTCAGACCACACCTTTTGATAGTCCGCCACAAAACAACGCAAAAA
The DNA here is from genome assembly GCF_046119375.1 of Phyllobates terribilis. Taxonomy (NCBI): domain Eukaryota; kingdom Metazoa; phylum Chordata; class Amphibia; order Anura; family Dendrobatidae; genus Phyllobates; species Phyllobates terribilis. The sequence goes on along the minus strand of NW_027362763.1, from coordinate 256,126,177 downwards.
CTGTTCAACATCCTGGTTCTTTCTTTCAGTCTGTCCATTAGACTCAGGATGATAACCAGACGAAAATAACAAATGGACTCCCAACCTGTCACAAAAAGCACACCAAAAGCGAGCCACAAACTGAGGCCCTCTATCAGAAACAATATCCGTGGGAATGCCATGGAGCTTGACAAGCTCCTTAATAAACGCCTTAGCGAGTGACTTGGCGCAGGGCAACTTAATGAATGGAACCAAATGACACATCTTACTAAAACGGTCCACGACCACCCAGATGACAGTAAAACCCTCGGACACAGGAAGATCAGTAATAAAATCCATAGTGAGATGCGTCCAAGGCGCACTAGGAACCTACAGAGGGCAAAGAAACCCCGCAGCAGGAGTATGTGAAGCCTTTGACCTAGCGCACACAGTACACTGACGCACCCACTTGATTACTTCCTTTTGCCATCCAGGCCACCAAAAACTGCGACTGATCAGTCTCTTAGTCTCCAAAATTCTGGATGATCTGCCAACCGAGACTCATGACACTCCACAAACAAATCTCTCCTAAAGGCTCTAGGCACGAACAACCTCCCATGGGGAGTGTTAGATGGAGCATCATCTTGAGCTTTCAGAATCCCATTCTCCAAAACGAAGTCCAAAGCTGCCACCACAACTCCTTTCTGTAAAATGCTCTCCTCTTCCTTGGCACCGACCGTAGGAGAGAAGCTGCGAGATAAAGCATCGGCTTTAACATTCTTAGTACCAGGGATATAGGTAACAGAAAAATGAAATCAAGAAAAAAAAGTGCCCATCTAGCTTGACGGGCATTCAAGCGCTTGGCAGCATCCAGATAGATCAAATTCTTATGATCTGTGAAACCCTGAATAGGAAATCTAGCGCCTTCCAAAAAATTACGCCAATGTTCAAACGCGAGTATAATAGCCAGCAACTCCTGAGTCCCGATTTCCAACATCATAATTCAGTTCGGTTTCCGAAAATTTTTTCGAATAGAAGGCACAAGGATGTACTCCACCCTTGTTCTCCTGAGACAAAACTGCTCCGACCCCCACCGATGAAGCATCGACCTCGACCAAGAAAGGCTTGGTCTCATCAGGCTGTACAAGGATAGGGGCAGAACTGAACCTCACTTTGAGATACTCAAACGCTTCAATGGCCTCAGTAGTCCACTGGGCCGTATTCGCACCTTTCCTGGTGAGATCGGTTAGAGGTTTTACAATTACAGAAAAATTCTTAATGAATTTCCTGTAATAATTGGCAAAACCCCAAAATCTCTGTATAGATTTTAAACCAATAGGCCTAGGCCATTCCTGCACAGCCTGAACCTTCACAGGGTCCATCTCAAAGCCCTCGCTGGAGACAATGTAGCCCAAAAAACTAATTTTCTGCACAGCGAACTCACATTTCTCCAGTTTAGCAAAGAGTGAATTATCACTCAATAACTGAAAAAGTTCACGTACACTCAGCCAATGGGACTCCAGATCTGGTGAATAAATCAAAATGTCATCCAAATACACAACCTCATTCTTACCAATCAAAGGTCTCAGGATGTTATTAATAAGGTTCTGAAAAAATGCAGGTGCATTGGTAAGACCAAAAGGCATCACCAGATTCTCAAAATGACCTACCGGAGTGTTAAAAGCAGTTTTCCATTCATCACCCTCCTTCACACGTAACAAATTGTATGCCCCCGGAGATCAATTTTGGAGAACCACTTGGCTCCCACTAACTGGTTAAACAAGTCAGGAATTAACGGTAATGGGTAGGAATTGCGCACGGTAATCTTATTAATTTCACGAAAATCCAGACATGGATGTAAACCGCCATCCTTTTTTTTAACAAAGAAGAATCCAACTGCCACAGGCGACTTAGAAGGTCTAATGTGACCAGCAGCCAGGCTAGTCTGTATGTAATCCTCCAAGGCCTTTCTTTCAGGGATAGTCAGATTAAACAAGCGACTTTTGGGAAGAGTAGCACCCGGAACAAACTCAATGGCGCAATCATAATCCCTATGAGGAGGTAAAACTTGCGACTCTTCCTCCAAAAAAACCCTCCAAAAGTCTTGAATAGGTACAGGTAATTCCACTTTTTCCACATCCGCAATGCGACCATTACAACATTTATCATAGCACTTCGGACTCCAAGACTTAATCACATTAGTAGACCAGTCCAATAAAGGATTGTGCAGTCTTAACCAAGGCAATCCTAGAACAACTGGAGAGGGCAAATTATCCAAAACAACCAAGTCCAAAAATTCTTGGTGAACTCCATTGATAGTGAGAGGAAATGCAGCAGTCTTGTGAGTAATACATTTCAAAGGAGTGTTATCAATTGCAACCACAGAAATAGGTGATGACAAAGGTTTGGATTTCAATTTAAGGTTTTTCAAAAGCCCTTTATCAATCACATTAAGTGTTGAACCACAATCCACAAATACCTGAAATTCAATCAAATCTCCCTACAGATTACTACTCCCAAAAAAAACACTCCTGCAGAGCGTAAACAGGCTATACGGGCGTAACTGACCTTTTTTTTTTCTTTACTTAAACGACACTCACAATACTTAATCAAATGGTCAGCTTTACCACAATGAAGACACGATCCCTCGGCGAATCTCCGGTCTTTTTCCTGAGAGCGGAGTGACAACTCCCAACATGCATCGGTTCCCCACAGAGCAGATTTTCTGGGGACTAGGACCTGACATTACAGGAGTCTTTACCTCATTGAGCCTGCACCTCAGTCTTCTGTATATACGAACAGCTAACTGCATAGCTGCCTGCAGAGTCTCAGGTGCAGGGAATGCAATTAGTAAATCCTTAACCCTTTTGTAGCATCGGCGTCTCTGCCCCCTGCCAGGCAGAGACACCGACCCCTCTCACCTCCCCGCTCCCCGCGCGGCATCTTCCCGCGCTCCTCTTCCTGCTGCTGTTGGCGCGCGCAGCTTCCCAGGCACTGTGCTTAGGGCACGCGTGCGCTCCCTCTCTCTTAAAGGGGCCGCACGCACCATCCTAAGGAGTCCCCGGCCAATTGCCGGAGGACCTCCCATATATAAGGCACCTCCTCCAAAATGGAGGTGCCTGAGCAAAAGTTGTTGCACAATTACTTATCTCTGCTTCAGCCCTCAGGTTCCGCTGCTAGCCTGACTCCTCGTCCTGCCTGCCAGCCTGTTATCTGCCCGTTACCTGCCGAGCCTGCCAGCCCGCTCACCTGGAGCGCTCACCTGTCACCTGCCTGTTACCTGCCTTGTCTGACAGCCCGCTCACCTGGGAGCACCCGCCTGTTACCTGCTGTGCCCGTCAGTCCGCTCACCTGTTACCTGCTTGTTACCTGCCTGGCCTGTCAGCCCGCTCACCTGGGAGCACCCGCCTGTTACCTGCTGTGTCCGTCAGCCCGCTCACCTGGGAGCACCTGTCTGTTACCTGCTTGCCTACCTGGAGGCTCCGCCGTCACTTGCTGTGACCACCTGCCTGGTAAACCTAGAGACTACTACTTGCTCTGCTGTCACGTACCGTGACCACCTGTCAGCTTACCAGAGATTTCTGCCTGCTTGCTGTGTCCATCCGTCATACCGGTCAGCCATCTGACCCGTGGGAGCCACCTGCTCTCTTACAAGGTCGCCCCCAGAGTAGCACCTGGTCCCTCTGCCCGGATCCTCCCTGGTCACAGAGTCGATAGCCGCCGTCCGACCAGGGTCGGTTCGGGTTGATACTTAGTCATGCCTCTCTGGGTCCCTCCTTGCACCGCGGCACAGAGGTTCCACCACCCGGACCCGTAACACCTTTCACTCAGACCAGCAAGAAATAAACATCTCAGCGCAGAATCATTCCACTTAACTTCTGAAGCCCATCTCCTGAAGTGTGTGCAATAATTTTAAACATCATCTGACCCCTGATTCAAACGTCTAAGTTCTGATTCAGCAGATGAGATTCGATCAGGATCATCATATAATAGCCCCATAGCAGAAAAAAATTCTTCTACAGACCTTAAACACGGATCATTAGGCTGGAGAGAAAAGGCCCACCCCTGTGGTTCATTGCGCAAAAGTGACATAATAAAACCAATGCACTGTGATTCATTCCCAGAGGATCTTGGTCTCAAATGAAAATATAGCAAACAAGCATTTTTAAAGGAAAATAAATTTTGCTGTTTACCATAAAAAACATCAGGCAGTCCTACCTTGGGTTCGACAAAATGCGCTCCAGGACAGCTACTCACGTGTTCCTGAAGCTCGGCCACCTCCAGAGACAAGCCCTGCAGGCGTTGAGCCAACTCCTGGACAGAAACCTTACTGATCCCCGAATTTCTTTCCTTTTAGTTTTTTGCGCTGGACTTACTCTTATGATCTGCAACATGTACTAAGGAAAGATAGGGGAAAGCTGTCCCTACAGTAAGACTAAGCTGAATCCCTATGATGTAGCGGGCTGCCTGTTCCTTGTGAACAGACCCGCCTTAGTCCTCGGCTAGTCTGAACGAAGACCTATAGAATTAAGGCAGGGGTCCCTACATGAACTAAGGACTGAGACAAAAATGGGACACCTCCTAAACATAAGTTTTTGCAGAGCACAAAAAGACAAACTGAAAAAGTACTAGAGGTCCCAGAGGACCAAGCGAACTTGACAGAGAAAGGCACAGAAGCACCAGGCTAGAGAGACAGTAGAACACTGAAGTCCAGCACAGCCAGGAGGGCAAAGCTGGAATATAAAGGCAGATGGTCACATGACCGCAAACCACAAGATAGAAAAACAAACAGGAGGGTTCTAACACTACAAAGAAACTGGCTCACATGAGGAACGCCCCAGGAAAGGAAGACCAAGAGTCACCTCTGCTTCTGAGGATAAGTTTATCCGAGTCACCAACCTCAGAAATCGCAGGTTAACAGCAGCTCAGATTAGAGACCAGGTCAATGCCACACCACACAGAGTTCTAGCAGCAGACACATCTCTTCAACAACTGTTAAGAGGAGACTTTGTGCAGCAGGCCTTCATGGTAAAATAGCTGCTAGGAAACCACTGCTAAGGACAGGCAACAAGCAGAAGAGACTTGTTTGAGCTAAAGAACACACGGAATGGACATTAGACCAGTGGAAATCTGTGCTTTTGTCTGATGAGTCCAAATTTGAGATCTTTGGTTCAAACCATCGTGTCTTTGTGCGACACAGAAAAGGTGAACGGATGGACTCTACATGCCTGGCTCCCACCATGAAGCATGGAGGAGGAGGTGTGATGGTGTGGGGGTGCTTTGCTGGTGAAACTGTTGGGGATTTATTCAAAATTCAAGGCATACTGAACCAGTATGGCTACCACAGCATCTTGCAGCGGCATTCTATTCCATCCGGTTTGCGTTTAGTAGGACCATGATTTATTTTTCAACAGGACAATGACCCCAAACACACCTCCAGGCTGTTTAAGGGCTATTTGACTAAGAAGGAGAGTGATGGGGTGCTACGCCAGATGACCTGGCCTCCACAGTCACCAGACCTGAATCCAATCGAGATGGCTTGGGGTGAGCTGGACTGCAAAAGGGCCAACAAGTGCTAAGCATCTCTGGGAAATCCTTCAAGATTGTTGGAAGACCATTTCCGGTGACTACCTCTTGAAGCTCATCAAGAGAATGCCAAGAGTGTGCAAAGCAGTCATCAAAGCAAAAGGTGGCTACTTTGAAGAACCTAGAATATAAGACATATTTTCAGTTGTTTCACACTTTTTTGTTAAGTATATAATTCCACATGTGTTAATTCATAGTTTTGATGCCTTCAGTATGAATGTACAATTTTCATAGTCATGAAAATACAGAAAAATCTTTAAATGAGAAGGTATGTCCAAACTTTTGGTCTGCACTGTATCTGTTTTTGAGTCATGGATCAAAATCCCCCAGACAAGTCTAAAGGTTAATGAAAATGAAGGACAACACTCAGATGGTATCAGTGTGAAATCTGTGTGTTGTTCCTGATTAACATTGAAATGAATAGGACAAGCTTTGCAATTTATTTATTTTCCATACATGAAAATCACAGGTAAAACACTGATGGTAAAAACTAAAACTCTGACCAAACACTGATCAAACTTGGATGAAAACATTGATGACGCTTGTGTAGTTTTTTATGTACATGAGAAATCATGAATGTCTGAATTCGTCTTTAGCAATGTCAAAACACACCATAGGAACGGATGGTAGACTGGTAATAACCAACAACTCGTTTAATAACACAGCACACAGACAGACATCATCCTATTGTTAAGTTGAATTCGTATCTCTGTACAACTGGTTCTTATTATTTAAAATGACCTTTAAATAAAAAAATATAAAAAATAAAAAAATCCTGAATGACCCATTGCCTCCAGAAGTTACATAATAAGTAAATTGAGTCCAGTTACAGCTGTTCTGTGAAGCCCTCAGAGGTTTGTTTGAGAACATTAGGGATCAAATTGCATCTTGAAAACCAAGGAACACACCATACAGGTCAGGGATAAAGTTGTGGAGAAGAGCAGAGTAGGGTTAGAATATAAAAAAAATAGTCCAATCTCTGAACATCTCACAAAGCACTTTAAAATCCATCAGAAAAATAGAAGATGCATCGCACAATTGCAAACCTACTAAGACATGGCCATCCACTAAACTGATATCCCAAGCACGGCAAACACTAATTAAACAAGCAGCCAAGAGGGCCATGGTCATTTTGGAGGAGCTGCAGAGATCAACATCTCAAGTGGGAGAATCTGCTCACAAGAAAACTAATGCACAAAAATCTGGCCTTTACAGAAGAGAGGCAAGAAAAAAGCCATTTTTGAAAACAAGCCATAAGAAGTCCCGTTTGCAGTTTTCAAAAAGTCATGAGATACAGCTAGCATGTGAGGGAAGGTGCTCTGGTCAGATGAGACCAAAATAAAACTTTTTGGGCTAACTGCAAAATGCTAGGTTTGGCGGAAAACTAACAGTGCACATAACCTCACTGAAAACACCATTACCACCATCAAATATGGTGGTGGCAGAATTATGTTGTTAGATAGTTTTCTTCAGCAGGACAGGGAAGTTGGTCAGAGTTCATGGGAAGAAGAACGGAGCTAAATACAGGGCAATCCTGGAGGAAAACCTGTTGGAGGCTGCAAAAGACTTGACAAGGCGGCATAGATTCACCTTCCAGCAGGACAATGACTCTAAACATACTTTCAGAGCTACAGTGGAATGGTTTAGATCAAAGCGTATTTATGTGTTTGAATGGCTCACTCACAGTGCAGAACTAAATCCCAATGTGTTGGAATAATGCTTATTATTGTATATATTGCAACAACTACTATATGCTGCTGTTCAACAGTGTATGAGTTTCGGTCTCCAGCAATAGTGTTATATTGCCAATAATACATTGTGAAAAAAATAATAAAAAAAAAAGAACCAGGAAGTTCCTTTTCACTGTGTGTGTAGCGGGAACACATTTTTACTTTGTTTGCAAACTAACAGACAAGATGCTAAGTTCCTGAGCTATAAGAAATACCAGTTGTAAGCTGTGTTATCTTTGTTCCTGAATAAATATATATTCACTGTTGGAAGGCTGGACAGTACAGAGATTAATCTGCTGCCAGCACATTGAGAATCTGTAGCAAGACTTGAAAATTGCTGTTCACAGATGCCTCCATCCAATCTCACTGACCTAAAACTAGTTTGAAAAGAATAGGCAAAAATTTCAGCCTCTTGGTCTGCAAAGTTAACAGGCATACCCGAAAGACTTGCAGCAGTAATTGCAGTGAAAGTTGGTCCTACAAAGTATTGACTCAGGGAGGCTGAATACAATTCACAATTATACGATTTATATTTTTTAAATATTTTAGAAAACCATGTATTATTTCCTTTCCACTTCGCAAATACTTGCTACTTTGTGTTGGTATATCACTAGTGATGGGCGAGCACTAAAATGCTCAGGTGCTCGTTGCTCGGGTCGAGCAAATTGGAATGCTCGGGTGCTCGAGCCCAATGTAAGTCTATGGGAAACTCGAGCATTTTTCCGGTGACTCGCCCCCGGCGGTCTGCAGAGGGCCTAAAAATTGCCCAAATTGATGGGAACACTGCTCAAATGACAAGGGAACAGCATAGGGAAGACCCCTGGAAGCATTTCTGACTCCCAAGTCACGGCTGTCAACAATGTTGTCAGAGCTATTACACCACTTTTACGGACTCACAATAAAACATACAAAAACGAAACCAAAATGGATTTTCCTGGGAAATATGTTAAGGAACATCCTTTCCAGGGTAATGACTTGTATATGAGGCAAAATAAATAACCAAAAACAAAAATGCTCCTCCACACTTTGGGCTATGTTCACATGTAGCGTTTTTTGATGCGTTTTTGCACTTTTGCATTGCTTTCAACCAAGACAAATGTATTCACCGGGAAATGTAATTTTAATATTTTACAACCTTATCTAGCCATGTGGTGTGTGACACATCATCAGACACATCCTGTTCCATTTATGATGGAGGGACTCTGAAAGTCACAAAGCCTATTTTTATAGGGTCATCAGGTGGCCCTTACTATTTTTAAAGGGCCAGCAGTTGGCCCTCACTATTGTTAGAGAGCCATCAGACGGCTATGCTTTGTTGTTCCCATTACTAAAGCGTGGGTCTTCTATACTGTTATTGTGTATGCAGTGACTGCAAGGGCTGCCAAAAATTTGGAGGAACTCCAGTGCCCCTTGCAAGAGACATAGAGGTCAGAGAGCATCATAAATACAAAGTTCTCATTATTAGGAAGTGGGTCTCCCATAGTGTTTGCCTATGCAGTGAATGCAAAAGCTGCCAAAAATTTGGAGGCACTCCACTGCCCCTTGGAAGAGATGTAGAGGGTCTCATGAAAAAATGTTCCCATTATTAGGAAGTGGGTCTCCCATAGTGTTTGCCTATGCAGTGAATGCAAAGACTGCCAAAAATTTGGAAGAATTCCAATGCCTGTTGCACGAGACGTTGAGGTCAGAGAGCCTCCTAAAAACAATGTTCCCATTATTAGGAAGTGGGTCTCCCATAGTGTTTGCTTATGCAGTGAATGTAAAAGCTGCCAAAAATTTGGAGGAACTCCAATGCCTCTTGCAAGACACATAGAGGAGGTTATATGGTAGATATGGTGGTGAATGATATGGTGATGGAGGATGAGGAGAAAGAGGAGGACAAGAGCAAATAGACAAAATCAGGAAGTGTATACCGATTTGTAGGTCTGAAGAGGTGCATGGGAATAGACCTTCCAAAAAAAGACACTGGATTTGAGTTTATGTTACGCTGCTATCATTCAGTGGAGTTGAAGTCTGGTCCAATCCAGCCCTTGTTCATTTTTATAAGAATCAGCCTGTCAGCATTTTCAGTTGACAGGCGGATGCACTTATCAGTTCTAATTCCACCAGCGGCACTAAAAACCCGCTCTGACAAAACGCTAGCGGCAGGGAAGGCCAGGACCTCCAAGACGTAGAGAGACAGTTCATGCCACGTGTCCAGTTTGGATACCCAATAATTATAAGGCACAGAGGAATCACGAAGGACCTTGGTACGGTCGGCAAGGTACTCCCTCACCACCTTCCCAAGCTTTGCACTCCTTGTGAGAGTACCCAGAACTTTGACAGTGTTCCCCTGCCTCTGCTGGATTGGAGTTGTGTCTCTCTCACCTGTACTCCTTGGTTGTCCAACGAACTGTGACCTCTGCCACCAGCGTTTTCAGATGGGAATTTTTTCAATAATTCCGCAACAAGGGCCTTCTGGTAGTGCCCCATTTTAGTAGATCTGTCCACCTCAGGAATAAGAGATAGAAATTTCTCCTTGTAGCGTGGGTCTAGAAGTGTCACCAACCAGTAATGACTGTCACCCAAAATTTTGATAACGCGAGGGTCATGGGAAAGGCAGCGTGACATAAACTCAGCCATGCGTGCCAGACTGCTAACAGGCAAAACTTCCGTGTCCTCACCAAGAGAATGTTTGACCATGCTCTCTTCCTCCTGCTTCTCGTCCCTGTCTTCAGGCCATCCACGCTGAACTGACGGTATGACAGTTGTGCAGGTAGTACCGTCTATAGCGCATGAAACTAGCTCCTCCTCCTCTTCCTCATTGTCACCCAATCCACGTTGGGATGAGATGAGGCTGGGCTGTGTGTAATCACCCTCTATGGTTCCTTGCTCCATCTCATCGTGCTCCGCCTGCAATGCATTCTCTTTGATTGTGAGCAGAGAGCGTTTCAGAAGACAGAGAAGCGGGATGGTCATGCTAATTATGGCGTCATTGCCGCTCACCATCTTGGTGGAGTCCTCAGCGTTTTGGAGGATGGTACATATGTCTGACATCCATGTCCACTCCTGGGGTCTTATGTATGGAGTCTAACCTGAATACTGACGGCCTTGTTGATGCTGGTACGCAACAACTGCCCTCTTCTGCTCATAAATCCTTCCCAACAACTGCAATGTGGAGTTCCAATGGGGACATCACACACCTGTCGGTGAGCCGGAAGCTGCAAACGGTGCTGAAACACGGCAAGGGAAGCGGAAGCTATAGGTGACTTTCTAAAAATGGGCACACAGGTGACGTACTTTGACAAGCAGATCCGGCAGCTTCAGGTAGGTTTTGAGAAACCACTGAACCACGAGGTTAAGCACATGGACCAGCCATAGTACGTGTGTGAGCTTGCCTCGCCTCAGAGCCGCCACCTGGATCCAGCCATTGTCACACACGACCATGCCTGGCTGTACGTTCAGCGGTGTGAGCCACAGATCTGCCTGCTCTTTCAGAGCTGTCCACAACTCTACAGCATTTTGTGGTTTGTCACCTAAGCATATTAGCTTCATCACAACCTGTTGCCACTATGCTGAGGCAGTGCTGCAGTGCTTCCAGCTTGCAACTGATGTGGTCATTTCAGAGATGAATGCTGAAGAGGAGGAGGAGGTGCTGGAGCTGTTGAATGTGGGGGCAACCCTGACTGACCCAGGGCCCGCAATCCTCAGCTTCGGGAGGACGTGTTCCGTCCCAAGGTCTGACTGAGTTCCGGCTTCCACTATGTTAACCCATGTTGCATCAGTGAGATGTACCGTCCCTGCCCACAAGCACTTGTCCATGTGTCCGTGGTAAGGTGGACTTTCCCAGTAACTGTGTTGTTGAGAGTACGGCTAATGATGTGGGACACGTGCTCATGTAATGCGGGGACGGCACACCGGGAGAAATAGTGGCGGCTGGTGACCGAGTACCGAGGCATGGCTGCCGCCATAAGGCTGTGGACAGCTTTCATCTCCACGAGCCTAAAAGGCAACATTTTGAGGGCAAGCATTTGCGAAATGTGTGAATTTAGTAGTGTGGCCTATGTGGTGTTGGCTGCGTATTTGCGCTTGCGTTCCAAGGACTGGGATAGGGACAACTGAATGCTGCGCTGGGACAAGGACGTGGATGTGCTTGCTGATGGTGCTACCGAGGGATGGCTGCCACCATCAGGTGGCGGAATGCTTCTGTCTCCACGAGCCTAAAATGCAACATTTCGAGGCAATCAGTCTCGAAATGTGTGAATTTAGTAGTTGGCCTGTGGGCCGTTGTCTGCGTATTTGCACTTGCGTTCCAAGGACTGGTGTAGGGACAACTGAACGCTACGCTGGGACAAGGACATGGACGTGCTTGGTGATGGTGCTAGTTGAGAGTGTGCAACGACAGATGCAGGGCAGGAGATATCTTTGCATGTGCCATGGACAGAGAATTGGCTTGCACGCACAACAGCAGAAGAAGCCGTGGTGCCACCCGCTGACACTGTTCCTGGACCCTGGGGTTCGACCCACTTATTCGGGTGCTTTGCTGCCATGCGCCTGATCATGCTGGTGGTGGTCAGGCTACTACTTTTGCTACCCCTGCTGATGCTGGCCTGGCAGGTAGTGCAAATGGCCTTTTTTGGGTTATCGGCAGAGTCTTTTAAAAACAACCAGACTAGGGAAGACCTAACAATTGTACTGGCAACTTCTGTAGTGTTGATGTTACGGGGAACGGTTGCCCGCCTTGTGTCTGCGGCCACTACACTGCTTCTTCCTGCCTGTTGTGGTGCTACGCCTCCCTCCCCCTGTGTGCTGCTGTCCTCACTCTGTATGTCCCCCTGCCAGGTTGGGTCAATTACTATATAATCCACCACCTCGTCTTCCACTTCCGCACCCTGGTCCTCCTCCTGACTTTCTGGCAATTGTGTCTCATCATCGTCCACCCCTTGTGACAGTTTCCCACCGTCGCCTTTGTGTGACCGTGGCTGCTCAAATATTTGGGCATCGCTACATGGACTTGTCGAGAGGCCCGAATCTATAAATGGAAAAGTGAACAGCTCTTCAGAGTCTCCAAGTGTGGGATCAGTTGTCTCCGGGCACTTGGCATGGTGGAGGAAGGAGGATCAGGGTGAGGAATATGCAGTCCAGACTCACGGCTACTGAGACTTTACCGTGTGGAAGACAGGGTGGTGGTGGTGGCTAAGTGACTGGAAGCATTATCTGCTATCCAACCAATAACCTTTTCACACTGCTCTGTGTTCAATAGTGGTGTTCTGCGGTCCCCTATTAATTGGGACAGGAAGGTCGAGCGAGAAGATGTAGGTGTTTGCTATGGCACAATTTCAGCTAGCCCACGGCCTCGGCCTCGTCCTCTGCATGCACCATCACATCCACTTCCTTGTCCCTTGCCACACGCCTTGTCCATTTTAAATGGAGGACAATATTTTCCATGTTCACTACAAATGGCTGGATTTTAATGGCAGTGATATATGATAAGTGTGACGGAAAACCACGGTTTTAAATAGCTGGCCTGTAGGTAACTATTTTTATCAGCAAACTGGTATCGATAACTTCGCTAACACACTGCAACAAAATTTCAATGGAGGCCATAAATGGCAGAATTTTCAGCGCACTTATATGTGATCCTTGTGACGGATAAACCATAGTTTTAAATAGATAGATTTTTAGCGCTGTAATATGGAAAGGATCTGGCTGCATTCTGCAGTGCCAACAAGCAAATGGAGCAGAAAAACTGTGTTCTCTGGATTGCTTTTTAAGAAAATAATCAGGATTAAGATCCCAAAAAAAAATTATTCCTGGCCCCTGATACCTGGGACTATTTCTAGAAATATCTGTAAAAGCACCAGCAGCAGACAGAACTGGAACTCTTTTTTATTATAAAAATACAAAACAAACCATAAATACAAAAATTATACAGGGTGGGCCATTTATATGGATAGACCTAAATAAATTTGGAATGGTTGGTGATATCAACTTACTGTTTGCGGCACATTAGTATATGGGAGGGGGAAAACTCTTCCAGATGGATGGTGACCATGGCGGCCATTTTGAAGTCGGCCATTTTGGATCCAATTTTATTTTTTTCAATGGGAAAAGAGTCACGTTGACACATCTAACTTATTGAGAATTTCATAAGAAAAACAATGGTGTTTTTGGTTTTAACATAACTTTATTCTTTCATGAGTTATTTATAAGTTTATTACCACTGATAAAATGTGTTCAAAGTGCTGCCCATTGTGTTGGATTGTCAATGCAACCCTCTTCTCCCACTCTTGACACACTGATAGCAACACTGCAGAAGAAATGCTAGCACAGGCTTCCAGTATCCATTGTTTCAGATGCTGCACATCTCGTATCTTCCCAGCATAGACAATTGTCTTCAGATGACCCCAAAGATAAAAGTCTTAAGGGGGTCAGATCGGGAGACCTTGGTGGCCATTCAACTGGCCCACGACGACCAATCCACTTTCCAGGAAACTGTTCATGTAGGACTGCTCGGACCTGACACCCATAATGTGGTGGTGCACCATCTTGTTGGAAAATCTCAGGGAACGTGCCATCTTCAGTGCATAAAGAGGGCAACACATCTTCATGTAGCAATTTCAGATATCCAGTGGCATTGAGGTTTCCATTGATGAAGAATGGCCCCACTATCTTTGTACCCCATGTACCACACCATACCATTAATTTTTATGTTCCAACAGTCTTGGATGGATCTATCCACTGTGGGTTAGTGTCAGACCAATAGCGGTGGTTTTGTTTGTTAACTTCACCATTCACAAAAAAGTTTGCCTCATCACTGAAGATACTGTTCTGTGTAAACTGAGGGTCCTGTTCCAATTTTTGTTTTGCCCATTCTGCAAATTCAGTACGCCGATCTGGGTCATCCTCGTTGAGATGCTGCTGTAGCTGGATTTTGTAAGGGCGCCATTTATGAGTAGCTAATATCCGCTGAAGGGATGTTCGACTGATGCCACTCTCCACGCTCTTGCTGAATGAAGCTGGGACAGCCACTGATGTTTCTTCATTAGTGACAGTTTTCTTGCGTCCACATTTTGGTAAATAAAACACTGAACCTGTTTCGTGAAATTTTGCAAACAGTTTGCTAACTGTAGCATGGGAGATGGGTGGTCTCGTAGGGTGTCATGCATTGAAATCTGCTGCAATGACCCGGGTACTGCGTTCACCAGACATCAACACAATTTCTATCCGCTTCTCACTTGTTAACCTCTGCAGCATGTCAATGGTTGTAAACAAAGAGAAACTTGTGAATAACTCATGAAAGAATAAAGTTGCGTTAAAACCAAGCACATCATTGTTTTTCTTATGAAATTCTCAATAAGTTTGATGTGTCACTTGACCCTCTTCCCATTGAAAAAAATAAAGTTGAATCCAAAATGGCCGACTTCAAAATGGCCACCATGGTCACCACCCATCTGGAAAACTTTTCCCCCTCCCATATACTAATGTGCCACAAGCAAGAAGTTGATATCACCAACCATTCCCATTTTATTTAGGTGTATCCATATAAATGGCCCACCCTGTCCAAAGAAAACTAAACACAAGCAAAACACAACCCACAAAAACCACAAGAAGTCCAAATTTTTCAAAGTCCAGCATGTTCATGCAAGATAATGCATAACGAAAAAAAAACTGTCCTCTGTTTCCAAAAACGCCCCAGCAAGGGAAGACCTTAACTTACTTCTTTTCAATATGTTTTCCAGAAAAACCCCTTTCCAACATGTGCACACATTCATGCCCACAGATTCATACCTAACCCCCTGACAAAGGAAACTAAAATCTGGCCCATTGCCCAGCAGACAAAACTGGAATGGACCCTGTTGCTATATGCACTGCAGTCTGCCACATACACTGCCTGCCTATATACACTGCCAAGCGCTGATATCTATGCAGCTGGATTATTCCTCAGAAGGACTGTTAGTTCAGATGGATATGTGTATATATATTGTGGTATACCTACACTAACTAAGAAACAAGCAAATCTCTCCCTAGCTCAGCAGCACCTCTCCCTACACTGTCTGGATGTGGAGTGACTGTGACGAGCATGGTGGCGCCTGGGTGGCCAGCCAATCACTGTAATGCCACAACAAACATGGCTGCAGCATTACAGTGTGTGGCAGACAATCCCTCCATGTTCACTGGCTCTCTAAAGAGCGCTAAACATGCAGGGAGGGGACCTGAGCTCCTGCTGAGCAACTCCAGAAATACTCGTCGAGCACCGAGCATCTCGAGCAGTGAGATGCTCGGGCAAGTACTTAGCAGTAACGAGCATGCTCGCTCATCACTATAGATCACATAAAATCTCAATAAAATACATTTAAGTTTGTGTGTGTAACATAAAAAATGGTTAAAAGTTCACGATGTATGAATACTTTTTCAAGGCACTGTACATAGATATATACAAGCATCCAGCAAGGAATAAACCATACCTATACAGTTATATGAAAAAGTTTGGGCACCCCTATTAATCTTAAGCTTAATGTTTTATAAAAATTGGTGTTTTTGCAACAGCTATTTCAGTTTGATATATGTAATAACTGTTGGACACAGTAATATTTCTACCTTGAAATGAGGTTTATTGTACTAACAGAAAATGTGCAATCTGCATTCAAACAAAATTTGACAGGTGCATAAGTATGGGCACCCTTATCATTTTCTTGTTTTAAATACTCCTACCTACTTTATACTGACTTACTAAAGCCCTTTTTTTGGTTTTGTAACCTCATTGAGCTTTGAACTTCATAGCCAGGTGTATGTAATCATGAGAAAAGCTACTTAAAGTTGCCACTTGCAAGTTGTTCTCCTGTTTGAATCTCCTCTGAAGAGTGGCATCATGGGCTCCTCAAAACAACTGTCAAATGATCTGAAAACAAAGATTATTCAACATAGTTGTTCAGGGGAAGGATACAAAAAGCTGTCTCAGAGATTTAACCTGTCAGTTTCCACTGTAAGGAATATAGTAAGGAAATGGAAGAACCCAGGGACAGTTCTTGTTAAGGCCAGAAGTGGCAGGCCAAGAAAAACATCAGAAAAGCAGAGAAGAAGAATGGTGAGATCAGTCAAGGACAATCCTCAGACCACCTCCAGAGAGCTGCAGCATCAACTTGCTGCAGATGGTGTCACTGTGCATCGGTCAAATATACAACGCACTTTGCACAAGGAGAAGCTGTATGGGAGAGTGATGTGAAAGAAGCTGTTTCTGCAAGCACGCCACAAACAGAGTCGGCTGAGGTATGCAAAAGCACATTTGGAGAAGCCAATTTCTTTTTGGAAGAAGGTCCTGTGGACTGATGAAACCAAGATTGAGTTGTTTGGTCATACAAAAAGGCGTTATGCATGGCGGCAAAAAAACACAGCATTCCAAGAAAAACACTTGCTACCCACAGTAAAATTTGGTGGAGGTTCCATCATGCTTTGGGGCTGTGTGGCCAATGCCGTCACCGGGAATCTTGTTAAAGTTGAAGGACGCATGGATTCCACTCAGTATCAGCAGATTCTTGACATTAATGTTCAAGAATCAGTGACAAAGTTGAAGTTACGCAGGGGATGGATCTTTCAGCAAGACAATGATCCAAAACACCACTCCAAATCTACTCAGGCATTCATGCAGAGGAACAATTACAATGTTCTGGAATGGCCATCCCAGTTCCCAGACCTGAATATCATTGAACATCTGTGGGATCATTTGAAGAGGGCTGTCCATGCTCGGCGACCATCAAACTTAACTGAACTGGAATTGTTTTGTAAAGAGGAATGTTCAAATATACCTTCATCCAGGATCCAGGAAATCATTAAAAGCTACAGGAAGCGACTAGAGGCTGTTATTTTTGCAAAAGGAGGATCTACTAAATATTAATGTCACTTTTCTGGTGAGGTGCCCATACTTATGTACCTGTCAAATTTTGTTTGAATGCAGATTGCACATTTTCTGTTAGTACAATAAACCTCATTTCAAGGTAGAAATATTACTGTGTCCAACAGTTATTACATATATCAAACTGAAATAGCTGTTGCAAAAACACCAATTTTTAAAAAACATTAAGCTTAAGATTAATAGGGGTGCCCAAACTTTTTCATATAACTGTAAATATAGATCAACAGCGATGAAACCATATAGATCAGGATGCACAAGTATTCAGCAATGATTAAATAGTAGACACGAATATATATCAGCAGTGAAGAAACCATATACAGTACATAAGTATACACGAGCAGCCAGCACCAAAAAAATATAATACATACAAATAAATAAATATATACAGTATCTGCACGCAGTAGTGAATAAATAATCATAGTCAGCATTTCAGTAATCATGCATCATCTTTCCCCAACATAATTACTTAATTATTGCTGTAATCATCCATACCAGCTCCCACTGTTTTTTTTTTAACATAGAAACAATAATCTGCAGTTATCATCTATCATATGCACTTCGCCATTGCCTCCTCCCTCCACCATTTATTGTTAGAGAGTTACCATGATGACATTCACTAATCATGCATCACATGCTCTTTGTGGATTTACACTGCAGGATTATTGTTTCCTGATAATAATCTTACATTATAAATAGGCTGCCAATCACTTCATGAATGAACAAAACGCTCCTTTATTGGACATAACGATTTTTAAGCTTGCTTAAAAATCATCATTCTTGGCAGCACATCATCCTTTGTAAATAGGGTGTATGCTGTTGAGAACAATGACAGTCTATGTGCCTAGAACAATCTATGACTGATGGTCTTTGTGCATATTAAATGTGGTCAATCTTTGTAAACAACCACAATCTTTGTTAAATAACCACCGTTTGGCAAAGGTGGATGACTTAACTTGGAGACTATGATATATGATCATTTATTGCAGATCATGGTCACAGTCTAGTAATTAAGATAGTATCCTTAGTATGCAGTAAATAATCACACAGCTTTATACAGTATGCTCTTAACCCCCTAAATCTCCAAACAGTAGCCATAAACATAAAATAAGCCTATTTTTATTAAATTTCCATGGCTACTATCTGGGTCCAGTATGGGTAATCAATCAGGTTGCACCCAATAGTTCCTGGCAAGTGTGCCCTGATTGGTCATGCACCCAGGACTACCTTCTGCACAAGCGCCATTTATGTGCAATTAGAGAACAGCTTTTGTTCCTCCCACAGGAATTTTAAAAATAAAATGTGACCTCTTCACAGTAGAAATTTCTCTTATTGTGTGCTCCATACACTAATATTGTCCCCTATTCTGGTCCCTATCCAGTAATAATGTCCCCCAATATGAGCCCTGCACAGTAATAATGTTTCCCATTGTGACGCGAGGGCAGAGCAAAGTACTATAGTGCACATGCGTTGGGAAAGGCCAAAGAGCGACGATGACCCATAAGTAAAGCCAGCGCATGCCCACTACAGTACTTTGCTCTCCACTCGGCAGGGCAGAGAGAAGTGGGCCTGCGCAGAAGTGTGATGGGGCACACTGTGTGGATGACGTAGGACACTTCATCCATATGAAGCAGGGAAGGATGACAATTGTAAGAAGAGAGGACGCTCCGGATCAAGACCAGAGCTGCCCATCAGACTCAACCGTGCTGTCTATGTATAACAAAAGGTCTTTTTTAGGATTTGCAGATTAGATTTGGGACTTTTTTTTTTACAGTACTCAGGTATGCTTTATAAAAGGCATTAATGGTGGTGGCCATACTTTATATGGGGAAAACCTGGTGACATTTTCCTTTTAATTCAGAGTAGACAAAAGCGGCTGACAGCACTTGCTTGTAAAGGACGCCAGTTCAGAATTCCAAGGAACCCACTTGGAAAATATAGACAATGAAGGAGCAAATAAACAGCGTCCAATCCAGGGTGTTAAATCCAAACATAAGACTTGGATTTAACACCCTGGATTGGACGCTGTTCATTTGCTCCTTCAGGTTCCCTTTAATCGTCATACCACATATGAAGGACAACGTCAGTATAATTGTACAGCAGAAATAAACCTGAAGCGCCCAACAGCCTCACAGGAGGACACCATACGCTGTCAATAAGGAATGGAATAATAACAATAAAAGTTATACAGCAACATGAAGTACAAGTATTTTCTTCTCAAATCTGATAGCTTTAATGAATCACAGCTATTTCAATTGCATCCTGTTGCCACCGACATCAGCAGCAACCTAGCAAGTGCCAGTAAAGGGAAAAATAAGGAGGTGTTAAAAAAAAAGCATATTTATTCATTCTGTGCCAGGTCTGAGATGTGTAATCCTCCCAGGCTAACAATCTGTACCAGATACAAGAAGCTTGGCTGTCAAATATCCTACATCGACGCAGCTGCAAGCTGAAATCACTGCAATGAGCCACGGCAAACTTATTTGTGTTGACACGTAAAGATCACTGGAATCCTGTTATCTTCATTTCTTTATGAACACAGATATCCATGGTTAACTCTACCTGAAACATGCACATTGCTTGTCAAGATGAGGATTATGGATATGGGGATGGATGCAGGATTCTGTTGTCTTCTTCCACTTAAAACCTACCGCTTCTTCTAATTGGTATTGATACCAGGCATGAAAAACATGATTGGTCTGATCTGTTACCATGGCGATTTTGACTGTTCGGAGATTTTTTATCTTGGTAATTACTAAAAAAAAAAAAAAAGTAGCATATGCCACTTTACTTCTTTTCCTGAGCGAAAAATTACATAGCATAGTACCGAGGACCTAACAGAACCACTGCGAGCCATAGGGTGGGCTGTGTCTGTCTGCAAGGATCATTTTTATTGTGCTAATAAAACATATCTAATTATAAAAGCTTTTGGTATAATACATTTTAACACTAAGCAAGTGTAGAGAGAATTGAGTAACCTACTTCTCCCAGTTCAGATTAACACTTCTTATAATTAGATTCTGTTACAATCATTTAAATAGACAGAAAAACATTTTTTTCATACAATTGAAGCATCGCACAGTGTCCTTCAATCCTAACATGATGTACACGTGGCTCAATTGTATAAAAGGCTATTCCCTATGGGGCATATCGTGTCTATGTTTTGGAGACCAGTAGCATTTCAGAATCGTTTCAGATGTCAACTTGTTTTTCACAGGAAACAAGTTATTATTTCTACCTCTTGGGGTTTGTCTGTTGGATTTTTACCATATGTCCTAAGGTCTGGTGTCTGCGTTTCAAGAAATCATGTTCATTTGATATAATTAGAAGAAGGGAAAGGAAACACCTTCCAGTCTGGTGATCTAGCATTCATTACGTGCCTGCATTCTGGTCTACTCTGATAATTATGTATTGAAGAAATGGGTCATTTTCTTTAGACTTGCAAATTCTATTTAAAATTTGTGTTCCCAAAGACAGACAAACGAGCTGAGGTTGCTTGTATAATTCTTAGCAATATGTTACCCCCTATAAATAAAAGTAACCTGATTGATTGCAAAGGAATATGAATTTTAATGGTGTTTTTTAAAAAGAAACCATAAGAAGACTCCATTGTATAATCATAATTTGTCATTGCAAGGTTTTGAATTATTGCTGAGCACAGGGTAGGACACTGACAGCTTGAGGCCCCTCTGCAATGTTTGTGTCTGGGCCCCTCTCTAAATATGGCAACATATATATACAGTCATGGCTGAAAGTGTTGGCACCCTTGAAATTGTTCCAGAAAATGAAGTATTTCTCCCAGAAAATTATTGCAATTACACATGTTTTGTTATACTCGTTTCTTTTCCTTTGTTTATATTGAAACAACAAAAAAAAGAAAAATAGGCAAATTAGACATAAATTCACTCAAAACCCCAAAAATGGGCCAGACAAAATTGTTGCTACTTTCCAAAAATGTGGGTAAGCAACTTTGTTTCAAGTTTCTGGTGCTCGATCAAACTCACCTGTGGCAAGTAACAGGTGCGGGTAATATGAAAATCACACCTGAAATCAGATAAAAAGGGGAGAAGTTGACTCAATCTTTGCATTGTGTCTCTATGTGTGACATATTATGCATGGAGAACAGAAAGAGGAGAAGAGAACTGCCTGAGGACTTGAGAACTTGAAAAATATCAACAGTCTCAAGGTTACAAGTCCATCTCCAGAGATCTTGATGTTCCCTTGTCCACATTGTGCAACATATCAAGAAGTTTGCAACTGTAGCTAATCTCCCTGGATGTGGACAGCAGAGAAAAGGGATGAAAGGTTGCAACGCAGGATAGTCCAGATGGTGGCTAATAAGCCCCAATCAAGTTTTAAAGAAATTCAAGCTGTCCAACAGGCTCAGGGTGCATCAGTGTCAGCGCAAACTATCTGTTGACATTTGAATGACATGAAATGCTATGGCAAGAGACCCAGGAGGACCCCACTGCTGAGACAGACACATAAAAAAGCTAGACTGCAGTTTGCAAAATGTAAGTGAGTAAGCCAAAATCGTTCTGGGAAAGCATCTTGTGGACAGAGGAGACCAAGATAAAGCTCTTTGGTAAAGCACATCATTCTATTGTTTACCGAAAACGGAATAAGGCCTACAAAGAAAAGAACACAGTACCTACAGTTAAATATGGTGGAGGTTCAAAGATGTTTTGTGGTTGTTTTGCTGCCTCTGGCACTGTGTGCCTTGACTGTGTGCAAGGCATCATGAAATCTGAAGATTACCAAAGGAATTTTGGTCGCAATTTTGGTCCTGAATAACCCCAAACATACTTCAAGAAGCATCAAGAAATGGTTCCAAAAAGTGGTGGAGAGTTCTACATAGTAACACAGTTTTTAAGGTTGAAGGAAGACTAAGTCCATCTAGTTCAACCTATAGCCTAACATGTTGATCCAGAGGAAGGCAAAAAAAAAAACATGTGGCAAACACTAAGCTCCACATTGGGGAAAATAATTCCTTCCTGACTCCATACGACAATCAGACTAGTTCCCTGGATCAACGCCCTATCAAGGAATCTAGTATAAATAACCTGTAATATTATACTTTTCAAGTAAGGCATCCATACCCTTCTTAACTTTTAGTAGTGAATCACTCATTACAACATCATGCGACAAAGAGTTCCATAGTCTCACTGCTCTTACAGTAAAGTGGCAAGCACTGAGTCAAGATCTAAATCTCATTGAACACCTGTGGAGAGATCTTAAAATTGCTGGTGGGAGAAGGCACCCTTCAAATATAAGAGACCTAGGGCAGTTTGCAAAAGAAGAGTGGTCCAAACTTCCAGTTGAGAGGTGTAAGAAGCTTGTTGATGGTTATAGGAAGTGATTTCAGTTATTTATTCCAAAGGGTGTACAACTAGTGATGAGTAAGTATGTTCAGTTAACCCTTTCGGCAAGTATACTTGTGCGAGTACCGAGTATCTTCAGCGTACTCGGTGATATGTTTGAATCACTCCCATGTGCATGATTTGCGACTGTTTGACAGCTTTAATACATGTGAGGAATGCAAAAGAACCAAGCATTCCTCACATGTATTAAAGCTGTCAAACACTCGCAAATCATGCACACGGGAGTGATTCAAACAAATCACTGAGTACGCTGAAGATACTCAGTACTCGCACGAGTATACTCGCCGAAAGGGTTAACCGAATATACCCGCTCATCACTATGTGCAACCAAATATTAAGTTGAGGATGCCAACAATTTTGTCCAGCCCATTTTTGGTGTTTTGTGTAAAATGATGTCCGATTTGCCTGTTTTTTGCTGTTTTTTTGTGTTGTTCCAATACACAGAAAGGAAATAAACATATGTATAACAAAACGTGTAATTGCAATAATTTTCTGGAAGAAATACTTAATTTTCTGTAACAATTTGCCAGCTAGTGATGTCCGAACGTGCTTGGATAATGTGTTATCTGAGCATGCTCGAGTCCCAACCGAGCATCTTCGGCGTGCTAGTCAAATATGTTTGCAACACATGCAGGGATTGCTTGTTTGTGAGAAATGCAGCCGCGGCGACACAAACATATTTCATGAGCACGCCGAAGATACTCGGTTAGGACTCGAGCGTGCTCGGATAACACCTTATCTGAGCATGTTCATGCATCACTAGTGCCAACACTTTCGATGACTGTATTTAAATATATACAGTATATATACTATGTATACATAAGTAGAAATAGCAGCACAGTCCTAATGTTGTGGGTGCAATACTTCCTCAAGCAACCAGCCAAGAAGCCTCAAAATGTAGAAAAAATAGATTGAAAGAAGAACTCCAATGGAAATCAGTGAAAAAAGTTGCCTTTATTCATATGGATACTTGCGATGTTTTAGCTCCTAATTTGAAGCCTTTCTGAAGCATTGAAAATCCTATCAAGGACATCTGAAAGAAGTTTGTATATCCTACTATGGATTTCCTACAGATACACCAGTATCCTTCCACTCTAAAGATTTAATAGGGCATTTAGTTGTGAGCCCCAGTGGAGATAGTGATGATAATGTCTGTAAAGTAACGGAAATTAATGCCACTATATAAGCAGTAAAATAGAGAAAACACAATAAAGGATGAAGCTTTGTGATAAGGGATGGCACTATATATAACAATAGAATACACAATATACTAAAGGATCATGTGTGCTATACATAATAAGAGAATAAGCTATATATTAAGGAATGGTTCTATGCATAATAAGTGAGGACACTATACACTAAGGGATGGCGCTATACATAATAAGGGAGGTTATTACTCCTATCATCTCTCTGCAGCTTAGGTACAGAATAAATATTTGCATTCAGTAACTTACCAGTTACATCTCGTCTCATTAGTTTTCTTTTGTTTCTTCATCTGGTCAGACCTTCTTGTCACAGTAAAAATACAAAAGCACACCAAGCAATAATTATTTTTCTTTTTGCAATGATAATTTATATTCATTCTTTAGCGCAAACATCATTAGAATTGAAACATAGAATTGCTGCTTGATGTGCTTTTGTATTTTTGCTGTGAGATGAAAAAATTAGATAAATCCTTGTTCATACACAGTGGTCCCCAAAGGGTGCTATGAGGGTTTAATATCTGAATGCAAACCTTCATTTTAACATCTTCCAGCCATGACTCATCTTACTCCACTGATCACGGCAGCCCTGAAAATAACAAGGTCACATATATTGTATATATATATATATATTTGCCTTCAAAATGAAAAATCCCCCACACTGCGTCCCTGAATACAAATATTATATGTACCACACCATTAATATACAATTAGCCATGAATCTTTCAAAATATAGATTGCTAAGCCCCCATTAACTATAATAAGCCCCTTTTCCTCCTCCCAATAAATATAAATTAATTAGCCACTTTGACTATTCTCCCAAATTCTTTACAAATCCCTGTCCTTTGCTCTCTTCTCACACTCCCAATTAATTATAAGTCTCTGCATTGTGTCCTTTCTTCCGCCGCCCCAAATTCATTATAAGTTACGGTCCTGTGTCCATTCTTCCACCCACAATTCATTATAAGTTCATGTTCAGTGTCCTCTATTCCCCTCCCCAATTTATTATAAGTGCCTTGTGTCCTCTCTCCCACTTCTCTCATCCATTAGAAGTCCCTGCAATATGTTCTCTCTCACACCCCAATTCTTAATAAGTCCCTGTATTGTATCCCTTCTCCCCTTACCTCCCCAATTCTTTATGTCAGTGTATTTTGATCTCTTTCTCACCCACCCAATTCAATGGAAGTCCAGTATAGTGCACTGCCCCCCCCCCTCCCCAATTTATTATAACTCCTTATACAGTGGAGAAAATAAATATTAGATACACTGCCAATTTTACAAGTTTTCCCACCTACAAAGAATGGAGAGGTCTGTAATTTTTATCATAGGTACACTTCAACTGTGAGAGACAGAATCTAAAAATAAAAAACAGAAAATCACATTAAATTGCATTTTATTGCATGAAATAGGTATTTGATCACCAACCAACCAGCAAGAATTCTGGCTCTCACTGATCTGTTAGATTTTCTTTAAGAAGCCTCCTACTCTGCACTCATTATCTGTATTAATTGCATCTGTTTGAACTCATTACCTGTATAAAAGACACCTGTTCACTAGTGTTGAGCCACCCCTGTAGTGTTCGAGTTCGGTTCGGTTCGTCGAACACCCGTGTGTTCGCCGAACTGTTCGTCGAACTGTTCGTCGAACACCTTCGAACACCGTTAAAACCAATGGCAGGCAAACAAAAACACATAGAAACACATAGAAAACACCTTCAAAGGTGTCCAAAAGCTGACAAACTGCTCAGAAGACATAACTAACACATGGAAAAGTGACAAGTACATATAGTCATGCGAAAATAAAAGAGGTGGAGGAGTAAAAGGAGGGGGAGACACAGATATAGGCATGTCATGCCCTTCTAAAATCCAAAAAGTGAGAAGCCGACACGGCCAGTCCGCTCCTGCCCGTGCCACCTCTGTGTCGCCGGGTTTGTGCCAGAGCCGCGGTGAACCCTGACGGCCAGCCCCCCTCTCCCAATACTGGTGCCTGTCCGCTGGTGGGTCGAGCGAGCCCCCCTGTGGTGGAGGCAGCTCTAAGCTTTTTAATTTAAATTGTCTCTCTAATTTGAATGAATACACTTTAAATCCATTTACAAGGATCTATTGGAGGGCAAGTCTCATGCCAGCAGCCGCGGTAATTCCAGCTCCAGTAGCGTCCACTAAAGCTGCTGCAGTTAAAAAGCTTTTATAAGGATCGAGCTCGGCTGTCCACCGCAAGGCATCCTACTGCCAGTCCCAGCCCCTATGCCTTGGGGTGCCTCCTGATGCTCTTCAATAAGTATCCCATGGTCCCGAAGCATTTCCTTTGAAAAAATTAAGTGTCTAAACTACAGGTGGTGCAGCTTGCTTAACAGCCGGGATAATCCGCTCACTAGCAGACACTGCTAATAGGCACAAAGTATTTCCTGGGCTAGATGCAGTTAAAAATTTGTAATTAGATACTCTCGTTGGATGCTGAGAAAGCATTCCATAGAGTCTCCTGGCACGCCATATATGATTCTCTTAAAAAGCTTGGGGTAGGGGTCTAGGGGACCCTTTTATAGCCAAAATCACGGCCCTGTATCGCAATACGTCACCTAGGCTGAAGATAAATGGAACTGTAGCACCCTGAGGGCTCGGTTGCTACAGACGTATTGCACCTCACCCAGAGGTGTGATATCTCACTCTCAGGTAAGGATGGAGTGTGGATCAGGACCCGACACCTGCATGCATTACACCACATTGCCGTGGGGCAGGGCGACCAATATGCCCCTGAGATGGGCACGACAGTCCCTGTCCCTGGCTGGAGTGGGGGGAGGGAACACTGAGGAAGGGGAACCCTGTAGTGCAGGAGCAGTGAGGAAGCAGTTCCTGGGTGCATTGAGAAGGGAGTATAAAAGGTGGGCACCATCTTAGTTCAGTGCAGAGAAGTCTGAGCAGAAGTGGCAGGGAGCAGGGGCTCTGCATGAGCTCTGCTCCGGAGGCGGGCCTAGTAACAGAGGCACAGGCCTGGAAGAGGGAGAAGGAAGGAAGAGGAGCGGAGAAGGCTCCAGGAACGAGGAATGAAGGGATCCCAGGGGTGCGGACGGGCGAGTCGCCACCGCACGCCCGAATCCACCTGCGTGGAGGGGTCAGGCCAAAGGGGGAGACCGGTCCCCGAACTAGTGGAGGCAGGAAACGACCCTCAGCTAGAAACCGGAGGCTCTGACATTTTATGTGGCGCAGCCCCTCGCTACACCCGCTAGGAAGGCACCACATAGGGTCAGGGAAACTGGCGCCAAGTTTACCAAGAGGAGGCCCGAGGCAGCCGGACAGAAGTGTTGGTAAGAAAGGCACGACAAAGGACACACAAAGGGGGTCCTGTGAAGTGCTCCAAAGTTATCTGGGAGTTGTCTGAGCCCCTCACCTGGTGAGCACAGTACGACGTGGGCAGCCGTTACCTGCAGACGTGGTCTGGATAATAAGAACTGTGAGTAAAGGCCCTGAACTGCATCACTGACTCCGTGTCGTTACTGCTGCTGCCCTGCACCATCACCCCCATCCTCCGCATACACTGCCCTGAGGCTATACTCCTCCCGTGGGGAGTTATGCTACGCTCTGCTGCACCCACAACACCAGCCTCAGTGGTCTGCCCTGTAGCGGCGGTTCACTCTGACCGCAATCCACGGGTGGCGTAGTCGGACATTTAAACATGAAAACCACATAAATAGTTCCGCCACTGGTTTGACCGCCCTGAGCCACGGAACTGGGTCGCCGCCACGAAGACTACAACCACCAGCATCCACCAAAAAGGGTCCGGCTCTGGGTGTCCCAAGGCCCAGGGGGTGCGTCAGAACATTTTCATCACCTTTCACAATCACCAATGGGACAAGGCAGTGATGTCCTCTGTCCCCTCTCTTATACATCCTAGTGACGGAGCACCTGCTCTCATCAATTCGCCATAACCCCAATATTAGGTGGATTGAGGTGGGAGGCACCGAGTACAAGTGCTCTCTATTTGCTGATGATGTCCTAGTATATATCACTCAATCACATATATCCATCCATGCTGTTATGGCTGAAATAGATCACTTTGTTACATGGTAAAATTTTAAAATCAATGCAGCGAAGTCTGAGGCCCTCGATGTCTCCCTCCCCAAATCCATATAGGATTCCATCCAGTCCAACTTTCCCTTTGCCTGGCCCTCACAGGGTATCAAATACTTAGGAATTCCTATTCATAGAGACCTCTCCCATCTATGTTATCTTAATTTTGGGCCCTTTATTGAACAACTCCATACAGACCACGGTTGGCAAGTTAGAACTGTAAGATTCACTACGTGAACCACTGGTGTTTTGTGCAAAAGCACATGTACACTGCGTTCCAAATTATTATACAAAAAGTGTTTAGGAGTGATAAGGGAAGAATTTGTTTGTTTGTCAGTTAAACTCATTGATGGTGATGTGTGTCAGGGCTCTTTATATCACTGTAAGCAATTGCAGACACCTGTGCTAATTAGTTTGGCAGGTGTGTCCAATGAAAGGCAAGACTACTTAAGAAGGCTCTCTCACATTATTAAGCAGCCTACATTTTCTGCCAAAATGGGAAAGAAAAAGGATGTGTCGGCTGCTGAGAAGCAACAAATTGTGGAGTGTTTAGGTCAAGGCATGACTACAATCAACATTGTGCGATGATCAGGATGAAGTGTCTTGGCAATCAAGAAGTATGTCCTGATTCACAGTACACACGTGTGCGTGCTGATAAGGGCAAATTGAGGACTCTTTCCTACAGGCAATTACGTCAGGTTGAAAGAGCAGCGGCAAAAATGCCTTGTCATAGCAGCAGACAAGTTTTTGAAGCTGCTTGTGCCTCCAACGTCCCCCGAACAACAAGATGCAGGGTCCTTCAGAGGTTTGCAGCTGTGCATGCGCCATCCTGTCGACCTCCTCTATCCACTTCACACAAGCAGAAACGGCTCCAGTGGGCCAAACATTACATGAAGACTGATTTCAAAACTGTTTTGTTCACGGATGAGTGCCGTGCAGCGCTCGATGGTCCAGATGGATGGAGTGGAGGATGGCTGGTTGATAGACACCCCACGCAAACACGGCTACAGCGCCAACAAGGAGGAGGTGGAGTAATGTTTTGGGCTGGAATCATGGGGAGAGAGATTGTCGGCCCCTTTAGGATCCCTGAAGGCGCTAAAGATGAACTCCATAATGTATGTGGATTTTCTCAAACAGCACTTCCTGCCATGGTTCAAGAAGAAGAACCGTGTATTTCACAGCAAGATCATTTTTCTGCATGATAATGCACCATCTCATGCTGCACATAAAACATCTGCATCTCTGGCTGATATGGGCATAAAAGGGGACAAACTTATGGTGTGACCCCCATGCTCCCCTGACCTCTACCCCATTCAGAACCTTTGGAGCATCATTAAAAGCAGTGTCTATGATGGCGGGAGGCAGTTCACATCTAAGCAACAGCTCTGGGAGGGTATTCTGTCCTCATGCAAAACAATTGAAGCAGAAACCATCCAAAACCTGACAAATTCAATGGACGAGAGAGTTCAGAAGCTCCTTTCGAACAAGGGGTCCTATGTGAAAATGTAACATCACCTAGAATAAAGTTTTCAGTTGAAAACTGTTTGATTTCAGTTTCTAACAACCTGCTAATGCTTATAATTTCAAAAATGACCATTTTTTTGGTCTTTATTAAAATGAAAAGGTTGATCGAAAAGTTTGGGGGATCTAAGAGTGTGGCAACCCAGTAGTCATGATTACTTCGAATTCTGACAATATGAGGGTCATGATGCAGGTAGTGCAGCAAGAAGGCACTTATGTGCCTTGCGCATCTCGGAGCCCCAAAATTATTTTCCGGGCTAGATGCAGCTAAAAATTATTTTTAATTTTAAATCTGGTGAAGCTTTAGTATAGATGGCCTAATAGGATCAGTGCTGCACACTGCTACAAAGCCCAAATTATTTTCCAGTCAAGATACAGATAAACATGATTAGTAATTTGAAAGCTTAAAACGGTTGGTAGGGTGATTTTAACCAATCATCAAGCTTTTACTCTCCCCAGGATGACACAGGGGTAGAAAAGTCGTTTCGGATCCATGATTTGTTCATCTTTATGAACGTGAGTCTGTCTACATTATCAGTGGAGAGCCGCGTGCGCTTATCTGTCAGCACACCACCAGCAGCGCTGAACACACGTTCAGACAGAACGCTGGCTGCGGGGCATGACAAGATCTCCAAGGCGTAAGTGGCTAGCTCCGGCCATTTATCCAGATTGGAAGCCCAAAAAGAGCAAGGGTCCAGTGACACAGTCGTGGCTTCAATGTTTACTTGGAGATACTCCTGTACCATCGTCTCTAGGCGTTGACTATGTGTCAGACTTCTTGTCTCCTGTGGCCTTGCAAAGGATGGGCTAAAAAAGTGGTGAAATGATTCCGCAAAATTGATGTTACCAGCAGATACTGTGGTTCTGTTACGGTTTGAGTGCTGAACACTTGACGGTCCCACGGTTGGCAAGTTGGAACTGTGAGATTCACTACGTGCACCACTGGTATTTTGTGGAAAAGCACATGTAAGATTCTGCAACAGTCTCTGCTGATACTCCTGCATGCGTGCATCCCTTTCTATGGCAGGAATAATTTCTGCAAATTTACTTTTGTACCGGGGATCTAACAGTGTGGCAACCCAGTAGTCAGGATTATTTCTAATTCTCACAATTCGAGGGTCATGTTGCAGGTAGTGCAGCAAGAAGGCACTCATGTGTGTTGCGCATCCAGGAGCACCAAGTCCCTGTTGTGTTGGTGGCGAGGTAACAATCATGCTTCCTTCCTCTGTCCTCTCCCCCCAACCTCGCACAACAGAAATGTGATCAAGGTCTCCCTCATCTGATGAGTCTTCCATCAGTTCGTCCTCCACTTCTTCCTGGGCTCCTGCACCTTCCTCACTAGTTTGGCTGCTACCATGCGCCCTGGTAAAACCATCTCCCCCACCCTCACATGCCTGCCGCCTTGGTGCTGCCGACCGTCTGGACCTTGCAGATGTTAGCCCTTCCGCATACAACTCCTCCTCCTCTACTTCCTCCACCTCCTCTTGTGCCACCACCTGACTCCGAATTCTGTTTAACATGTGCTCCAGCATGTAAATCACCGGAATAGTCATGCTGATAATGGCATCGTCAGCACTAAACATCTTCGTCGCCATTTCAAAACTGTGCAGAAGGGTGCATAGGTCCCTGATCTGAGACCACTCCTCCAGCGTGATTTGCCCCACCTCTGAATCTCGTTGGCCCAGGCTATACGTCAGAACGTATTGCTTGTCGGTGCTGCCACAGTCGCTGCAACATGTGCAGAGTTGAATTCCACCGGGTAGGCACATCGCATTTTAGCCGGTGAAGTGGCAGGCCCAACGACTTCTGTAGAGATGTAAGTCGCTGAGCTGCGGGATGCGAACGGCGGAAGTGAGCACACAGCGACCGTGCCCTCTGCAGAAGGCCATCTAGTCTGGGATAGTGGGCTAAAAATTGCTGGACAACCAGGTTCAACACGTGAGCCATACAAGGCACGTGTGTGACATTGCCCCGGCGAAGGGCCGCACCCAGGTTTGCAGCATTGTCGCACACGGCCTTCCCTGGTTTCAGGTCCAGTGGAGACAACCATTCATGAAATTGGTTCTCCAGAGCTGACCACAACTCCTCAGCTGTGTGACTCACATTTCCCAGACATTTCAATGTAAAAACCGCCTGATGACGTTGAGCCCTACTGCCAGCATAGTAAGGAGGTGTGCTGGATCCCTTCTGCGCAGTTAGAAAGCTTGTGGCATGACCAGACAGGCTTTGGGTGCAAGTGGAAGACCGAGAGGAGGTTGAGGAGGCAGAAGCAGTGGAGGAACTTTGACATAAAGAGGATTGACGCACAACTCGTGGGAACGGCAAGACTTGGACAGCAGCCCCTTGTCCTGCTGTCACCATAGTTACCCAGTGCCCAGTCAGCGACATGTAACGCCCCTGTCCATGCCTACTCGTACAAGTGTCTGTGGTGAAATGCACCCTGTCACACACAGAGTTTCTCAAAGAAGCGGTGATGTTGTGTGCGACATGCTGGTGGAGCGCAGGCACACCTTTCTTTGAGAAGTAGTGCCGACTGGGCATCTGGTACTGGGGCACTGCGACGGACATAAGGTCTCGAAAATCCTCTGTGTCCACCAGGCGGAAAGGCAGCATTTCTGTAGCCAAGAGCTTGCAGATGGTGAAATTCAACCTCTTAGCTTTCTCATGGCTAGGAGGAAATGGTCTTTTACTTGTCCACATCTGAGGGACCGAGGGCTGGCTATTGTGCTTAGACGGGGTTGATAAGGGTGTCCCCGGCAAACTGCCGGTCTGTGAGGAAGATGCAGGTGGACATGTTAGGTTGCCTTGATCCAAAGGTGGTGCTATCGATGTCGGACAGCGCTCAACACCAGCTGGTGTTACCACCTCCAAAGAAAATGATGACCTGCCAATCACGCTGGCTGTTGCGGGTAAAGAGGTGGCAGGTCTGCGCCCCAAAACAGGTGTGACTGCTGTCCCCCCAGTCACAGAGGATGAAGAGGCCGCGGATGCACAAGATATGGCAGACGGTGATTGGCCCGGCCGGCTAGGCCGCATTGTAGCACACTGAGCTTCCCACTGCAACTTATGCTTCATGTCCATGTGCCGGTTCATGCATGAAGTACTCAAACTATGTATTTTTTGGCCTCTACTTAGCTTTTGCTGACAAATGTTACAGATAACACGAGTTGGGTCATCTTTATCGATCTGAAAAAATGCCCAGGCTATGCAAAGCTTAGCACCCATGCGACCTGAAGAGCCACCACGACTTGTGGTGAGAGGCAGAGTTGTGTTTGAGGATGCAGTTGTTGACGTGCTTCCAGTACTACGTCTCTGTCCAGGAAGGCGCAACCTGACCTCGTCGTCACTAGCATCTTCCTCCACCTCCTCTGCTGACCTCATCTCTTGGCTGACTATGGGTTGACAGTAAGTGGGATCTCCGACCTCATCATCATCACCCTGTGCGTTATCACACCCGTCGTCCTCAGAGCCAACCTGTTCCTGCCCTGACAAAAAACTAAAGTTGTCGCTCCAATCAGGTATTTGAGTCTTATCATCGTCTTCCTCATTGTCTCCACCAACAGGAGTTACAGTTTGGGAATGAGGGTCTACATTATGGTCAGAACCTTCTGCGTCTGGTCCTGGATCCGACTCATAAAGATTCTGGGCATCAGTGCAGATCATTTCCTCGTCTGGATTCACAGAAGCGCTGGAGTCGACCTCTGATTCCCAGGCTATAGTATGAGTAAACAGCTCTGCAGACTCAACCATCTGTTCTACCTCATACTCAGACGGGCAGCTGGAGATTTGGGAGCTGTGAGGAAGCAAGTGCGATTTGGGTGACACCTTTGAGGACTGGAGTATTTGTGATGTTGAAGTTGATGTGGAGGAGAGCCCACTTAAAGGAGCACTTGATATCCGTTGAAGCACCTGCTGTTTTTGTGCCTCATCTGGAATTTGTAGCGATTGGCGTGGCCGTAAGAAAGGGATCTTATCACATTGTCCGCTAAAAGAAGTAGACATTTTAGTTTGGCTGGAAGATGGTCTTTCTTCTGCAGATGTTACTGTTGCTTTAACACCTACGCCACGGACACAACCTTTTTTCCCCTTCCCAACACGCCTATTCCCCTTTCCACCAGCAGCAGGCCTTTTTCCACTCATTTTGGTGGTTAACTAATTCACAACTCTGGAGTTGTTTGCACAAAAAAACAATGGATGGTAACCGAGCAGAGCTGAGTGGCCAAACTGTGGTATTAGGCCAAAACTATTGGCTGGGTTAGATGCAGAAAAAAAATATTTTGAATTTGCAACCTGATGGAGGTCAGTATAGATGGACTAATACAAATAGTCCCACACACTGCTAGAAGCCCAAATATTTTTTCAGAGGTACTGTAGATGCAGATAAAAATTATTTTTAATTTGCAACCTGATGGAGGTCAGTATAGATGGACTAATAGACCAAGTCCCACACACTGCTAGAAGCCCAAATATTTTTTCAGAGCTAGATGCAGAAAAAAATTATTTTTAATTTGCAACCTGATGGAGGTCAGTATAGATGGACTAATAGACCAAGTCCCACACACCGCTAGAAGCCCAACTATTTTTTCAGAGCTAGATGAGGAAAAAAATTATATTCAATTTGCAACCTGCTGGAGGTCAGTATAGAAGGACTAATAGAACAAGTCCCACAGACTGCTAGAAGCCCAAATATTTTTTCAGAGCTAAATGAAGAAAAAAATTATTTTTAATTTGCAACCTGATGGAGGTCAGTATAGATGGACTAATAGACCAAGTCCCACATACTGCTAGAAGCCCAAATATTTTTTCAGAGCTAGATGCAGAAAAAATTATTTTTAATTTGCAACCTGATGGAGGTCAGTATAGATGGACTAATAGACCAAGTCCCACACACTGCTAGAAGCCCAAATATTTTTTCAGAGCTAGATGTAGAAAAAAATTATTTTTAATTTGCAAACTGATGGAGGTCAGTATAGATGGACTAATAGACCAAGTCCCACACACCGCTAGAAGCCCAAATATTTTTTCAGAGCTAGATGCAGAAAAAAATTATTTTTAATTTGCAACCTGATGGAGGTCAGTATAGTTGGACTAATAGACCAAGTCCCACACACTGCTAGAAGCCCAAATATTTTTTCAGAGCTAGATGCAGAAAAAAATTATTTTTAATTTGCAACCTGATGGAGGTCAGTATAGATGGACTAATAGACCAAGTCCCACACACCGCTAGAAGCCCAACTATTTTTTCAGAGCTAGATGCAGAAAAAAATTATATTCAATTTGCAACCTGCTGGAGGTCAGTATAGAAGGACTAATAGAACAAGTCCCACACACTGCTAGAAGCCCAAATATTTTTTCAGAGCTAAATGAAGAAAAAAATTATTTTTAATTTGCAACCTGATGGAGGTCAGTATAGATGGACTAATAGACCAAGTCCCACACACTGCTAGAAGCCCAAATATTTTTTCAGAGCTAGATGCAGAAAAAAATTATTTTTAATTTGCAACCTGATGGAGGTCAGTATAGATGGACTAATAGACCAAGTCCCACACACTGCTAGAAGCCCAAATATTTTTTCAGAGCTAGATGCAGAAAAAAATTATTTTTAATTTGCAACCTGATGGAGGTCAGTATAGATGGACTAATAGACCAAGTCCCACACACTGCTAGAAGCCCAAATATTTTTTCAGAGCTAGATGCAGAAAAAAATTATTTTTAATTTGCAACCTGATGGAGGTCAGTATAGATGGACTAATAGACCAAGTCCCACACACCGCTAGAAGCCCAACTATTTTTTCAGAGCTAGATGCAGAAAAAAATTATATTCAATTTGCAACCTGCTGGAGGTCAGTATAGAAGGACTAATAGAACAAGTCCCACACACTGCTAGAAGCCCAAATATTTTTTCAGAGCTAAATGAAGAAAAAAATTATTTTTAATTTGCAACCTGATGGAGGTCAGTATAGATGGACTAATAGACCAAGTCCCACACACTGCTAGAAGCCCAAATATTTTTTCAGAGCTAGATGCAGAAAAAAATTATATTCAGTTTGCAACCTGATGGAGGTCAGTATAGATGGACTAATAGAATGATGCTATGCCCAAAAGATTTTACTTCACTAGGTGCAGTAAAAAAATTGGTATTCTATACACAGGTGTTATATCTTGCAACACAGATAGGCTACTCCACTGACTAACACACTCTGCAATAGGCCAAAAAGGATTAGCTTTGCTAGATTCAGCCAAATGCTGTGAAAAAAACTTGCACAGCACTGGCACAGACCTGCCTGGCAAAAACTGATAGGAACTCATGTAACCTAGTCCTGAAAAGGACTCCAATTACAATTAGTATTTACTCCCACAACCTATCTATTTAAGAGCACAGACCTCCCTGATAAAAGTCGTAGGAAATGCTGTAACCTAGTCCTTAAAAGGACTGCAATCACAACTATTCCCTACTCCCAAGCTATCTGTATATTTGTGCGAAAATTGGCTTGAAATTAACAAGGTATAGCGCACACAGCAACAGCGGTGCCGTCTAACACGCAGCTGCAGCAGTGAGAAAATGGTGGCGACGGGGAAAATGGCTTGGTCTTATAGGGCAAGGACATGTGACATACACTGCCAATGACACATGCCCTTGCTTGTGTGAAAAAAAGCACTTCGCTCCGTGTGTGCGCTGCTGATAGGCTGACAGATTGCACCTCCCCACTGCAAATGCGGGAAAGAGAAAAAAAAATGGAGATCTTCATTGTTCCTGCAGAGATCCATCCCCTGCCCCTCCCCCCACCCCGCTGTACACTCAAACTGCGTATTAACATTAATTTTCATCATTACTGAGAAAAAATCCAGTTATGATTTTGGTGCACGAACAGTTATCGAACATAACCTCGAACAGCCGAATTTTTCTCAAATTGTTCGTGTTCGCCGAACGGCTCAAACACCGCCCAAAACAGCTCGAATTTGAGATTGGCGAACAGTTCGAGTAGAACAACGCTCATCTCTACTGTTCACACATTCAGTCAATTACACTCCAATCTCTCCACCATGGCCAAGACCAAAAAGCTGTCTAAGAACACCAGGCACAAAATTGTAGATATGCACAAGGCTGGGATGGGTTACAGAACAATAGGTAATCAGCTTGTTGAGAAGGCAACAACTGTTGGCACAATTATTAGAAAATGGAAGAAACACAAGATGACTGTCAATCTTCCTCAGTCAGTGTTTCACGCAAGATCTTGCCTCGTGGGGTAACTAAGGATGATTCTGAGAAAGGTCAGGAATCAGCTCAGAACTACATGGAGGACCTGGTCAATGACCTGAAGAAAGCAGGGACCACAGTCTCAAATATTACCTTTAGTAACACACTACGCCATCATGGATTAAAATCCTGCAGGGCACGCAAGGTCCCCCTGCTCACGCCAGCACATGCCCAGGCCCATTTGAAGTTGACTAATGACCATCTGGATTATCCAGAGGAGGCATGGGAGAATGTCATGTGATCAGATGAGACCAATATAGAACTTTTTCGTGTCAACTCCACTTGCCGTGTTTGGAGAAAGAAGAAGGATGAGTACAACTGTAACAACACTGTCCCAACTGTGAAGCATGGTGGGGTAAACATCATACTTTGGTGGTGCTTTTCTGAAAAGGTGACAGGACAACTACACCGTATTGAAGGGAGGATGTATGGGGTCATGTATCGTGAGATTTTGGCTGACAACTTCTTTCCCTCAGTATGATCATTGAAGATAGTGCATGGCTGGATCTTCAAGGACCCAAAACACACCCAGGGAAGCTAAGAAGTGGATCCATAAGAAGCATTTCAAGGTGCTGGAGTGGCCAGCCAGTAGAGATGAGCGGTGTTCGACTCGAACTGTTCGCCAATCTCAAATTCGAGCTGTTTTGGGCGGTGTTCGAGCCCTTCTGCGAACACAAACGATTTGAAAAAAAGTCGGCTGTTCGAGGTTATGTTCGATAACTGTTCGTGCACCAAAATCATAACTGGATTTTTTCTCAGTAATGCTGAAAATTAATGTTAATACGCAGTTTGAGTTTACAGCGGGGCAGGGGGAGTGTCAGGGGATGGATCTCTGCAGGAATAATGAAGATCTTCATTTTTTTTTCTCTTTCCTGCATTTACAGTGGGGAGGTGCAGTCTGTCAGTCTATCAGCAGCGCACACACGGAGCGAACTGCTTTTTTTCACACAAGCAAGGGCATGTGTCATTGGCAGTGTATGTCACATGTCCTTGCCCTATAAGACCCAGCCATTTTCCCCATCGCCACCATTTTCTCACTGCTGCAGCTGCGTGTTAGATGGCACCGCTGTTGCTGTGTGCGCTATACTTTGTTAATTTCAATCCAATTTTCGTACAAATCTACAGATAGCTTGGGTGGAGGGAAGAGTTGTGATTGCAGTCCTTTTAAGGACTAGGTTACATCATTTCATACGACTTTTATCAGGCAGGTCTGTGCTCTTAAATAGATAGCTTGGGAGTAAAGACTAATTGTAATTGCAGTCCTTTTCAGGGCTAGGTTACATCAGTTCCTATCACTTTTTGCCAGGCAGGTCTGTGCCAGTGCTGTGCAAGTTTTTTTCACAGAATTTGGCTAAATCTAGGAAAACAAATCCTTTTTGGCCTACTGCAGAGTGTGTTAGTCAGTGGAGTAGCCTATCTGTGTTGCAAGCTACACAACCTGTGTATAGAATACAAATTTGTTTACTGCACATAGTGAAGTAAAACCTTTTGGGCATAGCATCATTCTATTAGTCCATCTATACTAACCTCCACCAGGTTGCAAATTCAATATTATTGTTTTCTGCATCGAGCTCTGAAAAAAAATTTAGGCTTCTAGCAGTGTGTGGGACTTGTTCTATTAGTCCATCTATATTAACCTCCATCAGGTTGCAAATTCAATATAATTTTTTTCTGCATCTAGCTCTGAAAAAATATTTAGGCTTCTAGCTGTGTGTGGGACTTGTTCTATTAGTCCATCTATACTAACCTCCATCAGGTTGCAAATTCAATATAATTTTTTTCTGCATCTAGCTCTGAAAAATATTTCTGCTTGTAGCAGCGTGTGGGACTTGTTCTATTAGTCCATCTATACTGACCTCCATCAGGTTGCAAATTCAATATATTTTTTTTCTGCATCTAGCTCTGAAAAAATATTTCAGCTTGCAGCAGTGTGTGGGACTTGTTCTATTAGTCCATCTACACTGACCTCCATCAGGTTGCAAATTCAATATAATTTTTTTCTGCATCTAGCTCTGAAAAAATATTTCAGCTTGTAGCACTGTGTGGGACTAGTTCTATTAGTCCATCTATACTAACCTCCATCAGGTTGCAAATTCAATATAATTTTTTCTGCATCTAGCTCTGAAAAAATATTTAGGCTTCTAGCAGTGTGTAGGACTTGTTCTATTAGTCCATCTATACTAACCTCCATCAGGTTGCAAATTCAATATAATTTTTTTCTGCATCTACCTCTGAAAAAATATTACAGCTTGTAGCAGTGTGTGGGACTTGTTCTATTAGTCCATCTATACTGACCTCCATCAGGTTGCAAATTCAATATAATTTTTTTCTGCATCTAGCTCTGAAAAAATATTTCAGCTTCTAGCAGTGTGTGGGACTAGTTCTATTAGTCCATCTATACTGACCTCCATCAGGTTGCAAATTAAATATAATTTTTTTCTGCATCTAGCTCTGAAAAAATATTTAGGCTTCTAGCAGTGTGTGGGACTTGTTCTAGTAGTCCATATATACTGACCTCCGTCAGGTTGCAAATTCAATATAATTTTTTTCTGCATCTAGCTCTGAAAAAATATTTCAGCTTCTAGCAGTGTGTGGGACTTGTTCTATTAGTCCATCTATACTAACCTCCATCAGGTTGCAAATTCAATATAATTTTTTTCTGCATCTAGCTCTGAAAAAATATTTCAACTTGTAGCAGTGTGTGGGACTTTTTCTATAGTCCATCTATACTGACCTCCATCAGGTTGCAAATTCAGTATAATTTT
The DNA here is from genome assembly GCF_046119375.1 of Phyllobates terribilis. Classification (NCBI taxonomy): domain Eukaryota; kingdom Metazoa; phylum Chordata; class Amphibia; order Anura; family Dendrobatidae; genus Phyllobates; species Phyllobates terribilis. The sequence continues at coordinate 256,086,823 of NW_027362763.1, read as the reverse complement.
TTTCTGCATCTAGCTCTGAAAAAATATTTCGGTTTCTAGCAGTGTGTTTGACGTGTTCTATTAGTCAATCTATACTAACCTCCATCAGGTTGCAAATTCAATATAATTTTTTTCTGCATCTACCTCTGAAAAAATATTTCAGCTTGTAGCAGTGTGTGGGACTTGTTCTATTAGTCCATCTATACTGACCTCCATCAGGTTGCAAATTCAATATAATTTTTTTCTGCATCTTGTTCTGAAAAAATATTTCGGCTTCTAGCAGTGTGTGGGACTTGTTCTATTAGTCCATCTATACTAACCTCCATCAGGTTGCAAATTCAATATAATTTTTTACTGCATCTAGCTCTGAAAAAATATTTTGGCTTCTAGCAGTGTGTGGGACTTGTTCTATTAGTCCATCTATACTAACCTCCATCAGGTTGCAAATTCAATATAATTTTTTTCTGCATCTAGCTCTGAAAAATTATTTAGGCTTCTAGCAGTGTGTGGGGCTTGTTCTATTAGTCCATCTATACTAACCTCCATCAGGTTACAAATTCAATATAATTTTTTTCTGCATCTAGCTCTGAAAAAATATTTCAGTTTGTAGCAGTGTGTGGGACTTGTTCTATTAGTCCATCTATATTGACCTCCATCAGGTTGCAAATTCAATATAATTTTTTTCTGCATCTAGCCCTGAAAAAATATTTAGGCTTCTAGCAGTTTGTGGGACTTGTTCTATTAGTCCATCTATACTAACCTAAATCAGGTTGCAAATTCAATATAATTTTTTTCTGCATCTAGCTCTGAAAAAATATTTAGGCTTCTAGCAGTGTGTGGGACTTGTTCTATATGTCCATCTATACTAACCTCCATCAGGTTGCAAATTCAATATAATTTTTTTCTGCATCTAGCTCTGAAAAAATATTACAGCTTGTAGCAGTGTGTGGGACTTGTTCTATTAGTCCATCTATACTGACCTCCATCAGGTTGCAAATTCAGTATAATTTTTTTCTGCATCTAGCTCTGAAAAAATATTTCGGCTTCTAGCAGTGTGTGGGACTTGTTCAATTAGTCCATCTATACTAACCTCCATCAGGTTGCAAATTCAATATAATTTTTTTCTGCATCTACCTCTGAAAAAATACTTCAGCTTGTAGCAGTGTGTGGGACTTGTTCTATTAGTCCATCTATACTGACCTCCATCAGGTTGCAAATACAATATAATTTTTTTCTGCATCTACCTCTGAAAAAATATTTTGTCTTCTAGCAGTGTGTGAGACTTGTTCTATTAGTCCATCTATACTAACCTCCATCAGGCTGCAAATTCAATATAATATTTTTCTGCATCTAGCTCTGAAAAAATATTTCAGCTTCTAGCAGTGTGCTTGACTTGTTCTATTAGTCCATCTATAATAACCTCCATCAGGTTGCAAATTCAATATAATTTTTTTCTGCATCTAGCTCTGAAAAAATATTTCAGCTTGTAGCAGTGTGTGGGACTTGTTCTATTAGTCCATCTATACTGACCTCCATCAGGTTGCAAATTCAATATAATTTTTTTCTGCATCTTGTTATGAAAAAATATTTCGGCTTCTAGCAGTGTGTGAGACTTGTTCTATTAGTCCATCTATACTAACCTCCATCAGGTTGCAAATTCAATATAATTTTTTTCTGCATCTAGCTCTGAAAAAATATTTCAGCTTGTAACAGTGTGTGGGACTTGCTCTATTAGTCCATCTATACTGACCTCCATCAGGTTGCAAATTCAATATAATTTTTTACTGCATCTAGCTCTGAAAAAATATTTCGGCTTCTAGCAGTGTGTGGGACTTGTTCTATTAGTCCATCTATACTAACCTCCATCAGGTTGCAAATTCTATATAATTTTTTTCTGCATCTAGCTCTGAAAAATTATTTAGACTTCTAGCAGTGTGTGGGATTTGTTCTATTAGTCGATCTATACTAACCTCCATCAGGTTACAAATTCAATATAATTTTTTTCTGCATCTAGCTCTGAAAAAATATTTCGGCTTCTAGCAGTGTGTTGGACTTGTTCAATTAGTCCATCTATACTAACCTCCATCAAGTTGCAAATTCAATATAATTTTTTTCTGCATCTACCTCTGAAAAAATATTTCAGCTTGTAGCAGTGTGTGGGACTTGTTCTATTAGTCCATCTATACTGACCTCCATCAGGTTGCAAATTGAATATAATTTTTTTCTGCATCTAGCTCTGAAAAAATATTTCGTCTTCTAGCAGTGTGTGGGACTAGTTCTATTAGTCCATCTATACTAACCTCCATCAGATTGCAAATTCAATATAATATTTTTCTGCATCTAGCTCTGAAAAAATATTTCAGCTTCTAGCAGTGTGCTTGACTTGTTCTATTAGTCCATCTATACTAACCTCCATCAGGTTGCAAATTCAATATAATTTTTTTCTGCATCTAGCTCTGAAAAAATATTTCAGCTTGTAGCAGTGTGTGGGACTTGTTCTATTAGTCCATCTATACTGACCTCCATCAGGTTGCAAATTTAGTATAATTTTTTTCTGCATCTAGCTCTAAAAAAATATTTCAGCTTCTAGCAGTGTGTGGGACATGTTCAATTAGTCCATCTATACTAACCTCCATCAGGTTGCAAATTCAATATAATTTTTTTCTGCATCTAGCTCTGAAAAAATATTTAGGCTTCTAGCTGTGTGTGGGACTTGTTCTATTAGTCCATCTATACTAACCTCCATCAGGTTGCAAATTCAATATAATTTTTTTCTGCATCTAGCTCTGAAAAATATTTCTGCTTGTAGCAGCGTGTGGGACTTGTTCTATTAGTCCATCTATACTGACCTCCATCAGGTTGCAAATTCAATATAATTTTTTTCTGCATCTAGCTCTGAAAAAATATTTCAGCTTGTAGCAGTGTGTGGGACTTGTTCTATTAGTCCATCTACACTGACCTCCATCAGGTTGCAAATTCAATATAATTTTTTTCTGCATCTAGCTCTGAAAAAATATTTCAGCTTGTAGCAGTGTGTGGGACTAGTTCTATTAGTCCATCTATACTAACCTCCATCAGGTTGCAAATTCAATATAATTTTTTCTGCATCTAGCTCTGAAAAAATATTTAGGCTTCTAGCAGTGTGTAGGACTTGTTCTATTAGTCCATCTATACTAACCTCCATCAGGTTGCAAATTCAATATAATTTTTTTCTGCATCTACCTCTGAAAAAATATTACAGCTTGTAGCAGTGTGTGGGACTTTTTCTATTAGTGCATCTATACTAACCTCCATAAGGTAGCAAATTCAATATAATTTTTTTCTGCATCTAGCTTTGAAAAAATATTTCAGCTTGTAACAGTGTGTGGGACTTGTTCTATTAGTCCATCTATACTGACCTCCATCAGGTTGCAAATTCAATATAATTTTTTTCTGCATCTAGCTCTGAAAAAATATTTCAGCTTCTAGCAGTGTGTTTGACTTGTTCTATTAGTCAATCTATACTAACCTCCATCAGGTTGCAAATTCAATATAATTTTTTTCTGCATCTAGCTCTGAAAAAATATTTCAGCTTGTAGCAGTGTGTGGGACTTGTTCTGTTAGTCCATCTATACTGACCTCCATCAGGTTGCAAATTCAATATAATTTTTTTCTGCATCTAGCTCTGAAAAAATATTTAGGCTTCTAGCAGTTTGTGGGACTTGTTCTATTAGTCCATCTATACTGACCTCCATCAGGTTGCAAATTCAATATAATTTTTATCTGCATCTAGCTCTGAAAAAATATTTCAGCTTGTAGCAGTGTGTTGGACTAGTTCTATTAGTCCATCTATACTGACCTCCATCAGGTTGCAAATTAAATATAATTTTTTTCTGCATCTAGCTCTGAAAAAATATTTAGGCTTCTAGCAGTGTGTGGGACTTGTTCTAGTAGTCCATATATACTGACCTCCGTCAGGTTGCAAATTCAATATAATTTTTTTCTGCATCTAGCTCTGAAAAAATATTTCAGCTTGTAGCAGTGTGTGGGACTTGTTCTATTAGTCCATCTATACTAACCTCCATCAGGTTGCAAATTCAATATAATTTTTTTATGCATCTAGCTCTGAAAAAATATTTCAGCTTGTAGCAGTGTGTGGGACTTGTTCTATTAGTCCATCTATACTGACCTCCATCAGGTTGCAAATTTAGTATAATTTTTTTCTGCATCTAGCTCTAAAAAAATATTTCAGCTTCTAGCAGTTTGTGGGACATGTTCAATTAGTCCATCTATACTAACCTCCATCAGGTTGTAAACTGAATATAATTTTTTTCTGCATCTAGCTCTGAAAAAATATTTCAACTTGTAGCAGTGTGTGGGACTTGTTCTATTAGTCCATCCAAACTGACCTCCATCAGGTTGCAAATTCAATATAATTTTTTTCTGCATCTAGCTCTGAAAAAATATTTAGACTTCTAGCAGTGTGTGAGACTTGTTCTATTAGTCCATCTATACTAACCTCCATCAGGTTGCAAATTCAATATAATTTTATTCTGCATCTAGCTCTGAAAAAATATTTCGGCTTCTAGCAGTGTGTGGGACTTTTTCTATTAGTGCATACAAACTGACCTTCATCAGGTTGCAAATTCAAGATAATTTTTTTCTGCATCTAGCTCTGAAAAAATATTTAGGCTTCTAGCAGTGTGTGGGACTTGTTCTATTAGTCCATCTATACTAACCTCCATAAGGTAGCAAATTCAATATAATTTTTTTCTGCATCTAGCTTTGAAAAAATATTTCAGCTTGTAACAGTGTGTGGGACTTGTTCTATTAGTCCATCTATACTGACCTCCATCAGGTTGCAAATTCAATATAATTTTTTTCTGCATCTAGCTCTGAAAAAATATTTCAGCTTGTAGCAGTGTGTGGGACATGTTCTATTAGTCCATCTATACTGACCTCCATCAGGTTGCAAATTCAATATAATTTTCTCTGCATCTAGCTCTGAAAAAATATTTCAGCTTGTAGCAGTGTGTGGGACTTGTTCTATTAGGCCATCTATACTGACCTCCATCAGGTTGCAAATTCAATATAATTTTTTTCTGCATCTAGCTCTGAAAAAATATTTAGACTTCTAGCAGTGTGTGAGACTTGTTCTATTAGTCCATCTATACTAACCTCCATCAGGTTGCAAATTCAATATAATTTTATTCTGCATCTAGCTCTGAAAAAATATTTCGGCTTCTAGCAGTGTGTGGGACTTTTTCTATTAGTGCATACAAACTGACCTTCATCAGGTTGCAAATTCAAGATAATTTTTTTCTGCATCTAGCTCTGAAAAAATATTTAGGCTTCTAGCAGTGTGTGGGACTTGTTCTATTAGTCCATCTATACTAACCTCCATAAGGTAGCAAATTCAATATAATTTTTTTCTGCATCTAGCTTTGAAAAAATATTTCAGCTTGTAACAGTGTGTGGGACTTGTTCTATTAGTCCATCTATACTGACCTCCATCAGGTTGCAAATTCAATATAATTTTTTTCTGCATCTAGCTCTGAAAAAATATTTCAGCTTGTAGCAGTGTGTGGGACATGTTCTATTAGTCCATCTATACTGACCTCCATCAGGTTGCAAATTCAATATAATTTTCTCTGCATCTAGCTCTGAAAAAATATTTCAGCTTGTAGCAGTGTGTGGGACTTGTTCTATTAGTCCATCTATACTGACCTCCATCAGGTTGCAAATTCAATATAATTTTTTTCTGCATCTAGCTCTGAAAAAATATTTCGGCTTCTAGCAGTGTGTGGGACTTGTTCTATTAGTCCATCTATACCGACCTCCATCAGGTTGCAAATTCAATATAATTTTTCTCTGCATCTAGCTCTGAAAAAATATTACAGCTTGTAGCAGTGTGTGGGACTTGTGCTATTAGTCCATCTATACTGACCTCCATCAAGTTGCAAACTCAATATAATTTTTTTCTGCATCTAGCTCTGAAAAAATATTTCGGCTTCTAGCAGTGTGTGGGACTTGTTCTATTAGTCCATCTATACTAACCTCCATCAGGTTGCAAATTGAACATAATTTTTTTCTGCATCTAGCTCTGAAAAAAAATTTCAGCTTGTAGCAGTGTGTGGGACTTGATCTATTAGTCCATCCAAACTGACCTCCATCAGGTTGCAAATTCAATATAATTTTTTTCTGCATCTAGCTCTGAAAAAATATTTAGACTTCTAGCAGTGTGTGGGACTTGTTCTATTAGTCCATCTATACTAACCTCCATCAGGTTGCAAATTCAATATAATTTTATTCTGCATCTAGCTATGAAAAAATATTTCGGCTTCTAGCAGTGTGTGGGAGTTGTTCTATTAGTGCATACAAACTGACCTCCATCATTTTGCAAATTCAAGATAATTTTTTTCTGCATCTAGCTCTGAAAAAATATTTAGGCTTCTAGCAGTGTGTGGGACTTGTTCTATTAGTCCATCTATACTAACCTCCATAAGGTAGCAAATTCAATATAATTTTTTTCTGCATCTAGCTTTGAAAAAATATTTTAGCTTGTAATAGTGTGTCGGACTTGTTCTATTAGTCCATCTATACTGACCTCCATCAGGTTGCAAATTCAATATAATTTTTTTCTGCATCTAGCTCTGAAAAAATATTGCAGCTTCTATCAGTGGGTGGGATTGTTCTATTAGTCCATCTATACTGACCTCCATCAGGTTGCAAATTCAATATAATTTTTTTCTGCATCTAGCTCTGAAAAAATATTTCAGCTTGTAGCAGTGTGTGGGACTTGTTCTATTAGTCCATCTACACTGACCTCCATCAGGTTGCAAATTCAATATAATTTTTTTCTGCATCTAGCTCTGAAAAAATATTTCAGCTTGTAGCAATGTGTGGGACTAGTTCTATTAGTCCATCTATACTAACCTCCATCAGGTTGCAAATTCAATATAATTTTTTCTGCATCTAGCTCTGAAAAAATATTTAGGCTTCTAGCAGTGTGTAGGACTTGTTCTATTAGTCCATCTATACTAACCTCCATCAGGTTGCAAATTCAATATAATTTTTTTCTGCATCTAGCTCTGAAAAATTATTTAGGCTTCTAGCAGTGTGTGGGACTTGTTCTATTAGTCCATCTATACTGACCTCCATCAGGTTGCAAATTCAATATAATTTTTTTCTGCATCTAGCTCTGAAAAAATATTTCAGCTTCTATCAGTGTGTTTGACTTGTTCTATTAGTCAATCTATACTAACCTCCATCAGGTTGCAAATTCAATATAATTTTTTTCTGCATCTAGCTCTGAAAAAATATTTCAGCTTGTAGCAGTGTGTGGGACTTGTTCTGTTAGTCCATCTATACTGACCTCCATCAGGTTGCAAATTCAATATAATTTTTTTCTGCATCTAGCTCTGAAAAAATATTTAGGCTTCTAGCAGTTTGTGGGACTTGTTCTATTAGTCCATCTATACTGACCTCCATCAGGTTGCAAATTCAATATAATTTTTATCTGCATCTAGCTCTGAAAAAATATTTCAGCTTGTAGCAGTGTGTGGGACTAGTTCTATTAGTCCATCTATACTGACCTCCATCAGGTTGCAAATTAAATATAATTTTTTTCTGCATCTAGCTCTGAAAAAATATTTAGGCTTCTAGCAGTGTGTGGGACTTGTTCTAGTAGTCCATATATACTGACCTCCGTCAGGTTGCAAATTCAATATAATTTTTTTCTGCATCTAGCTCTGAAAAAATATTTCAGCTTGTAGCAGTGTGTGGGACTTGTTCTATTAGTCCATTTATACTAACCTCCATCAGGTTGCAAATTCAATATAATTTTTTTCTGCATCTAGCTCTGAAAAAATATTTCAGCTTGTAGCAGTGTGTTTGACGTGTTCTATTAGTCCATCTATACTAACCTCCATCAGGTTGCAAATTCAATATAATTTTTTTCTGCATCTACCTCTGAAAAAATATTTCAGCTTGTAGCAGTGTGTGGGACTTGTTCTATTAGTCCATCTATACTGACCTCCATCAGGTTGCAAATTCAATATAATTTTTTTCTGCATCTAGCTCTGAAAAAATATTTCAGCTTGTAGCAGTGTGTGGGACTTGTTCTATTAGTCCATCTATACTGACCTCCATCAGGTTGCAAATTCAATATAATTTTTTACTGCATCTAGCTCTGAAAAAATATTTCGGATTCTAGCAGTGTGTGGGACTTGTTCTATTAGTCCATCTGTACTAACCTCCATCAGGTTGCAAATTCAATATAATTTTTTTCAGCATCTAGCTCTGAAAAATTATTTAGGCTTCTAGCAGTGTGTGGGGCTTGTTCTATTAGTCCATCTATACTAACCTCCATCAGGTTACAAATTCAATATAATTTTTTTCTGCATCTAGCTCTGAAAAAATATTTCAGCTTGTAGCAGTGTGTGGGACTTGTTCTATTAGTCCATCTATACTAACCTAAATCAGGTTGCAAATTCAATATAATTTTTTTCTGCATCTAGCTCTGAAAAAATATTTCAGCTTGTAGCAGTGTGTGGGACTTGTTCTATTAGTCCATCTATACTGACCTCCATCAGGTTGCAAATTCAATATAATTTTTTACTGCATCTAGCTCTGAAAAAATATTTCGGATTCTAGCAGTGTGTGGGACTTGTTCTATTAGTCCATCTGTACTAACCTCCATCAGGTTGCAAATTCAATATAATTTTTTTCAGCATCTAGCTCTGAAAAATTATTTAGGCTTCTAGCAGTGTGTGGGGCTTGTTCTATTAGTCCATCTATACTAACCTCCATCAGGTTACAAATTCAATATAATTTTTTTCTGCATCTAGCTCTGAAAAAATATTTCAGCTTGTAGCAGTGTGTGGGACTTGTTCTATTAGTCCATCTATACTAACCTAAATCAGGTTGCAAATTCAATATAATTTTTTTCTGCATCTAGCTCTGAAAAAATATTTAGGCTTCTAGCAGTGTGTGGGACTTGTTCTATATGTCCATCTATACTAACCTCCATCAGGTTGCAAATTCAATATAATTTTTTTCTGCATCTAGCTCTGAAAAAATATTTCAGCTTGTAGCAGTGTGCGAGACTTGTTCTATTAGTCCATCTATACTGACCTCCATCAAGTTGCAAATTCAATATAATTTTTTTCTGCATCTAGCTCTGAAAAAATATTTTGGATTCTAGCAGTGTGTGGTACTTTTTCTATTAGTCCATCTATACTAACCTCCATCAGGTTGCAAAATCAATATAATTTTTTTATGCATCTAGCTATGAAAAAATATTTAGGCTTCTAGCAGTGTGTGGGACTTGTTGTATTAGTCTATCTATACTAACCTCCATCAGGTTGCAAATTCAATATAATTTTATTCTGCATCTAGCTCTTAAAAAATATTACAGCTTGTAGCAGTGTGTGGGACTTGTCCTATTAGTCCATCTATACTAAACTCAATCAGGTTGCAAATTTAATATAATTTTTTTCTGCATCTAGCTCTGAAAAAATATTTTGGCTTCTAGCAGTGTGTGGGACTTATTCTATTAGTCCATCTACCCTGACCTCCATCAGGTTGCAAATTCAATATAATCTTTTTCTGCATGTAGCTCTGAAAAAATATTTCAGCTTGTAGCAGTGTGTGGGACTTGTTCTATTAGTCCATCTATACTGACCTCCATCAGGTTGCAAATTCAATATAATTTTTTTATGCATCTAGCTCTGAAAAAATATTTCGCCTTCTAGCAGTGTGTGGGACTTGTTCTATTAGTCCATCTACGCTGACCTCCATCAGGTTGTAAATTCAATATAATTTTTTTCTGCATCTAGCTCTGAAAAAATATTTAGGCTTCTAGCAGTTTGTGGGACTTGTTCTATTAGTCCATCTATACTAACCTAAATCAGGTTGCAAATTCAATATAATTTTTTTCTGCATCTAGCTCTGAAAAAATATTTAGGCTTCTAGCAGTGTGTGGGACTTGTTCTATTAGTCCATCTATACTGACCTCCATCAGGTTGCAAAGTGAATATAATTTTTTTCTGCATCTACCTCTGAAAAAATATTTCGTCTTCTAGCAGTGTGTGGGACTTGTTCTATTAGTCCATCTATACTAACCTCCATCAGGTTGCAAATTCAATATAATATTTTTCTGCATCTAGCTCTGAAAAAATATTTCAGCTTCTAGCAGTGTGCTTGACTTGTTCTATTAGTCCATCTATAATAACCTCCATCAGGTTGCAAATTCAATATAATTTTTTTCTGCATCTAGCTCTGAAAAAATATTTCAGCTTGTAGCAGTGTGTGGGACTTGTTCAATTAGTCCATCTATACTGACCTCCATCAGGTTGCAAATTCAATATAATTTTTTTCTGCATCTTGTTCAGAAAAAATATTTCGGCTTCTAGCAGTGTGTGAGACTTGTTCTATTAGTCCATCTATACTAACCTCCATCAGGTTGCAAATTCAATATAATTTTTTTCTGCATCTAGCTCTGAAAAAATATTTCAGCTTGTAACAGTGTGTGGGACTTGCTCTATTAGTCCATCTATACTGACCTCCATCAGGTTGCAAATTCAATATAATTTTTTACTGCATCTAGCTCTGAAAAAATATTTCAGCTTGTAGCAGTGTGTGGGACTTGTTCTATTAGTCCATCTACACTGACCTCCATCAGGTTGCAAATTCAATATAATTTTTTTCTGCATCTAGCTCTGAAAAAATATTTCAGCTTGTAGCAGTGTGTGGGACTAGTTCTATTAGTCCATCTATACTAACCTCCTTCAGGTTGCAAATTCAATATAATTTTTTCTGCATCTAGCTCTGAAAAAATATTTAGGCTTCTAGCAGTGTGTAGGACTTGTTCTATTAGTCCATCTATACTAACCTCCATCAGGTTGCAAATTCAATATAATTTTTTTCTGCATCTACCTCTGAAAAAATATTACAGCTTGTAGCAGTGTGTGGGACTTGTTCTATTAGTCCATCTATACTGACCTCCATCAGGTTGCAAATTCAATATAATTTTTTTCTGCATCTAGCTCTGAAAAAATATTTCAGCTTCTAGCAGTGTGTTTGACTTGTTCTATTAGTCAATCTATACTAACCTCCATCAGGTTGCAAATTCAATATAATTTTTTTCTGCATCTAGCTCTGAAAAAATATTTCAGCTTGTAGCAGTGTGTGGGACTTGTTCTGTTAGTCCATCTATACTGACCTCCATCAGGTTGCAAATTCAATATAATTTTTTTCTGCATCTAGCTCTGAAAAAATATTTAGGCTTCTAGCAGTTTGTGGGACTTGTTCTATTAGTCCATCTATACTGACCTCCATCAGGTTGCAAATTCAATATAATTTTTATCTGCATCTAGCTCTGAAAAAAATATTTCAGCTTGTAGCAGTGTGTGGGACTAGTTCTATTAGTCCATCTATACTGACCTCCATCAGGTTGCAAATTAAATATAATTTTTTTCTGCATCTAGCTCTGAAAAAATATTTAGGCTTCTAGCAGTGTGTGGGACTTGTTCTAGTAGTCCATATATACTGACCTCCGTCAGGTTGCAAATTCAATATAATTTTTTTCTGCATCTAGCTCTGAAAAAATATTTCAGCTTGTAGCACTGTGTGGGACTTGTTCTATTAGTCCATCTATACTAACCTCCATCAGGTTGCAAATTCAATATAATTTTTTTCTGCATCTAGCTCTGAAAAAATATTTCAGCTTGTAGCAGTGTGTTTGACGTGTTCTATTAGTCCATCTATACTAACCTCCATCAGGTTGCAAATTCAATATAATTTTTTTCTGCATCTACCTCTGAAAAAATATTTCAGCTTGTAGCAGTGTGTGGGACTTGTTCTATTAGTCCATCTATACTGACCTCCATCAGGTTGCAAATTCAATATAATTTTTTTCTGCATCTAGCTCTGAAAAAATATTTCAGCTTGTAGCAGTGTGTGGGACTTGTTCTATTAGTCCATCTATACTGACCTCCATCAGGTTGCAAATTCAATATAATTTTTTTATGCATCTAGCTCTGAAAAAATATTTCGCCTTCTAGCAGTGTGTGGGACTTGTTCTATTAGTCCATCTACGCTGACCTCCATCAGGTTGTAAATTCAATATAATTTTTTTCTGCATCTAGCTCTGAAAAAATATTTAGGCTTCTAGCAGTTTGTGGGACTTGTTCTATTAGTCCATCTATACTAACCTAAATCAGGTTGCAAATTCAATATAATTTTTTTCTGCATCTAGCTCTGAAAAAATATTTAGGCTTCTAGCAGTGTGTGGGACTTGTTCTATTAGTCCATCTATACTGACCTCCATCAGGTTGCAAAGTGAATATAATTTTTTTCTGCATCTACCTCTGAAAAAATATTTCGTCTTCTAGCAGTGTGTGGGACTTGTTCTATTAGTCCATCTATACTAACCTCCATCAGGTTGCAAATTCAATATAATATTTTTCTGCATCTAGCTCTGAAAAAATATTTCAGCTTCTAGCAGTGTGCTTGACTTGTTCTATTAGTCCATCTATAATAACCTCCATCAGGTTGCAAATTCAATATAATTTTTTTCTGCATCTAGCTCTGAAAAAATATTTCAGCTTGTAGCAGTGTGTGGGACTTGTTCAATTAGTCCATCTATACTGACCTCCATCAGGTTGCAAATTCAATATAATTTTTTTCTGCATCTTGTTCAGAAAAAATATTTCGGCTTCTAGCAGTGTGTGAGACTTGTTCTATTAGTCCATCTATACTAACCTCCATCAGGTTGCAAATTCAATATAATTTTTTTCTGCATCTAGCTCTGAAAAAATATTTCAGCTTGTAACAGTGTGTGGGACTTGCTCTATTAGTCCATCTATACTGACCTCCATCAGGTTGCAAATTCAATATAATTTTTTACTGCATCTAGCTCTGAAAAAATATTTCAGCTTGTAGCAGTGTGTGGGACTTGTTCTATTAGTCCATCTACACTGACCTCCATCAGGTTGCAAATTCAATATAATTTTTTTCTGCATCTAGCTCTGAAAAAATATTTCAGCTTGTAGCAGTGTGTGGGACTAGTTCTATTAGTCCATCTATACTAACCTCCTTCAGGTTGCAAATTCAATATAATTTTTTCTGCATCTAGCTCTGAAAAAATATTTAGGCTTCTAGCAGTGTGTAGGACTTGTTCTATTAGTCCATCTATACTAACCTCCATCAGGTTGCAAATTCAATATAATTTTTTTCTGCATCTACCTCTGAAAAAATATTACAGCTTGTAGCAGTGTGTGGGACTTGTTCTATTAGTCCATCTATACTGACCTCCATCAGGTTGCAAATTCAATATAATTTTTTTCTGCATCTAGCTCTGAAAAAATATTTCAGCTTCTAGCAGTGTGTTTGACTTGTTCTATTAGTCAATCTATACTAACCTCCATCAGGTTGCAAATTCAATATAATTTTTTTCTGCATCTAGCTCTGAAAAAATATTTCAGCTTGTAGCAGTGTGTGGGACTTGTTCTGTTAGTCCATCTATACTGACCTCCATCAGGTTGCAAATTCAATATAATTTTTTTCTGCATCTAGCTCTGAAAAAATATTTAGGCTTCTAGCAGTTTGTGGGACTTGTTCTATTAGTCCATCTATACTGACCTCCATCAGGTTGCAAATTCAATATAATTTTTATCTGCATCTAGCTCTGAAAAAAATATTTCAGCTTGTAGCAGTGTGTGGGACTAGTTCTATTAGTCCATCTATACTGACCTCCATCAGGTTGCAAATTAAATATAATTTTTTTCTGTATCTAGCTCTGAAAAAATATTTAGGCTTCTAGCAGTGTGTGGGACTTGTTCTAGTAGTCCATATATACTGACCTCCGTCAGGTTGCAAATTCAATATAATTTTTTTCTGCATCTAGCTCTGAAAAAATATTTCAGCTTGTAGCACTGTGTGGGACTTGTTCTATTAGTCCATCTATACTAACCTCCATCAGGTTGCAAATTCAATATAATTTTTTTCTGCATCTAGCTCTGAAAAAATATTTCAGCTTGTAGCAGTGTGTTTGACGTGTTCTATTAGTCCATCTATACTAACCTCCATCAGGTTGCAAATTCAATATAATTTTTTTCTGCATCTACCTCTGAAAAAATATTTCAGCTTGTAGCAGTGTGTGGGACTTGTTCTATTAGTCCATCTATACTGACCTCCATCAGGTTGCAAATTCAATATAATTTTTTTCTGCATCTAGCTCTGAAAAAATATTTCAGCTTGTAACAGTGTGTGGGACTTGCTCTATTAGTCCATCTATACTGACCTCCATCAGGTTGCAAATTCAATATAATTTTTTACTGCATCTAGCTCTGAAAAAATATTTCGGCTTCTAGCAGTGTGTGGGACTTGTTCTATTAGTCCATCTATACTAACCTCCATCAGGTTGCAAATTCTATATAATTTTTTTCTGCATGTAGCTCTGAAAAATTATTTAGACTTCTAGCAGTGTGTGGGATTTGTTCTATTAGTCCATCTATACTAACCTCCATCAGGTTGCAAATTCAATATAATTTTTTTCTGCATCTAGCTCTGAAAAAATATTTCAGCTTGTAGCAGTGTGTGGGACTTGTTCTATTAGTCCATCTACACTGACCTCCATCAGGTTGCAAATTCAATATAATTTTTTTCTGCATCTAGCTCTGAAAAATATTTCTGCTTGTAGCAGCGTGTGGGACTTGTTCTATTATTCCATCTATACTGACCTCCACCAGGTTGCAAATTCAATATTATCGTTTTCTGCATCGAGCTCTGAAAAAAAATTTAGCCTTCTAGCAGTGTGTGGGACTTGTTCTATTAGTCCATCTATACTAACCTCCATCAGGTTGCAAATTCAATATAATTTTTTTCTGCATCTAGCTCTGAAAAATATTTCTGCTTGTAGCAGCATGTGGGACTTGTTCTATTAGTCCATCTATACTGACCTCCATCAGGTTGCAAATTCAATATAACTTTTTTCTGCATCTAGCTCTGAAAAAATATTTCAGCTTGTAGCAGTGTGTGGGACTTGTTCTATTAGTCCATCTACACTGACCTCCATCAGGTTGCAAATTCAATATAATTTTTTTCTGCATCTAGCTCTGAAAAAATATTTCAGCTTGTAGCAGTGTGTGGGACTAGTTCTATTAGTCCATCTATACTAACCTCCATCAGGTTGCAAATTCAATATAATTTTTTCTGCATCTAGCTCTGAAAAAATATTTAGGCTTCTAGCAGTGTGTAGGACTTGTTCTATTAGTCCATCTATACTAACCTCCATCAGGTTGCAAATTCAATATAATTTTTTTCTGCATCTACCTCTGAAAAAATATTACAGCTTGTAGCAGTGTGTGGGACTTGTTCTATTAGTCCATCTATACTGACCTCCATCAGGTTGCAAATTCAATATAATTTTTTTCTGCATCTAGCTCTGAAAAAATATTTCAGCTTCTAGCAGTGTGTTTGACTTGTTCTATTAGTCAATCTATACTAACCTCCATCAGGTTGCAAATTCAATATAATTTTTTACTGCATCTAGCTCTGAAAATTTTTTTCGGCTTCTAGCAGTGTGTGGGACTTGTTCTATTAGTCCATCTATACTAACCTCCATCAGGTTGCAAATTCTATATAATTTTTTTCTGCATGTAGCTCTGAAAAATTATTTAGACTTCTAGCAGTGTGTGGGATTTGTTCTATTAGTCCATCTATACTAACCTCCATCAGGTTGCAAATTCAATATAATTTTTTTCTGCATCTAGCTCTGAAAAATATTTCTGCTTGTAGCAGCGTGTGGGACTTGTTCTATTATTCCATCTATACTGACCTCCACCAGGTTGCAAATTCATTATTATCGTTTTCTGCATCGAGCTCTGAAAAAAAATTTAGGCTTCTAGCAGTGTGTGGGACTTGTTCTATTAGTCCATCTATACTAACCTCCATCAGGTTGCAAATTCAATATAATTTTTTTCTGCATCTAGCTCTGAAAAAATATTTAGGCTTCTATCTGTGTGTGGGACTTGTTCTATTAGTCCATCTATACTAACCTCCATCAGGTTGCAAATTCAATATAATTTTTTTCTGCATCTACCTCTGAAAAATATTTCTGCTTGTAGCAGCGTGTGGGACTTGTTCTATTAGTCCATCTATACTGACCTCCATCAGGTTGCAAATTCAATATATTTTTTTCTGCATCTAGCTCTGAAAAAATATTTCAGCTTGTAGCAGTGTGTGGGACATGTTCTATTAGTCCATCTACACTGACCTCCATCAGGTTGCAAATTCAATATAATTTTTTTCTGCATCTAGCTCTGAAAAAATATTTCAGCTTGTAGCAGTGTGTGGGACTAGTTCTATTAGTCCATCTATACTAACCTCCTTCAGGTTGCAAATTCAATATAATTTTTTCTGCATCTAGCTCTGAAAAAATATTTAGGCTTCTAGCAGTGTGTAGGACTTGTTCTATTAGTCCATCTATACTAACCTCCATCAGGTTGCAAATTCAATATAATTTTTTTCTGCATCTACCTCTGAAAAAATA
Organism: Phyllobates terribilis; assembly: GCF_046119375.1. Lineage (NCBI taxonomy): Eukaryota > Metazoa > Chordata > Amphibia > Anura > Dendrobatidae > Phyllobates > Phyllobates terribilis. The sequence continues at coordinate 256,070,310 of NW_027362763.1, read as the reverse complement.
TTACAGCTTGTAGCAGTGTGTGGGACTTGTTCTATTAGTCCATCTATACTGACCTCCATCAGGTTGCAAATTCAATATAATTTTTTTCTGCATCTAGCTCTGAAAAAATATTTCAGCTTCTAGCAGTGTGTTTGACTTGTTCTATTAGTCAATCTATACTAACCTCCATCAGGTTGCAAATTCAATATAATTTTTTTCTGCATCTAGCTCTGAAAAAATATTTCAGCTTGTAGCAGTGTGTGGGACTTGTTCTGTTAGTCCATCTATACTGACCTCCATCAGGTTGCAAATTCAATATAATTTTTTTCTGCATCTAGCTCTGAAAAAATATTTAGGCTTCTAGCAGTTTGTGGGACTTGTTCTATTAGTCCATCTATACTGACCTCCATCAGGTTGCAAATTCAATATAATTTTTATCTGCATCTAGCTCTGAAAAAAATATTTCAGCTTGTAGCAGTGTGTGGGACTAGTTCTATTAGTCCATCTATACTGACCTCCATCAGGTTGCAAATTAAATATAATTTTTTTCTGCATCTAGCTCTGAAAAAATATTTAGGCTTCTAGCAGTGTGTGGGACTTGTTCTAGTAGTCCATATATACTGACCTCCGTCAGGTTGCAAATTCAATATAATTTTTTTCTGCATCTAGCTCTGAAAAATTATTTCAGCTTGTAGCACTGTGTGGAACTTGTTCTATTAGTCCATCTATACTAACCTCCATCAGGTTGCAAATTCAATATAATTTTTTTCTGCATCTAGCTCTGAAAAAATATTTCAGCTTGTAGCAGTGTGTTTGACGTGTTCTATTAGTCCATCTATACTAACCTCCATCAGGTTGCAAATTCAATATAATTTTTTTCTGCATCTAGCTCTGAAAAAATATTTCAGCTTGTAGCAGTGTGTGGGACTTGTTCTATTAGTCCATCTACACTGACCTCCATCAGGTTGCAAATTCAATATAATTTTTTTCTGCATCTAGCTCTGAAAAATATTTCTGCTTGTAGCAGCGTGTGGGACTTGTTCTATTATTCCATCTATACTGACCTCCACCAGGTTGCAAATTCAATATTATCGTTTTCTGCATCGAGCTCTGAAAAAAAATTTAGCCTTCTAGCAGTGTGTGGGACTTGTTCTATTAGTCCATCTATACTAACCTCCATCAGGTTGCAAATTCAATATAATTTTTTTCTGCATCTAGCTCTGAAAAATATTTCTGCTTGTAGCAGCGTGTGGGACTTGTTCTATTAGTCCATCTATACTGACCTCCATCAGGTTGCAAATTCAATATAACTTTTTTCTGCATCTAGCTCTGAAAAAATATTTCAGCTTGTAGCAGTGTGTGGGACTTGTTCTATTAGTCCATCTACACTGACCTCCATCAGGTTGCAAATTCAATATAATTTTTTTCTGCATCTAGCTCTGAAAAAATATTTCAGCTTGTAGCAGTGTGTGGGACTAGTTCTATTAGTCCATCTATACTAACCTCCATCAGGTTGCAAATTCAATATAATTTTTTCTGCATCTAGCTCTGAAAAAATATTTAGGCTTCTAGCAGTGTGTAGGACTTGTTCTATTAGTCCATCTATACTAACCTCCATCAGGTTGCAAATTCAATATAATTTTTTTCTGCATCTACCTCTGAAAAAATATTACAGCTTGTAGCAGTGTGTGGGACTTGTTCTATTAGTCCATCTATACTGACCTCCATCAGGTTGCAAATTCAATATAATTTTTTTCTGCATCTAGCTCTGAAAAAATATTTCAGCTTCTAGCAGTGTGTTTGACTTGTTCTATTAGTCAATCTATACTAACCTCCATCAGGTTGCAAATTCAATATAATTTTTTACTGCATCTAGCTCTGAAAATTTTTTTCGGCTTCTAGCAGTGTGTGGGACTTGTTCTATTAGTCCATCTATACTAACCTCCATCAGGTTGCAAATTCTATATAATTTTTTTCTGCATGTAGCTCTGAAAAATTATTTAGACTTCTAGCAGTGTGTGGGATTTGTTCTATTAGTCCATCTATACTAACCTCCATCAGGTTGCAAATTCAATATAATTTTTTTCTGCATCTAGCTCTGAAAAATATTTCTGCTTGTAGCAGCGTGTGGGACTTGTTCTATTATTCCATCTATACTGACCTCCACCAGGTTGCAAATTCAATATTATCGTTTTCTGCATCGAGCTCTGAAAAAAAATTTAGGCTTCTAGCAGTGTGTGGGACTTGTTCTATTAGTCCATCTATACTAACCTCCATCAGGTTGCAAATTCAATATAATTTTTTTCTGCATCTAGCTCTGAAAAAATATTTAGGCTTCTATCTGTGTGTGGGACTTGTTCTATTAGTCCATCTATACTAACCTCCATCAGGTTGCAAATTCAATATAATTTTTTTCTGCATCTACCTCTGAAAAATATTTCTGCTTGTAGCAGCGTGTGGGACTTGTTCTATTAGTCCATCTATACTGACCTCCATCAGGTTGCAAATTCAATATATTTTTTTCTGCATCTAGCTCTGAAAAAATATTTCAGCTTGTAGCAGTGTGTGGGACATGTTCTATTAGTCCATCTACACTGACCTCCATCAGGTTGCAAATTCAATATAATTTTTTTCTGCATCTAGCTCTGAAAAAATATTTCAGCTTGTAGCAGTGTGTGGGACTAGTTCTATTAGTCCATCTATACTAACCTCCTTCAGGTTCCAAATTCAATATAATTTTTTCTGCATCTAGCTCTGAAAAAATATTTAGGCTTCTAGCAGTGTGTAGGACTTGTTCTATTAGTCCATCTATACTAACCTCCATCAGGTTGCAAATTCAATATAATTTTTTTCTGCATCTACCTCTGAAAAAATATTACAGCTTGTAGCAGTGTGTGGGACTTGTTCTATTAGTCCATCTATACTGACCTCCATCAGGTTGCAAATTCAATATAATTTTTTTCTGCATCTAGCTCTGAAAAAATATTTCAGCTTCTAGCAGTGTGTTTGACTTGTTCTAATAGTCAATCTATACTAACCTCCATCAGGTTGCAAATTCAATATAATTTTTTTCTGCATCTAGCTCTGAAAAAATATTTCAGCTTGTAGCAGTGTGTGGGACTTGTTCTGTTAGTCCATCTATACTGACCTCCATCAGGTTGCAAATTCAATATAATTTTTTTCTGCATCTAGCTCTGAAAAAATATTTAGGCTTCTAGCAGTTTGTGGGACTTGTTCTATTAGTCCATCTATACTGACCTCCATCAGGTTGCAAATTCAATATAATTTTTATCTGCATCTAGCTCTGAAAAAAATATTTCAGCTTGTAGCAGTGTGTGGGACTAGTTCTATTAGTCCATCTATACTGACCTCCATCAGGTTGCAAATTAAATATAATTTTTTTCTGCATCTAGCTCTGAAAAAATATTTAGGCTTCTAGCAGTGTGTGGGACTTGTTCTAGTAGTCCATATATACTGACCTCCGTCAGGTTGCAAATTCAATATAATTTTTTTCTGCATCTAGCTCTGAAAAAATATTTCAGCTTGTAGCAGTGTGTTTGACGTGTTCTATTAGTCCATCTATACTAACCTCCATCAGGTTGCAAATTCAATATAATTTTTTTCTGCATCTACCTCTGAAAAAATATTTCAGCTTGTAGCAGTGTGTGGGACTTGTTCTATTAGTCCATCTATACTGACCTCCATCAGGTTGCAAATTCAATATAATTTTTTTCTGCATCTAGCTCTGAAAAAATATTTCAGCTTGTAACAGTGTGTGGGACTTGCTCTATTAGTCCATCTATACTGACCTCCATCAGGTTGCAAATTCAATATAATTTTTTACTGCATCTAGCTCTGAAAAAATATTTCGGCTTCTAGCAGTGTGTGGGACTTGTTCTATTAGTCCATCTATACTAACCTCCATCAGGTTGCAAATTCTATATAATTTTTTTCTGCATGTAGCTCTGAAAAATTATTTAGACTTCTAGCAGTGTGTGGGATTTGTTCTATTAGTCCATCTATACTAACCTCCATCAGGTTGCAAATTCAATATAATTTTTTTCTGCATCTAGCTCTGAAAAAATATTTCAGCTTGTAGCAGTGTGTGGGACTTGTTCTATTAGTCCATCTACACTGACCTCCATCAGGTTGCAAATTCAATATAATTTTTTTCTGCATCTAGCTCTGAAAAATATTTCTGCTTGTAGCAGCGTGTGGGACTTGTTCTATTATTCCATCTATACTGACCTCCACCAGGTTGCAAATTCAATATTATCGTTTTCTGCATCGAGCTCTGAAAAAAAATTTAGCCTTCTAGCAGTGTGTGGGACTTGTTTTATTAGTCCATCTATACTAACCTCCATCAGGTTGCAAATTCAATATAATTTTTTTCTGCATCTAGCTCTGAAAAATATTTCTGCTTGTAGCAGCGTGTGGGACTTGTTCTATTAGTCCATCTATACTGACCTCCATCAGGTTGCAAATTCAATATAACTTTTTTCTGCATCTAGCTCTGAAAAAATATTTCAGCTTGTAGCAGTGTGTGGGACTTGTTCTATTAGTCCATCTACACTGACCTCCATCAGGTTGCAAATTCAATATAATTTTTTTCTGCATCTAGCTCTGAAAAAATATTTCAGCTTGTAGCAGTGTGTGGGACTAGTTCTATTAGTCCATCTATACTAACCTCCATCAGGTTGCAAATTCAATATAATTTTTTCTGCATCTAGCTCTGAAAAAATATTTAGGCTTCTAGCAGTGTGTAGGACTTGTTCTATTAGTCCATCTATACTAACCTCCATCAGGTTGCAAATTCAATATAATTTTTTTCTGCATCTACCTCTGAAAAAATATTACAGCTTGTAGCAGTGTGTGGGACTTGTTCTATTAGTCCATCTATACTGACCTCCATCAGGTTGCAAATTCAATATAATTTTTTTCTGCATCTAGCTCTGAAAAAATATTTCAGCTTCTAGCAGTGTGTTTGACTTGTTCTATTAGTCAATCTATACTAACCTCCATCAGGTTGCAAATTCAATATAATTTTTTTCTGCATCTAGCTCTGAAAAAATATTTCAGCTTGTAGCAGTGTGTGGGACTTGTTCTGTTAGTCCATCTATACTGACCTCCATCAGGTTGCAAATTCAATATAATTTTTTTCTGCATCTAGCTCTGAAAAAATATTTAGGCTTCTAGCAGTTTGTGGGACTTGTTCTATTAGTCCATCTATACTGACCTCCATCAGGTTGCAAATTCAATATAATTTTTATCTGCATCTAGCTCTGAAAAAAATATTTCAGCTTGTAGCAGTGTGTGGGACTAGTTCTATTAGTCCATCTATACTGACCTCCATCAGGTTGCAAATTAAATATAATTTTTTTCTGCATCTAGCTCTGAAAAAATATTTAGGCTTCTAGCAGTGTGTGGGACTTGTTCTAGTAGTCCATATATACTGACCTCCGTCAGGTTGCAAATTCAATATAATTTTTTTCTGCATCTAGCTCTGAAAAAATATTTCAGCTTGTAGCAGTGTGTGGGACTTGTTCTATTAGTCCATCTATACTAACCTCCATCAGGTTGCAAATTCAATATAATTTTTTTCTGCATCTAGCTCTGAAAAAATATTTCAGCTTGTAGCAGTGTGTTTGACGTGTTCTATTAGTCCATCTATACTAACCTCCATCAGGTTGCAAATTCAATATAATTTTTTTCGGCATCTACCTCTGAAAAAATATTTCAGCTTGTAGCAGTGTGTGGGACTTGTTCTATTAGTCCATCTATACTGACCTCCATCAGGTTGCAAATTCAATATAATTTTTTTCTGCATCTTGTTCTGAAAAAATATTTCGGCTTCTAGCAGTGTGTGGGACTTGTTCTATTAGTCCATCTATACTAACCTCCATCAGGTTGCAAATTCAATATAATTTTTTTCTGCATCTAGCTCTGAAAAAATATTTCAGCTTGTAGCAGTGTGTGGGACTTGTTCTATTAGTCCATCTATACTGACCTCCATCAGGTTGCAAATTCAATATAATTTTTTTCTGCATCTAGCTCTGAAAAAATATTTCGGCTTCTAGCAGTGTGTGGGACTTGTTCTATTAGTCCATCTATACTAACCTCCATCAGGTTGCAAATTCAATATAATTTTTTTCAGCATCTAGCTCTGAAAAATTATTTAGGCTTCTAGCAGTGTGTGGGGCTTGTTCTATTAGTCCATCTATACTAACCTCCATCAGGTTACAAATTCAATATAATTTTTTTCTGCATCTAGCTCTGAAAAAATATTTCAGCTTGTAGCAGTGTGTGGGACTTGTTCTATTAGTCCATCTATACTAACCTAAATCAGGTTGCAAATTCAATATAATTTTTTTCTGCATCTAGCTCTGAAAAATATTTAGGCTTCTAGCAGTGTGTGGGACTTGTTCTATATGTCCATCTATACTAACCTCCATCAGGTTGCAAATTCAATATAATTTTTTTCAGCATCTAGCTCTGAAAAAATATTTCAGCTTGTAGCAGTTTGTGAGACTTGTTCTATTATTCCATCTATACTGACCTCCATCAAGTTGCAAATTCAATATAATTTTTTTCTGCATCTAGCTCTGAAAAAATATTTTGGATTCTAGCAGTGTGTGGTACTTTTTCTATTAGTCCATCTATACTAACCTCCATCAGGTTGCAAAATCAATATAATTTTTTTATGCATCTAGCTCTGAAAAAATATTTAGGCTTCTAGCAGTGTGTGGGACTAGTTGTATTAGTCTATCTATACTAACCTCCATCAGGTTGCAAATTCAATATAATTTTATTCTGCATCTAGCTCTTAAAAAATATTACAGCTTGTAGCAGTGTGTGGGACTTGTCCTATTAGTCCATCTATACTAACCTCAATCAGGTTGCAAATTCAATATAATTTTTTTCTGCATCTAGCTCTGAAAAAATATTTTGGCTTCTAGCAGTGTGTGGGACTTGTTCTATTAGTCCATCTACCCTGACCTCCATCAGGTTGCAAATTCAATATAATTTTTTTCAGCATCTAGCTCTGAAAAATTATTTAGGCTTCTAGCAGTGTGTGGGGCTTGTTCTATTAGTCCATCTATACTAACCTCCATCAGGTTACAAATTCAATATAATTTTTTTCTGCATCTAGCTCTGAAAAAATATTTCAGCTTGTAGCAGTGTGTGGGACTTGTTCTATTAGTCCATCTATACTAACCTAAATCAGGTTGCAAATTCAATATAATTTTTTTCTGCATCTAGCTCTGAAAAATATTTAGGCTTCTAGCAGTGTGTGGGACTTGTTCTATATGTCCATCTATACTGACCTCCATCAGGTTGCAAATTGAATATAATTTTTTTCTGCATCTACCTCTGAAAAAATATTTCGTCTTCTAGCAGTGTGTGGTACTTGTTCTATTAGTCCATCTATACTAACCTCCATCAGGTTGCAAATTCAATATAATATTTTTCTGCATCTAGCTCTGAAAAAATATTTCAGCTTCTAGCAGTGTGCTTGACTTGTTCTATTAGTCCATCTATAATAACCTCCATCAGGTTGCAAATTCAATATAATTTTTTTCTGCATCTAGCTCTGAAAAAATATTTCAGCTTGTAGCAGTGTGTGGGACTTGTTCTATTAGTCCATCTATACTGACCTCCATCAGGTTGCAAATTCAATATAATTTTTTTCAGCATCTTGTTCTGAAAAAATATTTCGGCTTCTAGCAGTGTGTGAGACTTGTTCTATTAGTCCATCTATACTAACCTCCATCAGGTTGCAAATTCAATATAATTTTTTTCTGCATCTAGCTCTGAAAAAATATTTCAGCTTGTAACAGTGTGTGGGACTTGCTCTATTAGTCCATCTATACTGACCTCCATCAGGTTGCAAATTCAATATAATTTTTTACTGCATCTAGCTCTGAAAAAATATTTCGGCTTCTAGCAGTGTGTGGGACTTGTTCTATTAGTCCATCTATACTAACCTCCATCAGGTTGCAAATTCTATATAATTTTTTTCTGCATGTAGCTCTGAATAATTATTTAGACTTCTAGCAGTGTGTGGGATTTGTTCTATTAGTCCATCTATACTAACCTCCATCAGGTTGCAAATTCAATATAATTTTTTTCTGCATCTAGCTCTGAAAAAATATTTCAGCTTGTAGCAGTGTGTGGGACTTGTTCTATTAGTCCATCTACACTGACCTCCATCAGGTTGCAAATTCAATATAATTTTTTTCTGCATCTAGCTCTGAAAAATATTTCTGCTTGTAGCAGTGGGTGGGACTTGTTCTATTATTCCATCTATACTGACCTCCACCAGGTTGCAAATTCAATATTATCGTTTTCTGCATCGAGCTCTGAAAAAAAATTTAGGCTTCTAGCAGTGTGTGGGACTTGTTCTATTAGTCCATCTATACTAACCTCCATCAGGTTGCAAATTCAATATAATTTTTTTCTGCATCTAGCTCTGAAAAAATATTTTGGATTCTAGCAGTGTGTGGTACTTTTTCTATTAGTCCATCTATACTAACCTCCATCAGGTTGCAAAATCAATATAATTTTTTTATGCATCTAGCTCTGAAAAAATATTTAGGCTTCTAGCAGTGTGTGGGACTAGTTGTATTAGTCTATCTATACTAACCTCCATCAGGTTGCAAATTCAATATAATTTTATTCTGCATCTAGCTCTTAAAAAATATTACAGCTTGTAGCAGTGTGTGGGACTTGTCCTATTAGTCCATCTATACTAACCTCAATCAGGTTGCAAATTCAATATAATTTTTTTCTGCATCTAGCTCTGAAAAAATATTTTGGCTTCTAGCAGTGTGTGGGACTTGTTCTATTAGTCCATCTACCCTGACCTCCATCAGGTTGCAAATTCAATATAATTTTTTTCAGCATCTAGCTCTGAAAAATTATTTAGGCTTCTAGCAGTGTGTGGGGCTTGTTCTATTAGTCCATCTATACTAACCTCCATCAGGTTACAAATTCAATATAATTTTTTTCTGCATCTAGCTCTGAAAAAATATTTCAGCTTGTAGCAGTGTGTGGGACTTGTTCTATTAGTCCATCTATACTAACCTAAATCAGGTTGCAAATTCAATATAATTTTTTTCTGCATCTAGCTCTGAAAAATATTTAGGCTTCTAGCAGTGTGTGGGACTTGTTCTATATGTCCATCTATACTAACCTCCATCAGGTTGCAAATTCAATATAATTTTTTTCTGCATCTAGCTCTGAAAAAATATTTCAGCTTGTAGCAGTGTGTGAGACTTGTTCTATTAGTCCATCTATACTGACCTCCATCAAGTTGCAAATTCAATATAATTTTTTTCTGCATCTAGCTCTGAAAAAATATTTTGGATTCTAGCAGTGTGTGGTACTTTTTCTATTAGTCCATCTATACTAACCTCCATCAGGTTGCAAAATCAATATAATTTTTTTATGCATCTAGCTCTGAAAAAATATTTAGGCTTCTAGCAGTGTGTGGGACTAGTTGTATTAGTCTATCTATACTAACCTCCATCAGGTTGCAAATTCAATATAATTTTATTCTGCATCTAGCTCTTAAAAAATATTACAGCTTGTAGCAGTGTGTGGGACTTGTCCTATTAGTCCATCTATACTAATCTTAATCAGGTTGCAAATTCAATATAATTTTTTTCTGCATCTAGCTCTGAAAAAATATTTTGGCTTCTAGCAGTGTGTGGGACTTGTTCTATTAGTCCATCTACCCTGACCTCCATCAGGTTGCAAATTCAATATAATTTTTTTCTGCATCTAGCTCTGAAAAAATATTTAGGCTTCTAGCAGTTTGTGGGACTTGTTCTATTAGTCCATCTATACTAACCTAAATCAGGTTGCAAATTCAATATAATTTTTTTCTGCATCTAGCTCTGAAAAAATATTTAGACTTCTAGCAGTGTGTGGGACTTGTTCTATTAGTCCATCTATACTAACCTCCATCAGGTTGCAAATTCAATATAATATTTTTCTGCATCTAGCTCTGAAAAAATATTTCAGCTTCTAGCAGTGTGCTTGACTTGTTCTATTAGTCCATCTATAATAACCTCCATCAGGTTGCAAATTCAATATAATTTTTTTCTGCATCTAGCTCTGAAAAAATATTTCAGCTTGTAGCAGTGTGTGGGACTTGTTCTATTAGTCCATCTATACTAACCTCCATCAGGTTGCAAATTCAATATAATTTTTTTCTGCATCTAGCTCTGAAAAAATATTTTGGATTCTAGCAGTGTGTGGTACTTTTTCTATTAGTCCATCTATACTAACCTCCATCAGGTTGCAAAATCAATATAATTTTTTTATGCATCTAGCTCTGAAAAAATATTTAGGCTTCTAGCAGTGTGTGGGACTAGTTGTATTAGTCTATCTATACTAACCTCCATCAGGTTGCAAATTCAATATAATTTTATTCTGCATCTAGCTCTTAAAAAATATTACAGCTTGTAGCAGTGTGTGGGACTTGTCCTATTAGTCCATCTATACTAACCTCAATCAGGTTGCAAATTCAATATAATTTTTTTCTGCATCTAGCTCTGAAAAAATATTTTGGCTTCTAGCAGTGTGTGGGACTTGTTCTATTAGTCCATCTACCCTGACCTCCATCAGGTTGCAAATTCAATATAATTTTTTTCAGCATCTAGCTCTGAAAAGTTATTTAGGCTTCTAGCAGTGTGTGGGGCTTGTTCTATTAGTCCATCTATACTAACCTCCATCAGGTTACAAATTCAATATAATTTTTTTCTGCATCTAGCTCTGAAAAAATATTTCAGCTTGTAGCAGTGTGTGGGACTTGTTCTATTAGTCCATCTATACTAACCTAAATCAGGTTGCAAATTCAATATAATTTTTTTCTGCATCTAGCTCTGAAAAATATTTAGGCTTCTAGCAGTGTGTGGGACTTGTTCTATATGTCCATCTATACTAACCTCCATCAGGTTGCAAATTCAATATAATTTTTTTCTGCATCTAGCTCTGAAAAAATATTTCAGCTTGTAGCAGTGTGTGAGACTTGTTCTATTAGTCCATCTATACTGACCTCCATCAAGTTGCAAATTCAATATAATTTTTTTCTGCATCTAGCTCTGAAAAAATATTTTGGATTCTAGCAGTGTGTGGTACTTTTTCTATTAGTCCATCTATACTAACCTCCATCAGGTTGCAAAATCAATATAATTTTTTTATGCATCTAGCTCTGAAAAAATATTTAGGCTTCTAGCAGTGTGTGGGACTAGTTGTATTAGTCTATCTATACTAACCTCCATCAGGTTGCAAATTCAATATAATTTTATTCTGCATCTAGCTCTTAAAAAATATTACAGCTTGTAGCAGTGTGTGGGACTTGTCCTATTAGTCCATCTATACTAATCTTAATCAGGTTGCAAATTCAATATAATTTTTTTCTGCATCTAGCTCTGAAAAAATATTTTGGCTTCTAGCAGTGTGTGGGACTTGTTCTATTAGTCCATCTACCCTGACCTCCATCAGGTTGCAAATTCAATATAATTTTTTTCTGCATCTAGCTCTGAAAAAATATTTAGGCTTCTAGCAGTTTGTGGGACTTGTTCTATTAGTCCATCTATACTAACCTAAATCAGGTTGCAAATTCAATATAATTTTTTTCTGCATCTAGCTCTGAAAAAATATTTAGACTTCTAGCAGTGTGTGGGACTTGTTCTATTAGTCCATCTATACTAACCTCCATCAGGTTGCAAATTCAATATAATATTTTTCTGCATCTAGCTCTGAAAAAATATTTCAGCTTCTAGCAGTGTGCTTGACTTGTTCTATTAGTCCATGTATAATAACCTCCATCAGGTTGCAAATTCAATATAATTTTTTTCTGCATCTAGCTCTGAAAAAATATTTCAGCTTGTAGCAGTGTGTGGGACTTGTTCTATTAGTCCATCTATACTGACCTCCATCAGGTTGCAAATTCAATATAATTTTTTTCTGCATCTTGTTCTGAAAAAATATTTCGGCTTCTAGCAGTGTGTGAGACTTGTTCTATTAGTCCATCTATACTAACCTCCATCAGGTTGCAAATTCAATATAATTTTTTTCTGCATCTAGCTCTGAAAAAATATTTCAGCTTGTAACAGTGTGTGGGACTTGCTCTATTAGTCCATCTATACTGACCTCCATCAGGTTGCAAATTCAATATAATTTTTTACTGCATCTAGCTCTGAAAAAATATTTCGGCTTCTAGCAGTGTGTGGGACTTGTTCTATTAGTCCATCTATACTAACCTCCATCAGGTTGCAAATTATATATAATTTTTTTCTGCATGTAGCTCTGAATAATTATTTAGACTTCTAGCAGTGTGTGGGATTTGTTCTATTAGTCCATCTATACTAACCTCCATCAGGTTGCAAATTCAATATAATTTTTTTCTGCATCTAGCTCTGAAAAAATATTTCAGCTTGTAGCAGTGTGTGGGACTTGTTCTATTAGTCCATCTACACTGACCTCCATCAGGTTGCAAATTCAATATAATTTTTTTCTGCATCTAGCTCTGAAAAATATTTCTGCTTGTAGCAGTGGGTGGGACTTGTTCTATTATTCCATCTATACTGACCTCCACCAGGTTGCAAATTCAATATTATCGTTTTCTGCATCGAGCTCTGAAAAAAAATTTAGGCTTCTAGCAGTGTGTGGGACTTGTTCTATTAGTCCATCTATACTAACCTCCATCAGGTTGCAAATTCAATATAATTTTTTTCTGCATCTAGCTCTGAAAAAATATTTAGGCTTCTAGCTGTGTGTGGGACTTGTTCTATTAGTCCATCTATACTAACCTCCATCAGGTTGCAAATTCAATATAATTTTTTTCTGCATCTAGCTCTGAAAAATATTTCTGCTTGTAGCAGCGTGTGGGACTTGTTCTATTAGTCCATCTATACTGACCTCCATCAGGTTGCAAATTCGATATAATTTTTTTCTGCATCTAGCTCTGAAAAAATATTTCAGCTTGTAGCAGTGTGTGGGACTTGTTCTGTTAGTCCATCTATACTGACCTCCATCAGGTTGCAAATTCAATATAATTTTTTTCTGCATCTAGCTCTGAAAAAATATTTAGGCTTCTAGCAGTTTGTGGGACTTGTTCTATTAGTCCATCTATACTGACCTCCATCAGGTTGCAAATTCAATATAATTTTTATCTGCATCTAGCTCTGAAAAAATATTTCAGCTTGTAGCAGTGTGTGGGACTAGTTCTATTAGTCCATCTATACTGACCTCCATCAGGTTGCAAATTAAATATAATTTTTTTCTGCATCTAGCTCTGAAAACATATTTAGGCTTCTAGCAGTGTGTGGGACTTGTTCTAGTAGTCCATATATACTGACCTCCGTCAGGTTGCAAATTCAATATAATTTTTTTCTGCATCTAGCTCTGAAAAAATATTTCAGCTTGTAACAGTGTGTGGGACTTGTTCTATTAGTCCATCTATACTAACCTCCATCAGGTTGCAAATTCAATATAATTTTTTTCTGCATCTAGCTCTGAAAAAATATTTCAGCTTGTAGCAGTGTGTTTGACGTGTTCTATTAGTCCATCTATACTAACCTCCATCAGGTTGCAAATTCAATATAATTTTTTTCTGCATGTACCTCTGAAAAAATATTTCAGCTTGTAGCAGTGTGTGGGACTTGTTCTGTTAGTCCATCTATACTGACCTCCATCAGGTTGCAAATTCAATATAATTTTTTTCTGCATCTAGCTCTGAAAAAATATTTAGGCTTCTAGCAGTTTGTGGGACTTGTTCTATTAGTCCATCTATACTGACCTCCATCAGGTTGCAAATTCAATATAATTTTTATCTGCATCTAGCTCTGAAAAAAATATTTAGGCTTCTAGCAGTGTGTGGGACTTGTTCTATTAGTCCATCTATACTGACCTCCATCAGGTTGCAAATTCAGTATAATTTTTTTCTGCATCTAGCTCTGAAAAAATATTTTGGCTTCTAGCAGTGTTTGGGACTTGTTCAATTAGTCCATCTATACTAATCTCCATCAGGTTGCAAATTCAATATAATTTTTTTCTGCATCTACCTCTGAACAAATATTTCAGCTTGTAGCAGTGTGTGGGACTTGTTCTATTAGTCCATCTATACTGACCTCCATCAGGTTGCAAATTGAATATAATTTTTTTCTGCATCTAGCTCTGAAAAAATATTTCGTCTTCTAGCAGTGTGTGGGACTTGTTCTATTAGTCCATCTATACTAACCTCCATCAGGTTGCAAATTCAATATAATATTTTTCTGCATCTAGCTCTGAAAAAATATTTCAGCTTCTAGCAGTGTGCTTGACTTGTTCTATTAGTCCATCTATACTAACCTCCATCAGGTTGCAAATTCAATATAATTTTTTTCTGCATCTAGCTCTGAAAAAATATTTCAGCTTGTAGCAGTGTGTGGGACTTGTTCTATTAGTCCATCTATACTGACCTCCATCAGGTTGCAAATTCAGTATAATTTTTTTCTGCATCTAGCTCTAAAAAAATATTTCAGCTTCTAGCAGTGTGTGGGACATGTTCAATAAGTCCATCTATACTAACCTCCATCAGGTTGCAAACTGAATATAATTTTTTTCTGCATCTAGCTCTGAAAAAATATTTCAACTTGTAGCAGTGTGTGGGACTTGTTCTATTAGTCCATCCAAACTGACCTCCATCAGGTTGCAAATTCAATATAATTTTTTTCTGCATCTAGCTCTGAAAAAATATTTAGACTTCTAGCAGTGTGTGAGACTTGTTCTATTAGTCCATCTATACTAACCTCCATCAGGTTGCAAATTCAATATAATTTTATTCTGCATCTAGCTCTGAAAAAATATTTCGGCTTCTAGCAGTGTTTGGGACTTTTTCTATTAGTGCATACAAACTGACCTTCATCAGGTTGCAAATTCAAGATAATTTTTTTCTGCATCTAGCTCTGAAAAAATATTTAGGCTTCTAGCAGTGTGTGGGACTTGTTCTATTAGTCCATCTATACTAACCTCCATAAGGTAACAAATTCAATATAATTTTTTTCTGCATCTAGCTTTGAAAAAATATTTGAGCTTGTAACAGTGTGTGGGACTTGTTCTATTAGTCCATCTATACTGACCTCCTTCAGGTTGCAAATTCAATATAATTTTTTTCTGCATCTAGCTCTGAAAAAATATTTCAGCTTGTAGCAGTGTGTGGGACATGTTCTATTAGTCCATCTATACTGACCTCCATCAGGTTGCAAATTCAATATAATTTTGTCTGCATCTAGCTCTGAAAAAATATTTCAGCTTGTAGCAGTGTGTGGGACTTGTTCTATTAGTCCATCTATACTGACCTCCATCAGGTTGCAAATTCAATATAATTTTTTTCTGCATCTAGCTCTGAAAAAATATTTCGGCTTCTAGCAGTGTGTGGGACTTGTTCTATTAGTCCATCTATACTGACCTCCATCAGGTTGCAAATTCAATATAATTTTATTCTGCATCTAGCTCTGAAAAAATATTTCGGCTTCTAGCAGTGTGTGGGAGTTGTTCTATTAGTGCATACAAACTGACCTCCATCAGGTTGCAAATTCAAGATAATTTTTTTCTGCATCTAGCTCTGAAAAAATATTTAGGCATCTAGCAGTGTGTGGGACTTGTTCTATTAGTCCATCTATACTAACCTCCATAAGGTAGCAAATTCAATATAATTTTTTTCTACATCTAGCTTTGAAAAAATATTTTAGCTTGTAATAGTGTGTGGGACTTGTTCTATTAGTCCATCTATACTGACCTCCATCAGGTTGCAAATTCAATATAATTTTTTTCTGCATCTAGCTCTGAAAAAATATTGCAGCTTCTAGCAGTGGGTGGGATTGTTCTATTAGTCCATCTATACTGACCTCCATCAGGTTGCAAATTCAATATAATTTTTTTCTGCATCTAGCTCTGAAAAAATATTTCAGCTTGTAGCAGTGTGTGAGACTTGTTCTATTAGTCCATCTATACTGACCTCCATCAAGTTGCAAATTCAATATAATTTTTTTCTGCATCTAGCTCTGAAAAAATATTTTGGATTCTAGCAGTGTGTGGTACTTTTTCTATTAGTCCATCTATACTAACCTCCATCAGGTTGCAAAATCAATATAATTTTTTTATGCATCTAGCTCTGAAAAAATATTTAGGCTTCTAGCAGTGTGTGGGACTTGTTGTATTGGTCTATCTATACTAACCTCCATCAGGTTGCAAATTCAATATAATTTTATTCTGCATCTAGCTCTTAAAAAATATTACAGCTTGTAGCAGTGTGTGGGACTTGTCCTATTAGTCCATCTATACTAACCTCAATCAGGTTGCAAATTCAATATAATTTTTTTCTGCATCTAGCTCTGAAAAAATATTTTGGCTTCTAGCAGTGTGTGGGACTTGTTCTATTAGTCCATCTATACTGACCTCCATCAGGTTGCAAATTTAATATAATTTTTTTCTGCATCTAGCTCTGAAAAAATATTTCAGCTTCTAGCAGTGGGTGGGACTTGTTCTATTAGTCGATCTATACTGACCTCCATCAGGTTGCAAATTCAATATAATTTTTTTCTGCATCTAGCTCTGAAAAAATATTTCAACTTGTAGCAGTGTGTGGGACTTGTTCTATTAGTCCATCCAAACTGACCTCCATCAGGTTGCAAATTCAATATAATTTTTTTCTGCATCTAGCTCTGAAAAAATATTTAGACTTCTAGCAGTGTGTGAGACTTGTTCTATTAGTCCATCTATACTAACCTCCATCAGGTTGCAAATTCAATATAATTTTATTCTGCATCTAGCTCTGAAAAAATATTTCGGCTTCTAGCAGTGTTTGGGACTTTTTCTATTAGTGCATACAAACTGACCTTCATCAGGTTGCAAATTCAAGATAATTTTTTTCTGCATCTAGCTCTGAAAAAATATTTAGGCTTCTAGCAGTGTGTGGGACTTGTTCTATTAGTCCATCTATACTAACCTCCATAAGGTAGCAAATTCAATATAATTTTTTTCTGCATCTAGCTTTGAAAAAATATTTGAGCTTGTAACAGTGTGTGGGACTTGTTCTATTAGTCCATCTATACTGACCTCCATCAGGTTGCAAATTCAATATAATTTTTTCTGCATCTAGCTCTGAAAAAATATTTCAGCTTGTAGCAGTGTGTGGGACATGTTCTATTAGTCCATCTATACTGACCTCCATCAGGTTGCAAATTCAATATAATTTTCTCTGCATCTAGCTCTGAAAAAATATTTCAGCTTGTAGCAGTGTGTGGGACTTGTTCTATTAGTCCATCTATACTGACCTCCATCAGGTTGCAAATTCAATATAATTTTTTTCTGCATCTAGCTCTGAAAAAATATTTCGGCTTCTAGCAGTGTGTGGGACTTGTTCTATTAGTCCATCTATACTGACCTCCATCAGGTTGCAAATTCAATATAATTTTTTTCTGCATCTTGCACTGAAAAAATATTTCGGCTTCTAGCAGTGTGTGGGACTTGTTCTATTAGTCCATCTGTACTAACCTCCATCAGGTTGCAAATAAAATATAATTTTTTTCTGCATCTAGCTCTGAAAAAATATTACAGCTTGTAGCAGTGTGTGGGACTTGTGCTATTAGTCCATCTATACTGACCTCCATCAAGTTGCAAACTCAATATAATTTTTTTCTGCATCTAGCTCTGAAAAAATATTTCGGCTTCTAGCAGTGTGTGGGACTTGTTCTATTAGTCCTTCTATACCAACCTCCATCAGGTTGCAAATTGAACATAATTTTTTTCTGCATCTAGCTCTGAAAAAAAATCTCAGCTTGTAGCAGTGTGTGGGACTTGATCTATTAGTCCATCCAAACTGACCTAATGTAACGGGTCCGGGAGGCGGAACCTCTGAGCTACTATACAAGGGGGCGGCCCTTGTACGGGAGCGGGTGGCAGTCTCCGGGTGAACGGACAGGGAGTTACGGCAAGTGATCAGGGCAGTCTCCGGGTAAGGGGTAGGTACGACCTGTGATGGCAGAACCTCCGGGTAGGCTAGCAGGCAGATGGTAGACGAGTGCTCCCAGGTGAGCAAGCGAGAGTCTCTGGAATAGCAGGTGGTCACGGCACGTGACGGCGGAACCTCCGGGCTGGCAGGCAGGTAGGTAACGGAGAAGCGCTCCCAGGTGAGCGGGCAAGAGTCTCTGAGATAGCTGGTGGTCACAGCACGTGACAACGGAGCCTCCAGGCTGGCAAGCAGGCAGGTAGCGGAGAAGCGCTCCCAGGTGAGCGGGCAAGCTGGTCCATAGACAGACTGACCGGAGTTGTAAGGCAGACCGTCGGACCTCAGGCAAGCAGGCAGGTAGCTGATGTGCGCTCCCAGGTGAGCGGACAAGTTGGTCCTTAGACAGACTGACCGGAGTTGTAAGGCAGCCCGTCGGACCACAGGCAGGCAGGCAGGTAACGAGTATTCAGGCAGGAATCAGGCAGGTAACTAGCAGGAAACTGGCAGGAAACTGGCAGGTAACTGGCAGGTAACTGGCAACGGGACCTGAGGGCTGAAGCACAGGTGAGACACAGGTGCAAACAACATTGCTCGGGCACCTCCATTTTGGAGGAGGTGCCTTATATATGATGAAGTCCTCCGGCCATTGGCCGGGGACTCCTTAGGACGGCGCGCGCGGCCCCTTTAAGAGGAGGGGAGCGCGCGCGCGCCCTAAGCACAGGGGCCGGGAAGGAGCGCGCGCTGAGAGCAGAGCGGGAGGAGGACGCCGGGAAGGAGCGCGCGCTGACAGCAGAGCGGGGAGAGGACGCCGGGCACGGAACAGAGCGGTGAGAGGAGCAGCGCCCCTGCCTAGCAGAGGGCAGGGACGCCAGCGCTACAGTACCCCCCCCTTTAGGCCCCCCCTTTTTTAGGCCAGACAGAAATTTAGCTAGGATGAGAGGGGCATGGATGTTCTCCCGGGGCTCCCACGTTCTCTCCTCAGGACCAAACCCCTTCCAATCTACTAGAAAAAAGGTCTTTCCTCTTACCCTTTTGGTGGCAAGAATGTTCTCTACCTCAAACTCGTCCTCAGCAGAAACCGGAGCAGGAGGCGTACCTGTAGACTTGGAAAAAGAGTTAAGCACCACAGGTTTGAGGAGAGACACATGGAAGGAGTTAGGGATCCGTAAGTTGGCCGGGAGTTTAAATTTATAGGCCACCGGGTTGATCTGACTGATGACCTCCAGTGGGCCGATGAACCGAGGCCCTAACTTATAGGAAGGGATCTTGAGCCGGACATATTTGGACGAGAGCCAGACTTTATCCCCAGGGCGGAATTGAGGAGGGTCCAGACGTTTTTTGTCAGCGTGTCTTTTCATACGCTCGGAAGACAGAAGGAGTGCGGACCGGGTACTCTCCCATATGGAGGAAAATTTGTTAACAAGAGATTCCGCAGCCGGATTGTCCGCCGAGGTGGAGACGGGAAACGGGATCCGAGGATGCTGACCGTAGACTACAAAAAACGGGGATTTGGAGGAAGACTCGCTCTCGTGATTGTTGTACGAGAATTCGGCCCATGGCAGGAGATCCACCCAGTCAGAATGGTGGGCATTAACGAAGTGCCGAAGGTAACTGGTCAGGTTCTGATTGATCCGCTCCACTTGACCATTAGACTGTGGGTGGTAAGCGGAGGAGAAGTCCAGGGTGACGTCCAGCAATTTACAAGTGGCTCTCCAGAAACGGGAAGTGAACTGTACCCCACGATCCGACACGATGTGACGGGGCAGGCCATGAAGACGGAAAATGTGGCGGATAAAGTCTTTAGCCAGCTCGGGTGCAGACGGAAGACCTGGCAGTGGAATGAAGTGAGCCATCTTGGAGAAGCGGTCAGCGACCACCCAAATGACCGTACAACCGGCAGAGACGGGTAGATCAGTAATGAAGTCCATCGCTATATGCTGCCAGGGGGCAGCAGGTACTGGCAGAGGTAGGAGGCGGCCGGCCGGCAGGTGTCTCGGAACTTTGTTGCGGGCGCAGGACACACAGGCAGAAACAAAGTCTATTACATCCTTGTGCAGGTTAGGCCACCAGTAGTGCCAGGTAATAAGCTGGAGGGTCTTTTTCTGACCGGCGTGGCCAGCTAGTTTAGACGAATGACCCCAGTGTAGGATCTTCTCCCGATCAGGTACAGGTACGAACGTCTTACCAGGAGGAAGACGATTTAGACTCACGGGAGCCACCTGCATTACTCTGGCGGGATCGATGATATGTTTCGGATCCTCCTCGAGATCCGACACCAGAAAGGACCGAGACAAGGCGTCCGCCTTGACGTTTTTGTCAGCCGGGCGAAAATGAAGGACAAAATCAAAACGAGCAAAAAACAAGGACCACCGGGCTTGGCGCGGGTTAAGTCTCTGGGCATGCTGGAGGTAAGCCAAGTTCTTGTGGTCAGTGTAAATTATTACCGGGTGAAGAGCCCCCTCGAGCAGGTAACGCCACTCCTCCAATGCCAGTTTGATGGCCAATAACTCTCGGTCTCCTATGGAATAGTTGCGCTCAGAGGAGGAGAAGAGTTTAGAGAAGAAGCCACAAGTTACCATCCTCCCGGAAGATGATTTTTGAGTAAGTACCGCTCCGGCTCCAGAGGAGGAGGCGTCAACCTCCAGGAAGAACTGTTTGTTGCCATCTGGGCGATGCAGCACCGAGGCGGAAGAGAAGGCCTGTTTAAGGGAAAGAAAGGCCTCCTCTGCTTCGGGTGGCCACTCTTTGGGATTAGTACCTTTACGGGTGAGCGCAGAAATTGGAGCCGTCCGGGAAGAGAAGTGTGGTATGAAGAGGCGGTAGTAGTTGGCGAAGCCCAGGAATCGCTGAATGGCCTTCAACCCCTCCGGTCGGGGCCATTTCTCGATGGCAGACAGTTTCTCAGGATCCATTTGTAGGCCGGTCTGAGAGATAATGTAGCCCAGAAACGGAAGCGAGGTCTGCTCAAAGAGGCACTTCTCAAATTTAGCGTAGAGATGGTTCTGCCTTAGCCTGAGCAGGACCTGACGAACGTCCCTCCGGTGAGTCTGGAGATCCGGAGAGAAGACCAAGATGTCGTCCAGGTACACTACTACGCAGGAGTAGAGAAGGTCCCGGAAGATGTCATTGACCAACTCTTGAAAGACGGCAGGAGCGTTACAGAGACCAAAGGGCATTACCAGGTATTCATAGTGGCCGTCCCGGGTGTTGAATGCCGTCTTCCATTCATCCCCCTGACGAATACGAACCAGGTTGTACGCCCCACGAAGGTCCAGTTTGGTGAAGATCCTAGCCCCCCTCAGGCGATCAAATAATTCTGGAATGAGCGGAAGGGGGTACTTATTCTTCACCGTGATCAGGTTTAGCCCTCTATAGTCTATACAGGGACGGAGAGAGCCGTCCTTCTTTTTAACGAAAAAGAAGCCTGCTCCCGCCGGGGAGGTAGATTTCCGGATGAATCCTCTGGCCAGATTCTCCTCAATATATTCGGACATTGACCGGGTCTCAGCAGCGGATAAAGGATAGATACGCCCACGGGGAGGAGTAGTACCGGGTAGCAGATCGATGGGACAGTCGTATGGTCTATGTGGTGGTAATGTCTCTGCCTCCTTTTTATTAAAGACATCTGCATAAGACCAATAAGGAATCGGAAGTCCAGGTAGATTAGCTGGGGTAGGAGAGGGACGGACGGGATGGACGGGAACCAGGCAGGTTTTATGACAGTCTTGTCCCCAGCGAAGAACCTCTCCGGTTTGCCAGTCTAGCACGGGTGCATGTCTCTGGAGCCAGGGCAGACCTAGCAAGAGGGCGTGAGAGAGTCCAGGCAGAACATGAAAGGAGATACTTTCAGAATGCAGCATTCCCACCTGCAGGGTAATGGATTCGGTGATGAGTTGAATGGGGCGAGGTAAGAGGCCCCCACCCACGGCAGCGACAGACAAGGGTACAGCCAGAGGTTTGGTGGGGATGCGGTATTTCTCAACCAGGGACTGTGAAATAAGGTTCCCGGCTGCTCCAGAGTCAAGTTGGGCTAGTTCGAAATAACGGTTCTCCCCGTAGATGATCGAAACTGACAACAGCAGGGATGGAGAGGATTTATTCTTGTCTAGGTGGACCTCTCTGAGCGAACCTAGACACAGGCGTTTCCCGACCTCTCCGGGCAGGCACGGATCCGGTGCTCCTTACTGCCACAGTAGAAGCAGCTCCCCTCGGCACGGCGTGAGTCCTGACGGGTTTTGACCATCTTGGTCTGGTCGACCTGCATAGGCTCAGGAGAGTGTACCTGGGGAGAGATGGAGGGAATGACGGGTTTCTGGAGAGTAGGAGCTAAACGTGGAATCCTTCTCTCACGGGTGACCTCTTTGGCACGCTCCTGGAACCGTAGGTCAATCCGGGTGGCAAGGGTTATTAGATCATCGAGAGAGGTAGGAATGTCCCGACCAGCAAGTTCATCTTTAATACGACCGGACAGACCCTCCCAGAAGACGGATACCAGAGCGTCGTTATCCCAGGCCAGCTCCGAGGCAAGGGTGCGGAACCGTATGGCATATTGGCCCACGGTGAGACCCTCCTGACGGAGGCGTAGCAGAGAGGATGCGGATGAGGTCTTCCGTCCGGGTTCGTCGAAGACTTTCCGGAAAGCCGAGAGAAAAGCAGGCAAGTTGGACACCAGGGGGTCTCCTCTCTCCCATAGAGGATTTAGCCAGGCCAGGGCCTCCCCGGTGAGATGGGACATGATAAAGGCAATTTTGGCCCGGTCGGAATTAAACTGATGGGACAAAAGTTCAAAGTGCAGGGTGCACTGATTTATGAAGCCCCGAGCCTGGACGGGGTCGCCTCCGAAGCGAGGAGGTGCAGAGAGCCGGGGTCCGGGGTAGGATACCATAGTATTAGTGGGCAGCGGAGCTGCCGGTTTGCAAGATATGGCACTGGCGGAGGTTGTTGGTGGATCAGACAGAGTGTTCAGGCGAGTATTAACATTCCGCAGGTGACCCAGGATGGCCTCCTGTTGGGACCTCTGACGGGACAGTTCAAGACAGAGGTCCGAGAGCGAGGGAGCTTGGGTGCCACCGGGTTCCATGGCCCGAGCAAACTGTAACGGGTCCGGGAGGCGGAACCTCTGAGCTACTATACAAGGGGGCGGCCCTTGTACGGGAGCGGGTGGCAGTCTCCGGGTGAACGGACAGGGAGTTACGGCAAGTGATCAGGGCAGTCTCCGGGTAAGGGGTAGGTACGACCTGTGATGGCAGAACCTCCGGGTAGGCTAGCAGGCAGATGGTAGACGAGTGCTCCCAGGTGAGCAAGCGAGAGTCTCTGGAATAGCAGGTGGTCACGGCACGTGACGGCGGAACCTCCGGGCTGGCAGGCAGGTAGGTAACGGAGAAGCGCTCCCAGGTGAGCGGGCAAGAGTCTCTGAGATAGCTGGTGGTCACAGCACGTGACAACGGAGCCTCCAGGCTGGCAAGCAGGCAGGTAGCGGAGAAGCGCTCCCAGGTGAGCGGGCAAGCTGGTCCATAGACAGACTGACCGGAGTTGTAAGGCAGACCGTCGGACCTCAGGCAAGCAGGCAGGTAGCTGATGTGCGCTCCCAGGTGAGCGGACAAGTTGGTCCTTAGACAGACTGACCGGAGTTGTAAGGCAGACCGTCGGACCACAGGCAGGCAGGCAGGTAACGAGTATTCAGGCAGGAATCAGGCAGGTAACTAGCAGGAAACTGGCAGGAAACTGGCAGGTAACTGGCAGGTAACTGGCAACGGGACCTGAGGGCTGAAGCACAGGTGAGACACAGGTGCAAACAACATTGCTCGGGCACCTCCATTTTGGAGGAGGTGCCTTATATATGATGAAGTCCTCCGGCCATTGGCCGGGGACTCCTTAGGACGGCGCGCGCGGCCCCTTTAAGAGGAGGGGAGCGCGCGCGCGCGCGCCCTAAGCACAGGGGCCGGGAAGGAGCGCGCGCTGAGAGCAGAGTGGGAGGAGGACGCCGGGAAGGAGCGCGCGCTGACAGCAGAGCGGGGAGAGGACGCCGGGCACGGAACAGAGCGGTGAGAGGAGCAGCGTCCCTGCCTAGCAGAGGGCAGGGACGCCAGCGCTACACCTAAATTAGGTTGCAAATTCAATATAATTTTTTTCTGCATCTAGCTCTGAAAAAATATTTAGACTTCTAGCAGTGTGTGGGACTTGTTCTATTAGTCCATCTATACTAACCTCCATCAGGTTGCAAATTCAATATAATTTTATTCTGCATCTAGCTCTGAAAAAATATTTCGGCTTCTAGCAGTGTGTGGGAGTTGTTCTATTAGTGCATACAAACTGACCTCCATCAGGTTGCAAATTCAAGATAATTTTTTTCTGCATCTAGCTCTGAAAAAATATTTAGGCTTCTAGCAGTGTGTGGGACTTGTTCTATTAGTCCATCTATACTAACCTCCATAAGGTAGCAAATTCAATATAATTTTTTTCTGCATCTAGCTTTGAAAAAATATTTTAGCTTGTAATAGTGTGTGGGACTTGTTCTATTAGTCCATCTATACTGACCTCCATCAGGTTGCAAATTCAATATAATTTTTTTCTGCATCTAGCTCTGAAAAAATATGGCAGCTTCTAGCAGTGGGTGGGACTTGTTCTATTAGTCGATCAATACTGACCTCCATCAGGTTGCAAATTCAATATAATTTTTTTCTGCATCTAGCTCTGAAAAAATATTTCAACTTGTAGCAGTGTGTGGGACTTGTTCTATTAGTCCATCCAAACTGACCTCCATCAGGTTGCAAATTCAATATAATTTTTTTCTGCATCTAGCTCTGAAAAAATATTTAGACTTCTAGCAGTGTGTGAGACTTGTTCTATTAGTCCATCTATACTAACCTCCATCAGGTTGCAAATTCAATATAATTTTATTCTGCATCTAGCTCTGAAAAAATATTTCGGCTTCTAGCAGTGTTTGGGACTTTTTCTATTAGTGCATACAAACTGACCTTCATCAGGTTGCAAATTCAAGATAATTTTTTTCTGCATCTAGCTCTGAAAAAATATTTAGGCTTCTAGCACTGTGTGGGACTTGTTCTATTAGTCCATCTATACTAACCTCCATAAGGTAGCAAATTCAATATAATTTTTTTCTGCATCTAGCTTTGAAAAAATATTTGAGCTTGTAACAGTGTGTGGGACTTGTTCTATTAGTCCATCTATACTGACCTCCATCAGGTTGCAAATTCAATATAATTTTTTTCTGCATCTAGCTCTGAAAAAATATTTCAGCTTGTAGCAGTGTGTGGGACATGTTCTATTAGTCCATCTATACTGACCTCCATCAGGTTGCAAATTCAATATAATTTTCTCTGCATCTAGCTCTGAAAAAATATTTCAGCTTGTAGCAGTGTGTGGGACTTGTTCTATTAGTCCATCTATACTGACCTCCATCAGGTTGCAAATTCAATATAATTTTCTCTGCATCTAGCTCTGAAAAAATATTTCAGCTTGTAGCAGTGTGTGGGACTTGTTCTATTAGTCCATCTGTACTAACCTCCATCAGGTTGCAAATAAAATATAATTTTTTTCTGCATCTAGCTCTGAAAAAATATTACAGCTTGTAGCAGTGTGTGGGACTTGTGCTATTAGTCCATCTATACTGACCTCCATCAAGTTGCAAACTCAATATAATTTTTTTCTGCATCTAGCTCTGAAAAAATATTTCGGCTTCTAGCAGTGTGTGGGACTTGTTCTATTAGTCCATCTATACCAACCTCCATCAGGTTGCAAATTGAACATAATTTTTTTCTGCATCTAGCTCTGAAAAAAAATTTCAGCTTGTAGCAGTGTGTGGGACTTGATCTATTAGTCCATCCAAACTGACCTAAATTAGGTTGCAAATTCAATATAATTTTTTTCTGCATCTAGCTCTGAAAAAATATTTAGACTTCTAGCAGTGTGTGGGACTTGTTCTATTAGTCCATCTATACTAACCTCCATCAGGTTGCAAATTCAATATAATTTTATTCTGCATCTAGCTCTGAAAAAATATTTCGGCTTCTAGCAGTGTGTGGGAGTTGTTCTATTAGTGCATACAAACTGACCTCCATCAGGTTGCAAATTCCGCTGGTGGGACGGCTTGTATACTTTTTTTGATCAAAAATAGTTCACTAAGTACCCTATATTTATTATGCAACTTTGCTTTACATTTATATATAATTATGGTAGGGTATGAGATATATTTTTGTCTTGCTTCTTTTTTGCTAGTGTGAACATGCCTCTGTTTCTTTTATGTCTGCCATCTTAGACCTCAGTTCACATTGTCTGGTTTTTTGACTTGTTTGCATTCTGTGCAATTTAAGGGTGTGGCATGCCCTTTGTTGAGCTGATTGGTATATATGTAGCTTACCACGGGCCTAGGTGGTCTGGAGTTGGGACCCGGTCCTATTTGTCTACCATTTTATATGCATTACTTCAACTTTGATATACAGTAAGGTTTTTAATATAGGCAGTATAGGTACCGTCCCAATTTGGGGTCACCTTGCCGCTGGTGGGACGGCTTGTAAACTTTTTTTGATCAAAAATAGTTCACTAAGTACCCTATATTTATTATGCAACTTTGCTTTACATTTATATATAATTATGGTAGGGTATGAGATATATTTTTGTCTTGCTTCTTTTTTGCTAGTGTGAACATGCCTCTGTTTCTTGTATGTCTGCCATCTTAGACCTCAGTTCACATTGTCTGGTTTTTTGACTTGTTTGCATTCTGTGCAATTTAAGGGTGTGGCATGCCCTTTGTTGAGCTGATTGGTATATATGTAGCTTACCACGGGCCTAGGTGGTCTGGAGTTGGGACCCGGTCCTATTTGTCTACCATTTTATATGCATTACTTCAACTTTGATATACAGTAAGGTTTTTAATATAGGCAGTATAGGTACCGTCCCAATTTGGGGTCACCTTGCCGCTGGTGGGACGGCTTGTATACTTTTTTTGATCAAAAATAGTTCACTAAGTACCCTATATTTATTATGCAACTTTGCTTTACATTTATATATAATTATGGTAGGGTATGAGATATATTTTTGTCTTGCTTCTTTTTTGCTAGTGTGAACATGCCTCTGTTTCTTGTATGTCTGCCATCTTAGACCTCAGTTCACATTGTCTGGTTTTTTGACTTGTTTGCATTCTGTGCAATTTAAGGGTGTGGCATGCCCTTTGTTGAGCTGATTGGTATATATGTAGCTTACCACGGGCCTAGGTGGTCTGGAGTTGGGACCCGGTCCTATTTGTCTACCATTTTATATGCATTACTTCAACTTTGATATACAGTAAGGTTTTTAATATAGGCAGTATAGGTACCGTCCCAATTTGGGGTCACCTTGCCGCTGGTGGGACGGCTTGTATACTTTTTTTGATCAAAAATAGTTCACTAAGTACCCTATATTTATTATGCAACTTTGCTTTACATTTATATATAATTATGGTAGGGTATGAGATATATTTTTGTCTTGCTTCTTTTTTGCTAGTGTGAACATGCCTCTGTTTCTTGTATGTCTGCCATCTTAGACCTCAGTTCACATTGTCTGGTTTTTTGACTTGTTTGCATTCTGTGCAATTTAAGGGTGTGGCATGCCCTTTGTTGAGCTGATTGGTATATATGTAGCTTACCACGGGCCTAGGTGGTCTGGAGTTGGGACCCGGTCCTATTTGTCTACCATTTTATATGCATTACTTCAACTTTGATATACAGTAAGGTTTTTAATATAGGCAGTATAGGTACCGTCCCAATTTGGGGTCACCTTGCCGCTGGTGGGACGGCTTGTATACTTTTTTGATCAAAAATAGTTCACTAAGTACCCTATATTTATTATGCAACTTTGCTTTACATTTATATATAATTATGGTAGGGTATGAGATATATTTTTGTCTTGCTTCTTTTTTGCTAGTGTGAACATGCCTCTGTTTCTTGTATGTCTGCCATCTTAGACCTCAGTTCACATTGTCTGGTTTTCTGAAAAAATATGGCAGCTTCTAGCAGTGGGTGGGATTGTTCTATTAGTCCATCTATACTGACCTCCATCAGGTTGCAAATTCAATATAATTTTTTTCTGCATCTAGCTCTGAAAAAATATTTCAGCTTGTAGCAGTGTGTGAGACTTGTTCTATTAGTCCATCTATACTGACCTCCATCAAGTTGCAAATTCAATATAATTTTTTTCTGCATCTAGCTCTGAAATAATATTTTGGATTCTAGCAGTGTGTGGTACTTTTTCTATTAGTCCATCTATACTAACCTCCATCAGGTTGCAAAATCAATATAATTTTTTTATGCATCTAGCTCTGAAAAAATATTTAGGCTTCTAGCAGTGTGTGGGACTTGTTGTATTAGTCTATCTATACTAACCTCCATCAGGTTGCAAATTCAATATAATTTTATTCTGCATCTAGCTCTTAAAAAATATTACAGCTTGTAGCAGTGTGTGGGACTTGTCCTATTAGTCCATCTATACTAACCTCAATCAGGTTGCAAATTCAATATAATTTTTTTCTGCATCTAGCTCTGAAAAAATATTTTGGCTTCTAGCAGTGTGTGGGACTTGTTCTATTAGTCCATCTATACTGACCTCCATCAGGTTGCAAATTCAATATAATTTTTTTCTGCATCTAGCTCTGAAAAAAATATTTCAGCTTCTAGCAGTGGGTGGGACTTGTTCTATTAGTCGATCTATACTGACCTCCATCAGGTTGCAAATTCAATATAATTTTTTTCTGCATCTAGCTCTGAAAAAATATTTCAGCTTGTAGCAGTGTGTGGGACTTGTTCTATTAGTCCATCTATACTAACCTCCATCAGGTTGCAAATTTAATATAATTTTTTTCTGCATCTAGCTCTGAAAAAATATTTAGTCTTCGAGCAGTGTGTGGGACTTGTTCTATTAGTCCATCTATACTAACCTCCATCAGGTTGCAAATTCAATATAATTTTTTTCTGCATCTAGCTCTGAAAAAATATTTCAGCTTGTAGCAGTGTGTGAGACATGTTCTATTAGTCCATCCATACTGACCTCCATCAGGTTGCAAATTAAATATAATTTTTTTCTGCAACTAGCTCTGAAAAAATATTTCGGCTTCTAGCAGTGTGTGGGACTTGTTCTATTCGTTCATCTATACTAACCTCCATCAGGTTGAAAATTCAATATAATTTTTTTCTGCATCTAGCTCTGAAAAAATATTGCAGCTTCTAGCAGTGGGTGGGACTTGTTCTATTAGTCCATCTATACTGACCTCCATCAGGTTGCAAATTCAATATAATTTTTTTCTGCATCTAGCTCTGAAAAAATATTTCAGCTTGTAGCAGTGTGTGAGACTTGTTCTATTAGTCCATCTATACTGACCTCCATCAAGTTGCAAATTCAATATAATTTTTTTCTGCATCTAGCTCTGAAAAAATAATTTGGCTTCTAGCAGTGTGTGGTACTTTTTCTATTAGTCCATCTATACTAACCTCCATCAGGTTGCAAATTCAATATAATTTTTTTATGCATCTAGCTCTGAAAAAATATTTAGGCTTCTAGCAGTGTGTGGGATTTGTTGTATTAGTCTATCTATACTAACCTCCATCATGTTGCAAATTCAATATAATTTTATTCTGCATCTAGCTCTGAAAAAATATTACAGCTTGTAGCAGTGTGTGGGACTTGTCCTATTAGTCCATCTATACTAACCTCAATCAGGTTGCAAATTCAATATAATTTTTTTCTGCATCTAGCTCTGAAAAAATATTTCAGCTTGTAGCAGTGTGTGGGACTTGTTCTATTAGTCCATCTATACTAACCTCCATCAGGTTGCAAATTTAATATAATTTTTTTCTGCATCTAGCTCTGAAAAAATATTTAGGCTTCGAGCAGTGTGTGGGACTTGTTCTATTAGTCCATCTATACTAACCTCCATCAGGTTGCAAATTCAATATAATTTTTTTCTGCATCTAGCTCTGAAAAAATATTTCAGCTTGTAGCAGTGTGTGGGACTTGTTCTATTCGTTCATCCAAACTGACCTCCATCAGGTTGCAAATTCAATATAATTTTTTTCTGCATCTAGCTCTGAAAAAATATTTAGGCTTCTAGCAGTGCGTGGGACTTGTTCTATTAGTCCATCAATACTAACCTCCATCAGGTTGCAAATTCAATATAACTTTTTTCTGCATCTAGCTTTGAAAAAATATTTCAGCTTGTAGCAGTGTGTGGGAAAGTTCTATTCGTTCATCTATACTGACCTCCATCAGGTTGCAAATTCAATATAATTTTTTTCTGCATCTAGCTCTGAAAAAATATTTCAGCTTCTAGCAGTGGGTGGGACTTGTTCTATTAGTCCATCTATACTGACCTCCATCAGGTTGCAAATTCAATATAATTTTTTTTCTGCATCTAGCTCTGAAAAAATATTTCAGCTTGTAGCAGTGTGTGGGACTTGTTCTATTAGTCCATCTATACTAACCTCCATCAGGTTGCAAATTCAATATAATTTTTTTCTGCATGTAGCTCTGAAAAAATACTTCAGCTTGTAGCAGTGTGTGGGACTTCTTCTATTAGTCCATCTATACTGACCTCCATCAATTTGCAAATTCAATATAATTTTTTTCTGCATATAGCTCTGAAAAAATATTTAGGCTTCGAGCAGTGTGTGGGATTTGTTCTATTAGTCCATCTATACTAACCTCCATCAGGTTGCAAATTCAATATAATTTTTTTCTGCATCTAGCTCTGAAAAAATATTTCGGCTTCTAGCAGTGTGTGGGACTTGTTCTATTAGTCCATCTATACTAACCTCCATCAGGTTGCAAATTCAATATAATTTTATTCTGCATCTAGCTCTGAAAATATATTTCAGCTTGTAGCAGTGTGTGGAACTTGTTCTAGTAGTCCATCTATACTGACCTCTATCAGGTTGCAAATTCAATATAATTTTTTTCTGCATCTAGCTCTGAAAAAATATTTCGGCTTCTAGCAGTGTGTGGGACTTGTTCTATTAGTCCATCTATACTAACCTCCATCAGGTTGCAAATTCAATATAATTTTTTTCTGCATGTAGCTCTGAAAAAATATTTCAGCTTGTAGCAGTGTGTGGGACTTGTTCTATTAGTCCATCTATACTGACCTCCATCAGGTTGCAAATTCAATATAATTTTTTTCTGCATCTAGCTCTGAAAAAATATTTAGGCTTCGAGCAGTGTGTGGGACTTGTTCTATTAGTCCATCTATACTAGCCTCCATCAGGTTGCAAATTCAATATAATTTTTTTCTGCATCTAGCTCTGAAAAAATATTTCAGCTTGTAGCAGTGTGTGGGACTTTTTCTATTAGTCCATCTATACTGACCTCCATCAGGTTGCAAATTCAATATAATTTTTTTCTGCATCTAGCTCTGAAAAAATATTTAGACTTCTAGCAGTGTGTGGGACTTGTTCTATTAGTCCATCTATACTAACCTCCATCAGGTTGAAAATTCAATATAATTTTATTCTGTATCTAGCTCTGAAAAAGTATTTCGGCTTCTAGCAGTGTGTGGGACTTGTTCTATTAGTGCATACAAACTGACCTCCATCAGGCTGCAAATTCAAGATAATTTTTTTCTGCATCTAGCTCTGAAAAAATATTTAGGCTTCTAGCAGTGTGTGGGACTTGTTCTATTAGTCCATCTATACTAACCTCCATAAGGTAGCAAATTCAATATAATTTTTTTCTGCATCTAGTTTGAAAAAATATTTCAGCTTGTAACAGTGTGTGGGACTTTTTCTATTAGTCCATCTATACTGACCTCCATCAGGTTGCAAATTCAATATAATTTTTTTCTGCATCTAGCTCTGAAAAAATATTTCAGCTTGTAGCAGTGTGTGGGACATGTTCTATTAGTCCATCTATACTGACCTCCATCAGGTTGCAAATTCAATATAATTTTTTCTGCATCTAGCTCTGAAAAAATATTTCAGCTTGTAGCAGTGTGTGGGACTTGTTCTATTAGTCCATCTATACTGACCTCCATCAGGTTGCAAATTCAATATAATTTTTTTCTGCATCTAGCTCTGAAAAAATATTTCGGCTTCTAGCAGTGTGTGGGACTTGTTCTATTAGTCCATCTATACTGACCTCCATCAGGTTGCAAATTCAATATAATTTTTTTCTGCATCTAGCTCTGAAAAAATATTTCGGCTTCTAGCAGTGTGTGGGACTTGTTCTATTAGTCCATCTGTACTAACCTCCATCAGGTTGCAAATAAAATATATTTTTTTTCTGCATCTAGCTCTGAAAAAATATTACAGCTTGTAGCAGTGTTTGGGACTTGTGCTATTAGTCCATCTATACTGACCTCCATCAAGTTGCAAATTCAATATAATTTTTTTCTGCATCTAGCTCTGAAAAAATATTTCGGCTTCTAGCAGTGTGTGGGACTTGTTCTATTAGTCCATCTACCCTGACCTCCATCAGGTTGCAAATTCAATATAATCTTTTTCTGCATGTAGCTCTGAAAAAATATTTCAGCTTGTAGCAGTGTGTGGGACTTGTTCTATTAGTCCATCTATACTGACCTCCATCAGGTTGCAAATTCAATATAATTTTTTTATGCATCTAGCTCTGAAAAAATATTTCGGCTTCTAGCAGTGTGTGGGACTTGATCTATTAGTCCATCTATACTAACCTCCATCAGGTTGCAAATTCAATATAATTTTTATCTGCATCTAGCTCTGAAAAAATATTTCAGCTTCTAAAAGTGTGTGGGACTTGTTCTATTAGTCCATCTATACTGACCTCCATCAGGTTGCAAATTCAATATAATTTTTTCTGCATCTAGCTCTGAAAAAATATTTCAGCTTGTAGCAGTGTGTGGGGCTTGTTCTATTCGTTCATCCAAACTGACCTCCATCAGGTTGCAAATTCAATATAATTTTTTTCTGCATCTAGCTCTGAAAAAATATTTAGGCTTCTAGCAGTGCGTGGGACTTGTTCTATTAGTCCATCAATACTAACCTCCATCAGGTTGCAAATTCAATATAACTTTTTTCTGCATCTAGCTTTGAAAAAATATTTCAGCTTGTAGCAGTGTGTGGGAAAGTTCTATTCGTTCATCTATACTGACCTCCATCAGGTTGCAAATTCAATATAATTTTTTTCTGCATCTAGCTCTGAAAAAATATTTCAGCTTGTAGCAGTGGGTGGGACTTGTTCTATTAGTCCATCCATACTAACCTCCATCAGGTTGCAAATTTAATATAATTTTTTTCTGCATCTAGCTCTGAAAAAATATTTAGGCTTCGAGTAGTGTGTGGGACTCGTTCTATTAGTCCATCTATACTAACCTCCATCAGGTTGCAAATTCAATATAATTTTTTTCTGCAGCTAGCTCTGTAAAAATATTACAGCTTGGTGCAATGTGTGGGACTTGTTCTATTAGTCCATCTATACTAACCTCCATCAGGTTGCAAATTCAATATAATTTTTTTCTGCATGTAGCTCTGAAAAAATACTTCAGCTTGTAGCAGTGTGTGGGACTTCTTCCATTAGTCCATCTATACTGACCTCCATCAATTTGCAAATTCAATATAATTTTTTTCTGCATCTAGCTCTGAAAAAATATTTAGGCTTCGAGCAGTGTGTGGGATTTGTTCTATTAGTCCATCTATACTGACCTCCATCAGGTTGCAAATTCAATATAATTTTTTCTGCATCTAGCTCTGAAAAAATATTTCGGCTTCTAGCAGTGTGGGGGACTTGTTCTATTAGTCCATCTGTACTAACCTCCATCAGGTTGCAAATAAAATATAATTTTTTTCTGCATCTAGCTCTGAAAAAAAATTTCAGCTTGTAGCAGTGTGTGGGACTTGTTCTATTAGTCCATCCAAACTGACCTCCATCAGGTTGCAAATTCAATATAATTTTTTTCTGCATCTAGCTCTGAAAAAATATTTCGGCTTCTAGCAGTGTGTGGGACTTGTTCTATTAGTCCATCTATACTAACCTCCATCAGGTTGCTAATTCAATATAATTTTATTCTGCATCTAACTCTGAAAATATATTTCAGCTTGTAGCAGTGTGTGAAACTTGTTCTAGTAGTCCATCTATACTGACCTCTATCAGGTTGCAAATTCAATATAATTTTTTTTCTGCATCTAGCTCTGAAAAATATTTCGGCTTCTAGCAGTGTGTGGGACTTGTTCTATTAGTCCATCTATACTAACCTCCATCAGGTTGCAAATTCAATATAATTTTTTTCTGCATGTAGCTCTGAAAAAATATTTAGGCTTCTAGCAGTGTGTGGGACTTGTTCTATTAGTCCATCTATACTGACCTCCATCAGGTTGCAAATTCAATATAATTTTTTTCTGCATCTAGCTCTGAAAAAATATTTCAGCTTGTAGCAGTGTGTGGGACATGTTCTATTAGTCCATCTATACTGACCTCCATCAGGTTGCAAATTCAATATAATTTTTTCTGCATCTAGCTCTGAAAAAATATTTCAACTTATAGCAGTGTGTGGGACTTGTTCTATTAGTCCATCTATACTGACCTCCATCAGGTTGCAAATTCAATATAATTTTTTTCTGCATCTAGCTCTGAAAAAATATTTCGGCTTCTAGCAGTGTGTGGGACTTGTTCTATTAGTCCATCTGTACTAACCTCCATCAGGTTGCAAATAAAATATATTTTTTTTCTGCATCTAGCTCTGAAAAAATATTACAGCTTGTAGCAGTGTGTGGGACTTGTGCTAATAGTCCATCTATACTGACCTCCATCAAGGTGCAAATTCAATATAATTTTTTTCTGCATCTAGCTCTGAAAATATATTTCGGCTTCTAGCAGTGTGTGGGACTTGTTCTATTAGTCCATCTATACTAACCTCCATCAGGTTGCAAATTGAACATAATTTTTTTCTGCATCTAGCTCTGAAAAAATATTTTGCCTTCTAGCAGTGTGTGGTACTTTTTCTATTAGTCCATCTATACTAACCTCCATCAGGTTGCAAATTCAATATAATTTTTTTATGCATCTAGCTCTTAAAAAATATTTAGGCTTGTAGTAGTGTGTGGGACTTGTTGTATTAGTCCATCTATACTAACCTCCATCAGGTTGCAAATTCAATATAATTTTATTCTGCATCTAGCTCTGAAAAAATATTACAGCTTGTAGCAGTGTGTGGGACTTGTCCTATTAGTCCATCTATACTAACCTCAATCAGGTTGCAAATTCAATATAATTTTTTTCTGCATCTAGCTCTGAAAAAATATTTCAGCCTCTAGCAGTGGATGGGAGTTGTTCTATTAGTCCATCTATACTGACCTCCATCAGGTTGCAAATTCAATATAATTTTTTTCTGCATCTAGCTCTGAAAAAATATTTCAGCTTGTAGCAGTGTGTGGGACTTGTTCTATTAGTCCATCTATACTAACCTCCATCAGGTTGCAAATTTAATATAATTTTTTTCTGCATCTAGCTCTAAAAAAATATTTAGGCTTCGAGCAGTGTGTGGGACTTGTTCTATTAGTCCATCTATACTAACCTCCATCAGGTTGCAAATTCAATATAATTTTTTTCTGCATGTAGCTCTGAAAAAATATTTCAGCTTGTAGAAGTGTGTGGGACTTGTTCTATTAGTCTATCTATACTGACCTCCATCAGGTTGCAAATTCAATATAATTTTTTTCTGCATCTAGCTCTGAAAAAATATTTAGACTTCTAGCAGTGTGTGGGACTTGCTCTATTAGTCCATCTATACTAACCTCCATCAGGTTGCAAATTCAATATAATTTTATTTTGCATCTAGCTCTGAAAAAATATTTTGGCTTCTAGCAGTGTGTGGGACTTGTTCTATTAGTCCATCTATACTGACCTCCATCAGGTTGCAAATTCAATATAATTTTTTTCTGCATCTAGCTCTGAAAAAATATTTCAGCTTGTAACAGTGTGTGGGACTTGTTCTATTAGTCCATCTATACTAACCTCCATCAGGTTGCAAATTCAATATATTTTTTTTCTGCATCTAGCTCTGAAAAAATATTTCAGCTTGTAGCAGTGTGTGGGAAAGTTCTTTTCGTTCATCTATACTGACCTCCATCAGGTTGCAAATTCAATATAATTTTTTTCTGCATCTAGCTCTGAAAAAATATTTCAGCTTCTAGCAGTGGGTGGGACTTGTTCTATTAGTCCATCTATACTGACCTCCATCAGGTTGCAAATACAATATAATTTTTTTCTGCATCTAGCTCTGAAAAAATATTTCAGATTGTAGCAGTGTGTGGGACTTGTTCTATTTGTCCATCTATACTAACCTCCATCAGGTTGCAAATTTAATATAATTTTTTTCTGCATCTAGCTCTGAAAATATATTTAGGCTTCGAGCAGTGTGTGGGACTCGTTCTATTAGTCCATCTATACTAACCTCCATCAGGTTGCAAATTCAATATATTTTTTTTCTGCATCTAGCTCTGAAAAAATATTTCAGCTTGTAACAGTGTGTGGGACTTGTTCTATTAGTCCATCTATACTAACCTCCATCAGGTTGCAAATTCAATATATTTTTTTTCTGCATCTAGCTCTGAAAAAATATTTCAGCTTGTAGCAGTGTGTGGGAAAGTTCTATTCGTTCATCTATACTGACCTCCATCAGGTTGCAAATTCAATATAATTTTTTACTGCATCTAGCTCTGAAAAAATATTTCGGCTTCTAGCAGTGTGTGGGACATGTTCTATTAGTCCATCTATACTGACCTCCATCAGGTTCCAAATTCAATATAATTTTTTTCTGCAACTAGCTCTGAAAAAATATTTCGGCTTCTAGCAGTGTGTGGGACTTGTTCTATTAGTCCATCTATACTAACCTTCATCAGGTTGCAAATTCAATATAATTTTTTTCTGCATCTAGCTCTGAAAAAATATTTCAGCTTGTGGCAGTGTGTGGGACTTGCTCTATTAGTCCATCCAAACTGACCTCCATCAGGTTGCAAATTCAATATAATTTTTTTCTGCATCTAGCTCTGAAAAAATATTTCGGCTTCTAGCAGTGTGTGGGACCTGTTCTATTAGTCCATCTATACTGACCTCCATCAGGTTGCAAATTCAATATAATTTTTTTATGCATCTAGCTCTGAAAAAATATTTCGGCTTTTAGCAGTGTGTGGGACTTGTTCTATTAGTCCATCTATACTAACCTCCATCAGGTTGCAAATTCAATATAATTTTTTTTCTGCATCTAGCTCTGAAAAAATATTTCAGCTTCTAGCAGTGGGTGGGAGTTGTTCTATTAGTCCATCTATACAGACCTCCATCAGGTTGCAAATTCAATGTAATTTTTTTCTGCATCTAGCTCTGAAAAAATATTACAGCTTGTAGCAGTGAGTGGGACTTGTCCTATTAGTCCATCTATACTAACCTCCATCAGGTTGCAAATTCAATATAATTTTTTTCTGCATCTAGCGCTTAAAAAATATTTCGGCTTCTAGCAGTGTGTGGGATTTGTTCTATTACTCCATCTATACTAACCACCATCAGGTTGCAAATTCAATATAATTTTTTCTGAATCTAGCTCTGAAAAAATATTACAGCTTGTTGCAGTGTGTGGGACTTGTTCTATTAGTCCATCTACACTGAACTCCATCAAGTTGCAAATTCAATATAATTTTTTTCTGCATCTAGCTTTGAAAAAATATTTCAGGTTGTTGCAGTGTGTGGGACTTGTTCTATTAGTCCATCTATACTAACCTCCATCAGGTTGCAAATTCAATATAATTTTTTTCTGCATCTAGCTTTGAAAAAATATTTCAGGTTGTTGCAGGGTGTGGGACTTGTTCTATTAGTCCATCCAAACTGACCTCCATCAGGTTGCAAATACAATATAATTTTTTTATGCATCTAGCTCTTAAAAAATATTTTGGCTTCTAGCAGTGTGTGGGACTTGTTCTATTAGTCCATCTATACTAACCTCCATCAGGTTGCAAATTCAATATAATTTTTTTATGCATCTAGCTTTGAAAAAATATTTCGGCTTCTAGCAGTGTGTGGGACTTGTTCTATTAGTCCATCTATACTAACCTGCATCAGGTTGCAAATTCAATATAATTTTTTTCTGCATCTATCTCTGAAAAAATATTTCAGCTTCTAGCAGTGTGTGGGACTTGTTCTATTAGTCCATCTATACTGACCTCCATCAGGTTGCAAATTCAATATCATTTTGTTCTGCATCTAGCTCTGAAAAAATATTTAGGCTTCTAGCAGTGTGTGGGACTTGTTCTATTAGTCCATCTATACTAACCTCCATCAGGTTGCAAATTCAATATAATTTTTTTCTGCATCTAGCTTTGAAAAAATATTTCAGCTTGTTGCAGTGTGTGGGACTTGTTCTATTAGTCCATCCAAACTGACCTCCATCAGGTTGCAAATTCAATATAATTTTTTTCTGCATCTAGCTCTGAAAAAATATTTAGGCTTCTAGCAGTGTGTGGGATTTGTTCTATTAGTCCATCTATACTAACCTCCATCAGGTTGCTAATTCAATATAATTTTTCTCTGCATGTAGCTCTGAAAAAATATTTCAGCTTGGAGCAGTGTGTGGGACTTGTTCTATTAGTCCATCTATACTGACCTCCATCAGGTTGCAAATTCAATATAATTTTTTTCTGCATCTAGCTCTGAAAAAATATTTCAGCTTGTAGCAGTGTGTGGAACTTATTCTATTAGTCCATCCAAACTGACCTCCATCAGGTTGCAAATTCAATATAATTTTTTTCTGCATCTAGCTCGGAAAAAATATTTAGGCTTCTAGCAGTGTGTGGGACTTGTTCTATTAGTCCATCTATACTAACCTCCATCAGGTTGCAAATTCAATATAATTTTTTTCTGCATCTAGCTTTGAAAAAATATTTCAGGTTGTTGCAGGGTGTGGGACTTGTTCTATTAGTCCATCCAAACTGACCTCCATCAGGTTGCAAATACAATATAATTTTTTTATGCATCTAGCTCTTAAAAAATATTTTGGCTTCTAGCAGTGTGTGGGACTTGTTCTATTAGTCCATCTATACTAACCTCCATCAGGTTGCAAATTCAATATAAGTTTTTTATGCATCTAGCTTTGAAAAAATATTTCGGCTTCTAGCAGTGTGTGGGACTTGTTCTATTAGTCCATCTAAACTAACCTCCATCAGGTTGCAAATTCAATATATTTTTTTCTGCATCTTGCTCTGAAAAAATATTACAGTTTGTAGCAGTGTGTGGGACTTGTTCTATTAGTCCATCTATACTGAACTCCATCAAGTTGCAAATTCAATATAATTTTTTTCTGCATCTACCTCTGAAAAAATATTTTGGCTTCTAGCAGTGTGTGGGATTTGTTCTATTAGTCCATCTATGCTAACCTTCATCAGGTTGCAAATTCAATATAATTTTTTTCTGCATCTAGCTCTGAAAAAATATTTCAGCTTGTAGCAGTGTGGGGGACTTGTTCTATTAGTCCATCTATACTGACCTCCATCAGGTAGCAAATTCAATATAATTTTTTTCTGCATATAGCTCTTAAAAAATATTTTGGCTTCTAGCAGTGTGTGGGACTTGTTCTATTAGTCCATCTATACTGACCTCTATCAGGTGGCAAATTCAATATAATTTTTTTCTGCATCTAGCTCTGAAAAAATATTTCGGCTTCTAGCAGTGTGTGGGACATGTTCTATTAGTCCATCTATACTAACCTCCATCAGGTTGCAAATTCAATATAATTTTTTTCTGCATGTAGCTCTGAAAAAATATTTCAGCTTGTAGCAGTGTGTGGGACTTGTTCTATTAGTCCATCTATACTGACCTCCATCAGGTTGCAAATTCAATATAATTTTTTTCTGCATCTAGCTCTGAAAAAATATTTAGGTTTCTAGCAGTGTGTGGGACTTGTTCTATTAGTCCATCTATACTAACATCCATCAGGTTGCAAATTCAATATAATTTTTTTCTGCATCTAGCTCTGAAAAAATATTACAGTTTGTAGCAGTGTGTGGGACTTGTTCTATTAGTCCATCTATACTGAACTCCATCAAGTTGCAAATTCAATATAATTTTTTTCTGCATCTAGCTCTGAAAAAATATTTCGGCTTTAAGCAGTGTGTGGGACATGTTCTATTAGTCGATCTATACTAACCTCCCTCAGGTTGCAAATTCAATATAATTTTTTTCTGCATCTAGCTCTGAAAAAATATTTCAGCTTGTAGCAGTGTGTTGGACTTGTTCTATTAGTCCATCTATACTGACTTCCATCAGGTTGGAAATTCAATATAATTTTTTTTTGCATCTAGCTCTGAAAAAATATTTCAGCTTCTAGTAGTGTGTGGGACTTGTTCTATTAGTCCATCTATACTGACCTCCATCAGGTTTCAAATTCAATATAATTTTTATCTGCATCTAACCCAGCCAATACTTTTGGCCTAATACCACAATTTGGCCACTCATCTCTGCTCGGTTCCCATCCATTGTTTTTTTGTGCAAACAACTCCAGAGTTGTGAGTTAGTTAACCACCAAAATGAGTGGAAAAAGGCCTGCTGCTGGTGGAAAGGGGAATAGGCGTGTTGGGAAGGGGAAAAAAGGTTGTGTCCGTGGGGTAGGTGTTAAAGCAACAGTAACATCTGCAGAAGAAATACCATCTTCCAGCCAAACTAAAATGTCTACTTCTTTTAGCGGACAATGTGATAAGATCCCTTTCTTACGGCCACGTCAATCACTACAAATTCCAGATGAGGCACAAAAACAGCAGGTGCTTCAACGGATATCAAGTGCTCCTTTAAGTGGGCTCTCCTCCACCTCAACTTCAACATCACAAATACTCCAGTCCTCAGAGGTGTCACCCCAATCGCACTTGCTTCCTCACAGCTCCCAAGTCTCCAGCTGCCCGTCTGAGTATGGGGTAGAACAGATGGTTGAGTCTGCAGAGCTGTTTACTCATACTATAGCCTGGGAATCAGAGGTCGGCTCCAGAGCTTCTGTGAATCTAGACGAGGAAATGATCTGCACTGATGCCCAGAATCTTTATGAGTCGGATCCAGGATCAGACGCAGAAGGTTCTGACCATAATGTAGACCCTCGTTCCCAAACTGTAACTCCTGTTGGTGGAGACAATGAGGAAGACGATAATGAGACTCAAATACCTGATTGGAGCGACAACTTTAGTTTTTTTTCAGGGCAGGAACAGGTTGGCTCTGAGGACGACGGGTGTGATAACACACAGGGTGATGATGATGAGGTTGTAGATCCCACTTGCTGTCAACCCACAGTCAGCCAAGAGATGAGGTCAGCAGAGGAGGTGGAGGAGGATGCTAGTGACGACGAGAGGTCAGGTTGCGCCTTCCTGGACAGAGAAGTAGTACTGGAAGCACGTCAACAACTGCATCCTCAAACTCAACTCTGCCTCTTACCACAAGTCATGGTGGCTCTTCAGGTCGCATGGGTGCTAAGCCTTGCATAGCCTGGGCATTTTTTCAGATCGATAAAGATGACCCAACTCGTGTTATCTGTAACATTTGTCAGCAAAAGCTAAGTAGAGGCCAAAAAATACATAGTTTGAGTACTTCATGCATGAACCGGCACATGGACATGAAGCATAAGTTGCAGTGAGAAGCTCACTGTGCTACAATGCAGCCTAGCCGGCCGGGCCAACCACCGTCTGCCACATCTTGTGCATCCGCGGCCTCTTCATCCTCTGTGACTGGGGGGACAGCAGTCAAACCTGTTTTGGGACGCAGACTTGCCACCTCTTTACCCGCAACAGCCAGCGTGATGGGCAGGTCATCATTTTCTTTGGAGGTGGTAACACCAGCTGGTGTTGAGCGCTGTCCGACATCGATAGCACCACCTTTGGATCAAGGCAACCTAACATGTCCGCCTGCATCTTCCTCACAGACCGGCAGTTTGCCGGGGACACCCTTCTCAACCCCGTCTAAGCACAACAGCCAGCCCTCGGTCCCTCAGATGTGGACAAGTAAAAGATCATTTCCTCCTAGCCATGAGAAAGCTAAGAGGTTGAATTTCACCATCTGCAAGCTCTTGGCTACAGAAATGCTGCCTTTCCGCCTGGTGGACACAGAGGATTTTCGAGACCTTATGTCCGTCGCAGTGCCCCAGTACCAGATGCCCAGTCGGCACTACTTCTCAATGAAAGGTGTGCCTGCGCTCCACCAGCATGTCGCATACAACATCACCGCTTCTTTGAGAAACTCTGTGTGTGACAGGGTGCATTTCACCACAGACACTTGGACGAGTAGGCATGGACAGGGGCATTACATGTCGCTGACTGGGCACTGGGTAACTATGGTGACAGCAGGACAAGGGGCTGCTGTCCAAGTCTTGCCGTCCCCACGAGTTGTGCGTCAATCCTCTTTATCTCAAAGTTCCTCCACTGCTTCTGCCTCCTCAACCTCCTCTCGGTCCTCCACCTGCACCCAAAGCCTGTCTGGTCATGCCACAATCTTTCTAACTGCGCAGAAGGGATCCTGCACACCTCCTTACTATGCTGGCAGCAGGGCTCAACGTCATCAGGCGGTTTTTACTTTGAAATGTCTGGGAAATGTGAGTCACACAGCTGAGGAGTTGTGGTCAGCTCTGGAGAACCAGTTTCATGAATGGTTGTCTCCACTGGACCTGAAACCAGGGAAGGCCGTGTGCGACAATGCTGCAAACCTGGGTGCGGCCCTTCGCCGGGGCAATGTCACACACGTGCCTTGTATGGCTCACGTGTTGAACCTGGTTGTCCAGCAATTTTTAGCCCACTATTCCGGACTAGATGGCCTTCTGGAGAGGGCACGGTCGCTGTGTGCTCACTTCCGCTGTTCGCATCCCGCAGCTCAGCGACTTACATCTCTACAGAAGTAGTTGGGCCTGCCACTTCATCGGCTAAAATGCGATGTGCCTACCCGGTGGAATTCAACTCTACACATGTTGCAGTGACTGTGGCAGCACCAACAAGCCCTGGTGCAATACGTTCTGACGTATAGCCAGGGCCAACGAGATCCAGAGGTGGGGCAAATAACGCTGGAGGAGTGGTCTCAGATGAGGGTCCTATGCACCCTTCTGCACAGTTTTGAAATGGCGACGAAGATGTTTAGTGCTGACGATGCCATTATCAGCGTGACTCCGGTGATTCCGGTGATTTACATGCTGGAGCACATGTTAAACAGAATTCGGAGTCAGGTGGTGGCACAAGAGGAGGTGGAGGAAGTAGAGGAGGAGGAGTTGTATGCGGAAGGGCTAACATCTGCAAGGTCCAGATGGTCGGCAGCACCAAGGCGGCAGGCATGTGAGGGTTTTACCAGGGCATAAGGTAGCAGCCAAACTAGTGAGGAAGGTGCAGGAGCCCAGG
Source organism: Phyllobates terribilis (assembly GCF_046119375.1). Taxonomy (NCBI): domain Eukaryota; kingdom Metazoa; phylum Chordata; class Amphibia; order Anura; family Dendrobatidae; genus Phyllobates; species Phyllobates terribilis. The sequence goes on along the minus strand of NW_027362763.1, from coordinate 256,026,981 downwards.
AAGAAGTGGAGGACGAACTGATGGAAGACTCATCAGATGAGGGAGACCTTGATCACATTTCTGTTGTGCGAGGTTGGGGGGAGAGGACAGAGGAAGGAAGCTTGATTGTTACCTCGCCACCAACAGAACAGGGACTTGGTGCTCCTGGATGCGCAAGACACATGAGTGCCTTCTTGCTGCACTACCTGCAACATGACCCTCGAATTGTGAGAATTAGAAATAATCCTGACTACTGGGTTGCCACACTGTTATATCCCCGGTACAAAAGTAAATTTGCAGAAATTATTCCTGCCATAGAAAGGGATGCACGCATGCAGGAGTATCAGCAGAGACTGTTGCAGAATTTTACATGCGCTTTTCCACAAAACACCAGTGGTGCACGTAGTGAATCTCACAGTTCCAACTTGCCAACCGTGGGACCGTCGAGTGTTCAGCACTCAAACCGTAACAGAAATACAGTATCTGCTGGTAACATCAATTTTGCGGAATCATTTCACCACTTTTTTAGCCCATCCTTTGCAAGGCCACAGGAGACAAGAAGTCTGACACATAGTCAACGCCTAGAGACGATGGTACAGGAGTATCTCCAAGTAAACATTGAAGCCATGACTGTGTCACTAGACCCTTGCTCTTTTTGGGCTTCCAATCTGGATAAATGGCCGGAGCTCGCCACTCACGCCTTGGAGATCTTGTCATGCCCCGCAGCCAGCGTTCTGTCTGAACGTGTGTTCAGCGCTGCTGGTGGTGTGCTGACAGATAAGCGCACACGGCTCTCCACTGATAATGTAGACAGATTCCCGTTCATAAAGATGAACAAATCATGGATCCGAAACGACTTTTCTACCCCTGTGTCATCCTGGGGAGAATAAAAGTTTGATGATTTGTTAAAATCACCTCACCAACCGTTTTAAGCTTTAAAATTACTAATCATGTTTATCTGTATCTTGGCTGGAAAATAATTTGGGCTTTGTAGCAGTGTGCATTACTGATTCTATTAGGCCATCTATACTAAGCTCCACCAGCTTTCAAATTAATAATAATTTTTAGCTGCATCTAGCCCGGAAAATAATTTTGGGTCTCCTAGATGCGCAAGACACATGAGTGCCTTCTTGCTGCACTACCTGCAACACGACCCTCAGATTGTCAGAATTCGAAGTAATCCTGACTACTGGGTTGCCACACTCTTAGATCCCCCACACTCTTCGATCAACCTTTTCATTTTAATAAAGAACAAAAAAATGGTCATTTTTGAAATTATAAGCATTAGCAGGTTATTAGAAACTGAAATCAAACAGTTTTCAACTCAAAACTTTATACTAGGTGATGTTACATTTGCACATAGGACCACTTGTTCGAAAGGAGCTTCTGAACTGTCTCATCCATTGAATTTGTCAGGTTTTGGATGGTTTCTGCTTCAATTGTTTTGCATGAGGACAGAATACCCTCCCAGAGCTGTTGCTTAGATGTGAACTGCCTCCCGCCATCATAGACACTCCTTTTGATGATGCTCCAGAGGTTCTGAATGTGGTTGAAGTCAGGGGAGCATGGGGGTCACACCATAAGTTTGTCCCCTTTTATGCCCATATCAGCCAGAGATGCAGATGTGTTATGTGCAGCATGAGACGGTGCATTATCATGCATGAAAATGATCTTGCTGTGGAATACACGGTTCTTCTTCTTGAACCATGGCAGGAAGTGCTGTTTGAGAAACTCCACATACATTATGGAGTTCATCTTTACCCCTTCAGGGATCCTAAAGGGGCCGACAATCTCTCACCCCATGATTCCAGCCCAAAACATTACTCCACCTCCTCCTTGTTGGCGCTGTAGCTGTGTTTGCGTGGGGTGTGCATCAACCAGCCATCCTCCACTCCATCCATCTGGACCATCGAGCATTGCACGGCACTCATCGGTGAACAAAACAGTTTTGAAGTCAGTCTTCATGTATTGTTTGGCCCACTGGAGCCGTTTCTGCTTGTGTGCAGTGGATAGAAGAGGTCGACAAGATGGCTTACGCACAGCTGCAAACCTCTGAAGGACTCTGCATCTTGTTGTTCGGGGGACATTGGAGGCACCAGCAGCTTCAAAAACTTGTCTGCTGCTATGACAAGGCTTTTTTGCCGCTGCTCTTTTATCCTGACGTAATTGCCTGTAGGAAAGAGTCCTCAATTTTACCTCATCAGCACGCACACGTGTGTACTGTGAATCAGATACATACTTCATGATTGTGCGATGATCACGATGAAGTGTCTTGGCAATGTTGATTGCAGTCATGCCTTGACCTAAACACTCCACAATTTGTTGCTTCTCAGCAGCCGACACATCCTTTTTCTTTCCCATTTTGGCAGAAAATGTTGGCTGCTTAATAATGTGGGACAGCCTTCTTAAGTAGTCTTGCCTTTCATTGGACACACCTGCCAAACTAATTAGCACAGGTGTCTGCAATTGCTTACAGTGATATAAAGAGCCCTGACACACATCACCATCAATGAGTTTAACTGACAAACAAACAAATTCTTCCCTTATCACTCCTAAACACTTTTTGCATAATAATTTGGAACACAGTGTACATGTGCTTTTTCACAAAACACCAGTAGTTCACGTAGTGAATCTTACAGTTCTAACTTGCCAACCGTGGTCTGTATGGAGTTGTTCAATAAAGGGCCCAAAATTAAGATAACATAGACGGGAGCAGTCTATATGAATAGGAATTCCTAAGTATTTGATACCCTGTGAGGGCCAGGCAAAGGGAAAGTTGGACTGGATGGAATCCTGTATGGATTTGGGGAGGGAGACATCGAGGGCATCAGACTTCGCTGCATTGATTTTAAAATTTGACCATGTAACAAAGTGATCTTTTTCAGCCATAACAGCAGGGATGGATATATGTAATTGAGTGATATATACTAGGACATCATCAGCAAATGCAGAGCACTTGTACTCGGTGCCTCCCACCTCAATCCACCTAATATTGGCCTTATGGCGAATTGATGAGAGCAGGTGCTCCGTCACTAGGATGTATAAGAGAGGGGACAGAGGACATCCCTGCCTTGTCCCATTGGTGATTATGAAAGGTGATGAAAATGTTCTGACGCGCCCCCTGGGCCTTGGGACACCCGGAGCCAGACCCTTTTTGGTGGATGCTGGTGGTTGTAGTCTCCGTGGCGGCCACCCGGTTCTGTGGCTCAGGGCGGTCAAACCAGTGGCAGAACTATTTATGTGGTTTTGATGTTTAAATGTCCGACTATGCCACCCGTGGATTGCGGTCAGAGTGAACCGCCGCTGCAGGGCAGACCGCTGAGGCTGGTGTTGTGGGTGCAGCAGAGCGTAGCATAACTCCCCACGGGAGGAGTATAGCCTCAGGGCAGTGTATGCGGAGGATGTGGGTGATGGTGCAGGGCAGCAGCAGTAACGACACGGAGTCAGTGATGCAGTCCAGGGCCTTTACTCACAGTTCTTATTATCCAGACCACTTCTGCAGGTAACGGCTGCCCACGTCGTACTGTGCTCACCAGGTGAGGGGCTCGGACAACTCCCAGATAACTTTGGAGTGCTTCACAGGACCCCCTTTGTGTGTCCTTTGTCTGGCCTTTCTTACCAACGCTTCTGTCCGGCTGCCTCGGGCCTCCTCTTGGTAAACTTGGCGCCAGTTTCCCTGACCCTATGTGGTGCCTTCCTAGCGGGTGTAGCGAGGGGCTGCGCCACATAAAATGTCACAGCCTCCGGTTTCTAGCTGAGGGTCGTTTCCCACCTCCACTAGTTTTGGGGACCGGTCTCCCCCTTTGGCCTGACCCCTCCACGCAGGTGGATTCGGGCGTGCCGTGGCGACTCGCCCGTCCGCACCCCTGGGATCCCTTCATTCCTCGTTCCTGGAGCCTTCTCTGCTCCTTTTCCTTCCTTATCCCTCTTCCAGGCCTGGGCCTCTGTTACTAGGCCCGCCTCCGGAGCAGAGCTCATGCACAGCCCCTGCTCCCTGTCACTTCTGCTCAGACTTCTCTGCACTGAACTAAGATGTTGCCCACCTTTTATACCCCCTTCTCAATGCACCCAGGAACTGCTTCCTCCCTGCTCCTGCACTACAGGGTTCCCCTTCCTCGGTGTTCCCTCCCCCCACTCCAGCCAGGGACAGGGACTGTCGTGCCCATCTCAGGGGCATATTGGTCGCCCTGCCCCACGGCAATGTGGTGTAATGCATGCAGGTGTCGGGGTCCTGATCCACACTCCATCCTTACCTGAGAGTGAGATATCACACCTCTGGGTGAGGTGCAATACCTCTGTAGCAACCGAGCCCTCGGGGTGCTACAGTTCCATTTATATTCAGCCTAGGTGACGTATTGCGATACAGGGCCGTGATTTTGGCTATAAAAGGGTCCCCTAGACCCCTACCCCAAGCTTTTTAAGAGAATAATATATGGTGTGCCAGGAGACTCTATGGAATGCTTTCTCAGCATCCAACGAGAGTATCTAATTACAAATTTTTAACTGCATCTAGCCCAGGAAATAATTTGTGCCTAGTAGCAGTGTCTGCTAGTCAGCAGATTATCCCAGCTGTTAAGCAAGCTACACCACCTGTAGTTTGGACACTTAATTTTTTCAAAGGAAATGCTTCGGGACCCCGGGATACTCAGTGAAGAGCATCAGGAGGCACCCCAAGGCATAGGGGCTGGGACTGGCGGTAGGACGCCTTGCAGTGGACCGCCGAGCTCGATCCTTATAAAAGCTTTTTAACTGCAGGAGCTTTAGTGGACGCAACTGGAGCTGGAATTACGCGGCTGCTGGCATGAGACTTGCCCTCCAATAGATCCTTGTAAAAGGATTTAAAGTGTATTCATTCAAATTAGAGAGACAATTTAAATTAAAAAGCTTAGACCTGCCTCCACCACAGGGGGGCTCGCTCGACCCACCAGCGGACAGGCACCAGTATTGGTAGAGGGGGGCTGGTCGTCAGGGTCCACCGCAGCTCTGGCACAAAGCCGGCGACACGGAGGTCGCACGGGCAGGAACGGACTGGCCATGTCGGCTTCGCACTTTTTTGGTTTTAGAAGGGCATGACATGCCTATATCTGTGTCTCCCCCTCCTTTTACTCCTCCACCTCTTTTCTTTTCGCATGACTATATGTACTTGTCACTTTTCCATGTGTTAGTTGTGTCTTCTGAGCAGTTTGTCAGCTTTTGGACACCTTTGAAGGTGTTTTCTATGTGTTTCTATGTGTTTTTGTTTGCCTGCCATTGGTTTTAACGGTGTTCGAAGGTGTTCGACGAACAGTTCGGCGAACATACGGGTGTTCGACGAACCGAACCGAACTCGAACACTACGGGGTGGCTCAACACTACCAGCCAGTGTTCAGACTTGAACTCAATAGAAAATCTTTGGAGGTACCTGAAACTCAATGGTGCCCAGCAACAGCCCTGAAACCTAAAAGATATGAAGATCTGTATGGAGGAGTGGGCCAGAATCCCTGCTGCAGTGTGTGCAAACTTGGTCAAGAACTACAGGAAACGTGTGACCTCTGTAATTGCAAACAAAGGTTTCTGTACCAAATATTATTTTGTGTTTTTCTATTGTATCAAATACTTATTTCATGTAATAAAATGCAAAAATCATGCAACGTGAGTTTCGGAATTTTTTTTATATTCTGTTTCTCACATTTGAAGTGTACCTACGATAAAAATGACAGACCTCTCCATTCTTTGTAGGTGGGAAATCTTGCAAAATCAGTAGTGTATCAGATACATATTTTCCCCACTGTATAGTGTCCTTTCTCCCACCCCTCAATTCATTGCAAGTCACTGTATAGTGTCCTCCATCACACCATCTAATTCAACTTGCTGAGTTATAGAGAAAGCATTGGGTCAGAAGCTGAGAGCGGCATTCTGCAGCTCTCCGGCTACTTTCTATCGCTGGTAGGAAGTTTCTTTTCCTGGTGATGTACATAATGGTGGCAAAAAAAAGAGAATAATGAAGTCCTCCTGTTTCCTCTCCCACAATTCATTATAAGTCTCTCACCTGTGTCCTCTCTCCCAACCCCCAATTTATTAGAAATCTTTGTCCTGTGTCCTCTCTGTCACACCTACAAATCATTATAAGTGTCTGTCCTGATGCACGATGGTGGCGAAAAAAAGTATAATGAGGGCAATCTGGATATGGGCACCCCAGAGCTCTGGATTTTTGGGAGGTATTCCAGATTACTCTCATTATATTTTGCTCCTACACAGTTGACATGGATCCCCCTTCACCTCAGGGCTTATGTGCAGCTGACTCAGCTGCATCTGTGATATGTGCATCCCTGCCTCAGCAAGGATGTACAGTCCTCTGTGTGATGCAGTTCATATCTACCTGGTCACATACTGTTTTGAATCTCATATGTACTGATTATTTCCATCTCATATCTATGGCATATCTATAAATGTATGATATCTGCATATCTCAACTATGGGAGCTATATCTATATTTAGAACAGAGCCTGGTCAAGTGATGTGGTCAGAGAAGAGGTGGTCACATATGCAAGACTCTGTTCATTATATAAGCTTCGACCACCTCTCCACTTGTATAAGCATGCAAAAGGGCTCCAATGTTGAGAAAGATGCAGGTACTATTGATGAGACCTTCATAAATAATATATTAGGTATTTTCCTGTGGCTATGCCATAAATGTATGAAGTGGGACGTCCCTAATGGCGTAAGGTCCATAGAGGCAGACCACGCTGCCGCTATGGGGCCTGTGAGCCATGAGGGCCCGGAGTCGGGAGATAGAATCCACTCTGCAAAACTTGTATGTCCCGCGGCGCTGCAGAGGATGACTCATTGCTGTCTGCTCTGTTTAGAGCAGGAGAGGAGGCTCCGCCCACCAGATTACGGTATGGCCACTGCTCTCTCTTCCCCTCTGCCTTACAGTATGGCCACTGCTCTCTCTGCCCCTCTGCCTTACAGTATGGCCACTGCTCTCTCTGCCCCCCTGCCTTACAGTATGGCCACTGCTCTCTCTTCCCCTCTACCTTACAGTATGGCCACTGCTCTCTCTGCCCCTCTGCCTTACAGTATGGCCACTGCTCTCTCTGCCCCTCTGCGTTACAGTATGGCCACTGCTCTCTCTTCCCCTCTACCTTACAGTATGGCGACTGCTCTCTCTACCCCTCTGCGTTATAGTATGGCCACTGCTCTCTCTGCCCCTCTACCTTACAGTATGGCGACTGCTCTCCCTGCCCCTCTGCTTTTCAGTATGTCCACTGCTCTCTCTGCCCCCCTTGCCTTACAGTATGTGACGCGCCCCTGGGCCTGCTGTGTCGTGCGGCATCGCGCGCACGGGGGCTTACCCGGAGCCGGATCAGATGGGGGTAGTAGTCTCGTGGCGGTGACCCGGTCCGTGCCCAGGGAGTCAAACTGAGCGGCAGTCTTTAGCAGTAGATGTTAGAATGTTCGACTACGCCACCCGTTGAATGCGGCTATGAAGCCGCCGCTGCAGGACAGTCCGCTGAGGCCGGTGGCACGGATGTGCAGCGTGGATGGTATAACCCCCAACGGGAGGGGTATGGCCTCAGGGCAGCAGATGTGGATGATAGTGGTAGTGATGGTGCAGCAAGGAAGCTCAGAGACGTGTGGTGCAGTTTCAAGGCTTTTACTCACAGGTGTTGCTCCGGTCACTTCGGCCAAGAGTGACCACCCGAGCCGTGCTGCGTCCACCAGGTGCGGGACTCGGCCAACTCCCAGGCAGTTCCAGAGCGTGGTCCTGAGCTCCCCTCTCTTCCTTCCTACTGGCCGTCCTCACCAGGGACCCACCTATGTCCGGCTTCCTCGGGCCTTATGGGGCAAAACCTCTCTCCGGTTTTCCTGACCCTATGTGGCGTGCCTTCCTGGCGGATGTGGCGAGGGGTCGTGCCAAAGCTTGACCACGACCTCCGGTTCCTGGCTAAGGATGATTTGCCTCCACCAGCTTGGGATCCGGTACCCTTCTCTGCCAACCCTTCACCCGTTTTAGTTCACTCATGGGATCTCAGGGTTCCCTCTGCTTGCGTCTCTGGGCCTTTCTTAGTGTTCCTTTTCCTTCCTCTCTCTCTGCTTCAGGCCTGGCTCTGGAGCTGGGCCCAGACGGAGCCACAGCTCCCCCTCAGCCCTCTCTGGCTGAGCTCCTCTCTCCACTCCTCCAGGCTGAACAGACCTTGTCTAAAGATGGTGCCCACCTTATATACTCCCTCTGACACCCGAGCCCAGGTCACAATGCAACCATGGGCTCCTCCTATGCCCAGAGTCCCTCCCCTGACTGCTCCTACACTACTAGGATGTTCCTCCCCCCCTCCCACTCCAGCCAGGGACAGACGCTGTCGTACCTGCACATCTATCTGGTGGGAGTACCGTTGTTCTGTCCCCCGGAAATGGGATGAGTGTAGTGCATGCAACAAGCTGAGCTCAGTCCCACCCTCCATCCTTACCCGGGAGTGGAATACCACACCTCTGGATCGAGGTGCAATACCCCTGTAGCAGCCGAGCCCTCGGGGTGCTACATATGGCCACTGCTCTCTCTGCCCCTCTGCCTTACAGTATGGCCACTGCTCTCTCTTCCCCTCTACCTTACAGTATGGCGACTGCTCTCTCTGCCCCTCTGCGTTACAGTATGGCCACTGCTCTCTCTGCCCCCCTTGCCTTACAGTATGGCCACTGCTCTCTCTGCCCCTCTGCCTTACAGTATGGCGACTGCTCTTTCTGCCCCTCTGCCTTACAGTATGGCGACTGCTCTTTCTGCCCCTCTGCGTTACAGTATGGCCACTGCTCTCTCTGCCCCCCTGCCTTACAGTATGGCCACTGCTCTCTCTTCCCCTCTGCTTTACAGTATGGCCACTGCTCTCTCTGCCCCCCAGCCTTACAGTATGGCCCCTGCTCTCTCTGCCCCCCCTGCCTTACAGTATGGCCCCTGCTCTCTCTGCCCCTCTGCTTTACAGTATGGCCACTGCTCTCTCTGCCCCCCTTGCCTTACAGTATGGCCACTGCTCTCTCTTCCCCTCTACCTTACAGTATGGCCACTGCTCTTTCTGTCCCTCTGCTTTACAGTATGGCCACTGCTCTCTCTGCCCCCCTGCCTTACAGTATGGCCACTGCTCTCTCTTCCCCTCTGCCTTACAGTATGGCCACTGCTCTCTCTTCCCCTCTGCCTTACAGTATCGCCACTGCTCTCTCTGCCCCTCTGCCTTACAGTATGGCGACTGCTCTCTCTGCCCCTCTGCGTTACAGTATGGCCACTGCTCTCTCTGCCCCCCTTGCCTTACAGTATGGCCACTGCTCTCTCTGCCCCCCCTGCCTTACAGTATGGCCACTGCTCTCTCTGCCCCTCTGCCTTACAGTATGGCCACTGCTCTCTCTTCCCCCCTGCCTTACAGTATGGCCACTGCTCTCTCTGCCCCCCTGCCTTACAGTATGGCACTGCTCTCTCTGCCCCTCTGCTTTACAGTATGGCGACTGCTCTCTCTGCCCGTCTGCTTTACAGTTTGGCCACTGCTCTCTCTGCCCCCCTGCCTTACAGTATGGCCACTGCTCTCTCTTACCCTCTACCTTACAGTATGGCCACTTCTCTCTCTGCCCCTCTGCCTTACAGTATGGCCACTGCTCTCTCTCCCCCCTCTGCCTTACAGTATGGCCACTTCTCTCTCTGCCCCTCTGCCTTACAGTATGGTCACTGCTCTCTCTTCCCCTCTACCTTACAGTATGGCCACTGCTCTCCCTGCCCCCTCCCCCGCTCTGAATGTTACTGCTCCATTCTCTCCCTCTTGCTCTGCAATTACAAGAGAGCTCTGCAGTCGGGCCCCAGGAGTAGGGGAGGATGCCCCACAAGATGGAAGAACATACAGAAAGGGTAAGTCCATGTGCAATCTGTGTGGGTGTGTGTATATATATATTATATATATATATATATATATATATATATATATATATATATATATTTATGTATATACAGTATATATATGTATCTATGTCCAATATGTTTGTATAGAAGTGTGTAATATGGCATGTCTATGTATTTCTGTACATACAATACAGGCCAAAAGTTTGGACACACCTTGTCATTTAAAGATTTTTCAGCATTTTCATGACTATGAAAATTGTACATTCACACTGAAGGCATCAAAACTATGAATTAACACATGTGGAATTATATGCTTAACAAAAAAGTGTGAAACAACTGAAAATATGTCTTATATTCTAGGTTCTTCAAAGTAGCCACCTTTTGCTTTGATGACTGCTTTTCACACTCTTGGCATTCTCTTGATGAGCTTCAAGAGGTAGTCACCGGAAATGGTCTTCCAGCAATCTTGAAGGAGTTCCCAGAGATGCTTAGCACTTGTTGGCCTTTTTGCCTTCACTCTGCGGTCCAGCTCACCCCAAACCATCTCGATTGGGTTCAGGTCTGGTGAGTGTGGAGGCCAGGTCATCTGGCGTAGCACCCCATCACTCTCCTTCTTGGTCAAATAGCCATTACACAGCCTGGAGGTGTGTTTGGGGTCATTGTCCTGTTGAAAAATAAATGATGGTCCAACTAAACGCATACCGGATGGAATAGCATGCCGCTGCAAGATGCTGTGGTAGCCATGCTGGTTCAGTATGCCTTCAATTTTGAATAAATCCCCAACAGTGTCACCAGCAAAGCACCCCCACGCCATCACACCTCCTCCTCCATGCTTCACGGTGGGAACCAGGCATGTAGAGTCCATCCGTTCACCTTTTCTGCATCGCACAAAGACACGTTGGTTGGAACCAAAGATCTCAAATTTGGACTCATCAGCCCAAAGCACAGATTTCCACTAGTCTAATGTCCATTCCTTGTGTTCTTTAGCCCAAAAATGTCTCTTCTGCTTGTTGCCTGTCCTTAGCAGTGGTTTCCTAGCAGCTATTTTACCATGAAGGCCTGCTGCACAAAGTCTCCTCTTAACAGTTGTTGAAGAGATGTGTCTACTGCTAAAACTCTGTGTGGCATTGACCTGGTCTCTAATCTGAGCTGCTGTTAACCTGCGATTTCTGAGGCTGGTGACTCAGATAAACTTATCCTCAGAAGCAGAGGTGACTCTTGGTCTTCCTTTCCTGGGGCAGTCTTCATGTGATCCAGTTTCTTTGTAGCGCTTGATGGTTTTTGCAACTGCGCTTGGGGACACTTTCAAAGTTTTCCCAATTTTTCGGACTGACTGACCTTCATTTTTTAAAGTAATGATGGCCACTCGTTTTTCTTTACTTAGCTGCTTTTCTCTTGCCATAATACAAATTCTAACAGTCTATTCAGTAGGACTATCAGCTGTGTATCCACCAGACTTCTGCACAACACAACTGATGGTCCCAACCCCATTTATAAGGCAAGAAATCCCACTTATTAAACCTGACAGGGCACACCTGCGAAGCTAAAACCATTTCCGGCGACCACCTCTCGAAGCCCATCAAGAGAATGCCAAGAGTGTGCAAAGCAGTCATCAAAGCAAAAGGTGGCTACTTGGCTACTTTGAAGAACCTAGAACATAAGACATATTTTCAGTTGTTTCACACTTTATTGTTAAGTATATAATTCCACATGTGTTAATTCATAGTTTTGATGCCTTCAGTGTGAATGTCCAATTTTCAAAGTCATGAAAATACAGAAAAATCTTTAAATGAGAAGGTGTGCCCAAACCTTTGGTCTGTACTGTATATGTATGTGATGCCCGTGTATTTATCTGTAGGTATATCCATGTATTCACATATGCAGGTCTGACGTCAGCACCGGGGCAAGTACCGGGACCCTGGATCATCAAAGGGGCCCACTTGCTGTCGTGGCCCGGGCCGCTTCCCCAGAATCTGTGCAGGACCGCCGGCACTTCACCTGACATGGCTGTGTGCTGTGTGGCTGTGTCTGCTAATAATGACACAGCAGGGGCGACACTGCACCTATAATTGTGCTTGTGTATCGCCCCTGCTGCATCACTACTACCAGACATAGCCGCACAGTGCACTGCGCATGGCCATGTCGGGTGAAGTGCCGGCAATCAAGCAGCGCCAGATGTCCTACACAGATGCTATGGAAGCGGCCCAGGCCCCGACGGTGAGTGGGCCCCTCTGAATGTTCAGGGCCATGTCTATGACACGCCGGCAGCCATGCACTGACACATGCCTGAGGAGCTGCTGAACAGGACACAGGCCGGGGGCAGGTGAGTGAGGCTTCACCAAACCCCATATTAAAAATAATTCTAATGTGTGTGTGAGTGAGTGTATGTGTGTGACTGTATATATATTTAAGTCTGTTTTATGTGTTTTTAAGAATGTGTTCAAATAAGTACGTATGTCTGTATGCAAGTTTCTGCTTATTGTATGTGTGCATATCTGTGTACCATGTGCATGTGTGTGTATGTCTGCTTACCGTGTGCGTGCATGTCTGCGTACTGTGCACGTGCGCATGTCTGCATACTGTGCGCATGCGCATGTCTGTGTACTCTGCGCATGCCAGCGTACTGTGCGCATGCTTGCATGTCTGCGTACATGCATGTCTGCGTACTGTCTGTGTGTATGTTTGCATATGTGAAGGATGAGGGGGCAGGCTGGGCTCTGTATTGTATACCTATATTTCTCCGCCGCATCTGTGCATCATGAATGTTGGTATTTATTAAAGGGGCCCACTGAGACTCTTTCGCCCGGGGCTCACGAAAACCTGGAGCCGGCCCTGGTTGAAAGCAATGATGGAGGAGGGAGCATCATGTGATGCAACTGGCAGCTGCTGAGGTGATGAGAGAGACACACTGCAGAGACTGAAGCAGCGGGGAACGAGGAGCGGTAAGTATGTATATATTTATTTTTAAATCAGCATGTACTGATAATACTGGAGGACTGGGGCTGCATTTTACCCTATGGGGGGGAGCTGCATTTTACCCTATGGGGGGGCGCCTTTTTACCCTATGGGGGGGCTACATAATACTGTGTACAGGACCATGGGGAGTGCAATCTACTGTGTGGAGGACCATGGAGGGTGCATTATACTGTGTACAGGACCATAGGATGCATTATACTGCGTACAGGACCATGGCGAGTGCATTATACCGCGTGGAGGACCGTGGCGAGTGCATTATACTGGGTGGAGGACCATGGCGAGTCTATTATACTGTGTGGAGGACCATGGCGAGTGCATTATACTGTGTGGAGGACCATGGCGAGTGCATTATACTGTGTGGAGGACCATGGCGAGTGCATTATACTGTGTGGCAGACCATGGGGAGTGCAATATAATGTGTGGAGGACCATGGGGGGTGCATTATACTGTGTGGAGGACCATAGGGGGTGTATTATACTGCGTACAGGACTATGGGATGCATTATACTGCATACAGGACCATGGGGAGTGTATTATTCTGCATGGAGGACCATGGCGAGTGCATTATACTGTGTGCAGGACCATGGCGAGTGCATTATACTGGGTGGAGGACCATGGCGAGTGCCTTACACTGCGTGGAGGACCATGGCGAGGGCCTTATACTGTGTGGAGGACCATGGCGAGTGCCTTATATTGTGTGGAGGACTATGGCGAGTGTCTTATACTGTTTGGAGGACCATGGCAAGTGCCTTACACTTTGTGGAGGACCACGACGAGTGTCTTATACTGTGTGGAGGACCATGGGGAGTGCATTATACTGTGTGGAGGACCATGGAGAGTGCATTATACTGTGTAGAGGACCATGGGGAGTGCATTATACTGTGTAGAGGACCATGGGCAGTGCATTATACTCTGTGAAGGTTTGTGTGGGGGCCATTATACTGTATATAGGCCTATTTTACTGCATGGAGGGCTATGTGAGGGTCACAGTTGGGGCATCATACTGTGTTGGGGTCACCATACTTTGCCTTTGGAGTTGAGGGGTAAAGTAGGGTCATTATACTCTGCATGTGGAGGAATTCACTATGGGGGGTATCATACTGTTTTTGTGGGCACTTTTGTTGCCATCATACTTTATAGAGGCAATGAAAGAGGAATCTAGAACTTCAGCAGGACGAAAATTACTATGTAAAGGCTGGAAAGTTGTGAGATCTGCTCTTCTGTGACCCCAACAATTATTTACATTTTTTTTGGGGGGGGGGTGACAATTACAATTTCTGCTATGGGACCCCATGATTCCTATGTACGCCCCTGGACGACCCATGCACTTTCAATAGCTGTTAGACAGCCAGGTATTTCTAACTACTCCCGCCTCTCGCTATACATATACATATTTTATTTGTCTGACAATTTTTTTTGGTAAATGGGAAGCAACTATCAAACATTGAGGGCAACTTATCTCACTTGAGAGTAAAGTTTAATTTTGACATTTCCTTTTTTCCTCTCACAAACTCGTAGGTTGAACAAAAATCAACCAATCATCTCCTACACAGGTGATGATTGGCCAATGCTGACGAAATCAACAGACTTCATTGACTTTAAGCTTTCCATACACGCCATATACAATATATATCTGACTGTTCCAACTTCTCCATATACAGGAGAACGACAGTTTATGTCCCAGAGACCAAAAGAATCAGCAGTCCAAAATTAGACATGCCAGAACCTCTTCTTTCATCATCATTTGTAAGGGGAGAGTTGAGAGGCCCCCATACACATTGAACTGTTGGCTGATTCCGCCGATGTTAGCTGATTCAGCAAATGTTAGTCTAATGGGTACAAGGGCCGTAAGTCTACATTAGATGCATAACTTTAGATCTTGTATTTTTTTAGAAAAATCATACTTTCTATAGTAAAAACATAAGGAAGACAAGGCATAATAATGTTATATACAATATGATGCTTACAAAAAGGCTGCTCTTTTCAGGGGGGTCATCTGGAATTTTTAATAATGTTCATGGACACTTTCCCAGGAGACATTTAAGGACAGGTATGTATGGAAAGGGACTTATTTCTGAAATACGATGTCAGACATTCCAGCACCTGTGACCTTTTGTTCATAGAGATGTAATGTTCTATTACACTGGGTGGTTGTTGTGGTCACAGGTCCTGAAATTATTAAGAATAATACATAATTTTACCTGGAGGTAAAAATTAGAGAAGTGCTGACCTGAAGAAAGATGCCAAGAGGTCAATTTATGAGTATGGTTGGAAGTGATCAGGAAAAGAATGTTAATTTTGCAAAACAGTAATGTTTGCCAAAGCCCAAAACATTTGGCTTTTATGAAAATGATCCAACTATCATCAATCATCACATTAACAGTGTTGGCTTCAATGTGTGGCCACCTGTTGAGCATGTTGACAACTCTCTGATATAAGTGCTATCTACCTTATTAAAATGATCAAATAGGAACTGAAGACTGGTATTTCATTTTTTTTTTAAATAGAAGACTGACCTAAGTATGAAGTTTCATATTATCTTATGTTATGCTGTCATGAGCTCCATAAATAAAAGCCATGAGAGCAAGAAAGATGTGAAGGGAGTTCGAATATTAAAAAAAGTCATTTAAACTGGGGTTATGTTCCCCAGACAGACTAAGAGGAAACCCAAATGTCAAATATAGACATCTGTGCCAGTTAGAAGTTGCAAACCAAGAAGGTGAGAAATTTGCTGATAATTGTGCACGAAGGCGGCTTATTAAATAAATCACCATTAAACATTACTCAATAAAAGGATACTCATCTGTGCTTTAGAAATGCCTGAAAATTGTGCCGTCATCATCACTATGAAGTTGAGATTAGCAGATCAGGCAAAATTTAAATTCATCGGTTCCCCTTCCATTTTTTGCTGAGGAGTAATTCCCCGCAAATGTAATGTCTTTTATTATGCAGTGGGGTCTCTCTAGACCCCAGAGCATAATAAACATAACATGTAAAAAATAAAAAAATTCATTATATTCACCCTCTGCTTGCCGCTGCTACTCGTTGCCACCCATCTGGTCCTCACCATATCTTCTGCCAGACTGCCAGGTATGCAGTCTCTCGGGAGGTAAACAGCATCATGATGTCACCAAATGCATCATGATGTTCCTCATTCTTGAGCAGAAACCTCCTGAGTTTTCCATGACACCCGGAAGTCTGATACAGTGCAAGAGGTCCCATAAATTCAATTGAAAGTGGCGGGGGATCAGAAGATGTGGTGAGAACCAAACGGGTGGGGGTGAGTAGCAGAGGGGTCAAAGAGGTGAGTAAGACAATTTTTTTTTATTTTTTAACCTTTTAATGGCCCATTATGGTTCAAACAATAGACGCCACGTGAATGCGGATTTTTGTTAAATTTGAGTAAAATTTAATCCCACTCAAATTTATTTGCTCATATTTACTAATAAGGACATAGTAGAGGAAGAGACGTGAGTATAATAGGAAGAGAGTGAGTATTGGAGACCCAGAGTGTGAAATGGAAATGCATAAGTAGTCCTGAATATTTTTGATGAAAGATAAACCTGTAAGCTTTTATGTTTTAGACTGTAAGACTTTGGAAGTAATTGCTGGTAAGTTTGGGCTGTGGAAGCACCAACCCAGAGATGAAGAGACCCGTGGGTAATGCAAAAGGCTATCCCAGCCTTGTGCAGGTCTGCAATATTGTCCCTGGTGTCATTAGACAGCTCTTTGGTCTTGGCCATGGTAGAGAAGTTGGAGTGTGATTGAGTGTGTGGACAGGTGTCTTTTATACAGCTAACGAGTTCAAACAGGAGCAATTAATACAGGTAATGAGTAGTGTAGAGTAGGAGGGCTTCTTAAAGAATAATTAACAGGTCTCAGAGACAGAATTCCTGCTCGTTAGTAGGTAATCAAATACTTATTTGTGCAATAAAATGCTAATTAATTATGTAAAAATCATACAATGTGATTTTCTGTTTTTTTTTAAAGGATTCTGTCTTTCACAGTTGAAGTGTACCTATGATAAAAATTACAGACGTCTCCATTCTTTGTAGGTAGGAAAACTTGCACAATCGGCAGTGTATCAAATACTTATTTTCCCCACTGCACTACAGTGCCACTGTAATGTAATATGTAGTTCAATTGCACTTCTATGAAGCCCATCTTCTAACTAAACTTCATATGGAGGATTCCTGGTCAAATAAATGAATGCAAAATGCCCAGATCTTGAGGCTGTAAAACAATCCCAAATCATCACACTTCTACTATGTTTGACAGTTGGTATGAGGTGTTAGTGGTGATATTCTGTATTTGTTTTGCTCAAAATCTTGTGGTTTGTTCATATACAACTTTGCCCATGCTGACATGTTCTCATTTATTAATTTTGGTCACTTACATATCGCCATTAATTCCATAGCGCTTTAAAGACTAGAGATGAGCGTTGTTCTACTCGAACTGTTCGCCAATCTCAAATTCGAGCTGTTTTGGGCGGTGTTCGAGCCGTTCGGCGAACACGAACAATTTGAGAAAAATTCGGCTGTTCGAGGTTATGTTCGATAACTGTTCGTTCATCAAAATCATAACTGGATTTTTTCTCAGTAATGATGAAAATTAATGTTAATACGCAGTTTGAGTGTACAGCGGGGTGGGGGGAGGGGCAGGGGATGGATCTCTGCAGGAACAATGAAGATCTCCATTTTTTTTTCTCTTTCCCGCATTTACAGTGGGGAGGTGCAATCTGTCAGCCTATCAGCAGCGCACACACGGAGCGAAGTGCTTTTTTTCACACAAGCAAGGGCATGTGTCATTGGCAGTGTATGTCACATGTCCTTGCCCTATAAGACCAAGCCATTTTCCCCGTCGCCACCATTTTCTCACTGCTGCAGCTGCGTGTTAGACGGCACCGCTGTTGCTGTGTGCGCTATACCTTGTTAATTTCAAGCCAATTTTCGCACAAATATACAGATAGCTTGGGAGTAGGGAATAGTTGAGATTGCAGTCCTTTTAAGGACTAGGTTACAGCATTTCCTACGACTTTTATCATGCAGGTCTGTGCTCTTAAATAGATAGGTTGTGGGAGTAAAGACTAATTGTAATTGGAGTCCTTTTCAGGACTAGGTTACATCAGTTCCTATCAGTTTTTGCCAGGCAGGTCTGTGCCAGTGCTGTGCAAGTTTTTTTCACAGCATTTGGCTGAATCTAGCAAAGCTAATCCTTTTTGGCCTATTGCAGAGTGTGTTAGTCAGTGGAGTAGCCTATCTGTGTTGCAAGATATACCACCTGTGTATAGAATACCAATTTTTTTACTGCACCTAGTGAAGTAAAATCTTTTGGGCATCATTCTATTAGTCCATCTATACTGACCTCCATCAGGTTGCAAACTGAATCTAATTTTTTTCTGCATCTAGCTCTGAAAAAATATTTGGCCTTCTAGCAGTGTGTCGGACTTTCTCTATTAGTCCATCTATACTGACCTCCATCAGGTTGCAAATTCAAAATAATTTTTATCTGCATCTACAGTACCTCTGAAAAAATATTTGGGCTTCTAGCTGTGTGTGGGACTTGTTGTATTAGTCCATCTATACTGACCTCCATCAGGTTGCAAACTGAATATATTTTTTTCTGCATCTACCTCTGAAAAAATATTGGGCTTCTAGCTGTGTGTGGGACTTGTTTTATTAGTTCATCTATACTGACCTCCATCAGGTTGCAAACTGAATATATTTTTTTCTGCATCTACCTCTGAAAAAATATTGGGCTTCTAGCTGTGTGTGGGACTTGTTGTATTAGTCCATCTATACTGACCTCCATCAGGTTGCAAACTGAATATAATTTTTTTCTGCATCTAGCTCTGAAAAAATATTTGGCCTTCTAGCAGTGTGTCAGACTTTCTCTATTAGTCCATCTATACTGACCTCCATCAGGTTGCAAATTCAAAATAATTTTTATCTGCATCTACAGTACCTCTGAAAAAATATTTGGGCTTCTAGCTGTGTGTGGGACTTGTTGTATTAGTCCATCTATACTGACCTCCATCAGGTTGCAAACTGAATATATTTTTTTCTGCATCTACCTCTGAAAAAATATTGGGCTTCTAGCTGTGTGTGGGACTTGTTGTATTAGTCCATCTATACTGACCTCCATCAGGTTGCAAACTGAATATATTTTTTTCTGCATCTACCTCTGAAAAAATATTGGGCTTCTAGCTGTGTGTGGGACTTGTTGTATTAGTCCATCTATACTGACCTCCATCAGGTTGCAAATTGAATATAATTTTTTTCTGCATCTAACCCAGCCAATAGTTTTGGCCTAATACCACAGTTTGGCCACTCAGCTCTGCTCGGTTACCATCCATTGTTTTTTTGTGCAAACAACTCCAGAGTTGTGAGTTAGTTAACCACCAAAATGAGTGGAAAAAGGCCTGCTGCTGGTGGAAAGGGGAATAGGCGTGTTGGGAAGGGGAAAAAAGGTTGTGTCCGTGGGGTAGGTGTTAAAGCAACAGTAACATCTGCAGAAGAAAGACCATCTTCCAGCCAAACTAAAATGTCTACTTCTTTTAGCGGACAATGTGATAAGATCCATTTCTTACGGCCACGCCAATCGCTACAAATTCCAGATGAGGCACAAAAACAGCAGGTGCTTCAACGGATATCAAGTGCTCCTTTAAGTGGGCTCTCCTCCACATCAACTTCAACATCACAAATACTCCAGTCCTCAAAGGTGTCACCCAAATCGCACTTGCTTCCTCACAGCTCCCAAATCTCCAGCTGCCCGTCTGAGTATGAGGTAGAACAGATGGTTGAGTCTGCAGAGCTGTTTACTCATACTATAGCCTGGAAATCAGAGGTCGACTCCAGCGCTTCTATGAATCCAGACGAGGAAATGATCTGCACTGATGCCCAGAATCTTTATGAGTCGGATCCAGGACCAGACGCAGAAGGTTCTGACCATAATGTAGACCCTCATTCCCAAACTGTAACTCCTGTTGGTGGAGACAATGAGGAAGACGATGATAAGACTCAAATACCTGATTGGAGCGACAACTTTAGTTTTTTGTCAGGGCAGGAACAGGTTGGCTCTGAGGACGACGGGTGTGATAACACACAGGGTGATGATGATGAGGTTGGAGATCCCACTTACTGTCAACCCACAGTCAGCCAAGAGATGAGGTCAGCAGAGGAGGTGGAGGAAGATGCTAGTGACGACGAGGTCAGGTTGCGCCTTCCTGGACAGAGACGTAGTACTGGAAGCACGTCAACAACTGCATCCTCAAACACAACTCTGCCTCTCACCACAAGTCGTGGTGGCTCTTCAGGTCGCATGGGTGCTAAGCCTTGCATAGCCTGGGCATTTTTTCAGATCGATAAAGATGACCCAACTCGTGTTATCTGTAACATTTGTCAGCAAAAGCTAAGTAGAGGCCAAAAAATACATAGTTTGAGTACTTCATGCATGAACCGGCACATGGACATGAAGCATAAGTTGCAGTGGGAAGCTCAGTGTGCTACAATGCGGCCTAGCCGGCCGGGCCAACCACCGTCTGCCATATCTTGTGCATCAGCGGCCTCTTCATCCTCTGTGACTGGGGGGACAGCAGTCACACCTGTTTTGGGGCGCAGACCTGCCACCTCTTTACCCGCAACAGCCAGCGTGATTGACAGGTCATCATTTTCTTTGGAGGTGGTAACACCAGCTGGTGTTGAGCGCTGTCCGACATCGATAGCACCACCTTTGGATCAAGGCAACCTAACATGTCCGCCTGCATCTTCCTCACAGACCGGCAGTTTGCCGGGGACACCCTTATCAACCCCGTCTAAGCACAATAGCCAGCCCTCGGTCCCTCAGATGTGGACAAGTAAAAGACCATTTCCTCCTAGCCATGAGAAAGCTAAGAGGTTGAATTTCACCATCTGCAAGCTCTTGGCTACAGAAATGCTGCCTTTCCGCCTGGTGGACACAGAGGATTTTCAAGAACTTATGTCCGTCGCAGTGCCCCAGTACCAGATGCCCAGTCGGCACTACTTCTCAAAGAAAGGTGTGCCTGCGCTCCACCAGCATGTCGCACACAACATCACCGCTTCTTTGAGAAACTCTGTGTGTGACAGGGTGCATTTCACCACAGACACTTGGACGAGTAGGCATGGACAGGGGCGTTACATGTCGCTGGGTAACTATGGTGACAGCAGGACAGGGGCTGCTGTCCAAGTCTTGCCGTCCCCACGAGTTGTGCGTCAATCCTCTTTATGTCAAAGTTCCTCCACTGCTTCTGCCTCCTCAACCTCCTCTCGGACTTCCACCTGCACCCAAAGCCTGTCTGGTCATGCCACAAGCTTTCTAACTGCGCAGAAGGGATCCTGCACACCTCCTTACTATGCTGGCAGTAGGGCTCAACGTCATCAGGCGGTTTTTACTTTGAAATGTCTGTGAAATGTGAGTCACACAGCTGAGGAGTTGTGGTCAGCTCTGGAGAACCAATTTCATGAATGGTTGTCTCCACTGGACCTGAAACCAGGGAAGGCCGTGTGCGACAATTCTGCAAACCTGGGTGCGGCCCTTCGCCGGGGCAATGTCACACACGTGCCTTGTATGGCTCACGTGTTGAACCTGGTTGTCCAGCAATTTTTAGCCCACTATCCCAGACTAGATGGCCTTCTGCAGAGGGCACGGTCGCTGTGTGCTCACTTCCGCCATTCGCATCCCGCAGCTCAGCGACTTACATCTCTACAGAAGTCGTTGGGCCTGCCACTTCACCGGCTAAAATGCGATGTGCCTACCCGGTGGAATTCAACTCTGCACATGTTGCAGCGACTGTGGCAGCACCGACAAGCCCTGGTGCAATACGTTCTGACGTATAGCCTGGGCCAACGAGATTCAGAGGTGGGGCAAATCACGCTGGAGGAGTGGTCTCAGATCAGGGACCTATGCACCCTTCTGCACAGTTTTGAAATGGCGACGAAGATGTTTAGTGCTGACGATGCCATTATCAGCATGACTATTCCGTTGATTTACATGCTGGAGCACATGTTAAACAGAATTCGGAGTCAGGTGGTGGCACAAGAGGAGGTGGAGGAAGTAGAGGAGGAGGAGTTGTATGCGGAAGGGCTAACATCTGCAAGGTCCAGACGGTCGGCAGCACCAAGGCGGCAGGCATGTGAGGGTGGGGGAGATGGTTTTACCAGGGCGCATGGTAGCAGCCAAACTAGTGAGGAAGGTGCAGGAGCCCAGGAAGAAGTGGAGGACGAACTGATGGAAGACTCATCAGATGAGGGAGACCTTGATCACATTTCTGTTGTGCGAGGTTGGGGGGAGAGGACAGAGGAAGGAAGCATGATTGTTACCTCGCCACCAACACAACAGGGACTTGGTGCTCCTGGATGCGCAACACACATGAGTGCCTTCTTGCTGCACTACCTGCAACATGACCCTCGAATTGTGAGAATTAGAAATAATCCTGACTACTGGGTTGCCACACTGTTAGATCCCCGGTACAAAAGTAAATTTGCCGAAATTATTCCTGCCATAGAAAGGGATGCACGCATGCAGGAGTATCAGCAGAGACTGTTGCAGAATCTTACATGTGCTTTTCCACAAAATACCAGTGGTGCACGTAGTGAATCTCACAGTTCCAACTTGCCAACCGTGGGACCGTCAAGTGTTCAGCACTCAAACCGTAACAGAACCACAGTATCTGCTGGTAACATCAATTTTGCGGAATCATTTCACCACTTTTTTAGCCCATCCTTTGCAAGGCCACAGGAGACAAGAAGTCTGACACATAGTCAACGCCTAGAGACGATGGTACAGGAGTATCTCCAAGTAAACATTGAAGCCACGACTGTGTCACTGGACCCTTGCTCTTTTTGGGCTTCCAATCTGGATAAATGGCCGGAGCTAGCCACTTACGCCTTGGAGATCTTGTCATGCCCCGCAGCCAGCGTTCTGTCTGAACGTGTGTTCAGCGCTGCTGGTGGTGTGCTGACAGATAAGCGCACGCGGCTCTCCACTGATAATGTAGGCAGACTCACGTTCATAAAGATGAACAAATCATGGATCCGAAACGACTTTTCTACCCCTGTGTCATCCTGGGGAGAGTAAAAGCTTGATGATTGGTTAAAATCACCCTACCAACCATTTTAAGCTTTCAAATTACTAATCATGTTTATCTGTATCTTGACTGGAAAATAATTTGGGCTTTGTAGCAGTGTGCAGCACTGATCCTATTAGGCCATCTATAATAAGCTCCACCAGATTTAAAATTAAAAATAATTTTTAGCTGCATCTAGGCCGGAAAATAATTTTGGGGCTCCGAGATGCGCAAGACACATAAGTGCCTTCTTGCTGCACTACCTGCAGCATGACCCTCATATTGTCAGAATTCGAAGTAATCATGACTACTGGGTTGCCACACTCTTAGATCCCCCAAACTTTTCGATCAACCTTTTCATTTTAATAAAGACCAAAAAAATGGTCATTTTTGAAATTATAAGCATTAGCAGGATGTTAGAAACTGAAATCAAACAGTTTTCAACTCAAAACTTTATTCTAGGTGATGTTACATTTTCACATAGGACCCCTTGTTCAAAAGGAGCTTCTGAACTCTCTCGTCCATTGAATTTGTCAGGTTTTGGATGGTTTCTGCTTCAATTGTTTTGCATGAGGACAGAATACCCTCCCAGAGCTGTTGCTTAGATGTGAACTGCCTCCCGCCATCATAGACACTCCTTTTAATGATGCTCCAAAGGTTCTGAATGGGGTAGAGGTCAGGGGAGCATGGGGGTCACACCATAAGTTTGTCCCCTTTTATGCCCATATCAGCCAGAGATGCAGATGTTTTATGTGCAGCATGAGATGGTGCATTATCATGCAGAAAAATGATCTTGCTGTGAAATACACGGTTCTTCTTCTTGAACCATGGCAGGAAGTGCTGTTTGAGAAAATCCACATACATTATGGAGTTCATCTTTAGCGCCTTCAGGGATCCTAAAGGGGCCGACAATCTCTCTCCCCATGATTCCAGCCCAAAACATTACTCCACCTCCTCCTTGTTGGCGCTGTAGCCGTGTTTGCGTGGGGTGTCCATCAACCAGCCATCCTCCACTCCATCCATCTGGACCATCGAGCGCTGCACGGCACTCATCCGTGAACAAAACAGTTTTGAAATCAGTCTTCATGTAATGTTTGGCCCACTGGAGCCGTTTCTGCTTGTGTGAAGTGGATAGAGGAGGTCGACAGGATGGCGTATGCACAGCTGCAAACCTCTGAAGGACCCTGCATCTTGTTGTTCGGGGGACGTTGGAGGCACCAGCAGCTTCAAAAACTTGTCTGCTGCTATGACAAGGCTTTCTTGCCGCTGCTCTTTTAACCTGACGTAATTGCCTGTAGGAAAGAGTCCTCAATTTGCCCTTATCAGCACGCACACGTGTGTACTGTGAATCAGCTACATACTTCTTGATTGCCAAGACACTTCATCCTGATCATCGCACAATGTTGATTGTAGTCATGCCTTGACCTAAACACTCCACAATTTGTTGCTTCTCAGCAGCCGACACATCCTTTTTCTTTCCCATTTTGGCAGAAAATGTAGGCTGCTTAATAATGTGAGAGAGCCTTCTTAAGTAGTCTTGCCTTTCATTGGACACACCTGCCAAACTAATTAGCACTGGTGTCTGCAATTGCTTACAGTGATATAAAGAGCCCTGACACACATCACCATCAATGAGTTTAACTGACAAACAAACAAATTCTTCCCTTATCACTCCTAAACACTTTTTGCATAATAATTTGGAACGCAGTGTACATGTGCTTTTCCACAAAACACCAGTGGTTCACGTAGTGAATCTTACAGTTCTAACTTGCCAACCGTGGTCTGTATGGAATTGTTCAATAAAGGGCCCAAAATTAAGATAACATAGATGGGAGAGGTCTCTATGAATAGGAATTCCTAAGTATTTGATACCCTGTGAGGGCCAGGCAAAGGGAAAGTTGGACTGGATAGAATCCTATATGGATTTGGTTAGGGAGACATCGAGGGCCTCAGACTTCGCTGCATTGATTTTAAAATTTTACCATGTAACAAAGTGATCTATTTCAGCCATAACAGCAGGGATGGATATATGTGATTGAGTGATATATACTAGGACATCATCAGCAAATAGAGAGCACTTGTACTCGGTGCCTCCCACCTCAATCCACCTAATATTGGGGTTATGGCGAATTGATGAGAGCAGGTGCTCCGTCACTAGGATGTATAAGAGAGGGGACAGAGGACATCCCTGCCTTGTCCCATTGGTGATTGTGAAAGGTGATGAAAATGTTCTGACGCACCCCCTGGGCCTTGGGACACCCGGAGCCGGACCCTTTTTGGTGGATGCTGGTGGTTGTAGTCTTCGTGGCGGCGACCCAGTTCCGTGGCTCAGGGCGGTCAAACCAGTGGCGGAACTATTTATGTGGTTTTGATGTTTAAATGTCCGACTACGCCACCCGTGGATTGCGGTCAGAGTGAACCGCCGCTACAGGGCAGACCGCTGAGGCTGGTGTTGTGGGTGCAGCAGAGCGTAGCATAACTCCCCACGGGAGGAGTATAGCCTCAGGGCAGTGTATGCGGAGGATGGGGGTGATGGTGCAGGGCAGCAGCAGTAACGACACGGAGTCAGTGATGCAGTCCAGGGCCTTTACTCACAGTTCTTATTATCCAGACCACGTCTGCAGGTAACGGCTGCCCACGTCGTACTGTGCTCACCAGGTGAGGGGCTCAGACAACTCCCAGATACCTTTGGAGCACTTCACAGGACCCCCTTTGTGTGTCCTTTGTCTGGCCTTTCTTACCAACACTTCTGTCCGGCTGCCTCGGGCCTCCTCTTGGTAAACTTGGCACCAGTTTCCCTGACCCTATGTGGTGCCTTCCTAGCGGGTGTAGCGAGGGGCTGCGCCACATAAAATGTCAGAGCCTCCGGTTTCTAGCTGAGGGTCGTTTCCTGCCTCCACTAGTTCGGGGACCGGTCTCCCCCTTTGGCCTGACCCCTCCACGCAGGTGGATTCGGGCGTGCGGTGGCGACTCGCCCGTCCGCACCCCTGGGATCCCTTCATTCCTCGTTCCTGGAGCCTTCTCCGCTCCTCTTCCTTCCTTCTCCCTCTTCCAGGCCTGGGCCTCTGTTACTAGGCCCGCCTCCGGAGCAGAGCTCATGCAGAGCCCCTGCTCCCTGCCACTTCTGCTCAGACTTCTCTGCACTGAACTAAGATGGTGCCCACCTTTTATACTCCCTTCTCAATGCACCCAGGAACTGCTTCCTCCCTGCTCCTGCACTACAGGGTTCCCCTTCCTCAGTGTTCCCTCCCCCCACTCCAGCCAGGGACAGGGACTGTCGTGCCCATCTCAGGGGCATATTGGTCGCCCTGCCCCACGGCAATGTGGTGTAATGCATGCAGGTGTCGGGTCCTGATCCACACTCCATCCTTACCTGAGAGTGAGATATCACACATCTGGGTGAGGTGCAATACGTCTGTAGCAACCGAGCCCTCAGGGTGCTATAGTTCCATTTATCTTCAGCCTAGGTGACGTATTGCGATACAGGGCCGTGATTTTGGCTATAAAAGGGTCCCCTAGACCCCTACCCCAAGCTTTTTAAGAGAATCATATATGGCGTGCCAGGAGACTCTATGGAATGCTTTCTCAGCATCCAACGAGAGTATCTAATTACAAATTTTTAACTGCATCTAGCCCAGGAAATACTTTGTGCCTAGTAGCAGTGTCTGCTAGTCAGCGGATTATCCCGGCTGTTAAGCAAGCTACACCACCTGTAGTTTAGACACTTAATTTTTTCAAAGGAAATGCTTCGGGACCATGGGTTACTTAGTGAAGAGCATCAGGAGGCACCCCAAGGCATAGGGGCTGGGACTGGCAGTAGGATGCCTTGCGGTGGACAGCCGAGCTCGATCCTTATAAAAGCTTTTTAACTGCAGCAGCTTTAGTGGACGCTACTGGAGCTGGAATTACCACGGCTGCTGGCATGAGACTTGCTCTCCAATAGATCCTTGTAAATGGATTTAAAGTGTATTCATTCAAATTAGAGAGACAATTTAAATTAAAAAGCTTAGAGCTGCCTCCACCACAGGGGGGCTCGCTCGACCCACCAGCGGACAGGCACCAGTATTGGGAGAGGGGGGCTGGCCGTCAGGGTTCACCGCGGCTCTGGCACAAACCCGGCGACACGGAGGTGGCACGGGCAGGAGCGGACTGGCCGTGTCGGCTTCTCACTTTTTGGATTTTAGAAGGGCATGACATGCCTATATCTGTGTCTCCCCCTCCTTTTACTCCTCCACCTCTTTTATTTTCGCATGACTATATGTATTTGACACTTTTCCATGTGTTAGTTATGTCTTCTGAGCAGTTTGTCAGCTTTTGGACACCTTTGAAGGTGTTTTCTATGTGTTTCTATGTGTTTTTGTTTGCCTGCCATTGGTTTTAACGGTGTTCGAAGGTGTTCGACGAACAGTTCGACGAACAGTTCAGCGAACACACGGGTGTTCGACGAACCGAACCAAACTCGAACACTACGGGGGTGGCTCAACACTATTAAAGACATCATCATTATTCTCCTTATTGTGGCTCACAAACCCTATCAGTTCATCTTTGTAGTGTGGGAGAAAAATGAAGTAGAGGAAACCCACGCATATACAGGGAGAACATACACATGCAGATGTTGTCCTTAGTGGGATTTGAACCCCAGGACCCCAGCGACCACAGTGCAAACCAGTGAGCCACCATGCTCAGAAGCAGAAGCTTTCTTGTGGCAATCCTTCCAAACAATCCATACTTATTCAGTATTTTTCTGATTGTACTGTCATAAATCTGAATATTTAAAGAGTAACCATCATTTTAGTTTTTATTACATAAATCAATGGTATGCATGAAAATAGGCAACTTTATAATATATCTTGTCAGATAAATCTGCTTCTTTCTCTGCCAAAATTGATCAGTCATTATCAAAATTCTCAATTCTGAAGTAAAATCTGTTGTCAGTGAAGACAGACATTCCCATTACTGAGATAGAAGATGGCAGTTACTACTGATATGTTTCTATCTACTGATGATAGGGGGGAGGAGCTATGCCTCTAGCTCCTCCCCTCCTCTCATCTGCATAGAATTGTATCCATAGTAACTGCCATCTCCTATCTCAGTAATGGGAAAGTCTGTCTTCACTGACTACAGATTTTACCTCAGAATTGTGCAAATTGTCTCTTCAGAGACTTATAGGAAGTAGCAATCCTAAAAGTCAATATCGACTCTCTAACGAGCCTTGTCACACGACTAAGGATAAAAGCCAAAACAAGAATCTCAATTTGTAGACACTGTATTTCGGGGTACTGCCCTTCGTCAGTGCAAAGTGTGAGATCTGATTTGACTGGTTGAGAGGCGTATGAGCGGTATCCAAGGGGTAACATTTCTCCTTGCGGAGAGTGACATGTCAAACATGCCAAAGTGAGGAGACTTTTAAGCCGCAATGTTCCTCTGGGAAATGTGCAAATTGTCTCTTCAGAGAGGAAGAGGACTAGAATTCTAGTGCAACATATAGGAAGTAGCAATTCTAAAAGTCAATATCGACTCTCTAATGAGCCTTTTCACACGATTTAGGATATAATATGGCTTTTATCCTAAGTTAACCCCCAAAATGCTGTCATGGCAACATCCGGGTCTCCAGGCATCAAGAAGTTAGATAGATCATGCGCAGTGCACGATCTATCTAACTTGTGTCTGAAGGGCTGACAGCCTGCATAGCATAGGGGATGCTGCTGCATCCCTATGCTATGCAAGCAATCAGCCTGCAAAGAATGAAGGTCCCATAGTGGGACAAAGTGGAA
The DNA here is from genome assembly GCF_046119375.1 of Phyllobates terribilis. Classification (NCBI taxonomy): domain Eukaryota; kingdom Metazoa; phylum Chordata; class Amphibia; order Anura; family Dendrobatidae; genus Phyllobates; species Phyllobates terribilis. Next base: position 255,998,316 of record NW_027362763.1, on the reverse strand, counting down.
AAGTAAAAGAAACTGTCAAAAAGTGAAAAATAACATTGTAAAATTATATAAAAAAAATGAAAAAATAATAAAAAACAAATAAAAATATACTGTACCTATAAATAAACATTATTATGAAGAAAAAACAAAAAAATAAATAAAAGTAGACATATTTGGTATTGCGATGTTTGGAATGCCCTGATCTACTAAACTGTCCTACTAGTTAACCCCTTTAGTGAACACGGTAAAAAAAAAAAAAACGAAGCAAAAAACGATGATTTATCATCATACCGCCAAACAAAAAATGGAATAAAACGTGATCAAAAAGCAAATGTAAATAAAAATGGTACTGCTGAAAACATCAAAATAAGCCACCATACAGCTCCATCAGCCGAAAAATAAAAAAGTTATAGCTCTCAGAATAAAGCGATGCAAAAAAATTATTTTTTCTATAAAATAGTTTTTATTGTGTAAGTGCAATAACATAAAAAACAATATAAATGTAGTATCGCTGTAAACATACTGACTCAAAGAATAAAGATGCCTTATCAATTTTACCACACGCGGAACGGCATAAAAAAAAAACAATTCCTGAATTGTTGGCTTTTGTTTATTCTGCCTCCCAAAAATCGGAATAGAAAGCGATCAAAAAATGTCATTTGCCCTTAAGCGGTACCAATAAAATTGGATATGCACTGAGTATCGCGAGTGATATGTTCGAGACTCTGCCCCATATGTTTCGTGGCTGTTATACAGCCAAAAAAACAAGCAGTGATTGCCTGCCATGCACAAGCGATCCCTGCATTTTTTTTGGGGTGTCTAACAACCGTGAAACATGCGGGGTGGGGACTTGAGCATGTCACTTGAGCTCCCGCGATACATGGGCTATACCCAAGTACCCGATGCAAACTCAAGTAGCAATTTTTGGAAATGTGGAGAATCCTGATTGGGTCTCCACCTACTGGGTTGGCTGTAGTGGAAGAGGTGTCGTTCCTAATTCTACCATTTCTACTGTAGTGAAATTGATGCCACTTCGCTGGTGTCTGCCACTAATTTTTGAAAATGTGGAGAATCCTGATTGGGTCTCCACCTACTGGGTTGGCTGTAGTATAACAGGTTTTGGTCTCCTTTACAATTTTTATACTCTAGTGAACTTAATTTTTGGTGCAGATATTGTTCTCCACACAGGGGTACACAGACATGATAAACTCAAAATTGGTATGTAAAGCAGACTACATCTCAGCTTAAATTTCTTTAGTCAAATATTGTTCTCCACACAGGGGTACAAAGACATGATAAACTCAAAATTGGTATATAACGCAGAGTAAATCTCCGCTTAAAATTCTTTGGGGAAGATATTGTTATTCACACAGGGGTACACAGACATGATAAACTCAAAATTGGTATATAAAACAGACTACATCTCCGCTTAAAACTATTTGGGGCAGATATTATTCTCCACACTGGGTACACAGACATGATAAACTCAAAATTGGTATATAAAGCAGACTACATCTCAGCTTAAAATTCTTTGGGGCAAATATTTTTCTCCATACAGGGGTACTCAGACATGATAAACTCAAAATTGGTATATAAAGCAGACTACATCTCTGCTTAAAATTCTTTGGGGCAAATATTTTTCTCCATACAGGGGTACTCAGACATGATAAACTCAAAATTGGTATATAAAGCAGACTACATCTCAGATTAAAATTCTTTGGGGCAGATATTGTTCTTCACACAGGGGTACACATTAGTGATGAGCGAGCACTAAATGTGCTCAACTTAGTGGTTCAGCAGTTTCTCAAACCAGATCTGCCAGAGCTGCTTGTGAAAGTATGCCCATTTCAGAAAGTCAGCAACAGCTTTCGCCACCCTGGTAGTGCTTCAGCAGCGTTTGCAGCTTTGGCTCACTGACTGGTGTGCGATGTGACCACACATTGGAAATGAACGTTGCAGATGTTGGGAAGGATTTGCGAGCAGCAAAGGGCAGTTGTTGAGTACCAGCTTCAACATGCCTGTTGGAATTCTGGTCAGCCTTGCCACATAAGAGCTTATGAGTGGGCATGGATGTCTGACATCTGTGCAGTACTTCAAAACTTTGAGGACTCCACCAAGATGGTGACTGGCGATGATGCCATAATTAGCGTCACCATCCTACTTCTCTGTCTACAGAAATGCTCGCTGCTCACAGTTAAAGAGGAGGCATTGCAGGTGGAGCAAGGAACTATACAGCCCAGTCTCATCTCATCTCAATGCGGATTGGGTGATAATGAGGAGGAGGAGGAGAACATGAACTGTTGTCCTCTTGGTGAGGACAGGGAAGTCTTGGCTGTCTTGGAAGTCTTATACCCCTCTTTCAGTCCGTCTGAAAGCTGTATGAGTTTTGCTTAATGATGACCTTCAGTAGCCTAAACCGTGGCTTTGCTTATGCACGTTATTTCTCAAAACACATTGCAGATCAGGCCATTGTCCAACTCTGTAGTCATGAAATTCAAGGCGTAAAGATCTTTGCGTGTCAAAGCACCACCGAGAAGTGTGAGCTTATGTTGGATAGGCTGCCATTGCTTATGGAACAAGCTGCATTATAGGACTTCCTGGGAGAAATTGCAGCCAGAGTAGATACTGTTTCCCTCTATGCAAGTCCTTTCACTGAGCTAAAGAATATGGCTGAGGTGAAATACAACTCTCGCCAAGAAGCAGGGTCAGACTGAAGAACTTTGGGCCCACCAGAGGATTTGATTCTGAGGGCCCACCTTTCTCCCCCGCTCAAGAGCCCCATAGCAGCTGCAAGGTTTGCGGTATGAACTCTCCTGAAGGAGAAGCCATAGCCCACTCGGTCTACCAAATAAAATTCTTGAGAAGGAAATTGTGGATGGCTTTGCTTCTGGTACTGGGTGCACTGCTAATACCTTGGCGTGCCATAATTCACTGAAAATATTCCAGGCTGGTTGGAAACGAGCTCATTCCCACATAAAAGTAGCAGCAAGCTAAGGAGATGGTGGCCTCTATCATCATAAAGGATTTAGCTCTTTGTCTAGGAGACTGACCACTGCTGCTGTCTACCTTGTGAACATTGTGTTGAAGCTTGCAAGGTGTCATTGGTTTACCATGACAGAGAGTAGCCAGAAGACCTCAGCGTACGATTCCTCCCAATTCTGCACTCATTAGAAGCCTTTCGCCTTTATATTAATCAGTGCAGGGATTAATCTGCTCAATAGTGAGCTCCTGGAAGCTTCTCGTCATTTAGGCTCTCAGCATATTTGTCCCGTGCATCTCCCCTACTGTGCAACTCTGTACCCCAACACATCAAACTCTTGCCTACCGTGGAAACCTTGAAAAGGAAGCTGAAGACCCACTGCTTCTGACAAGCGTGCAATCTGCGGTAACCCTCGCTCCAGCATACCACTGCACGACTAGCTGTACCCTGACCTACAGTATCCTCACCCATCCCTTGTAGATTGTTTGTGCGCCCTCGCAGGCAGAGTCCTCTCTCCTCTTGTACTAGTCGGTGACCCCTTTTCACATGTAAAGTACCACGGAATAAATGTCACTATAATAATAATAATTATAGTATACTTGTACTCTGGGTCAATTGATGGCACTTTCCTGGTATCTGCCCCTAATTTGATGTGTTTTGGCAGCGTTTGGACCCGTTTGAAGGTGTTGTGTATGCGTTTGTTTTGCCCCCCTTTTAATCCTATGGCGTTCGGAAATGTTCGGCGAATATTCGACAAATAAATTGGCGAATATTGCAAATTTGACAATCATAATCCGAACCGAATATAGAAATATTCTCTCATCTTTACTGTTTAGGCACATAATAGGCTCCCTAAACGTGACATGGCGTCCGCTAATTATTCAAGCAAATTTTACATTCAAAAAGTCAAATGATGCTCCTTCCCTTCCGAGCCCTGCCGTGCGCCCAAACAGTGTTTTCTCCCATGTATAGGGTATCGGCGTACTCAGAAGAACTTACACAACAAATTTTGAGGTCCATTTTTTCCTGTTACCCTTGCGAAAATAAAAACAATTTGGGTCTAAAGTAACATTTTTGCGAAAAAAAGTTAAATGTTCATTGTTTTCTTCCACATTCCAAAAATTCCTGTGAAGCACCTGAAGGGATAATACACATCTTGAATGTGCTTTTGAGCACCTTGAGGGGTGCAGTTTTTAGAATGATGTCACTTCTTGTTATTTTCTGTCACAAAGGCCCCTCAAAGTCACTTCAAATGTGATGTGATCCCTAAAAAAATTGTTTTGTAAATTTTGTTGGAAAAATGAAAAATCGCTAGTCAACTTTTAACCCTCATAACAAAAAAAAAAAATTCTTCCAGAATTGTGCTTATGTAAAGTAGACATGTGGGAAATGTTATTTATTACCTATTTTATGCGACATAATGCCATGATTTAAGGGCATGAAAATTCAAAATTTAAAAATTGCTAAATTTTCAACATTTTTGCCAAATTTCCAATTTTTTCACAAAGTAACGCAAGTTATGGAAGAAATTTTATCACTATCATGAAGTACAATATGTCACGAAAAATCAGTTTCAGAATCAGGGGAATCCTTTGAAGCATTCCAGAATTATTACCTCATAAAGTGACAGTGATCAGAATTGCAAAAATTGGCCGGGTCATTAACGTGCAAACCACCTTCGGGGGTAAAAGGGTTAAACATGCGTTTTTTTCTTGCATTTTTTGCACTTCAGTTTTTGTCTCTTTGGTTTGTCATACTTTAAACACTATTGTAGGCGGTTGGCCCCTAGTCAGCCTACCAACTAATTTACACTGTTACTTTAAGAGATAATACTCCCCTCTGATTTATGTGTACTTAGACTAGTTCTTTCCCCCCCTACAGCCTGCTGTGTGTTGGTTGGGATGTGGGGCAGTTGGTGTCGCTTGAGCAACTGACGAGGGGGCTTATGAATGCTGTGAGAGATTTTTGCCATGGTGAGCCGACTGCTGCCCTGAGAAAGAGACAGGCAAGACATTAAGTTTGTCCTAACAAGAGAAAAGATAGTGCCCGTTTACCACAGGATCGATCTCCAGGACCATGTCAGAAGGAAAAAGGTGCATTGCATATCCAGGGTAATTCTCCCCGAGTGCCTGCAATCTGATGGAGGAAAACTACTCTGTGGTACCAGTAATCCTTTAACATTGAAATTGGGAACAAAACTTGCCCGGATCTGGAAGAGGATGAATCTGTTAAGCTGAAGGAAGAGCTCAACACAACAAACTCTGCTTCATCACATCAGGGCCAAGTAGCAGTTATAAGACCTTCTTCTAAGACTACAAAACTGTGAGTGTGACACTGGTGTCAAACTGTGTTAGGGTTTAGAGCAGGTTTCTCTAGTTAGGGCGCTGTAGCAGCACGGCCTGATTATCGGAAGCCAGATAGGAAATTAGCAGAGAGTAGATGATAGAAATTGTTTTTACTGTTTGTATTTTAATTTGCATTGCCATAGCTGGAGCACAGCTTGTGTCATGTGCTCCAGCTATCTCTTCTTGTAACCACTATTGTATTTATCATTACAACTGTTAGTCTTCTTTTCTGGCATATAGTCCTGTCTCTCAATAAAGCCAGTGTTTTGTTTCTGTCTCCTAGTCTACTGTATCGTATTTGAGACCTGCCCGGAGGTGTCGTTCAGGCACCGCTACACTATTGTGAATTATAAACAGTTACAGAAATTGCACTACAAAATTTGGTCCTTATTCAGTGACAAATCTTTTTTGCTTGTCTCCTGTACTCCTGCATCGGATCATCTTTTACAATTTTCTGATAGTAATCTGCAAGCATTGATGGATTTCATTTTCCCTGATATTTTTTCTCCATAGCCGCAATATCTTGGTGAAATCTCTCACTGTGCTCGTCGCTTACTGATCAGCAGTTTGGTGAAAAAAAAGCTAGATGTAAATGTAAGAAATTAATTTTTAAAGCTCAATGTTTTTTTATGATGAAAAGAAGCTTCTTTCAAATTACCTCCCGCTGCTGTTTCTGGCAGCGAGCGGCGCTATCACTGGCCGCTCACAGGCATCACGTGACCCCCAGGTGCAGCCGGCTCTGACATCCACTGATGTCACATCATGATTCTGGATGCAGCCAGGGGTCCCTCTTCTACGTTCCATGGTGGCTGCTGGGTTGTGGGCGGGGTTACCCCCGTGTCACCTCCATCATCCACCGCGTGCTCTCTCTCTCCCCATTCATTGGGAAAGCATGTGGTGGATGCTGGGTGTGACACGCGGGGTAACCCTGCCCACAACCCAGCAGCCACCGCGGGGACCCCAGCGCTGAGTCATGCCTCATTTGATGTGACGTCAGCGGGGGGTCACGTGCTGCCTGTGAGCTGCTAGTGATAGCGCCGCTCACAGGCAGAAACAGCAGAGGAAGATAATTAGAAAGAAGCTTCTTTTCACCTTAAGAACACATTGGGCTATCTTGAATAGTAGTGGACAACCCTTTGAAGGACATGTTACAGCCAAGATACTTATATGTTTTGAGGAGATTTTCCACAAACTCTTCATAGTTATTTGCTCTTGAGTTTCCCCAAAAAATAGTTATGACTAATGGAAATGTTACCCATCTAGCTTTTTCTTTGCCCTTCAACAAATGGAGAAACTCTTCATCTTGAAGAAGCTTATGAATCTAAAGACTACTTCCTTCATCTTTGCTCCACTCAACCTTGGAAATTTATAAATGAGATAATTGAATGCTTTTCCATTTTTATCCATTGCCTTTACAAAGTGGTGGTAACAAAATCAAATGTGGGTCAACAAGTGCATGGATACAGGACATTTTTACTTCTTGGCTGAAGTGAATGTCGGAGAGGTTAGTCTCTTTTATTGTAGTGATATTCTCTTGCACGACTATCTCACACAGAAAGTAGCAGGACTACCACCTTTATGTCATCACAGAGGGGCCGCAAATGTTTGTCATAGTTCAGGCACATAAACAGCTGTTTCATGTTGTCGTAGGTTTCTTTCATGTGGACTGCTTAACCAATTGGACTCAAAGGTAGCACAAAGCCATTATTCAGCAAGATGGCTTTTAGGTTTGTTATGGATGAATCGATGAAGAGCATCCATTCCTCTGCATTACGACTTATTTTCAGAGCTTCCATTAAACTGTTGATGTTGTTGCATGCCACAAGATCGACCTCCATGAAGCACTATTGGACAAGACCTTTATCATGTTTGCGGAACAAAGAAATCCAAAAATTGCCCACTAGGAGATTCCACTGCTGTAACCTGGAACCTAAGAACTCAGCCTTACTCTTGGGCAGATCCAAATCTCTAGTAAGATCGTTCAGTTCACTTTGTGTTAAATGGTTTAGTTCAGTTGAGGTTGCTGACAGAAAGTCTGGATCATGGGAAGAAGATGCTTAATGACACCAAGTGCCCTCTCCTTCCTCAGTTGACTCAACTGAAAATGTTTCTGGTGCATTTGGAACCGGAAATTCTTCTGTATATGTTACTGGGCGTATTTTAGATTGAATGTTTGGATACTCTGAAGTCCACTTCTTCTTTCTTGAGACTCCTTTCCTAATGGAGGGAACCATGCATAAATTGCAATTGGTAGTGTGATTGGTTGGCTCTCTCCAGATCATTGGGACTGACAAAGGCATAGATCATCTCTTCCCATGCAACCACTAGGTAATATATGATGCACATCTATTACTGCATATGTGTGAAGCCCAACTCTTGTCCTGATCTCCTGTTCTGCAGCCAAAATACCGGTTGTAGGCTTTCCTTATCATTGTAGTGAAGTTTTATCTTTGTGACGCAAAAGTGACTTTTCTGCATATGTAGCAAAAACTATCCGCTTTGTTAATGCAAGAATGAGACATATCTGAAAAAACATATAGAAACAAGTCAATATGCTAAAAAACTAAACTAAGAAATCCTAAAACTGTATACCGTACAAAGATAGCATTTATAAAAGTATGTGATGCAACTGTAATTAGGATTACATAATCTGAGCCGAGTTGGCATTTTTTGATTGGTCACTCTAAGATGATAGAATACTGAAGGCCCAATGGACTAAATAGGTGATGTAATAGACTAGCTAATACACTGTAACAATGCAATAATGATGATGAAATAATAAAGACACAATTTTTTTATAAGCCTGCATGAAAGTTGTCATAAGTAATTACAACCTCCTCTGAATGTTGAAAATTTGAGAATTAGAGCCAATCAGCAAATTTAAGCATCATATTCATTTTCAGCACCACAAAATTAGTTGAGTTCAACTGTTTTAATCTCTGAACCAATTTGGCTGTAGAGCAGTGTAATAGAAGTGGAACTGGTGTCATAGAATATAACATAGGGGTCAAGGAGATGTGATTTGTACACATTTGCACAGTTTACATTTTTTAAGACTTCATAAAAAATTTACGTTGGATGTCATGCGTTGACCTGATCCACTGACAAACAATATTAGTCAAAGAGTTCAGGTAGGTTAAGTGCATCAAAATAATGCAGGATGGTTTCAGTTTCTGAACTCATTTCGCTAGAGACACTGAACTAGATGAGTTTTTATTCCCTTTGTTTAAAAATGCATTATATTTTGACCTAATTTACCCAAGTATAATACTGACCATACCTTATGGATTTCAGACAGATGTTTTTTGAATAACTTGTCATTTACGGTTGGGCTTTGAAGATTGTTGTTTTGGACAGGTTAAAAATGACAAATCTAATATAAACGGTGGCCTAATCTTGATCACCTTTAATGGGATCCAGATCTGTAATTCTGCATGAATGACTTTTCAACTACAGTGCTCAACAATAACCTTGTTAGCAGAAAATGGTCTAAAATCTCCATGGTATGGTCAGCTTGAGACACATTCCTGTTCATTAAATATTGGATTTAGTCTTATGAAATTACATGCCATTTATTAGTAAAAAAAACAAATAGCAAAAAACGGCAAAACTTCACAACTTGTCAATTCTATGTGCTTTTGATATGAGTTTTGTCAACCAACTGCAACACTATCTTTCCCATTGAATGCCTTTACAATTTTTGTACAAAGCAATGAAGTTATATACTATGAGCACAATTTTTAGGTAAATGAGTATTTTGACCATATCATCATTTTATGCAGATTTTCTAACTCCAAATTGTCAGAATTATTAGACAGCTTGTTTTCCTCATTCAAAATGGGCCAAAAAAGAGATTTAACAGATTCTGAAAAGTAAAAAATTGTTAGAAGTCTTACAGAGGGATGCAGCACTCTAGAAATTGCTGAGATATTGGAGTGTGATCACAGAACCATCAAAAGTTTTGCTGCAAATAGTCAACAGGGTTGCAAAAAATGTGTTGAGAAAAAAAAGATGCATGTTAACTGCCAAAGATTTGAGAAGAATCAAACATGAAACAACCAGGAACCCATTATCATCCAATGGTGTCATATTCCAAAACTGCAACCTCTCTAGGGTGCCCAGAAGTACAAGGTTTTCAATGCTCAGAGACATGGCCAAGATAAGTAGAGCTGAAACCTGACCACCACTGAATAAGACAATTGAAATGTGAAGGCTTTATGGACTGATGAGATAAGACTGACTCGATGGAGAAGAAGATGGGCCCATAGCTGAGTCAGTAACAGGCACAGTTCTCCACTTTCACAATTCTTTGCAGGAGAAGATGACGTTTTCAGTGATACCATTTTTTTTTTTGTATATGAATTTTTGATCTTTTTTTTAATTTTTGCCATGTTTTTTATTCTTTTAAATTATGTTTATCATATGGGTCATGGTACATGTCTTCGTTTTTACATAAAACAGTATTTTTAGTGGCCAAATATTTTTCCGGTATTCTTTCATACTTTATTTTAAATATTTTTTAAGAATTTTTTCTTCTTTTGTCTCCCAATCTGCCCCATTCAGTATTATTGTTTTACAATTAGCCCCTTATAGTAATTATTGCCCCCATCTTGCAATACTGTCCCCAATCCGGTAATAACGTCCCCATCCTCTAATAATGTTCCCAATCCTGTAACAATGTCCCCAATCCTCCAATAATGTCTCAAATCCTGTAATAATGTCCCCTATCCTGTAATAATGTCCTTAATCCTGTAAAAATGTCCCCTGTCCTGTATTAATGTCTCCTGTCCTTTAAAAATGTGCATCAACGTGTAATAATGGTCCCTATCTTGTAGTAATGTCCCCAACCTGGTCCCATCTTGTAGTAATGTCCCCATCTTGGTCTCATCTTTTAATAATGTCCCCAACTTGTACTTGTAACAATGTCCCACATTTTGTCTCTCTTTGCACACACATAAATAATTCTTCTACCTGACTTCTCTTCCTCAGTGAACAATGTCCCCTTCCTTCTCCACAGCAGGGATGGTGCATGGCACTGATGTCAGGCGCAGCCATGATGGAGATGCCAATGTCAGTCACAGGTCTTTGATTGACCGGTGGCTTGTACTGGTATTGCAAGACAAAGAGCCAGTCTCTGTGCCGCAATTCATTACAACTGAATGTGCATCCTCGGATGCACATTCATTTGAAAAGAACGCCGACATCGGCTGCCCCTATACCGGGCCATGATCGACCCCTGGGATTCGAGGGCCGCACACTGGAATCGTGGGGGCTGCATGCGGCTCGCGGGCCTCCAGGGTAAAATTAAAAAGTTAGCAACAATTTAAATCCAATATAACATTTAGCTAATCAAGGATCAGATTTTCAAATACTATTGTTCAAATGTTCTAAGCACCAAAGAGTGGATAATAAGATGAAGAGGAAATTCAGGCTTGCAGTTAGTGATACTTTGGTTTCTTTAACCTTACATTTAATTTTATTTTTTATTTTTTTTTCTTCTTAGTGTGCCTTTAAAATATACTAAATGCATTTTTTTTATTTACTCTAGGGACTGAAGTACCAGCAGACTGCTGTGTTAACAAATTCAATTCTCTTTCTGTTTATCTACGGCAGATGTGAGCAGCCGGGCAGGGAGCAGTGACCCATCTGATGCTTTTGTAGCACTGGGACCAACAAGCAGCAAATCTCCTTCTGCGGTGACCAAGCAGAGTGGTAATACTTGATGTGACAAGTGACTTGCTAACTGAGCCTTAAAGAAAGCAGAAGAATAAACTAACAGAACAGATTGCTTTTCAGGGTTCCCCTTCCTGAAGAAAACATTAATCTTAAAACAGCTTTTACTGTGTTTATACAATTTACTTTTTGTTTGAAGGGGTTGTCTCAAATTCACAGATGCGTAAAATTGCAAGTGTTTGTAAAATAAAGCAACTTTACAATTGGAGGGATTTTTAATTTTAAAGTGAACAGCTCATTATGTACCGTGGGTTACCAGCTTCCATGTAGTCTCAGCATGGCCGGTCATCTAGGTAAGGAGCATGTGGCACGTGTGTGGCGCCCCTGAGGGTTCAATCACCACAGAGGTACAGCACCTCACCCAGGGGTGTGGTGTCTCACTTCTCTCAGGTAGGAAGGGAGTGCTGCACGGAACCCCAAACACCTGCATCCAACACTACACTGCTCCAGGCCAGCTGGAGGGGCAACATGCAGAGCGCAGCTGATGAGCCCTGTCCCTGGCTGGAGTGGGGGGAACTCAAAGGTAGGGGGAACCAGTAGTGGGTGTGGGTGGAGGAAGTAGATGGAGGAAGCACTTTTTATAGGAGTATAAATAGGGAAGCCATCTTAAGGTGGTAGGTTAGTTCTAGGGAGCAGTTCAGAAGAACAGCTCGGGACAGTTCAGAAGAACAGTCCGGGAGCAGAGTCTCTTTAGGAGATCTGCTCCATAAGTAGGGCCAGGTTAGAAGGCCCCGGAGGGGAGCAGGGAGTACGGCGCGTGCAGGACGGCACCCATATGCCCCGCATCTGTTCAGAAGACAGAGGGATCGCTGCGGCATTCTAATCCCCAGGAGGGTCAAGTAGCTTCCAGATCCGACGTACAGGAAGGACTTCAGAGCACCCGAGCGAAATTGAGAGTGGGCAGCGCAGAGCAGGAGGGAGAAGGACCAGAGTAAAGACGGTCAAAATAGGAACACGAGAAAGTGGGGTTCTGCCAGGTATTCCCAAGTTGCCTGAGGAAGGATTGAACCTCTGCCCGGTGAATGCAGCGCGACGCGGGAGGCCTTTACCTGTATAGTGCACCTGTGAAGTTTCTAAAGAACTGTGAGTAAAATCTTGGATGACTGCACTGCACTGCCTCTGTCCATTCTTAATCAGCACTATCATTCCCCCTGCACTACGACACCCAGCACGAACCACTTTCTTCCACTACACTGCCCTGAGGCCTGCTCCACCTGTGGGGAGCCGCCCCATCACAAGCTGCTCTAACATCTGCCTCAGAGGACTGTTGCAGCGCTAGTGATCCTCACCAGGTACCACAGGTGGCGTCACAAACTTCCCCAAATTCCCCATATATCCATATTCCCCCCTTTTTGAGTGACCGCCCTGGGCCACGGACTGGGCCAGCCACCATGATATCCCCCGGCAACCAGAGGCCCGGCTGCCGAGTACCCCACGGCCCTGGGGGCGAGTCACGTGCAGACTCTATGCTTTGGAACAGGGATTCCCAACCTGTGGCTCGGGAGCCATGTATGGCTCACAGGACCATGATGTGCAGCTCGTGTCTTTCTGCCACCTTGGTACCATGTCTTGCAAACAGCTATGAAGAGCAGGTCTCCAGATTGTGACGTTTGTGAGCAGCCTCACATAGAAGAGCAGATCTGGATATGCATATACTAGCCTTGGGGTAGGAGAGATAAATTAAGTGCTATATTGGACATAGGATTATACTGCCAGATAGAAGGGGTGCTTTAAGCTGGATGTGATAGCGTGGTGGGAGTGCTTAATGCAAGAATACCAAGAATACCACATGAGGGTAAGGTGGGAACCACTAGATGCAAGTATATTATCTTGGTGTAATCTCTGTGGGGAAATTATTCTGATTCTGGGGGGCTATGAGTGTCACAACTGTGAGTGGGGCGGGAGTTGGATGTCACCATGCGGCGGGGATTATGGATGTGGCTCACGACCTTTTCTCAGAGCTGAACATAGCTCTTGAGGTAAGAAAGGTTGGGGATCATTACTTTAGATCCTGCTTTCACTACTCTAAAGCTGGATGGATCTCTGGATCCAGCAAGCATCAGTTCTCCTGCACTTCTCTTCTGCAGCATGGAAGACTTTGCGCTGGTCTGTACTGTCAATCTTTAAAAGTGAACCTTCTCAGCAAAGCTACTAAAGATACCATCTTGGGAAAATTCCTTTAACCTTTAAAAATTATATACATTTCTTCCATTATAAGGGAGAAATGTACAATATTTAAAGGGGATTTTCCACAATAAATTGTTAGCATCTGTCCTTTAGGAGTTCCAGGCCACTGCATAGCCTTGCAGACACTCTTTGGCCTGCAAAAGGTGAATGTTGGTTCTTGTTTTCATTAACTACATGTAAGGCTCAGAAGCAGTTTACACAGAGGATAGTTGCAGAAGAGGCTGTAAACTCAAATCTTCCATTTACTTAGAGAAAACTTTACAGCTGACATTAGAGCTAGAAGATATTGAGGAATTGAAATCAGGGAGCATAACTAAAAGATCTAGGGTGCAATAGCAAGTTTTAATTGGACACCCATGCCATTTGACAGCACATCTTGATGCTAATTTGTGCTGCGCAAAGCGGATAGGACATATACACTATTTTTTGGACTATAGGATGCACCTTCCCATAAGATGCACTCTAGGTTTAGGAATCAGGAAATTGAAAAAACATATTTCCTTCTACTTAAAACATCTCTGGTGGTGTAAATAAGTGGAGGGGTCAATATTACTAATTTACAAATGAGTGCCGGAACCTTTTAGGCGTAAAATTGTAATATTGTATCCCTCACACTTTCAAGTTTCTTGCACACATGTGACTGACCACATGTCTGAGACATCAAGGAAGGTTCCACAGCTAATTAGGACCTTAGATCTCCTGCCCTGCTCTAAGTTTCTTCGGGGTCTTCAGCATGGGGAAATCTATGCAGGTTCCGTTCACCTTCTTCTCCTGCCCTCCCTGTGCTGATCAGTGTTGACACAGAATGAGAGGCCCGTAGGTATGTTTACCATTGTAGAGCAGCCGCTAGACTTTTCTTTTTGTTCTATATCCCAGGACCCTTGATATCTGTAGATGTCACATCACTGACCCCACAGTCCTCCTTATACGGAAGTTAGATTATCATTTTAGGTCACCATTTTTTTTACCTTTTACTTGATTGCCACCAAATTTAAAGAGCCATCAACATAGCTGTATGAGTTAGTTGTTTTGTAGGGTGCATTTTTTTTAATCGAGTACAAGCAATGTATTAAATCAAATCAAATTTTTGGACAGGGAAATGAGAAAATATCAATACTTTAGCAGGGACATCATTTTTTTATAATACTGTTAATGTAGCTCCTTTTTAGAGAGGGATTAGAAATAAACAACAGCAGTGACATAAAAACTAAAATAATTGCACATTTTCGTGCAAATGATGTGTGTTTTTTTGCCTTTGTCACACAATTCTGATGCAAAGCTCTAATAAACTTCCACTTTGTATTTATGTTAGGTTTCTATTTCTTAATAATTTTACAATGGATTTTGCGAATCAAAAAGAAATGATGATCTTGAGTGATATTTTGAAGTTATGACTCAATTGGGTTTGCTTTCTAATATGCTATAGGTATCACTGAAAATCTGCCAGTTTTCTTTCTGAATAGAGAGTGATAAGCAACAAACCTACTTTTTCCCTCTGATTAAGAGGATATTCCTGGGTCTATATGTTGTCATTTTGTTCCTCTTCTTTGTTCCCTCTGAAGTATTCAATTACATTTCTTATCTTTATTTCCAGACATTATAACTATACTGCGGTAGAAAAAGTGGCTTTTAAAATCTTGTGTCTGAAAGCTGGATGCCAAGAGAAGCTACTTAAAAAATGGCTTGAAGCAAAGCTGAATGAATCGTCTGGCCATATTGAAAATTATTTCACAGGACAGCAGCGTCTTACACATGCTTTTTTTTGCTCTCAGTATTTTATTTGTTTCCCTAATAGTCTTATGTCCTTTCCTCAGAATTAGCCAGAGGGTTTCTTTTTTTGTGAGTGTTAACCAACCATTTGATCTATGATTGGAAGTTAATCCTTAGGATTATTTTAAGTAATCAGCAATGATGGGTGACATGATTGGTTACTTAAAGTGACGCTATGGTACTGTATGTCATAGATAGGGATTCCCAGTAACGGTAAATTAGCATACTTAAAAGGATGGATTTACTGTTATTCAGCTAAGCATTCTGCCCAGGTTAGGCAAGGCAATGGTGGAAGATTTTATACAGTTGTGCTCATTAGAGGTGATTTAAGTGATTTAATGCAAATGGAATTAATTTTGAATTTTTAGGAATTTGTTGAACATTGTGACTTTGAACAATATGCTATTCATGATTTGCAAATCGCCTAAAATGGCCACTGCCAATTCACACATTGCAGAAAAATGCATGAGCCTAAGAAGAATCAAATGACATCGTTCACTGCTGGGCAGACATCCATATTATACCTTGCAGCCATTACATCATATGGTATAGGACAGCCAAACACTAGAAACTATCATAACCTGTATAAAAGTAAAAGCAGGAAATGCAGTTGCCATTTTATAGTGAATTTGTATAATGATTAGTGATGAGCAAGAATGCTCGCTACTGTTCGGTGCTCGCCCGAGCATCTCACTGCACGAGATGCTCAGCGCTCGCCGAGTATTTCTGGGGTTGCTCGGCGGGAGCTCGGGTCCCCTCCCTGCATGTTTGGCTCTTTAGAGCGCCAATGAGCATGCGAGAATTGTCTGCCACACACTGTAATGCCGCAGCCATGTTGGTTGTGGCATTACAGTGATTGGCTGGCCGCACAGCGTCATCGGGTCTATATCAGACTTGGCGCTGCCATGTTCGCCGCAGTCTACTCCAGAATCAGGCAGTGTAGGGAGAGGTGCTGCAGAGCTAGGGAGAGATTTGCTTGTTTCTAAGTTAGTGTAGGTATACAACCATATATTATTCACATATCCATCTCAACTAACAGTCCTTCTGAGGACTAATCCAGCTGCATAGATATCAGTGCTAGGCAAGCAGGCAGTGTATGTGGCAGACTGCTGTGCATATAGCAAGAGGGTCCATTCCAGTTCTGTCTGCTGGTGCTTTTACAGATATTTCTGTAGCACCACAGCAGGTAGGAAGAAGCAGTGTGGTGGCCACAGACAGAAGGAGGGCAACCGTTCCCCGTAACATCAACATGACGGAAGTTGCCAGTACAACTGTTAGGTCTTCCCGAGTATGGTTGTTTTTTAAAGACTGTGCCAATAACCCCAAAAAGGTAATTTGCACCACCAGCCAGGCCAGCATCAACAGGGGTAGCAAAAGTACCAGCCTGACCACAACCTGCATGATCAGGCACATGGCAGCAAAGCACCCGACTAAGTGGGTCGAACCCCAGGGTCCAGGAACAGTGTCTGCAGGTGGCACCACTTCTTCTTCCGTTGTGCGTGCAAGCCAAACCCCTGTCCATGGCGCATGCCAAGATGCCTCCCGCCCTGCACCTGTCGTTGATCACTCTCAACTAGCACCATCAGCTAGCACATCCTTGTCCCAGCGCAGCGTTCAGTTGTCCATACCCCAGTCCTTGGAATGCAAGCGCAAATACGCAGCTAACGCCCCACAGGCCTCACTACTAAATTCACACATTTTGCGAATACTTGCACTCGAAAAGTTGCCTTTTAGGCTCAGTCGCAAGCTGGAAGCACTGCAGCACTGCCTCGGCCAAGCAGCAACAGGCTGTGCTGAAGCTAATATGCTTAGGTGACAAACCACACAACGCTGAAGAGTTGTGGATAGCTCTGAAAGAGCAGGCAGATCTGTGGCTGACACCACTGAACTTACAGTCAGGCTTGGTCGTGTGTGACAATGGCCGGAACCTGGTGACGGCTCTGAGGCGAGGCAAGCTCAAACACGTGCCATGCCTGTCCCATGTGCTTAACCTCGTGGTTCAGCGGTTTCTCAAAACCTACCCGGAGCTGCCGGATCTGCTTGTCAAAGTACGCCGCCTGTGTACCCATTTTAGAAAGTCACTTACAGCTTCCACCACCCTTGCCGTGTTTCAGCAGCATTTGCATATTCCGGCTCACAGACTGGTGTGTGATGTCCCCACGCATTGGAACTTTACATTGCAGATCTTGAGAAGGATTTGTGAGCAGAAGAGGGCAGTTGTTGACTACCAGCATCAACAAGGCCATCAGTATTCAGTTCAGACTCCACATATAAGACCAGGAGTGGACATGGATGTCAGACATATGTTCCATCCTCCAAAACTTTGAGGACTCCACCAAGAAGGTGAGCCATAATTAGAGTCAGCATCCCTCTTCTCTGTCTTC
Source organism: Phyllobates terribilis (assembly GCF_046119375.1). NCBI lineage: Eukaryota > Metazoa > Chordata > Amphibia > Anura > Dendrobatidae > Phyllobates > Phyllobates terribilis. The sequence continues at coordinate 255,980,938 of NW_027362763.1, read as the reverse complement.
TTAAAAGCTCTCTGCTCACAATCAAAGAGGATGCATTGCAGGCGGAGCACGATGAGATGGAGCAAGGAACCATACAGGGTGAGTACACACAGCCCAGCCTCATCTCATCCCAATTTGGATTGGGTGACAATGAGGAAGAGGAGGAGGAGCTAGTTTCATGCACTATAGACGGTACTACCTGCACAACTGTAATACCTATAACAAACAATCCCAAACGCATATTGTTTGTGGGCACATGGATCCGTCTGGACCAACTGTGCACCAATACAAACAAGAAACTCCACAAGGTAATTACAAAAAGCGAACAACACTGAGTCTTTTTCAAATTTGCTATAAAGGTATATTCAACTTTATTAATACATATAATTATTTTAGTACAAAATTGTAAAATTTAGACAAAATCTGGGCAGGAGGGGGATGGAAAATAGCAGTAGGAGGCGCAAAACAAGCTTAGTGAACCTCGGTGCCGCTTACCCCTTCCCTTGAGAAAGCTGTTTGGTACTCCACGCGAAACGCGCGTCGGGAAGCCAGTACCATCCATACTATTCTTTGGAGGCGCATCACTGATAAGGGGTAAGCGGCACCGAGGTTCACTAAGCTTGTGTGTTCATGCTATTGGTTTTGAGGGTATCAACCTTGATTATACTGCCACTGCCTGTGCAGCTTTCTACTTTGCAATATACATATATTAATTGTCTACTCTTTCAGCTGTTTCAGGAAGTGTGGCTTTAATATAGGCTTGTGCACACGGGTACCTCTTATTTTAATTTTTTCCAGGTGCTTTCTTTTCCCTTGTCATTGTTTTGCGCCTCCTGCTGCTATTTTCCATCCCCCTCCTGCCCAGATTTTGTCTAAATTTTACAATTTTGTACTAAAATAATTATATGTATTAATAAAGTTGAATATACCTTTATAGCAAATTTGAAAAAGACTCCGTGTTGTTCGCTTTTTGTAAATACAACTGTAATACCGTCTGTTCAGCGTGGATGGCCTGAGGACAGGGAGGAGGAGGAGGAGAGCATGGTCAGTCGCCCTCTTGGTGAGGACATGGAAGTCTTGCCTGTTAGTAGTCTGGCACGCATGGCTGAGTTTATGTTATGCTGCCTTTCCAATGACCCTCGCGTTCTCCAAATTTTGTGTGACAGTCATTACTGGTTGGTGACACTTCTAGACCCACGCTACAAGGAGAACTTTCTATCTCTTATTCCCGAGGTGGACAGGTCTACTAAAATGGGGCAGTACCAGAAGGCCCTTGTTGTGGAACTATTAAAAAAATTCCCATCTGAAAACATTGGCGGCAGAAGTCACAGTTCGTTGGACAACCAAGGAGTACAGACGAGAGAGACACAACTCCAATCCAACAGAGGCAGGGGAACACTGTCAAAGCTCTGGGACAGTTTTCTCAGACCCTCCCATCTTACAGGCCCTGAGGCGCGGGGTACTCTCACAAGGAGTCCAAAGTTTGGGAAGATGGTGAGGGAGTACCTTGCCGACCATACCAATGTCCTAAGTGATTCCTCTGTGCCTTATAATTACTGGGTATCCAAGCTGGACACGTGGAATAAACTGTCTCTCTACGTGTTGGAGGTCCTGGCCTGCCCTGCCGCTAGCATTTTATCAGAGCGGGTTTTTAGTGCCGCCAGTGGAATTATAACCAATAAGCGCATCCGCCTGTCAACTAAAAAGGCTGATTCTTATAAAAATGAACAGGGACTGGATTGGGCCAGACTTCTCAACACCACCGAATTATAGCAGCGTAACCTATACTCAAAAACAGTGTCTTTTTTTGGGAGGTCTAATTCTATTCACATGCACCTCTCTCTTCACACCCAGACATGGGTATACGCTTCCTAATTTTGTCTATTTGCTCTTGTCCTCCTCCTTCTCCTCATCCTCCATCACCATATCATTAACCACCATATCTACCATATCACCTCCTCTACGTGTCTTGCAGGGGGCATTGGAGTTCCTCCAAATTTTTGGCAGCTTTTGCATTCACTGCATAGGCAAAGACTATGGACCCACTTCCTAATAATAGAAACATTGTTTTTAGGAGGCTCTCCGACCTCTACATCTCTTCCAAGGGGCATAGGAGTGCCTCCAAATTTTTGGCAGCTTTTGCATTCACTGCATAGGCAAACACTATGGGAGACCCACTTCCTAATAATGGGAACATTGTTTTTAGGAGGCTCGCCGACCTCTACATCTCTTCCAAGGGGCATTGGAATGCCTTCAAATTTTTGGCAGCCCTTGCAGTCACTGCATACGCAATAACAGTATAGGAGACCCACTCGTTAATATTGGAAACAACAAAGCATAGCCGGCTGATGGCTCTCTAACAATAGCGAGGGCCAACTACTGGCCCTTTAAGAATAGTAAGGGCCACCTGATGGCCCTATAAAAATAGGCTTTGTGACTTTCAGAGTCCCTCCATCATAAATGAAACAGCATGTGTCTGATGATGTGTCACACACCACATGGCCAGATGAGGTTGTAAAATGTTAAAATGACATTTCCCGTCAAATCTCTCGTCAATCTCTCGTCAAATTTCTTCACTACGGAGGAGCGCGGATTTTTTTCCCGGCACCTACTTCATCCTACTACAGACAACCTTACAAGATCCCTAGGGATTCTGTGCTGGCTGCAGCCCTTCGCTACTAATTCTTACATGAGTTGTGCATTACACAACTTATAAAGGTGAGCACATTTATTTTTACCTACTTAGTTGTTGTTGGATAACTGCGCTATTGCGCCCCTATCTTTCTACTTATTAAAATGTTAAAATGACATTTCCTGGTGAATGCATTTGTCTTGGTTGAAAGCAATGCAAAAGTGTAAAAACGTATCAAAAATGCTAAGTGTGAACATAGCCCAAGGTATGGAGGAGCATTTTTGTTTTTGTATATTTATTTTGCCTTATATACAAGTCATTACCCTGGAAAGGATGTTCCTTAACATATTTCCCAGGAAAATCCATTTTGGTTTCGTTTTTGTTTGTTTTATTGTGAGTCCGTAAAAGTGGCTTAATACCTCTGACAATGTTGTTGACAGCAGTGACCTGGGAGTCATAAATGCTTCCAGGGGTCTTCCTCATGCTTTTCCCATGTCATTTGAGCACTGATCCCATCGATTTGGGCAATTTTTAAGCCCTCTGCAGACCTCCGGGGGGAGCCACCTGAAAAATGCTCGAGTTTTTCATAGACTTACATTGGGCTCGTTCCTCGGGTCGAGCACCTGAGCATTCCAATTTGCTCGACCCGAGCATCGAGCACCCTAGTATTTTAGTGCTCGCCCATCACTAATAATGATATGACTTCATAGGTCACATCTTAGCCATAGAGCTAGGAAGAGAAAGCAATTAAATACTGAAGAAACAATACATTTATAATAATAATAATAATAATAATAATAATAATAATATATTATCATATAATTTATATATTATACATTATTATATTATAGATATTACATATTGCTATATAATATATATTATATAATAATAATAAATAATAATACAGGCAATGTGCGAGAGCAAAGCAGTGAAGAAGATTAGTGTACAAGAAACACGCAGTTGGTTACCACCAGTTAACATTTACCCATAGCCATATATGTTAAAGCTTTGCAGCACTTTTAATTCCTGAGGAATTAAATTTCCTGGTAAATTTCAACAAAGCTAATGAATTCAGATTTAAAATTAACCTAGTGCTCATGTTATATACTCACTGGTGAGATGGATTCTCTAAGCCATAGGTCTGGGTGAGTAGCACGGATCAGAGACAATAGTCCAGCAGAGGAGGAAGACACACTGATCAATGAGGATCAGGAAAGGAGGTTATGCAAGACGGTAGACAAACAAGAGGATCAGGTAGCACAGATGAAGAAGAGCCAGATGTGTAGTTACTAGTGATGAGTGAGCACTAAAATGCTCGGGTGCTCAAAGCTTGGGTCGAGCACATTGGAATACTCGGGTGCTCGACCCGAGCAACGAGCCCAATGTAAGTCTATGGGAAACTCGAGCATTTTTCTGGTGGTCCCCCCCAGCGGTCAGCAGAAGGTCAAAAATTGCCCAAATCGATGGGAACAGTGCTCAATTAAACGTCAGGCAGGCAGAATATATAGGCAGACAGAAAGAATGCCAAGAGTGTGCAAAGCAGTCATCAAAGCAAAAGGTGGCTACTTTGAAGAACCTAGAATATAAGACATATTTTCAGTTGTTTCACACTTTTTTGTTAAGTATCTAATTCCACATGTGTTAATTCATAGTTTTGATGCCTTCAGTGTGAATGTACAATTTTCATAGTCATGAAAATACAGAAAAATCTTTAAATGAGAAGGTGTGTCCAAACTTTTGGTCTGTACTGGATATATATATATATATATATATATATATATATATTCATCTTTTACATTTTAAAAATTGCCAAAAGGAAAATCGGCCGATGCAAAAGTTTGGCCATGTGCATGGTTAGTACCTAGTAGCACCCCTTTTTGAAAGAATCACAGCTTGTAAACACTTTTTGTAGCCAGCCAAGTCTTATTTGTGGGATTTTCATCCATTTTTCCTTGGAAACTTGCTTAATTGTTCAAAATAATAGTAATCAGGGGTGCCAAAACTTTTACATGCCACTGTAAGAAGAAGCTGCTCACACTGCTGTCCACGCTGTCTTTCTGAGATAAAACTGGAAATACCATGAGTGCTGAGGTAAGAAGAGTCTGCTCACACTGCTGTCCCTCTGTCTTTCTGAGATAAAACTGTAAATACCATGAGTGCTGAGGTAAGAAGGGTCTGCTCACACTGCTGTCCACCCTGTCTTTATGATCTAGTGCTTGAGATATCAGGGACACTGGGATAAAAGAGGCTGCTCTCACTGATGTCCACCCTGTCTTTCTGAGCTAATACTGGAGATACCGGGGGTGCTATGTAAAAGGGGCTGCTCATACTGCTGGCCACCATGTTTTTCTGCATGCAAATACATGGCATTGGTTATCTCCAGATCACTAAAGTGGAGCTTCTTACTGCACATGCTCACAGGCACCAGTACTGCAGGTTTATGTTAGTATAACAAATCAATCGACTCATTACCTACCTAGACAAAACAATTGTGATTTGCTAATTAAATGTATTTAGGAATATATTTATACTGTTATTTATTATTTTCTATTCTTGGTGAACCCATTTAAACTGAAATATATGGACTATATAGAGTAGTTGACTGAAAGTTACTAGCAGCTTGCTAAATGTCATTAAGCTGGATTAAAAAGGCTAAGGCAGAAATATTAGTCACTCTTGAGAACTGAGCAGATGTAGATCTGAGATGGCAGGATGTTTGAAACAAGTAACTCATACATAGTAAATGCAGAATCACAATGACATTTAAATATATAAAAATAGTTAAGAATTTCACACTTCCCATGCACCCACAATGTATCGTGATTTTTAAAGCATTCATTTTCATAAAATCTTCTAAAAAAGAAACGCTCTAGTGCTTATCATTGATGAAACCACTTCCACAGATAAAAACACAAAAGATGGAGAAAGCACAAATATGTTTAGACATTTATGCTTCTTTGATGTGATGAGATGGGCTTTGTAAAAGGAAAAATGAAGTCTTACTTGATGTACTTTAGCAACACTACATGAATCATTTCCAAACATACTAATAATAGATCAATAACCACATACCCCCATGGACAGGTATTACTTAAAAGTGAATTATTTTTAAATGACCCTCCAAAATAATGAAACCCTCAACTTTGTTAAGGCTACACTATGTTGGAGGGTTATATTAATTACTATATATTTATTTAAAATCTCTTGAATTGCTTGAAAGGGCAGCGGCGTGGCTTTCACTTCCCTTTCTGCCTACATTAGTACTACTCATATTTATAAACACAGCAATTCTGATAACTTCAGCACTAGATAAATATGTCTGTAGCCTGGAGGCAGAACATTTGTTTAAGGGGATATCCAGCTCAAAAATATATATTTATATGTGTTTCAATGTAAAATACGGCTTACTCATATACTGTCATTCTCAAATGTCCATAAAAGTCCTGATGTCATTGTCCTGGATCCAGCACCTTAATTTCTGGCTTGGGTCCAACTCAGTTAAGTGATGGCTGATTCTACACATGATCTCATCTGTACTGTGTATGAAGAAAGATCACTGACCGTTTAATATCATTAGCTAAGCCAGCTTCCTTCTTTATCATGGCTGATTCATTAAAACCAAAGAAATGAGCCGGAGCATAAGTTGGTATACTTGCAATGTGTAAGAGCATGTTCATAATGTGGCCATTTGTGGCGCCCCTGAGGGTTCGACCGCCACAGGGATGCTGCACTTCTCTAATGGAGTGTGGTGTTCCTCCTCTGAGGTAAGAACAGTGTGATGGTCAGGACCCTACCTCCACATCCAACACCACACTTCTCCCACCAGAGGGGGCTAGTAGGCACTAGGTGCTGCCCCTACTGGAAGTTGGGAGACTGGGGAACCAAGAGATAGGGGAACCAATTAGTGGGTGAGGGTGGAGGATTCACATTTTAGTGACACTTTAAATTTCATATTTAATACACAGCCATCTTGGTTTTTGGTTCTTTGATGGTTCTTTGATCGTGACCTCCCTCCCTGAGCGTGGATCCGGTGTGGACTTGCAGAGGATGGAGGCACAGCCCTCGTACCTTGGCCTTGGGTCGAGGGGCAGGTTGCAGATAATGAATGTCTCAGCCCGGTCAAGGACCATGACCAAGAAGGCCCGGAGCTTAGGAGTGTAGCTCCACCGCAAATGGATCCCAGGGGGATACAGACGGAGCGGTATACGCCACCTGTCCTCACCAACCTGATCTATTCAGAGCGATTCCGGCTGCAAGAGGGGCACCAGCCCCCGACGCCTGACCTTGCTACTCTACGTCCTGGTCAGGGAAGCCCGGTAGGCCCTGAGGATCCCACCGGGTAACGGAAGGAGAGGAGCTGCCACCCGTACCCTTTTTCTGAGTGAAGTTCAAAGGGAGACCCGGCCTATCTACACGCACACATACAGGAAAGGACCCGGTCTGAAGTCTAGGAACACTCTGGTGTGGGGTCCTGATTGAACACTGGACTTACTCGGAGGTTGTCGGACCCCCCCATCTCCGGTGACAGAACTCCGCGAGGAGCAGGGAGAAGGCTTTCAACTGCAATCTCCACCGTGAGTAAAAACCCTGTAAGTTAACCCCTATGGCCTCCGGACTCTTTATTCTGCACTACACCGCACTACGCAGCACCGGAACTCCTATACTACAATCCCCGCCATCCTGTCCCTCTGCCCTGAGGCCCTGCTCCGCCTGTGGGGAGTAGTAACAACGACGGCTGCCATAACATCCTGCCTCAGCGGACTGCAGCAGCGCTGGTGGCCATCACCAGGTGCCACAGGTGGCGTAGTCGAGATCAGCCACTCAACCCTGATAAGCCCGTACCATCCTTTTTAGTGTGACGGCCCTGGGCACGGAGTGGGTCCGGGCCACGGCTGCACCCCATCGACAACACAGGACCCGGCTCCAAGTCCCCCATCTCCCAGGGTAGGGCTTCCAGCGTCGTACACATTAAACAGACAAAACCTAAGATAGAAACAAAATGAGCAACTACCCTGTAATAAGTGAATAGTAAGAGAACATGTAAATAACGTAGGGTACTTACTTAGTTAACACTATTATGATTAAAAAAAAAAGCGTAAAAGCCATCCCACCACAACAAGGTGTACCCAATCGGGACTGTCCTATCCTCTATAATATTAAAAATCTCACCTTATGTCATCTGACCTCTAAGTAGATGGGGATATGGCTTATACATTGATAGATCAGGACTGGCTTAGCTAATTAAATGGGAAAGTCAGCCAGCACCCTCTATGCACATCAGTAGTCATTGGCCTACATAGGTAGCTACCTACTGTGTCAAACACAAGCTGAAAGTGGAGCTACCAGGACAGTAGACATTTCATAGTTGAAAAGGTTGAAAAAAGTTGATCAAGCCAAACCTATAATCGTAATGTGTTGAGTCAAAATAAGATATAAAACACCATAAAGTAGATGCTCCTTGACACTAAATATGGCAAACAATGTAGATCAACATCACATCTGCAGAAATCTAGTACCATAAATTTATATTCAACCGCTAATATAAACTAACTAAAAAAAAACTGATGACTGGTGACAACTGTTACACCTCATATATTATCTCCCTGAAAATATAGCTGGTGATGTTAACACACAAATATAATTATTTAATTTAAGAATCTAGATAATGTGAGGAGTTGTTTTCAAAGGCAATCAACACTGTGGACTCGCATTACATTGATAAATAATGCAGTAATGTCACAATACATAGGTAATAAGCACATTAATACACTTAGGCAATAACTACAGTAAGGTCTTAATACTGAGAGATAATGCAGTGTAATACACATAGTAATGTCACAAAAGAGAAATAACCATCACAAGTATAACTCAGTACATAGATAATAGCAATGTGAAGTAATAGGGAAGGGTTATTGCACACAATGACTTCAGAATATGGAAATAATTCCCATACTGATAATGTTATAGGATGAAGATAAATCCATAGAACAGGGATCAGAAACACACAGATGTGCTAGCTAATGGCTAAGGATCGCAGTGATTTCACAAGATAATGAACAAGGGAGATGTATAGAATGTTGTCACAGTACAGTGTTGATATGATTTCACAGCATGGGTGTAATTAACTCCTTTCCCACCATACACTGTACACATATTGCACATGCAGTTCCTCCAAACCTTCTCTACTCCCCTGTTATCTCCTCTTCCCACAATCGCATTTAAGATTTCTCCCGTGCATTCCTCCCTACTCTGGAACTTTCTACCCCAACATATCAGACTCTCGCCTACCGTGGAAACTTTCAAAAGGAACCTGAAGACTTAGCTTTTCCAGCAAGCCCACAATCTGCAGTAACGGACTCTTGTCTACCATGGAAACCTTCAAAAGGAACCTGAAGACCTAGCTCTGCCGACAAGCCTACAACCTGCAGTAACCCTTGCTCCACCATACCGCTGCACGACCAGCGCTGCCCTACTGTATCCTCACCCATCCCTTGTAGACTGTGAGCCCTCGCGGACAGGGTCCTCTCTCCTCCTGACTTGTATTGTTCATAATTATTGTACTTGATTTTTTTAGCATTCATATCCCTTTCACATGTAAAGCACCTTGGAATAAATGGCGCTATAATAATAAATAATAATAATAAAAACCACTGCACCCAGCTTAGAAATTATGATGGCTTTAGAACTTACACTCTGCTTCAAAGGCCATGAGCAATTAATCTCTAAAAGAGGACCTTTCACAAAATTTAGCATTTTAAACTGTATATTCCTGCACATAGTAGCAGGAATGTATATAAAAATGTTATTTTTAATTATTTTTTTCTCCACTCCATTGTGGAAATATATGGTACTGAAATATTGGCACCTAATGTGTTATATTTTTATTTCTCATGTGGGAATTTTATTTCATTCAGCTATGTGAGTGTGTACTTTATCCTACTATGACGCTGTCCAATCATAAAAAGGCAGTTTAGATCTGAAGCTTCAATTGAGGTCAGGCACTGTACTTACCATTCCTTGAATAAGTAGGTGACCGAATGCAACACACAGAAGGCACGAGGCGGGAACAGACAATGAACTATTATCTCTTCCGATATGGCAGGAATGTATAGTGGTCAAGGATAAGTCATCAATATGAAACAGTGTAAGCAGCAGTAACCATACGATAGTAAAACATACAATAGATTTTAGAATATAATTTGAATAACCGAAAAGTCTCTCATGGATTATACTTGTTTCCTTTTTACAAGGGCAGTACACTCATTCCTGGGGAGCTACTACGTTAGCTCCTTCTGCAGCATTGCCTCTAGGGGGGGTCATGTCATTTTCCCACTAGGCCGCAAGTCCTTCTAACAAAGTCTATCAAGGAACGTTGAGCTTCCTGTGTTCTAACAGGCCCCCAACCCGCCTGTTATACTAACCCAGCGCAACCCCTGTACCGTACATTATTGCTGAACATGACAGTTCGGCACACTTGTGTTGTCCCTCTGAAACCGCCAGCGTCATCCTCCGGTTGACATCTCCTCATGGATCTTCGCTGCTTGTCTGATGGGTGGGTATCTCCTAGGCCTGAGAAAGTGAGGGCTGGGCCCCGGCTATCGATGGGCGTCATCTGGGTTCTGGATCTTGACCGGCATAGGGCGAAGATTCTGACCTAGACCGGCGCAGTCTGGGCTCTGAGTCTTGATCGGTGCAGGTCACATCCTGGGGTCTTGACCGGCCTAGTCGGGTCTTTGTATTTCACAGGGCTTTGCCCGGGCTCAGTCCAATGCCAGCCAGCACCCTGCTGGCACACACTCTCTGCTGAGGCCTGTCACGCTGGCTTCAGTGTTGTCTCTGGCCCACGTCCGCACTGCTCCTCTCTTTGGTGCCAAATGTCTCTATGGTTTGGCACACAGGACTTGTATATCTGGAAACTCCTTCATCCCAGGCACCTAACCAGGCCCCGCACATGAACTCATTCCCCCTGCTACTCTTTGAAGCCCTGTTTGGTTCTGCATGGTTTCATCCCGCCAGTAGATGGCAGTCTTTCATCACTAATGCCACATCACTCAGGGGATCTTCCGGGATACCATCGCCTCCTCTTACATTCCTTCCCCCTTTTAGCTCACCAGTTCTCAGGCGAGTGGAATCCTTGAAGTTCTGAAGTTTTCCCAAGGGTAATGCAATTTCAGCCAATAGTTGGGCCCTCTCTTGGGTTTTCTGCTGTATCTGTTCCTAAACAAATTCATAGTACACCGAATCCTGGGTAGCTACTATGTTAGCTCTGTCTGCAGCAATGCCCCTAGCGGGGGTCACTGAGTTTTACCACTAGGCCGCAAGCCTTTCTAACAAAGTCAATCAAGGAATGTTGACCTTCCTGTGTTCTAACAGACCCCCACCCTGCCTGTTGTCCTAACCCAGGCTGACCTGGCTCACTCATGTCACCCTTCTGAAACCGCCGGCGTCCTCCTCCGGTTGATGTCTACTCACGGATCTTCGGCTGGCATAGGGTGACGATTCTGACCTTGACCTGCGCAGTCTAAGCTCGGAGTCTTGACTGGCACAGGTCAAGTCCTCGGGTCTTGACTGGTGTAGTCAGGTCTTGTGATCTCACAGGGCGTCATCCGGGCTCTGTCCGACAACGGCCCGCACCCTGCTTGCTCACACTCTCCGCTGAGGCCTGTCGTGCTCTCTTCAGCATCATCTCCGGGAACTATGTCATCCCAGGCACCTGACCCACACATGAACTTGTTCCCCCCACAACTCTTCTGGTGCCGGTTGGCTCCACATGGTTTCATCCAGACAGTAGATGGCAGTCTTTTCTCACTAAAGCAACATCACACAGGGGCTTTTCAGGGGTATCTTCGCCTCTTCTTAAACTTGCACCTCAGATGCTGCTATGACACTCACTCTGATTCTACTGTCCATCTCCTCCTCAGGCATTCATGCAACACAGATAAAGTGGAGCATGATTGGAAGAGAATAGTTCTGTGTGAAGTAACTGAAATTTGAACAGCCGTATTTAATTATGTGTGTGCTTTTCGAATTTTACTCAGACAGTATAAATCCTTATAATACACTTGTCTGAATGAGCTCTAAGTATGGTTGTTAGTGATGGGCGAGCTTGCTCAGCACTGCTCGAAACGTGAGAGAGAATTTTTCCATCCTTTGGAAAAATGTTTGAGTTTGCCATTCACTTATATTATGGTTTCTACTAGAATCGAGCACGTCCATGCGTCCAACATGCTCGATTCGAGTACTGAGCACTCAAGCATTTCACTGCTAGATCTACACTAGTGGTTGCTATCAGCAACAAGTCCTCCAATGAAAAGTATCCAAAAAAACCACTTGGACTTAACTAAAGTTAACTCATTAGGTGCCAATACTTTGATTGCTAATATCTCCACAATGGAGAGATGAAGTTAAAAAAAAAATGGTGCAGTGCTAATAAATAAGATCCTATACAGATAGATAAAACTGAATGATGCTGCACTGGTCATTGGATCCTTTAAAGAGAATCTGTTGCCAAGTTTTTGCCACTTAATGTGACAGCTGTATGACGTAGAAACAAAGACACTGATTGCAGCGATGTATCACTTACTGGTCTGCTTAGTGTAGTTTTGATATAATCACAGTTTTATCAGCAGAAGATTATTATTAGAAGATTAGTAAACCTGCTGTCATGTTGTCCTATATATTCATGAGCGCTGTATAACCCCAGCTCCACCAGTCATCGGCAGATTTCAGCCTATACACAGTGTGTATAGAAAGCTGTCACTCAGTGGTGTAGGTGTGGTGTAGGTGGGGTTATACAGAGCTGAGCATTCAGAGAACTTGTAGATGTACAGTAGATAAAATTGTAAAAACTGCAGCAAGCAGCTCAGCAAGTGATATATCGCTGGACTTAAGATCTCTGAACCTACTCTATGCTGCTCTCAGATGGGGTAGCAAAGAACTGGTGACATCTTCCCTTTAAAGAAGCTATCCACCACTTGGACAACTCCTTCTCATACCATGCTTGGCCCCGATAAAATAAAAAAGCTTATACTCACCTACCATGCCAGCACCGTTCCAGCGGTGTCGGCACTCGCTGTCCTGGGGCTCCCGTTCAGTTGTTGTGACACATGAGCCAGGCACCCAATCAGTGCTGATGTCACTGTCCCCACCTTTGAACAAATTGAACATGAAGAGGAAGTCAGAGATCAGCTGCAGCCCGGACTTCCTCTCCATGTTCAATTCGACAGAAAGCAGTGACACCGGCTCTGACTGGGCGTCTAGCTCACGTGTCATAACATCTGCATGGTAGCCCTGGGACCGCGAGTGCCAACACCACTGGAACGTCGCGGGCACAGGAGGTGAGTGTAAACTTTTTTATTTTATCTGGGCCAAACATTTAGATCCAGAAGGGGTTGTCCTAGCAGTGGACAACCTCTTTAAGGTCTTTGGGCCCAGATTTGGAAAAACATATACTGATAGTGAATGCACAACACCCGCCATGCAGTAATATTTATCTGAACAGTTATTTTCTGCGTATTGTCCTTTCAGTCTATTGCAGCCATACTTTTTTCTATACTCCTTCATGCTTACATTAAAATCAAGTAGAAACCAACTTTAAGATTATTCCAGAGACATAAGCTTTCTTTAGCAACCATTACATATGCCAGATAAAAGTAATTAGTGGTTCCCTGATGTGCTTTACTGAAAATCTTAACCTTAATGCAGTGTTAGTAAATTCCCTCACTTACTGTACATTTCAGACCTAAGTCATTGATTTTCCATCTAAAGAGCATATTATTAAATGACAGCCATTAGACTTTAGATATTTAGATCTTTGGATCCTTCAAGTAGTTTCAGCGCTGCCCTATGATATAATTTATGGTCTATATGATGATAAGTGAATGAAAAATTGTAATATAATCATGTGCTTTTCGCATAGTCAATATGTAACCACAGGAAGTGACATTTAACGTCCTGAATTCAGCAGAATGGTAGACTCTGCATGCTAAAGCTATGGACTAAACAGCAGGGTCTGAGTCCCAGCTAAATAAAACCTATAGTATACCACCCCTGGATTGCTGTCACTCAGGCGGTACTTGACATACAGTCATTGTAGCATAGCTAGAAATAACCCAATTTATTGTAACTTTGGAAAATAAATTGCTATGTTACTGATCTTGTTGTATGTTGTTAAGTGCATGTTGTTATATAAATGGCCGCTTAAGATATCGATCATGTGAAGTCAGTTATTTTATCTAGATAAAGTATATTTCCTTGAAAGACTATAATTGTCCGCAGGCTTTTCTATATTTACACAGTGCATGTATTACTGTGAATTGTAACATTGTTGATCCTTCTGTACGCCAAGTGGTATAAGTGTGTGTCTATAGAGCACTTAGCTACATCTCCTGTGAAGAAACAGCAGCTAGACCTTCAATTATCCAGCTATAATCTGTCAGCAACATGGAGTGCTCCCTAAAGGATAAATGATCTTAGAGAATTCCTAATCTATCTGCAATATAGTTAATACAGACCTCCAAACTACCTTTGCTATTCTTTTATTTTATGTTGAGCAGGCAATATAACAAGATTATCTAATTCTATTACATAAGTTTAAAGGGGTTGTCTGATTTTAAAGAAGTACTCCTCCCATCAACATAGTGCAATCACCAAATTATATAGCACCTGTGTACTTACAATTGCTCATTTTGCCTTTCTACTCAGCTAAATGTTCTCGTTTCCATTAGGCCTATGACATCACATGATTAAAACTGGCTAGTTGAATCCTTCTAAGTAGAAACAAGAAGTTTATTTTCCTTGCCTGAGTCATCACTGAAAAAGTCCCTGGCAGGGGGGGAATATGGAGCAGCTGGGTCAGGAGTTGAAGAGGGTGATGAGTCATGCAGGGACATGAGACTTCCTGTTTCTATATAGAGCAGAGAAAAGAGAACAATTAGCTTGGTAGAAAGACAAAATGAGCAATTGTAAGTACTCAGAGCTGTATAATATAATGTTTACAATATATTAACAGGATAAAAACTTTGATGGGAGGAGTGCTTCTGTAAGCTATAAGTCTGCAGTCACAGTATGTGATGATATGCATAGTACTGGCCACATTCCAACTAGACTGTTTCCGGCCTCACTCAGTACATTTGTATTGAGCAATGCCACCCTCACCTAGTCGGAATATGGCCAGGAATATGCATATCATATACTTTCAGTCACATGACCTTCCACTATTGGCGCCGGCACCGGAGAATCGTCACAGTACACAGTGCATGTCATGTGAGGATTCACAAGTCTGCAGTCGCATGGAGTGATTGCAGACTTGTAGCTTAAGACCGGACAACCCATTTAAAGAGAACCTTTCAATGGATTTTTTTTTTATTTAAACTGAGTACCTCATCCAATTTTCAGAGCTCCACCAATTCTGTAACTTTTTTTTTATGCCCCTCCATTCCAAAGCTATAGCTCCCAAAAATAAAGATGAAAATTTTCCCTTCAACCAACTGGGCGTATAACACAGAATTCCTCTGTGAGCGTTTGCTATTTCTCCTCTGATGCTAACCAATGAAAACACAACCACAGAGAAGTCCGGTGTTATTCAGCCAGTTGGTTGAGTTTGCTCTGTTTGCTGCTGTTTAACCATTTAAATCCCTCTGTCAATCACTGATGGCAGCATTAAGATAGGGCGGTTGCCAGTGCGTGCATTCTGCTCCACGGTGCAGATCCTATCAGACATGATTGCAGGATGCCAGTGAATTGTCATGGCAACCTGGGGCCTGTTGAAGGCCAACATGACTACCATCTCAGTCCTGCTGTGAAGCTCAGCCTATGGCTGGGCTTCATAGAGGAAGATTATTTTACCTATATACTAAAATTAGTATTGCAGAATATAAAAAAAACCACTGACTGGCTATTGACCGCATTTTGCTGAAATTGTTGTAGAAAACATTTATTTTTGGCATAACTGCAGGTTATATTTAGAACATGCTGATAATGAAATTATCTTAGCTGTATCTCTACATTCCTCTATTATTCTCTAAGTCAGTGGTCCCCAACCTTTTTTACTTTAAGTGTCATATTCAGTTCTGAGAGAGGGTTGCAAGCCACAGGCAGAGCCCCTTTAATAGTGACATCCAGCACTGGCCTCCCCCAAAGTAGTGACACCTAGAACTCTCATAACTGGTATACTGACAGTCAAAGCTTCACCCCAGAAATCACACTAAGGCAGTACACCTAGATCCAGGTGCTCCCACCTTACCCTCATTTGGTAATTTTACATCAAACACTCCCACCACACTATCGCATCCAGCTTTAAACCCCCCTTCTATCTGCCAGTATCATCCTATGTCCAGTTTAGAATTTACTTGATTTATCTCTCCAACCTCAACCCCGCATATGCCCATCCAGATCTTCTCTGCTGTGAGGAGGAACCCTTAAAAATCACCATCTGGAGACCTGCTCTTCATAGCTGTTTGCTAGACCTGGTGCTTGATTTGCTACTGCACCAAGCTGGCAGACAGCTGCGAGTCATGTATTATGGGTCCATGAGCCACATGTGGCTCATGAGCCACAGATTGGGGACCGCTGCTCTAAGTAATGGCTTTTTGACAGGTCAGACTTAGCTAGCTTGACCACAAAGGCATTTTGGAGTAACAGTTGTCAGAAATAATAACGCATAAAATGAAAGCACATGAATTTTTTAAAAAAAAATTACAAACAGGGTACAAATAAGTGGGACAAAATACCATACAACGTTAGATGTAGCAGAGTCAGTTGAATTAGGCATAGCATCGTATGCCAGGAGTCCAGTAATAACAGGGCACAGCTGCATTAGAAATGGAAGAATCAAGCTTGTAACGGGGACATTTTCAGAAACCAGATGTTGATTCCAGGATTTGGATATGGGTCAGACAGCCAGTCTGTGGCATAACAGCAATGGGGTTTTGCCAGACTCATATTAAGTAACAAGGCTCAGATTCCGAGGTGTAAGCCACATGAGTACAGTTAGAAGAATTGTTACAGGATATACAATGGAGCTTCAAAGCAGATAGTCAGTACTTACTTTAAGGGAAAATGCCAGGACTAGCTTTAGGGTAAGCAAACTAATTACATTGCTGGGTAGGATAAAAAAAAACACAAGCTTAATTATGCCAAATGAATCTTTCATTACAGAGAAAATCAACTTTGTAATTGGTAATTTATGCAATTGGTACTGCATACTCATTGATTTGGGATAGACGTCAATTTTTGGCAAGTGAACTGATCATTTGAATTATTCCCCAACCAGTGGCACCCACATGGATTTTATTGACATCTGTACAGTTACACTATCGCAATGTTATAAACTGTAGAAAATAGATGTGTATCAAGCCTATGAGGGTGGTGCGAGGCAAGGAATCATGGAAGGACCAATGCACTAACCAGAAATTGCCCCTCCCTCACTGTGCTTTAAATGAAGATTCAAAGTTGATTTTCTCAGTGATGGAATATGTGTTTGTGCACATGAACGTATGTCTGAACTTTTCTTGTACTGCCTTACCCAGGAATGTATTTAGGATGATCCTAAAGCTTCTGAAAAGTTCTCTTTAAAATGTGTGGGAGGAAACCCACACAAACACAGAGATCATACAAACTACTTGTAGATATTGTCCTTGGTGTGATTTGAAC
The DNA here is from genome assembly GCF_046119375.1 of Phyllobates terribilis. Taxonomy (NCBI): domain Eukaryota; kingdom Metazoa; phylum Chordata; class Amphibia; order Anura; family Dendrobatidae; genus Phyllobates; species Phyllobates terribilis. The sequence continues at coordinate 255,963,675 of NW_027362763.1, read as the reverse complement.
CCAGGACCCCAGAGCTGCAAAGCAACAGTGCTAACCACTGAGCCACCTTGCTACCAGGCTTGAAAAATTTCCCTGTAGAGATATGAAGTGAAATATAGTATTACATGACGCTTTGTAAGTCAATTGCTACAAAAGAAAGTGTGTTGAACTAAGACAGCCAAAGTAAGAGCTAATATTAACTGCAGTTCTGTGCTCTGGATGGTCAGGGTTTCCCAAAAGGGTGGCATACATATACAATAAAAGGGGCAATGCAGACACAGTTATAGCTCCTTTAAAGGAAATTGTATTTGTACATGAAAATTCAACAGGGTATGAAAAATTATAGGCAATAATGAGCTAAAAAGATGCTTTAACTCACATGGAAAATAACTTGATAGAATGCAGCAACAGAGCAATGATGTGTCAAGAAGCATTGACTGTAAAATGAAGACCTCGCCAGTAAGTGATTGTAAGGAACCAATTCACTGAAGTGTGTGAAATTAGAAAAGGCATTATAGAAGTCATACTCTTAAAGCTGGAGTGATACACTCTCTAGTCATGTTGAAATTGCTTCGGATGCTTTTTCATCCACACAAATAACTATCAAGCGCAAATTTTACCCTGAAGTTTCTGAAAAAATCGAAAGACTCTTAAATATCTTTACTTACAAAGATAACATAGGTTAAGCTGAAACAACATCTATCAGATGCCAAACTTGGCCATTCCTATATCTGATACTTTGTTGAGTACCTAGCTGCATTAAAAATATTTTATGTGGTCTCCATTAAAATATTTTAGATTTGGTATAATAAAGTTGGGACCAGCATGGAAATAACTTGGCTTAAACAATTCGGGTAGAAGAGTGGGGGAGGGGATGAGAAATTATTTTGAAAAATAAGCATATTGTCATCTTCTGTCAAACTAGGAAAAATACGTAGTTCTATGTGAATGATTACATTGCAACCTACATGGACTAATAATTCCAAGCTTATTCCAATTCTAGTTTCTCTGGCTATAAAATTTAGTTCATGTAACACGGTGAATTCAGATTCAGCAATTTCTAAGATAATTAGAATATTTGCATTATAATCAAAAAATGATTACCTCAGGAAAAAATGTAATCTTATAATCCGCTTGATTTTGTCATAGCGGTGCTATAAGGAAAGGCCTGTCAGGCACAGTGTCATAATCAAGGAGTCTGCTGTCCAGTATGTCAGCCTAGAAGAATAGCACAAGTTGATTCAAAAACAGTGGCACAAAATTATAGCTTCTGCTTTCATAACAGAGAACATTACACAAATGTATTAACATGAAAAGACATTTTATCTATACACTACAATTGTTCAAAATGATTTCCATTGGTGACTGTGATGCTGAGTCACTACTCATGGGTAAGCCATGAGACAGGGTAGTCAGGAGATCCGAGGTCAGATACCAGGAGGGTTCGTAGTGCAGAGGGGTAAGACAAAGGCGATGTCAGGTAGCAGTGAAATACCAAGACGGTATGTCAAGACCAGGGAGTACAACACATGGATAGTCAGAAGCCAAGTCCGGAGTCAGATACCTGAAGTCAGGGAGCGTCAAAAGCAGAAGGCATAATCCACACGAAGTCACAACAAATCCGAGGTCAGCAACAACATCAAGAAGTCAGACACAGCAAGTACACACACTTAACTAAGCAAAGCTACAACTGACACTGGACTGCAGACAGCAACCCAGCTAAACATCTTCCAAATAATTAAAGATGGGAGGCACCTGGAAAAATGCCTGCAGGCTAGACCAGATTGAGCAGCATGGATGTCATTCAAAATGCTAACAGCCCAGCATGCCCCAGGATCAGATTAGATGACTGGACACTTCAGATCCAATAGGCCGGCTGTTACTCAAGTTGTCCCTAGGCCACAGTCATATATAAAACCATGACAGTACCCCCTCTTTTAGGGGGTCACCAGACCCCCAGGCCTCCCAGGAAACCTAGCATGAAAGGCCCTGACCAGTCGATCTTCTCTCACGGATCGGGCTGGAACCCAGGATCTCTCCTACAGTCTTTATCCCTTGCAATGTATGAGGTACTGAAGAAAATTACGGACCCTCCAGGAATCCGTAACTCTCTGTACCTCATACTCTAGACTGTTGTCGACAGCAATCAGAGAAGGTGAGGATAAGGGCGATACCACCGAGGGGACAAATTCCTTCAAAAAAGATCTATGGAAGACATTAGGGATGTGGAGAGATGGAGGAAGCTTTAACCTAAATGCCACTGGATTGACCGCTTCCAGGACCTCATAGGGACCAATGAATTTCGTTCCTAACTTCGCTGATGGTACCTTAAGTTAATGTTTCTGAATGATAGCCAAACCTTATCACCCACTTTAAAAGCAGAAACCGCCAAACTTCTTCTATCAGCCTTCCAGTTTTGGCAAACTTGAGCAAACCCAATATTCCTTTGAAAGTCCTTCCAAATATCCCCAAGCTTCTGTATAGCGACACTCAGAATTTATCCTGCAAAACTCACTAAAATGGGGATGAAAACCGTAATTACAGAAAAATGTCAACATTCCAGTGGATTGATTGACCCACCTGTTAAAGGCGAACTCTGCAAAAGGTAGGAATGAGGACCTGTTCTCCTGCTGAGCAGCAACAAAACACCTCAAAATTTCCTCCAAAGATTGATTTGCCCTTTCTGTCTAACCGTTGGTTTCAGGGTGTTAAGCAGAGGAAAAAGACAAGTCAATCCGCAGTTTCTTGCAAAAAGCTCTCTAGATCTTGGAAACAAATTGCACTTCCCTATCAGACACAATGTTAAGAGGAATTCCATGCAACTTCACCACATGATGAATAGACAACCTGGAGAGTGTTTCTGCATTAGGTAAGCCTGAGAATGGAACATGAGCTTGTTTATTAAATTGGTCAACCACCACCAAAATAACAGTTTTCCCATCAGACAGAGGCAAATCGTGATGAAACCTATGAACAAATGAGTCCATGGTCTTTCCGTAATTGGCAACGGAACCAAGCAATGGAACCAAGCTGGCCGGTTATGACAAGCTTTAATGTGTGCGCAGACTTCACAGGCAGATGCATAATCATTAATATCATTACTAGTGATGAGCGAGCATGCTCGCTACTGCTCGGTGCTCTCCCGTGCATCTCACTGCTCTAGATGCTCGGTGCTCGCCGAGTATTTCCGGGGTTGCTCGGCAGGAGCTCGGGTTCCCTCCCTGCATGTTTGGCACTCTTTAGAGCGCCAATGAACATGCAGTGATTGTCTGCCACACACTGTAATGCCGTAGCCATGTTAGTGGTGGCATTACTGTGATTGGCTGGCCGCACAGCGTCATCAGATCTATATCAGACTTGGCGCCGCCATGCTCATCACAGTCTACTCCAGAATCAGGCAGTGTAGGGAGAGGTGCTTCTGAGCTAGGGAGAGATTTGCATGTTTCTTAGTGTTGGTATACCACCATATATTATTCACATATTCATCTCAACTAACAGTCCTTCTGACGACTAATCCAGTTGCATAGATATCAGTGCTAAGCAGGCAGGCAGTGTATTTGGCAGACTGCGTGGCATACAGCAAGAGGGTCCATTCCAGTTCTGTCTGCTGGTGCTTTTACAGATATTTCTAGAAATAGCCCCAGGTATCAGGGGCCAGGAATAATTTTTTTTTGGGATCTTAATCTTGATTATTTGCTTAAAGAGCAATCCAGAGAACACCGTTTTTCTGATCCATTTGCTTGTTGGCACTGCATAATACAGCCAGATCCTTTTCATATTACAGCGCTAAAAATCCATCTATTTAAAACTGTGGTTTGTCCATCACACGGATCACGTATAAGTGCGCTGAAAATTCTGCCTTTTCTGGCCTCCATTGAAATTTTGTTGCAGTGTGTCAGTGAGCTTATTGACATGAGGTCGGCGCAGTTAAAAATAGTTACCTACAGGCCAGCTATTTAAAACTGTTGTTTTCCATCACACGTATCACATATCACTGCGGTTCAAATCCAGACATTTGTAGTGAACGTGGAAAATATTGTCCTCCATTTCAAATAGGCAAGGCGCGTGGCAAGGGACGGGGAAGTGGATGTGATGGTGATGATGGTGCATGCAGAAGACGAGGCCTAGGACGTGGGCAAGCTGAAATTGTGCCACAACAAACACCCACATCTTCACAGCTCGACCTTCCTGTCCCAATTAATAGGGGACCGCAGAATGCCACTATTAAACACAGAGCAGTGTGAAAAGGTTATGCAGATAATGCTTCCAGTCACTTAGGCACTACCACCACCACCCTGTCTTCCACATGGTCAAGTCTCAGTAGCCGTGAGTCTGGACTGCATATTCCTCACCCTGATCCTCCTTCCTCCCACCATGCCGAGGTCCCGGAGACAACTGATCTCACATTTGGACACTCCGAAGAGCTGTTCACTTCTCCATTTATAGATTCGGGCCTCCCGCCCAGTCCACTTGAAGCGGGGCAAGAGGAGATCGCATGTAGCGATGCCCAAATATTTGAGCAGCCACGGTCACACAAAGGCGACGGTGGGAAACTGTCACAAGAGATGGACGATGATGACGCACAATTGCCAGAAAGTCAGGAGTAGAAACAGGGTGCAGAAGTGGATGACAAGGTAGTGGATGATATAGTAACTGACCCAACCTGGCAGGGGGAAATACAGAGCGAGGACAGCAGCACACAGAGTGTGGGAGGCATAGCACCACAACAGGCAGGAAGAAGCAGTGTGGTGGCCGCAGAAAGAAGGAGGGCAACCATTCCCAGTAACATCAACATGACGGAAGTTGCTAGTACAACTGTTAGATCCTCCCGAGTCTGGTTGTTTTTTAAAGACTCTACCGATAACCCCAAAAAGGCCATTTTCACCACCTGCCAGGCCAGCATCAGTAAGGATAGCAAAAATACAAGCCTGACCACCACCAGCATGATCAGGCACATGGAAGCAAAGCACCCGACTAAGTGGGTTGAACCCCAGGGTCCAGGAACAGTGTCTGCGGGTGTCACCATTGCTTCTTCCGCTGTTGTGCGTGCAAGCCAATCCTCTGTCCAATACGCATGCGAAGATGCCTCCTGCCCTGCACCTGTCATTGCACACTCTCAACTAGCAACTTCAGAAAGCACGTCCACGTCCTTGTCCCAGCGCAGCGTTGAGTTGTCCCTACCAAAGTCCTTGTAAAGCAAGCGCCAATATGCAGCCAACGCCCCACAGGCCACACTACTAAATTCCCACATTTCGCGACTGCTTGCGCTCGAAGTGTTGCCTTTTAGGCTCGTGGAGATGGAAGCTTTCCGCAACCTGATGGCGGCGGCCGTCCCTTGGTGCTCGGTCCCCTGCCGCCACTATTCCTCCCGGTGTACCATCCCCGCATTACACAAGCACGTGTCCCAAAACATTAAGTCCCCCTAACCACGGACACGTGGACAATTGCTTGTGGGCAGGGACGATACATCTTGCTGACGGCACACTGGGTTAACATAGTGGAAGCTGGGACCCAGTCGGACCTTGGGACGGAACAAGTCCTCCTGACGCCAAGGATTGTGGGCCCTGGGTCAATCAGGGTTGCCCCCAAATTCTACAGCTCCTGAACCTCCTCCTTCTCCTCTTCAGCATCCATCTCTGAAATGACCACATCAGTCGCAAGCTGGAAGCACTGCAGCACTGCCTCGGCCAACCGGCAACAGGCTGTGCTGAAGCTAATATGCTTAGGTGACAAACCACACAGCATTGAAGAGTTGTGGATAGCTCTGAAAGAGCAGGCAGATCAGTAGCTGACACCGCTGAACCTACAGCCAGGCTTGGTCGTGTGTGACAATGGCTGGAACCTGGTGGCGGCTCTGAGGCGAGGCGAGCTCACACATGTACCATGCCTGGCCCATGTGCTTAACCTCGTGGTTAAGCGGTTTTTCAAAACCTACCCGGAGCTGCCGGATCTGCTTTTTAAAGTACTCCGCCAGTGTTCCCATTTTAGAAAGTCACCTATAGCTTCTGCTGCCCTTGCCGTGTTTCAGCAGCGTTTGCAGCTTCCGGCTCACCAACTGGTGTGTGATGTTCCCATGCATTTGAACTCTACATTGCAGATGTTGGGAAGGATTTGTGAGCAGAAGAGGGCAGTTGTTGACTACCAGCATCAACAGAGCTGTTGGTATTCAGTTCAGACTCGACACATAAGACCTCAGGAGTGGACATGGATGTCAGACATCTGTACCATCCTCTAAAACTTTGAGGACTCCACCAAGATGGTGAGCAGCGATGATGCCATAATTAGCGTCACCATCCCGCTTCTCTGTCTTCTGAAATGCTCTCTGCTCACAATCAAAGAGGATGCATTGCAGATGGAGCACGATGAGATGTAGCAAGGAACCATACAGGGTGCTTACACACAGCCTAGCCTCATCTAATCCCATAGTGGATTGGGTGACAATGAGGAAGAGGAGGAGGAGCTAGTTTCATGCGCTATAGACGGTACTACCTGCACAACTGTCATACCATCTGCTCAGCGTGGATGGCCTGAGGACAGGAAGGAGGACGACGAGGGTGAGGAGGAGAGCATAGTCAGTTATCCTCTTGGCGAGGACACGGAAGTCTTGCCTGTTAGCAGTCTGGCATGCATGGCTGAGTTTATGTTACGCTGCCTTTCCCGTGACCCTCGTGTTCTCAAAATTTTGGGTGACAGTCATTACTGGTTGGTGACACTTCTAGACCCATGCTACAAGGAGAACTTTCTATCTCTTATTCCCGAGGTGGACAGGTCTACTAAAATGGGGCAGTACCAGAAGGCCCTTGTTGCGGAATTATTAAAAAAATTCCCCTCTGAAAACACTGGTGGCAGAGGTCACAGTTCATTGGACAACCAAGGAGTATAGTCGGGAGAGACACAACTCCAATTCAGCAGAGGCAGGGGAACACTGTCAAAGTTCTGAGACAGATTTCGCAACCCATCCCATCTTACAGTTCCTGAGGCACGGGGTACTCTTACAAGGAGTGCAAAGTTTGGGAAGATGGTGAGAGAGTACCTTGCTGACTGTACCAATGTCCTCCATGATTCCTCTGTGCCTTATAATTACTGGGTATCCAAGCTGGACACGTGGAATGAACTGGCTCTCCATGTCTTGGAGGTCCTGGCTTGCCCTGCTGCTAGCGTTTTATCAGAGCTGGGTTTTAGTGCCGCCGGTGGAATTACAACCGAGGCACATCCGCCTGTCAACTGAAAATGTTGACAGGCTGACTCTTATAAAAATGAACAAGGGCTAGATTGGGCCAGACTTCTCAACACCACCGAATGATAGCAGCATAACCTAAACTCAAAAACAGTGTCTTTTTTTGTGAGGTCTAATTCTATTCCCATGCACCTCTGTCTTCACACCCAGACATGGGTATACTCTTCCTGATTTTTTCTGTTTGCTCTTGTCCTCCTTCTTCTCCTTATCCTCCATCACCATATCATTCACCACCATATCTACCATATTACCTCCTCTACGTGTCTTGCAAGGGCCATTGGAGTGCCTCCAAATTTTTGGCAGCCCTTGCAGTCACTGTAGATGCAATAACAGTATAGGAGACCCACTCGCTAATTATGGGAACAACAAAGCATAGCTGGCTGATGGCTCTCTGACAATAGCGATGGCCGACTGCTGGCCCTTTAAGAATAGTCAGGGCCGCCTGATGGCCCTATTAAAATAGGCTTTGTGACTTTCAGAGTCCCTCCATCATAAATGAAACAGCATGTGTCTGATGATGTGTCACACACCACATGGCCCGATAAGGTAGTAAAATATTAAAATGATATTTCCCAGTGAATGCATTTGTCTTGGTTAAAAGCAATTCAGAAGTGCAAAAATGCATCAAAAACGCTACGTGTGAACATAGCCAAAGGTGTGGAGGAGCTTTTTTGTTTTTGTATATTTATTTTGCCTTATATACAAGTCATTACCCTGGAAAGGATGTTTCTTAATATATTTCCCAGGAAAATCTATTTTGGTTTCGTTTTTGTATGTTTTATTGTGAGTCTGTAAAAGTGGCGTAATACCTTTGACAATGTTGTTGACAGCAGTGACCTGGGAGTCAGAAATGCTTCCAGGGGTCTTCCCCATGCTGTTTCCATGTCATTTGAGCACTGTTCCCATCAATTTGGGCAATTTTTAGGCCCTTTGTAGGCCACCGGGGGGAGCCGCCTGAAAAATACTCGAGTTTCCCATAGACTTACATTGGGCTCGTTGCGCGGGTCGAGCACCCGAGCATTCCAATTTACTCGACCCGAGCATCGATCACCCAAGCATTTTAGTGCTCGCCCATGACTAATCATTACTCGTAGATGGCCATTAATAGAGTCTGGAAATAGCTATCTGCATAGCTGTGACCCCATGGTGACCACTCAAGACAGAATCATGAAGCTCCTGCAATTGGCACAATCTTAAGTACACAGGTACACATAGCTTGGACACTGGAGTGGCAAACGGGCCAATGACTGAGATTTACGTAACTCTGCTTCCAACTCCGAGGATATCACAGAAAGCACAATGCCCATAGGAAGAATGGAGGATGGAGGTTCTGTAGGTGAAACTGAATCAAGATTGTGTGACAATGCATCAGCCTTCACATTCTTAGACCCCGGCCTGAATGTGATAGAGAACTTGAATCTAGAGAAAAATAAGGACCATCTGGCCTGTCTAGGAGTTAAACGTTTAGCTGATTCAATGTAAGCTAAAGTTTTATTGTCAGTGACTTGATGAACTGGCCCATCCAAAAAATACCTCCATTCCTCAAAAGCTAATTTAACAGTGAGTAACTCATGATTCCCAACATCTTAAGTTCTTTCAGCAGACAAAAATTTCTTCGATAAAAATGCACATTGCCGCAAATTAGTCAGAGTTTTGGGACCCTGACAAAAAAAGGCTCCTACCCCAACCTCTGAAGCATCCACCACCACAATAAATGGTTCCTGAAGATTGGGTTGGATTAGAATAGGAGCAGACATAAAATGGTTTTTCAATTTTTTAAAAGCCCCACTAGCATCCGGATACCAAACCTTGAGGTCTGCCCCCTTACTCATGAGGTCACTAAGAGGTTTGACAATCTGAGAAAACCCCTTAATTAATTTCCTAAAATACTTAGCTAATCCTAGAAAATGTTGCAATGCTGTCAAGTCACTAGGTTGAACTTAATCAATTATGGTCAATAAAATGTATCCCCGAAATGAAAACTCCCAAACAGAAAAAAGTTTTTTTAAATTTTCGCAAACAAAGAATTTTCTCTCAATCTTTGTAATACTATACTGACATGTTCCTGATAAGAGTCCAAATCAGATGAGAAAATTCAAATATCATCAAGGTAAACAATAACAAATCTCCCAATGGAATCAGAAAAGACATCATTCATGTTTTGGAGGAGGGATGGATATGACACTTCCGTAAATTTTTGTTCACATAATTTTTCATGGCGGTACGTTCAGACCCAGATAAATAATGCAGGCGATTTTTAGGCAATTTGGCACTACGGACATGTTCAATAACAGGAAATGGATTCTGAGAGAAGTTCTCCTATTTTAAGCGTGAATTCCACCGTTACAAATTTGACAAAGTTCTGAAGTAGTGATGTTCTGTCAATCGCAAAAATTTGAATGGGTTTTGCCAGACTAACTGTCTCTAATCCTAATTTCTTAACCAGTTGGGAATCAATAAAGTTAGCTGCAGACTCACAGTACCTGGTTATTGAACGACAAAACCGTTTTGAGCAGTACTTTATCTGAAGAGAAAAAGGGTTCCTGGAAGTCTGGATGACCTCCTCGACTATGACCCAGACTTAGACATTTTCCCAGTGGCTTAATTGCTTGAGGGTTTTTAAAAAAATTTCTGCGAGACCATAGTACTAACAGAGTCCAGGATCCTGTCTCTGTTTTTCCTCAACAGCATGAAAATTGACAGCTCTAATCCCCATTAGCTCTACCGCAGGAAAACTGGCATGCTTTGGGGAAGTATGAAAGGCACTCCACAGCCCACCATGCCTCTCACAAATTCTACTGTCTGTCCATATGGCCTGGATTATGGCTTTTGCCAAAGAACAAGTGGGATCATGCAGAACAAGAGAGTCCTTCAGGGATTCAGACAGACATCTATGAAATTGGCATCTAAGGGCCGCATCATTCCACTGAACCTCAGTTGACTAATGTCAGAATTCAGTACAGTAGTCCTCAGCAGGGATGCTTCCCTGTGTCAGGTTCATGATCTTAGACTCAACGACCAGGATTTTGTCAGGTTCATCATAGAGAACACCTAAGGCATCAAAAAAGGCATCAACTGAAGACTGTTCTGGGGCTTGTGGGGACAAGGAAAATGCCCAAATCTGAGGGCCGCCTCACAATAGGGACAAGACTATTCCCACCCGCTAGGACTCATCCTCTGAAGACTGGGGTCTTAGAGTAAAGAATAGCCTACAACTCTCGCTGAACACTCTAAGCTGATTTCTCTCCCCCGAAAATTTATCAGGGAGGGCCACTACTGGTTCGGGGAGACCAACTGAATGTCATAAGGGACAAACATTGCAGTCTCTGGTAGCAGTGAAGGGCTAGAGGAAGTTTTCATAAAACTAATTATCTGACCCTACAACTGGTATTGTGATGATTGCAGACTCTGGCATTCCTTAACCAGATCCTGCTCATTGGTTTCAAATTAGCAACCTGGTCACAGAGCATGTGAACAGGCTCCATACTGACAAAAAAAGAAAAACGTATAAGGTCAGTTGTAATGTGATTCTGAGTCACTACTCACGAACAAGCCATGAGACAATGTAGTCAGGAGGTCCGAGGTCAGATACCAGGAGGGCTCGTAGTACAGAAGGGTAAGGTAAAGGCGTGGACAGGTAACAGTCAAGACCAGGGAGTACAACAAATGGATACTCAGAGGCCAAGTCCGGGGTCAGATACCTGAAGTCAGAGAATATCAAAAGCAGAAGGCATAATCCACACAAATAGTTACAACAAATCCAAGGTTAGCAACAATATCAAGAGGTCAGACACAGAGCAAGCACACACACCTAACTAAGCAAAGCTACAACTGACACTGGACTGCAGACAGCAACCCAGCTAAATAGCTTGCAAATAATTGAAGATGGGAGCCACCTGGGGAAAAGTTTGCAGGCTAGATCAGATTGAGCAGCAGGGCTATCAATCAAAATGATGACAGCCAAGCACGCCCCAGGATCAGATTGAATGATTGAATCGTCACTGACAAAGTCTACAGTCCAGCACACTTCAGATCTCATAGGGTGGCTGAGCTATCATTCAAGATGTCCCTAGGCCACAGTCAGATATGAGACAGTGACACGGCAGATGTCTTGATGTCTGGATGCATGGTAGTCCAGTTCTCTCTTGACTCATGCCAGCATATCCTTCAATATGGACTCCACTGTGTCAGTGATGCACTTTGTTCAGATCTGTGGCCGGGGGAAAGGCAAATACACTGAGTCCTTGATGTGATATAGCCCCACCCGCAGGGTGTTAGATCTGGCGAATGAGGAGGCCAGCGCAACATTGTTGAATTATTGTTTCCATTGTGGTTGATCCAAAGTTACACTTCATTCAGGCATCAGTGAATATCCAAATGGAAATGTGGAAGGTCTCCACAGATCCTTCTCTATGCTATGCCCATTTCCCTAAAGTGTCCCAGGAGAAGTCTTACAACATGAGAATGCGAGGCTGCATGTTGCTCATGCTAATGTGAGCAAACTAAATAACCTAATTGTTCTACCATGGCATGCAGCATCCATGCTGGGATGTCATCGGTCAGCAATTACAGAAGGAGCTGGCAGCAGCAGATCTTGATGATTTGTTTGTCCTAATTCATTTAGCCTGGCAGAACATTCCTCAGACAACCATTAAAGGAGATGTCCACTAAATTAATATTGATGACCTTTCTTTAGGATAGGTCATCAATATCAGATCGGTGGGGAGTGGGACACCCGACACCCCCCACCAATCAGCTGCTCCCAGTTCTGCTGGTGGCCAGATATGACCAGTTGTGAAGTTACACAGCACAGTTGCATCAAATATATAGTAGACACAGGTGGGTATTGCATATCCATTCCTATTCATTTGCATGTTTTCATCATTTGCATATCTTTAACATGTCTATAGATGATTGTGATTTTAATAATTCCAAAACTTTTATTTCTCGGTGTTACAATTTAATTATTGAGGAGTGTATTTGCCATTTTGCCCCATCTTTTTATAACTATATATTGTTATTTTGGTCTTCTAGTTACATAATTCTTTGGATGGAATCACATTTCCAGTTATAACATATTTATGTATTCATCATTTTATTTAATATAGTAGGCAATATTGCTTTCAGTAAAATATTACTATGCATCTTAAATAATTCATCAGATCATATAAATAATATAATTCCCATCATATGCTCCATGTAAATTCCTGATTATGGTGACCATGTGTGTCACTGTGGCGAGTCCATTTGTAAATAAATTATGTGCTGTCATCCTTAGCATCTGATCAGTATGGGAATTAGTAAACTAACATAAGTTAGATGAACTCAGTTCAATAGCCAACAATTATTTCCCTTAATTGCATTGCTACATTTGGGAATAGAGAAAATTATCCAATTTATCAAATAAATGTATATATTCCCCAATAAATAACTTGTAAATAAAATAAATATTTAAACTGCATAGAAATGTGCAGAACATGCATATTATTATTATCTGTGCAGCCCCACACACTTCAGTTGAGCAGTAACACTATGCATATAAAATATTTAGGAAATTTAATGCAAGGATGCATCCAAATGTTTTTATTCCCATGGACTGGGCCAATTGATTTTACTTTGCCTGTTACTGTTATATCACCAATTGGAAAAAAACACTATATGAACAAAATTGGGACACACCTCTTAATTATTGACTTTCAGCTGTTCATTCAGTCTCATTGCTGTGATGCTAGTCACTACTCACAAAAACACCGTGAGGCAGGATAGTCAAGAAGTGGGAGGTCAGATATCAAAAGAGCTCATCGTAAACTAAAGGGAAAGATAGAGGCGTAGTCAGGTCATGGTCCGAGGTCAGAATTCTAGGAAGGTAGCAAATCAGGACAAAGGGGCTAGGCAAATGGATTGTCAGAGGCCAGGTCCAAAATCAGGCAACAATAGATTAGAAACAGAGCACAAAAATACAAGGCACACAAACACCACCGAGCTAAGGCTACAGCTGGCAGCAATCAGATACAGACAGCCAGCTAAATAGCTAGGTAATAACCCTTGGCGGGGGACATCTGGAGGAAATCCAGCACGCCCCATCCCTGATTGGACGGCTGAACTATCACTCACTACATCAAATGCACTATGAGTGGTGGAATCATGACAATTAGCACAGGTACAGTACATAACATCAAGCAGCTAATCACACAGTCTGTCTTTACAAACATTTGTGAAAGAATGGCTCTTTTTAAAGAGATCACTGAATTCGAGTGTGGAAATATCACGATTATATCACCATTGCAACAAGCTAATTTGTGAAATTTCCACTGTGATTGGTGTTATTGAAAGTAAAAACATTTAAGAACCACAGCAACTGTGCCATAGAGTGGCTGACTATGTCAAATTAAACTGTGGGCTCAATATGTGCTGAGAAGCATAGTGCATAAAAGTCACCAATTCTCTGCTGACTCAATAACTGTAAAGTTGCAAACCTCATTTGTTATTAATTTCGTCACAAAAACTGTGTGATAGGTACATGATCGTAAGTGAAAATCACATATGAGTAGTCACATGATAACCGCTGGAACTCGTAAGCAGAACCAAGTCCTGACAATGAGTATATTACACGCTGCAGATTCTTATGCAGATCAGTGTCCTGCTCATAGCCCTGAACAGCTCATTTACATATAGGAAAAACATGTATATCTCTGGAATAACACATCGGATCACAGATATCAAGGTATCATTTTATTCAGCTTCGATGATCTACATGCCCATATAGGCAGCTTAGGATGGTTGATTCTACTGACAGATTCCCTTTAATACAGCGATCAAATGAAATGTCAGGTCAACCACATATACAATTGTATAATATGAACCTGCAATTCACAGTATGTTCTTAACAATGGTAAGGAGATGCTGGGAGTTATTGTTATTAGTCAATATCAAACTGCGGACCATACAGGAATCACATTACTGAAGACGTATTCAGTATCACAAACATTTACATCCAGGGACGGTATTGGTGACATCTTCTCTGATTGGTGTCGTTCTTCTTTTCTTCTCCATCTTGTCCAGATTCCATCTGACTTTTCACATCCACAGCTCGTTTGTGCAGACTTCTCTCTTCTCCATTCTTCTGCAGCACATCCCGAAACGGTGCCCTTAAAAATAGCAGCATGATTATAATACTCCTAAATAAAAATATCTGCCCTATGCTGTGCTACTGGATGAACTATTGCCCTTCACTGTGATACCTGCACAAAATATGAATGGAAAAAACAGAAAAGAAAAAGCGGTCTATGGAGCGCTGAATTGATCACTGAAAGACAATATTTAGGGCTAAAAAAATATTTAATAAGCCCTCTCCACAACGCGTTTCGATAGTCAAACTATCTTCATCAGGTGGTACAAGGGTATGAACCAAAGAAAAACATTTCACAATGATTGGTTAACAAACTAATTGGTTGATCATGGGTTCTGAAAACCCATCATGTGCCAGTGTGCAGGTACTTCTCATGTCAGAACATGGACAACAAGCACATGAATTCACAGAATTAGGGAAAAAGTAGATAAGCAGTGGAATACAGCAATACATATTAGTGAAGAATATTAAAAATACGAAAATGCAGTATTAAAAATACAATGATAAAATATGACATATTCAGAGTATAACAATGATAATGAGGAGGAAGAAAAAAGGGGTGGAATCACCCATGAGCCTGGGAGAAAAAAAAAAGGGGGGGTCCCTAAGAACTGACCACATTTTCCAAGGCCAAATTCAAACCATAAGGGGCTAATGTGCCTAATTTGAAAATCCCAAAACTCTCCTTATTAATTAAACTAGCCAACCGATCAGGAACAGTACTAGTACATGATCAATGATAGTGAGTCTCATAAATTTTGGATCCTTTTGATGGACAATACTGAAATGTTTAGATACACTATGTAGTTGATAACCTATTTTTATATTATGTCTATGTTTATTAAGGCGTGTATGCATAGTTTGTATGTTACGGTCCACATATCGGAGGTCGCATGTGCATTCTAATAGGTAAATTACATGTGTTGATTGACAATTCACGTCATGTTTAATAGAAAAGATTTTGTGATGAAAACATCTTTTGGGTACCATTTTGAATAGTTTTGCAACACAAACACTTTGGTGTGTTACAAGAATGGCAACCAAAATGGGAACTGTCATGTGATAACTGCATTTTTGACTTCAAAGATGTATTACTTGGTGCAATTAAACTTCGTAGGTTTTTATTCTTTCTATAGATAATTCTTAGTTTGTTAGGTATACAAGGCCCTAAAATTGGATCCCCCTTCAAAATGAACCAAAATGTATTCAGAATATTTTGAACGGTATCTCTGGATTGACTAAACGTGGTAACCATACTCCACCTAGCAAATTCAGAGACCGCTTTATTTTTACCAGTAGATGATTCTATCCTGTCAATACAGATGTCCTGAGTCAGGACTCTGGTCCTGGAGAAAGCATCATTTAGTAGTCATTTAGGGTAACCTTTCTGTATAAACCATTTCCTCAATATTTTTGATTCTACCACAAATTCAGAATCTCTACTACAATTTTTTCGGACCCTCCAATATTGTCCATAAGGGACATTGGTGATCCATTTTGGGAGATGTCCACTGTCAAACCTCAGATAACTGTTTACATCCACCGGTTTGAAAAAAGTTGATGTGAACAATCTGCCCATGGTGTCAAACTGTACCATTAGGTCCAGAAATTGGAGGGCAGTTTCAGAAATGGTTGCTGTGAAAAATAGACCCCACGAGTTGGAATTAAGCTCGTCAACAAATTTAAGTGCACTCTTGCTTGTACCCCTCCACAGGAAGAATAAATCATCTATATAGCGACGATAAAAAAAAACATGGTTCGCCGCAATAGGAGACTGTGCGATGAAGACAGACTCAAATACCCCTATAAACAAATTTGCATAACTCGGGGCGAATCTCATCCCCATCGCACAGCCCCTTAACTGGCGGTAGACCAACCCTTCAAATGTGAACACATTATAGTTCAGTATGAACATAATAGACATCTTAAGGAAATTCTTTTGTTCTATTGTGATATTATTATCAGGCATCAAATAATGATCAACTGCTTTTAACCCCAAATCATGGGATATGTTGCTGTACAGGGCACTGAAATCGAGGGTCAGGATAAGACAATTGTTCATGGGGGGGAGACTTCTTAAAAGTTTGATCAATTGGGAAGAATCTCTTAAATACGAGTCGAGTTTGAGAACATATTTTTAAAGGAAAAGGTCAACATAATGAGAAAGATTACTGGTGATGGAACCAATTCCCGAGATTATTGGATGGCCTTGGGGGGGGGGGGGGGGTAGTAGGACTTTTATGTATCTTGGGGAGGAAATAAAAGAAGGGAACCCTGAATTGTGTTATATCTAGGAACTTCTGTTTTTTTTGTTTAAGAGGCCATTGGCATATGCAGTTTTCACAAGTTCTTTGTATCTCAAGAAAATGGAAACAGAGGGATCATGAGGCAAAATTTCACAATAATCATGGTAATTCAAGATCCTTCTTCCCTCCCCAAGATACCAACCTCTATTCATCAGTACTACACTCGCCCTTTGTCCGCACTCTTGATAATAATATTCTGATTGTCCCTAAGTGAAGTGACAGCTCGTCTCTCTCCGTGGCTCAAATTGTCCCTAATTTTCAAATGCTCAAAAGACTGAATGTCTTTTAGAATAAGTTGTTGAAATGTTTCAATATGGGAACCTTTATGATGTAACAAGTAAAAATTACTCGGATGTCCAAATACATCTACATGTACGGGTTCAATATCTGAATTACCTATAGGAGGAGGGTTTTATGGGGATGGAGTGGTGAACTTTGTTCTCCTTTCTTCCAATAGAAAATGTCATTGTATAGTGAGTTTTCTAAAAAAATCATTAAAATTATTAAGATCAAGATAAAGGGAGAAAACATTGGTTGGAGAGTTAGGACAAAAGGATAAACCCCGTTCAAGTAATAGGGCTTCATCCTTGGTTAAATTGTGATCTGATAAATTAAAGATTCCTAAGTTACTACTTTTGTCATTATGATTTAGTTGGCCTTTGTCCTTTTCTGAGATGCATCTATTCTCCTGCCTCCTCTGCAGCCCCGTTTTCTCTTTTTCTCTTTGGGTGGCGTCCTGGAGCCACCCGAAAAAACTGTGTGATCTTGGAATCCCTTAGATTAGGATTCTGAGTCAAGTCTATTGTTGACAAAACATTTTAAAGGGAAGGTGGGGGAGACAATAAATGGGTGCCATTAATGGTGACAAAATCATTGACACTTTCAATAGAAGAATCTTCATTTGATGGATTTTGATTATTAGATAGAAATTGTTCACTGTCAAGGCTTGACAGAGCAAGTTTATTTGTGTTGGCTACTATAGGTACTGTTGAAGGTTCAATAAATTCAGTCTGTAAAGATGTATTGTTATGCACCGTTAATAAGGACAAATTTATAGACTCAATATAGTCCTCTTTTTGTGTGGATGTGACCATGGGTGAGCAACTCACTCCAATATCTAATGGAAATTGGACTAAATCTTTATCAATTGATTGGGCTGTTATAACAATATCTGAAGGCGTAGGGTTTTGATCTGAATTGGATTGAACTAATTGTATAATGTTTGGATTTACTCCGTTATGTAAGTCCTTACTAGTATTTTCTAGTGTGTTTTTGATTTTCTCAATTTTTTCAGTTTTTTGTCTTATAGGAACTGTTAATAGTGTTTTTTTATGTTGTTCATAAAAGAATTCTCTTTGTCTTGTAAATCTAGTGTAGAAGGCAGAGGATTTAAAGTAACGGTGGGATCTGAGTTGGACCTGTTGGTCACCCTAACTGATTCCTGCCATGGTGAAGCAGGAATATCTATGATTTCATCAACCACAAGTATTCCCTTCCTATCTCGTAATAATTTTGCTGCTTTTTTCTTATAATGTCCTCTTCAAATTTAATGAGTTTAAATTTAAGGATTAAATCACATTCTCTAAATTTCAATGAAAGAGCATATAAAACCAGATTCCTTCTAAGAAGTTTAAGCTCTTCTAAGGTTTGTAGAGCCAAAGAATTCCTTTTGACAATTAGAAGATTCATCCTACCAAAAGAACAATTAAGGGAATGGTCATCCCATTTCCTAGTGAACAAGGGGTCTTGCAGGAAGGAGGATTTTTGTGATATTCTAAGACTCTTGGGTACAAGCTTTTCAGCTATATAGCATCTTAGGTAAATGATATCGATATGATTTATAATCTCAGTCTTACTCTTATTTTCATACTCTAGAAAGAGTTTGGACATTTGTTGCTTATCTACTTCATTTAAAGATTGAGAGTTAATATCAGTATTCAATAATGTACTATTGTTTGGAAGGCCCAAAATTTCTGATATAAGAAGCTCCCTATGACACTCATGGTTTGTATTGAAAAATTCCTTATTAGTCTAAATTATGGGAGCTATAATGTAGATTCAAACCATAAACGTTAATGCAACACAATTTAGATATAAATGATCAATTAACCTTATAAGACCTGACACTCTATACAATCATAATGCAATTACTGGCAGAGAACTGATGGATGACCAAATGAATAAAAAAGAAATTAGTAAAAATTATTAAAAGTTATTAAAATGGACCCTATTGGGTTCAAAAAGGATATAGTGTCAATCTGATGATCCTCAGTGTTGGGAAACCATGAGATTCCAAAGACTGGAGATGACAAGTTCTATATACTGATGTCCAAGTCTGCACAAAATATGACTCACACACTGTCTTTCTTATGGTACATGCCTTCCAAACTGTCCCGTCCATTCCATACTGTACCCCATGTGGTTTTCTTCTCTATACTGACGCCCACACTACCCAGTTTCTATGCTGTGCTCCCTCATACTTTTTTGCCCCATACTGTCTCCTCACACTATTGCCCTCAATACTGTCCTCTCATTCACTTTCCCACCATATATTTTCCACCCTAATCTCCTCATCCATTTCCCCCCTCAATCCCCATACTGTCTCCTCATGCATTTCCCTCCTCCTTCCCCATTTTGTTGCCTCACTCATTTAACCCCTCCCTCCCCATGCTGCCTCCTCATGCATTTCCCCTCCCCTCCCCATACTGTCTCTTCACACATTTCACCTCACCCTCCCCTTGCTGTCTCGTCACACATCACCCCCACTCACCTATACTGTCTCTTCACACATTCTTCTTCCCCTAACTCCCCACACATTCCTCCACCGCTCCCCATACTGATTGCTCACATATCCCCCACTCCCCCCACCCTCCGTTCTTCACACTATTTCCTCACACATTTCCCCCTCCCATACTGTCTCCTCTGACTTCTCCTCTGCCCCACACAATAAATTACAATAAATCTATAGTTTCTTCATCTTCATTTTAGTATGCTGACATTCACCGCCTATTTGGAGCAGGAGTGTTACTTCAGCAGCGTGAGAAAGTAACCTGATCACGCTGCTGACATTGTCCTGACCCAGAAGTGACAGCAGTCAGGGCTTCAATTGTACTTACGCCTGAAAGACCGGCATGTTACACCTTCTCTTCTTCTTTACAGCCTGCTCAGAGGATGGCCAAATCCCACTATAGGGGGCGGCAAAACGCAGCCACCTGGAAGACACCTTGGACCGCTGCATCAAGTGGCCCATCGGCCCGTTCCCCCTAGATATGCCCCTGTCCAAGCACAATGTCAAGCAGCAAATAGAGTGGTGTAAAGAAGAAACATGTTCTGTGCAGTGATGAATCACACTTCTATATCTGGCAGTTTGATTGATGAGTCAGAGTTTGGCAAATGCTAGGAAAACATTACCTGCCTGGCTGCAGTTATGCCAACTGTAAAGCTTAGTGCAGGAAGTATGATGCTCAGGGGTTGGCCTTGGACCCTTAGCTCTAGTTGATGGAAATCTTAATGCTACACCATACCAAGACATTTTGGACAAATGTATGTTTACAAATTCATGGGAACAGTTTCTGTTACAGCATGATTGTGCCTCACTGAAAAAAACTAAGTACATAAAGGAATGGTAGTGGCCGCTTGATAAGCAAGAACTTAACTGGCCACACAGAGCCCTGACCTCAACCCTATCGAACACCTTTGGGGTGAACTAGAATAGACATTGAGGGCCTTACTCTCGTCCAGCATCAGTGTCTGACCTCACAAATGATTTTCTGAATGAATGAGCAAAAATTCCAAGAAACTACAAAACCTTGTAGAAAGCTTTCCTAAAAAAAATGGAAGCAATTTTACCTGCAAAAGGGGATAGGTTCTATATTTTAAAGCTATTTCCATGTATAGAAGTTATCACATATCCATAGAACAAGGTTCTGAAATGACACAACTGAATGAAGAGGTGACCAGATAAGTGCAAATCTGCTCTATTCATTCTCTGTGTGACTGCCAGACATGGCCAAATAGTGTGCTCGGCTTTTTCCAGCAGTCTTATGGAGAATGAATGGAGCAGCCACCACTCCGTTCAGAGTAGGCTCTGCAGAGCCGCATTCTGTAAATTGGTGTAGTCTTGGCGGTCGACTCCCCCCCCAATAATCAGCAAATTATCATCTATCCTGTGGATAGGTAATAACTTTGAACGATGGGAATAACCCTTTAGTGTATAACTACCAGGAAGTCTACGAAGACACCTCAAGAAACCCTTATAAAATATAGCATTTAATAAATATACTCTAAAAACATACATATACACTCAAAGTACAATAATATCAACAAGTTTCTTGGTAACAATAGGGCCAAAAGGATATAAAGGAGACATAGGGGAGGTAGCAACATTTTAAGGGCCTTACTAGGGACCTTTCGATACTCTGCATCATGTTTTCTCCTATACATCCTTTTGGCGCTATAGTTATCAAGCACCTTTTCTCTATATTATTGTACTTTGCGTGTATAGTATATTTTTAGAGCATATTTATTAAAGGTTATATTTTATAGGGGTTTCTTTGTTTCTTTATAAGGGTTTCCTTTAACTTCCTGGTAGTTATATGGTTTATGGACCCCAATTGATACATTTTTTGCTTCGTTTGGAATAACCCTTTAGTGCCAGTGGATTTATAATAGGATTCAATACATTTTCTATAGGTTTAATTTGTAGGTGTCAAAACTCTTCTGTCCATATTGTCCATATTGTGTATGTAGTTATATCACAGAGAAAATGTATTATTGTCAAAAACTGAACAAGTTGATTGGGGAACTGACAAAAAAAAGAGAAAAAAAGTTGACATTACGGTTCTAGGAAAGAAGCAACTTTTACCTGATTGGTTTAAAGATCTGCATTTTATTAGTGATGAATCAAATTGCATTGGGTAAATTTGATGCAAACTTCTAAAAACCATGCAGTTGTTATCAGATATGAGCTGATATTAGGACAACTGACATCTGATGAACAACATCAATTTGAATTTATTTTGTACATCTAGGTCTGTTATTTGAAAAATTAGTAATTTTTTTTTTGCACAAAATGCCCCCAGGTTTTAATAGTGCTGCTTATAACTCACTGCTGGCATTTTTATGTAATCATTTCAACTGTCAGTTCAGGTCTGCAATTCCCTGTGTTTTGACTAGAATTGGCAGCCCAGACATCATGCAAAAATAAAAAATCAATACTGTGGAAATTGTCTGTTCCGTTAAATTAACTCTGCCTGTTTTTCTCTGCCTGACCTGATTTCTAAAGGACCTCTAGCAATGAAATGAAGCATTTTGCGGGAGAAACTTAGAGAGCTATAAATTATGTCCAAAGATATTTGCATGAAGCAGATGAAAAAGTGCATAAAGGTGGGCTGCGGATGTGCTCTGTCATGTAGTTTGGAGACACACTCAAGAGGATTATCAACAATGCCACATTGAGCACTGAGGTTCTCGTGTAGTCCGGCTGAGAGGCTACATCTTTTTCTCTATAGTTTTTGCACTTACAGTACCTTATGGTTTCAGAGAATAGCTTTATTAACTATACTTGGCCATATCATTTTGGAATTGTTCCTACTTAAGAGAGAAGGTGTATAATATACACGGGTTTGTCCATGATTTAAAAAAAAAAATTATACTAGCGAGGAATGCTATAAAAAATAATATTCTCCTGTTGTAGGGTTTATCCAGGTTTGGGTCTGCATTTGATCTTTGTGACAGCAAAGTGTCAAATTGTGATCGTGTACTGTCCATACACTGTCATGGTTCCCCAGTGATCCTGGTGCAAGCGGGTGGTCAAATAACCGCATGTGATTTGAGTACTTGCAGTCAGACTCAACATGCTCTTTCCAATAGAAGTGAATTGAGAGAAGCCAGCTGAGTCTAGTGTGCCCATGAATATAAGTATATAAATCGCATACATGCACTCACGTAACCACCATGGTTGCATAGGGAAAACTGTGAAATCATAACAGCGGGCATAATCGATGTAACTGCAAACTTTTTCTCATGATTTCTTCGCTCAGTTTGTCTTGGACGCAGTGAGTGAAAACTCAGTCGTCCAATCTAGTGCAGGGGCATGCTAAGCTGTCAGTATTTTGATGGACAGCTCAGTCGTTCAATCTAGTGCAGGGGCGTGCTTAGCTGTCGATATTTTGACAGACAGCTCTGTCGTCCAATCTAGTGCAAGGGCATGCTGAGCTGTCGGTATTTTGATAGACAGCTCAGCTGTCTAATTTGAGACTGGGAGTTGCTGAGCTTTCTTCAGGTGTTTCCTGTTCTAAGTAATTACCCAGCTACTTAGCTAAGCTGTTAATCCCAGATCTCTGCCAGTAGTAGCATTTGCTTCATGGTGCATGTTTCCTGTGCTCTGTTTGTTGATCTATTGCTGCCTGATCTTGGACCTCATTCTGACTATCCGTTTGCCTTGCCACTTTGTTCTGATCCGCTATCTTCCTGATATTCTGGCCTTGGACCGTGACCTGACTACGCCTTTGCCCTTCCCATTTAATTTACGATGTGCTCTATTGGTATCTGACCCTGGAACATTTGACTACTCTGCCTTGCGGCTTGTCCAAGAGTAGTGACTAGTGTCACTAGGGCAGCATGGTAGCTCAGTGGTTAGCAGTGCAGCCTTGTAGCTCTGGGGTAATGGATTCAAATCCCTCCAAAGACAACACCTGCAAGCAGTTTTTATGTTCTCCCTGTGTTTGCATGGGTTTCCACTGGGTTCTCCGGTTTCCTCCCACAATCTCAAAACATACTGATAGGGAATCTAAATTCAGGTAATGGAGAAACAAATGGGTTAGTTCTATGCTGCCATGTAGAAAGTATGAGGGATGCCAATCCGAGTGTAAGTGGTTTATTTAGTCAACGCGTTTCAAAGTGTACAAGCTTCTTCCTCAGTACAACCATTAGGACAATAATCATGTCTTTACTGATAGAGGGCCCTCAGACTTGGTCATTTTCTTTGTTCACACTAGCCCAAGAATGGTCTTCTGTTTACACATTTTTTGACACCTTAGGGATGATCTATGACTAACTTGACAGGGTCCAGATCACAGAGAAAAGATCATGAACCTGACACAGGGACACAGGAGTGCTCCGCCCATGGTCTTCTGAAGTTCTGTGGAATGATGCAGCTCTCAGGTGCCAGTTTCACAGAGTTCTTTCTGCATACTCCAGCCTGTTACTTGGGGGAGACCATGACTCAGGCCATTTGAATGGATCAAAAAATTTGGAAGAGACGTGATGAGCGACAGGAGGTTTCAGCCACTGTTCCTTAGACCATCCACTTACCTGAGGCGGAACCAATGGAGGTTTGAGCTACCAGCTCTCAGGCCGTTGAGAGGAAACATCAGCGTGATCCCTTCGCGACTTTGGGTTTTTCCGTTTTTGCGTTTTCGTTTTGTGCTCCCTGTCTTCCTAAAGCCATAACTTTTTATCATTCGGTCAATATGGCCATGTGAGGGCTTTTTTTTGCGGGATGAGTTGTACTTTTGAACGATGCTATTGCTTTTACCATATCGTGTACTGGAAAAAGGGGAAAAAAAATCAAATTGATGTGAAATTGCAAAAAAAAGGGCAATTCCACTATTGTTTTTTTTACCATGTTCACTAAATGCTAAAACTGAGCTGCCAATATGATTTTTATCATGAGTTTGCAGATACCAAACATGTATAGGTTCTTATTTATTTAAGTGGTAAAAAAAATCCCGCCATTTTCTGAGACCCGTAGCGTCTCCATTTTTTGGGATCTGTGACCGGGTGAGGGCTTATTTTTTGCCGAGCTGACATTTTTATTGATAACATTTTGGGGTAGATACAATGTTTTGATTGCCCGTTATTGCATTTTATTGCAATGTTGCGGTGACCAAAAAAACGTAATTCTGGAGTTTTGATTTTTTTTCTCATTACACAGCTTACCAATCGGATTAATTGTTGTTATATATTGATAGATCGGGCGATTCTGAATGCGGCGATACCAAATATGTGTGTATTTGATTTTTTGTATTGTTTTATCTTGAATGGGGTGAGAGAGAGGTGATTTGAACTTTTAGATTTTTTAAATATTTTTAAAAACATTTTTTTTACTTTTTACCTGCTTCAATAGTCCATGGGAGACTAGAAGCTGCGATCGTCTGATCGCCTGTATTACACACAGCAGGACTTCAGCTAAAAAGGAAGATGAGGTCTCCGTCCTTGCAATTTCCATGAATTATACAAAATTAGGGTTAAAAATGCTCACCCACTCCCACTCATCCCTGACCTACATAATCAGCTTATGGGGGATAAATGGTTTTCTAAACTGGATCTTAGATGGGCTTATAATTTTATACACATTCGGAAGGGTGATGAGTGGAAACTCCATTTTTAACATCTAAGAGCCTATTTAAAAATCTTGTCATGCCTTCTGAGTTAAATAACGTGCCAGCGTTATTTCAAAATTTTATGAACAAATTATTTCCTAATTGTATTGGAAGGTATATTGTGGTACACCTTGACGATATTGAATTTTTTTCTCCCAATCTGGATTCGCACCATGAACATATCCGTTTTGTTTAATGAAAGCTTAGATAGAATTGATTATTTTCTAAACTGGGGAAATATAACTTTTCTGTCCAATGTATATCTTATCTGGGGTTCATTTTGTCGGCTGAAGGGTTTAAGATGAATCCTGGAAAGGCGCAGGCCATAATTGATTGAGTTCAACCTCGTAACCTTAAAGCGTTACATCGTTTTTAAAGATTTGCCAATTACTACAGAAAATTTATTAGGAAACGTTCAGCAGGTCTTGTTTTCAAAATACTGTATAACGTTTGGTTATCTTAGAAAAAAATTAAGCTGAAAGGTGGGTCATAAATTTATTGGCCCATAAAAAATTCTGGAGGTAGTCAATCTGGTTGTCTTCAGATTAAAACTTCATCAGTCCCTTTGTGTCCCTAATGTGTTCCACAGATCCCTATTAAAAGAGTTTGTCCTTTCGGTGTTGTGTGTCTCATCCCGTGCCTCCTCCAGTTTCTGTCGATGGAGGTTTAGAGTACAAGGTGCAGAGGATAATGGATTCTCAGAGGGTCTGAAATTCCCTTCAAAATCCTGTTCATTGGAGGGGATACGGACCCGAAAAGAGATCCTGGGTTTCGGCTCGTTCTGTGAAGGCCAATCTTTTGATCAGGGTCTTCCATGTTAGGTTTCCTCTGCTCAGTGTGTCTTGGATGCAGTGAGTAAAATCTCAGTTGCAGGGGCATGCTGAGCTGTCAGTATTTTGATAGGCAGCTCAGTCGTCTAGTCTGAGGCTATGTGCCCACGATGCAGAAATGCTGCATATTTTTTCCGCTTCTCCCTAGCAGGAAAAACGCATGCGGATTTTACATGCGTTTTTCCCGCCAGGTAGAAGCGTTTGTCAAGCGTTTTTGCATGCATTTCTACATGCGGGTTATCAAGCACTTTTCCAAGCGATTTTAGCATCACTTGGAAAAGTGCTTGACAACTTGTTCACACTATATAAATCCATGCAACCGGCATGGATTTATAGTAGTGTGACCAAGTTAGTTTAAAAAAAAAAGAATAAGAATGGTAAAAAATATAAAATAAAGATTATACTTACCTTCCAATGTCCTCCCGGTGTCTTCTCCGCTCCGTCCGGTGTCTTGGGTGGCTCGCGGTGTTGTGAAAGACCAGCGGTGATGTCATTGAGTCATGTGTCAGGTCACATGACTCAATGACGTCATGGCAGATCCTTCACAACACCGCGACCCATACAGCAGACCAGAGGGAGGGGAGAAAACACCGGGAGGACATCGGAAGGTAAGTATAATCTTTAATTTTTATTTTAAATTCTTTTTTTAACAGGAACCATGGTACCCAGGTCTAGAGGAGAGTCTCTTCCTCTCCAGACCTGGGTACCATCTGCACATTGAACCGTGTGACATCCACATGTGCAGATGCAGTGATGTGGATGTCATGTGGTCCAATGCAAGTCAATGGCGGCGATTACGCTGCGTGTCCGCAAAATTAATGGACATGCTGCGTATTTTTCCGCAATGATAATCCGCAGCAGAAATTTCCGCAGCATGTGCACAGCACATACGGATTATCATTGGGGACCATGGGGCATGTATTACTAAGCTTTTTTTAAGTGTTTTCGCTGTGGAAATTCCATGGCAAACACGCTTGAAAAATGCATAGTGGGCACACAGCCTCAGACTGGGAGGGGCTGAGCTTCCTTCAGGTGTTCCCTGTTCTAAATGATTACTCAGCTACTTAGCTAAGCTGTCAGTCCCAAATCTCTGCCAGTCACAGCACTTACTTGGTGGTACATGTTTACCTTGTATTCCTGTGCTATGTTTGTTGAGCTATTAGTGCCTGACATTGGACTTCATTCTGACTATCTATTTGCCTTGCCACTTTGTTCTGATCCACTATCCTCCTGGTATTCTGACATCAAACCATGAGCTGACTACGCCTTTGTCTTTCCCCTTTAGTTTACGATGTGCTCTCTTGGTATGTGATCCAAGAATGATTAAATACCCTGCCTCACGGCTTATCTGTGGTGAGTGTGTAATAGTGGGGAAGGGCGTAGCCTTCCCTTGGTACTGAGATAGTTAAAGGAAGTGTTCCTGAAGTCAGACCTCTCTGAACTGTTGGTAGACCAAGCTAAGGGGTTAGCTTTAGTGGTCCAGTCAGTAGAGTAAAGGGGGAACTTAGTGCCCTGATCAAGCCTTGAGTGGCATAGAGCTTGTTCCTGGCATAATTCCTTGTGGGCTGCAGTACCTGTTAACAGCCACAAGATGCCACTGTTCTGGGTGCAGATGTGAGGTTGAGTCTGCTAGCAGGGCTACAGACAGTGATGGGTTATTGCTGTTTGGTGACAGCTCACCGAGGGTGGGCACTTTAGGAAAATTCCTGCTTAAGTTTCCAGAAAGCAGGAGGAGTCACTCAGTAAGAGATAGGACAGAGAATCCTACAGGCAGCCTGAGTATATTGGCTGCTAGGGTAGACGGGAGCTCCATACCCTCAGACAGTGGGATCACCAGTGTGCAAGTCTCCCTACGCGAGAGCACAAGTCCTGTTAGCCGGCCGGAGAAACTCATCAAAGGTAGTCAGGACCCGGGGCACTTCTAGTCTGCAGGAAGCAGAGGAAGAGAAATAGGACTCCAGGCTAAGACGTGGGGGAGAGATTGGATCCAGATCACTGTCAGTATTACAGAAGAGTCTCTTGGGCTAGAGATAGAGTCACAGAGATGCTTCACTTAAAGAGGGAACCAGGGCTGAAGATGTTGTCAGCACCTGTGAGAGAGATGATAGCCTGTCGGGCCTTATCCATTATATCTGCCTGTAAATATTGTATATATTCCTCTTCCCCAAGTAAAGTTCAAGTTCTGGTTAAGAACCTCGTGTCCTCTGAATTTATTGCTGCCCTGGTCCCAGAAGAGAAATGCCTGGAGACAGCCGCGATCGGATGGCTTGAAGTAAGTGAAGAGCACCACATACACAGCCACACTTCAGAGGGAGGACACGTATTGTCTGTAGGGTGCCATAACGAGAGGGGGCTACAGCTCGCCCACGACTACCTCGCTGGGGCACCTTACAAGTGACTAGCGTCACACTTTTGTCTCAAGCATGGACAACTCCTTTAAATCTCCTGTTTCTCCAGGGCTGCCTCCCCACTGATCCCCTACAGTTTTTTGCCCTGATTAATCAAAGTGTTTATGCCAGAATTCTGGCTTAGAATTGTAGCCCTGGCTGACACCCTGGCCAAGAGCCGTTTTTATGCCCCCGGACATTACAGAAAAAGAAAGGGGGATCTGGCTGGGTGAGTGTTTTTACCTTAGCGATATGTCACTATAGACCATATTTTGTCGCTTGACAAGGCAGGCCAGGACCCAATAAAGTAGAGATGAAAGTGAGACCAGAGTGCATAAATAAACTTTTCTTTACTGAATAAACCGATGAGATGTATGTACATCACATAGCAGGCAAGACACTTAAAGAATACATGTTCTACACAATCCATAGATCACAATGGGAGCCTCCATCTTCTCCTGAGTAGGCCAAATGCCCTGAGGTATGTTGCTACGACCTCTCATGACTATTCTCAACTTTCAATAGATATGGTCCATATGCCCCTTGGTGTGCCACTGCATTTTATAATCCCTTTAGGAGAACAAGAGTCCAAGCCTGACCAGTCTTCTCTATGACTTTTAGGTCTAGCTACACTCTCACTTCTTATATGAAATAGATAACGCTTTCTGTAGCGCCCCACTTGATCTTGACCTGAGATAAGGAATCCTTCTGTCACTTGATACTTGTTCACCCTAGAATTTGCTATCAGACTATGGTCTCCCTTCTTCACACATAACACCCTTTAGGATGCAGGTCTGCTGAACCGTAGGTCCTTCCCTTTTCAATACCTTCCACTAACTTCCGGACAAAGAGGAAACTGAATTTCCTATACCCACTTAGCTCCTCTCACCATGGACTAAGTCATAATGGACTAAGGATGAATCAAAAAATAATAAATAAAATGTGATGAATCATAAAACCATAAAATCAATAATAGATCATAAATAAGTCATAACAAAAAATAATTGCTAATATAAAAGGAATAAACAAATAAATAATTAATTATTGGAGAAAAGCATATAAACTGAAAAAATAATAATAATTGCATGGATCATAAAATAATGAAATCAATGATATAGGGAATAGTAATAAATAAATCATATAAAAATAGTAAGAAAAATAAATAAATAAATAATTAGACTGGAACGTAGAAACAAAAAAACATATTGATTGCATGAAAGGAGATAACCCCAAACCAAATAGGGTAAGAGGGGGTTGTGAGTGAAGTGAAGAATAGTGCCAGATATGCTACTCAATATAGTGTAGATTTATAGAAGGGGTTAGGAAAATACCCTCCAGGGCAACACATACAGTACAGACCAAAAGTTTGGACACACCTTCTCATTTAAAGATTTTTCTTACAGCATGGCCACTGCTCTCTCTGCCCCTCTGCCTTACAGTATGGCCACTGCTCTCTCTTCTCCTCTACCTTACAGTATGGCCACTGTTCTCTCTGTCCCCCTGCCTTACAGTATGGCCACTGCTCTCTCTTCCCCTCTACCTTACAGTATGGCCACTGCTCTCTCTGCCCCTCTGCCTTACAGTATGGCCACTGCTCTCTCTGCCTCTCTGCCTTACAGTATGGCCACTGCTCTCTCTGCCCCCCTGCCTTACAGTATGGTCACTGCTCTCTCTTCCCCTCTACCTTACAGTATGGCCACTGTTCTCCCTGCCCCCTCCCCTCCTCTGAATGTTACTGCTCCATTCTCCCCCTCTTGCTCTGCAATTACAAGAGAGCTCTGCAGTCGGGCCGCAGGAGGAGGGGAGGCTGCCCCACAAGATGGAAGAACCTACAGAAAGGGTAAGTCCATGTGCAATCTGTGTGGGTGTGGGTGTATATATATATATATATATATATATATATATACATATATATATATATACTGTATATATATGTATCTATGTCCAATATGTTTGTATAGAAGTGTGTAATTTGGCATGTCTATGTATTTGTGTAAATACAGTACAGACCAAAAGTTTGGACACACCTTCTCATTTAAAGATTTTTCTGTATTTTCATGACTATGAAAATTGTACCTTCACACTGAAGGCATCAAGACTATGAATTAACACATGTGGAATTATATACTTAAAAATGTGTGAAACAACTGAAAATATGTCTTATATTCTAGGTTCTTCAAAGTAGCCACCTTTTGCTTTGATGACTGCTTTGCACACTCTTGGCATTCTCTTGATGAGCACCATGGTGTGTCCAAACTTTTAGTCTGTACTGTATATATATGTAGTGATTCTGCAAAGGGGACTATTCACAAAAAAGGACTATGAAAAAAAGAAACAGAATAATAAGTGAACAATAAATAATTATTACAGTGAAAATTAATTATAAGTTATACATAACTAAAGCGTCAAGTGCATGACTGATTATTACATTGAAGACCTGGCCAGAAGACTTTAAGAAAAATGTGTTAGGTGCATGACTAAAGTGTCAGGTGCATGCCTAATTATTGAACAAAAAACGTTGCCTTAAAAACAAAAGGAAAGAATGGAGGAAAAAGTGCTCCAAAAGAGTTCACCAACGATTAGGCCATAAGATGTTAAAAGTATCTCAACCATAAAGTGCCATGTGCAAAGACAACCAGACAGGGAGAGACTACCAGCAAGCAAAAAAGAAAAGAGCACCCAGAAACACCCTGAAGCGACAAGAAAAAGGACAGCCAAGAAGGGAAGAAGAGTGGTGGTGGTGGGAGACTCACTACTGAGAGGAACAGAAGCAGCTATCTGCAGACCGGACATAACCACAAGAGAAGTATGCTGCCTCCCAGGGGCGAAGATCAAGGATGTTACCGATAGGATACCGAAGCTCATCAGTTCCAAGGATGTCCACCCATTTCTTCTGATACATGTTGGCACCAATGACACGGCAAAGAAGGACCTACCGACAATCTGCAAGGACTTTGAAGCATTGGGGAAGAAAGTAAAAGAACTGGATGCGCAGGTAGTTTTTTCTTCTATCCTTCCAGTAGACGGGCATGGCGTCAGGAGATGGAACAGGATCCTTGATGTGAACAACTGGCTGAGACGATGGTGCAGACAACAAGGATTTGGATTCCTGGACCACGGTGTGAATTACCTCTATGACGGACTCCTTGCCAGAGACGGACTACACCTCAACAAACCCGGGAAACACACATTCGCCCAGAGACTCGCAACACTCATCAGGAGGGCGTTAAACTAGAAGAAGAGAGGATGGGAAGAAAAACGCCGGACACGAACATGCAACCAGAGAACATACTAATGAAACATATGAAGTGCGACAAAGAAGGTCCAAGACAAGATACTTGGAAGGGAGGTAAGAAAATTTCTAATACAATCCACAGGGAGAATATTGGAACAAAACAAAATCGTGTAAACTGCATGCTAGCAAATGCCAGGAGCCTGACAAACAAGATGGATGAACTGGAAGCAGAAATATCTACAGGTAACTATGACATAGTGGGAATAACAGAGACATGGTTAGATGAAAGCTATGACTGGGCAGTTAACTTACAGGGTTACAGTCTGTTTAGAAGGGATCGAAGAAGTCGGAAAGGGGGTGGAGTCTGTCTATATGTAAAGACGTGTCTAAAGCCTACAATACGGGAGGATGTATGGGAGGGAAATGAGGAGGTCGAGTCCTTATGGGTGGAGATACATGGGGCAAAAAACAATAATAAAATTATCATAGGAGTCTGTTATAAACCACCAAATATAGCAGAAGCCACTGAAAGTCTATTAATGAGACAAATAGACGAAGTAGCAAAAAATAACGAGGTGATTATTATGGGGGACTTCAACTACCCCGATATAGACTGGGAAACCGAAAGCTTTAGATCTCAGAAAGGAAACAGGTTTCTGTCAATTATCAAAGACAATTATTTGTCACAACTTGTGCAGGAACCAACTAGAGGGACGGCCCTTTTAGACTTAATATTAACTAACAGGCCAGACAGAATAACTGAGGTGCAGGTCGGGGGGCACCTGGGAAATAGTGACCTCAACATTATACAATTCGACATGTGCTTCAGTAGGGTGCCCAGCAAGGGAGTCACAAAAACACTGAACTTCAGGAGGGCAAAGTTTGATCAGCTAAAGAGATGCCCTTCACCTTATAGACTGGGATAGTATCTTTAGTAATAGGAGCACGGATAGAAAATGGGAAATTTTCAAAACAGTCCTACATAGTCACTGTAGAAGGTACATACCTTATGGGAATAAAAGGGCTAGGAATAGGAGGAAGCCAATGTGGCTAAATAAGGAAATCAAGAGGGCAATGAAAAACAAAAAAAGGGCTTTCGGTAAACTTAAACAAGAAGGCAGCGAGGAAGCGCTAATATCTTATAGGGAAAAAAACAAAATCTGTAAGAAACAAATAAGAATAGCAAAAGAGGAGACAGAGAGACTAATTGCCAAGGAAAGTAAAACGAATCCCAAACTGTTCTTTAACTATATAAACAGTAAAAGGATTAAAACTGCTGGAGTTGGCCCATTGAAAAATAACCTGGGTAAAATCATAGAGGGCGATGAGGGTAAAGCAAACCTACTCAATAGCTTCTTCTCCACTGTTTTCAAAAAAGAAAACAATTTATCGGAGGAAATGCAGAGTGATAAAGTAAACCCTCCGCTAAATATCACCCACCTAACCCAGGAGGAAGTTCAGAAACGCCTAAATAATATCAAAATAGACAAGTCACCAGGCCCAGATGACATACACCCCCGGGTACTAAAATAATTAAGTAATGTGATAGACAGGCCGCTGTATCTTATATTCAAGCACTCTTTATGGACAGGGACTGTCCCACTAGACTGGCGCCAAGCAAATGTGGTACCAATATTCAAAAAGGGGTCTAAAAGTGACCCTGGGAACTATAGACCAGTCAGCTTAACGTCTGTTGTGGGTAAATTGTTTGAAGGATTTCTTAGAGATGCTATTGTAGAATATCTTAATGATAATAACTGTCTAACTCCATATCCACATGGATTCATGAGGGATCGCTCCTGCCAAACAAACCTGATCGCCTTCTACGAGGAGGTGAGCTCACAGCTGGACCGGGGAGAGTCAGTGGATGTTGTATACCTTGACTTCTCCAAAGCGTTTGATACCGTGCCACACAAAAGGTTGGTATATAAGATGAGAATGCTTGGTCTGGGGGATAATGTGTGCAAGTGGGTAAATAGCTGGCTGAGTGATAGAAAGCAGAGGGGGGTTATCAATGGAGTAAGCTCAGGGTGTGTCAGGGTTACTAGCGGGGTGGCTCAAGGGTCTGTCTTGGGCCCTATATTATTTAATATATTTATTAATGATCTAGTGGAAGGGTTGCATAGTAAAATAACAATATTTGCAGATGATACTAAACTTTGTAAAGTAGTTAATACAGATGAGGATAGGGCACAGCTACAGGAGGATTTAGATAAATTGGGGAGTTGGGCCAAAAAATGGCAAATGGGGTTCAATGCCGATAAATGTAAGGTCATGCACATGGGAAGGAAAAACAGCAGTCACCCATACATATTAAATGGGAAACCGTTGGGGAAATCTGACATGGAGAAGGACCTGGGCGTCTTGGTTAATAGCAAATTAAATTGGAGTGCCCAGTGTCAGGCAGCAGCTGCGAAGGCAAATAGAGTCATGGCATGCATCAGAAGAGGAATAGGGGCATATGATGAGAACATTGTTCTTCCTCTGTATAAAGCGCTGGTAAGGCCGCACTTAGAATATTGTGGACAGTTCTGGGCTCCGGTGCTCAGGAAAGACATATTGGAGCTAGAGAGGGTACAAAGGAGGGCGACTAAGGTAATAAAGGGAATGGAGGGACTAGAATACCCCGAGAGGTTGTCAAAATTAGGCCTATTTACGTTGGAAAAGAGAAGGCTTAGGGGAGACCTCATAAACATGTATAAATACATCAGGGGGCAGTACAGAGATCTCTCCCATGACCTGTTTATACCAAGGATGGTGACAAAGACGAGGGGGCACACTATGCATCTGGAGGAAAGGAGGTTCCTGCACCAGCACAGAAGGGGATTTTTTACGGTCAGAGCCGTGAGACTCTGGAACTCTCTGGGAGAGCAAGTGGTGATGTCCAACTCACTTAATGAGTTCAAGAGAGGCCTGGACGCCTTTCTTGAGAACAATAAATTTACATCTTATGCTTAGTGATGGTTAATTAATCCAGGGATTTAATCTGACTGCCAGATTGGAGTTGGGAAGTGAATTTTTCCTCAATGATGTAAATTGGCCTATACCGCATGTTTTTTTGTTGCCTTCCCCTGGATCAACGCTGCGGAATAGCTGCAGTGCACAAGAAATAGGCTGAACTGGATGGACGCTTGTCTTTTTTCGGCCTTATAAACTATGTAACTATGTAACTATGTAATTGCTTAGCCTGACCCATAAGTTAGCGGCAACCATTTCAGCAAAAAAGTACTATGTGCAAAATACGAAGAGAAAAAACTACTCAAAAATGTAAAAAATATATATGAGGTAGGGGCAGATCCACATAATCCATGAATATGACAGCAGTCTCTTTAGTATGTTGATCCTAACGTGTAGATACCTCCAGAATGGGCCTCTTAAAGAGCTCGTATAATGCCCAATGTCTTTATATTGCAGGAAACCGGACCGTCAGCTTCAACAATGCCGTCTCCAATGCAGCCACCACCTCAGCTTCTAAAGAAGATCCATCAGCCTCTCATCACAGAGAACACCATACTGGTAAGCACAATAGATTAACTATAATGAATATGTAAGAATTAAAATTAGACCCATATAAAGCACCAATTAAAATACTAAAAAACTAAACCCAAAATACTAAAACCCCTAAAAGAGTATCTACAAAAAGTACCCAAAAACAAAATTGTCATTAAGTCCCTGTGGTGTCAAAGTGCCAAGACGATAAATCCATCTGCTTTCATATTGAGCAAAAATCCTCCCCATATCCCCTCCCCTTATACCCATTTCAACTTGATCAATGCCTATAATTTGGAGATCAGTAGGATTACAGCCGTGATGCAATTTAAAATGCCAGGGCAAAGTTTTAATAGAGACCAGTCCTCAACGGTTTGTGCCTTTTCAATATCCCTAATGTGCTTCCTGACTCTTACCTTTAGTTCACACGTAGTGAGGCCAACATAAATCAGGTTACAGAGGCATCTGGCATGATATATGACCCCTTTCGATGCACATATTAGGTATTTCCTGATCTCAAAATTTCTGGATCCATCATGATTTTGAAATATTTTGGTCTTTTTAAGGTTAAGGCAGGCCTTGCAAAGTCCGCATGGGAAGAATCCTTGTTTCAAGGGTATTTTAGATGTTGTCTTTTTAGAGACATAATGACTATGGACTAACAGGTCTTTTAAGTTCTTACTTCTCCTTGCTACCATAGATGGTTTAGGTGGAATTATTTTACTTAAGATAGGATCTGTAAGCAAAATGTTCCAATACTTACCTAAAATTGTTTTGAGGTCATTCCACCTGTTACTGGGGTATACGCTGTGCGGTGCCAATTGCTACCCTAGGTATGTCTTCTTTCATGATATGACATGATGTGATTTTATTTAAATCCCTATACATTGTAGTCCCTTGTCCCACCTGGGACTGTTAGTTCCACGTATATGTGCTTGGAGTTTTGGTGCTGCACACACTTGATAATATATACACACTTTTGACGTAAATAACTTTATTATACGTGTGTGCTATCGCTACTATCTCCTTTGCTCCTTCACACTGGTCTGGACTTTCCTACTTACTTATATACATTATCTCTTTCCCTAGTGGAATCTTTTAGTGTGGAACAGTGTTTTAATTATTTTGTACACATCTTTCGACATAAATTATTACATACATTTCATATACTTATGGGATTTTAACCCCTTCGCAACCTTGGGTTTTGTCGTTTTTGCTTTTTCGTTTTTTGCTCCCCTTGTTCCCAGAGCAATAGCGTTTTTATTTTTTGGACAATATGGCTATGTGAGGGCTTATTTTTTGCGGGACAAGTTGTACTTTTCAACGCATTACTAGTTTTACCATATCATGTACGGGAAAACGGGAAAAAAATTCCAAGTGCGGTAAAATTGCAAAAAAGTGCAATACCACAGTTGTTTTTTATTTATTTTTTTTACCACGTTCACTGAATGCTAAAACTGACCTCCCATTCTTATTCTCCAGGTCATTATGAGTTCGTAGACACCAAACATGTATAGGTTATTTTATATTTAAGTGGTGAAAAAAAATTCCAAAATTTGGTAAAAAAAAATAAAAAAAAATAGCGCCATTTTCAGAGACCTGTAGCGTCTCCATTTTTCGTGATCTGGGGCTAAGTGAGGGCTTATGTTTTGCGCGCCGGACTGCCGTTTTTATTGATAACATTTTGGGGTAGATCCGATGTTTTGATCGCCCGTTATTGCATTTTATTGCAATTTTGCGGCGATCAAAAAACGTAATTCTGGCGTTTAGAATTTTTTTCTCGTTACACCGTTTACCGATCGGATTAATTCTTTTTTTAGATTGATAGATCAGGCGATTCTGAACGCGGCGATACCAAATATGTGTATGTGTTTTTTTTTTTTATATATTTTATTTTGAATGGGGCGAAAGGGGGGTGATTTAAACTTTTATATATATATTTTTTTTTTTATATTTTTAAAAACATTTTTTTTTCACTTACTGCATGCTTCAATAGTCTCCATAGGAGACTAGAAGCAGCAGTTGTCTGATCGTCTCTGCTACATACAGGGGACGAGCAGATCCCCTGCATGCAGCAGAAATGGTCCTGTGCTATGAGCGCCGACCACTAGATGGCCCTCATAGCGACCAGATCATGACAACCACAGGCATCTGCTGCAGACCCTGGGTTGTCATGCACGCCCATCGGTGACCCGCGATCACGTGACGGGGTCGCCGATGGGCGGGGCTTATGACGTGCAACCCGGAAGCGCGCGTTAAATGTCGCGATTCCACTCGCGGCTGTTGCGGGCACATGTCAGCTGTAAGAATCAGCTGACATGTGCTCGGTTCAGTGAGGGCTCAGCGCAGCAGCCCTCACTGAACGGGGGGTACGCAAATGTGCGTAC
Source organism: Phyllobates terribilis (assembly GCF_046119375.1). Lineage (NCBI taxonomy): Eukaryota > Metazoa > Chordata > Amphibia > Anura > Dendrobatidae > Phyllobates > Phyllobates terribilis. The sequence continues at coordinate 255,926,312 of NW_027362763.1, read as the reverse complement.
TAAGACATCATGGGTTGGAAAGGGGTTAATCAAATTATTTAATAAGTTTGACATGTAAAAATGGAGTATTGAGAATGTAATTTTTAATCAAATTGTGTACTGCGCACGTACTCTTCTTGTATAGTGTACCATTTCTTCTGATTAAAGGTATTTTACTTTATTTTCAAAACCTGTCCAATTGTTCTTTAATCATCTAGGACCGCATGTTCGGTTGTTCTCTTTTTGTTCACATGTATTTTCACCGAATGGTCTGCCATTCTATGGTCCTTCTGCTGACTTCCCTCGCTTGGATTTCATGCTGGAGAACTTACCTCAATACACACTTGTGTTTTTTTCCAGTGTTTTTTTCCTCTGTTACTAAAAGTAGATATAAACCGTATATTTGCAGTGCTGGGGTCCTGGGTTCAAATCCCACCAAGGGCAACATCTGCAAGGAGTTTGTATGTTCTCCCCGTGTTTACGTGGGTTTCCTCAGGGTTCTCCGGTTTCCTCCCACACTCCAAAGACATACTGATAGGGAATGTAGATTATGACCCCAATGGGAACAGTGCCCATATTGTTTGTAAATTGTCTGAATTGTAAAGCGCTGCAGAATATGTTGGCGCTATATAAATAAAAAGATTATTATTATTATTTGACCACCTGATTCTGTCCGATTTCGGTCTTAGGTTCCATAAATCAATTTTTCTCTGGGAATTCCTTTGGCTCTATTATATCCCCTTCTGATGGATCGATAGCTGTAGCCTCTGTCTACAAACCGGTGGGAGAATTATTTGGACAAACAAATTATACCTCGTGGTCTTCGGGTACAACTTGTTCCTTCCTTTGAACTAGAGGATGAACCTCTAATCAAGAGATGGACTTCAGCAGCTACAGCATGTTATCTGGAGTTCATTCAAATTATTATTGACAAAAATACCATGTCACTTGAAGAAATTGATGAGGATATTTAGGAACTGGAAAAATCCTTACTTAAATAGACAACAGTTGATAACTTTGATAAAATGGTGGTGGATATCAACAAAGAAGTGGACAAGTGGGAAAATGAAGTAAGCAAGAATAAAAGAAAAAAATATTTGAGAGATACAAATGATTACTATACGGGCAATATCTTCAGATGGCAGAATAAAAGTGAGAGATCTTAAAAAACAACATCACAAAAAATCTGTAGGAACAGCACACTCCAGAAGCCCATCTGAGAGTTCGTGTCAGTCTTTCACGGACAATGTCTCCACTAGTTATATGGATAGTAATAGTAGGGATTCATCTAGGACCACAAATTCCAATAGACAGGAGAAACACTTCCCCGATATTTTTACTAGATCCAAGAGTTATAGGACCACTTCAGATCGATACAATGTAATTAATTTATCCCAGTATAACTTGACACCAACACAACTTGAGATTTTGGAGAAAGGAATAACCTTTTCCCCTACGTCTTATTTAGACCCGTTCACGATGGTAAAAGATTTACATCTCTTTGCCAGGAAGTTAATCCTCAAAAAATGACACTTTAAAAGCGATCCAAGTAATGCCTTCTCCACCGTGGAAGAAAAAGAAGCCCTCAAAATTTTGGAATCCTTACTTGAAGAGAACACAGTAGGTGAGGTCAGTAATTTCCCTACATCTTTATTTAACAAATCAAAGAAATTCCCACCCTTCAGTACATGCCCGGCAGTGGAAGTGTTCACAAAATTGGTGACAACAGAAATAGAGGCTCTGTTCCGTAAGCCAATATGGACATCAAATTTTAACAAAAAAGAAAGGGAAGCAGTGTTGGAACTACAGTCCATCACTGACATTGTATTTAAACCTGCAGACAAGGGCAGGAATTTTGTAGTCTGGCCCATAACTTTATATGAGAAACAAGCGAACTTATTACTGAATGTACCACACTGTCATAAGACATTAACCTATAACCCGTATTGTAGTAGGAAATGGTGGCCTGTGTGAAATTGTTTCACAATTTATTGATTACTACCTTAAGCCTATGGTATCCTCCCTGCCCGCGTACATTCATGATACCATGGCCACTTTACAGAGAAAAGATCAACTCTATATAGAAGATCACATGCTTATGGTTACGGCCGATGTAGAGGCTCTGTACACTTCGATCAAACATGAAGATGGTCTAAGAGCAGTAGCATGGTACTTAAAGTCCAGCAATTTAACACCAGCCCTCGCGGATCTTATCCTTATTCTCCTTTAATATGTGCTGAAACACAACATTTTTACTTTTAATAACAATACGCATCTACAATTACAAGGAACAGCGATGGGGGCCTTGTGTGCCCCCTCTTATGCTAACCTTTTCTTGGGAGCATGGGAAAAGGACCTATTTCAGAATGAGGACATCATAGATATGGGTATGGTGCAGGGATGTATGAGTTATATTGACGACATTTGGTTTGTTTGGGAAGGAATGGCACAGGATTTGGAAATCCTGATGACCAAATTAAACAATAATCCTTTAAATATTAAATTGACATGCACATTTGGGAGAGATCTGGACTTTCTGAATCAGAAAATAGTGGTCTCAGGAGATGGTCAGATTATGAATGATATTTACAGAAAAACAACAGCCACTAATTCCTTCCTACACTCCACATCTTCGCGTCCTCCTTCCACCATTAGAAGAATACCTATAGGCTAGTTTTTGAAGACCAAAAGGATTTGTTCAGAGGGAAATTCCTTTGAATCTCAGGCTATAGACCTTACGCATGGGTTTGTAGACAGAGGCTACAGCCATCGATCCATCAGAAGTGGATATAATAGAGCCAAAGAAATTCCCAGAGAAAAATTGATTTATGGAACCTATGACCGAAATTGGACAGAATCAGGTGGTCAAATATGATTCATATCTACTTTTAGTAACAGATGGAATGATTTCAAAACAATTTAAGGAAAGTATTAGAACGTTTTGCTTACAGATCCTATCTAGAGTAAAATAATTACACCTACTCCATCTATGGTAGCGAGGAGAAGTAAGAACTTAAAAGACCTGTTAGTCCATAGTCACTATGCCCCTAAAAAGACAACATCTAAAATACCCTTGAAACAAGGATTCTTCCCATGCAGACTTTGCAAGGCCTGCTTTAACCTTAAAAAGACCAAAATATTTCAAAATCATGATGGATCCAGAAATTTTGCGATCAGGAAACACCTAACATGTGCATCGAAAGGGGTCATATATCATGCCAGATGCCTCTGTAACCTGATTTATATTGGCCTCACTACGTGTGGTCTCAGGAGATGGTCAGATTATGAATGATATTTACAGAAAAACAACAGCCACTAATTCCTTCCTACACTCCACATCTTCGCGTCCTCCTTCCACCATTAGAAGAATACCTATAGACTAGCTTTTGAAGACCAAAAGGATTTGTTCAGAGGGAAATTCCTTTGAATCTCAGGCTATAGACCTTACGCATGGGTTTGTAGACAGAGGCTACAGCCATCGATCCATCAGAAGTGGATATAATAGAGCCAAAGAAATTCCCAGAGAAAAATTGATTTATAGAACCTATGACCGAAATTGGACAGAATCAGGTGGTCAAATATGATTCATATCTACTTTTAGTAACAGATGGAATGATTTCAAAACAATTTAAGGTAAGTATTGGAACGTTTTGCTTACAGATCCTATCTAGAGTAAAATAATTACACCTACTCCATCTATGGTAGCGAGCAGAAGTAAGAACTTAAAAGACCTGTTAGTCCATAGTCACTATTGCCCTAAAAAGACAACATCTAAAATACCCTTGAAACAAGGATTCTTCCCATGCAGACTTTGCAAGGCCTGCTTTAACCTTAAAAAGACCAAAATATTTCAAAATCATGATGGATCCAGAAATTTTGCGATCAGGAAACACCTAACATGTGCATCGAAAGGGGTCATATATCATGCCAGATGCCTCTGTAACCTGATTTATATTGGCCTCACTACGTGTGAACTAAAGGTAAGAGTCAGGAAGCACATTAGGGGTATTGAAAAGGCACAAAACATTGAGGACTGGTCTCTATTAAAAACTTTGCCCTGGCATTTTAAATTGCATCACGGCTGTAATCCTACTGATCTCCAAATTATAGGCATTGATCAAGTTGAAATGGGTATAAGAGGAGGGGATATGGGGAGGATTTTGGCTCAATATGAAAGCAGATGGATTTATCGTCTTGGCACTTTGACACCATAGGGACTTAATGACAATTTTGGTTTTGGGTACTTTTTGTAGATACTCTTTTAGGGGTTTTTGTATTTAGTTTTTTAGCATTTTAATTGGTGTTTTATATGGATCCAATTTTAATTTTTATAAATTCATTATAGTTTATCATTTGTGCTTACCGGTATGGTGTTCTCTGTGATGAGAGGCTGATGGATCTTCTTTGGAAACTGAGGTGGTGGCTGCATTGGAGACAGCGATGTTGAGGCTGACGGTCCGGTTTCCTGCAATATAAAGACATTGGGACTTATCCGAGCTCTTTAAGAGGACCATTTTGGAGGTATCTACAAGTTAGGATCAACATACTAAAGATACTGCTGTCATATTCATGGATTATGTGGATCTGCCCTTCCCTCATATATATTTTTTACATTTTTGAGTAGTTTTTTCTCTTCGTATTTTGCACATAGCACTTTTTTGCTGTAATGGTTGTCGCTAACTTATGGGTCGGGCTGAGCAATTGTTTCTCCCCATCTGGTTGTCTTTGCACATGGCACTTTATGGTTGAGATACTTTTAATATCTTATGGCGAAATCGTTGGTGAACTCTTTTGGAGCACTTTTTCCTCCATTCTTTCCTTTTGTTTTTAAGGCAACGTTTTTTGTTCAATAATTAGGCATGCACCTGACACTTTAGTCATGCACCTAACACATTTTTCTTACAGTCTTCTGGCCAGGTCTTCAATGTAATAATCAGTCATGCACTTGATGCTTTAGTTATGTATAACTTATAATTAATTTTCACCCTGATAAATATATATTGTTCACTTATTGTTCTGTTCCTTTTTTCACAGTCCTTTTTTGTAAATAGTCCCCTTTGCAGAATCACTACATATATATATGTGTTGCCCTGGAGGGTTTTTTCCTAACTCGTTCTATAAATCTACACTATATTGAGTAACATATCTGGCACTATTCTTCACTTCACTCACACCCCCCTCTTCCCCTTTTTTGTTTTGGAGTATCTCCTTTCATGCAATCAATATGTTTTTTTGTTTCTATGTTCCAGGCTAATTATTTATTATTTTTTCTTTTTTTTGTTTATTTTTTTTTTCTTTCTTATAATTGGAGGTCAGTTAGATGGGAATATACAAGGCTTTGTATAATGCAGCTATTATATGTAGATCATAAAGCACTCTAGTATTAGTATTTAATCTTCTTTCCTTGATTCTGGGATATTGTATCCGCCTCCATCTTCTATGGGTTTGTGACTTCATTGATGATGGAGCACTTGCGCAGGGTCCAGTACTCCTTTTGACTGGGAGGTAGAGTCCCCGAAGATGTGCCGTTGAGTCATCAAATGAGACTGCACTTCCTATTTACGCCATACACCTCCGGATTGGCTAAAGGGCATATTTATACAATTTGAAACCCCTCCCCTGGTCTGACAGGCCCCGGAAGAAGCGACCAGCGAAACTGCATCCTTCGTGTGTGGGGCGAGACTCAGCTTGCCCAGTATTCCACATTGTCTACAATACCAGGTAATACCTCCTGATCACTATGGCAGACTGTGAGGTTCACACATGGTCTAGTACCTGGTATCAGCTCTAAATATAGCCAGTAAGATTGGTGGTAGCCTTATTTATGCACTTGCTTGTAATTTTGATTGCTGCCTCCCTTTAGGCTTTATCTTTGGGTTTTATACACAGATCACACTTGATATTTATGTGCCCCCCCATTTTTCTGGGTTACTTTTACCCCTATTCTGGCAGTACTGATATTCCAGTTTGAGCTGTGTATTTAGAACCATAGGGTCCATCATTGCTGTGTCCCAGTTCCCCAGCTTTTTTGAGGTTTTTTTTGCCCTGTCTTTTAATGATTTTTTTTTAAATTGTGATTACACTGCAGAACTGGACAGGAAATCCCTGGGGCTGACCAAGCCAGTAGGCAAAGGGATAGTCACGGAGGAAGAAATGGTAGGGCTGAAGATGCGTTGTGCTAAAGAAGTAAGGATCCAGAAGTGTTGTGCCCTATCCCACATGTTATCATCTGATGAGCTTGAACTTTCCAGTAAACGTTTGCTTTTTAAAATTGACTTGGTGTCCCCAGAGTTGTATGCAGTGGCTCCCGAAGATGAAGGCCAGAGGCATGCGGCCTACAAGTGAATGTGATGTACCTCACACCTGACAGCACACTGGGACTGGGATCGTAACGGGACAGCAGCTTGGTCATGACTACCGTTGTCTGTCACTTTACATCTGCCTGGTATTCCTATCACATGCATTGCTCCTAAGAGGTGTACGCTTTATCCTACACCTGTCTGCACTGCTCATCGGCATGTGATGTGAAATGCAGGTCCTTCACATCACCTGACAGCTTCTATATTGACTTCATTGTGCGCACAGCAGCTTAGAGTGATGCGTGCTCCCTTCATCCAGCACAGTCACATCTGACTATGTGGCTGATCGGACACAGATATGGTGGTGGTTTTAGATTTGTGCTTCTAAACTTCAGTCCTTAAGTCTTATGCATGTTTTTTTTTAATTTCCTTCCTTTTGCACATTATTTCTTTATTGGCAGTGCGATGATAAACTACTTTGGTCATGACAGTGTCAGTAGTATTTGCTTTACATGTCAATAACCTTAACATTAGATAATACACATCACTGAACTCACTTTAGAACATAAATATTTTCATTTTCCCACATATTCATTTTTTTTCTGTGTTAAATACATTCCAAAAGAAATATTCTCTCAGGGTCACTGTGAAAACGTATACTTAATCAAAGTCAAAGTTTACAATGAGCGGCATTCCTTGTGTTCTCCATTCATGTTTTAACAGATTTTTGAACATGCCTCTATTTAGTTAGAAACAACTTAGTAGGTGTAAGGCTGTCAGTACAGATTCTTATTCTTGTTCCTTCCTGGGTGACAGCTGAAGCTAGTATTCTTGTCATTACAGAAATACATGAACAACATTTCTAAGCATAGTCTTTTTTATAGAGTTGTATATCCGAACAGTACGAGGATGATGACGCTATTTCAGATGCCCATTTTTGCCCATCCTACCAATAAACGATCAAGCACCCTTCCAGGAGCATTTGTTACTGAACTTGTCAGTGTTTGTGGGCTTTAGTTTCTTACTATAGATTTTGCAGGGACATGTTTAACAGGCAATCTTACTGAGTCACACGGCTATTTTAATTAGTGCAGGCACATGACTATGTGATACATTGCTAACATATGGCGGTTTTGTTGTTTATTTCTTCATCTAAATTAGTGTTTTAGTAGAATTTAAGGAAATGTTAAAATGCATTAAATGCTGTATTTTATTCTGCACATGCTTACATGGCTGCTACGGCAATTAATTGCTTATTCATATGTATAAAGTGAATAATAATGCAAGAAAAAGTGACAGGCCTTTTTTCAGCCTCTCCTGTACAGATCCATTAAGGGTAGATTCCCTGTCTTGCAGACACTGCTGTATAGTAAGTGAGCAATGTAATGAGAACACATGGGGTCATTACATCCTATTGTTACAGGGCACCTGACAGCTGTTACATGCAGCTCGAACCACGGGCAGGATGGATCAGCCACTGGCTGTATGATCTCAGCCTGGTATGTTTGACTCTGAAACTCTGCAGTGATTTGGCAGATTTGAATCTCACTAGATCCACTCACCTCTAGTGATGGGCCTCAGAATATGGTGGCACAAACTATTTTTTTTTTAAATGGGTATTTTTTAAAAGTTCTAAATCATAAAAAAATATATTTTTTTGTAAATAAAAAAATCTATAAATTTGCAATCAGCGTACTTGTAATGATTCACAGAATAAAGACAACAAAACAGTCCAAGTCCAAAAAACAATTAATCGCTGCTTTTTTTGCAAACTTATTCAATATAATATATGGAACATTAAACAATGTAATTTTAAAAAATACAACTTGTTCTGCAGAAACAAGTCTAAGTAATGGCCATGGCAACTATAAAATAAAAAAAAATGATGGCTCTTGAAAGTATGAAAGACTAAAAACAAGAATTAAAACAAACTTTGGTGGAAAGCGGTTAAAATAGGCAATACAGTCATGTCAGTGTAGGCACAAATGTCAATGGTGCTGTGGATAGGGCAATTCTCAGTATGCTATATGTACCAATTAGGTGTATTGTACATTGACAATAGGTAATATAAGCAGAAGAGGCAGTGATCTAGTTCTCTCCTCAAACCAACACCAACTTAACACTCAGATCAAGATTGATCACTGACAGTGAAGGGCCACTGTGCATTATGAATATCTGGGTTGTACCCCCATCCACCATGCCTCTATCCCCAGGGAACACACATGAATGTTTACATGTATATTCAAATTAGGCATACACATATATAATATATACACATAATAAAATATCACGTGCATTTACAATTTACACACATATATGCATTGTGCATGCACAAAACATATATAAAATACACACATACAATGACAATTTTCCAATGCATTTTTACCCATGATATATAGATAAATAGATATGTACATTTATATCAAAATTTATATATGTATCAGAAAAATATACATGTAAAGAAGAAGAATACAATTTAGATTTTAAGGCAGAGAACATTGTCCTATATTAATCAGTACAATTGTTTCTCACTGCTAAAGCATTTGCCTGCTATGACAGAGGTCCTGAGTTTTGGGACAGACCAAGTTCTAGGAAAGGGAATAATTACTTCACTTCATATAAGTGTATCTACTAAGCACAGATGCCGATAGGGCCTCCTCCAAAGTAGAGAGGAGGATATCTGGAGAACACAGACTGCAGACAGAAACATCTTGAGTCACAAGCAGCTCAGTGCTGTTGAAGTAAACCAAAATATATATTGTCATAGATTTTCATTGCTGGACCCCAGTTCATCTATAGGGTCCTGGATAGTGATGAGCGAGCACTAAAATGCTTGGGTACTCCTTGCTCGGGTCGAGCAAATTGTAATGCTCGAGTGCTCGATCCGAGCAACGAGCCCAATGTAAGTCTATGGGAAACTTGAGCATTTTTCCGGCGGCCTCCAACGGCTGTCTGAAGAGGGCCTAAAAATTGGCCAAATTGATGGGAACAGTGCTCAAGTGACATGGGAACAGCATGGGGAAGACCCCTGGAAGCATTTCTGACTCCCAGGTCACTGCTGTCAACAATGTTGTCAGAGTATTATGCCACTTTTACGGACTCACAATAAAACATACAAAAACGAAACCAAAATGTATTTTCCTGGGAAAATGTTAAGGAACATCCTTTCCAGGTTAATGACTTGTATCTAACGTAAAATAATAACCAAAAACAAAACTATTCCTCCACACCTTGGGCTATGTTCACATGTAGCATTTTTGATGCATTTTTGCACTTTTACATTGCTTTCAATGGTGAAAAATACATTCACCGGTAAATGTCATTTTAACATTTTACTACCTTAATTGGCCATGTTGTGTGCAAGACATGATCAGACACATCCTGTTTCATTTATGAAGGAGGGACATTGAAACTCACAAAGCCTATTTTTATAGGGCCATCAGGCAGCCCTTACTATTCTTAAAGGGCCAGCAGTCGGCCCATGCTATTGTTAGTGAGCCATCAGCCGGCTATGTTTGTTGTTCCCATTATTAACGAGTGAGTCTCCTATAATGCTATTACGTATGCAGTGACTGCAAGGGCTGCCAAAAATTTGGACGCACCCCAATACTCCTTTGAACCTTTGAAGAGATATAGAGGAGGGCCTCAGTAACGACATGTTCCTAGAAAGGAGTGGATCTGCTATCCAGTTATAGGGTATGCAGTGAGTACAATGGCTGCCAAAATTTAGGAAAAATCCCAATAATAATGTAAAGACACATAGCGGTGGGCTTCAGTAATGACATGTCCCCATTAGAAAGGAGTGAATCTCCCATACTGTTCTTGCATATGCAGTGACTGCAACGGCTGCCAAAAATTTGGAGGCACTCCAATGCCCCTTGCAAGAGACGTACAGTAGGGGCCTCCTGAAAAAAATGTTCCCATTATTAGGAAATGGGTCACCCATACTGTTTGTCTATGCAGTGAAGCAACGGCTGCCAAAAATTTGGAGGAACTCCAATGTCCTTTGCAAGTGACGTAGATATGTTGATATGGTACATATGGTGCTGGAGGATGAGGATGCGGAGAAGAAGGACGAGAGCAAATAGACAAAATCAGGAAGCGTATATCCATGTCTGGGTGTAAAGACAAAGGTGTATGGGAATAGAGTTAGACCTCCCCAAAAAAAGATACTGTATTTGATTTTATGTTACGCTGCTATCATTCAGTGGTGTTGAGAAGTCTGGCCCAATCCAGCGCTTGTTCATTTTTATTAGAGTCAGCCTGTCAGCATTTTCAGTTGACAGGCGGATGCGCCTATCGCTTATAATTCCACCGGCGGCGCTAAAAACTATCTCTGACAAATAGCTAACGGCAGGGCAGGTCAGGACTAGTGTTGAGCCACCCCCGTAGTGTTCGAGTTCGGTTCGGTTCGTCGAACACCCGTGTGTTCGCCGAACTGTTCGTCGAACTGTTCGTCGAACACCTTCGAACACCGTTAAAAACAATGGCAGGCAAACAAAAACACATAGAAACACATAGAAAACACCTTCAAAGGTGTCCAAAAGCTGACAAACTGCTCAGAAGACACAACTAACACATGGAAAAGTGACAAGTACATAGAGTCATGCGAAAAGAAAAGAGGTGGAGGAGTAATAGGAGGGGGAGACACAGATATAGGCATGTCATGCCCTTCTAAAATCCAAAAAGTGAGAAGCCGACACGTTCAGTCCGCTCCTGCCCGTGCCACCTCCGTGTCGCGGGGTTTGTGCCAGAGCCGCGGTGAACCCTGACGGCCAGCCCCCCTCTCCCAATACTGGTGCCTGTCCGCTGGTGGGTCGAGCGAGCCCCCCTGTGGTGGAGGCAGCTCTAAGCTTTTTAATTTAAATTGTCTCTCTAATTTGAATGAATACACTTTAAATCCATTTACAAGGATCTATTGGAGGCCAAGTCTCATGCCAGCAGCCGCGTAATTCCAGCTCCAGTAGCGTCCACTAAAGCTGCTGCAGTTAAAAAGCTTTTATAAGGATCGAGCTCGGCTGTCCACCGCAAGGCATCCGAATGACAGTCCGGGCCCCTATGCCTTGGGGTGCCTCCTGATGCTCTTCACTGAGTATCCCATGGTCCCGAAGCATTTCCTTTGAAAAAATTAAGTGTCCAAACTACAGGTGGTGTAGCTTGCTTACCAGCCGGGATAATCCGCTGACTAGCAGACACTGCTACTAGGCACAAAGTATTTCCTGGGCTAGATGCAGTTAAAAATTTGTAATTAGATACTCTCGTTGGATGCTGAGAAAGCATTCCATAGAGTCTCCTGGCACGCCATATATGATTCTCTTAAAAAGCTTGGGGTAGGGGTCTAGGGGACCCTTTTATAGCCAAAATCACGGCCCTGTAACACAATACGTCACCTAGGCTGAAGATAAATGGAACTGTAGCACCCTGAGGGCTCGGTTGCTACAGAGGTATTGCACCTCACCCAGAGGTGTGATATCTCACTCTCAGGTAAGGATGGAGTATGGATCAGGACCCGACACCTGCATGCATTACACCACATTGCCGTGGGGCAGGGCGACCAATATGCCTCTGAGATGGGTGCGACAGTCCCTGTCCCTGGCTGGAGGGGGGGGGGAACACTGAGGAAGGGGAACCCTGTAGTGCAGGAGCAGGGAGGAAGCAGTTCCTGGGTGCATTGAGAAGGGAGTATAAAAGGTGGGCACCATCTTAGTTCAGTGCAGAGAAGTCTGAGCAGAAGTGGCAGGGAGCAGGGGCTCTGCATGAGCTCTGCTCCGGAGGCGGGCCTAGTAACAGAGGCCCAGGCCTGGAAGAGGGAGAAGGAAGGAAGAGGAGCGGAGAAGACTCCAGGAATGAGGAATGAAGGGATCCCAGGGGTGCGGACGGGCGAGTCGCCACCGCACGCCCGAATCCACCTGCGTGGAGGGGTCAGGCCAAAGGGGGAGACCGGTCCCCGAAACTAGTGGAGGCAGGAAACGACCCTCAGCTAGAAACCGGAGGCCGTGACATTTTATGTGGCGCAGCCCCTCGCTACACCCGCTAGGAAGGCACCACATTGGGTCAGGGAAACTGGCGCCAAGTTTACCAAGAGGAGGCCTGAGGCAGCCGGACAGAAGGGTTGGTAAGAAAGGCCAGACAAAGGACACACAAAGGGGGTCCTGTGAAGCGCTCCAAAGTTATCTGGGAGTAGTCTGAGCCCCTCACCTGGTGAGCACAGTACGACGTGGGCAGCCGTTACCTGCAGACGGGGTCTGGATAATAAGAACTGTGAGTAAAGGCCCTGGACTGCATCACTGACTCCGTGTCGTTACTGCTGCTGCCCTACACCATCACCCCCATCCTCCGCATACACTGCCCTGAGGCTATACTCCTCCCGTGGGGAGTTATGCTACGCTCTGCTGCACCCACAACACCAGCCTCAGCGGTCTGCCCTGCAGCGGCGGTTCACTCTGACCACAATCCACGGGTGGCGTAGTCGGACATTTAAACATCAAAACCACATAAAGAGTTCCGCCACTGGTTTGACCACCCTGAGCCACGGAACCGGGTCGCTGCCACGAAGACTACAACCACCAGCATCCACCAAAAAGGGTCCGGCTCCAGGTGTCCCAAGGCCCAGGGGGTGCATAAGAACATTTTCATCACCTTTCACAATCACCAATGGGACAAGGCAGGGATGTCCTCTGTCCCCTCTCTTATACATCCTAGTGACGGAGCACCTGGTCTCATCAATTCGCCATAACCCATATATTAGGTGGATTGAGGTGGGAGGCACCGAGTACAAGTGCTCTCTATTTGCTGATGATGTCCTAGTATATATCACTCAATCACATATATCCATCCATGCTGTTATGGCTGAAATAGATCACTTTGTTACATGGTCAAATTTTAAAATCAATGCAGCGAAGTCTGAGGCCCTCGATGTCTCCCTCCCCAAATCCATATAGGATTCCATCCAGTCCAACTTTCCCTTTGCCTGGCCCTCACAGGGTATCAAATACTTAGGAATTCCTATTCATAGAGACCTCTCCCATCTATGTTATCTTAATTTTGGGCCCTTTATTGAACAACTCCATACAGACCACGATTGGCAAGTTAGAACTGTAAGATTCACTACGTGAACCACAGGTGTTTTGTGGAAAAGCACATGTACACTGTGTTCCAAATTATTATGCAAAAAGTGTTTAGGAGTGATAAGGGAAGAATTTGTTTGTTTGTCAGTTAAACTCATTGATGGTGATGTGTGTCAGGGCTCTTTATATCACTGTAAGCAATTGCAGACACCTGTGCTAATTAGTTTGGCAGGTGTGTCCAATGAAAGGCAAGACTACTTAAGAAGGCTGTCTCACATTATTAAGCAGCCTACATTTTCTGCCACAATTGGAAAGAAAAAGGATGTGTCGGCTGCTGAGAAGCAACAAATTGTGGAGTGTTTAGGTCAAGGCATGACTGCAATCAACATTGTGCGATGATCAGGATGAAGTGTCTTGGCAATCAAGAAGTATGTAGCTGATTCACAGTACACACGTGTGCGTGCTGATAAGGGCAAATTGAGGACTCTTTCCTACAGGCAATTACGTCAGGTTAAAAGAGCAGCGGCAAAAAAGCCTTGTCATAGCAACAGACAAGTTTTTGAAGCTGCTGGTGCCTCCAACGTCCCCCGAACAACAAGATGCAGGGTCCTTCAGAGGTTTGCAGCTGTACATACGCCATCCTGTCGACCTCCTCTATCCACTTCACACAAGCAGAAACGGCTCCAGTGGGCCAAACATTACATGAAGACTGATTTCAAAACTGTTTTGTTCACGGATGAGTGCCGTGCAGCGCTCGATGGTCCAGATGGATGGAGTGGAGGATAGCTGGTTGATGGACACCCCACGCAAACACGGCTACAGCGCCAACAAGGAAGAGGTGGAGTAATGTTTTGGGCTGGAATCATGGGGAGAGAGATTGTCGGCCCCTTTAGGATCCCTGAAGGCGCTAAAGATGAACTCCATAATGTATGTGGATTTTCTCAAACAGCACTTCCTGCCATGGTTCAAGAAGAAGAACCGTGTATTTCACAGCAAGATCATTTTTTTGCATGATAATGTACCATCTCATGCTGCACATAAAACATCTGCATCTCTGGCTGATATGGGCATAAAAGGGGACAAACTTAAGGTGTGACCCCCATGATCCCCTGACCTCTACCCCATTCAGAACCTCTGGAGCATCATCAAAAGGAGTGTCTATGATGGCGGGAGGCAGTTCACATCTAAGCAACAGCTCTGGGAGGGTATTCTGTCCTCATGCAAAACAATTGAAACAGAAACCATCCAAAACCTGACAAATTCAATGGACGAGAGAGTTCAGAAGCTCCTTTCGAACAAGGGGTCCTATGTGAAAATGTAACATCACCTAGAATAAAGTTTTGAGTTGAAAACTGTTTGATTTCAGTTTCTAATAACCTGCTAATGCTTATAATTTCAAAAATGACCATTTTTTGGTCTTTATTAAAATGAAAAGGTTGATCGAAAAGTTTGGGGGATCTAAGAGTGTGGCAACCCAGTAGTCATGATTACTTCGAATTCTGACAATATGAGGGTCATGTTGCAGGTAGTGCAGCAAGAAGGCACTTATGTGTCTTGCGCATCTCGGAGCCCCAAAATTATTTTCCGGGCTAGATGCAGCTAAAAATTATTATTAATTTTAAATCTGGTGGAGCTTAGTATAGATGGCCTAATAGGATCAGTGCTGCACACTGCTACAAAGCCCAAATTATTTTCCAGTCAAGATACAGATAAACATGATTAGTAATTTTAAATCTGGTGGAGCTTATTATAGATGGCCTAATAGAATCAGTGCTGCACACTGCTACAAAGCCCAAATTATTTTCCAGCCAAGATACAGATAAACATGATTAGTAATTTGAAAGCTTAAAACGGTTGGTAGGGTGATTTTAACAAATCATCAAGCTTTTACTCTCCCCAGGATGACACAGGGGTAGAAAAGTCGTTTCGGATCCATGATTTGTTCATCTTTATGAACGTGAGTCTGTCTACATTATCAGTGGAGAGCCGCGTGCGCTTATCTGTCAGCATACCACCAGCAGCGCTGAACACACGTTCAGACAGAACGCTGGCTGCGGGGCATGACAAGATCTCCAAGGCGTAAGTGGCTAGCTCCGGCCATTTATCCAGATTGGAAGCCCAAAAAGAGAAAGGGTCCAGTGACACAGTCATGGCTTCAATGTTTACTTGGAGATACTCCTGTACCATCGTTTCTAGGCGTTGACTATGTGTCAGACTTCTTGTCTCCTGTGGCCTTGCAAAGGATGGGCTAAAAAAGTGGTGAAATGATTCCGCAAAATTGATGTTACCAGCAGATACTGTGGTTCTGTTACGGTTTGAGTGCTGAACACTTGACGGTCCCACGGTTGGTACGTTGGAACTGTGAGATTCACTACGTGCACCACTGGTGTTTTGTGGAAAAGCACATGTAAGATTCTGCAACAGTCTCTGCTGATACTCCTGCATGCGTGCATCCCTTTCTATGGCAGGAATAATTTCTGCAAATTTACTTTTGTACCGGGGATCTAACAGTGTGGCAACCCAGTAGTCAGGATTATTTCTAATTCTCACAATTCGAGGGTCATGTTGCAGGTAGTGCAGCAAGAAGGCACTCATGTGTGTTGCGCATCCAGGAGCACCAAGTTCCTGTTGTGTTGGTGGCGAGGTAACAATCATGCTTCCTTCCTCTGTCCTCTCCCCCCAACCCCGCACAACAGAAATGTGATCAAGGTTTCCTTCATCTGATGAGTCTTCCATCAGTTCGTCCTCCACTTCTTCCTGGGCTCCTGCACCTTCCTCACTAGTTTGGCTGCTACCATGCGCCCTGGTAAAACCATCTCCCCCACCCTCACATGCCTGCCGTCTTGGTGCTGCCGACCGTCTGGACCTTGCAGATGTTAGCCCTTCTGCATACAACTCCTCCTCCTCTACTTCCTCCACCTCCTCTTGTGCCACCACCTGACTCCGAATTCTGTTTAACATGTGCTCCAGCATGTAAATCACCGGAATAGTCATGCTGATAATGGCATCGTCAGCACTAAACATCTTCGTCGCCATTTCAAAACTGTGCAGAAGGGTGCATAGGTCCCTGATCTGAGACCACTCCTCCAGCGTGATTTGCCCCACCTCTGGATCTCGTTGGCCCAGGCTATACGTCAGAACGTATTGCACCAGGGCTTGTTGGTGCTGCCACAGTCGCTGCAACATGTGCAGAGTTGAATTCCACTGGGTAGGCACATCGCATTTTAGCCGGTGAAGTGGCAGGCCCAACGACTTTTGTAGAGATGTAAGTCGCTGAGCTGCGGGATGCGAACGGCGGAAGTGAGCACACAGCGACCGTGCCCTCTGCAGAAGGCCATCTAGTCTGGGATAGTGGGCTAAAAATTGCTGGACAACCAGGTTCAACACGTGAGCCATACAAGGCACGTGTCTGACATTGCCCCGGCGAAGGGCCGCACCCAGGTTTGCAGCATTGTCGCACACGGCCTTCCCTGGTTTCAGGTCCAGTGGAGACAACCATTCATGAAATTGGTTCTCCAGAGCTGACCACAACTCCTCAGCTGTGTGACTCACATTTCCCAGACATTTCAAAGTAAAAACCGCCTGATGACGTTGAGCCCTACTGCCAGCATTTATTTTTTGTTTAAAGATGCAGTATATCTGCAAAGGCGGGGCACAGCGATGGGGGCGGCCTGCGCGCCCTCGTACGCTAACCTTTTCCTAGGGGCATGGGAGAGATACATTTTCAGCGATGAGGGCGCGGGGGCCACGGACCAAATTTTATGCTGGCTCCGCTATATTGATGATATTTTGTTTTTCTGGCGAGGGACGGTGCAACAGCTCGATGAATTTATGGCTCAATTGAACCAGAATACATGGGGCATCAAACTGACATACAGATATCACACCACTAAAATTGACTTCCTGGATGTCGAGCTGGAGGTTGATGGTGGGAGGTGCCTCCAGACCGACATTTTTAGGAAGTCTACGTCAGTTAATGCCCTAATACACGCCGATACGGCACACCATCCTACCACTATAAGGGCCGTCCCCGTCGGGCAGTTCCTGAGGGCGAGGCGGATCTGCTCCTCTGACCTTAGATTTGAGCGTCAGGCCATTGACCTGAGGCTCAGATTTAAACAACGAGGGTACAGCAACAGATGTATCAAGCATGGATATGATAGGGCCAGACGGACCCCACGTAACAACTTATTATATTCAAACGTTATTAAAGGATCGGAGACCGGACAAGTAAAAATTCGGTATATTTCTAATTACAACCATGAGTGGGAAAATATGAGGAGGATTATGACCAAGCATTGGGGCATTTTGGCAACCGACCCCTCCCTGGGACCAATTCTTGGGGATCGTCCCCTCATGACACCGAGACGGGCCAAAAATCTTAAAGACCTTTTAGTGTCGAGCCACTACGTTCCGACACAACCAAATCTTTTTGGCTCTCGTGGACCGACCCTTGGAACTTTTCCCTGCGGTCGTTGTCTTGCCTGCACCAATGTCGCGCGCTGCAACACGTTCACGTCCTCAGATGGCAACAGACTCTTTAAAATAAGACACTACATTTCATGTGGCACTAGCAATGTCATCTATTATGCCATGTGCGATTGCCCTTTAATCTATATTGGACTTACATCTAGGGAACTGAGAATACGTGTGCGTGAGCATGTGCGCGACATTGGTGCGGCCAGGACGGCGACCAATGTTAATGAACTTAAAAGTATTCCTAGGCACTTTAGGACTGTCCACAATTGCGACCCCCGCTGTTTCAAAGTGCGGGGGATAGACGTGATACGGTTGGGTGCACGGGGCGGCAATGTCAAAAAGGTTTTGGCGCAGGTTGAAGCTAAGTGGATAGTGACACTTGGGACATTGTCGCCCCGTGGACTAAACGAGTCCCTCTCTTTTTCCTCCTTTTTGTGATTTTTTGTGATGTTGGGTTATTTTTGGTTAACTTTAATTCATACAATGACCCTCTCCTTGTTACCCTCACTGTGTTCGAGGGACATATATGCTTAGTCTGGGGTTATTTTTGTGTTGTTTTTTTGTTTTGGTTTTAATTTAATTCTTGCTTTTAACTGTATATATTTTTCAGTTTTTTTTCAGACAATAACATAACTCCTTTCTTTGCACCTTATTGGATCAATCTTTATTTACTCAAAATGATTGTGCGATGCAGATGTTCCATAGTAATTAAGGATGGGAAGACAGAAATATGGAAAAAGACAAAGAAAAGGGCCTGATGGACAAATTGTCATGGATATGCTGTCATAATATGATATTCCCTGTTTAATTCCTGCTCTGTCCTCCTCAGCCTCTGTGTATATGTACCTTTTATGCGTGCACTGCTGCCCTGGGACGTGGTGCGCATGCGCCGGCCTCTCTCCTGTTGGGCGCGCCTCCGGCTGTCTGTGTGGCGTCCGCGCGCGGTCGGGCACCTCTGCTCTTTGAGCGGCGTGCCCGCGCGTGCGCGGTGGTGTCCTGACGGCTTGGGGGCGTGGTCTGGCGCGGGTTGTGGCGGGCGCATGCGCCAGCTTCGCGTCGCTAGGGCACCAGTGCACGCCTCCATCACACATGAGACCGGTCACGTGATTGGCCACGTGACCGGCGCTAATGATTCAAAAAGGGTGTTTGCTTCCCATTACTGTTACCGCCCCTTGAGAAAGCGGCCTCAGCTGCCGCGAAACGCGCGTCGGGGACGCATGTGGTTTGTCCTTTAAGCCCACTGACTGCCCACCACCACCCCTGGTAAGAACGATATCCCCCCCACTGCCATCTTGAGTGACATGCCCCTTCTGGCACTTTATCTCAATATGCTTGAGAGGTTACTCTCCTCTCCTTTCATTCTGTAGGAGTGGGGGATCGGGGGAAAGGAGGGAATGTATGGAGATGCTCGTCCATTTGTCCAAATCTATATTTTATATTAATATGCACGCTGCACTTTAATTGATGGGCTTGTCTTTGATGCTTGTGCTCTCTTCTCAATATACCACAGTGCGCCACTAGGTGCTCTACTTAATGACAGCTCACCAATTTTGATATTTCATTGAGATAAATTATAAGCTCATTATTCATACAATTTTCACTGTATTGGTTGAGAATTTTAGGTGCAGCGGTTTTTCTACTTTGATGGAAAAACCCTTTTTTTCAGTCATAAGAGTTGTGTCTATTCTCTGAGCATCTAATATTGAGGCAGGTCTGTTTTGGGCTTATTTGGATATCTCATTGTTCACCTTGCTTTCTATTTGCTCTTTACTAATTTCTCTCTTTTGATTACGACACTTGTCTTAACTAATTGTTAATAAAATATGTGTTCTTTTTTAAACCATGATGACTCTGTTTTTCTCTTAGTAAAAAAATGTTGCCTTGGAGTCGGTATTTGAGAGTGTCGGGGGGGATTTTGTTCCCTTACCCACACTCAACTTGTAGTACTTGGGCTATCTTTCTAATTATATTCATTTCTGTGGTTTACACAGTTTATTTCAGGCCCGTTATGGATCTTCGAGCCCGGGACGGAACCTGGCTTTCACAACTTAATGATGCATGCAAGGAGGACAATGATAGTAATGCAGGGGGGGGGTTCTGTATGAATGAACATACCAATAAATTTAAGGATCTCATCAGAAGGAGAACACGGCTGTGGTGGAATGTGGCTTTCCTAAAAAAATATATTGAGAGGGGTCTTATACCCCGGGGTCTGAGAGTACAGATCTTTCCCTCTTTCAATGTAGAGGATGATTCTATTAAGACTAGATGGGAACAACATTCCAACACATGCTCAATTGGATACATGCACCTACTTATTGAGATGAACCAGAAATCTCTAACATCGATTGAGACCGAAATTGAGCAATTACAGCTCATACTGAAGAAGGAGATGTCCAATGAGTCTTTAAAAAAATTCAATGAAGACATTGAAATTCTAGCTCAGGAATTGGCTAATGAGGTCCAGACGTTTAAATCCAAGAAATTTTCACGTGACTTACAAGACAAACAATTACAACGTATGTACAAATGGGGACATTCAAATAGACGGTCTCGCCCTCAACAGAGAGGAGGCTCTTTTTCCAGATCAAGATCAACGTCTATGTCATCCACTACGTCTGTGGAGGACCCTCACGAAAAAAACGCAATTTGTGGACAGTGCGAATGCTCTGGGACAAAATCCTAGAAGGGTCCAGACTCGACAGACTAGTAAAAACAAAGGTCCATCGCAACAACGGGTGAGTGGGTCCCGGGGAGAGCTACAGGTTGTCAATTTGCCCTCTCATGTTCTCTCTGCAGAGCAGTTGGAGGTTTTGAGCAAGGGATTGTCTTTCTCCCCCACTAATGGCTTTAATTATTTTACAGCTTTGAAGGACCTTCACCTTTTTACACGCAAACTCATCCTCCATAAATTACACTCTAGGAGCATGGCACCCTGTGAATCCTGGAGTCCTGCGGAGCAGGAGGCAATTTCAAATTTGGAGGAACTGTTGCAGGAGCAAGGATCTTTCCAACGAGGTGGGTTACCCCCATGTGCAAGACCTAAATCTACACGCTTTCCCCCTTTGTCTTTGTGCCCGGCTGTGGAAATCTTTTCTAGGCTTGTATCTGAGGACTTTGGAAGGTTGTCTACCTCCAGGAGATTTGATAACCTTACAGCATCTCAACGGAAAGCAATTAGTACTTTGCAGTCTTATAGTGACATTGTAATCAAGGCAGCAGACAAAGGGGGAAATATTGTGATTTGGCCTTGCACGAAATATGAGAAAGAAGCATTCCGACAACTAAAGAATGCTAATACCTACTCTAAACTCTGTTACAATCCTACCACCTCCTTCTCCGCAGCACTCCAGATGATTTTGGCCAATGCCTGTGAGGGTGGGATTATAGATAAGAAAACGGTGGAGGCCTTGACTGTCCGTTTTCCAAAAACACCGACCTTTTACCTTTTACCCAAGATCCATAAGGACCCTGTCGACCCGCCGGGACGTCCGATCGTGTCAGGTCTGGGTGGCCTATGTGAACCCATATGCAGATTTATCGACTTTTATTTGAAGCCAATTGTTGAGACCCTGCCCTCATATATCAGGGACACGGCGGACGTCCTTACGCGGGTCGATGGCGTCCTTTTGGATAGTGGGATATTGCTTGTTACAGCAGATGTGGAAAGTCTGTACACCAGCATTGAGCATACCACTGGTCTGGAGTCGGTCCGCCTTTTCCTCGGGGCGTCCGACCTGGGCGGCCCTTTGTGTGGGTTTATCATCGAGCTCTTGCAATTTGTCCTGACCCATAATTATTTTTTGTTTAAAGATGCAGTATATCTGCAAAGGCGGGGCACAGCGATGGGGGCGGCCTGCGCGCCCTCGTACGCTAACCTTTTCCTAGGGGCATGGGAGAGATACATTTTCAGCGATGAGGGCGCGGGGGCCACGGACCAAATTTTATGCTGGCTCCGCTATATTGATGATATTTTGTTTTTCTGGCGAGGGACGGTGCAACAGCTCGATGAATTTATGGCTCAATTGAACCAGAATACATGGGGCATCAAACTGACATACAGATATCACACCACTAAAATTGACTTCCTGGATGTCGAGCTGGAGGTTGATGGTGGGAGGTGCCTCCAGACCGACATTTTTAGGAAGTCTACGTCAGTTAATGCCCTAATACACGCCGATACGGCACACCATCCTACCACTATAAGGGCCGTCCCCGTCGGGCAGTTCCTGAGGGCGAGGCGGATCTGCTCCTCTGACCTTAGATTTGAGCGTCAGGCCGTTGACCTGAAGCTCAGATTTAAACAACGAGGGTACAGCAACAGATGTATCAAGCATGGATATGATAGGGCCAGACGGACCCCACGTAACAACTTATTATATTCAAACGTTATTAAAGGATCGGAGACCGGACAAGTAAAAATTCGGTATATTTCTAATTACAACCATGAGTGGGAAAATATGAGGAGGATTATGACCAAGCATTGGGGCATTTTGGCAACCGACCCCTCCCTGGGACCAATTCTTGGGGATCGTCCCCTCATGACACCGAGACGGGCCAAAAATCTTAAAGACCTTTTAGTGTCGAGCCACTACGTTCCGACACAACCAAATCTTTTTGGCTCTCGTGGACCGACCCTTGGAACTTTTCCCTGCGGTCGTTGTCTTGCCTGCACCAATGTCGCGCGCTGCAACACGTTCACGTCCTCAGATGGCAACAGACTCTTTAAAATAAGACACTACATTTCATGTGGCACTAGCAATGTCATCTATTATGCCATGTGCGATTGCCCTTTAATCTATATTGGACTTACATCTAGGGAACTGAGAATACGTGTGCGTGAGCATGTGCGCGACATTGGTGCGGCCAGGACGGCGACCAATGTTAATGAACTTAAAAGTATTCCTAGGCACTTTAGGACTGTCCACAATTGCGACCCCCGCTGTTTCAAAGTGCGGGGGATAGACGTGATACGGTTGGGTGCACGGGGCGGCAATGTCAAAAAGGTTTTGGCGCAGGTTGAAGCTAAGTGGATAGTGACACTTGGGACATTGTCGCCCCGTGGACTAAACGAGTCCCTCTCTTTTTCCTCCTTTTTGTGATTTTTTTGTGATGTTGGGTTATTTTTGGTTAACTTTAATTCATACAATGACCCTCTCCTTGTTACCCTCACTGTGTTCGAGGGACATATATGCTTAGTCTGGGGTTATTTTTGTGTTGTTTTTTTGTTTTGGTTTTAATTTAATTCTTGCTTTTAACTGTATATATTTTTCAGTTTTTTTTCAGACAATAACATAACTCCTTTCTTTGCACCTTATTGGATCAATCTTTATTTACTCAAAATGATTGTGCGATGCAGATGTTCCATAGTAATTAAGGATGGGAAGACAGAAATATGGAAAAAGACAAAGAAAAGGGCCTGATGGACAAATTGTCATGGATATGCTGTCATAATATGATATTCCCTGTTTAATTCCTGCTCTGTCCTCCTCAGCCTCTGTGTATATGTACCTTTTATGCGTGAACTGCTGCCCTGGGACGTGGTGCGCATGCGCCGGCCTCTCTCCTGTTGGGCGCGCCTCCGGCTGTCTGTGTGGCGTCCGCGCGCGGTCGGGCACCTCCGCTCTTTGAGCGGCGTGCCCGAGCGTGCGCGGTGGTGTCCTGACGGCTTGGGGGCGTGGTCTGGCGCGGGTTGTGGCGGGCGCATGCGCCAGCTTCGCGTCGCTAGGGCACCAGTGCACGCCTCCATCACACATGAGACCGGTCACGTGATTGGCCACGTGACCGGCGCTAATGATTCAAAAAGGGTGTTTGCTTCCCATTACTGTTACCGCCCCTTGAGAAAGCGGCCTCAGCTGCCGCGAAACGCGCGTCGGGGACGCATGTGGTTTGTCCTTTAAGCCCACTGACTGCCCACCACCACCCCTGGTAAGAACGATATCCCCCCCACTGCCATCTTGAGTGACATGCCCCTTCTGGCACTTTATCTCAATATGCTTGAGAGGTTACTCTCCTCTCCTTTCATTCTGTAGGAGTGGGGGATCGGGGGAAAGGAGGGAATGTATGGAGATGCTCGTCCATTTGTCCAAATCTATATTTTATATTAATATGCACGCTGCACTTTAATTGATGGGCTTGTCTTTGATGCTTGTGCTCTCTTCTCAATATACCACAGTGCGCCACTAGGTGCTCTACTTAATGACAGCTCACCAATTTTGATATTTCATTGAGATAAATTATAAGCTCATTATTCATACAATTTTCACTGTATTGGTTGAGAATTTTAGGTGCAGCGGTTTTTCTACTTTGATGGAAAAATCCTTTTTTTCAGTCATAAGAGTTGTGTCTATTCTCTGAGCATCTAATATTGAGGCAGGTCTGTTTTGGGCTTATTTGGATATCTCATTGTTCACCTTGCTTTCTATTTGCTCTTTACTAATTTCTCTCTTTTGATTACGACACTTGTCTTAACTAATTGTTAATAAAATATGTGTTCTTTTTTAAACCATGATGACTCTGTTTTTCTCTTAGTAAAAAAATAGTAAGGAGGTGTGAAGGATCCCTTCTGCGCAGTTAGAAAGCTTGTGGCATGACCAGACAGGCTTTGGGTGCAGGTGGAAGACCGAGAGGAGGTTGAGGAGGCAGAAGCAGTGGAGGAACTTTGACATAAAGAGGATTGACGCACAACTCGTGGGGACGGCAAGACTTGGACAGCAGCCCCTTGTCCTGCTGTCACCATAGTTACCCAGTGCCCAGACAGCGACATGTAACGCCCCTGTCCATGCCTACTCGTCCAAGTGTCTGTGGTGAAATGCACCCTGTCACACACAGAGTTTCTCAAAGAAGCGGTGATGTTGTGTGCGACATGCTGGTGGAGCGCAGGCACACCTTTCTTTGAGAAGTAGTGCCGACTGGGCATCTGGTACTGGGGCACTGCGACGGACATAAGGTCTCGAAAATCCTCTGTGTCCACCAGGCGGAACGGCAGCATTTCTGTAGCCAAGAGCTTGCAGATGGTGAAATTCAACCTCTTAGCTTTCTCATGGCTAGGAGGAAATGGTCTTTTACTTGTCCACATCTGAGGGACCGAGGGCTGGCTATTGTGCTTAGACGGGGTTGATAAGGGTGTCCCCGGCAAACTGCCGGTCTGTGAGGAAGATGCAGGCGGACATGTTAGGTTGCCTTGATCCAAAGGTGGTGCTATCGATGTCGGACAGCGCTCAACACCAGCTGGTGTTACCACCTCCAAAGAAAATGATGACCTGCCAATCACGCTGGCTGTTGCGGGTAAAGAGGTGGCAGGTCTGCGCCCCAAAACAGGTGTGACTGCTGTCCCCCCAGTCACAGAGGATGAAGAGGCCGCGGATGCACAAGATATGGCAGACGGTGGTTGGCCCGGCCGGCTAGGCCGCATTGTAGCACACTGAGCTTCCCACTGCAACTTATGCTTCATGTCCATGTGCCGGTTCATGCATGAAGTACTCAAACTATGTATTTTTTGGCCTCTACTTATCTTTTGCTGACAAATGTTACAGATAACACGAGTTGGGTCATCTTTATCGATCTGAAAAAATGCCCAGGCTATGCAAGGCTTAGCACCCATGCGACCTGAAGAGCCACCACGACTTGTGGTGAGAGGCAGAGTTGTGTTTGAGGATGCAGTTGTTGACGTGCTTGCAGTACTACGTCTCTGTCCAGGAAGGCGCAACCTGACCTCGTCGTCACTAGCATCTTCCTCCACCTCGTCTGCTGAACTCATCTCTTGGCTGACTGTGGGTTGACAGTAAGTGGGATCTCCAACCTCATCATCATCACCCTGTGCGTTATCACACCCGTCGTCCTCAGAGCCAACCTGTTCCTGCCCTGACAAAAAACTAAAGTTGTCGCTCCAATCAGGTATTTGAGTCTTATCATCGTCTTCCTCATTGTCTCCACCAACAGGAGTTACAGTTTGGGAATGAGGGTCTACATTATGGTCAGAACCTTCTGTGTCTGGTCCTGGATCCGACTCATAAAGATTCTGGGCATCAGTGCAGATCATTTCCTCGTCTGGATTCACAGAAGCGCTGGAGTCGACCTCTGATTCCCAGGCTATAGTATGAGTAAACAGCTCTGCAGACTCAACCATCTGTTCTACCTCATACTCAGACGGGCAGCTGGAGATTTGGGAGCTGTGAGGAAGCAAGTGCGATTGGGGTGACACCTTTGAGGACTGGAGTATTTGTGATGTTGAAGTTGATGTGGAGGAGAGCCCACTTAAAGGAGCACTTGATATCCATTGAAGCACCTGCTGTTTTTGTGCCTCATCTGGAATTTGTAGCGATTGGCGTGGCCGTAAGAAAGGGATCTTATCACAATGTCCGCTAAAAGAAGTAGACATTTTAGTTTGGCTGGAAGATGGTCTTTCTTCTGCAGATGTTACTGTTGCTTTAACACCTACCCCACGGACACAACCTTTTTTCCCCTTCCCAACACGCCTATTCCCCTTTCCACCAGCAGCAGGCCTTTTTCCACTCATTTTGGTGGTTAACTAATTCACAACTCTGGAGTTGTTTGCACAAAAAAACAATGGATGGGAACCGAGCAGAGCTGAGTGGCCAAACTGTGGTATTAGGCCAAAACTATTGGCTGGGTTAGATGCAGAAAAAAATTATATTCAATTTGCAACCTGATGGAGGTCAGTATAGATGGACTAATAGAACAAGTCCCACACACAGCTAGAAGCCCAAATATTTTTTCAGAGGTAGATGCAGAAAAAAATTGTATTCAGTTTGCAACCTGATGGAGGTCAGTATAGATGGACTAATAGAACAAGTCCTACACACAGCTAGAAGCCCAAATATTTTTTCAGAGGTAGATGCAGAAAAAAAATATATTCAGTTTGCAACCTGATGGAGGTCAGTATAGATGGACTAATAGAGAAAGTCCCACACACTGCTAGAAGGCCAAATATTTTTTCAGAGCTAGATGCAGACAAAAAATTATTTTTAATTTGCAACCTGATGGAGGTCAGTATAGATGGACTAATAGAGAAAGTCCCACACACTGCTAGAAGGCCAAATATTTTTTCAGAGCTAGATGCAGAAAAAAATTATATTCAGTTTGAAACCTGATGGAGGTCAGTATAGATGGACTAATAGAACAAGTCCCACACACAGCTAGAAGGCCAAATATTTTTTCAGAGCTAGATGCAGATAAAAATTATTTTTAATTTGCAACCTGATGGAGGTCAGTATAGATGGACTAATAGAGAAAGTCCCACACACTGCTAGAAGGCCAAATATTTTTTCAGAGCTAGATGCAGAAAAAAATTATATTCAGTTTGCAACCTGATGGAGGTCAGTATAGATGGACTAATAGAACAAGTCCCACACACAGCTAGAAGCCCAAATATTTTTTCAGAGGTAGATGCAGAAAAAAATTATATTCAGTTTGCAACCTGATGGAGGTCTGTATAGATGGATTAATAGAACAAGTCCCACACACAGCTAGAAGCCCAAATATTTTTTCAGAGGTAGATGCAGAAAAAAATTATATTCAGTTTGCAACCTGATGGAGGTCTGTATAGATGGATTAATAGAACAAGTCCCACACACAGCTAGAAGCCCAATATTTTTTCAGAGGTAGATGCAGAAAAAATATATATTTAGTTTGCAACCTGATGGAGGTCAGTATAGATGGACTAATAGAGAAAGTCCCACACACTGCTAGAAGGCCAAATATTTTTTCAGAGCTAGATGCAGACAAAAAAATATTTTTAATTTGCAACCTGATGGAGGTCAGTATAGATGGACTAATAGAGAAAGTCCCACACACTGCTAGAAGGCCAAATATTTTTTCAGAGCTAGATGCAGATATAAATTATTTTTAATTTGCAACCTGATGGAGGTCAGTATAGATGGACTAATAGAGAAAGTCCCACACACTGCTAGAAGGCCAAATATTTTTTCAGAGCTAGATGCAGAAAAAAATTATATTCAGTTTGCAACCTGATGGAGGTCAGTATAGATGGACTAATAGAACAAGTCCCACACACAGCTAGAAGCCCAAATATTTTTTCAGAGGTAGATGCAGAAAAAAATCATATTCAGTTTGCAACCTGATGGAGGTCTGTATAGATGGATTAATAGAACAAGTCCCAAACACAGCTAGAAGCCCAATATTTTTTTCAGAGGTAGATGCAGAAAAAAAATATATTCAGTTTGCAACCTGATGGAGGTCAGTATAGATGGACTAATAGAGAAAGTCCCACACACTGCTAGAAGGCCAAATATTTTTTCAGAGCTAGATGCAGACAAAATGTTATTTTTAATTTGCTACCTGATGGAGGTCATTATAGATGGACTAATAGAGAAAGTCCCACACACGGCTAGAAGGCCAAATATTTTTTCAGAGCTAGATGCAGATATAAATTATTTTTAATTTGCAACCTGATGGAGGTCAGTATAGATGGACTAATGGAGAAAGTCCCACACACTGCTAGAAGGCCAAATATTTTTTCAGAGCTAGATGCAGAAAAAAATTATATTCAGTTTGCAACCTGATGGAGGTCAGTATAGATGGACTAATAGAACAAGTCCCACACACAGCTAGAAGGCCAAATATTTTTTCCGACGTAGATGCAGATAAAAATTATTTTTAATTTGCAGCCTGATGGAGGTCAGTATAGATGGACTAATAGAGAAAGTCCCACGCACTGCTAGAAGGCCAAATATTTTTTCAGAGCTAGATGCAGACAAAAAATTATTTTGAATTTGCAACCTGATGGAGGTCAGTATAGATGGACTAATAGAGAAAGTCCCACACACTGCTAGAAGGCCAAATATTTTTTCAGAGCTAGATGCAGACAAAAAAATATTTTTAATTTGCAACCTGATGGAGGTCAGTATAGATGGACTAATAGAGAAAGTCCCACACACTGCTAGAAGGCCAAATATTTTTTCAGAGCTAGATGCAGATAAAAATTATTTTTAATTTGCAACCTGATGGAGGTCAGTATATATGGACTAATAGAGAAAGTCCCACACACTGCTAGAAGGCCAAATATTTTTTCAGAGCTAGATGCAGAAAAAAATTATATTCAATTTGCAACCTGATGGAGGTCAGTATAGATGGACTAATAGAATGATGCTATGCCCAAAAGATTTTACTTCACTAGGTGCAGTAAAAAAATTGGTATTCTATACACAGGTGGTATATCTTGCAACACAGATAGGCTACTCCACTGACTAACACACTCTGCAATAGGCCAAAAAGGATTAGCTTTGCTAGATTCAGCCAAATGCTGTGAAAAACACTTGCACACCACTGGCACAGACCTGCCTGGCAAAAACTGATAGGAACTGATGTAACCTAGTCCTGAAAAGGACTGCAATTACAATTAGTCTTTACTCCCACAATCTATCTATTTAAGAGCACAGACCTGCCTGATAAAGGTCGTAGGAAATGCTGTAACCTAGTCCTTAAAAGGACTGCAATCACAACTATTCCCTACTCCCAAGCTATCTGTAGATTTGTGCGAAAATTGGCTTGAAATTAACAAGGTATAGCGCACACAGCAACAGCGGTGCCGTCTAACACGCATCTGCAGCAGTGAGAAAATGGTGGCGACGGGGAAAATGGCTTGGTCTTATAGGGCAAGGACATGTGACATACACTGCCAATGACACATGCCCTTGCTTGTGTGAAAAAAAGCACTTCGCTCCGTGTGTGCGCTGCTGATAGGCTGACAGATTGCACCTCCCCACTGTAAATGCGGGAAAGAGAAAAAAAAATGGAGATCTTCATTATTCCTGCAGAGATCCATCCCCTGCCCCTCCCCCCACCCCGCTGTGCACTCAAACTGCGTATTAACATTAATTTTCATCATTACTGAGAAAAAATCCAGTTATGATTTTGGTGCACGAACAGTTATCGAACATAACCTCGAACAGCCGAATTTTTCTCAAATCGTTCGTGTTCGCCGAACGGCTCGAACACCGCCCAAAACAGCTCGAATTTGAGATTGGCGAACAGTTCGAGTCGAACAACGCTCATCTCTAGTCAGGACCTCCAAGGTGTAGAGAGCCAGTTCATGCCACGTGTCCAGCTTGGATACCCAATAATTATAAGGCACAGAGGAATCACGGAGTACGTTGGTACAGTCAGCAAGGTACTCCCTCACCATCTTCCGAAACTTTTCACTCCTTGTGAGAGTACCCCGCGCCTCAGGGCCTGTGCGATGGGAGGATCTGAGAAAAGTGTCCCAGAACTTTGACAGTGTTACCCTGCCTCTGCTGCATTGCATTTGTGTCTCTCTCGCCTGTACTCCTTGGTTGTCCAATGAACTGTGACCTCTGCCACCAGCGTTTTCAGATGGCCTTCTCGTTCTACACCATTTTATTAGGCCTGTCCTGAAAGGGAATAAGAGACATAAAGTTCTCCCTGTAACATGGGTCTAGAAGCATCACCAACCAGTAATGACAGTCACCCAAAATTTGGACAACGCGAGGGTCATGGGAAAGGCAGCGTAACATAAACTCAGCCATGTGTGCCAGAATGCTAAAAGGCAAGACTTCTGTGTTCTCACCAAAAGGATGATTGACCATGCTCTCCTCCTCATCCTCCTCCTCCTCCTCCCTGTCCTCAGTCCATCCACGCTGAACAGATGGTATGACAGTTGTGCAGGTAGTAATGTCTATAGCACAGGAAAGTAGCTCCTGTTCCTTCTCCTCCTCCTCTTCCTCATTGTCACCCAATACACATTGGGATGAGATGAGGCTGGTCTGTGTGGAATCACCCTGTATGGTTCCTTGCTCCATCTCATCGTGCTCCTCCTGCAATGCATCCTTTTTAGTTGTGAGCAGACAGCTTTTCAAAAGACAGAAGCGGGATGGCGTCATCGCCGCTCACCATCTTGGGGGAGTCCTCAAAGTTTTGGAGGATGGTACAGATTTCTGACATCCATGTCCACTCCAGATATATTATGTATGGAGTCTGACCTGAATACCGATGGCCGTGTTGATGCTGGTAGTCAACAACTGTGCTCTTCTGCTCACTAATACCGTCCCAAGGTCCAACTGTGTCCCGGCTTCCACTATATTAACCCAGTGTGCCATCAGCGAAACTGCCCACAAGCAATTGTCCACGTGTCTGTGGGTAGATGGACTTTCCCTGTAACTGCATTGTTGGGGGCACGGCTAATGTTGCGGGACACATGCTCGTGTAATGCGGGGACGGCACACTGAGAGAAATACTGGCGGCTGGGGACCGAGTACCGAGGGACAGTTGCCGCCATCAGGTTGGGGAAAGCTTCCGTCTCCATGAGCCTAAAAGGCAACATTTCGAGAGCAAGCATTCGCGAAATGTGTGAATTTAGTAGTGTGGCCTGTGGGGCGTTGGCTGCGTATTTGCGCTTGCGTTCCAAGGACTGGGGTATGTACAACTGAATGCTGCGCTGGGACAAGGATGTGGACGTGCTTGCTGATGGTGCTAGTTGAGAGTGTGCAACGACACGTGCAGGGCGGGAGACATCTTTGCATGCCCCATGGACAGGGGATTGGCATGCACACAACAGCAGAAGCAGTGGTGTCACCCGCAGACACTGTTTCTGGACCCTGGGGTTCAGCCCACTTAGTCTTGTGCTTTGCTGCCTTGTGCCTGATCATGCTCGTGGTGGTCAGACTGCTAGTTTTGCTACCCTTGCTGATGCTGGCCTAGCAGGTGGGGCAAATGGCCTTTTTGGGGTTATCTGCAGAGTCTTTAAAAAACAACCAGACTCGGGAAGATCTAACAGTTGTACTGGCAACTTTCGTTGTATTGGTGCTACGGGGAACACTTTCCCACCTTGTGTCTGGGCCACCACACTGCTTGTTGCTGCCTGTTGTGATGCTATGCCACTCTCCCCTTGTGTGCTGCTGTCCTCGCTCTGCATGTCCCCCTGCCAGGTTGGGTCAGTTGCTATATCATCCTCCACCTCATCTTCCACTTCTGCACCCTGGTACTCCTCCTGATTTTCTGGCAATTGTGTCTCATCATCATCCACCTCTTGCGACAGTAATTGCACTTTCCCACCATTGCCTTCGTGCGACCGTGGCTGCATTCTCCTCTTCACCCACTTGAAGCTAGCCAGGCGAGAGGCCTGAATCTATAAATGGAAAAGTGAACAGCTCTTCTCAGTTTCCAAGTGTGGGATCAGTTGTCTCCGTGCACTAGGCATGGTGGGAGGAAGGATGATCAGTGTGAGGAATATGTGGTCCAGACTCACGGCTACTGAGACTTGACCATGTGGAAGACAGTGTGGAGATGGTGGGAAATTGACTGGAAGCATTATCTGCTATCCAACCCACAACCTTTTAACACTGCCCTGTGTTCAATAGCGGTGTTCTGCTAGTAATTGGGACAGGAAGGTCGAGCTACAAGATATAGGTGTTGTTTGTGGCACATTTTCAGCGTGCCCACGGCCTCGGCCTCTGCATGCACCATCACTATCATGTCCACTTCCCCATCCCTTGCCACGTGCCTTGTCCATTTTAAATGGAGGACAATATTTGCCACATTCACTACAAATGGCTGGATTTGAACCGCAGTTGTATGTGATACATCTGACGGACAACCAAGGTTTTAAATAGTGGGCCTGTAGGTTACTATTCTTCACAGCGACCTCATGTGAATAGCTTCGCCGACACACTGCAACAAAATGGAAATGGAGGCCAGAAATGGCTGAAATTGGAACGCAGTTATATGTGATACGTCTGTCGGAGAACCACGGTTTTAAAAGCGGGCCTGTAGTTTACTAATACTATTCTTCACAGTGACCTTGTGTGAATAGCTTCACTGACACACTGCAACAAAATGGAAATGAAAGCCAGAAATGGCTGATTTTGGAACGCAGTTATATGTGATACATCTGACGGAGAACTACGATTTTAAAAAGCGGACCTGTAGTTTACTAATACTATTCTTCACAGCAACCTCGTGTGAATAGCTTCACCGACACACTGCAACAAAATGGAAATGGAGGCCAGAAATGTCAGAATTTGGAACACAGTTATATGTGATACGTCTGACGGAGAACCACGGTTTTAAAAAGCGGGCCAATATTTTCCACACTCAGTTCAAATTTCTTGATTTTTATCGCTGTAATATGGAAAAGATCTGGCTGTATTCTGCAGTGCTAACAATCAAATAGAGAAGAAAAATTGTGTACTATGGATTGCTTTTAAAGCAAATAATCAGGATTAAGATTAAAAATAATTAGGGGCTGTGTCTACAAATAGAGTGTATTTGTAATAGCAGGATCAGTCAGAACGTGCAATGCACTGCAGTCTGTCACATACCCTGCCAGCCTTGCTATTTAAGCAAATAACCAAATAAGCAAATAATTTGGAGTCCCTCAAGGCTCTGTCCTAGGTCCCCTACTCTTCTCAATCTATACCCTTGGCCTGGGACAGCTCATAAAATCTCATGGCTTCCAGTACCATCTGTATGCTGATGACACCCAGATCTACCTTTCTGGCCCAGATGTCACCTCTCTGCTGTCCAGAATCCCAGCTTGTATAGCAGCCATATCCTCCTTCTTCTCCTCCCGCTACCTCAAGCTCAATGTGCACAAAACTGAACTCATTATCTTTCCCCCATCTCGCATATCTTTCCCACCTGATCTTTCTATCACAATAAATGACATCACTCTTTCCGCTGTACCATCAATCCGCTGCCTCGGAGTAACCCTTGACTCTGCCCTGTCCTTCAAACCCCACATCCAAGCTCTCGCCACCTCTTGTCACCTCCAGCTCAAAAATATTTCCAGAATCCATCCTTTCCTCAACCCTTAATCTACTAAACTGCTTGTGCATGCCCTCATCATCTCCCGCCTCGACTACTGCAACATCCTCATCTGTGGCCTACCTGCTAACACTCTCGCAACCCCTCCAGTCCATCCTCAACTCTGCTGCACGACTTGTTCATCTCTCACCTCGCTACTCCTCTGCTACCCCCCTTTGCAAATCCCTTCACTGGCTCCCATTCCCCCAGCGTATCCAGTTCAAACTACTAACACTGACCTATAAAGCCATCCATAACCTCTCTCCTCCGTACATCTCTGAACTAATCTCCCAATATATTCCCTCACGTAACCTCCAGTCCTCCCAAAACCTCCTTCTCTCCTCCACACTTATTCGTTCCTCACGCAATCGCCTCCAAGATTTCTCCCGAATATCCCCCGTCCTATGGAATTCTGTGCCTCAACACGTCCAATTATCTGCCACACTCGGATCCTTTAGACGGAACCTGAAAACCCATCTCTTCAAACAAGCTTACAGCCTGCCATGACCTTGCTTTCTGCCACCCCCAACACCGGAGCTACTGCAACCCCTCAACATACTGTCTCCTCCCCCATTCCTGTAGAATGTAAGCCCGCAAGGGCAGGTCCTCTTCCCTCTGTACCGTTCTATCATTGTTAGTTGGTTTACTGTAAGTGATATCTGTATTTGGTATGTAACCCCTTTTGTACTGCGCCATGGAATCAATGACACTATATAAATTAATAATAATAATAATAATAATTATAAAAATAACCAGGATTAAGATAAAAAAAGAGCCCAGGCCCCTGATATCTGGGGCTATGTCTATAAATATCTATAACAACTACAGCAGCAGACAGAACGTGCAATGGACCCTCTTGTGCTGTATCATGCACTGCAGTCTGCCACATACACTGCCTGCCTAACTCCTGTTATCACCACTGAATATATGCAGCTGGATTAGTCCTCAGAAGGACTGTTAGTTCGAATGGATATATAGATATGGTGTTTAATACCTATACTAATTATAAACAAGCAAATCTCTCCCTGACTCAACAGCAGCTCTCCCTACTCTGCCTGTTTCTGGGCTAGACTGTGATGAGCATAGCAGCACCAGGTCTTATATAGACCCGATGACGCTATGCGGCCAGCCAATCACTGTAATGCCCACAACTAGTGTTGAGCCACCCCCGTAGTGTTCGAGTTCGGTTTGGTTCGTCGAACACCCGTGTGTTCGCCGAACTGTTCGTCGAACTGTTCGTCGAACACCTTCGAACACCGTTAAAAACAATGGCAGGCAAACAAAAACACATAGAAACACATAGAAAACACCTTCAAAGGTGTCCAAAAGCTGACAAACTGCTCAGAAGACATAACTAACACATGGAAAAGTGACAAGTACATATAGTCATGCGAAAATAAAAGAGGTGGAGGAGTAAAAGGAGGGGGAGACACAGATATAGGCATGTCATGCCCTTCTAAAATCCAAAAAGTGAGAAGCCGACACGGCCAGTCCGCTCCTGCCCGTGCCACCTCCGTGTCGCCGGGTTTGTGCCAGAGCCGCGGTGAACCCTGACGGCCAGCCCCCCTCTCCCAATACTGGTGCCTGTCCGCTGGTGGGTCGAGCGAGCCCCCCTGTGGTGGAGGCAGCTCTAAGCTTTTTAATTTAAATTGTCTCTCTAATTTGAATGAATACACTTTAAATCCATTTACAAGGATCTATTGAAGGGCAAGTCTCATGCCAGCAGCCGCGTAATTCCAGCTCCAGTAGCGTCCACTAAAGCTGCTGCAGTTAAAAAGCTTTTATAAGGATTGAGCTCGGCTGTCCACCGCAAGGCATCCTAATGCCAGTCCCAGCCCCTATGCCTTGGGGTGCCTCCTGATGCTCTTCACTAAGTATCCCATGGTCCCGAATCATTTCCTTTGAAAAAATTAAGTGTCTAAACTACAGGTGGTGTAGCTTGCTTAACAGCCGGGATAATCCGCTGACTAGCAGACACTGCTACTAGGCACAAAGTATTTCCTGGGCTAGATGCAGTTAAAAATTTGTAATTAGATACTCTCGTTGGATGCTGAGAAAGCATTCCATAGAGTCTCCTGGCACGCCATATATGATTCTCTTAAAAAGCTTGGGGTAGGGGTCTAGGGGACCCTTTT
Source organism: Phyllobates terribilis (assembly GCF_046119375.1). Lineage (NCBI taxonomy): Eukaryota > Metazoa > Chordata > Amphibia > Anura > Dendrobatidae > Phyllobates > Phyllobates terribilis. Next base: position 255,890,552 of record NW_027362763.1, on the reverse strand, counting down.
ATAGCCAAAATCACGGCCCTGTATCGCAATACGTCACCTAGGCTGAAGATAAATGGAACTGTAGCACCCTGAGGGCTCGGTTGCTACAGACGTATTGCACCTCACCCAGAGGTGTGATATCTCACTCTCAGGTAAGGATGGAGTGTGGATCAGGACCCGACACCTGCATGCATTACACCACATTGCCGTGGGGCAGGGCGACCAATATGCCACTGAGATGGGCACGACAGTCCCTGTCCCTGGCTGGAGTGGGGGGAGGGAACACTGAGGAAGGGGAACCCTGTAGTGCAGGAGCAGGGAGGAAGCAGTTCCTGGGTGCATTGAGAAGGGAGTATAAAAGGTGGGCACCATCTTAGTTCAGTGCAGAGAAGTCTGAGCAGAAGTGGCAGGGAGCAGGGGCTCTGCATGAGCTCTGCTCCGGAGGCGGGCCTAGTAACAGAGGCCCAGGCCTGGAAGAGGGAGAAGGAAGGAAGAGGAGCGGAGAAGGCTCCAGGAACGAGGAATGAAGGGATCCCAGGGGTGCGGACGGGCGAGTCGCCACCGCACGCCCGAATCCACCTGCGTGGAGGGGTCAGGCCAAAGGGGGAGACCGGTCCCCGAACTAGTGGAGGCAGGAAACGACCCTCAGCTAGAAACCGGAGGCTCTGACATTTTATGTGGCGCAGCCCCTCGCTACACCCGCTAGGAAGGCACCACATAGGGTCAGGGAAACTGGAGCCAAGTTTACCAAGAGGAGGCCCGAGGCAGCCGGACAGAAGTGTTGGTAAGAAAGGCCAGACAAAGGACACACAAAGGGGGTCCTGTGAAGTGCTCCAAAGTTATCTGGGAGTTGTCTGAGTCCCTCACCTGGTGAGCACAGTACGACGTGGGCAGCCGTTACCTGCAGACGTGCTCTGGATAATAACAACTGTGAGTAAAGGCCCTGGACTGCATCACTGACTCCGTGTCGTTACTGCTGCTGCCCTGCACCATCACCCCCATCCTCCGCATACACTGCCCTGAGGCTATACTCCTCCCGTAGGGAGTTATGCTACGCTCTGCTGCACCCACAACACCAGCCTCAGCGGTCTGCCCTGGAGCGGCGGTTCACTCTGACCGCAATCCACGGGTGGCGTAGTCGGACATTTAAACATCAAAACCACATAAATAGTTCCGCCACTGGTTTGACCGCCCTGAGCCACGGAACCGGGTTGCCGCCACGGAGACTACAACCACCAGCATCCACCAAAAAGGGTCCGGCTCCGGGTGTCCCAAGGCCCAGGGGGCGCGTCAGAACATTTTCATCACCTTTCACAATCACCAATGGGACAAGGCAGGGATGTTCTCTGTCCCCTCTCTTATACATCCTAGTGACGGAGCACCTGCTCTCATCAATTCGCCATAACCCCAATATTAGGTGGATTGAGGTGGGAGGCACCGAGTACAAGTGCTCTCTATTTGCTGATGATGTCCTAGTATATATCACTCAATCACATATATCCATACCTGCTGTTATGGCTGAAATAGATCACTTTGTTACATGGTCAAATTTTAAAATCAATGCAGCGAAGTCTGAGGCCCTCGATGTCTCCCTCCCCAAATCCATATAGGATTCCATCCAGTCCAACTTTCCCTTTGCCTGTCCCTCACAGGGTATCAAATACTTAGGAATTCCTATTCATAGAGACCTCTCCCATCTATGTTATCTTAATTTTGGGCCCTTTATTGAACAACTCCATACAGACCACGGTTGGCAAGTTAGAACTGTAAGATTCACTACGTGAACCGCTGGTGTTTTGTGGAAAAGCACATGTACACTGCGTTCCAAATTATTATGCAAAAAGTGTTTAGGAGTGATAAGGGAAGAATTTGTTTGTTTGTCAGTTAAACTCATTGATGGTGATGTGTGTCAGGGCTCTTTATATCACTGTAAGCAATTGCAGACACCTGTGCTAATTAGTTTGGCAGGTGTGTCCAATGAAAGGCAAGACTACTTAAGAAGGCTCTCTCACATTATTAAGCAGCCTACATTTTCTGCCAAAATGGGAAAGAAAAAGGATGTGTCGGCTGCTGAGAAGCAACAAATTGTGGAGTGTTTAGGTCAAGGCATGACTACAATCAACATTGTGCGATGATCAGGATGAAGTGTCTTGGCAATCAAGAAGTATGTAGCTGATTCACAGTACACACGTGTGCGTGCTGATAAGGGCAAATTGAGGACTCTTTCCTACAGGCAATTACGTCAGGTTGAAAGAGCAGCGGCCAAAAAGCCTTGTCATAGCAGCAGACAAGTTTTTGAAGCTGCTTGTGCCTCCAACGTCCCCCGAACAACAAGATGCAGGGTCCTTCAGAGGTTTGCAGCTGTGCATACGCCATCCTGTCGACCTCCTCTATCCACTTCACACAAGCAGAAACGGCTCCAGTGGGCCAAACATTACATGAAGACTGATTTCAAAACAGTTTTGTTCACGGATGAGTGCCGTGCAGCGCTCGATGGTCCAGATGGATGGAGTGGAGGATGGCTGGTTCATGGACACCCCACGCAAACACGGCTACAGCACCAACAAGGAGGAGGTGGAGTAATGTTTTGGGCTGGAATCATGGGGAGAGAGATTGTCGGCCCCTTTAGGATCCCTGAAGGCGCTAAAGATGAACTCCATAATGTATGTGGATTTTCTCAAACAGCACTTCCTGCCATGGTTCAAGAAGAAGAACCGTGTATTTCACAGCAAGATCATTTTTCTGCATGATAATGCACCATCTCATGCTGCACATAAAACATCTGCATCTCTGGCTGATATGGGCATAAAAGGGGACAAACTTATGGTGTGACCCCCATGCTCCCCTGACCTCTACCCCATTCAGAACCTTTGGAGCATCATTAAAAGGAGTGTCTATGATGGCGGGAGGCAGTTCACATCTAAGCAACAGCTCTGGGAGGGTATTCTGTCCTCATGCAAAACAATTGAAGCAGAAACCATCCAAAACCTGACAAATTCAATGGACGGGAGAGTTCAGAAGCTCCTTTCGAACAAGGGGTCCTATGTGAAAATGTAACATCACCTAGAATAAAGTTTTGAGTTGAAAACTGTTTGATTTCAGTTTCTAACAACCTGCTAATGCTTATAATTTCAAAAATGACCATTTTTTTGGTCTTTATTAAAATGAAAAGGTTGATCGAAAAGTTTGGGGGATCTAAGAGTGTGGCAACCCAGTAGTCATGATTACTTCGAATTCTGACAATATGAGGGTCATGCTGCAGGTAGTGCAGCAAGAAGGCACTTATCTGTCTTGCGCATCTCGGAGCCCCAAAATTATTTTCCGGGCTAGATGCAGCTAAAAATTATTTTAAATTTTAAATCTGGTGAAGCTTTAGTATAGATGGCCTAATAGGATCAGTGCTGCACACTGCTACAAAGCCCAAATTATTTTCCAGTCAAGATACAGATAAACATGATTAGTAATTTGAAAGCTTAAAACGCTTGGTAGGGTGATTTTAACCAATCATCAAGCTTTTACTCTCCCCAGGATGACACAGGGGTAGAAAAGTCGTTTCGGATCCATGATTTGTTCATCTTTATGAACGTGAGTCTGTCTACATTATCAGTGGAGAGCCGCGTGCGCTTATCTGTCAGCACACCACCAGCAGCGCTGAACACACGTTCAGACAGAACGCTGGCTGCGGGGCATGACAAGATCTCCAAGGCGTAAGTGGCTAGCTCCGGCCATTTATCCAGATTGGAAGCCCAAAAAGAGCAAGGGTCCAGTGACACAGTCGTGGCTTCAATGTTTACTTGGAGATACTCCTGTACCATCGTCTCTAGGCGTTGACTATGTGTCAGACTTCTTGTCTCCTGTGGCCTTGCAAAGGATGGGCTAAAAAAGTGGTGAAATGATTCCGCAAAATTGATGTTACCAGCAGATACTGTGGTTCTGTTACGGTTTGAGTGCTGAACACTTGACGGTCCCACGGTTGGCAAGTTGGAACTGTGAGATTCACTACGTGCACCACTGGTATTTTGTGGATAAGCACATGTAAGATTCTGCAACAGTCTCTGCTGATACTCCTGCATGCGTGCATCCCTTTCTATGGCAGGAATAATTTCTGCAAATTTACTTTTGTACCGGGGATCTAACAGTGTGGCAACCCAGTAGTCAGGATTATTTCTAATTCTCACAATTCGAGGGTCATGTTGCAGGTAGTGCAGCAAGAAGGCACTCATGTGTGTTGCGCATCCAGGAGCACCAAGTCCCTGTTGTGTTGGTGGCGAGGTAACAATTATGCTTCCTTCCTCTGTCCTCTCCCCCCAACCTCGCACAACAGAAATGTGATCAAGGTCTCCCTCATCTGATGAGTCTTCCATCAGTTCGTCCTCCACTTCTTCCTGGGCTCCTGCACCTTCCTCACTAGTTTGGCTGCTACCATGCGCCCTGGTAAAACCATCTCCCCCACCCTCACATGCCTGCCGCCTTGGTGCTGCCGACCGTCTGGACCTTGCAGATGTTAGCCCTTCCGCATACAACTCCTCCTCCTCTACTTCCTCCACCTCCTCTTGTGCCACCACCTGACTCCGAATTCTGTTTATCATGTGCTCCAGCATGTAAATCACCGGAATAGTCATGCTGATAATGGCATTGTCAGCACTAAACATCTTCGTCGCCATTTCAAAACTGTGCAGAAGGGTGCATAGGTCCCTGATCTGAGACCACTCCTCCAGCGTGATTTGCCCCACCTCTGAATCTCGTTGGCCCAGGCTATACGTCAGAACGTATTGCACCAGGGCTTGTCGGTGCTGCCACAGTCGCTGCAACATGTGCAGAGTTGAATTCCACCGGGTAGGCACATCGCATTTTAGCCGGTGAAGTGGCAGGCCCAACGACTTCTGTAGAGATGTAAGTCGCTGAGCTGCGGGATGCGAACGGCGGAAGTGAGCACACAGCGACCGTGCCCTCTGCAGAAGGCCATCTAGTCTGGGATAGTGGGCTAAAAATTGCTGGACAACCAGGTTCAACACGTGAGCCATACAAGGCACGTGTGTGACATTGCCCCGGCGAAGGGCCGCACCCAGGTTTGCAGCATTGTCGCACACGGCCTTCCCTGGTTTCAGGTCCAGTGGAGACAACCATTCATGAAATTGGTTCTCCAGAGCTGACCACAACTCCTCAGCTGTGTGACTCACATTTCCCAGACATTTCAATGTAAAAACCGCCTGATGATGTTGAGCCCTACTGCCAGCATAGTAAGGAGGTGTGCAGGATCCCTTCTGCGCAGTTAGAAAGCTTGTGGCATGACCAGACAGGCTTTGGGTGCAGGTGGAAGACCGAGAGGAGGTTGAGGAGGCAGAAGCAGTGGAGGAACTTTGACATAAAGAGGATTGACGCACAACTCGTGGGGACGGCAAGACTTGGACAGCAGCCCCTTGTCCTGCTGTCACCATAGTTACCCAGTGCCCAGTCAGCGACATGTAACGCCCCTGTCCATGCCTACTCGTTTGTGGTGAAATGCACCCTGTCACACACAGAGTTTCTCAAAGAAGCGGTGATGTTGTGTGCGACATGCTGGTGGAGCGCAGGCACACCTTTCTTTGAGAAGTAGTGCCGACTGGGCATCTGGTACTGGGGCAGTGCGACGGACATAAGGTCTCGAAAATCCTCTGTGTCCACCAGGCGGAAAGGCAGCATTTCTGTAGCCAAGAGCATGCAGATGGTGAAATTCAACCTCTTAGCTTTCTCATGGCTAGGAGGAAATGGTCTTTTACTTGTCCACATCTGAGGGACCGAGGGCTGGCTATTGTGCTTAGACGGGGTTGATAAGGGTGTCCCCGGCAAACTGCCGGTCTGTGAGGAAGATGCAGGCGGACATGTTAGGTTGCCTTGATCCAAAGGTGGTGCTATCGATGTCGGACAGCGCTCAACACCAGCTGGTGTTCCCACCTCCAAAGAAAATGATGACCTGCCAATCACGCTGGCTGTTGCGGGTAAAGAGGTGGCAGGTCTGCGCCCCAAAACAGGTGTGACTGCTGTCCCCCCAGTCACAGAGGATGAAGAGGCCGCGGATGCACAAGATATGGCAGACGGTGGTTGGCCCGGCCGGCTAGGCCGCATTGTAGCACACTGAGCTTCCCACTGCAACTTATGCTTCATGTCCATGTGCCGGTTCATGCATGAAGTACTCAAACTATGTATTTTTTGGCCTCTACTTAGCTTTTGCTGACAAATGTTACAGATAACACGAGTTGGGTCATCTTTATCGATCTGAAAAAATGCCCAGGCTATGCAAGGCTTAGCACCCATGCGACCTGAAGAGCCACCACGACTTGTGGTGAGAGGCAGAGTTGTGTTTGAGGATGCAGTTGTTGACGTGCTTCCAGTACTACGTCTCTGTCCAGGAAGGCGCAACCTGACCTCGTCGTCACTAGCATCTTCCTCCACCTCCTCTGCTGACCTCATCTCTTGGCTGACTGTGGGTTGACAGTAAGTGGGATCTCCAACCTCATCATCATCACCCTGTGTGTTATCACACCCGTCGTCCTCAGAGCCAACCTGTTCCTGCCCTGACAAAAAACTAAAGTTGTCGCTCCAATCAGGTATTTGAGTCTTATCATCGTCTTCCTCATTGTCTCCACCAACAGGAGTTACAATTTGGGAATGAGGATCTACATTATGGTCAGAACCTTCTGCATCTGGTCCTGGATCCGACTCATAAAGATTCTGGGCATCAGTGCAGATCATTTCCTCGTCTGGATTCACAGAAGCGCTGGAGTCGACCTCTGATTCCCAGGCTATAGTATGAGTAAACAGCTCTGCAGACTCAACCATCTGTTCTACCTCATACTCAGACGGGCAGCTGGAGATTTGGGAGCTGTGAGGAAGCAAGTGCGATTTGGGTGACACCTTTGAGGACTGGAGTATTTGTGATGTTGAAGTTGATGTGGAGGTGAGCCCACTTAAAGGAGCACTTGATATCCGTTGAAGCACCTGCTGTTTTTGTGCCTCATCTGGAATTTGTAGCGATTGGCGTGGCCATAAGAAAGGAATCTTATCACATTGTCCGCTAAAAGAAGTAGACATTTTAGTTTGGCTGGAAGATGGTCTTTCTTCTGCAGATGTTACTGTTGCTTTAACACCTACCCCACAGACACAACCTTTTTTCCCCTTCCCAACACACCTATTCCCCTTTCCACCAGCAGCAGGCCTTTTTCCACTCATTTTGGTGGTTAACTAATTCACAACTCTGGAGTTGTTTGCACAAAAAAACAATGGATGGTAACCGAGCAGAGCTGAGTGGCCAAACTGTGGTATTAAGCCAAAACTATTGGCTGGGTTAGATGCAGAAAAAAATTATATTCAATTTGCAACCTGATGGAGGTCAGTATAGATGGACTAATACAACAAGTCCCACACACAGCTAGAAGCCCAATATTTTTTCAGAGGTAGATGCAGAAAAAAATATATTCAGTTTGCAACCTGATGGAGGTCAGTATAGGTGGACTAATAGAACAAGTCCCACACACTGCTAGAAGGCCAAATATTTTTTCAGAGCTAGATGCAGAAAAAAATTATATTCAGTTTGCAACCTGATGGAGGTCAGTATAGATGGATTAATAGAACAAGACCCACACACAGCTAGAAGCCCAATATTTTTTCAGAGGTAGATGCAGAAAAAAATATATTCAGTTTGCAACCTGATGGAGGTCAGTATAGATGGACTAATACAACAAGTCCCACACACAGCTAGAAGCCCAATATTTTTTCAGAGGTAGATGCAGAAAAAAATATATTCAGTTTGCAACCTGATGGAGGTCAGTATAGGTGGACTAATAGAACAAGTCCCACACACTGCTAGAAGGCCAAATATTTTTTCAGAGCTAGATGCAGAAAAAAATTATATTCAGTTTGCAACCTGATGGAGGTCAGTATAGATGGATTAATAGAACAAGACCCACACACAGCTAGAAGCCCAATATTTTTTCAGAGCTAGATGCAGAAAAAAATATATTCAGTTTGCAACCTGATGGAGGTCAGTATAGGTGGACTAATAGAACAAGTCCCACACACTGCTAGAAGGCCAAATATTTTTTCAGAGCTAGATGCAGAAAAAAATTATATTCAGTTTGCAACCTGATGGAGGTCAGTATAGATGGATTAATAGAACAAGACCCACACACAGCTAGAAGCCCAATATTTTTTCAGAGCTAGATGCAGAAAAAAATTATATTCAGTTTGCAACCTGATGGAGGTCAGTATAGATGGATTAATAGAACAAGACCCACACACAGCTAGAAGCCCAATATTTTTTCAGAGGTAGATGCAGAAAAAAATATATTCATTTTGCAACCTGATGGAGGTCAGTATAGATGGACTAATACAACAAGTCCCACACACAGCTAGAAGCCCAATATTTTTTCAGAGGTAGATGCAGAAAAAAATATATTCAGTTTGCAACCTGATGGAGGTCAGTATAGGTGGACTAATAGAACAAGTCCCACACACTGCTTGAAGGCCAAATATTTTTTCAGAGGTAGATGCAGAAAAAAATTATATTCAGTTTGCAACCTGATGGAGGTCAGTATAGATGGATTAATAGAACAAGACCCACACACAGCTAGAAGCCCATTATTTTTTCAGAGCTAGATGCAGAAAAAAATTATATTCAGTTTGCAACCTGATGGAGGTCAGTATAGATGGATTAATAGAACAAGACCCACACACAGCTAGAAGCCCAATATTTTTTCAGAGCTAGATGCAGAAAAAAATTATATTCAGTTTGCAACCTGATGGAGGTCAGTATAGATGGATTAATAGAACAAGACCCACACACAGCTAGAAGCCCAATATTTTTTCAGAGCTAGATGCAGAAAAAAATTATATTCAGTTTGCAACCTGATGGAGGTCAGTATAGATGGATTAATAGAACCAGACCCACACACAGCTAGAAGCCCAATATTTTTTCAGAGCTAGATGCAGAAAAAAATTATATTCAGTTTGCAACCTGATGGAGGTCAGTATAGATGGATTAATAAAACAAGACCCACACACAGCTAGAAGCCCAATATTTTTTCAGAGGTAGATGCAGAAAAAAATATATTCAGTTTGCAACCTGATGGAGGTCAGTATAGATGGACTAATACAACAAGTCCCACACACAGCTAGAAGCCCAATATTTTTTCAGAGGTAGATGCAGAAAAAAATATATTCAGTTTGCAACCTGATGGAGGTCAGTATAGGTGGACTAATAGAACAAGTCCCACACACTGCTAGAAGGCCAAATATTTTTTCAGAGCTAGATGCAGAAAAAAATTATATTCAGTTTGCAACCTGATGGAGGTCAGTATAGATGGATTAATAGAACAAGACCCACACACAGCTAGAAGCCCAATATTTTTTCAGAGCTAGATGCAGAAAAAAATTATATTCAGTTTGCAACCTGATGGAGGTCAGTATAGATGGATTAATAGAACAAGACCCACACACAGCTAGAAGCCCAATATTTTTTCAGAGCTAGATGCAGAAAAAAATTAGATTCAGTTTGCAACCTGATGGAGGTCAGTATAGATGGATTAATAGAACAAGACCCACACACAGCTAGAAGCCCAATATTTTTTCAGAGCTAGATGCAGAAAAAAATTAGATTCAGTTTGCAACCTGATGGAGGTCAGTATAGATGGACTAATAGAATGATGCTATGCCCAAAAGATTTTACTTCACTAGGTGCAGTAAAAAAATTGGTATTCTATGCACAGGTGGTATATCTTGCAACACAGATAGGCTACTCCACTGACTAACACACTCTGCAATAGGCCAAAAAGGATTAGCTTTGCTAGATTCAGCCAAATGCTGTGAAAAAAACTTGCACAGCACTGGCACAGACCTGCCTGGCAAAAACTGATAGGAACTGATGTAACCTAGTCCTGAAAAGGACTCCAATTACAATTAGTCTTTACTCCCACAACCTATCTATTTAAGAGCACAGACCTGCCTGATAAAAGTCGTAGGAAATGCTGTAACCTAGTCCTTAAAAGGACTGCAATCACAACTATTCCCTACTCCCAAGCTATCTGTATATTTGTGCGAAAATTGGCTTGAAATTAACAAGGTATAGCGCACACAGCAACAGCGGTGCCGTCTAACACGCAGCTGCAGCGGTGAGAAAATGGTGGCGACGAGGAAAATGGCTTGGTCTTATAGGGCAAGGACATGTGACATACACTGCCAATGACACATGCCCTTGCTTGTGTGAAAAAAAGCACTTCGCTCCGTGTGTGCGCTGCTGATAGGCTGACAGATTGCACCTCCCCACTGTAAATGCGGGAAAGAGAAAAAAAAATGGAGATCTTCATTGTTCCTGCAGAGATCCATCCCCTGCCCCTCCCCCCACCCCGCTGTACACTCAAACTGCGTATTAACATTAATTTTCATCATTACTGAGAAAAAATCCAGTTATGATTTTGGTGCACGAACAGTTATCGAACATAGCCTCGAACAGCCGAATTTTTCTCAAATTGTTCGTGTTCGCCGAACGGCTCGAACACCGCCCAAAACAGATCGAATTTGAGATTGGCGAACAGTTCGAGTAGAACAACGCTCATCTCTACCCACAACTAACATGGCTACGGCATTACAGTGCGTGGCAAGCAATCCCTGCATGTTCGTTGGCTCTCTAAAGAGCGGCAAACATGCAGGGTGGGGACCTGAGCATCCACTCGAGCAACCCGGGAATATTCGCCGAGCTTGTCGAGCACCGTGATGCTCGGGCGAGCACCGAGTAGTTTTGAGCACGTTCGCTCATCGCTAGTCTTGGACAGTTGCACATTCAGAAAGTCAGCCTTTGAGTAAACTGGCTGGATATTCCTGGACAGTTTTAAAAAATATAAGGCTATTTTCCAGTGTTTTTGAAAAAAGTACATATGTCCGAGTTTTTTGTTGGTAATGAACTCATAAAATCATCAATGACAATCTTTATAATTGTTCTGTGTTCTAATTTGTCAATAAATAATGTTGTTTGTTTATAATTTTTGGAAAGTTGTCTAGAAAAGAGAAAAATTCAGGTTGGTAACTCGGGATGCAGTTGGTATAGTCCTTTTCAATTTAATGGGTTCCAATCCTTTTTCTTATGCCTCAGTCAATGCTAAAGATCCCAAAAAACACAATTTATCTTACTATTTCTGCTCTGTACATTCATGCTGCAGGGAATGTAGTCCAGTCCTTACATATTGATAGCTTTGCTTATGGCATTCTGTCTGATATTTTATTACTTAGAAACTTACAACAGACACTAGTGGCATTAGACAATAATAGATGAGAATTCTCCATGTCACATAACCTAAATAACATCCACGAAATGTAAAGATTTTATACTGGTTGCGACATTTGGAATAAAAAGGATAGAAAGAAAGTCTTTCTTTCCATAGACATAGAAGCACAATATCCTCGCTTGCCAGATAATAGCGACCACATTTTAAAAGTCTACCGGAGAATTAGAATTTAATTATCACTTTGTTATTTGAGCCATATTTATATTTCCACATCAAGCCTCTTCTCTGCATTCAATGTTTACTTCTTTAGATAAAGGATTTTGTTACATTCAAGTTTATTCTCGTCCATAAATGAAATTTCCAGCTTTAATAACATCCTTCTTTTTTATTTATGGACCTTTCAGACTTGCTGATACTAACATGCTTACAACTACTGTATATTGATATTATACATAGATATATTCCATTGTGAGAGGAACTTCTAAAAATGTTTCTTAGTTTATTCAACATTTCTTTCTTTTTTACTATCTATACAAATAGCAATAAGATCAGAGGACCTAAGATTGATTCTCAAAAGCCCCACCTGCCTAGCATTCTACATCAGACCCTGACAGTTTCCAGTCCCTTTCTGTTCCCAGATTCCTCTTGGTAATTAGGCCATGTCTAAAATAATTTTATTTTGCTTGTACTTACTTTGGATAAAAGGAATTTAGGGGAAGCTTTGTTTATCTCTGATTAATGCAAGATTCATTCAACTAGATAGAAATGTTAGTGAAGTCATGGTCAGCCAGTTATGATAAATTGTGCACTGAATCACTAAGAAGTCTAGGTCCAAGCAAGTTTACCAAATATATAAATGTGTAGTTTTCAGCAACCAAAGTAACATTTATCTTAATGTAAGTGCTTGCATACAATAAATTCATAGATAAAAATGTATATTAGAGATTATGCTGATTTAAAGAATGAGATTCAGCTCCCAGTTCATGTGAAACTTAAAAAGATGCCCACTATCCTTAATCCCTTCACATACAAGCCTGATTTCACCTTCCTGACCAGGGCAAATTTTTCAATTCTTATCCTTGTCAATTTATGTTATAATAACTCTGGAACACTTCAACATATCCCATTGATTCTGAAATAGTTTTTTTTTTGTCTCACATAGTATTTCGTGTTAGTGGTAAATTTAGGTCAGTATGATCTGCATTTTTTTAATGAAAATATCGAAAATGTGAAAAAAAAATTGAAAATGTCAATTTATACCCTTAAACCAGATAGTTATACCACAAAAAATGTTTTACTAAATGACATTTACTACATGCCTACTTTGCATCAGCATCATATTTTTAAACATTTTTTTGTTAGATAGTTAGAAGGGCTAAATGTTTATCAGTAATTTTCATTCTTTCCAACAAAATTTACAAAACCTTTTTTTAGGGACCACATAACATTTGACGTGACTTTGAGGGGCCTATGTGACAGAAAATACCGAAAAGTGACACCATTTTAAAAACTGCACCCCTCAAAGTGCTAAAACACACTTTCAAGCAGTTTATTAACACTTTTGATGCATCATGAAAATTAAAGCAATGTCATAGTAATGGCCGAAAGTGTTGGCACCCTTTAAATTGTTCCAAAAAATTAAGTATTTCTCCCAGACAATTATTGCAATTATTCATGTTTTGTTATACACAGGTTTATTTCCTTTGTGTCTATTGGAACAACACAAAAAAAAAACAGAAAAATGGCAAACTACATCATTTTACACAAATCTTCAAAAATGGGCCGGACATAATTGTTGGCACCCTCAATTTAATATTTGGTTGCACACCCTTTGGAATAAATAGATGCAATCAGTTGCTTCCTATAACTGTTAGCAAGCTTCTTATACCTCTCAGCTGTAATTTTGGACCACTCTTCTTTTGCAAACTGCTCCAGGTCGCTCATATTTGAAGGGTGCCTTCTCCCAACAGCAATTTTATCTATCAACAGGTGTAAAATGGGATTAGATCCAGACTCATTGCTGGCCCCTTCAGAAATCTCCAGTGCTTTGCTTCCATACATTTCTGACTGCTTCTTGAAGTATGTTTGTTTATGTCATTGTCCTACTGAGCCATGACCTAGGACGCAAACCCAGTTTTCTGACACTGGGCACTACATTGTGATATAAAATCCTTTGGTAATCCTCAGATTTCATGATGCCTTGCACACAGCCAAAGCACCCAGTGCCAGAGGCAGCAAAACAACCCCAAAACATCTTTGAACCTCTACCATATTTGACTTTAAGTACTTTGTACTTTTATTTGCAGGCCTCATTCCATTTTCCATTAACAGTAGAATCATGTGTTTTACCAAATAGCTCTATCTTCGTCTCATCTGTCCACAAGATGCTTTTCCAGAAGGATTTTAGCTTACTCAAGTACATTTTAGCAACTTGCAATCTAGCTTTTTTATGTCTTTGTGTCAGCAGTGGGGTCCTCCTGCCATAGTGTTTCATTTCATTCAAATGATAACGGATTGTTCTCACTGACACTGATGAACCCTGAGCCTGCAGAGCAGCTTGAATTTCTTTGGAACTTGATTGAAGCTGTTTATCCACCATCCGAACTATCCTGTGTTGCAAACTTTCATCAATTTGTCTCTTCTGTCCATGTCTAGGAAGATTATCTACAGTATCATGTGTTGTAAACTTATTGATTATGTTGCATACTGTGGAAATCAAGATCTCTAGAGATGGACTTGTAACCTTGAGATTGTTGATATTTTTCAACAATTTTGGTTCTCAAGTCCTCAGACAGTTCTCTTCTCCTTTCTCTTCTCCATTCTTAGGGTGGCACACAGATACACAATGCAAAGTTTGAGTCAACTTTTCCCCTTTTTATCTGGTTTCAGGTGTGATTTTCTTATTGCCCACACATGTTACTTGCCACAGGTGAGTTTGAATGAGCATAACATGCTTGAAACAAAGTTGTTTACCCACAATTTTGGAAAGGTGCCAACAATTTTGTCCGGCCCATTTTGGGGGTTTAGAGTGAAGTTATGTCCAATTTGCCTTTTTTCCTCTGTTTTTTTGTGTTCCAATACAAAGGAAATAAACATGTGTATAAAAAAAAGTATAATTGCTATAATTTTCTGGGAGAAAAGCTATCTTGGGAGGTGCAATAAGTCACTGAAAATATGATAAACCTGAAGCAAGGCATGTGCACCAGTTTTTTTGTACAAATAGAGCAAACATTTTTCAGGCATTTATCTTAGTAAAGCTAACCCAATATGTTTATTTTTTTCAACGTGAAATTTTAAAACACATCTTCGGGGCAGCCATATTACAGCCACACATTATTTCTGTACTGTGTGCATGTCTGCTCTTCATTCCATTCCACTACACTCTCTAGTAACATATGGACTTGGACTCTTGAGACCATAGAAATGACAAAGAAGGAAGGCAGGGGAGATACAGTTATATGAAAAAGTTTGGGCACCCCTATTAATCTTAAGCTTAATGTTTTATAAAAATTGGTGTTTTTGCAACAGCTATTTCAGTTTGATATATGTAATAACTGTTGGACACAGTAATGTTTCTGCCTTGAAATGAGGTTTATTGTACTAACAGAAAATGTGCAATCTGCATTCAAACAAAATTTGACAGGTGCATAAGTATGGGCACCTCACCAGAAAAAGTGACATTAATATTTAGTAGATCCTCCTTTTGCAAAAATAACAGCCTCTAGTCGCTTCCTGTAGCTTTTAATGATTTCCTGGATCCTGGATGAAGGTATTTTTGACCATTCCTCTTTACAAAACAATTCCAGTTCAGTTAAGTTTGATGGTCGCCGAGCATGGACAGCCCTCTTCAAATGATCCCACAGATGCTCAATGATATTCAGGTCTGGGGACTGGGATGGCCATTCCAGAACATTGAAATTGTTCCTCTGCATGAATGCCTGAGTAGATTTGGAGCGGTGTTTTGGATCATTGTCTTGCTGAAAGATCCATCCCCTGCGTAACTTCAACTTTGTCACTGATTCTTGAACATTATAGTCAAGAATCTGCTTATACTGAGTGGAATCCATGCGTCCCTCAACTTTAACAAGATTCCCGGTGCCGGCATTGGCCACACAGCCCCAAAGCATGATGGAACCTCCACCAAATTTTACTGTGGGTAGCAAGTGTTTTTCTTGGAATGCTGTGTTTTTTTGCCGCCATGCATAACGCCTTTTTGTATGACCAAACAACTCAATCTTGGTTTCATCAGTCCACAGGACCTTCTTCCAAATAGAAATTGGCTTCTCCAAATGTGCTTTTGCATACCTCAGCCGACTCTGTTTGTGGCGTGCTTGCAGAAACGGCTTCTTTCGCATCACTCTCCCATACAGCTTCTCCTTGTGCAAAGTGCGTTGTATAGTTGACCGATGCACAGTGACACCATCTGCAGCAAGTTGATGCTGCAGCTCTCTGGAGGTGGTCTGAGGATTGTCCTTGACTGATCTCACCATTCTTCTTCTCTGCCTTTCTGATGTTTTTCTTGGCCTGCCACTTCTGGTCTTAACAAGAACTGTCCCTGTGTTCTTCCATTTCCTTACTATGTTCCTCACAGTGGAAACTGACAGGTTAAATCTCTGAGACAGTTTTTTGTATCCTTCCCCTGAACAACTATGTTGAATAATCTTTGTTTTCAGATCATTTGACAGTTGTTTTGAGGAGCCCATGATGCCACTCTTCAAAGGAGATTCAAACAGGAGAACAACTTGCAAGTGGCCACTTTAAGTAGCTTTTCTCATGATTGCATACACCTGGCTATGAAGTTCAAAGCTCAATGAGGTTACAAAACCAAAAAAAGTGCTTTAGTAAGTCAGTAAAAAGTAGGTAGGAGTATTTAAAACAAGAAAATGATAAGGGTGCCCATACTTATGCACCTGTCAAATTTTGTTTGAATGCTGATTGCACATTTTCTGTTAGTACAATAAACCTCATTTCAAGGCAGAAACATTACTGTGTCCAACAGTTATTACATATATCAAACTGAAATAGCTGTTGCAAAAACACCAATTTTTATAAAACATTAAGCTTAAGATTAATAGGGGTGCCCAAACTTTTTCATATAACTGTACATACAGAACCCTAATTGTGTGGCAAGTGGCAACCCTATCTTATCTTTCTATATCTCCATCTGTACAATAAAGCAACCTATATACTGACAATAGTAGTCAGTCAAATGAAAAAGTCACATAAAGATACAATAAAAGCTCTATGCAAATAGGAAGTAGTACAATTAGCTCACAATATAATATACAATTCAGAATCCATTTTTTATTTGAAAATAATCAGACCTCTGGTAAAATATGTGGTAGATCTATAAATAAATTTGTGCAGATGTACTTCACTTGATGTCAGTGGTTAAATAATGATATTTTATTATCCCGTAGTTGCAATCGTACAAAGTGTGATGGTGGCTAATGAGTGATGTACCTATATTTATGTCTATTTAGATATCGAGCATAGCCCATTATGCTATTTATATTTTTTAATGGCTAAAAAAGTTTCAGTCATGTCATATAATACATGTATATTATGGCACATTAAAGGAGAAGTGTTACTTTTCAAGATTGGAAGTATTCCTGGGGGTAAGCAGAACTAGATATCATATAAGGGTATTTTGCACATGATATATTTTTCAGGCAGACTCTGTTTCGAACCCACCTGAAAAACCACTAATAGTATGTCATAAAGAATGAACATATTCACATCAATGTCAAAACGACTTGCTATGCAAATATTCTGTATTTTATCACTTCTTTAAACTACTTAACTGTTCGAAAGTCATTAAGTGCCTAAAAGAAGTGTCTGGTTTATTTTTTTGGCGGCTTGTTGAAAGGGCCACTATTTTATATATAGAATGATTAAAAAAAATGTCACAAAAGACATCCTAGAAATTGTCTAAAAAGAAAAAGAATCTTCAGGCAAAGCACAGCTGGCGTTTTCCTGAAGTGTCTTCCCATAGCGAAAACAATGCAGGAACGTCAGGGGGCACATGTCCTAAAAGGAATTTAAGGGCGTTCTCTCCAAGGTAAAACATGTTGAACTACTCCAATTTAGACTGACTTTTGATATAGCAAACTTTTCACTTAATTATTTCTATGTTTATTTCAATGATATCATTCATCCAACTCTGTAAAATAAAATGTGCAATTTCCTTTGTGATATAATTCTGTTTTAATATGCAATTAAAAGCCAATCATTTACAATTTTCTACACAAATTTGACAGATTTTTGCTTTGAAAAACTGGTGTTTACTGTATATAAAGGCCTTGGACTGGCACAACATGCTGAGGTTGTCTTAATCAGCTATGGATTCACAATTCTGTACAGTGTTGAGAGATTTGGGGTTTAGATCAATTTAGATGATTCTGTTTTTACCAAATCTCATCTGTATTAAGAGGAACCTGTCAGCAGGTTTTCTCTTTATAAACTGCTTCAGCCACAACCATTATACCTCCACAGTAGCATGGTGTACCTTTGAAAAATAGTTTTATACAGGTCCTACACAGCATGCAAATTTGTGATGCATGGTGGGCACCTTCGAACCTTCGAACCATGCCTAACACCACCTTTCTGTCCGCAATTGATACAAATTTGCCTTTGATTAACGTCTCCTAATGATGGCATTGAGAAGTCGTCAGCTACATCAATTAAAGGCAAAGGAGCAGCAAAAGGTGCAAATGGGGAGGTGGTGCTTACCGATATCCAGGTGTCATGCCAAAAAGTTGAAAATATAATTTTTCTGGTTAGTCAGTAATGACTAATTTCTAGTGTTACGTTCGGGTCGGGAGAGCCGCCAACCAGTCCGTTCATTGTGTTCCATCTCGGTGCGATTCATACAGCCATCTGACTGCACCCAAAGGCATTTACATAAATTTTTTCGGGCTAGCATGATGCCACAATTTTTTTTTTGCTGTACAACATAGTTTTTGAATTTAGTAATTCTGCTTCACCCAAATAATGATAATTATCTGAAATAAATTCCTGATAGTTAGATGGTGGATACCATGCTGATTTTTGTATTTGGCATGATTTTTATATCTATTTAATGTTTTTTATTCTCTAATATTTTGTGATTCAGAACAGAAGATCATGAGGCTAACCAGGCCACACTAACAGACACAGGGCTTATAGAGTATGTTTGTTGTATACATTGTATTTGGAAACAATTTTAGTTCCCAACATTCACTTCATGTCTTTTCAACACCAGATACTCGATAATACAAGCAGTAAAATTTGCCCTCTGGGTAGGAATGCTCAGCCACTTCCAAAGTGACAACAGTTGGCTCACTTTTAACTGCGGACCTGTGATTTGCTAAATCATAATTGTCACACTTGCTTAGGTACAAATATTCATCTGTGTACCTATTTCTGGGACACATCCAAGGTGGGAACTGCATTCACTTTGAATTCTACTCTATTTTGTAGAAAAGCTTATGCCTTTTAAAGCAGAAAAAGTAGGTATTACAAGTAATACTATTAAGCTTGGGATTCATAATGCAGATGCAAAAATTATTTTTCAAGCTTTTTTTTTGTGCCAGATCCATCACATGACAGACACCAACACTGACCAACTGACCACATTTAATTATAATGGGGCTCAATTCATTTTACCATAGAAAAAGTAGTGCATTCTATTATATGCATTTAAATGGATATGTGAACAGAGCCTAACTTTCAGTTCAATTTCTGGGACACATATACAGAAGCTAATTCAGTCAGTGACTATTTGACAATAGAACACATTCCAAATAACACCTTATTGATAGGAATTTATATAAAGGGAGTAAACCAATGCCAGTAAGTAGAAATTATTAAATCGATCCGTGGAAGATCGACTCCAAGTCAAATTTCCTAAAATTTGCAGGTCCTGAAAACTTGAATAGTTTGCAATTAGATTCGTGCAGATCTGCCAAAAAAAATTAAATATACCAGGCACTATTTCACAAACTGCTAGAGTCACAGAGAGGGTTAATGACATCAGGCATGGCCAGACGAACTTCCTCATAATGCTCTCTAATCTGTCAAATCTAGTGATGAGTGAACGTGCTCGCCACTGCTCAGTATTCGCCCGAGCATCACTGTGCTCAACAAGCTCGGCACTCGGCGAGTATTTCCGGGTTGCTCGGGCGGGAACTTGGGTCCCCTCCCTGCATGTTTGGCGCTCTTTAGAGAGCCAGTGAACATGCAGGGATTGCCTGCCATGGACTGTAATGCTGTAGCCATGTTGGTTGTGGGCATTACAGTGATTGGGTGGCCGCACAGCATCAACAGGTATATATAAGACCGGGCCGCCATGGTGGTCACAGTCTATCCCGGAATCAGGCAGAGTAGGGAGAGCTGCTGCTGGGTCAGGGAGAGATTTGCTTCTTTATAGTTAGTATAGGTATTCCACAACATATATCTATATCCATCTGAACTAACAGTCCTTCTGAGGACTAATCCAGCTGCATATATTCAGTGGTGATAACATGAGTTAGGCAGGCAGGCAGTGTATGTGGCAGACTGCAGAGTATGATACAGCACAAGAGGGTCCATTGAACGTCCTGTCTGCTGCTGCTGTAATAATTGCAGATATTTCTAGATATAGAAAGGCAAACAATTTTTTTATCTTAATCCTGGTTATTTGCTTAAAAAGCAATCCAGAGTGCACCATTTTTCTGCTCCATTTGCTTGTTCTCACTGCAGAATAAAGACAGATCTGTCCCATATTTCAGCGATAAAAATCCAGAAATTTGAACTGAACGTTGAAAATATTGGCCTCCTTTTCCATTCTGTTGCAGTGTGTAGTGAAACTATTCACACTAGGTCTCTGTGTAGAATAATATTAAAAAATTACAGGCCTACTATTTAAAACTGTGGCTTTTCTGTCAGACATATCACCTATAAGACTGTTCAAAATTCAGACATTTCTTCCATTTTCATTTCGTTGCAGTGTGTCGGTGAAGCTATTCACACTAGGTGTCTGTGAAGGATAGAATTAGCAAATTACAGGCCTGCTATTTAAATCAGTGGTTCTCTGTGAGACATAACACCTATAAGAGTGTTTCAAAATCAGACATTTCTTCCATTTTTATTCCGTTGCAGTGTGTCGGTGAAGCTATTCACACTAGGTCTCTGTGTAGAATAATATTAGTAAATTACAGGCCTACTATTTAAAACCGTGGTTCTCTATCAGACATATCACGTATAAGACTGTTCCAAAATCAGACATTTCTTCCAGTTTCATTCCGTTGCAGTGTGTTGGTCAAGCTATTCACACTAGGTCTCTGTGAAGGATAGTATTAGTAAATTACAGTGTTTCACAGTCAAATTCAATTGTAATAGAATATTAAAAAATAACTTTTATTCAATATTTTTTTTTAAATGATTTTTATGTGTCCAAAATCTGTTGTAGATTTCCTAAAAATTATCCTTAGAATTATCCTAAGATTTTGGACACATAAAAATCTTTTAAAAAAAAATATTGAATAAAAGTTATTTTTTATTATTGTACTCCAATTGGATTTGACTGTGGAACACTGTATATGTATTTAGAGCATATTTATACTATATAAAACAGTGAAGTGTTTGAATCTTGAGAGATCTGTAGGACATGGCAGGATTCTTATCAAAAGACATTAATACAGACCAATGGTTTACAGAGGCTAGAGAGGTATTCTCGGATAGGGAAGTCCGTTCATTCAGCCACGCTCAATCTATTAAAACAGCATTTGCAGCACTCACAGCATCATACAAAGATAATATACGTTCCTGGTGGGAGGTCTAAAGTTTGGGCAATTACATTAAAAACAACATCAATCCCAAAGGACTTCGTATAGAAATCATACCTGCACGGAGAGCATGCACTTCAGAATTTCTATCTAAATGGGAGAGGGAAGCAACTGAAAGCTCTATAAGATTCATGAGATTGCTCCTGGAGCAGGGGAAGAAAACACTTGAAATCTCTGCCCAAACCCTTAAAGAGCAGATTGAAGGCATAAAAAAATTCAAAAATGACAAAGAATTTGAAAAATTAGATGCCACATTACAACAAGCAATAGAGAAACAACAGAGCTCAATAAAAGAAAGAACACATAATCAATTTACGCGAGATTTAGCTGAATTTAGAGACAAAACTGCTTGCAATTTTAATCACAATCAGAACAGAGAATACCGATCAGAAATTTCATCATCAGAAGGTGAAACAACAGAAAGTGAGGCATCAGGACAAGCGTTTCAATATCAGAGAGCTAATCCCCCTCGCCATAGAGAGCAGGCTGTAACATACCTGGTGGTGGGCTTGCATGGTGCACAATCTCACTATGCAAGATCGCAAACTTGATCTTCAGTCCAGTCTGCTAGCCAGGCTTCCATTCATGCTGTCTGTTTGTCTCTGTTCAGACTGCTTAGGGCGGCGGCCCGGTTACTTCCTGTTTCTTGTAGCTGCTGTGGGCACCACCCTAATGCGTCCTCAGCCTATTGCTGTCACTGGATATTTAAACCAGCTCCACCTTGAAGCTGGTGCCTGAGAAACTCTTATCCTCAGAGAGCTCCTTGCCTCTGATGTGCCAGGTCCTGTTCTGTTTTTCCTGCCTGTCCGCCTTCCTGGAGGCTGTATTCCCAGGCCTGTCTGAACACGCTCCTAGCCTATTCATCCTGCCTTCTTGGGGCCGCATACCCAGACCAGTTATCTGTGTCTTCTAGCCTGTTTGTCCGCCATTCTGGGGGCCGCATACCCAGACTCACTCCTGTATCTCGCTGCAGTGTCAGTTCCTGTCTTAACACTCAATTCCTGTCTGAACACTCTCCTAGCTTGTTACCTGTTTTTCTCTATGTCGGTACCTTCCCTTTTTCTGCAGAGTCTGAACCTGCACCTAACTCCTACTCGTTGTCGCTGTACTTTCGTTTGTAAGTTTGGAGTCCACTCGCTACTTCTTTGCAAGTACCTCGTGTGTATCTGGTTCTGCCTTTCCCTTCCAGTCTGTTCCATGTGAACAGAGCCCTGTTCCCTCTGAAAAAAGAGGAAAGTAGATTCAGCTCACCTGATTGCTGTAGGCTTTGGAAGGAAGCACGGGTACGTGTGGCCTCACGTGTTTGCATGAAAAAAAGGTTGAAGAAACCAGCTTCCAAAGGTGCAAATATTTATTGAAGCAAATCCACGCAGTTTAAAAATTTCCAAATTACATCGGGGAATCTCACATGGAAAAAACGCAACGCGTTTCGAACACAGAGCTGTGTTCTTTGTCAAAGCTCCTGTTCCCTCTGCTCTGCCTTTGCTTAATGCTCTGGCGGTTTCCCTCCGCTCTGTCTTTGCTCACCACTTCGGCGGTTTCCCCCCTGCTCTGTCTTGCTTACCGCCCCGGCGGTTTATCTCTGCTCTGCCTTACTTACCGCTCCGGCGGTTCCTGCCCGCTCTGCCTGGTCCACCGCACCTGCGGTTTCGGTCTGCTTAGCCTTGTCCACCGCATCTGCGGTTTCGCTCTGCTCAGCCTTGTCCACCGCACCTGCGGTTTCGCTCTGCTCAGCCTTGTCCACCGCACCTGTGGTTTCGCTCTGCTCAGCCTTGTCCACCGCACCTGCGGTTTTGCTCTGCTCAGCCTTGTCCACCGCACCTGCGGTTTTGCTCTGCTCAGCCTTGTCCACCGCACCAGCGGTTTCGCTCTGCTCAGCCTTGTCCACCGCACCAGCGGTTTCGCTCTGCTCAGCCTTGTCCAGCGCACCTGCGGTTTCGTTTTACTCTGCTTGACTACCGCATCTGCACCTCTAAACCCGTCTCCCAGTCTGTACTGGACCCTATCCAGCCTGTGCTCTAACCTGCCTGTTCCTGTATTCCCCGGTGTGGGTCAACAGCCGTGTCTGGGGTCTGACCTGGAGTGGCACCTGGTCCCTCTGCTTGGTTCTTCCCTGGTGCACGGCATCGTGGCCGTCGTGCGACCTGGGTCAGATCGGGTTAATACTTAGCTACGCCCCTCCAGGCACTCTCCGGTTCATGGCACAGTGGAATCACTAAATCACGCACACGCCAGTCAGTCCGGGCGTGTGCATAACACAGGCATTCCTCACATGTATTAAATCTGTCAAACAGTCGCAAATCATGTTCACGGAGTGCCGGAAACTTAAAGCCCGAGCATTCTATAAATACTCGGTGCTCAGCCGAGTATACTCGGCGAAAGGGTTGACCGAACATACTCGCTCATCACTAGTCTTTATCTTATGGACAGGTACAGAAACGAGATTCAAAGAATTCGTTGATAGCCTCAATCAGAACCAGTTAGGCCTGTGAGATTCAAAACCATAATCTAAATTTCCTCGACATCACAATAATAAACACTAATCAAGGTCAGTTGACCACAACATTGTTTTGAAAACCGACAGCTACAAATGGGTTATTATCGTGGCAGAGTTACCATCTGGCCCCCCTACGTAGTGGAATACCAAAGAGCCAATACATACGCCTAAGGAGAAATTGCTCAACGATGAATGAATACATGATAAAATCGAGGGAATTACAAAAACGCTTCCTACAAAAGGGATATCCTAAAAAAGTGCTAGACGAGGCCTACCGCCACGCCCTAACAAGAGACATAAATTCTCTACTGATCCCTAAAGTACGAGCACAACAAAATGATGAGATCCATCTAGTAGGAACCTATAATGATCGAAACAGGGAGTGATGAATATGCTTCATGATCTTTGGGCAATTTTGAGATCAGACAAAGATCTGCAAGATGTGGTCCCTGAGAGACCCAGGGTTACATACAGGAGAGGTAGAAACCTTAGGGATCACCTTGTGAGTAGCCACTTTGTGGAGGACAATACAGGCAAAAAAACGTGGCTGAGCAGCGACACCACGGGCACTTATAGATGCGGAGGCTGCAAAGCCTGTAAATACATCAGCAAAAGTAAGAGGTTTGTCAGTGCCATAACCAAACAAGAATTCCAAAACCGTGAATTCGCAAACTGCAAGACACAAGGAGTAATCTACATGGCTATATGCCAATGTCCGATGAACTACATCGGGAAAACGAAAAGAGAGTTCCGGAGACGGATACTGGACCACATTGGCTATGTCAGACGTAGGGAGGACACTACTCTGTCGAGACATATGCTTGAGAAACATAGCTTGGACCCATTTTCTCTGCACTTTCAAGCCATCGAAGTAGTATGTCTGCCCCCGAGAGGAGGTAATTGGGATCAACTACTGCTTCAGAAAGAAAGCAGATTGATCAATAGAATTAAATCATATAACCCGCATGGCATCAATGAAACATTGTCCTTCTCATGTTTCAATGATACAGAATAAAATCCCCACCTCTCAGGAAACCTCTTGACCCTCGTTAAACCAAAAATCCTTTTTAAAATAAATATAATATTTAGAATCCAGTCAATGTTCTTCATAATGGAGACTGGTCCATAAAACTAACAAACCAGCGTTATAGAGGATCAAAATTATTATTGAAGTTATTATTAGTGTTGAGCCACCCCCGTAGTGTTCGAGTTCGGTTCGGTTCGTCGAACACCCGTGTGTTCGCCGAACTGTTCGTCGAACTGTTCGTCGAACACCTTCGAACACCGTTAAAACCAATGGCAGGCAAACAAAAACACATAGAAACACATAGAAAACACCTTCAAAGGTGTCCAAAAGCTGACAAACTGCTCAGAAGACACAACTAACACATGGAAAAGTGACAAGTACATATAGTTATGCGAAAAGAAAAGAGGTGGAGGAGTAAAAGGAGGGGGAGACACAGATATAGGCATGTCATGCCCTTCTAAAATCCAAAAAGTGAGAAGCCGAGACGGCCAGTCCGCTCCTGCCCGTGCCACCTCCGTGTCGCCGGGTTTGTGCCAGAGCCGCGGTGAACCCTGACGGCCAGCCCCCCTCTCCCAATACTGGTGCCTGTCCGCTGGTGGGTCGAGAGAGCCCCCCTGTGGTGGAGGCAGCTCTAAGCTTTTTAATTTAAATTGTCCCTCTAATTTGAATGAATACACTTTAAATCCATTTACAAGGATCTATTGGAGGGCAAGTCTCATGCCAGCAGCCGCGTAATTCCAGCTCCAGTAGCGTCCACTAAAGCTGCTGCAGTTAAAAAGCTTTTATAAGGATCGAGCTCGGCTGTCCACCGCAAGGCATCCTAGTGCCAGTCCCAGCCCCTATGCCTTGGGGTGCCTCCTGATGCTCTTCACTAAGTATCCCGTGGTCCCGAAGCATTTCCTTTGAAAAAATTAAGTGTCCAAACTACAGGTGGTGTAGCTTGCTTAACAGCCGGGATAATCCGCTGACTAGCAGACACTGCTACTAGGCACAAAGTATTTCCTGGGCTAGATGCAGTTAAAAATTTGTAAGTAGATACTCTCGTTGGATGCTGAGAAAGCATTCCATAGAGTCTCCTGGCACGCCATATATGATTCTCTTAAAAAGCTTGGGGTAGGGGTCTAGGGGACCCTTTTATAGCCAAAATCACGGCCCTGTATCACAATACGTCACCTAGGCTGAAGATAAATGGAACTGTAGCACCGAGGGCTCGGTTGCTACAGACGTATTGCACCTCACCCAGAGGTGTGATATCTCACTCTCAGATAAGGATGGAGTGTGGATCAGGACCCGACACCTGCATGCATTACACCACATTGCCGTGGGGCAGGGCGACCAATATGCCCCTGAGATGGGCACGACAGTCCCTGTCCCTGGCTGGAGTGGGGGGAGGGAACACTGAGGAAGGGGAACCCTGCAGTGCAGGAGCAGGGAGGAAGCAGTTCCTGGGTGCATTGAGAAGGGAGTATAAAAGGTGGGCACCATCTTAGTTCAGTGCAGAGACGTCTGAGCAGAAGTGGCAGGGAGCAGGGGCTCTGCATGAGCTCTGCTCCGGAGGCGGGCCTAGTAACAGAGGCCCAGGCCTGCAAGAGGGAGAAGGAAGGAAGAGGAGCGGAGAAGGCTCCAGGACCGAGGAATGAAGGGATCCCAGGGGTGCGGACGGGCGAGTCGCCACCGCACGCCCGAATCCACCTGCGTGGAGGGGTCAGGCCAAAGGGGGAGACCGGTCCCCAAACTAGTGGAGGCAGGAAACGACCCTCAGCTAGAAACCGGAGGCTCTGACATTTTATGTGGCGCAGCCCCTTGCTCTACCCGCTAGGAAGGCACCACATAGGGTCAGGGAAACTGGCGCCAAGTTTACCAAGAGGAGGCCCGAGGCAGCCGGACAGAAGTGTTGGTAAGAAAGGCCAGACAAAGGACACACAAAGGGGGTCCTGTGAAGCGCTCCAAAGTTATCTGGGAGTTGTCTGAGCCCCTCACCTGGTGAGCACAGTACGACGTGGGCAGCCGTTACCTGCAGACGTGGTCTGGATAATAAGAACTGTGAGTAAAGGCCCTGAACTGCATCACTGACTCCGTGTCGTTACTGCTGCTGCCCTGCACCATCACCCCCATCCTCTGCATACACTGCCCTGAGGCTATACTCCTCCCGTGGGGAGTTATGCTACGCTCTGCTGCACCCACAACACCAGCCTTAGCGGTCTGCCCTGTAGCGGCGGTTCACTCTGACCGCAATCCACGGGTGGCGTAGTCGGACATTTAAACATCAAAACCACATAAATAGTTCCGCCACTGGTTTGACCGCCCTGAGCCACGGAACCGGATCGCCGCCACGAAGACTACAACCACCAGCATCCACCAAAAAGGGTCCGGCTCCGGGTGTCCCAAGGCCCAGGGGGTGCGTCAGAACATTTTCATCACCTTTCACAATCACCAATGGGACAAGGCAGGGATGTCCTCTGTCCCCTCTCTTATACATCCTAGTGACGGAGCACCTGCTCTCATCAATTCGCCATAACCCCAATATTAGGTGGATTGAGGTGGGAGGCACCGAGTACAAGTGCTCTCTATTTGCTGATGATGTCCTAGTATATATCACTCAATCACATATATCCATCCCTGCTGTTATGGCTGAAATAGATCACTTTGTTACATGGTAAAATTTTAAAATCAATGCAGCGAAGTCTGAGGCCCTCGATGTCTCCCTCCCTAAATCCATATAGGATTCCATCCAGTCCAACTTTCCCTTTGCCTGGCCCTCACAGGGTATCAAATACTTAGGAATTCCTATTCATAGAGACCTCTCCCATCTATGTTATCTTAATTTTGGGCCCTTTATTGAACAATTCCATACAGACCACGGTTGGCAAGTTGGAACTGTGAGATTCACTACGTGCACCACTGGTATTTTGTGGAAAAGCACATGTAAGATTCTGCAACAGTCTCTGCTGATACTCCTGCATGCGTGCATCCCTTTCTATGGCAGGAATAATTTCTGCAAATTTACTTTTGTACCGGGGATCTAACAGTGTGGCAACCCAGTAGTCAGGATTATTTCTAATTCTCACAATTCGAGGGTCATGTTGCAGGTAGTGCAGCAAGAAGGCACTCATGTGTGTTGCGCATCCAGGAGCACCAAGTCCCTGTTGTGTTGGTGGCGAGGTAACAATCATGCTTCCTTCCTCTGTCCTCTCCCCCCAACCTCGCACAACAGAAATGTGATCAAGGTCTCCCTCATCTGATGAGTCTTCCATCAGTTCGTCCTCCACTTCTTCCTGCACCTTCCTCACTAGTTTGGCTGCTACCATGCGCCCTGGTAAAATCATCTCCCCCACCCTCACATGCCTGCCGCCCTGGTGCTGCCGACCGTCTGGACCTTGCAGATGTTAGCCCTTCCGCATACAACTCCTCCTCCTCTACTTCCTCCACCTCCTCTTGTGCCACCACCTGACTCCGAATTCTGTTTAACATGTGCTCCAGCATGTAAATCACCGGAATAGTCATGCTGATAATGGCATCGTCAGCACTAAACATCTTCGTCGCCATTTCAAAACTGTGCAGAAGGGTGCATAGGTCCCTGATCTGAGACCACTCCTCCAGCGTGATTTGCCCCACCTCTGAATCTCGTTGGCCCAGGCTATAAGTCAGAACGTATTGCACCAGGGCTTGTCGGTGCTGCCACAGTCGCTGCAACATGTGCAGAGTTGAATTCCACCGGGTAGGCACATCGCATTTTAGCCGGTGAAGTGGCAGGCCCAACGACTTCTGTAGAGATGTAAGTCGCTGAGCTGCGGGATGCGAACGGCGGAAGTGAGCACACAGCGACCGTGCCCTCTGCAGAAGGCCATCTAGTCTGGGATAGTGGGCTAAAAATTGCTGGACAACCAGGTTCAACACGTGAGCCATACAAGGCACGTGTGTGACATTGCCCCGGCGAAGGGCCGCACCCAGGTTTGCAGCATTGTCGCACACGGCCTTCCCTGGTTTCAGGTCCAGTGGAGACAACCATTCATGAAATTGGTTCTCCAGAGCTGACCACAGCTCCTCAGCTGTGTGACTCACATTTCCCAGACATTTCAATGTAAAAACCGCCTGATGACGTTGAGCCCTACTGCCAGCATAGTAAGGAGGTGTGCAGGATCCCTTCTGCGCAGTTAGAAAGCTTGTGGCATGACCAGACAGGCTTTGGGTGCAGGTGGAAGACCGAGAGGAGGTTGAGGAGGCAGAAGCAGTGGAGGAAAAATGACATAAAGAGGATTGACGCACAACTCGTGGGGACGGCAAGACTTGGACAGCAGCCCCTTGTCCTGCTGTCACCATAGTTACCCAGTGCCCAGTCAGCGACATGTAACGCCCCTGTCCATGCCTACTCGTCCAAGTGTCTGTGGTGAAATGCACCCTGTCACACACAGAGTTTCTCAAAGAAGCGGTGATGTTGTGTGCGACATGCTGGTGGAGCGCAGGCACACCTTTCTTTGAGAAGTAGTGCCGACTGGGCATCTGGTACTGGGGCACTGCGACGGACATAAGGTCTCGAAAATCCTCTGTGTCCACCAGGCGGAAAGGCAGCATTTCTGTAGCCAAGAGCTTGCAGATGGTGAAATTCAACCTCTTAGCTTTCTCATGGCTAGGAGGAAATGGTCTTTTACTTGTCCACATCTGAGGGACCGAGGGCTGGCTATTGTGCTTAGACGGGGTTGATAAGGGTGTCCCCGGCAAACTGCCGGTCTGTGAGGAAGATGCAGGCGGACATGTTAGGTTGCCTTGATCCAAAGGTGGTGCTATCGATGTCGGACAGCGCTCAAGACCAGCTGGTGTTACCACCTCCAAAGAAAATGATGACCTGCCAATCACGCTGGCTGTTGCGGGTAAAGAGGTGGCAGGTCTGCGCCCCAAAACAGGTGTGACTGCTGTCCCCCCAGTCACAGAGGATGAAGAGGCCGCGGATGCACAAGATATGGCAGACGGTGGTTGGCCCGGCCGGCTAGACCGCATTGTAGCACACTGAGCTTCCCACTGCAACTTATGCTTCATGTCCATGTGCCGGTTCATGCATGAAGTACTCAAACTATGTATTTTTTGGCCTCTACTTAGCTTTTGCTGACAAATGTTACAGATAACACGAGTTGGGTCATCTTTATCGATCTGAAAAAATGCCCAGGCTATGCAAGGCTTAGCACCCATGCGACCTGAAGAGCCACCACAACTTGTGGTGAGAGGCAGAGTTGTGTTTGAGGATGCAGTTGTTGACGTGCTTCCAGTACTACGTCTCTGTCCAGGAAGGCGCAACCTGACCTCGTCGTCACTAGCATCTTCCTCCACCTCCTCTGCTGACCTCATCTCTTGGCTGACTGTGGGTTGACAGTAAGTGGGATCTCCGACCTCATCATCATCACCCTGTGCGTTATCACACCCGTCGTCCTCAGAGCCAACCTGTTCCTGCCCTGACAAAAAACTAAAGTTGTCGCTCCAATCAGGTATTTGAGTCTTATCATCGTCTTCCTCATTGTCTCCACCAACAGGAGTTACAGTTTGGGAATGAGGGTCTACATTATGGTCAGAGCCTTCTGCGTCTGGTCCTGGATCCGACTCATAAAGATTCTGGGCATCAGTGCAGATCATTTCCTCGTCTGGATTCACAGAAGCGCTGGAGTCGACCTCTGATTCCCAGGCTATAGTATGAGTAAACAGCTCTGCAGACTCAACCATCTGTTCTACCTCATACTCAGACGGGCAGCTGGAGATTTGGGAGCTGTGAGGAAGCAAGTGCGATTTGGGTGACACCTTTGAGGACTGGAGTATTTGTGATGTTGAAGTTGATGTGGAGGAGAGCCCACTTAAAGGAGCACTTGATATCCGTTGAAGCACCTGCTGTTTTTGTGCCTCATCTGGAATTTGTAGCGATTGGCGTGGCCGTAAGAAAGGGATCTTATCACATTGTCCGCTAAAAGAAGTAGACATTTTAGTTTGGCTGGAAGATGGTCTTTCTTCTGCACCTACCCCACGGACACAACCTTTTTTCCCCTTCCCAACACGCCTATTCCCCTTTCCACCAGCAGAAGGCCTTTTTCCACTCATTTTGGTGGTTAACTAATTCACAACTCTGGAGTTGTTTGCACAAAAAAACAATGGATGGTAACCGAGCAGAGCTGAGTGGCCAAACTGTGGTATTAGGCCAAAACTATTGGCTGGGTTAGATGCAGAAAAAAAATATTTTTAATTTGCAACCTGATGGAGGTCAGTATAGATGGACTAATAGACCAAGTCCCACACACCGCTAGAAGCCCAAATATTTTTTCAGAGCTAGATGCAGAAAATTTTTTTATTCAATTTGCAACCTGATGGAGGTCAGTATAGATGGACTAATAGACCAAGTCCCACACACTGCTAGAAGCCCAAATATTTTTTCAGAGCTAGATGCAGAAAAAAATTATTTTTAATTTGCAACCTGATGGAGGTCAGTATAGATGGACTAATAGACCAAGTCCCACACACTGCTAGAAGCCCAAATATTTTTTCAGAGCTAGATGCAGAAAAAAATTATTTTTAATTTGCAACCTGATGGAGGTCAGTATAGATGGACTAATAGAACAAGTCCCACACGCTGCTAGAAGCCCAAATATTTTTTCAGAGATAAATGAAGAAAAAAATTATTTTTAATTTGCAACCTGATGGAGGTCAGTATAGATTGACTAATAGACCAAGTCCCACACACTGCTAGAAGCCCAAATATTTTTTCAGAGCTAGATGCAGAAAAAAATTATTTTTAATTTGCAACCTGATGGAGGTCAGTATAGATGGACTAATAGACCAAGTCCCACACACCGCTAGAAGCCCAAATATTTTTTCAGAGCTAGATGCAGAAAAAAATTATATTCAATTTGCAACCTGCTGGAGGTCAGTATAGAAGGACTAATAGAACAAGTCCCACACACTGCTAGAAGCCCAAATATTTTTTCAGAGCTAAATGAAGAAAAAAATTATTTTTAATTTGCAACCTGATGGAGGTCAGTATAGATGGACTAATAGACCAAGTCCCACACACTGCTTGAAGCCCAAATATTTTTTCAGAGCTAGATGCAGAAAAAAATTATATTCAGTTTGCAACCTGATGGAGGTCAGTATAGATGGACTAATAGAATGATGCTATGCCCAAAAGATTTTACTTCACTAGGTGCAGTAAAAAAATTGGTATTCTATACACAGGTGGTATATCTTGCAACACAGATAGGCTACTCCACTGACTAACACACTCTGCAATAGGCCAAAAAGGATTAGCTTTGCTAGATTCAGCCAAATGCTGTGAAAAAAACTTGCACAGCACTGGCACAGACCTGCCTGGCAAAAACTGATAGGAACTGATGTAACCTAGTCCTGAAAAGGACTCCAATTACAATTAGTCTTTACTCCCACAATCTATCTATTTAAGAGCACAGACCTGCCTGATAAAAGTCGTAGGAAATGCTGTAACCTAGTCCTTAAAAGGACTGCAATCACAACTATTCCCTACTCCCAAGCTATCTGTATATTTGTGCGAAAATTGGCTTGAAATTAACAAGGTATAGCGCACACAGCAACAGCGGTGCCGTCTAACACGCAGCTGCAGCAGTGAGAAAATGGTGGCGACGGGGAAAATGGCTTGGTCTTATAGGGCAAGGACATGTGACATACACTGCCAATCACACATGCCCTTGCTTGTGTGAAAAAAAGCACTTCGCTCCGTGTGTGCGCTGCTGATAGGCTGACAGATTGCACCTCCCCAGTGTAAATGCGGGAAAGAGAAAAAAAAATGGAGATCTTCATTGTTCCTGCAGAGATCCATC
The DNA here is from genome assembly GCF_046119375.1 of Phyllobates terribilis. Taxonomy (NCBI): domain Eukaryota; kingdom Metazoa; phylum Chordata; class Amphibia; order Anura; family Dendrobatidae; genus Phyllobates; species Phyllobates terribilis. The sequence continues at coordinate 255,858,165 of NW_027362763.1, read as the reverse complement.
CCCTGCCCCTCCCCCCGCCCCGCTGTACACTCAAACTGCGTATTAACATTAATTTTCATCATTACTGAGAAAAAATCCAGTTATGATTTTGGTGCACGAACAGTTATCGAACATAACCTCGAACAGCCGAATTTTTCTCAAATTGTTCGTGTTCGCCGACCGGCTCGAACACCGCCCAAAACAGCTCGAATTTGAGATTGGCGAACAGTTCGAGTAGAACAACGCTCATCTCTAGTTATTATACTTTAAAATAATAAAATGACCTCTTGAACAAACAGAACTTTGAAAACAATAGGACAAGTCTCATCAGAATCTCATCCTTCGCCTCTATTTGAAGACTCAGTAATTTAGATATATAGATATAATTAGATACACTGATACAATTAAAATAAAAGTTATTTCAAAGTCCATCGATATGGACTAATAGATATCATCAAATAAAATTAATATTGATAAAAAAGATGTCCACAAATCTTCACCAATACAAACACATTGACACAATCAAATAATATTAATTATAATATAAAGAAGTTTTACATCTATCTAAATATAAGTAGGACGAGGCAGCACATGAAACAGGAAGATCTGTCTGTAAACAAAATAAAATAAGTGATAAACTACGAAAAAATACTAATAATTAATAACTCACATTGCAGCTAATTTGTAGAGACTAAACTACAAGATGCAATGAAATATATTAGTCTCTTTTCTTAGAAATAAAAGACACATCAACACTGTGAGATCGCAGTATAGCTAAGACAGCACTGTGAGAAAAAGATTACATTGGATGAATGAGACGAGCCTCTACATGATCACATGATCGCAATAGGATACGCCTCCAATACAACACAGTCACCCGATTGGATGACAGAAGGAGGAGGCGTACAAGAGGTGGTACCAACTTCCCTATAAAGTCACACTGGTTTAGCTGTCAGATGCGGCCGTCAACCCTGCCGATAAGTTTATTACAAAACTATCATATTATTATTAGTGATGAGCGAGCATGCTCGCCACTGCTCGGTACTCACCCGAGCATCTCAGTACTCGAGATGCTCGGAGCTCGCCGAGTACTTTCAAGATGCTCGGGTGGGAGCTCGGGTTTGGCGCTATTTAGAGCACCAATCTCATGCAGGGATTGTCTGCCACTCACTGTAATGTCACAGCCATGGTGGTTGTGGCATTACAGTGATTGCCCAAATCGATGGGAACAGTGCTCACAGTGAAACATAAAAAGCCGGCAATGCAGCAGTGGCATACACTGGTACCCAACAATTTAGAACAGAAAGAATAGAGCATCACACATAGATTAGACAGATAGAAACATGTCAGTCACATATATAATAAGTACAGTGACAGTGTGGGTTACTGTACTTGTTATTTAGTGTTAAAATAAAGGATTTATTAAAAAAAAAAAAATAATAGTGTTTTTGTCTCTTTAAAAAAGCCGGCCGGCAATTCGTCAGCGGCATACATCGGTACCCGACAATTTAGAACAGAAAGAATAGAGCATCACACATAGATTAGATAGATAGAAACATGTCAGTCACATATACAGTACAGACCAAAAGTTTGGACACACCTTCTCATTTAAAGATTTTTCTGTATTTTCATGACCATGAAAATTGTACATTCACACTGAAGGTATCAAAACTATGAATTAACACATGTGGAATTATATACTTAACAAAAAAGTGTGAAACAACTGAAAATATGTCTTATATTCTAGGTTCTTCAAAGTAGCCACCTTTTGCTTTGATGACTGCTTTGCACACTCTTGGCATTCTCTTGATGAGCTTCAAGAGGTAGTCACCGGAAATGGTTTTCACTTCACAGGTGTGCCCTGTCAGGTTTAATAAGTGGGATTTCTTGCCTTATAAATGGGGTTGGGACCATCAGTTGTGTTGTGCAGAAGTCAGGTGAATACACAGCTGATAGTCCTACTGAATACACTGTTAGAATTTGTATTATGACAAGAAAAAAGCAGCTAAGTAAAGAAAAACGAGTGGCCATCATTACTTTAAGAAATAAAGGTCAGTCAGTCCGAAAAATTGGGAAAACTTTGAAAGTGTCCCCAAGTGCAATTGCAAAAACCATCAAGCGCTACAAAGAAACTGGCTCACATGAGGACTGCCCCAGGAAAGGAAGACCAAGAGTCACCTCTACTTCTGAGGATAAGTTTATCCGAGTCACCAGCCTCAGAAATTGCAGGCTAACAGCAGCTCTGATTAGAGACCAGGTCAATGCCACACAGAGTTCTAGCAGCAGACACATCTCTTCAACAACTGTTAAGAGGAGACTTTGTGCAGCAGGCCTTCATGGTAAAATAGCTGCTAGGAAACCACTGCTAAGGACAGGCAACAAGCAGAAGAGACTTGTTTGGGCTAAAGAACACAAGGAATGGACCTTAGACCAGTGGAAATCTGTGCTTTGGTCTGATGAGTCCAAATTTGAGATCTTTGGTTCCAACCACCGTGTCTTTGTGCGACGCAGAAAAGGTGAACGGATGGACTCTACATGCTTGGTTCCCACCGTGAAGCATGGAGGAGGAGGTGTGATGGTGTGGGGATGCTTTGCTGGTGACACTGTTGGGGATTTATTCAAAATTGAAGGCGTACTGAACCAGCATGGCTACCACAGCATCTTGCAGCGGCATGCTATTCCATCCGGTTTGCGTTTAGTTGGACCATCATTTATTTTTCAACAGGACAATGACCCCAAACACACCTCCAGGCTGTGTAAGGGCTATTTGACCAAGCAGGGGAGTGATGGGGTGTTACGCCATGTTATGCACACGCCCGGGCTAAGCGGCGTGTGCGTGTGATTGTAGTGATTCCACTGGACCGTGCCGGAGAGTGAATGCCTGGAGGGGCGTGACTAAGTATTCACCCGATCCGACCAGGGTCGCACGACGGCATACGACGCCAGTGCACCAAGGAGGAACCGAGCAGAGGGACCAGGTGCTACTCCAGGACAGACCCCGGACACGGCTGTTGACCCACACAGGGGAATACAGGAACAGGCTGGTAGGCTGGCACACAGACTGGTGGGTATAGGCAGGCACGACTGGTATGCAGGCAGGCGGGTATGCAGGCAGGGGGGTAAAGGCAAGCACAGCTAGAGTGCAGACAGGGAGGCACTAGCAGGTAGGAACACAGGCGGGATAGGACCCAGTACACACCGGGACTCAGGAACAATACAGGCAGAGGGTTACAGGCAAGCACAGCTAGAGTGCAGACAAGGCTGAGCAGGGAGGACAGGGCTCTGTTCACACGGAACAGACAGGAAGGGAAAGACAGAGCCAGATACTCACACAGTACTTGCAGAGACAACAAGCAGGAGTTAGGTACGAGTTCAGACTCTGCAGAAAAAGGAAGGGAACGGACATAGAGGCAAAACAGGTAAAGGACAGGAGAGAGTTCAGACTGGAACTGAGTGTACGGAGGAGACCGACACTGCAGAGGGATACAGGAGCGGGTCTGGGAATACGGCCCCCAGAGAGGCGGAACGAACAGGCAAGGAGCGTGTTCAGACAGGACAGACCAGACACAGGAGCGGGTCTAGGAAATCGGCCACTAGAAGGCGAGAGGAACAGGCTAGGAGCGAGTTCAGACAGGTCAGACAAGATACAGGAACGGGTCTAGGTAATCGGCCCCTAGAAGGCAGGAGGAACAGGCTAGGAGCGTGTTCAGACAGGACAGACAAGAGAACACAGAAAGGACTCAGTTCAGACACGGGAGCTGATACCGCAAGGCAGGAGACAAACAGGACTCAGTTCAGACACGGGAACTGATACAAAAAGCAGGAGACAAGAGACGGGACCTGGCACCTTCAGAGTGCAAGCACACACTGAAGGAAACACTATGCTCAGGCAGGGATAGAAGGGAGCTGCTGAGCTATATACCAAGTGACAGACAGCAATAGGCTGAGGACGCAAAAGGGGTGTGACCCACAGCAGGTACAAAAGGCAGGAAGTGATCGGGCGCCGCCCTTAAGCAGCAGAAACAGACACAAACAGACAGCATGGAGGGAAGCCAGAGAGACATTCTGGACAGGAGATCAAGTGCGCCCTCTTGCACAGTGGGAGATGGACCACCATGCAAGGACGCCGCCAGGTATGTTACAGTACCTCCCCCCTTACGCCCCCTCTTCTTCAGGCCTGCCAGAATCTTCCGCAGGGAATTCGAGGGCCAGTCGTTCACTGGGTTGGAGGGGGACAGAGACTTAAGGGTAATCTCTGCTTCGAGGTACATCTTGTCAAGCTCACAGGAAGCAATAGACGGGTTATCAGGTACATAATGAGGAAAAGTCACTGTCTCTTTGTTATCTGGTGGTATCCCGGAGGATTCAGGAAACAACTGGAGGTCCTCCGCCGGGTCAGAAGAGTGCAGAGGCTCAGAGAAAACAACTGCTTCAGAGTACACTAGGTCGGACTCACTGGAGGAAGCAGGCGAGGTATCGGGTACCGAGTATAGGAAAGTCTCTGTCCATTCACCACCAGGTGGCACCCCGAAGGGTTCTGGAGACAGCTGGCGGTCCTCCGCCTGGTCAGAGGGGTGTAGAGACTCACGGGTAACCTCTGCTTCAGAGTACACTAGGTCGGGCTCACTGGAGGAAGCAGGCGAGGTATCGGGTACCGAGTATAGGAAAGTCTCTGTCCATTCACCACCAGGTGGCACCCCGAAGGGTTCTGGAGACAGCTGGCGGTCCTCTGCCTGGTCAGAGGGGTGTAGAGACTCACGGGTAACCTCTGCTTCAGAGTACACTAGGTCGGACTCACTGGACGAAGCAAGCGAGGTATCAGATCCAGGATATAGGAAAGTCTCTGTCCATTCACCACCAGGTGGCACCCCGAAGGATTCTGAACACAACTGGAGGTCCTCCGCCTGGTCGGAGGGGTGTAGAGACTCAGGAGTAACCTCTGCTTCGGAGTACACTAAGTTGGACTCACTGGACGAAGCGAGCGAGGTATCAGGTACAGAGTATAGGAGAGTCTCTGTCCTTTCGCTACCAGGTAGCACCCAGAAGGGTTCAGGAGACAACTGGAGATCCTCCGCCTGGTCGGAGGGGTGTAGAGACTCGGAGGTAACTACCACTTTGGGGTACCCATTGTCAGGCTCACAGGACGAAGCGGACAAAGTATTGAGTACCGGGTGTAGAGAAGTCTCTCTCCATTTGTCATCGAGTGGTATCCCGGAGGGTTCAGGAGGCAACAGGGGATCCTCCGCCAGGTAGTAGAGGTGCACAGACTCTGAGGTAACCACAGCTTTGGAGCATCCTTGGACATGCACACCGGTTAAAGAGAAAAAAGCATCTGATGCCGGGTGCAGGAAGTTCTCCTGTGTGGAGTCTGGATGGGCAGAAGTCTCTTCGGCCAGGAGAACTGGTGCACTACCCACGCACATTACCCATTGGGGTTTCTCCGGGATACAGGGAGATGAAGCTTCAGTAGGGACTTCAAGGTTGGGGTCAGGAGGTTTCAGGGAGGACAGACCCTGGCGTGACGGCTTGCCTCTAAGTCTAGCACGTCTGGACTGCCTCTTGAGGTTGAGAGAAGTATTCCGGAAAGCGTAGTCACCCTGTGAGGATTCTGGGTGGGCAGTAGTCTCATTGGGCTGGAGGACTATTGCGCTACCCACACACATTACCCGTCGGGGCTGCTCCGGGATATTGGGAAGTGAAGCTTCAGCAGGGGCTTCAGAGTTAGGGTCCTCGAAGACCATACGAAAGGCCACCAGGAAGGCCTGCAGGTCAAGGATGACAGGATCCCATGCTTCCCATAGGGGGGTGACCCATTTCAAGGCATCACCCGCTAGGTAGTCAATCATAAAGGCCACTTTAGCCCAATCGGAAGGAAAATAGAGAGGGTAGGCCTTAAAGTGTAGCATGCATTGCTCCACAAATGCACGACACTGTCTTGGATCCCCATAGTAACGTGGCGGATCCGCAGGAACGAGGGCTGATAGATCCATCTGGACAGGTGCGTAATTCGCCTGGAACTCAGCTAAAGGGGGAAAAAAAATTTATTTATTTTATTTTAATGCATGTATTCGCTGGAAAAACTTCTCAAAGAGCGAAGGCCGTGGGGATCAACGGGAACCATGGCCTGAGCATGCTGTTATGCACACGCCCGGGCTAAGCGGCGTGTGCGTGTGATTGTAGTGATTCCACTGGACCGTGCCGGAGAGTGAATGCCTGGAGGGGCGTGACTAAGTATTCACCCGATCCGACCAGGGTCGCACGACGGCATACGACGCCAGTGCACCAAGGAGGAACCGAGCAGAGGGACCAGGTGCTACTCCAGGACAGACCCCGGACACGGCTGTTGACCCACACAGGGGAATACAGGAACAGGCTGGTAGGCTGGCACACAGACTGGTGGGTATAGGCAGGCACGACTGGTATGCAGGCAGGCGGGTATGCAGGCAGGGGGGTAAAGGCAAGCACAGCTAGAGTGCAGACAGGGAGGCACTAGCAGGTAGGAACACAGGCGGGATAGGACCCAGTACACACCGGGACTCAGGAACAATACAGGCAGAGGGTTACAGGCAAGCACAGCTAGAGTGCAGACAAGGCTGAGCAGGGAGGACAGGGCTCTGTTCACACGGAACAGACAGGAAGGGAAAGACAGAGCCAGATACTCACACAGTACTTGCAGAGACAACAAGCAGGAGTTAGGTACGAGTTCAGACTCTGCAGAAAAAGGAAGGGAACGGACATAGAGGCAAAACAGGTAAAGGACAGGAGAGAGTTCAGACTGGAACTGAGTGTACGGAGGAGACCGACACTGCAGAGGGATACAGGAGCGGGTCTGGGAATACGGCCCCCAGAGAGGCGGAACGAACAGGCAAGGAGCGTGTTCAGACAGGACAGACCAGACACAGGAGCGGGTCTAGGAAATCGGCCACTAGAAGGCGAGAGGAACAGGCTAGGAGCGAGTTCAGACAGGTCAGACAAGATACAGGAACGGGTCTAGGTAATCGGCCCCTAGAAGGCAGGAGGAACAGGCTAGGAGCGTGTTCAGACAGGACAGACAAGAGAACACAGAAAGGACTCAGTTCAGACACGGGAGCTGATACCGCAAGGCAGGAGACAAACAGGACTCAGTTCAGACACGGGAACTGATACAAAAAGCAGGAGACAAGAGACGGGACCTGGCACCTTCAGAGTGCAAGCACACACTGAAGGAAACACTATGCTCAGGCAGGGATAGAAGGGAGCTGCTGAGCTATATACCAAGTGACAGACAGCAATAGGCTGAGGACGCACAAGGGGTGTGACCCACAGCAGGTACAAAAGGCAGGAAGTGATCGGGCGCCGCCCTTAAGCAGCAGAAACAGACACAAACAGACAGCATGGAGGGAAGCCAGAGAGACATTCTGGACAGGAGATCAAGTGCGCCCTCTTGCACAGTGGGAGATGGACCACCATGCAAGGACGCCGCCAGGTATGTTACACGCCAGATGACCTGGCCTCCACAGTCACCAGACCTGAACCCAATCGAGATGGTTTCGGGTGAGCTGGACCGCAGAGTGAAGGCAAAAGGGCCAACAAGTACTAAGCATCTCTGGGAACTCCTTCAAGATTGTTGGAAGACCATTTCCGGTGACTACCTCTTGAAGCTCATCAAGAGAATGCCAAGAGTGTGCAAAGCTGTCATCAAAGCAAAAGGTGGCTACTTTGAAGAACCTAGAATATAAGATATATTTTCAGTTGTTTCACACTCTTTTGTTAAGTGTATAATTCCACATGTGTTAATTCATAGTTTTGATGCCTTCAATGTGAATGTACAATTTTCATAGTCAAGAAAATACAGAAAAATCTTTAAATGAGAAGATGTGTCCAAACTTTTGGTCTGTACTGTATAATAAGTACAGTGACAGTGTTGGTTACTGTACTTGTCAATTAGTGTTAAAATAAAGGATTTATTAAAAAAAAAAATTGGCGTGGGGTTCCCCGTAATTTTAGTCTCTAGCGGAGGTTAAGCAGACGGCTGGGGCAGATGTTTGAAGCCTGGGAAGGGGGTACTACCCACGGAGCTTCCCAGGTTACTAATATCAGCCCCCAGCTGAATACCTAGCCTTTACTAGCTATTAAAATGGGAGACCCAAAAAAAATGACGTGGGGTCCCCCCTATTTTAAAGCTAGCAAAGGGTAGGCAGACAGCTGGTTGCTGATATTAATAGCCCAGGAAGGGTGCCATGAATATTGGCCCCCTCCCAGGCTAGAAACACCAGCCGTCAGCCACCCAAGAAATGGCGCATCCAGAGGATACGCCAATTCTTTCACTTAGCCTCGCTCTTCCCACTGCCCTGTAGCGGTGGCAGTGGGGTAATAGGGTTGGGGTTGATGTCAGCTTATAATGCCAGCTGACATCAAGCCCAGGTTAGCAATGGAGAGGCATCTATAAGACACCCCCATTACTAACCCCATAGTGAAAGTTAAAAAAAAACACAAACACCCAGAATAAAGTCCTTTAATTGAAATAAAGACACAATTCTTTAATGTTCTAAATTAAACTCTACTTACCGTCACACCCATTCCAGCTGAAGCCAACAATCTCCTGCAATAAAAGTAAAATAATAAACCAACCTCATCCTTACCTTTTCATGGTTCCCAGGACGGCTTCAGCTCTGCTACATTGACATGACAGGCTGGACCGCAGCAGAACTCTGCCATCCAGCTTGCCATGCCGCAGGCACTGAGAAGCTCCTCAGTGAAGCTCCTCAGTGTCTGGCTGTGACGGCATCCAGATGAGCCGAGTTCATGTTCAATGAACTCAGCTCACCTTATGCACGTCACTGACAGCGTGGGAGAATTCTCCTGCGCATGCGGTGCCGGCAAATGACGTCACCACTTGAGCAGGAGAATTCTCCCACGCTGGGACGGCATTGAGATGGCATGCTGGATGGTAGCAGAAAGCTGCCATCCAGCATGCCATCCTTCAGAGACACTGCGGAGCACAGGCATGCAAATTTTCAGCTGCCTTTTACAGTACCCGCAAAGTCTATGAGATTCCAGAAATCTCATGCAGGCACCTTGGTTTTTGTTTGATCAGTATTTTGTACTTTGCATGTTTTTTAAACACTATAGCATGTCACTTTTTTCAGCGTTTTTTTCAGCGTTTTTTCAGCGTTTTTCACCCATTGAAAGTAATGGGTGGTGAAAAAATTCTGAAAAAACGCCTAGTGTGAACATAGGTATCAGGTTTTGCTGCGTTTTTAGTGAAAAAAAAAGTACAGCAGCATGTTAAACTCATTTATTTTACCATGTTATCTTGTCATCTGAGATGGCAGTTGGGATAAGTACCAAGTAATTAAATTAGTTATGTGTAAACATTGGCTCACCTAGGTGTGAGATTGAACAATACCTGTGGCCCACTGAGGTGTGAAATTGAACAATGCCTTAGCAATTCATTGGCAGACCATAGTGTGAAAATAGATAGTGTCCTACAAACTCAATGCACTGCCAGTGTCTTAAAAAAAACTATTCCTGAACAATTCACCTCCCCCCACTGTTATATTTGTAATTCTGGTTAATATGGTTTCACATATGTCTTGCATTGGTGATTTGTGCTCATGCTTCAGTGGTGGCAGCAAAGCTGAATTTTGGAATCCTAAAAAGCACCAAAAATGCACCAAAAACTGCATTTTTGATTCAGCTTCTTTCCTGCCAAGAGATCATGATTTGCTGCAGAAAAAAATGCTGAAAAAATGCAATGTGTGAACTCAGCCTTATAGTTTTCAATCAATACAGCTGTATGAGGGCTTGTTTTTTGTGAGACGAGTTGTATTTTTGAATGACACCATTCATTCTTCCACATAATGTATTGCAAAGTGGGGAAAAAAAATTCCAAGTGCCTTGAAATTGCAAAAACATTCAATTTCACAATTGTTTTTTGGATATTTTATTTACTATGTTCACTATATAGTAAAACTGACCAGGCAATATGATTCTCCAGGTCAGTACGAGTATGCATATACCAAACATGTATAGTTATTATTTTATTTAGGTGGTGAAATAAAAAAATTGGAAATTTGTTAGAATTTTTTTTTTGTTTCTGTCGCCATTTTCCAAGACCCATAACTTTTTTATTTTTCAGGATATGGGACTGTGTGAGGGCTTATAGCACTGGTATTTATAGCTAAAATCACAATATCCATGGGCTGGCTTTCATAGGAGTATCGTAATGACAGGCACGGGGGTCTTCAGCAGACCCCTTCTGTCGTGACAACCCATCAGCGCCACGCAATCACGTCATGGTCACGCCGATGGGAGCATGGAACGATGCACTCCCCTGTTGGCGTGTGATAAGTGTCACTGTAAGAGATTGCTAGTGGGCTTTAACAGGTTAACAGCCGCGGGTGGAGTGGAGTTCCATTCTTGACTGTTAACCTGTTAGAGGCACATGATGGCTGATTAAATCAGCCATCATGTGTGGGAAAAGAGTGCATAAAAGGCAGAGACACGACATATGACATAAGCTTACGTCATATGTCGTGAAGAGGCTAAAAGTTGAACTTAACAACTGTAAATACAAAAACAATACTGCTGACATTTACGCAAATTACTTTCAGTTTGTCGCCCTATCATAGAATTTTAGGGTTACGTATGATGCATTTTTTGGCAAGAAGAGATAATATTTAAAAAAAAACTAAAGCAAAAAAAAGTTACTGTTTTCCAACTGTTTTAGTAGTTGAATTTAACAACCGGATAAGTCGAAGCAATACTGCTGGCTAGTGATGGGTGGACTCATGGATGTTCGGGTCTGTCGGGTTTGGGTGAACTTTAAACCAGAATGGTACCCGAACTCAAACTCGAACCCAAATCCCATTCAGTGAATGGGGGGTGGCGAACATCCGGCGTTTCCCATGCTGTCATCTGTGTGACAACGCGGGAAGCACCGGCTCTGATCGGCAGTAAATTTGTTACCGCCAGTCAAAGCGCTGCGGCTCACACGCTGTCACATAGATGACAATTTGTGAGCCAGCAGCTGTGACCAGTGATAGAAAGGTTACCGCCGGTCACAGGCGTTGGCTGGTCTCACTGATATCAGCGAGAGCAGGCGTACACTGATGAGAGTATTCACCAGCTAGTGCCTGTGCAATAAATAAAATAAAAAAATGGCGTGTGGTCCCCTCTATTTTTGCTAACCAGTGCAGATAAAACTGACAGCTGCGGGATGCAACTCCTTGCTGTCAGCTTTATCTTGACTAGTTATCAAAAATAGAGGGGTCCCCATGCCGTATTTTTTAATTATTTAAATAATTCATTTAAAAAAAATGGCGTGGGGTCCCCCTAATTTTTTGCAACCAGCCAAGCTAAGGCAGACAGCTGGGGGCTGATATTCTCAGACTGGGATGGGGCCAAGGATATTGGCCCTCACCAGCCTAAAACTAGCATCCGAAGACACTAGAAAAGGTGCATCCATTAGATATGTCAATTTTGGCACTTTGCCCGGCTCTTCCCAGTTGCCATGGCGCGGTGGCAAGTAGCATAATAGTATGGAGGCTGATGTCAGCTTTGTAATGTCAGCTGACATCAAGTCCAGGGGTTAGTAATGTAGAGGCGTCTGTCAGATGCCCCCATTACTAACCCTGTAAGTTTAAGTAAAAAAAACACACACACAGAGTAAAGTCCTTTATTTCCACAACCCTCTTTAATCCATTTATTATCATCCAAATAAAAATTAAAAAACAAAGTATTCCTCACCTGTCTACAGATAATCCATATGTCCCACAAATAGCCCAACTAAGCTACATCTGAGTGCATTGCAGAACAGTGGCACGATGCTACCACTCAGCCCTGCATCCAGTATACACTGAGCTGAACGTGAGAATGTAGCTTCAGTGCTGAACGGTGATGTCAATAAGGTGAGCGGAGTTCATTGCCGATGAACTCCGGTCACCTTTCTGACATCAGCGCTCGTTGCGTGAGAACGGTCTCTCGAGCGCTGATGTCAGTAAGCTTGGCTGGTTATCAAAAATGGAGGGGTTCCATGCCATTTTTTAAATTTATTTATTTAAATAATTTTAAAAAATGACATTGGACCCCTCTATTTTGTCCCTATTATTGTATGCTTTTGATGATGCGAATGGGAAAGGTGTCACTAACTACAGGAGCCAGGTCTACAATCCTAAAAAACACTTCTCAGTTTTTGCTAGACCGCTGCCCTGTTCTGTTGATACATGGTCTATTCCCCTTTAAGGCTAAGTAGGAGACTATCTCTGTCTCTTCATATTCCCTTTCTTCTGCTTTTACTGCTTTTAACAGTATATCCTGTCTTGGCTTTGTGCTATGAGTAAGTTTAGCTGACAATTTATAGCTGCCTTTTTTGGAACTACCCACCTTCCCACCCATATTGATATTTCTTTGTTTTTATGTTTGGTCATGTATGCTTTTACTCTTGTTTATAAACGCTAACTATTATTTGTTTCCAATTGAAGTGCTCTTTTGATACCTCATTATGACAAGTCACAGCTAGCGGTTGATGGATACTGTGAAGATGAAGTTGTGGAGTTGCTCATGGGGAGTCCAGAAGTCAGTATACTGATTTATTTAAATCTAGTAATAATTTATCTGACACAATAACTGGTTTAATGGTTTAATTGTGAAAAAAAGCTGTGTCCAAACCCATCCATCAAAATAATTCATTACATGTGTTATGTGATATTTTGCCAAGGGCAGCAGGAGGACCATCATTGTTCTTGGGTAAAATGTTGGTCTGTATGGTCATACAGCACAGCCAGTGTAGAAACTCCTTAATCATTATACAGTAAATATCTAGAGAGAAAAAAATTGACAATTCATACAGTATGTATTTGTAGCACTACAATAATGCTTATGCAAATGATGCAGAAATTCTTCTTTTGGAAGCAAAAACTTATAATACCCCTAGTGTGACTAACAAAATGTGGTCATTTGATTAGATAGAACACATCAATATTTATTATACCACATATTTTCAAAACACATAAGCATACATCATTCCACACTGAGATGCACATTTATTTGCCTCTTTAATTAATACATCAGGGAACCTCCAGGAGCTTGCTTGATAAAATAAAATAGCATTAAAATTCTCCAATTTTTAACATTTATACTGGATGGGTAAATAAGCTGTAAGCTATAGAAACCAAATGAAAAGTGTTAGAACACTATTTGTCACAATTTAATTATTTGTCAATGCAATTAGAGTGATTAAAACAGTTTTCCCATGACTACAGTACAGACCAAAAGTTTGGACACACCTTCTCATTTAAAGATTTTTCTGTATTTTCATGACTATGAAAATTGTACATTCATACTGAAGGCATCAAAACTATGAATTAACACATATGAAATTATATACTTAACAAAAAAGTGTGAAACAACTGAAAATATAGCTTATATTCTAGGTTCTTCAAAGTAGCTACCTTTTGCTTTGATGACTGCTTTGCACACTCTTGGCATTCTCTTGATGAGCTTCAAGAGGTAGTCACCGGAAATGGTCTTCCAACAATCTTGAAGGAGTTCCCACAGATGCTTAGCACTTGTTGTCCCTTTTGCCTTCACTCTGTGGTCCAGCTCACCTCAAACCATCTCGATTGGGTTCAGGTCTGGTGACTGTGGAGGCCAGGTCATCTGGCGTAGCACCCCATCACTCTCCTTCTTGGTCAAATAGCCCTTACACAGCCTGGAGGTGTGTTTGGGGTCATTGTCTTCTTGAAAAATAAATGATGGTCCAACTAAAGGCAAACCGGATGGAATAGCATGCAGCTTCAAGATGCTGTGGTAGCCATGCTGGTTCAGTATGCCTTCAATTTTGAATAATTCCCCAACAGTGTCACCAGCAAAGCACCTCCACACCATAACACCTCCTCCTCCACGCTTCACGGTGGGAACCAGGCATGTAGAGTCCATCCGTTCACCTTTTCTGCGTTGCACAAAGACACGGTGGTTGGAACCAAAGATCTCAAATTTGGACTCATCAGACCAAAGCACAGATTTCCACTGGTCTAATGTCCATTTCTTGTGTTCTTTAGCCCAAACAAGTCTCTTCTGCTTGTTGCCTGTCCTTAGCAGTGGTTTCCTTGCAGCTATTTTACCATGAAGGCCTGCTGCACAAAGTCTCCTCTTAACAGTTGTTGAAGACATGTGTCTGCTGCTAGAACTCTGTGTGGCATTGACCTGGTCTCTAATCTGAGCTGCTGTTAACCTGCGATTTCTGAGGCTGGTGACTCGGATAAACTTATCCTCAGAAGCAGAGGTGACTCTTGGTCTTCCTTTCCTGGGGCGGTGCTCATGTGAGCCTGTTTCTTTGTAGCGCTTGATGGTTTTTGCAACTGCACTTGGGGACACTTTCAAAGTTTTCCCAATTTTTTGCACTGACTGATCTTCATTTCTTAAAGTGATGATGGCCACTCATTTTTGTTTACTTAGCTGCTTTTTACTTGCCATAATACAAATTCTAACAGTCTATTCAGTAGGACTATCAGCTGTGTATCCACCAGACTTCTGTACAACACAACTGATGGTCCCAACCCCTTTTATAAGGCAAGAAATCCCACTTATTAAACCTGATAGGGCCCACCTGTGAAGTCAAAACCATTTCCGGTGACTACCTCTTGAAGCTCATCAAGAGAATGCCAAGAGTGTGCAAAGCAGTCATCAAAGCAAAAGGTGGCTACTTTGAAGAACCTAGAATATAAGACATATTTTCAGTTGTTTCACACTTTTTTTGTTAAGTATATAATTCCACATGTGTTAATTCATAGTTTTGATGCCTTCAGTGTGAATGTACAATTTTCATAGTCATGAAAATACAGAAAAATCTTTAAATGAAAAGGTGTGTCCAAACTTTTGGTCTGTACTGTATATCTCTTTTCAATAAAATTTTAGGCAATATATCAAAATCACAACAATGTGTGAAAAAGGCACCAATCACCTTATAATAACAAATAAAACATACAAATAATACAACAATATAACAGAACTTTATTATTATCCAAAATGAACACCATTGATTAAAAAAAAAAATCAAAAATTGCAACTAAGTGTAATATTAACACCCATAAAAAAGTAAGTGTGAAAGACAAAAAATCCTCTACCTAGATGAAAAAATATATTAAAATAGGAGCATACATCAATAGAGTAATTTGGCCAAATTTCTATAAATAAAAATATACACCATGAACAAAAATGATTTTCCAAAAAAAACCCGATAAATATATATTTAATACTTGTAACTAATACATATACCATACCAAAAGGAATCTTAGAAACAATACAGTTTTGGGACCTATGGTCCTGCCAGAAATAATTACAAAGATAAGTGGAAGGACATGAGCCCTATGCATTTATGCCTACAACTGTGGCTTCCTCAAGGGTATTAACATGTTTTCTAGGGAAAGTATTTATAATAATATTAATTGAAAAGAATAAAGCTGTTGATATTAAAATAATCAAATAGTCATTGGGGATGATTCATCAAGACTGGGGTAGTGCTACGGCAGCCTTGCTCGAGTACATGGCGCCAAATTCATTAGGAGGTGCATGCCACTTAATGGATTCAGTGCATCTCCTCTGTAGTGTGTGCTTCCATTCAGAGCATTTCTGGTGTACAAAACGCCATTATTTTTGAATAATTTGATGGGCCTGCATAACCATGCCCCCAATCCTATTCGGCTCCACCAAGGCTCTGCATATTTTGGAGGGACTGATTCAAACTGGCATGAAAACACCAAAAGTTGCAAATTTTTAGCAACTTTTCAAAACATTTATGCCACTTTTATGTTTACCTGTCCAGCACATGTGGGAATAGTCATCATTAAGTGCTGTATGGCAATACAAAATGGAACACATACACAAGGATCTTTTCATTAAACAAAAAAAACGACATGTTTCAAAGTGGAACATGGTGCCGGAGAGTATAAGGAAGCCAGAAAATAAAGGACATAAGAAATGAAGGTCAGTGTATGCATATAGAAGAGAAGGGTGTGTGTATTAAGATAGAACGCATAGCCAAATAACAAGAAGTACAGTATGCCGCAAGGAACAAAACACAATTTGCAAAACTAATATTTAGCATAAAGTAATTAAATGGGGAATTGTAAAAAAAAAAAAGATGGATGATAATGTAAATAGAGGTCACATAAACATAAATAACCCTAATAATAAAGTTTTTAGCTAAAAAATTATTATATAAGTATGTGCACAAAAACATATGAAAATATATAAATCCATATCCAATGAATCTAAAAATAAATAAATAATAAAATATATGCATATATACATATGTATATATATCCATGCAAAAATGGAGGCAGCACACAGAGTAGAATAAAGTGATAAGGTTTAAAAGCCCATATGGCAACGTTTCGGTCCAAAATTGTGCACCTTTCTCAAGCAATTTTGGACCGAAACGTTGCCATATGGGCTATTAAACCTTATCACATTATTTTACTCTGTGTGCTGCCTCCATTTTTGCATGGGTATCTAAAGGACTGGTATATACCTGGGGGGCTTTTTTTGCACCAAAAACATAATTTTTGTGCTGTTTCCTATTTTTTGATTTTTATGTATATATATATATATATATATATATATATATATATATATATATATATTGTAAGGTGGCTGTAGCACACCTAGTGGATGGGGGATTAACCTGGAGTAATGCTTTAGTACATATAGGACTAAAAAGGGTTAATTGGCTGTGACAGGTTGATTGCGAGCAGCTGAAAAGCTGGGAGAGATGGCTGCTCTCTATATCTCCACCCCTGGTTGTGGTTGACTTTGTAAAATGAGATCTGTTTGTACCGGGTTACTAAGGTCGGATAGGAAATAGTGGAGCAATTGTTCATACCAGCACTAGAGATGAGCGGTGTTCGACTTGAACTGCTCGCCAATCTCAAATTCGAGCTGTTTTGGGCGGTGTTCGAGCCGTTCGGCGAACACGAACAATTTGAAAAAAATTTGGCTGTTCGAGGTTATGTTCGATAACTGTTCGTGCACCAAAATCATAACTAGATTTTTTCTCAGTAATGCTGGAAATTAATGTTAATACGCAGTTTGAGTGTACAGCGGGGTGGGGGGAGGGGCAGGGGATGGATCTCTGCAGAAATAATGAAGATCTCCATTTTTTTTCTCTTTCCCGCATTTACAGTGGGGAGGTGCAATCTGTCAGCCTATCAGCAGCGCACACACGGAGCGAACTGCTTTTTTTCACACAAGCAAGGCCATGTGTCATTGGCAGTGTATGTCACATGTCCTTGCCCTATAAGACCCAGCCATTTTCCCCGTCGCCACCATTTTCTCACTGCTGCAGCTGCGTGTTAGACGGCACCGCTGTTGCTGTGTGTGCTATACTTTGTTAATTTCAAGCCAATTTTCGCAGAAATCTACAGATAGCTTGGGAGTAGGGAATAGTTGTGATTGCAGTCCTTTTAAGGACTAGGTTACATCATTTCCTACGACTTTTATCAGGCAGGTCTGTGCTCTTAAATAGATAGGTTGGGAGTAAAGACTAATTGTAATTGCAGTCCTTTTCAGGGCTAGGTTACATCAGTTCCTATCACTTTTATCAGGCAGGTCTGTGCTCTTAAATAGATAGGTTGGGAGTAAAGAGTAAATGTAATTGCAGTCCTTTTGAGGGCTAGGTTATATCAGTTACTATCACTTTTTGCCAGGCAGGTCTGTTTTAGTGCTGTGCAAGTTTTTTCACAGCATTTGGCTAAATCTAGCAAAGCAAATCCTTTTTGGCCTCTTGCAGTGTGTGTTGGTCAGTGGAGTAGCCTATCTGTGTTGCAAGCTACACCACCTGTGTATAGAATACCAATTTTTTTACTGCACCTAGGGAAGTAAAACCTTTTGGGCATAGCATCATTCTATTAGTCCATCTATACTAACCTCCACCAGGTTGCAAATTCAATATAATTTTTTTCTGCATCTAGCTCTGAAAAAATATTTCGGCTTGTAGCAGTGTGTGGGACTTGTTCTATTAGTCCATCCATACTAACCTCCACCAGGTTGCAAATTCAATATAATTTTTATCTGCATCTAGCTCTGAAAAAATATTTCGGCTTGTAGCAGTGTGTGGGACTTGTTCTATTAGTCCATCCATACTAACCTCCACCAGGTTGCAAATTCAATATAATTTTTTTCTGCATCTAGCTCTGAAAAAATATTTCGGCTTGTAGCAGTGTGTGGGACTTGTTCTATTAGTCCATCTATACTAACCTCCACCAGGTTGCAAATTCAATATAATTTTATCTGCATCTAGCTCTGAAAAAATATTTGCGCTTCGGCTTGTAGCAGTGTGTGGGACTTTTTCTATTAGTCCATCTATACTAACCTTGACCAGGTTGCAAATTCAATATAATTTTTTTCTGCATCTAACTCTGAAAAAATATTTCGGCTTGTAGCAGTGTGTGGGACTTGTTCTATTAGTCCATCTATACTAACCTCCACCAGGTTGCAAATTCAATATAATTTTTATCTGCACCTAGCTCTGAAAAAATATTTGGGCTTCAGCTTGTAGCAGTGTGTGGGACTTGTTCTATTAGTCCATCTCTACTAACCTCCACCAGGTTGCAAATTCAATATCATTTTTTTCTGCATCTAGCTCTGAAAAAATATTTCGGCTTGTAGCAGTGTGTGTGACTTGTTCTATTAGTCCATCTGTACTAACCTCTACCAGGTTGCAAATTCAATATAATTTTTTTCTGCATCTAGCTCTGAAAAAATTTTTCGGCTTGTAGCAGTGTGTGGGACTTGTTCTATTAGTCCATCTATCTTAAACTCCACCAGGTTGCAAATTCAATATAATTTTTTTCTGCATCTATCTCGGAATAAATATTTCGGCTTGTAGCAGTGTGTGGGACTTGTTCTATTAGTCCATCTATACTAACCTCCACCAGGTTGCAAATTCAATATAATTTTTATCTGCATCCAGCTCTGAAAAAATATTTGGGCTTCGGCTTGTAGCAGTGTGTGGGACTTGTTCTATTAGTCCATCTATACTAACCTCCACCAGGTTGCAAATTCAATATAATTTTATCTGCATCTAGCTCTGAAAAAATATTTCGGCTTGTAGCAGTGTGTGGGACTTGTTCTATTAGTCCATCTATACTAACCTCCACCAGGTTGCAAATTCAAAATAATTTTTATCTGCATCTAACCCAGCCAATACTTTTGGGCTAATACCACAGTTTGGCCACTCAGCTCTGCTCGGTAGTGTTGAGCCACCCCCGTAGTGTTCGAGTTCGGTTCGGTTCGTCGAACACCCGTGTGTTCGCCGAACTGTTCGTCGAACTGTTCGTCGAACACCTTCGAACACCGTTAAAACCAATGGCAGGCAAACAAAAACACATAGAAACACATAGAAAACACCTTCAAAGGTGTTCAAAAGCTGACAAACTGCTCAGAAGACACAACTAACACATGGAAAAGTGACAAGTACATATAGTCATGCGAAAAGAAAAGAGGTGGAGGAGTAAAAGGAGGGGGAGACACAGATATAGGCATGTCATGCCCTTCTAAAATCCAAAAAGTGAGAAGCCGACACGGCCAGTCCGTTCCTGCCCGTGCCACCTCTGTGTCGCCGGGTTTGTGCCAGAGCCGCGGTGGACCCTGACGGCCAGCCCCCCTATCCCAATACTGGTGCCTGTCCGCCGGTGGGTCGAGGCCCCCCACGGTGGGGGGGGGGAGTAACATCTGCAGAAGAAAGACCATCTTCCAGCCAAACTAAGATGTCGACTTCTTTTCGTGGACAATGTGATACGATCCCATTCTTACGGACACGCCCATCGCTACAAATTCTAAATGAGGCACAAAAACAGCAGGTGCTTCAACGGATATCAAGTGCTCCTTCAAGTGGGCTCTCCATCACCTCAATTTCAACATCACAAATACTCCAGTCCTCAGAGGTGTCACCCCAATCGCACTTGCTTCCTCACAGCTCCCAAGTCTCCAGCTGCCCGGCTGAGTATGGGGTAGCACAGATGGTTGAGTCTGCACAGCTGTTTACTCATACTATAGCCTGGGAAACGGAGGTCTGCTCCAGAGCTTCTGTTAATCCAGATGAGGAAATGATCTGATCTGATGCCCAGAATCTTTATAAGTCGGATCCAGGACCAGATGAAGAAGGTTCTGAGCATAATGTAGACCCTTGTTCCCAAACTGTAACTCCTGTTGGTGGAGACAATGATGAAGACGATGATGAGACTCAAATACCTGATTGGAGCGACAACTTGACTTTTCGGTCAGGGCAGGAAGAGGTTGGCTCTGAGGACGACGGGTGTGATAACACACAGGGTGATGATGACGAGGTTGGAGATCCCACTTACTGTCAACCCACAGTCAGCCAGTCGATGAGGTCAGCAGAGGAGGTGGAGGAGGATGTGACTAGCCCTGGGGATGGGGATGACTCTGTACCAGGGCATTTGCCTGGCCTTGGGGATGTCGCGGTGGTCGGCTCCCTGGCCCGTACCCTGGGGTCTCTCTTTAAAAGGGTGGATAATTGTTAATTTTATAAGAGTTCATGACGCCACCTGTGGTATCTGGTGACAAGCACCAGCGCTGCAGCAGTCCACTGAGGCCGGTGATAAGGCAGCTCGATGGTATAGCTCCCCACAGGTGGACCTAGGTCTCAGGGCAGCGTATGCAGGGGGAATGCAGGACAGGCGAGACCCAGCTGGGTCAGAGCAAGAACGGGAACGGACACGGAAGTCACTTCAGTACCTTTTACTGGTGGAAATTCAGGCACATCCCGGAGCACTGTAGGGTGAAGGGTGCATATCAGGATCATCCTCAATGAGCGGGTGTAGGGCCTCCTGTTTCTTGCCTCTGCGTAGTAAGTTTCTGACCTGCCTGGAGCTAGGCCTAACTTTGTCTCTGTCCTGCGCTGGCTGACCTTGTGGTAGGGCCTTCTCTTGGAGTTCACGCTCCCAGTATGCGGGGCCTAAGCGTCTCCTGGCTCTGTTACATATCAGCACCTTAGCGATCCTGGGACTTGTAGTTCTCCAGGGATTCCGGTTATGCCTTACTGGGTCATAGAGATACCGGTAAGCTCGGATCCTGTGACCGGTAAATGATTCGGGGTGAGCTGGTTAAGCTCCTCTGCCCCTTATGTACTAACTCGCCACTCGCCTTCGGCCTACTCGGGCCCTCACTAGGCTATACACACTAACGGCAGCTTGCCGCGCTTCACTGATCTTACGGCACCGGCACACCTTAAGCTCTATCTGGGCTCCCTGAATCTAGCAAGGAGGAGCCTTGTGCTCCACTGCTGAACTATTAACTGCGTTCTCTAGACTAGACTGAGCTCCACTGCAGACTGACCTCTCTAAGGCTTCTCTACTGCAGGAACTCTTCAGAGGAACTGAACTGCCTAGCTCCACCTTCCCTATTTATATCCCTAACGGGCTCCCTCTGCTGGTCTGAGGTGGAAGGTGGAGATGTGTGAATGTTTATGGGGGCCTCTTGTGGAGGATTCCATCAATGCACTCTTCTAGGATCTGTGATACCAAGCGCAGCGGGGCATCACAGATGCTATTGACGACGAGGTTAGGTTGCGCCTTCCTGAACAGAGACGGAGTACTGGAAGCACGTCAACAACTGAATCCTCAACCACAACTCTGCCTCTGACCACAAGTCGTAGTGGCTCTTCAGGTCACATGGGCTCTAAGCCTTGCATAGCCTGGGCATTTATTCAGATCGATAAGGATGACCCAACTCGTGTTATCTGTAATATTTGTCAGCAAAAGCTAAGTAGAGGCCAAAAAATCCATAGTTTGAGTACTTCATGCATGTACCGTCACATGGATATGAAGCATAAGTTGCAGTGGGAAGCTCACTGTGCTACAATGCGGCCTAGCCGGCTGGGCCAACCACCGTCTGCCCCATCTTGTGCATCCGCAGCCTCTTCATCCTCTGTGACTGGGGGGACAGCAGTCACACATGTTTTTGGACGCAGACCTTCCACCTCTTTACCCGCAACAGCCAGTGTGATTGGCAGGTCGTCAGTTCATTGGGAAGTGGAAACACCTGCTAGTTTTGAGCGCTCTCCGACATCGAGAGCACCACCTTTGGATCAAGGCAACCTAACATGTCCGCCTGCATCTTCCTCACAGACCGGCAGTTTGTCGGGGACACCCTACTCAACACCGTCTAAGCACAACAGCCAGCCCTCGGTCCCTCAGATGTGGACAAGTAAAAGACCATTTCCTCCTAGCCATGAGAAAGCTAAGAGGTTGAATTTCACCATCTGCAACCTGTTGGCTACAGAAATGCTGCCTTTCCACCTGGAGGACACAGAGGATTTTCAAGACCTTATGTCCGTCACAGTGCCCCAGTACCAGATGCCCAGTCGGCACTACTTCTCAAAGAAAGGTGTGCCTGCGCTCCACTAGCATGTCGCACACAACATCACCGCTTCTTTGAGAAACTCTGTGTGTGACAGGGTGCACTTCACCACAGACACTTGGACGAGAAGGCATGGACAGGGGCGTTACATGTCGCTGACTGGGCACTGGGTAACTATGGTGACAGCAGGACAAGGGGCTGCTGTCCAAGTCTTACCGTCCCCACGAGTTGTGCGTCAATCCTCTTTATCTCGAAGTTCCTCCACTGCTTCTGCCTCCTCAACCTCCTCTCGGTCCACCACCTGCACCCAAAGCCTGTCTGGTAATGCCACCTGCTTTCTAACTGCGCAGAAGGAATCCTGCACACCTCCTTACTATGCTGGCAGCAGGGCTCAACGGCATCAGTGTTTACTTTGAAATGTCTGGGAAATGTGAGTCACACAGCTGAGGAGTTGTGGTCAGCTCTGGAGACCCAGTTTCATGAAAGGTTGTCTCCACTGGACCTGCAACCAGGGAAGGCCATGTGCGACAATGCTGCAAACCTGGGTTTCGGCACTTCGCCGGGGCAATGTCACACACGTGCCTTGTATGGCTCACGTGTTGAACCTGGTTGTCCAGCAATTTTTAGCCCACTATCCCGGACTAGATGGCCTTCTGCAGAGGGCACGGTCGCTATGTGCTCACTTCCGCCGTTCGCATCCCACAGTTCAACGACTTACATCTCTACAGAAGTCGTTGGGCCTGCCAGTTCACCGGCTGAAATGCGATGTGCCGACACGGTGGAATTCAACTCTGCACATGTTGCAGCGACTGTGGCAGCACCTGGTGCAATACGTTCTGACGTATAGCCTGGGCCAACGAGATCCAGAGGTGGGGCAATTCACGCTGCAGGAGTGGTCTCAGATCAGGGACCTATGAAGTTGACGCGCCCCCTGGGCCATGGGGTACCCTGAGCCGGGCCGGTAGACGCTGGGGGTTGTAGTCACTGTGGCGGTGACCCAGTCCGTGACCCAGGGTGGTCAATCCAAGGGTAATTTGTATATATGGATTTTATAATGTCTGACTACGCCACCTGTGGAGTGCGGCCAAAGGGGCCATCGCTGCGGAACAATCCTCTGAAGCTGGTGGTTTTGCAGCAACGGTATTATTACTCACCACAGGAAGAGTGTAGCTTCAGGGCAGTGTGGGTGGATGATGGTGGTTGTAGTGCAGGGAGTCAGTAATGAACACAGAGTCCGTGTGGTGCCTTCTCAAGATATTACTCACAGTTGTTGTAGTCCAGATTACTGGTACCAGAGCAATCTCCCCCGTCGTGCTGTGCATACTCAGTGAGGGGCTCAGTCCACCCCCAGATAGCTCCGGAGTACTTAGCAGGACCCCCTTCTGTGTTTCCTTTCTCTGGCCTTCTCCCTGCACCTCACACCCAGTGACACTTCTATCCGGTATCCTCGGGCCTTGGCGGGTGACGTGTGTTCCGTCCCCTGGATCCTATGTGGCTACCTTCTTATTGAGACTGGTGTGGACTTTGGCCTGCAGTACATGAAATGCAGCAGCCTCCGGTTTCTAGTTGAGCCTTGCTGTTTCTCCGCTAGTTGAGGGACCGGTTCCCCTTATCTGGCCTGACCCCTCTACCTCCTGGTAGCAGCGGGAGTACGGGTGGCCTTCTGCACGGCCCGTAGCCGTAGGGTCCCTTCGGTTCCTGGAGCCTTCCAGCTCCCACTCCTCTCTTCTCTCCTTCAGTCCTGGGCCTCCCAGGCTAGGCCCGCCTCCGGAGCAGAGCTCATGCCTAGTCTCTGCTCCTGTCACTTTTCCTCCTCTGTCTGGCTTGCTCTTTCTAAGATGGCTTCCTATTTATACTCTCCTTGTCATGTGCTCCCCTAAGCTGCTCCCCTAAGCACCCACTACATAGGACCCTCAAACCAGCTAGGGGCCTGGGACTGTGCTCTCCCTTAGGAGCAATCTCGCCCTACCCCCACTGCGGGTATGTGTTGGATGCAGGAGTCAGGGTCCCGAGCCATACGCCTTCCTTACCTGAGGGTGAGATACCACACCTCTGGGTGAGATGCAGTAACTCTGTGGCGACTGAACCCTCAGGGGCGCCACACACCCTTCTGCACAGTTTTGAAATGGCGACGAAGATGTTTAGTGCTGACGACGGTGCCATTATCAGCATGACTATTCCGGTGATTTACATGCTGGAGCACACATTAAACAGAATTCAGAGTCAGGTGGTGGGACAAGAGGAGGTGGAGGAAGTAGAGGAGGAGTCGTATGCGGAAGGGATAACATCTCCAAGGTCCAGACGGTTGGCAGCACCAAGGCAGCAGGCATGGGAGGGTATGGGAGAGGGATTAACCAGGGCGCATGGTAGCAGCCAAACTGTTGAGGAAGGTGCAGGAGCCGAGGAAGAAGTGGAGGACGAACTGGCGATGGGCATGGAAGACTCATCAGATGAGGGAGACCTTGATCACATTTCTGTTGTGCGAGGTTGGAGGGAGAGGGCAGAGGAAGGAAGCATGATTCTTACCTCGCTACCAACACAACAAGGACTTGGTACTTCTGGATGCGCAAGACACATGAGTGCCTTCTTGCTGCACTACCTGCAACATGACCCCCGGATTGTCAGAATTCAAAGTAATCCCGACTACTGGGTTGCCACACTCTTAGATCCCCGGTACAAAAGTATATTTGCCAAAATAATTCCTGCCATAAAAAGGTATTGACGAATGCAGGAGTATCTGCAGACGCTGTTGCAGAATCTTACATGTGCTTTTCCACAAAACACCAGTGGTGCACGTAGTGAATCTCACAGTTCTAACTTGCCAATGGTGGGACTGTCGAGTCTTCATCACTCAAACAGTAACAGTAACACAGTATCTGCTGGTAACAGCAATTTTGTGGAATCGTTTCACCACTTTTTTAGACCATCCTTTGCAAGGCCACAGGAGACAAGAAGTCTGACACATAGTCAATGCCTAGAGAGGATGGTACAGGAGATTCTCCAAGTGAACATTGAAGCCATGACTGTGTCACTGGACCCTTGCTCATTTTGGTATTCCAATCTAGAATAATCACCGGAGCTCGCCACTCACGCCTTGGAGATCTTGTCATGCCATGCAGCCAGCGTTCTCTCTGAACGTGTGTTCAGCGCTGCTGGTGGTGTGCTGACAGATAAGCGCACGCGGCTGTCCACTGAGAATGTAGACAGACTCACGTTCATAAAGATGAACAAATCATGGATTCGCAAGGACATTTCTACCCCTGTGTCATCCTTGGGAGACTAAAAGCTTGGGGATTTGGTAAAATCACCTCACCAACCGTTTTAAGCAACAGTGGGGCAATTGATTCCACTTAACCCTAGAACGCATGACCATAAAAATCTACACTTTCACATACCTGGGGCCCTTTAGGCCCGTGTGCAAATAACATGGAATAACTCAAACTCAAATGACAAACAACTATATACATGAAGAATACCTAGAGTTTCAAAATTCTAACTAATGTAATCTTGCAGAAAATAGAAAACAATTAACTGGGCGGGCCTGCAAGGCCACAGGTATGCGTTCTAGGGTTAAGTGGTGTCTGTGCCACAATTTTGGGAGTCCCCTTGCTGTGTCTTACGTGACGTTGGCATCGTCAATTCCAGGTGGGTTGGGTCGAAACCCCCCCCCTTTTAACTGTAAGAAACTACATACACTATGGCTTGGGGTAACACAGATGGTTGAGTCTGAAGAGCTGTTTACTCAGAGGTCTGCTCCAAATCTTCAGTGTCTGCTAGTCAGCGTAGAATTTTTAACTGCATCTAGCCTAGGCAATACTTTGGGCGTAGTAGCCCAGCTGCGAAGCAAGCTGCACCGCCTGTGTTTCTAATAAGAATTTTTAAATGAATCTAGCCTAGGCAGACTGTGGGGACCCCCAACCAAACCCAGACGCTCAGCCCCCCTACCGCCCCCCTTTCATGGACAATGCAATAATGTAACTCTTACAACTGGATGGGTGAGGATCGGTCACAGCTTTATTAACTCTTTAAACTCATTCCATTAGAAAGGCATTTTATTTCTAAAATAATTCAGCTTGTTGCAGCATGCCCTGGGTCCCCACTCCGGCAAGTTGGCCAACAAGTGTAACTCTCCAACATGTCCTTTCTATTTCCAGGCCACGGAGGATCCAGCGTACTCGTATGCAGGACCCTGACCCCCACCCATCACTCTTAACGCTTGTTCCACTCCGTGCTGGAGTCCTGACAGGAATATGTCCAGTCCAATATCTATTAAGTGAACACCGTCGGGCCGTATGAGGCCTGCTTTATCTCCTTCCAGTTGTCGGTGTCGTATCACTACACCGCCTCTGTCTCTTCTAAATTTTGCCATCCGAATATTTATTACCCGCCTTGTCCATTCGATGGCCGTGATGTCTCGCGCACCTTGCCATACCGCTATCGGCACAATCTCTGACCATACTATAGCTAATTTTGTGAAAAATTCTCTGAAGCGCTCAGTGTCTAGTTTCATTATTGCCATTAGTTATGCGCTCTTGTGATGACCTAGGTTGTTTCCCCCGGCCTGTATAACTAAGATGACCGGACCTCTTGCCTCTCTCCCTACCTTGATTACCTCCATTAGTACCTGTGGCCATAGCAGGCCTCTAATACCTCTCCAGTTGAAATATGTGTTATGAAACTCTAATTTCCTCCCGCCTGGGCGGACTTTCGCCCTTTTTTGTGCCCAATATATATACAAGTGGCCTATCACTCACACTGTTGGCTTAGCGTCACCTGTAAAAGAAACAAACCACGTTAGGATAACAAGTCCGGTCTTATGTATCTCGCCAAACACGTGGATCGCCATCTCCCTATCCTCTGAACTTCCGTTTCTGACAGTCCTGCTCTTGCTGCTTCCGTGGCCGCACCTATGCGGAATGAGTGTGTCCCGTAATCTTTGGGGTGGTTCCCTGCCGATGTTATGCATTTATTAAATATAGCTTGGAACAGGTATCTTGATAATGGCGTTCCATCAATGTGTGATAGGAAGAAATTACTTTGTGATCTGATGGTTAGATATGTTTTTACTATTGTTACCCGACTCAGTGTACCGTTTGTGGGTTGTAGAAGTACCCAAGTACCCCTGCCCGCTGGAACCGTTTTCGATTGGTGTATGCGTAGACGTATTGCATTATTGGCTATGACTACGTCCTGGTGTAATAAGCCTCCACTGGTGGTAATTTTGGATTGAGGGACTAATTCGCTTATACATAGCGCCCCGAAGAAGGCGATCACAAATGCAGTAGACATTAGTGTTGCTTCAAATTGTGAGTGTCATGTTAATGGTGTTAGGGATATGATGTGAGAAATCAGTTTTAGTGACACGGGACGGGACGTCTACATTCCTGACTTGGCTGACCCCTTTTCCACCCTTTTATGGATTGTCTGATGATGAATCTTTGTCACATCTCCCCAATTCAGTAGTTGGAAGTGAAATGCTACTCCGGTCAGACACCGCTGCGCTGACGCTCCTGATATACCCCTCATCATTAGCTGGTGGAGAAATTCTATGGTGACTTGTGATCTGGCTTGTTCACATTGGTCAACCCGTCTGCCTGCTACTAGTCGTGTCCACTCTTCCCATGCCTTACCGTATGCTTGCCACATTGACGGGGCAACTGACGCTCTGATTAATGGCATCAACTATTCGCCACTAGATCCCATAGGGAGGGTGGGCAACTGTTGCCCGATGGGTGGGCGTTGTGGAAGAGCTCTGTGAAAATCTGCCAATTGAATTGTTATAAAGCGTTAGCAGCAGCTTTATACCCCTCAGCATAGTGGCTAGCGCGGACCCATACATTGTGTTTTAGGCACAGGAATGCTAGCCTGCGTAGTAGGCCTAGCACTGGGAGAGACGATGATGCCATCTTATTAATGCATTGCGCTAGGCTGGTGTTTTGTGCTATGAAGCGTATATTTTTGTTAGCCAGGCGCGCGCCCCATATTTCTATTGCTACCACTATTGGGAAAAATTATTTTCAGGGCTAGATGCAGCTAAAAATTATTATTAATTTCAAAGCTGGTGGAGCTTGGTATAGATGGCCTAATACAATGAGTCCCACACACTGCTAGAAGCCCAAATATTTTTTCAGAGCTAGATGCAGATAAAAATTATTTTTAATTTGCAACCTGATGGAGGTCAGTATAGATGAACTAATAGACCCAGTCCCACACACTGCTAGAAGCCCAAATATTTTTTCAGAGCTAGATGCAGAAAAAAATTATATTCAATTTGCAGCCTGATGGAGGTCAGTATAGATGGACTAATAGAACAAGTCCCACTCACTGCTAGAAGCCCAAATATTTTTTCAGAGCTAGATGCAGAAAAAAATGATATTCAATTTGCAACCTGATGGAGGTCAGTATAGATGGACTAATAGACCAAGTCCCACACACTGCTAGAAGCCCAAATACTTTTTCAGAGCTAGATGCAGATAAAAATTATTTTTAATTTGCAACCTGATGGAGATCAGTATAGATGGACTAATAGACCAAGTCCCACACACTGCTAGAAGCCCAAATATTTTTTCAGAGCTAGATGCAGATAAAAATTATTTTTAATTTGCAACCTGATGGAGGTCAGTGTAGATGGACTAATAGACCAAGTCCCACACACTGCTAAAAGCCCAAATATTTTTTCAGAAGTAGATGCAGAAAAAAATTATATTCAATTTGCAACCTGATGGAGGTCAGTATAGATAGACTAATAGAACAAGTCCCACACACTGCTAGAAGCCCAAATTTTTTTTCTGAGGTAGATGCAGAAAAAAATGATATTCAGTTTGCAACCTGATGGAGGTCAGTATAGATGGACTAATAGAACAAGTCCCACACACTGCTAGAAGCCCAAATATTTTTTCACAGGTAGATGCAGATAAAAATTATTTTTAATTTGCAACCTGATGGAGATCAGTATAGATGTACTAATAGACCAAGTCCCACACACTGCTAGAAGCCCAAACATTTTTTCAGAAGTAGATGCAGAAAAAAATGATATTCAATTTGCAACCTGATGGAGGTCAGTATAGATGGACTAATAGAACAAGTCCCACACACTGCTAGAAGCCCAAATATTTTTTCAGAGCTAGATGCAGACAAAAAATTATTTTTAATTTGCAACCTGATGGAGGTCAGTGTAGATGGACTAATAGACCAAGTCCCACACACTGCTAGAAGCCCAAATACTTTTTCAGAGCTAGATGCAGATAAAAATTATTTTTAATTTGCAACCTGATGGAGATCAGTATAGATGGACTAATAGAATGATGCTATGCCCAAAAGATTTTACTTCACTAGGTGCAGTAAAAAATTGGTATTCTATACACAGGTGGTATGTCTTGCAACACAGATAGGCTACTCTACTGACTAACACACTCTGCAATAGGCCAAAAAGGATTAGCTTTGCTAGATTCAGCCAAATGCTGTGAAAAAAACTTGCACAGCACTGGCACAGACCTGCCTGGCAAAAACTGATAGGAACTGATGTAACCTAGTCCTGAAAAGGACTGCAATTACAATTAGTCTTTACTCCCACAATCTATCTATTTAAGAGCACAGACCTGCCTGATAAAAGTTGTAGGAAATGCTGTAACCTAGTCCTTAAAAGGACTGCAATCACAACTATTCCCTACTCCCAAGCTATCTGTAGATTTGTGCGAAAATTGGCTTGAAATTAACAAGGTATAGCGCACACAGCAACAGCGGTGCCGTCTAACACGCAGCTGAAATGGCGACAGGGAAAATGGCTTGGTCTTATAGGGCAAGGACATGTGACATACACTGCCAATGACACATGCCCTTGCTTGTGTGAAAAAAAGCACTTCGCTCCGTGTGTGCGCTGCTGATAGGCTGACAGATTGCACCTCCCCACTGTAAATGCGGGAAAGAGAAAAAAAAATGGAGTTCTTCATTATTCCTGCAGAGATCCATCCCCTGCCCCTCCCCCCACCCCGCTATACACTCAAACTGCGTATTAACATTAATTTTCATCATTACTGAGAAAAAATCCAGTTATGATTTTGGTGCACGAACAGTTATCGAACATAACCTCGAACAGCCGAATTTTTCTCAAATCGTTCGTGTTCGCCGAACGGCTCGAACACCGCCCAAAACAGCTCGAATTTGAGATTGGTGAATAGTTCGAGTAGAACAACGCTCATCTCTACTGCTCGGTTCCCATCCATTGTTTTTTGTGCAACCAACTCCAGAGTTGTGAATTAGTTAACCACCAAAATGAGTGGAAAAAGGCCTGCTGCTGGTGGAAAGGGGAATAGGCGTGTTGGGAGGGGAAAAAAAGGTTGTGTCCGTGGGGTAAGTGTTAAAGCAACAGTAACATCTGCAGAAAAAAGACCATCTTCCAGCCAAACTAAGATGTCTACTTCTTTGAACGGACAATGTGATAAGATCCCTTTCTTACGGCCACGCCAATCGCTACAAATTCCAGATGAGGCACAAAAACATCAGGTGCTTCAACGGATATTAAGTGCTCCTTTAAGTGGGCTCTCCACCACCTCAACTTCAACATCACAAATACTCCAGTCCTCAGAGGTGTCACCCCAATCGCACTTGCTTCCTCACAGCTCCCAAGTCTCCAGCTGCCCGTCTGAGTATAGGGTAGAACAGATGGTTGAGTCTGCAGAGCTGTTTACTCATACTATAGCCTGGGAATCAGAGGTCGGCTCCAGAGCTTCTGTGAATCCAGACGAGGAAATGATCTGCACTGATGCCCTGAATCTTTATGAGTCGGATCCAGGACCAGACGCAGAAGGTTCTGACCATAATGTAGACCCTCGTTCCCAAACTGTAACTCCTGTTGGTGGAGACAATGAGGAAGACGATGATGAGACTCAAATACCTGATTGGAGCGACAACTTTAGTTTTTTGTCAGGGCAGGAAGAGGTTGGCTCTGAGGACGATGGGTGTGATAACACACAGGGTGATGATGATGAGGTTGGAGATCCCACTTTCTGTCAACCCACAGTCAGCCAGTCGATGAGGTCAGCAGAGGAGGTGGAGGAGGATGCTATTGACGACGAGGTCAGGTTGCGCCTTCCTGGACAGAGACCTAGTACTGGAAGCACGTCAACAACTGCATCCTCAAACACAACTCTGCCTCTGACCACAAGTCGTGGTGGCTCTTCAGGTCGCATGGGTGCTAAGCCTTGCATAGCCTGGGCAGTTTTTCAGATCGATAAAGATGACCCAACTCTTGTTATCTGTAATATTTGTCAGCAAAAGCTAAGTAGAGGCCAAAAAATACATAGTTTGAGTACTTCATGCATGAACCGACACATGGATATGAAGCATAAGTTGCAGTGGGAAGCTCACTGTGCTACAATGCGGCCTAGCCGGCCGGGCCAACCACCGTCTACCCCATCTTGTGCATCTGCGGCCTCTTCATCCTCTGTGAATGG
The DNA here is from genome assembly GCF_046119375.1 of Phyllobates terribilis. Lineage (NCBI taxonomy): Eukaryota > Metazoa > Chordata > Amphibia > Anura > Dendrobatidae > Phyllobates > Phyllobates terribilis. Next base: position 255,826,372 of record NW_027362763.1, on the reverse strand, counting down.
GGGGACAGCAGTCACACCTGTTTTGGGACGCAGACCTGCCACCTCTTTACCCACAACAGCCAGCGTGATTGGCAGGTCATCATTTTCTTTGGAGGTGGAAACACCAGCTGGTGTTCAGCGCTGTCTGACATCGATAGCACCACCTTTGGATCATGGCAACCTAACATGTCCTCCTGCATCTTCCTCACAGACCGGCAGTTTGCCGGGGACACCCTTCTCAACCCCGTCTAAGCACAACAGCCAGCCCTCGGTCCCTCAGATGTGGACAAGTAAAAGACCATTTCCTCCTAGCCATGAGAAAGCTAAGAGGTTGAATTTCACCATCTGCAAGCTCTTGGCTACAGAAATGCTGCCTTTCCACCTGGTGGACACAGAGGATTTTCGAGACCTTATGTCCATCGCAGTGCCCCAGTACCAGATGCCCAGTCGGCACTACTTCTCAAAGAAAGGTGTGCCTGCGCTCCACGAGCATGTCGCACACAACATCACCGCTTCTTTGAGAAACTCTGTGTGTGACAGGGTGCATTTCACCACAGACACTTGGCCAAGTAGGCATGGACAGGGGCGTTACATGTCACTGACTGGGCACTGGGTAACTATGTCTTGCCGTCCCCACGAGTTGTGCGTCAATCCTCTTTATCTCGAAGTTCCTCCACTGCTTCTGCCTCCTCAACCTCCTCTCGGTCCTCCACCTGCACCCAAAGCCTGTCTGGTCATGCCACAAGCTTTCTAACTGCGCAGAAGGGATCCTGCACACCTCTTTTCTATGCTGGCAGCAGGGCTCAACGTCATCAGGCAGCTTTTACTTTGAAATGTCTGGGAAATGTGAGTCACACAGCTGAGGAGTTGTGGTCAGCTCCGGAGAACCAGTTTCATGAATGGTTTTCTCCACTATCCCGGACTAGATGGCCTTCTGCAGAGTGCACGGTCGCTGTGTGCTCTCTTCCGCCGTTAGCATCCCGCAGCTCAGTGACTTACATCTCTACAGAAGTCGTTGGGTCTGCCACTTCACCGGCTAAAATGCGATGTGCCTACCCGGTGGAATACAACTCTGCACATGTTGCAGCGACTGTGGCAGCACCGACAAACCCTGGTGCAATACGTTCTGACGTATAGCCTGGGCCAACGAGATACAGAGGTGGGGCAAATCAAGCTGGAGGAGTAGTCTCAGGTCAGGGACCTATGCACCCTTCTGCACAGTTTTGAAATGGCGACGAAGATGTTTAGTGCTGACGATGCCATTATCAGAATGACTATTCCGGTGATTTACATGCTGGAGCACATGTTAAACAGAATTCGGAGTCAGGTGGTGGCACAAGAGGAGGTGGAGGAAGTAGAGGAGGAGGAGTTGTATGCGGAAGGGCTAACATCTGCAAGGTCCAGACGGTCGGCAGCACCAAGGCAGCAGGCATGTGAGGGTGGGAGAGATGGTTTTACCAGGGTGCATGGTTGCAGCCAAACTAGTGAGGAAGGTGCAGGAGCCCAGGAAGAGGTGGACGAACTGATAGAAGACTCATCAGATGAGGGAGACCTTGATCACGTTTCTGTTGTGTGAGGTTGGGGGGAGAGGCCAGAGGAAGGAAGCATGATTGTTACCTCGCCATCAACACAACAGGGACTTGGTGCTCCTGGATGCGCAAGACACATGAGTGCCTTCTTGCTGCACTACCTGCAACATGACCCTCGAATTGTGAGAATTAGAAATAATCCAGACTACTGGGTTGCCACACTGTTAGATCCCCGGTACAAAAGTAAATTTGCAGAAATTATTCCTGCCATAGAAAGAGATGCACGCATGCAGGAGTATCAGCAGAGAATGTTGCAGTATCTTACATGTGCTTTTCCACAAAACACTAGTGGTGCACGTAGTGAATCTCACAGTTCCAACTTGCCAACCGTGGGACCGTCAAGTGTTCAGCACTCAAAATGTAACAGAAACACAGTATCTGCTGGTAACATCAATTTTGCGGAATCATTTCACCACTTTTTTAGCCCATCCTTTGCAAGGCCACAGGAGACAAGAAGTCTGACACATAGTCAACGCCTAGAGACGATGGTACAGGAGTATCTCCAAGTAAACATTGAAGCCATGACTGTGTCACTGGACCCTTGCTCTTTTTGGGCTTCCAATCTGGATAAATGGCCGGAACTCGCCACTTACGCCTTGGAAATCTTGTCATGCCCCGCAGCCAGCGTTCTGTCTGAACATGTGTTCAGTGCTGCTGGTGGTGTGCTGACAAATAAGAGCACGCGGCTCTCCACTGATAATGTAGACAGACTCACGTTCCTAAAGATGAACAAATCATGGATCCAAAAGGATTTTTCTACCCCTGTGTCATCCTGGGGAGAGTAAAAGCTTGATGATTTGTTAAAATCACCTCACCAACCGTTTTAAGCTTTTGAAATTACTAATCATGTTTATCTGTATTTGGCTGGAAAATAATTTGGGCCTTGTAGCAGTTTGCAGTACTGAATATATTAGGCCATCTATACTAAACTCCACCAGATTTTAAATTACTAATCATGTTTTTCTGTATCTTGGCTGTAAAATAATTTGGGCCTTGTAGCAGTTTGCCGTACTGATTCTATTAGGCCATCTATACTAAACTCCACCAGATTTAAAATTACTAATCATGTTTATCTGTATCTTGGCTGTAAAATAATTTGGGCCTTGTAGCAGTTTGCAGTACTGATTCTATTAGGCCATCTATACTAAGCTCCACCAGCTTTCAAATTAATAATAATTTTTAGCTGCATCTAGCCCGGAAAATAATTTTGGGGCTCCTAGATGCGCAAGACACATGAGTGCCTTCTTGCTGCACTACCTGCAACATGACCCTCAGATTGTCAGAATTCGAAATAATCCTGACTACTGGGTTGCCACACTCTTAGATCCCCCACACTCTTCGATCAACCCTTTCATTTTAATAAAGAACAAAAAAATGATCATTTTTGAAATTATAAGCATTAGCAGGTTATTAGAAACTGAAATCAAACAGTTTTCAACTCAAAACTTTATTCTAGGTGATGTTACATTTGCACATAGGACCCCTTGTTCGAAAGGAGCTTCTGAACTCTGTCGTCCATTGAATTTGTCAGGTTTTGGATGGTTTCTGCTTCAATTGTTTTGCATGAGGACAGAATACACTCCCAGAGCTGTTGCTTAGATGTGAACTGCCTCCCGCCATCATAGACACTCCTTTTGATGATGCTCCAGAGGTTCTCAATGGGGTTGAGGTCAGGGGAGCATGGGGGTCACTCCATAAGTTTGTCCCCTTTTATGCCCATATCAGCCAGAGATGCAGATGTGTTATGTGCAGCATGAGACGGTGCATTATCATGCATGAAAATGATCTTGCTGCGGAATGCACGGTTCTTCTTCTTGAACCATGGCAGGAAGTGCTGTTTGAGAAACTCCACATACATTATGGAGTTCATCTTTACCCCTTCAGGGATCCTAAAGGGGCCGACAATCTCTCTCCCCATGATTCCAGCCCAAAACATTACTCCACCTGCTCCTTGTTGGCGCCGTAGCCGTGTTTGCATGGGGTGTCCATCAACCAGCCGTCCTCCACTCCATCCATCTGGACCATCGAGCGTTGCATGGCACTCATTGGTGAACAAAACAGTTTTGAAGTCAGTCTTCATGTATTGTTTGGCCCACTGGAGCCGTTTCTGCTTGTGTACAGTGAATAGAGGAGGTTGACAGGATGGCTTACACACAGCTGCAAACCTCTGAAGGACCCTGCATCTTGTTGTTCTGGGGACGTTGGAGGCACCAGCAGCTTCAAAAACTTGTCTTCTGCTATGACAAGGCTTTTTTGCCGCTGCTCTTTTAACCGGACGTAATTGCCTGAAGGAAAGAGTCCTCAATTTTCCCTTATCAGCACGCACACGTGTGTACTGTGAATCAGGTACATACATCTTGATTGTGCGATGATCAGGATGAAGTGTCTTGGCAATGTTGATTGTAGTCATGCCTTGACCTAAACACTCCACAATTTGTTGTTTCTCAGCAGCCGACACATCCTTTTTTTTTTCCATTTTGGCAGAAAATGTAGGCTGCTTAATAATGTGGGACAACCTTCTTAAGTAGTCTTGCCTTTCATTGTACACACCTGCCAAACTAATTAGCACAGGTGTCTGCAATTGCTTACAGTGATATAAAGAGCCCTGACACACATCACCATCAATGAGTTTAACTGACAAACAAAAAAATTCTTACCTTATTAGTCCTAAACACTTTTTGCATAATAATTAGGAACACAGTGTACATGTGCTTTTCCACAAAACACCTGTGGTTCACGTAGTGAATCTTATAGTTCTAACTTGCCAACCGTGGTCTGTATGGAGTTGCTCAATAAAGGGCCCAAAATTAAGATAACATAGACGGGAGAGGTCTCTATGAATACGAATTCCTAAGTATTTGATACCCTGTGAGGGCCAGGCAAAGGGAAAGTTGGACTGGATAGAATCCTGTATGGATTGGGGGAGGGAAACATCGAGGGCCTCAGACTTCGTGGCATTGATTTTAAAATTTGACCATGTAACTAAGTGATCTATTTCAACCATAACAGCAGGGATGGATATATGTGATTGAGTGATATATACTAGGACATCATCAGCAAATGCAGAGCACTTGTACTCGGTGCCTCCCACCTCAATCCACCTAAAATTGGGGTTATGGCGAATTGATGAGAGCAGGTGCTCCGTCACTAAGATGTATAAGAGAGGGGACAGAGGACATCCCTGCCTTGTCCCATTGGTGATTATGAAAAGTGACGAAAATGTTCTGACGTGCCCCCTGGGCCTTGGGACTCCCGGAGCCGGACCCTTTTTGGTGGATGCTGGTGGTTGTAGTCTCCATGGCGGCGACCCGGTTCCGTGGCTCAGGGCGGTCAAACCAGTGGCAGAACTATTTATGTGGTTTTGATGTTTAAATGTCCGACTACGCCACCCGTGGATTGCGGTCAGAGTGAACCGCCGCTGCAGGGCAGACCGCTGAGGCTGGTGTTGTGGGTGCAGCAGAGCGTAGTTTAACTCCCCAGGGGTGGAGTATAACCTCAGGGCAGTGTATGCGGAGGATGGGGGTGATGGTGCAGGGCAGCAGCAGTAACGACACGGAGTCAGTGATGCAGTCCAGGGCCTTTACTCACAGTTCTTATTATCCAGACCACTTTTGCACGTAACGGCTGTCCACGTCGTACTGTGATCACCAGGTGAGGGGCTCGGCCAACTCCCAGATAACTTTGGAGCGCTTCACAGGACCCCCTTTGTGTGTCCTTTCTCTAGCCTTTCTTACCCCACCAATGACCACGCTTCTGTACGGCTGCCTCGGGCCTCCTCTTGGTAAACTTGGCGCCAGTTTCCCTGACCCTATGTGGTGCCTTCCTAGCGGGTGTAGCGAGGGGCTGTGCCACATAAAATGTCACAGCCTCCGGTTTCTAGCTGAGGGTCGTTTCCCGCCTCCACTAGTTTCGGGGACTGGTCTCCTCCTTTGGCCTGACCCCTCCATGCAGGTGGATTCGGGCGTGTGGTGGCGACTCGCCCGTCCGCACCCCTGGGATCCCTTCATTCCTCGTTCCTGGAGCCTTCACGCTTCTCTTCCTTCCTTCTCCCTCTTCCAGGCCTGGGCCTCTGTTACTAGGCCCGCCTCCGGAGTAGAGCTCATGCAGAGCCCCTGCTCACTGTCACTTCTGCTCAGACTTCTCTGCACTGAACTAAGATGGTGCCCACCTTTTATACTCCCTTCTCAATGCACCCAGGAACTGCTTCCTCCCTGCTCCTGCACTACAGGGTTCCCCTTCCTCGGTGTTCCCTCCCCCCACTCCAGCCAGGGACAGGGACTGTCGTGCCCATCTCAGGGGCATATTGGTCGCCCTGACCCACGGCAATGTGGTGTAATGCATGCAGGTGTCGGGGTCCTGATCCACACCTGAGAGTGAGATATCACACCTCTGGGTGAGGTGCAATACCTCTGTAGCAACCGAGCCCTCGGGGTGCTACAGTTCCATTTATCTTCAGCCTAGGTGACGTATTGCGATACAGGGCCGTGATTTTGCCTATAAAAGGGTCCCCTAGACCCCTACCCCAAGCTTTTTAAGAGAATAATATATGGCGTGCCAGGAGACTCTATGGAATGCTTTCTCAGCATCCAACGAGAGTATCTAATTACAAATTTTTAACTGCATCTAGCCCAGGAAATACTTTGTGACTAGTAGCAGTGTCCGCTAGTCAGCGGATTATCCCTGCTGTTAAGCAAGCTACACCACCTGTAGTTTGGACACTTAATTTTTTCAAAGGAAATGCTTCGGGCCCCCAGGATACTCAGTGAAGAGCATCGGGAGGCACCCCAAGGCACAGGGGCTGGGACTGGCGGTAGGACGCCTTGCGGTGGACCACCAAGCTTGATCCTTATAAAAGTTTTTTAACTGCAGCAGCTTTAGTGGACGCTACTGGAGCTGGAATTCCCGCAGCTGCTGGCATCAGGCTTGCCCTCCAATAGATCCTTGTAAAAGGATTTAAAGTGTACTCATTCAAATTAGAGAGACAATTTAAATGAAAAAGCTTAGACCTGCCTCCACCACAGGGGGGCTCGCTCGACCCACCAGCGGACAGGCACCAGTATTGGGAGAGGGGGGCTGGCTGTCAGGGTCCACCGCAGCTCTGGCACAAACCCGGCGACACGGAGGTCGCACGGGCAGGAACGGACTGGCCGTGACGGCTTCGCACTTTTTTGGTTTTAGAAGGGCATGACATGCCTATATCTGTGTCTCCTCCTCCTTTTACTCCTCCACCTCTTTTCTTTTCGCATGACTATATGTACTTAGCACTTTTCCATGTGTTAGTTGTGTCTTCTGAGCAGTTTGTCAGCTTTTGGACACCTTTGAAGTGTTTTCTTTGTGTTTTCTATGTGTTGCTATGTGTTTTTGTTTGCCTGCCATACGTTTTGCCTGAACATACGGGTGTTCGACGAACCGAACTGAACTCGAACACTATGGGGGTGGCTCAACACTAACCAGCACCATATAAACTGAGGTTGTTGGACAGGGTCCATTCACATGTCTTGAGTGGCTATTTGGGTGTTGACAAAACCCAAGAATGGGTCAGGCAGAGGTTCTAATGGGCCAGATGTTACCGGGAATCCTAAGGAATTGCAAGTCCTGTCCCACCTACCAGTTAACCGCTCCCACCTCTCATTTCTGAAATCCTCTTGTGCCATTACCCATTAAGGCTTGGCAAGAAAGGGACCCCGTTGAAACTCCATGCTTGCTGCTAAAGCCAGAAGGAGACATTGTAGACGTTCCAATAGCCGAGATGCTGTCGAAGGCCCAAAAACAGCAATGTTAGGAATCGCTGCAGCAAAACCAGGACCTGTTCTAAGATTTGCCAGGGTGTACAGATTTCATAAAACTCGAGGTTCTGACAGAACTCAATATGAGGGTGAATTCGGAGCCCTACCGAATTCCAGAGGCTCCCTGAGAACTGATCCCCAAGGAAGTGAAGCGTATGAATCTCGGACTTATTGAGGAATCTAAGAGTGGGTGGTCTAACTGTGGTGCCCCTGAGGGTTCGCCCGCCACAGGAATGCTGCACTTCTCCAATGGAGTGTGGTGTTCCTCCTCTGAGGTAAGGCCAGTGTGATGGTAGTGACCTAGCCTTTTGCATCCAACACCACATTTCCACCAGAGGGAGCTAGTATGCACTAGGTGCTGCTCCCCTGGTTACAGGGAGACTGGGGAACACAAAGTAGTAGGAACCAGTTAGTGGGTGTGGGTGGAGGAACAACTAGTTGGTTACACTTCAAATCTAGTACTTAATAGAATGCCATCTTTGATCTTGGTTCTTCTCTGGTTTTTGGTCCTTGTTAGTTGGTTCTTCTGTGGTCCATCAGTCTAGCCCTTGCTAGTCTGTCGACTGTCACTGGGATGTCAAAATACTGTGTGTAATGTGACTTCCCTCCGGGAGCGCAGATCCTGTGTGGGCCTGCACCGGCATGGGACACAGCCCTCGTACCCTGATATTGGGACGAGTGGTAGGTTGCAGACAAGGAATGTCTCAACCTGGCCGAGGACCAGGATCAAGAAGGCCCGGGAGCTTTAGAGTGTGGCTTTCTAGCAAATGGGTCCCGGGGAGGATGCAGACGGAGCGGAGTACGCCACCTGTCCTCGCCTACCTGATCTATTCAGAGGGATTCCGGCTGCAAAAGGGGTACTGGCATCCGACACCCGACCTTGTACTCTACGTCCAGGACGGGAAAGCCCGGTTAGGCCCTGAGGATCCCGCCGGGCGTCGGATGGAGAGGAATTGCCACCCGACCCCTACATCTGAGAGGAGCTCAGAGGGAGACCCGGCCTATCTACATACGCACAGATGGGAAAGGGTGAAGTCCGTAGTGCAGGAACACTCTGGTGAAAGGTCGCTACCGAACACTGGACTTCCTCGGAGGTAGTCAGACCCCCGTCCCTGGTGGCCGCAGAACTCCGCGAGGAGCAGGGAGTCGCCTTCCCGCTAACATCTATGAGTGAGTAAAGCCTTGGAAGTTCACCCCTATGGCCTCCGGACTGTTCATTACGCGCCATACCACCCGACGCGGTGCCCGCACTCCCCGCGCTACTGCTACCCCCCTTCATCCTGTTTGTCTGCCCTGAGGCCTAGCTCTGCCTGTGGGGAGCAGTAATAACTTTAGCTGCCACGACACCGGGCCTCAGCGGACTGCTAGAAGCGCTGGTGGCCCTTCACCAGACACCACAGGTGGCGTAGTCGTTAATCAGCCACTCAACCCGGACAAGCCCACACCATCTCTTTCTAATGTGACAGCTCTGAGCACGGGTCGGGCCCGGACCACGGCTGCACCCCATCTCTTCAATAGTGTTGAGCCACCCCCGTAGTGTTCGAGTTCGGTTCGGTTCGTCGAACACCCGTGTGTTCACCGAACTGTTCGTCGAACTGTTCGTCGAACACCTTCGAACACCGTTAAAACCAATGGCAGGCAAACAAAAACACATAGAAACACATAGAAAACACCTTCAAAGGTGTCCAAAAGCTGACAAACTGCTCAGAAGACACAACTAACACATGGAAAAGTGACAAGTACATATAGTCATGCGAAAAGAAAAGAGGTGGAGGAGTAAAAGGAGGGGGAGACACAGATATAGGCATGTCATGCCCTTCTAAAATCCAAAAAGTGAGAAGCCGACACGTTCAGTCCGCTCCTGCCCGTGCCACCTCCGTGTCACCGGGTTTGTGCCAGAGCCGCGGTGAACCCTGACGGCCAGCCGCCCTCTCCCAATACTGGTGCCTGTCCGCTGGTGGGTCGAGCGAGCCCCCCTGTGGTGGAGGCAGCTCTAAGCTTTTTAATTTAAATTGTCTCTCTAATTTGAATGAATACACTTTAAATCCATTTACAAGGATCTATTGGAGGGCAAGTCTCATGCCAGCAGCCGCGTAATTCCAGCTCCAGTAGCGTCCACTAAAGCTGCTGCAGTTAAAAAGCTTTTATAAGGATCGAGCTCGGCTGTCCACCGCAAGGCATCCTACTGCCAGTCCCAGCCCCTATGCCCTGGGGTGCCTCCTGATGCTCTTCACTGAGTATCCCGTGGTCCCGAAGCATTTCCTTTGAAAAAATTAAGTGTCCAAACTACAGGTGGTGTAGCTTGCTTAACAGCCGGGATAATCCGCTGACTAGCAGACACTGCTACTAGGCACAAAGTATTTCCTGGGCTAGATGCAGTTAAAAATTTGTAATTAGATACTCTCGTTGAATGCTGAGAAAGCATTCCATAGAGTGTCCTGGCACGCCATATATGATTCTCTTAAAAAGCTTGGGGTAGGGGTCTAGGGGACCCTTTTATAGCCAAAATCACGGCCCTGTATCGCAATACGTCAGCTAGGCTGAAGATAAATGGAACTGTAGCACCCTGAGGGCTCGGTTGCTACAGAGGTATAGCACCTCACCCAGAGGTGTGATATCTCACTCTCAGGTAAGGATGGAGTGTGGATCAGGACCCGACACCTGCATGCATTACACCACATTGCCGTGGGGCAGGGCGACAAATATGCCTCTGAGATGGGCACGACAGTCCCTGTCCCTGGCTGGAGTGGGGGGAGGGAACACTGAGGAAGGGGAACCCTGTAGTGCAGGAGCAGGGAGGAAGCAGTTCCTGGGTGCATTGAGAAGGGAGTATAAAAGGTGGGCACCATCTTAGTTCAGTGCAGAGAAGTCTGAGCAGAAGTGGCAGGGAGCAGGGGCTCTGCATGAGCTCTGCTCCGGAGGCGGGCCTAGTAACAGAGGCCCAGGCCTGGAAGAAGGAGAAGGAAGGAAGAGGAGCGGAGAAGGCTCCAGGAACAAGGAATGAAGGGATCCCAGGGGTGCGGACGGGCGAGTCGCCACCGCACTCCCGAATCCACCTGCGTGGAGGGGTCAGGCCAAAGGGGGAGACCGGTCCCCGAAACTAGTGGAGGCAGGAAACGACCCTCAGCTAGAAACAGGAGGCTGTGACATTTTATGTGGCGCAGCCCCTCGCTACACCCGCTAGGAAGGCACCACATAGGGTCAGGGAAACTGGCGCCAAGTTTACCAAGAGGAGGCCGGAGGCAGCCGGACAGAAGGGTTGGTAAGAAAGGCCAGACAAAGGACACACAAAGGGGGTCCTGTGAAGCACTCCAAAGTTATCTGGGAGTTGTCTGAGCCCCTCACCTGGTGAGCACAGTACAACGTGGGCAGCCGTTACCTGCAGACGTGGTCTGGATAATAAGAACTGTGAGTAAAGGCCCTGGACTGCATCACTGACTCCGTGTCATTACTGCTGCTGCCCTGCACCATCACCCCCATCCTCTGCATACACTGCCCTGAGGCTATACTCCTCCCGTGGGGAGTTATGCTACGCTCTGCTGCACCCACAACACCAGCCTCAGCGGTCTGCCCTGGAGCGGCGGTTCACTCTGATCGCAATCCACGGGTGGCGTAGTCGGACATTTAAACATCAAAACCACATAAATAGTTCCGCCACTGGTTTGACCGCCCTGAGCCACGGAACCGGGTTGCCGCCACGGAGACTACAACCACCAGCATCCACCAAAAAGGGTCCGGCTCCGGGTGTCCCAAGGCCCAGGGGGCGCGTCAGAACATTTTCATCACCTTTCACAATCACCAATGGGACAAGGCAGGGATGTTCTCTGTCCCCTCTCTTATACATCCTAGTGACGGAGCACCTGCTCTCATCAATTCGCCATAACCCCAATATTAGGTGGATTGAGGTGGGAGTGCTCTCTATTTGCTGATGATGTCCTAGTATGTATCACTCAATCACATATATCCATCCATGCTGTTATGGCTGAAATAGATCACTTTGTTACATGGTCAAATTTTAAAATCAATGCAGCGAAGTCTGAGGCCCTCGATGTCTCCCTCCCCAAATCCATATAGGATTCCATCCAGTCCAACTTTCCCTTTGCCTGGCCCTCACAGGGTATCAAATACTTAGGAATTCCTATTCATAGAGACCTCTCCCATCTATGTTATCTTAATTTTGGGCCCTTTATTGAACAACTCCATACAGACCACGGTTGGCAAGTTAGAACTGTAAGATTCACTACGTGAACCACTGGTGTTTTGTGGAAAAGCACATGTACACTGTGTTCCAAATTATTATGCAAAAAGTGTTTAGGAGTGATAAGGGAAGAATTTGTTTGTTTGTCAGTTAAACTCATTGATGGTGATGTGTGTCAGGGCTCTTTATATCACTGTAAGCAATTGCAGACACCTGTGCTAATTAGTTTGGCAGGTGTGTCCAATGAAAGGCAAGACTACTTAAGAAGGCTGTCTCACATTATTAAGCAGCCTACATTTTCTGCCAAAATGGGAAAGAAAAAGGATGTGTCGGCTGCTGAGAAGCAACAAATTGTGGAGTGTTTAGGTCAAGGCATGACTACAATCAACATTGTGCGATGATCAGGATGAAGTGTCTTGGCAATCAAGAAGTATGTAGCTGATTCACAGTACACACGTGTGCGTGCTGATAAGGGCAAATTGAGGACTCTTTCCTACAGGCAATTACGTCAGGTTGAAAGAGCAGCGGCAAAAAAGCCTTGTCATAGCAGCTGACAAGTTTTTGAAGCTGCTTGTGCCTCCAACGTCCCCCGAACAACAAGATGCAGGGTCCTTCAGAGGTTTGCAGCTGTGCATACGCCATCCTGTCGACCTCCTCTATCCACTTCACACAAGCAGAAACGGCTCCAGTGGGCCAAACATTACATGAAGACTGATTTCAAAACTGTTTTGTTCACGGATGAGTGCCGTGCAGCGCTCGATGGTCCAGATGGATGAAGTGGAGGATGGCTGGTTGATGGACACCCCACGCAAACACGGCTACAGCGCCAACAAGGAGGAGGTGGAGTAATGTTTTGGGCTGGAATCATGGGGAGAGAGATTGTCGGCCCCTTTAGGATCCCTGAAGGCGCTAAAGATGAACTGCATAATGTATGTGGATTTTCTCAAACAGCACTTCCTGCCATGGTTCAAGAAGAAGAACCGTGTATTTCACAGCAAGATCATTTTTCTGCATGATAATGCACCATCTCATGCTGCACATAAAACATCTGCATCTCTGGCTGATATGGGCATAAAAGGGGACAAACTTATGGTGTGACCCCCATGCTCCCCTGACCTCTACCCCATTCAGAACCTTTGGAGCATCATTAAAAGGAGTGTCTATGATGGCGGGAGGCAGTTCACATCTAAGCAACAGCTCTGGGAGGGTATTCTGTCCTCATGCAAAACAATTGAAGCAGAAACCATCCAAAACCTGACAAATTCAATGGACGAGAGAGTTCAGAAGCTCCTTTCGAACAAGGGGTCCTATGTGAAAATGTAACATCACCTAGAATAAAGTTTTGAGTTGAAAACTGTTTGATTTCAGTTTCTAACAACCTGCTAATGCTTATAATTTCAACCCAGTAGTCATGATTACTTCGAATTCTGACAATATGAGGGTCATGCTGCAGGTAGTGCAGCAAGAAGGCACTTATGTGTCTTGCGCATCTCGGAGCCCCAAAATTATTTTCCGGGCTAGATGCAGCTAAAAATTATTATTAATTTTAAATCTGGTGAAGCTTTAGTATAGATGGCCTAATAGGATCAGTGCTGCACACTGCTACAAAGCCCAAATTATTTTCCAGTCAAGATACAAATAAACATGATTAGTAATTTTAAATCTGGTGGAGCTTATTATAGATGGCCTAATAGAATCAGTGCTGCACACTGCTACAAAGCCCAAATTATTTTCCAGCCAAGATACAGATAAACATGATTAGTAATTTGAAAGCTTAAAACGGTTGGTAGGGTGATTTTAACCAATCATCAAGCTTTTACTCTCCCCAGGATGACACAGGGGTAGAAAAGTCGTTTCGGATCCATGATTTGTTCATCTTTATGAACGTGAGTCTGTCTACATTATCAGTGGAGAGCCGCGTGCGCTTATCTGTCAGCACACCACCAGCAGCGCTGAACACACGTTCAGACAGAACGCTGGCTGCGGGGCATGACAAGATCTCCAAGGCGTAAGTGGCTAGCTCCGGCCATTTATCCAGATTGGAAGCCCAAAAAGAGCAAGGGTCCAGTGACACAGTCATGGCTTCAATGTTTACTTGGAGATACTCCTGTACCATCGTCTCTAGGCGTTGACTATGTGTCAGACTTCTTGTCTCCTGTGGCCTTGCAAAGGATGGGCTAAAAAAGTGGTGAAATGATTCCGCAAAATTGATGTTACCAGCAGATACTGTGGTTCTGATACGGTTTGAGTGCTGAACACTTGACGGTCCCACGGTTGGCAAGTTGGAACTGTGAGATTCACTACGTGCACCACTGGTATTTTGTGGAAAAGCACATGTAAGATTCTGCAACAGTCTCTGCTGATACTCCTGCATGCGTGCATCCCTTTCTATGGCAGGAATAATTTCTGCAAATTTACTTTTGTACCGGGGATCTAACAGTGTGGCAACCCAGTAGTCAGGATTATTTCTAATTCTCACAATTCGAGGGTCATGTTGCAGGTAGTGCAGCAAGAAGGCACTCATGTGTGTTGCGCATCAAGGAGCACCAAGTCCCTGTTGTGTTGGTGGCGAGGTAACAATCATGCTTCCTTCCTCTGTCCTCTCCCCCCAACCTCGCACAACAGAAATGTGATCAAGGTCTCCCTCATCTGATGAGTCTTCCATCAGTTCGTCCTCCACTTCTTCCTGGGCTCCTGCACCTTCCTCACTAGTTTGGCTGCTACCATGCGCCCTGGTAAAACCATCTCCCCCACCCTCACATGCCTGCCGCCTTGGTGCTGCCGACCGTCTGGACCTTGCAGATGTTAGCCCTTCCGCATACAACTCCTCCTCCTCTACTTCCTCCACCTCCTCTTGTGCCACCACCTGACTCCGAATTCTGTTTAACATGTGCTCCAGCATGTAAATCACCGGAATAGTCATGCTGATAATGGCATCATCAGCACTAAACATCTTCGTCGCCATTTCAAAACTGTGCAGAAGGGTGCATAGGTCCCTGATCTGAGACCACTCCTCCAGCGTGATTTGCCCCACCTCTGGATCTCGTTGGCCCAGGCTATACGTCAGAACTTATTGCACCAGGGCTTGTCGATGCTGCCACAGTCGCTGCAACATGTGCAGAGTTGAATTCCACCGGGTAGGCACATCGCAGTTTAGCCGGTGAAGTGGCAGGCCCAACGACTTCTGTAGAGATGTAAGTCGCTGAGCTGCGGGATGCGAACGGCAAAAGTGAGCACACAGCGACCGTGCCCTCTGCAGAAGGCCATCTAGTCTGGGATAGTGGGCTAAAAATTGCTGGACAACCAGGTTCAACACGTGAGCCATACAAGGCACGTGTGTGACATTGCCCCGGCGAAGGGCCGCACCCAGGTTTGCAGCATTGTCGCACACGGCCTTCCCTGGTTTCAGGTCCAGTGGAGACAACCATTCATGAAATTGGTTCTCCAGAGCTGACCACAACTCCTCAGCTGTGTGTCTCACATTTCCCAGACATTTCAATGTAAAAACCGCCTGATGACGTTGAGCCCTACTGCCAGCATAGTAAGGAGGTGTGCAGGATCCCTTCTGCGCAGTTAGAAAGCTTGTGGCATGACCAGACAGGCTTTGGGTGCAGGTGGAAGACCGAGAGGAGGTTGAGGAGGCAGAAGCAGTGGAGGAACTTTGACATAAAGAGGATTGACGCACAACTTGTGGGGACGGCAAGACTTGGACAGCAGCCCCTTGTCCTGCTGTCACCATAGTTACCCAGTGCCCAGTCAGCGACATGTAATGCCCCTGTCCATGCCTACTCGTCCAAGTGTCTGTGGTGAAATGTACCCTGTCACACACAGAGTTTCTCAAAGAAGCGGTGATGTTGTGTGCGACATGCTGGTGGATCGCAGGCACACCTTTCTTTGAGAAGTAGTGCCGACTGGGCATCTGGTACTGGGGCACTGCGACGGACATAAGGTCTCGAAAATCCTCTGTGTCCACCAGGCGGAAAGGCAGCATTTCTGTAGCCAAGAACTTGCAGATGGTGAAATTCAACCTCTTAGCTTTCTCATGGCTAGGAGGAAATGGTCTTTTACTTGTCCACATCTGAGGGACCGAGGGCTGGCTATTGTGCTTAGACGGGGTTGATAAGGGTGTCCCCGGCAAACTGCCGGTCTGTGAGGAAGTTGCAGGCGGACATGTTAGGTTGCCTTGATCCAAAGTTGGTGCTATCGATGTCGGACAGCGCTCAACACCAGCTGGTGTTACCACCTCCAAAGAAAATGATGACCTGCCAATCACGCTGGCTGTTGCGGGTAAAGAGGTGGCAGGTCTGCGCCCCAAAACAGGTGTGACTGCTGTCCCCCCAGTCACAGAGGATGAAGAGGCCACGGATGCACAAGATATGGCAGACGGTGGTTGGCCCGGCCGGCTAGGCCGCATTGTAGCACACTGAGCTTCCCACTGCAACTTATGCTTCATGTCCATGTGCCGGTTCATGCATGAAGTACTCAAACTATGTATTTTTTGGCCTCTACTTAGCTTTTGCTGACAAATGTTACAGATAACACGAGTTGGGTCATCTTTATCGATCTGAAAAAGTGCCCAGGCTATGCAAGGCTTAGCACCCATGCGACGTGAAGAGCCACCACGACTTGTGGTGAGAGGCAGAGTTGTGTTTGAGGATGCAGTTGTTGACGTGCTTCCAGTACTACGTCTCTGTCCAGGAAGGCGCAACCTGACCTCGTCGTCAATAGCATCTTCCTCCACCTCCTCTGCTGACCTCATCTCTTGGCTGACTGTGGGTTGACAGTAAGTGGGATCTCCAACCTCATCATCATCACCCTGTGCGTTATCACACCCGTCGTACTCAGAGCCAACCTGTTCCTGCCCTGACAAAAAACTAAAGTTGTCGCTCCAATCAGGTATTTGAGTCTTATCATCGTCTTCCTCATTGTCTCCACCAACAGGAGTTACAGTTTGGGAATGAGGGTCTACATTATGGTCAGAACCTTCTGCGTCTGGTCCTGGATCCGACTCATAAAGATTCTGGGCATCAGTGCAGATCATTTCCTCGTCTGGATTCACAGAAGCGCTGGAGTCGACCTCTGATTCCCAGGCTATAGTATGAGTAAACAGCTCTGCAGACTCAACCATCTGTTCTACCTCATACTCAGACGGGCAGCTGGAGATTTGGGAGCTGTGAGGAAGCAAGTGCGATTGGGGTGACACCTTTGAGGACTGGAGTATTTGTGATGTTGAAGTTGATGTGGAGGAGAGCCCACTTAAAGGAGCACTTGATATCCGTTGAAGCACCTGCTGTTTTTGTGCCTCATCTGGAATTTGTAGCGATTGGCGTGGCCGTAAGAAAGGGATCTTATCACATTGTCCGCTAAAAGAAGTAGACATTTTAGTTTGGCTGGAAGATGGTCTTTCTTCTGCAGATGTTACTGTTGCTTTAACACCTACCCCACGGACACAACCTTTTTTCCCCTTCCCAACACGCCTATTCCCCTTTCCACCAGCAGCAGGCCTTTTTCCACTCATTTTGGTGGTTAACTAATTAACAACTCTGGAGTTGTTTGCACAAAAAAACAATGGATGGGAACCGAGCAGAGCTGAGTGGCCAAACTGTGGTATTAGGCCAAAACTATTGGCTGGGTTAGATGCAGAAAAAAATTATATTCAATTTGCAACCTGATGGAGGTCAGTATAGATGGACTAATAGAGAAAGTCCCACACACTGCTAGAAGGCCAAATATTTTTTCAGAGCTAGATGCAGAAAAAAATATATTCAGTTTGCAACCTGATGGAGGTCTGTATAGATGGATTAATAGAACAAGTCCCACACACAGCTAGAAGCCCAATATTTTTTCAGAGGTAGATGCAGAAAAAAATATATTCAGTTTGCAAATTGATGGAGGTCAGTATAGATGGACTAATACAACAAGTCCCACACACAGCTAGAAGCCCAATATTTTTTCAGAGGTAGATGCAGAAAAAAATATATTCAGTTTGCAACCTGATGGAGGTCTGTATAGATGGATTAATAGAACAAGTCCCACACACAGCTAGAAGCCCAATATTTTTTCAGAGGGAGATGCAGAAAAAAATATATTCAGATTGCAACCTGATGGAGGTCTGTATAGATGGATTAATAGAACAAGTCCCACACACAGCTAGAAGCCCAATATTTTTTCAGAGGTAGATGCAGAAAAAAATATATTCAGTTTGCAACCTGATGGAGGTCTGTATAGATGGATTAATAAAACAAGTCCCACACACAGCTAGAAGCCCAATATTTTTTCAGAGGTAGATGCAGAAAAAAATATATTCAGTTTGCAACCTGATGGAGGTCAGTATAGATGGACTAATACAACAAGTCCCACACACAGCTAGAAGCCCAATATTTTTTCAGAGGTAGATGCAGAAAAAAATATATTCAGTTTGCAACCTGATGGAGGTCTGTATAGATGGATTAATAGAACAAGTCCCACACACAGCTAGAAGCCCAATATTTTTTCAGAGGTAGATGCAGAAAAAAATATATTCAGTTTGCAACCTGATGGAGGTCTGTATAGATGGATTAATAGAACAAGTCCCACACACAGCTAGAAGCCCAATATTTTTTCAGAGGTAGATGCAGAAAAAAAATATATTCAGTTTGCAACCTGATGGAGGTCTGTATAGATGGATTAATAGAACAAGTCCCACACACAGCTAGAAGCCCAATATTTTTTCAGAGATAAATGAAGAAAAAAATATATGCAGTTTGCAACCTGATGGAGGTCAGTATAGATGGACTAATACAACAAGTCCCACACACAGCTAGAAGCCCAATATTTTTCAGAGCTAGATGCAGAAAAAAATTATATTCAATTTGCAACCTGATGGAGGTCAGTATAGATGGACTAATAGAATGATGCTATGCCCAAAAGATTTTACTTCACTAGGTGCAGTAAAAAAATTGGTATTCTATACACAGGTGGTATATCTTGCAACACAGATAGGCTACTCCACTGACTAACACACTCTGCAATAGGCCAAAAAGGATTAGCTTTGCTAGATTCAGCCAAATGCTGTGAAAAAAACTTGCACAGCACTGGCACAGACCTGCCTGGCAAAAACTGATAGGAACTGATGTAACCTAGTCCTGAAAAGGACTCCAATTACAATTAGTCTTTACTCCCACAATCTATCTATTTAAGAGCACAGACCTGCCTGATAAAAGTCGTAGGAAATGCTGTAACCTAGTCCTTAAAAGGACTGCAATCACAACTAATCCCTACTCCCAAGCTATCTGTAGATTTGTGCGAAAATTGGCTTGAAATTAACAAGGTATAGCGCACACAGCAACAGCGGTGCCGTCTAACACGCAGCTGCAGCAGTGAGAAAATGGTGGCGACGGGGAAAATGGCTTGGTCTTATAGGGCAAGGACATGTGACATACACTGCCAATGACACATGCCCTTGCTTGTGTGAAAAAAAGCACTTCGCTCCGTGTGTGCGCTGCTGATAGGCTGACAGATTGCACCTCCCCACTGTAAATGCGGGAAAGAGGAAAAAAAATGGAGATCTTCATTGTTCCTGCAGAGATCCATCCCCTGCCCCTCCCCCCACTCCGCTGTACACTCAAACTGCGTATTAACATTAATTTTCATCATTACTGAGAAAAAATCCGGTTATGATTTTGGTGCACGAACAGTTATCGAACATAACCTCGAACAGCCGAATTTTTCTCAAATTGTTCGTGTTCGCCGAACGGCTCGAACACCGCCCAAAACAGCTCGAATTTGAGATTGGCGAACAGTTCGAGTAGAACAACGCTCATCTCTACTCTTCAACACCTAGTCCCCCAACACCCAGGGTAAAACACGGGCTTTCTGAGTAGAGGCGTCACATAACCTAATTGTCCTTGATCCAAAACCTGAGGGAAAATGGAGATTCTGTAGTAATTATTGATAGCTGAACGAAGTCTCCAAGTTCAACGCATATCCGATGCTGTGTGTTGATGAGCTGATCGAGAGACTTAGGACGGCAAGGTACATAACCACCTTGGATCTAACCAAGGGATATTGGCAAATCCTCATGTCACAAGAAGCCAAGGAGAAGATGGCTTTCTCTATGCCCAACAGTTTCTTCCAATAAGTCTGGATGCTGTAAGGACTGACGGGAGCTCCGGCCGCTTTCCAGAGGGACACGGACTGGATTCTCTCACCCTATAAGAATTACGCTGTGGCATACCTGGACGATATCGTAATCTTCAGTCCAGATTAGGGAAGTCACCTGGGAAAGGTCCAGGCAGGGTTGATGCTCTCAGGAAGGAGGGAATCTCTAGAAATCCATAAAAATGTGCCATGGGGAAAGAGGAGGCCAAATCCCTTTGATATGTTGTAAGTAGAGACGAAATCAAACCAAGATCAATAAAGTGGAGGCAATCCAGAACTGGCCAAAACCACTGTCAAAAAAGCAAGTTAGGGCCTTTATGGGAATCATGGGGTACTACATGAGGTTCATTCCCAAGTTTGCCATGGTGGTTGCACCCCTGACCGACCCCATTAAGTGGACAAAATCAGTCATGGCCAAATGGGCAGCGGAGGCGGCCTTTCAAGAATTGAAAGCAGCTCTGAGTAAGTAGCCGATCCTGGTTGCCTCCCAACTTTAAGAAGGAATTTGTACTCCAAACAGATGTCTCAGAAGTCAGATTAGGAGCGGTCCTTTCTCAGGAGATACATGGAGAGGAGCATCCTGTTCTCTACCTGAGTAGGAAACTGTTGGCATGTGAGAAAAATTATTCCATTGTAGAAAAGAAATGCTTGGCCATAAAGTGGGCGATGGACACATTGTGATATTATCTCTTAGGGCGAAAATTTAAATTTGTGTCAAACCATGCACCAATCAATTGGATGAGGGAGAAAAAGGGGAAATATGCCCACGATACCTGCTGTTTTCAAGTCCTGCAGAATTTCCGCTTCCATTTGGAATGTAGAGCCGGGAGTTACTTGATAATATTGATTCCCTCTCAAGAATCCCATATCTACTGGTAGAAGATGCCAGGCAAAGGGAAGAGGCATGTAAGGTGGCTGTAGGACACCTAGTAGATTGGCAGATAAACCTGAAGTAATTAATGCTTTAGTACATATAGGACTAAAAGGGGTTAATCGGCCATGACAGATTGTTTGTGAGCAGATGAAGAGATGGGAGAGATGGCTGCTCTCCATATCTCCACCCCTGGATGTGGTTCACTTTGTAAAATGAGACCTGTTTGTCTCACACGTGTTTGTGTGTATGGAGGTGTGCAGATCTCCTGTATATACATTTACTCTTGTACACTGTGAAATAAATGAATAATTAAGTATACAGTCATATACAGTACATAATGTGAAGTATGATATCCTCGTGGATAAAATATTTTGCTAGATCAATACATCAATGTACAGTCCAATATAGCAGATAAGTGTCCATGCAGAAGAGCTCGACAGAAGTGTCATAAATGATGCAGATGAAGAATATATGTATTGAATTATACTGTGTTATAGAATAAAATGTATAGATCTTGACTGCAGAAAGAAAGAAAAAATGTTTAAAGAGAGAAAAAACTGAAAACTGTGCCCCAGTTTAGGACAAATAAAAAATTCTAGGAGAAAGATATATCCAAAAAGGTAACAAGAAAAACAGTGTACTTATGATAAAATATGAATGTGAAGTACACATGTCCAAAAGTATTGGCACCCTTAAAATTGTTCCATAAAATGAAGTATTTTTCCCAGAAAATTATTGCAATTACATGTTTTGTTATACACATGTTTATTTTCTTTGTGTGCATTTGAACAACTCAAAAACCTGAGGAAAAAAGGCAAATTATTAAGACATTATTTCCCGTAAAAAAAACCAAAATTGGTAATATTAAATTGTTTACAACCTCAACTTAACTCCTTCACCCCACAAACCTGTTTATACCTTCATGACCAGGTCAAATTTTACAATTCTTACCGGTATCATTATATGTGGTAATAACTCTGAAACACTTCAACTGATGCCACTGATTCTGAGACAGTTTTTTCATGACATATTGTACTTCAAGATAGTGGTAAAAAAATTTCAATATGACTTGCGTTTATTTGTGAAAAAAATCAGATATTTGTCAAAAATTTCGCAATTTTCAAACTTTCAATTTTTGTGCCCTTAAACCAGAGAGTTATGACACAAAATAGTTAATAAATAACATTTCCCACATGTTTGCTTTACAACAGATCAATTTTTGAAACATAATTTTGTTTTGTAAGGAAATTAGAAGGGTTAAAAGTTGACCAGCTATTTCTCATTTTTCCAACAAAATTTACAAAACCATTTTTTTTAGGGACCACATCATATTTAAAGTGACTTTGAGGGATCTATATGACAGAAAATACCCAAAGTGACACCATTCTAAAAAGCACCCCTAAAGGTGCTCAAAACCACATTCAAAAAGTTTATTAACCCTTCCGGAGCTTCACAGGAACTGAAGTAATGTGGTAGGAAAAAAATGAACATTTAACTTTTTTTCACAAAAAACTGTTTGGACGCACGGCAGGGCTTGGAAGGGAAGGAGCACCGGTTGACTTTTTGAACTCAAAATTTGCTGGAATCAAGAGCAGATGCCATGTTGCATTTGGAGAGCCCCTGTTGTGCCTAAACAGTGAAAACCCTCCACAAGAGACCCAGTTTCGGAAAATAGACCACTCAAGGAACTTTGTTTTCCACAAAAATGTTCTTTTAGCACCAATTTTTTATTTTCACAAGGGTAACAGGAGTAAATGGACCACAAATTTGTTGTGCAATTTCTCCTGAGAATGCTGATACCCCATATGTGGAGGGATATTACTATTTGTGCACATAGCAAGGCTCAGAAGGGAAGTAGCACATTTTGACTTTTTGAACCCAAAATTGTCTGGAATCAAGAGTGGATGCCATATCGTGTTTGGGGTGCCCCTGATTTGCCTAAACAGTGGAAACCCCTCACAAGAGACCCAGTTTTGGAAACTAGACCTCTCAACGAACTAATCTAGATGTGTGGTGAGCAACTTGAACCCCCAGGTGCTTCACAGAATTATTAACATTGAGCCGTGAAAATAAAGAATCACATCTTTTCCACAAAAATGTTCTTTTAGCCCCAAATTTTTATTTTCACAAGAGTAACAGGACAAAATGGACCAAAAAATTGTTGGTTGTGCAACTTTTCCTGAGTGCGCCGATACCCCATATGTGGGGTAAATTTACTGTTTGGGCGCACGGCAGGGCTTGGAAAGGAAGAAGCACTGTTTGACTTTTTGAACACAAAATTGGCTGGAATCGAGAGCGGACGTCATGTCGCGCTTGGAGAGCCCCTGATGTGCTTAAATAGTGGAAACCCCCTCCACAAGTGACCCCATTTTGGAAACTAGACCCCCCACGGAATTTATCTTGATGTGTGGTGAGCACCTTGAACCTCCAGGTGCATCACAGAAATTTATAACATTGAGCCGTAAAAATAAAGAATCATATTTTTTCCACAAAAATGATCTTTTAGCCCCAAATGTTTTCTTATGTTCACAAGGGTAACAGAAGAAAATGGACTCCAAAATTTGTTGTGCAATTTCTCCTGACTTCGCTGATACCTTATATGTGGGGGAAAACTACTGTTTGGGCGCACGGCATGGCTCAGAAAGGAAGGCGTACCGTTTTGAAATGCACACTTTGATGGAATGGTCTGCAGGCATCATGTCGCTTTTGGAGAGCCTCTGATTTGCCTAAACAGTGGAAACCACCCCCCACAAGTGACCCTATATTGGAATTGATCTAATGTTTCCTGGTATGTGAATTTTATACGTGAGTGGTATAGAGTGCATCAGGTTGGCATACATGAGTTGTGTAGTGTACATTAGGTTGGCATACATGAGTTGAATAGAGTGCATCAGGTTGGCATATGTGAGTAGTGTAGAGTGCATCAGGTTGGCATACATGAGTAGTTTAGAGTGCATCAACTTTGCATACGTGAGTAGTGTAGAATGCATCAGGTTGTCATATGTTAGATGTGTAGAATGCATCAGGTTGGCATACGTGAGTAGTCTAGTGTATGTCAGGTTGGCATACGTGAGTTGTGTAGTGTATTTCAGGTTGGCATATGTGAGTTGTGTAAGTCGGAAATGAATTTAGTAGTCCATGGATGTGTGGTTTGAATCATTCTTTTATACACAGGCCAGGTTTGTTGGGGCAGGTGTGATAAGTGGTTTCCTTGCATATCCCCCATCTGTAACACACTCGGCACCTCTTTTGCAACCTTACTTTCTTTGTGGTTTAAGGGACCTCACCGGGGAAATGTTGTCCTGGTGTGATAGGAGCACCTTCAGTTCTGGAAGTACAGGGGCCTGCTCCATCCTGACCTCCAAAGATTAGGGCCTTGATCACTACCTCCTGAGACTGAAGGTACATACCGGTCTGGCCTGCACATCATGATAGCACATAAGCGTTGTACATTGCCATCTGTACAATGTGCAAGGCCAGCTTCTTGTTCTTCACCTTAGCTTTTCTCATGGCACTGTATGGCTGGAGGACTTGATCAAAGAGATCAACTCCCCCCACATTCCAGTTGTACCCCAATACACAGTCTAGTTTGGTGACCTGTGTAGAGTTACCTTGTACAGAGGTGGGGGCGCTGCCTTCACCATGTATGGTGGTCAAGAAAAGGACATCCCTCTTGTCCTTGTACTTGACCACCAGCATGGTGTCGCTACATTGGGCTTTGCTCTCACCCTTTCTGAGCAGCTGATCAATTATCGTCTTTAGGAGGCGTCTCTGATTTGTGAGAACCGTACCGTGTTAAGGGGTTAATATTTGGTTGCACACACTTTGAAATAAATATCTGCAATCAATCATTTCCTATAACCATCAACAAGCTTCTTACACCCCTCAACTGGAATTTTGGACCTCTCTTCTTTTGCAAACTGCTCCAGGTCTCTCATATTTGAAGGGGGCCTTCTCTCAACAGCAATTTTAGGATCTCTCCACAGTCCACAGGTATTCAATGGGATTTAGATTCAGACTCATTTGTTGGCCACTTCAGAACTCTCCAGCGCTTTGTTTCTATCCATTTATAAGTGCTTCTTGAAGTATGTTTGTGGTCATTGTCCTGCTGGAAGACCCATGACGCAAACCCAGCTTTCTGACACCGGGCACTACATTGCGACCAAAAATTATTTGGTAATCTTAAAATTTCATGATGCCTTGCACACAGTCAATGTACCCAGTACCAGAGGCAGCAAAACAAACCCAAAACATCTTTGAACTTCCTCCATATTTGACTGTAGGTATTGTGCTCTTTTCTTTGTAAGCCTCATTCCATTTTTGGTAAGCAGTGGAATAATATGTTTTACCAAAAAGCTCTATCTTGGTCTTATCTGTCCACAAGATGC
Source organism: Phyllobates terribilis (assembly GCF_046119375.1). NCBI lineage: Eukaryota > Metazoa > Chordata > Amphibia > Anura > Dendrobatidae > Phyllobates > Phyllobates terribilis. The sequence continues at coordinate 255,801,419 of NW_027362763.1, read as the reverse complement.
TTTTTCAGAAGAATTTTATCTTACTCAGTTACATTTTTTGCAAACTGTAGTCTAGCTTTTTATGTCTGTGTCAGCAGTGGGGTCTTCCTGGGTCTCCTGCCATAGCGTTTAATTTCATTCCAATGTCAACGAATAGCTTGCGCTGATACTGATGCACTGTGAGCCTGCAGGAAAGCTAAATTTCTTTTGGAACTTGATTGGGCTGCTTATCCACCATCTCGACTATCCTGCGTTGCAACCTTTCATCAATTTTTCTCTGCCGTCCACGTCCAGGAAGACTAGCTACAGTGCCATGGGTTGTTAACTTTTTTATTATGTTGCCACCGTGGACAAAGGAACATCAAGATCTTTGGAGATGGACTTGTAACCTTCAGATTGTTGATATTTTTCAACAATTTTGGTTCTCAAGTCCTCAGACAGTTCTCTTCTCTTTTTGTTCTCCATGTTTAATGTGGCACACACAAACACACAATCCAAAAAGTTAGTCAACTTTTCTCCTTTTTATTTGGTTTCAGGTGTGAGTTTCATATTGCCCACACCTGTTATTTGCCATACATAAGTTTGAATGAGCATCAAATGCTTGAAACAAAGTTGTTTACCCACAATTTTGGAAAGGTGCCAACAATTTTGTCTGGCCCATTTTTGTGGTTTTGTGTGAAGTTATGTCCAATTTGCCTTTTTTTTCCTCAGTTTTTTTCTTGTATTGTTTTAATACACACAAAAGAAATAAACATGTGTATAACAAAACATGTGTAATTGAAATAATTTTCTGGGAGAAATACTTCATTTTCTAGAATAATTTCATGGGTGCCAACACTTTCGGACATGACTGTATTGTAAAGATGTAAACTAGAACTATAAAAGTAAAGAATTAGTAAGATAAAAGTGAAAATTATACAGATCATGACAACCTAAAGAAGAAAATAATATTTTTATTTCTTGTAAAATTCAGCAATTAAACGTTCTTCATTTATGCCTCTAGAATACAGGCAATTTAGCTCATATAACCGACATGATTCTAAACCCTGTTGTTCAGGTACAACATCCTCATTCCTCGTGTTGGTAGAAATTGAGTCAAGATTAGTGTTGGGTGAACCCCAACAGTAAAGTTTGGCATTCGTACGGAACATCTACTGTTCGGTTCCGGACCCCGAACACGGACTTCGGGTGTTTTCTGCGCTGTCACTTGTGTGACAGTGCTGGAAACACAGGTTCAGAACGTGGTAATTGCACATTCAACTCATTTCATGCGTGGGCAATTACTCACTGCGCATGCGCAGCGTCATTTCCGGCTATACACTGAGTCAGTGTATTGCCAGCAAATGAACAGAGCGGTCACATACAGTGTGGCCGCTCTGTTCATGGAATCTTCGTGGCACACTCATTATTTGGACGTCGGAAAGGTAAGGTTGGTTTATTATTTTACTTTTATTACAGATGCAACCTATAATATGACACGTAAGCTGGTAATATAAAAAATCTAATTTTTATTATTATTGGTATATTAAAAATGATGAAGGATACATAAATATAATAAGGGAAAGGGAGCAACAAAGAAAAGGTCACCAGGATAGACAGCTATAGTGCATGTAAGGATATCCACCAAAGATTAAATCACATACTGCAAGAGTATAAAAGAACTATACCGCAATTAATCGTATGAGTATAACATAAGGTGCAAAGTGCTAATGAATAAACTCATAGTATAAGACGATTAATAAATTAGCAAAGTATATAAATATGATAAGACAAAGTGTGGAATAGGTAAAGGATAACAGAGCTGTACTGACCCGTGAGACCTGAATCCAACGCGCGTTTCGCCTGGGCTTTAACGAGGATATGAGGAGAAGAGAGATGAAGGAGTATTTATATGAGGTCCAGCCAATGGGGGAGGCAGGGATTAATTGATGCAAATATGTCATGTAGGTAAAGTGACATGGCGCCATGGGTAATAAGCCGGACAACGCTCCCCCAGGCTGAGCTGCAGCTCATACGAGCGCAGATCAGCTGGGGAAGTCAGAGGCCCGGCGTGCGTGTCAGTGTGAGACGCAACACCGGAAGTGACACGGTGCGCGTCACATAGGAAGGAGTAATGCGTTCCACCTTGGAACGCAGAAGAAGAAGGCGACGTGGTGCGCGTCTTGTGAGAGGAGATATGCGTTCCACAGTTGGAACGCAGCAGTGAGAGGCAGATGAAAATCAAGAACAGGCAGGCCAGAAAGAAAGAAGAAGAGGTCTAGGTAAATGATAGTGCACTGTGGAAAAAAGATCAGTGTACATAAGTGATAATGTGTGCATGATAATGAAAAGGAGATATAGAGAAATAAATGAAGATGAAAAGGAGGAATGCATGACTGAAGGTGATGAAAAAACAATTAAAGTGATACACAACCACATAAGCGGTTGAGATATAAGATGTCTCCATATGAGACAAAGTATGAAAGAGGGGTGATGTTACAATATATGTATCAAGTGAGATACATGCAGTGACATAAAATATCAAAATAAGGATTTAGGATATAAAAATATCACACTAATACCAGAATAAAAAAAGTGCAGTAGCCTTAAAATATCAATAGATAAATTCAACATGTGGAATACCAATAAAATTATCATATGCAAGCAAGAAAGACATCAATTAAACAATTTGATATCATAAATGTACATATATGTATTCAGACTAGTATGGCTGTCCAGGTAAAATAGTATATTGATTGGAGAATTCAATCCACAAAGGTCAGTCGGTAAACTAATGACTTGATATCATTGCCTCCCAAGGAATACGGCTGGAAATGGACAAAGACCAAGAGGAGACAAAGGGCGAAAGAACTATAAGGATGAAAAAACAAAACAGGTAAGTACAACGGCTAAGAAGTTAAAAACAATAAATATGTTAAAAAATGAACCTACACATACGGGTGATATAGTATATACCATAGACATAACTCAAACTCATTAGAGGAAAGAAACAAAGCTGTTAGTTTCATTGAGGCCATAAGGAGTTATGGTGTTCAAGATGGTGATCCACCTCGCCTCTTTTTGCGCCAAAATCTTTTTCCAGTTTCCACCCCTAATCCCGGGGTAGAACCGATCTATGCCACTTACTTGGAAGCCAGACGTGTCGCAATCATGAAACTGTTTAAAATGTCGGGGAAGAGTTTTCAGGTGTTCTAGTTTGTCAACTTCTCTGGCTGATCTGATATCCAAGACGTGTTCTCTGATGCGTCTCCGTAATTCTCTTGAGGTGAGACCGATATACAGTACAGACCAAAAGTTTGGACACACCTTCTCACTTAAAGATTTTTCTGTATTTTCATGACTATGAAACTTGTACATTCACACTGAAGGCATCAAAACTATGAATTAACACATGTGAAATTATATACTTAACAAAAAAGTGTGCAACAACTGAAAATATGTCTTATATTCTAGGTTCTTCAAAGTAGCCACCTTTTGCTTTGATGACTGCTTTGCACACTCTTGGCATTCTCTTGATGAGCTTCAAGAGGTAGTCACCGGAAATGGTCTTCCAACAATCTTCAAGGAGTTCCCAGAGATGCTTAGCACTTGTTGGCCCTTTTGCCTTCACTCTGCGGTCCAGCTCACCCCAAACCATCTCAATTAGGTTCAGGTCTGGTGACTGTGGAGGCCAGGTCATCTGGCGTAGCACCCCATCACTCTCCTTCTTGGTCAAATAGCCCTTACACAGCCTGGAGGTGTGTTTGGAGTCATTGTCCTGTTGAAAAATAAATGATGGTCCAACTAAACGCAAACCGGATGGAATAGCATGCCGCTGCAAGATGCTGTGGTAGCCATGCTGGTTCAGTATGCCTTCATTTTGAATAAATCCCCAAAAGTGTCACCAGCAAAGCACCCCCACACCATCATACCTCCTCCTCCATGCTTCACAGTGGGAACCAGGCATGCAGAGTCCATCCGTTTACCTTTTCTGCGTCGCACAAAGACACTGTGGTTGGAACCAAAGATCTCAAATTTGGACTCATCAGACAAAAGCACAGATTTCCACTGGTCTAACGTCCATTCCTTGAGTTCTTTAGCCCAAACAAGTCTCTTCTGCTTGTTGCTTGTCCATAGCAGTGTTTTCCTAGCAGCTATTTTACCATGAAGGCCTGCTGCACAAAGTCTCCTCTTAACAGTTGTTGAAGAGATGTGTCTGCTGCTAGAACTCTGTGTGGCATTGACCTGGTCTCTAATCTGAGCTGCTGTTAACCTGCGATTTCTGAGGTTGGTGACTCGGATAAACTTATCCTCAGAAGCAGAGGTGACTCTTGGTCTTCCTTTCCTGTGGCGGTCCTCATGTGAGCCAGTTTCTTTGTAGCGCTTGATGGTTTTTGCAACTGCACTTGGGGACACATTCAAAGTTTGCCCAATTTTTCGGACTGACTGACCTTCATTTCTTAAAGTAATGATGGCCACTCGTTTTTCTTTACTTAGCTGCTTTTTTCTTGCCATAATACAAATTCTAACAGTCTATTCACTAGGACTATCAGCTGTGTATCCACCTGACTTCTGCACAACACAACTGATGATCCCAACCCCATTTATAAGGCAAGAAATCCCACTTATTAAACCTGACAGGGCACACCTGTGAAGTGAAAACCATTTCCGGTGACTACCTCTTGAAGCTCATCAAGAGAATGCCAAGAGTGTGCAAAGCAGTCATCAAAGCAAAAGGTGGCTACTTTGAAGAACCTAGAATATAAGACATATTTTCAGTTGTTTCACACTTTTTTGTTAAGTATATAATTCCACATGTGTTAATTCATAGTTTTGATGCCTTCAGTGTGAATGTACAATTTTCAAAGTCATGAAAATACAGAAAAATCTTTAAATGAGAAGGTGTGTCCAAACTTTTGGCCTGTACTGTACATCTTACCGCAGGGGCATTTCGCGCAATATATCACGCCTGTGGTCGTACAGCTAATGTTATGGGTGACCTTTAATTCTTTAGTGTGGTCGGAATTAAAGAAAACCTTAGTAGGCTTGATGTTAGTACAAGCTACGCAGGAATCACATGGGCGGCAGCCCCAGGGAGGGCCCCTAGTGCTAAAAATCCTTCCGGAATTAGGGGCTTCAAGATGACTATGGACAAGGATGTCTTTAAGATTTTTAGATCGTCGATATGTGATAGCTGGATGGGGTGGAAGATATTTCTTAAGCGTCTGATCAATGCGGAGGACTGACCAATGTTTCTCTAGAGCCTGCCACATTTCGCCGTTTCTGGCATTGTAGGTGGAAATAAATCTCACCGATTCATCTTGGTTTTTAGCTCTTGTAGAGTAGAGAAGATCCTTTCTCTTAGAAAATTTCGCCCTACGGTAACCCTGATGGATGGTCCTATGATTGTACCCACGATTGAGGAATCTGTTTTCTAAAATCTGAGCTTGTCTGTCAAATTTAATTTCATTGGAGCAGATATGACGCATTCTTAGAAACTATCCAGTGGGGATGCTTTTCATAAGGTTCCCGGGATGTGAGGACTGTGCGTGAAGCAACGAATTAGCTGCGGTAGGTTTGCGGTGGACATCAGTTTGAATGAAACCATTGGAATCGATGTCTAATAGAACGTCCAAGTACACAATCCTTTCTCTTCCTGTAATAAAAGTCAATTTGATATTTTGATCATTCCTATTGAGTAGATTGATGAAATATGTGACATCATCCATGGAACCTTGCCATAAAAAGAAGATGTCATCTATATATCTACCCCAATAAAGTATATTGCTTGAAAGAAGTGGTGGATTGGTCATAAGAAACTCCCTTTCCCACAGCCCCAGGAAAAGATTCGCATATGAAGGTGCACAAGCTGCACCCATAGCAGTACCCCGGAGCTGCAGGAAAAAGGAGTCCTGGAAGAGAAAGAAATTGTGACAAATTCCAGTCGTTGCAAGATTAAAGCTCTTAAGTGCATGTCATAATTAGACATCCTAAGAAAGATGTCAACCGCTTTAAGTCCGTCCCCATGGTTAATCGAGGTGTAGAGAGATTTCACATCGCAAGTAACCATGAGGAAGTCGTCGTCAACATGCACGCCATCCATTTTTTTAAGAAAATCCGTAGTTTCCTTGATATATGAAGGAAGTGATTGTACTAGTGGATATAATAGATGGTCAATAAATTTGCATACGGGTTCGCAGAAGTTACCCACACCTGACACAATCGGCATACCTGGAGGATTGTTGATGTCTTTATGAACCTTAGGAGTCAAGTAGAAGATGGCAATTCGAGGATCCTTGTAAATAAGGCAGTCACATTCTTTCCTTGTGAGAAAACCCTGAGTGACAGCTGCATCCAAGATAGTTTTGAGTTCGGCCTGATATTTAGATAGAGGGTTAAAAGTAAGTTTTTTATAGGTTATGCCATCATAAAGTTGTTTTTTGGCTTCCCGTATGTACATGGGGGTAGGCCATAACACCACGTTACCACCCTTGTCCGAAGGTTTGATAATGACATCTTGTAATTTTTTAAGATCATTAATTGCAGTACGTTCCTCCTTAGTGCAGTTGTCATATGGTAAAAAGGAGGCAATCTGTTTAAAGTCCTCATCAACCAAACGGACAAAGACGTCTATATTGGGGTACATGGACAAGGGTGGAAAACGTTGGGATTTCGGAATAACAGAGGGTGGTAACTTACTAGATTGACGAGTTTTTTGTTCATCAAGAAGACTCTGAAGTGTATTTAATGCCGCTTGTTCCTCTAGAGTGGGAAATAAATCAAAATCAATAGGTCTGTCAAATATTTTCTTGAAAATTAATTTGCGAGCGAAAAGATGGAGATCTTTTACAGCAGTAAAATAATCAAACCCAGGTGTCGGAGAGAAAGAAAGGCCTTTACAGAGAATATCATTCTGGGCCTGAGTAAGTTTGTACTGGGAAAGATTAATTACCTTCATAGAGGACGAAGCGGAATCAGAGTCATCATGATGAAAATCCCTTGCCTTGATTTTCTTGGATTCCTGGTTCTTTTGACCCAATCTGGTATTGTAGTTACTTTTCATGGAGGAAGACATTGTTGATTCGTTATCAGTAGATATAGATGTAGAGGTGGATGCTTTACGTTCAACCCTAACGGGCTGTTGAAATTTCCACTTGTAAATCCTGTTATTTTCTTTATCTTGGCAATCACGTTGATATTTGGAAGTTTTAGTGATTTTGATCTGTTTCTCCCAGATGGTAAAGTTTTCCTCCATGTCACTGTAAAATTTCTCCCAATCATCTTTATGAATGAGAGATTTGAGTTTATCCTGTAGGGAGTTGATTTCTAAATCTGTATCAGCCAGGGTGGTACCGTTCTTTTTGATAATTAAACTAAGAAAATTATTGGAACAGGAGTTACATATCTCTTCCCACTGGGAGGAAAACTCAAGGTCGTCTTTTCCATATGATGGAAAGACTTGTACACGTAGTCCTCTTGGAATGAGGTTTTCCTCTAAATACTGTTCTAATGTGAATTTTTTCCACCATGTCTTAAGGCGACGATGGTATAGGAGTTTGAGTGAATTTTTTAAGCTCTGTGAGGTTCTAAAATCACTCGATGTGGATTGTGTGCCTTTCCCTTTAAAAACAGTGAGGGCCTGGCTATGCCAGGCTGCTTCTTTAGCATGAAAATCCATGAGGAATGGAAAAGAGCCTCTGTAATGATGCAGGAATTTACAACAATCAAAAAAACTAAATCGCACAACAAATAAGAGTGCCCATGTGTCTGCATAAACAGTAGCAACCTATAATATGACACGTAAGCTGGTAATATAAAAAATCTAATTTTTATTATTATTGGTATATTAAAAACGATGAAAGATACATAAATATAATAAGGGAAAGGGAGCAACAAAGAAAAGGTCACCGGCATAGACAGCTATAGTGCATGTAAGGATATCCACCAAAGATTAAATCACATACTGCAAGAGTATAAAAGAACTATACCGCAATTAATCGTATGAGTATAACATAAGGTGCAAAGTGCTAATGAATAAACTCATAGTATAAGACAATTAATAAATTAGCAAAGTATATAAATATGATAAGACAAAGTGTGGAATAGGTAAAGGATAACAGAGCTGCACTGACCCGTGAGACCTGAATCCAACGCGCGTTTCGCCTGGGCTTTAACGAGGATTTGAGGAGAAGAGAGATGAAAGAGTATTTATATGAGGTCCAGCCAATGGGGGAGGCAGGGATTAATTGATGCAAATATGTCATGTAGGTAAAGTGACATGGCGCCATGTGTAATAAGCCGGACAACGCTCCCCCATGCTGAGCTGCAGCTCATACGAGCGCAGATCAGCTGGGGAAGTCAGAGGCCCGGCGTGCGTGTCAGTGTGAGACGCAACACCGGAAGTGACACGGTGCGCGTCACATAGGAAGGAGTAATGCGTTCCACCTTGGAACGCAGAAGAAGAAGGCGACGCGGTGCGCGTCATGTGAGAGGAGATATGCGTACATAAGGCTGCGTGCCCACATTGCGGATTACAAGCGTTTTTGATGCAGAATTTCCGCAGCGGAAACGCTTGTAAAACGCTTGGTAATCCGCACCCCATGGTCCCCAATGAGAATCCGCATGTCCTATGCCCATGCTGCATGTATCTCACTTGATACATATATTGTAACATCACCCCTCTTTCATACTTTGTCTCATATGGAGACATCTTATATCTCAGCCTCTTATGTGGTTGTGTATCACTTTAATTGTTTTTTCATCACCTTCTGTCATGCATTCCTCCTTTTCATCTTCATTTATTTCTCTATATCTCCTTTTCATTATCATGTACACATTATCACTTATGTACACTGATCTTTTTTCCACAGTGCACTATCATTTACCTAGACCTCTTCTTCTTTTCTTTCTGGCCTGCCTGTTCTTGATTTTCATCTGCCTCTCACTGCTGCGTTCCAATTGTGGAACGCATATCTCCTCTCACATGACGCGCACCGCGTCGCCTTCTTCTTCTGCGTTCCAAGGTGGAACGCAGTACTCCTTCCTATGTGATGCGCACCGTGTCACTTCCGGTGTTGCGTCTCACACTGACATGCATGCCGGGCCTCTGACTTCCCCAGCTGATCTGCGCTCGTATGAGCTGCAGCTCAGCATGGGGGAGCGTTGTCCGGCTTATTACACTTGGCGCCATGTCACTTTACCTACATGACATATTTGCATCAATTAATCCATGCCTTCCCCAATGGCTGGACCTCATATACAGTGCCTACAAGTAGTATTCAACCCCCTGCAGATTTAGCTGGTTTGATAAGATGCAAATAATTTAGAGCCTTCAAACTGCAAACGAGAGTAGGTTTTATGAACAGAAGCATAAATCTTACAAACTAAAAAGTTATGTTGCTCAGTTGAATTTTATTAAATTTTAAACATAAAAGTGTGGGTCAATTATTATACAACCCCTATGTTTAATATTTTGTGGAATAACCCTTGTTTGCAATTACAGCTAATAATCGTCTTTTATAAGACCTGATCAGGCCGGCACAGGTCTGTGGAGTTATCTTGGCCCACTCGTCCATGCAGATCTTCTCCAAGTTATCTAGGTTCTTTGGGTGTCTCATGTGGACTTTATTCTTGAGCTCCTTCCACAAGTTTTCAATTGGGTTAAGGTCAGGAGACTGACTAGGCCACTCCAACACCTTGACTTTTTCCCTCTTGAACCAGGCCTTGGTTTTCTTGGCTGTGTGCTTTGGGTCGTTGTCTTGTTGGAAGATGAAATTACGACCCATCTTAAGATCCTTGATGGAGGAGCGGAGGTTCTTGGCCAAAATCTCCAGGTAGGCCGTGCTATCCATCTTCCCATGGATGCGGACCAGATGGCCAGGCCCCTTGGCAGAGAAAGAGCCCCACAGCATGATGCTGCCACCACCATGCTTGACTGTAGGGATGGTATTTTTGGGGTCGTATGCAGTGCCATCCAGTCTCCAAACATCACGTGTGTGGTTGGCACCAAAGATCTCGATCTTGGTCTCATCAGACCATAGAACCTTGAACCAGTCTGTCTCAGAGTCCTCCAAGTGATCATGAGCAAACTGTAGACGAGCCTTGACATGATGCTTTGAAAGTAAAGGTACCTTACGGGCTCGTCTGGAACGGAGACCATTGCGGTGGAGTACGTTACTTATGGTATTGACTGAAACCAATGTCCCCACTGCCATGAGATCTTCCCGGAGCTCCTTCCTTGTTGTCCTTGGGTTAGCCTTGACTCTCCGGACAAGCCTGGCCTCGGCACGGGAGGACACTTTCAAAGGCTGTCCTGGCTGTGGAAGGCTAACAGTAGTTCCATAAGCCTTCCACTTACGGATGATGCTCCCAACAGTGGAGACAGGTAGGCCCAACTCCTTGGAAAGGGTTTTGTACCCCTTGCCAGCCTTGTGACCCTCCACGATCTTGTCTCTGATGGCCTTGGAATGCTCCTTTGTCTTTCCCATGTTGACCATGTCTGAGTGCTGTTCACAAGTTTGGGGAGGGTCTTAAATAGTCAGAAAAGGCTGGCAAAAGAGATCTTTAATCCACACATGTGAAGCTCATTATTCTTGGTGCCTGAACTACTTCTTAATACTTTTGGGGGACCAAACAAAATTCTTGTGGTTTGAGGGGTTGAATAATAAATGACACTCTGAATTAACTTTTAACGTTTTAAAAAAAAAAAAAAAAAAAATTTGCTGCAGTGCATTTCCCACTTCCAGGCTGATCTACAGTACAAATGTCACAATGCCAAGTTAATTCCGCATGTGTCAACCAGCTAAATCTGCTGGGGGTTGAATACTACTTGTTGGCACTGTAAATACTCCTTCATCTCTCTTCTCCTCATATCCTCGTTAAAGCCCAGGCGAAACGCGCGTTGGATTCAGGTCTCACGGGTCAGTACAGCTCTGTTATCCTTTACCTATTCCATACTTTGTCTTATCATATTTATATACTTTGCTAATTTATTAATCGTCTTATACTATGAGTTTATTCATTAGCACTTTGCACCTTATGTTATACTCATACGATTAATTGCGGTATAGTTCTTTTATTCTCTTGCAGTATGTGATTTAATCTTTGGTGGATATCCTTACATGCACTATAGCTGTCTATGCCGGTGACCTTTTCTTTGTTGCTCCCTTTCCCTTATTATATTTATGTATCCTTCATCGTTTTTAATATACCAATAATAATAAAAATTTGATTTTTTATATTACCAGCTTACGTGTCATATTATAGGTTGCTACTGTTTATGCAGACACATGGGCACTCTTATTTGTTGTGCGATTTTGTTTTTTTGATTGTTGTTTTATTACAGATGATCAAGGGCTACGGGGATTAGCTGTAAGATGAGTATAAGGTGTTTTTTTATTTTTTATGTTTTGCGGTGCAGAGAACATCGGGGACAAGGTGTAGGTGAGTATAATGTGTTTTATTTTTATTTTAATAATTTTATATTAATTTTATCATTTGTTTTTTTTACACTCAACAGAGCACAGACGCCGGCGGATGGGAGACTACTGCTCCCATCTAGTGGCGCCTGTGCCTGCTGTTTCCTATGGCAGGAGGCGTCGGCTGATGGTGGTAGTAGTACCATCAGCCGGCGCCTATGACCCGCGGTAAGCTATTTACCGCCGGGTCGCCTGTCACAGCTGACACGTGTCAGCATGATGCCACAGCACTCTGATTGCGGTAATGCAATTACCGCAATCAGAGCTTGTGTTTCCTGTGCTGTCACGCAAATGACAGCACGGAAAGCCAGGTAAATTCGGGTCCCCATTCAAATGAATGGGGTCCGTCTTTGGGTTTGGGGTTCGGGTACTGTTCTGGTACCCGAACCCGTACTTTAAAAAAACTGTTTGGTGTTCGGCTATATTAGCCGAACTCGAACAGTGATGGGTTCTCCCATCACTAGTCAAGACTAATAATTACGATGCCGTTTATTATGCATTGATGGTATAAAATGTTAACTGCCAGTATTTCATGGCTTCTAGCCAAATTTATATGTGAAGATGTGATATCCTTTTGCAAAGTTTTTATGTGATCTATCTTGCTTTACAGCTTCTGACATGGGCAAATTAATGCATATATTACATTTTTAGAACAACAGTTGAGTCTCCTGAGCATTTTGGGAGATTTGACAAGTACAGTATTGTATTAATTTAAGAGTCCCAGATTTAATATTTTTCTTTTACAACAGAAGGGAATGATAGAAAATACCTGGTAAATATCCTCCTGCTCCAACACCACTATTAGAGTGGTCTTCGCTGGTGATTGTTAACTTTGCAGCAGTGATCACGTGCCATAGAATTCCAAAGTTCTATTGATGCATCTCTGAAAAAGAACAGGATGAAAATGACTCAGTGGTGAAGTATGTCTCCCGATCTGAACCCAGTGAACACCTATGGGGAATTCTGAGGAGACAAGTTGGGCATCACTCTCCATCCAACATTCAGGCTCTAAAAGAGGTCGTTCTTGAAGAATGGAAAAAGAAAGGTGTTTCTTGAGAAAACATGGATATCATAAAAAATACTAGATGTATTTTCTTTTGATGTGGGGTGTACTCATTGTTGCATCAACTACCATATTTTTCGGACTATAAGACGCACTGAAACATAAGACGCTCCTAGGTTTTAGAGGAGGAAAATAGAAAAAAAATGAAAGCAAAAAATGTGGTCATGATGCACTATTATGGTGAGTTTGCTGCTGACACTGTTATAGGGGTAATGTCTCCCAATTCTGAACTAATATCCCCATCCTGGTATATATGCCCCCCATCATGATATATGTGGCCCCCATCCCCATCTTGGTATACATGGTCCCCATCCCCAAATTGGTATACATGGCCCCCATCCTGGTATTCATGGTTCCCCATCTTGGTATACATGGTCCCCCATCCCCAACCTGGTATACATGCCCCCATCCCCATCCTGGTATACATGGCCCTCCATTCTGTTATATATGATCCCTCATCCTGATATACATGACCCTCCATCCTGTTATATATGGTCCCCCATCCTGGTATACATGGCCCCCATCCTGGTATACATGCCCCCTCATCCCCATTCTGGTATATATGGCACCCCCCATACCATCCTAGTATATATGGCACCCCCATCCTGGTATTTATGGCACCACCCATCCCCATCCTAGTATATATGGCACCCCCCATCCCCACCCTAGTATATATGGCACCCATCCTGGTATATATGGCACCTCCATCTCCCATTCTGGTATTTATGGCAACCCCCCATCCCATCCTGGTATATATGGCAACCCCCCACCCCCATCCTGGTATATATGGAACCCCCACCCCCCATCCTGGTATATATGGCACCCCCATCCCATCTTGGTATATATGGCACCCCCACCCTCATCCTGGTATATATGGCACCCCCATCCCCCATCCAGGTATATATGGCAACCCCCATCTCCCATTCTGGTATTTATCGCAACCCCCCATCCCATCCTGGTATATATTATATATGGCAACCCCCACCCCCATCCTGTTATATATGGACCCCCCATCCTGGAATATATGGCACCCCCCATCCCATCTTGGTATATATGACAACCCCCCCACCCTCATCTTGGTATATATGGCACCCCCATCCCCATCCTGTTATATATGGCACCCCCCATCCCCATCCTGGTATACAATGCCCTCCATTCTGTTATATATGCCCCTCATCCTGATATACATGTCCCTCCATCCTGTTATACATGGCCCCCATCCTGGTATATATTCCCCCTCATCCCGATTCTGGTATATATGGCCCCCATCCCCATCTTGGTATATATTGCACCCCCTTTCCTCATCCTGGTATATATGGCACCCCCATCCCCATCCTGGTATATATGGCAACCCCATCCAGGTATATATGGCACCCCCCATCCTATCTTGGTATATATGGCAACCCCCCACCCTCATCCTGGTATATATGGCACCCCATCCCCATCCTGGTATATATGGCACATTCCCATCCCCATCCTGGTATATATGGCACCCCCTTACTCATCCTAGTATATGTGGCACCCCCCATCCCCATTCTGTTATATATGGCACCCCCCATCCCCATCCTTTTATACATCGCCCTCCATTCTGTTACATATGCCCCCTCATCCTGATTTACTGTACATGGCCCTCCATCCTGTTATACATGGCCCCCATCCTGGTATACATGCCCCCTCATCCCGATTCTGGTATATATGGCCCCCATTCCCATCTTGGTATATATTGCACCCCCTTTCCTCATCCTGGTATATATGGCACCCCCCATCCCCATCCTGGTATATATGGCAACCCCATCCCCCACCCTGATATATATGGCACCCCCCATCTCCCATTCTTGTATTTATGGCAACCCCCATCCCATCCTGGTATATATGGCAACCTACATCCCCATCCTGGTATATATGGCACCCCTCATCCCATCTTGATATTTATGGCACCCCCCATCCCCATCCTGGTGTGTATGGCATCTACCCATCACCACCATCCTGGTACATATGGCATCCCCCTTCCTCATCCTAGTATATATGGCACCCCCCATCCCCATCCTGTTATATATGGCCCCCCCATCCCCATCCTGGTATACAAGGCCCTCCATTCTGTTATATATGCCCCCTCATCCTGATATACATGGCCCTCCATCCTGTTATACATGGCCCCCATCCTGGTATATATTCCCCCTCATCCCGATTCTGGTATATATGGCCCCCATCCCCATCTTGGTATATATTGCACCCCCTTTCCTCATCCTGGTATATATGGCACCCCCATCCCCATCCTGGTATATATGGCAACCCCATCCCCCATCCTGATATATATGGCACCCCCCATCTCCCATTCTGGTATTTATGGCAACCCCCCATCCCATCCTGGTATATATGGCAACCTCCATCCCCATCCTGGTATATATGGCACCCCTCATCCCATCTTGATATATATGGCACCCCCCATCCCCATCCTGGTGTATATGGCATCTACCCATCACCATCCTGGTACATATGGCATCCCCCTTCCTCATCCTAGTATATATGGCACCCCCCATCCCCATCCTGTTATATATGGCACCCTCCATCCCCATCCTGGTATACATGACCCTCCATTCTGTTATATATGCCCCCCCATCCTGATATACATGGCCCTCCATCCTGTTATATATGGTCCCCCATCCTGGTATACATGGCCCCCATCCTGGTATACATGTCCCCTCATCCCCGTTCTGGTATATATGGCACTCTCTTTCCTCATTCTGGTATTTGTGTCACCCCCCCATCCCCATCCAGGTATGTATGGCAACCCCCATCCCCCATCCTGGTATATATGGCACCCCCCATTTCCCATTGTGGTATTTATGGCAACCCCCCATCCCATCCTGGTATATATGGCAAACCCCCAACCTGGTATATATGGCATCCCTCATTCCCCATCCTGGTATATATGGCACTCCCCATCCCCATCCTGGTGTATATGGCATCTTCCCATCCCCATCCTGGTACATATGGCATCCCCCTTCCTCATCCTAGTATGTATGGCACCCCCATCTTCATCCTGTTATATATGGCACCCCCATCCCTATTCTGTTATACATGGCCCCCTCACACAGTGCACATAAAAATAATAAAGGATTCTACTCACCTTCCTTCTGTTCAAGCGCCGTTCTGTTCTGATGGCAGCAGCTGACATCAACTTGTAAGCAATGCATGACATCCTGACATGCGCCCTCACACGCTGATGTCAGCTGCCAGAAGATTCACTGGTCCCCATGCCCATGCTCTTTGATAGCAGGCACACTGTTAGCCGCAGCCACGGCTCCTGCAGCAGCTGGGCAATCACGTGTTCCCACTATTAAAGAACATGAATATTCACTGCTTTCCACTCCCATGGGTGTGGGGAGCAGTGAATTTTCATGCTCTTTAGTAGTGGGCACACGTTATCGCTGAGCCACAGCAGGAGCCGCGGCTGCGGCTAACAGTGTGCCCGCTATTAAAGAGCATGAATATTCACTGCTCCACACACCCATAGTCCTTTCCACTGTCGGCTTCAGTGCATAGAGGTGGGAGGGACTATGGGTGTGAATCTTCATTTTCTTTAACAGGGGGCACAATGTTAGCCGCAGTAGGTGGCTCCTGCCTCTGTGACCCACTCCTCCACCGCTGCCGCTCCCACCCCTCACCATCCACAACCGGAAAAACACCCACAAACATACATCCAGATAATAAGATGCACCCCCACTTTCCTCCAAAATTTTGGAAGCTGCTGTTTCTCGGGATGAATGAAATACTTCAACTAGTGGGATTGTGCCTTTTCTGTGTATGAAGTCTGCTCTGGGAGAAAGGACTATAATCTGTTCGGGGGAGCTCACACTGACATACTGTATGTGATCATGATAAAATGCACAGGCCATGTGCAGAGAACCAAAAGTATCAGTGGTTGCTATGGACAATAGCTGTTTTGGTTGACTGAGTAGGGGCTAGCGCAATTGTGCATGTGTAGCCAGGGTCTGCTCTACTTAGTTAGCGCATGGACAAGGCTAGGGATTTATGTTTATGAGTTTGTTTTGGTGCTGTGCAACCTGTGGAAAGCAATAAAGACTGCACGTGTTTGGATCAAACTGCATTGCCTGTGTGAACACTATCTAAGGCCTAATGCCTACCAAAGAGAGTGAATCCCTACAATACAGTATATATATATATATACAGTGCCTACAAGTAGTATTCAACCCCCTGCAGATTTAGCTGGTTGACACATGTGGAATTAACTTGGCATTGTGACATTTGTACTGTAGATCAGCCTGGAAGTGGGAAATGCACTGCAGCAATTTTTTTTTTTTTTTTTTTAAAACGTTAAAAGTTAATTCAGAGTGTCATTTATTATTCAACCCCTCAAACCACAAGAATTCTGTTTGGTCCCCCTAAAGTATTAAGAAGTAGTTCAGGCACCAAGAATAATGAGCTTCACATGTGTGGATTAAAGATCTCTTTTGCCAGCCTTTTCTGACTATTTAAGACCCTCCCCAAACTTGTGAACAGCACGCAAACATGGTCAACATGGGAAAGACAAAGGAGCATTCCAAGGCCATCAGAGACAAGATCGTGGAGGGTCACAAGGCTGGCAAGGGGTACAAAACCCTTTCCAAGGAGTTGGGCCTACCTGTCTCCACTGTTGGGAGCATCATCCGTAAGTGGAAGGCTTATGGAACTACTGTTAGCCTTCCACGGCCTGAACAGCCTTTGAAAGTGTCTTCCCGTGCCGAGGCCAGGCTTGTCCGAAGAGTCAAGGCTAACCCAAGGACAACAAGGAAGGAGCTCCGGGAAGATCTCATGGCAGTGGGGACATTGGTTTCAGTCAATACCATAAGTAACGTACTCCACCGCAATGGTCTCCGTTCCAGACGAGCCTGTATGGTACCTTTACTTTCAAAGCGTCATGTCAAGGCTCGTCTACAGTTTGCTCATGATCACTTGGAGGACTCTGAGACAGACTGGTTCAAGGTTCTATGGTCTGATGAGACCAAGATCGAGATCTTTGGTGCCAACCACACACGTGACGTTTGGAGACTGGATGGCACTGCATACGACCCCAAGAATACCATCCCTACAGTCAAGCATGGTGGTGGCAGCATCATGCTGTGGGGCTGTTTCTCAGCCAAGGGGCCTGGCCATCTGGTCCGCATCCATGGGAAGATGGATAGCACGGCCTACCTGGAGATTTTGGCCAAGAACCTCCGCTCCTCCATCAAGGATCTTAAGATGGGTCGTAATTTCATCTTCCAACAAGACAACGACCCAAAGCACACAGCCAAGAAAACCAAGGCCTGGTTCAAGAGGGAAAAAGTCAAGGTGTTGGAGTGGCCTAGTCAGTCTCCTGACCTTAACCCAATTGAAAACTTGTGGAAGGAGCTCAAGAATAAAGTCCACATGAGACACCCAAAGAACCTAGATAACTTGGAGAAGATCTGCATGGAGGAGTGGGCCAAGATAACTCCACAGACCTGTGCCGGCCTGATCAGGTCTTATAAAAGACGATTATTAGCTGTAATTGCAAACAAGGGTTATTCCACAAAATATTAAACATAGGGGTTGAATAATAATTGACCCACACTTTTATGTTTAAAATTTAATAAAATTCAACTGAGCTACATAACTTTTTGGTTTGTAAGATTTATGCTTCTGTTCATAAAACCTACTCTCGTTTGCAGTTTGAAGGCTCTAACTTATTTGCATCTTATCAAACCAGCTAAATCTGTAGGGGGTTGAATACTACTTGTAGGCACTGTATATATATATATATATATATATATATATATATATATATATATATATATATATAATAATTACCATAGCGAACATGCTAAGGCTGCAGCAGTCAGGGGACTAGAAGTGTGCGTTATCAAATAATTCACTTGGCATCTGACTGACTCAGCTGATCACAGACCTCAGCAGGTGAGTGTGCTCTCAATTTATTTTGCAAGCAACCGGTGCCCAGGGTAACATTTTTATTGAAGTGGTTTTCAAGTCTAAGAGCAGAGACACACTGCCGTATTTTTCCTGCTAGGATCGCATCTAGTGATGAGCGAGCACTAAAATGCTCGGGTACTCATTGGTCGGGTCGAGCAAATTGGAATACTTGGGTGCTCGACCCGAGCAACGAGCCCAATGTAAGTCTATGGGAAACTCGAGTATTTTTCCGGCGGCTCCCCCCGGTGGTCTGCAGAGGGCCTAAAAATTGCCCAAATCGATGGGAACAGTGCTCAAATGACAAGGGAACAGCATGGGGAAAACCACTGGAACCATTTCCAACTCCCAGGTAACTGCTGTCAACAACGTGGTCAGAGGTATTACGCCACTTTTACGAACTCACAATAAATCATACAAAAACAAAACCAAAATGGATTTTCCTGGGAAATTTATTAAGGAACATCCTTTCCAGGGTAATGACTTGTATATAATAAATAACCAAAACCAAAAATACTCCTCCACACCTTGGGCTATGTTCACACGTAGCATTTTTGATGTGTTTTTGCACTTTTGCATTGCTTTCAACAAAGACAAATGCATTCACTGGGAAATGTCATTTTAACATTTTACAACCTTATCTTGTCATGTGGTGTGTGACACATCATCAGACACATGCATACAGTACTGAAAAGACATGGGTAAGACCTCTGGAAGCATTTCTGACTCCCAGGTCACTGCCTAAAAGTGTGCCCATCATAAGTGATCCTTGGCGCATGCGAAGAAGCCTCCCACCATGCACCTGTCGTTGCAGACTTGCAACAATCACCATCCACGTCCTTGTCCCAGTGCAGCGTTCAGTTGTCTCTACCCCATTCCTTGGAATGCAAGTGCAAGTATGCAGCCAGCCACCCACCCACCCACAAGCTGCAATACTATACTGTCAAATTTTTGACAGCTGCTTGCACTTGAAATGTGGCCTTTTAGGCTCATGGAGGTGGAAGCTTATCATAACCTCATGCCGGCGGCGGCCGGGTGTCCATACTCGGTCCCCAGCCACCACTGTTTCTCCCGGTGTCGTCTCCGCCTTCCACAAGCACGGGTCCCACAACATTACCCATGTCATCCCCAGTGTACTTACTGGAAAGGACCGCCTAACCACAAACATGTGGACAGGTGAATGTGGCCAGGGACGGTAAAGAGCCAGTCCACAGCTTTTTTTTGCTGAGTTGTATTTCACCACAGCCATATTCTTTAGCTTGGTGAAAGGACTTGGGAAACCATATCTACCCAGCTATCATTTCCCCCAGGAAGTCCTCTAAAGCTGCTTTTACTTGAAATGTGGCCTTTTAGGCTCGTGGAGGCAGAAGCTTTTCATAACCTCATGCTGGCAGCGGCCGGGTGTCCATACTTGGTCCCCAGCCACCACTATTTATCCCGGTATCGTCTCCGCCTTCCACAAGCACGGGTCCCACAATATTACCCATGCCCTCCCCAGTGTACTTACTGGGAAGGACCGCCTAACCACAAACACGTAGACAGGTGAATGTGGCCAGGGATGGTATGGAGCCAGTCCACGTCTTATTTTGCTGAGAGTTGTATTTAGCTCGGTGAAAGGACTGGCATAGAGGGAAACCTTATATACTCTGGGTGTCATTTCTCCATCACCAGGTTCCGCCCAATGTCACACACGACCATGCCTGGCTGTATGTTCAGTGGTGAGAGCCACAGATCAGGCTGCTGTGTTACAGCTTTCAACAACTCTGCAGCGCTGGGCGGTTTGTCAATTAAGCATTAAGCATGTTATCTTCAGCACAGCATGTTGCCGCTTGGCCAAGGCAGTGCTGCAATGCTGTCAGCTTGTGACTGATGTGGTCATTTCGGAGATGGAGGAGGAGGTGCATGAGCTGAACAATGTGATTACATTGAGGTTAAATTGGTGACGCTGTTTTTAATACTAAAGAAAGATCCTATTGTTTTGTTTTTTTTACGTTATTTTTTAAGACAAATGCATTCACCGGGAAATGTCATTTTAACATTTTACAACCTTATCTGGCAATGTGGTGTGTGACACATCATCAGACACATCCTGTTTTATTTATGATGGAGGGACTCTGAAAGTCATAAAGCCTATTTTTATAGGGCCGTCAGACGGCCCTTACTATTCTTAAAAGGCCAGCAGCCTGCCCTCGCTATTGTTAGAGAGCCATCAGTCGGCTATGCTTTGTGGTTCCCAATATTAACAAGTGGGTCTCCTGTACTGTTATTGAGTATCCAATGACTGCAAGGGCTGGCAAAAATTTGGACGCAGCCCAATACCCCTTTGAATCGACCTAGTGGAGGGTCTCAGTAAAATTTTTTTTCCCATTTAAAGGAGCTGATCTCCTATAGTGGTAATGCCCATGCTGTGACTGCAAGGGCTGCCAAAATTTGGGAAAAACCCCACTAAGAATTTAAAGACACACAGAGCTGGGCCACAGTAACAAAGAAAGACATGTTCCCTTTAGAAAGGAGAGAGTCTGTTATTCAGTTATAGGGTATGCAGTGAGTGCAACGACTGACCAATTTTAGGAAAAACCCCACTAAGAATTTAAAGACACATAGAGCAGGGCCACAGTAACAACAAATTTCCATAAGAAAGGAGAGAGTCTGCTATACAGTTATAGGGTATGCAGTGAGTCCAATGGCTGAACAATTTTAGGAAAAGCCCCACTAAGAATTTAAAGACACATAGAGCAGGGCCACAGTAAAGACAAATTCCCATTAGAAAGGAGAGAGTCTGCTATACAGTTATTGGTTATGCAGTGAGTCCAAAGGCTGACCAATTTTAGGAAAAACCTACAAAGAATTTAAAGACACATAGAGCAGGGCCACAGTAACAAGGTACAACATGTTCCCTTTAGAAAGGAGAGAGTCTGCTATACAGTTATGGGTTATGCAGTGAGTCCAACGGCTGACCAATTTTAGGAAAAACCCCACTAAGAATTGAAAGACACACAGAGCAGGGCCACAGTAACGACAAATTCCCATAAGAAAGGAGGGAGTCTGCTATATAGTTATAGGGTATGCAGTGAGTCCAAAGGCTGACCAATTTTAGGAAAAACTCCACTAAGAATTTAAAGACACATAGAGCAGGGCCACAGTAACAAGTACGACATGTTCCCATTAGAAAGGAGAGGGTCTGCTACACAGTTATAGGGTATGCAGTGAGTACAACGGCAGAACAATTTTAGGAAAAGCCCCACTAAGAAATTAAATACACATAGAGCAGGGCCACAGTAACGACAAATTCCCATTAGAAAGGAGAGAGTCTGCTATACAGTTATAGGTTATGCAGTGAGTCCAAAGGCTGACCAATTATAGGAAAAATCCCACTAACAATTTAAAGACACATAGAGCAGGGCCACAGTAACAAGGTACGACAAATTCCCATTAGAAAGGAGAGAGTCTGCCATATAGTTATAGGGTATGCTGTGAGTCCAAAGGCTGACCAATTTTAGGAAAAACCCCACTAAGAATTTAAAGATACAGAGAGCAGGGCCACAGTAACAAGGTACGACATGTTCCCTTTAGAAAGGAGAGAGTCTGCTATACAGTTATAGATTATGCAGTGAGTCCAACGGCTGACCAATTTTAGGAAAAACCCCACTAAGAATTGAAAGACACACAGAGCAGGGCCACAGTAATGACAAATTCCCATAAGAAAGGAGGGAGTCTGCTATATAGTTATAGGTTATGCAGTGAGTCCAAAGGCCGTCCAATTTTAGGAAAAACTCCACTAAGAATTTAAAGACACATAGAGCAGGGCCACAGTAACCAGTACGACATGTTCCCATTAGAAAGGAGAGGGTCTGCTACACAGTTATAGGGTATGCAATGAGTCCAACGGCAGAACAATTTTAGGAAAAGCACCACTAAGAATTTAAATACACATAGAGCAGGGCCACAGTAACGACAAATTCCCATTAGAAAGGAGAGAGTCTGCTATACAGTTATAGGGTATGCTGTGAGTCCAAAGGCTGACCAATTTTAGGAAAAACCCCACTAAGAATTTAAAGACACAGAGAGCAGGGCCACAGTAACAAGTAATGCATGTTCCCATTAGAAAGGGGAGGGTCTGCTATACAGTTATAGGGTATGCAGTGAGTCAAACGGCTGACCAATTTTAGGCAAAAAACCTACTAAGAATTTAAAGACACACAGAGCAGGGCCACAGTAACGACAAATTCCCATTAGAAAGGAGAGGGTCTGCTATACAGTTATTTGGTATGCAGTGAGTCCAACGGCTGAACAATTTTAGGAAAAAACCCACTAAGAATTTAAAGACACACAGAGCAAGGCCACAGTAACAAGTACGACATGTTCCCTTTAGAAAGGAGAGGGTCTGCTATTCAGTTATAGGGTATGCAGTGAGTGCATCAGCTGACCAATTTTACGAGAAACCCCACTAAGAATTTAGAGACACATAGAGCAGGGCCACAGTAACAAGTACGACATGTTTCCATTAGAAAGGAGAGAGTCTGCTATACAGTTATATGTTATGCAGTGAGTCCAACTGCTGACCAATTTTAGGAAAAACCCCACTAGGAATTTAAAGACACATAGAGCAGGGCCACAGTAACAACAAATTCCCATAAGAAAGGAGAGAGTCTGCTATACAGTTATAGGGTATGCAGTGAGTCGAACGGCTGAACAATTTTAGGAAAAGCCCCACTAAGAATTTAAAGACACATAGAGCAGGGCCACAGTAATGACAAATTCCCATTAGAAAGGAGAGAGTCTGCTATACAGTTATAGGTTATGCAGTGAGTCCAACGGCTGACCAAATTTAGGAAAAACCGAACTAACAATTAAAGAGACAGAGTAGAGCCACAGTAACGACAAATTCCCATTAGAAAGGAGAAAGTCCCCCATAGTGTTGGCCTATGCATTGAATGCAAGGGCTGCCAAAAATTTTAGGCACTTCAATGCCCCTTGGAAGAGACCTGGGGGATGGCCACATAAAAAAATGTTCCCATTAGAATTGAGCGGGCCTCCTATACTTGTAATGCCCATTCACAAGTGTATAGGGTGACAAACATTTACCCCTGGGGGGTATACATGAACATACTGTATAAAAAATTTTTTTTTATGGGCATCATAAACACCCTTTAAAAAAATTATGTGGGTGTTGCATCACGGACCACGGTCACCCGGTGATATGGTGGTGGAGGATGTGGAGAAGGAGGAGGACAAGAGCAAATAGCCAAAATCAGGAAGCGTATACCCATGTGTGGGTGTGAAAAGGTGCATGGGAATACACCTTCCAAGAAAAGACACTGGATTTGAGTTTATGTTACGCTGCTATCATTCGGTAGTGTTGAGAAGTCTGGCCCAATCCAGCCCTTGTTCATTTTTAGAAGAGTCAGCCTGTCAGCATTTTCAGTTGACAGGCGGATGCGCTTATCAGCTATAATTCCACCAGCGGCACAAAAACCCGCTCTCATAAAACGCTGGCGGCAGGGCAGGACAGGACCTCCAAGGCATAGAGTGCCAGTTCTTCCATGTATCCAGCTTGGATACCCAATAATTATAAGGCACAGAGGAATCACCGAGGACATTGGTGCGGTCGGCAAGGTACTCCCTCAGGATCTTCCAAAACGTTGTACTCCTTGTGAGAGTACCCCGCGCCTCAGGGCATGTGCAATGGGAGGGTCTGAGAAAACTCTCCTAGAACTTTGACAGTGTTCCCCTGCCTCTGCTGGATTGAAGTTGTGTCTCTCTCGCCTGTACTCCTTTGTTGTCCAACGAAGTGTGCCCTCTGCCGCCAGCGTTTTCAGATGGGAATTTTTTTAATAGTTCCGCAACAAGGGCCTTTTGGTACAGCCCCATTTTTGTAGACCTGTCCGCCTCAGGAATAAGAGATATAAAGTTCTCCTTGTGGCGTGGGTCAAGAAGTGTCACCAACCAGTAATGACTGTCACCCAAAATTTTGAGAACGCGAGGGTCATGGGAAAGGCAGCGTAACATAAACTCAGCCATGCGTGCCAGACTACTAACAGGCAAGACTTCCGTGTCCTCACCAAGAGGATGACTGACCATGCTCTCCTCCTCCTCTCTGTCCTCTGGCCATCCACGCTGAATAGACTGTATGACAGTTGTGCAGGTAGTACCGTCTATAGTGCAAGAAGCTAGCTCCTGTCCTTCCTCCTCCTCCTCTTTCTCATTGTCACCCAATCCACGTTGGGATGAGATGAGGCTTGGCTGTGTAAATCACCCTGTATGGTTCCTTGCTCCATCTCATCGTGCTCCGCCTGCAATGCATCCTCTTTGATTGTGAGCAGAGAGCGTTTCAGAAGACAGAGAAGCGGGATGGTGACGCTAATTATGGCGTCATCACCGCTCACCATCTTGGTGGAGACCTCAAAGTTTTGGAAGATAGTACATATATCTGACATCCATGTCCTCTCCTGAGGTCGTATGTGTGGAGTCTGAACTGAATACCGACGACCTTGTTGATGCTGGTACTCAACAACTGCCCTCTTCTGCTCACAAATCCTTCCCAACATCTGCAGTGTAGAGTTCTAATGCGTGGGGACATCACACACCAGTCTGTGAGCCGGAAGTTGCAAATGCTGCTGAAACACGGCAAGGGTGGCGGAAGATATAGCTGACTTTCTAAAATGGGCACACAGGCGACGTACTTTAACAAGCAGATCTGGCAGCTCCGGGAAGGATTTGAGAAACCGCTGAACCACAAGGTTAAGCACATGGGCCAGGAATGGTACGTGTGTGAGCTCGCCTCAGAGCCGCCACCAGGTTCCGGCCATTGTCACACACGACCATGCCTGCCTGTAAGTTCAGCGGTGTGAGCCACAGATCTGCTTGCTCTTTCAGAGCTGTCCACAACTCTTTAGCATTGTGTGGTTTGTCACCTAAGCATATTCGCTTCAGCACAGCCTGTTGCCGCTTGCCGAGGCAGTGCTGCAGTGCTTCCAGCTTGTGACTGATGTGGTAATTTCGGAGATGGAGGCTGAAGAGGAGGACGAGGCTGGAGAGGATGAGGTGCAGGAGCTGTAGACCATGGGGAAATCCCTGATTGACCCAGGGCCCGCAATCATTGGCGTCAGGAGGACGTGTTCCATCCCAATGTCCGACTGGGTCCCGGATTCCACTATGTTAACCCAGTGTGCCATCAGCGAGATGTACCGTCCTTGCTCACAAGCACTTGTCCTCGTGTCCGTGGTTAGGTGGATTTTCCCGGTAACTGCGTTGTTGAGGGCACGGCTAATGTTTTGGGACACGTGTTTTTGTAATGCGGGGACGGCACACCAGGAGAAATAGTGTCGGCTGGGGACCGAGTACCGAGGGACGGCCGCCGCCATCAGGTTGCGGAATGCTTCCATCTCCACAAGCCTAAAAGGCAACATTTCGAGTGCAAGCAGTCGTGAAATGTGAGAATTTAGTAGTGTGGCCTGTGGGGCGTTGTCTGCATATTTGCACTTGCGTTCCAAGGACTGGGGTATGGACAACTGAATGCTGCGCTGGGACAAGGACATGGACGTGCTTCCTGGTGCTGCTACAACAGATGCAGGGCAGGAGGCATCTTCGCATGCACCATGGACAGGGGATTGGCTTGCATGCACAACAGCGGAAGAAGCCATGGTGCCACCTGCAGACTCTGTTCCTGGACCCTGGTGTTCGGCCCACAAAGTTGGGTGCTTTGCTGCCATGTGCCTGATAATGCTGGTGGTGATCAGGCTTGTCAAGTTTGCCCCCCCTGCTGATGCTGGCCTGGCAGGTGGTGCGAATGGCCTTTTTGGGGTTATCGGCAGAGTCTTCCAAAAACAACCAGACTTGGGAAGACCTAACCGTTGTACTGGCAACTTCCTTCGTCTTGGTGTTACGGGGAACAGTTTCCTGCCTTCTGTCTGTGGCCACCACACCGCTTCTTCCTGCCTGTTGGAGTGCTCTGCCTCCCTCCCCCTGTGTGCTGCTTTCCTCGCTCTGCATGTCCTCCTGCCAGGTTGGGTCAGTTACTATATCATCCACTACCTCGTCTTCCACTTCCGCACCCTGGTCCTCCTCCCAACTTTCTAGCAATTGTGTCTCATCATCGTCCACCTCTTGTGACACTTTCCCACCATCGCCTTCGTGTAACCGTGGCTGCTCAAATATTTGGGCATCGCTACATGCGATCTCCTCTTGCCCTGCTTCAAGTGGACCGTGCGAGTGGCCCGAATCTATAAATGGAAAAGTGAACAGCTCTTCAGAGTGTCCAAGTGTGGGATCAGTTGTCTCCGGGCACTCGGCATGGTGGGAGGAAGGAGGATCAGAGTGAGGAATATGCGGTCGAGACTCACGGCTACTGAGATTTGACCGTGTGGAAGACAGGGTGGTAGTGGTGGCTAAGTGACTGGAAGCATTATCCGCTATCCAACCAACAACCTTTTGACATTGCTCTGGGTTCAATAGTTAAGGTCAGGCGAGAAGATGTGGGTCTTTGTTGTGGCACAATTTCAGCTTGCCCACGGCCTTGTCCTCGGCCTCTGCATGCACCATCACCATCACGTCCAGTTCCCCGACCCTTGCCATGTGCCTTGCCCATTTTAAATGGAGGACAGTATCTTCCACACTCACTAGAAATTACTGAGTTTGGAGCTAACTTATATGTGATCCGTGTGATGGAGAAAACCGAGTTTTAAATACCTGCCCTGTAGGTAACTAGTTTGAACAGCAAACTGGTGTGAATTGCTTCACTGACACACTGAAAGAAATTTTTAATGGAGGCCAGAAATGGCAGTATTTTCTGACAGCGTATATGTGATCCGTGTGACAGAGAAAACAGAGTTTTAAATACCTGGCCTGTAGGTAAGTAGTTTGAACAGCAAACTGGTGTGAATTGCTTCACTGACACACAGAAAGAAATTTATATTTCTGTACATTTTAGCTATTTTATTGTTATGATAGGTGTAACATACCTGGCGGCGCCCTTGCATGGTGGTCCATCTCCCACTGTGCAAGAGCGCGCACTTGATCTCCAGTCCAGAATGTCTCTCTGGCTTCCCTCCATGCTGTCTGTTTGTGTCTGTTTCTGCTGCTTAAGGGTGGCGCCCGATCACTTCCTGCTTTTTGTACCTGCTGTGGGTCACACCCCTTGTGCGTCCTCAGCCTATTGCTGTCTGTCACCTGGTATATAACCCAGCTGCTCCAATCAATCCCTGCCTGAGCATTGTGTTTCATTCAGTGTGTGCTTGCACTCTGAAGGTGCCAGGTCCCGTTCTGTGTTCTCTTGTCTGCCTATCCTGGAGTCTGTATTTCCAGGCCTGTCTGAACACGCTCCTAGCCTGTTCCTCCCGCCATCTAGGGGCCGATTACCTAGACCCGCTCCTGTATCTTGTCTGTCCTGTCTGAACTCGCTCCTAGCCTGTTCCTCCCGCCTTCTAGGGGCCGATTACCTAGACCCGCTCCTGTATCTTGTCTGTCCTGTCTGAACTCGCTCCTAGCCTGTTCCTCCCGCCATCTAGGGGCCGATTACCTAGACCCGCTCCTGTATCTTGTCTGTCCTGTCTGAACACGCTCCTTGCATGTTCGTCCCGCCTCTCTGGGGGCCGTATTCCCAGACCCGCTCCTGTATCCCGCTGCAGTGTCGGTCTCTTCCGTACACTCAGTTCCAGTCTGAACTCTCTCCTATCCTTTACCTGTTTTGCCTCTATGTCCGTTCCTTTCCTTTTTCTGCAGAGTCTGAACTCGTACCTAACTCCTGCTTGTTGTCTCTGTACTCCCGTTTGTGTGTTTGTGGTCCACTCGCTACTTCACTGCAAGTTCCTTGTGGGTATCTGGCTCTGCCTTTCCCTTCCTGTCTGTTCCGTGTGAACAGAGCCCTGTTCCCCCTGCTCTGTCTCGCTCTGCTCCAGGCGGCCTCGTCCTGCTCTGACTCCTTGCTCACTGCTCCGGCAGTCTCGCTCAGCTCTGACCCTTTGCTCACCGCTCCTGGCGGTCTCGTCCTTCTCTGCTCTTGCTCACCGCTCCAGGCGGTCTCGTCCTGCTCTGCTCTTGCTCACCGCTCCAGGTGGGCTCGTCCTGCTCTGCTCTTGCTCACCGCTCCAGGCGGTCTCGTCCTGCTCTGCTCTTGCTCACCGCTCCAGGCGGTCTCGTCCTGCTCTGCTCTTGCTCACCGCTCCAGGCGGTCTCGTCCTGCTCTGTTCTTGCTCACCGCTCCAGGCAGTCTCGTCCTGCCCTGCTCTTGCTCACCGCTCCAGGCGGTCTCGTCCTGCCCTGCTCTTGCTCACCGCTCCAGGCGGTCTCGTCCTGCCCTGCTCTTGCTCACCTCTCCAGGCGGTCTCGTCCTGCCCTGCTCTTGCTCACCGCTCCGGGCGGTCTCGTCCTGCCCTGCTCTCGCTCACCTCTCTGGGCGGCCTCACTCTGCTGTGTTTGTCCGCCACATCTGTGGTTCTGTTCCAGAGTCCCAGTGTGTACTGGGTCCTATCCCGCCTGTGTTCCTACCTGCTAATGCCTTCCTGTCTGCACTCTAGCCGTGCTTGCCTGCACCCCCCTGCCTGCATACCCGCCTGCCTGCATACCAGTCGTGCCTGCCTATTCCCACCAGTCTGTGTGCCAGCCTAACCAGTCTGTTCCTGTATTCCCCTGTGTGGGTCAACAGCCGTGTCCGGGGTCTGTCCTGGAGTAGCACCTGGTCCCTCTGCTCGGTTCCTCCTTGGTGCACTGGCGTCGTATGCCGTCGTTCGACCCTGGTCGGATCGGGTGAATACCTAGTTACGCCCCTCCAGGCATTCACTCTCTGGCACGGTCCAGTGGAATCACACGCACACGCCGCTCAGCCCGGGCGTGTGCATTACAATAGGGTGCTTTTTTCACACTATGTTGTGATTTTCATACTGCGTTCTATGGGTGTCTGACACAGCACTTATTTATTTCTGTAATATCAGACAGATTTACCTATTTATTAGGCATTGGTTGGCGTATCTAGAGTCTGAATTTGGCCAGAGAAATTGTTGGACCAGCAGGCCTAGACTTCCATTGATTTTGACATTAAAGGGGTCATCTGGCCTTCATAAAAACCTTACTTTGGACATTAACCCCTTTCCGACATGTGCCATACATGTACGGCACATGTCGGGTCTCTCCCTTTGGTGCAGACTCTGGTGATGAGCCCGCACCTTTCCGGGGACATGGCAGCTGATTTGTGCCTCTAATAGCCACGGGTGGAATCGTCATATGTCCTGCCCATGGGCGCCTGTGTCACATGACCGCGGGTGGCCGATGGGTTGGCATGACAACCCAGGGTCTGCAGGAAGACCCTGCTGTTGTCATTGCCAGAAGGCTATGAGCGCCGCCCAGTGGTCAGTGCTTTTAGCCAGTGAGCATTTCTGCTACACACAGGCGATCGGATGATCTCAGCTTCTAGGCTCCCATGGAGACTATTGAAGCATGTGTAAAGTGAAAACAAAATGTTTTTAAAAATATTTTAAAAAAATTATATATAATTCTTAAATAAAGAATATATATAAAATAATAATAAATTGAAAAATGAATAAATAAAAAAAAAAAAAATAATATATAAAAGTTTAAATCACCCCGCTTTTGCCCCAAAATAATAAAAAATCTCTGAGTTCAGAATCGCCTCATCTATCAATATATAAAAAGGATTAATCTGAGCAGTAAACAGTGTAACGAGAAAAAGAATCAAAACGCTAGAATTAAGGTTTTTTGGTCGCCGCAACATTGAAATAAAATGCAATAACGGGCGATCAAAATATCTACCCCAAAATAGTATTAATAAAAATGGCAGCTCGGCATACAAAAAATAAGCCCCCACCCGGCCACAGATCCCAAAAAATGGAGACGCTACGGGTCTTGGAAAATGGCGACTTTTTTTGTTAAACAAACTTTAGATTTTTTTCCCCCACTTAAATAAAAATTAACCTGTACATGTTTGGTATCTACAAACTCATAATGACCTGGAGAATCACAATGGCTGGTCAATTTTAGCATTTAGTGAACATGGTAAAAAAAACAAAACAACTGTGGAAGTGCACTTTTTTTGTAATTTCACCGCACTTAGAATTTTTCTCCCCATTTTCCAGTACACGGTATGGTAAAACTAAAGGTGTCGACTCAAAAGTACAACTTGTATTGCAAAAAATAAGGCCTCACATGGCCATATTGATCAAAAAATAAAAAAGTTATGGCTCTCGGAAGAAGGGGAGCAAAAAACGACAGCGCAAAAAAACAGAAAATGGCCCAAGAGTAAAGGGGTTAATGGCCTAATAAAAAATAGTTGATGCCTACACAACTTATGTCATCTTTGTGGACCCAGCACAGGTCATGTTGGTGTTCTGCACTGACACTGGAGGACGTGATGTCGCAACTCTTCTGTCACGGAATGATGTGCCCAGAGATTGTCTGCAGCAATCAGGTGACTAGAAATTTGTATTATCAGATATTTCGCTCGGCAGCTGATTGCTAAATCACAGGATCCAGCATATGAGTGTGCTCTTAGATTGTTACTTTTAAGCAATCAATACCCAGTTTAAAGTTTTATCAAATAGGATTTTAAAAAATGTAAATCTGCAGTCACTCTATGAGACTGAAGGTGCCAAATCATGACAGTTTGTGAGTGCATATAGTCACGATTCTCCGGTATTTTCTGTGCTATTGGGAAGTCACATAACTGCATTCATATTATTTGCATATTTGCTGTCACATATCAGTTAGTCTCATCTAGCTTCCCTCAATATAAGAAGTGGATGAGACTAGTTGGAGTGTGACTGCAGGCGTGAAAAATCACATGCATGCAGTCACATGACCGTCCAACTCCCACGGAGAATTCATGGGTATTGTGACAGTGCGCACATCATACACTGTTACAATTCGTCAGTCTGCAGTCACATAAAATGATCGCAGAATTTTCTTCCCAGTCTGGAAAACCCCTTTAAGGACAAACAATCCTTTCAATGACTTAGAATATCAGGGATGTCACTTCACTGCCCTATAAATGCTTTAGTAACATAGTAACATAGTTTTTGAGGTTGAAGGAAGACTAAGTCCATCTAGTTCAACCCATAGCCTAACATGTTGATCCAGAGGAAGGCAAAAAAAAAAACACGTGGCAAACACTAATCTCCACATTGGGGAAAAAAATTCCTTCCTGACTCCACATACGGCAATCAGACTAGTTCCCTGGATCAACGCCCTATCAAGGAATCTAATATATATAACCTGTAATATTATACTTTTCAAGAAAGGCATCCAGGCCCTTCTTAAATTTTAATAGTGAATCACTCATTACAACATCATGCGGCAGAGAGTTCCATAGTCTCACTGCTCTTACAGTAAAGAATCCGCGTCTGTGATTATGATTAAACCTTCTTTTCTCCAGACGTAGAAGATGCCCCCTTGTCCCCGTCTCAGGCCTCAGAGTAAAAAGATCAGTAGACAGGTCTTTGTACTGTCCCCTCATATACTTGTACATAGTAATAAGATCACCCCTAAGCCTTCTTTTTTCCAAGCTAAATAACCCAAAGTGTAATAACCTGTCTTGGTATTGCAGACCCCCCAGTCCTCTAATAACCTTGGTCGCTCTTCTCTGCACCCGCTCTAGTTCAGCTATGTCTTTCTTATACACCGGAGACCAGAACTGTACACAGTATTCTAAGTGTGGTCGCACTAGTGACTTGTATAGAGGTAAAATTATGTATATAAGGATGGAAATATTAACCCTTTTTTTTCTGCCTTAGAGTTCCAAGAACAACAGGGACTTCCCTGCGGTAAACTATAAGATGTTATCATAAACTTATTAACTACCCTAATTATGTCTAATTGTTTGATACTATGGAGCACTACTTATTTTCTGCTGTTCACCCAGTTTAGACAGAACCCACGTTAGAGGGAACAGTACCCAGTGCCCAGGTACCAAACTGCCCTTCGCTATAGGGAAAAAGGCTTAGAAGTAACATTGGTCACGGCAACATCTCTCCATAAAATCTCTTTTCTATATGAAGAACAGAATAGTGTTGAGCCACCCCCGTAGTGTTCGAGTTCGGTTCGGTTCGTCGAACACCCGTGTGTTCGCCGAACTGTTCGTCGAACTGTTCGTCGAACACCTTCGAACACCGTTAAAACCAATGGCAGGCAAACAAAAACACATAGAAACACATAGAAAACAACTTCAAAGGTGTCCAAAAGCTGACAAACTGCTCAGAAGACACAACTAACACATGGAAAAGTGACAAGTACATATAGTCATGCGAAAAGAAAAGAGGTGGAGGAGTAAAAGGAGGGGGAGACACAGATATAGGCATGTCATGCCCTTCTAAAATCCAAAAAGTGAGAAGCCGACACGTTCAGTCCGCTCCTGCCCGTGCCACCTCCGTGTCGCCGGGTTTGTGCCAGAGCCGCGGTGAACCCTGACGGCCAGCCCCCCTCTCCCAATACTGGTGCCTGTCCGCTGGTGGGTCGAGCGAGCCCCCCTGTGGTGGAGGCAGCTCTAAGCTTTTTAATTTAAATTGTCTCTCTAATTTGAATAAATACACTTTAAATCCATTTACAAGGATCTATTGGAGGGCAAGTCTCATGCCAGCAGCCGCGTAATTCCAGCTCCAGTAGCGTCCACTAAAGCTGCTGCAGTTAAAAAGCTTTTATAAGGATCGAGCTCGGCTGTCCACCGCAAGGCATCCTACTGCCAGTCCGAGCCCCTATGCCTTGGGGTGCCTCCTGATGCTCTTCACTGAGTATCCCGTGGTCCCGAAGCATTTCCTTTGAAAAAATTAAGTGTCCAAACTACAGGTGGTGTAGCTTGCTTAACAGCCGGGATAATCGGCTGACTAGCAGACCCTGCTACTAGGCACAAAGTATTTCCTGGGCTAGATGCAGTTAAAAATTTGTAATTAGATACTCTCGTTGGATGCTGAGAAAGCATTCCATAGAGTCTCCTGGCACGCCATATATGATTCTCTTAAAACGCTTGGGGTAGGGGTCTAGGGGACCCTTTTATAGCCAAAATCACGGCCCTGTATCGCAATACGTCACCTAGGCTGAAGATAAATGGAACTGTAGCACCCTGAGGGCTCGGTTGCTACAGAGGTATTACACCTCACCCAGAGGTGTGATATCTCACTCTCAGGTAAGGATGTAGTGTGGATCAGGACCCGACACCTGCATGCATTACACCACATTGCCGTGGGGCAGGGCGACCAATATGCCCCTGAGATGGGCATGACAGTCCCTGTCCCTGGCTGGAGTGGGGGGAGGGAACACTGAGGAAGGGGAACCCTGTAGTGCAGGAGCAGGGAGGAAGCAGTTCCTGGGTGCATTGAGAAGGGAGTATAAAAGGTGAGCACCATCTTAGTTCAGTGCAGAGAAGTCTGAGCAGAAGTGGCAGGGAGCAGGGGCTCTGCATGAGCTCTGCTCCGGATGCGGGCCTAGTAACAGAGGCCCAGGCCTGGAAGAGGGAGAAGGAAGGAAGAGGAGCGGAGAAGGCTCCAGGAACAAGGAACGAAGGGATCTCAGGGGTGCGGACGGGCGAGTCGCCACCGCACGCCCGAATCCACCTGCGTGGAGGGGTCAGGCCAAAGGGGGAGACCGGTCCCCGAAACTAGTGGAGGCAGGAAACGACCCTCAGCTAGAAACAGGAGGCTGTGACATTTTATGTGGCGAAGCCCCTCGCTACACCCGCTAGGAAGGCACCACATAGGGTCAGGGAAACTGGCGCCAAGTTTACCAAGAGGAGGCCCGAGGCAGCTGGACAGAAGGGTTGGTAAGAAAGGCCAGACAAAGGACACACAAAGGGGGTCCTGTGAAGCACTCCAAAGTTATCTGGGAGTTGTCTGAGCCCCTCACCTGGTGAGCACAGTGCGACGTGGGCAGCCGTTACCTGCAGACGTGGTCTGGAAAATAAGAACTGTGACTAAAGGCCCTGGACTGCATCACTGACTCCGTGTCATTACTGCTGCTGACCTGCACCATCACCCCCATCCTCTGCATACACTGCCCTGAGGCTATACTCCTCCCGTGGGGAGTTATGCTACGCTCTGCTGCACCCACAACACCAGCCTCAGCGGTCTGCCCTGGAGCGGCGGTTCACTCTGACCGCAATCCACGGGTGGCGTAGTCGGACATTTAAACATCAAAACCACATAACTAGTTCCGCCACTGGTTTGACCGCCCTGAGCCACGGAACCGGGTTGCCGCCACGGAGACTACAACCACCAGCATCCACCAAAACGGTCCGGCTCCGGGTGTCCCAAGGCCCAGGGGGCGCGTCAGAACATTTTCATCACCTTTCACAATCACCAATGGGACAAGGCAGGGATGTTCTCTGTCCCCTCTCTTATACATCCTAGTGACGGAGCACCTGCTCTCATCAATTCGCCATAACCCCAATATTAGGTGGATTGAGGTGGGAGGCACCGAGTACAAGTGCTCTCTATTTGCTGATGATGTCCTAGTATATATCACTCAATCACATATATCCATCCATGCTGTTATGGCTGAAATAGATCACTTTGTTACATGGTCAAATTTTAAAATCAATGCAGCGAAGTCTGAGGCCCTCGATGTCTCCCTCCCCAAATCCATATAGGATTCCATCCAGTCCAACTTTCCCTTTGCCTGGCCCTCACAGGGTATCAAATACTTAGGAATTCCTATTCATAGAGACCTCTCCCATCTATGTTATCTTAATTTTGGGCCCTTTATTGAACAACTCCATACAGACCACGGTTGGCAAGTTAAAACTGTAAGATTCACTACGTGAACCACTGGTGTTTTGTGGAAAAGCACATGTACACTGTGTTCCAAATTATTATGCAAAAAGTGTTTAGGAGTGATAAGGGAAGAATTTGTTTGTTTGTCAGTTAAACTCATTGATGGTGATGTGTGTCAGGGCTCTTTATATCACTGTAAGCAATTGCAGACACCTGTGCTAATTAGTTTGGCAGGTGTGTCCAATGAAAGGCAAGACTACTTAAGAAGGCTGTCTCACATTATTAAGCAGCCTACATTTTCTGCCAAAATGGGAAAGAAAAAGGATGTGTCGGCTGCTGAGAAGCAACAAATTGTGGAGTGTTTAGGTCAAGGCATGACTACAATCAACATTGTGCGATGATCAGGATGAAGTGTCTTGGCAATCAAGAAGTATGTAGCTGATTCACAGTACACACGTGTGCGTGCTGATAAGGGCAAATTGAGGACTCTTTCCTACAGGCAATTACGTCAGGTTGAAAGAGCAGCGGCAAAAAAGCCTTGTCATAGCAGCAGACAAGTTTTTGAAGCTGCTTGTGCCTCCAACGTCACCCGAACAACAAGATGCAGGGTCCTTCAGAGGTTTGCAGCTGTGCATACGCCATCCTGTCGACCTCCTCTATCCACTTCACACAAGCAGAAACGGCTCCAGTGGGCCAAACATTACATGAAGACTGATTTCAAAACTGTTTTGTTCACGGATGAGTGCCATGCAGCGCTCGATGGTCCAGATGGATGGAGTGGAGGATGGCTGGTTGATGGACACCCCACGCAAACACGGCTACAGCGCCAACAAGGAGGAGGTGGAGTAATGTTTTGGGCTGGAATCATGGGGAGAGAGATTGTCGGCCCCTTTAGGATCCCTGAAGGCGCTAAAGATGAACTCCATAATGTATGTGGATTTTCTCAAACAGCACTTCCTGCCATGGTTCAAGAAGAAGAACCGTGTATTTCACAGCAAGATCATTTTTCTGCATGATAATGCACCATCTCATGCTGCACATAAAACATCTGCATCTCTGGCTGATATGGGCATAAAAGGGGACAAACTTATGGTGTGACCCCCATGCTCCCCTGACCTCTACCCCATTCAGAACCTTTGGAGCATCATTAAAAGGAGTGTCTATGATGGCGGGAGGCAGTTCACATCTAAGCAACAGCTCTGGGAGGGTATTCTGTCCTCATGCAAAACAATTGAAGCAGAAACCATCCAAAACCTGACAAATTCAATGGACGAGAGAGTTCAGAAGCTCCTTTCGAACAAGGGGTCCTATGTGAAAATGTAACATCACCTAGAATAAAGTTTTGAGTTGAAAACTGTTTGATTTCAGTTTCTAACAACCTGCTAATGCTTATAATTTCAAAAATGACCATTTTTTTGGTCTTTATTAAAATGAAAAGGTTGATCGAAAAGTTTGGGGGATCTAAGAGTGTGGCAACTAGAGATGAGCGTTGTTCTACTCGAACTGTTCGCCAATCTCAAATTCGAGCTGTTTTGGGCGGTGTTCGAGCCGGTCGGCGAACACGAACAATTTGAGAAAAATTCGGCTGTTCGAGGTTATGTTCGATAACTGTTCGTGCACCAAAATCATAACTGGATTTTTTCTCAGTAATGATGAAAATTAATGTTAATACGCAGTTTGAGTGTACAGCGGGGCGGGGGGAGGGGCAGGGGATGGATCTCTGCAGGAACAATGAAGATCTCCATTTTTTTTTCTCTTTCCCGCATTTGCAGTGGGGAGGTGCAATCTGTCAGCCTATCAGCAGCGCACACACGGAGCGAAGTGCTTTTTTTCACACAAGCAAGGGCATGTGTGATTGGCAGTGTATGTCACATGTCCTTGCCCTATAAGACCAAGCCATTTTCCCCGTCGCCACCATTTTCTCACTGCTGCAGCTGCGTGTTAGACGGCACCGCTGTTGCTGTGTGTGCTATACCTTGTTAATTTCAAGCCAATTTTCGCACAAATATACAGATAGCTTGGGAGTAGGGAATAGTTGTGATTGCAGTCCTTTTAAGGACTAGGTTACAGCATTTCCTACGACTTTTATCAGGGAGGTCTGTGCTCTTAAATAGATAGGTTGTGGGAGTAAAGACTAATTGTAATTGGAGTCCTTTTCAGGACTAGGTTACATGAGTTCCTATCAGTTTTTGCCAGGCAGGTCTGTGCCAGTGCTGTGCAAGTTTTTTTCACAGCATTTGGCTGAATCTAGCAAAGCTAATCCTTTTTGGCCTATTGCAGAGTGTGTTAGTCAGTGGAGTAGCCTATCTGTGTTGCAAGATATAACACCTGTGTATAGAATACCAATTTTTTTACTGCACCTAGTGAAGTAAAATCTTTTGGGCATAGCATCATTCTATTAGTCCATCTATACTGACCTCCATCAGGTTGCAAACTGAATATAATTTTTTTCTGCATCTAGCTCTGAAAAAATATTTGGGCTTCTAGCGGTGTGTGGGACTTGGTCTATTAGTCCATCTATACTGACCTCCATCAGGTTGCAAATTAAAAATAATTTTTTTCTGCATCTACCTCTGAAAAAATATTTGGGCTTCTAGCAGTGTGTGGGACTTGGTCTATTAGTCCATCTATACTGACCTACATCAGGTTGCAAATTAAAAATAATTTTTTTCTGCATCTAGCTCTGAAAAAATATTTGGGCTTCTAGCGGTGTGTGGGACTTGGTCTATTAGTCCATCTATACTGACCTCCATCAGGTTGCAAATTAAAAATAATTTTTTTCTGCATCTAGCTCTGAAAAAATATTTGGGCTTCTAGCGGTGTGTGGGACTTGGTCTATTAGTCCATCTATACTGACCTCCATCAGGTTGCAAATTAAAAATAATTTTTTTCTGCATCTAGCTCTGAAAAAATATTTGGGCTTCTAGCAGTATGTGGGACTTGGTCTATTAGTCCATCTATACTGACCTCCATCAGGTTGCAAATTAAAAATAATTTTTTTCTGCATCTAGCTCTGAAAAAATATTTGGGCTTCTAGCAGTGTGTGGGACTTGGTCTATTAGTCCATCTATACTGACCTCCATCAGGTTGCAAATTAAAAATAATTTTTTTCTGCATCTAGCTCTGAAAAAATATTTGGGCTTCTAGCGGTGTGTGGGACTTGGTCTATTAGTCCATCTATACTGACCTCCATCAGGTTGCAAATTAAAAATAATTTTTTTCTGCATCTAGCTCTGAAAAAATATTTGGGCTTCTAGCAGTGTGTGGGACTTGGTCTATTAGTCCATCTATACTGACCTACATCAGGTTGCAAATTAAAAATAATTTTTTTCTGCATCTAGCTCTGAAAAAATATTTGGGCTTCTAGCAGTGTGTGGGACTTGGTCTATTAGTCCATCTATACTGACCTACATCAGGTTGCAAATTAAAAATAATTTTTTTCTGCATCTAGCTCTGAAAAAATATTTGGGCTTCTAGCGGTGTGTGGGACTTGGTCTATTAGTCCATCTATACTGACCTCCATCAGGTTGCAAATTAAAAATAATTTTTTTCTGCATCTAGCTCTGAAAAAATATTTGGGCTTCTAGCAGTGTGTGGGACTTGGTCTATTAGTCCATCTATACTGACCTCCATCAGGTTGCAAATTAAAAATAATTTTTTTCTGCATCTAGCTCTGAAAAAATATTTGGGCTTCTAGCAGTGTGTGGGACTTGGTCTATTAGTCCATCTATACTGACCTCCATCAGGTTGCAAATTAAAAATAATTTTTTTCTGCATCTAGCTCTGAAAAAATATTTGGGCTACTAGCGGTGTGTGGGACTTGGTCTATTAGTCCATCTATACTGACCTCCATCAGGTTGCAAATTAAAAATAATTTTTTTCTGCATCTAACCCAGCCAATAGTTTTGGCCTAATACCACAGTTTGGCCACTCAGCTCTGCTCGGTTACCATCCATTGTTTTTTTGTGCAAACAACTCCAGAGTTGTGAATTAGTTAACCACCAAAATGAGTGGAAAAAGGCCTGCTGCTGGTGGAAAGGGGAATAGGCGTGTTGGGAAGGGGAAAAAAGGTTGTGTCCGTGGGGTAGGTGCAGAAGAAAGACCATCTTCCAGCCAAACTAAAATGTCTACTTCTTTTAGCGGACAATGTGATAAGATCCCTTTCTTACGGCCACGCCAATCGCTGCAAATTCCAGATGAGGCACAAAAACAGCAGGTGCTTCAACGGATATCAAGTGCTCCTTTAAGTGGGCTCTCCTCCACATCAACTTCAACATCACAAATACTCCAGTCCTCAAAGGTGTCACCCAAATCGCACTTGCTTCCTCACAGCTCCCAAATCTCCAGCTGCCCATCTGAGTGTGAGGTAGAACAGATGGTTGAGTCTGCAGAGCTGTTTACTCATACTATAGCCTGGGAATCAGAGGTCGACTCCAGCGCTTCTGTGAATCCAGACGAGGAAATGATCTGCACTGATG
Source organism: Phyllobates terribilis (assembly GCF_046119375.1). NCBI lineage: Eukaryota > Metazoa > Chordata > Amphibia > Anura > Dendrobatidae > Phyllobates > Phyllobates terribilis. Next base: position 255,761,788 of record NW_027362763.1, on the reverse strand, counting down.
CCCAGAATCTTTATGAGTCGGATCCAGGACCAGACGCAGAAGGTTCTGACCATAATGTAGACCCTCATTCCCAAACTGTAACTCCTGTTGGTGGAGACAATGAGGAAGACGATGATAAGACTCAAATACCTGATTGGAGCGACAACTTTAGTTTTTTGTCAGGGCAGGAACAGGTTGGCTCTGAGGACGATGGGTGTGATAACGCACAGGGTGATGATGATGAGGTCGGAGATCCCACTTACTGTCAACCCACAGTCAGCCAAGAGATGAGGTCAGCAGAGGAGGTGGAGGAAGATGCTAGTGACGACGAGGTCAGGTTGCGCCTTCCTGGACAGAGACGTAGTACTGGAAGCACGTCAACAACTGCATCCTCAAACACAACTCTGCCTCTCACCACAAGTCGTGGTGGCTCTTCAGGTCGCATGGGTGCTAAGCCTTGCATAGCCTGGGCATTTTTTCAGATCGATAAAGATGACCCAACTCGTGTTATCTGTAACATTTGTCAGCAAAAGCTAAGTAGAGGCCAAAAAATACATAGTTTGAGTACTTCATGCATGAACCGGCACATGGACATGAAGCATAAGTTGCAGTGGGAAGCTCAGTGTGCTACAATGCGGCCTAGCCGGCCGGGCCAATCACCGTCTGCCATATCTTGTGCATCCGCGGCCTCTTCATCCTCTGTGACTGGGGGGACAGCAGTCACACCTGTTTTGGGGCGCAGACCTGCCACCTCTTTACCCGCAACAGCCAGCGTGATTGGCAGGTCATCATTTTCTTTGGAGGTGGTAACACCAGCTGGTGTTGAGCGCTGTCCGACATCGATAGCACCACCTTTGGATCAAGGCAACCTAACATGTCCGCCTGCATCTTCCTCACAGACCGGCAGTTTGCCGGGGACACCCTTATCAACCCCGTCTAAGCACAATAGCCAGCCCTCGGTCCCTCAGATGTGGACAAGTAAAAGACCATTTCCTCCTAGCCATGAGAAAGCTAAGAGGTTGAATTTCACCATCTGCAAGCTCTTGGCTACAGAAATGCTGCCTTTCCGCCTGGTGGACACAGAGGATTTTCGAGACCTTATGTCCGTCGCAGTGCCCCAGTACCAGATGCCCAGTCGGCACTACTTCTCAAAGAAAGGTGTGCCTGCGCTCCACCAGCATGTCGCACACAACATCACCGCTTCTTTGAGAAACTCTGTGTGTGACAGGGTGCATTTCACCACAGACACTTGGACGAGTAGGCATGGACAGGGGCGTTACATGTCGCTGACTGGGCACTGGGTAACTATGGTGACAGCAGGACAAGGGGCTGCTGTCCAAGTCTTGCCGTCCCCACGAGTTGTGCGTCAATCCTCTTTATGTCAAAGTTCCTCCACTGCTTCTGCCTCCTCAACCTCCTCTCGGTCTTCCACCTGCACCCAAAGCCTGTCTGGTCATGCCACAAGCTTTCTAACTGCGCAGAAGGGATCCTGCACACCTCCTTACTATGCTGGCAGTAGGGCTCAACGTCATCAGGCGGTTTTTACATTGAAATGTCTGGGAAATGTGAGTCACACAGCTGAGGAGTTGTGGTCAGCTCTGGAGAACCAATTTCATGAATGGTTGTCTCCACTGGACCTGAAACCAGGGAAGGCCGTGTGCGACAATGCTGCAAACCTGGGTGCGGCCCTTCGCCGGGGCAATGTCACACACGTGCCTTGTATGGCTCACGTGTTGAACCTGGTTGTCCAGCAATTTTTAGCCCACTATCCCAGACTAGATGGCCTTCTGCAGAGGGCACGGTCGCTGTGTGCTCACTTCCGCCGTTCGCATCCCGCAGCTCAGCGACTTACATCTCTACAGAAGTCGTTGGGCCTGCCACTTCACCGGCTAAAATGCGATGTGCCTACCCGGTGGAATTCAACTCTGCACATGTTGCAGCGACTGTGGCAGCACCGACAAGCCCTGGTGCAATACGTTCTGACGTATAGCCTGGGCCAACGAGATTCAGAGGTGGGGCAAATCACGCTGGAGGAGTGGTCTCAGATCAGGGACCTATGCACCCTTCTGCACAGTTTTGAAATGGCGACGAAGATGTTTAGTGCTGATGATGCCATTATCAGCATGACTATTCCGGTGATTTACATGCTGGAGAACATGTTAAACAGAATTCGGAGTCAGGTGGTGGCACAAGAGGAGGTGGAGGAAGTAGAGGAGGAGGAGTTGTATGCGGAAGGGCTAACATCTGCAAGGTCCAGACGGTCGGCAGCACCAGGGCGGCAGGCATGTGAGGGTGGGGGAGATGATTTTACCAGGGCGCATGGTAGCAGCCAAACTAGTGAGGAAGGTGCAGGAGCCCAGGAAGAAGTGGAGGACGAACTGATGGAAGACTCATCAGATGAGGGAGACCTTGATCACATTTCTGTTGTGCGAGGTTGGGGGGAGAGGACAGAGGAAGGAAGCATGATTGTTACCTCGCCACCATCACAACAGGGACTTGGTGCTCCTGGATGCGCAACACACATGAGTGCCTTCTTGCTGCACTACCTGCAACATGACCCTCGAATTGTGAGAATTAGAAATAATCCTGACTACTGGGTTGCCACACTGTTAGATCCCCGGTACAAAAGTAAATTTGCAGAAATTATTCCTGCCATAGAAAGGGATGCACGCATGCAGGAGTATCAGCAGAGACTGTTGCAGAATCTTACATGTGCTTTTCCACAAAATACCAGTGGTGCACGTAGTGAATCTCACAGTTCCAACTTGCCAACCGTGGTCTGTATGGAATTGTTCAATAAAGGGCCCAAAATTAAGATAACATAGATGGGAGAGGTCTCTATGAATAGGAATTCCTAAGTATTTGATACCCTGTGAGGGCCAGGCAAAGGGAAAGTTGGACTGGATGGAATCCTATATGGATTTAGGGAGGGAGACATCGAGGGCCTCAGACTTCGCTGCATTGATTTTAAAATTTTACCATGTAACAAAGTGATCTATTTCAGCCATAACAGCAGGGATGGATATATGTGATTGAGTGATATATACTAGGACATCATCAGCAAATAGAGAGCACTTGTACTCGGTGCCTCCCACCTCAATCCACCTAATATTGGGGTTATGGCGAATTGATGAGAGCAGGTGCTCCGTCACTAGGATGTATAAGAGAGGGGACAGAGGACATCCCTGCCTTGTCCCATTGGTGATTGTGAAAGGTGATGAAAATGTTCTGACGCACCCCCTGGGCCTTGGGACACCCGGAGCCGGACCCTTTTTGGTGGATGCTGGTGGTTGTAGTCTTCGTGGCGGCGATACGGTTCCGTGGCTCAGGGCGGTCAAACCAGTGGCGGAATTATTTATGTGGTTTTGATGTTTAAATGTCCGACTACGCCACCCGTGGATTGCGGTCAGAGTGAACCGCCGCTACAGGGCAGACCGCTAAGGCTGGTGTTGTGGGTGCAGCAGAGCGTAGCATAACTCCCCACGGGAGGAGTATAGCCTCAGGGCAGTGTATGCGGAGGATGGGGGTGATGGTGCAGGGCAGCAGCAGTAACGACACGGAGTCAGTGATGCAGTTCAGGGCCTTTACTCACAGTTCTTATTATCCAGACCACGTCTGCAGGTAACGGCTGCCCACGTCGTACTGTGCTCACCAGGTGAGGGGCTCAGACAACTCCCAGATAACTTTGGAGCGCTTCACAGGACCCCCTTTGTGTGTCCTTTGTCTGGCCTTTCTAACCAACACTTCTGTCCGGCTGCCTCGGGCCTCCTCTTGGTAAACTTGGCGCCAGTTTCCCTGACCCTATGTGGTGCCTTCCTAGCGGGTGGAGCAAGGGGCTGCGCCACATAAAATGTCAGAGCCTCCGGTTTCTAGCTGAGGGTCGTTTCCTGCCTCCACTAGTTCGGGGACCGGTCTCCCCCTTTGGCCTGACCCCTCCACGCAGGTGGATTCGGGCGTGCGGTGGCGACTCGCCCGTCCGCACCCCTGGGATCCCTTCATTCCTCGTTCCTGGAGCCTTCTCCGCTCCTCTTCCTTCCTTCTCCCTCTTGCAGGTCTGGGCCTCTGTTACTAGGCCCGCCTCCGGAGCAGAGCTCATGCAGAGCCCCTGCTCCCTGCCACTTCTGCTCAGACTTCTCTGCACTGAACTAAGATGGTGCCAACCTTTTATACTCCCTTCTCAATGCACCCAGGAACTGCTTCCTCCCTGCTCCTGCACTGCAGGGTTCCCCTTCCTCAGTGTTCCCTCCCCCCACTCCAGCCAGGGACAGGGACTGTCGTGCCCATCTCAGGGGCATATTGGTCGCCCTGCCCCACGGCAATGTGGTGTAATGCATGCAGGTGTCGGGTCCTGATCCACACTCCATCCTTATCTGAGAGTGAGATATCACACCTCTGGGTGAGGTGCAATACGTCTGTAGCAACCGAGCCCTCGGTGCTACAGTTCCATTTATCTTCAGCCTAGGTGACGTATTGTGATACAGGGCCGTGATTTTGGCTATAAAAGGGTCCCCTAGACCCCTACCCCAAGCTTTTTAAGAGAATCATATATGGCGTGCCAGGAGACTCTATGGAATGCTTTCTCAGCATCCAACGAGAGTATCTACTTACAAATTTTTAACTGCATCTAGCCCAGGAAATACTTTGTGCCTAGTAGCAGTGTCTGCTAGTCAGCGGATTATCCCGGCTGTTAAGCAAGCTACACCACCTGTAGTTTGGACACTTAATTTTTTCAAAGGAAATGCTTCGGGACCACGGGATACTTAGTGAAGAGCATCAGGAGGCACCCCAAGGCATAGGGGCTGGGACTGGCACTAGGATGCCTTGCGGTGGACAGCCGAGCTCAATCCTTATAAAAGCTTTTTAACTGCAGCAGCTTTAGTGGACGCTACTGGAGCTGGAATTACGCGGCTGCTGGCATGAGACTTGCCCTCCAATAGATCCTTGTAAATGGATTTAAAGTGTATTCATTCAAATTAGAGGGACAATTTAAATTAAAAAGCTTAGAGCTGCCTCCACCACAGGGGGGCTCTCTCGACCCACCAGCGGACAGGCACCAATATTGGGAGAGGGGGGCTGGCCGTCAGGGTTCACCGCGGCTCTGGCACAAACCCGGCGACACGGAGGTGGCACGGGCAGGAGCGGACTGGCCGTGTCGGCTTCTCACTTTTTGGATTTTAGAAGGGCATGACATGCCTATATCTGTGTCTCCCCCTCCTTTTACTCCTCCACCTCTTTTATTTTCGCATGACTATATGTACTTGTCACTTTTCCATGTGTTAGTTATGTCTTCTGAGCAGTTTGTCAGCTTTTGGACACCTTTGAAGGTGTTTTCTATGTGTTTCTATGTGTTTTTGTTTGCCTGCCATTGGTTTTAACGGTGTTCGAAGGTGTTCGACGAACAGTTCGACGAACAGTTCGGCGAACACACGGGTGTTCGACGAACCGAACCGAACTCGAACACTACGGGGGTGGCTCAACACTAGTGGCAACCCAGTAGTCATGATTACTTCGAATTCTGACAATATGAGGGTCATGCTGCAGGTAGTGCAGCAAGAAGGCACTTATGTGTCTTGCGCATCTCGGAGCCCCAAAATTATTTTCCGGGCTAGATGCAGCTAAAAATTATTATTAATTTTAAATCTGGTGAAGCTTTAGTATAGATGGCCTAATAGGATCAGTGCTGCACACTGCTACAAAGCCCAAATTATTTTCCAGTCAAGATACAGATAAACATGATTAGTAATTTTAAATCTGGTGGAGCTTATTATAGATGGCCTAATAGAATCAGTGCTGCACACTGCTACAAAGCCCAAATTATTTTCCAGCCAAGATACAGATAAACATGATTAGTAATTTGAAAGCTTAAAACGGTTGGTAGGGTGATTTTAACCAATCATCAAGCTTTTACTCTCCCCAGGATGACACAGGGGTAGAAAAGTCGTTTCAGATCCATGATTTGTTCCTCTTTATGAACGTGAGTCTGTCTACATTATCAGTGGAGAGCCGCGTGCGCTTATCTGTCAGCACACCACCAGCAGCGCTGAACACACGTTCAGACAGAACGCTGGCTGCGGGGCATGACAAGATCACCAAGGCGTAAGTGGCTAGCTCCGGCCATTTATCCAGATTGGAAGCCCAAAAAGAGCAAGGGTCCAGTGACACAGTCGTGGCTTCAATGTTTACTTGGAGATACTCCTGTACCATCGTCTCTAGGCGTTGACTATGTGTCAGACTTCTTGTCTCCTGTGGCCTTGCAAAGGATGGGCTAAAAAAGTGGTGAAATGATTCCGCAAAATTGATGTAACCAGCAGATACTGTGGTTCTGTTATGGTTTGAGTGCTGAACACTTGACAGTCCCACGGTTGGCAAGTTGGAACTGTGAGATTCACTACGTGCACCACTGGTATTTTGTGGAAAAGCACATGTAAGATTCTGCAACAGTCTCTGCTGATACTCCTGCATGCGTGCATCCCTTTCTATGGCAGGAATAATTTCTGCAAATTTACTTTAGTACCGGGGATCTAACAGTGTGGCAACCCAGTAGTCAGGATTATTTCTAATTCTCACAATTCGAGGGTCATGTTGCAGGTAGTGCAGCAAGAAGGCACTCATGTGTGTTGCGCATCCAGGAGCACCAAGTCCCTGTTGTGTTGGTGGCGAGGTAACAATCATGCTTCCTTCCTCTGTCCTCTCCCCCCAACCTCACACAACAGAAATGTGATCAAGGTCTCCCTCATCTGATGAGTCTTCCATCAGTTCGTCCTCCACTTCTTCCTGGGCTCCTGCACCTTCCTCACTAGTTTGGCTGCTACCATGCGCCCTGGTAAAACCATCTCCCCCACCCTCACATGCCTGCCGCCTTGGTGCTGCCGACCGTCTGGACCTTGCAGATGTTAGCCCTTCCGCATACAACTCCTCCTCCTCTACTTCCTCCACCTCCTCTTGTGCCACCACCTGACTCCGAATTCTGTTTAACATGTGCTCCAGCATGTAAATCACCGGAATAGTCATGCTGATAATGGCATCGTCAGCACTAAACATCTTCGTCGCCATTTCAAAACTGTGCAGAAGGGTGCATAGGTCCCTGATCTGAGACCACTCCTCCAGCGTGATTTGCCCCACCTCTGGATCTCGTTGGCCCAGGCTATACGTCAGAACGTATTGCACCAGGGCTTGTCGGTGCTGCCACAGTTGCTGCAACATGTGCAGAGTTGAATTCCACCGGGTAGGCACATCGCATTTTAGCCGGTGAAGTGGCAGGCCCAACGACTTCTGTAGAGATGTAAGTCGCTGAGCTGCGGGATGCGAACGGCGAAAGTGAGCACACAGCGACCGTGCCCTCTGCAGAAGGCCATCTAGTCTGGGACAGTGGGCTAAAAATTGCTGGACAACCAGGTTCAACACGTGAGCCATACAAGGCACGTGTGTGACATTGCCCCGGCGAAGGGCCACACCCAGGTTTGCAGCATTGTCGCACACGGCATTCCCTGGTTTCAGGTCCAGTGGAGACAACCATTCATGAAATTGGTTCTCCAGAGCTGACCACAACTCCTCAGCTGTGTGACTCACATTTCCCAGACATTTCAATGTAAAAACCGCCTGATGACGTTGAGCCCTACTGCCAGCATAGTAAGGAGGTGTGCAGGATCCCTTCTGCGCAGTTAGAAAGCTTGTGGCATGACCAGACAGGCTTTGGGTGCAGGTGGAAGACCGAGAGGAGGTTGAGGAGGCAGAAGCAGTGGAGGAACTTTGACATAAAGAGGATTGACGCACAACTAGTGGGGACGGCAAGACTTGGACAGCAGCCCCTTGTCCTGCTGTCACCATAGTTACCCAGTGCCCAGTCAGCGACATGTAACGCCCCTGTCCATGCCTACTCGTCCAAGTGTCTGTGGTGAAATGCACCCTGTCACACACAGAGTTTCTCAAAGAAGCGGTGATGTTGTGTGCGACATGCTGGTGGAGCGCAGGCACACCTTTCTTTGAGAAGTAGTGCCGACTGGGCATCTGGTACTGGGGCACTGCGACGGACATAAGGTCTCGAAAATCCTCTGTGTCCACCAGGCGGAAAGGCAGCATTTCTGTAGCCAAGAACTTGCAGATGGTGAAATTCAACCTCTTAGCTTTCTCATGGCTAGGAGGAAATGGTCTTTTACTTGTCCACATCTGAGGGACCGAGGGCTGGCTATTGTGCTTAGACGGGGTTGATAAGGGTGTCCCCGGTAAACTGCCGGTCTGTGAGGAAGATGCAGGCGGACATGTTAGGTTGCCTTGATCCAAAGGTGGTGCTATCGATGTCGGACAGCGCTCAACACCAGCTGGTGTTACCACCTCCAAAGAAAATGATGACCTGCCAATCACGCTGGCTGTTGAGGGTAAAGAGGTGGCAGGTCTGTGCCCCAAAACAGGTGTGACTGCTGTCCCCCCAGTCACAGAGGATGAAGAGGCCGCGGATGCACAAGATATGGCAGACGGTGGTTGGCCCGGCCGGCTAGGCCGCATTGTAGCACACTGAGCTTCCCACTGCAACTTATGCTTCATGTCCATGTGCCGGTTCATGCATGAAGTACTCAAACTATGTATTTTTTGGCCTCTACTTAGCTTTTGCTGACAAATGTTACAGATAACACGAGTTGGGTCATCTTTATCGATCTGAAAAAATGCCCAGGCTATGCAAGGCTTAGCACCCATGCGACCTGAAGAGCCACCACGACTTGTGGTGAGAGGCAGAGTTGTGTTTGAGGATGCAGTTGTTGACGTGCTTCCAGTACTACGTCTCTGTCCCGGAAGGCGCAACCTGACCTCGTCGTCACTAGCATCTTCCTCCACCTCCTCTGCTGACCTCATCTCTTGGCTGACTGTGGGTTGACAGTAAGTGGGATCTCCAACCTCATCATCATCACCCTGTGCGTTATCACACCCGTCGTCCTCAGAGCCAACCTGTTCCTGCCCTGACAAAAAACTAAAGTTGTCGCTCCAATCAGGTATTTGAGTCTCATCATCGTCTTCCTCATTGTCTCCACCAACAGGAGTTACAGTTTGGGAATGAGGGTCTACATTATGGTCAGAACCTTCTGCGTCTGGTCCTGGATCCGACTCATAAAGATTCTGGGCATCAGTGCAGATCATTTCCTCGTCTGGATTCACAGAAGCGCTGGAGTCGACCTCTGATTCCCAGGCTACAGCATGAGTAAACAGCTCTGCAGACTCAACCATCTGTTCTACCTCATACTCAGACGGGCAGCTGGAGATTTGGGAGCTGTGAGGAAGCAAGTGCGAATGGGGTGACACCTTTGAGGACTGGAGTATTTGTGATGTTGAAGTTGATGTGGAGGAGAGCACACTTAAAGGAGCACTTGATATCCGTTGAAGCACCTGCTGTTTTTGTGCCTCATCTGGAATTTGTAGCGATTGGCGTGGCCGTAAGAAAGGGATCTTATCACATTGTCCGCTAAAAGAAGTAGACATTTTAGTTTGGCTGGAAGATGGTCTTTCTTCTGCAGATGTTACTGTTGCTTTAACACCTACCCCACGGACACAACCTTTTTTCCCCTTCCCAACACGCCTATTCCCCTTTCCACCAGCAGCAGGCCTTTTTCCACTCATTTTGGTGGTTAACTAATTAACAACTCTGGAGTTGTTTGCACAAAAAAACAATGGATGGGAACCGAGCAGAGCTGAGTGGCCAAACTGTGGTATTAGGCCAAAACTATTGGCTGGGTTAGATGCAGAAAAAAATTATATTCAATTTGCAACCTGATGGAGGTCAGTATAGATGGACTAATAGAGAAAGTCCCACACACTGCTAGAAGGCCAAATATTTTTTCAGAGCTAGATGCAGAAAAAAATATATTCAGTTTGCAACCTGATGGAGGTCTGTATAGATGGATTAATAGAACAAGTCCCACACACAGCTAGAAGCCCAATATTTTTTCAGAGGTAGATGCAGAAAAAATATATTCAGTTTGCAACCTGATGGAGGTCAGTATAGATGGACTAATACAACAATTCCCACACACAGCTAGAAGCCCAATATTTTTTCAGAGGTAGATGCAGAAAAAAATATATTCAGTTTGCAACCTGATGGAGGTCTGTATAGATGGATTAATAGAACAAGTCCCACACACAGCTAGAAGCCCAATATTTTTTCAGAGGTAGGTGCAGAAAAAAATATATTCAGTTTGCAACCTGATGGAGGTCAGTATAGATGGACTAATACAACAAGTCCCACACACAGCTAGAAGCCCAATATTTTTTCAGAGGTAGATGTAGAAAAAAATATATTCAGTTTGCAACCTGATGGAGGTCTGTATAGATGGATTAATAGAACAAGTCCCACACACAGCTAGAAGCCCAATATTTTTTCAGAGGTAGATGAAGAAAAAAATATATGCAGTTTGCAACCTGATGGAGGTCAGTATAGATGGACTAATACAACAAGTCCCACACACAGCTAGAAGCCCAATATTTTTTCAGAGCTAGATGCAGAAAAAAATTATATTCAATTTGCAACCTGATGGAGGTCAGTATAGATGGACTAATAGAATGATGCTATGCCCAAAAGATTTTACTTCACTAGGTGCAGTAAAAAAATTGGTATTCTATACACAGGTGGTATATCTTGCAACACAGATAGGCTACTCCACTGACTAACACACTCTGCAATAGGCCAAAAAGGATTAGCTTTGCTAGATTCAGCCAAATGCTGTGAAAAAAACTTGCACAGCACTGGCACAGACCTGCCTGGCAAAAACTGATAGGAACTGATGTAACCTAGTCCTGAAAAGGACTCCAATTACAATTAGTCTTTACTCCCACAATCTATCTATTTAAGAGCACAGACCTGCCTGATAAAAGTCATAGGAAATGCTGTAACCTAGTCCTTAAAAGGACTGCAATCACAACTATTCCCTACTCCCAAGCTATCTGTAGATTTGTGCGAAAATTGGCTTGAAATTAACAAGGTATAGCGCACACAGCAACAGCGGTGCCGTCTAACACGCAGCTGCAGCAGTGAGAAAATGGTGGCGACGGGGAAAATGGCTTGGTCTTATAGGGCAAGGACATGTGACATACACTGCCAATGACACATGCCCTTGCTTGTGTGAAAAAAAGCACTTCGCTCCGTGTGTGCGCTGCTGATAGGCTGACAGATTGCACCTCCCCACTGTAAATGCGGGAAAGAGAAAAAAAAAATGGAGATCTTCATTGTTCCTGCAGAGATCCATCCCCTGCCCCTCCCCCCGCCCCGCTGTACACTCAAACTGCGTATTAACATTAATTTTCATCATTACTGAGAAAAAATCCAGTTATGATTTTGGTGCACGAACAGTTATCGAACATAACCTCGAACAGCCAAATTTTTCTCAAATTGTTCGTGTTCGCCGAACGGCTCGAACACCGCCCAAAACAGCTCGAATTTGAGATTGGCGAACAGTTCGAGTAGAACAACGCTCATCTCTAGAACAGAATGCCATGAATGGCAAGTAAGATTACTAAGTAGCTTTTGAATTTCATAATGGCTCTATAATTCCTAGTAGTGCAGATGAGCGCTATCAAGAATTTATGCATTTCTCTAAGTGTAGTGTTGCTTTCTTTAAGACTATTTAAACCAGTGGTAACTGAAATTGATTTTATTGATCTTGCTATTTATCAGTATAAAGCATCTAAAGAGGTCTATTGTACAGGAATGAGTACTGCTCTTTAATCACAGCTCTAATCTCCTGCAGGATCTGCACTAACATCACTATTAAGTCATTCATTCTTCTGACTTCACCTTCAACCCAGAAAATAATATGTTCACAGCATTTTACAGCATAGGAAACACATTATGTCTTCATATTTATTGGTCACATGTATAGCTGTAGTCTTGATATTGTTTAGCTGGTCACATCTGCCATCATGTATTCTTTTTTAGCCACTGCACAAATAGATCTATATACTTTGTATCTTGCTGGTTCCGCTATTACATGACAAACTAATCGGTGTTGCATCAGTCTAGTTTTAGACGAGTGTGTTATACGGACATTTGCTGCCCGTGTTAATATCAGATCGCACCTAGGCAGCACATGGTGCAATGTTATAGAATAGGGCCATTTAAACCGCTTGAAAAGAAAATTGCAGCATGCACTAGTCTCTTCTGTTTTTCAGATGAAACTCACCTATTCACATGTATGGATGCCCAAAGAAAAAAGGAATCCCAAATCTTTTTTACAGATACATCACAATTATCAACATGGGAAAAAGTATTTGGTACTGTATTTTTTTTTTCCATTTTTTTAACTGTTACTGTTTAAAAAGGAATGTTATATGGATATAAAAAATGGACATACAGGTGACCGTTGACACAGATGGAACTCAGATGAAAATCGCCTGTTCTCAGTAGTGCAAGTCCTGTTTGTTTACACTGGGTGGTGTGCTCCTGAGAACAATGATCTTTGGTGGTGCACAAAACAACATTTCACCCGACGAACAAACACTATGCTCGTTTATTGGGTGATCGGCAACCTGTTTATACAAAAAGATAATCGTGAAACGAGCATTGTTGAGATTATAATCTTTCAATGTAAATGCACCTTAATCATGAATATACTGAAATGAGAAAGAGGCAGAATTCATTAGCTTTGGCATTATCATGGATTTTAGCACATAATAAATATAAAGGGAACCTGTCATATGAAATAACACTATTAATATTATTAGGGGCAGCTGTCAGTCAGTGCAGCTGTCAGTATGAAACCATGCCGGCACCACCCCTGTGACTGAAAGACCAAGCCTGCCTGGAAAAATAAAATTAATTTCCTCTCGACAGCGGGGCTCTCAGTAAGGGCACCGCACGATGTCAGAACACTAAAATCCTGCAAAATAACCCCATATCCGCAGGTTAATAGCGTTATTTTATATGACAGGTTCACTTTAAAGTAGATCTGTCACCTGATTTAACAATACAATCTCCATACATTATGAAATAGATCTCTTAGGCATGATGAGGTTGCTGTACTTTTTTTTAGAACTCCATATGAGAATAGCTGTATAATCCAGTTGTCAAGTCTGATATTAAAATGAGCATTTTATGAGAAGAAGAAATGTGTTTTGCCTTAATTTGCATTTTGTTGTGAGCATTTGCTTTATATTCTACTAGGATACATTTTGCTCACCCCTGCATGTTCTAATATCTGGAAATGTACTTTACATTGAAAGGTCAAGGTTTCATATGATCACTGATTTACATCTGTAATCATGCAAAAGTCTAATAGACCTTTTCTACGCTTTGGCCTGTAATAGCCAATTACTACTACATACACTAAGTACAGCCAGGGCCGCCATTAGGGCATTACTGCCCTTACTGCTGTATGGGCCTGTCCAGGTCCCCCCTCTTGTGCTTCTGCTCACCAGGCATTACTCGCTTAGCTGCCGTACAGGTGTATTTGTCTGCCATAGATTCCCATTGTAAAAAAAAACAACTTATCACAAAGTTAATTTTTATGTGGGATCGCTTGTATTGAAAATGCTTTTAAAGGGAATTTTTCAGCAGGTTTTTGCAATGTAATCTGAGAGCAGCATAATATATTCCAGTGATGCATCACTTAGTTTACTGGGTGCAGTAGTTGTGATAGAATAACAGTTTTCTCTGCTGCAGAACTAGCAGGGCTCATTGTTGTTCGTCATTGTTGAGCAGTGTATAACCCACCCACACTACAGCTTTCTGTGTACATTGTATAGTAACACAAAGCTGCTAATCAGTGCTAGGGTTGTGGTTGGACTACCTTGCATGTGGCCAGTTCTCCTGTAGTAATAATCTCCAGCTGATAAAACATTGATTGTATTGAAACGGCAAAATATAACCTAATAAGTGACACATCCCTGGAATCAAGGTTTCTTCTCCTACATCATGGTGCTCTCAGATTACATAGCAAAAGCTGGTGACAGATTCCCTTTAACAGCAAAAAAAAATTACATGGAACCATTCCACCAAAGCGTATGCCTTTTGGTAAGTATCAAGCCCACTGAAGTCTATGAATAAGTATGACATATGGACTGGATCATTGCTATTGTTTGTTCAGAAGGTATATAAAAATGAGGCCTGTAAATCCTCTTGCTGAATAAATTAAACTATGCAGGCATTATTAAAAAGAGAAAAAAAAATAAAACAGAAAAAAAAATTGCCGCTCCATAACTGATCATTTTATAATTACTTTGTAAGCAGACAGGGAAACAATGCTTGTGGGAAGTTAATGACCCATTTATCTGCTCTTTGCCACGGACAACATTAAAGATGGTAAAATAAATTCTCCAGGTTCAAGTTTCAAAGAATTAACAAAGACAAGAATTTTTTTATAGGTCCACCTTTATTTCTTTCTCACTTAGTTTACGAATGTCACTCACTATTTCATAAGACTGTCCCTTTACAATCTGTCATTGTATAGCTTACAAAGTGGTAAGTATCTTCTAAGTAGCCCGGCCCGCAGCAACACTCTCTCAATACTCTGACATGTCATTTGTGAAGATTTCTTTAAAGTAATAGTGACAGTTACTTGGCTTTCCTCTCTTGTTTCCAACATAACTATCCATTTATTCCAAATGTTGTAGACCTATTTTCTAATCTGAAAAGGAATATATTCACACAATTTATTATTAATGCAGTGATGTGGATTCATAAGGGCATTTAGCTATTACTATGCAACCAACTCCAGCAAAATCATTTCTAAATATCAGGCGCACATTTCACTTATGACAAGAGATGAACAAATCTATTTAAAATAAATCAAATTGGTTATGAATTTCCCAAAATAATGCTTTCTAAATATTTTAGGATTTGATTCACAAGAATCCAGTAAATGGCAGCGAACTGCTATTTTGTTGGATTATTTTGATGTCTGGGAAGGGGTAAAAAAATTAATATAGATTATGCTCAGCTGTCTGACCCTCATCTGCTCTGTTACCAGAACTCCCGCTTGGCCCTACGATCACTCCCTCCAGTCTTTGGATCTACAGGCGCTGACTAGTCCTCACACAGTGACATGGGGCATAACACACATCATGGACTTCAATTTTGTGTGCTGCGCTCAACGTGACAGCATGAGGCCTAGTCAATGCCTAGCCAGAGCCAAAATATCTGAAGACCAGAAGAGGACAAGTGGAGGACCAGGTGGACAAGAGAAATGCAAAAGAACAAGTGGAGGGCCAGGTGGACAAGAGAAATCCCAGAGGACAAGTGGAGGATCAGGCAGGGAAATACCAGAGGACAAGTGGAGGATCAGGCAGGGAAATACCAGAGGACAAGTAGAGGATCAGGTTTACAAGAGAAATACCAGAGGACAAGTGGAGGATCAGGCAGGGAAATACCAGAGGACAAGTGGAGGATCAGGTTTACAAGAGAAATACCAGAGGACAAGTGCAGGATCAGGCAGGGAAATACCAGAGGACAAGTGGAGGATCAGGCAGGGAAATACCAGAGGACAAGTGGAGGATCAGGTTTACAAGAGAAATACCAGAGGATAAGTGGAGGCTCAGGCAGGCAAATTGGACTTTGGGCCAGACATAGGTTGGGCCTTGGACAAGTGAGTATAACTTCTCATTATTTTTAACTCCTTCTCTTACCTCCATGCAATATACTTTGAGTTTTGGAGAGACCTCAGAGCATAATAATAACATCATTTGGGCACTTTTGAATTTTTACCGAGTTTGTTTGTACAGAATTGAATCTGTAACCCGAATTGCGCTAATTTGTCTGAAATGAATTTCGCAAGATTCACTCATCTCTATTCATGACACAAACAGTAGCAATTCATATGCTTATAACTCATATTTTGAATTAAAATTTTACATAGAATTTGAATTCACCTAATGATATACTGTAGTGCATCCTTTCCGGGTGTTTTTTTGCTGTCTTTCTGCACAATGAACTTTAATATAAGATGGAGTACAGGGTGGCCCGAAATGGTGACTTGAGCAGTAGGTCAAATGTTTAGCTGGATTCGAGGAACTTTTATCAGCAATGAAATGAAGTAAATGCTCTGTCAAGTTGCTTCTAGTTTGGTCCTTTGATGCATCACATAGCTCTAGTGCATTTCATTAAAGCCATTAACAGAGACATCAGTGTGAGCGGCGGGCACGCTGCCAAGCCATACACCATTTTTAAATGTTACAAAATTTGAAATGACTGCAAGCCTCACACAGTGAACAATAAGCTGGAGAGGAGATCATGCACGGTCTCAGCGACAGCATTATATGTGACTGAAAGGATTCGCCTTTATCTGCAGCTTGTGAAAGATGAAAAAACACTCTGTAAAAAGCTGACAATCATTTTTTTTATTGAATCGCTTGAGGCTCTCCTTATTTTAGCTCATTGCTGTGGCTCAATGTAATTTCTTGTTCGGGGGCATATAGAATAGAACTGCTTCCATTTTTCAAATACATAAGATATCAGATGTGTGTATAGAGCTTGATATTGCAAAGCAGCCCTTAAACAGTCTAGGAAATTTACAAGTCTTTTATTATTCATTTTGTGACACAATAGGTCAACGTTTTAAATAAGGATATTGTTTCATAACGCAATCTCATTTTCTCAGAAGTATTGCTGAAGAGTCACCGAGAGCACTGAATGGAGAATGGAGAGGATGTCATCTGGGAAAAATGCCTTGAAATTGTTATTAGTCTCAAATATTATTTTACGTAAAGGAGCAGAGCGAAAAATTTTGAAAAGCTTAAATATCAATTGTTACTCTAATAGGTAATGGTCAAACAATAACTGGATAATGACTTTGTACAGGTTGGCTGTGACTGACTGTAATGCATATAAAGTAGGTTTAAATAATAAGATAACATGCTAAAAAGAAAACAAAAAATAAAAAACAGGTTTAAAATTAGACAAATAGGGCCCAATTCAACAAAAATTTGAAGTCGGAACACTGGCGTAAAAGCTTTGAAAAGTCGCAAAATTTAGAATGCCTGCACTGACACTGTGTGTGCTCTTGGTCCCTGCGGTGTCAGTGTGTGCGGAGATGGAGATTAAATTCAGGCAGTGCTCCGGGACAAGCGCTGTCAATCAACGTTTGGGGAGATGTGAGGAATTGTGGTTGCAGGGGTGGGCGGTACACTGTGCCCTCTGCCACACCAGGGGTGCCCCAAGGACCCCTCATTTGCATATGTGGTTAAGCTGAATTTGAGTAGGGCAAAATTAGTGAAATCTGTACAACAGTTCTACATTTATATAGGGGACTTTTGTGCTCGCTTTAATATCAAAATTTGATGCTTCATCAGGTCTCGGGCATGTGGATGGGGCGGTTACTGTACTTTCATCTAGTCTCTGTGTCGTATGGATGAGGACTCTTGAAAATTGTTTTGCACAGGCTGAAATATGCTTCTCAGCAGGAGATAATGTAGGAGCATTGTGATAGAGCTGTGATTGATCTAATGGTAGGATCGCAAACAGCAGCCATTGTGCGACCATGGTGTCTGAATTGGGCTGCGCCTCAGCCGTGCACTGGTCAAATGCTGCTTTTGACCCACATCCTCTAACATTCGAGGTGTGCACCTCTTCATGAATAAGGAGCTTCTGATTCCAGCATGCCCCCTCATAAAGACCGGCATGAACAACTTGATGAATCGGGCCATAAAAGTATTAAGTTCTTCAGACTAGGTAATAGCTGATACATTCTTCTGATCAAGGAATACATGCAAAAAGAATTTCATGTAATCAATGTAACCCATATAAACCTTTTTCAAAAATACTGTATTCATGATTAAAGACCTGTTACTTGATTCATGCTGCCAAAATCAAACGCAGCATGAATCAGAGGCTGGCTGATCAATTGCTGCCAGGTATGTTTTTCTCTGAAACGCTTCGGCATTTCAAAGAAATCAAAATGTAAAGATCCAGCATTAGCAGAGGAAAGACTGGTCCAGCACTGCCCCTGGCCGGCTTTTCCCCGCACTGCTTTAGTTGATTTATAGTTCTCTCGCATGTTTGTACATAGAAATAGACTTGTCAATGACCTGGATCGATACGAGTGGAAGCCGGCCAGGGACAGTGCTGGCCAGGGGCAGTGCCAGCCAGGGACAGTCTCGTCTTTTTCTATGGTCCCCAGATGGTTTGTTAAACTTTGTTTACTCTAAAAAATTGGAGCATTTTAGAGCAAAA
Source organism: Phyllobates terribilis (assembly GCF_046119375.1). NCBI lineage: Eukaryota > Metazoa > Chordata > Amphibia > Anura > Dendrobatidae > Phyllobates > Phyllobates terribilis. The sequence goes on along the minus strand of NW_027362763.1, from coordinate 255,743,667 downwards.
CTTACCTGGCTGTCTGTTTCATGCTGCTTGTGGTTTGGGCATCATTAATCATTTAACAGGTTGCCTTTAAGAGTAAGTGAAAATCAATGTTAACATTAATGATTCTAATTACAGGACCAGGAAGTAGAGACTAGCAGTAACAAGAGTTAGAATTTGAGCTGTGGAGATCAGTGAATGTGTTATTTTTTATGCATTTTTTCAGGTCAGCCTTAACCCTTTTTGCAATATTTTCTTGTGATAAACAACATCTTTAACCATTTAGTCTATCTTATCAGGTACATCTTCTTCAGATTAATGACTAGTGATGATGATGAGCGAATGCCGAAAATCAAATTTGTCAGATTCCCTTGGATTTTGATGGGAAATTCAATTTAAAGTGAATTTATTCAATGCGAATTGAATTTGCCAATGAAATATGTTTATCATGCTCTGAGGACTTCTCAGAATGCACAGCACAATATACATAGGGTTAAACTTCACAGTTCCCTGGCTCTGTTCACTCTTCAGCACCTCCAGCACTGACTCGGCATCAAAATGTCAGACAAATTACTAAAAGGTATTATACAGCTAAAATTTATAGTTACATATGCCAAAATTAGTAAGTTATACAACTTAATACAGTTCACAGCTAAAAGATGCCCCAATGAGTCCTGTCAATTACTTTTAGCAGTGAGCGCGATGTTAGGATTCACAAGTCCGCAGTCACATAGAGTGACTACAGACTTGTAGTTTAAAACCAGACAAACCCTTTAAAAAATATGTTTTAAATACCAAATCATAAAAAAATCATGAAAAAATAAAATAAAATAAAAATAAATTAAAAATATAAACGTGCATGTTTTTGCTGTTAATATCTATCGACAGTCTAATAAATGGCATGTTCTTTTGAGCTAGTTGGGAAGAAATCTTATTGACCAAGTACTAAGCTATTTCATAATTTTTCCACCTCATCAATTTGAGCTTTAATGTTTTATTCACACGGTTCATTTCCTGCTATTCTGATTTTTTTTTAAAGATAGGATAGGATAGGAGAAAGATAACAAACTGATCTCTTATTTTCCTGGCACTTGTTCAAAATTAGACTTAACTAGATAAAAGCTCCATATTCAGAAACATGGATTCAAACAGGACTATTAATAATTTACTAAGGAAACATAGCAAAGTAATGTACTACAGCTGGGTGGAATGTGAAAACTTTGCAAAATTCAACGGAATGCATGAAACCTTGAAATGAAAGATATGTTGACACAAATACATTATTGTTTTCAGGTAGCAGCATATCCTTCAAGGGTTAAGATGGGTAAAGACTTTTACGAAAGTTAGTATACAAGTAACTGAATATAAACATCTACAAACCCGATTTATGTGACATATGTGGCATGACAAAATAAAATTGGATGTTTTAGTGAAAGGCTTCCACAGCCATTCAGCCATTTATGCAGCACATAAATATCAAAAGATTGACCATAACTTCCAAACAAAAAACTGTTGTGCACAGGTGCATACTAAGAGCAGCCATCTCTATGCATAACTAACAAATAAAGTTGCACACTCTAGTGCTATAGCCTGTAAACATGAAATATATGAAATTTGAATTGCATTACTGCTCTAGAAAATAGGAAAAAAATGAAAACGCTTAGCACATAATTTGGCCAATTCATGCATGCCCAGCAACCAACGACAAGGCAATCTCCTGTAGCTGGGAACCTAACCTAATGTGAATATTCTCCTAGGCTGAATACTATATTTATATGGGTAGATAGGATCCTGCTGTAATTAAACCACCACAGGCTGATGGATGGAGTGTTCAGCCAGAGAGCCTATATAAAAACAACAAAAGACTGACCGCCACTTCCAAACAGAAAAATGGTGTGTACAGGTGCATAATAAGAGTAGACATCTCTATGCATAACTAACAAATAAAGCTGCACTCGTTAGTGCTATAGCATTTACCGTATTTTTCGGACCATAAGACGTACTTTTTTCCCCAAAATGGGGGGTGCGTCTTATGGTCCGAATGGTACTTTACCGGTGGTGGAGCGGGGATCGCAGGCTCCTCCGGCGGCGGCAGAGGTGAGATGCGGCTGGAGCCGGGGTCTGTACCTGTGCTGGTGTCGGGCGGTGAGGCAGAGGAGCCAGGGCCTGTACCGGGCGGTGAGGCAGAGGAGCCGGGGCCTGTGCCGGGCGGTGAGGCAGAGTTGCCGGGGCCTCTGCCGGGCTGTGAGTGGTTTCCGGTGATGTGGCAGAGCAGCGTGTGTGGCTTCCGGTGGTCGCGGCCATCCTCCAGAGGCCGAGATCCACATGAAAATGGCCGCCGGAGCCGGCGCATGCGCCGACCCGGAGCTCCGGCGGCCATTTTTCTGTAGATCAGAGCCTCAGGAAGATGGCCGCGGCCAACGGAAGCTGCACACGCTGCTCTGCCGCATCGCCGGAAGCCACTCATAACCCGGCAGAGGCCCCGGCTCCTCTGCCTCACCGCCGGATGCCACTCACAGCCCGGCACAGGCCCCGGCTCCTCTGCTTCACTGCGAGATGCCGGTCACAGGTCCAGGCACCAGGCAAGTCCACAGGCCAGTCCACAGGCCCCAGACCCCAGACCCCAGGTCAGTCCACAGGCCCCAGACCCAAGGTCAGTCCACAGGCCCCAGACCCCAGGTCAGTCCACAGGCCCCAGACCCCAGGCCAGTCCACAGGACCCAGACCCCAGGCCAGTCCACAGGCCCCAACCAGACACCGGCATCTCACCTCTTCTGCTGCCACCGGGTTCCTGAGGCAGAGAACGGAGGGACCTGCGATCCTGCTCCACCATCACCGCAACTCACAGCTGCTGGAGCACCGGCTTCATGTATCCAGGGTCCGCAGCATTCCTCCACTTCCGCCGGGCCAGTTTCCTGATGGACCATGCCTCCTGCTCCACCACCCCTCAGGTAAGATACCTAATCAGACTATAAGACGGACCCCATCTTATAAAAAATATTTTTTTTCCTATTTTCCACCCCAAAATTTGGGGTGTGTCTTATGGTCTGGTGCACCTTATAGTCCGAAAAATACGGTAAACATGAAATATATGAAATTTGAATTACACTACTGCTCTAGATGCTGTAATGCAATTACAATGCAAGTAACGACAAGGCAATCTCCTGATGCTGGAAACTTAACCTAATGTGAATAGCATAAATACTGTATGCTGAATATACAGTATGCAAAATGTGTGTGTATATATGTACATATGTACAGACCAAAAGTTTGGACACACCTTCTCATTTAAAGATTTTTCTGTATTTTCATGACTTTGAAAATTGTACATTCACACTGAAGGCATCAAAACTATGAATTAAAACATGTGGAATTATAAACTTAACAAAAAAGTGTGAAACAACTGAAAATATGTCTTATATTCTAGGTTCTTCAAAGTAGCCACCTTTTGATTTGATGACTGCTTTGCACACTCTTGGCATGCTCTTGATGAGCTTCAAGAGGTAGTCACCGGAAATGGTTTTCACTTCACAGGTGTGCCCTGTCAGGTTTAATAAGTGGGATTTCTTGCCTTATAAATGGGGTTGAGACCATCAGTTGTGTTGTGCAGAAGTCAGGTGGATACACAGCTGTATAGACTGTTAGAATTTGTATTATGGCAAGAAAAAAGCAGCTAAGTAAAGAAAAACGAGTGGCCATCATTACTTTAAGAAATGAAGGTCAGTCAGTGCGAAAAATTGGGCAAATTTTTAAAGTGTCCCCAAGTGCAGTTGCAAAAACCATCAAGTGCTACAAAGAAACTGGCTCACATGAGGACCGCCCCAAGAATGGAAGACCAAGAGTCACCTCTGCTTCTGAGGATAAGTTTATCTGAGTCACCAGCCTCAGAAATCGCAGGTTAACAGCAGCTCAGATTAGAGACCAGGTCAATGCCACACAGAGTTCTAGCAGCAGACACATCTCTACAACAACTGTTAAGAGGAGACTTTGTGCAGCAGGCCTTCATGGTAAAATAGCTGCTAGGAAACCACTGCTAAGGACAGGCAACAAGCAAAAGAGACTTGTTTGGACTAAAGAACACAAGGAATGGACATTAGACCAGTGGAAATCTGTGCTTTGGTCTGATGAGTCCAAATTTGAGATCTACTGTTCCAACCACCGTGTCTTTGTGCGACGTAGAAAAGGTGAACGGATGGACTCTACATGCCTGGTTCCAACCGTGAAGCATGGAGGAGGAGGTCTGATGATATGGGGGTGCTTTTCTGGTGACACTGTTGGGGATTTATTCAAAATTGAAGGCACACTGAACCAGCATGGCTACCACAGCATCTTGCAGCGGCATGCTATTCCATCCGGTTTGCGTTTAGTTGGACCATCATTTATTTTTCAACAGGACAATGACCCCAAACACACCTCCAGGCTGTGTAAGGGCTTTTTGACCAAGAAGTAGAGTGATGGGGTGCTACGCCAGATAACCTGGCCTCCACAGTCACCAGACCTGAACCCAATCGAGATGGTTTGGGGTGAGCTGGACCGCAGAGTGAAGGCAAAAGGGCCAACAAGTGCTAAGCATCTCTGGGAACTCCTTCAAGATTGTTGGAAGACCATTTCCGGTGACTACCTCTTGAAGATCATCAAGAGAATGCCAAGAGTGTGCAAAGCAGTCATCAAAGCAAAAGGTGGCTACTTTGAAGAACCTAGAATATAAGACATATTTTCAGTTGTTTCACACTTTTTTGTTAAGTATATAATTCAACATGTGTTAATTCATAGTTTTGATGCCTTCAGTGTGAATGTACAATTTTCAAAGTCATGAATATACAGAAAAATCTTTAAATGAGAAGGTGTGTCCAAACTTTTGGTCTGTACTGTATATATATATAAAAATATAAATATATATAATATATATATATAGCTATGTTAAAAATTAAGAGACCATTGCAAAATTTTAATTTTCACTGATTTTTCTCTTTATAGGTATATTTTTGAGTAAAATGTACATTGTTGTTTTATTCTAGAACTACTGACAACATGTCTCCAAAATTCAAAGCTAAAAATGTTGTATTTATTTGCAGCAAATGAGAAATCGACAAAATATTAAAAAAGACTCAGTGCTTTCAGACCTCAAATAATGCAAAGAAAACAAGTTCTTTCTCATTTAGAACCAACAATACTCACGTTTTAACTCTGGAAGAGTTCAGAAATCAATATTTGGTCGAATAACCATGATTTTTAATCACAGCTTTCATGCGTCTTGGCATGCTTTCAACCGGTCTTTCACACTGCTTTTGGGTGACCTTATGCCACTCTTGGCACAAAAATTTAAGCAGTTCTTTGTTTGATGGCTTGTGACTATCCATCTTCCTCTTGATTACATTCCAGAGGTTTTCAATGGGGTTCACATCTGGAGATTGGGCTGGCCATGACAGGGTCTTGATGTGGTTCTCCTTCATCCACACATTGATTGACCTAGCTGTGTGGCATGGGGCATTGTCTTGTTGGATATACCAGTCCTCAGAGTTGGGGAACATTGCCTGAGCAGAAGGAAGCAAGTGTTTTTCAAGGATAACCTTGTATGCAGCTTGATTCATACGTCCTTCGCAAAGATTAACCTGCCCAATTCCAACCTTGCTGAAGCATCCCCAGATCATCACCGATCCTCTACCAAATTTCACAGTGGGTGCAAGACATTGTGGCTTGTATGCCTCTCCAAGTCTCTGTCTAACCATTAGATGACCAGATGTTGGGCAAAGCTGAAAATTAGACTCATCAGAGAAGATTACCTTACTCCAGTCCTCTATGGTCCAATCCTTATGGTCTTTTGCAAACTTCAGCCTGGCTTTCCTTTGCTTCTCATTGATGAAAGGCTTTTTTCTAGCTTTACAAGACTTGAGGCCTGCCTCTAGGAGCCTGTTACGAAATGTTCTTGCTGTGCACTTTACGCCAGCTGCCATTTGCCATTCCTTTTGTAGGTCACTTGATGTCATCCTGCGGTTGCTGAGTGACATTTGAATGAGATGAAGGTCATCCCGGTCAGTGGAGAGTCGCTTTCTCCCTCTACCGGTCTGTAGCTTTGTTGTCCCCAATGTCTGCTGCTTGACCTTGTTGTAATGAACTGCCATCTTCGAAATTTTAAGGATGGAGGCAACATTACGCTCACTGTATCCCTCTGCTAGTAAAGACAGAATTGAGCACTTCTTTTCCTCACTCAAAACTTTTCTTTTCAACTCCTTTGGCATGTTTAAAGGTTATTTTTTTCATTCAAATTACTTTTGGGATATTCCTAGCACTTGTTTTGCCATCCAGCTTGTCCTATTGCAAGAGGATTGTGAAGACCACAGCAGTGTTTTTTATACATTCCCTCGTTACATAAGATTTGGTTCAGGTGATCACCTAATCAGAAGCACATTAAGTAGAATGAGGTGTACTTTGGTTGAATTCAACAGACACTGGAATGGAATGGCTGTCAGACATGTAGAGATGGTGATTTTTAGAAAACTGTGCAGTGGTCTCTTAATTTTTGCCAGAGCTGTATATATATATACAGGATATTTAAAGCTTATGAAATAAGTATTGAACATATCACAAACTTTCTAGGTAAATATATTTATAAAAGTGTTATTGAGATCAGATTCTCATCAGTAATAAAACATCCAATCCACACAGGCATAGAGGTCCATAAATTGTTATGTGTAATAATTCGTGATGAGAGAGCATTGGGTACTCGTTGTTCGGGTTGAGCAAATTGGAATGCTCAAGTGCTCAGACCGAGTAATGAGCCCATTGTAAGTCTATGGGAAACTCGAGCATTACTCCAGCAGCTCCCCTCAGCGGTCTGCAGAGGGCCTAAAAATTGCCAAAATCGATGGGAACAGTGCTCAAATGACATGGGTGCAGCATTGGGAAGACCCCTGGAAGCATTTATGACTCCCAGGTCACTTCTGTCAACAACGTTGTCAGAGGTATTATGCCACTTTTACGAACTCACAATAAAATATACATAAACAAAACTAAAATGGATTTTCCTGGGAAAAATGTTCAGGAACATCCTTCCCAGGGTAATGACTCGTATATAAGGCAAAATAAATAACCAAAAACAAAAATGCTCCTCCACTCCTTCAGCTATGTTCAAACATAGCGTTTTTGATGCATTTTTGCACTTTTGCATTGCTTTCAACCAAGACAAATGCATTCACTGGGAAATGTCATTTTAACATTTTACAACTTTATCTGGTCATGTGGTGTGTGACACATCATCAGGCACATGCATACAGTGCTGAAAAGACATGGGAACAGCATGGGGAAGACCTCTGGAAGCATCTCTGACTCCCAGGTCACTGTGTAAAAGTGTGCCCATCACAAGTGATCCTTGGCACATGCGAAGATGCCTCACCGCAACAATCACCGTCCACATCCTTGTTCCAGTGCAGCGTTCCCTACCCCATTCCTTGGAATGCAAGTGCAAGTATGCAGCCAGCCACCCACCCACAGGCTGCAATACTATACTGCCAAATTTGTGACAGCTGCTTGCACTTGAAATGTGGCCCTTTAGGCTCGTGGAGACGGAAGCTGTCCACAACCTTATGGCAGCGGCGGCCGGGTGTCCATACTCTGTCCTCAGCCGCTACTATTTGTCCCGGTGTCGTCTCCACCTTCCTCAAGCACGGGTGCTACAACATGCACTTACTGTGAAGGACTGCCTAACCACAAACACGTGGACAAGTAAATGTGGCCAGGAATGGTACGGAGCCAGTCCACAGCTTTTTGTGAGAGTTGAATTTCACCACAGCCATATTTTTTAGCTTGGTGAAAGGACTGACTTGGGAAACCGTACCTACTCCAGCTGTCATTTCTCCCAGGAAGTCTTCTAATGCAGCTTGGCGCATAAGCAATGGCAGCCCGTCCAACATCAGCTCGCACTTGTCGGTGGTGCTTCGACACACAAACATCTTTTTTTGCCCTTTAATTTCATGACTACATAGTTGGGCAATGGCCTGATCTGCAATGCGGTTTCAGAAATAATATGCAATTAAGCACATCCAATCCACATTAAAAAAAAAGCAGACATAGAGTGTCCGGGAATCTTCCCACACACTTTTCTTAGCCAGGACTGCTTCTTGGCAGGGTTGGATGGTCCCACCAGAGAATCCTCGGGTGGGTCCTGTCTTCTCCATCAGAAGAATTCATGATAGCGCAAACTTTGCAGCAGCTATGGGGCTCTTGAGCGGGGGAGAAAGGTGAGCATTCAGAATCAAATCCTCTGGTGGGCCAAATGTTTTTCAGTTTGAAACTGTTTCTCAGTTGGAGTTGTATTTCACCACAGTCATATTGTTTAGATCGGTGAAAGGACTAGCACAGAGGGAAACCATATCTTCTCCTGCTGTCATTTTTCCATCACGAGGTTCTGCCCATTGTCACACACGACCATGCCTGGCTGTATGTTTAGCTGTGAGAGCCACAGATCAGGCTGCTGTGTTACAGCTTTCAACAACTCTGCAGCGGTGGGCGGTTTGTCACCTAAGCATTAAGCATGTTATCTTCAGCACAGCCTGTTGCCGCTTGGCCAAGGCAGTGCTGCAGTGCTTTCAACTTGTAACTGATGTGGTCATTTCGGAGATGGAGGCCGAACTGGAGGAGGAGGTGCAGGAGCTGAACAATGTGATTAGATTGAGGTTACCTTGGTGAGTATGGTTTTTATACTAAATAAATATCCTACTGTGTTTTTATTTTTTTATTTATTTATTTTTTTTACATTATTTTTTAAGACAAATGCATTCACCGGGAAATGTCATTTTAAAATTTTACAGCCTTATCTGGCCATGTGGTGTTTGACACATCATCAGACACATCCTGTTTCATCTATGATGGAGGGACTCTGAAAGTCACAAAGCCTATTTTATAGGTTCATCAAGCTGCCCTTACTATATTTAAAGGGCCAGCAGTCGGCCCTCGCTATTGTTAGAGAGCCATCAACCGGCTATGCTTTGTTGTTCTCATTATTAACGAGTGGGTCTCCTATAAAGTGATTGCGTATGCAGTGTCTGCAAAGGCTGACCAAAATTTGAACGCAACCCAATACCCCTTAGATGAGACATAGAGGAGGGTCTTGGTAAAAAAAAATGTTCCCATTATAAAGGAGTGGGTCTATAGTGGTAATACCCATGCTGTGACTGCAAGGGCTGCCAAAATTTGGGAAAAACCGCACTAACAATTTAAAGACACATAGAACTGGGCCACAGTAAGAACATGTTCCCATTAGAAAGGAGAGGGTCTACTATACAGTTATAGGGTATGCAGTGAGTCCAACAGCTGCCAAAATTTAGGAAAAACCCCACTAAAAATTTAAAGACACATAGAGCAGGGCCACAGTAATGACATGTTTCCATTAGAAAGGAGAGGGTCTGCTATACAGTTATAGGATATGCAGTGAGTCCAACGATGCAAAATTTAGGAAAAACCCCTATAACAATTTAAAGACACATAGAGCAGGGCCACAGTAACCACATGTTCCCATTAGAAAGGAGAGGGTCTGCTATACAGTTATAGGGTATGCAGTGAGTGCAACGGCTGTCAAAATTTAGGAAAACCCCAATAACAATTTAAAGACACATAAAGCAAGGCCACAGTAACGACATGTTTCCATTAGAAAGGAGAAGGTCTGCTATACAATTATAGGGTATGCAGTGAGTCCAAAGGCTGCCAAAATTTAGGAAAAACCCCAATAACAATTTAAAGACACATAGAGCAGGGCCATAGTAACAACATGTTCCCATTAGAAAGGAGAGGGTCTGCTATACAGTTATAGGGTATGCAGTGTGTCCAACGGCTGCCAAAATTTAGGAAAAACCCCACTAACAATTTAAAGACACATAGAGCAGGGCCACAGTAAGGACTTGTTTCCATTAGAAAGGAGAGGGTCTGTTATATAGTTATAGGGTATGAAATGAGTCCAACCGCTGCCAAAATTTAGGAAAAACCCCAATAACAATTTAAGGACACATAGAGGTGGGCCTCAGTAACGACATATTCCCATTAGAAAAGAGCGTGTCTCCCATACTGTTGCCTATGCAGTGAAGCAACGGCTGCCAAAAATTTGGAGGCACTCAAATGCCCCTTGGAAGAGACGTAGAAGCAGGAGGGCCTCCTGAAAAAAATACTCCCATTATTAGGAAGTGGGTCTCCCAAACAGTTTGCTTATGTAGTGAAGCAATGGCTGCCAAAAATTTGGAGGAACTGCAATGTCCTTTGCAAGAGACGTAGAGGTCGGAGGGCTTCCTGAAAACAATGTTCCCATTATTAGGAAGTGTGCCTCCCATACTGTTTGCCTATGCAGTGAAGCAACGGCTGACAAAATTTAGGATAAAACCCCACTAACAATTTAAAGACAAAAAGAGCAGGGCCACAGTAACGACATGTTTCCATTAGAAAGGAGACGGTCTGCTATACAGTTATAGGGTATGCAGTGAGTCCAACGGCTGCCAAAATTTAGGAAAAACCCCATTAACAATTTAAAGACACATAGAGCTGGGCCACAGTAACAACATGTTCCCATTAAAAAGAGAGGGTCTGCTATACAGTTATAGGGTATGCAGTGAGTCCAATGGCTGCCAAAATTTAGGAAAAACCCCAATAACAATTTAAAGACACATAGAGGTGGGCTTCAGTAATGACATAATCCCATTAGAAAAGAGCGGGTCTCCCATACTGTTTGCCTATGCAGTGAAGCAATGGCTGCCAAAAATTTGGAGGCACTCAAATGCCCCTTGCAAGAGACGTAGAGGCATGAGGGAACTCCTGAAAAAAATGCCCCCATTATTAGGAAGTGTGTCTCCCATAATGTTTGCCTATGCAGTGAAGCAATGGCTGCCAAAAATTTGGAGGAACTGCAATGACCCTTGCAAGAGACATAGAGATCAGAGGGACTTCTGAAAACAATGTACTCATTATTAGGAAGTGTGTCTCCCATACTGTTTGCCTATGCAGTAAAGCAACGGTTGTCAAAAATTTGGAGGAACTCCAATGCCCCTTGCAAGAGACGTAGAGGTCAGAGGGACTTCTGAAAACAATGTTCTCATTATTAGGAAGTGTGTCTCCCATACTGTTTGTCTATGCAGTGAAGCAACAGTTGCCAAAAATTAGGAGGAACTCCAATGCTTCTTGCAAGAAACGTAGAGGCAGGAGGGCCTCCTGAAAAAAATGCTCCCATTATTAGGAAGTGGGTCTCCCAAACTGTTTGCCTATGCAGTGAAGCAATGGCTGCCAAAAATTTGGAGGAACTGCAATGCCCCTTGCAAGAGACGTAGAGGTCGGAGGGCCTCCTGAAAAAAATGTTTCCATTATTAGGAAGTGTGTCTCCCATACTGTTTGCCTATGCAGTGAAGCAATGGCTGCCAAAAATTTGGAGAAACTCCAATGCCCCTTGCAAGAGACGTAAAGATCAGAGGTTCTCCTGAAAACAATGTTCCCATTTATAGGAAGTGTGTCTCCCATACTGTTTGCCTATGCAGTGAAGCAATGGCTGCCAAAAATTAGGAGGAATTCCCATGCTTCTTGCAAGAGATGTAGAGGTAGGAGGGTTTCCTGAAAACAATGTTCCTATTATTAGGAAGTGTGTCTCCCATACTGTTTGCCTATGCAGTGAATCAACAGCTGCCAAAAGTTTGGAGGAACTCCAATGTCCCTTGCAAGAGACGTAGAGGTCGGAGGGCCTTCTGAAAACAATGTTCCCATTATTAGGAAATGGGCCTCCCACTGAGGATCTCCAATGCTCCTTGCAAGAGATGTAGATATGTTGATATGGCACATATGGTGATGATATGGTGGTGGAGGATGAGGAAGATGAGAAGGAGGAGGGCAAGAGCAAATAAACAAAATTAGGAAGCGTATACCCATGTCTGGGTGTGAAGACAGAGGTGCATGGGAATAGAGTTAGACCTCCCAAAAAATCCACTGTATTTGAGTTTATGTTATGCTGCTATCATTCGGTGGTGTTGAGAAGTCTGGCCCAATCCAGCCCTTGTTCATTTTAATAAGAGTCAGCTTGTCAGCATTTTCATTTGACAGGTGGATGCGCCTATCGGTTATAATTCCACCGGCTGCACTAAAAACCCGCTCTGACAAAACTTTAGCGAAAGGGCAGGCTAGGAACTCCAAGGCGTAGAGAGGAGGGGCATTAGCTGCGTATTTATGCTTGCGTTCCAAGGACTGTGGTAGGGACAACTGAACGCTGGACTGGGACAAGGACGTGGACGTGCTTGCTGATGGTGTTACTTGAGTGTGTTCAAAAACATGTGCACGGCGGGAGGCATCAATCGCCATGGACAGGGGATTGGCATGCACGCACAAAAGCGGCAGAAGCAGTGTTGTCACCCGCAGACACTGTTCCTGGACCCTGGGGTTCGGCCCACTTAATCGGGTGCTTTGCTGCCATGTGCCTGATCATGCTGGTGGTGGTCAGGCTGGCAGTTTTGCTACCCCCGCTGATGCTGGTCTGGCAGGTGGTGTAAATGGCCTTTTTGGGGTTATCTGCAGAGTCTTTAAAAAGTAACCAGACTTGGGAAGACCTAACAGTTGTACTGGCAACTTCCGTCGTGTTAGCGTTACGAGGAATGCTTTCCCGCCTTGTGTCTGTGGCCACTACACTGCTTCTTCCTGCCTATTGTGGTGCTATACCTCCCTCCCCCTGTGTGCTGCTGTCCTCACTCTGTGTGTCCCCCTGCCAGGTTGGATCAGTTACAATATCATCCACCTCCTCGTCTTCCACTTCTGCACCCTGTTCCTCCTCCTGACTTTCTGGCAATTGTGTCTCATCATCATCATCATCCACATCTTGCGACAGTAATTGCACCTTACGACCGTCACCTTTGTATGACCGTGGCTGACCCAATAATTGGGCATCGCTACACGCGTTCTCCTCTTGACTCGATTGAAGCTGGCCGGGCGAAAGACCCGAATCTACAAATGGAAATGTGAACAGCTCTTCTGAGTGTCCAAGTGTGGGATCAGTTGTCTCCGGGCACTCGGCATGGTGGGCGGAAGAAGGATCAGGGTGAGGAATATGCGGTCCAGACTCACGGCTTCTGAGACTTGATCTTGTGGAAGACAGGGTGGAGGTGGTGGTGGCCAAGTGACTGGAAGCATTATCTGCTATCCAACCAATAACCTTTTCACACTGCTCTGTGTTCAATAGTGGTGCTCTGCGGTCTCCTAGTAATTGGGACAAGAAGGTCGAGCAAGAAGATGTGAGTGTTTGTTGTGGCACAATTTCACTTTGCCCAGGGCAAGAGCAAATAAACAAAATTAGGAAGCGTATACCCATGTCTGGGTGTGAAGACAGAGGTGCATGGGAATAGAGTTAGACCTCCCAAAAAAAACACTGTATTTGAGTTTATGTTATGCTGCTATCATTCGGTGGTGTTGAGAAGTCTGGCCCAATCCAGCCCTTGTTCATTTTAATAAGAGTCAGCTTGTCAGCATTTTCATTTGACAGGTGGATGCGCCTATCGGTTATAATTCCACCGGCTGCACTAAAAACCCGCTCTGACAAAACGTTAGCGAAAGGGCAGGCTAGGAACTCCAAGGCGTAGAGAGCCAGTTCATGCCATGTATCCAGCTTGGATACCCAATAATTATAAGGCACAGAGGAATCATGGAGCATGTTGGTACGGTCGGCAAGGTACTCCCTCACCATCTTCTGAAACTTTGCACTCCTTGTAAGAGTACCCTGCGCCTCAGGGCCTGTACGAAGGGAGGATCTGAGAAAACTGTCCCAGAACTTTGACAGTGTTCCCCTGCCTCTGCTGGATTGCATTTGTGTCTCTCTTGCCTGTACTCCTTGGTTGCCCAACGAATTGTGACCTCTGCCGCCAGCGTTTTCAAATGGGATTTTTTTAAATATTTCCACAACAAGGGCCTTCTCGTACTGCACCATTTTATTGTGCCTGTCCTGCAAGGGAATAAGAGACATAAAGTTCTCCCTGTAGCGTGGGTCTAGAAGCATCACCAACCAGTAATGACTGTCCCTCAAAATTTGGACAACACGAGGGTCATGGGAAAGGCAGTGTAACATAGACTCAGCCATGTGTGCCAGACTGCAAAGAGGCAAGACTTCCGTGGCCTCACCAAGAGGACGACTGACCATGCTCTCCTCCTCATCCTCTTCCTCCTCCTCCCTGTCCTCAGGCCATACACGCTGAACAGACAGTATGACAGTTGTGCAGGTAGTACTGTCTATAGCGCAGGAAACTAGCTCCTGTTCTTCCTCCTCCTTCTCTTCCTCATTGTCACCCAATCCATGCTGGGATGAGATGAGGCCGGGCTGTGTGTAATCACCCTGTATGGTTCCTTGCTCCATCTCATCGTGCTCGTCTGCAATGCATCTTCTTTAATTGAGAGCAGGGAGCGTTTCAGAAGACAGAGAAGCAGGATGGTGATGCTAATTATGGTGTCATCGCCACTCACCATCTTGGTGGAGTCCTCAAAGTTTTGGAGGATGGTACAGATGTCTGACATCCATGTCCATTCCTGAGGTTTTATGTGTGGAATCTGACCTGAATACCAATGGCTTTGTTGATGATGGTAGTCAAAAACTTCCCTCTTCTGCTCACAAATCCTTCCCAACATCTGCAATGTAGAGTTCCAACACGTGGGGACATCGCAGATCTGTCAGTGAGCAGGAAGCTGCAAACGCTGTTGAAACACAGCAAGGGCGGCAGAAGCTGTAGCTGACTTTCTAAAATGGGCACACTGGCGGCGTACTTTGACAAGCAGATCCGGCAGATCCGGGTAGGTTTTGAGAAACCGCTGAACCACAAGGTTAAGCACATGGGCCAGGCATGGTACGTGTGTGAGCTCGCCTCAGAGCCGCCTCCAGATTCCGGCCATTGTCACACATGACCTTGCCTGGCTTGTAGGGTCAGAGGTGTCAGCCCTGATTGACCTAGGGCCCGCAATCCTCAGCGTCGGGAGGACGTGTTCCTTCTCAAGGACCGACTGGGTCCCGGCTTCCACTATGTCAACCCAGTGTGGCGTCAACAAGATGTAGCATCCCTGCCCACAAGCACTTGTCCACTTGTCTATGGTTAGATGGACTTTCCCAGTTGAGGGTACGTCTAATAATGTGGGACATGTGCTTGTCGTGTAATGTGGGGACGGCACACTGGGAGAAATAGTGGTGGCTGGGGACCGAGTACCGACGGATGGCCGCCGCCATCAGGTTGCGGAATGCTTCCGTCTCCATGAGCCTAAAAGGCAACTATTCGAGCGCAAGCATTCGCGAAATGTGTGAATTTAGTAGTGTGGCCTGTGGGGCATTAGCTGCGTATTTGTGCTTGCGTTCCAAGGACTATGGTAGGGACAACTGAACGCTGGACTGGGACAAGGACGTGGACGTGCTTGCTGATGGTGTTACTTGAGTGTGTGCAAAAACATGTGCACGGCGGGAGGCATCAATCGCCATGGACAGGGGATTGGCATGCACGCACAACAGCGGCAGAAGCAGTGTTGTCACCCGCAGACACTGTTCCTGGACCCTGGGGTTGGGCCCACTTAATCGGGTGCTTTGCTGCCATGTGCCTGATCATGCTGGTGGTGGTCAGGCTGGCAGTTTTGCTACCCCCGCTGATGCTGGTCTGGCAGGTGGTGTAAATGGCCTTTTTGGGGTTATCTGCAGAGTCTTTAAAAAGTAACCAGACTTGGGAAGACCTAACAGTTGTACTGGCAACTTCCGTCGTGTTAGCGTTACGAGGAATGCTTTCCCGCCTTGTGTCTGTGGCCACCACACTGCTTCTTCCTGCCTATTGTGGTGCTATACCTCCCTCCCCCTGTGTGCTGCTGTCCTCGCTCTGTGTGTTCCCCTGCCAGGTTGGATCAGTTACAATATCATCCACCACCTCGTCTTCCACTTCTGCACCCTGTTCCTCCTCCTGACTTTCTGGCAATTGTGTCTCATCATCATCATCATCCACATCTTGCGACAGTAATTGCACCTTACGACCGTCACCTTTGTATGACCGTGGCTGACCCAATATTTGGGCATCGCTACACGCGTTCTCCTCTTGACTCGATTGAAGCTGGCCGGGCAAAAGACCCGAATCTACAAATGGAAATGTGAACAGCTCTTCTGAGTGTCCAAGTGTGGGATCAGTTGTCTCCGGGCACTCGGCAAGGCGGGCGGAAGAAGGATCAGGGTGAGGAATATGCAGTCCAGACTCACGGCTTCTGAGACTTGATCTTGTGGAAGACAGGGTGGAGGTGCTGGTGGCCAAGTGACTGGAAGCATTATCTGCTATCCAACCAATAACCTTTTCACACTGCTCTGTGTTCAATAGTGGTGCTCTGCGGTTTCCTAGTAATTGGGACAAGAAGGTCGAGCAAGAAGATGTGAGTGTTTGTTGTGGCACAATTTCACTTTGCCCATGGCCACGTCCTCGGCCTCTGCATGCACCATCACCATCACTTCCACTTCCCCATCCCTTGCCACGCACCTTGCCCATTTTAAATGGAGGACAATATTTTCCACGTTCACGAGAAATGGCTGATTTTGGAACGCAGTTATATGTGATATGTCTGACAGAGAACCACGATTTTAAATAGCAGGCCTGTAATTTACTAATATTATTCTACACGGAGACCTAGTGTGAATAGGGTTACCGACATACTGCAATGGAATGAAAATGGAAGAAATGTATGATTTTTTAAGTCTTTTCGGTGATATGTCTGACAGAGAACCATGGCTTTAAATTGTAGGCCTGTAATTTACTAATATTATTCTACACGGAGACCTAGTTTGAATAGATTCACCAACACACTGCAACGGAATCAAAAATGGAAGAAATATATGATTTTAGAAGTCTTTTTGGTAATATGTCTGACAGAGAACCACGGCTTTAAATTGTAGGCCTGTAATTTACTAATATTATTCTACACGGAGACCTAGTGTGAATAGCTTCACCGACACACTGCAACAGAATGGAAAAGGAGGCCAATATTTTCCACGTTCAGTTCAAATTTCTGGATTTTTATCGCTGTAAGATGGAACAGATCTGGCTTTATTCTGCAGTGAGCAGAAAAATGGTGTACTCTGGATTTCTTTTTATGCAAATAACCAGGAATAAGAACAAAAAAAATTTTGCCCTGGCCCCTGATATCTGGTGCTGTCTAGAAATATCTGTAATTATTACAGCAGCTGCAGACAGGACGTTCAATGGACCCTCTTGTGCTCTATTATACACTGCAGTCTGCCACATATACTGCCTGCCTGCCTAGCACTGATTACATGCAGCTGGTTAATCCTCAGAAGGACTATTGATTCAGATGGATATAGATATATGTAGTGGAATACCTATACTATTTATGTAGAAACAAATCTCTCCCTGACGCAGCAGCAGCTCTCCCTACTCTGCCTGATTCCAGGGTAGACTGTGACGAGCATGGCGGCGCCCGTTCTTATATAAACCTGATGATGCTGTGCGGCCAGCCAATCACTGTAATGCCCACAACCAACATGGCTATGGCATTACAGTGCGTGGCAGGCAATCCCTGCATGTTGATTGGCTCTCTAAAGAGTGCCAAACATGCAGGGAGAGGACCCGAGTTCCCGCTCGAGCAACCCGGAAATATTCGTTGAGCGCTGAGCTAGTCGAGCACAATGATGCTCAGGTGAGTACCGAGCAGTGGCAAGCGCGTTCGCTCATAATTAGTAATAATGAGAAATGACACAGGTAAAAAGTATTGATCACGCTTACTGAAACTTAGTTACCATATTTTTCGGACTATAAGACGCACCGGACCATATGACGCACCTAGGTTTTAGAAGAGGAAGATAAAAAAATAAAAATTTAAGCAAAAAATGTGGTCATGATGCACTTTTAAGGGGGAGGGGGTCTACTGCTGACACTGGTATAGGGGTAATGTCCCCAATTCTGACAATATCCCCCATCCTGGTATATATGCTGCCCCCCTTCCTTTTATACGTGGTCCCTATCCCCATCCTGGTATGCCTGGCATCCCTCCATCTTGATATGCATGGCACCCCTCATCCCAATCCTGGTATGCGTTGTACCCCTCATACCTATCCTGATATGCATGACACCCCTCTTCCCTGTCCTAGTATGCATGGTTCCCCTCATCCCTGTCCTGGTATGCATGACACCCCTAATCCCTATCCTGGTATGCATGGCACCCATCATCCCTGTCCTGGTATGCATGGCACCCCTCATCCCTGTCCTGGTATGCATTGCAACCCTCATCCCTGTCCTGGTATGCATGGCACCCCTCATCCCTGTCCTGGTATGCATGGCACCCCTCATTCCTATCCTGGTATGCATGGCACCCCTAATCCCTATCCTGGTATGCATGGCACCCCTCATCCCTCTCCTGGTATGCATGGCACCCCTCATCCCTGTCCTGGTATGCATGGCACCCCTAATCCCTATCCTGGTATGCATGGCACCCATCATCCCTATCCTGGTATGCATGGCACCCCTCATCCCTGTCCTGGTATGCATGGCACCCCTAATCCCTGTCCTGGTATGCATGGTCCCCCTAATCCCCATCATGCTGCACATTAAAAAAAAATAAACACTTCTACTCACCTCTCTTCTCTCCTCCAGCGCTGCAACCTGTCTGCCTGCACTGATCTCAACATGTGAGCCGCGCATGACGTCACTGCCATGCGCTGCTCACATGGAGAGATCAGCTTCCGGAAGTCACTGCTCCCCACGCCGGGTCTGTGTGCGCGGGGAGCAGTGACTTCACTCTCCTTCATAGACGGTACACAGCGGAGACACGCTGCGGCTGCTGCCGGCTATCTCCTGTGCCCGCTCATTAAAGGGCATGAATATTCACCCCCTCCCCACGCCCATGGGCGTGGAGAGAGGTTGAATATTCATGCCCTTTAACAGCGGGCACAGCGCGGCTACACTGTGTACTGCTATTAAGGAGCATGAATATGCAGTACTGCACATCCCAGCTCCCAGAATCAGCTGTTATCAACATGCAAAATGACTGGCAAGTTCTCAGTAAACCATCACTCACTGCTCTGTTACATTTGTGTTCTCTAACCCCTTAGTTACCACCAGTTCAACTTTTTCCTGATCTGACATCTATAATATAACGGCAGAAGCGTGTCTCTGTCCGAAGCCTCGATAGACTGCGCATGCGTGACGCGCAGTCTGGCTCCAGACAGAAGACCGCATTCAGCCGTTACAGATAAGACAGCCACTGCTATGGGGCCCGTGGCCGGAGGGGGCCCATGAGGGCCCCAAGCAGCATGGGAACGAGGAGGATAGGTGAGTAGGAGGTGGCGGCGGCAGAGGAGCGGGTTGCGGCAGTGGAGGAGCGGAGCACACTACCACGTGTGCCCGCTGCTAAAGGGACATGAATATTCCCTCTGAGGCCACTCCCATGGGCGTGGAGAAGACGGAATATTCATTCTCTTTAGTAGCGGCCACGGAGGAGCGCTGAGCCCCGGCTCCTGCTGTCAGTGGCCGCCGCTAAAGAGAAAGCATATTCACGCTTCTCCACGCCCATAGTCCCGGCATGGAGAAGCGTGAATGTGCTGGCAGCAGCTGCTGCAGACAGGACACAGCGCTGGAGCAGTGGTGAGGAAGGAAGGTGAGTATAAGTGTTTATTGTTTTATGTGTGCAGTGATTGGGGGGATGAGGAAGCCACACATACCAGGAATGGGGGATTGAGGAAGCCACACATACCAGGAATGGGGGATTGAGGAGGCCACACATACCAGGGATGGGGGATTGAGGAGGCCACACATACCAGGATTATGGGATTGAGGAGGCCACACATACCAGGGATGGGGGATTGAGGAGGCCACACATACCACAAATGGGGGATTGTGGAGGCCACACATACCAGGAATGGGGGATTGAGGAGGCAACACATACCAGGAATGGGGGATTGAGGAGGCCACACATACCAGGAATTGAGGAGGCCACACATACCAGGAATGGGGGATGAGGAAGCCACACATACCATGGATTAGGGGATTTAGGGGGCCACACATACCAGGGATGGGGGATTGAGGAGGCAACACATACCAGGGATTAGGGGATTGAGGAGGCCACACATACCAGGGATGGGGGATTGAGGAGGCCACACATACCAGGGATGGGGGATTGAGGAGGCCACACATACCAGGGATTAGGGGATTGAGGAGGCCACACATACCAGGGATGGGGGATTGTAGAGGCCACACATATCAGGGATTAGGGGATTGAGGAGGCCTCACATACCAGGATACTTGGATTGAGGAGGCCACACATACCAGGAATGGGGGATTGTGGAGGCCACACATACCAGGAATGGGGGATTGAGGAGGCAACACATACCAGGAATGGGGGATTGAGGAGGCCACACATACCAGGGATGGGGGATTGAGGAGGCCACACATACCAGGAATGGGGGATTGTGGAGGCCACACATACCAGGAATGGGGGAATGAGGAGGCAACACATACCAGGAATGGGGTATTGAGGAGGCCACACATACCAGGGATGGGGGATTTGAGGAGGCCACACATACCAGGGATGGGGGATTGAGGAGGCCACACATACCAGGGATTAGTAGATTGAGGGAGCCACGCATACCGGGATCGGGGATGAGGGGAGCCACGCATACCGGGATTGAAGATGAGGGGAGCCACGCACACCGGGATCGGGGATGAGGGGAGCCACGCAAACCGGGATCGGGGATGAGGGGAGCCACGCATACCGGGATCGGGGATGACGGGAGCCACGCATACTGGGATCGGGGATGAGGGGAGCCACGCATACCGGGATCGGGGATGACGGGAGCCACGCATACTGGGATCGGGGATGAGGGGAGCCACGCATACCTGGATCCGGGATGAGGGGAGCCACGCATACCGGGATTGGATGGTGGGGACAGGATGGGGGCAGCACATACCAGCATGGGAGACCATATACCAATAAAAATGCTCGCCACCCGGGCGTAGAATGGGTATTTCAATAGCTAGTACAGTATAAAATAACAGCATTCTGTGACAGGTGAAAGTACAGCAGCTGGCGGCTTTTCACAATAGCAGGACAAACCAGGACTGGTGTTGACATCAACCATAGCAGTTTAACTACTTAGATGCTTCTGTCAATACTGGCAATGGCATCTAGATAGTTAACAGAGCGTGAAGGTTTCCTCTTTATCCCCATGGTACTCTAAGATAGTGACTGTGTGGTCCTGATGGTTGCAGTGACAATCCAAGGCCCAGTAATGGCCCTAGAGTCTGCAGCTATATTGACCTGTTCAAATGTTAGCATCTTTTTAGTGGGGAAAATATTTATTTTTTACTTTTGTCATTCAACTTTGCTTTAATTTCCGAAAAGCACTTGAAGGATTAATAAGATATCTGACAGTAGTTTTGAATATGTTAAGGGGGTGCTGTTTTTAAAATTATATCAGTTTTCAAGGTTTTCCAATAAATAGGTCATTAAAGTCACTTCAAATGTGATTAGGTCCCTAGAAAAATAGGTCTTGTAAATTAAGTTAGAGAAATGAAAAATTGCTGTACAATTTGTAAGGTTTCCAACATCCTACGAAAATATAAGCTCATTTTAGAAATGGTTCTGCCGTAAGGTTGACATAAGGTAAATGTCAGTTATTAACTTTTTTTGTGTGGTATGACTTAAAGGGGTTTTCCCATCAACAAAAGTTCATTTTAAAAATTGTCTGTGTCTGGAAGTATACGGAACACACCACAGCTCCTGGGCAGGGGAGGAAGCAAAAGACAATACAGATAATACAGCAGGGGATGGCAGAGAATTCATTTTGTGAGGTAAAACATTTCACTGCATGTTTTTAAACAATATTTTACCTCACAAAATGAATCCTCTGCGATCCCCTGCTGTAATATCAGTATACTCTTTTGCTGCCTCCCCTGCCCAGAAGATGTGGTATAATCAGACCATGTTCCGTAAACGTAATTAATGTCCACCGTGCTATAGAACAGTCTATCCATTATATTCCACACTTTATTATAGTGGATACTAATAATAAAAGACAGGCAAGTGTCTGTAATATAGAAACCCCTGTGCATTCATTCCTACAGGGGATTAGCTCCAGATTAAATAGAGACCACTCTGCACATGGATACTACTATATCTGAGGTCAGCACCCTCTAAGAGGAGTAAAGTGCAAATATTAATAGATACAATATTGCACTATGCTCTAGTGTCATACAAGGTGTGGGAAAGACTTCGTGCAACACAAAGGGAAGAGGGAAAGGGAGCCAAAATTCTAGGGAAATGGGGGAAGTGGAGACCTCCTAGGTTCATCTAGTGTCACCCTGTCTCCCCTAACATCCCTGTATTAGCTCTTCACCAATCACCCCATGTGTGCCTCGCCCTGTCTTTCCCTGGCGTATGGCTAAGGCTAGGGAAAGGAGGAGATGAGCACTAGTCAATCTCTGCTAAACACTATAGACAACAAGGGTGGACAAACAGGGGGAAATTGCTTAGCTTTAGACGACTCCAGACAAATGCGCACACATCCTCAAGCTCCGGAGAGGACGAAGTACTGCTCTTGCAAAGTCTTCACAAGTAGTAATGAATGTCGCCGGCACCTCCCGCTGAAACACAGCAGGTATTTATACACCCAGGAAGGGTGTTAATTAGCCAGAGGAAGGTAGCCGCTGGGTCCTAGAGACAGCCTCTAAGAAGATGTCCGTAATGTAAAAAGTAGAGATCTCCTGCAACCAACTGCAGGGCAACAGTCTGTCACTTCTGACACACCCGTGACCCCTAGCCTCTAAGATGACGAGTTGGGTATTCAGGTAATATTGCAGATTGCAGTTGCAAATATAACCTACATATTGTAGCAAATTTATTTCACTCAAGTGTGGAGCATAAAAAAGTAGCGTTCTGTTGTAACTCTTGAATGCTTTAACTTCTCAGGATCACTGAGTAAATAAACTTGACTGCTTTATAATCAGCTCATATTGTTTACTATTGGTCAGTTATGGGATATGAAACAATAAGGTGCTCTACCAACAATCAATTTAATACATATCCCTCTAGCACTTATTACCTGTTTGAATTCAGAGAGGCTCATATAAACTAAAAGAGCATTGACACATACTGAGGATCATAATGTCTCTTCTCACTCGTTACTGAGTCAAGCCACCTCTAACAAAGCCCTGACGCACCGAGGATCATAATATTGTAGCGCCCCGAGGGTTCGGCCGCTACAGGGGTATTGCACCTCAATCCAGAGGTGTGATATTCCACTCCAGGGTAAGGATGGAGTATGGACCAGGGCTCAGTTAGCTGCATACAGCACACACACCCCATTTCCGAGGGACAGCTCAACGGTGCTCCCACTAGACAGAAGTGCAGGCACGACCGACTATGTCCCTGTCTGGAGTGGGGAGGGGGGTGGAACACCCAGTGCTGTAGGGGCAGATAGGGGTTGGTTCCTGAGCGTAGATAGGAGCTCATTGGTTGCTGGTCACCTGGGCTCATGGTCAGAGGGAGGTATAAAAGGTGGGCACCATCTTAGAACAGTGTTCAGTCTGTGAGGAGAGGAGAGCTGACAGGGAGCAGCAGCTCAGGCTGAGTGCTGCTCCAGAGGCAGGCCTAGAGAAGAGGCCGGAGCCTGAGAGGAGAAGGAGAAGTGGGCCTGGAGAAGAGGCCAAGGGAAGGAGGAGAAGACAGAACAGGAAAGAAGGAGAAGAGAGAGAGAAACAGAAGGGCTCAGGAACAAGAAGGTGGAAGGGACCCTAAGAACCCACGAGAATCCAGGGTGAAGGGTCAGGCAGATTAAGGGTACCGGATCCCAAGTTGGTGGAGGAGAAACTACCCTCAGCCAAAGACCGGTCATCGTGATCATTTATTGGTGCGACACCTCATCAAACCTGCTAGGAAGGCACCATATAGGACAGCGGAAGACGGGGCCCACGTTTACCCGCACAAGTCCGCAGCAGCTGGACAAAAGTGGGTCACTGGTGAGGCAGGCCAGAGAAAGGATTAAAGGGGGTCCTGTGCCATGCTCCTGTACTGCCTGGGAGTTGACCGAGCCCCTCACCTGGTGGACGCAGCACGGCTCGGGCAGTCATTCCCTGCAGAAGTGACTTGGATATTAACCATGAGTAAAGACCCAGGACTGCAGTACGTTGTCTGTGTGCTTTTTCTCTCCTCCGGCACTACCGGTACTGGGACTCTCACCACCATCACTCCCACCATCCACTACACTGCCCTGGGGCCGCACACTTCCCGTGGGGAGTCACATCATCCCAGCTGCATACATCATCAGCCCCAGCGGTCTGCCCTGCAGCGGCGGTTCCTAACAACCGCAATCCACGGGTGGTGTAGTCGGACATAATCAATAGCACATAACGGACTACCACTGGCCTGACCACCCTGAGCCGCGGGACCGGGCCGCCACTACTACCCCCATCTTTCCCCTATCGCCCGGATCCGCGTGCCCCACGGCCCAGGGGGCGAGTCAGCTTTGGCGTAGTCGGCAGGATTTCGCGCCCGCTAACAACGGGTACTGCGCGCCTGAAAAAAGACTTTTTCATTGTACTAAAGATGGCGCCCGCCCCAGAAGAACAAGCGCCATAATGTGCGCGCCAAAAGACCACAGGAGGCCACCTCCCATCGTGGGCCGGGTCCCAGAATGGCGCCAAAGAGGAAGCCCGCCCCCAACAACCATGAGCACGGCGGTAGAAATGTCCGTCAACGTGGGGGGCTGCCCCTGAGAGTGATTGTCAGCAGAACGCCCCAGGACCACCCCCCATGGGGGCGGAAAGAGAAGAAAACTGCGGGGCAGGGGGTGGTCTGGATCAGTCTGGCCAGGCCGCACCCGAA
This sequence comes from Phyllobates terribilis, assembly GCF_046119375.1. Taxonomy (NCBI): domain Eukaryota; kingdom Metazoa; phylum Chordata; class Amphibia; order Anura; family Dendrobatidae; genus Phyllobates; species Phyllobates terribilis. The sequence continues at coordinate 255,718,854 of NW_027362763.1, read as the reverse complement.
GATAGAGACAGGAACCAGCTCCAGCGCCCTGGCGCGTGGCCTGCTGCAGGTCGAATCCCCATGCAGCTTCACGGAGCTGCTAGCACACCTCCCCAAGGAAGACCCCGAGTATGTGCGGGCTGCACTGGAGGAGCAGGACCGGAGGATGGTCCGGGCGCAGTGGGACGTGATTGCCGGGTGGAAAGAAGAAATGGCTCAGCGGGCCGTGATCCTGCAGCAGGAGGCGCCGTCGACATCCAGCGGCACACCAGCCACCGAGGGCATTGAAAGCAGAGCGGAGGCCGAGTACGACGCCACGGAGGAGGCTGCGACAGCAGAGGCAGGTAACGGAGACGCCCCTACCCCGAACCCTGGGGCCGCCGACCTGCCCCTGCACCCTGCTGCGGAGCTCAACGTACCTGAACCCGCCATCGACACCGTGCCTCCACCGCTACCAACCAGTTCCCAGGCCATCGACACTGTCAGCGAGCCCCGCCCCACGCCGTGCCCTCTGACCCCGGGCGTGATCAGCAGACCACAATCGCAGGCCCGGTCGCAAGGCCTAGCGCCCCCGTACGCCGCCCGTCGACGGGAGTACTGCCGCCAACAGCTGGAGGTGTTCGAGAGGGAGCAGCGGGAGTGGCGCATGAAACAGGAGAAGCTGCAGGCCCAAAGTGCGGAGCAGAAGATGAAGGCCCGACAAGATCCCCGAGCTGCCCGGGGTCCCCGAGTCACCTGGACTGTCGTGAAATTTCACATGGAACATGGCTGCGGTTTCATCCGAGACCCTGAGACCATCAGCGATGTGTTCGTGACGAGGAGAGATGTGGAGAGCCACCTGCCGGAGGGTCATCGAGGGCGAAATCTGTTTCCAGGGGATGTGGTGTCTTACACCCGACACCAAGGCATGAAGGGATGGTACGCCCTCCACGTCCACAGAGTAGTAGAGGAGGAGGAGCAGTACTACTCGGACTCTGAGTACCAGGAGGGCCCGGACGGGCCTGAAGATCATGAGGAAGAAGGAGCATCATGAGGACACCGTTACCAGTGAACGGTAAAGTGGAATTGTACATAGTTACCCGTCAGGGTACAGAGAACTGTGTGGGACTGTTTCAAATTGAGTGTGGTCCCCGTTGGGACTGATATAGGACTGTGTGAAAGTTATCCCCTACATCCCCTACCAGGCTGAGGACTGTGAGCAGCTATTTCCCTTCCCAAAACTGGCCGAGGACTGAGAGCGGCCACCCCTTTGTATATAGCTGCGCTTCTTAAAGCGCCCCCTACTGGTTTTTTAAAAAAGACTGCAACGTCTACCTCCAGGCAAATTTGCTGGACTGTTGCACTTAGAAGAAGAAAGAACACCTGGTCGCAAGTTGCACAGCGGCCATGACCCAAGGATACAAGAATCTGTCTTATTTAAAAAATGTTTTATATGAAGAGTTTAATATGCTGCTAGAAAATGTTTTACATAATTTTGAGACCGTTTTATATGATAAGTGACAAAAGAGTTCCAGAAGTATTAGTATGTGTTTTATAATAGTGTGACAAGAAAAGAAAAGTGTGTCCCATAAAGGGAGTTGAACAATGTCATCCGTTTCTAAATGTAAAAAGTTTTAAAAAGTTTTGCATGTCCTGTAATCGACTGTTTTTGCTCTTTTCCAGCCCGAGGACGTGCTGTGCTTTACCAGGGGGGAATGTAGCGCCCCGAGGGTTCGGCCGCTACAGGGGTATTGCACCTCAATCCAGAGGTGTGATATTCCACTCCCGGGTAAGGATGGAGTATGGACCAGGGCTCAGTTAGCTGCATACAGCACACACACCCCATTTCCGAGGGACAGCTCAACGGTGCTCCCACTAGACAGAAGTGCAGGCACGACCGACTATGTCCCTGTCTGGAGTGGGGAGGGGGGTGGAACACCCAGTGTTGTAGGAGCAGATAGGGGTTGGTTCCTGAGCGTAGATAGGAGCTCATTGGTTGCTGGTCACCTGGGCTCATGGTCAGAGGGAGGTATAAAAGGTGGGCACCATCTTAGAACAGTGTTCAGTCTGTGAGGAGAGGAGAGCTGACAGGGAGCAGCAGCTCAGGCTGAGTGCTGCTCCAGAGGCAGGCCTAGAGAAGAGGCCGGAGCCTGAGAGGAGAAGGAGAAGTGGGCCTGGAGAAGAGGCCAAGGGAAGGAGGAGAAGACAGAACAGGAAAGAAGGAGAAGAGAGAGAGAAACAGAAGGGCTCAGGAACAAGAAGGTGGAAGGGACCCTAAGAACCCACGAGAATCCAGGATGAAGGGTCAGGCAGATTAAGGGTACCGGATCCCAAGTTGGTGGAGGAGAAACTACCCTCAGCCAAAGACCGGTCGTCGTGATCATTTATTGGTGCGACACCTCATCAAACCTGCTAGGAAGGCACCATATAGGACAACGGAGGACGGGGCCCACGTTTACCCGCAGAAGTCCGCGGCAGCTGTACAAAAGTGGGTCACTGGTGAGGCAGGCCAGAGAAAGGATTAAAGGGGGTCCTGTGCCATGTTCCTGAACTGCCTGGGAGTTGACCGAGCCCCTCACCTGGTGGATGCAGCACGGCTCGGGCAGTCATTCCCTGCAGAAGTGACTTGGATATTAACCATGAGCAAAGACCCTGGACTGCAGTACGTTGTCTGTGTGCTTTTTCGCTCCTCCGGAACTACCGGTACTGGGACTCTCACCACCATCACTCCCACCATCCATTAACTGCCCTGGGGCTGCACTCTTCCCGTGGGGAGTCACATCATCCCAGCTGCATACATCATCAGCCCCAGCGGTCTGCCCTGCAGCGGCGGTTCCTAACAACCGCAATCCACGGGTGGTGTAGTCGGACATAATCAATAGCACATAACGGACTACCACTGGCCTGACCACCCTGAGCCACGGAACCGGGTTGCCACTACTACTCCCATCGTTCCCTATTGCCCGGAACCGAGTGCCCCACGGCCCAGGGGGCGAGTCAATATCACTCCCCACTAACTAAGGTGTCAGGCCACCTCGACACATTTCACCTATAGTTAATGTTATTAGGCACATCAGGAGTTTTCATTCATTTGCAAGTTCTTAGTTTACATGCACAGGAGCTCATACTCCCTGCTACAATGTGAGCCGCACGCGGCAGCACGGACGTCTGATATTTACTTGCCTGTCTTTTATTATTAGTATCCACTATAATAAAGTGTGGAATATAGTGGATAGATTGTTGCATAGCACAGTGGACATTAATTAGGTATTTTAAATTATTAATAAAGGTTATTTTTTATTGTTGGTCCGCTACAATCAGTGATATTTAATTAGATTTTTTGGGTGGATTCAGTATTGTGAGTTTTAGGTCCTCATACAGTGAATAGTCATGTTCCGTACACGGTCAGACACAGACAATTTTTTAAATGTACTTTTGTTCATGGGAAATCCCCTTTAATGATATAAACACTCAAGGCTTGAATATTGCTATTTTTTTAACATTTTTGTCAAATGTCTAATATTTTTATAAATTAAAGCAAAACCTATTGACCTAAATTTACCACTAACATAAAGTACAATGTGTCACAAAAAACTGTCTCAAATCACTGGGATATGTTGAAACATTCCAGAGTTATTGACACAAAGAGACACAAGTCAGATTTTAAAACTTTGGCCTGGTCATTAAGGAGTTACCAAAATTATGTAAAGAAGTTGTTTATGCAGATTATATAACAATCTGCTGAACTCTGTGCCGCCCTAATGTAATCAGCACAAAACACCACTGTCTGTATTGTAATAATTACCGAATGCCTTTATATTCTGAAATAAACTGACACAAAGATCAAAAGATTGTGACCAACAAAATTTTTACATAAGAAAATGTTGCTTGTAGAGATGACGAGCAAATTGAGTAAAAGAAAATCAAATTTGTTTGGAAATTCTGAAAAAATTCTGATGAATGTATGGTTCTTTGTTATTTGCTTTGCTCAAATCCATCAGAATGGTGGCTTGTTCACCGCTTTTTGCTAGAATTGTTTTTGAGCTGGGAAGGGGTTGAAAAATACCCTGTCCCTCTTTAGAAATCTGTGTAGCTCCTATCACTCTTCAGAGTGCTTTGACACCTCCAACATTGGGTAAGCCTCACAACGTCCTGATCTTGTAACTAAAATCCATTTTACAATTGGTTTTAACTGGGCACACCCTCTAAAACATTTTTTTAGAAATAAGTGAAAAAATATGATCAGGCTCATTTTGTCTGTTAATTATTTTGGAAGTCTAATAAATGACATTGAGTCAGTATTCGATGTATTTGGTAGATAATAATAATAATTAACCTATCTTGACAATAAAAAGGCTCTATATTGCAGAAATTGGAGAAAGTGAGGGCTGACAGGTCCTATGGGAGTGCGTTCACCTTGGAGGGATGTGCAAGTACAAGGCACAACCCTGTTTCAAAGCCATAGATGGGAGGAATCAGCTACATCCCTAGGCAAACGTCCGATTCAAAAAATAGCATGTATCAAAAGAAAGTTTAAAGAATTGAGATAAAAAAGCACTGCTAAGTGTGACAGACAGGCAGGAAATATCTTCATAAGAATTTATCAAAAGAATAATGGCTACTCATGTCAACATCGGACAGAGTTTACAGTGGCATGTAAAAGTTTAGACACTTCTGGTCAAAATTATTGTTATTGTGAACAGTTAAGCAAGGTGAAGATTAAATTATCTCTAGCAGGCCTAAAGTTAAAGATGACACATTTCCTTTGTATTTTAGGCAAAAAAATATATATATTGTTATCGTTTACATTTTAAAAATTACAAAACGGAAAATGGGCTAATGGCCACAGACAAATTTCAAGAAGCAGCCATAAATAAACAGAAACAAAGCGCCAGCAATGTGTCCAGATCTAAATCCCATTGACCATCTGTGGAGAGATCTTAAAATTGCAGTTGGGAGAAGGCACCCTTCAAATATGAGAGACCTCGAGCAGTTTGCAAAAGAAGAGAGGTCCAAAATTAAATTTTTGGAGTTTGTGAAATGATGTCCAGTTTGCCTTTTTTTGTTTTAATGTATTGATCCAATACACATAAAAGTGATAAACATATTGTGGGGATTCTACTCACTTGGGTGTGTCCAGAGGCAAACAGGAAGTGTTTTCCTTTAAATGTCCATATTGGTTTATTGCTTCATTAACCAGGCAAATGCAAAAAGGAAAACAAATTGCCTTTGCAAAACAAAGTAAAGAGTCCTTAAGGTAAAGTCTCTGGTTAGCCAGTTCTGTGGGCACACAGGCTGGACAGCATCCAGTTCACTGGCCCAGTTGGGGAACCACAACTCAAAGGAGGCCTTCTTCCTCCAAACACACAGATCATGTGCCAAATAACAGCCTCCATTTTATAGGTTAAACACTCCCAGAGATGAGGTATGTGAGTAGGTAGACCTGCCCATCTCTCCAACTACCGGTAACCCAATCCCATGTGCATCAAACAGTTCTCTTAGTGCTTACATGCACTAGAGCAACATTCTGGGTTACATCACAGAGGACAGCCATCTCTGTGATACATACCTCCTATCCACTATGTGTCCGTTTGCCACCTTACATACCTCCCCCCTCTGCCTAAAGCCATGGGGCTTGGCACCTTCTACTACTAGACAGGGGATTCTCGAGAGGGCATCGGCATTACCATGTAGCTTGCCTGCTCTATGTTCTAGATGGAAGCTGAAATCCTGTAAGGCTAAAAACCAGCGGGTGACCCTAGTATTTTTTCCCTTTTTCTTCCCTCATCCATCTGAGTTGTGCATGGTCGGATACCAATCTATAATTTCGTCCTAAGAGATAGTACCGTAACGTGTCCACCGCCAACTTTATGGCCAAGCACTCCTTCTCTATGACAGAATATTTTTCTCACATGAGGACAGCTTCTTACTCAGGTAGAGAACAGGGTGCTCCTCTTCGTGTATCTCCTGGGAAAGGACTACTACTAAACCGACATGTGAGGCGTTCGTTTGGAGTATGAATTCTTTCTTGAAATCAGGGGGCAACCAGAACCGCTTGCTTACACAAAGCCATTTTCATTTCTTGAAAGGCCATCTCCGCATCTGCAGTCCACTTGGCCATGGCTGATTTTGTCCCCTTAAGGAGGTCAGTCAGGAGATGAGGCCATCATGGCGAAGTTCAGAATAAACCTCCTGCAGTATCACACTATTCTCAGAAAGGCTCTAACTTGCTTCTTCAACAGTTTGGATTGCTTCCACTTTACTGATTTGGGGTTTAATCTCGCCTCTACCCATTACATATTCCAGATATTTGGCTTGTTCTTTCCCCATGGCACATTTTTTTGGATTTACTGAAAACCCCACCTTCCTTAGAGCATCAAACACCACCTGGACCTTTTCCAGATGACTTTCCCAGTCTGGGCTGAAGATTACAATATCATCCAGGTATACCGCTGCATATATCTTATGGGGTGCAAGGTTTCAATCCATGGCTCTCCGGAAGTTGGCAAGGGCCCCCTGCAGATCAAACGGCATCCGGACTTATTGGAAGCATCCGCCCAGCATAGAAAACGCAGTCTTCTCCTTGGCCCCCTGTGACATAGGGATCTGCCAATATCCCTTTCTTCAAATCCAAGGTGGTTATGTATAGTGTTGAGCCACCCCTGTAGTGTTCGGGTTCGGTTTGGTTCGTCGAACACCGGGATGTTCGAGGAACTGCTCGTCGAACTGTTCGTCGAACACCTTAGAACACCGTCGAACACCGTTAAAACCAATGGCAGGCAAACAAAAACACATAGAAACACATAGAAAACACCTTCAAATGTGTCCAAAAGCTGACAAACTGCTCAGAAGACGCTCTCTTTAAAAAAGCCGGTCGGCAATTCAGCAGCGGCATACACCGGTACCCGACAATTTAGACAAGAAGGAATAGAGCATCACACATAGATTAGATAGATAGAAACATGTCAGTCACATATATAAGAAGTACAGTGACAGTGTTGGTTACTGTACTTGTCATTTAGTGTAAAGGATTTATTAAAAAAAATAATAGTATTTTCGTGCACTGTCTCTTTAAAAAAGCCGGCCGGCAATTCAGCAGCGGTACCCGACAATTTAGAACAGAAAGAATAGAGCTTCACACACAGATTAGATAGATAGAAACATGTCAGTCACATATATATGAAGTACAGTGATAGTGTTGGTTACTGTACTTGTCATTTAGTGTTAAAATAAAGGATTTATAAAAAAAAAAATTGGTGTGGGGTTCCCCGTAATTTTAGTCTCTAGCGGAGGTTAAGCAAATGGCTGGGGCAGATGTTTGAAGCCTGGGAAGGGGGTAATACCCATGGAGCTTCCCCGGCTACTAATATCAGCCCCCAGCTGAATACCTAGCCTTTACTAGCTATTAAAATGGGGGACCCCCCCAAAAAAATGACGTGGGGTCCCCCCTAATTTAATATCTAGCAAAGGCTGGGCAGACAGCTGGGGGCTGATATTAATAGCCCAGGAAGGGTGCCATGAATATTGGCCCCCTCCCCGGCTAGAAACACCAGCCGTCAGCCGCCCCAGAAATGGCGCATCCATAGGATGCCCCAATTCTGGCACTTAGCCTCGCTCTTCCCACTGCCCTGTAGCGGTGGCAGTGGGGTAATAGGGCTGGGGTTGATGTCAGCTTATAATGCCAGCTGACATCAAGCCCAGGTTAGTAATGGAGAGGCGTCTATAAGACACCCCCATTACTAACCCCATAGTCAAAGTTAAAAGAAAACACAAACACCCAGAATAAAGTCCTTTAATTGAAATAAACACACAATTCTTTATTGTTCTAAATTAAACCTACTTAACATCACGCCCATTCCAGCTGAAGCCAACGATCTCCTGCAATAAAAGAAAAATAATAAAGCAACATCATCCTTACCTTTCCATGGTTCCCACGACAGCTTCAGCTCTGCTACATCGAGATGACAGGCTGGACCGCAGCAGAACGCTGCCATCCAGCCTGTCATCCCGCAGACACTGAGAAGCGCAGGCATGCTTGCGCTCCTCAGTTTCTGGCTGTGACGGCATCCAGATGAGCCGACAATGAACTCAGCTCACCTCATGCACGTCACTGACAGCATGGGAGAATTCTCCTGCACTCAGCGCTTCAGCGTGAGAATTTTCCCACGCTGTCAGTGACGTGCATGAGTAGCACAGTAGTGTTTAACTTTGGCGGCAAGATCAGTGATTGGTCGCGGGTCAATCACCATGGTGTTACAAAGGTCCGGACATTTGTGTTAAAAATCGATGATTGGTCGCTGGCGCTGCCCGCGACCAATCACCGATTTGGGCGCCAAATTTAAATATCGGCCGCGACCAATCACCCATCTTGGCTCCACATTTAAACACCGCTGTACTGATTGGTCGCGGACGCTATTTAAATGTGGCGCCAAAATCGGTGATTGGTCGCGCCCAGCGTCGGCGACCAATCAGCACAGCGGTGTTTAAATGTGGAGCCAAGATCGGTGATTGGTCGCGGCCGATATTTAAATTTGGCGCCCAAATCGGTGATTGGTCGCGGGCAGCGCCAGCGACCAATCAGCGATTTTTAACACAAATGTCCGGACCTTTGTAACACCATGCGGATACTGTGGGGAGATCAGCGGCTAGGGTGTCAAGGGAGGACCGGGGAGCGGCGCTGCAGGTCGGGATACTTCTGCTGCGAGCAGTCGCTCATCTCCCGGCTTCTCGCAGCGGAAGTATCCGACCAGGCAGCGACGCTCCCCGCTCCTCACCAATACGATTCGCTGATTGGTCGCGCTCTCCGCACGCGACCAATCAGTGATCTTGGCGCTAAAGTTAACCACCGCTCTTCTGATTGGTCACGGACTCCAGCCGCGACCAATCAGCGAGATTGACGCCAAATTTAAACCCCGCTCTGCTAATTGGTCGCGGATGCCGGCCGCGACCAATCAGTGAGATTGGCGCCAAATTTAAACCCCGCTCTGCTAATTGGTCGCGGATGCCGGCCGCGACTAATCAGCATTATTGGCGCCAAATTTAAACACCGCTCTGCTGATTGATCGCGGTCGCTGGCCGAGATCAATCAGCAATATTGCCGCAAAATTTAAACACCGCTCTGCTGATTAGTCACGGTCGCCGTCCGCGACCAATCAGCAGTATTGGCGCCAAATTTAAACCCTGCTCGGCTGATTGGTCGTGGTTGCCGGCCGCGACCAATCAGCAGTATTGGCGCCAAATTTAAACCCCGCTCTGCTGATTGGTCACGGTTGCCGGCCGCGACCAATTAGCGATTTTGGCGCCAAATTTAAACACCGCTCTGCTGATTGGTCGCGACCGCCGGCTGCGACTAATCAACATTATTGCCGCCAAATTTAAACACCGCTCTGCTGAATGGTCGCGGTCGTGACCAATCACCATTATTGGCGCCAAATTTAAACACCGCTTTGCTGATTGGTCGCGACCGCAACCAATCAGCATTATTGGCGCAAAATTTAAACCCCGCTCTGTTTATTAGTCGCGACTGCCGGCCGTGACCAATCAGCGATATAGTCGCCAAATTTCAACACCGCTTTGCTGATTGGTCGCGGTTGCTGGCCGCGACCAGTCAGCGATTTTGGCGCCAAATTAAAACACCGCTCTGCTGATTGCGCCGGGTCTGCCGCATACATATTCTAGAATACCCAATGCGTTAGAATCGGGCCACCATCTAGTTTCATGAAATAATTTAAAAAAAAATTGACGTGGGGCTTCGCACTATATTTGTGTCCAGCCAGGTACAGCAGGCAGGAACGGGCTGCCCCCAACCACCAACTGCCTATTTGTACCTGGCCGGACACAACAATATAGGGAAGCCCTTTTTTCTTAATTATTTCATGAATTTCATGAAATAATTAAAAAAAAAAATACATGGGCTTCGCCCTATTTTTGGGTCCAGCCAAGTACAACTAGGCAGCTGGGGGATGGAAGCTTTCTGGGCCACCCCGCTGCAAATTGCAGTCCGCAACCACCCCAGAAAATGGCGCGTTCATAGAAGCGCCATCTTCTGGCGCTGTACCCAACTCATCCAGGGCCCTGGTGCGGTGGCTCACTGGGTAATAAAGGGGTAAGGGCCAGCTTGGCATTATCAGCTGGCCCTAAGCCCGAAATTCATGGGGTCACGCCAATATTAGACATGACCACCATGAATTTCTAGTAAAGTATTTAAAAAAAACACAACACCCAGAATAAAGTCCTTTAATTGAAATAAACACACAATTCTTTATTGTTCTAAATTAAACTCTACTTACCGTCACGCCCATTCCAGCTGAAGCCAACGATCTTCTGCAATAAAAGAAAAATAATAAAGCAACATCATCCTTACCTTTCCATGGTTCCCACGACAGCTTCAGCTCTGCTACATCGAGATGACAGGCTGGACCTGCAAAACGCTGCCATCCAGCCTGTCATCCCGCGGACACTGAGAAGCGCAGGCATTCTTGCGCTCCTCAGTGTCATGCTGTGACGGCATCCAGATGAGCCGAGTTCATGTCCAATGAACTCAGCTCACCTCATGCACGTCACTGACAGCGTGGGAAAATTCTCCTGCACTCAGCGCTTCAGCGTGAGAATTCTCCCACGCTGTCAGTGACGTACATGAGGTGAGCTGAGTTCATTGGACATGAGCTCACCTCATGCACGTCACTTACAGCGTGGGAAAATTCTCACGCTGAAGCGCTGAGTGCAGGAGAATTGGACATGACCTCGGCTCATCTGGATGCCGTCACAGCCAGACACTGAGGAGCGCAAGCATGCCTGCGCTTCTCAGTGTCTGCGGGATGACAGGCTGGATGGCAGCGTTCTGCTGCGGTCCAGACTGTCATCTCGATGAAGCAGAGCTGAAGCTGTCCTGGGAACCATGGAAAGGTAAGGATGATGTTGCTTTATTATTTTTCTTTTATTGCAGGAGATCGTTGGCTTCAGCTGGAATGGGCGTGATGGTAAGTATGGTTTAATTTAGAACAATAAAGAATTGTGTGTTTATTTCAATTAAAGGACTTTATTCTGGGTGTTTGTGTTTTCTTTTAACTTTGACTATGGGGTTAGTAATGGGGGTGTCTTATAGACGCCTCTCCATTACTAACCTGGGCTTGATGTCAGCTGGCATTATAAGCTGACATCAACCCCAGCCCTATTACCCCACTGCCACCGCTACAGGGCAGTGGGAAGAGCGAGGCTAAGTGCCAGAATTGGGGCATCCTATGGATGCGCCATTTCTGGGGCGGCTGACGGCTGGTGTTTCTAGCTGGGGAGGGGGCCAATATTCATGGCACCCTTCCTGGGCTATTAATGTCAGCCCCCAGCAGTCTGCCTAGCCTTTGCTAGCTATTAAATTAGGGGGGACCCCACATCATTTTTTTGGGGGGTCCCCCATTTTAATAGCTAGTAAAGGCTAGGTATTCAGCTGGGGGCTGATATTAGTAGCCTGGGAAGCTCCGTGGGTATTACCCCTTCCCAGGCTTCAAACATCTGCCCCAGCCGTCTGCTTAACCTCCGCTAGAGATTAAAATTAGGGGGAACCCCACGCCAATTTTTTTTAAAATAAATCCTTTATTTTAACACTAAATGACAAGTACAGTTATCAACACTATCACTGTACTTCATATATATGTGACTGACATGTTTCTATTTATCTAATCTATGTGTGATTCTCTATTCCTTCTATTCTAAATTGTCGGGTACCGCTGCTGAATTGCCGGCCGGCTTTTTTAAAGAGACAGTGCATGAAAACACTATTATTTTTTTTAATAAATCCTTTACACTAAATGACAAGTACAGTAAGCAACACTGTCACTGTACTTCATATATATGTGACTGACATGTTTCTATCTATCTAATCTATGTGTGAAGCTCTATTCTTTCTGTTCTAAATTGTCGGGTACCGGTGTATGCCGCTGCTGAATTGCCAGCTTTTCATGTTTCACTGTGAGCACTGTTCCCATCGATTTGGGCAACCACTGTAATGCCACAACCACCATGGCTGTGACATTACAGTGAGTGGCAGACAATCCCTGCATGATTGGTGCTCTAAATGCCAGACATGCAGGACACGCTTTTGGTGCACGAACAGTTATCGAACATAACCTCGAACAGCCGAATTTTTTGCAAATCGTTCGGGTTCGAACACCGCCCAAAACAGCTCGAATTTGAGATTTGCGAACAGTTCTAGTCGAACACCGCTCATCTCTAGTTATGTACCTTGCTGTCCCAAATCTCTCGATCAGCTCATCGACACGTGGCATTGGATATGCGTAGAATTTGGAGACCCCCTTCAAATTCCTATAGTCATTACAGAATTTCCATTTGCCATTGGGTTTTGGGACCAGGACAACCGCTCTTTGATTCCTCAATGACCCTGAGTTTCAACATACGACTCACTTCTTTGGAGATCAACTCTCTTCTGGCCTCAGGAATCCGATAGGGCTTCAAGTTCACCCACACGTGTGGCTCCATCAGAACCTCGTGTTCTATGACCTTTGTGCACCCCGGCAATTTCTGAGAACAGATCCCTGTTCATCTGCAGCAATTCCTGACACTCCTGTTTTTGGGCCTTCATCAGCATCTCTGCTATTGCGACTCCTCCAAACTCATCTTCTGGCTTGCCCAGCAAGCACGGAGTTTCAACAGGCTCTCTGTCCTGCCATGGCTTGATGAGATTGACATGGTAGATAAGGTATGGCTTACGTTGTCCTGTTCCACCACCTCATACAGCCCTTACCACTTGGCCAAGAACTTACTTTCCACAGTAGGAATCAGTACGAGGACTCTGTCACCAGGATTGAACTGTCGCACTCTGGCTGACCTGTTGTAGACCCTGGCCTGCGCCTCTTGTGCCTGGAGCAGATGTTCTTTTACGATGGGCATCACCTTTAAAATCCTCTCCTGCATCAGTGGAACATGCTCAATGGCGCTCCTGTGGAGCATGACCTCGGCTTTCCAAGTTTCCTTTGCTACATCCAGAAGACCCCATGTATGTCGGCCATACAGGAGTTCAAATGGCGAGGACCCAGTAAAGGCCTATGGAACCTCTCGGATAGAGAACAACAGATACGGCAGGAGACAGTCCCAGTTTCTGCCTTTGTTTTCTATGACCTTTCTTAGAATACTCTTCAGAGTCTTGTTGAACCTCTCCACGAGGCCATCTGTCTGAGGTTGTTATACTGATATTCTCAGTTGGGAGATTCGCAGGACCTTACACAATTCCCTCATCACCTTACTCGTAAAGGGTGTTACCTGGTCGGTCAGGATCTATTTTGGAACCCTGTCCAGGAGAAAACATGGACGAACTCACGAGTTATACTCTTGATGGAGGAGTTTCTCAGAGGGATCGTTTCAGGATAGCAGGTGGTCCAAGATGACCAATAAATATTGATGCCCACAAGCAGATTTAAACAGGGGACTGACCAAGTCCATAGCAATTCTCTCGAACGGCACTTCAATGATGGGCAATGGCACGAGGGGACTTCAAAAGTGAGAGGTTGGGGCGGTTAACTGGCACATAGGGCAGGAAGTATAAAATGGGAAGGGAAAACAGGAAAAGATGTGAATGGAAAATAAAATATAACGTTTATTGAAAATTGCTCTTAAAATGAATACACTTATGCAAAACGTGCATTAATAAATGCATACAGGGTCACCATCTATCAAATAGTGACCTACAAAACCCGGTCCGTAGTAAGGTGGAAAGAAATATTAGTGGGAATGCCTAACTCAGTCCCTTATTTATTGGGTTATGGCTGTATATTATACACCTAAATAAGCCCAATGAAAATTCATTGCCAGTTTTCTGTTAAACAATGGACATAGATTGCTCATATAAATATGAGCTGTGTTCTACACCTGATATTCAATCCGCATAGTCTGACAATGCCTGTTGTGATGCTCAATTATGGATCATACTATAATATATATATATATATATATATATATATATATATATATATATATATACAGTACAGACCAAAAGTTTGGACACATCTTCACATTTAAAGATTTTTCTGTATTTTCATGACTATGAAAATTGTACATTCACACTCAAGGCATCAAAACTATGAATTAACACATGTGGAATTATATACTTAACAAAAAAGTGTGAAACAACTGAAAATATGTCTTATATTTTAGGTTCTTCAAAGTAGCCACCTTTTGCTTTGATAACTGCTTTGCACACTCTTGGCATTCTCTTGATGAGCTTCAAGAGGTAGTCACCGAAAATGGTTTTCACTTCACAGGTGTGCCCTGTCAGGTTTAATAAGTGGGATTTCTTGCCTTATAAATGGGGTTGGGACCATCAGTTGTGTTGTGCAGAAGTCAGGTGGATATACAGCTGATAGTCCTACTGAATAGACTGTTAGAATTTGTATTATGACAAGAAAAAAGCAGCTAAGTAAAGAAAAACAAGTGGCCATCATTACTTTAAGAAATGAAGGTCAATCAGTCCAAAAAATTGGGCAAACTTTGAATGTGTCCCCAAGTGCAGTTGCAAAAACCATCAAGCGCTACAAAGAAATTGGCTCACATGAGGACCGCCCCAGGAAAGGAAGACCAAGAGTCACCTCTGCTTCTGAGGATAAGTTTATCCGAATCACCAGCCTCAGAAATCTCAGGTTAACAGCAGCTCAGATTAGAGACCAGGTCAATGCCACACAGAGTTCTAGCAGCAAACACATCTCTACAACAACTGTTAAGAGGAGACTTTGTGCAGCAGGCCTTCATGGTAAAATAGCTGCTAGGAAACCACTGCTAAGGACAGGCAACAAGCAGAAGAGACTTGTTTGGGCTAAATAACACAAGGAATGGACATTAGACCAGTGGAAATCTGTGCTTTGGTCTGATGAGTCCAAATTTGAGATGTTTGGTTCCAACCACCGTGTCTTTGTGCGATGCAGAAAAGGTGAACGGATGGACTCTACATGCCTGGTTCCCACCGTGAAGCATGGAGGAGGAGGTATGATGGTGTGGGGGGGCTTTGCTGGTGACACTGTTGGGGATTTATTCAAAATTGAAGGCATACTGAACCAGCATGGCTACCACAGCATCTTGCAGCGGCATGCTATTCCATCCGGTTCACGTTTAGTTGGACCATCATTTATTTTTCAACAGGACAATGACCCCAAACACACCTCCAGGCTGTGTAAGGGCTATTTGACCAAGAAGGAGAGTGATGGGGTGCTACGCCAGATGACCTGGCCTCCACAGTCACCAGACCTGAACCCAATCGAGATGGTTTGGGGTGAGCTGGACTGCAGAGTGAAGGCAAAAGGGCCAACAAGTGCTAAGCATCTCTGGGAACTCCTTCAAGATTGTTGGAAGACCATTTCCGGTGACTACCTCTTGAAGCTCATCAAGAGAATGCCAAGAGTGTGCAAAGCAGTCATCAAAGCAAAAGGTGGCTACTTTGAAGAACCTAGAATATAAGACATATTTTCAGTTGTTTCACACTTTTTTTGTTAAGTATATAATTCCACATGTGTTAATTCATAGTTTTGATGCCTTCAGTGTGAATGTACAATTTTCATAGTCATGAAAATACAGAAAAATCTTTAAATGAGAAGGTGTGTCCAAACTTTTGGTCTGTACTGTATATATATATATATATATATATATATATATATATATATATTATGTGCTCATAATTATGTTTAAAGGGTTGAAATCTGTAATTAGCAGGACAGCTCACATGAGACTACGGTCAGCATGCTATACCACGCTAAGATCGCAGAGCACCTGATCACTGCACGTGTGCTGTATGGGTCACCAGCTAGCCAGAGGATCTTAAATCGAAGTTGCTTAGGATGTGATTCACTGTTGATTCATTGGTATTATCAAAAATTCCCAATCCACCTATACTATCAGAACACGGGACTCAGTCCCTGACGCGCGTTTTTCCAGTATATCGGCTTTTTCTAAGGCTCTCTCAGGCAGTCTCATGTGTGCGGTACCTTAGAGACTGCATTATCTAGCTGATCATTGCAGTATTTGTGCAGTGACCGACTGTCCTGTGGTCTTGGCATAGTACAGCACGCTGACCCCGCAAATTAATGTGTGAGCTGTCCCGGAGATTTATGAGTAAGCACTTGCAGCTATCAGCCCAGCTATTCATGTGTGGCCGGGCGTACCGATCGCAAACTTAGGAGAGAGACTTAAGATAAATGGTGTGGCTTCGGAATAGTATCCTGAGACCACTCTATTAATCTGTCAGTCTATTTAATCTGTGCTAACATAAACTTACGATTTGATGTGACCATATGGTGTGAACTGTTAAAGCACTTACCGGCTAATTACAGAGCAATTTTCAATAAACGTTATATTTTATTTTCCATTCACATCTTTTCCTCTTTTCTCTACCGATTTTATACTTGATGTAATGATGGTGGTGTACACCAGTGAATGGCAGTCTAATGAGATATGATCTCTGCTTCTTTACACTTAGGGCAGGACCTGCAATACTTTAATATTTCCCGGTGACATCTGGGCCAATAGAACCTCTGCATGATCCATTCCTGTGTTTTTTCCACTCCCAGATTGGGACCCGGCACCAGATTGGGCCTCGGCCCAGTTATTGGGCCCCGGCACCAATAAATTTTCCACAAGCTCCTCCCTCACTTTCATAACACGGTACAACAACTCCTCACTCAACATAAAATAGGGAAATCTTGTGTCAGCCCCCGGCCTCTGTGCAATCCCATTTATAACCGTGACATTGTTAAAGTCTTCTCTCAGGGGTTAGGTCCCTATGTTGGGCAGACCCAAAATTCTCACTGGTCTAACTCTGGAATGTCAGACTCAGGGGACACTACCTCCTCATCCCCCATCAGAACACAAAAGGAAAACCCGTCTGACTCTGGGTGTGGTGATACCTCTTCAGGGTTAACTGTCTGAAATCATACCCCATATATTCCAAAACAAACATAAGTCCCGGCCTATATTAATGGGGTGCAAAAAGTCCTGGACACCGCCGACCTCGTGGGACTCAATACCGTGGGTCATTTCAATGTCCACTCTGGCCATGGGGTAGTCTTTAGCATCACCATGAATGCATCGTACACCAACCTTATTTCCTGGAATCAGTTGAAGAGGAAATGTGGCCCTCACAAGAGTCACCAGACTCCCAGAGTCAGGCACTATCATTACCTGCCAACCATTTACCTTCACGGGACATGCTTGTGGCCCCTCACTGGGTGGACAGTTCACACTGCAGGCTGAATACACATAGTATGAACAGCAACATCCTGTGGCACTTCCAACAAATTATATCACCTGTAGGGACCTTGGGCATTACTTCCCCCGCCCCTTTTGACCTTGGACGCCCCCCCAACCCTGTTGGGACACTCAGTATAGAGTGGGCTTCCTTCCCAAGGAATCCTCAACCCCCTGGTATCTCTCGTCCAGTCCAATCAGTTCATCGGCATTCCGGGGATCACCCTGGGCAACCTAAGTCTGTATTGGCCTCAGCATGGAATGCACAAACCTGTCCATCACCACTCGCTCCACCATCTGCGCAGGCATAGAGGACTCCGGCTGCAGACATTTTTGGACCATGTGCAAAAGGTCAAACATTTGGGAGCGAGGGGGTTTATCCCAGTAATATGCCCAGCGGTGGACCCACTGTGCCCTGACAGTTATCGTCACCCCCAAGCGTGCCAGGATTTTGGTTTTGAGTTTGCCATACTCATTGGCGTCCTACAAAGCTAGGTCATAGTAAGCTTTCTGGGGCTCCCCCATCAAGTATGGCGCCAGCACCTCTGCCAATGCTCTGGAAGAAGTATTTCACTCTCAGTGATCCTTTCAAACACCGTCAGAAAGGCCTCTATATCATCCCCTGGGGTCATTTTCTGCAGAGCTCCCCTTACCACCTTCCGGATGGAAAAGTCGCCCACTGACCTTGTCGGAGCTGTCGCCGTGCCACAAATCGCCTCTGTGAGCAAGACGATTTGCTGCTGTTGTTGACGGTGCTGGTCCTGTTGGAGCTGCCGCTGAAGCTGGAGCTGCTGCATAAGCAGCTTACTTGTCTCCTGTTGTGTCATTTGTTGCTGCTGATGCTCCCTTTGCTGCTGTAACAATTTCTGGTGCTGCTGATATTGTACCTGATGTGCTTGCACGAGATGCTTAAGCAGGTCCTCCATCTTGAATGGTGTCGCTTGCTGGCCTGTGGCAGACTTTACCCAGGACATGCAGTACAACTTGTAGCAGTCACACGTGTCAGCTGTGAACGCGGCCCTCACTTCTAACACCAATTGTGGGGTTTCTACTCACTTGGTTGCGTCCGAAGGCAAACAGGAAGTGTTTTCCTTTAAATGTCCATATCAGTTTATTGCTTCATAAACCAGGCAAAAACAAAAAGGAAAACAAACAGCCTTTTGATCAGGCAAAAAAAGTAAAGAGTCCTTAAGGCAAAGTCTCTGGTTAGCCAGTCCTGTGGGCACACAGGCTGGACAACATCCAGTTCACTGGCCCAGTTGGGGAACCACAACTCAAAGGAGGCCTTCTTCCTCCAAACACACAAACCATGAGCCAAACAACAGCCTCCATTTTATAGGTTAACCACTCCCAGAGATGAGGTATGTGGGTAGCTAGACCCACCCATCTCTCCAACTACCCATAACCCAGCCCCATGTGCACCAAACAGTCCTCTTAGTGCTTATGTGCACTAGAGCAACATTCCGGTGTTACATCACAGAGGACAGCCATCTCTGTGATACATACCTCCCATCCACTATATGTCCGTTTGCCACCTTACAATATGTATAACAAAACATGTATAATTGCAATAATTTTCTGGGATAAATACTTAATTTTCTTTAACAATTTAAAGGGTGCCCACACTTTCAGCCATGACTGTATCTGTACAGCAAGAATACATATTACGGCTGTGTGCTTGGCGACTTATATGAAGGTTTGCCAGTTTTGCCAACTATAGGACACACAAGAGCAGAAGATGATTAAGAAAGCAAATGAGAAAGGCAAATTGGTCATATCGGAGAGGTTGTAAGACATGATGCTATCTGGCAGACAGGAAAGCTTCACTAAGAAAAAACTTAATGCTGTTCGATACAGATGTATCCTGCCAGTGCAGTTTGTTGTTTTGGGCAGAGCAAAACAGTTCCTGAGATTCTCATACATTTCACCAAGGAATATATTGCAGTCCAAACATTAAACTGTCTATTTGTAGGAGTGAGTAGTAGTGTTGAGCCACCCCCGTAGTGTTCGAGTTCGGTTCGGTTCGTCGAACACCCGTGTGTTCGCCGAACTGTTCGTCGAACTGTTCGTCGAACACCTTCGAACACCGTTAAAACCAATGGCAGGCAAACAAAAACACATAGAAAAACATAGAAAACACCTTCAAAGGTGTCCAAAAGCTGACAAACTGCTCAGAAGACATAACTAACACATGGAAAAGTGACAAGTACATATAGTCATGCGAAAATAAAAGAGGTGGAGGAGTAAAAGGAGGGGGAGACACAGATATAGGCATGTCATGCCCTTCTAAAATCCAAAAAGTGAGAAGCAGACACGGCCAGTCCGCTCCTGCCCGTGCCACCTCCGTGTCGCCGGGTTTGTGCCAGAGCCGCGGTGAACCCTGATGGCCAGCCCCCCTCTCCCAATACTGGTGCCTGTCCGCTGGTGGGTCGAGCGAGCCCCCCTGTGGTCGAGGCATCTCTAAGCTTTTTAATTTAAATTGTCTCTCTAATTTGAATGAATACACTTTAAATCCATTTACAAGGATCTATTGGAGGGCAAGTCTCATGCCAGCAGCCGCGTAATTCCAGCTCCAGTAGCGTCCACTAAAGCTGCTGCAGTTAAAAAGCTTTTATAAGGATCGAGCTCGGCTGTCCACCGCAAGGCATCCTACTGCCAGTCCCAGCCCCTATGCCTTGGGGTGCCTCCTGATGCTCTTCACTGAGTATCCCATGGTCCCGAAGCATTTCCTTTGAAAAAATTAAGTGTCTAAACTACAGGTGGTGTAGCTTGCTTAACAGCCGGAATAATCCGCTGACTAGCAGACACTGCTACTAGGCACAAAGTATTTCCTGGGCTAGATGCAGTTAAAAATTTGTAATTAGATACTCTCGTTGGATGCTGAGAAAGCATTCCATAGAGTCTCCTGGCACGCCATATATGATTCTCTTAAAAAGCTTGGGGTAGGGGTCTAGGGGACCCTTTTATAGCCAAAATCACGGCCCTGTATCACAATATGTCACCTAGGCTGAAGATAAATGGAACTGTAGCAACCTGAGGGCTCGGTTGCTACAGAGGTATTGCACCTCACCCAGAGGTGTGATAGCTCACTCTCAGGTAAGGATGGAGTATGGATCAGGACCCGACACCTGCATGCATTACACCACATTGCCGTGGGGCAGGGCGACCAATATGCCTCTGAGATGGGCACGACAGTCCCTGTCCCTGGCTGGAGTGGGGGGAGGGAACACTGAGGAAGGGGAACCCTGTAGTGCAGGAGCAGGGAGGAAGCAGTTCCTGGGTGCATTGAGAAGGGAGTATAAAAGGTGGGCACCATCTTAGTTCAGTGCAGAGAAGTCTGAGCAGAAGTGGCAGGGAGCAGGGGCTCTGCATGAGCTCTGCTCCGGAGGCGGGCCTAGTAACAGAGGCCCAGGCCTGGAAGAGGGAGAAGGAAGGAAGAGGAGCGGAGAAGGCTCCAGGAACGAGGAATGAAGGGATCCCAGGGGTGCGGACGGGCGAGTCGCCACCGCACGCCCGAATCCACCTGCGTGGAGGGGTCAGGCCAAAGGGGGAGACCGGTCCCCGAAACTAGTGGAGGCAGGAAACGACCCTCAGCTAGAAACCGGAGGCTGTGACATTTTATGTGGCGCATCCGCTCGCTACACCCGCTAGGAAGGCACCACATAGGGTCAGGGAAACTGGCGCCAAGTTTACCAAGAGGAGGCCCGAGGCAGCCGGACAGAAGGGTTGGTAAGAAAGGCCAGACAAAGGACACACAAAGGGGGTCCTGTGAAGCGCTCCAAAGTTATCTGGGAGTTGTCTGAGCCCCTCACCTGGTGAGCACAGTACGACGTGGGCAGCCGTTACCTGCAGACGTGGTCTGGATAATAAGAACTGTGAGTAAAGGCCCTGGACTGCATCACTGACTCCGTGTCGTTACTGCTGCTGCCCTGCACCATCACTTCCATCCTCCGCATACACTGCCCTGAGGCTATACTCCTCCCGTGGGGAGTTATGCTACGCTCTGCTGCACCCACAACACCAGCCTCAGCGGTCTGCCCTGCAGCAGCGGTTCACTCTGACCGCAATCCACGGGTGGCGTAGTCGGACATTTAAACATAAAAACCACATAAATAGTTCCGCCACTGGTTTGATCACCCTGAGCCACGGAACCGGGTCGCCGCCACGAAGACTACAACCACCAGCATCCACCAAAAAGGGTCCGGCTCCGGGTGTCCCAAGGCCCAGGGGGTGCATCAGAACATTTTCATCACCTTTCACAATCACCAATGGGACAAGGCAGGGATGTCCTCTGTCCCCTCTCTTATACATCCTAGTGACGGAGCACCTGCTCTCATCAATTCGCCATAACCCCAATATTAGGTGGATTGAGGTGGGAGGCACCGAGTACAAGTGCTCTCTATTTGCTGATGATGTCCTAGTATATATCACTCAATCACATATATCCATCCATGCTGTTATGGCTGAAATAGATCACTTTGTTACGTGGTCAAATTTTAAAATCAATGCAGTGAAGTCTGAGGCCCTTGATGTCTCCCTCCCCAAATCCATATAGGATTCCATCCAGTCCAACTTTCCCTTTGCCTGGCCCTCACAGGGTATCAAATACTTAGGAATTCCTATTCATAGAGACCTCTCCCATCTATGTTATCTTAATTTTGGGCCCTTTATTGAACAACTCCATACAGACCACGGTTGGCAAGTTAGAACTGTAAGATTCACTACATGAACCACTGGTGTTTTGTGGAAAAGCACATGTACACTGCGTTCCAAATTATTATGCAAAAAGTGTTTAGGAGTGATAAGGGAAGAATTTGTTTGTTTGTCAGTTAAACTCATTGATGGTGATGTGTGTCAGGGCTCTTTATATCACTGTAAGCAATTGCAGACACCTGTGCTAATTAGTTTGGCAGGTGTGTCCAATGAAAGGCAAGACTACTTAAGAAGGTTGTCTCACATTATTAAGCAGCCTACATTTTCTGCCAAAATGGGAAAGAAAAAGGATGTGTCGGCTGCTGAGAAGCAACAAATTGTGGAGTGTTTAGGTCAAGGCATGACTACAATCAACATTGTGCGATGATCAGGAAGAAGTGTCTTGGCAATCAAGAAGTATGTAGCTGATTCACAGTACACACGTGTGCGTGCTGATAAGGGCAAATTGAGGACTCTTTCCTACAGGCAATTACGTCAGGTTGAAAGAGCAGCGGCAAAAAAGCCTTGTCATAGCAGCAGACAAGTTTTTGAAGCTGCTTGTGCCTCCAACGTCCCCCGAACAACAAGATGCAGGGTCCTTCAGAGGTTTGCAGCTGTGCATACGCCATCCTGTCGACCTCCTCTATCCACTTCACACAAGCAGAAACGGCTCCAGTGGGCCAAACATTACATGAAGACTGATTTCAAAACTGTTTTGTTCACGGATGAGTGCCGTGCAGCGCTCGATGGTCCAGATGGATGGAGTGGAGGATGGCTGGTTGATGGACACCCCACGCAAACACGGCTACAGCGCCAACAAGGAGGAGGTGGAGTAATGTTTTGGGCTGGAATCATGGGGAGAGAGATTGTCGGCCCCTTTAGGATCCCTGAAGGCGCTAAAGATGAACTCCATAATGTATGTGGATTTTCTCAAACAGCACTTCCTGCCATGGTTCAAGAAGAAGAACCGTGTATTTCACAGCAAGATCATTTTTCTGCATGATAATGCACCATCTCATGCTGCACATAAAACATCTGCATCTCTGGCTGATATGGGCATAAAAGGGGACAAACTTATGGTGTGACCCCCATGCTCCCCTGACCTCTACCCCATTCAGAACCTTTGGAGCATCATTAAAAGGAGTGTCTATGATGGCGGGAGGCAGTTCACATCTAAGCAACAGCTCTGAGAGGGTATTCTGTCCTCATGCAAAACAATTGAAGCAGAAACCATCCAAAACCTGACAAATTCAATGGACGAGAGAGTTCAGAAGCTCCTTTCGAACAAGGGGTCCTATGTGAAAATGTAACATCACCTAGAATAAAGTTTTTAGTTGAAAACTGTTTGATTTCAGTTTCTAACAACCTGCTAATGCTTATAATTTCAAAAATGACCATTTTTTTGGTCTTTATTAAAATGAAAAGGTTGATCGAAAAGTTTGGGGGATCTAAGAGTGTGGCAACCCAGTAGTCATGATTACTTCGAATTCTGACAATATGAGGGTCATGCTGCAGGTAGTGCAGCAAGAAGGCACTTATGTGTCTTGCGCATCTCGGAGCCCCAAAATTATTTTCCGGGCTAGATGCAGCTAAAAATTATTATTAATTTTAAATCTGGTGAAGCTTTAGTATAGATGGCCTAATAGGATCAGTGCTGCACACTGCTACAAAGCCCAAATTATTTTCCAGTCAAGATACAGATAAACATGATTAGTAATTTTAAATCTGGTGGAGCTTAATATAGATGGCCTAATAGAATCAGTGCTGCACACTGCTACAAAGCCAAATTATTTTCCAGCCAAGATACAGATAAACATGATTAGTAATTTGAAAGCTTAAAACGGTTGGTAGGGTGATTTTAACCAATCATCAAGCTTTTACTCTCCCCAGGATGACACAGGGGTAGAAAAGTCGTTTCGGATCCATGATTTGTTCATCTTTATGAACGTGAGTCTGTCTACATTATCAGTGGAGAGCCGCGTGCGCTTATCTGTCAGCACACCACCAGCAGCGCTGAACACACGTTCAGACAGAACGCTGGCTGCGGGGCATGACAAGATCTCCAAGGCGTAAGTGGCGAGCTCCGGCCATTTATCCAGATTGGAAGCCCAAAAAGAGCAAGGGTCCAGTGACACAGTCATGGCTTCAATGTTTACTTGGAGATACTCCTGTACCATCGTCTCTAGGTGTTGACTATGTGTCAGACTTCTTGTCTCCTGTGGCCTTGCAAAGGATGAGCTAAAAAAGTGGTGAAATGATTCCGCAAAATTGATGTTACCACCAGATACTGTGTTTCTGTTACGGTTTGAGTGCTGAACACTCGACGGTTCCACAGTTGGCAAGTGGGAACTGTGAGATTCACTACGTGCACCACTGGTGTTTTGTGGAAAAGCACATGTAAGATTCTGCAACAGTCTCTGCTGAAACTCCTGCATGCGTGCATCCCTTTCTATGGCAGGAATTATTTCTGCAAATTTACTTTTGTACCAGGGATCTAACAGTGTGGCAACCCAGTAGTCAGGATTATGTCTAATTCTCCCAATTCGAGGGTCATGTTGCAGGTAGTGCAGCAAGAAGGCACTCATTTGTCTTGCGTATCCAGGAGCACCAAGTCCCTGTTGTGTTGGTGGCGAGGTAACAATCATGCTTCCATCCTCTGTCCTCTCCCCCCAACCTCGCACAACAGAAATGTGATCAAGGTCTCCCTCATCTGATGAGTCTTCCATCAGTTCGTTCTCCACTTCTTCCTGGGCTCCTGCACCTTCCTCACTAGTTTGGCTGCTACCATGCACCCTGGTAAAATCATCTCCCCCACCCTCACATGCCTGCCGCTTTGGTGCTGCCGACCGTCTGGACCTTGCAGATGTTAGCCCTTCCGCATACAACTCCTCCTCCTCTACTTCCTCCACCTCTTCTTGTGCCACCACCTGACTCCGAATTCTGTTTAACATGTGCTCCAGCATGTAAATCACCGGAATAGTCATGCTGATAATGGCATCGTCAGCACTAAACATGTTCGTTACCATTTCAAAACTGTGCAGAAGGGTGCATAGGTCCCTGATCTGAGGCCACTCCTCCAGCGTGATTTTCCCCACCTCTGGATCCCGTTGGCCCAGGCTATACGTCAGAACTTATTGCACCAGGGCTTGTCGGTGCTGCCACAGTCGCTGCAACATGTGCAGAGTTGAATTCCACCGGGTAGGCACATCGCATTTTAGCCGGTGAAGTGGCAGGCCCAACGACTTCTGTAGAGATGTAAGTCGCTGAGCTGTGGGATGTGAACGGCAGAAGTGAGCACACAGCGACCGTGCCCTCTGCAGAAGGCCATCTAGTCCGGGATAGTGGGCTAAAAATTTCTAGACAACCAGGTTCAACACGTGAGCCATACAAGGCACATGTGTGACATTGCCCCGGCGAAGGGCCGCACCCAGGTTTGCAGCATTGTCGCACACGGCCTTCCCTGGTTTCAGGTCCAGTGGAGACAACCATTCATGAAATTGGTTCTCCAGAGCTGACCACAACTCCTCAGCTGTGTGACTCACATTTCCCAGACATTTCAAAGTAAAAACCGCCTGATGACGTTGAGCCCTACTGCCAGCATAGTAAGGAGGTGTGCAGGATCCCTTCTGCACAGTTAGAAAGCTTGTGGCATGACCAGACAGGCTTTGGGTGCAGGTGGAGGACCGAGAGGAGGTTGAGGAGGCAGAAGCAGTGGAGGAACTTTGACATAAAGAGGATTGACGCACAACTCGTGGGGACGGCAAGACTTGGACAGCAGCCCCTTGTCCTCCTGTCACCATAGTTACCCAGTGCCCAGTCAGCGACATGTAACGCCCCTGTCCATGCCTACTCGTCCAAGTGTCTGTGGTGAAATGCACCCTGTCACACACAGAGTTTCTCAAAGAAGCGGTGATGTTGTGTGCGACATGCTGGTGGAGCGCAGGCACACATTTCTTTGAGAAGTAGTGCCGACTGGGCATCTGGTACTGGGGCACTGCGACGGACATAAGGTCTCGAAAATCCTCTGTGTCCACCAGGCGGAAAGGCAGCATTTCTGTAGCCAAGAGCTTGCAGATGGTGAAATTCAACCTCTTAGCTTTCTCATGGCTAGGAGGAAATGGTCTTTTACTTGTCCACATCTGAGGGACTGAGGGCTGGCTGTTGTGCCTAGACGGGGTTGATAAGGGTGTCTCCGGAAATCTGCCGGTCTCTGAGGAAGATGCAGGCGGACATGTTAGGTTGCCTTGATCCAAAGGTGGTGGTATCGATGTCGGACAGCGCTCAACACCAGCTGGTGTTACCACCTCGAAAGAAAATGATGACCTGCCAATCACGCTGGCTGTTGCGGGTAAAGAGGTGGCAGGTCTGCGTCCCAAAACAGGTGTGACTGCTGTCCCCCCAGTCACAGAGGATGAAGAGGCCGCGGATGCACAAGATGTGGCAGACGGTGGTTGGCCCGGCCGGCAAGGCCGCATTGTAGCACAGTGAGCTTCCCACTGCAACTTATGCTTCATGTCCATGTGCCGGTTCATGCATGAAGTACTCAAACTATGTATTTGTTGGCCTCTACTTAGCTTTTGTTGACAAATGTTACAGATAACACGAGTTGGGTCATCTTTATTGATCTGAAAAAATGCCCAGGCTATGCAAGGCTTAGCACCCATGCGACCTGAAGAGCCACCATGACTTGTGGTCAGAGGCAGAGTTGTGTTTGAGGATGCAGTTGTTGACGTGCTTCCAGTACTACGTCTCTGTCCAGGAAGGCGTAACCTGACCTCGTCGTCACTAGCATCCTCGTCCACCTCCTCTGCTGACCTCATCTCTTGGCTGACTGTGGGTTGACAGTAAGTGGGATCTCCAACCTCATCATCATCACCCTGTGTGTTATCACACCCGTCGTCCTCAGAGCCAACCTGTTCCTGCCCTGACAAAAAACTAAAGTTGTCGCTCCAATCAGGTATTTGAGTCTCATCATCGTCTTCCTCATTGTCTCCACCAACAGGAGTTACAGTTTGGGAATAAGGGTCTATATTATGGTCAGAATCTTCTGCGTCTGGTCCTGGATCTGACTCATAAAGATTCTGGGCATCAGTGCAGATCATTTCCTCGTCTGGATTCACAGAAGCGCTGGAGCCGACCTCTGATTCCCAGGCTATAGTATGAGTAAACAGCTCTGCAGACTCAACCATCTGTTCTACCTCATACTCAGAAGGGCAGCTGGAGATTTGGGAGCTGTGAGGAAGCAAGTGCGATTGGGGTGACACCTCTGAGGACTGGAGTATTTGTGATGTTGAAGTTGATGTGGAGGAGAGCCCACTTAAATGAGCACTTGATATTCATTGAAGCACCTGCTGTTTTTGTGCCTCATCTGGAATTTGTAGCGATTGGCGTGGCCGTAAGAAAGGGATCTTATCACATTGTCCGCTAAAAGAAGTAGACATTTTAGTTTTGCTGTAAGATGGTCTTTCTTCTGCAGATGTTACTGTTGCTTTAACACCTACTCCACGGACACAACCATTTTTCCCCTTCCCAACACGCCTATTCCCCTTTCCACCAGTAGCAGGCCTTTTTCCACTCATTTTGGTGGTTAACTAATTCACAACTCTGGAGCTGTTTGCACAAAAAAACAATGGATGGGAACCGAGCAGAGCTGACTGGCCAAACTGTGGTATTAGGCCAAAACTATTGTCTGGGTTAGATGCAGAAAGAAATTATATTCAGTTAGCAACCTGATGGAGATCGGTATATATAGACTAATAGAACAAGTCCCACACACTGCTAGAAGGCCAAATATTTTTTCAGAACTAGATGCAGAAAAAAATTATATTCAATTTGCAACCTGATGGAGGTCAGTATAGATGGACTAATAGAACAAGTCCCACACACTGCTAGAAGGCCAAATATTTTTTCAGAGCTAGATGCAGAAAAAAATTATATTCAGTTTGCAACCTGATGGAGGTCAGTATAGATGGACTAATAGAACAAGTCCCACACACTGCTAGAAGGCCAAATATTTTTTCAGAGCTAGATGCAGAAAAAAATTATATTCAGTTTGCAACCTGATGGAGGTCAGTATAGATGGACTAATAGAACAAGTCCCACATACTGCTAGAAGGCCAAATATTTTTTCAGAGCTAGATGCAGAAAAAAATTATATTCGATTTGCAACCTGATGGAGGTCAGTATAGATGGACTAATAGAACAAGTCTCACACACTGCTAGAAGGCCAAATATTTTTTCAGAGCTAGATGCAGAAAAAAATTATATTCAATTTGCAACCTGATGGAGGTCAGTATAGATGGACTATTAGAACAAGACCCACACACTGCTAGAAGGCCAAATATTTTTTCAGAGCTAGATGCAGAAAAAAATTATATTCAATTTACAACTTGATGGAGGTCAGTATATATGGACTAATAGAACAAGTCCCACACACTGCTAGAAGGCCAAATATTTTTTCAGAGCTAGATGCAGAAAAAAATTATTTTCAATTTGCAACCTGATGGAGGTCAGTATAGATGGACTAATAGAACAAGTCCCACACACTGCTAGAAGGCCAAATATTTTTTCAGAGCTAGATGCAGAAAAAAATTATATTCAATTTGCAACGTGATGGAGGTCAGTATAGATGGACTAATAGAACAAGTTCCACACACAGCTAGAAGCCCAAATATTTTTTCAGAGGTAGATGCAGAAAAAAATTATATTCAGTTTGCAACCTGATGGAGGTCAGTATAGATGGACTAATAGAGCAAGTCCCACACACAGCTAGAAGGCCAAATATTTTTTCAGAGCTAGATGCAGATAAAAATTATATTCAATTTGCAACCTTATGGAGGTCAGTATAGATGGACTAATAGAATGATGCTATGCCCAAAAGGTTTTACTTCACTAGGTGCAGGAAAAAAATTAGTATTCTATACACGGTTGGTGTAGCTTGCAACACAGATAGGCTACTCCACTGACTAACACACTCTGCAATAGGCCAAAAAGGATTAGTTTTGCTAGATTTAGCCAAATGCTGTGAAAAAAACTTGCACAGCACTGGCACAGACCTGCCTGGCAAAAACTGATAGGAACTGATGTAACTTAGTCCTGAAAAGGACTGCAATTACAATGTCTTTACTCCCACAACCTATCTATTTAAGAGCACAGACCTGCCTGATAAAAGTCGTAGGAAATGCTGTAACCTAGTCCTGAAAAAGACTGCAATAACAACTATTCCCTACTCCCAAACAATCTGTAGATTTGTGAGAAAATTGGCTTGAAATTAACAAGGTATAGCGCACAAAGCAACAGCGGTGCCGTCTAACACGCAGCTGCAGCAGTGAGAAAATGGTGGCGACTGGGAAAATGGCTGGGTCTTATAGGGCAAGGACATGTGACATACACTGCCAATCACACATGCCCTTGCTTGTGTGAAAAAAAGCACTTCGCTCCGTGTGTGCGCTGCTGATAGGCTGACAGATTGCACCTCCCCACTGTAAATGCGGGAAAGAGAAAAAAAAAATGGAGATCTTCATTATTCCTGCAGAGATCCATCCCCTGCCCCTCCCCCCGCCCCGCTGTACACTCAAACTGCGTATTAACATTAATTTTCATCATTACTGAGAAAAAATCCAGTTATGATTTTTGTGCACGAACAGTTATCGAACATAACCTCGAACAGCCGAATGGCTCGAACACCGCCCAAAACAGCTCGAATTTGAGATTGGCGAACAGTTCGAGTCGAACAACGCTCATCTCTAATCCTTGCCGCATCAGAAGATGCAGACTTGCAACTATCCCCGTGCCCAGGGCACTGTTTAATTGTACCTCCCCATTCCTTGCAATGCAAGCGCAAATATGCTGCCAACCACCCCCAGGCAGCAATACCATACTGCTTGCTTGCACTTGAAATTGGGCCTTTTATGCATGTGGAGGCGGAATCTGGCCACCACGTCATGGCTGCGTTGGCGGCCTGGAATCCATACTCAGTTCCCAGCCGCCCAGCGGCCGGGTGTCCACACTTGGTCCCCAGCCGCCAGGGGGCGGCCAGGTGTCCATACTCGGTCCCCAGCCGCCCCGCGGCCGGGAGTCCACACACGGTCCCCAGCCACCTGGGGGCAGCCGGGTGTCCATAAACGATCCCCAGCCACCCCTATTTCTCCTGTCAACTTCCCCTCACACACTTTTCTTAGCCCGGCCTGCTTTAGGGCAGCATTGGACGAGACCACTAGAGAACCAGACTCCTCTGGTGGGCCCTGGCTTCTCCATCAGGAGAGTTGAGAGTGCCAAGGTGAGGAGCATGATGATGATGATAGAAGTTAGCATCTGCTTTGTTTTCTTTCAATGCAAGCATAAGTGTGCAGCCTCCAACCCACCCCAGGCTGCAATGCCATACTGCTAGCTTGCACTTGAAATGGGGCCTTTTAGTTTGGAGGAGGCCAAAGCTTGCCACTACCTCATGGCTGCTTTGGCAGCGAGGTATCCATACTCAGTCACCAGCCGCCCCTATTTGTCCCAGTGTACCTTATACATAAGATTAAGCGCGTATACCAAAACATTACCTGTGCCCTCCCCAGTGCATTTAGTGGGAAGGACAGCCTATTCCGCTGTAGTGTGTGCATGCCAAACCCCTGTTCATGGTACATGTGAAGATGCCTCCCACCTTGCACCTGTCGTTGCAGACTTGCAACTATCCCCGTTCAAGTCCTTGTCCCAGGGCAGTGTTCAATTGTACCTCTCCCATTCCTTGCAATGCAAGCGCAAGTATGCAGCCTGCCACCCACCCACCCCCAGGCTGCAATACCATACTGCTTGCTTGCTTGCACTTGAAATTGGGCCTTTTAGGCATGTGGAGGCGGAATCTGGCCACCACATCATAGCTGTGTTGGCGGCCTGGAATTCATACTCAGGGGGTGGCCGGGTGTCCATACTCGGTCCCCAGCCGCCCCGCGGCCTGGTGTCCACACACGATCTCCAGCCGCCTGGGGGCAGCCGGGTGTCCATAAATGGTCCCCAGCCGCCCCTATTTCTCCTTGGAACATCCACCCACACACTTTTCTTAGCCCGGCCTGCTTTAGGGCAGCATTGGACGAGGCCACCAGAGAACCAGACTTCTCCGGTGGGCCCTGGCTTCTCCATAAGGGGAGTTGAGAGTGCCAAGGTGAGGACCATGATGATGATGATACAAGTTAGCATCTGCTTTGTTTTTTTGGAATGCAAGCGCATGTATGTAGTAGCGGCTAGGCCTGAGGTGGTCAGTGTTTTGGCGCATATCCTACCTCCTCCAAGGATTGCTGGATGTTTTCCTGCTACTATCCCAGTTCTATGACTCCCATTAAAACAAAGCTTCAGGTGATAAATGATGGATGAGGTAGTGGCAAAGGAGACAGAGCAGGAGGAACAGGGACCATTCACATCAATATCAGGCCAGTCAACCACATATGTCTTGTAGGATATGTTTCTGCAACAAAAGGAGCGGTTCGGCTACACAGTTATAGGGCATACATTGAGTGCAATGCCTACTAAAAATTTTGAGGCACTCCAATGCCCCTTGGAAATGACATGGAGGTCAGAGGGCCTTAACTAAACCATTTTTTCCATTTATAGCAACTGGGTCTCCTGTAGACTGTTGGCCTAAGCAGTGAATGGAAGGCTTTCCAAAAATTATGAGGAACTGCAATACCCCTTGAAACAGACGTGGATTACAGCGTACTAAAAACCTTCTACCCATTATTGGAGAGTGGGTCTCCCTTAGTTTTCGCCTTTGCATTGAAAAGCAAAAGCTGACTAAAATTAGGAGGAAATGCAATGCCCGTTGGAAAAGTCGTGGAGGTTAGAGCAGTAATTAAAAACAACATTTCAATGCCCCTTGGAAGAGCTGTGGAGTTCAGAGTGGCTTAAGAAGAAGCTTTTAATGCCCTTTGAAGAGACGTGGAGGTCACAGTAGCTTAACAGGACGGTTTTAATGCCCCTCGGAAAAGTGGTGGAGGTCGCAGTAGCTTAACATGACGGTTTTAATGCCCCTTGGAAAAGACGTGGAGGTCCCAGTAGCTTACAAGATGGTTTTAATGCCCCTTGGAACAGACGTGGAGGTCACAGTAGTTTAACAAGATGCTTTTAATGCCTCTTACAAGAGCCATACAGTACAACATCTTATAAATATTATTCCCATTATTGGGGAGTGGGTCTCCCATAGTATTTGCTTATGCCTTCCAAGCAAAAGCTTCCAAAAATTAAGATGGAGCACCTTGCAATGCCCCTTACAAGAGCCATGCAGTACAGCATATTACAAACATAAGTCCCATTATTGGGGAGTGGGTCTCCCATAGTATTTGCTTATGCCTTCCAAGCAAAAGCTTCCAAAAATTAGGACGGAGCAACTTGCAATGCCCCTTACAAGAGCCATGCAGTACAGCATATTACAAACATAAGTCCCATTATTGGGGAGTGGGTCTCCCATAGTATTTGCTTATGCCTTCCAAGCAAAAGCTTCCAAAAATTAGGATGGAGAAACTTGCAATGCCTCTTACAAGAGCCATGCAGTACAGCATAATACAAACATAAGTCCCATTATTGGGGAGTGGGTCTCCCATAGTATTTGCTTATGCTTCCAAGCAAAAGCTTCCAAAAATTAGGAGGAAATGCAATGACCGTTTGAAGACTCGTGGAGTTCCCAGTAGCTTAACAAGACGGTTTTAATGCCCCTTACAAGAGACGTGGAGGTCAGAGTGGTATAACAAGACGTTTTTAATTCCCCTTACAAGAGACATGGAGGTCAGAGTGGTATAACAAGACACTTTTAATGCCCCTTACAAGAGACGTGGAGGTCAGAGTGGTATAACAAGATGCTTTTAATGCCCCTTACAAGAGACGTGGAGGTCAGAGTGGTATAACAAGACGCTTTTAATGACCCTTACAAGAGCCATACAGTACAGCATCTTATAAATATTTTTCCCATTATTGGGGAGTGGGTCTCCCATAGTATTTGCTTATGCCTTCCAAGCAAAAGCTTCCAAAAATTAGGATGAAGCAACTTGCAATGCCCCTTACAAGAGCCATGCAGTACAGCATATTACAAACATAAGTCCCATTATTGGGGAGTGGGTCTCCCATAGTATTTGCTTATGCCTTCCAAGCAAAAGCTTCCAAAAATTAGGATGGAGCAACTTGCAATACCCCTTACAAGAGCCATGCAGTACAGCATATTACAAACATAAGTCCCATTATTGGGGAGTAGGTCTCCCATAGTATTTGCTTATGCCTTCCAAGCAAAAGCTTCCAAAAATTAGGACGGAGCAACTTGCAATGCCCCTTACAAGAGCCATGCAGTACAGCATATTACAAACATAAGTCCCATTATTGGGGAGTGGGTCTCCCATAGTATTTGCTTATGCCTTCCAAGCAAAAGCTTCCAAAAATTAGGAGGAAATGCAATGCCCGTTTGAAGACTCGTGGAGGTCCCAGTAGCTTAACAAGACGGTTTTAATGCCCATTACAAGAGACGTGGAGGTCAGAGGGGTATAACAAGACGCTTTTAATGCCCATTACAAGAGACGTGGAGGTTAGAGTGGTATAACAAGACACTTTTAATGCCCCTTACAAGAGACGTGGAGGTCAGAGTAGTATAACAAGATGGTTTTAATTCCCCTTACAAGAGCCATACAGGACAGCATCTTAAAAATATTATTCCCTTTATTGGGGAGTGGGTCTCCCATAGTCTTTGCTTATGCCTTCCAAGCAAAAGCTGACAAAAATAAGGACGGAGGATCTTTCAATAATGGCAACACAGATCACGGTCACTCTGGTAGTATAGTGGTAGTAGAGGCTGAGGATAAGGAGAAGAACATAAAACAGCCGAAATGAGGAAGCATAAACCCATATGTGGGTGTGAAGCGGTACATTAGAATACACCTCCCGAAATAACACAGTGGATTTGACTTTATGTTACTCTGCTGTCATTTGGTGGTGATGAGAAGTCTGGCCCAACTCAGCCCTTGTTCATTTTGATAAGGGTCAGCTTGTCAGCATTGTCAGTTGACAGGCGAGTGCGCTTATCAGTTATAATTCCCCCAGCGGCACTAAAACATGCTCCGATAACACGCTAGCGGCGGGGCAGTCCAGGACCTCCAAGGCGTACAGAGCGAGTTCATTCCAAGTGTCCAGCTTGGATACCCAATAATTAAAAGGCACGGAGGACGGTCGGCAAGGTACACCCTCACCTTCTTTTGAAACTTTACACTCCTTGTGAGAGTACCCCACTCCTCAGGGTCTGTCCGAAGGGAGGGTCTGAGAATACTGTCCCAGAGCGTTAACAGTGTTCCCCTGCCTCTGCTGGATTGGAGTTGCCTCTCTCTCGCTTGTACGCTTTGGTTGGTCAACGAACTGTGACATCTGCCGCTAGCGTGTTCAGGTGGGAATTTTTTTAACAGTTCTGCAGCAAGGGCCTTTGGGTACTGGCCCATTTTTGTAGACCTCTCCACCTCAGAAATAAGATAGTGAAAGTTCTCCTTGTAGCAGGGGTCTACAAGTGTCACCAACCAGTAATGACTGTCACCCAACATTTTGACAACGCGAGGGTCACGGTTAAGGCAGCGTAACATAAAGTCAGCCGTGCGTGTCAGGCTGGTAACGGGCAAGATTTTCGTGTCCTCACCAAGATGACGACTGACCATGCTCTCCTCCTCCTCCTCCCCCCTGTCCTTAGGCCACCCACGCTGAACCGACGGTATGACACTTGTACAGGTACTACCATCTACAGCGCATGATAACAGCTCCTGTTCTTCCTCCTCCTCCTCTCCCTCATTGTCCCCCAATGCACGTTGGGATGAGATGAGGCTGGGCTGTATGTAATCGCCCCCTAAGGCTTCTTGATCCATCTCATCATACTCTGGCTGCAATGCCTCCTCTTTAATTCTCTGCAGAGAGCGTTGCAAAAGAAAGACAAGTGGGATGTTGATACTAATGATGGCATCATCGCCACTCACCATCATGGTGGCCTCCTCAAAGTTTGTCAGGATGGTACATATGTCAGACATCCAGGTCCACTCATGAGGTCTTATGTGTGGAGTCTTACCTGAATATCGACCGCCTTGTTGCAGCTGGTACTCCACAACTGCTCTCTTCTGCTCACAAATCCTTTGCAACATGTGGAGGGTAGAGTTCCAACTTGTGGGGACATCACACACCAGTCGGTGTGCCGGAAGCTGCAAACGCTGCTCCAACACAGCAAGGGCGGCGGAAGCTGTAGCCAACTTGTGAAAATGAGCTGACAGGCGGCGTACTTTCACGAGCAGATCTGGCAACTCGGGGTACGATTTAAGAAACTGCTGAACCACGAGGTTAAGCACATGAGCCAGGCATGGTACGTGTGTGATCTCGCCTCGCCTCAGAGCAGCCACCAGGTTACGGCCATTGTCACACACGACCATGCCTGGATGTAGGTTCAGTGGTCTCAGCCACAGATCTGCCTGCTCTTTCACAGCTGTCCACAACTCACAAGCAGTGTGAGGTTTATCACCTAAGCTTATGAGTTTCAGCACAGCCTGTTGCCGCTTGGTGGAGGCAGAACTGCTTGCTTCCAGCTTGTAACTGATGTGGTGATATCTGAGATGGAGGCTGAACATGAGGAGGAGGAGGATGATGCACAGGAGCTGTACACTGTGGGGGCAACTCTGACTGACATAGGGCCCGCAATCCTCGGTCTGGAGAGGATGTGTTCCGTCCCAAGGTCCGACTGGGTCCCGGCTTCCGCTATGTTTACCCAGTGTGCCGTCAGGGAGATGTACCGTCCCTGGCCACAAGCACTTGTCCACGTGTCCGTTGTCAGGTGGACTCTCCCAATAACTGCGTTGTTGAGGGCACGGCAGATGTTTTGGGATACGTGCTTGTGTAGTGCGGGGATGGCACACCGGGCAAAATAGTGTCAGCTGGGGACCGAGTACCGAGGGACGGCCACTGCCATAAGGTTGCGGAAGGATTCCGTCTCCACCAGCCTAAAAGGCAGCATTTCCAACGCAAGCAGTCGTGAAATGTGCTAATTTAGGACTGTGGCCTGTGGGGCGTTAGCTGCGAATTTCCGCTTTCGTTCAAAGGTCTGGGATATGGACAATTGAACGCTGCGGTGGGACGTGGACGTTGATGCTGTTTCTTGAGAAACTGCCATAACAAGTGAAGACTGAGAGCAGGGGGCATCTTTACATGCAGTATGGACAGGGGATTGCCTTGCACACACAACAGGGGGTTCAATTGCATGCCCAACAGCTGAAGAAGCAGTGGTGACACCCGCTGACACTGGTCGTGGACACTGAGTTTCGCCCCACAAAGTCAGGTACTTTGCTGCCATGTGCCTGATCATGCTGGTGGTGGTCAGGCTGGTAGTTTTGTCACCCCTGCTGATGCTGGCATGGCAGGTGGTACAAATGGCCTTTTTGGGGTCATCAGCAGAGTCTTTGAAAAAATTCCAGACTCTGGAAGACCTACCGCTTGGACTGGCAACGTCCCTCGTGTTGGTGTTACGGAGAACGGTTGCCCACCTTCTGTCTGCGGCCACCACACTGCTTCTTCCTGCCTGTTGGGGTACTCTGCCTCCCTCCCCCTGTGTGCTGCTGGCCTCACTCTGCATGTCCTCCTGCCACGTTGGGTCAGTTACTAGATCATCCACCACCTCCTCCACTTCCACTTGCGCACCATGATGCTCCTCCTCACTTCCTGGCAATTGTGTCTCGTCATCGTCCATATCTTGTGACAAATTGCCAGCGTCGACTTCCTGTGGCCGTGGCTGTTCAAATATTTGGGCATCGCTACATGGGATCTCCTCTTCCACCACTTCAAGCATAGCAGGCGAGGGGCACAAATATGGAAATGGACCAGTGAACAGCTCTTCAGAGTGTCCAAGTGTGGGATCAATTGCTGTCTGACGACACTCAGCATGGTGGGAGGAAGGAGCATCAGGGTGAGGAGGAGTATGCGGTCGAGACACATGGCTACTAAGAGTGGACCATGTGGAAGACCGACCGGAGGTGGTGGTGCCCAAGTAACTGGAAGTATTATCTGCTATCCAATTAATAACCTGTTCACACTGATCAGTTCGCAATACTGGTGTTGTTCTGTGCTTCCTTAGTAATTCAGTCAAGAAGTGGGAGCGAGAAGATGTGGCTGTTGGTTTTGGCACAATTTCACCTTGGCCACGGCCCCGTCCTCTGCACGCACCATCACCAGAACGTCCAGTTCCACGTCCCTTGCCACGCGCCTTGCCCATTGTAAGGAAAGTAAAATAGCTTACACTCGCACTATCTATGGAAAAAGCGTAATAAAAAGTAGAAAAGAACCGTGGAAGAGGAAAACCACAGTTCTATTTCTCTGGCCTACATCTGACTTTTTAAACAAACAGAATAATCAGGGAGAAACTATTACTGCTTTTCCTTACGGAAAAAATACCAAAACCTGAATAATAGAGATTTTTTACCATGGAATGGCAAAACCACAGTTATTGTTTGCTGGTGTATACCACACTTTTTAAAATATATACATTTGTGGCTGAACAGTGAGCGACACACTCAAACTGTTTTTTTTTTAGATACCAAAGGCCCAAAACTGGATACTACAGAGATTTTACCCGTAGAACTGCAAAACCACACTGGGATTTGTCAGGCGTACACCAGACTATTTTCAACAGATATATTTTTGTGTCAGAACACTCCGGAGACACTGCTGTTTTTTTTTAAGGTAAAAAATGTGAAAAACAGGATAAGAGACATTTTTTACCGTGGAACAGCAAAACCACAGTTTTAATTTACTAATGTATACCACACTTTTTAAAATATATAGATTTGCGGCTGAACAGTGAGCGACACACTCAAACTGTTTTTTTTTAGATACCAAGGGCCCAATACTGGGTACTACAGAGATTTTACCCGTGGAACTGCAAAACCACACTTCTGTTTCTGTGGCCTATACTAGACTCTTTTCAACAGATATATTTGTGTCTGAAAAATCAGAGACACGGGTATTTGTACAGTGTGAAGGAGGAAAAAAAAGAGGATTTAGATGAAAAAAAAAGGATTTTTACTGACCCCCGAGACCTGCTGCTAAGTCCAGCAATTTCAGAAACAGGAGCACACAGGACTGTAATGCAGCGTTTGCTGGTATAACCACTGCATCTCCTATACAGCCTGCCTGCCTGCCTGATATCTGGGATGGATATTAGTCCTGAGAAGGACTGTTTGTTTGTTCTGGCAGCCTTTACAGAT
The DNA here is from genome assembly GCF_046119375.1 of Phyllobates terribilis. Taxonomy (NCBI): domain Eukaryota; kingdom Metazoa; phylum Chordata; class Amphibia; order Anura; family Dendrobatidae; genus Phyllobates; species Phyllobates terribilis. The sequence continues at coordinate 255,680,731 of NW_027362763.1, read as the reverse complement.
CCTACACTCACTATTTCGCAGTAAAAATCTCTCCCTAGCTCAGCAGCGCTGTCCCTACACTGTCTGATCCGGAGCGTCTGTGTCCAAGATGGCGGCGCCCGGTTTTAAATACTCGAGGTGACGCTGTGCGGCCAGCCATTCACTGTAATGCCCACAAACAACATGGCTGCGGCAATACAGTGACTGGCTGGCAATCCCTGCATGTTCATTGGCTCTATAAAGAGCGCCAAACATGCAGAGCGGAGACCCGAGCTCCCGCCCGAGTAACCCAGAAATGCTCGGTGCTTGCCGAACATCCTGAGTAGCGTGATGCTCGGACGAGTACCGAGCAGTGTCGAGCATGCTCGCTCAACACTAATGATCACTCAAAATGCTGGGCAGACACTAGAAATCAATAGAATAGCTATTGGCAATTCAACATTGAAGTCACTAGACAAGGTTTTCAAATTGAGGAACATTTCACTGGTGATGAAGACACTGCTTGTACATAGTGTGGTCTTTTCTATGGTAACATACTGTTATGGTAAATATTTATACTTTTCTTTATTATTTAGACAATTCATATATCTTTGATAATTTTGTATTTTAATATTAGCTTTATAAGTGTTATTCTTAATTAACAGGGTGTTGTCTCTGATATAGATATTTATTAAAGCCATCCTTTGTTCTGAAAGTGGAGTAAAAGTAGATATAACCAGCCTCTTAAGGAATGCTGCAGAAGACATGATTTACCACCTTGTTTTCCCAAACGTAAATATTCCTTTTTAGGTAAAGCCTGTAAAGACATTTCCCTTTTTTTCCTTATCTCTTTGCTTGTAATAAAGATATGTGACCAGGCATCTGAGACTCAGAAGAAGCTGGGACACAGACCAATCTGGTTGTGTTCTCTCTTGTCTCCGATCGATCGACTCTCTGATTTGATCGAAACTGGCAAACGTGTGAAGCCTCTTGAGCTTCTTCTAAAACTTTGCATATAGGTTTCCACATCAATACGGATTCCAAACCTAGTTGATAAAGAGACAAGACAGATGAATAACCGATGACCTTTGAAATGTGGTGCTGGAGAAGGATGTTATCAATATTATGGATGGCAAGAAGAAAAAATAAATCAATTTTGGAAAAAGTCAAGCCAGACATGTCAATCGAAGCAAGGATCACCAAGCTACATTGGAAGGGAAGAAGGAACAAGGCGAAGACTTAGACTAGAAACCTGATGGCTTGATAATAAAATGATAACGGCGGAGAAGACCCTGGTGGACCTATTTAGGCTTGCATAAGATCGATTTTCCATCATGGCTCGAGATCGAGCTGAAGGCTGTTAAAACTTTAAACTTATATACAGTACAGACCAAAAGTTTGGACACACCTTCTCATTTAAAGATTTTTCTGTATTTTCATGACTTTGAAAATTGTACATTCACACTGAAGGCATCAAAACTATGAATTAACATATGTGGAATTATATACTTAACAAAAAAGCGTGAAACAACTGAAAATATGTCTTATATTCTAGGTTCTTCAAAGTAGCCACCTTTTGCTTTGATAATTGCTTTTCACATTCTTGGCATTCTCTTGATGAGCTTCAAGAGGTAGTCACCGGAAATGGTTTTCACTTCACAGGTGTGCCCTGTCAGGTTTAATAAGTGGGATTTCTTGCCTTATAAATGGGGTTGGGACCATCAGTTGTGTTGTGCAGAAGTCAGGTGGATACACAGCTGATAGTCCTACTGGATAGACTGTTAGAATTTGTATTATGGCAAGAAAAAGCTAATTAAAGAAAAACGAGTGGCCATCATTACTTTAAGAAATTAAGGTCAATCAGTCCGAAAAATTGGGAAAACTTTGAAAGTGTGCCCAAGTGCAGTTGCTAAAAACCTTCAAGCGCTACAAAGAAATTGGCTCACATGAGGACCGCCCCAGGAAAGGAAGACCAAGAGTCACCTCTGCTTCTGAGGATAAGTTTATCCGAGTCACCAGCCTCAGAAATCACATGTTAAAAGCAGCTCAGATTAGAGACCAGGTCAATGCCACACAGACACATCTCTACAACAACTGTTAAGAGGAGACTTTGTGCAGCAGGCCTTCATGGTAAAATAGCTGCTAGGAAACCACTGCTAAGGACAGGCAACAAGCAAAAGAGACTTGTTTGGGCTAAAGAACACAATGAATGGACATTAGACCAGTGGAAATCTGCGCTTTGGTCTGATGAGTTCAAATTTGAGATCTTTGGTCCCAACCACCGTGTCTTTGTGCGAAGCAGAAAAGGTGAACGGATGGACTCTACATGCCTGGTTCCCACCGTGAAGCATGGAGGAGGAGGTGTGATGGTGTGAGGGTGCTTTGCTGGTGACACTGTTGGGGATTTAATTCAAAATTCAAGGCATACTGAACCAGCATGGCTACCACAGCATCTTGCAGCGGCATGCTATTCCATCCGGTTTGCGTTTAGTTGGACCATCATTTATTTTTTAACAGGACAATGACCCCAAACACACCTCCAGGCTGTGTAAGGGTTATTTGACCGAGAAGGAGAGTGATGGGGTGCTACGCCAGATGACTTGGCCTCCACAGTCACCAGACCTGAACCCAATCGAGATGGTTTGGGGTGAGCTGGACTGCAGAGTGAAGGCAAAAGGGCAAACAAGTGCTAAGCATCTCTGGGAACTCCTTCAAGATTGTTGGAAGACCATTTCTGGTGACTTCCACATGAAGTTCATCAAGAGAATGCCAAGAGTGTGCAAAGCAGACATCAAAGCAAAAGGTGGCTACTTTGAAGAACCTAGAATATAAGACATATTTTCAGTTGTTTCACACTTTTTTGTTAAGTATACAATTCCACATGTGTTAATTCATAGTTTTGATGCCTTCAGTGTGAATGTACAATTTTCAAAGCTATGAAAATACAGAAAAATCTTTAAATGAGAAGGTGTGTCCAATCTTTTCGTCTGTACTGTATGTATATACATACAGTTGTGCTCAAAAGTTTATATATCCCAGCAGAATTTTTCCTTTCTTGGCCTTGTTTCAGAGAATTTGAATGATAACAAAAAAACTTTTTCTCCACTCATGGTTATTGGTTGGGTGAATCTATTTAGGCTGTGTGCCCACGATGCATTTTTTATGCATTTCCACAGCAGCAAAAACGCTGCAGAAACGCTTAAAAAATGCATGGTAGAAGGCCTGCCATGTTCCCCAATTATAATCCGCTTGTGCTGTGCACATACTACGGAAATTTTCTCTGCGGATTATCATTGCGGAAAAAAATGCAGCACTGCCAATTATTTTGCGGAAGTGCTGCGTTTTCACCGCCATTGACTTGAATTAGAGCGCTTTCATTCCGCTTCCCTAGATAAGGACATGCGGAATGCACGCGTTCCAATGTGCGGATGGTACCCGGGTACCATAGAAACAGTAAAAAAAAAAGAATAAAATAAAAAATAAAGATTATATTTACCTTCTGACGGCCCCCGCTACGCTCGTCCTTTCATGCAGGCAGATCCTGATGGACTGAAGGACCTGCGCTGACGTCATAGTCATGTGACGGATCACGTGACGCTGACATTGGCAGGTCCTTCAGTGTACCGCTGCCGGCAGCCAGGACGGAGGGAAGCAAGACACCGGGGGCCATCACAGGTTAAGTATATATATATATATATATTTTTTTTTTTACCGTTTGCATGGATTTATATAGTGTGACCAAGTTGTCAAGCACTTTCCAAGTGATGCTAAAATCGCTTGGAATGCGGCTGTCAACCCGCATGCGGAAATGCAAGTGAAGAACGCTTCACTTCCGCATGTCCCTGGCAGGGAGACATCCGCAAGCATTTTTTTCTGCCAGGGAGATGCAGAAGCGCTCAGGAAAAAATCCTGAGCATTTCTGCATCGTGGGCATATAGCCTTTATTGTCAAACAACTTTGTTTTCTCTTTTTAACTCTTAATGACAACCAAAAACATTTTTAACCTACAAGTAGTGTTGAGCCACCCCCGTAGTGTTCGGGTTCGGTTCGGTTCGTCGAACACCGGGATGTTCGAGGAACTGTTCGTCGAACTGTTCGTCGAACACCTTAGAACACCGTCGAACACCGTTAAAACCAATGGCAGGCAAACAAAAACACATAGGAACACATAGAAAACACCTTCAAAGGTGTCCAAAAGCTGACAAACTGCTCAGAAGACGCTTTCTTTAAAAAAGCCGGCCGGCAATTCAGCAGCGGCATACACCGGTACCCGACAATTTAGACATGAAGGAATAGAGCATCACACATAGATTAGATAGATAGAAACATGTCAGTCACATATATATGAAGTACAGTGACAGTGTTGCTTGCTGTACTTGTCATTTAGTGTAAAGGATTTATTAAAAAATATAATAGTGTTTTCGTGCACCGTCTCTTTAAAAAAGCCGGCCGGCAATTCAGCAGCGGTACCCGACAATTTATAACAGACAGAATAGAGCTTCACACATAGATTAGATAGATAGAAACATGTCAGTCACATATATATGAAGTACTGTGACAGTGTTGCTTACTGTACTTGTCATTTACTGCAAAGGATTTATTAAAAAAAATAATAGTGTTTTCATGCACCGTCTCTTTAAAAAAGCCGGCCGGCAATTCAGCATCTGTACCCGACAATTTATAACAGACAGAATAGAGCTTCACACATAGATTAGATAGATAGAAACCTGTCAGTCACATATATAATAAGTACAGTGACAGTGTTGGTTACTGTACTTGTCATTGAGTATTAAAATAAAGGATTTATTATTAAAAAAAATTGGCGTGGGGTTCCCCGTAATTTTAGTCTCTAGCGGAGGTTAAGCAGACAGCTGGGGCAGATGTTTGAAGCCTGGGAAGGGGGTAATACCCACGGAGCTTCCCAGGCTACTAATATCAGCCCCCAGCTGAATACCTAGCCTTTACTAGCTATTAAAATGGAGGACCCCCCCAAAAAAAATGACGTGGGGTCCCCCTAATTTAATAGCTAGCAAAGGCTAGGCAGACAACTGGGGGCTGATATTAATAGCCCAGGAAGGGAGCCATGAATATTGGCCGCCTCCCAGGCTAGAAACACCAGCCGTCAGCCGCCCCAGAGATGGCGCATCCATAGGATGCGCCAATTCTGGCACTTAGCCTCGCTCGTCCACGCTGCCCTGGTGCGGTGGCAGGGGGTAATAGGGTTGGGGTTGATGTCAGCTTATAATGCCAGCTGACATCAAGCCCAGGTTAGTAATGGAGAGGCGTCTATAAGACACCCCCATTACTAACCCCATAGTCAAAGTTAAAAAAAAAACACAAACACCCAGAATAAAGTGTTATTTTAACACTAAATGACAAGTACAGTAATCAACACTGTCACTGTACTTCTTATATATGTGACTGACATGTTTCTATCTATCTAATCTATGTGTGATTCTCTATTCCTTCTATTCTAAATTGTCGGCTACCGCTGCTGAAATGCCGGCCGGCTTTTTTAAAGAGACGGTGCATGAAAACACTATTATTTTTTTTAATAAATCCTTTACACTAAAAGACAAGTACAGTAAGCAACACTGTCACTGTACTTCATATATATGTGACTGACATGTTTCTATCTATCTAATCTATGTGTGATTCTCTATTCTTTCTGTTCTAATTTGTCGGGTACCGGTGTATGCCGCTGTTGAATTGCCGGCCTTTCATGTTTCACTGTGAGCACTGTTCCCATCGATTTGGGCAATCACTGTAATGCCACAACCACCATGGCTGTGGCATTACAGTGAGTGGCAGACAATCCCTGCATGATTGGTGCTCTAAATAGCGCCAGACATGCAGGACATGCTTTTGGTGCACGAACAGTTATCGAACATAACCTCGAACAACCGAATTTTTGGCAAATTGTTCGGGTTCGTCGAACAACTCGAACACCGCCCAAAACAGCTCGAATTTGAGATTGGCGAACAGTTCTAGTCGAACACCGCTCATCTCTACTCAAGACTAATGACAACTTATTCAATATGATGACCTAATGTTATCAAATTCTGTTTCGTACCCATGGGTTCAAAATGTTCACTATACCCCTTGATAAAATCCTGGAGGGGTGTAGTTTCCTAAATGGAGTCACTGGGGGGAGTGGGGGTGGTTTCCACTATTTAGGCATATCAGGGACTCTCCAAATGCAACATGGCGTCCGCTAATTATTCAAGCAAATTTTACATTCAAAAAGTCAAATGCCACTCCTTCCCTTCCGAACCCTACTGTGCACCCAAACAGTGGTATTCTCCCACATATGGGGTATCGGCTTGCTCAGGAGAAATTGCACAACAAATATTATGGTGCAACTTCTCCTGTTACTCTTGTGAAAAGGCAATATTGGAGGTTGAAAACATTTTTGTGGAAAAATGTGAAAATTTTATTTTTACGGCTCAACATATAAACCTCTATGAAGCACCTGGGGGTTCAAGGTGCTCACCACACATCTAGATAAGTTCCCTGACGGGTCTAGTTTCCAAAATGGTATATAGTATATGTTGGCGCTAATCGGTTAACCCTTTGGAGCCTGCTACCACAGTTGTCTGGGTTAATAACCAGTATAAAAGAGAAATTGTGCTGGCAACCTAGGGCAGGTAAAGAAACTAAAAGATGGCAGAATTAATCATTAAAATAGATACATTTATTAAAATAGTATTAAAACAGTGAGTTATAGATATGATTGCGAATGTTAAAAATATATTTAAAAAAAGCTGGTGGTAAATAGTTTTAGAGGATATAGTAGAACATTTAGGGACGCTGGAGTTGGTTGTTGAGGTCCCGAGTAGGAGGTAGCAAATGGTCCTTTGATCGAAGTTGTCAGTGATTAAACGTATGACGAGAGGGGTTTCCTGGGAAGAGAAAATTAGTATTAGACGCTGCATACAAAGTGGTCTGCAAGTACTGTATACAGTTAGGGCACAGTTTCCTGATGGGTTAGTCGTGTAGAAGTCAGGAAGTATATCCAGCCTAGTATAGAATCTCCAGGATGAGGTCTAGGATTGGAGTGTAAGGATTAAGATCTGAGATTTAGCTGTATAGAAGTTTAATGGAGGATGCTGATATACCTGTTACTTAGGTTATAATGGGTACTGGTTGGAGTGAAATATTGCAGAGTCTACAGGGGTGCCTGTAGGATGATGAGATCCTGTAAAAAAAAGATAGGGAGGGAAAAATGGAGAAAAAGATAGTAGGATTAGTGGGGGTCAGTAGGTTGGGTCTAGGGACCGAACTTTATGCAAGGAAGGATGGGTAACAGTTGTCAGGTGACATTTTACCTGTGGTATTCAAGTGGTAGATGTTTCAGCTTGGACCACAGTTGTCCCAGGAGGTGCAAGGTTATGGGTTAGTCAGAAATACAGGTATAGAGGATGCCAACATGTGACCATACCCTTCTGGCTCACTGAGGGTAGTCTTCAGACTATAGTGGCAAAATAGCTTATTTGAGCCATGCCTGGTGGGCAAAGATGAGACACTGTCTCTATTTTCAACAGGTCTCTTCAGCAAAGGTCCAAGTCCATTGACCTAAGGGTAATCAACTTGGTTCCGTGATTTCTCTCCTCTTTGCCAACCAGGCACGGCTCAGGTAAGCTATTTACTCCACTAACGTAACTAACCCATAACCTTGTACATCTTGGGGCAACTGTGGTCCAAGCTGAAACATATACATTTTTTACCAATCGTCATCGTATTTATAACTCACTGTTTTCATACTATTTTAATAAATGTATCTATTTTAATGATTAATTCTGCCATCATTTAGTTTCTTTACCAGCCCTAGGTTGCCAGAGAAATTTCTCTTTTATACTAGTTTCCAAAATGGTGTCACTTGTGGGGGGTTTCCACTGTTTAGGCTCATCAGGGGCTCTCCAAACGCAACATGGCAAACAAATTTTATATTCAAAAAGTCAAATGGCGCTCCTTCCCTTCCTAACCCTGCCGATTGCCCAAACAGTGGTTTTTCTCCATATATGGGGTATTGGTGTGCTCAGGAGAAATTGCACAACAAATTTTGGGGTCAATTTTTCCTGTTAGAAAAAGCTGGACCATGATTTATTTTTCAACAGGACAATGACTCCAAACACACCTCCAGGCTGTGTAAAGGCTATTTGACGAAGAAGGAGAGTGATGGGGTGCTATGCCAGATGACCTGGCCTCCACAGTCACCAGTCCTGAACCCAATCGAGATGGTTTGGGGTGAGCTGGACCGCAGAGTGAAGGCAAAAGGGCCAACAAGTGCTAAGCATCTCTGGGAACTCCTTCAAGATTGTTGGAAGACCATTTCCAGTGACTACCTCTTGAAGCTCATCAAGAGAATGCCAAGAGTGTGCAAAGCAGTCATCAAAGCAAAAGGTGGCTACTTTGAAGAACCTAGAATATAAGACATATTTTCAGTTGTTTCACACTTTTTTGATAACTATATAATTCCACATGTGTTAATTCATAGTTTTGATGCCTTCAGTGTGAATGTACAATTTTCATAGTCATGAAAATACAGAAAAATCTTTAAATGAGAAGGTGTGTCCAAACTTTTGGTCTGTACTGTATGTGAGGTAGAAATGTATTGAATCTTAAGTGCTGTATTAAATCTAAAGTGCTGATTCAAGGTTTAAAGACTAGATTAAAATTCATAAGCCATTAATAAAGAACAAACATGTCTACTGAATAACCGTATAAATGATAAAATTTACCTAAATGTAGGCTGCATCCCTCACCCCTACATCTTGTCTTCAGTGCCTGCATTTGATCACTATTGAATTTAAGCCTAGATTATTTTGTCCTCTTTTTTTCATAAGGCACCTAATTTTACCTTACTTTTATCCTTTAATAGTAAATAAAAATAGTTTTTATTGTAATAATCTTTTTTGTCTACACTTTTTGACTCTGGATTTGATTCTGGTGTCAGTGATCAGCAAAGTAATAAGTTAACATGAAAAACAGTGCAAAGAACAGTAATAAATAAAAATGTTTAGTGTAAAGAAGATTAAAGCACCACTCCAGTGAGTTTTTTTTTATTTTACCGCTAGAGCAGTCGCAGTAATCTTAGATCTCTGACCCTAATGTTATTTTTACCAGCTGCCGTCTTCATCTGTTATCGGTGCCACTTCAGTCGGTCTGCAGCAGTTTGTGACCTGCCGATCGCTCCAGTATTTGCTGGGTGAGCCAGAAGTCACCACTCAATGTAAGTCTATAAGGGACAGAAGAGGCCAAAACGAGGCTGTAATAGACTTATACAAAGAGCTTGTGACAGCTACTTCTAACTTACAGGCAGTCAGAAGCTGCGGTCACAAGTTGGCGCCGCGGGAACGGAGCGTTGCCGGGATAAGCTGAAGATAGCGGCTGGTAAGTGTAATACTAGGAGAAGGGAACTTAGATTAGTGGCACCAATCCAGCTCTGAAATAAAAGAAACATCAGAGTGGTGCTTTAATGCAGCTTACCAAAAGATATAACTGATATGTTTTCTTTATTTGGCGGGCCAGTAAAATTGTGACAATATCAAATGTATATACTATGTTTATTATGAACAGTTTTTTAATAATATTTTTTTTTCTCACCAATTTCTGAGAACCATAACTTTGTTTTTTTGGACATGAGGGTGAATGGGGTCAGGAAGCTGTAGTTATCACTGATGCTAATTTTGGTAATACCACTTAGGGTGTGTGCAAATTATATTTTTGGGCGGCAGATCCCAACATGGAAACCACTTGGAAAAGTACTCAAATGAATTAACATATGCATTAATATAAGAAAAAATGACTCGCTGTGCACATGTTCAGGCTTTTGAGCATCTTCTAACCACTTTAGATTTCTAAAAACATCAAATGGTGAAAATAAGTGATCGGTTCATTGTTCTGGTGTTTTCCACTTGGAAGACGCTTTGTACTTTACAAAGCAGGTCAATAGGAAGGCTCAGAAGACGCCTGGACGTCTTTTGTAGAGTTTTACCATCGCTTTCGCTTAAAAACGGAAGCGGCTTCATCATTATTCAATGGTCAGAAAAAAAACAAATGGAAAATGACAGTAAAAAAGATGCGACAAAACAACGGAAAAACACACAAAAAAAGACGGTGACCAAAACTGTAGGTAAAATACCTATGAAAAGACTGTAAAACTACACAGAACATGGTTCAAAAAAAAAACGCCATGGTTTTCAGCATCTTCTGCTTGAAAAACGTGTAGTTTTTGTGTAGTTTAAAATAACTTGTGTGCACATACCTTTAAAGTGGTATTCCAGTTTTGGAAACCCATTCCCTAGATTGTGTGAAAAACAAACTGTGCTTTACTCACTCTTCCCAGGTCTGCTTTTGTCTGCAACACTGATGTCACATCACAAAGACATCACTTTAACCAATCAAGGAGCTCAGCAGCTAACTGATTGGCTACAACACTGTTGACGTGATGTCCGAGATGCAGACAATTATTGACACCAGGCAGAACAGCTGTTTGTATTTTTATAACAAAAATGACATATCAGACATCAAGAGGATGTGAGCAGCCAGCCTCATGTAAAGGGTACTTCCATAAATACATAACCAGAACCACCATCAATACATTATTACATCACTAGAACCAAGTTTTGAGTATTTGAGGAGGATTTGAAGAGATTCTGCTCAATTTATGCTACAAACAATAAGTGTGAACATATCCTAATTTTCACTGAGTTTTTGGAGCAGTAACTAAACAGAATCTTGCCAAGTTATCCTCATAATCTCAAAACTCTAAGTTTTGAGGATTTTTAAGCTTCATCATAGCAATGAAGCCAATTTTGGATTATTAAATGCATACAAGATCAGAACCACCGTCAGTACATGAATGCAGCACCAGAACCACCATCAGTACATGAGTGCAGAGCCAGACCCACTGTCAATACATGAATGCAGTGCCAGAATCACCATCAGTACATGAATGCAGAGCCAGAACTATTGTCTTTACATAAATGCAGTGCTAGAACCACAGTCAGTTCATGAATGCAACGGCAGAACCACCATCAGTACATGAATGCTGCGTCAGACCCACCATCAGTACATGAATAAATAACCTAGTTTAGCCCCATGTACACTTGTATTGCATGAACCTACCACTCTCAGTATGTCTTTAACAATGGTAATGAGATACTGTGAGTTGTTGTTAACAGTCTTCACCAGTTTGCAGACTATACAGAAATCACAATACTGATGAAATGCAGACAGTATCACAAATAAACATTTACATCCAGGTACCTTATATGGGACATCTTCTCTGATTGGAGTCGCTCCCATCCCTTTTGTTTCCATAAAGTACAGATGCCATGATGGGATTTCACGCCCAGAGCTTGTCTTTTCAGATTTCCTTCTTCTCTGTCTACAGGAGCACTTCCTGACAATGTGACCTTAAAAATAAAAGTATCATTATACCGCCCCATAAATATAATTCCCAAACTGCACCCCTGAGTAAATAATTGTTGTATTTCCTTCCCAAAATATCCCCCCTCACACTGTCCCTCTCCATAATATTTCCCCCTACATTGCCCCTCTCCATAATATTTCCCCCATGCTGCCTCTCGACCTAATGTTCCCCCCACACTGCCCCTCTTGATATTCCCCCCACACTGCCCCCTCCATAATATTCCACCAACTATACCTCTCTGCAAAATATCCCCTTCTATGCTGTCCCTCTCCAAAATATGCCCCCCACACTGCTCCTCTGCAAAATATCCCTCCCACACACACACACTGCCACGCTGAATAAAATACCCCCCACACTGCCTCTTGCAAAACTTTGCCCCCTTTCACAGTTGTTCCTCAATAATGTGCTCTAACCCCCTGCCCCACTCATCCACATTGATAAAACATTTCATTTTCGGCTCCTTGATGGAGCGCTTACCAGTGCCCGATGTATCTCTGTGACACCAAGAGCAGTGTGATGACTTCAGCAGTGTGCTGACCTCATCATGCTACTGCACGTCAGGGCCAGGGCTGACTAGCGCTCCTCTACCCCAGTACTGACGACATACTATTCAAATGTAGTCATGTTTGAAAGATGTGAATACTTTTGATTATAGAAAGGAGGGAGTGGCGCTACCGGGACATCTCCGCAGGCCTCACATAGAGGCTTGATCTATCATCACCTCCACTCTCTCTTCAGCAGCATGCACGCAAGGCACCATAAGCTTGCCTTGCGCACATGATTGTGCTGCACAACTGAAATCAGCAGAACCACGGGGAGGCACAGAACAGCACAGCACTGCCCCCGGCTCCTGCTTGTTTCAGCTGTGCAGAGTAATCATGTGCGCAAGACAAGCAAATGCTGCCTGGCATGCATGCTGCTGAAGAGAGAGTGGAGGTGATGATAGATCAAGTGGCCCATTACAGGGACCGTTCCTTCTGGCATTTGACAGAAATGCCAGATGGCAGTCTAGCCCTTATCAGAGGTATACGTTGAGAAATCCTAATAACGTATACAGTACCTCCAAAGTACACTGCTGGTGAAAGGAGAACCATCGTCTATAGAGACTGAGTAAAAAAAACTAAAACTATGACTAGTATCATTTGAACTTAGAGTTCACGCTGCTAATATACAGTAGTGCCAACTTTTATCTTTCCTATATGTAAAGGAAGAAGGAAATAAAGTATGCCCTTTTTTCACACAGTCTAGGATCGCTCGCTTGTCTAAATAGATCAGAGAATCCCTTGTGGCAAATGCCACCATTTCCCTTCTTTACTGACTTGAAGATGGATCTGTAATCTTGAAAGTCAGCAGTATGGCAGAAGGTGATAAGAAAAAAGTCATTTCAGAAATCATTTAAGAAGCTAATTTAACCACAAGAATTTTTCATCTTCAGCACGGGAACTCTGTACATTAATTTCACAAATTGAGACAAGATTATTAAGTCTCAATTAATGGCAGCAACTACTTTGAGACAGTGGTTATTTCATACAAACCCTCTGGAGTCAAGTCACTCACAACAAACTCTTTATTTCTGCAAAAGTGTCATTTTTGTTTAATACATTTCAGAAGTGGCTGAGCTTTTCCTTTAAATAAATAGAACGTTTATTACAGACTAAATCGTTATTAAATATTACACGTTTCATATAGTTAAAAATAAATAATATTTTTCCTATAAGTAATACAATTATTACATTTACTTCATTGCTCAATTTCAACCCTATTCACACTTTTGTTGTCAGGTTCTTGCTTTTTTATAGTATAGCATCAACTTTTTTCTATCTTGCAATCAGATTAAAATCTGTTTGATTCATTATATACTCAATTATTAAATTTATGGGGCAAAAGCAGGCCCTTGCAGATCATAAAAGGTCACAATAATCGCAATAGAACCGCATAAAACACCAGTTACTGTTCAAGACAAATGACCAAATATATTTATCAGGTAAACTCAATTTAAAGATAAACATTTATTAACAAAAAAACACAAAGAAGTGCTCTTTTTGACAGCGGGTCTCAAACCCCATTTCAAATAAGAAGAGATGTACATGGCATGCATGTAGACTGGATCTCCAACTAAGGAGAAATATACAGAATACAAAGATGTCATTACTAGAACTTTACTTCACACATGAGGCAGATGATTTACTTCAGGTGGACGATTAGCAATTCAGATATTGGGTTTACACTTGCATCTGTTTGCTAGTAATACCCTCAGCAGCACCTTCTTCAATCTACAACAGTTCTTGTATCATTTTTTCAGTAGTGCAGCACAGACACTCTCATTGCTAGCCACAACCTCCCTCATAGTCATCTCTCTTTGTCAGCAGTCTCCTTCAACAGCTTTTCTGGTCTCTTGCGACCTTCCTGTCACGTCAGGTATGGGAATGACTTTGCAACACAAAGGGAGAAGGGAAAGGGAGCCCAGACTCTAGGGAAAGGGGGAAGGGGAGATCTCCTAGTCTGGTCTAGTGTCACCCTGTCTCAACTACCGTCCCTATATTGGCTCTTCACCAATCGCCACATGCGTGCCTCGCCCTGACTTTCCCTGGTGTATTGCTAAGGCTAGGGATGGGAGGAGATGAGCACTAGTCGTTCTCCACTAAACTCTATAGACAATAAGGGTAAGCAAACAGCTTTAGGCGACTCCAGACAAATGTGAACACGGTCTCAAGCTCCAGAGAGGACAAAGTACTGCTCTTGCTAAAGCCTCACAAGTAGTAACGAATATTGCCGGCACCTCCCTCTCAGACACACCAGGTATTTACACACCCAGACGAGGGAGATAATTAGCTATAGGGAGGTAGCCACTGGGTCCTAGAGACAGCCATCCTCTAAGAAGATGTCGGTAATGCCAAGCATAGAGATCTCCTGCAACCAACTGCAGGGCGACTGTCTGTCACCTCTGACACACCCATGACACTACCCTTCTTATTTACTGTGACCACAAAAACAGTCAACAGTCTCCTAGTCTGTCTTCACACAATCATAGCACCTATGAAAAAAATCAAAAATCAAACACAGAATAGGAGGAATAGAGCTAAGCAACAGCACATGTGAAAGACTTGGCTGTACTAATAGATCACAGACTGAATATGAGTCAACAGTTTGATGCAGCAGCAAAAAGGCAAACACAATTCTCAGTTGCATTAACAGAAGCATGCAGACTAGATCACATGAAGTAAATATCCCCCTCTACTCCTCTTTGGTCAGACCTCATCTGAAATGCTGTGTCCAGTTCTGGGCACCACTTTTTAAAAAAGACATGAAGAAACTGGAGCAAGTTCAGAGAAGAGCGACCAGAATGGTGACTGGTCTGCAAGAAATGTCCTATGAGGAATGGTTAGAGGATTTAGGATTGTTTAGCTTGCAAAAGAGAAGACTGAGAGGGGACTTAATAGCTATCTACAAATATCAGAAGGAATGTCACAGTGTAGTGGGATCATTCTTATTCTTATTTTCACATGGAAAAACTAGAAGCAATGGAATGAAACTAAAAGGGATAAGCTATGGATTAGATATTAGAAAAAAAATTTTGACAGTGAGGGTGATTAATGAGTGGAACAGGCTGCCACGAGAGGTGGTGAGATGATTTAGTGAATCCTGCATTGAGCAGGGGATTGGACCAGATGACCCTGGAGGTCCGTTCCAACTCTACCTTTCTATGTTCTATGTTTCCTTTTGGGTGGATATCTCATTTCCTTTATTAGCTGCTATTCTTAATAAATAAAATATTTTTTTCACAGACATCCCTGCAGTAGTGATGTCATAACTAAAGGACGTGGCTGCTGCAACCAATCAGAGTGTTCAGCAGTGATGTCAAGGTAGATGGCATAATACCACTGTGTCCAGTAAGTGGAAGGGGATTAGTAAGCCTAATATTGTTATTTTTTATACAGAGTATGCCTGTGGAATAAAAATATTAAAGTGAACAACTCCTCATGGAGGTGTGGTCTTAACTGCAGAGAATTCCAAGGAGGAGGTGATATTTATAGCACTTGCAGTAGTCAGATTTTTCTGCTAGCTGAGGCTAGATGTAAATAGGACCAGAATCTATGGCAGGTAGAGAACATGTTCTCTGTGAAAGCCTGCATCATCCCCAGGATGAGGCAGCATCATCCCCAGAAGGCCCCTAAATACAAGTCTTTGTGGCCAAAATAAGTTGCAATATACCTGATACCTGATAGTAGGTCAGCTTATGAAGCAGATAAGAAACAAATATATATGTGAATATTGTAATGTTTTGCAGTGGGTGGAAATGTGAGTGTGAAAATGTTCCAGTCCAAATTTTTCAATTCCAACCAGTGTAATTTTCTGGAAAGCTTAAACCTATCCCAGTGATTCTGAGATTGGTTTTTCGTGACAAATTGTACTTTATATTAGTGGTATATTTAGACCGTTATGATTTGTGTATATTTCTGAAAAAATTGGAAATTTGATGAAAATTTTGAAAAATTTGCAGTTTTTGATTTTTTATGCCCTTACAAAAGATAGCAATACCGCTAAAAATAATTACTAAATAACACTTTAAATATGTCTACTTTACATCGGCATCATTTTTTAGACATTTTTTTTCTGTTATAAATGTAAAAGGGTCAAAAGTTTAGCATCAATTTTTCATTTTTTCAGCAAAACTTAAAAAACCTGTTTTATTAGGGATCACTTAACATTTAAAGTGAATTTTGGGGATCTATATGTCATAAAACACCCAAAAGTTACTCCATTTTAAAAAATGCACCTTCAAGGTAATCAAAGCCACATTTAAGAACTTTGTTAACCATTTAAGTGCTTTACAGGAGTTAAAACAAAGTGGGGAAAAAAATGAAGAATTAATAATTTTCCACAAAAAGTTTGTTTTAGCTGCACATTTTTTAATTTTCACAAGGGTAACAGAAGGAAATTGACCATACAATTTGTTTTGCATTTTCTCTTGAGCACAACGATGCCCCATATGTGGGGGAAAACTATAGTTGGGAACACGGGAGGGCTCGGAAGGGAAGGAGCACTATTTGAATTTTGAAGTGCAATTTTGGATAAAATAGATTGTGTACGCCATTTTGCATTTGCTGAGCCCCAGGAGATATCAAAACAGTAGAAACCAACAACAACTGACATCATTTTGGAAACTACACCCCTAAAGGAATTCAACAATGTGTGGTGTCACAATCTTGAACCCACAGGTTCTTCACAGAATTTTATAACATTGGTATTTGAAAATGAAACTTAATTTTTTTCCACAAAAATTTTGCTTTAGCCCAAAGTTTTAACTTTCACAAGAGTATCAGGAGCAAAGTGACCACACAATTTTTTGTGCAATTTCTCCTGAGTATGAAGATACCGTAACTATGGTCAGGAACTACTGTTTGGTTCCACATTAGAGCTCGGATGGAGCGTTGTTTCAATTTTGTAGCACCATTTTGGCTGGAATAGATTGCTGATGCCATGTTGCATTTGAAGAGCCCTGATGCACCAAAACAACAGAAACCCCACACACGTGACTCCATTTTGGAAACCAAACACCTCAAAGAATTAAAGTATGGGTATTGTTAACATCTAGAACCCACAGGTGCCTCACAGAACCTTATAAAATTTGGACTTGAAAATTAAAAATTCTATTTTTTTCACAATAATGTTTCTTTAATCCAACATTTTTAATTTTTACAAGAGTACAAGGTGAAAATTTCTACTGAGCATGCTGATGTCCCATATGAGATGGAAAACTACTGTTTGGGTGCATGGCAATGTGTGGAAGGGAAGGAGCAGCATTTGAATTTTGAAGCATCACTTTGGCTGGAATAGATTGCAGAACTTTGAGGCATTGGAAGAGCCCTTAACATGCCAAAATAGTAGAAACCACCAACAAGTGACCCCATTTTGTAAATTACACCTGATTCACGGAATTGCATAATATTGAACGGTGAAGATTAAAAATTTAATTTTTTTCCACAAAAATGTTGCTTCGGCCAAAATTTTCAGTCTCACAAGTGTAGCTAGTTAAACTGGACCCCTCAATTTGTTGTGCAATTTCTCCAGAGTACGATGATAGTCTGTATGTTTTTGCAAACTACTCTTTGGGCACATGGAAGGGCTCAGAAGGGAAGGAGTGCTACTTGAATTTTGGAGCACCATTTTGGCTGAAACAGATTGTAGATGCCATATCACATTCGAAGAGTCCCTGACATGCCAAAGCAGCAGAAACCCCCCACAAGTGGATCTATTCTGGAAACTACACCTCTCAAAGAATTAATTTGAGTGTGTAGTGAGCAATTTTAACCCGCAGGTGATTATCATCAACATTAACAGAAATAAACACTTGAAATAGATCACTCTGTTTGTAATGTCTCTATGTAATATATGAGTTTCACTTTTTGTAGTGAAGAACTGAAATAAATTAACTTTTTGATGATGTTCTAATTTAGTGAGAAGCACTTGTATATGCATCTCTCTTGCAGTGTATCTGTATGTTAAGCAGGGAGGAGGGAGGAGTTTAAGGCAGAGCCACTCCCTCCTCCTATCTAGACAGATTCTTTTCAGTTGCAACTGCCATCTCCTATCTTAGTAATGGGAAAGTTTGTTTCCACTGAATACAGATTTTACCTAAGAATTGAGAATTCTAATGACTGACCAATTTTGGCAGAGAAAGAAGCACATTTCTCTGATAAGATACATAACAAAGTTACTTATTTTTATGTGTATTATTGATTTATGAAATAAAAATTAAAATGACAGTTACTCTTTAAACTATATACAGTAGTGTTCAAAATGATAGCAGTGTGTTTAAAAATATGAGTTAGGGTATGTGCCCACAATGCAGATTTGAAGCAGAAATTTCCTGATGTTTTTTTCTCTTCCTGGCAGAAAAAACGCATGCAGATATTACATGCATTTTTTAACCTTTTTTTAAGCGTTTTTACATGCGTTTATGCATGCGTTTTTTCAAGCGGTTTTCCAAGCGATTTTGAGCATCACTCAAATGCATTTGGAAAAGGGCTTGACAATATAAGTTGGGCATACAAAATGAATCCATGCAACTGGCATGGATTTATATTTTGTGACCAACTTATGAGGAGAGTTCTGCTTTCAAAGGGTGCATCAAAGTAAAAAGAAAAAAAAAACCTTATACCGCTGACGTCAGCGGTCAGGTGATGGTCGCGTGACCATCGGCTGTTTAAATGACGTCACCGCAGGTCCTGCCAGTACAACGCGGGCCGTCAAGGAGATAGGATCATCGCCGGGAGGAGACCGGGGGCCGCCGGAGAGGTGAGTATAAGTTTTTTTTCTTTTTACTTTATAATTGTTTTTTAACTAGCAGGTACGATGGTACCTGGGTCGGATGAGAGTCTCCTCTTCTCCAGACCCGGGTACCATCCGCGCATTGAACCGCACAATATCCGCATATATAAATCTATACATGCGGATTTTATGCGGTTCAATGCAAGCCAATGGGCGCGATTTCTCCACGAAATCGCGCCCAAATTGGTTGTGCTGTGGATTTTTCCGCAATGATAATCCGCAGCGGATATTTCCGCAGCATGTGCAGAGCACATGTGGATTATCATTGGGAAACATGGCAGACATCTTAACTAGTGTTGAGCCACCCCTGTAGTGTTCGAGTTCGGTTCGTTTCGTCGAACACCCGTGTGTTCGCCGAACTGTTCGTCGAACACCTTCGAACACCATTAAAACCAATGGCAGGCAAACAAAAACACATAGAAACACATAGAAAACACCTTCAAAGGTGTCCAAAAGCTGACAAACTGCTCAGAAGACACAACTAACACATGGAAAAGTGACAAGTACATATAGTCATGCGAAAAGAAAAGAGGTGGAGGAGTAAAAGGAGGGGGAGACACAGATATAGGCATGTCATGCGCTTCTAAAATCCAAAAAGTGAGAAGCCGACACGTTCAGTCCGCTCCTGCCCGTGCCACCTCCGCGTCGCCGGGTTTGTGCCAGAGCCGCGGTGAACCCTGACGGCCAGCCCCCCTCTCCCAATACTGGTGCCTGTCCGCTGGTGGGTCGAGCGAGCCCCCCTCTGGTGGAGGCAGCTCTAAGCTTTTTAATTTAAATTGTCTCTCTAATTTGAATGAATACACTTTAAATCCATTTACAAGGATCTATTGGAGGGCAAGTCTCATGCCAGCAGCCGCATAATTCCAGCTCCAGTAGCGTCCACTAAAGCTGCTGCAGTTAAAAAGCTTTTATAAGGATCGAGCTCGGCTGTCCACCGCAAGGCATCCTACTGCCAGTCCCAGCCCCTATGCCTTGGGGTGCCTCCTGATGCTCTTCACTGAGTATCCCGTGGTCCCGAAGCATTTCCTTTGAAAAAATTAAGTGTCCAAACTACAGGTGGTGTAGCTTGCTTAACAGCCGGGATAATCCGCTGACTAGCAGACACTGCTACTAGGCACAAAGTATTTCCTGGGCTAGATGCAGTTAAAAATTTGTAATTAGATACTCTCGTTGGATGCTGAGAAAGCATTCCATAGAGTCTCCTGGCACGCCATATATGATTCTCTTAAAAAGCTTGGGGTAGGGGTCTAGGGGACCCTTTTATAGCCAAAATCACGGCCCTGTATCGAAATACGTCACCTAGGCTGAAGATAAATGGAACTGTGCCACCCTGAGGGCTCGGTTGCTACAGAGGTATTGCACCTCACCCAGAGGTGTGATATCTCACTCTCAGGTAAGGATGTAGTGTGGATCAGGACCCGACACCTGCATGCATTACACCACATTGCCGTGGGGCAGGGCGACCAATATGCCCCTGAGATGGGCACGACAGTCCCTGTCCCTGGCTGGAGTGGGGGGAGGGAACACTGAGGAAGGGGAACCCTGTAGTGCAGGAGCAGGGAGGAAGCAGTTCCTGGGTGCATTGAGAAGGGAGTATAAAAGGTGGGCACCATCTTAGTTCAGTGCAGAGAAGTCTGAGCAGAAGTGGCAGGGAGCAGGGGCTCTGCATGAGCTCTGCTCCGGAGGCGGGCCTAGTAACAGAGGCCCAGGCCTGGAAGAGGAAGAAGGAAGGAAGAGGAGCGGAGAAGGCTCCAGGAACGAGGAACGAAGGGATCCCAGGGGTGTGGACGGGTGAGTCGCCACCGCACGCCCGAATCCACCTGCGTGGAGGGGTCAGGCCAAAGGGGGAGACCGGTCCCCGAAACTAGTGGAGGCAGGAAATGACCCTCAGCTAGAAACAGGAGGCTGTGACATTTTATGTGGCGCAGCCCCTCGCTACACCCGCTAGGAAGGCACCACATAGGGTCAGGGAAACTGGCGCCAAGTTTACCAAGAAGAGGCCCGAGGCAGCCGGACAGAAGGGTTGGTAAGAAAGGCCAGACAAAGGACACACAAAGGGGGTCCTGTGAAGCGCTCCAAAGTTATCTGGGAGTTGTCTGAGCCCCTCACCTGGTGAGCACAGTACGACGTGGGCAGCCGTTACCTGCAGACGTGGTCTGGATAATAAGAACTGTGAGTAAAGACCCTGGACTGCATCACTGACTCCGTGTCGTTACTGCTGCTGCCCTGCACCATCACCCCCATCCTCCGCATACACTGCCCTGAGGCTATACTCCTCCCGTGGGGAGTTATGCTACGCTCTGCTGCACCCACAACACCAGCCTCAGCGGTCTGCCCTGGAGCGGCGGTTCACTCTGACCGCAATCCACGGGTGGCGTAGTCGGACATTTAAACATCAAAACCACATAAATAGTTCCGCCACTGGTTTGACCGCCCTGAGCCACGAAACCGGGTCGCCGCCACGGAGACTACAACCACCAGCATCCACCAAAAAGGGTCCGGCTCCGGGTGTCCCAAGGCCCAGGGGGCGCGTCAGAACATTTTCATCACCTTTCACAATCACCAATGGGACAAGGCAGGGATGTTCTCTGTCCCCTCTCTTATACATCCTAGTGACGGAGCACCTGCTCTCATCAATTCGCCATAACCCCAATATTAGGTGGATTGAGGTGGGAGGCACCGAGTACAAGTGCTCTCTATTTGCTGATGATGTCCTAGTATATATCACTCAATCACATATATCCATCCACGCTGTTATGGCTGAAATAGATCACTTTGTTACATGGTCAAATTTTAAAATCAATGCAGCGAAGTCTGAGGCCCTCGATGTCTCCCTCCCCAAATCCATATAGGATTCCATCCAGTCCAACTTTCCCTTTGCCTGGCCCTCACAGGGTATCAAATACTTAGGAATTCCTATTCATAGAGACCTCTCCCATCTATGTTATCTTAATTTTGGGCCCTTTATTGAACAACTCCATACAGACCACGGTTGGTAAGTTAGAACTGTAAGATTCACTACGTGAACCACTGGTGTTTTGTGGAAAAGCACATGTACACTGTGATCCAAATTATTATGCAAAAAGTGTTTAGGAGTGATAAGGGAAGAATTTGTTTGTTTGTCAGTTAAACTCATTGATGGTGATGTGTGTCAGGGCTCTTTATATCACTGTAAGCAATTGCAGACACCTGTGCTAATTAGTTTGGCAGATGTGTCCAATGAAAGGCAAGACTACTTAAGAAGGCTGACTCACATTATTAAGCAGCCTACATTTTCTGCCAAAATGGGAAAGAAAAAGGATGTGTCGGCTGCTGAGAAGCAACAAATTGTGGAGTGTTTAGGTCAAGGCATGACTACAATCAACATTGTGCGATGATCAGTATGAAGTGTCTTGGCAATCAAGAAGTATGTAGCTGATTCACAGTACACACGTGTGCGTGCTGATAAGGGCAAATTGAGGACTCTTTCCTACAGGCAATTACGTCAGGTTGAAAGAGCAGCGGCAAAAAAGTCTTGTCATAGCAGCAGACAAGTTTTTGAAGCTGCTGGTGCCTCCAACGTCCCCCGAACAACAAGATGCAGGGTCCTTCAGAGGTTTGCAGCTGTGCATACGCCATCCTGTCGACCTCCTCTATCCACTTCACACAAGCAGAAACGGCTCCAGTGGGCCAAACATTACATGAAGACTGATTTCAAAACTGTTTTGTTCACGGATGAGTGCCGTGCAGCGCTCGATGGTCCAGATGGATGGAGTGGAGGATGGCTGGTTGATGGACACCCCACGCAAACACGGCTACAGCGCCAACAAGGAGGAGGTGGAGTAATGTTTTGGGCTGGAATCATGGGGAGAGAGATTGTCGGCCCCTTTAGGATCCCTGAAGGCGCTAAAGATGAACTCCATAATGTATGTGGATTTTCTCAAACAGCACTTCCTGCCATGGTTCAAGAAGAAGAACCGTGTATTTCACAGCAAGATCATTTTTTTGCGTGATAATGCACCATCTCATGCTGCACATAAAACATCTGCATCTCTGGCTGATATGGGCATAAAAGGGGACAAACTTATGGTGTGACCCCCATGCTCCCCTGACCTCTACCCCATTCAGAACCTTTGGAGTATCATTAAAAGGAGTGTATATGATGGAGGGAGGCAGTTCACATCTAAGCAACAGCTCTGGGAGGGTATTCTGTCCTCATGCAAAACAATTGAAGCAGAAACCATCCAAAACCTGACAAATTCAATGGACGAGAGAGTTCAGAAGCTCCTTTCGAACAAGGGGTCCTATGTGAAAATGTAACATCACCTAGAATAAAGTTTTGAGTTGAAAACTGTTTGATTTCAGTTTCTAACAACCTGCTAATGCTTATAATTTCAAAAATGACAATTTTTTTGGTCTTTATTAAAATGAAAAGGTTGATCGAAAAGTTTGGGGGATCTAAGAGTGTGGCAACCCAGTAGTCATGATTACTTCGAATTCTGACAATATGAGGGTCATGCTGCAGGTAGTGCAGCAAGAAGGCACTTATGTGTCTTGCGCATCTCGGAGCCCCAAAATTATTTTCCGGGCTAGATGCAGCTAAAAATTATTATTAATTTTAAATCTGGTGAAGCTTTAGTATAGATGGCCTAATAGGATCAGTGCTGCACACTGCTACAAAGCCCAAATTATTTTCCAGTCAAGATACAGATAAACATGATTAGTAATTTTAAATCTGGTGGAGCTTATTATAGATGGCCTAATGGAATCAGTGCTGCACACTGCTACAAAGCCCAAATTATTTTTCAGCCAAGATACAGATAAACATGATTAGTAATTTGAAAGCTTAAAACGGTTGGTAGGGTGATTTTAACCAATCATCAAGCTTTTACTCTCCCCAGGATGACACAGGGGTAGAAAAGTCGTTTCGGATCCATGATTTGTTCATCTTTATGAACGTGAGTCTGTTTACATTATCAGTGGAGAGCCGCGTGCGCTTATCTGTCACCACACCACCAGCAGCGCTGAACACACGTTCAGACAGAACGCTGGCTGCCGGGCATGACAAGATCTCCAAGGCGTAAGTGGCTAGCTCCGGCCATTTATCCAGATTGGAAGCCCAGAAAGAGCAAGGGTCCAGTGACAGAGTCATGGCTTCAATGTTTACTTGGAGATACTCCTGTACCATCGTCTCTAGGCGTTGACTATGTGTCAGACTTCTTGTCTCCTGTGGCCTTGCAAAGGATGGGCTAAAAAAGTGGTGAAATGATTCCGCAAAATTGATGTTACCAGCAGATACTGTGGTTCTGTTACGGTTTGAGTGCTGAACACTTGACGGTCCCACGGTTGGCAAGTTGGAACTGTGAGATTCACTACGTGCACCACTGGTATTTTGTGGAAAAGCACATGTAAGATTCTGCAACAGTCTCTGCTGATACTCCTGCATGCGTGCATCCCTTTCTATGGCAGGAATAATTTCTGCAAATTTACTTTTGTACCGGGGATCTAACAGTGTGGCAACCCAGTAGTCAGGATTATTTCTAATTCTCACAATTCGAGGGTCATGTTGCAGGTAGTGCAGCAAGAAGGCACTCATGTGTGTTGCGCATCCAGGAGCACCAAGTCCCTGTTGTGTTGGTGGCGAGGTAACAATCATGCTTCCTTCCTCTGTCCTCTCCCCCCAACCTCGCACAACAGAAATGTGATCAAGGTCTCCCTCATCTGATGAGTCTTCCATCAGTTCATCCTCCACTTCTTCCTGGGCTCCTGCACCTTCCTCACTAGTTTGGCTGCTACCATGCGCCCTGGTAAAACCATCTCCCCCACCCTCACATGCATGCCGCCTTGGTGCTGCCGACCGTCTGGACCTTGCAGATGTTAGCCCTTCCGCATACAACTCCTCCTCCTCTACTTCCTCCACCTCCTCTTGTGCCACCACCTGACTCCGAATTCTGTTTAACATGTGCTCCAGCATGTAAATCACTGGAATAGTCATGCTGATAATGGCATCGTCAGCACTAAACATCTTCGTCGCCATTTCAAAACTGTGCAGAAGGGTGCATAGGTCCCTGATCTGAGACCACTCCTCCAGCGTGATTTGCCCCACGTCTGGATCTCGTTGGCCCAGGCTATACTTCAGAACGTATTGCACCAGGGCTTGTCGGTGCTGCCACAGTCGCTGCAACATGTGCAGAGTTGAATTCCACCGGGTAGGCACATCGCATTTTAGCCGGTGAAGTGGCAGGCCCAACGACTTCTGTAGAGATGTAAGTCGCTGAGCTGCGGGATGCGAACGGCGGAAGTGAGCACACAGCGACCGTGCCCTCTGCAGGAGGCCATCTAGTCTGGGATAGTGGGCTAAAAATTGCTGGACAACCAGGTTCAACACGTGAGCCATACAAGGCACGTGTGTGACATTGCCCCGGCGAAGGGCCGCACCCAGGTTTGCAGCATTGTCGCACACGGCCTTCCCTGGTTTCAGGTCCAGTGGAGACAACCATTCATGAAATTGGTTCTCCAGAGCTGACCACAACTCCTCAGCTGTGTGACTCACATTTCCCAGACATTTCAATGTAAAAACCGCCTGATGACGTTGAGCCCTACTGCCAGCATAGTAAGGAGGTGTGCAGGATCCCTTCTGCGCAGTTAGAAAGCTTGTGGCATGACCAGACAGGCTTTGGGTGCAGGTGGAAGACCGAGAGGAGGTTGAGGAGGCAGAAGCAGTGGAGGAACTTTGACATAAAGAGGATTGACGCACAACTCGTGGGGACGGCAAGACTTGGACAGCAGCCCCTTGTCCTGCTGTCACCATAGTTACCCAGTGCCCAGTCAGCGACATGTAACGCCCCTGTCCATGCCTACTCGTCCAAGTGTCTGTGGTGAAATGCACCCTGTCACACACAGAGTTTCTCAAAGAAGCGGTGATGTTGTGTGCGACATGCTGGTGGAGCGCAGGCACACCTTTCTTTGAGAAGTAGTGCCGACTGGGCATCTGGTACTGGGGCACTGCGACGGACATAAGGTCTCGAAAATCCTCTGTGTCCACCAGGTGCAAAGGCAGCATTTCTGTAGCCAAGAGCTTGCAGATGGTGAAATTCAACCTCTTAGCTTTCTCATGGCTAGGAGGAAATGGTCTTTTACTTGTCCACATCTGAGGGACCGAGGGCTAGGTATTGTGCTTAGACGGGGTTGATAAGGGTGTCCCCGGCAAACTGCCGGTCTGTGAGGAAGATGCAGGCGGACATGTTTGGTTGCCTTGATCCAAAGGTGGTGTTATCGATATCGGACAGCGCTCAACACCAGCTGGTGTTACCACCTCCAAAGAAAATGATGACCTGCCAATCACGCTGGCTGTTGCGGGTAAAGAGGTGGCAGGTCTGCGCCCCAAAACAGGTGTGACTGCTGTCCCCCCAGTCACAGAGGATGAAGAGGCCGCGGATGCACAAGATATGGCAGACGGTGGTTGGCCCGGCCGGCTAGGCCGCATTGTAGCACACTGAGCTTCCCACTGCAACTTATGCTTCATGTCCATGTGCCGGTTCATGCATGAAGTACTCAAACTATGTATTTTTTGGCCTCTACTTAGCTTTTGCTGAAATATGTTACAGATAACACGAGTTGGGTCATCTTTATCGATCTGAAAAAATGCCCAGGCTATGCAAGGCTTAGTACCCATGCAACCTGAAGAGCCACCACGACTTGTGGTGAGAGGCAGAGTTGAGTTTGAGGATGCAGTTGTTGACGTGCTTCCAGTACTACGTCTCTGTCCAGGAAGGCGCAACCTGACCTCGTCGTCACTAGCATCTTCCTCCACCTCCTCTGCTGACCTCATCTCTTGGCTGACTGTGGGTTGACAGTAAGTGGGATCTCCAACCTCATCATCACCCTGTGCGTTATCACACCCGTCGTCCTCAGAGCCAACCTGTTCCTGCCCTGACAAAAAACTAAAGTTGTCGCTCCAATCAGGTATTTGAGTCTTATCATCGTCTTTCTCATAGTCTCCACCAACAGGAGTTACAGTTTGGGAATGAGGGTCTACATTATGGTCAGAACCTTCTGCGTCTGGTCCTGGATCCGACTCATAAAGATTCTGGGCATCAGTGCAGATCATTTCCTCGTCTGGATTCACAGAAGCGCTGCAGTCGACCTCTGATTCCCAGGCTATAGTATGAGTAAACAGCTCTGCAGACTCAACCATCTGTTCTACCTCATACTCAGACGGGCAGCTGGAGATTTGGGAGATGTGAGGAAGCAAGTGCGATTGGGGTGACACCTTTGAGGACTGGAGTATTTGTGATGTTGAAGTTGATGTGGAGGAGAGCCCACTTAAAGGAGCACTTGATATCCGTTGAAGCACCTGCTGTTTTTGTGCCTCATCTGGAATTTGTAGCGATTGGCGTGGCCGTAAGAAAGGGATCTTATCACATTGTCCGCTAAAAGAAGTAGACATTTTAGTTTGGCTGGAAGATGGTCTTTCTTCTGCAGATGTTACTGTTGCTTTAACACCTACCCCACGGACACAACCTTTTTTCCCCTTCCCAACACGCCTATTCCCCTTTCCACCAGCAGCAGGCCTTTTTCCACTCATTTTGGTGGTTAACTAATTCACAACTCTGGAGTAGAGATGAGCGTTGTTCTACTCGAACTGTTCGCCAATCTCAAATTCGAGCTGTTTTGGGCGGTGTTCGAGCCGTTCGGCGAACACGAACAATTTGAGAAAAATTCGACTGTTCGAGGTTATGTTCGATAACTGTTCGTGCACCAAAATCATAACTGGATTTTTTCTCAGTAATGATGAAAATTAATGTTAATACGCAGTTTGAGTGTACAGCGGGGTGGGGGGAGGGGCAGGGGATGGATCTCTGCAGGAACAATGAAGATCTCCATTTTTTTTTCTCTTTCCCGCATTTGCAGTGGGGAGGTGCAATCTGTCAGCCTATCAGCAGCGCACACACGGAGCGAAGTGCTTTTTTTCACACAAGCAAGGGCATGTGTCATTGGCAGTGTATGTCACATGTCCTTGCCCTATAAGACCAAGCCATTTTCCCCGTCGCCACCATTTTCTCACTGCTGCAGCTGCGTGTTAGACGGCACCGCTGTTGCTGTGTGCACTATACCTTGTTAATTTCAAGCCAATTTCCGCACAAATATACAGATAGCTTGGGAGTAGGGAATAGTTGTGATTGCAGTCCTTTTAAGGACTAGGTTACAGCATTTCCAACGACTTTTATCAGGGAGGTCTGTGCTCTTAAATAGATAGATTGTGGGAGTAAAGACTAATTGTAATTGGAGTCCTTTTCAGGACTAGGTTACATGAGTTCCTATCAGTTTTTGCCAGGCAGGTCTGTGCCAGTGCTGTGCAAGTTTTTTTCACAGCATTTGGCTGAATCTAGCAAAGCTAATCCTTTTTGGCCTATTGCAGAGTGTGTTAGTCAGTGGAGTAGCCTATCTGTGTTGCAAGATATAACACCTGTGTATAGAATACCAATTTTTTTACTGCACCTAGTGAAGTAAAATCTTTTGGGCATAGCATCATTCTATTAGTCCATCTATACTGACCTCCATCAGGTTGCAAACTGAATATAATTTTTTTCTACATCTAGCTCTGAAAAAATATTTGGGCTTCTAGCAGTGTGTGGGACTTGGTCTATTAGTCCATCTATACTGACCTCCATCAGGTTGCAAATTAAAAATATTTTTTTTCTGCATCTAGCTCTGAAAAAATATTTGGGCTTCTAGCAGTGTGTGGGACTTGGTCTATTAGTCCATCTATACTGACCTCCATCAGGTTGCAAATTAAAAATAATTTTTTTCTGCATCTAGCTCTGAAAAAATATTTGGGCTTCTAGCAGTGTGTGGGACTTGGTCTATTAGTCCATCTATACTGACCTCCATCAGGTTGCAAATTAAAAATAATTGTTTTCTGCATCTAGCTCTGAAAAAATATTTGGGCTTCTAGCAGTGTGTGGGACTTGGTCTATTAGTCCATCTATACTGACCTCCATCAGGTTGCAAATTAAAAATAATTTTTTTCTTCATTTAGCTCTGAAAAAATATTTGGGCTTCTAGCAGTGTGTGGGACTTGTTCTATTAGTCCTTCTATACTGACCTCCAGCAGGTTGCAAATTGAATATAATTTTTTTCTTCATTTAGCTCTGAAAAAATAGTTGGGCTTCTAGCGGTGTGTGGGACTTGGTCTATTAGTCCATCTATACTGACCTCCATCAGGTTGCAAATTAAAAATAATTTTTTTCTGCATCTAGCTCTGAAAAAATATTTGGGCTTCTAGCAGTGTGTGGGACTTGGTCTATTAGTCCATCTATACTGACCTCCATCAGGTTGCAAATTAAAAATAATTTTTTTCTGCATCTAGCTCTGAAAAAATATTTGGGCTTCTAGCGGTGTGTGGGACTTGGTCTATTAGTCCATCTATACTGACCTCCATCAGGTTGCAAATTAAAAATAATTTTTTTCTGCATCTAGCTCTGAAAAAATATTTGGGCTTCTAGCAGTGTGTGGGACTTGGTCTATTAGTCCATCTATACTGACCTCCATCAGGTTGCAAATTAAAAATATTTTTTTTCTGCATCTAGCTCTGAAAAAATATTTGGGCTTCTAGCGGTGTGTGGGACTTGGTCTATTAGTCCATCTATACTGACCTCCATCAGGTTGCAAATTAAAAATAATTTTTTTCTGCATCTAGCTCTGAAAAAATATTTGGGCTTCTAGCAGTGTGGGGACTTGGTCTATTAGTCCATCTATACTGACCTCCATCAGGTTGCAAATTAAAAATAATTTTTTTCTTCATTTAGCTCTGAAAAAATATTTGGGCTTCTAGCAGTGTGTGGGACTTGTTCTATTAGTCCTTCTATACTGACCTCCAGCAGGTTGCAAATTGAATATAATTTTTTTCTGCATCTAGCTCTGAAAAAATATTTGGGCTTCTAGCGGTGTGTGGGACTTGGTCTATTAGTCCATCTATACTGACCTCCATCAGGTTGCAAATTAAAAATAATTTTTTTCTGCATCTAGCTCTGAAAAAATATTTGGGCTTCTAGCAGTGTGTGGGACTTGGTCTATTAGTCCATCTATACTGACCTCCATCAGGTTGCAAATTAAAAATAATTTTTTTCTGCATCTAGCTCTGAAAAAATATTTGGGCTTCTAGCAGTGTGTGGGACTTGGTCTATTAGTCCATCTATACTGACCTCCATCAGGTTGCAAATTAAAAATAATTTTTTTCTTCATTTAGCTCTGAAAAAATATTTGGGCTTCTAGCAGTGTGTGGGACTTGTTCTATTAGTCCTTCTATACTGACCTCCAGCAGGTTGCAAATTGAATATAATTTTTTTCTGCATCTAGCTCTGAAAAAATAGTTGGGCTTCTAGCGGTGTGTGGGACTTGGTCTATTAGTCCATCTATACTGACCTCCATCAGGTTGCAAATTAAAAATAATTTTTTTCTGCATCTAGCTCTGAAAAAATATTTGGGCTTCTAGCAGTGTGTGGGACTTGGTCTATTAGTCCATCTATACTGACCTCCATCAGGTTGCAAATTAAAAATAATTTTTATCTGCATCTACAGTAACTCTGAAAAAATATTTGGGCTTCTAGCAGTGTGTGGGACTATTTGTATTAGTCCATCTATACTGACCTCCATCAGGTTGCAAATTCAAAATAATTTTTTTCTGCATCTAACCCAGCCAATAGTTTTGGCCTAATACCACAGTTTGGCCACTCAGCTCTGCTCGGTTACCATCCATTGTTTTTTTGTGCAAACAACTCCAGAGTTGTGAATTAGTTAACCACCAAAATGAGTGGAAAAAGGCCTGCTGCTGGTGGAAAGGGGAATAGGCGTGTTGGGAAGTGGAAAAAAGGTTGTGTCCGTGGGGTAGGTGTTAAAGCAACAGTAACATCTGCAGAAGAAAGACCATCTTCCAGCCAAACTAAAATGTCTACTTCTTTTAGCGGACAATGTGATAAGATCCCTTTCTTACGGCCACGCCAATCGCTACAAATTCCAGATGAGGCACAAAAACAGCAGGTGCTTCAACGGATATCAAGTGCTCCTTTAAGTGGGCTCTCCTCCACATCAACTTCAACATCACAAATACTCCAGTCCTCAAAGGTGTCACCCAAATCGCACTTGCTTCCTCACAGCTCCCAAATCTCCAGCTGCCCGTCTGAGTATGAGGTAGAACAGATGGTTGAGTCTGCAGAGCTGTTTACTCATACTATAGCCTGGGAATCAGAGGTCGACTCCAGCGCTTCTGTGAATCCAGACGAGGAAATGATCTGCACTGATGCCCAGAATCTTTATGAGTCGGATCCAGAACCAGACGCAGAAGGTTCTGACCATAATGTAGACCCTCATTCCCAAACTGTAACTCCTGTTGGTGGAGACAATGAGGAAGACGATGATAAGACTCAAATACCTGATTGGAGCGACAACTTTAGTTTTTTGTCAGGGCAGGAACAGGTTAGCTCTGAGGACGACGGGTGTGATAACGCACAGGGTGATGATGATGAGGTCGGAGATCCCACTTACTGTCAACCCACAGTCAGCCAAGAGATGAGGTCAGCAGAGGAGGTGGAGGAAGATGCTAGTGACGACAAGGTCAGGTTGCGCCTTCCTGGACAGAGACGTAGTACTGGAAGCACGTCAACAACTGCATCCTCAAACACAACTCTGCCTCTCACCACAAGTCGTGGTGGCTCTTCAGGTCGCATGGGTGCTAAGCCTTGCATAGCCTGGACATTTTTTCAGATCGATAAAGATGACCCAACTCGTGTTATCTGTAACATTTGTCAGCAAAAGCTAAGTAGAGGCCAAAAAATACATAGTTTGAATACTTCATGCATGAACCGGCACATGGACATGAAGCATAAGTTGCAGTGGGAAGCTCAGTGTGCTACAATGCGGCCTAGCCGGCCGGGCCAATCACCGTCTGCCATATCTTGTGCATCCGCGGCCTCTTCATCCTCTGTGACTGGGGGGACAGCAGTCACACCTGTTTTGGGGCGCAGACCTGCCACCTCTTTACCCGCAACAGCCAGCGTGATTGGCAGGTCATCATTTTCTTTGGAGGTGGTAACACCAGCTGGTGTTGAGCGCTGTCCGACATCGATAGCACCACCTTTGGATCAAGGCAACCTAACATGTCCGCCTGCATCTTCCTCACAGACCGGCAGTTTGCCGGGGACACCCTTATCAACCCCGTCTAAGCACAATAGCCAGCCCTCGGTCCCTCAGATGTGGACAAGTAAAAGACCATTTCCTCCTAGCCATGAGAAAGCTAAGAGGTTGAATTTCACCATCTGCAAGCTCTTGGCTACAGAAATGCTGCCTTTCCGCCTGGTGGACACAGAGGATTTTCGAGACCTTATGTCCGTCGCAGTGCCCCAGTACCAGATGCCCAGTCGGCACTACTTCTCAAAGAAAGGTGTGCCTGCGCTCCACCAGCATGTCGCACACAACATCACCGCTTCTTTGAGAAACTCTGTGTGTGACAGGGTGCATTTCACCACAGACACTTGGACGAGTAGGCATGGACAGGGGCGTTACATGTCGCTGACTGGGCACTGGGTAACTATGGTGACAGCAGGACAAGGGGCTGCTGTCCAAGTCTTGCCGTCCCCACGAGTTGTGCGTCAATCCTCTTTATGTCAAAGTTCCTCCACTGCTTCTGCCTCCTCAACCTCCTCTCGGTCTTCCACCTGCACCCAAAGCCTGTCTGGTCATGCCACAAGCTTTCTAACTGCGCAGAAGGAATCCTGCACACCTCCTTACTATGCTGGCAGTAGGGCTCAACGTCATCAGGCGGTTTTTACATTGAAATGTCTGGGAAATGTGAGTCACACAGCTGAGGAGTTGTGGTCAGCTCTGGAGAACCAATTTCATGAATGGTTTTCTCCACTGGACCTGAAACCAGGGAAGGCCGTGTGCGACAATGCTGCAAACCTGGGTGCGGCCCTTCGCCGGGGCAATGTCACACACGTGCCTTGTATGGCTCACGTGTTGAACCTGGTTGTCCAGCAATTTTTAGCCCACTATCCCAGACTAGATGGCCTTCTGCAGAGGGCACGGTCGCTGTGTGCTCACTTCCGCCGTTCGCATCCCGCAGCTCAGCGACTTACATCTCTACAGAAGTCGTTGGGCCTGCCACTTCACCGGCTAAAATGCGATGTGCCTACCCGGTGGAATTCAACTCTGCACATGTTGCAGCGACTGTGGCAGCACCGACAAGCCCTGGTGCAATACGTTCTGAAGTATAGCCTGGGCCAACGAGATTCAGAGGTGGGGCAAATCACGCTGGAGGAGTGGTCTCAGATCAGGGACCTATGCACCCTTCTGCACAGTTTTGAAATGGCGACGAAGATGTTTAGTGCTGACGATGCCATTATCAGCATGACTATTCCGGTGATTTACATGCTGGAGCACATGTTAAACAGAATTCGGAGTCAGGTGGTGGCACAAGAGGAGGTGGAGGAAGTAGAGGAGGAGGAGTTGTATGCGGAAGGGCTAACATCTGCAAGGTCCAGACGGTCGGCAGCACCAAGGCAGCAGGCATGTGAGGGTGGGGGAGATGGTTTTACCAGGGCGCATGGTAGCAGCCAAACTAGTGAGGAAGGTGCAGGAGCCCAGGAAGAAGTGGAGGACGAACTGATGGAAGACTCATCAGATGAGGGAGACCTTGATCACATTTCTGTTGTGGAGGTTGGGGGGAGAGGACAGAGGAAGGAAGCATGATTGTTACCTCGCCACCAACACAACAGGGACTTGGTGCTCCTGGATGCGCAACACACATGAGTGCCTTCTTGCTGCACTACCTGCAACATGACCCTCGAATTGTGAGAATTAGAAATAATCCTGACTACTGGGTTGCCACACTGTTAGATCCCCGGTACAAAAGTAAATTTGCAGAAATTATTCCTGCCATAGAAAGGGATGCACGCATGCAGGAGTATCAGCAGAGACTGTTGCAGAATCTTACATGTGCTTTTCCACAAAATACCAGTGGTGCACGTAGTGAATCTCACAGTTCCAACTTGCCAACCGTGGGACCGTCAAGTGTTCAGCACTCAAACCGTAACAGAACCACAGTATCTGCTGGTAACATCAATTTTGCGGAATCATTTCACCACTTTTTTAGCCCATCCTTTGCAAGGCCACAGGAGACAAGAAGTCTGACACATAGTCAACGCCTAGAGACGATGGTACAGGAGTATCTCCAAGTAAACATTGAAGCCACGACTGTGTCACTGGACCCTTGCTCTTTTTGGGCTTCCAATCTGGATAAATGCCTTGGAGATCTTGTCATGCCCCGCAGCCAGCGTTCTGTCTGAACGTGTGTTCAGCGCTGCTGGTGGTGTGCTGACAGATAAGCGCACGCGGCTCTCCACTGATAATGTAGACAGACTCACGTTCATAAAGATGAACAAATCATGGATCCGAAACGACTTTTCTACCCCTGTGTCATCCTGGGGAGAGTAAAAGCTTGATGATTGGTTAAAATCACCCTACCAACCGTTTTAAGCTTTCAAATTACTAATCATGTTTATCTGTATCTTGACTGGAAAACAATTTGGGCTTTGTAGCAGTGTGCAGCACTGATCCTATTAGGCCATCTATACTAAAGCTTCACCAGATTTAAAATTAAAAATAATTTTTAGCTGCATCTAGCCCGGAAAATAATTTTGGGGCTCAGAGATGCGCAAGGCACATAAGTGCCTTCTTGCTGCACTACCTGCAGCATGACCCTCATATTGTCAGAATTCGAAGTAATCATGACTACTGGGTTGCCACACTCTTAGATCCCCCAAACTTTTCGATCAACCTTTTCATTTTAATAAAGACCAAAAAAATGGTCATTTTTGAAATTATAAGCATTAGCAGGTTGTTAGAAACTGAAATCAAACAGTTTTCAACTCAAAACTTTATTCTAGGTGATGTTACATTTTCACATAGGACCTCTTGTTCGAAAGGAGCTTCTGAACTCTCTCGTCCATTGAATTTGTCAGGTTTTGGATGGTTTCTGCTTCAATTGTTTTGCATGAGGACAGAATACCCTCCCAGAGCTGTTGCTTAGATGTGAACTGCCTCCCGCCATCATAGACACTCCTTTTAATGATGCTCCAAAGGTTCTGAATGGGGTAGAGGTCAGGGGAGCATGGGGGTCACACCATAAGTTTGTCCCCTTTTATGCCCATATCAGCCAGAGATGCAGATGTTTTATGTGCAGCATGAGATGGTGCATTATCATGCAGAAAAATGATCTTGCTGTGAAATACACGGTTCTTCTTCTTGAACCATGGCAGGAAGTGCTGTTTGAGAAAATCCACATACATTATGGAGTTCATCTTTAGCGCCTTCAGGGATCCTAAAGGGGCCGACAATCTCTCTCCCCATGATTCCAGCCTAAAACATTACTCCACCTCCTCCTTGTTGGCGCTGTAGCCGTGTTTGCGTGGGGTGTCCATCAACCAGCCATCCTCCACTCCATCCATCTGGACCATCGAGCGCTGCACGGCACTCATCCGTGAACAAAACAGTTTTGAAATCAGTCTTCATGTAATGTTTGGCCCACTGGAGCCGTTTCTGCTTGTGTGAAGTGGATAGAGGAGGTCGACAGGATGGCGCATGCACAGCTGCAAACCTCTGAAGGACCCTGCATCTTGTTGTTCGGGGGACGTTGGAGGCACAAGCAGCTTCAAAAACTTGTCTGTTGCTATGACAAGGCTTTTTTGCCGCTGCTCTTTCAACCTGACGTAATTGCCTGTAGGAAAGAGTCCTCAATTTGCCATTATCAGCACGCACACGTGTGTACTGTGAATCAGCTACATACTTCTTGATTGCCAAGACACTTCATCCTGATCATCGCACAATGTTGATTGTAGTCATGCCTTGACCTAAACACTCCACAATTTGTTGCTTCTCAGCAGCCGACACATCCTTTTTCTTTCCCATTTTGGCAGAAAATGTAGGCTGCTTAATAATGTGAGAGAGCCTTCTTAAGTAGTCTTGCCTTTCATTGGACACACCTGCCAAACTAATTAGCACAGGTGTCTGCAATTGCTTACAGTGATATAAAGAGCCCTGACACACATCACCATCAATGAGTTTAACTGACAAACAAACAAATTCTTCCCTTATCACTCCTAAACACTTTTTGTATAATAATTTGGAACGCAGTGTACATGTGCTTTTCCACAAAACACCAGTGGTTCACATAGTGAATCTTACAGTTCTAACTTGCCAACCGTGGTCTGTATGGAGTTGTTCAATAAAGGGCCCAAAATTAAGATAACATAGATGGGAGAGGTCTCTATGAATAGGAATTCCTAAGTATTTGATACCCTGTGAGGGACAGGCAAAGGGAAAGTTGGACTGGATGGAATCCTATATGGATTTGGGGAGGGAGACATCGAGGGCCTCAGACTTCGCTGCATTGATTTTAAAATTTGACCATGTAACAAAGTGATCTATTTCAGCCATAACAGCAGGGATGGATATATGTGATTGAGTGATATATACTAGGACATCATCAGCAAATAGAGAGCACTTGTACTCGGTGAATCCCACCTCAATCCACCTAATATTGGGGTTATGGCGAATTGATGAGAGCAGGTGCTCCGTCACTAGGATGTATAAGAGAGGGGACAGAGGACATCACTGCCTTGTCCCATTGGTGATTGTGAAAGGTGATGAAAATGTTCTCACGCACCCCCTGGGCCTTGGGACACCCGGAGCCGGACCCTTTTTGGTGGATGCTGGTGGTTGTAGTCTTCGTGGCGGCGACCCAGTTCCGTGGCTCAGGGCGGTCAAACCAGTGGCAGAACTATTTATGTGGTTTTCATGTTTAAATGTCCGACTACGCCACCCGTGGATTGCGGTCAGAGTGAACCGCCGCTACAGGGCAGACCACTGAGGCTGGTGTTGTGGGTGCAGCAGAGCGTAGCATAACTCCCCACGGGAGGAGTATAGCCTCAGGGCAGTGTATGCGGAGGATGGGGGTGATGGTGCAGGGCAGCAGCAGTAACGACACGGAGTCAGTGATGCAGTTCAGGGCCTTTACTCACAGTTCTTATTATCCAGACCACGTCTGCAGGTAACGGCTGCCCACGTCGTACTGTGCTCACCAGGTGAGGGGCTCAGACAACTCCCAGATAACTTTGGAGCACTTCACAGGACCCCCTTTGTGTGTCCTTTGTCTGGCCTTTCTTACCAACACTTCTGTCCAGCTGCCTCGGGCCTCCTCTTGGTAAACTTGGCGCCAGTTTCCCTGACCCTATGTGGTGCCTTCCTAGCGGGTGTAGCGAGGGGCTGCGCCACATAAAATGTCAGAGCCTCCGGTTTCTAGCTGAGGGTCGTTTCCTGCCTCCACTAGTTCGGGGACCGGTCTCCCCCTTTGGCCTGACCCCTCCACGCAGGTGGATTCGGGCGTGCGGTGGCGACTCGCCCGTCCGCACCCCTGGGATCCCTTCATTCCTCGTTCCTGGAGCCTTCTCCGCTCCTCTTCCTTCCTTCTCCCTCTTCCAGGCCTGGGCCTCTGTTACTAGGCCCGCCTCCGGAGCAGAGCTCATGCAGAGCCCCTGCTCCCTGCCACTTCTGCTCAGACTTCTCTGCACTGAACTAAGATGGTGCCCACCTTTTATACTCCCTTCTCAATGCACCCAGGAACTGCTTCCTCCCTGCTCCTGCACTACAGGGTTCCCCTTCCTCAGTGTTCCCTCCCCCCACTCCAGCCAGGGACAGGGACTGTCGTGCCCATCTCAGGGGCATATTGGTCGCCCTGCCCCACGGCAATGTGGTGTAATGCATGCAGGTGTCGGGTCCTGATCCACACTCCATCCTTACCTGAGAGTGAGATATCACACCTCTGGGTGAGGTGCAATATGTCTGTAGCAACCGATCCCTCAGGGTGCTACAGTTCCATTTATCTTCAGCCTAGGTGACGTATTGCGATACAGGGCCATGATTTTGGCTATAAAAGGGTCCCCTAGACCCCTACCCCAAGCTTTTTAAGAGAATCATATATGGCGTGCCAGGAGACTCTATGGAATGCTTTCTCAGCATCCAACGAGAGTATCTAATTACAAATTTTTAACTGCATCTAGCCCAGGAAATACTTTGTGCCTAGTAGCAGTGTCTGCTAGTGAGCGGATTATCCCGGCTGTTAAGCAAGCTGCACCACCTGTAGTTTAGACACTTAATTTTTTCAAAGGAAATGCTTCGGGACCATGGGATACTTAGTGAAGAGCATCAGGAGGCACCCCAAGGCATAGGGGCTGGGACTGGCAGTAGGATGCCTTGCGGTGGACAGCCGAGCTCGATCCTTATAAAAGCTTTTTAACTGCAGCAGCTTTAGTGGACGCTACTGGAGCTGGAATTACCGCGGCTGCTGGCATGAGACTTGCCCTCCAATAGATCCTTGTAAATGGATTTAAAGTGTATTCATTCAAATTAGAGAGACAATTTAAATTAAAAAGCTTAGAGCTGCCTCCACCACAGGGGGGCTCGCTCGACCCACCAGCGGACAGGCACCAGTATTGGGAGAGGGGGGCTGGCCGTCAGGGTTCACCGCGGCTCTGGCACAAACCCGGCGACACGGAGGTGGCACGGGCAGGAGCGGACTGGCCGTGTCGGCTTCTCACTTTTTGGATTTTAGAAGGGCATGACATGCCTATATCTGTGTCTCCCCCTCCTTTTACTCCTCCACCTCTTTTATTTTCGCATGACTATATGTACTTGTCACTTTTCCATGTGTTAGTTATGTCTTCTGAGCAGTTTGTCAGCTTTTGGACACCTTTGAAGGTGTTTTCTATGTGTTTCTATGTGTTTTTGTTTGCCTGCCATTGGTTTTAACGGTGTTCGAAGGTGTTCGACGAACAGTTCGACGAACAGTTCGGCGAACACACGGGTGTTCGACGAACCGAACCGAACTCGAACACTACGGGGGTGGCTCAACACTACTCTGGAGTTGTTTGCACAAAAAAACAATGGATGGGAACCGAGCAGAGCTGAGTGGCCAAACTGTGGTATTAGGCCAAAACTATTGGCTGGGTTAGATGCAGAAAAAAATTATATTCAATTTGCAACCTGATGGAGGTCAGTATAGATGGAATAATAGAACAAGTCCCACACACAGCTAGAAGCCCAAATATTTTTTCAGAGGTAGATGCAGAAAAATTTTTTATTCAGTTTGCAACCTGATGGAAGTCTGTATAGATGGATTAATAGAACAAGTCCCACACACAGCTACAAGCCCAATATTTTTTCAGAGGTAGATGCAGAAAAAAAATATATTCAGTTTGCAACCTGATGGAGGTCAGTATAGATGGACTAATAGAGAAAGTCCCACACACTGCTAGAAGGCCAAATATTTTTTCAGACCTAGATGCAGACAAAAAATTATTTTGAATTTGCAACCTGATGGAGGTCAGCATAGGTGGACTAATAGAACAAGTCCCACACACTGCTAGAAGGCCAAATATTTTTTCAGAGCTAGATGGAGAAAAAAATTATATTCAGTTTGCAACCTGATGGAGGTCTGTATAGATGGATTAATAGAACAAGTCCCACACACAGCTAGAAGCCCAAATATTTTTTCAGAGGTAGATGCAGATAAAAATTATTTTTAATTTGCAACCTGATGGAGGTCAGTATAGATGGACTAATAGAGAAAGTCCCACACACTGCTAGAAGGCCAAATATTTTTTCAGAGCTAGATGCAGATAAAAATTATTTTTAATTTGCAACCTGATGGAGGTCAGTATAGATGGACTAATAGAGAAAGTCCCACACACTGCTAGAAGGCCAAATATTTTTTCAGAGCTAGATGCAGATAAAAATGATATTCAATTTGCAACCTGATGGAGGTCAGTATAGATGGACTAATAGACCAAGACCCACACACAGCTAGAAGCCCAAATATTTTTTCAGAGGTACTCTAGATGCAGATAAAAATTATTTTTAATTTGCAACCTGATGGAGGTCAGTATAGATGGACTAATAGAGAAAGTCCCACACACTGCTAGAAGGCCAAATATTTTTTCAGAGCTAGATGCAGAAAAAAATTATATTCAGTTTGCAACCTGATGGAGGTCAGTATAGATGGACTAATAGAGAAAGTCCCACACACTGCTAGAAGGCCACATATTTTTTCAGAGGTAGATGCAGAAAAAAATATATTCAGTTTGCAACCTGATGGAGGTCTGTATAGATGGATTAATAGAACAAGTCCCACACACAGCTAGAAGCCCAATATTTTTTCAGAGGTAGATGCAGAAAAAAATATATTCAGTTTGCAACCTGATGGAGGTCAGTATAGATGGAGTAATAGAACAAGTCCCACACACAGCTAGAAGCCCAAATATTTTTTCAGAGGTAGATGCAGATAAAAATTATTTTTAATTTGCAACCTGATGGAGGTCAGTATAGATGGACTAATAGAGAAAGTCCTACACACTGCTAGAAGGCCAAATATTTTTTCAGAGCTAGATGCAGATAAAAATTATATTCAATTTGCAACCTGATGGAGGTCAGTATAGGTGTACTAATAGAACAAGTCCCACACACAGCTAGAAGCCCAAATATTTTTTCAGAGGTACTGTAGATGCAGATAAAAATTATTTTTAATTTGCAACCTGATGGAGGTCAGTATAGATGGACTAATAGAGAAAGTCCCACACACTGCTAGAAGGCCAAATATTTTTTCAGAGCTAGATGCAGAAAAAAATTATATTCAGTTTGCAACCTGATGGAGGTCAGTATAGATGGACTAATAGAGAAAGTCCCACACACTGCTAGAAGGCCACATATTTTTTCAGAGGTAGATGCAGAAAAAAATATATTCAGTTTGCAACCTGATGAAGGTCTGTATAGATGGATTAATAGAACAAGTCCCACACACAGCTAGAAGCCCAATATTTTTTCAGAGGTAGATGCAGAGAAAAATATATTCAGTTTGCAACCTGATGGAG
Source organism: Phyllobates terribilis (assembly GCF_046119375.1). Taxonomy (NCBI): domain Eukaryota; kingdom Metazoa; phylum Chordata; class Amphibia; order Anura; family Dendrobatidae; genus Phyllobates; species Phyllobates terribilis. The sequence continues at coordinate 255,640,045 of NW_027362763.1, read as the reverse complement.
GTCAGTATAGATGGACTAATACAACAAGTCCCACACACAGCTAGAAGCCCAATATTTTTTCAGAGGTAAATGCAGAAAAAAATATATTCAGTTTGCAACCTGATGGAGGTCTGTATAGATGGATTAATAGAACAAATCCCACACACAGCTAGAAGCCCAATATTTTTTCAGAGGTAGATGCAGAAAAAAATATATTCAGTTTGCAACATGATGGAGGTCAGTATAGATGGACTAATACAACAAGTCCCACACACAGCTAGAAGCCCAATATTTTTTCAGAGGTAGATGCAGAAAAAAATATATTCAGTTTGCAACCTGATGGAGGTCTGTATAGATGGATTAATAGAACAAGTCCCACACACAGCTAGAAGCCCAATATTTTTTCAGAGGTAGATGCAGAAAAAAATATATTCAGTTTGCAACCTGATGGAGGTCAGTATAGATGGACTAATACAACAATTCCCACACACAGCTAGAAGCCCAATATTTTTTCAGAGCTAGATGCAGAAAAAAATTATATTCAATTTGCAACCTGATGGAGGTCAGTATAGATGGACTAATAGAATGATGCTATGCCCAAAAGATTTTACTTCACTAGGTGCAGTAAAAAAATTGGTATTCTATACACAGGTGGTATATCTTGCAACACAGATAGGCTACTCCACTGACTAACACACTCTGCAATAGGCCAAAAAGGATTAGCTTTGCTAGATTCAGCCAAATGCTGTGAAAAAAACTTGCACAGCACTGGCACAGACCTGCCTGGCAAAAACTGATAGGAACTGATGTAACCTAGTCCTGAAAAGGACTCCAATTACAATTAGTCTTTACTCCCACAATCTATCTATTTAAGAGCACAGACCTGCCTGATAAAAGTCGTAGGAAATGCTGTAACCTAGTCCTTAAAAGGACTGCAATCACAACTATTCCCTACTCCCAAGCTATCTGTAGATTTGTGCGAAAATTGGCTTGAAATTAACAAGGTATAGCGCACACAGCAATAGCGGTGCCGTCTAACACGCAGCTGCAGCAGTGAGAAAATGGTGGCGACGGGGAAAATGGCTTGGTCTTATAGGGCAAGGACATGTGACATACACTGCCAATGACACATGCCCTTGCTTGTGTGAAAAAAAGCACTTCGCTCCGTGTGTGCGCTGCTGATAGGCTGACAGATTGCACCTCCCCACTGTAAATGCGGGAAAGAGAAAAAAAAATGGAGATCTTCATTGTTCCTGCAGAGATCCATCCCCTGCCCCTCCCCCAGCCCGCTGTACACTCAAACTGCGTATTAACATTAATTTTCATCATTACTGAGAAAAAATCCAGTTATGATTTTGGTGCACGAACAGTTATCGAACATAACCTCGAACAGCCGAATTTTTCTCAAATTGTTCGTGTTCGCCGAACGGCTCGAACACCGCCCAAAACAGCTCGAATTTGAGATTGGCGAACAGTTCTAGTAGAACAACGCTCATCTCTAATCTTAACAAGCGATTTTAATGCATTTCCGCGGCGGAAATGCCGCCGTAGAAACGCATTAAATCCGCATCGTGGGCACATAGCCTTAAGCACAAAATCTGAATACTAGTTTTTATTTTCATGCATTGGGAACATTGCACACTGTTTTCTAATTCAAAACAAGAAGATAAATGTGCATAACTGTTAACTGCTTTACAGAAAATAAAAAAAAATTAACATTAGGCTGTTCTAAAAAATAGCAGCGTCTGCCTTTGTCTTTAAAAGCTCAAAATATTTACTCTTTTTTGAGGATTTAGCATTTCTGTGAATCGCTAACCTAATATTTAGTTGTATAACCACAGTTTTTTTTAAAACTGTTTCACATCTATGTTGCATAGAGTCAACCAACTTCTGGCACCTGTCAACTGTTATCCCAGCCCAGACTGCTTTGACTACATCCCACAATTTTTTGGCATTTGTTGGCTTTGCCTCAGAAACAGCATTTTTTATGTCACTCCATAAGTGTTCCATCAGTTTAAGGTCCGGGCATTGGGCTGCCACTCCATAAACTCAATTTTGTTGCACTGGAGCCAAGATTTTGCTCATTTACTGGTGTGTTTAGGGTCATTGCCTTGTTGAAATACCCATTTCAAGGGCATATCCTCTTCAGCTTAAGGCAATATGACATCTCCAAGTATTTTAATATATGCAAACTGGTCCATGATCTCTGGTATGTGGTAAATAGGTCTGGCACCATAGTAAAAGAAACATGCCCATATCATGATGCTTTCACCACCATGCTTCACTGTTTTCAGAGTGCACTGTGGCTTGAATGCAGAGTTTGGGGGTCGTCTGACGAACTGTCTGCAGCCCTTGGACCCAAAAAGAACAATTTTACTTTCATCAGTCCACAAAATGTTTCTCCATTTCTCTTTAGGCCAGTTGATGTGTTCTTTTGCAAATTGTATTCGCTTCAGTACATGTCCTTTTTTTAATAGTGGGACTTTGTGGGGTCTTCTTGCTAAAAGATTAGCTTCACACAGGCATCTTCTAACTGTCACTGTACTCACAGGTAACTTGAGACTGTCTTTGATCATCCTGGAGCTGATCATTGGCTGAGCCTTTGCCATTCTGGCTATTCTTCAATCCATTTGAATAGTAGTCTTCTGTTTTCTTCCACATCTCTCAGGTTTTGCTTTCTATTTTAAAGCACTGGGGATCATTTTAGCTGAACAGCCTATCGCTGTCTGCACTTCTTTATAAGTTTTACCCTCTCAAATCAACTTTTTAATCAATGTACGCTGTTCTTCTGAACAATGTCTCGAATTACCCATATTTCTCAGGCTTTCAAGGAGAAATGCATGTATAACATGTGCTGGCTTCACCCTTAAATAAAGGCCTCCTGATTCACACCTGTTTCTTCACAGAATGAGTGACCTCACTAATTGAACTCCACACTGCAATTATTTTAAACACACCCCTTTCAAATAATTATTCAAATACACAGACTCAAAAACATGCAGATCATGAATGCTGAGTCTGTTGGTTTTCTTAGAATCTACTACACCAACTGGTAAATTGATTGACATGTGGTAATATAATTTAGACCAAAAACAGTGATTAATCTGGTTAGTCATATTTGACTGCTATTATTTTGAACAATACTGTACAGTCATAGCTGAGAATATTTCTAACACTTGCTTAACAGCTAAATTGCAAGAGGGATGCACGAAGCACTTGGGGCAGCAGTAATGAAGTCATTGGTCAAAGGATGAACCTCATAACTACCATGTCTGAATCATACCCTGCCTGATTATACCCTTTCATAAAGAAGTGAGTACTTAGAGGATTTGGTGGGACCTATACATTTTTGACCTTAGGTCTTCACTATCAGATTGTGGGGGTCGGTCGCTCAGCAAACCCATTGATCATTAGTCAACAGATCAATTTGTGGCTGAAGTAAATAACGTACAAAGCTAGAACACTACAGATTAATGACTACAGAGAATGTTCCTGGTACACATATGCCTTTTGTTAAGGTTATGTAATTGAAATATAGTACTAGAGGTCAAGCACACTATGTGAAAAGTGAGCATGTCCCTGTGAAATTATTACATTCCTCTTTTGGCATTTACAAATTTTACTGTAGTGTAAAATTATAGTTTTGTTCTTAATATTTTACTGTTAGACTTGTTTTTCAAAGGAAGAAAATTAATATTAAGTCAATGTTGTACAAAGCTCAGTAATTATGTATGTCGTATGTAAAGTTTGGTGACAGAAGTCTTTTCTTTATATTTCAATACCGCTCTCTGCTTTTTAGTTCAAAGTTCTGAAACCTCGGTCAACATTAAATGCTTCATTAATCATAGCTATTAATCTTCACAATTAGAAGACAAACGAATGAATGAATGCATTATGGAGGGTTTAATTAGGAACATGCTTATTATTTAATAATGCTATACATTGATTTGCTGGTTGCAAAAATCTTTGTAAAACTGGAGAATTAATACAATTATAAACTAGAATTTGGGATGGAAAGAGACGTCAGATTATCAGATACAGGGCAAATTATATAAAAAAAACCCTCAAAAGATGTACCATTAATTTAAAGAAGCCCGCTCATGAAAAATTTTTTGCTAAATCTGTGTGTATATCTATGTAGTAAAGTGGGAATGTGTTAATATATTTTACAACCACTGCCATCTCTGCAATCCAGTGCCGTTCTGCTGGGTGATGACACCTCACTTTAGACTATCCATTTCACTCTATGCTGTTTGTGTGTGCTGGATGTCTCTTAAAATGAAATTCTATGGAGCCTCGTTCTGATGCTCCCTAGAGTTACTAAATAAAAGCTACTTCTGGGTCACAGAGAATGAAGTGTGACCCGAAGAGTCTGCAGAGCAGAGACGTCTCTGTGAAGAAGAGCAGAGCGGCGATGGATCCTGGAGAAGTGGTTGGTGAGTATATTAACACACTCACACTACACTAGATTCACATGCACGCAAATATAGTTAAAAAAAAATTCATGGGAGGGCTTCTTTAATATCAGAATCATGTTTATTGGTATTGTCATAGAAATTAAACATCTCTGAAGTCACTCACCCCCTCCTCCCTCCTTTTTCCTCTCATACGGTTTTGCAGTAAGGAAACAAGAGCTAACAATCTACCAACCTCTTTTGATAATAGGACCACACAGTTAACATATGGGCAATTAGTAAGACTGATGTATTAATTGGAGACAGAGATATGAACTATTCTAATTAACATGCATGCAGCCCCTTTCTAAAGTGAAAGACACCGGCAGTACCCAGGTGACTGAAAGAAGATGTATATTGTGCATAGACACAGAGTTACCGATTGGACAAATAGATAAGATAGGAAAAGGCTTTTTAAATTTTGAGAGGATTAAAGCGAATATCTCCCACCTTTTAGAGATAGCTATTGTCACCAAGTATACACATTCCTTCCATCGGAACAGCTTCAGCTAGACGTGTTTCCGAATGAAAATATTGAATATCAAAGTTTGTATGAATTCTATTTTCTCATGGCTGTAGTCCCTGCATATAAGCCACAAATCCATAGTTCCAGATAACTGACTGCAGCCATGTCATGTTTGATTTCTGGGGAAAGGTAAAATTTTAATAAAAAATATGGCGGGGATCTCGAACTTCTGCGATCATCAGGAGAAAAGTTATCACATAAGTTGGGGATTTTACAAAAGCCTGAAGGGTTCAGGACATCCCGCAACCCATCCCATGTGAGGTCATCATGGGGGTGTGTGGCTGTAACTCAGGTGCTCATAAAATATCAATGCAAATTATGATATGTGTTCAAGGCTGAGGAAGATACATGTCAGTGTAAGATTGATTACATTAACCAGACGTTTTGCGAATGGCGTAGTAAGTTTCCATTTTATTTTATGTAACTGTATATGCTGCAGTGTTTTGTCCCCTTTGTAAAATCTTTTGTAGATTTTTTTATGAACACTGCCTCCCTTTTGGATTAAATATAAAATGTAATAGTTCTGCTCCTTTTGTTCGGTAAATTGTGCCTTGAAGCCATACGCTACAAGAAACCAGGCCTCCAGTCAGCTTGTAAAAATGACTGGTGGTGGCAGCGAGTAGTACCAAGGTTATGGTGGAATTCACAGTGACTGCATCGGAGGTACAAACACATATACCATACGTTTTTTGTGGGTTTTTTTTGTGTTTTTTGTTTTTTCTCCTAAGTTTATATCAGAATATTCTATGAGAATTCGTTGCATGCAAATCTTGTCTAAGTAGGAGTTAATATCCTAATTTGTATACTAATCTATCACACATGTTTAGGGGTGGTCACAGTTTTTATTATAAATGTGTTGTTTTTTAATTCATTTGTATACTGACGAATTAGAGGCTGTGTCCTCGAAACGCATCCATTTGTTCCCCTCCTAGGGACATGTTGTGATTTTTAATTTTGGAATAAAAGGATTTATCGCATGTGGCACCGGATTTTACCTTCCTTATATATATACCATACGCTCACTGGTAGTTGTCTAACTGACCTATTAGTGCAAACGGCCTGCGGGCTTCTCCGCTGATCATCGGCCAATTGTGTAATTGCCCAGGCGATAGGGGGCAGCAGAGAGCTGTTTGCTCCAAAGTTCACAGCGAGTGGTTCTGCAAGACTTCCCGCCCTGCAATATCTTGACAGGAATACTTATACAATGTCATTGATGGGCAAATAGTAGCTTCTTTTAATTAAGGTCAAAATATTTGTAGATAATTTCTATAACAGGGAAGGGAGGTGATTAACCCTTTAGTGACAGAGCCAATTTTGACCTAAAAGACCAAGTCCAATTTTTGAAATCTGACCAGTGTCACTTTATGCTGTAATAACTCTGGAACGCTTCAACATATTCCAGTGATTCGGAGAATTTCGGCAAAAAATTTGAAAAATTAGCCATTTTAAAACTTTCAGTTTTTATATCCTTAAGCCAGTTAATCATGCTATGCAAAATAATTACATTTCCCATATGTCTACTTTACATATGCATTATTTTTCAAATGTCATTTATTTTGTTAAGATAATAGAGGTTTAAACATTTAGAAGTAAGTTTTCAGGAAATGTACAAAATTTGTTTCTTTAAGAACCTATTCAGATTTAAATGGACTTTAAGATGCCTATATATTGGAAACTCCTTAAAAGTGATACCAAATTTTTCACTTTTGCAATGGATGGCATTAGACCCCACAATTTATTACCATGAGGACGGTGATACCCAACATGTGGTCAGAAATCTCTGTTTTGACAAATGACAGGGCTTGGAAGGGAAGGAGCACCATTTGAATTTTGGAGCACGAATTTGCAAATGTTGCTTTAGCCCCAAATTTTTAACTTTTGAAAGATGTAAAATGTAAAAGTGGACCCCATACTTTGTTACCCACTTTCTTCTTAACAAGGTGATACCCCACATGTAGTCAAAAAGTTCTGCTTGGACACATAGCGGTGCACTGCAGAGAAGAAGCGACATTTGGTGTCTGGAATGTAAAATTGGCTGGAATAGATTGCAGTCACCATGTCTCATTTACAGAGGCCCTGAGGTACCAAAAAAGCAGAAAACCCTACAAGTGACCTTATTTTGGAAACTAGACTCATCAAGGAATTTATCTGCCAATGTTTTGAGCATGTGGAACCCATAGGTGCTTCACAAAGCATTTTAAAATGTAGATGTGAAAATGGTAATTCATTTTTTTCCGCTAAAATGTTGTTATAGCCCCAAATTTGTCATTTTCACAATGAATAAAAGGAGAAAACAGACCCCATAATTTGTTATGTTATTTCTCTGGAACGCGATAGTACCTCACCTCATATGTAGTCAAAAAGTTCTGGTTGGGCACATGGCAGGGCTCAGAAAGGAAAGAGTGCTATTCAATTTTTGGAGCGTAAATTCGTCTGAAATAGATTGTGAATGCAATGCTGCATTTGCAGAGTCACTGATATGCCAAAACAGCAGAAAACTCCCCTAAGTGACCCCATTTTGGCACCTAGACCCCTCAAGGAAATAATCCAGTGCTGTACTGAGCATTTTTAACCCTACATTACAAAACGTTATAATATTTAGATGTGAAAACAAAAAATTTCATTTTTTTCCATTAAAATACTGTTGTACACCAAATTTATAATTTAGACCAGGGGAGAAAATGTACCCCACAATTTTTTTATGCAATTTCTCCCGAACACAGTGATACCCCTTTTGTGGTCAAAACCTAATGTTTGAAAAGAAACTGCTCATACTGTGTCAGTTATTTACAGTGCACATGAGCTAAATAGCAAAAAACAAAGAACTAACTGTATTTTTTAATCACCCAATTAATTAACTCATTGTAATATTTAGATTTTATCATATGTCCTAGTGTTAGTGTACCCTTTTTAAAAGTACAATGGGACTAATTCACAATTTTACTTATTCCAAAATGCACTAAGGGGTTTAATACTATTACTTCTCTTGATGTGTTTCATATTACAGTCTAATGGAGCCGACTTTCGCTCTCATTCATTCAGACATTCATAAAGAAATTGTGTATAATTTCTTCTACTGATTTCCTCCTACCGAGAAATAAATCACACTTGGGCTCAAAGTTAGAAACAAGCTGAGCAGCTTGGTTATCTACTGTACTTTCAGAGGCAAGAGGCAGGAGAAAGTGGGATGACAGCAGAATCTCCAGTCTCATCCCCATTCAAATCAGGTAAAGTAGGCAAATCAGTTACAGTGTACCCTCTGTATACCCCATCCTTTGTATGGAAAGATTATTGTTACCTTAATAGCTATGGCCTCTTTGAAGTCAAGTGGGTCCTATCATTTCTGTTAAGACTTATCTCCTTTCATCCTTTCTCCCTTCCTCTTCCTCCGCTCTCTCCTTCCCTAACTTGTTCCTGTCTTTTCTCGCTAGCCTCCCTCCATTACCACATACCTCATTCCCTCATTACTTCCCACCCAGCCTCTTTCCTTCCTTTCCTCAACTATTTTTCTCATGCTCCTCCCTCTCTACATCCATCCTTCCTTCCCTCTCTCCTTCTTTTCAGCCTCCCTACCTCCCTTTATCTCTCTTCATTTTTGTTCCCATTTTCTAAGAATATTTATTAACACCAAAGCATCGATTCATCAAAGTGTTTACACCATAATTTGGGCATAAAGCACTAAAACACTTTGAAAAGTTGTAAATTAGGGACTTTGAGCATTTTCACAACACTTTCCATTGGTTCCGAAGCTCAGCTTTATCCAGAAGGCCAGTATGTAACATAAGAAGTGAAAAAATTTGCAAGTGGGCTTGCCAAGGTCATTCCATTAGCATATGGCACCTGATTATGTAAAGCCCAAAATCTCTCCCTGGACGCCAGGATTGAAGAGGTATGTCTCACTGCAGCTTGAAGTTTGTAGGTTGGAATTTTATGTCAGTGTCAGTGCAAGCTGAGCTATATGCATGATTAGCTGTGGTTTTCATCTACTGTATATTGCAGGGACACAAAACTTTCCCAGACACTAATAAGCTCAATTATCTTGCAGTCTGTTTAGATGGATTCATTAAGGTGCTATCTATCTGAGCACATCAGATCCATTATGATACAGTATGTGACATAACAGTAATGGTAATTCTTCAATACTATTTTGAAGCATTGTAAAAGCTCTGATGGGGCATCACATTTCAGATTTGGAAGATGAAAGCTTTTACTTATCATCCATTTTTCTTGAACTATTAAATCCCATCAGTATCACAAAAACAGAAATATATTACCAGCAGAAAGAGGGTTAAACAAAGACAGCTATAGACAGAATAGGGAATGTCTCTCTGTAACCTTAGCACTAGCATAGGCTGCAAGTAGCAAGATGCAAATAGAACATTAAGTGAAATCATGAACTAATTATAGAAGCAATGAGATTTTATTACAGCCCAGGCTGAGCAGCCTTTGCTCATTCATATGGCTTCATTAGAAATTCATACATGTAGTTTTTGAGAATGAGCTTAAAATGCAACAAAATCCATATTAGCAACCTTCCACACTCTTCCAATCACTGATATTGGCCTATACCAGGGGTCCTCAAACTTTTTAAACAGGGGGCCAGTTCACTGTCCCTCAGACCATTAGAGGGCCGGAATATAGTTTTAAAAAAAACTATGAACAAATTCCTATGCACACTGCACATATCTTATTTTGAAGTAAAAAAACAGAGCGGGAAAAAATACAATATTAAAAATGAAGAAGTAGTTATATACAGTGCTACAAAAACAATATACCAGCAATAAAATTGCCCACATAGAGACATGCAGACTGCACTGCCCATCAATGCAGTCTGATCAGTACCCATCAATGAAGCCTTGCCAGTCTATATCATTTCAGCCTCACAAGTGCCCATATTGGTAGAACTCTGGTTTTACCTCAGGCTCAGACTGGTGTGGTGCGAGGGTCCCCAATAGGCAAGTAAATGTCCCCAATAGGCAGGTAAATATCCCCAATAGGCCGCATAGGTTCCTAATAGGCAAGTAAATGTCCCAAATAGGCAGCATAGGCTCCTAATAGGCAAGTAAATGTCTCCAATAGGCAGGTAAATGTCCCCAATAGACAGCATAGGTCCCCAATAGGCAGGTAAATGTCTCCAATAGGCAGCATAGGTCCCCAATAGGCAGGTAAAGGTCCCCAATAGGCAGCATAGGTCCCCAATAGGCAGCAAAGGTCCCCAAGAGGCAGCATAGGTCTCCAGTAGGCAGGTAAATGTCCCCAATAGGCAGCATAGGTCCTCAATAGGCAGGTAAATGTTCCCAATAGGCAGCATAGGTCTCTAATAGGCAGGTAAATGTCCCCAATAGGCAAGTAAATGCCCGCAATAGGCAGCATACGTACCAGATAGGCAGGTAAATGTCCCCAATAGGCAGTATAGGTCCCCAATAGGCAGGTAAATATCCCCAATAGGCAGCATAGGTCCCCAATAGGCAGGTAAATGTCCCCAATAGGCAGCATAGGTCTCCAATAGGCAGGTAAATGTCCCCAATAGGCATCATATGTTCCCAATTGGCAGCATAGGTCCCCAATAGGCAGGTAAATGTCCCCAATAGGCAGCATAGGTGCCCAATAGGCAAGTAAATGTCCCCAGTAGGCAGGTAAATGTCCCCAATAGGCAGCATAGGTCTCCAATAGGCAGGTAAATGTCCCCAATAGGCAGCATATGTTCCCAATAGGCAGCATAGGTCCCCAATAGGCAGGTAAATGTCCCCAATAGGCAGCATAGGTCCCCAATAGGCAGGTAAATGTCCCCAATAGGCAGCATAGGTCCCCAATAGGCAGGTAAATGTCCCCAATAGGCAGGTAAATGACCCCAATATGCATGATAGACCGGACCCAGTGTTAAAAATAAAAAAAATACCAGTACACACCTATGTACCCCACTGCTCTGAATAGGCGCCCGCTCGATTCTGTCTACTTCTGGCACAGGCGCGTGACGTCATCACCTCGACTGCGCTGTCTTCCGGAGTGGCAGGGCATCGCCTTTACTCGCCGCCTCGTCGTTCTGCCCACGATTACAGGGCCCGCCGGCATTGAACTGTCGTCTGCTAAGTAGGACAGGCAGTGGCAGCAAAAACACCTGGCGGGCCGGATAAACATCCTTGGCGGGCCACATGTGGCCCGCGGGCCGTAGTTTGAGGACCCCTGGCATATACTCTAGACAAAGAGTTGGAAAAAGATAATTGAATCATTAAAAATATATATATAAATATACTATAACTTGAAATGTTTCATATTTATCACAATATTACTCTAATATCAAGATCTATATTTGCTCTGGGTGCAATGCATTTATTTCCTTCTAGAGGTTGCATGATTCATTATTAGAGATGAGCGGACCAGGCAAAATTGTAATTTGTCTGTTCACCCTAATTTCTACGGGAAATCTGATTTACAGCAAAGTTATTCTATTTAAATTGAATGCCTGTTTTTAACCTCTCCAGACTCTAGACTATAATAAGCATGCAATGTAAAAAAAAAAATGCTTATACTCAACTTACTGCTCACCTCTCATGCTCAACCATTCCCAATCAACAGCTGTCCTTGTCGCATCTTCTTATGACTGCTGCGAGTGCTGAAATACCCAGGCCTCTCATGCTAAGCCAGGACTTCCAGTTCTAATTTTGGTGAGTGCGGATTTTTGTAATATTCAAACAGAATTCAATTTTAACGAAATATATTTGCTTATCTCTGTTCATTATTTGAAAGAATTATGAAATACTAAATGAGCTATATACCTATGTGTGAAATACAAGCTAAGAAATGTTCATTTTTTTATAGCCATTACTGACCTTTTTCAGCAGTTCACTCTGTAGCAGGTCTTCTGTTAGATTTAGGCCATACAGACTAGCCTTCACTCCCACCACACATCATTGATCCGTGGGCACCCATGACCCTGTTATTGGTTTACCAGTGTCCTTCAATGGACTATTTGTGGAAGATACTAAACACTGCATACAGGGACACCACATATGGAGATGCTTAGCCCCAATAGTAATTTGTAGTGTTGATTGAACAGTGAAATGCTCAAGTGCTCGGTACTCAAATCGAGCGTGTCGGATGCTTGGATGTGCTCGACTTGAGTAGAGAGCATAAAGGAAGTAAATGGCAAACTCAAACATTTTTCCGGAAGATGGAAAAATTTTCTCTCACTCTCCCTGCTCAGATAATTCACTTACTGGGATCCGAGCCATCGAGCACCACACAATATTCAGCACTGCTCGCTGCTCGATAGAGTACCGAGCAGTGCCGAGCACGCTCGCCCATCACTAATAATTTGTTTTTCATCAAAGTCACCTAGAAGAAAAAAAATTAGTGAGGTTCTAACATACTAACTTCAAGAAGTGGCTGTTGGTGTGCTGCCTAAAATATTATTACAAGTTAATACATGTTATTAACTTCACCGGTCTGTGATTTTAATATGATGTTAATTTATGTTAATTGGTGTACATACACTATACAGGAGAAAATATTGGGTCACACTTCTTAATCATTGAATTCAGGTTTGTAACTCAGTCCCGTTGCTTGACACGGATGTATAAAATCAAGCGCATAGCCACGCAGTCTGCCTTTACTAACATATGTGAAAAATGAGTTATTGAGGTCCATGAATTTAAGTGTGGAACTGTAATATGATGTCACCTTTGCAACAAGTCGCTTTGTAAGATTTTTCATTCTAAATATTCAATAATCAACTGTGAATGGTATCATTGAAAAATGGAAACATTTAGAAATCAGAGACACTCCTAAGTGGCTGACCACTTAATGTTACAGGACTGAGTTGCAGGTGCTGAGGTGAGTAGCACATAAAAGTAATCAACGCTTAGCTGCCTCAATAACTGCAGAGATCCAAACTTCTTATGGCATTGATAGCACAAAAGCTGTGCATCAGGAGCTTCATATGAGTTTTCATGGCTGAACAGCTGCATGCAAGCCAAGCATCACCAAGGTCAATGGCAAGTATCAGATGGTGTAAAGCAAGCTCACACTGGACTCTGGTACTATTGAATGTTAATTCATGCTTCTTTATTTGACAGTCTGATCAACAAATCTTGATTTCTTGAATTCGTCCATAAGACATCTCCAGAGAGGAGACATATCACCCTTCAATCCTTCAATTTAACATATATAATTAAATTACAGCTAGGGAAGAGAGAAAACTAATTATAACTAGGTAAGCGAGATAGAAAGCTGACACTTCCATTTCTATCGAAGTAGGGACCTCCTGCAATGACCACGCAATTACAGCAAAAAGATTAAAAAGGGACATTTTATTGGGGTCTGTCCCTCGGTTTCTAAACATAAAGGAACATCTGGAACTCGATTGACCCTTTGTAGTGTGGGGTTGGATAATCAGGGGGTGTGTTTGTCTTCTACATGCAGTTTTTTGTTTGTCCTGATGGCAGAGGTGAGGCTAGAGAGCAGAACTGAGAAAATGTCTGTGTTTTTGGACAGTGGAGCTAGAGTCAGCATGGTTGATGCTGAGTTTGTGAGAACTTATGGGCTTACTTGCTGTACATTAACTAAGCCCATCCCTATTTATGCCATCGACCCAGCGCCACTTGCACAGAGATGTCTGACACAGATTGTACATGATATAAGACTGAGGGTGGGGCCTTTTCATTATGAAGTAATTTCTTGTTATGTCCTGGAGGGCCTTCCCACTCTGGTTGTACTGGGTCTACCCTTGTTGGTGAAACATAATCCGGTAGTGGATTGGCAATCCAGGGAAATTGTGGAATGGGGAGATTACTGTCATGAAAACTGCTTAAACATTTCCCTTTCTGCGGTCTCTACGGAGACCTTACCTGCATTTTTTTCTGGTTTTGAGCGCGTATTTTCTGAGAAGGGGTGTCAGGATTTGCCTCCTCATCATGCATATGACTGTCCTATTAACCTGATTCCCGGATCTAAACTACCCAAGTCCAGACTGTAAAATCTTTCTGGCCCTGAGAGACAAGCCATGAAGGACTTCATTGTTTAGAGTCTTGAGAAGGGACATATCAGGCCCTCATCTTCGCCCCTGTTTATCTTTCCTGGAATTGAATCAAATTACCGTCCAAGATCCTTATTCTCTTCCTCTGATTCCGGATTTATTCAACCAGGTTGTGAGAGCTAAAGTGTTCTCCAAGTTGGACTTAAGTAGAGCCTATAATCTGGTTAGAATCACAGAGGGGGATGAATGGAAAACTGCTTTCCATACCTCTGAGGGGCATTTTGAGAGTCTGGTTATGCCTTTTGGTCTCACCAATGCACCTGCGGTTTTCCAGCATTTCATAAACTATATTTTCCACCATTTAGTGGGCAGATTTATTGTGGTCTATCTGGGTGATATTTTGGTTTTCTCACCTGATTTAGTAACACATCAGGGTCATGTTAAACAGGTATTACAGATTTTAAGAGATAACAAACTATATGCCAAACTAGAGAAATGTGTTTTCGATATCCATTATGTTCAATTTTTTGGGGTACCTGTTGTCATCGTCGGGTTTTCAGATGGATCTAGAGAAGATCCGTACTGTATTTGATTGAGACCATCCCGAGAACCTGAAGGCATTACCACACTTTCTGAGCTTTACTAATTTTCACTGGAAATGTATCCAAAATTATTTGGTAATTGTGAAACCCCTCACTGACATGACAAGAAAGGGGTCAGATTTCTCTAAATGGTTGAATGCCGCCAAGCAGGCTTTCTCCTCTTTAAAGAGATGTTTTGCCACAGCACCTATACTCAGTCAACCCGATGTTTCTCAATCTTTCATCATAAAAGTTGATGCGTCGGAGGTGGGGGTTGGGGCTGTGTTGTCTCAGGGTTGATCCCCTGGTAAATGGCGTTCATGCGCTTTCTTTCCCAAAAAGCTGTCTTCGGCCGAGAGAAATTATGATGTGGGTAATAGGGAGCTTTTGGCGATTAAATTGGCTTTTGAGGAATGGCGACATTGGTTGGAGGGGGCAGTCCATCCTATTACTGTTATCACGGACCATAAGAATGTGTCATATCTTCAGTCTGCTAAACGTCTCAAACCTAGGCAGGCTAGGTGGTCTTTTTTTTTTACTAGGTTCAATTTTGTTGTCACTTTCCGTCCAGGGGTTAAAAAAATCAAGGCTGATGCTTTATCCCGGAGCTCCCTGGTGGTAGTGACCATGAGAACCCTGCCTCTATTTTGCAGAAGGGGGTAGTCATTTCAGTCTTGTGCCCTGACCTGAAGGAGGAGCACGGCCAGCTCCAGGTTTTCGTGGACCCTCGGTGAAAGAGTCTCAGTGGGCCCCTTTAGCACATACGACAATTCATGATGCAAAGATACAGCAGAGAAATATATATAGTATACAATGCCAAAGATTTTACTAACTTCTTACATTACATGTATGATATTGATTGTAAATTCTACAATAGCTCAAAAACCGGTGAATCCTTGCAAACCAGACAGTATAGTCCTCCATACAGTATTATGGGCACCACATAGTCCTCCATACAGTATTATGGGCACCATATAGTCCTCCATACAGTATTATGGGCACAACATAGTCCTCCATATAGTATTATGGGCACCACATAGTCCTCCATAAAGTATTATGGACACCACATAGTCCTCCATACAGAATAATGGACACCATATAATGCTCCATGCAGAATGCTGGCCCCCATATAATGCTATATGCTGTATGGGTCCTATATAAATGTTCCATGCAGAATCGGCCCCATATAAATGTTCCATGCGGGATGGCCCCATATAAATGTTCCATGCTGTATGGGCCCCATATAAATGTTCCATGCAGGATGGCCCCATATAAATGTTCCATGCAGGATGGCCCCCATATAAATTTTCCATGCAGGATGGCCCCCATATAAATGTTCCATGCAGGATAGCCCCATATAAATGTTTCATGCAGGATGGGCCCATATAAATGTTTCATGCAGGATGGCCCCATATAAATGTTTCATGCAGGATGACCCCCATACAAATGTTCCATGCAGGCTGGGCCCCAAATAAATGTTACATGCAGGCTGGGCCCCAAATAAATGTTCAATGCAGGATGGCCCCATATAAATGGTCCATGCAGGCTGGGCCCCAAATAAATATTCCATGCAGACTGGGCCCCAAATAAATGTTCCATGCAGGATGGCCCCATATATGTGTTCCCTACATAATGGGCCTATATAATGCCCCATGCTTCCATAAATAAAAAAATCAATACTCAACTCAGGAGATGCGGAAGAGACAGGACCTGTGGAGGCATGGGGAGAGGTAAGTATTGTGCGGGGGCCTGAGCAAGCGCGGGGGAGGGCAGTCGCGAGCGCTGGTACCGCACTCCTCCACTCATGGGCCCCATAGCGCACCGAGGTGCCCAATGGCGAGTGGGCCCCTCACCTGCTCAGGACCCCGGCACTTGCCTGGGTACACCGGGTGCTAACGCTGGCCCTGAGGGGGAGCTATGGAGGCTCAGGGGGATGGCCCTGCCTCCTGCCCTTCGGGGAAGTTATTTGTACCATCTAATCTTAGCCATAAAGTAGTTAGGGAACCTCACAACTCTGTGCGTGCTGGTCATACAGGTAGTAAGGCAACTCGGACCTCCTTTTTCATAGTTTTTGTGGTTGAACATATCTCTGCTTGCATTATTTGTGCGCGTTCTAAAGTATCGCATACCCGTCCGTCTGGTTATCTTCTGCTACTTCCCATTCCTAGAAGACCATGGACACACTTGTCCATGGATTTTATTTCTGACCTACTGGTATCTGCAGGCAAGACCATGGTTCTGGTGGTTGTAAATAGGCTCAGTAACATGGTAAATTTCATCGCATTACTGGCACTTCTGAATTGCTCAGGTGTTCATTAATGAGATTGTGAAGCTTTACGTGGTTCCTTCCGATGTGGTGTCAGATCGGGGGCCCCAGTTAATTTCTAGATTCTGGAAAGCTTTCTGTACTCGACTGAGGGTGCAGTTGTCTTTTTCTTCAACCTTCCATCCTCAGTCGAATGGACAGACCGAGCGCATAAATCAGAATTTGGAAACTTATCTCAGGTGTTTTGTCTCCAAGAACCAGGAAGATTGGGCATCTTACTTACTACTGGACGAGTTTGCTCTAAACAATCATCGCTAAGAGTCTACTGGCAGGTCACCTTTCTTTGGTGCATACAGTTTTCATCCACAGTTTGGTACCTTTAGTAGTGATGAGTGAGCATGTGCGCTACTGATCGGTGCTCGCCCGAGCATCTCACTGCTCGACATGCTCGGCGTTCGCCGAGTATTTCCGGGCTTGCTCGGCGGGAGCTCGGGTCTCCTCCCTGCATGTTTGGCACTCTTTAGAGAGCCAATAAACATGCAGGGATTGCCTGCAACTCACTGTAATGCCATAGCCATGTTGGTTGTGACTTGACAGTGACTGGCTGGCCTCACAGTGTCATCAGGTCTATATCAGACCTGATGCCGCCATGCTCGTCACAGTGACTCCGGAATCAGACAGTGTAGGGAGAGCTGCTGCTGAGCTAGGGAGACATTCGCTTGTTTCTAATTAGTGTAGGTGTACAGACTATATTAGTGACACATATCCATCTCAACAAACGGTCCTTCTGAGGACTAATCCATCTGCAGAGATATCAGGCAGGCAGTGTATATAGGCAGGCAGGCAGGGTATATAGCAGACTGCAGTGCACATAGCACTAGAGGCTCCATTTCAGTTCTGACTTCTGCTGCTGTTAGATATTTCTAGACAAAGGCTCAGGTCTCACGGGACAGGAATATTTTTTTTTGGATCTTAATCCTCATTATTTCCTTAAAAAGCAATCCAGAGAATACTGTTTTTCTGCGCCAATTGCTTGTTGGCACTGCAGAATACAGCCAGGTCCTTTCCATATTACAGCGCTAAAAATCCAGCTATTTAAAACGGTGTTTTCTCCGTCACATGGATCACATATACGTTTTCAGAAAATATTGATATTTTTAGCCTTCATTAAATTTTTTTTTTAGTGTGTCAGCAAAGTTTTTGACACCTGTTTGTTGTTCAAAATAGTTACCTACAGGCCAGGTATTTAAAATTGTGTTTTCTCCGTCACACGGATCACATATACGTTTTCAGAAAATACTGCCATTTCTGGCCTCCATTAAAAATTTGTTGCAGTGTTTCAGTGAAGCCATTGACACAAGATTGCTGTTCAAAATAGTTACCTGCAGGTGAGGTATTTAAAACCGTGTTTTCTCCAACACACGGATCACATGTACGTTTTCAGAAAATACTGCTATTTCTGGCCTCCATTAAAAATTTGTTTCAGTGTGTCAGTGAAGCAATTGACACCAGATTGCTGTTCAAAATAGTTACCTACAGACAAGGTATTTAAAACTGTGTTTTCTCTGTCACACGGATCACATATACGTTTTCAGAAATACTGCCATTTCTGGCCTCCATTAAAAATTTGTTTCAGTGTGTCAGTGAAGCAATTGACACCAGATAGCTGTTCAAAATAGTTACCTACAGGCCAGATATTTAAAACCATGTTTTCTCCATCACATGGATCACATATACGTTTTCAGAAAATACTGCCATTTCTGGCCTCCAATAAAAATTTGTTTCATTGTGTCAGTGAAGCAATTGACACCACATTGCTGTTCAAAATAGTTACCTACAGGCCAGGTATATAAAAGTGTGTTTTCTCCATCACACGGATCACATGTACTTTTTCAGAAAATACTGCCATTTCTGGCCTCCATTAAAAATTTGTTTCCATGTGTCAGTGAAGCAATTGACACCAGATTGCTGTTCAAAATAATTACCTACAGACCAGCTATTCAAAACTGTGTTTTCTCCATCACACGGATCACATATACGTTTTCAGAAATACTGCCATTTCTGGCCTCCATTAAAAATTTGTTTCAGTGTGTCAGTGAAGCAATTGACACCACATTGCTGTTCAAAATAGTTACCTACAGGCCAGGTATATAAAAGCGTGCTTTCTCCATCACACGGATCACATGTACGTTTTCAGAAAACACTGCCATTTCTGGCTTCCATTAAAAATTTGTTTCCATGTGTCAGTGAAGCAATTGACACCAGATTGCTGTTCAAAATAGTTACCTACAGGCCGATTATTTAAAACTGTGTTTTCTCCGTCACACGGATAACATATATGTTTTCAGAAAATACTGCCATTTCGGATCTTCATTGAAAATTTGTTGCAGTGTGTCTGTGAAGCAATTGACACCAGATTGCTGTTCAAAATAGTTGACTACAGGCCAGGTATTTAAAACTGTGTTTTGTCCGTCACACGGATCACATATACATTTTCAGAAAATACTGCCATTTCTGGCCACCATTATAAATTTGTTTCAGTGTGTCAGTGAAGCAATTGATACCAGATTGCTGTTCAAAATAGTTACCTACAGGCCAGGTATTTAAAACTGTGTTTTCTCCATCACACGGATTACATATACGTTTTGAGAAAATACTGCCATTTTGAATCTTCATTAAAAATTTGTTGCAGTGTGTCAGTGAAGCAATTGGCACCAGATTGCTGTTCAAAATAATTACCTACAGGCCAGGTATTTAAAACTGTGTTTGCTCCATCACACTGATCACATAAACGTTTTCAGAAAATACTGCCATTTCGGATCTTCATTGAAAATTTGTTGCAGTGTGTCAGTGAAGCAATTGACACCAGATTGCTGTTCAAAATAGTTACCTACAGGCCAGGTATTTAAAACCGTGTTTTCTCCGTCACACAGATCACATATACGTTTTCAGAAAATACTGCCATTTCGGATCTTCATTAAAAATTTGTTGCAGTGTGTCAGTGAAGCAATTGACACCAGATTGCTGTTCAAAATAGTTGCCTACAGGCCAGGTATTTAAAACTGTGATTTCTTTGTCACACGGATCACATATACATTTTCAGAAAATACTGCCATTTCGGATCTTCATTAAAAATTTGTTGCAGTGTGTCAGTGAAGCAATTGACACCAGATTGCTGTTCAAAATAGTTGACTACAGGCCAGGTATTTAAAACTGTGTTTTCTCCGTCACACGGATCACATATACGTCTTCAGAAAATACTGCCATTTCTGGCCTCCATTAAAAATTTGTTTCAGTGTGTCAGTGAAGCAATTGACACCACATTGCTGTTCAAAATAATTACCTACAGGCCAGGTATTTAAAACTGTGTTTTCTCCATCACACGGATCACATATACATTTTCAGAAATTACTGCCATTTCGGATCTTCATTAAAAATTTGTTGCAGTGTGTCAGTGAAGCAATTAACACTAGATTGCTGTTCAAAATAATTACCTACAGGCCATGTATTTAAAACTGTGTTTTCTCCATTACACGGATCACATAAACGTTTTCAGAAAATACTGCCATTTCGGATCTTCATTGAAAATTTGTTTCAGTGTGTCAGTGAAGCAATTGACACCAGATTGCTGTTCAAAATAGTTACCTACAGGCCAGGCATTTAAAACAGTGTTTTCTCCGTCACACGGATCACATATATGTTTTCAGAAAATACTGCCATTTCAGATCTTCATTAAAAATTTGTTGCAGTGTATCAGTGAAGCAATTGACACCAGATTGCTGTTCAATATAGTTACCTACAGGCCAGGTATTTAACCCAGAACGCGCAACCATAGAAATCTACACTTTCACATACCTGGGGCCTTTTAGGCCTGTGTGCAAA
The DNA here is from genome assembly GCF_046119375.1 of Phyllobates terribilis. Lineage (NCBI taxonomy): Eukaryota > Metazoa > Chordata > Amphibia > Anura > Dendrobatidae > Phyllobates > Phyllobates terribilis. Next base: position 255,619,383 of record NW_027362763.1, on the reverse strand, counting down.
TAACATGGAGTAACTCAAATAGAAATACTTTTCAAAGTTTATTTGAGATGTGAATATTTCAAAACATTATAATTATGTGTATAAAACAAAAAAGTAATTACACTGGCTTAAAACACCCAATATATGCATTCTATATAATTCTTCATATATATATATATATATAACGATTTTTTGTCTAAAAGATTTTTAAATAAAAGTTGTAGTAAACATGGTGCAGGAATATTTCTTTTCAAAAACTTTCCTTTTCAACTTTACTGATTACCCCAACAATTTTCACATATTATTTTTTCGGAAGAATGTTCCTTGCAGACATTTTGTCCACAAGTAGTACAGAAACTCACAGATTTCCTTTCCTTCTTTGCTGGACAAATTTAACAGCGCTTTCTTTTTTTCTCTTGGCTCTGGATGTTCCTGAAAATGTATACCACATCGGATCATAGCTTCCGTAATTTGCCTTGGCAAGCATTTCGTGTTGCTTCGCTCCATCATGGTAGGCATTAAAAGTTCATAGCAAAGTTCCGTCAAGAATAGACGTCTCTTGTCCTTCCTGTTGGCATGGAATTCTGGATGAGTTTCACTATAAACAATATAGCTATTGAGGGCTGACACATCAAGGATATTATAAAAAATGACTACAGGCCAACGTTTTGTCTGCCTCTTTCACGAATACTCTCCAATCATTTCATCCATCTTGTCCACACCTCCTTTTGTTTTATTATAATGCCGTATGATTTCAGGCTTCTTTTTCCTGTCATCGGTGTCAATACTTCCATCATGATGCATTGTACTCAGTAATATCACAGATTTTTCTTTCTTTGCTTTATAAGATACCATTGTCGCTTGATTGCAGAAACCAAAGACACTCTCATAAAGTGGTCGCTTGGGATTGTGCTTAATGATTGGAGGAATTTCACTGCGGTTTGGCCTCATAGTGCCAACAAGTGTGAGTTTTTTCTGAAGCAAAAATTATCCCAGTTCCAGATTGGTAAAGTGGTTGTCCATTGTTATATTTTTTCCAGAATTGAAAATTGGTACTGCAAGTTTTTTTTACTATGTCAGAACATAGGACTTTCTGGACTGGAGCATCAGCTTCTTTGCCACAGTAAATCAGACCATTCATGCCATAATAGCTTGTAGAATCACACATCCAGAAAATTTTTATGCCGTACTTGGCAGGTTTACTGGGCATATACTGAATGAATTTGCAACGTCCCCAAAAGGCAAGAAGTTGCTCATCCACTGTCACATTGTCATTAGAATGGTAAAGTTTTGTACAGTTTTTGATGAAAAGATTCCAGATGTAGCTAATAGGGGCTAATTTATCTGTTTCCAACCTCACAGGACGAGTTCTCTTATCATCAAAACGAAGGCTTCTCCGAATTTTCCCATATGTATTGACTGACATTGTAGCTTTGTAGTGTGGATCTGAAAAAGGGTTCAGAAATAATTCTCTGATTGGAACATCATACGATTTTGTACACCCTGCCAGAAGAGTAAGGGCAATATAACCATATAGTTCCTCTTTTGTTATATTTTTCCATGTTTTTTTTTTCTTCCTGAAGCGATATGTTTCCTTCTAAGTAACAGTACAGACAAAAAGACTGAGGATCACATGAAAACCAAGTACAGGCCTAAAAGGCCGCAGGTATGTCAATATGGGGTAGTCCCAAAAAAGAGTTGTTTTACCGAAATGCCTATAACATAAAAATATATGAACAACTGGAAATTACTAACAACTATATACCTGAGGAATACCTAGAGTTTCAAAATTCTAACTAAAGTAATCTTGCAGAAAATAGAAAACAAGTAACCTAGCAGGCCTGCGAGGCCCCAGGTATGCGTTCTAGGGTTAAAACTGTGTTTTCTTTGTCACACGGATCACATATATGTTTTCAGAAAATACTGCCATTTCGGATCTTCATTAAAAATTTGTTACAGTGTGTCAGTGAAGCAATTTACACCAGATTGCTGTTCAAAATAGTTACCAACAGGCCAGGTATTTAAAACTGTGCTTTCTGCGTCACACGGATCACATATGCATTTTCAGAAAATACTGCCATTTCTGGCCTCAATTAAAAATTTGTTTCAGTGTGTCAGTGAAGCAAATGACACCAGTTTGCTGTTCAAAATAATTACCTACAGGTCATGTATTTAAAACTGTGGTTTGTCCGTCACACAGATCACATATAAGTTCGCTCCAAATTCAGTCATTTGTTGTGAGCGTGGAAGATATTGTCCTCCATTTAAAATGGGCAAGGCACGTGGCAAGGGACGGGGAACCGGATGTGATGGTGATGATGGTGCCTGCAGAGGCCGAGGAAAAGGCCGTGGGCAAGCTGAAATTGTGCCACAACAAACACCCACATCTTTTCGCCTGACCTTCCTGTCCCAATTGCTAGGGGACCTCAGCACACCACTAATGAACCCAGAGCAGTGTCAAAAGGTTGATGGTTGGATAGCAGATAATGCTTCCAGCCACCACCACCACCATTGTCTTCCACACGGTCAAGTCTCTGTAGCCGTGAGTCTGGACCGCATATTCCTCACCCTGATCCTCCTTCCTCCCACCATGCCGAGTGCCCAGAGACAACTGATCCCACACTTGGACACTCTGAAGAGCTGTTCACTTTTCCATTTATAGATTCGGGCCTCTCGCCCGGGTCCACTTGAAGTGGGGCAAGAGGAGATCGCGTGTAGCGATGCCAAAATATTTGAGCAGCCACAGTGACATGAAGGCGACGATGGGAAAGTGTCCCAAGAGGTGGACGATGATGAGACACAATTGCCAGAAAGTCAGGAGGAGGACCAGAGTGAGGAAGTGGAAGAAAAGGTGGTGAATGATATAGTAACTGACCCAACCTGGCAGGAGGACACGCAGAGACAGGACAGCAGCATACAGGGGGAGGGAGCAGAGCACCCCAACAGGCAGGAGGAAGCAGTGTGGTGGCCACAGAAAGAAGGCACGCAACCATTCCCTGTAACAACAACACGAAGGAAGTTGCCAGTACAACTGTTAGGTCTTCCCGAGTCTGGTTGTTTTTTAAAGACTCTGCCGATAACCCCCAAAAGGCCATTTGCACCACCTGCCAGGCCAGCATCAGCAGGGGTGGCAAAACGACCAGCCTGACAGCCACCAGCATGATCAGGCACATGGCAGCAAAGCACCCGACTTTGTGGGCTGAACCCCAGGGTCCAGGAACAATGTCTGCGAGTGGCACCATTGCTTCTTCCGCTGTTGTGCATGCAAGCCAATCCCCTGTCCATGGTGCATGCGAAGATGCCTCCTGCCCTGCACTTGTCATTGCACACTCTCAAGTAGCAGCATCAGGAAGCATGTCCACATCCTTGTCCCTGTGCAGCGTTCAGTTGTCCATACCCCAGTCCTTGGAGACAGAAGCATTCCGCAACCTGATGGCGGCGGCCATCCCTTGGTACTCTGTCCCCAGCCGCCACTATTTCTCCCGGTGTGCCGTCCTTGCATTGCACAAGCACGTGTCCCAAAACATTAGCCGTGCCCTCAACAACGCAGTTACCGGGAAAGTCCACCTAACCACGGACATGTGGACAAGTGCTTGTGGGCAGGGACGGTACATCTCACTGATGGCACACTGGGTTAACATAGTGGAAGCCGGGACACAGCCGGACCTTGGGACAGAACACGTCCTCCAGACACCGAGGATTGCGGGCCCTAGGTCAATCAGGGTTGCCCCCACAGTCTACAGCTCCTGCACCTCATCCTCCTCAGCCTCCTCCTCCTCTGCAGTCTCCATCTCCAAAATGACCACATCAGTCACAAGCTGGAAGCACTGCAGCACTGTCTCGGCCAAGCGGCAACAGGCTGTGCTGAAGCTAATATGCTTAGGCTACAAACCGCAGAATGCTGAAGAGTTGTGGACAGCTCTGAAAGAGCAGGCAGATCTGTGGCTCACACAGCTGAACCTACAGCCAGGCATGGTCGTGTGTGATAATGGCTGGAACCTGGTGGTGGCTCTGAGGCGAGGTGAGCTCACACACGTACCATGCCTGGCCCATGTGCTTAACCTCGTGGTTCAGTGGTTTCTCAAATCCTACCTGGAGATGTCGGATCTGCTTGTTAAAGTACGTCGCCTGTGTGCCCATTTTAGAAAGTCATCTACAGCTTCCGCTGCCCTTGCCGTGTTTCAGCAGCATTTGCAGCTTCCGGCTCACAGAATGGTATGTGATGTCCCCACACGTTGGAACTCTACACTGCAGATGTTGGGAAGGATTTGTGAGCAGAAGAGGGTAGTTGTTGAGTACCAGCATCAACAAGGCCGTCGGTATTCAGTTCGAACACCACACATAAGACCTCAGGAGTGGACATGGATGTCAGACATATGTACAATCCTCCAAAACTTTGAGGACTCCACCAAGATGGTGAGCGGCGATGACGGCATAATTAGCATCACCATCCCGCTTCTCTGTCTTCTGAAACACTCTCTACTCACAATCAAAGAGGATGCATTGCAGGCGGAGCACGATGAGATGGAGCAAGGAACCATACAGGGTGATAACACACAGCCCAGCGTCATCTCATCCCAACGTGGATTGGGTGACAATGAGGAAGACGATGAGGAAGAACAGGAGCTAGTTTCATGCGCTATAGACGGTACTACCTGCACAACTGTCATACCGTCTGTTCAGTGTGGATGGCCAGAGGACAGAGGGGAGGAGGAGGAGGAGAGCATGGTCAGTCATCCTCTTGGTGAGGACACGGAAGTCTTGCCTGTTAGCAGTGTGACACGCATGGCTGAGTTTATGTTACGCTGCATTTCCCATGACCCTCGCATTCTCAAAATTTTGGGTGACAGTCATTACTTGTTGATGACACTTCTAGTCCCACGCTACAACGAGAACTTTATATTTCTTATTCCTGAGGCGGACAGGTGTACAAAAATTGGACAGTACCAGAAGGCCCTTGTTGCGGAACTATTAAAAAAATTCCCATCTGAAAACACTGGTGGCAGAGGTCACAGTTCGCTGGACAAGCAAGGAGTACAGGCGAGAGAGACACAATTGCAATCCAGCAGAAGCAGGGGAACACTGTCAAAGTTCTTGGACAGGATTCTCAGACCCTCCCATCGCACAGGCCCTGAAGTGTGGGGTACTCTCACAAGGAGTGCAAAGTTTGGGAAGATGCTGAGGGAGTACCTTGCCGACCGTACCAACGACCTCCGTGATTCCTCTGTGCCTTTTAATTATTGGGTATCCAAGCTGGAATAAACTGGCTCTCTACGCCTTGGAGGTCCTGGGCTGCCCTGCTGCTAGCGTTTTATCAGAGCGGATTTTTAGTGCCTCTGGTAGAATTATAACTGATAAGCTCATCCGCCTGTCAACTGAAAATGCTGACAGGCTGACTCTTATAAAAATGAACAAGGGTTGGATTGGGCCAGACTTTTCAACACCACCGAATGATAGCAGCGTAACAAACTCAAATCCAGTGTCTTTTTTTGGGAGGTGTATTCACATGCACCTCTTCACACCCACACATGGGTATACGCTTCCTGATTTTGGCTATTTGCTCTTGTCCTCCTCCTTCTCCTCATCCTCATCCTCCACCACCATATCACCAGGGTGACCGTGGTCCGTCATGCAACATCCACATAATTTTTTTAAAGGGTGTTTATGATGCCATTAAACAAAATGTTTTTATACAGTATGTTCATGTATAAATGTATAAGGGGGTAAATGTTTGTCAGCCCATACACTTAGTGCATGGGCAATAAAAGTTTAGGAGACCCGCTCCTTTCTAATGAGAAAATTTTTTTATGAGGCCCACTAAGTCTCTTCCAAGGGGCATTGGAGTGCCTCCCAATTTTTGGCTGCCCTTGCATTCACTGCATAGGCCAACAGTATGGGAGACCCTCTCCTTTCTAATGAGAATTTGTCATTACTGTGACCCTGCTCTATGTGACTTTAAATTCTTAGTGGGGTTTTTCCTAAAATTGGTCAGTCGTTGGACTCACTGCATATTCTATAACTGTATAACAGACTCTCTCCTTTCTAATGGAAATTTGTCATTACTGTGGCCCTGCTCTATGTGTCTTTAAATTCTTAGTGGGGTTTTTCCTAAAATTGGTCAGCAGCTGGACTCACTGCATACCCTATAACTGTATAGCAGACTCTCTCCTTTCTAATGGGAATTTTTCATTACTGTGGCCCTTCTCTATGTTTATTTAAATTCTTAGTGGGTTTTTCCTAAAATTGGTCAGCTGTTGGACGCACTGCATACCCTATAACTGTATAGCAGACCCTATCATTTCTAATGGGAACATGTCGTACTTGTTACTTTGGCCCTGCTCTATGTGTTTTTAAATTCTTAGTGGTGTTTTTCCTAAAATTGGTCAGCCGTTGGACTCACTGCATACCCTATAACTGTATAGCAGACCCTCTCCTTTCTAATGGGAACATGTCATACTTGTTACTGTGGCCCCGCTCTATGTGTCTTTAAATTCTTAGTGGAGTTTTTCCTAAAATTGGTCAGCCGTTGGACTCACTACATACCCTATAACTGTATAGCAGACTCTCTCCTTTCTAATGGGAATTTGTCGTTACTGTGTCCCTGCTCTATGTGTCTTTAAATTCTTAGTGGGGTTTTTCCTAAAATTGTTCAGCCGTTGGACGCACTGCATACCCTATAACTGTATAGCAGACCCTATAAATTATAATGGGAAAATGTTGTACTTGTTACTGTGGCCCCACTCTATGTGTCTTTAAATTCTTAGTGGAGTTTTTCCTAAAATTGGTCAGCCGTTGGACTCACTACATACGTTATAACTATACAGCAGACTCTCTCCTTTCTAATGGAAATTTGTCGTTACTGTGGCCCTGCTCTATGTGTCTTTAAATTCTTAGTGGGGTTTTTCCTAAAATTGGTCAGCCGTTGGACGCACTGCATACCCTATAACTGTACAGCAGACCCTATCATTTATAATGGGAACATGTCGTACTTGTTACTGTGGCCCCGCTCTATGCGTCTTTAAATTCTTAGTGTGGTTTTTCCTAAAATTGGTCAGCCGTTGGACTCACTGCATACCCTATAACTATATAGCAGACCCTCTCCTTTCTAATGGGAACATGTCGTACTTCTTACTGTGGCCCTGCTCTATGTGTCTTTAAATACTTAGTGAGGTTTTTCCTAAAATTGGTCAGCCGCTGGACTCACTGCATACCCTATAACTGTAGAGCAGACTCTCTCCTTTCTAATGGGAATTTGTCGTTACTGTGGCCATGCTCTATGTGTCTTTAAATTCTTAGTGGGGTTTTTCCCAAATTTTGACAGCAGCTGGACTCACTGCATACCCTATAACTGTATAGCAGACCCTCTCTTTTCCAATGGGAACATGTCGTACTTGTTAATGTGGCCCTGCTCTATGTTTATTTAAATTCTTAGTGGGTTTTTTCCTAAAATTGGTCAGACGTTGGACGCACTGCATACCCTATAACTGTATAGCAGACCCTATCATTTCTAATGGGAACAAGTCGTACTTGTTACTGTGGCACTGCTCTATGTGTTTTTAAATTCTTAGTGGGGTTTTTCCTAAAATTGGTCAGCCGTTGGACTCACTGCATACCCAATAACTGTATAGCAGACCCTCTCCTTTCTAATGGGAACATGTCATACTTGTTACTGTGGCCCCGCTCAATGTGTCTTTAAATTCTTACTGGAGTTTTTCCTAAAATTGGTCAGCCGTTGGACTGACTACATACCCTATAACTGTATAGCAGACTCTCTCCTTTCTAATGGGAAATTGTCGTTACTGTGTCCCTGCTCTATGTGTCTTTAAATTCTTAGTGGGGTTTTTCCTAAAATTGGTCAGCCGTTGGACTCACTGCATACCCTATAACTATATAGCAGACCCTCTCCTTTCTAATGGGAACATGTCGTACTTGTTACTGTGGCCCTGCTCTATGTGTCTTTAAATACTTAGTGAGGTTTTTCCTAAAATTGGTCAGCCGCTGGACTCACTGCATACCCTATAACTGTATAGCAGACTCTCTCCTTTCTAATGGGAATTTGTCGTTACTGTGGCCCTGCTCTATGTGTCTTTAAATTCTTAGTGGGGTTTTTCCCAAATTTTGGCAGCCATTGCAGTCACAGCATGAGCATTACCACTATAGGAGACCTGCTCCTTTATAATGGGAACATTTTTTTACTGAGACCCTCCTCTATGTCTCTTCAAAGGGGTATTGGGTTGCGTCCAAATTTTTGGAAGCCCTTGCAGTCACTGGATACGCAATAACAGTATAGGAGACACACTTGTTAATAATGGGAACAGCAAAGCATAGCAGGCTGATGGCTCTCTAACAATAGCGAGGGCCGACTGCTGGCCTTTTAAGAATAGTAAGGGTCGTCTGATGCAGTATAAAAATAGGCTTTATGACTTTCAGAGTCCCTCCATCATAAATAAAAGAGGATGTGTCTGATGATATGTCACACAACACAATGCCAGATAAGGTTGTATAATGTTAAAATGACATTTCCCGTTGAATGCATTTGTCTTAAAAAATAACGTAAAAACCCCCAAAACAATAGGATCTTTCTTTAGTATAAAAAACAGCGTCACCAATTTAACCTCAATGTAATCACATTGTTCTTCTCCTACACCTCCTCCTCCATCTCTGAAATGACATCAGTCACAAGCTGACAGCACTGCAGCACTGCCTTGGCCAAGCGGCAACAGGCTGTGCTGAAGATAGCATGCTTAATGCTTAGGTGATAAACTGCCCAGCACTGCAGAGTTGTTGAAAGCTGTAACACAGCAACCTGATCTGTGGCTCTCAACGCTGAACATACAGCCAAGCATGGTCATGTGTGACAATGGGCAGAACCTGGTGATGGAGAAATGACAGCCAGAGAAGATACGGTTTCCCTCTATGCCAGTCCTTTCACGGAGCTAAAGATTATAGGTGTGGTGAAATACAACTTCCACTGAGAAACTGTTTCATATTGAAAAACATTGTGCCCACTAGAGGATTTGATTCTGAGGGCTCACCTTTCTCCCACGCTCAAGAGCTCCATAGCAGCTGCAAAGTTAGCACTGTCATGAACTCTCCTGACGTAGAAGGCAAGGCACACCAGAGGATTCTCTGGTGTGACCCTCCAACCCTGTCGAGAAGCAGTCCTGGCTAAGAAAAGTGTGGGGAAAGGTTCCCGGACACTCTATGGCAGCTTTTTTATTGTGGATCGGACGTGCTTATGCATGTTATTTCTCAAACCGCATTGCCGATCAGGCCATTGCCCAACTCTGTAGTCATGAAATTAAATGCCGAAAGAAAGATGTGTGTGTGTCAAATCACCACCGACAAGTGCGAGTTGATGTTGGACGGGCTGCCATTGCTTCTGCAACAAGCTGCATTAGAGGACTTCCTGGGAGAAATGAGTAGATACGGTTTCCCTCTATGCCAGTCCTTTCACTGAGCTAAATACAACTCTCAGCAAAAAATGCTGTGGACTGGCTCCATATCGTCCCTGGCCACATTCACCTGTCCACGTGTTTGTAGGTAGGCGGTCCTTCCCAGTAAGTGCACTGGGGAGGGCACGGGTAATGTTGTGGGACCCGTGCTTGTGGAAGGCGGAGATGATACCGGGAAAAATAGTGGCGGCTGGAGACCGAGTATGGATACCCGGTCGCCGCCGCCATAAGATTGTGGACATCTTCCACCTCCATGAGCCTAAAAGGCCACATTTCAAGTGCAAGCAGCTGCCCAGAAATCTGCCAGTTTAGTATTGTGGCCTGTGAGTGGGCGGGAGGCTGGCTGCATACTTGCGCTTGTGTAGCATCGGAGTCTCTGCCCTCTGCTAGGCAGAGACGCCGTCCCCCTTACCGCCGCGCTCCTGCTCCGGCGTCTTCTGGCCTCCCTGCTGCTGCTGGTGCATGCAGCTTCCCGGGCACTGTGTTTAGGGCGCGCGCTCCCTCCCTCTTAAAGGGGCCGCGCGCCATCCTAAAAAGTCCCCGGCCAATGGCCGGAGGACTCTCCCTATTTAAAGCACCTCTTCCAATATGGAAGGTTGTTGCTTTGTGGTTCTTACTTTGCTTCAGCCCTCAGGTCTTCTGCAAGTTGGTCTTGTCCGCCAGTCTGATCTTCAGTCCAGTCCGCCAGCCTGACTACTTTCCAGCCCGACAGTCTGCCTTCAGTCCAGTCCGCTAGTCTGTCTATGGGCTCTGCCCGCCTGCTTACCAGGAAGCACCTGCCTGTTACCTGCCTTGCCTGCCAGCCTGCTTACCTGGAAGCACCTGCCTGTTACCTGCCGTGCCTGCCAGCCTGCTTACCTGGAAGCACCTGCCTGGTACCTGCCATGCCCGCTTTCCTAACTTTACCTGCCGTGCCCACCTGCCTGCTTACCTGGAAGCAGCTGCCTGTTATCTGTTGTGCCCGCCAGCTTGCCTACCCGGAGCACCTGTCTGGCTATCAGCCGAATCAGCCTGCCTGACTACCTGGACCACCTGTCAGCCTGCCTGCCATGCTCTTCCGCTGTACCGGTCAGTTCCTGCCTTCTGACCCGTGGGAGTCACCCGCTCTCATACAAGGTCGGTCCCAGAGTGGCACCTGGTCCCTCTGCTCGGTCCCTCCCTGGTTCACGGAGTCAACTGAGCCGCCGTGCGACCCCTGTCAGGCCGAGTAGATACTCAGTCACGCCCCTCTGGCCTCTCCTTGCACCGCAGCACAGAGGTTCCACCACCCGGATCCGTAACAGTTTGCACGGGCCATGGAAACCGGTGGCCCCCAGACTCCTTCGCTCTCTGACCTGTACCAGGAGGTCTCACATCAGAGATCCCAACAGGAGACTATCCTGACCTATCTGCGGAATGTTAATACCCTCCTGGACACGCTGTCCACCCGGTCTGTGTCCGTCTCTAGCCGAGCGGCACCCGCTCTGGCGGCACCTCAACTTATTGGTGCTATGGCACCCGGCTGTGGACCCCGGCTCTCTGCGCCACCTCGTTTTGGTGGTGACCCCGTCTTATGTCGGGGCTTCCTGAATCAGTGCACACTGCACTTTGAACTCCTGGCACATCGGTTCCCCTCCGACCGGGCCAAGGTGGCGTTCATCATGTCTCACTTCACCGGGGAGTTATTGGCATGGCTAAACCCTCTGTGGAAGAGAGGGGATCCCCTGGTGTCTGATCTTCTGGCTTTCCTCACTGCCTTCCGGGAGGTCTTCGATGAGCCCGGACGAAAGATTTCTACTGCCTCCTCTCTGCTCCGTCTCTGCCAAGGGAGTCTCACCGTGGGCCAGTATGCTATACAGTTCCGTACCCTCGATTCTGAGCTTGCCTGGAACAATGAGGCCCTTGTGTCCACCTTCTAGGAGGGTCTTTCCGGATGGATCAAGGATGAGCTAGCCGGTCGTGACATCCCTTCCACCCTGGACGACCTGGTGTCACTAGCTACCCGAATTGACATCTGTTTTTTGGAACGAGCTAAGTAGACTACCCGGGAGAGAAGATTTCCATGTCTCGCTCCTGTATTCCAAAAACCTGCCTCCCAACTAGCAATTCCCCGGGAACGCTCACCCAAACCCATGCAAATTGACCAAACCAAGATGGTCAAGTCTTGCCAGGAGACGCGCCGAGCCGAAGGGAGCTGCTTCTACTGTGGCAGTAAGGAGCATCTGATCCGTTCCTGTCCAGTGAAGCCGGGAAACTCCAGTGTCTAGGACCGCTCGGAGAGGTCGTCCTAGGCAAGAGTAAATCCTCTCCATCCTTGAATCTTTCCGTTTCTATTTCCAGTGGAGAGACCCGCTTCTTTGAGACCGCCCACCTAGATTCTGGAGCCGCTGGGAATCTCATTTCTCACGCCCTTGTGGAGCAGTATCAGATTCCTACAAAACGCCTGGCCGAACCATTGGCAGTCGCTTCCATGGATGGGAGACTCCTTCCGGAGACCATCTTGCTCATCACAAAGCCAGTAACCCTGCAGGTGGGAATGCTGTACTTGGAGAGGATCTCATTTCATGTGCCATCCGGACTCTCTCACTCCCTATTGCTAGGTCTACCCTGGCTACAGAGTCATGAACCTGTCCTAAATTGGCGATCCGGTGAGGTGCTCCTTTGGGGACAGGATTGCCATGAGACCTGCCTGGTTCCGGTTCATCCGGCTCGACCTCCGTCTTCTCCGGCTAATCTTCCTGGTCTGCCGGCACCCTACTGGTCCTATGCGGACGTCTTTGACAAGAAGGAGGCAGAGGCACTTCCTCCTCATTGGCCGTATGATTGCCCAATCGACCTGGTACCAGATGCTTCTCCTCCCCGCAGGCGAACCTACCCCTTGTCGCTGGCAGAGACCCGGGCCATGAAGCAGGATTCTTCTTTGTTAAAAAGAAAGATGGCTCACTACAGCCTTGTATCGACTACAGGGGCCTAAACCTGATCACCATCAAGAATAAGTACTCCCTGCCTCTCATCTCGGAGCTATTAAACTGCCTTAAAGGCGCGAAGATCTTCACCAAGCTCGATCTTCATGGGACGACATTTAACACCCGGGACGGTCACTTTGAATACCGCGTGATGCCCTTTGGCTCTGTAATGCTCCAGCCGTCTTCCAGGAGCTGGTTAACGACATCTTCCGAGATCTCTTGTATTCTTGCGTAGTGGCATACCTGGATGATATCCTGGTCTTCTCTCCGTATCTGCCCACACACCGGAAGAATGTTTGTCAGGTTCTGCTTAGGCTCCGGCAGAATCGTCTCTTCGCTAAATTTGAGAAATGTCTCTTCGAGCAGACTTCCCTTCCATTCCTGGGATATATTATCTTCGAGACTGGTCTTCGGATGGATCCCGAGAAGGTTTCTGCCGTCTTAAAATGGCCCCGACCGGAGGGGTTGAAGGCGATTCAGCGATTCCTGGGCTTCGCAAATTATTACCGCCTCTTCATTCCTCATTTCTCGTCCTGAACCACTCCCATCTCCGCGCTCACCCATAAGGAAGCGAATCCTAAGGAGTGGACTCCCGAAGCGGAGGAGGCCTTCGTCTCCCTAAAACAAGCTTTCTCCTCCGCCCCTGTGCTGCACCATCCGGATTGCAACAAGCAGTTCTTCCTGGTGCTTGATGCTTCCTCCTCCGGAGCCGGAGCGGTGCTCACCCAGAAATCCCCATCCAGAAGAATGGTAACCTGCGGCTTCTTCTACAAGCTCTTCTCCTCATCCGAGCGCAACCACTCCATAGGAGATCGTGAGTTGCTGGCCATCAAATTGGTGCTGGAGGAGTGGCGCTACCTGATGGAAGGAGCTCTGCATCCGGTAATCATCTACACAGACCACAAAAACCTGGCCTATTTACGAAACGCCTAGAGACTCAATCCACGTCAGGCCAGGTGGTCTCTGTTCTTTGCCCGATTCTGCTTTACTCTACATTACTGCCCTGTGGACAAGAACGTTAAAGCTGACGCTCTGTCCCGCTCATTCCTGTCCTCCGACCAAGAGGAGGAGCCTCTGCATATCATCGACCCCTCCAGAATAATGACTGTGGCCCCGTTTGACCTGTCTGGTCTGCCACCCTGTAAGACTTTTGTAGCTGTTCCAGATCGTAAGAAGGTTCTTCTCTGGGGTCATTCGTCCAAATTAGCCGGCCATGCTGGCCAGAGGAAGACCTTCCTGCTCATCGCCTGGCATTACTGGTGGTCCTCTTTACGCAAGGATGTTGCTGATTTTGTCACGGCTTGTTCCTCCTGTGCCTGTAACAAAGTTCCCAGGCATCTTCCCGCATGGTCATCTCCTGTCCTTACCTGTACCTTCCGCCCCGTGGCAACACATAGCTATGGACTTTATTACAGATCTTCCTGTTTCTGCCGGTTGTACTGTGATTTGGGTGGTGGCTGACCGCTTTTCTAAAATGGCTCACTTTATCCCTCTGCCTGGTCTCCCGTCCGCATCTGAGCAGGCTAAGGACTTCATCCAGCACATTTTTCATCTTCACGGCCTACCCCTCCGCATTGTGTCTGATCGCGGGGTTCAGTTCACTTCGCGCTTCTGGAGAGCTACGTGTAAGCTGCTGGATGCCACCCTGGACTTCTCCTCTGCTTATCATCCCCAGTCCAATGGTCAAGTGGAACGTATCAACTAGGTCCAAACCAGCTTTCTCCAGCACTTTGTCAATGCTCACCATAACGATTGGGTTGAGCTCCTGCCCTGGGCCGAGTTCTCCTATAACAACCATGAGAATGAGTCTTCTTCCAAATCCCCGTTCTTTGTGGTCTACGGACAACACCCCCGGAATACATTTCCCGTCTCCGCTTCTGTGGACAATCCTGCCGCGGAGTCTCTGATCAGCGAATTTTCTACCATTTGGGAGAACACTAGGTCCACACTTCTTCTGTCCTCTGAGCGAATGAAGAAACATGCCGATAAGAGACATCTGTATCTGCCTCAATTCCGTCCGGGAGACAGGGTCCGCGGTTCATCGGCCCGTTTGAGGTTCTCAAGCAAATCAATCCCGTGGCTTACAAGCTAAAACTCCCGGCCACCTTACGGATTCCCAACTCCTTCCACGTATCTCTACTCAAACCAGTTGTTCTTAATTATTTTTCTGACGATGCAGGTACCACCCCAGCTCCGGTCTCCGCTGAGGACGTCTATGAGGTAGAGAACATTTTGGCCACCAAAAGGGTAAGAGAAAAAAACTTTTTTCTGGTGGATTGGAAGGGGTTTGGCCTGGAGGAGAGGTCTTGGGAGTCCAGGGAGAACATCCATGCCCCCCTTCTTCTTAAAGAATTTCTTGCAGGCCTAAAAAAGAGGGGGCGTAAAGGGGAGGTACTATAGCATCGGCGTCTCTGCCCTCTGCTAGGCAGAGACGCCGTCCCCCTAACTGCCACGCTCCTGCTGCGGCATCTTCCGGCCTCCCTGCTGCTGCTGCTGATGCACGCAGCTTCCCGGGCACTGAGCTTAGGGCACGAGCGTGCTCCCTCCCTCTTAAAGGGGCCGCGCATGCCGTCCTAAAAAGTCCCCGGCCAATGGCCGGAGGACTCTCCCTATTTGAAGCACCTCCTCCAATATGGAGGTGCTCGTGCAAGGTTTTTGCTTTGTGATTCTTACTTTGCTTCAGCCATCAGGTCTTCTGCAAGTCAGTCTTGTCCGCTAGTCTGATCTTCAGTCAAGTCCGCCAGCTTGACTACTTTCCAGCCCGACAGTCTGCCTTCAGTCCAGTCCACCAGTCTGTCTATGGACTCTGCCAGCCTGCTTACCAGGAAGCACCTGCCTGTTACCTGCCTTGCCTGCCAGCCTGCTTACCTAGAAGCACCTGCCTGTTACCTGCCGTGCCTGCCAGCCTGCTTACCTGGAAGCACCTGCCTGGTACCTGCTGTGCCCGCTTGCCTACCTTTACCTGCCGTGCCCACCTGCCTGCTTACCTGGAAGCACCTGCCTGTTATCTGTTGTGCCCGCAAGCTTGCCTACCCGGAGCACCTGTCTGGCTTTCAGCCGAATCAGCCTGCCTGACTACCTGGACCACCAGTCAGCCTGCCTGCCGTGCTCTTCCGCTGTACCGGTCAGTTCCTGCCTTCTGACCCGTGGGAGTCACCTGCTCTCATACAAGGTCGGTCCCAGAGTGGCACCTGGTCCCTCTGCTCGGTCCCTCCCTGGTTCACGGAGTCGACTGAGCCGCCATGCGACCCCAGTCAGGCCGAGTAGATACTTAGTCATGCCCCTCTGGCCCCTCCTTGCACCGCAGCACAAAGGTTCCACCACCTGGATCGGTAACAGCTTGCATTCCAAGTAACAGAAGACTAAGCAGATGGTGGTCTCTATCATCATCATGGCCTCACCTCAGCAGTATGAACTCTCCTGAAGGAGAAGCCAGGGACCACTGGAGTAGTCTCCAGTTTTCTGGTGGGTCTGTCCATCCCTGCCGAGAAGCAGTCATGGCTAAGAAAAGTGTGAGGGAAGGTTCCCGAACACTATGGCTGCTTTTTAATGTGGATCGGACGTGCTTATGTATGTTATTTCTCAAACCGCATTGCTGATCAAGCCATTGCCCAACTGTTTAGTCAAGAAATTAAATGCGCAAAGAAAGATGTGTGTGTGTCAGTACACCACCGACAAGTGCGAGTTGATGTTGGATGGGCTGCCATTGCTTCTGCAACAAGCTGCATTAGAGGACTTCCTGGGAGAAATGACACCCAGAGTAGATACGGTTTCCCTCTATGCCAGTCCTTTCACCGAGCTAAATACAACTCTCAGCAAAAAATGCTGTGGACTGGCTCTGTACCGTCCCTGGCCACATTCACCTGTCCACGTGTTTGTGGTTAGGCGGTCCTTCCCAGTAAGTGCACTGGGGAGGGCACGGGTAATGTTGTGGGACCCGTGCTTGTGGTAGGCGGAGACGATACCGGGAAAAATAGTGGTGGCTGGGGACCCAGTATGGATACCCTGTCGCCGCCGCCATAAGATTGTGGACAGCTTCCATCTCCACGAGCCTAAATGGCCAGATTTCAAGTGCAAGCAGCTGTCAAAAATTTGGCAGTATAGTATTGCAGCCTGTGGGAGGGAAGGTGGGTTGTTGGCTGCCATACTTGCGCTTGCATTACAAGGAATGGGGTAAGGACAACTGAACGCTGCACTGGGACAAGGACGTGGACGGTGATTGTTGAGTCTGCAACGATAGGTGCATAGCGGGAGGCATCTTCGCATGCGCCAGGGATCACTTATGATGGGCACAATTTTAGGCAGTGACCTGGGAGTCAGAAATGCTTCCAGAGGTCTTCCCCATGCTGTTCCCATGTCTTTTCTGCACTGTATGCCTGTGTCTGATGATGTGTCACACACCACATGGCCAGATAAGGTTGTAAAATGTTAAAATGACATTTCCCAGTGAATGCATTTGTCTTGGTTGAAAACAATGCAGAAGTGCAAAAACGCATCAAAAACTCTACGTGTGAACATAGCCCAAAGTGTGGAGGAGTATTTTTGGTTTTGGTTAGTTATTTTGCCTTATATATAAGTCATTACCCTGGAAAGGATGTTCCTTAACATATTTCCAAGGAAAATCCATTTTGGTTTCGTTTTTGTATGTTTTATTGTGAGTCCGTAAAAGTGGCGTAATACTCTGACAACATTGTTGACAGCAGTGACCTGGAAGTCAGAAATGCTTCCAGAGGTCTTCCCCACGCTGTTCCCATGTCATTTGAGCACTGTTCCCATCGATTTGGGCAATTTTTAGGCCCTCTGCAGACCGCCGGGGGGAGCCGCCTGAAAAATGCTCAAGTTTCCTGCAGATTTACATTGGGCTTGTTGCTTGGGTCGAGCACCCGAGTATTCCAATTTGCTCAACCCGATCAACGAGTACCCGAGCATTTTAGTGCTCGCTCATCACTAACCTTTAGTGGTGGAAAGGCTTCGGGAGTTTCTGAGGAGGAACGTTTTGCTTTGTCACTCTCTTCTGTGTGGCTGGCGTTTCAGAGTAATTTTAAAATCATGGGAGACAGATACAAACGTATGGCTGACAGAACATGGTCACCAGGTCAGGACCTAAATATGAATGACTTTGTGTGGTTGTCTACCAGGAATATCAAGTTGAAGGTTCCTTCCTGGAAGCTGGGACCTAGATTTATTGGTCCCTATAAAATAACTGCCATTATTAACCCAGCAGCGTTTCGTCTGGAGTTACCTAATGGTCTTTGGATCCACAATGTGTTTCACAGATCTCTGCTCAAGAAGTATGTGGTACCTCTTGAGTCCTCCCCATTGCCGCCGCTGCCCCCAATCATGGTTGATGGCAATTTAGAGTTCCAAATTTTGAAGATTGTGGATTCTTGTCTTCAGCATCGTTCCCTTCAGTAATTAGTGCACTGGAGGGGTTATGGTCCAGAGGAAAGGATGTGGGTTTCAGCATAGGAGGTGAATGCCCCTACCTGGTCCTGAGTGTCGGGAGACGACTCGTAGAAGGGGGGTTGCTGTCACTGGTGTGTCAGGTTTGACTGACAGTCATACAGGGTCCGGCTGTAGAAGGTCGCTGCGTTTGACGTTGCAAACATCTTCCTGATCCTTTCATGATCCCTCTCTCTCTAGGACCCAGCGGTGATCTTCACTTTGTTTGGGGATTATACCTTTAGGACCCAGCAGTGATCCTCACCTTCTGCTGCTAATTACCACACCGTTGCTGTATTCTTAAATACACTCAGTTTCTCCAGAGAGTTGCTGGTGATAGGGTGTTGTCGGCTAGAATTTCCTTGGCGTTCCTTTGTGGATTGTTGTGGTGTTCTTTCCGGTGTCATCTTAAAGCTAAGTGTATTCACTTGTTTGTTTCTCTTATGTGTACTTTAGTTTGCAGTGGTGCTGACTAGTGCTCACCCTTCCCCCTCCCTACCTAGGATCTAGCTTTAGGGTCAGCTAGGGCCAGGTCTCCTGCTCGGCGATAGGTGTAGAACTTTATATAGGGTCAATAGGGGAGTCAGGGTTTGTCGTTTGAGCTGTTTAGGGGTCTACACTCCCCCTTTTCCTACTTGTAGGGCACCATTCCCTTTTCCTGTCATTATGCGTTGGGTTTCCCATACCCAGCGTGACAGAGGCTCCATGAACTTACATTGTAAAAGTGACTTACAGCTCAAGCATAGAGCACAGAATGAGCCAACTTGTCTGAAGAGTGATGTCGTCATTGAGAAGAGAAGTGGAATGATGCTGCATCCTGCAGAAGGTGGTAGGTGAGTACATTAATACACTCACACTACACTACATGCAAATATGAACAGATTTATAAAAAAAATTGTCTTCATGGGAGTGCTTCTTTACTGTAGAAAAATTTAAACAAGTTATTTTCTGTTAACTTACTCCTTTTGAAGACGTCCTGAGATCAATTTTGACATGGCTATTTTAGTAAATCCATATATTTCCCATAAAATTCTCTGATAGGATGCTTTCACATTGCATTTTGCCACCCGTTCGTTGATCCACATCCGTATTCCTCTTCAACTGTTTTAGATAAATTGGTAACAGCACAGTGCAGCATTTTAAGAAATTATGCTCCAGAAATGTAATTTCATGGGGAATACAAGCATTTTCTAAAGGAGGCCTGTGGGAACTAATGTGTCTTCTCCAATGGAGTGGTAACACAATTTCCAAATTTTCTTGACATTGAGTTTTTTCCACCATGACAGAGTTTTTGGAAAACTAATGACCAATTGAGGAGCTGATCAGCATGAGTGCACAGATAAACACTCAGGTGGTATTTCTGGTAATATGTTCTTCAATGTGTCAGTATCGATACTGATCCTTAATAGTACCTTATTGCACAATACTCTTGTGTGTTGGAGTATGATAACATTGAGAAAGCAGTTCTGAAACTGACGACTTGATCCTTGTTATGACACAGATGTCATCTGTCAACAGCAGACAGTGAAGAGGATTAACAGCAGCAAAAATACCTTTGAGAGGTGATGGCAAAGCTCAAGGAAATCATTTACAGACTGGAATTCTTCTAGCTGTGGTATATATGGGGCTGACCAGTTACATGTACTGGGTGTGTAAGATGACTGAAAACTACTTTGTATGTCTTGTAGGAAACTTTGATAAAGTGGGTTGTGCCATGGAGCTTAATGGAGACTGGCAAGCTACCTCAAAATATTTTCTATGCATATGCTTTTATGTGCTTTGTATGTTTTCTGCTAGGAGCCTCAATAAATTATCAATGTAGGAGAACTGTTTCAAGTCTCAATTCTGAAAAAGACTTCCTAGCTTATTTTTGTTTTTGTGCTTTTTGTTTTTTATATCTTCATCGACATAACCATATGGGAGCTTGTTTTTGCAGGATGATGGGTAGTTTTGATTAATTTCTTTTATTTTTCAGTACAATGAACCATAAAATGGTAAATGGCGAAAAAATTTAATTGTGCTGCTCTTTTTTGGGCTTTATTTTTACAGCATTCATAGTGCTATAAAATGATATGGCATCATGATTCAACAGGTCAACATGATGACGGTGATGCCAAAGTTATATAGTTTTTATTTTTATTTAAAGGGGTTGTTCATTACTTGGAGTTAGCTGAGTAAAAAACAAAAAACTTATATGCACTTCCAACACCGGCGTCACGCCAACAATGTCAGCCACAGATCTCCCAGCGCTCACGTGATGTTATTATACCATGTGAGAACTCAAGCTAATCAGCGGCCGCTGACCAACTACAGCCTTCATCACTTCATCAGTGCTGTTGTCCACTTTGATGGAGCAGCAGCCAATCAGCGACCAATCAGCATTCCTGCCACGATATCACGTCACATACTGGAAACAGCAGCGCTGACATCGCTGGATCGATGCTTCTCCAGGAGTAGACATTGTTTTCATCCCCTATGGGGGTTTAAATTGATTATGCAGGGGTGGTCCACTACTATTAGTGATCAAAAAAATTATGAAATCTAAAGCCCGTAACTTTCTTATTGTTACATTGATAGCCTGTTTTTGTGTAGCAATGTGTAGTTTTAATTAATAGCATTTTGAGTTAAATACAATTTTTTATTGCTTTTTATTGTATTTTTGGGGTGTTTTCAGTAACCGATAAAATGGCATTATTTGTGTTTTATTTTTTTACGCCTTTTAGTAATTTAATATTTTGATAAATTTGATGTGTCAGGATACCAAATTTGTTTACTTTAATTTTTTTTCCAATTTTTTTTTATTTTTACATTTATTTTGAATTTACAGGACGATTCAAAAAGGATGGTGCAAAATTATAGCCTCAGTATTCATAACAAAGAGAATATAACACAAATTTATTAACAGGAACAGACATACCATTTATCAAATGATTATCTAAACACTACAAATGTTCAAAGTGATTTCCAGTGGTGACGTTGCAGATATCCAGGTGGTCGTCCATTTCATTCCAGACATGTGCCAGTATATCCTGTAATGCAGCAGCTTGCTAGCATTACTGTAAATGGTCCAGGATGTGTTTACCGGACCATGTACCTTCCCCTTTAACTGACTGGTCACATGACCATGACATCACACAGGTCCTGATGCACACAGTTAGGTCCTGTCAGTATGGGTGTATGTGTGCACAGGATATATAAACCCTGCTTAATTTGAGACAGGTGTGTTCGGTGTGAGGCCTGTGCTCCGTGTGTGTGGGACACCGTTTGTGAGAGGCCTAGTGAAGCCGAGTGAAGCCTGGCAGCCTGAAAGGCAAAGACTGGATCCTGTGCGGATGCTAGTGGCCTTGGAAGGCAGCGGCTTTGGAGTGAAGCCTGGTACCTGGAAGGTCGAGCCTGGATCCTGTGTGGATGTCAGTGGCCTTTGAGGGAGAGCCGGCTTGAGTAAGAGTCCTGAAAGGCAGAGCCTGGATCCTGTGTGGATGTCAGTGGCCTTTGAGGGAACGACGGCTAGAGATCCCTACCTGGGAAGCCACAAAGCCACAGTGGTGGCAAGCGTAATGGACTGAGACAGCTAAACCCGGCAAAGGTAATACCCAGTGCTATATGGACATTGTGATATGAACATTGCTACTTTATTACCTTGCCGTAAGCTGTAACCTGGAGCAAGTGGGCCTGTGTGCCACTTGGCTCATGAACATTGTGTTTATGTGTGTCGGCGTGCCACGGAGTTGGACCCGGTGAACTGTGGCTTATGATGTAATAAACTGCAACATTGTGAGAAAAACGTAAAGACATTGCACATGTGCATTGATTGACGCAGCGAAGCGAGTTACCCCCAGTATGATGACTAGCGCTGCCTTACAATCCTTTGATATGGACTGAACTGTTTCAGTGATGCACCATCTCAGATTGAATCCCAACTGTTGTGCTGACCTCCATGATCGCAAGATATAACACAAAATTGTGATATGTCATGTAAGGCAGCTACTGGACATATAGTTGATGGGAGGTATGTGTCACTGAGATAGTTGTCATCTGGTGTAATCCTGGAGTGTTGCTCTAGTGCATGTAAGCACTAAGAGAATTGTTTGCTGCATCCGGGACCAGGTTTTATGGGCAACTTGAGAGACGGGCGGTTCTTGTTGCCCACATACCTCACCTCTGGATGTGGTTAAGAGGATAAAATGGAGTCCTTTGTTTGGCACATGGTCTGTGTCTGGAGGGAGAAGGCCTCCTATGTATTTCTCCAGACTGAGCCAGTGAACGGGACGCTATCCAGCCTGTGTGACCACAGGACTGGCTAACCATAGGCTTTGTCTAAAGGACTGTTTACTTTGTTTCGCCTGCACTAAAGGCTGTTTGTTTTGCTTTTGCTTATGGATGATTTATGAGGTAATAAACCGACATGGACAATTACTGTATAAGAAAACGCTTCCTGTTTGCCTTCTGATGCACCCAAGTGGGTAGAAACCCTACAGTCCTCTTAGTTCTGAATACCGATAATATAATTTTGAACCATCGTTTTTGAATCACCCAGTATTTTTATTTTTTAAATGAAGACAAAAGGGTCTGAATCAAATTTTCATTTTTTTATTTTTGTTAAATAATTTAATCAACTTTTTTTCACTTTATTTTTTATGTTTTCCATAGACTTGAACTACAATTATTTGATTACTTTTTTTTTCTATATAAAGCAATACTATTGTTTTGTATTATTTAGCAAAATTGATATTCTTCTATGAAGCCAGACTGGGGTGTTAGAGGAGGCCCAAGTTGTCAGCAATGGGACCTTCAAAGGGCCCCCAATGTCATGGTAACCCATTGGCACAGTGCATTTGCATTGTGGTTGGGGGATGGGTGATTGGAGCGAATGCATGCTTTTAAATTTAACAGTCAATGATTGAAAGCGGCATGTAATTGTTTAACAGCAGCGACAGAATCTAGCTCTGGTTTCTGCTGTTATAGGCAGATGCAGATTTTTTTACACAACTGATGTGACTATTGTTACTTATGTACCCACTCGACTTTACACTACCTTTTTGTGGCATGCAATGTACCTAAATTTGGTACTTTTTTAAATCCTTACTAAATGTACAAACAGTATACTGGGGTAGTAGAGAGAAATTAGACGGTGATACTTTGAATATACTTCTGCATTATTTATCCAGTACTATTCTTGAGCTTTTTTATTTTGTCTCAATTCAACTTTTAGGGAAGCATGGTGGCTCAGTGGTTAGCACTATTATCACTATTTCAAATCCCAACACGGACAATATTTGTATATTTCACAGAGTTTGCATGAGTATCCTGGTTTCTTCTGATACTCAAAAGATATACTGATAGTTAATTTACATTATGAGCCCCAAACGGGACAGTGATTACAATATTTGTAAAGGGCTGTGGATTATGTTGGCGCTATATAAGCAAGCGTGATACACACATAAAGCTGTAGTGAAACTTCTGCTGCCTGTCACTTGGATCCTTTCAGTAGTGTGCTAATAGATACTATTTACAATACAATTTTTTGTGCGCTTGCCTTTTTTTTTCTGCTTTGAGGGTGGAGTCTAAACTCCAGATGTTTTTGGCTGATACATCAATTGTGACTTTTTAAAAAGTCACAAAACTTGGCGCAGCTCCACTTCGGTCCACCTTTGGTGTAATTTAGAGTGTGCTGGACTTTTGCCACAATTTTTGTTAATTTTTGGCACCAAAAGTCACAAAACAGATCAAGACAGGAAAAAAGCCCATTTTTGAATTTGCGCCAAATTCATGAATCACGTGTGTCATTTTAAGTGACTTAAAAAAAAACACAAATACCAAAGATTTATTTTTTTATGGGTTCGCAATTGGGGTGCTCTACTATTAGGCCTCCATTACACGTTTTGTGTTTCCAGTATGTGTGGTATCAGGTTTTTTCACGGATACCCCACATACCCATTATAACCTATGGAGCTGTTCAGATGTTTGTATTTTCACACAGACCATGTGTCTGTGCAAAACACATGAAGACGTGTCCGTTTTTTTCTGGTATCATGGGTGACAAGGGCTAATACAAGTCTATGGGTTCATGAAAAACACGTAGTGCATCATCCGTGTGCTGTGCGTGTTTAACATTGCAAAGTATAGGAGAAGCTTTGTAATTTACTCTTTCTTTATCCATACTGGATAAACACTGATGACCACACTAATGGTAAAAACGGACACACGGATGACACACTGATGACACAATGATGAGCCACTTATGGAAAACGCTGATAACACCGGTACCAGTTTTTCACATATGTGTTTTATACGGACCTGTGAAGGAGGTCTAACAGTGATTTCTCTATAGTCACCCAACAAAGAACGTCAAATTAAGAACAAAATTTTGATGGAGATCACTCACAACACATCATGGTGTAACTACTAAAACTGCTCCTTTTAAAACTACCCACTCGCTGACCTATCTTGTTGAAAACATTACAGTTTATTTTTCCCATACAGTTTTGGACGTCATCTGTTGCTGGAAAACCACAGGAATTTCAATTTAGTGTAATTTAAAATTACCCAAGCAGCTCAAGAAATAATTTCCCATAGTTAAAGGATATTATTGAATTTCCATTTATTTTCATTTCATCAAATAGTTCTAACAATGGCACCACATTTTAACCACTTTGTAGTGTCCATGTCAGATTATATTCAAATCTGTTACTCTTTATTGAAAAGTAGATGGCCAGTGGCTGGATTTTAGCATTTAATGTCTGCAACCTAATAGAATCTGGCATACACAATGGAAATAAGGCGATGAAGCACTGATGAGTATGAACTTTCTCTAATGAAGCATCATCATTACAACAGCAACGTTTGTGCTGATGATGCTGGTGCACATTTGATACACACCATTGCACATAAGGGGTGTTAAAGCTAAGATACTGAGTATATTACCAGAGCTGGACCAGCTGCCAGGGTAAAATCTTTCTGTATTCATATGAACGTCTCTGTTCTATTTACAGATTCCAAACTAGGATTATACAACTTTCAGCTTTATAATGGGAAAATCATTGTTGGATCACCTTCTATAACATTAGATTAATAGCTCATCTGGTAAGTGCAAGTCTAGAGAGATAAAGCTTTGTGCATAACTTTGATGGAAGGCGATTTTGCTGCCTAAATATATTACGTGGTGCCTTATTATTTTCATACTCCATCTGTAAAATGCTATTTTGCTGCACCTTCTAGAATTTCTTTCTTTTTATAGAGATACAAGCTACAATTATGAACAGCCTCATTTGAGTATAGCCCAATATTGCCAAAGATTCGTAACGTACCAACAGTAAAAAGCCTGATTTAATTAGACGATCATGTGAACAAGATGGCAGTAATAGACGCGTCACTCTCACAGCGCCGTCAGATGAGAAGTCATCGGTGGCCCCACGATGACACGTGCACTCCTAACGCATGAAGTCAGATAGGGAATGGGAAAAAAAAATTCTATAATGCCTATAGTAGAAATATAGAATGATGGCAGGCTATGATGAGGCATATTGGGGAAGAGTAAAATGTTTATGGACAATTCATAAAAGCAAGTAGTAATTAAATGATAAAAAACATGCTAACGAATACAAGTGTCAGAGTTTTGGCTACGTTGGAAAAAATATAGCAATGAAAAATTTGTGTGATAGGAAAATAGCACATAGAAATACAGATCATTATTCCAAGATAATCATGGAAAAAAGGTAAATATAGTGGTGTATAGTGAGTATATTGGTAGTGAGTAAAAATAAATAAAGTGTAGATTGCACACCACTAGCAGTGATTGATGGTGAATATTTGCATTTACCAAGAAAATGGGGGCATATACAGTACAGACCAAAAGTTTGGACACACCTTCTCATTTAAAGATGTTTCTGTATTTTCATGACTATGGAAATTGTACATTCACACTGAAGGCATCAAAACTATGAATTAACACATGTGGAATTATATACTTAACAAAAAAGTGTGAAACAACTGAAAATATGTCTTATATTCTAGGTTCTTCAAAGTAGCCACCTTTTGCTTTCATGACTGCTTTGCACACTCTTGGCATTCTCTTGATGAGCTTCAAGAGATCATTATGTACATAGTTCTGCAATGGTGGGTAGAATTTAAAGTACAAGTGCCTTTTGACTTTTATCCTAAGTCATGTGGCTGGAAAAAGGGTCGAAATTGACTTTTAAGGTTGCTGCTTCCAATAAGTGGCACTAGAGTTCAAGTCCACTTCCTCTCTGAAGAAACAATTTGCAGTCAGATTTGCTCACCAGAGTAGTAGTGGATCCTCCAATGGGTCGGAGAGAGTTCTGGTAAAATAAAAGGCCCTTATAAGAAAGCACAAACGAATAAGCAGTTTTTGGAGACAGCTTGAAGTTGGTTATTTACTGTCAAAAACTACTTTCATGATTCATAACCAAATACTTTATTTTATCTTAAGGGGAACCTTTCATGTAAAATAACACTGTCCGTAATGGTAGTTCCATTTGCAGCACTCCACAGGCTCCGTGCTTCCTTGGGGCAACTTCCCTAAAAGTTATCAGCAAATTAAGAAACAAATCGTTTCCAAGGCACCAGAGAAATGATTCTATTCCTGTATTCATCCAAAATGCATCATAAAAGCAACGTTTTGACCAGCAAGCGGCCTTTTTCAAGCATAAACAAAATAGCAGATGAAGCTAACATACATGCAGTACATAGAGCCATTTCATATCTGGGAACCATTGGGTGCTGGCTTCACTCTTCCCTCCTACAGACAAATCACATACGAGGAAGGAAAAGCTGCTGCTCTCTCAATTCCTCTGAATGTATGTGAGATGTTTGAAGGTAGGCAGAATGAAGCCAGCGGTGATTGACCACAGAGATCGCGTGATATAACAGTGTCAAGTGATCTCCCGGAGAGCCAGTGCCGACACCGCTGGCACCATAAGTGTTATTATTTTACAAGGGGTACACATAGGAATTCAGAAGGAGTTGTTCAAGTAGGGAATAACCGCTTTAAGCATTTTGCTTTCTCCTTGTAAAGCAGCTATTACTCCTGCAAGACAGACACAAAGAAGCCCCTGCCTAGTATTGAGCATATCTAATGGCTCAGTTCACATCTGCATTTTACAATTGCATTCTAGAACACTTCCATTTGAGGAACAGAGAAATATATATCATGTGGAGGATGGATCTGGCACCAGAGGAACCCTGTTGACTATGAGAGGGTTCATCTGGTTTTTGTTATAGTATTGATCCGGTAAAATAACAAACACTGTAATGAAAGACAAATTGAGCCCTACTATAGTCAATGGGGTCTTTGTGGTCCTGTTTCTATCTGTTATATTATGGATCTGTTCTGCATGTGAACTACATTTCCCTTTAAAATAGGACAAAGGAAGCGAACTGTAAAACACGGTTGTGAATGGAGGCCAGGGCTGGATTTATACAGGCGATTTTGTGCATTTTTTTTTTTACCGTCAATGTTCAATTGCTAGTAGTAGTCAGACTTCTGTGACTGTCCATATTTACTAGACCAAAGCGGCATTGGCCACAGGGAAATTCTGTGTTGTGTCACTCCTTTTATTTATTTAGATGCTGAATCAGCATAGAAAATGACAAAGGAAACCCCTAATAGGGATCAATGGCTTGAAATGACTTCAATTACATTCATAAGTGCAGGGGAGCACCTCTCAGAGTCACTTCATCACAGGAGATTTCATTGGTATCACTGCCTTTCTCAAGCAATCACCATCTAAAGAAAATAATGAAAGGGATTAAAGACAGTAAGCATATCCACAACATTATGGCCCCATTCATCAAGACTGGCAATTTTTGTGATGGTCTTAATGAGAGGGCTTGTTGGAGTCAGAAGCTTCTGACTCTTCAAGGCTGGTGCCTCTTAATGAATCAGGGATGTTTGACAAGTGGCATGCACCTCCATACACCTTGCACAAATCTTAAGAGTAACATATCTGGTGTAAGGTACTCTACAGTAGTGTTGAGCGAATTTGTTCGGCATTTCAAATTCGGGTTCGTGTTCGGGGTTCCGGCTTGTTCGCACCAAAAAAATCGACTCTGCCCATGAACATCCCTGATTTGCCACGCTGTCATGCAGATAACATCAGAGCTTTTTTTTCTCATGAATTCTGGTGTTTTGTTGAATCTGGGCCCATATGCTGCAATGGACAATGGTAATCCCTCATATCAAAGCTACCAGGCAGAGCACAACAGAGGATATCATGACCTCTTGTATGAAACTTTATTTTTTGTTTTCATAATATTTAATACACAAGAGACTTTGTATATTTTTAAATTCAAAAGTTTCATCCACCTCTTGTCCATATAATACAGATACTTACTATTCATATAGCATTCACAGTGCCTGCGGCTGGAAATAGACTAGATAAACTCACGTATCTTTTTTGTTTATAGTCACACTGAATGCAAATGAGGTATTAATATGTCTGGATATCTCATGCTTTATTGTGATTCCACAGAGAACCATGAAAGTCTAACTATAAACGATGTTTATTTTTCTGAACCTAAAACTTGTCGAAAATATCTAGCAATGCTTGTCGCATTTCAATGACTGTGACTATAATAAAGGCCATTTTGACTTCAAAGGACGCAGGGTGTTAGATCCTGCAATCATGGAGGCCAGCTCCATATTCATGAGTCAAACCGAGACAACACTACACTCTGAAACACCAGAGTCCACACTCCCGGATATGCTGGCACACGTCTGGACAGAACTGGACTACCACCTGGACATCTGCCACGTCACCAATGGAAATCATTTTTATTATTTTTAGTGTACAGATATAACTTGGATAGGAAGGGTGTCTTTTCATGATAATAAATTGGTGTTATGCTCTTTTGAATATGAATGCTTATAATTTTGCACCCTCCATTTTGATTCACCCGGTTCAGCTCTTATGCAGGCAATGTGTTTCCATGGTTACAGACTTTAAGTAGGCTGACCCTGCAGTTATTTATTCGCTATGCCCCCTCTCTCACTGCATGGAGGATAGCAAGAAGAGATGGATAGACAGATTATTGTAGGATTCAACTACACACAGGATTGTTTGTAGTCTGTTACCATGGAGGCATTTAGGTTTCCACTGGAAAAATACAAAATGACTGCAAAAGATGCATTAGCTTGTAAAGCATGACATAAAGCACCTATACTATGGTGATTTTTTTAGTCAAAGAAACCACTGATTGGCCTCACAATATCAATGTCCACTGTCAATTTTTAAGCTAATTATTTGCACAGACTCTAACATTGGTTTCACACATCCATGTTTTGCGGTCTAAATACAGATTGCGATATATAGATTATCCACGCATCTTCAACCTGAAGTCGACAGTCTCAAGTATAGATGAGGCTGTGGAGATCAGGTTAAGAGACCCCCAACCTGTCTGGTTATCGCTCTCCATAGGCATGCCACGAACCATGGATATGTGAGACCAGTCAAACAATGATCTTCTAAATACTGGCAGAATTATTACTATCAAAATAATATTAAGATCACAAGTCGAATATCCAGAAAAATATACTTATTTTTTTTAAGCTGGAAAAAGGAATTATGAATATCCTAAATGAAATCTGTGTACAATTATTTTTATTTAAAAATTTCAGATTTAGAGTCAGAAGTCAAAATTTAAATAAATATAACTGTAGAAAAAGACATGGACCGCACATCCCAGTACTCATACGTTGATGTAATGTCGCTAGGCAAAAATGTAAAAACTGAACATGAGGTTCTTTGTTTAACATTCTGATTAGTCTGTATGAAGCCCACTACCACATCATGGTGAACCTCTCAGTGGGTCCCTAGCCTGAAAGGTGCAGAGCTGTGCGCAACCCACCGTCACAGCAACAGTGCACCAGCAGGGCAGATGACCTGGTACCCCACAACACCCATACTGCGAGGCTGAGTCCCCATGACTCCAGGTCGCACAGCCCCACAGGCCCAAAACCACAGGAACAATGGCCGCCAAACAGCACCAACACCAGGTGAATTGATGCAAAATGCTTAAGAATGTGAACAGAGCAAAAATAAGCAGAACCCCTCTTGCAGTCTCCTGCTAATTTAAAAACACCTATGTCAACTGGGAGGAGTATTGGTCCAAGTAAAACAAAAAAAAAAAGGGGCAGTATGCTGTAAACCATAACTGTAGATAAAGACATGGACCGCACATCCCAATATTCATACTTAGATCTAATGCCGCTATGCAAAATTTTACAAACAGAATTTACATAAATAATTTACTAAAGTAGTCTGAAAAGCATCGTAAAATTGTATATAACATTACTTACATTTATTCATAAACTACATTTTAAGTAAACGTTTGTCACTGGCAACAGTTTGTTCAATACTTTTGCAGACAATGCTTTTCACAAGTTCAAAAAGAATTATTTTTAGCGTAATGTTCCTAAATTATTTCTCAGCCACGCAGCAACAAAGCAAAACAACAAAACAACTACCTCATTTTTAGTACAGACTCTCTTTTATGGTCCTTTGTCATGCAAATAAACAGGATGATCCTTTGGGACTGTGTGTGGCAATAGGTAGTGCATTTACTGATATAAAATAAAAGCATATATACAATTTTAAAAGCATACCAAACAAGCACATATCTTTACACATTTAGTGCCTTGAATTGAACTGTCTAAGGATTACATAACACAAGAGTAAATTCTCTCATTCAAAAGAATCGGGTCAATTATGCAAATCACACTGTGATCAAACTCTAATCAGAGTTTTATCAGAGAGTAATCATAGTGTGATCCAATTCTCTGAGAGCGGGAGAAAAAAAATTCTCCATCTTATCCATTTTGTCAGTCCATGGAAAATGAACTACACTCAGATGTCATTCAAATGTCACGGCAGCAACTGGCATGCCACCTCAGCGCCACCCCACTCACCGTGCGGTTTCTCCTTGTGTTAGGCCGTTTCCTTCTGCACTCCTCTGCACTGCTACTAATGCATGCTGTTTCCATTTTGCCTTAAGGGGGTATGGCGAGTCTATGCAGGAATTTAACCATATAAGGCAGCTCCTCCCACCACACCTTGCTCGAACGTTAGATCTCTACCTAGTATTCAATGGTCATGCTTGTTTCTGTATTCTGCTTACCATTACCGTCCCGACTAGTTTTCCCATTTTGGCTGACCCCTCCACTCCTGACTTTGGCTATATCTTCTGATCCTGTGCAGCCTGCCCTGACCACCTCGGACTGTCTGACCACATTTTTGTCTTTGCCCTTCCTGTACCATGCACCCATGGCTTTGACCTTCCCGTCAGCTGCTGCAGTCCCGAGGACTGCCCAGGAGTGGTACCTGGCGACTACCTGGAGCCAAGCCTATCCTCACCATCAGAGGCTCTTGTGAAAACCAGATAGTCATTTAGCCATGCCCCTTCATGCTAATCCCGGCCCGTGGCACAATGAGTCCACACCCAACCCTGTTACACCGAATATAGTCCGATGGTTTCCGTGAACTGATTGACATGGTGGAGTGCGATCTGAACATTGGATCAAACTCAGGCATGCAGCATTTGTTTTTTCCTCGGACTAACTTGGTCCAAGGAAAAAAATTTACATGTTCACAGCCCCATAGACAAACATTGATCCGAGTGCAAACCGATGTTTTGTTGGATCGCACTCAGATTGTAAATATGCTCATCTGCACCTGCAATAGCAAAATACCTAGTGAATACAAGTTACTCCTTAATTCCTTCAGATGCAAATAAGAATATTCATTTTCACTGATAACAAGCAGAACTCAAAAAAATGATAAGGAAATGAAAGTCAATGTAAAATAAAAACTATAAAACATTTAATAATATTTAGCTTAGAGAGGTTATCTAGTCTATAAAAATGATGTACACATTTTAGTTCCAGAAGGATTAGTCCCAAACAAATGTACTGTCTGCCTCTAAGGCCACGTTCACACGTTCAGTATTTGGTCAGTATTTAAACATCAGCATTTGTTAGCCAAAACCAGGAGTGTGTCAAAAATGCAAAAATAAAAATTAGATTATAATAGGGTAATATGGTGAATGAAATTATTTCAGTAAAACCATGTGGGTCCTGCAGTTTTTAAAAGTATGTGTTGCGCCCCCTGGGCCTGTGTTGTGCAGGGGAACCCGGGACCGGGCCTGTTGTAGAATGCTGGGGGTTGTAGTCTCCGTGTGGCGGTGACCCGGTCCGTGCCCAGGGTGGTCAAACCAGTGGCAGTCTATTTGTATTGGAATAAGTGTCCGACTACGCCACCCGTGGATTGCGGTCAGTGGGGACCGCCGCTGCGCTGCCGACCGCTGAGGCTGATGTTGGTTGCGCAGCCGAATATGGGATAACTCCCCACGGGAGGAGTATTGCCTCAGGGCAGCTAAGGTGGAAGATGATGGGAGTGATGGTGTGAGGGTCCCAGTACTAATGGTGCTGGTGCGGCAAGGAATCACAGAGACGTGTGGTGCAGTTCAGGGTCTTTACTGATGGTACAAGGCAGACCCTCCCGGGAGTACTGGCTAGTATAAGGGGCCTGGTCAGTCTGCGAGCAAGCAGGAGTTCCCCTGGCCAGGTGGAGTTGTAGGCCTCCCCGTTTATCTGCACTCTTCCTGGCTACCTTGCTGTCAGCGGTTACAAGTAGCCCACGTCCCTGAGTATACCGTGTGGTGCTCACCCGTATGGCTGGTGACTTGGGGCCTTCTGTTAGCCTCCGCTCCTTGATGGCGGCGCTGGTCCCTTCTTTGTGACTGAGCCTCCGGGCTTCTATGGCCAGAGGACCTGGAATCCCCTGCCGGCTGGTTTCTGCTGCTGGGTGTATATCAGTCCCCACAGCCTCGGACTCCTGTGTCCGGTTTTAGTGTCTTCGTCCAGGGCGTGCTCTGCTCAGCTCCAGCCCCTGGACTTCAGCTACTGCTCCTCCAGAGCTCCTGATCTTGCTTTCCCTGTGTCTGGAACTTCACTCCAGGCTCTGACTGCTCTAATCCCGCCCCAGACCCAGTTTTTAAGGGCAGATTCCTCCCCTCCCAGGACTGGGTGGGCCGTGTTGCATGCTTAGGGATCCTGACCAGAGAAACCTCCCACTTGCTCTCAGACATAATATCTCTATTACTGCGGCAACCAGACCCCTGGGGTGTCGCATATGTGCACACAAATTTTTGTAAGAATTTTTTTGGAGCAGGTCCACTTCAAAATATATTTAAAAAATCACTTAAAAACTATTTCTATTTATTTGTATTGGAAAACCACTGCAGTCCATATGTTCAGTATTTTGAGTATTTTTTTCTACTTCAGGTTTTAAAAAATGCCTACTGAGAAAAAAGAAAAGTGTAAGTCACTGATGGAGTCCATTGCAAACTAAGTACTGTCTAATCCAAAGGCTGCAAGAAATACTTCAGTACGAAAAGTCATCTGAAGATTCAAAAACTCTTTACAATTGGTTCAGGAAAAGGAAAGATCTGCAAAGAAGCGTTTCCTGAAGCAATATTCACTAGAAAGGAAATCATTTTTGAACATCTTAAAAGAACTCTGTGTACACATATTTATTTATTTCACTCACTTATATAGCGCCATTAATTCCACAGCGCTTTACAGACATTATCAGCACTTTCCCCAATGGGGCATACAATCTACAGTTCGTCTTAGCATATACTAAGATGCTAAGTTATGATTGTGTTACATTAGTCTGAAATCGACATATATATACATAATTGTAACAGAAAAGCAACATTTTGTTTGTTGCTGCAGTGCTTTTATGAAATAAGAATATAAAAAGGAGGTACACTTGAAATGATATTGTTCATACAAAAAATGATGGGGCTGATTCATCATGAGTGGGGTAGCGCATATTCATGCCATGCAAGTCTTGTTGTAGTTGAAGGTGCTGAATTCATTAATGTGCACTCTACTTGCTGAAGGTGGAGCCTCTTCTGAGGGCCGTGTACCTCAATTCACCACGCCAGAAGTGCTACTCCAGTCAGTGACTGGAGTAGCATTTCAAGTGTACAAAATTCCATCACTTTTGATGAATTTGGCGGGTGTGGCCACATGCTCCTCTCCACCTCTACGTATTTCAGCAAAGTGTATTCAAATTGGCATGAAAACGTCAAAAGTTGATAGTTGTTTGCACAATTTCCCCTTACCCAAACATGTTGTGACTTTTCAACACTTTTACGACAGTTTTCTGTCTTAAAAACTTTGATGAATAGGCAATTATGTGTGCACAGTTTCTCTCCCCATATCTGGATATGCAGTGATGTATATGAGATATCACAATGAAAATCTGCGACTAGGGCCTCATTCAAAGGTCCATGAAACAGTCTGTATGGACCGCAATGCACAGACCGGGATTTTACAGCCTCATAGGCATATATGAGACTGTTCCGCTCAGGTTGGGACACGGAGCCAGTATGCACATCATGATCTCTTCACGGACTGTGTTTTATGGACATCTGTATGAGGCCTTTGATGCAACACCGTAAATGACCTTTGGAGTTCTTTGAGATGTGTACTGCATGATGAACCAAAATATAAACACACATAGGCAAATCACAGATTGCAGTTTAGTGTGATCCTTTCAAAGCCTGTTTGCTGTGGTACTTATCTTTAAATCCCCTTCAGGATTGTTAAACATTCTCTCAAATGGGCAAAAATAACAATTGCATTGCTCTTGTGCCAAAGTCTAACGCGTGATAGGATGTGTGCAGAAAAAAGACATTAAAAACAATGTGCTGCTTCAAGCAGAGTCCTATTGCTGCCATCTGACTCAACACTTAAAGGTATTTTTCCTATCTATTTTAGGCACATAAGAAAGAACAGCAGATGTGCTAAAAACAAGCATCTTGATATCGCTGTAATCTAAAATTAGTAACTGTTTCAGAACCAATGCGCCGTGTGCATTGCTGCCATCCATTTCAGATAATGGCTGTAGTCACATTGATACAATTTGTAAGCTGCTTTTTATTAATAAAATAGTGGTTAATTAAAGTTGTGCTCCGATGAAGTGGTTGGCACACAGCTAGAGTTTGGCCAATTTTCCCTATGATGCCAGCTGCTTCATAAAAGCTTGGAAATGGCAGAGAGAAAAGTTGTAGCACTCACCAATACGTAAAAATGTAGCAAATGTTATTCCATAGGCATAAAAACACAATGGGTAGGCATAGGAGCAAAATGACAATAGCCGTTTTGCTCCTTGTACGTGCTTCTTACTAGTCCTGAAGTTTGCTGATATTTTTTCATATTGGCGAGTGCCACATTTTTCCCTCTCCTATTTACTAGTATTCATGGACTTTTTTTTTATATTATTGCTGAGCACTACTGAAGTGTATGGGGAATTGGGTTCAATTTGGAGTGCTTGTACTATCAGGATTTGAAGCTTCATAAAAGCTGCAGAGACTTTCTGTTGTGTCATTAATGGTATATTTTCTTACTGTTAACGGCAGTGCAGTTTTTGCTGAACTCTATGTTCATAAACAATAAGCAGGTTGCAATTCATTTCGAAGGATGCACCAGAAAACTGCTACAACTACAGAGTAAACTTGTTTGCAGGGTCCGGGAACAGCGGCCATGTAAGTATTCCGTGCCTGCCAGACAAAAGCCCTGCAAATTATCCCCAAAGTGTTCCAGGGGCCATTTTTTGACATAAAGCCAGGCTGCTTGTTGCTCATACCACTGTGAGCAGCCTACATGGCCTAAACGTGCTACCAGGGCCTGCAGCATCTCTGAACTTTTCTCCCATCTTGCACATCTTGGTCAAAAATTGTAAAAGTTGCTGCCAGCTGTGGATATTGATTATCTGCTTGCCCAAGTGCATTCATTGTGGCAGTTTTCAGACAACCATTAATGACTTAATTGATACTAGCCAGCGTGTGTAAGTGCATGCATTTTTGTGTATGGTGCTCATACTCAATACTGAATAAATCGAGATGTTGGAATATTTGGTTTCCATTTCTTCATCATTTGCATATCATTAACATGTTTATTTATCCTGTGATTTCCTTAATTCCACAACTTTTCCTTCATTGTGTGGTAATTTCAATATTGAGGAGTATATTCAATATTGACCTGTGATCAGTAGAGGAGCACAGACCCCTGAAGCAAAGATTCAACTAGAAGCTCTTAGACTCCAATGCAAAATCTGTAACGGGACAGCTACCAATTTTGTGCCATGATATCTTCTAAGGAGAGAGAAAGACCTTATGGCCCCTTCTGCCACAAGTTCCCAAATATTACCTGCTATTCAGGAGGAATTGTCCTGGGTAAAATTGTGGGGTCCTGTGCAACAAATGTAATCATATTCAGTCAATTAAGAAAGTGGTGTGCAGACAGAGCTGCAGCACTTTATTAGTAACAATTTTAGGGGTATTTTTAGTATCTTTACAAACAAGAGGCACAAGCTGCAAGGCATTTGCCGCCGGAAATATGGTTGACTAAGGCTGCATGCTCACTATGCGTTTTTCAAGCGTTTTTGCCATGGAATTTCCGCAGCGAAAACACTTAAAAAACGCTTGGTAATACGTGCCCCATGGTCCCCAATGATAATCCGCATGTGCTGTGCACATGCTGCGGAAATTTCCGCTGCGGATTATCATTGTGGAAAAATATGCTGCATTTCCATTAATTTTGCGGACACGCAGCGTAATTGCCGCCATTGACTTGCATTGAAGCGCATATTTTTCGTGTCAGCACATGTGCACACACGGATAATATGCAATTCTATGTGCGATGGTACCCGGGTTTGGAGAAGAGGAGACTCTCATCCAGACTCCGGTACCATAGAACCTGTTAAAAAAAGAATTTTAAATAAAAAATAAAGGTTATACTTACCTTCTGATGGCCCCCGGCCTCCTCAGCGATGCGTCCGGTCTGTTATATGGGTCACGGTGGTGTTAGGACCTGCCATGACGTCATTTAGTCATGTCATGTGACCGCCGACGTCAGCGGTCGCGTGACCTGTCAATTGACACAATGACGTCATCACAGGTCCTTTCACACCACCGCGAGACACCGGGGAGACCGGACGGAGCGGAGAAAATACCGGGGGCCATCGAAAGGTAAGTATAATCTTTATTTTTTATGTTTTACCATTTTATTCTTTTTTTTTTAAGAATTGCATGGTTGCATGGATTTATATAGTGTGACCAAGTTGTCAAGCACTTTTCCAAGTGATGCTAAAATCGCTTTGAAAAGTACTGGATAACCCGCATGCAGAAATGCATGCAAAAACACTTGACAAATGCTTCTACCTGGCAGGAAAAACGCATGTAAAATCCGCATGCGTTTTTCCTGCCAGGGAGAAGTGGAAAAAATATGCAGCATTTCTGCATCGTGGGCACATAGCCTGAGTCAGAAGTCTGGTGCACTGCGTGCCCTAGAGCAGGGTTCCCCAACTCCAGTCCTCAAGGCCCACCAACAGGTCATGTTTTCAGGATTTCCTTAGTATTGCACAGATGATGGAATTATTGCCTGTGCAGGTGATGCAATTATCACCTGTGTAATACTAAGGAAATCCTGAAAACATGACCTGTTGGTGGGCCTTGAGGACTGGAGTTGGGGAACCCTGCCCTAGAGGCAATTCCCCAGTTTGCTTCTTTCACAATGCCAACCTTCACACATATTTTACCGCATTGCACAAAGGTCCAAACTAGTAATAAAGAAGTATTGGTATCAGCTGTATTTTCCACAAAATTAAAGGGTTTATCCAGATTTTGCGTGAAAGTCTGCAATCACTCTATGTGAATCTTCAAATCATGCACTGGATTCTATGTTGCCGGCAGTGAGACCAGGCAGTCACGTGACCACAAATATGCAATATGCATATGTAAAGTGGCACGAGGTGGTAGCTGCGGGCTAGGCACTTATCTCATTTTACATCTGTGAGCTACATGAAAGTGTGGGTCCTGGCTGGGTGTGTGGACTTGTGCTCTGAGGGGCTTATGCCCGTGCAGGCCGCAAGTAGCCGGTGTTGCATGCTGGCCAGAACCAGTTGTTTCACAGTTCAATGAGAGAGACTTCCGTTCCAAAACCAACTCTTTAGCGAACGGTAACTCGGTAAGGATTATATACAAGGGATAGTGGGTACAAAGTCTTATGAATGTTTCCTTTACAGTATGAAGCATTTTCCCATGTACTCAGTTTTGCTTAGGCCTGTTAGCTTCTGCATTACCAGCTCTGGGGTTCATGACTCGGTGTCCTCTCCCAGGACCTGTCCCTGGAAGGCCACCCTATATATTTCTATCAAGTTTTCTTCAGGATTACTCTGTCCCTTCATCTTAGTCTCCTCTAATTGTGAGCCACCCTTTTGCAGCTCTGCTCACATTGCACTCCAAAATCGAACCGACAACCTAACAGGAAACAGTCACTCTCCCTAACGCTAACCTCACAGTTCTGGGCTAGTCCCACTACTTATGCTACAGTCAACTATCTACATCCCTATTAGAGACGAGCGTTGTTCTACTCGAACTGTTCGCCAATCTCAAATTCGAGCTGTTTTGGGCGGTGTTCGAGCCGTTCGGCGAACACGAACAATTTGAGAAAAATTCGGCTGTTCGAGGTTATGTTCGATAACTGTTCGTGCACCAAAATCATAACTGGATTTTTTCTCAGTAATGATGAAAATTAATGTTAATACGCAGTTTGAGTGTACAGCTGGGTGGGGGGAGGGGCAGGGGATGGATCTCTGCAGGAACAATGAAGATCTCCATTTTTTTTTCTCTTTCCCGCATTTACAGTGGGGAGGTGCAATCTGTCAGCCTATCAGCAGCGCACACACGGAGCGAAGTGCTTTTTTTCACACAAGCAAGGGCATGTGTCATTGGCAGTGTATGTCACATGTCCTTGCCCTATAAGACCAAGCCATTTTCCCCGTCGCCACCATTTTCTCACTGCTGCAGCTGCGTGTTAGACGGCACCGCTGTTGCTGTGTGCGCTATACCTTGTTAATTTCAAGCCAATTTTCGCACAAATATACAGATAGCTTGGGAGTAGGGAATAGTTGTGATTGCAGTCCTTTTAAGGACTAGGTTACAGCATTTCCTACGACTTTTATCAGGCAGGTCTGTGCTCTTAAATAGATAGGTTGTGGGAGTAAAGACTAATTGTAATTGGAGTCCTTTTCAGGACTAGGTTACATCAGTTCCTATCAGTTTTTGCCAGGCAGGTCTGTGCCAGTGCTGTGCAAGTTTTTTTCACAGCATTTGGCTGAATCTAGCAAAGCTAATCCTTTTTGGCCTATTGCAGAGTGTGTTAGTCAGTGGAGTAGCCTATCTGTGTTGCAAGATATACCACCTGTGTATAGAATACCAATTTTTTACTGCACCTAGTGAAGTAAAATCTTTTGGGCATAGCATCATTCTATTAGTCCATCTATACTGACCTCCATCAGGTTGCAAACTGAATCTAATTTTTTTCTGCATCTAGCTCTGAAAAAATATTTGGCTTCTAGCTGTGTGTGGGTCTTGTTCTATTAATCCATCTATACTGACCTCCATCAGGTTGCAAACTGAATCTAATTTTTTTCTGCATCTACCTCTGAAAAAATATTTGGCTTCTAGCTGTGTGTGGGTCTTGTTCTATTAATCCATCTATACTGACCTCCATCAGGTTGCAAACTGAATATAATTTTTTTCTGCATCTAGCTCTGAAAAAATATTTGGCCTTCTAGTAGTGTGTCGGACTTTCTCTATTAGTCCATCTATACTGACCTCCATCAGGTTGCAAATTAAAAATAATTTTTATCTGCATCTACAGTACCTCTGAAAAAATATTTGGGCTTCTAGCTGTGTGTGGGACTTGTTGTATTAGTCCATCTATACTGACCTCCATCAGGTTGCAAACTGAATATATTTTTTTCTGCATCTACCTCTGAAAAAATATTGGGCTTCTAGCTGTGTGTGGGACTTGTTGTATTAGTCCATCTATACTGACCTCCATCAGGTTGCAAACTGAATATATTTTTTTCTGCATCTACCTCTGAAAAAATATTGGGCTTCTAGCTGTGTGTGGGTCTTGTTCTATTAATCCATCTATACAGACCTCCATCAGGTTGCAAACTGAATATAATTTTTTTCTGCATCTAGCTCTGAAAAAATATTTGGCCTTCTAGCAGTGTGTGGGACTTGTTCTATTAGTCCACCTATACTGACCTCCATCAGGTTGCAAATTCAAAATAATTTTTTGTATGCATCTAGCTCTGAAAAAATATTTGGCCTTCTAGTAGTGTGTCGGACTTTCTCTATTAGTCCATCTATACTGACCTCCATCAGGTTGCAAATTAAAAATAATTTTTATCTGCATCTACAGTACCTCTGAAAAAATATTTGGGCTTCTAGCTGTGTGTGGGACTTGTTGTATTAGTCCATCTATACTGACCTCCATCAGGTTGCAAACTGAATATATTTTTTTCTGCATCTACCTCTGAAAAAATATTTGGGCTTCTAGCTGTGTGTGGGACTTGTTGTATTAGTCCATCTATACTGACCTCCATCAGGTTGCAAACTGAATATATTTTTTTCTGCATCTACCTCTGAAAAAATATTGGGCTTCTAGCTGTGTGTGGGTCTTGTTCTATTAATCCATCTATACAGACCTCCATCAGGTTGCAAACTGAATATAATTTTTTTCTGCATCTAGCTCTGAAAAAATATTTGGCCTTCTAGCAGTGTGTCGGACTTTCTCTATTAGTCCATCTATACTGACCTCCATCAGGTTGCAAATTGAATATAATTTTTTTCTGCATCTAACCCAGCCAATAGTTTTGGCCTAATACCACAGTTTGGCCACTCAGCTCTGCTCGGTTACCATCCATTGTTTTTTTGTGCAAACAACTCCAGAGTTGTGAATTAGTTAACCACCAAAATGAGTGGAAAAAGGCCTGCTGCTGGTGGAAAGGGGAATAGGCGTGTTGGGAAGGGGAAAAAAGGTTGTGTCCGTGGGGTAGGTGTTAAAGCAACAGTAACATCTGCAGAAGAAAGACCATCTTCCAGCCAAACTAAAATGTCTACTTCTTTTAGCGGACAATGTGATAAGATCCCTTTCTTACAGGCACGCCAATCGCTACAAATTCTAGATGAGGGACACAAACAGCAGGTGCTTCAACGGATATCAAGTGCTCCTTTAAGTGGGCTCTCCTCCACATCAACTTCAACATCACAAATACTCCAGTCCTCAAAGGTGTCACCCAAATCGCACTTGCTTCCTCACAGCTCCCAAATCTCCAGCTGCCCGTCTGAGTATGAGGTAGAACAGATGGTTGAGTCTGCAGAGCTGTTTACTCATACTATAGCCTGGGAATCAGAGGTCGACTCCAGCGCTTCTGTGAATCCAGACGAGGAAATGATCTGCACTGATGCCCAGAATCTTTATGAGTTGGATCCAGGACCAGACGCAGAAGGTTCTGACCATAATGTAGACCCTCATTCCCAAACTGTAACTCCTGTTGGTGGAGACAATGAGGAAGACGATGATAAGACTCAAATACCTGATTGGAGCGACAACTTTAGTTTTTGGTCAGGGCAGGAACAGGTTGGCTCTGAGGACGACGGGTGTGATAACACACAGGGTGATGATGATGAGGTTGGAGATCCCACTTACTGTCAACCCACAGTCAGCCAAGAGATGAGGTCAGCAGAGGAGGTGGAGGAAGATGCTAGTGACGATGAGGTCAGGTTGCGCCTTCCTGGACAGAGACGTAGTACTGGAAGCACGTCAACAACTGCATCCTCAAACACAACTCTGCCTCTCACCACAAGTCGTGGTGGCTCTTCAGGTCGCATGGGTGCTAAGCCTTGCATAGCCTGGGCATTTTTTCAGATCGATAAAGATG
This sequence comes from Phyllobates terribilis, assembly GCF_046119375.1. Classification (NCBI taxonomy): domain Eukaryota; kingdom Metazoa; phylum Chordata; class Amphibia; order Anura; family Dendrobatidae; genus Phyllobates; species Phyllobates terribilis. The sequence continues at coordinate 255,577,737 of NW_027362763.1, read as the reverse complement.
ACCCAACTCGTGTTATCTGTAACATTTGTCAGCAAAAGCTAAGTAGAGGCCAAAAAATACATAGTTTGAGTACTTCATGCATGAACCGGCACATGGACATGAAGCATAAGTTGCAGTGGGAAGCTCAGTGTGCTACAATGCGGCCTAGCCGGCCGGGCCAACCACCGTCTGCCATATCTTGTGCATCCGCGGCCTCTTCATCCTCTGTGACTGGGGGGACAGCAGTCACACCTGTTTTGGGGCGCAGACCTGCCACCTCTTTACCCGCAACAGCCAGCGTGATTGGCAGGTCATCATTTTCTTTGGAGGTGGGAACACCAGCTGGTGTTGAGCGCTGTCCGACATCGATAGCACCACCTTTGGATCAAGGCAACCTAACATGTCCGCCTGCATCTTCCTCACAGACCGGCAGTTTGCCGGGGACACCCTTATCAACCCCGTCTAAGCACAATAGCCAGCCCTCGGTCCCTCAGATGTGGACAAGTAAAAGACCATTTCCTCCTAGCCATGAGAAAGCTAAGAGGTTGAATTTCACCATCTGCAAGCTCTTGGCTACAGAAATGCTGCCTTTCCGCCTGGTGGACACAGAGGATTTTCGAGACCTTATGTCCGTCGCAGTGCCCCAGTACCAGATGCCCAGTCGGCACTACTTCTCAAAGAAAGGTGTGCCTGCGCTCCACCAGCATGTCGCACACAACATCACCGCTTCTTTGAGAAACTCTGTGTGTGACAGGGTGCATTTCACCACAGACACTTGGACGAGTAGGCATGGACAGGGGCGTTACATGTCGCTGACTGGGCACTGGGTAACTATGGTGACAGCAGGACAAGGGGCTGCTGTCCAAGTCTTGCCGTCCCCACGAGTTGTGCGTCAATCCTCTTTATATCAAAGTTCCTCCACTGCTTCTGCCTCCTCAACCTCCTCTCGGTCTTCCACCTGCACCCAAAGCCTGTCTGGTCATGCCACAAGCTTTCTAACTGCCCAGAAGGGATCCTGCACACCTCCTTACTATGCTGGCAGTAGGGCTCAACGTCATCAGGCGGTTTTTACTTTGAAATGTCTGGGAAATGTGAGTCACACAGCTGAGGAGTTGTGGTCAGCTCTGGAGTACCAATTTCATGAATGGCTGTCTCCACTGGACCTGAAACCAGGGAAGGCCGTGTGCGACAATGCTGCAAACCTGGGTGCGGCCCTTCGCCGGGGCAATGTCACACACGTGCCTTGTATGGCTCACGTGTTGAACCTGGTTGTCCAGCAATTTTTAGCCCACTATCCCAGACTAGATGGCCTTCTGCAGAGGGCACGGTCGCTGTGTGCTCACTTCCGCCGTTCGCATCCCGCAGCTCAGCGACTTACATCTCTACAGAAGTCGTTGGGCCTGCAAGTTCACCGGCTAAAATGCGATGTGCCTACCCGGTGGAATTCAACTCTGCACATGTTGCAGCGACTGTGGCAGCACCGACAAGCCCTGGTGCAATACGTTCTGACGTATAGCCTGGGCCAACGAGATCCAGAGGTGGGGCAAATCACGCTGGAGGAGTGGTCTCAGATCAGGGACCTATGCACCCTTCTGCACAGTTTTGAAATGGCGACGAAGATGTTTAGTGCTGATGATGCCATTATCAGCATGACTATTCCGGTGATTTACATGCTGGAGCACATGTTAAACAGAATTCGGAGTCAGGTGGTGGCACAAGAGGAGGTGGAGGAAGTAGAGGAGGAGGAGTTGTATGCGGAAGGGCTAACATCTGCAAGGTCCAGACGGTCGGCAGCACCAAGGCGGCAGGCATGTGAGGGTGGGGGAGATGGTTTTACCAGGGCGCATGGTAGCAGCCAAACTAGTGAGGAAGGTGCAGGAGCCCAGGAAGAAGTGGAGGACGAACTGATGGAAGACTCATCAGATGAGGGAGACCTTGATCACATTTCTGTTGTGCGAGGTTGGGGGGAGAGGACAGAGGAAGGAAGCATGATTGTTACCTCGCCACCAACACAACAGGGACTTGGTGCTCCTGGATGCGCAACACACATGAGTGCCTTCTTGCTGCACTACCTGCAACATGACCCTCGAATTGTGAGAATTAGAAATAATCCTGACTACTGGGTTGCCACACTGTTAGATCCCCGGTACAAAAGTAAATTTGCCGAAATTATTCCTGCCATAGAAAGGGATGCACGCATGCAGGAGTATCAGCAGAGACTGTTGCAGAATCTTACATGTGCTTTTCCACAAAACACCAGTGGTGCACGCAGTGAATCTCACAGTTCCAACTTGCCAACCGTGGGACCGTCAAGTGTTCAGCACTCAAACCGTAACAGAACCACAGTATCTGCTGGTAACATCAATTTTTCGGAATCATTTCACCACTTTTTTAGCCCATCCTTTGCAAGGCCACAGGAGACAAGAAGTCTGACACATAGTCAACGCCTAGAGACGATGGTACAGGAGTATCTCCAAGTAAACATTGAAGCCACGACTGTGTCACTGGACCCTTGCTCTTTTTGGGCTTCCAATCTGGATAAATGGCCGGAGCTAGCCACTTACGCCTTGGAGATCTTGTCATGCCCCGCAGCCAGCGTTCTGTCTGAACGTGTGTTCAGCGCTGCTGGTGGTGTGCTGACAGATAAGCGCACGCGGCTCTCCACTGATAATGTAGACAGACTCACGTTCATAAAGATGAACAAATCATGGATCCGAAACTACTTTTCTACCCCTGTGTCATCCTGGGGAGAGTAAAAGCTTGATGATTGGTTAAAATCACCCTACCAACCATTTTAAGCTTTCAAATTACTAATCATGTTTATCTGTATCTTGACTGGAAAATAATTTGGGCTTTGTAGCAGTGTGCAGCACTGATCCTATTAGGCCATCTATAATAAGCTCCACCAGATTTAAAATTAAAAATAATTTTTAGCTGCATCTAGCCCGGAAAATAATTTTGGGGCTCCGAGATGCGCAAGACACATAAGTGCCTTCTTGCTGCACTACCTGCAGCATGACCCTCATATTGTCAGAATTCGAAGTAATCATGACTACTGGGTTGCCACACTCTTAGATCCCCCAAACTTTTCGATCAACCTTTTCATTTTAATAAAGACCAAAAAAATGGTCATTTTTGAAATTATAAGCATTAGCAGGTTGTTAGAAACTGAAATCAAACAGTTTTCAACTCAAAACTTTCTTCTAGGTGATGTTACATTTTCACATAGGACCCCTTGTTCGAAAGGAGCTTCTGAACTCTCTCGTCCATTGAATTTGTCAGGTTTTGGATGGTTTCTGCTTCAATTGTTTTGAATGAGGACAGAATACCCTCCCAGAGCTGTTGCTTAGATGTGAACTGCCTCCCGCCATCATAGACACTCCTTTTAATGATGCTCCAAAGGTTCTGAATGGGGTAGAGGTCAGGGGAGCATGGGGGTCACACCATAAGTTTGTCCCCTTTTATGCCCATATCAGCCAGAGATGCAGATGTTTTATGTGCAGCATGAGATGGTGCATTATCATGCAGAAAAATGATCTTGCTGTGAAATACACGGTTCTTCTTCTTGAACCATGGCAGGAAGTGCTGTTTGAGAAAATCCACATACATTATGGAGTTCATCTTTAGCGCCTTCAGGGATCCTAAAGGGGCCGACAATCTCTCTCCCCATGATTCCAGCCCAAAACATTACTCCACCTCCTCCTTGTTGGCGCTGTAGCCGTGTTTGCGTGGGGTGTCCATCAACCAGCCATCCTCCACTCCATCCATCTGGACCATCGAGCGCTGCACGGCACTCATCCGTGAACAAAACAGTTTTGAAATCAGTCTTCATGTAATGTTTGGCCCACTGGAGCCGTTTCTGCTTGTGTGAAGTGGATAGAGGAGGTCGACAGGATGGCATATGCACAGCTGCAAACCTCTGAAGGACCCTGCATCTTGTTGTTCGGGGGACGTTGGAGGCACAAGCAGCTTCAAAAACTTGTCTGCTGCTATGACAAAGCTTTTTTGCCGCTGCTCTTTCAACCTGACGTAATTGCCTGTAGGAAAGAGTCCTCAATTTGCCCTTATCAGCACGCACACGTGTGTACTGTGAATCAGCTACATACTTCTTGATTGCCAAGACACTTCATCCTGATCATCGCACAATGTTGATTGTAGTCATGCCTTGACCTAAACACTCCACAATTTGTTGCTTCTCAGCAGCCGACACATCCTTTTTCTTTCCCATTTTGGCAGAAAATGTAGGCTGCTTAATAATGTGAGAGAGCCTTCTTAAGTAGTCTTGCCTTTCATTGGACACACCTGCCAAACTAATTAGCACAGGTGTCTGCAATTGCTTACAGTGATATAAAGAGCCCTGACACACATCACCATCAATGAGTTTAACTGACAAACAAACAAATTCTTCCCTTATCACTCCTAAACACTTTTTGCATAATAATTTGGAACGCGGTGTACATGTGCTTTTCCACAAAACACCAGTGGTTCACGTAGTGAATCTTACAGTTCTAACTTGCCAACCGTGGTCTGTATGGAATTGTTCAATAAAGGGCCCAAAATTAAGATAACATAGATGGGAGAGGTCTCTATGAATAGGAATTCCTAAGTATTTGATACCCTGTGAGGGCCAGGCAAAGGGAAAGTTGGACTGGATGGAATCCTATATGGATTTAGGGAGGGAGACATCGAGGGCCTCAGACTTCGCTGCATTGATTTTAAAATTTTACCATGTAACAAAGTGATCTATTTCAGCCATAACAGCAGGGATGGATATATGTGATTGAGTGATATATACTAGGACATCATCAGCAAATAGAGAACACTTGTACTCGGTGCCTCCCACCTCAATCCACCTAATATTGGGGTTATGGCGAATTGATGAGAGCAGGTGCTCCGTCACTAGGATGTATAAGAGAGGGGACAGAGGACATCCCTGCCTTGTCCCATTGGTGATTGTGAAAGGTGATGAAAATGTTATGACGCACCCCCTGGGCCTTGGGACACCCGGAGCCGGACCCTTTTTGGTGGATGCTGGTGGTTGTAGTCTTCGTGGCGGCGATCCGGTTCCGTGGCTCAGGGCGGTCAAACCAGTGGCGGAACTATTTATGTGGTTTTGATGTTTAAATGTCCGACTACGCCACCCGTGGATTGCGGTCAGAGTGAACCGCCGCTACAGGGCAGACCGCTAAGGCTGGTGTTGTGGGTGCAGCAGAGCGTAGCATAACTCCCCACGGGAGGAGTATAGCCTCAGGGCAGTGTATGCGGAGGATGGGGGTGATGCTGCAGGGCAGCAGCAGTAACGACACGGAGTCAGTGATGCAGTTCAGGGCCTTTACTCACAGTTCTTATTATCCAGACCACGTCTGCAGGTAACGGCTGCCCACGTCGTACTGTGCTCACCAGGTGAGGGGCTTAGACAACTCCCAGATAACTTTGGAGCGCTTCACAGGACCCCCTTTGTGTGTCCTTTGTCTGGCCTTTCTTACCAACACTTCTGTCCGGCTGCCTCGGGCCTCCTCTTGGTAAACTTGGCGCCAGTTTCCCTGACCCTATGTGGTGCCTTCCTAGCGGGTGTAGCGAGGGGCTGCGCCACATAAAATGTCAGAGCCTCCGGTTTCTAGCTGAGGGTCGTTTTCTGCTTCCACTAGTTCGGGGACCGGTCTCCCCCTTTGGCCTGACCCCTCCACGCAGGTGGATTCGGGCGTGCGGTGGCGACTCGCCCGTCCGCACCCCTGGGATCCCTTCATTCCTCGTTCCTGGAGCCTTCTCCGCTCCTCTTCCTTCCTTCTCCCTCTTCCAGGCCTGGGCCTCTGTTACTAGGCCCGCCTCCGGAGCAGAGCTCATGCAGAGCCCCTGCTCCCTGCCACTTCTGCTCAGACTTCTCTGCACTGAACTAAGATGGTGCCCACCTTTTATACTCCCTTCTCAATGCACCCAGGAACTGCTTCCTCCCTGCTCCTGCACTACAGGGTTCCCCTTCCTCAGTGTTCCCTCCCCCCACTCCAGCCAGGGACAGGGACTGTCGTGCCCATCTCAGGGGCATATTGGTCGCCCTGCCCCACGGCAATGTGGTGTAATGCATGCAGGTGTCGGGTCCTGATCCACACTCCATCCTTACCTGAGAGTGAGATATCACACCTCTGGGTGAGGTGCAATACGTCTGTAGCAACCGAGCCCTCAGGGTGCTACAGTTCCATTTATCTTCAGCCTAGGTGACGTATTGCGATACAGGGCCGTGATTTTGGCTATAAAAGGGTCCCCTAGACCCCTACCCCAAGCTTTTTAAGAGAATCATATATGGCGTGCCAGGAGACTCTATGGAATGCTTTCTCAGCATCCAACGAGAGTATCTAATTACAAATTTTTAACTGCATCTAGCCCAGGAAATACTTTGTGCCTAGTAGCAGTGTCTGCTAGTCAGCGGATTATCCCGGCTGTTAAGCAAGCTACACCACCTGTAGTTTAGACACTTAATTTTTTCAAAGGAAATGCTTCGGGACCATGGGATACTTAGTGAAGAGCATCAGGAGGCACCCCAAGGCATAGAGGCTTGGACTGGCAGTAGGATGCCTTGCGGTGGACAGCCGAGCTCGATCCTTATAAAAGCTTTTTAACTGCAGCAGCTTTAGTGGACGCTACTGGAGCTGGAATTACCGCGGCTGCTGGCATGAGACTTGCCCTCCAATAGATCCTTGTAAATGGATTTAAAGTGTATTCATTCAAATTAGAGAGACAATTTAAATTAAAAAGCTTAGAGCTGCCTCCACCACAGGGGGGCTCGCTCGACCCACCAGCGGACAGGCACCAGTATTGGGAGAGGGGGGCTGGCCGTCAGGGTTCACCGTGGCTCTGGCACAAACCCGGCGACACGGAGGTGGCACGGGCAGGAGCGGACTGAACGTGTCAGCTTCTCACTTTTTGGATTTTAGAAGGGCATGACATGCCTATATTTGTGTCTCCCTCTCCTTTTACTCCTCCACCTCTTTTCTTTTCGCATGACTATATGTACTTGTCACTTTTCCATGTGTTAGTTGTGTCTTCTGAGCAGTTTGTCAGCTTTTGGACACCTTTGAAGGTGTTTTCTATGTGTTTCTATGTGTTTTTGTTTGCCTGCCATTGGTTTTAACGGTGTTCGAAGGTGTTCGACGAACAGTTCGACGAACAGTTCGGCGAACACACGGGTGTTCGACGAACCGAACCGAACTCGAACACTACGGGGGTGGCTCAACACTAATCCCTATTCTATCTGTCCTATACTCTACACTACACATTACATTATTATACATTATAATATCTTACATTATCATATCCTACAGTACATATTACTAACATTCCCTATAACACTATGGAAAACCATATCATAAGACACTACACAAAATATACAAAAGACGCACAACATAATACACACAATGCGATTAGTGTCTTCAGGGCAGGAACGCAATGGCACAGTCCACCATCCTTACACATACTCCCAGCCAAATTCCGACTATATGTGTGAGGCCTCACTCAATACAAGTGAATTGAGAGAGGCCATGCATGTCTAGCAGGAATATCTAGGCGTATGGATATTGCATACTTGTGGTCACATGACAACCTGGTCTCGCCGCTGGCAATGGGGAATCCAGTGTGTGCTATGAGCAAAGTGAGGCTTTACCAGTCTGCAGTTGCACATAAAGACTTTTGTGCCAAACCTGGACAACCCCTTTAAAGGGGTTGTCCGGTCTTTCTGTTTTAATTTTATGTGTATCTAGGCTGCAGAATGCTGACAGTTTTAATATACTACCTTTCAGCATTCTGCATGGTGTCCTATATAGCACACCTAGTTATGTGAGCAGCTCTCTCCTGATTGTTGAGGAGCTATTCACTCCCTGACTAGAGTTTTCCTGTCTGGCAGAGACTGGTCGGACACCACCCCCAGTCTCTGCCAGACCCTCCCCGTGCCTCCTGTTCCAGCCTCCGTGCAGCGCACAGTGGAGGCAGCAGGGGAATGACTCAGTTGATCAAACTAACCAGGAAGGAAAAGGCTTCTACATAGGTGAGTATAATGTGCTGTGTGCATCCATCACTCCCTAATCCATCCCTCCATCCATCCACTCATCCATCCCTCATCTTTCCCTCTCTCATCCATCCATCCCTCCCTCATCCATCCCTCTCTCATCCATCCATCCTTCCCTCATCCATCCCTCTCTCATCCATCCATCCCTCTCTCATCCATACATACCTCATCCATCCATCCATCCCTCATCCATCCATCCATCCATCCATCCATCCCTCATCCATCCATCCACTCATCACTATATATTGAGGTTCTGCAGCAGCTGAAGTGTATTATGTGGTATATATGTATATATATCACCATAGACTGAGGTTCTTCAGCAGCTGAGGTGTATTATGTGGTATATATGTATATACATCACCATAGACTGAGGTTCTGCAGCAACTGAAGTGTATCATGTGGCATGTATCTCAATAGGATTGAGATCAGGGCTTTGTGATGGTCACTACAAAACATTGACTTTGTTATCCTTAAGCCACTTTGTTACCATTTTGGCAGTGTTCTTCGCGTCATTGTCCATTTGGAAGACCCATTTCCGCCCAAGTTTTAACTTCCTGGCTGATGTCTTGAGATGTTGCTTCAGTATTGCCACATAATCTTCTTTTCTCATGATGCCATCTATTTTGTGAAGTGTACCAGTCCCTCCTGCAGCAAAAAAAACCCACAACATGATGCTGCCACCCCCGTGTTTCACAGTTGGGATGGTGTTCTTAGGCTTTCAAGCTTCTCCCTTTTTCCTCCAAATGTAACGATGGTCATTATGCCCAAAAAGTTCAGTTTTAGTTTCATTAGACCACAGGACATTTCTCCAAAAACGAAGGTCTTTTATTACTGTGTGCATTTGCAAACATTAATCTGGACTTTTTAAGTTTCTTTTGGAGTAATGACTTCTTCCTGGCAGAGTCGCCTTTCAGCTCATGTTGATACAGTACTCGTTTCACTGTTCATATTAACACAATCTTACCCGTTTCCGCCATCATCTTCACAAGGTCTTTTGCTTTTGTCCTTGGGCTGATATACACATGTCGAACCAAAGCACGTTCATCTCTGGGACACAGAACCCATCTCCTTCCTAATCGGTATGATGGGTGGACTTTCCCATCTTGTTTGTACTTGCGTATAATTCTTTGTACAGGTGAACAAGGCACCTTCAGGTATCTAGAAATTGTACCCAAGGATGAGCCAGACTTGTGCAAGTCCACAATTCTCTTCCTGATATCTTGCCTGATTTCTTTAGACGTTTTCATGATGCTACCAAAAGAAGCACTTTGTTTCAGGTGTGCATTAATATACATCCACAGGTGTGTTTCTAATTAACTCAGATGTTGCCAAAAAGTCTATCAGAAGCTTCCAAACACATGACATCATCACATGAGCAGTCCTGAATTGTTTAAAGGCATAGTAATCTTAGCGTATGTAAACTTTTGAATTTACAGTAAGTAATAAAAATGCCTTAAAATATTCTCTCTCTCATTATTCTGGCATTTGGCAAATAATAAAAATTTTGGTAATCCTAATTGACCTAAAAAGGGAAAGGTTTATTCTAATTTCATCTCAGATATTGAGAAAAACATGCATATGTGTCTTTTTCTATAGCGTATGTAAACTTCTGGCTTCAATTGTATATATCACCATAGACTGAGGTTCTGCAGCAGCAGAGGTATATTATGTGGTATATATGTATATATGTGGAGTGCAGTGATTATGCTGTTTTCCACAGATGAGGACACTGCTCAGTTATTTCCAATACTGGAGTGAGTGTGCAGGCAGAGGTTGGTGCTAGACACTAAGGCCAGGCGGTGCCAGCTCTGACTATGAAGTTAGATAATACAGCACATGGAGCTGTCAAGTTTGTTAGAGCTGAAGGTAAGCAACGTGGGTGAAGGGAATGAAGTGAAATTCAAGAGGAACAAAAGGCACAAAAAGAACAAAAAACAAAATTTATAGGGGTGTTTTATATTACAATACAGCACAGATTAGCTTAAAAAAATGGATTTCATGGTTGAACAACTTCTTTAAGTTACAGTCTAAATTTTGTTTCTATTTTTAGAAAACCTATTGTCTGAAATATTTTTCTTTGACTGAAAATCTGTTCCAAGTATCTAAATTAAGTTGTTTCTTCAATTGTTTTTAGTATTGAGCCACACCGCCTCTCTCCTATTGCTATCATATTGGACTCTGCTTCTAAAGGAGACATTCTCCTTTAGAAGCAATCTATTGAAGTGTTCTGTAATTGTTTGAGACAGCAACCACAAAACTAGAGTCAAACCCTCAGCAGCGATGCACTGTTATACTTGATGAAGTGTTAACAATTAGAGATGAGCAGATATTTTGAAATTCAAATTCGCCGACTTCACCTCATTTTCCTCCAAAATTTGAATCACAGTGAATAAATTTGTGCAAATCTCAATATTGAAAAGCTTCTAATTGCTCAGAAAATTCACGTTGGGAAGAGAGAGCGACAGAACCCCACTGACCATGAGAGCTTAGACTTTACAGGCGAGAAAGAGAGAGAAAGAGAGGACCCCGGTGACCATAAGAGATTACACTCTCGAGGTGAGAGAAAGAAGACCCCCCTAACCATAACAGCTTACACGCTACATGTGAGAGAGAGATCCCTGTTGACCATAAGCGCTTACACTCTAGAGGCAAGAGAGAGAGGACCCCGCTGACCATGAGAGCTTACATTCTACAGACAAGAGACAGAGAGATAGGACACTGATGACCATAAGAGCTTGTGCTCTATAGAATTGAGGGAGAGAGGGAGAGACAAAAAGAGAGGACCCTTCTGAGCATAAGAACTTACACTCTACTGTTGAGAGAGAGAACCTCGCTGTCCGTAAGAGCTTGCATTCTACAGAGGTGAGAGACTTACCCAGTGATTATGGACATGGAAAATAACTAAAAGACATAACTGCAGGACATTATGGGGAGGCCCATTTGCAATGCAAAATGACATTAGCCTGCTCTCTTGTGCTTCAGCAGCGTGGGAAATGGTGACGGGAAATTTTTTTTTCAAATTCGTGTGAAACTGCAAAGTTCTGGTAATCAACTCAAGCTTGATCCTCTGTGGATCGATCCACTTATCTCTATTAACAATGATAGTAACTAGTCTAAATAAAAAGAATCAGTCTTATTTCCCATAGGAGCAAACCAGGAATCTGATTTCATTTTATATAGTACATTTAATATTTTGGCTGCAAAAGACAACGGCATTTTTCTTCTCTACGATTGTGTAATCTCATAAATTTAATTTGTAAATTGACTTTGCTCTCTGGGATCATCACCTGGTGGCCAAGTAGTTGTCACTATTTGTAAATGCAGTCAGTGTGGTAAATGAGATAACAGGAAAGGTATGCTGAAAATGACAAGGACAAATGTTCTACCATAGCTCAAAAAAATCCAGCCGGCTTTGAGAGAAAAGGGTCAGGAGATAGACAATATGATTCATTATGTTTTGTAATGGACAAACAGAGTGCCAGTTCTATATTTTATTTGTCCTTGAGAGGAAATGTTAATATTTAAATAACCTTTCTTTTAAGCAGAAAAGGGTAATGGTAACATTAAAAAGGGACAATAAATTGATTAATAACTCTCTTTTTTTTAACTTTCTTGCACAAGTGGTTCAATGTGCAACCTTTATTTTTCTATATTTTTAAACTATTTGTCAACTTTTGCTTATGAGTCTGTACAGTATAAACACCTAGGCTGTCAACATAATAAAGTTCTAAATCTTAGTTATCAAAGCAAAATTTACTAGGCTAGTTGTATGGGTTCAATTATAGCTCCTAATACTGGAATTATGTTAAAAGGAACTTGTCAGCAGGTTTTCCTAATATATACTAATGCCACCACCTTTAACTTCTCTGGTACCACAGTACAGAAATCTGTATATAAGCCCCCTACTCCCCCTGCATATCCCAAAAATAAATTTTATAATACTCCTGGGCAAAGACCCCTTAATATGCAAGGGAAATTTTGAGCTTATGCAAAGATTGCAGGACTGCGATACAAGAGAAAGTAAAGGTGGTGTCTTTAGTTAAATATTAGGAAAACCTAACAAGTTCCCTTTAAGTAAAACTCCAAGAGTGTTGGGGATATATCCATAATATGAGCAGTTAAACAGAGATGCATTATGGATGTCTCAGGAAGATTTTAGGGATATAAACTAGCAATAAATAAAAAAGCTGAATCCTGGTCTTTCATAAAGGCAAACTTCAAGGCTCTTACACAATGCTCTATGAGGGAGGCAAAAGATAGGAATGGAGATGCTAAGCTCGGTAAAGAATAGTTTTGCAGTATGTGATTCAATATTTTCCTATAAAAAGTTTTTTAAATACTTTCAGGTTTTACAAAGTCTGCAACCCCCAAAATGCAAAAATGTATCTACTTAAACAGTTATATAAGGGACTTAGCCCTATAAATATCATATTAGCAGTATACATGTTAGTGTTTTAATGGCTGATAAAATGACTTTTATTTCTTATGCAAATGACAGAGCTTCAGTGCACCTTTGGCAGTAGGTTATGCCTCCTCATTTTGCATTTTTTAGCACTGTCCCTGGTCCTGACAGCATGCACTGCCTCAACTCAGTCCTTGGTACATTTTCACTGGAAGAGTCGAGCACCAATAGCACAGTGTCAGTGCAGGTGCAGGTGTGCACACAGTTTGGGTGTCGGCTTGCTCTCACCAATGACTCCTATCTTTGGCTTCTGCTTGTACACTGATAATAGAAGTGTAATGAGTGGTAGCTGCACACATGAGTCAGGAGGATTAGCAACAAATCAAAAATAAAGAATAAAGGCCCCGTCACACTTAGCAACGCTGCAATGATCCCGACAACGATATGACCTGTCAGGGATCGTTGCTGCGTCGCTATGTGGTCGCTGGCGAGCTGTCAAACAGGCAGGCTCTCTAACGATCAGGGGAGCAGCGACATCGTGGAAAGAATCTTTCCACGATGTCCTGCTCCTGATTACCAGCCTGCTGCTGAAGCAGGAGCAGGCTGGTAACCATGGTAAACATTGGGTTACTAGGGGCACACGCGCACCTACTAACCCGATGTTTACCATGGTTACCACTCTGCTACAGTGAGCGGGAGGTTACAGCTCACTTTAGCAGGCTCGTAACCATGATAAACAATGGGTTACTAGGTGCGCGTGTGCCCCTAGTAACCCGATGTTTATCATGGTTACCAGCCTGCTAAAGTGAGCGGTAACCTCCCACTCACTGTAGCAGAGTGGTAACCATGGTAAACAACGGGTTACTAGGTGCGCGTGTGCCCCTAGTAACCCGATGTTTACCATGGTTACCAGCCTGATCGCTGCTCCCGCTGGTCACACACAGCGATGTGTGCTGACCAGCGGGAGGGCAACGACCAAAAAATGGTCCAGGACACTTTGCAGCGATCAGCGACCTCACAGCAGGGGCCTGAACATAGCGACATCGCTGGTGAGGTTGCTGTTGCATCACCAAAATCGTGACACAGCAGCGATCTCGCTAGCGATCTCGCTATGTGAGACGGGGGCTTAAATGGCTGTGCAACCACGAAATCAGAACAACTTATATATAAATTGCACAACTACAGATAATTCCAAAATTAACATCTTTATTGTATAAATCAGGAAACAAATAAAAGGGAAACAAAATCCAACAGGTGGGATAACATCAATGGGACACAAGTATATCAACAATACATAAGAGGTAGTAAATGGTATTTAAAACTTAAATAATATATTATAGTGTTAGTAAAGACTACCAAAAAAGTAGATAAAAAGTAAATAAATAGCTCGGCATGTAAAAAACAACCATGATGGTGCTAAAAACTAGGGTGCTGATTTATCTCTGAATCCCAGAAAATTGCTATCTGAAAACTTAAGACCTAGAGTATATCACTGAATGTACCAAATAACAGAGTAATAACTAAAGTGACAGTACAACAATCGATCAAGTCTCTAGCCAACAGATAATATAAAGTGACAGTGCATGAAAGTGCAACCATGCAAAGTGTACATAGAGCTCATGAAAAACAGAATCAAGCACACGGGGATGAGAGAATATAATACATAAGGCAAAAGATCAGACAAAAATATATTATCAGATATAGTATGCTTAACGCCGAGCTGCTTGTGCCCCACACCAAATTACAGACGCGCGTTTCGCCACTGCGGGCTTTAACGAGGGATGGCCCCTGTGGGCAAATGAGAGCAGTCAATCAGGATCAGAGACAGTGATAAGAATGCAATTTGAGGAAATGTAACAGTGTACTTAGTCCTTAGCTAAGCATAGGGTACAACCAAGCTCCCATATTTACAATGGGGAAAAAAAGTATTTAGTCAGCCACCAATTGTGCAAGTTCTCCCACTTAAAAAGATGAGAGAGGCCTGCAATTGAAATCATAGGTAGACCTCAACTATGAGAGACAAAATGAGAAAACAAATCCTGAAAATCACATTGTCTGATTTGGAAAGAATTTTTTTTCAAAATTTTGGAGGAAAATAAGTATTTGGCCAATTACAAAAGTTCATCTCAATACTTTGCTAAATATTCTTTTTTGGCAATCACAGAGGTCAAACGTTTTCTGTAAGTCTTCACAAGGCTGGCACACACTGTTGCTGTTATGTTTGCCCATTCCTCCCTGCAGATCTCCTCTAGAGCAGTGATGTTTTGGGGCTGTCGCTGGGCAACACGGACTTTCAACTCCCTCCAAAGGTTTTCTATAGGATTTAAATCAGGAGACAAGCTTCTTACAAAGCCACTCCTTCATTGCCCTGGTGGTGTGCTTGGGATCATTGTCATGCTGAAAGACCCAGCCACGTTTCATCTTCAATGCCCTTGCTGATGGAAGGAGGTTTGCACTGAAAATCTCACAATACATGGCCCCATTCATTCTTTCATGTACACGGATCAGTCTTCCTGGTCCCTTGGCAGAGAAACAGCCCCAAAGCATGATGTTGTCACCCCCATTCTTCAAAGTAGGCATGGTGTTCTTTGGATGCAGCTCAGTATTCTTTCTCCTCCAAATACGACAAGTTGTTTTTCTACCAAACAGTTCTACTTTGGTTTCATCTGACCATATGACATTCTCCCAATACTCTTCTAGATCATCCAAATGCTCTTTAGCAAACTTCAGATGGGCCTGGACATGTAATGGCTTAAGCAGGGAGATACATCTGGCACTGCAGGATTTGAGTCATTGGTGCGTAGTGTGTTACTGATGGTAGCATGTGTAACGTTGGTCCCAGCTCTCTGCAGGTAATTCACTATGTCCCCCCGTGTGGTTCTGAGATTTTTGCTCACCGTTCTTGAGATCATTTTAACCACACGGGGTGAGATCTTGTGTGGAGTCCCAGATCGAGGAAGATTATCAGTGGTCTTGTATGTTTTCAATTTTCTAATTATTGCTCCCACAGTTGATTTCTTCACACCAAGCTGCTTGCCTATTGCAGATTCAGTCTTCCCAGTCTGGTGCAGGGCTACAATTTTGTTTCTGGGTGTCCTTTGACAGCTCTTTGGTCTTCACCATAGTGGAGTTTGTAGTGTGACTGTTTGAGTTTGCAGACTGGTGTCTTTTATACTGATAACAAGTTCAAACAGGTGCCAGTACTACAGGTAACGAGTGGAGGACAGAGGAGCCTCTTAAAGAAGAAGTTACAGGTCTGTGAGAGCCAGAAATCTTGCTTGTTTGTAATTGACCAAATACTTATTTTCCACCAAAATGTTAAAAAAAAAATCTTTCCCAATGAGACAATGTTATTTTCAGGATTTGTTTTGTCATTTTGTCTCTCATAGTTGAGGTCTACCTATGATGTCAATTATAGGCCTCTCTCATCTTTTTTAGTGGGACAATTTGCACAATTGGTGGCTGACTAAATACTTTTTTCCTCACAGTACATATGAAATAAAAGTCATTTTCTCAGCCACTAAACACTAACATGTATACTGCTGGTATGATTTTTATAGACACTAAGTTCCCTATATAATTGTTTAAGTAGTTTAATATGCATTTTTGGGTGATAGACTCCCTTCAATAATGACTGTTCTTGGCAGCACATCTTCTTGTGTAAACAGGACATGTACTGCTGAGAACAATGATATTCTATGTGCACAGAATGATCATGTAGTTGATCGTTCTATGCACATAAGTGCTCCACCTGTCTAAACAGGTTGGTAAATAATCACTGATCAGTATGTATGTGCTCAATTGGCTGTTTATCGGCTGTGGCCGTCCAGTTTAAATACTGTATATTTTCAGTTCAATGCAAATCAAATTCATGTTGTATTTTAGGAAATTCAATGGGTCTGGCAATTTAAAGCAATTAGCGATTTGTTTCATGAATCGACCCAAAAAAATGCCCACAACCATTTCACACATTGCAGAAGATTGCATTAGCCAGAGAACACTGAAATAACCTCAGTGGTAGTCACATGGGCTTGCAGATATCATATCACATGGTATTGAGCAGCAAAGTATGAGGGATTTTAATAACCTATACAAAAGCTAAGGAAGGGACTGCATCAGCATTTTAAAGTGATTCTGGATATTAAGAGGAATTCAGAGCTCACAGCAAAGCAATATACCGTATTTTTCGGACCATAAGACGCACCTAGGTTTAAGAGGAGGAAAATAAAAAAAAAAAATTAAGCAAAAAATGTGTTCATGATGCACTTTTAAGGGGGAGGGGGTCTTCTGCTGACACTGGTATAGGGGTGATATCCCCCAATCCTGACAATATCCCCCATCCTGGTATATATGCCCCCCTTCCTTTTATACGTGGTCCCCATCCCCATCCTGGTATGCCTGGCGTCCCTCCATCCTGGTATGTGTGGCACCCCTCATCCCTATCCTGGTATGCATGGCACCCCTCATCCCTGTCCTGGTATGCATGGCACCCCTCATCCCTGTCCTGGTATGCATGGCACCCCTAATCCCTATCCTGGTATGCATGGCACAACAATCCTCTTCCTGGTATGCATAGCACAGCAATCCCCTTCCTGGTATGCATAGCACCCCTCATCCCTGTCCTGGTATGCATGGCACCCCTCATCCCTGTCCTGGTATGCATGGCATCCCTCATCCCTGACCTGGTATGCATGGCACTCCTAATCGCCATCCTGGTATGCATGGCACCCCTAATCCCTATCCTGGTATGCATGGCACCCCTAATCCCTATTCTGGTATGCATGGCACCCCTCATCCTTATCCTGGTATATATGGCCCGTCATTCTAATCCTGGTATGTATGGCCCCCTCATCTTTATCCTGTTATGTATGCCCCACTCAGCATTTTCCTGGTATGTATGGCCCCCTCGTCTTTATCTTGTTATCTATGGCCCCCTCATCTTTATCCTGGTATGTATGGCCCACTCATCCTTACCCTGGTATGTATGGCCCCCTCATCCTTACCCTGGTATGTATGGCCCCCTCATCCTTATCCTAGTATGCATGGTCCCCCTAATCCCCATCATGCTGCACATAAAAAATAAACACTCCTATTCACCTTTCTTCTCTCCTCCAGCGCTGTGTCCTGTCTGCCCACACTGCTCTCTCCATGTGAGCCGCGCATGACGTTACTGCCATGCGCGGCTCACAAGGAAAGATCAGCTGCCGGAAGTCACTGCTCCCCACGCCGGAACTGTGTGCGTGGGGAGCAGTGACTTCATGCTCCTTCATAGTCGGCACACAGCATAGCCTCGCTTCGGCTCCTGCTGCTGCTGGGCTATCGCGTGTGCCCGCTTATTAAAGGGCATGAATATTCACCCCCATGGTAAAGTTAATTTGTCCAATTACTTTTGAGTCCTGAAATGAGCAGGCTTTGTAGAAAAATGGCTGCTATTCCTAAACATTTCACGGGATAATTTTGTTTAATCCTTTAATTAAACCTGAAAGTCTACACTTCAATTGCATCTCAGTTGTTTCATTTTAAATCCAAAATAGTGTCATGCAGAGCTGAAATCACGAAGATTCGGTCACAGTACAAATATTTCTGGACCAAACTGTATGTACTAATGTAATAGTGGGGAAGTACGTAGCCTTCCTTTGGCACTGAGGTAGTTAAAGAAAGTGTTCCCGTAGTTAGACCTCTTTGAACTGTTGGTAGGCCAAGCTAAGGGGTTAGCATCAGTGGTCCAGTCAGTAGAGTAGAGGGGGAACTTAGTGCCCTGACCAAGCCTTGAGTGTTATAGAGCTTGTTCCTGGCATAATTCCTTGTGGGCTGCAGTACCTTTAACCATCCACAAGATGCCACTGTCCCGGGTGCAGATGTCAGGTTAAGTCTGCCAGCAGTGTTACAGACAGTGATGGGGTTAATGCTGTGTGATGACAGCCCACAGAGGGTGGGCACATTAGGAAAATCTCTGCTTAGTTTCCAGAAGCAAGAAGTGATGAGTAGTAAGAGATAGGACAGTGAACTGTACGGGCAGCCTGTCTATATTGTGGCTGCTAGAGTAGACGGGAGCTCCATACCCTCAGACAGTGGGATCACCAGTGCAAAAGTCTCCCTACGCAAGAGTCCTGTTAGCCGGCCAGAGAAACTCAACAGAGGTATTGAGGACCCGGGGCACTTCTAGTCTGCAGGTAGCAGAGGAAGATAAATAGGACTCCAGGCTAAGACGTGGGGGAGATATCGGATCCGGAACACTGTTGGTATTGCAGAAGAGTCTCTTGGGCTAGAGATTAGAGTCACAGAGATGCTTCACTTAAAGAGGGAACCAGGGCTGAATATGTTGCCAGCGCCTGTGAGGGAGATAATACCCTGTCAGGCCTTATCCATTATATCTGCCTGTAAATACTGTACATATTCCTCTTCCCCAAGTAAAGTCCAAGTTATGGTTAAGAACCTCGTGTCCTCTGAATTTATTGCTGCCCTGGAGTCAGCCGCGATCGGATGCTTTGAAGTAAGTGGAGAGCTCCACATACACTGCCACACATCAGAGGGAGGACACGAATTGTCTGTAGGGTGCCAGAGCGAGAGGGGGCTACAGCTCGCCCATGACTACCTCGCTGGGGCACCTTACACTAATCCCACATGGAAACTACGTAGAGACTATTCATAAAATAAGCATTTTTTTCTAATCTTCCATTCAGAACATCTTCTTATAGTATATGCTCAGATCTGGCTGTTTTGTAAAATAGCAAAAATCACTTGTCTTTCTTTGTACAAGAAGATCTGAGATACCAGCCATGTGTGTCCAGCAGTACTGGACATATTAGATGGACTTTCTCAGAGGGAATAAAAAATATATATCAAGTCAGTAAGGCAAACCTAATAATATACAGCCCGTCTGGAAGAATGACAGGTAATTACTCATACTGACACTAGTCTCAATGGCTATAAACCAATTGAAATATAACAAGTAACATATTTCAATGCATATAATTTAACAAACAAAACTAAACAAAAAAAAAGCTAATTAAAAGTGCATAGTAAATTGGAGACAAAATAGCCATATAAATCTTTATGATGTGTGCTCCTTGAAATGTGCATTTTACGATCAGTGACACTCCTACGATTATACTAACATTTTTATTATTGATTAACTGGCATTAATTAAACTGGTGGCACTGGGTGGCACATTATTAAAGAACCATCTTTGCTATTTATAGCCAGAGTGATGAATTACAGACACAATGCTTTGAATGACCTTCAGCTGTCCTTCTCGCTTCACATGGGCACACAAGCCAGAAAGACACAAGCAATGGATGTGTGATTGCACCATGATGATAAATACAGTTGCTGATATAATTTTATAATCACGGAGAGCGCAGTACAATTTCACTTGATTTTTATATTATATGATGTAGCAGAAAATGATCTAGAAGCATAAATACTTGTTTTGACATTTGCAGGGTTTAGATGAAATAGCTCACTAAGTGCTTGACTGTAAGTAAAACCACACAGAGCAGAGAAGGAGGAAGAGAAACAGTATGATGTATACATGATTTCAGTCGTCAAGTCATTATTTACTACATAGTTAAATATTAGTCTGGCTGATAAATATTTGACATGATAATATCTAAGACATCTACTTAGAACAGTCTACTATGAATACCTGTACTGATTAATACATGTGTAAATATTTATTTTTCTCATTTATGCTATTGAGAAACTATGTGACAATAGAGTGATTTTGTTATGCTGTTTATGGACAAGTCACAGAAGCAGAGAGGTTTAGCTCTTCTTCACTTACAGTAGTTTTTGATAACTGCATAATATGTTGAGTCTTGGATACCAACCAGTGTATGAGAGTAAGGCCACAGCCCCACTATCAGTATTTGATCAGTATTCGGTCAGTATTTTTTCTCAGGAGTGGGAGCCAAAACCAAGTGAGGAACAATCAGAGAAAAGGTATAATAGAAACAAGTCACCAATTCTGCATTGATCACCCACTCCTGGTTTTGGCTCCCACTCCTGAGAAAATATACTGACCAAATACTATTAGTGGACAGTAGCACTAGGATTCAGCTGTGCTCAGGAATCCAAAATGTTTTGTTTTCAAAGATGGCAGAGGTAACTCCAGTGTTTCCACTTCAAAAAATGCGGAATATAACCAGTATAATTCTGTTATAGCAATTTGGAGTTACAAGATTGGGTAGCATATATCTTGGAGAATTTCTGATCTGTAAATTAAAAAGATCACGGTCAGAATCCACACACCACACAGAGTCTGCAACAAAAATGGATTGCCTTTATTAGACAGAAGCACGTTTTTATATCATTTACAACATACTGTCTCATTATGCTTTGACCTTCGCGACATACTGTAACTGTATGTAGAAATCCAGATTGCACAGGATGTGCCGTTCTCATCCTCGAAAGATAAGAAATTCCTTTGCAGTCTCTCGTCTCAATTTAAAGGCATAAATTGTCTTCATTTTCAATTAAAGGTTGATGTTAATATTTCTGCTACAATGCTAAACAGTATTTTAGCCTTTGGAACTCATCATATACTCTGAAAACAGCACAAATCTTGGTCAAAGCACAATAGACTACCTCCTCACTGAAGGATCAGATTACAATCTGAATAGATGGGACAGTTGGAGTGAAGACACTCAGCACAGTGTGAGACCAGTCATATACAGACAGATTGCACTGAAGCTTTTAGAAAATTTATTTTCACTTCAGTGTTGGATTCACAGTTACACCACATAGTACTGCTGTCAGCTGTGCAATGTCTTTGATACTGCTTCATCTGTCTGTCTAGGAGGAAAATAATGGTAACTAGGCTCCCCCCACTAAGTCAGAGACATTTGCAAACTGGAGAAAGATCCAAGAGAGGGAAAATCTGGTGAAAAATACACTATACAAGACACATAATGCCCTAAAAATATTGTTATTCTCATTTACACATAGAATACAATTTATTCTGAAGAGATGCCTGTAGTGACAGGTAGAATTTAAACATCTCTATGTATGGCTATGTTTAGATTTGTGCTTTGACTTTGGTTTATAATGGAAAACATAGCGGTATGGTAGATTTATTGTATAAGAATAATTTGTATTTTATTTTGTAGTGGCAACATATTCCGCAGCAATTTACAATAAAGGGGGTATATGTACAGACAATATCAGACATTACAAAGTAACATGTAATTCTACAATTTAAACATGAAGAGTGAGGGCTTTGTTTGTAAGCTTAAAATCTATTAGGAAATAGGGGTGACACAAAAGGTAAAAAGTGTTTGTTGTGTATGGTCCAGCCATCTTCATAAATAAGGGTATTCAAGTAAATATGCTTGAGCCAGCCACAAGCCAGTAGATGTATGGTTAATTTGAAAGTGTTACTGAGTACCTGGAATGCGAAGGAACAGATGATAGAAAGGACCAGATTCTGAAGAAAATTAAAGAACTGAAAACAGAGAGCAATTAGTTTGGTACTATGATGTGATAGGCCTGTCTAAAGAGATATATTTTTATGGCATATTTAAAATTGAGGCTACCAGGAATTAACCAGATTGTCTCTAGTAGAGAATTCCAAAGAATTGGAGAGGCATAAGAAAAATCTTGGAGACAGAAATGGGAGGTTCGGATTATGGAGAATGTTAATCTTAGATTATTGTGTGTGCTGTGAAAGGGATAATGCACACATAGGGAACTATAGTCAGATACTGGGATGATGGGGAGTGGAACGGTGCTCGCATATTAAAGTTGTGTAAGGCACAACTCTTCAAAATTCACGTAGATATCAGCTGCTGCAGCTCCATGTGCAGAAGGATAGAAGTTCCTTGGCAAGAAGAATTGATCAATATTGAGATATTCACAGCTGAATTACTGCACTTATGAGGAGGAAGGAGTAGGAATGAGTTTTTACACGAATAAGCAGTGTAGAATAATGTCACGGGTGTGTCAGAGGTGACAGACAGTTGCGCTGCAGTTGGTTGCAGGAGATCTCTACGTTTGGCATTACAGACTTCTTCATAGAGGCTGTCTCTAGGACCCAGGGGCTACCTTCATCTGGCTAATTAACACCCTGCCTGGGTGTATAAATACCTGCTGTGTTTCAGAGGGAGGTGCCAGTGATATTCATTACTACCTGTGAAAGCTTTAGCAAGAGCAGTATTTTGTCCTCTCTGGAGCTTGAGGACGTGTACGCATTTGTCTGGAGTTCATCTAAAGCTAAGCAATTTTCCCCTGTTTGTCCTTCCTTGTTGTCTATAGTGTTTAGTGGAAATCGACTAGTGCTCATCTCCTCCCTTCACTAGCTTTAGTTATACACCAGGGAAAGACAGGGCGAGGCACGCGTGCGGTGATTGGTGAAGAGCCAATACAGGGACGTTAGGGGAGACAGGGTGACCCTAGATCAACCTAGGAGGTATCCACTTCCCCCCTTTCCCTAGAGTCTGGGCTCCCTTTCCCTCTTCCCTTTGTGTTGCACTAAGTCTTTCCCACACCTTGTGTGACAAGTAAAAGTAGCTTCTTGTTCAATGCACAACAGGGTTATACCAGCCCCTTTGTCAAGTGAAAATGACTTCATGTAATGCAGCAATTCAGCCATAAATATCCCTACATATGGAACATCAAATCTTAGATCATTATCAGAAGGGGTAGCATGGTTAGGGTAGTAGACAGAGATGGGTGAGGAGATGTAGGGTGGTGCAGAACTATGGAGATCTTTATGGGTGGCGGTAATACATTGATGTATTCTGAAGCAGATTGGTAACTAGTGCAATAACTGACACTGGATGGAGGCATCAGTGTAGTGGCTGGATAGAAGTAAAGTAAGTCTCTGGCTGCTACATTCAGGATATTTTGGAGAGGGAAGCCTTTAATAAGAGAGAGAGTGATTAGCTGAGAATGGTCCAGAAGAGAATTAATAAGCAAGACAATAATGGTACGTCTACATAGTGACATGTGTCATGTGATACTAATTTCGAAGCAACACCTTGCATCATAGGATGTTGCCACTTCCAATCATGTCTCATTGTGACCTGCAGAGCTGCAAATATTTTCAAATGTGTTGCATTTTCTGCCGCTGGTCGCTTATGACTCAGTTGCCATATACTTCAGTGCAAGTCATCTGCAACATGCAAATTGTTTGTTGTATTAACAGCAAAATCACAGCTCTAAAATAGTCACGTGACTACAAGTCACATACGAGTTGCACAGATGTTTTTGTAATGCTGTTTTTCTGGGAATTGCTGTTACATGACACACGTCTCTTGTAACCCTTGCATGAGAGTTTTTTCAGTTTCAAATGTAAGAAAAGCGCAGATTCTGGAGATAGTTTTGAGGTGCATGTGATGTGAGTGAGTGATTGTTTAAAATGATGGGAAGATCTGAGACAAATGTAATCTCAAGATGGCGGACCTGCTTCTTGTGACTTATGCTAGAACCACACAGAGAAATCAAAATAACAGGTTTATGTAGTTAGTAGGGAGGAAACACAAGGAGTTCAGTTTTTCAAAGATTTAGTTTAAAAAAGACAAAAAGAGGACATGATGATAGAGACAGAGGACAGAACATCACTGGTATTTTGTAATAATGTGGGAGTTACAGTATATCAGAAAAAGATCTGTATAATTGTGTGTCACCAGCATAAAGATGGATCTGAAAGGCAAATGTGCTAATTAGAGGTGAGTATATCGATCCAGGAAGGATCGAGTTTGAATCAAACTTCCTGAAATTTGTGGTTTCATGCAAATTAAAACACCTTGGGATTCGATTTGCTGTTTGCACCATTTCCGGCACCATTTCTCACACTGCTAATGCATCAGAAGCTGTCTTCCCCATATTGCCCTGCAGCTATGACATCTAATGGATTATTATAAGTTGCACAGTGGTAGTCAGTACCTGGACCATCACAGAATAGCTGTTACCAGTGGATCACACTTTGTGTGGCACCAGGTAAGTCTCTCTCTCTCTCGTAAAGTGTAAGCTCTTGTGGTCAGCGGGGTCCTCTCTCTATCTCATGCCTGTAGAGTGTAAACTCTTATGATCAGCGGGGTCTTCTCTGTCACTCTCTCTCCTATAATGTGTAAACTCTTGTGGTCAGCGGGGTCCTCTATCTATCTCATGCCTGTAGAATGTTAACTCTTATGATCAGCAGGGTCTTCTCTCTCACTTTCTCTTTCTCCTGTAGTGTGTAAACTCTTGTGGTCAGCGGGGTCCTCTCTTTCTCCTATAGAGTGTAAGCTCATATGGTCAACCTTGTTCTCCGCATGTATTTTCTGAGCAATTACGAGCTTTCCGGTATTGAGATTCATGCAAATTTATTCTCCACAAATCAAATTTCATGGAAAAATGAAAATTTTCAGATCAAATGATAAACTCACCTCTACTGCAGATGGTTTGTCCAATAGGAAAAAGAGGAGGGGACCTAGCACTGGATCCTGAGAAACCCTGACAATAAGGGAAAGAAAAGAAAAAGAAGAGTCAGCAACAGATACACTGAAGTAGCAGTCTGAAAGGTAGGAGGAGAACCAAGAGAAAGTGGTACCTTTGAGAATAATAAAGAGGAGCATAGTAAGGAGGAGTTGGTGGTGCTTTGTGTCAAGTGCTGGAGAGAGATCAATGAGAATCAGAAGAGAGTAGTGACTATAGATGAGCAAATATATTCTAGTAAAAAAGTGAACTATACTCAAATATATACTCTTCAGTCGCAGATTTTTTGTAATTAGCTTCCGCCATTAATTTTGTGAACTGTGAAGGGCCATCAAAAGTTTAAGAAATAAAAATAAATCATACCTTACCATTTCCCACGCTGGCCTCTTGGCTCCCCACAAACCCCCTTTTGGTCCTCATCACATCTCCATTTTACTGCCACGAACGTTGAATCCTGGGCCTTTTCACACTATGCTGGGATTTTTGGCTCTGATGAGACCTGGAATGAATCTATGCATATGTGCAAAAGTCACAATGCACATCGTGATGTCATGACATTACATGTGCTTGCCCAGAACCACCACAGGCCTCATCCGAGACATAACACTAGTGTGAAGAGTCGTGAGGATTCAGCACTTGCAGGTGATAAGATGATGTGAAGAGCATTGGACGGCTGTTAATGAAGAGCAGAAGGGCTGGAAAGGTGACCGTGCCGGTGCATATATAAGTGCTTTTCACTAAATTAGAATATCATCAAAAAGTTAATTTATTTCAGTTCTTCAATGCAAAAAGTGAAACTCATATATTATATAGAGTCATTACAATCAGAGTGATCTATTTCAAGTGTTTATTTCTGTTAATGTTGATGATTGTGGCTTACAGCCAATGAAAACACAAAAGTCATTATCTCAGTAATTTAGAATAATTAACAAAAAACACCTGCAAAGGCTTTCGATGCATTTAAAAAGGTCCCTTAGTCTGTTTCAGTAGGCTCCACAATCATGGGGAAGACTGCTGACTTGCAGTAATTGTAAATGTTTTATATAGCATAATACAGTAAAAGGTCACATCCATTAGATGGCATTTGGCAGAATCTATCAACAATCTAATGTACAAACATGAACTGAGCATGTAGGATCTCAATATGTTTGATCATTTGCTGCCAGAAGGGTATGCGTCTTTAAGCGAGCTAATTATTTTAAATGTATTAAAGTGAACTTGTCAGCTAATACATGCTGACCATTCTGTATCAGACACTAGCTGCAGTAACTCAGCCAGGTATTTTTGACTCTTAAAATCTGTGGAGTCGAAACATATTTTAAAAGCCGTCGGGAACTGAGACCTCGCGAGGCTTCTCCTCGCCCACCTGCGTGTGCATAAAGGCAGAGAGCTGTCAATCCTGGGCAATGGGTGGGGAGTATGTTTTTTTTTAAGCTGCGGTTTTAAGAATCAAACATACCTGGCTGAGACCATACAGCCAGTGCCCATTGCATGCTGCCCATGGATTGGGTAGCATGTACAGTATCAGCTGACAGGTTCACTTTAAGATGACAATGAAAAGTTTTTGCAACATTGGCTTTAGACACTGAATAATGAGCCTTTGTAATGGGAACATTTTCAGGAACAATAATGTTTATGTAACCTATTCCCCACGTTATTACACAACCACCAGCAGCTGCATAGCTCCATAGACTTGTGCTTCAAATTATAAGACTTCCAGCAATATATTGGTGAGTTAGAATGAATCACATGTGCAGATTTTGTGCACATTTTTGACGTAGTGTTTTTGTATTATAAAATATTATATTCACTTGCAGAATATTTCTCATGGCAATATATTCATTTTAGTTAGGCTTTGGCAGGTTTGTGGATATTGTAAACCGTATTCCTAGCATGCACAACAAAGTACTAAAATTGGTTATATCTGAATACCTTCTAAGTATAGGTAATACGCTAAATGATATCCTTACTGGTTCACCGCTGTTACTCTTCAAGTCTTTACATCCTGTTCTACTTGTGCAGACATATGACCTCTGCAGCCAATCACTGGCCACAGTGGGATGCCTTTGTTCACTGGTATGGGCAATGATTGACTGAATTAGTCATATGCCTTTACATCTGGAAGAGGAGGTATGGAAACCGTCGGGGGACCTTGAGATTGTTGGAAGAGGATAATAATGTAGGCTGCCTTGTGTTGTGTGCATGTATTTTCTATATTATCTTTTAATTGAAGGGGCAGATCTTGCATACAGGCATAATTAAAATCTGGCCCTTTAGTGATCTAATAATATGGACCAATATACACATAAAATAATACATTATTTCTCCCTATGCACAAAGATTCTCTATAACCAATACTCTTGTCACACTGCTTGTGTATTATGCTCAGCTCTATCAGAGCAGTCAGGGTGCTTACTTGCCTGACAATAAAATGGCTCTGTAGTGAATAATGTTATAAGGTACAGTGGAATCAACAGATACACCTTAAAGGGAAACTATCAACAGAAGAAAAACTTATTCTTTAAAATTTTTTAAATTAAGTTATTGTGTTACATGTACAGTATTTTTTAAAAAAGTGGCATATTTCTTTGTATCACGATTAGGGAACTCGTGGAAGTTCGGTTCGGGTACCAGAACTGTAGCCGACCTTAAACCAGAACCCAAACCCCATTGAAAACAATGGGGACCCAAACTTTTGAGCTGGAAAAAAAATATCTCTCTCATTTCTCTTCTCCCCTTTCTTCTCTCTCTTTTCTCTCTCCTCTCTCTCTTTCACTCCCTCTCCCTACCTCTCCTCTTTTTTCCTCTCTCTCTTTTCACCAAGAATCCTTATCAGCAGAGGCAAGATAAAATGACATACAACCCTTCTATATACACAGCTAATAAAACACAATCCACCACTCACAATAAGTGATGTTACAACTGACCCTGCTTCCTCTCCCTTCACAGTGACCTTTGCACATCCTCATTAGATGCTTCAATACAAAAGATTGGGTCAAAGTCAGGTCATTGTGGCTAATGTACATGTGTTGTTTCCTGAAACAAGAAGAAACTAAAGTCTAAAAAAGGTTTCTAATTTTTTTTATTTTAAATACTGATTTGATATGGAAAAAATCATTGCCAAAAATCATACTTGCAAAAAATCGATTAAGTGCCCTAACAACTTATGATATACATTTTTCTCATAGGTAGTAAGGATAGCTATGCTGCCAGCTCAGGAGCTAAGCCAGCCGCAGAAAAAAAAGATTGTAATGCCAGAATTGCATTTTTTTAATCTTCACACTTAACCCACAAAAATAATATAATTGGAAAGCGATCAAAATGTCATATGTACTTCAAAATGGTACCAATAAAAGCATCATCTCAAGATATAAAAGACAAGCCCTTATAGAGCTCTATCAGGAGAAAAATAAAAAGTTACAGGTCACAAAAAATGGTGATAAAAACAATTTTTTTTTATAACTTTCAAAATTATTTTTTACCATTAAAATGATAAAAAAAAAAAATAAAACATAAAATAAAAAACTGAACAAGTTTGGTATCTCCCAAATCATTCTCACCTTGAGAATCATATTGTCAGGTCATCTTTACCACAAAATGGTCACAGTAAAGACAAGATTCCAAAACAATTGTATATTTTTTTGGAATTTTGCCGCACTTGAAATTTTTTTCCTTTGTCCAATACATTTTATGATAAAATCAATGGCGTCAAGCAAAACTACAATGATACCTTGATATCTGCAGTCTTATTCCAATGAAATCAATGCTTTTGCTATATATACAGTTGAAACAGAAGTTTACATACACTATATAAAAAGACACATATGCAAGTTTTTCTCAATATCTGACATGAAATCAGAATAAACCTTTCCTGTTTTAGGTCAATTAGGATAACCAGAATTTTTAATATTTTTCAAATGCCAGAATAATGAGAGAGAGAGAATGTTTTAAGACATTTTTATTACTTACTGCAAAGTCAAAAGTTTACATACACTAAGATTACTATGTCTTTAAACAATCCGTGATGTCATGTGTTTGGAAGCTTCAGATAGTTTTTTTTGGCAACATCTGAGTTAATTAGAGACAAACTGTGGATGTATTTTTATGAACACCTTAAGCACACTGCTTCTTTGTGTAGCATCATGGGAAAGTCTAAAGAAATCAGTCAAGATATCAGGAAGAGAATTGTGGACTTGCATACGTCTGGCTCATCCTTGGATACAATTTCAAAATACCTGAAGATACCTCGTTCATGTGTACAAAGAATTATACGCAATTACAAACAAGATGGGAATGTCTAGCCTCATACCGTTCAGGAAGGAGACGGGTTCTGTGTCCCAGAGATGAACGTGCTTTGGTCCGACATGTGCATATCAACCCAAGGACAAAAGCAAAAGACCTTGTGAAGATGATGGCAGAAGCTGGTAAGATTGTGTCAATATCCACAGTGAAACAAGTACTGTATCAACATGGGCTGAAAGGTCACTCTACCAGGAAGAAGCCATTACTCCAAACGATACATAAAAAAGCCAGATTAATGTTTGCAAATCCACACAGGAACTAAGACCTTAATTTTTGGAGACATGTCTGGTGGTCTGATGAAACTAAAATTTAACTTTTTGGGCATAATGACCATCATTACATTTGGAGGAAAAAAGGAGAAGCTTGGCATCCTAAGAACACCACTCCAATTCTGAAACATGGGGGTGGCAGGATCATGTTGTGGGGTTGTTTTGCTGCAGGAGGGACTGGTGCACTTCACAAAATAGATGGCATCATGAGAAAAAAATATTATGTGGCAATACTGAAGCAATATCTGAAGACATCAGCCAGGAAGTTAAAGCATGGGCGGAAATGGGTCTTCAAAATGAACAATGATCCGAATCATACTGCCAAAATGGTATCAAAGTGGCTAAGTGGCTTAAGGATAGCAAGGTTAATGTTTTGGAGCGGCCATCACAAAGCCCTGATCTCAATCCTATTGAAAATTTATGGGTAAAGCTGAAAAGGCAGGTGCGAGCAAGGTGACCTACAAACCTGGATCAGTTACACCAGTTTTTTCAGGAGGAATGGGCCCAAATTCTGACCAACTAATGTGAGAAGCTTGTGGAAGGATATCCCAAATTACCAGAGGTAAGCTTTTTACCACAGACAGAGTGATCCTGCAGCGCTCTGACCAGCGGTAACAATCTTACTACCGATCAGAGCCCCTGTTTCCCACGCTGTCACGTAGATGGCAGCATAGGACACCACGGATGTTCTGGCCCCCATTCATATGAATGGGGTCTGGTTTCGAGTTCGGGTACCATTTTGGTACCCGAACCAAACTTTTTTAAGATGTTCGGCTGAACCCACTGGACCCAAACATCTAGGGGTTCGCCCATCCCTATTAAACATATTACATTTAGACTGCTTACCAAAGTCTGCATTATCCTATTGTACTACCTTATGTCATAAAACCTAACCTATGTATTATATCACTTGTCTTATACTTTACATTCTCTATAGCTGTGCTGCACACTATGCCTACTATGCTAACAATGCTTATCACACTCTATACATAATACAATACTGTATCACATTTAAGTATGCCTAAAACCACAATACACAGTTCACACTTCACATGTCAAAATACAGTTAGGTCCATATATATTAGGACAGAAACAACATTTTTCTAAATTTGGTTCTAGACATTACCACAATGAATTTTAAGCAAAACAATTAAGATGCAGTTTAAGTTCAGACTTTCAGGTTTCATTTGAGGGTATCCACATTAAAACTGGATGAAGGGTTTAGGAGTTTCAGCTCCTTAACATGTGCCACCCTGTTTTTAAAGGGACCAAAAGTAATTGGACAGATTAAATAATTGTAAATAAAATGTTCATTTCTAGTACTTGGTTGAAAACCCATTGTTGGCAATCACTGCCTGAAGTCTTGAACTCATGGACATCACCAGACACTGTGTTTCCTCCTTTTTCATGCTCTTCCAGGCCTTCACTGCAGTGGTTTTAAGTTGCTGTTTGTTTGTGGGCCTTTCTGTCTGAAGTTTAGTCTTTAACAAGTGAAATGCATGCTCAATTGGGTTGAGATCAGGTGACTGACTTGGCCATTCAAGAATATTCCACTTCTTTGCTTTAATAAACTCCTGCATTGCTTTGGCTTTATGTTTTCGGTCATTGTCCATCTGTAGTATGAAACGACGACCAATCAGTTTGGCTGCATTTGGCTGGATCTGAGCACATAGTATGGCTCTGAATACATCAGAATTCATTCGGCTGCTTCTGTCCTGTGTCACATCATCAATAAACACTAATGACCCAGTGCCACTGGCAGCCATGCGTGCCCAAGCCATCACACTGCCTCTGCCGTGTTTTACAGATGATGTAGTATGCTTTGGATCATGAGCTGTACCACGCCATCGCCATACTTTTCTCTTTCCATCATTCTGGTAGAGGTTGATCTTGGTTTCATCTGTCCAAAGAATGTTCTTCCAGAACTGTGCTGGCTTTTTTAGATGTTTTTTTAGCAAAGTCCAGTCTAGCCTTTTTATTCTTGATGCTTATGAGTGGCTTGCACCGTGCAGTGAACCTTCTGTATTTACTTTCATGCAGTCTTCTCTTTATGGTAGATTTGGATATTGATACGCCTACCTCCTGGAGAGTGTTGTTCACTTGGTTGGCTGTTGTGAAGGGGTTTCTCTTCACCATGGAGATTATTCTGCGATCATCCACCACTGTTGTTTTCTGTGGGTGCCCAGGTCTTTTTGCATTAATGAGTTCACCAGTGCTTTCTTTCTTTCTCAGGCTGTACCAAACTGTAGATTTTGCCACTCATAATATTGTAGCAATTTCTCGGATTGTTTTTTTCTGTTTTTTCAGCTTAAGGATGGCTTGTTTCACCTGCATGGAGAACTCCTTTGACCGCATGTTTACTTCACAGCAAAACCTTCCAAATGCAAGCATCACACCTCAAATCAACTCCAGGCCTTTTATCTGCTTAATTGAGAATGACATAACGAAGGGATTGCCCACACCTGTCCATGAAATAGCCTTGGAGTCAATTGTCCAATTACTTTTGGTCCCTTTAAAAACAGGGTGGCACATGTTAAGGAGCTGAAACTCCTAAACCTTTCATCCAATTTTAATGTGGATACCCTCAAATGAAAGCTGAAAGTCTGAAATTCAACTGCATCTGAATTGTTTTGTTTAAAATTCATTGTCATAATGTCTAGAACCAAAATTAGAAAAATGTCTCTGTCCAAATATATATGGACCTAACTGTATATGACACTATTCACATTGTAAGGCTTTCGCTCACAGGAGCGTATAACAAGGCCGAGGGCAATGCGATGTTTAATCGGATAGCACTTGGCCCAATGTTATACTATGGGACAGTGCAGATCAGCAATTATTTATAGTGTCAATTCGGCATGAGAAAACAATCACACCATGCTGAGAGTGGATTTGAGAATCGTATCGCACACACCCATACAAGTCTATGGGTGCATGTGAAACATTGGACTGCACTCGGATGTCATCCCAGTGCAGGCCGATATACGCCAATACAAGTAATGGAGGAGATGGAGAAATTACTTTCTCAGTCTCCTCTGCAGCTGTGCTGCTATTCTCTCATGTGAGAGGATCGGAGCACAGAGCACTGACATTCGGCTTCCGCTCTCAGCAGAGCTGGAGCCAAAGGTCATTATCGCATCCAATGCTCTCTCATCAGTTGCCATACGATAGTGTGACTCTAGTCTAATACACAGTACAGCACGATTGAAGTCTTCAGGGGTAGGAACACAATGTACCGTTCATCAATCTTACACTTGTGATATGCACCCCTACCCCTTTTGTATGTCTAGCACACTTTTTTACTTGATCAATAAAAACTAATTTGTTTTATCACATCCTTTATTTGGTATATTGACTTAATCATCGGTTTGCTTGTGTTTATTTGTCAATTTGAATGGACGCCTGAATGATCCCTAAATTACACACTGCTGGAATCACTTTCTTTGTCCCTAATTTATGCTGCCCACATAATGGTAAGCTTAACCATGGTGACAATTTGCTTTTAAGGTCTCTTTCAGAAGACAATATTTTTATCATTATTTGCCTGAGTATTTTTTTAGACAAAAACAGGAGTGAAACATGTACAGTGAAAACTGTAATGCAAAGATTTGCAATTGTTCCATAATCTGTACCCAATTCTAGTTTTGGCTTCCAAATGCTGATGCAAAACACTGACCAAAATACAGCTATTTTGTAAGGGGGATGTAGAGGTATTATTATTTTTTCTTTTAGAAATGTCCTTGGTTATATTTAGACACACATTACACACACACACGTATACAAACGCACACATGTTCTAGATAAAAGAGCAGACTAGAAGGATCACTTCTTTTTTTTGTGACTGTTCTATGTTTCTATAGAGACTATAAAAATTTTGAGTTAGTAACTATAAAAGGAAACTGAACATCACCGGTTTAATGTTAAGATGTTCTAAGAAAAAATGATTTCATGGTAAAAGTAAAGCATGTATGGATATATATCACTTTAATATCTCTCAATTTCAACATAGCTATATGAGTGCAAAGTAAAATGTTGCACTTCAAAGCACTGAACTGTTAGAGCAGAATATTGAATGACAGCTTCGGAGTGTATAGGTTTTCAGTCTGATAATGATCTCGCTGCAAAGTTCTTACATTTTGTGAGATATCATTAAGGATTTCGTTTTACCAGCTGGTTCCCGACCCTTTCTGACCTGCTACACTAAAAGTGATCTAGATAAATAAAACACCTTACTAAATGCTAATTAGCCATTAATGGGCTATGTGCCATAGGAAAACAATGCAACCCACAAGGAAGTAATGAAATAATTTATGAAATTAACCACATTACTGCATGCAGCTTGCTATGATGTATTAAATCAAAGTGCAATTAAAATTAACGCTGTCTTAATTTTAGCAAACCGTGTTTTCCTTTCTTATAAATTATCTGCTTGACTTCCTCTAACAGTGTTTTCACTATTACAGTTTTCATCGCGAAGATCTTTCAGAAGGTAAAATGTTTGATGTCTTTCTCCTTTAGAACATGATTATATACAGAACTTCTTTTTAAAAGCAAACAAAAGAGAAAAAAACAGGGAATGTGCACAATAACAAACTCATGGAAGCTGCAAACTCAGACATTTAGCATTAGGATCCGCATTGTTACCCTGTCTTGGTTTAGTTTGGTAATAACAATGAAGTCTAGAGAATAATTCTATAAATATACACTGTATGTATTATACTGTTTGTTTTCCCATAGGCGCTTTTTGGGGGCAATCAATAGACTACCAAGCAGAAAATATAGCTGTTGATGTGCCCCATTACTTTATTCCCCATATATACTATCATAGCAAATGCAAAATTCCCAGAAACCGCTCCAGAATGAACCACCCTTCTACAGCCCAAAGTACCTTTCTCTGCTGTTATCATTGAAGCAATATTTGACTGAAGCCACCAGTTCCTCCATTTTCGCACAATGATATACTTTGCTTATTTGGTTTCCTATGACATAGATCCTAAAGGCCCCCATACACATTAGACTAATGTTGGCCAAACTAGACGATATCGAAGGGTTTAGCCTGATTTGTTTGGGGGCACCAGCTAGACTGCTGATCGCGATGTTCTCTTGGAGAAAAGCCACAGGCTGATGTGTCAAGTGACAGCTGTCTCATAGAAAACACAGGAGCACTCTGCCAAGTGAGTGTTGCTGTGTATGGAAGAGTCAACTGAGAGGGCTGTCGACTTAACGATCGTACTAAAAATCATTCAGCCAACAGCCGTCTAATGTGTATGGCCAGCTTAATGATTGTGAGATAAGAAGATGAGGAATTTAGATTCCAAGCCCCAGTGATAATGTGACCCCCTCTCCGGTGGAAGCCCTTTTAGTTAACCCTGGGTGATGGGGGGACTCGGAGTCGGGTCCTGTGATGGAGAGATGGGATGCAGCCATGACCCGGACCCGACCCGTGCTCAGGGCCGTCACATTAAAAGAAGATGGTGTGGGCTTATCCGGGTTGAGTGGCTAATTAATGACTACGCCACCTGTGGTGCCTGGTGAAGGGCCACCAGCGCCGCTGCAGTCCGCTGAGGCATGATGTTATGGCAGTCAAAGTTATTACTACTCCCCACAGGCGGAGCAAGGCCTCAGGGCAGAGGGACAGGATGGAGGGGGTAGTAGTAGAGGAGAACGGATGACGCGTCGTGCGGTGTGGCGCAAAAATAACAGGCCAGAGGCCATAGGGGTGAACTTCCAAGGCTTTACTCACATAGCTGGCAAAGGAAGGCGACTCCCTGCTCCCCGCGGAGTCGTGCGCTTACCAGAGACGGGGGTCCGACAACCTCAGAGTAAGTCCAGCATTCAGTCAAGACCCTACAGCAGAGTGTTCCTGAACTACAGACCGAATCCTTTCCTGTCCGTGTGTGTGCAAATAGGCCGGGTCTCCCTCTGAGCTCCTCTCAGAACAAGGGCACGGGTGGCAGCTCCGTTCTATCCGATACCCGGTGGGATCCTCAGGGCCTACCGGGCTTTCCCGACCAGGACATGGAGTAGCAAGGTCGGGTGTCGGGGGCAAGTACCCCTCTTGCAGCCGGACTCCCTCTGAATATATCAGGTTGGCGAGGACAGGTGGCGTACACCGCTCTGTCTGCATCCTGCCTGGGATCCATTTGCTGTGGAGCCACACTCTTGAGCTCCGGGCCTTCTTGATTATGGTCCTTGACCGGGTTGAGACATTCTTTATCTGCAACCTGCCCCTCGACCCCAAGGCTAAGGTACAGGGGCCGTGTCTCCCTCCCCTGCAGGTCCACACAGGATCCACTTTCAGGGTAGGAGATACTAACCAAGACTAAACTACAAGGACCAAAAACCAAGATGGCTTTGTATTAAATATGAAATTTAAAGTGTAACTAACTTGTAAGTCCTCCACCCTCACCTACTAACTGGTTCCCCTAACTCTTGGTTCCCCAGTCTCCCTGTAACCAGGGGAGCAGCACCTAGTGCATACTAGCCCCCTCTGGTGGAGAAGTGTGGTGTTGGATGCAAAGGTTGGGTCACGACTATCACACTGGTCTTACCTCAGAGGAAGAACACTACACTCCATTAGAGAAGTTCAGCATCCCTGTGGCGGTCGAACCCTTAGGGGCGCCACAATAACAACGGTCAATATAAGATAAAAATTAAATTAGATATTGACTAGTGGATTCTATTACGCTCGGAAACATGTGATTACAAATTAGTGATGACCGAGTATGTTCTGTTAACCTTTTCGCCGAGTATGCTCGGGCGAGCACCGAGTAGTTACAGCTGCTCGGTGATATGTTTGAATCACTCCCGTGTGCATGATTTGTGACTGTTTGAGAGCTTTAATACATGTGAGGAATATCTATTTCTTACACATTCCTCACATGTATTAAATCTGTCAAACAGTTGCAAATCATGCACATGGGAGTGATTCAAACATATCACTGAGCAGCTGTAACTACTCGGTGCTCGCCCGAGCATACTCGGCGAAAGGGTTAACAGAACATACTGGCTCATCACTAATTACAATCCATTGTGTATGGGGTGTAAGACCCTCTACGACAGCTGCTCCATTACAATCTACTTGTCACTGTTACATTTTTTTTTTAGGTCATTTATTATTTATTTTTCTATGAAGGAATCAGCCCCAGAGGTATTCAGCAGCAACTGCTCCATATGAATATTTACCATGGCAATCAGAGAATGTTAAAGTAACAATTAATATAAACATTATCAATAATAAATATACAATATAAAAAATCTCAGCAATTCTTTCCCATTTATTCAAATCTGCTTTATTTCTATACTGACTCATATGGCAATTAAATTTGTGAGAAGTATGTAGATAATGCTTCTATATGTGTCCAAGGAGAGATTTTCCAGCTGCAAACTTCTTTTAAGACTAATCTTTGGCTGAAGAGTTAGGCTACGTTCACACGATGAGCTTTTGATGAGTTTTTGATGCTCAAGAATTTCTGAACCTTTTATTAAAATTAAGTTACATGCGGTTTTTCATTACGTTTTTGTGTCCTTTTTTTAACATGAGTTTTTTATCACATTTTCCATTGCATTTTTAGCCCTTTTTGGTATGTCATGCGTCATGCTCTAAAGAAAGCTGCATTGTTTTTAATACATCCTAGCATTTCGCTTTGACAAATCTTTATTGCTTTACTTTGGCGCGAGTTACATGTGATTTTGATGTGTTTCCGCCGCAGAAGCACCCTAAAACGCATGTGCATTTTTTAAGTGTGAATTTTCAGCATCTAATGCAAATCTGTGGGGAAAAACTGCACATAAAACTCAGCGTATCAGCAAGGAAAATGGTCAGTATACGCTGCGTGAAAAGAAGAACAGTGGGCAGGAGATTTCGATAAATCCCATTCACTTTGATGGAAATGTAAGATGCTGTGTTTTTGACACAGTAAAAAATATGCAGTGTCAAAGACGCACCAAAAGCTCATTGTGGGAACGTAGCCTTACTGACTAAAGAAGGAGCCTTTCCTCACTAATCTGTTTGCTGTGGGAGACCTGGCAGAAGCCTTACCCCCTTAGGGATGCTATACCACTTGCTGTGCTACATTATTTCAGCAACTATTAAAAAAATCATGAAACAGCCATACAAATACTATGAGTACATAGTGTCCCATTGCACAGCCAAGAGGTGGCAAGAACTTACCTACAATGCAGAGAAAAGCCCCACAGTTGTGTAGGTCTAGTGAAATTTTCAAATGAATTGATAAAAATAGTTTGCAAAATGATTGATGGTAATGGTTGCGTAATATGGCAGATTTACTAAGGAAACTACCGAGCCATTAACATTCATTAATCATTTAGGAATCAATTTTTAAGAATCTACTTTAAAACTGTGCCAGACTTACATGTCGACGGGGTTTTTGCTGTGTCACAGCCTGCAGCACCTTCTGCTCTGTGGGACTACAGTACATACTAACACTATTCACCTAGCTAATAACTGTAAAATTAATTTTAATCATGTGATCTAAAGTCTTGTTCCTGAAGGTTTTATTTTGAGGTGGTAAAAATGGTGTAGGAAACATTTCTTCCACCTGAAATTCATTCCATATATCCTCCAGTGGTGGTCTCTGTAACATGCACAGTACATGGATTTTTGTGAATAATATTATATCCTGAGCTAGCCATAAACATTGCAGAAAAATCCTAGATATATAAATTAGATCTTATGACTCCCAATGACCTGAATGTTGATTATGCTGTGTTCCCTCATATCTGAGGCCATGCACAAGAAGTACTCGCCTCGTATTGCCTGTGATTCCTGGATGATATTAATGGATATGGGTTGTGTTTTCTAGCATTTTTCATTTTTATATTATTTTTATACTTATTTTTAATCAAATTTTTTCTTTACATTATTTTCCGATTATACGAAAATTGACAAATGTATACTTCATCTCACATGGATGTTTTCTCCAGTGGCTACACATTTTATATGAATATTTATTTCTAGATTTTGGTTATGATTTGTTTTTTATTTTATTGGATTGACACCTATCCCCAATTCGACTTTGTCCTTCCTTGCAATAAACATATATTCCCACTTTTCGCATTTACTCCATATCTATTTCTGCATTTATTTTGTGGCATTCCTTTTCCAGTGAGTTGACTTGGGTGAGTCTAGGTTCAGACTGTTACCGACCTGTGTCCCCTATTTGGTGATACAATGTTGTGCCGGCACAGTGAGCAGCATCAATCTGCACTCCATAAAAGGCAAGGTGATGCACTCTGTTTTCATACCTACCTATGTGGTCTATATGATCCCTCTATGAACGCCACTTATTAGGAGATAGTGTTAGGGCTTTATATATTGATATAGCAGCGACTGAGATGGGACAGGATTGCTAATGACACTTCCTTTTGGTTGCCCTTGTTGTTTCCAGACATGCACTGTTATGACATGTGCAGTAATACTGAGTGGACGCTTAGATCTAGTCATCAGTCCTTTGTGCACTTTATGTAACTAGTAACTAGTGATGGGAAAGCATTCTCGGCCCTGATCGAGCTCTCGAGCATTTCTGTACTCGATCAACCTTAAAGGGCAAACTATCCTATAGAATAATAGAAGTGTATGGCCGTTATCAGGATAAAATTAGTAAATATTTATTAATGAAAAAATACATATGATAAAAACATATAAAGCAGAGGATGTCGAACGGAAGAAACTGGTCCACAAGGTAGATCCACAAAGCAGCTTGTCAAAACAATATTAGGCACTGATTAACACGCACAAATCTCCAATAAGAGAATACATAGCTGGGGACTGCAAAGGTAAGGAGGATATGACGTTATGGAATATAGCAAGAAAAAGCCAAGTGGCTCATTATGGAAATGCAACTCAAAATAGACATCTCACTCAGAGAATTGGAGCTGAGGATCTATCAAATAATTATTACCCACAAAAGTAAAACATAGTAAAATAAAATAAGGCCAATTGGCTAACTGCAGGTGGATACAAAAGGAAGCAATCCCACTAAAAGGTTCAGAAAGAGAACATTCCAAATTAATTTCTACAAGAACACAGCCTAATAAATGAACAAGCATAATATATCCAGTGGTCCTATAGGAAAAGTAGACCTGAAATAGGAATATGCTTAAAAAGCGACAAGGAGAGTAATAATGCATAAAGTAGTGTGTGGAGCAAGACCTGTGTGGAAAATAGTCAAAGAAAACACCACGACTCGCGTTTCACATATGGCTTATTTCTGGAGGAATACCTTTATTCCTTCGTAGTACCACACGATGACGTCACCATCTGCATCCGGAGTAGCTCATGAGGATTGTGGACATTTAGATAGTAGCTGCTAGCCAGAATACTATCTTAGAAGTTCACTTGGACATACACATACAAAGTCAAGACACCAGTGACTGGACGCTGTGACAATTTATAATTGTGGATACCTAGAACTTTGAGTGCCATATCTGGATTAGTGGATCAATCAATCTACAAACATGTAATTAACTTTGTAACTATTGTTTGTTGAACCCCTTTGTTTATATATACTGTACTTTGTACCTTGCACAATAGCATTAGTGGTTTATTGTTTACAATTGGATTAACCCTGTAGTGGTCAGGGCGGTTTATCAGCAGAAGGAGGCTTTAAGGCTATGTGCCCACAATGCAGAAATGCTCCGGATTTTTCCTGAGCGTTTCTGCATCTCCCTGGCAGAAAAAACGCATGCGGATTGTACATGCGGATTGTACATGTGTTTTTCCTGCCAGGGACATGCGGATGTGAAGAGTTTTTCACATGCATTTCCGCATGCAGGTTGTCAAGCGCTTTCCAAGTGATTTTAGCATCACTTGGAAAGTGCTTGACAACTTGGTCACACTGTATAAATCCATGCAAACGGCATGGATTTATATTGTGTGACTGAAACAATGTTAAAAAAGAAAAAAATAAATCTATGCTTACCTTCTGATGGCCCCCGCAGTCTTGATTCACGCCGTCCTGGCTTGCCGGCAGCTCGCGGTACACTGAAGGACCTGCCGACGTTAGCGTCGCGTGACCCGTCACATGACTAAATGACGTCGGCGCAGGTCCTTCAGTCCACCGCGATCTGCCGGCAAGCACAGACAAGGAGACCAGGGGCCATCAGAAGGTAAATATAATATTTATTTTTTATTTTATTCTTTTTTTTACAGGTACTATGGTACCCGGGTCCAGAGGAGAGTCTCCTCTTCTACAGACCTGGGTACCATCCGCACATTGAAACGTTTGGATTCCGCATGTACAGATCCAGTGATGCAGATTCCATGCGTTCCAATGCAAGTCAATGGCGGTGAAAACGCAGCGCTTCCGCAAAATAATTGGTAGTGCTGCGTTTTTTTCCGCAATGATAACCCGCAGCGGAAATTTCCGCAGCAAGTGCACAGCACATGCGGATTATCATTGGGGAACATGGCAGACCTTCTACCAAGCGTTTTTTAAGCGTTTCTGCAGCGGAATTGCCACTGCAAAAACGCTTAAAAAATGCATCGTGGGCACACAGCCTCAAGGTATTTCAGTTAAGCGCCAGTGGTAATTTCTGTAATTATTTTTATGATTTTTCTCATATTAAATTATGAAACTTTAGCATGAGAAACTTTAACTCCCTGCAGCCCCCCCCCCCCCCCAAATGATTTATATCACTGTGTAGGTCAAACATTCAGCAAGAGAAGGGTGCAGCTAGGTAGGAAATACAGTGTGAGGCTTAGAAACTAGACCTGCATCATCATGTCTCAATGTACATCCAGACACAACTTCAGAATGCAATTTTACACTGGGTGGACAGTGCTTTAAAGTCATAAAGGCATCAACTGGCAAATCTTTTACAGCAGGGGTCTCAAACTCGGCTGGGTATATGGGCCGCACATGGAAAAAATTTGAATTGGGGGGGTCGCATTCTTTGTTCAATGTGACATTTTTAGTGATACCTTTTTTTTTGTATACACCTTTTGAACATTTTTGCAGTGTTTATTTTTTATAGCTTGGGT
Source organism: Phyllobates terribilis (assembly GCF_046119375.1). Classification (NCBI taxonomy): domain Eukaryota; kingdom Metazoa; phylum Chordata; class Amphibia; order Anura; family Dendrobatidae; genus Phyllobates; species Phyllobates terribilis. The sequence goes on along the minus strand of NW_027362763.1, from coordinate 255,536,308 downwards.
CGTTATGGATGTGGCAATAATAAACATGCACTTTTTGTGTTTACTTTAGTTTACATATAAAACAGCATTTTTAGTGCCCAATATTTTTTCATGCTTTATTTTTATTTTTTTGATTTTTACAATTTTGTTTCCCCCAATTGGCCACATACAGTAATATTGTCCTACAATTAGCATCATATAGTAATAATGGCAAACATCTTGTAGTAATGTTCCCCATCCAAGTCCCCATTTTGTACTATTGTGCCCTATCCAGGTCCCATACTGTGGTTATCTGCCCCATCCAGGTCCCCATCCTGTGTCTATGTGCCCCATCCAGGTCCCCATCTTGTGGCTATGTACCCCATCCAGGTCCCCATCCTGTGGCTATTTGCCCCATCCAGATCCACATCTTGTGGCTATGTGCCTGATTCAGGTCCCCATCCTGTGGCAATGTTCCTGATCCAGGTCCCCATCTTGTGGCTATGTGCCCCATCCAGGTCCCCATCTTGTGGCTATGTTCCCCATCCTGGCCCCCATCTTGTACTAATGTGCCTCATCCAGGTCCCCATCTTGTGGCTATTTAGCCCATCCAGGTCCCCATCCTGGGGCTATGTGCCCCATCCAGGTCCTTATCTTGTGGCAATGTTCCCCATCCAGGTCCCCATCCTGTGGCTATGTGCCCCATCCAGGTCCCCATCTTGTGGCTATGTGCCCCATCCAGGTCCCCATCTTGTGGCTATGTGCCCCATCCAGGTCCCCATCTTTTGACTATGTGCCCCATCCAGGTCCCTATCTTGTGGCTCTGTGCCCCATCCAGGTCTCCATCTTGTGGCTATGTGCCCCATCCAGGTCCCCATCTTGTGGCTATGTGCCCCATCCAGGTCCCGATCTTGTGGCTATGTGCCCCATCCAGGTCCCGATCTTGTGGCTATGTGCCCCATCCAGGTCCCCATCTTGTGGCAATGTGCCCCATCCAGGTCCCCATCCTGTGGCTATGTGCCCCATCCAGGTCCCCATCTTGTGGCTCTGTGCCCCATCCAGGTCTCCATCTTGTGGCTATGTGCCCCATCCAGGTCCCCATCTTGTGGCTATGTGCCCCATCCAGGTCCCCATCCTGTGGCTATGTGCCCCATCCAGGTCCCCATCTTGTGGCTATGTGCCCCATCCAGGTCCCCATCTTGTGGCTATGTGCCCCATCCAGGTCCCCATCCTGTGGCTATGTGCCCCATCCAGGTCCCCATCTTGTGGCTATGTTCCCCCTGTGCTGTTCTTCATATACATAAAATAGTAAAAATAGATTCTCACCTGTCCTCCATTCCCTCGGCGTCCTTCCTGCAGATGTGGCCCGCAGGCACCACAGAGTCAGACCCCTTGAAGATCCCGACCTGGTCCAGGAGGAGCCTCTGACAGCAGCGCTGCATTGCCACACAGAGACTGTCTCCCAGCACAGCATTTACAATGCCACCCACCAGCCAATCAGAGGCCAGCAGCTGACATCTGCGTATGGCAATGATGTCATACTCGCTGCGCCGACACGCAGATATCAGCTGCTGGCCTCTGATTGGCCAGCGGCTGGCATTGGAAATGCTGTGCTGGGAGACGGTCTCTGTGTGGCAATTCAGCGCTGCTATCGGCGGCTCCTCCTGGATCAGGTCAGGATCATCAAGGGGTATGTGCCTGCGGGCCGCATAAAACAGTCACAGGGGCCTCATGTGGTCCGCGGGCTGCGTGTTTGAGACCCCTGTTTTAAAGCATCACTCCAGGGTTTTTTTTCAGTGCTGGAGTGGTGCTTTAAACTTAAAGTCCCAGCCCCTACTCACCCTCTAGAGTCTTAACCTTTTTTGGGTGCCATTTTGGTCCCACAACGCCATCTTGTAACAGCAGCTTCTGACTGGTCGGAAGTTAGAAGCTACATCACAAGCTCTCAATGCAAGTCTATTGCAGCCAGAACGAGGCTCTCGTAGACTTGTATTGAGTTTTGACCTCCGGCTCGCTCCATGAAACACTGGAGCAGCCAGCAAGTCACAAGTTTCCAGAGACTGACGAGAGTGGCGGTGATAACAGATGAAGACACCAGAAGGTGACTACAGTTAGGTCCATATATATTTGGACAGAGACAACATTTTTCTAATTTTGGTTGTAGTCATTGCCAACAAAGGGTTTTCAACCAAGTACTAGAAATGAACATTTTATTTACAATTATTTAATTTGTTCAATTACTTTTGGTCCCTTTAAAAACAGGGTGGCACATGTTAAGGAGCTGAAACTCCTAAACCCTTCATCCAATTTTAATGTGGATACCCTCAAATGAAAGTTGAAAGTCTGAACTTCAACTGCATCTGAATTGTTTTGTTTAAAATTCATTGTGGTAATGTCTAGAACCAAAATTAGAAAAATGTCTCTGTCCAAATACATATGGACCTAACTGTATAAGACAGGGGGCAGGGGACTTGGATTTAAAGCACCACTCCAGAGGAAAACGTAAAATAAATGCTGGAGTGGTGCTTTAAAAGGCTAAGCTATCATATTAATAGTTTTTTTTATGGGGGGGGTGGACTTACTGACAGGTTTCCTTTAAGATCCTTTCCCGCATCACCCACTACCCGAGCATGAAGATCAATATAGATTCCCATATTGTGTTAAAGTGTTATCTTCTTGTTTTTTTTGCCTTTGACCCAGCTTTATATTTGACCACAGTATATTGTTTGCTGATAATTCTGCTTGGTTCCCCTTTATAGCTCAGCTCTACCTGTGTTTGGCCAGTGCTGTCTGACTACAATCGAAATGTATCAAAAAGCCATTGTTCTCTTGTTCTCATTCTAGATACCACACTATGAAACTGACAGTTCTGTAGGAGCACAATAGAAACATCTAATGTGAGAAAATCTATGAGCCCTATGTGTGAAAATAAGGCTAAATGGGTGATTATTTACCAGTGAGGACTTTCATAAATCAAAATATGCAATTTATAATTATAATAAAGTGTTTCCTCAGCATATCTATGATTTTATACACAAAAGGAAGCTGTAAACTAAAACCATGAGTGGAATCTACAGAAAGAAAAACCATAATTGAAAGACTCACACCTGTTGTGTGCTTTGCGGCCACTCATGGCTTTGACTTACAAATACCAAATACTGACCAAAATTTTAATGTGTTGATAAAGCCTCATTCAGACAGCCCGATTTTCAGTTAATGTGCTGTCTGCGTGCACAATAAACAACACACTGACCTACATTGGATAGAAAAAATCTACACTCCTGTGTTAAAATACTAGGCTTTTGTCATGTAAAAAAATCATGCCAAGAAGAATCATTTCAGAACTTTTTCCACATTTAATATCTCCCATAATCTTTACAATCCATTGAGAAACAAACTGGAATCATTTTGAGGGGGGAAATAAAAATAATAAAACTAAAATAATGTGGTTACATAAGTGTGAACATCCTCTTTTAATTGGGGATGTTGGTGTTTTCAGAATTAGCCAATCACATTTAGGCTATGTGCACACGATGCAGAAATGCTCCGGATTTTTTCCTGAGCGTTTCTGCATCTCCCTGGCAGAAAAAACGCATGCAGATTGTACATGCAGATTGTACATGCGGATTGTACATGTGGATTGTACATGCGTTTTTCCTGCCAGGGACAAGCGGATGTGAAGCGTTCTTCACTTTCATTTCCGCATGCAGATTGACAAGCGCTTTCCAAGCGATTTTAGCATCACTTGGAAAGTGCTTGACAACTTGGTCACACTATATAAATCCATGCAAACTGCATGGATTTATATAGTGTGACCGTAAAAGAATGGTAAAAAAGAAAAAATAAATATTATACTTACCCTGGTCTCCATATCGATTCGTCCTGGCTTCCCGGCAGCTTGCAATAGTCTAAAAGTACCTGCCGACGTCATTTAGTCATGTGACGGGTCACGAAACCGCCGACGTCAGCGGTCGCGAGACCCGTCACATGACTAAATGATGTCACCGCAGGTACTTTTCGACTATCGCGAGTTGCCGGGGCCATCAGAAGGTAAGTATAATGCATATTTTTTATTTTATTCTTTTTTTTACAGTTACTATGGTACCCGAGTCTGGAGGAGAGTCTCCTCTTCTCCAAACCTGGGTACCATACACACATTGAAACGCATGATATCCGCATGATATCCGCATGTGCAGATGCAGTGATGCCGATGTCATGCGGTCCAATGCAAGTCAATGGAGGCAAAAACGCAGCGATTTCACAAAATAATTGGTAGTGCTGCGTATTTTTCCGCAATGATAATCTGCAGTGGAAATTCCCGCAGCATGTGCACAGCACATGCGGATTATCATTGGGGAACATGGCAAGCCTTCTACCAAGCATTTTTTAAGCGTTTCTGCAGCGGAATTGCCGCTGCGGAAACGCTTAAAACACGCATAGTGGGCACACAACCTTAGGGTCACGCACACTAGCGTATAATAAATTAGTCCAATTCTAATCCAAAGAGTGGGACGATTTTGTTTTTACTTGTCATCTATGTGCTGTCCTTGTGCTATCGGTGTGCAATCCATTTTTTACTCAGCATTTATTAATCATTTACAGCACCATTTACAGTTTCCCATCTTACAGAATTGCAATGTATCCATAAAAATTGCATGCCATATTGATGGTCCATATGGCATCCAATTTTTTTTGTCGGACTCAGCCAAATACAGAGTGAAATCGCAACATACTGCAATTTTTTCACAGACTGATTCGGTCAGTGAGAAAAATCGGCCATCTGCACTGCTTCATTGAATAACATGGATAAGTGTGTTATCCAATACAAAATTGGATAGCACTCGTCCAAGTATTACGCCAGTGTGAGCGTACCCTAAAACGTACATTAAATAGTAGTCAGAACACAGTTGCCATCATTTAAGGTGATTGCGATTAACCAAATGTAAAGTATAGCTGTTAGGCCACATTCACATGTTCAGTATTTCATCAGTATTTTACCTCTGTATATGTAAGCCAAAATCAGGAGTGGAACAGTCAGAAGAAACGTATAATAGATATGGATAGGTATAGATATACATTAGTCTGGGCATTAGGGGTGGGAACATTAAATGGATATTATTCAAAATGAAACAAAATGGATTGTCTCTCTGGATATTGTCACCCTTTGCAGTCTCAATGAGAAGTCCTTTCTATAACCATGGAGCGCAAATTTTACTGGTCCTTCGATTTTGGATTTATATATTTTCGGTCTAATTTGTCACTTGTTTTTTCTACTTTATTGATATATTCTTCTTGTCCTAGAACTACATGGGAGGACCTGGTTAATGACCTGAAGAGAGCAGGGACCCAGTCTCAAACATTACAGTTAGTAACACACTACTCCATCATGTATTAAAATCCTGCAGGGCACGCAAGGCCACCATGCTCATGCCAACACATGTCCTGTTCTGTTTGAAGTTCACCAATTACCAACTGGATGATCCAGAGGAGGCATTAGAGAAAGTCATGTGGTCAGATGACGCCAAAATAGAACTTTTTGATATAAACTCCACTCACCGTGTTGGGAGGAAGAAGAAGGATGAGCACAACCACAAGAACACCGTCCCAACTGTGAAGCATGGTGAGGGAAACATCATACTTTGCGGGTGCTTTTCTGCAAAGGGGACAGGACGACTGCACTGTATTGAATGGAGAATGGATGGGGTCATGTATCGCGAGATTTTGGCCAAAAACCTCCTTCCCTCAGTAAGAGAATTGAAGATGGGTCGTCGCTGGGTTTTCCAGTATGACAATGACCTGAAACAAACAGCCAGGGCAACTAAGGAATGGCTCCGTAAGAAGAATTTCAAGGTCCTGGAGTAGTCTAGCCAGTCTCCAGACATGAACCCAATAGAAAATCTTTGGAGGGAGCTGAAACTCAATGTTGCCCAGTGACAGCCCCGAAACCTGATCTGGAGAAGATCTGTATGGAGGAGCGGGACAAAATCCCTGCTGCAGTGTGTGCAAACTTAGTCAAGAACTACAGGAAACGTCTGACCTCTGTAATTGCAAACAAAGGTTTCTGTACTAAATATTAAGTTTTTTTTATTGTATCAAATACTTATTTCATGAAAAAAAATGCTAATTAATTATGTAAAAATCATACAATGTGGTTTTCTGGACTTTTTTTAGATTCTGTCTCTCACAGTTGAAGTGTACCTACGATAAAAATTACAGACCTCTCCATTCTTTGTAGATGAGAAAACTTGTAAAATCAGCAGTGTATCAAATACTTATTTTCCCCATTGTATAAGAAAACTCTGCACAAGATGATGAATCAAAGTTCTATTGTCACATTGATTTCAATATAGAATTATCTGCTGTAACCACAGAATTCATCATCAATCTATTTTTTCTATATATTTTACCATTTTGATGGTTTTATATATTTGATTGTAATAATGAATAGATGTATGCCACTTCTGGGATTTTATAATGTCTTTTAATATTATTACTTGTGTGTTACTCTGTTTTTATGATGTCCTCACCTTTCCTGTTTCACCATTGATGTAGGTCGCATTCAGGTGATGTGCTGGCTTCTGACATATGGGTGGCGCTCAACAGCAACGCGCGTCGTCATGGAGACGAGTCAGCTGATATGTCATTGTCTGTGGGGAGCATTGTACTGTGTGCGTGGACTGTGAGTACATCAAACTGTGTGGAGGGAACACTTGAGGTGTCATGCTGTGTATTGGGGAGACTATAGGGGCAGCTTTATGCATGTGAGAGGGGACTGTGTGTGACATCATACAATGTGTGGAGTGACTGTGTGGGGCTTCATGTGTGGGAGGTAAACTGGGGTCATCATATTATGAGGGGGAAATTGAGGTCACTATACTGTGGTTGCACACTTGGGACATCATACTTTGTATGGGTTCTGTGACTGTATCATATTGTTTATGTGGGGATTGTGGGGGACATTATACTGACTGAGAGGATACAGGTGGCATCATACTTTATGGGAGGACATTGTGGGCATCATACAGTGTGTGTTTGTGGAGAAGACTGAAGGTGGAATCATACTGTGTGTTTTGACAGAAAACTATGTGAGAGGCAATAGGGGGAAGAAAATGTCATTTGGAGTGTGTGAAGACCCAGACTCTCCCTTGGGCATAATACTACTCAGACAACTCAGGGTGAGGGTAAAGCAGTGTGGCAATATTTTATTGAACCAACAAACAGGCAATAAGGCAATAAACACATAGACCAGTCCCAGCAAATACCCAAGATGGTGCAAAATTACACAGTCTCATCCTTCTGCTGGCCTGCCGAGAATAGATCAGCGGCAACTTTGGAATTTCCAGGGACAACTATCTCAACCAGTGGCCCCCTGCTTTTGGCGGACCCCACAGAGAGGAAGTAGCGGCAAGGTTAGGAAGCTGACAGTCAAACGAGGTACAAGGCCAGGAAACCCAAGGGTCCCACCCTGAGTCACTGTCCTTCTTCACTAGCCAAAGAAACACATACATTCAAAAGTCAACACAAACACAATAGTATATTTCTCTTGGCTTAACAAATCTAGACGTCTGGCTAATTAAGATTAGAAACTGTGTCGTCACAGAAGGCTGTAGGGGTATCATACTGCGTAGGCAAAATATTCATGTGCAACACAAAAGATAAAGAAGGCACTCCCAGTGCAGTTCAGCTGGTAAAGTGCTGTTATTAGTGAGTCATACACTCACCTGTTAGCGTTATGCAAAATTCAGTCACAACTCTGAATGAAGAATTGGTTTAATCCATCGGCTGCAGCAATGTCTATTATTCCCTGTTCTGAAGAGGCCAGGAGTTATAGATGAAACAGCCATAAAAAATTCACAGACTAAATGTGCCCTGCCAAGGAGTAGACAGTACAGGTGTGTAAGAAATATAATTTATTCATAAAACTACGCATTACAGAGTCGATCAGACTCCATCAGGTCTATAAAGGATCTAATGCAGGAGTCTGATCGACTCCATAACGCGTCGTTTTATGAATAAATTATATTTCTTATTAGCTGACTTTTTACTCCTTGACAGCTCACATTAAGTCGGTGGATTTTCTATCGCCGGGCACAGGGGTACTGTTGGCACATAATACTGTGTGGTGATGAATATATTGAGAGGTGCGTCATACTAGGGGGTGGGGACACGAAAGGAACATTGTAATATGTGGATATACTAATGGGTTAGGGAATTAATTTAGCGTAAAATAAAAAATTGCCATATGTGTATTTTATATCTTTCAAAGTTGGGAACTCCAATAACCCTACTTTCTTCATACATCAATAGGTTTAAAGATAAACATTTTGGCTGTTTACAGCCACCACTATAATTTCATACACCTACCAATGACTACGGCTCTGGCAAAAATTAAGAGACCACTGCAAAATTTTCAGTTTCTCAGATTTTTTTCTTTATAGGTATATTTTTGAGTAAAATGTACATTGTTGTTTTATTCTATAAAACTGCTGACAATATGTCTCCGAAATTCAAAGCTAAAAATTTTGTATTTATTTGCAGGAAATGATAAAACGTCAAAATACTAAAAGAGAAACAGTGCTTTCAGACCTCAAATTACTCATGTTTTAACTCGGGAACAGTTCAGAAATCAATATTTTGGTGGACTAACCATGATTTTTTATCACAGCTTTCATGCGTCTTGGCATGATTTCCACCAGTCTTTCCATGCTTTCCAATAGAAAACTGTTCAGTGGTCTCTTAATTTTTGCCAGAGCTGTATATTAATATTAGTGCATTTAATCATTTATGAAGCCTGTGTGGATACATCTTCTGAGTGGTGGTTTTCCTACATCTGAATGGGTTCCATCAGCCTCTAGGAACTGTAGAAATCATAACAGCTTTAGCTGCTCCTATTCTTGGGATTTTACATTTTATCGTATTATCAGATGCTAGAGAGAAATTGATAATAAAACAAGACAGAAGAAAAATCAATGACTTTGAAATATGGTGCTGTAGAATGATGTTATCAATATCATGGATGACAAGAAGAACAAACAAATCAGTTTTGGAACAAATCAAGCCAGATATGTCACTCGAAGCAAGGATCACCAGGCTACAACTTGCCTACTTTGGACACATCATACGAAGAGAGCAATCACTAGAGAAGGACCTTATGGTTGGAAGAATAGAAGGGACAAGGCTAAGAGGAAGATCGTCAACCCGATGGCTTAATACAATTAGAATAATGGTGGAGAAGACCCAGGTGAACCTATCTAGACTTGCACAAGATCGATCTTCTTACAGATCATTCATCCATCCAGTCGCCATGTCTCAAGATTGAGCCACAGGCTGCTAAATAATAATAAGAAAAAATATAGATGATCAGCTCACCTATTCTCAGATGCAGGTGTGCACGGATCCAAATTCCAAAGGAAACAGTCCATATAACAAAAGCAGTTGATCCAGTGACACGCCCAGGGGGATGGGGACGACTCGGTACCCGGGCCTTTGCCTGGCCTTTGGGATGTCGCGGTGGTCGGCTCCCAGGCCTGTGCCCTGGGGTCAGCTTTTAAAAGGGGATTATTTGTTAACTCTATGAAAGTTTGTGACGCCACCTGTGGTTTCTGGTGAGAATCACCAGCGCTGCGCAGTCCACTGAGGCCGGTGATAAGGCTGCTCGATGGTATAGCTCCCCACAGGTGGAGCTAGGCCTCAGGGCAGCGTACGAGGGGGGATGCAGGACAGATGGGACCCAGCCGGGTCAGAGCAAGAATAGGAGCACACACGAAATTCACTTCAGTACCTTTTACTGATGGAAATTCAGGCACATCCTGGAGCACTGTAGGGTGAGGGGTGCACGTCCGGATTCTCCCCAGTGAGTGGGTGTAGGGCCTCCTGTTTCTTGCCTTTGTGTAGTAAGTTTCTGACCTGCCTGGAGCTAGGCCTAACTTGGTTTCTGTTCTGCACCTGCTGACTTGGTGATAGGGCCGTCTGTTGGAGATCACTCTCCCTTTTCTCTGGGGTCTCTGTAATTCCTGACCCTGGTACGTATCAGCTTTTGGTGATCCTGGGACATGTAGTTCGCCAGGGGTTCCGGTTGTTTTCTACTGGTCATGAAGATCCACGTAGACTCGGACCCGGTGTCCGGTATATGTTTCTGGAGTGAGCTTGTAAAGCTCCTCTGCCCCCTATGTTACTCTCTTCCACTTGCCTTCGGCCCTGCTCGGGCCCTCACTAGGCTAACCACACTATAGCCGGGACGCTGCTCTTCTTCGCCGCTCTCAGAGTGTCGGCACACTCCTAGCTCTCTATCCTGAGCTCTGTGAGTTCTAGTATGGACTCACTCTACAGACTATATTGAACTCTTTCTGCAGGAACAGCTAGGTTCTGGCTCAACTGGACAAACTCCTTCTGTGTCTGAGCAGGAACTGCTGAATCACTGAGCTGCCTGGCTCCACCTTCCCTATTTATATCCCTAACGGGCTCCCTCTGGTGGTCTGAGGTGGAAGGTGGAGGTGTGTGTATGCTGTGGGGGCCTCTTATGGACGAATCCATTCACACACCCTTCTAGGATCTGTGGTACCAAGCGTAGCTGGGCGCCACATTCCCCCCTAGCAAAGCTCAGCACTCCCGGGATGAAGTACATTTTATAAAACAATAAACATTAACAATCTTCCCTTTCTGGGAGGCACATTTCTTAAACGTTGCATATCAAAAACATTATAAACCTATAAAACATTTTCAGAAGTTCAATAATGGTGCTCCTTCCGGGGAAGCACCTGTCCCTGATAGGCTAGTCCAGCCGGGTCATCAGCTGTAGACGGAGGGGGTTTGCTCTCCTCCCCCACCTTGTGGACATTCAGGGCCATGGACAGAGGTTACAGGTCCTGCTGACGGGGCGGCCGCTTCAGCCTGCTCGGTGCCGAGCTCGGGTTGAACATCAGGGCGGTGAACCGGTGCTCCAGCGCTGTGCTGTTCCTCGGACATTCTGGCGTCCCCCTAGCGAACCATGGCCTACCTTCCCTTCTTTTCTTCCGGTTGGCCGCAGCTTTGCAGGTGACGATCTTCTTCAGGACCTTGCGTCGCTTGAGTCCTACGTCAGAGCGTTCAGCGATGCTCCTTCCAGGACCTGGCGCTTCCTGGTTTGACTTCGAGGTGTGGGGCGTGTCTGGGGCTTCACGCGCTTTTGCTGGTACGCCCCTCGGTTTCCCGCGATTACGCCCTTCTTCCCGCTCGACGGCACAACAATGGTGGCGATCTTCACCACAGTTTAATAAACAGTTTTTGATTAAAGGCGCACAGTACCCGGTGGCAACGGGCATAACACTCTGTCGTTTCAGCGGGCACGCAATCCTGTTCGTAACGCCAGGGAAGATGACACGACCAGGGGGATGGGGACGACTCGGCACCCGGGTCTTTGCCCGGGGCTTAAAACAATTAGAATAATGGTGGAGAAGACCCAGGTGAACCTATCTAGACTTGCACAAGATCGATCTTCTTACAGATCATTCATCCATCCATTCGCCATGTCTCAAGATTGAGCCACAGGCTGCTAAATAATAATAAGAAAAAATATAGATGATCAGCTCACCTATTCTCAGATGCAGGTGTGCACGGATCCAAATTCCAAAGGAAACAGTCCATACAACAAAAGCAGTTGATTCAGTGACACGCCCAGGGGGATGGGGACGACTCGGTACTCGGGCCTTTGCCTGGCCTTTGGGATGTCGCGGTGGTCGGCCCCCGGGCCCGTACCCTGGGGTCAGCTTTTAAAAGGGGATTATTTGTTAACTCTACGAAAGTTCGTGACGCCACCTGTGGTTTCTGGTGAGAATCACCAGCGCTGTCTACTGAGGCCGGTGATAAGGCTGCTCGATGGTATAGCTCCCCACAGGTGGAGCTAGGCCTCAGGGCAGCGTACGAGGGGGGATGCAGGACAGAGGGGACCCAGCTGGGTCAGAGCAAGAATAGGAGCACACACGAAAGTCACTTCAGTACCTTTTACTGATGGAAATTCAGGCACATCCCGGAGCACTGTAGGGTGAGGGGTGCACGTCTGGATTCTCCCCAGGGATCGAGTGTAGGGCCTCCTGTTTCTTGCCTTTGTGTAGTAAGTTTCTGACCTGCCTGGAGCTAGGCCTAACTTGGTTTCTGTTCTGCACCTGCTGACTTGGTGATAGGGCCTTCTGTTGGAGATCACTCTCCCTATTCTCCGGGGTCTCCGTGATTCCTGACCCTTGTATGTATCAGCTTTTGGTGATCCTGGGACATGTAGTTCACCAGGGGTTCCGGTTGTTTTCTACTGGTCATGAAGATCCACGTAGACTCGGACCCGGTGTCCGGTATATGCTTCTGGGGTGAGCTTGTAAAGCTCCTCTGCCCCCTATGTTACTCTCTTCCACTTGCCTTTGGCCCCGTTCGGGCCCTCACTAGGCTACACACACTGCAGCCAGGACGCTGCTCTTCTTTGCCGCTCTCAGAGTGTCGGCACACTCCTAGCTCTCTATCCTGAGCTCTGTAAGTTCTAGTCTGGACTCACTCTACAGACTATACTGAACTCTTTCTGCAGGAACTGCTAGGCTCTGGCTCGACTGCACTGACTCCTTCTGTGTCTGAGCAGGAACTGCTGAATCACTGAGCTGCCTGGCTCCACCTTCCCTATTTATATCCCTAATGGGCTCCCTCTGGTGGTCTGAGGTAGAAGATGGAGGTGTGTGTATGCTGTGGGGGCCTCTTGTGGAGGAATCCATTCACACACCCTTCTAGGATCTGTGGTACCAAGCGTAGCTGGGCGCCACACCAGCACTTCCAATAAAACTTTTTTTTTTATTTAGAAAAATTCATCCATAAAAGGTATATAGTTCCATAAAAAATCCACATAAATTAATGGAAAAGTATATCATCTGAGGAAGTAGTCCCAAGGGAGGTTATGAAAAAGAAGTATCACTTCGAAACGTGTCAACCAACATCTTGAATGCATCTCCCTTGGGACTATTTCCTCAGATGATATACTTTTCCATTAATTTATGTGGATTTTTTATGGAACTATATACCTTTTATGGATGAATTTCTCTAAATACTGTAAAAATATACGTTTTATTGGAAGTGCTGGATCAACTACCTTTGTTATATAAATAATAAGAAGAGAGAAATCTGTTGAATGAGCACAACATTCTAATAACATGCTCCTGAAAGGCAAATTGAACAATTAAAAGTTGTAATCTGATATTTTGGAATCTGATTGGAATCTGATATTTTGCTATCAGCAATTTTTCCAATTTCTAGGCTGAAATCGAGCTCTACCTTTCAACCTACAAATTATCGTACTACCAATTAACTGTGAAATTAGCAAAACCGTGTTTTGTTAACTGATTGGATAATAGGAAACCCTAAAATCACTGCTGTCAGCAGCACATCTCCTCATGGAAAGAATAGATGTTCTACTGCCAATATGCATGTATGTTTGCTGTAGAGGGGCAAAAAGAACATATTAAAATTTTTTGGTGTCTATACAGCTTTCATCTTCCCCATGTACAAGAGCCTTTTGGCTATTCTGGGCCAGTAACACATTTACTCTGGTCTAGTAAGATTCATGCATGATTTTCTGTAGGGAACCTCTGCACTGCCTGTGATTGCAGTTTCTTTGGATCCAGTATGCATGATTACTTTTATATAGCCTAGGAACACCAATAGTAAAAAAACATAGTCTAATCTTCTTACTAAATGAATATGCAGCATATGTATCCAGATCTTGACTCTGAGTTTGGCAGTCCATTATTCCTGCCTGCGCCAATAAAAGAGCAGTGTGGGTTGGCATCTTCTACGCTATGTAAATGAACCTTTTTGCATTTTGATTCTTTGCAGGCTACTGTGCTAAGAATCAAGTTTGTATCATCTAAAGTGTAAGCACCTCAACCATAATTTAGAAGCTGCATAGAGAAAAGACTGGTAATGCCTATTATTGATAATATTATGTGCAGGTACCAAAAGTTATTGTGTAAGAAATACTGGCATTTGTCTATTAAAGGATGAGTTGGTTTGCATAACATTTATAAGTATGTAGATCTTCCAGTCTCACAGCTAGTCTCATGAAAAGTAAAAAGAATAGTTTTATCTCATATAGAAACTGGGTCACTCATAAATTACTGCAGTAACCAAGCTACCCATGAAGCCTTCTACCCAGAGATGCTAAATGCAGCTTCATTTTTGCTTAGTTGCCAATATTATCTTCATTGTTTAAGTGCTTGCTGGACAATGATGCCAGTATGAGTTCATGGACAAGGTGTTGCACAGGTTGTGGTTAGACAAAATCTTCTGTTTGTACGTTAACATGATGTACTTTTACAGCATGGTGCTGCTAAAATGACTGGTGCTCTCTGATGTTTTATACCTCTTCATTTTGTTTGTGTTACCAAGTTACTCATTAGGCCTCATTCATCAAGACCGACATTGTTCACACTAGCCCTGACGAGGAAGTATGCTGGAGTCAGACTCTTCTGATTCATGAAGAGGCCTCATTGTGCTATGCCAGAAATCTCACTGGCATACAGAACACCACGACTTGTTATGAATTAGACAGGCTGTGGAGCCACACCCTTGCATGAGTCATTGTGGGGGAGGGTCAGTGCAGCTGAGATTAGCTGTGTCACATTACAAACCCTCTATCAGCCCTCCTCCTCTCATAGCTCTGCTGTGCTGCCCTTCCACCCACACTGCTTGTCTGGAGATATGTCAATATTATACTCATGTCTATTGTGCTCAACTTGTATTCACTCTGAAGCGAGATGAGAGCAGGCTGCCATTACATTTTACACGTGAGTAGTCCAGAACATGCAGGCTACTCCTGTGTGAGACATAATGACAACCCTGATCTTGCTGCAGAATGATTAGAAGTTGCCTCAGCACATTAGACGTAAGTTGTGATTACAACTCACACACTGAGAAACCTGCTCTAAGCTATTGTGGGGGCGTGGCCTTTTTCTGCTGTGTTGCTGCCTGCTGATGAATGGACAGCATCATACAGGGAGAAGAAGTCCACCCCCCAGTAAAAAGTGATAACATTCACTTAGCTTAACAAAGGTTAACTCATTATGGGCCAAAAACTTTGATTGCTAATATTTCTGCAATGGAGAGGCAAAATGAAAATAACAATAACAGTATTCTATTCACTCTGCAGTTGCTATTACATTGTATCTTGAGTTCCACATGAAACATTTTACCATTTTCTTTGCGAAAAATTGCAAAAATCATTCCTTGCCATGAAAATTAACTTGCAAAACCCCCATTTCTACTGAATTTCAGCCTTACCCCAAAATGACCTACTTATATAATTTCAGTGATCTTCATGTTAGCTCAGAAGAAAATGTTAAAGAGGACAAGGCAGTTGATATCACTCTGTCATGTTGATTGAATTATTAGAGTAGAATGGTTGCTTTAAAAGGGGGATGGTGCTTGAAATCATTGTCTTCTGTTAACCATGGTTTGTAAGGACATTAATGCTTGCAAGATTGCCCCTTCAAAGAAATAATTTCAATTGCTGTGAAGAAGGCTTCAAGGCACCTAAGAAAGTCCAGCAAGTACCAGTGCCATCTGACAATGAAAAATCATCTATGAGATTGATTCAACAACAATGAAAGCTTGCGGAGAAATGGTAGAAGGCAGGTGTCAGTACATCTGCATGCTTAGTGAGGATTGCCTGGTGTCAAGAAGGGCAGTAAAGGAGCTACTTCTCTCTAAGAAAAACATCGAAGCCAGACTAACATTTTGCAGGAAGAATATTATTGGACTTCAGAAGACAGGGGGGAAACAATATTTCTATTGTTGAAACACCCTTCAGACTGTTAGGGACATCTGGAAGAATAAAAAGGTCAGTGCTACCATAAATTCTGTGTCATGCAAACAGTAAAGCATCTTGAGACTAAAGATGTAATAATTTAGCTCATTAATAGGGTTGAGCGAGTATGTTCTGTCCGAGTACGCTCGGGCCGAGCTCCGAGTATTTATAGCTGCTCGGTGATAATGTTAAATCGCTCCTGTGTGCATGATTTGCAACTGTTTGACAGTTTTATTACATGGGAGGAATGTGTAAGAAATAGACATTTCTCACATGTAATAAAAGTGTCAAACAGTTGCAAATCAGGCACACGGGAGCGATTCAACCTTATCACCGAGTAGCTATAAATACTTGGAGCTCGGCCCGAGCATACTCGGCGAAAGGGTTAATAGAACATACTCGCTCAACACTACTCATTAAGGGTTCGACCATGTCTAGGCCTGTGGGTGAGGCCAGCATTAATCTCGACGAGAGGTGCATCCTTGGAAGCAGCTACAGTTGAAAACTATTGCAGAGCAGAGAGATATTGGCTCCCTGCCCCAAACTTAATTTACAATCACAGGTCTTGCAAAGAGCTGCAGTTGGAGAGCACTCTGGCATAATGACATCATGCAAAGCCTGTGATGAAATGTTTGCGAGACTTCATGACGCCACCTGTGATGTGACGTGTTTTGCAGCCGTGGCCCTCTTATAGGCCTGCTGCTGTAGAGTAAGCGTGGGACAGGGAGCCAACCGGGAAAGGCAAGAAGAGGACAGGTGAAATATTTGGTTGACTATTTAAGTAGTATTTGAGCACTGTGATTGCAGACTGTGGCAGGACAATGGGGGCACATAGAGGGACCACATTAATGTGGGAAATAACTTCTAGAGCCAGAATCGTAGGATATTATTACTTTATGGTGGCACATTGGTAATGTATCGGGCCAAAATTGTGGGGCATTATTACTAAATGGGGGCCACATATGGGGACATTTTAATTTATGGGTCCAAAATTGGGGGGCATTATTATTGCATTATTCCCATCCCTTGTAGATTGTGAGCCCTCGCGTGCAGGGTCATCTCTCCTCCTGTACCAGTCGCTAACTCATTTTGTTCAAGATTATTGTAATTGTTTTTGCTATGTATACCCCCTTTTTCAAATGTAAATCGCCATGGAATAAATGGTGCTATAATTATAATAATAATAATATAGGGGCCACATAGGGAGACATTATTAATTTATGGGGCCAGAAATGGATGATACTATTATTATATAGGGGCCACAGAAACTTATATTGATTTATGGGGCCGGAATGGAGGTACATTATTATTATATGGGGACACAAAAGGGGACACTATTAATTTATGGGCCAGAATTGGGAAACATTTTTGCTGTATGGGGTCAAAAAGGAGGACATTATTAATTTATGGGGCTAGAATTTGGTGATATTCTTACTATATGGGGGCCACATAGGAAGACATTATTACATTATATGGCCAGAATTGGGGAACATTACTAGGATTAATATTATAAGTGGACACAGGGGTGGATTAAGAGTAGCAAGGGCCCCGGGCAGCTTAGAAGGCGCGCCCCCCCCCCCCACACCTGATTTATCACGTGACATGTCACATGATCCCCTGTGATAGATCATGTGATAGTTCACGGGAAATTAATTTGGCACAATATTAATTGTGCTGCCTCATCTGAGAGCAGCACAATATTGGGGCAGATACCCTGATTCCAGCGATGTGTCACTTTTTCAGCTGCTTGTTGTCATTTTGAGAAAATCACCGTTTCATCTGCTGCAGATCTAGCAGCTCTCTGAATGCTGCGCTCTGTATAGCCGCACCCACACCACTGATTGGCAGCTTTCTGCCCATGCTCAGTGTACACAGAAATCTACTGATCAGTGATGGGGGTGGGGTCCTACAGAACTTGCTAGTCATCTAATGATAATTACCTTCTGACAAATCAATGATTTTATCAAAACAACACTAAGCAGCCCAGTAAGTGACACATTACT